>NC_080848.1:3477625-6009749 GCF_030435755.1 Ochotona princeps | reverse complement strand
TCTAGTTGTACCGTGAGCTAAAACCTGGACAAAGCTTCATAATCAAGAGCTAGATTTAAAGCAGGACCCAGTTTTTTTTTTAAGATTTTTTTTATTATTATTGAAAAGTCAGATATATAGAGAGAGGAGGGGAAACAAAGAGAAAGATCTTCCATCCAATGATTCACTCCCCAAGCAGCTACAATGGCCAGAGCTGTGCCAATCAGAAGCCAGGAGCCCGGAGCTTCTTCCACACGGGTCTCCCACACAGGTGCAGGGTCCCAAGGCTTTGGGTTGTCCTCAACTGTTTTCCCAGGCCTCAGGCAGGGAGCTGGATGGGAAGCAGGGCCGCCAGGATTAGAACCAGAGTCCATATGTATAGATATACATATGATAAAGAAAACCAGAAAGTAGGTGCAGAGGTGCAGATAAAGGAAGGGGCCAGCAAGGGACATATGTGGACACTGATGACTGCTGTGCCAAGGGTTTTTCTTGGGTTATTTCATCCTCACAAAGCAACAACAGAACAAACTACAAAATGGTAGTTTCTCTAAAAAACTAAAAACTGTAGGTTCTCTAAATGTTTCTAAAGAGAAGGAAACTTGCAGACTATAAATCGCCTGAACGCCGCCATGCTAGTCTTTCAGGAAGACCTGTTTTACTACTAAAACACTGCTGGAATCCCCTATCAGTGCATCCGTGCGAATCCCCACTACTCCGCTCTCAGCCAGCTACAGAAGATGGGCCCTGCTGTGAGCATTTGTGGGGTGAACCAGTGGATAGCAGATCTCCCTCTCTCTCACACATATGAAGGTAAATAAAAAACAATAATAATAAACATTTTAACATTTTTATTTTGAATTTTGAATTATGTTGTACAATTTCGTATAGGTTGGGATTCTGCCCCTCACAAAATCCCACCCCCGACAGATTTTCCCCATTTTACTACAATGGTGTAGTCCTTCATAAGGAGTCATAATTCTATCAGTCTCTTATTTAAGTATACCCCGACATTGTTGGTACAGACAATGTCAGACAATCCAACATCCCATTGTCTACACATGTCCAACAATTTCATTGAGAATCCATCTTTGGTCTGGAAACAGGGATGCATGTTCCATTATACCCCCACATCTGGATATGGTAGACCCCAGTACTCCATCACTATACATTTCCATAATTGAGAAGCCATGAAACAAGGTCAACAACTGGTAGAGTTAGAACAGCAGCCACAATAACAACAACAACATTTAAACTAGGGGCTATTAAAGCCACTGCCTATGAGATCAGCATTCTCTCCAGTTGCGGACTTGTGTCCTGACTGCTCCATTTCTGATCCAGCAGCAAAGATGACCCATATGCTTGGGACCATGAAACCATAGGGGAGACTTTCATTAATCTCCTGGTTCCTGGCTGCAGCTTACCCAACCTGCTGCCATCTGGGGAATGAACCAGCAGCTGCAAGAGCTCTTTTTCCATAACTCTGGCTCCCAAGAGAATAAATAAATATTTTCTTAAACTAGATAAAAACAAGCATTTACAATACGAGGGAGTGCTTCGATTCTCATCCTTGCAATACACTTTAATACATTCTTGTAACAGTCAGCTGTAAAATAAGTATTTCACAACAGCAAGAACATGTCCCACGCCTTTCTAGTCTAAAAGCAATATGGCCTGTTAACATTTTATTGCCACTGAGGACACTTTGGACTAGGTTAGAAAATGATTGAAATCACACTTGTGTTGCCGCCATAGTTTTTTTTTAATCCAAATATTGAGTCGTAATTTGCAGCCTGTTTTATTAATTGATGGTAATCGTGACATGCTAATCCTAAGATAAAGAGTGTCGTAAACATTTTAATAAGAACATATGGCGGGGGAAATTGATACAGCCAAGCCTTTGAAGAGCGGTTTTCTTGCTCTAAAACAGAGTCATAAAAGATCCTGGGAGATGAAAACAGGTGGATGTGCTCCCACTGGTTCATCACTTAGAATCCCAGGGAGGGTGGGATGATTCCAGTCCTTCCTTACAGCAAACTACAGAGGAGTAGCCACTGTGCCTTCAGCTAAAGACAGGACAAGAAAACTGCTCCTAAGGCCACCAGGAAAGCAAGCCACCTTTAAGGCCAGGGAATCACTGATTTACAGGTTAGCAGCCACAAAGCATAGATATTCGAGAGAGTCCAGAGGGGATACTTTCATCATATCCAAGAGCTTCTATTTAAGCAAACAGGATTAGGGTTTATCTAGAGGACTTGATCCTGTTAAATATTCAGGTGTGTTTCCAAGGAAGATTATATAATAACTCACTCAGAATATTACTGCTGATAAGGAAAGTATTAAGATGATTGCTTATACACACACACACACACATACACACACACACACAAAACAAGTCAGAGGTGTAAGAGTACCACACCACAATGTTTTCTTCCTAGAGGCTCTATGATGCTTGGGGGGTCTCACTATTGGAAAATGGAACTAATCAGTATTTTTTCCTCCAGAACTCTATTTTTAAAAGGGTAACAGAGGGGCAAGCATTCGGCCCAGCAGTTAAGATGTCCACATTGCCCATGCGGGTGACTGGATTAGCTGCACTCTTAACCCTGCTAATACAGACCCTGGGAGACAGCAATGATGATTCAAATACTAGAGTCCCTAACAGTCACGTGGGAGACCTTTGCTAAGGTCTTAATGCTGGCTTTGGCTTCGATTCAATATCAAGACTGAGCCTGCTCTTGCTCTGTCTCCTTCCCTCTCCTCTCCTCTCCTCTCCTCTCCTCTCCTCTCCTCTCCTCTCCTCTCCTCTCCTCTCCTCTCCTTCCCCTCTTCCACCCACCTGTGTGTATATGTCTGCCTCTCAAAAAAAAATGTTTTAAGCTTTGTTTTCTTTATTTGAAAAAGCAGAATAACAGAACGGGAGAGACACAGAAAGATCTTCCTCCCACTGGTACACTTCCCAAATGGCCCCAATGGCCAAGGTTGGGCCAGCCTAAAGCCAGCAGCCAGAAAGTCCATCCTGTTCTCCCACACAGGTGGTAAGGGCCCAATCACATACATCATCTACCACTGTTTTCCCAGGCACATTAGCAGGAACCTGGATCAGAACAAAATAGCTTGGACTTGACGTGGCTGATAGGGGATGCTGGCATGCAAGTGGCAGCTTTAGGGTCCCACAACAACAGTCCCTAAATGTATCATTTTTAGAAGGCTAATGGAACTGCAGATGATAATCAAGTGAGTTTCTGACATTGAGCCATGCAGTCACAGTGAAATTGTGTTCTTTTATAAGTGCATAGAGTAAAGCAGCCAGAGAACAGGGCTGAGTCTCCAGAAGAAAAGAAGGCTCCAGAAAGCGTGCAAGACACAAGAAGAAAAGTTGGCCCTTGGTAGCAATGCTCGGAGTTATGTAATTTCCAGCCTTGCCTTGGGTGGCCCCTGGGTTTGGCATTACAGAACGCAAGGATAGTGGAAATGGTTGATACGGTCAGGAGGGTTTTCCAGTTCAGAAGCAACACAAATGAGTCCCTTGCAGCTCCATGTAGAAGCATGGTAATTCCACAACAAGCGAGGCCTTCAGAAAAAAGAAAACAATCATTGGGTCAGTTTTACAAAAATAACTGTGTTCTCTGCATCTCTGGTTTTAAGAGAATAGAGTCATTTGCATTTAAGAGACATAACTTTTTACATAATTGCCTGACAGTGGAATATTATCCTTAACATAGGAACAGCTTAGCCCACCCATGGCAGAATCAAAGAAAACATCTCTCTGATCCTCCACGACAGCCCCAGCTTGGACTGGAGGTATGTAGAGTCTGGTATAAGCAGACCCTGTTCTATCCTGGTACCAGCTGGCAGATGGTTCATCTGCAGTTAGAACCTGCACATGTCTATTATGCAGATTACACAAAGAAACAAAAAAGGTCAGCCAATGATTCTTTGATTTTACAAGCAGTCAAGCAGCATCAGCAGGCTGCTTCACAACAGATCAAGAATAGAATCCAGGGTGAGCACAACTGTGTAACACTCTAATCTTCAGCCTGCAGCACTGGCATCCCGTGCTCCAACTGTTCCACGTCCTGATCCAGTTCCCTGCTCATGACCTGGGAAAGCAGCAGAGGACAGAAAAGTCCCTGGACTCCTGTATGCACATGGGAGACCTGAAGGAGACTCCTGGCTCCTGGCTTCAGACCAACCCAGCTCAGGTCCTTGTCATGTCAGGAGAGAACCAGTGGAAAGAAGATCTCTCTCTGTTTCTCTGTCTCTCCCTCTCTGTAACTGACTTTCCAAGTAAAAATAAATAAACCTTATAAAAATAGAATCCATCTCAGAGGAGAATGGGTTCTATTCACAACTAAACTGATCAAGGTGACAGCACTGGGGGCGGGGGGGAATCCATCAGTGCAAACAGAAGCCTGAGAACAATGCCCATCTGCCTGAGCACGCCAGCTCTCTGAGCTCCAACAACAACACTCTGCAAATGACTTTTTTTTTTTTCATGTTCTTAACCTGAAGCCATCAACAGAGGCTGTAGATCATTTGCTGAAGTTTCATATGTTTAGAACGCAAGCTGTGGTTCTCTGTAAAAGCACTGGACAGACTGGTAGAAGAAGGGCGGGGGGGAAGTAGGGACAGATTATTTTATAAACCTGTCACTTAAGCCCACTACCTCTGATCCTCTGCCCCGCCCACACCATCCCCTGCTGCCATTTATCAAGACTGGCCCGATCCTGCAGAATTCCACTCATTTTTCATCGGGGCTTTGACCTCTTCCAACTAAACAAGCAAGGCACACTCTGAGAGTGAGCCAATGCCAGGGCATGGTGGGGAGGGCATGATGAGGAGGAAGCAATCGATGCCCTAGGACTTTCCCACACTTAGGGAATCAATTTTATCGGTGTTTGGACACTGATGTCAAGGCTGGTCAGGTGGAAGCCAAAGGTTCTGGTGGGGGAAGGGGCTACCAGTGGTTGCTGCTGCTGCGAGTTCAATCAACTTCCTGGAAGTGGCTGATTCTGGAACAGCCAGCTCAGTGCAATCCTGTGTACTCAGAAGCTGTAGTTTTCCCCGTCTCTCTAAAACATAGAAAATACTGTAAACAAAATCCTTAGCCTGGCCTCTCCATAACTCAGGAGAAACAGGGCATTGATTCCAGAAAGAGGCAGATGCCAAAAGCGCTGCCCTTGTGAATATGCAGGGACTTCACCTGGCTACCTGTTCTCAGTGACCCTGAACTGTCTGTCCCAGTGACGTCTCGTCCAGATCTTCTGCAGTTTCTCTTCCACTGCTGCCTCTCTGGGATAGTGCTGCTCACTGCTGTCATCCGAGGTGAGCGGAAGGTGAAACCCCAACCGGCCAGGCTGCTACCTAGGAGCATGCTGGAGCAGAGAGAGAATGAATGAAGATGCTGCCATAACAAAGACCCTAAATTTGTGCAGACTATCCCTCCCGCTCTCTCGGGTGCCCCAGATCATTCTCCACCTCTGGGACATGCTCCCGTGGCTTCCTCATTCATTCTATCTTCATCTTACCTACCAAGCATCCCTCCTGAAAACCAGAGTTCTCTTCTGGGAAGCTTTATTGGCTGTGCTCCAGTAAGTCTCTGGTAAGCTACCACTCTCTCAATTCCATTCCTACACAGTCATGAAGGACGGGATGCAAGGCTGCCAATGTCCAAGGTGCGCCAAGAGCAGCTGCCCCTTACCTGACTGGTAGGGTGGGCACCATCAAGTAGACACTCCATAATTACTTGGAAAGCACAGGAATTCGGGCTCCAGGCACCAGGCCCTATGCAATTGCGAAAGCTTCTGCAGACCCATACGCTGATCCTGCCACATCAAAACAATGTTGATGTGACCTTCAGGTATTCTATCGGTCCCCATCTCCCTGATTGATCCCTGGCTTCTCTGCCATTTATAGGACCTACATGGCTGAACAAGGGACCTTGCAATCACCACCCACAAGTCTGCGTGCTGCGGTCTGCTTCCCACACCAGCTCCGCTCTCTCTGCCCCAAGCAAGAGGACAGTGCAATGAAGTGCCTGAGGAATCTGGAGGGAATCTTCTAGCTCTGGGTCCCATCCACATGACCTGTAGACTTTGTAGTGTAGCAGCCCCTGCCTGATACCAAATGTCTCTCAGGATGACGGATACATCTTCTGGGGATCCAAGGGTATCCCACATGGCCTGTGTGAGGCAGTAAAACCAGTGTCTCCCAGCTTGAAAACCTATTATACCCTACTCTGCTTGCTTCCTGCTGGATCCTGGCCATAGGGGACACTAGAGGCAGGCTGACACAGTAGAAGGGAGCATGCCTTTCCTTCTTCCTTTTTACTTGCTTTTCCTGCCCCCACCACCTTGCACTTTCTCTGGCTGCAGCCCAGAACCAGTCTCAAAGCACTGTCTTAGAGATACAATCTCCAGAAATCAATATGGCTCCCTAAGTTCCTAAGATACTGTGTGCTCCTGCTCAGAATCTTCTTCTCAGAGACCAGGGTCCTTCCGGCCATCTTTTGGGTTCTCATAGCCCCCTAATCTCTTTGCTTCTTTCTCAACCCTAAGGTTCTGCTTCCCCCAGTACTCACTATCTCTTGATTGTCACATTATTCCCAATTTGTTTTGTTCAGTCCTCCAACTCGTAAATAACCAATCCCCTGTTAAATATCAAATTCTCTCACATGGAAATACCATCTTGTGCTGCTACCTCAAGTGCATGAGCAGGGAGCTGCACAGGAAACAGAGCAGCCATGACTCACACTGAGTCTCGGTATGAAACGCTGACAGCACAAGCGCTGGCTTAACCCACTACAACGATCCTATCACCAGAAGCATGACGGCAGCTGTCTGAACCACCTTGGACAAGTCACGGGAACATCCGGAACACCCAGATCATCTCACCTGCTTGCCCTTGTCCGAAAACTACAGTCAGAAAGTGATCGCTGCGAAAGAGCCTCAAGCCCAAGACGTCCAGTTCCCTGGAATGCAGACACTCACTGGCTTTGATTTCAATAAGTCCAGCAGGACAGTTCTTCCCATAGATGCCAGCCACAAGTCTTTGTGAAAGACTTGGTGGGAAGAGGCCAATTTCCCATTTTCTGTACTGGTAAGACATGATCATCTGTTTGCAAAATAAAGCTCACTCTCTGTGTTGCAATGCCAGGTTGGCCCTCCTTTAAGAGGGGAGAAATACCCGCTAAGGGGGATGAGCCTTGAGGAAAGAATGGGGAGTAGAAGGGAGATGGGGGAGAGGGGAATGGCTTTCTCTCATGTCTGGAACCAAGCAGAGTTTTATAGTCTTGCTATGAGTGATCACATCTGGAGGGTCAGCATGGTGGTATGTCAGGCTAATCCTCCATCTGAGTTGCTAGCATCACATAGGAGCGCAACTTCTGGTCCAGCTCCCTGCTTGTGGCCTGGGAAAGCATTGGAGGATGACCCAAAACCCTGAGCCCCTGAACAAACATGAGAGACCCAGATGAAGCTCCTGGCTCCTAGATTCAGATCAGCTCAGCTCCAGTGGTTGCAGCCATTTGGGGAGTGAACCGGTGAATGGAAGATGTCTCTCCCTTTCTCTCTCTCTCTCTGTAAATTTGCCTGTCAAAGAAAAAAAAAAGAAAAAGAACGGCCATATCTGGAAGAAACTTGACAGATTGGTTGATAGAAGGTGGGGGTGGGAAAGGAGGTGGCACCGTCAATTGCTATGATTGGCCCTAAACTGGTTTCCTTGTTGTTCTGCCAGTTGGTTTTGCAACAGATTGGAGGAAATTTGGCTAGATATTCAACCAGTACATGGACGGTGTACTGGGACCAAAACAAACAACTGTTACGAACTTGGCAGTTTCTCATTGGATGTTTCAGAAGTGAGTTAGCAGACACCAACAAGTTACTTGTTACGAATTTATACAATGAAAGTGAAAATAGAGCCACAAATGATATGTTTTGCTCTTAAAGTTTGAGAGACAAATACCACATTCGAAATTAATTTGTGACACGCACAATGAATTAAAGGAAACAGGAGCTCTTGGAGTATTTTAAGATGGCATATTGAAATCCATGCATTTAGCCCTAAAACTCCAAATACACAAACTATTCAACCCTTTTCTGCTGTAAATATATCCTCTTTCTTTAGGATTTGTTTTTTGGAAGTTCAGAGTTACAGAGAAAAAGACTAACAGCAAGGGTCTTCCATTCACTGCTCGTTTCCTCAGATGGCCACCTTGGCAGGTGCTGGGTCAAACCGAAACCAAGATCCAGGACCTACAAGTGATTCTTCCACGTGGATGGCAGTGGGCCAAGTACTGGAGCCGCCTGGCAGTGCTTTTCCCTGACCATTAGCAGGGAGCAGGTCAGGAAGCAGAACAGCTGGAACAGGAACTGCTACCCATGTGGGATGCCGGTGTCTCGGGTGGAAGCTTTACCTGCTATACCACAATGCTGGCCCCTGAGTGTGTGTGTGTGTGTATACATACATATTCTTAACAACATCATGTGCCACGAACACCTCTGGAACTTTGCTAAAGTCTGTTGACTCCTTCTTGATACTGTATGTTTCAATAGATACATAGGATTATGTGTGTTGCTTGAAATGCATATAACTACAATAATATATTAAAATAGTTTATGACTATTTATAAGCAACATTATGACGTACAATACATATTCTTTTCTTTTAACTCAGAAAATAAGGATCCTTCCTCTGTTACCAAAACACTGTTCTTAGGAATCGACTCAGGAACACACAGATCTGAAACAAGAACACAACGATGCTGCGTGGCTGCGATGGGAGCAGGACGCTTCGGCCAGTGTCTAAGGAGTGGAAAAGTCGGACAGACTAGATAGCATGGAAACAGGAAGCCAGAGAAACAGGGACCAACACACAGAGGAAATCTTTCAAAAAACTCTAACGTGCTTGTAACTCTAAGATCCTGACCCCAGCTTTCGCCTGATGCAGACCCTGGAGAACAGCAGTGACACCCAAGTCACTGAATTTCTGCTTCCCAGTTGGGAGAACTGGATCACACTCTTGGCTGCTAGCTTCAGCCTTGCACAGCCCTAGTGATGGCAGACAATTGAGGAGTAAACAGTGGCTAAGTGCTCTCTGCGCCTCTCTCTCTCTCCCATTGTGATGTGAAACTAAAATAGCATCCCCAAAATGAAATCTTAGTAAACTTTTTTTGAAAGACAGAGAAGCCAGTGTTGTGGCACAGCAGATTAAGCCACCAACTGCAATGCCAGCACACCATGTCAGAGTAGTGGTTCAAGTCCCAGCTGTTTGATTTCTTTCCCGACTTCCTGTTAATGTACCTGGGAAGGCAACATACGACAACCTAAGTCATTGGGTCCCTGCCATCCACCTAAGAGACATGCATGGATTTCCAAGCTCATAATTTAGGCTTGGCCCAGCCCTGGGGCTGTGCTGGCCATCCAGGGAACGAATTAGTGAATGGAAGTCCTCCCTCTGTGTCAGTTCTCTGTGTGTCACTCGGAGACTTTTTAATAAACGGCATAAACCCTAAGGGACGGGAAGGGGAGGAAAGAGGGAGGGAAGGGAGGAGAGGGAGAAAGGAAGGGAGGAAAAGAATTAAAAGACAAGCAAATCTCTGCTTCCCACACTTGCCGAACCCAGTAAGGGGAAGACAGCAGCAGCACTGCCACCAAGAGGGGGCCCACAGAAAGTCTGAGGGCTCTGGGCTGCTGTCTCCTCCCCGCTGGACCACTAGCTGCTGAAAGTCCTTTATTTTAGGTTCCTAATCTGTAGGAAGTTTACCTGTATCATGCCTGCCCTTAAAAAGTTCTCACTGCTGCAAAATATTCACCCTCCAAGCAGCAAGGGTGCCTGATTGGCCTTGGTCCATGGTTGACCCCGCTTGTACATACCCTTGTGCTTGAGCAATTGCTTTGGTGATCATCAGACTACAAATGCTCAGGCTACCACTTGTAGCCACTTCGGGGCATGTTATAGCTACATTGTCAGAGGGAACTTTCAAATCGGAGGTGATTTCCTGGAGCAACCTGGAAGCTGGGTACTCAGACCTGTCACACCCAGTTAGGCATTCTCCATTAGCTCCTGCCCCAGTGAAAGCAAGACCCTATGTGGTCCCTTGGCTGAACTACAAAAGTAAACTCATCTCTTTTAGTGCAATCAGTTACATTTGGCTAATATGGTCTGGTCAGTCCAGCTGGCTGGGTCATTCAAAATGAAAACCACATTTGGGGGCTGGTACTGTGACAAATCATGGCACTGGTTCCAGGCCTGGCTCCTGCACTTCTGATCCAGCTCCCTGATTATGGCCTGGGAAAAGCCTCAGAGGATGGCCCAAGTGCAGGGACCCCTGTTGCCCACCCAAGAGACCTGGAGAGAGCTCCTAGTGCCTGCCTCTAGCCTGGCCCAGCCCGAGTCACTGTGGCCATTTGGGGAGTGAATCAGCAGATGGAAGATCTCTCTGTCTCTCCCTTTCTCTCTCTCTCTCTCTCTCTCTGTGTGTGTGTGTGTAATTGTTTCTTGTAAATAAACAGATCTTTAAAAATAAGTAAGAAAATCACTTCTTCTGCAACCAATTCAGAGTTGAAAGTCTGGTCACTCCACTGGTGACAATTTCTTTTCTACTCAGATTCACACAGATACAACAGGTCCTTGGAGACCTAAGCATGTTTACACTTCCCCAAGAAGAGATCAGATGATGTGCAGGAATGACCATTCTTTGGGGGCACCTGAACTGGGATGACTCGGTTTCTATGTACACTTTCTGACTTCTCTGCACCTTGAGTTCTTCATTTTTTAAGCACATCTGCAAACTGGGCTCCTGGATGTGTGGAGGGATGTGGCCAAAGAGGACATCACAGCGAAGCTGAGAGGCACTCCCTGCTTGTGACATCCCTAAGCCAATCACTGGCAGCTCCATGCTGATTAATTTGGATTCCTCATGTTGCCTCCTAGGGATCCTCCTCCCCGGCCATGTTCCCCAACGCTTGACCACCTAGACCTCAACCAAGCCTGGACTCTGTTAGGAAGCTCAGCAGAAACCAGGTAAGTGATCCACAGCAGCCTGGTTACCACATTTCTCATTACTCACACTTATCTGTTTGAACACAAACTATGCAAACATTGTTAACTGAATAACAAATAATATAGCCATTTCTAAGGTGGAACAGCAATCCACTGCCTATGTGACAAGAGTCTGAAACTACCTTTTTTTATTTTTGATGAATAGGAACCTAAATTTGTTATAGTTCCTGATTTAAATAAATAAATACAAAAACCCTATCTGGGACATTGAAATTCTAAGAGTTTCCCAAAACTATTTCCCACTAGAAGTCACTCCTTTGTGGTGGCCATGAGAGTGAACGCCAATGAAAGACCTACATATGGGTCATCAAGTGACCGACGCTTATCACCCCACATCACTTCCACTCTTACCACTGACATGGGGCAGAGAAATGGAGCATTTGTGAGATCTAAAGGAATATAAGGAAACTTGGCTTATAAAGCAGTGATTGGCACGTGTCTATACAGATGAGTATATTGCCACGGATCTGTGTGTGCATGTCTAGACATATGCACATGTATGTCTATTATTGCATCATTGTGTTGTGTATATGTGTATATGTGTATATGTGCCTGCATGCCTGTTGCTGTGCAGCTGTGCATATACCTGTGTGTGTATGTTACTACGCATCTGTGTATTTTGTGTGTATACCTACCTACCTGCATACCAGGCTTTATGTTCTTTCATCACCTTACAAAACAACCTTTATCCTTACCCTCCAACCCCTAAAATTTTCATGTTGACACACCCAGTGAGCCAGGACTTTTTTTCTCCCCTGATATGCACTTAGCATCCACATTTACCTATCCAATGTCCTGTTTAGAAATGACCCAGCTGGAGGTGGTGGAAACCAGACCTCAAGATGACCTTGAAGTACAGTGTGCTCATAGGTAGTGATGGTTTCTGGATGAGCTATTGTACCAGAATAGCGGCACACAGGTCATGCTTGGAGGCAGTCGTAAGCATCTCAGCTCAGGATGTGGGGCCCTCTACCTGGGTTAGGACACATCTCTCACTCCTACATTAAACCTGGGCAATGGCCTTTGACACTCCTTCATTTTCTGCCCAATTCTGATGAGGAGGACAGAGGTTTGGTCACATGGACATCTCGGATTCACGTCTGTCTCCACTTTTCAGACAACCAGACCTCAAATGCAAGAGGCTCAGAGCCCAGCCCAGCCTCTGCAGTTCACTCTTGCCCTATAGCCTTCAAGAACCAATTTAAACAAACCACCACAGCCACGCTTGGATGAAAGAACCAGGAAAGCTAAGCAATGGAACACGCACAACTTCACGCTCCACCCAAACTGTTTACTTCTCCACTGGATTTTTCAGAACTAAACACTAGCCTGGGGTTTGGTATGCCATCCATTCTACCCTGAAATCCCCTTTCCAGGTTGGGATTAGCAAATCCTTCACCACACTGGTTCCCACATGGCCAGAAATTCCTGTCCTTGTCCTCATCTTTTGCTTTTTGCTAGCAGCTGATCTCTGGAATCCTATAATAAAAATGCTAAAAAAAAAAAAAAAAAGATGTACAATGAGATTCTTCTATTTAAGTGTCTAATCCAGAAGTTTCCCCAAAAGAAAGGACCAAGACCAGATTTCAGATGTGTATAAAGTTTACACATGTCTTTATAACAATGTATGATTATATATCTTACATAATAACCTATACATTGCATTCCTATATCATTTTACTTACATAATATAGAAGGCTAAAATTATATAATCATTTATAATATGGAAACATAAAAGAATTTCAAAATGCTTGTAGAGAGTGGATCTAAACGTTAAATTGATTCGATTCAAAACTTGAAATGCATGCAAACAGGCTACCTTCAAAAAGTTAATGGAAGGAGCCTTCATTATGGAGTAACAATTAAATCCAGCATCCCATACGGGCACCAGTTCATGTCCCAGTTGCTCCACTTCTGATCTAGCTCCCTGCTAATGGCCTAAGGTCCTGGCCAGAAAAGTTCAAAACATGCTGACCAAATGGGCCTTCAAGCACAGGTGCTCACAGAGGGAGAGTCTGGCCCATGGCATGTGACACCGTGGGTGCCTCTTTTGTCCTCAGCGAGGACTTAAACAGACAGGGCATGCTCACTGTCGCTCAGTGCAATGCTGACATCAGAGCCCTAACAGGATCATGTGTGGAAAGGCTCGTGGAGGGAGCCTGCAGCCATCACCCAGAAACCGCTGTTATTTTGCATGCATAGGGCAGCTTCCGACACCACTTCTCCTCCAAGGAAATGAACACAAATGAAAACTGCCTGGTGCCCTGGACCGGCAGAGGCTAGAGAACAAAACCACGGAACAGCGGCTGCCCAGTTCTAACTTAACTGAGGAGAACAAACAGGGAATCACTCAGCAGACCTCGAGTCCCCAGGCCAACTATGCCCATGAAGCAAACAGCTTGATGGCCCATCTACCCACTCCTCCCTCCCACCACAGGAAGTGGATCAAAATAGCAAACAGCCTTGGTGAGTGAAGTTCTTGAGACTGTACTGTGGTCGATGTCAAGTTTGCATTTCAAAAAAAAAAATAGGAAGTCAAATACCCAATAGGAAAATGTTTCACCGTTCAGCCACGCTACCTCTGTGTGATGCTTGCATTTGGTGTCTGTCCTTCGTGTCACCTAAGATCCTTCTCAAGTGCTCTTCCTTACCACTCACCCCAAAGTAGTACCCTGGACCTCCCAACACTCACACCCTCCAAATCTCAACTTCTTTGCTTATGATCTGTCCTCCCTGTAGGGACTTTGGTTCAGCAAGGATAGACGCGTTCAGCTTCATTTTCCAATTGTTCTAGAAAGGCAAACAGATAGACATTGTTCCCACGCTTCATGGCTTCACTTCCAAAATGTCGGCAATGGCCAGGACAAGTCCTTTCTTGGTGGCCAAAGCTTGGATCTGGGAACTCAATCCATGTCTCCCCTTAGAGACAAAAACTCCATGAGTTGACCCATCGTTGCTGCTTTCCAGGGTCTACACCAGCACAAAGTCGATTAGGGAACCGGGAAGGTACTTGATATGAGACATGGATTTCTCAACCAGAGTCTCCACCAACAGGTTAAACATCTTCTTCAAGACATTGGCAGAAGCACAGCTAGGTTCACAGCATGCAGAACACTATCTAATACCATTAATACTTGTATAAGCCAACGTGCTGGCCCACAAATCAGCCACTTAAACAATCCCGATGAAGGAACGCAGTCTCTGGACTTGAGATGCGAAATCTCTGTCTGCAGAGAGTCGTTCGGAAAAGTCTTATCTGCAAGGTCAGCTGTGGAATGTTTCCACTGTCACATGCTCAGATGTGTCCTTGAAGAGTTATGTAGTAGGAGGTCTGAGATGCAGAGCTAAAAGTCGGGTGGCCCGGACACAAACTGTACATTGCGCACTTCTTAGATGAGCCACCCCTCCTTGGAATATCCACTTAGCATCTCCATGTTTTGGAGCTGGCACAGATCATTCCTACTTGACAGGCTGTCAGGTGAGGAAAAATAAGCAAATGCGTGTGTCAGCCACAATTGAGGAAGTATGCTGTAAAGACTAGTTGTCATTAATAGTATTATCTGGAAAAAGAGTGTGAATATTCTATTCAGGGTTCGTGTCTAGTGAAAAAAGAAAGTTATCAAGATATAGGAAGATTCACTTCAAGGGGCTCATCATGCGCCTGCGTGACCCTGAGAAGATGACTCACTGCTCTGTGGGCTCTACAGATGTTATCTCAGCCTAGTCCCAACTCTGCAGCAAATGGATGAACAAGAGATAAACCTGTTGGAGCCAGAGCAGTGGCATAGCAAGATAAGTCTCCAACTACAGCACTGTTATCCAATATGGACTCCAGTTCAAGTCCTGGCTGTTCCAATTCCAGACTAGCTCCCTGCTAATGTGCCTGGAAAAGCAGCAGAGGATGGCCCAAGCACTTGGGACCCTGCATCCACGTGGGAGTCCTACCTGAAAGGAGCTTCTGGCCCCTATCTTCTGTATCCAGCCTGGCCCAGCTCCAACCATTGCAGCCATTTGAGAAGTGAATCAGCGGATGGAAAATCTGTCCTACTTCTCTTTTTGTAACTATCTTTCCAATAAAAATGAAATAAATCTTTAAAAAAAAGAATACTTTGCAAGATATGTTCAATACAGTTTGTCTCATTATGTAAAGATGTTTAAAGAAGACACAGGGGGTCTGACGAGGTAGCCTACTGACTGAATTCCTTGCCTTGCACACACCAGGATCCCATATGGGCACCAGTTCTAATCCAGGCAGCCCCACTTCCCATCCAGCTCCCTGCTTGTGGCCTGGGAAAGCAGTCGAGGACGGCCCAAAGCCTTGGGACCTGGTACCTGCATGGGAGACCCTGAAGAAGTTCCTGGCTCCTGGCTTCGAATCGGCTCAGCTGCGGCTGTTGAGGCCGCTTGGGGAGCAAATCAACGGACAGGAGATCTTCCTCTCCATCTCTCCTCCTCTCTGTATATTTGCCTTTCCAATAAAAATAATTTCTTTTTAAAAAGTGTTTAAAAATAAAAGACAACGACACAGGACTTGACTGCAATGTAACACAGGAGAGAATCAGGAGCCGAGACAGCCAAGTTTGCATCGACACTTCAGCCCTGGGGGGTGAAATCCGCAATGAGCAGGAGACCAGTTATACTCGGGGAAAATCTTGAGACTTACCTGAGATTCATTGGGCTCCAACCCAAAAATATCAGCAACCGTGTCCAAATGCAAATTATACCAATAACATCTCTTGGATGCATCAGTAAACAGCATAGCAATGATGTCCAAGACTTTGGACCAAAACTTCACCCAGCACCACTAGTACTGCTCCACTTCCCTGCTGCTTTCCAAGATACATTAGCAGGGAAGTGGAGCAGCCAGGACTCGAATCTGCACTCATATGGGATGCTGGCATGGCTAGCAGAGACTTTACTTGTTCCACAACAACAGCAGCCCCGGTATGACTTCTAGAGCTTATGCGAAAATTCACCCAGCACCACATAGTACTGCTGGTTCCCAAACAGTTTCCACAGAGCCTCCTTTAGAATAGAGCACAAAGGCTAAGAGGGCAAAAGCACCTATCCTTTCATTACATCGCGCAGGAGCACATCCCCTAGGAATGCTGGGGAGACAGTGTGTGCTCAGCACAGCATCAACGGTGCATTTAGTTCAACTCCCTGACACCAAAGAGGAAAATGGCATAGCTCTTTAGAAGAGCCCTCCGCAGTGTTGAACGAGGACATGAAATGTTCAATTGTTCTTGCAATCTCAAGGGGGAGACGCTGGGTGTAGATCTGCAGCAGGTCTATTGCAACCATTAGTTTCATTCTAAATGCAAATGGTATCATGTCTGTCTCCAGTTTCAAGGTCTTCGTTGGTTTGGGTTGGTTCCAAAGTCCCTGGCCTGGTATATAAGTCTTTTCCTGATCTGGCCCCAGCCTGTTTTCCCACCTTTCTCTCTCGCCCCAACCCCACACTCCCATGAGCCCTTGGTGTTCCAACTATCTCACTGCTTTACAGTTCCCAGAACCTGCCACATTCTTTCTGGAAACCTGGATTTTACGTGGGCTGTTCTCTTTATCTCAAATGTGCCTTCTTTTCTCTGGTTGTGTCTGGATTAAAAAGCATAAGACAAAGAACAAACAGTGCCAGTCCTTAGCTAACCAATTCTACATGATATCATTTTTTTTTCCTCTGAAAGTACCAAGGACTAAATAAGATACAAAGCAATGAATCAAAAAAGTCTATGTTGCAAATATGTTTTAACCAGTAAGTGGTAGCTATAGCTCACGTGTCCTTACACACATCTGTCACAAAAACAGAAATGAATTGATCAAACTTTAAAGGTCATTTTTCAAAAATGATATATAGATAACAGTAATAGGCTATCCTTTTTGAAGTGAAATATGCATGGATTTGGGGGCAACGTTGTGGTATAGGATGCTAATCAGCCACCCGCAATGCTGGCATTCCAAATGGGCTGCAGTTCATTTCCTGCTGTTCCTCTTCCAATCCGGCTCCCTGAGAATCTGCCTGGGAAAGCGGGGAAGACGGCCCAAATGCTCGGCCCCCTGACACTCGTGTTGGGCACCTGGAAGGACTCCTGCCTCTTAGCTTCAGCCTGGTACGGGGTTGGCTCTCGCAGCCATTTGGAGAGGAAGATAAGGGACGAAGCATCTCTCTCTCTCTCTCTCTTTCTTCTTCTTCCTCTTCCTCCTCCTCCTCTCCATAACTCTGCATTTCAAGTCAATAAATAAATCTTTGAGGACCTTTTCCATTAGACATATGATCAACTCCTGTGTTCTCCAAAAGTGTCATCTGAAAAGTAGAAACTTCTCTTGCACCTGATGGATAAAGCGAAGGTAAGATTCTAATGAGATCCTAAGTAGTTCCCAATGTTGTTTATGAGGCACAGCGTAGTACTCTTCCATCGGAACAACAAAAGGTGACTGTCACCATCTCGGTTGTCCACTTTTACCATCACCATTATCATAACCATCAAGACATTAAACCAGCGTTAGGGCATCTTTCGGTGGTGGCAACTGATCCTTTAACACTTGGCGAGTTGGCACCACTCTGGAGCTCCCAAAAACTTTTGGTGGTTTATTCAACAGCATCTGCCTTCGATGCTCTTGGCTCAGAAGGCTGCAGAGTTCTTCCGATGTACTCAGTCCCAGCAAGGTACAAGCTAGGAGTCTAACCAACCCCTAGAGAATGAGGGAAGCTGTCCTCTCTGGCAATCTCTTACACGTAAAGAGAAGGCTGCCTTTCCTCCACATGTGCACGTCCTGCTGGGGGGAGCTGGAGTAGGCACTTGGTCCTATCATTTTAAATCCAGAAACCCAGGCACTGAAAGCAGTGTCCCAGCTCACAAAGTGCGCTGTTTCTTTAGGTGGCCCAGCCCCGGCTCCACCCATCACCCACCCTGAGCAGAGATCCCTAACCTCAACATCCTCTCTGCTTCCCGGGAGGCGCCACCAGGCTCCTTCCCACAGTTTAGTTTTCCCGTCTGTCGACAACGGCCCGTCTGTGAGAGAGCCTCGGCTCCTGGAGTTTGAAACTGTTTTTCTTCCCTCCCTTCCTGAGGACCAGATTGTTCCTAAACTCAAGGCTGCCTGGCCAGTGCAGGCCTGACTTGCTGGCACCTCGGATTGCATTGAGGATATGGATTTGTTTGTGCAGGACTGCTCATGAGCGATGGAGTGCTGCCATTGGCTTCCCTGCGAGAGGTGCATGGCAGTTAGGCATGTATTTGCAGGAAAGCAAACTCGAAGAATAAACAGAAAATACACACGCTCCACATCCTGCCAGCCAAACCCCAGCCTCCCCAGTCCTGACAGGTGATCCATTCTGACTTCCTTGCTGAGACGCACTCCCCAGCCAACTACAAGTCTTGAAGCATGGCAGGAGGGAGACAGCACAAAATTGAGGGCTCCACATTGAGTGCAGCTCTGCTAGAAAAGTTACTCAACCTCCATGGCACAGACTCCACATTTGAAACCCGGGGACATCTGGGCCCATGTCTCATCAGGATCCATGCTTACAACATATCCAGAGAGGAGTCACAGCATGCCAGCATCATCAGCGTTCTGTTCCTTCAGACCCACCAACATCTTCCCTGCCTCAGGACCTTTGAATTCGCTCCTTTCTCTGCAAGGAATGACCTTCCCTTCTCTCTCTCTTCTTCTCCCTTTCTGTTATTTGGGAATGGCACGGCTCATCCTCAGATCTCAGCTTCAATGTTATCATCTCAACTCCACCTACCCATTCCATAAAGGAGGAAAGCGGAGCTATAGAAGTCCCAGTTCAACTCCCAACTCCATCTTCCTGGGAGGCAGTAGATGACAGCCCAGGTAGATGGCTGCATGCTATCCTGTGAAGCCTGGATCATGTCCCACGTTCCTGGCTTCAGCCTGGCACAACCCCACATGAACAAAAGGAAAGAAGCCCCTTCTTCCATTCACCTGCTTTCTTCAAACATTTATCACAATTTCTAATCATTTTTATCTATTCTTTCTGTTCAAACTTTAAACTTCCTGAGGAGTACTCTCTATAACCACACCACAGTGCCTGAATTGAACAGGGATTCACTCGAGATCTGTTTCACTAATGAATCAAGGCCCTTGGTTATTTTTGTTTGTTTGTTCGTTTTTTTTGGTTTTTTTTTTCCTGGGGGCGGAGAGAGGCAGTCGTGATGGTGTAGCAGCTTAAACAACCATGCAGAATGATTGTTTAAACAACCACATCCTCCGCTAGAGTGCCTTATATGTAAGCTCACATCCACTTTTACATCCCAAAGGCCAAACAGTGATCTGCCTCCACTCCTGACTCAGCTTCCTTCTAAAAACACTTGGAAGACAGTAGATCATGGCCAACAACTAGAGCGACTGCCACCCCTGTGGGCAGCTCAGGCAAAGTCTTTGGCTTTTTGCCTTTGGCCTGGCCCATCCCTGGCTACTGTTGGTTTCTGAGGATAAAATAAAGGAGTGGACAATTCACTCTCTCTCTCTCTCTCTCTCTCTCTCTCTCTCTCTCTCTCTCTCACTTTTTATTTTTTTCTTAACAGTCTTGCCTTGATCCAGGCTTGATTAGTTTAAGAAGGGGTGGTCTGCTCAGTAGCCTAGCAACTCACTTTGCATGCCCTGGGATCCCATATGGGTGCGGGCTCTAATCCAGGCAGCCCCACTTCCTTTCTTGCTCCCTGCTTGTGGCCTGGGAAAACAGTCTAGGACGGCCCAAAACCTTGGAACCCTGCACCCACGTGGGAGATCCGGAAGAAGTTCCTAACTCCTGGCTTCAGATCAGCGCAACTCTGGCCGTTGAGGCTGCTTGGGGAGTGAACGATTGGACGGAAGATCTTCCTCTCTGTCTCTCATCCTCTCTGTGTATCTGACTTTCCAATGAAAATAAATAAATCTTTTTAAAAAAATAAGACAAGAGAGAGAGAGATCAATTACAGGTGTTAGAACACAGCATCCCTGAGACTGTGGGCAAATTTTATCTCCAGCTAAGCTTACAAGGATGATAACAGTCAGTGGCTGTGAAATATATAGTCCAAAAGGCCAAAGAAATGTATGATCTTCTGGCCAAAAAAGACACTGCAAGACCTCAAACTCTTTATGTATATTCTCTTATTAGGGGCCAGCACACCACACCAGCTGTATATTTTTCTAATATTCTTTTGGGAATCTTCTTTACCTGTGTAAGTATGAGAATGCATTTAAGAAAACATACAAGCCACCCAAGAGGTGGCAAGTGAATATAAAGGGAAATTCACCACCAAATTCTACTTTTACACTATAAATTTGTGGAGTGCCTTACGTTACAAACATGCATAATGCAATTCCACACTCTGCAGCTAACAACTCTGCTCAAAAAATAAAACCTGTAGTTTTGTAAACCTCGGGAACCTGGGAAAAATAACCTAGAAAAAATGGTAGAGAGTAACTATTTCCGTGCTCGCTTCGGCAGCACATATACTAAAATTGGAACGATACAGAGAAGATTAGCACGGCCCCTGCGCAAGGGAGAGTAACTATTTCCTTAAGTGCTTTGAGGGATAGAGTGAGCTGAACTTGAGGAGGGAAAAGAAAGTTGTGGCTATGTTTTGGAAAGAATGGTTGAGCAATGATTGACAGTGGAAAGTATTAAGCTTTCGAAGTGGAAGAAGGACTTATCTAACATTAAGTGGAACCCCTTTATTTCCAAATGCAGAAAATGAAGTGCCCGCAGCCCTTTTGTCCCGGGTACCTACGCCGGGATTCAGGAGCCCTTGCCTTTCCTCTGCATGATCCAGGCCATTCCAGAGGCACCAGTGCAAAGTCTCAGCCAAGACATCCAAAAGAAGGAAGCAGGATGTAGCTGTGGCAACCGACTAGGCCAGGAGCGCAGAGACGTGACGAGAAGGCCTGGGCAGCGGACGGAGGGTGGCCAGCGGCTGCTCTCTTCATGGAACACCCTTATTTTTGGCCTGTTGACTCACTGAGCAGCACCTGAGTCACCTCTCGCAGCTGCTAACCAACTCAAACAGAGCAAGCTCACACATCACTCCTTTCATACCGGACATCATGGGCACCCACCAAATATTTGTTGATTGGCCTTGCTCCAAGGCTAGACATATACCTGTGAGATGGGACAGCTGAGAGCAGGAAAATTTAAATAAATCACCTGCTTTACAAATACCAGGCATTGCTTCTTTGGAATTAAAATACTCTTGCTGATATGCAAACAAGAAACAGTCAAGCTGGGAGAAGACGGTCAAGAATGGAAAAGATAGCATGAAGGTGCCATATTCACTCTCTCTTGACCCATTACAGCTGCGTCCAGGCATGGCACCATGGTAACGGTTCCTTTTCTCCAACTGGAGAGAGCCTCCTGCAAAGAAGTCTGGATCCCAGTTCTGCGTCTTTATAGCCACATGACCTTGGGCATGACTTTGGCATCTTTGGGCTGTAGATTCTTCCTCCACTAACACAAGGGAAAAGTCAGGATGTTACACAGTGGCAAACAGGTGCTCAACAAATATGAAGTCTTCTCCTCTCCAAGTCTTCTTCTCCCGCCCAAAGTATGGCAAAGACAGAGGACAGAAGGTAATACAGCGCAAGCACGGGCAGCGTGGCAGGAGGAAGACGGGAGTCTGGGGAGGACAGAACACAGAGGAACTGGGAAATCATGAAACAAGAGTTCGAACAACCCACCCTGCCCCACCACAAAAATAAATAAATGGATAAAATAAAAAAGAAAGAAAGAGGGTTGTAGTTCAAGACCAGAGTGAAGTTCAAACATATGAAAACCCCCGTGCTACCAGAGTGAGAACATCTCATGCAAGTCCTGTTCCTTCTTTGGATCTTGCTATTATTGATAACAGGAAGTTTGCATGTCCTTACAACTCTATGGTTAAAAAAAAAAAAAAACACCATAGCAACAACCACCATAATAATAATAATAATAAAGGCTGGTTGTCTTTCCCATTGTAGAGAAAGAGAATCACATCAGGACAGTGCCAATGAGATGAAAGTCATGTTCATGCATTATTACCAGCTCACAGGGTCTCAACTTTCCCCTACTCTCCAGCTCTGCTGTGGGTCTGGGGAAACAGGGGCAAGTCGGCATGGGAGAAGTGCAAAAGGGAGTAAATGGATCTATCTCAGAGGCCTCTGAGATTCGACAGGTGGGTAAGAACACACATGACAACTGTCTGAGGTGTTCACTGTGCTTGACTATAAGCCACGGTCTTGCTCCTACGGCTCTAACACTGAAGAGACAGAAGACAGTCCCACCAAACAGCTGTCTCAGTTCCATGCTGATCTCTTTCCGTAATGGGGCCTGAGGTATGCTTATGGTGGATGGGCATCTACCATGTATCCCCTGACGTCTAGACACCTGCAGGAGCAGCAGAGCAGAGATACTGAGCGCCTCCCAAGCTGGAAAACCATAGCACCGTGACAAGTCTGGGGCAGGCTCGTGCAGGTATTCCTCTCCAAATGACTTGATTCTGTGGAAGTCACATGGGTCTGTTTCTTGGGATTCCTGTACTAATACTGCAGATTGGGTGTTTAAAACAAGACTGGGATATTCTCCCACACAGGCAAGAAATCCTGAGTTAAATGATCAGCTGGGTTATGCTCCCTTCCCAGGCTCCCGAGAGAGATCTGCTCCATGCCTTTCTCCAGTGGCTGGGAAGTTCAGGTAACTCCAGGTGCTCCTGGGCTTAGAGAAGCTTCCCTTCAACAACCCACTGCCTGGCATTTTCTCTGTGTCTTCTTTCCATCTGTACTTGGTAAGTGATGATGTCTCAATGCTGCCTTTTTTGTTAGGACGTGAGTCCTGTTGGGTTAGGCTCCCAACCTACTGTACCATGGCCTCACTCTCACATCTATTTCCAAATCAGGTCACATGATTAAGCACTGGTGTAAGAACAGTGATAATCTTTGGGTATAAAATTCCACCCACTACCCTGGATCCTCCAAGTTATGATTAACAAGTCAGGATTTGAAAGTACCATGTCCACAGATTAAAGATTCACTTCTCCTGCTTGACATTCCTTCACAATAAATGATACATTAATACAACTCCAAGCCAGGTACTAACTTATAATCAATATCTCTCTCCCTCCATCCCCTCTCTTTCCAGTAAATAAATAAAGCAATATTTAAAAGGGGGGAGGGGAGAAAAAGCACTCAAATTAGCACATGAACACATCTTACCACTGAAGAAATATCTTATATCAAGTTGGTAACTACACCTCCAAAGAAACATTCAGGATAGAACACTTCTGACAAAGGGATGAAAAAATATTCTATCTGCCTTTGACTTTGCTTCAGGTCTGGAAAGTTAGAGGGGGAAGGTGAGGAATAGAGAGAAGTTCAGCACAAAAGCTTACTGGCTCACTGGTGTCTTTTAACATCTTACTGCTGTTAGGGTATTAGCAGGCCAGTTACCCAAAGACAGATGCCCATGAAGAAGCTGATCGCATTCCCGAGCTTATTTGCAAACAAGCTTTCATTTCCTGCTTATCAAGGCCCAGGACCGGTACTTTGTCCATTCAAATCATTGTCTTAAGCCAGTGATGCAAACCACCGAGCAAGGTCCGCCCCAGCCAGAGGCTGGATGCTCGATGTCATTGAACTCAAGGAGCAGATGATTAGTATTGAAAGGTGTGATTGCAGCCCAGTCGGTCGGGTCATCAGCCCCTGATTTCTCTTCAGGACTCTAGACCAATTGGAAATCTTAACCCAGAGAGGAGGCTGGGGGGAATTATCCTGGAAGCGTAGTATCCCTTTTCAAATATAAACACCAGACAATTATCTCAGCCAGTTAGCCCTGCCTAGCTGAGCCCAGAGCATATGGGACCCCTGCTCTGCCCAGGCAGCTGTCTCCTAGACTTGGCTCGCCAAGGCTTTCCATCAGCTCACTCTTCCAAGATTGTCGCAACCTGAGGATGTCTCCACCACCTGAGCCTCTTGATCCTGGTACTTGTTTTGCAAACATTTGGCTGCTTCGTGGGGACCTGCCCCAACCTGAGGCCTGAGCTCCCTTTGGGCTGGGATGGTGAAGGCTTCATGGGAACGGCTGGTCTCGTTTCCCACTCAGATCTGCTGGCTTGGTAGTGACAGACCCAAATGCCTCACTACTAACTCCTTCAGAGAGGGGGGCCCAGTTCTCACCAGTCAGAAGCTAAAAGCCAATGCGGATTTAAAACAAGGTTGGACATTTAGAAGGTTCACATCAAAAAACAATCTTGAGACAAGCAGAGAAAGGTTGAGTGGGCCCTTCACCAGCGACAGTGGCGTTGCCTGACAAGGAAAACACTGGAAGAAAGGCAGGTGCTCTAGTGTCAAAGGGTGGTCTCTCCACCGTCTTAACAGTGCTTTTCTTGAGCACAACTCACAATGGCTGACAGGTGAGACAGCAAAATAAACACGAGAGGCAGGAAACACTGACTCTTCCAGGATCTAATAGAAGCCATGCAGACAGCTACCTGCCCCTGAGTTCAGAGAGAGGCCCCAGTGCACAAAAAGTTTGCGTGCAAGACTCCATGTATTATTAACCCACCTCATCCAGGCTCCTCCCAGCCTTGCAGCAGACACAAAATTCTGCAAGATTAGAGAAAAGAAACTTTTGCCCTTATAACCCATCCTTCACCCACGGTAACAGCCACTGGATCACACTGAGTGATTCTCAGGAAACAAGCCTGGAGCCCCAGGTTACACCCCACTGCTGGAAAAGACTGAGATCAGAGACAGGATGCTAAGGCAAACGCTATCCTGCCTTCTGAAAACAACCTCATGTTGTTTCCATTGTGCCATGGTTTTCCCCAAAATTTCATTATGAAATATTTCAAATATCTAGAAAATCTTGATCTTATAGTAACTACCCATGAAACACATTTTAAGTTACTGCTCCCTCATGCACAGATTTTTAATTCTATTTTTTAAAAAATGGTTTTCACTTAAGAGGCAGAAAGAAAGAAAGATCCAGGACCATCTACCGGTTCACTCTCCGAATGCTTGTGACAGCCAGGGATGAGCCAGGCTGAAAGCAGGAGCCAGAAACTCCAGGTCTCCCAGGTGGGCAGCAAGAGCCCAGTTACTTGAGCCCTCTCCACAGTCTCCCAGCATTCACACAAGCAGAAAGCTGAAGTCAGCAGTGAAATTGGGTATCCAACAGAGGCACTGTGATACGATATATAGGCATCCTAACCCTTCACTTAACCATTAGGCGAATATCTTACCTGGAATTCCTATCCTTTTTCCCCAGTACCATTTTCAAGGTCCCTAGCACGGGCGGCATGCGGCGTTCTCAATCAAGACAACCCAGTCACTCAGGTTGGCTGTCCAGGCCTCCTCTTCGTCTCCCATTACAGACAGACCTGCATTTCCATCTCATCCCCCTCCACCCTCCAACCTACTGGTTATGTACGCTGGAACATGTTGCTTTACTGCTCTGATCCCAAGTTCGCTTTCCATTTATTATGAACCTAAGAGTGAACCCAACTAACCTATAGTGAACAATGATCAGATGCCAGAAAGCCCTCCCCAGGACACCCAGCAGCTCTCATCCTCAGAGTAATCTCAAGAGGGAGATACCAGTGGTATGCCCAACTGTAGAAAATGAGGCCAGACACCCAAGTCTGCAGCCTAGGATGTTATCTGAAATGAGCCATCATGTCCCTGGCATACTTAGCACAGAGATTTTACTCATCATGGCTTCTCCATAAAGAATACAAAGTTTATTATTATTATCAGCAGAGGCCACATTTCATCAGAGGACTACCAGTCAGCACCCGATGGGAACTGAGAACATAACCAATAAGGAGTGTTTCTCCTTGCCCTGGTTTCTGGCATTCTGCTCTTCCAACAGATGAGACCGTGGCACAGATAATGACACCTTGGAATCAAGAGCTTACTTGGAGAGCAATTTTCTGTAGAGCTGAAAGCAATTCTTTCAGTACTCAGAGTTCCAGTTCTGAGCGCCAGATGCCACAGTTGTGATATGGAAATGGGACATGTTAAAATACCACAGTTGAGTACTTCCCTGTCACATCAGACAAGCAGAATTCAAATTTGTGCACTTGTCGAAGTCCACCTATCATTGGCTGGGTCATCTTTTTTTTTAAGTAAATGATGGAAATTTTTCTAATTGAAAGTCTGTCCATATGTTCCACTGTAACCACAGCTATGAACTTCTGGAAATATTTCAAGACAGGTTCATCCCTCAGCTCAAAGTGACTGTCACCAAAAATAAAAAAATTAAACCCTCAAAATAGAGGGCTTTTGCCCCATAGAAGATTAGCTCTTTTCTGTGGTTAAGGTGAGACACTGGCTTCCTGAGAAGCAACTTGACTTCTCTCTTTCAGTCCAAAAATTGTTCGACTGCTTCCAACTCTTCCCATAATCAAAGCTTATCCAAATTCACCCTAAACAGATTTCCACAGGGAGAAAGACCAAAGGTGAGTCAGGTAACCCTCTTGTCCTTGGGTAAGGCAAAAGAGAGAAAAATGGCCACTGAATTTTAATGAAGAACCTCCTTGAGTGAGAGATAGAACTGAAGCCCAGAAATGTTACATTGGTTTTCTGAAGTCATGGACCAAGCTGCTGTAGAGAACAAGAGAAACCGAGGAGCTCTGAACCCAGAATTCTATTAAACATTACATCAGTGATAATTCCAGAGACCTGATGACTGAGGTGACTCCACCTGCAGGAGTTTGGAAGCGTTCTCACTGCATCGTCTTTACAACAGGGATGGGGATTCCGAAAAGATGAAACACTTGCATTTTGCATCAGAAATGGAAAAAGGGGGGCACATGGTAATCTTCACCATTAATATCTAAAAAGGCAAGATGAAGTTGAGGAAGTTGGGGTTAGGGTTTGGGGAAAAGCTACGGTTTCCTCAAACCAGGAAAGAGATAAAGATCCACAGAAGGTCTGGACATGTTCAGAAGGAAATGGACCACCAACCAATTCAATAGTGAAACTCTCCCAGTTATGAGCAGTGTCTACACAAACAGGACTCTTGTGAAAATCTGAAGAAGAGCACAGAAAATCAAGTCAAGCAGCAGAGCCTACCAGCAAAGGACTATCTGATGAGGTAGACATGCCAGGAAAGACATCTGATCATATGAATCCTTCCTTGGGCTGTAGAAGTTCAGTGCCAATAGTAGATCTCCATCACAGAGGAACAATTAAGGATGGGGAGAAAAAGCCATACTTTAGATAGGCTGGCAGCTCAACTGCGTGGACGGCCTGTTTTTTTGTTTTGTTTTTTTTTTAATCCAAGTGCTCTTCAAGCCAGGCCAGACTTTCCTACCCCATCTTGGGGGTCTGCCAGTTTTCGCTGGCTCCCGCTCCAATGTCAAGCCTTCTTGTGAAATGACTGGTACTTCCTGTTTCCCGTCGCACCCCAGACCCAGACGCGCCACCTCTCCTGGGTATCTGCCCTATGGCTTAATGAACAAGAGCCAAGGGGCTCCTGAGGACACAGAAGCCCCTGTGTAGTGGAGAATCCAAAGACCAGGGTCACATCCTTTGCAGTTTCCCCATTTCTTCCACATCTTTCTTTTTCTTCCTGCACCCCCTAAGATGGCTGACGTTCCTTGGCCTGGAGTCAGCACCACATTCCTGCTTCTTTGTGACCCAGCCTCCCAGCTGCAAGACTGCAGGGACGTTCAGAGAGTTATAGCTCCCAGAAAGGTTCATCTCCATAGACCTGTCTGCCCACCTCCCACCTGGCCTCCGGAGAAACAGCCAACATTCCTGCAGTCCCACAGAGAACGGGTGTGACTCGAATTACTCAACGAAGCCTTCAGGCCAGCATCTTATGCCCCCAAAACAATAGAGTGATATTTTTCTTGGACTTCATTCATTTCATTTGGTTTCTCCTTTGATTAGGGCTCCCTCCCTCCCCCCCTGCCTGCTGTGCCTAATCCACTAACCTAGCTCACTGGTTCTTCAAAGACCTCTCCCAACACCCAACCGGAGTAAGGCAAAGCTGTGGCTCTGCACTTGGGTGATGTCAGTGAGCTTGAGAAACGCCATCTCCTGGGCTCTTTCGCACGTGGGAATCATCTCTTGGGAGTCTCCGTTCCATCCAGGAGCTGTTTGTTTTGGATGCTAATCCCGGGACGCTGGGTGAGGTGTTAGGCAGACTGACCTTTCCTGTTTTCTGAGTCAATGATCTTAGATCACTAAGTCAGGTGCTAAGTGTTGAAAATTAAAATCGATGTGTGAGGCCTGCAAGGAGGTGGGAATAAGGAGGCTTGAAGGAAAGGTGACACTTGGTTTGGGATGAATCAAACAAAACCACCACAAACCTACCACATCCATCCTCATTGAGGGGGGGATTCGGTGTTTTGGGTATGCAGCCACACATGATGAACACTGCAAGGACTTGGGCCTTTCTGAGGCATTCTCCTTCAGAAAACACTGCAACCCCTACTAACTCCGAACCGTATCACCCTGCTATCCAAGCAATGTGTGTGTGTGTGTGAACCGAGCTCCCGGGGTATACTGGGATATTCCAGAAGCATCTCACCTCTCACCAGGTAAACATGTAGGGCACTGAGGGACCCACCAGTTCCAACCCCAAAGTCCTCTATCACACAATCTAAGGAAATGTCAGGTGTTTGACCTGGATCAGCTTGGTAAACCCAGCTCTCCCTGTAGAGGAAGCCAAAATCCCAAGCAGGTTGAGCCAACACCGCCTATGTGACCACAGATGCTCTGACAACACATCTTCTCGTTCCTACCACAGGAACCCGGCTGGCTGGAAAGCAACATACTTTTTAGACAGCGACACGAAATATTCCTGGGGCCACAAAAGTCTGAGGATTGTGACCTGCAAGATCCATGGAGTTTGCACTGACAAAATCAGCTTACAGGTCTCAGTACACATCATGACCATCCACTTAGGCACTGCAACATCAGAGAGCAAACTGTCCAATCTCCCACCCCAACAATAACACAATTTTCCTTCTATTTGACCAATTCCAGCACAGGGTCGAGACTCCCTCTGCTTCAACAACACATCAAGGCCAGCAGGCGCACTTCTCTGCTGCAAATCTACTTTGGCACATCAATTATGTGCAAAGCCTCTCAAGTCAGGTAATAAGATTGCATCCCTTGTGAATGTCCTACAATCTACACATGTGTTTCCAGAGGTCCATAGCCCACTCTTTTTCTCACAAGCCTGTTTTCAAGAAGAGATACTTGTTTATAAAAAAGAAATAAAAATATCCATTTTTTCTCTGCAAAAGCACACACACACGCTGCATAAAACAATTATTTATCTTGTGAGATTTACACATTAGTGTCAATATGAATATAATAGGCTTATCTAAATCTGCACTCCAGACACTTTCTTTTAAGGCTCCTATAGGACAGGAGGGGAGGGGAGGGGAGGGGAGGGGAGGGGAGGGGAGAGGAGGAGAGGAGAAGAGAGGAAGGAATGAACGGAGGAAGGAAGGTGGAAAAGAAGGAAAAAAAGTGAAAGAGAAAGGAAAACTTCAACACCCTCTTGCTACATTGTCATGTAACTTAGCAGGAAGGCCCTAGAATAAGCCCCTCTGAGAGGAACTCCAAGTCAGTCCCAAGCTATGGAAAGAAGGCCCAGAAGCAGCAGGATGGAGATGATCACAATACCTCCTTTCAGAAAGTGTGCGTAAGTTGGAAGGTAGGACTCAGTTCCCACCAGATAAGCAGTGGTGGGAGCAGTGGCAGCTACCATGGGGGAGGCTGGGGTCAGCAGGAGGGACCAGCCAGGAGTGTCCACACCAGAGCTCAGGCCTCAAGCAGACGATAGTAGGAGGAAAGCTCCCTATTTTTAGAAACTTCGAAAGGCTCTCCGCTCTTCCCAGGGAACTGGAAGCCACCAAGGCTTCCACCACAAGCAGAAGCCCAGTGCCTTCAGAGATGTGTCCATGGCCATTGTGGGATGTTTGCCATCTGAGGCTGTTCTACGGCACCAAGGCCAAGAGGCTGAGCTTGACAGCTTGAGTGAGCTCGTTGCTTAGTGTCCCTGCTCTTCTTACCTTGTAATTTAACCATTTCTAGTACACACAGCACATTATGGTATCCATAGAAACCTTCTCGGCCACAGACTTAGAACACAACTGTGACCAGTGTTGGGTCATGGGGAAGACGTCTGAGGCTGACTATCCAGCTATGTGGCACAAACATGTTGCTTTCCCCTGTTCCAGGTCCCAAGGTGGCGTTGCCTTGCTAAGGATCCCATAAACCAGGAATTAGGCTTCATAGTAACCCTGAGGCTCATAGGTCGGAGGACTTGCCTAACCTAGAATGAAGCCTCTCTCTGACACGTAAGAACAGTTGGGAGAATGAGGACGCACCACAGCACGCAGGTGCACTGGACCCTGTCTAGAGGTAGGAAGCTTGTCCTAAGCCCCTCAACCTCCCCACAGTCTCCCCTGCCCTGAATCACCCAGAAAGGATCTGAGCTCACATCAATCAAATGAGTAGTTGAACGAACTGATATGTGTCCCTTCATTATTTTATTGCTTTTTTTTAACATTCTTATTTATTTGAGAGGAAGTGAGACACAGAGAGAGAGCACCCAAATGCTGGTTTACTTTACAAATGCCTGTGATAGCTAAGGTTGAACCAGTGCCGAAGCCAGGCACACAACCCGGTTCTCTCATAGGCTAACAGGAGCCTGATTTCCTGAGCTAGAGTCAGGGACTGGGGTAGATATCAAACCCAGGAACTCCAATATGAGACAGAGAGATTTTGACTTTCAAGCTAAATGCCTACCCCTTTTATTCTTTTCTTAAAATTCTCTGTTCTCTTTCTTTATGTCAGGCATCCTTTAGTATCCTTGGGAAGTAGTTCCAGAACCTCTGTGAGCACCAAAATCCACAGATGTTCAAGCCCCTTCGATAAAATAGTATAGTTTCATCCTCCTATACGCGTTTAACATCTACTTTTTTAGATTTATTTGTGTGAAGGGAGGGAGGGCAGGGTGGAGAAAGACCTTTCAATCTTCGTTCACTCCCTAAAGGACCACAACATCTCATGGTTGGGCCAGGCCAAAATCAAGGGTCCCAAAGTTCCATCCAGGTCTCTCAAACACATCACCGTTGTCCCGGCTACTCAGGCCATCTTCTGCTGTTTTCCCAAGCACATTAGCAAAGAGCTGGATGGGGAAAGTAGCAGCCCAAACTGCAACTGGCATTCTGATCTGGGCTGAGGGCATTGCAAGTGACAGCTTAACTCACTGCACCACAATGCACACCTGGCAATCGGCTTTCGATTATTGGTGACACTGAATCCAAGGTATGTGTTACGTTCATAGTTGTTACACTATATTGTTTAGAGAATAGACTGCATCATTTAGTGCAAGTACAGGGTTTTGTTTTTTTTTTTTTTTCCCCTTCCAAATAGTTTCCATCTGCGGGTGAATCAGAACAGGCTGAACTGGAAGACCGAATGCACCCTCTGGTCAAAGTCCTTACTAATTGCCCTCGCTCTATCCTTTCCGCTTCCCAGCCAACTATCCAGAAGGAATTGCCAAAAGTGAAAAAGACAGAGCCCAGGTGAGTCCTAACTGCCTCTCCCAGGGAGAAAGCAGTTTGACAATAGCAGAAAGGACTCTGAAAGAGTCAGGGAAGCCTTCCATCCATCCCCCTGTTCCCCAGCAGATCCTAACAACCTTCTGCCCCACATCAGCTGCCTCTTGTCTTAAGCCAGTACAGCAAACTCCTTCCTCTTTGCTGTGGGTGACCGAGTTGTTAATATCGCCGTTCGCTATGCAACTGAAATGTGCCTACTCTCAAAACTTGTTTGAGCTGGAGGATTCTAATCTAATATAGCATGGTCTTTCAGGATTAGGGGACAAGCAGGAGGCCTGGGCTAAGGGGGAGCAGAAAGTGCAGACGGCACCCACAACCACATGGGAGCCACACCTCCCACAGCTCAGGCAAAAGGCAAGCTGGCCATTGAGATGTACAAACTCCACAGTGTCACTTGCCTCCCCGGCCTTTCTCACTGGTTGGCAACCGTGTATGGGGACTGTCACCTCTAAATATGAATTAACAGTATGGAATTCAGGCAAAACAAACCGAGAAGCAGGGCAACCGCAAGACGCAAATGATGAGAACATGGCCAGCTTGGAGGGGGTGGTGGCATTCCATTTCTGTTTAGTAGGGTGAAATAATTCCATGAATCTGCCTGAGCCGAGAACAAGATCTAATAAGGCTGCCACCTAACATGAGGACGAAATAAATCCCCACACTCATCAGAGCGAAATTAAGCCAAGTGATTGCTCTGAAACAAAATGAACCAGTGGGTCATTCGTGCAAGGCCTGGAGAAGTTCCCACGGAAAGGAAACAGCAAGAATAGAGGGCCCGTGCGATGTGCATGCTTCAAGTCCCGCTTTGTTCTCTTCTCTTCTGAGACAAAAGCGGCCAAACTCTGATTAGGGTAGAAGGGAGGAGATAAGAACAGAGATGTACTTCACAAAAGAGTAGAGTCCCCCCAGCCCTCCCCATCCCTGCCACTCACCCACCCCCACCCACCCAAAACACTAGATTCTGGACGAGAACAGTCACAATGCGGAGGCGTGGGTAGTCCGTTGGCTAAGCTGGCCTGATTCTGGCACAGGGAGCTCTGTTCCAAGGGCCGCATGTGGAATTCTGCATGTGCTTGGGGAGGGGCAGGCAGGCACAGACGCCAGGGATGCGGGATCCAGGGGTCTGCCTCTCCCATTAACTGAGTGACCTTGAGCCAGTGACGCCCTCTCTCCAGCACTTCTGTGGCTTCCCCAGGAGCAGCAAGCAGAATAATTTCCTTTCCCCTGACAGCCTCCTGGAGACAGCCAGGGAATAGAGCTGATGAGTGACTGCAAGGAATATTCATTAGCAACGGAATGATTGTTCTTAGCCGCAAATGGGAAGATACAGAAGCAGAGGAGTGTGCGTGCTCTAGGGTGATGGGGGGGCGGGGAAGGGCAGAGGAGACAAGTGGGAGTTCACCGGAAGGAGAGGGGATTGCGTAGATCCGTGAAGTGAGTCCAGGCAGAGGCTGGTTTTGGAGGGAGAGGGCCACAGTGCAGGTGGACATAGATAAAGCAAGGAGAAGATGGATTCCTCTGGACAAGCTGGAGACCAACCCCAGCCAGTGCACCGCCAGGTGCCACGTTTCCCGCAAGAGGCGACTGCCCCGGGAATGGCTTCCAGTGCTGATCCCTGACTGCCATGCATCACTCCACCCAGATGAGCAACAACAGGTTTCACCCAGCAGCAGCAGCAGCCAAAAGCTATGGCACTTGTGACATTTAATGAGGAAATAAATACCTCTTGGAATGAACTCCTCCCAGTCCAGCCTACCCCACCCTCCCCCAGCCAAGGCAGTGAGAGTTCCTGAAGGCAGTGTTTCTCCATTCTTGCTCTCCTCAATTTCCTCTCTTCCTCCTCCTTCTTCCAAATAATGTACAGTCTGGCTTAGGGGAAGGGGGCAAGCTGGATAATTTCATTTGGGGGACTGTGTCAGGTTGTTGGAGACTGTTAGGGAAGACAGTCCCCAAAGTGGTTGTCCTCCGACATTCATTTCACTCCCACTTTCCCATTAAATCCCAACCCACCTCCTCCTGGGGAGGGGTGCGGTTGGGGATGTCAGGCCCCGGGTCCATCTGGGAGTGATTAGCCGACAGATTTCAGGTAGCTCCAGCCACACGTGCAGCCCACATGACACCCGCTAAGTCCGTGCCCACAGCCCGCCTTCCCAAACAAACCAGAGAGCAGAGGGGCGAGGCGCCGCCTGCCTCCCAGGAGGAGCTGCAGAGAGCAGCCAGGTCATCACGGTCCCCTGGGCACCACCGCAGCCAACCCCGCCCATCATTCACTCAGCAGTCGGCTCATCTGTGGAACGACTGTGTCCCGTGCTTAGAAAAGCAAGCAAGAAAACCAGGAAGAGAAAAAAAAATTCTTTATGATCGTTGTATATTTGGGTAGCAAGGTCTGGGGTGATTGTTTTTAGAGCTCCTGATATGTTAGTTAACGATTTCACTTTGTGGCTTGATTGTTTTCTCAAAACCTGCAAATCCAGGCCAGAAATGTATAAAGATTACAATCTGAAAAAGGTTTATATGTGTGAAAATATTCTCCATAGAGAATCTCTCTTACAAGCAATAAGGCAGGCAGTGGGACCTTCAAAGAAGGTACCAGGACAAGGGCAGATTTCCAGATGTTATAGGCTGTCATGTACAAGACACATCTGGAGGAGAACCATAAGGACAGACAACTCAACAGCCAAGGTGTCCTACTATGTACCGGAGTAGCTGAGCCCCAACCATTAGACATACATTGCTTTGGCTAAATGTTGCCTTTCAGTCCCTCATGGAACGTTCATTCAGCGGAGTGTAGGTCACACATCAACCAAGCATGCAAAAACGACAACACTTGGTGTTTGTTCTCAAGGAGTGAGCAGCAAGCATCATAAATGATGGACAGATGATCACACAATCAAGGGGCCACCAAAAGGCTGTGAGAACACAGAGACCCCGACAATTCTCTCTTTCTTGAGGCCCTTCGGATTCCTTAGCATTTGAAGTCGATCCCCAAGCCCCTCTTAGGTTAAGAGCTTACTGGACCTTCCCAATAATGTACACCTTAGTCTGAACAAGTCTCTTATTTCCCAAAATAACAGCAGGTAAGGGCAGCTTTCATCTGGGAAAGACACTTTTACCTGAAAAGGGGTGTTACCAAGAAAGGATTTTTCCTAATGAAAAATTCAGGGGGGGAAAAAAACAACCTTGTTGATGCTGTATTCCTTAGATTTTTTTTTTCCTACTGAAACAAAATACCTGAGGCAATCAGCTTTGTGAATAAAGGAGGTTTATATTAGCTCACACTGCAAGAGGTCCATGCTACTCCAAGCCCAAGCAAGCCACCCCCGTTTGACCTCTGACCATGGCAGTCTTGCTGACAGAATCCCAAAGCAGCAAAAAGCATCGCACGGAAAGAAGCATATAATCATGGGCCCTGCTGAATCAATCTGATCCAATTACCTCCCAAGGGCCCAACCTACACCGCCACAACCAGATCACATCCCCTCACTCTGAGTGGCATTAATGTAGGATTTGGGGGACTGAATCCTTAACACATGCGCCTCTAGAGAACATTTAGCATTCAAACACAGCAGATGGAGAAAAGGTCTGTGCAGAAATCCAGAACTGGGGGAGGAAACTGAAAGAAAACCTAATCTTTTCTCCAAAACCACTCTGAAGTGTCAAGGTGCCTTAATTCCTACTTCCTGTTTGCCCAACGGAACCTCAGAGTGCCACAGTGGCACTGTGGTGCAGCTGTCACCTCTGAGCTCAGCCTCCCATGGGAGCACCAGTGCAAGTCCCAGCTGTTCCACTTCCAATCTGGCTCCCTGCTAACGCACCTGGGAAAGCAGCAGAAGCTGGCCCAAGTGCTTAGGCTCTGTACCCACCTGGGAGACCCGGAAGAAGCTTCTGGCTCCTGGCTTCAGCCATTGGGGCCATTTGAGAAGTGAACCAGAGGATGGGAGATCTCTCTGTGTCTCTTTAAAACTCTGCCTTTTGGATAGATAATTAGATGGTACATAGATAGATAGATAGATAGATACATACATACATACATACATACATACATACAATCTCATTTTCTAGATGTCTTGTTGCAGAAGTAAAATTGCAACACGGTAGCCTGGAAGCAAAAAAAGGGACAGGGGATTTTATTACATCTCTTTCAAATTCCCCTACACCACCCCAAGTGCTTGCTACAGCAGACCTACAACCCAGCTGAGCCCAAGAGGGAGAGTTGGGAGAAAAAGGCCCACTCTAATGTCACCTGGAACCCCTCAAACATCAGCTACCACAGAAGAGTCAGAATCCAGACTCGTTCAAGTGCCAGGAACACGCAAAGCAATCAATGGCTCTTGCTTTAGGCTAACCTAGGAGGGAAAGGGTATCTTGAGTCCTCACGGAACTGCATCTTCTTGGGAGATTTCCAGAGCCATAGAGTTTAGCCCATGCTGTGCTGGGCCCCTTGCCACTCTCTGCCCCACCCCACCAACTCCCCCCCAAGCCGATCTCTATGTATTTGGAAAACGATCTGGGAACTGTCATCACCACTCTGCCAGTTGGCAGGTGTTCCCCAAAGAGAAAGAAATGTACCATGCTACCAGGCCAGGGGTGGGCAGGGGACAGCTGGGTCAGCAAGCAGCACAGTGGCACCAGCGCAGAGCAGGAACGAGCCAGGAGAGAAGCTGCCTCCCAGCCCAGGACTTGGGGAACCATTCCTCCCTCACATCTCGCTGAAATTGCAAAGACAGGAGGCAGCTGTCTGTGACCTGGGGAAGAGGCAGGGGAAGAAAGTCTCAGGACATTCTGAGTCCAGAGGGGGGAGGCGGGGACAGGTGGACAAAGGTTCAAATGTAATGGAAGACAGACCTGCAGAAGCTCTATCAGCACAGAGGCACGGTTCAGGCCCAGAGGAAAACCTCAAATAATGGTCACCAGGTGGGTTTATTTGGAAGACGGAGTGACCAAATGGGAGGCGCACAGGGAGAGGGATAACAAGTGAAGGAAAGACAGCGAAAGGCATGGAATGAAAAGGGCACAGCCAGCCCTCTGTGCTGGACACTCCACAGCCACAGCTCCACTGCTTCCTCTAGAGTGGCAGGGGATCTTGTTATAACCACTCAGCCCATCTCCAGTCCTGTACAGCCTTGAGAGTGTAGTCACCCGGTTAGCTGCTCAGGAGCCTGCATAGGCTTGATGTAGTTGGGGTTCAAACTAACTCTCCATCTGGGGGTGCTGCCAGGGAAGTAGGCTTTGAGGAACATCTGTGCGGTGAATGCTAGGGCAGGCCATCTAAACAAGAGTGCTCCTAACCTACTCTCCTCTCCCACCAGGAATTGTCACACCGCCTTCTCTCTCTGCTGCCGAGAGACACATTTCAACTTCTGAAATGTCACTGCTCTCGGCCTTCGCCCCACCCCACCCCATCGTCCAGCCAACCTGGAAACTGGGGAAGAGAACGAAGACAGCACGGAAGGAAACTGCCTGCTCTGCCCCCACCGAGGAAAACACATTTTGTCCTAAAGTCAGTCACTGCAGCACTAAGATACACTGGGTCCTAAAGACTTGGGGACAGGAATAATCTTCCACATACATGCCTCCTCCCCCCCAAAAAAACTGTCCTTTCCTAACCAGTCTGAACTTCACAATCTGTCTGCCAACTGCTTAAGAGCCTCTGACATCAGAAAGAGATGGAGCCTTGAGAGAAGGATAGTGAAGAAAAAATTGAAAAAAGCAAAACAAAACAAAACAAAACAAAATCCTTTCTCTAAAATCCCTGGTTAACCTCTTCTTAAAGACGCATTTCCAATGGGGAAATCTCAACTGAACTTGAGCTGTGGTTATGCAACAAGGTGGAGGAATCCACCATGGTGGGAGGGTTTGGGGAGGGGTGGGGAGAACCCAAGTATCTATGTAACTGTGTCACATAATACAATGTAATTACTGAAGTTAAATAATAAATAATTAAAAAAAAAAAAAAGACGCATTTCTTTATTCAAAAGGCAAAAGCACGGGCGAATCAGGGAGAAGGAGAATCTTCCATCAGTTGATTTACTGCCTAAAGGGCCCCAAAGCCAGCAGCCAGAAACGTCACCTTGGTCTCCCCATGTGGACGACAGGGGCTCAAGCGTGCAGTGTTCCCAAAGAAACAAACTGGAACAGAATCAGAATAGTCCGGACCGGAACCAGCATCACCAGCTGTGATTTCACCTACTGTGCCACACCCATAACAGCCCCCAAAGGTGTGTCTATTCAGGTGGGTGGAGATTCCAGACCCCACTCCCCCTCCTTTCAAACAAATCCGATGGAATCTTTTGCAGCCTGTCTCTTACAGCCATGCACAGCGTGAAATTTGTTGAAAATAAACAGGAACCAGGCAGGAAGCCCAGTGGGTCCTCGGATTCTGTTGTGTCCCTCACCACCAAAATCCCACTCCCCCATGCCCCGGCGCTGCCAACACCCTCCTGCCATGGGAACAAGTGGAAGACAGACCCAGCCCTCAGCCATGGTCCACTGAGGCCTCTCCTTCTGGCCAGGGTGTGGGCAACCCAATTGCTTCTCAGGTCCCTGTCCCCATCTAAAGTGAAGCCTAGCAAACTACAACAGGAAGAACAGCTGAGCCTGAGTAGCAGGGGGAGGGAGAGGTAGAGGTGACAGGCACTCTGACCTGCCCCAGGGACTTCAGGTCACTCACAGAAGGACAACAAGCAAGGCATAGGTGCTGGGATCTGAATTCCCATGGTGACCCTGGGATCTGTGTCTTAGAAGCATTTCTCATTTTCCTGTGATTTGCTGGAGATAGTCGTAGAGAATGAAACATCTCTGCATGTCTTAGGGCATCTTAGAGGGAAGGACCTCACCAGGCTCACAAAGAAGATCCTCTCTGCAGACCACCCTCTGCCAGCCAGACCACGCCCAAAAAGGCTCAGGGGTGGGGCTTTCAGGGACATCAGGGCCCCAAACAAAGAGGTGATAGTGGGAAGCGGAGGAAGAGGTGTGGGAGTGAGTCTGCTCTCAGCTGAGGATCCTGGGGGTGGCCAGCTGCAGGCTGCGTGGAGTGCTGTAATTCTATCTTAAAGTCAATCAGGCAAAAAACACTTCCAGATTAAATAGTAATAATAATTTTTTTTTTAAAAAAAGGAAGGCAGGGGATTTAGGGGTCCCGGCAGTAGGGGTTCTGGGGACAATTGTGAGAATTCACACCGCAGGTGGTCCCTTTGGGGACCCAGCCCGTTTGAGAACCAGGCCTCCCACTCTCACCCTTACGTCTTTCCTGCTGGCCTCAGCAGCTGCTCCACCAGCCAGGTCTCTCCTCATTCATTCATTCTCTCTCTCTCTCTCTCTCTCTCTCTCTCTCTCTCTCTCTCTCTCTCTCTGGCTTGGTTCTGCACCCGCGGAGTGCCCCTTGTCACCCCACATCCCACAACCTCACCAGGTCACTGGGAAGGGTGTGGAAAAGAAGGCGGCAGGGAGGGGGTGATACGCAGTGGACCCCTCCACTCCTTTTGCCTGATAAAACAGCAAGGAGCAGAAAATCAAGACCCTCTTGACCTACTGGAGTGAGAGCTGCCCAGACTGCACAACCAACCTAGGACAACACGGTCACCCCTCAAGAGGGCGTCTGTGCCAGCAGAAACAAACAGTTGGGAATATTTGCTCCGGTTCAGGGGCGTTTAGGGGACCTGAGTTTAGATGGTCCTACGCTGTAGCGTTACCTAATTTGGACCACACATCCAAAAGTGACACTAATTCAGACACTTGGTGCGTCCATCGCCCACTCCCTTCCAGGGAACCCCTCGTGCGGAGCAAACTTGTGCTTAACTGGCGGGAAAGCACTGCTAAGGATGGGCACCGGGAGCCCAGAATGCAGGAGTGAGAGCCCCCAGGCATTGCCTTAAAGGGGCCGGTTCCCCACAGGCTGAAGCCCTCTGAACTGGTCTGGGATCACCTCTGCAGAAAACGCTTCCAAGGCTGACATCTTTGGGGGGCGGGGGGAGAAGCCCTAACTTTCACCCCAAGCAAACTCATCCTTTTGACACTGTCTCCACTTTTTCCGATAAGAGAAATCGAGGTCCTTAATTAGCCAACTCAAGAGGACCTCCTCGCCGGCCCGCACTCCATCCATCCCCAGCCCCACACAGCCAGAGAAGGCGAAAAACAGCCATCACCAACAGCTCTGAGCCGGCGCCTCGGCGCCCACTTGGACCCGGAGTGGACGTTGGCTGCCGCCGCTAGGGAAATTGAGCCGGGCGCCGGGCCGGATGCTGCAAGAGGGGGTAGAGGGGACCCTAGATCTTACTAGGTGCCCCCAGACCAGTTCCCTGGAAGATTTCCTCCCCGCGCAGCGTCTCCTCTTGGAGCCGCCGGAGTGGATAACCGAGCCTGACGGCCGTTCGAGGCGCCCTCCACCATCTGCCCTTGCCCCTAGCTCTCCCTGTCCTCCGCTCAATGCTAGGACCTGGCGTGTCCGCATCTCGCCAGAACCTCCAGCCTCGGTTTCCCGATCTGTAACCTGGACGTAGAGAGCGGGTTCCTTTCCCAAGGACTCTCAGATTCTCTTCTCCGGGACTATTGGGGTCTTCCCAGGTCCGAGTTAGTCACCTCTTCGCGAACCGAGCCCCGGAATGGGGAGGGATGGGGTTTGGGGGGGGGGGGAGTTCGCTGGGAACAACACAAGGAGGTTTTTGCAGAGATCAGGATCGACCCACTCGCAAATCGACGGTGCCTACGAGCCGGACGAGGCCTGATCCTGGCCCCACCAGGCTGTCTTGGCCCCCAGAGGTGCGGTGGTCTGGGTCGCCCGCCCCACTGGTCCGCGCAAAACGTGCACCTTGCGTGGCTCTTTCCTGGCGAGGACCGTATATAGAACTGCACACACACCAAGTCCCCCAACCCAGGCTGTCCAGAGGTGGACAAGCTCAGGGAGGGCGGTGGGGAACACAACTTGAAGGAAAATACCCTGCAGAGAGGAATCGCACCAGCAAAGCCCGCATCCCCCTAACCCCCCCACCCCCCGCCCCGCCTTGCGCCCCGGGGCCACCAGTTTCCCTCGCGCAGTTTCTGGGAGTTAGGGACAGTTTCTGGGCTTCTGCCGCCCCCTCTGGATGCAGCTGGACATTACAATCTGTTTCCCACTGTTTACTCCCAAGTTCTCAAAATCACACAAGAGGACACATTGCTCGCGTCCAATTCGCAGAAAACGTAGCAGGCACCGCAGAAGGTGTCTGTAAAAACGGCAGAGTGCCTCCCTCACCACGTGGCTTCCTTCAAGGCGTATTTACCTATGCGCCTGCATACCTTTTAAGCCATATTGAGCAGAACGGTCCAGCGGATCTGGAGGTGGCAATTACCAACGAACCTCCACTACCCTGGTGCCGATAAACATGAGCATCGCCATCAAACAGAGCTCAGGGCAGGTGGCCTGGGTAGAACAGCCCGCCGCTGCTCTCCTCCGACACCAGGTGCCTCTAAACCACACCACAACGCATAGCAATGCCCCCTCCCCGCGGACACAGATCTGCAGTGTGCACCTTACCCGAGGCTCTCTTCCGTCCAGGCAGACACGGAGTTTTTCGGACACATTTGGAGTAACCAGCAGGCTGCAGCAAGGAGGTCTCTGACCCGCTGCACATGCTATAGGGTAGTAGAGACACCCAATGCCAGTTACATTCGTTTAGAATAATTTTTTTTAATTATTTTAAGCAGGGTTGTACATTATTGCCTTTCCCTCTAAAAAATGTTGACCTCTTTCTCAAGAAAACGAGATTGTTTAAAACCCTCTAAGAAAAACATCTTGTAATGGTGTCTGTGCGTCCCAGAATGGGCCGAGAGGGGAACCAAGCCTGATTACTTGGTGGGCCGAATCATAATCATTTAATGGGAAGAGAACTTTTGCAAAAACCTCAAACACGAATGGGGGACTTAAAATTAAGTTTTTCCATGTTTGTGCGTTTATTTGTGTTTCTTCAGGTATGGAGCCCCAAAGCGACCAACACTTTTCTTTTTCCTTTCGGTCTCAAAGATAAGTGCACTGAATCCAACCTGGCTGGCTCTAGGTGGTTCGTGCACACGCAGATCTCGTCTGAAATGCGTGAGCGACACCTCGGCTGCTACCCCCTCGCACCCCGCCGCCCAGCACTCCCGGCCGCACGCGGGTGTGCAAAAGACCGGCTGAGGTCAAAACCCACCGCACTCCGCCTTTCCAGGTGCTCTGCAAAACGTGAGCGCGGTCCGCGGCAGGGCGCATCGGTGTGGCCTTGTGTAACCCAGGGACCGGCCTCGGCCACGCGGGCCCAGGACTGACGCCTTTGCAAAGGTCGATCTCCCAAAGCCAGCGCAGCTGACGAAGTTTGCAAGGGGTAGCTCCGCCGCTTTACTGACTCGGCCGGTAGGCGACGAGCAGAGCGTGCAAGTAGTCCCCGGGTTCTGGGAGCGTCGGAGCGGGGAGTAGGACTGGGAGGATTGGCGGCGGGGGTCGACGAGGGGACCCGGGAAGGTTTTGTGGGATTCAAAGTCCGGGAGGTGGCGCGGGGCGCCCCCCCTGGCGCCCCCTCCCCCTTGGAGCTCGAGACAACCGCGTCCCGGCCGCTGCAGCCACTGCCCGCCTCGGCCAGGACCGCGGCTCCGGTTTTCATTGATTCGGTGCGCAAGGGCTCAGCAGAAAGCTCGACCAGCCTCGCCGGCCCGGCGAACCGGAGCATGTTAATCTATTTCTACGGATTATTATCGAGGAGCAGCGGGTGTTGAGTCACCAAAACGTTTGCTTCCAAAAAGCCATTTCTAAACACTTTTTGGAGGCGGGCATTAGGCGCGCAAACCCGGCTACGCATTAAAAACCGGCGGCTTTTCCAATCCTGCAAAGTCCAGCAGAAGTCCCCGGGACATCAGCGAGCCAGAGAGCAAGGAAAAGGACTGGGGAGGGGGGGAGTTGATGGGGGCGGCGGGACAAGACGCGGGGGGGGGGATGTAGCTCTACTCTATACACACGCGCCAGCGCGCACGCACACTCACAGTGGCATACACGCAAAAAAAATATCCTTGGGGAGACGGCACCAACATTCTGACATTCCGAGAGTGCGGCACACTTACACACTTGGACGTCCCGGGTCCCCCACCACTCCCCCCGCTCCGCGCCCCCAAACACGCCCCCCGCCCCGCGCCCAGCCACCCCTGGGCTGCGCTCCCCTCCCCTCGCGTCTCGTCACCCAGCCCAGGGCCACAGCCTTCCTCCTCCCTCCCAAAATCGGGCCCAATCAGCTGCCTGCCAACCCCGGGACTGCCGCGCCGTGATTGGCCGGGCGTCCCTAAGGTGAGGGGGTAGTATTTATTAAAGCGACCCCGGGCTGGGAGTTGGAGAGCCGACAGCGGAGCTCGAAACTGACTGGGAACTCCGGCGACGCAGCGACTTGCCAAGTTCGCCCAGGGAGCTTTTTCTTTGTAGGAGGAGAGAAGAGAAGGGGTGCAAGCGCCCCCGCTTTGGCGCTGTCTTCCTCTCCTCCTCTCCTCTTCGCCTTACCCTCCAACCCCCATCTCGGAGCGGGCAGCTGCGGACTGGCCACTCCGTGACTGCCCTGGTGCTCGCCACCGCCGCAGCCGGGAGACGCGCCAGCCTCCCCCGCGGGAGCCGCTCGCTCCGCGTCCGGGCATCCGAAGGGAGAGGAGCCTGCGCCTCGAGTCCCCGAGCCGCCTCGGCTTCTCGCCTTTGCCGGCCACCCGCCCCCGGCTCCGGGCCCGCGTATGAATCTCCTGGACCCCTTCATGAAGATGACCGACGAGCAGGAGAAGGGCCTGTCCGGCGCCCCCAGCCCCACCATGTCCGAGGACTCGGCGGGCTCGCCCTGCCCGTCGGGCTCCGGCTCCGACACCGAGAACACCCGGCCCCAGGAGAACACGTTCCCCAAGGGGGAGCCGGACCTCAAGAAGGAGAGCGAAGAGGACAAGTTTCCCGTGTGCATCCGCGAGGCCGTCAGCCAGGTGCTCAAGGGCTACGACTGGACGCTCGTGCCCATGCCGGTGCGCGTCAACGGCTCCAGCAAGAACAAGCCGCATGTCAAGCGGCCCATGAATGCCTTCATGGTGTGGGCGCAGGCGGCGCGCAGGAAGCTCGCCGACCAGTACCCGCACCTGCACAACGCCGAACTCAGCAAGACGCTGGGCAAGCTCTGGAGGTAGGGCCCGGTGTGTCTGAAATGGGCGGGGGGGGGGCGACGCGGCGAGGTGGGCTGCGCAGCGGCAGCGGAGGCGGTGTTGCGCGCTGGCCAGGGCCACCTCTGCCCGCCCCGCCACCCAGCGCCCGGGAGTTGGAGTGCGGGGAGCGGACGGGGCGGGGGCGGGGGGGCGAGGTGGAACTTTGGCTCGGAGTTGAACTAACTTCTTGGAGTGCAGTCATGGGAGGCGGCGCGGGGTGGGGGCGGCCTTTGGGAAAGGTGGGGGCGGGGTGGGGGAGCTGGCGGGAGGGTGGGAGGCGACTTGAAGAAGACACGGGTGGGGGGGAACGGGGGGGGGAGTACTGCCTGGCTGCTCTCACGAGTCGGGGGTGGGGGAGCGAAGCCCGCTTTTCCTAACCAGGACTTCTTGCTCCTGGGCAGCCCCACACCCACCGAGTTGGAGAGAAGGGGGGGAGGCGGGTCCTGGAGGAGACCACTGCCAGGGACGGGGGTCAGGCGTTGGGGCCGCTAGACGCGGATGGGTCCTGGCGGTGGGTGGGGGGGGGGGAGATTGTTACTTGCAGCTTTGGGTGGTTTGGGTAAAGTTTTGTAAGGAGTGTCGGGGGAGCAGAGGGGGCTGCCTCAGTAGCAGAGGCGTTTAAAGCCGCAGCAGCGGGGAGCTATTTCCATCTCCAGGTTTCCAAAGTAGATGGGAAGTGGAGGGGGGCGGGCAATGACCGCTGCTCAGGTCTCACCGCAAGAACTGAACCCATTTTTTTTTCTTTCTTAAGAAAAGTTACAAAGTGCTGCAGAGACTGGGAAGCGGGGACCAGGCAGAATGGCAGGGGTGCTGTACGCGAGGGGAGCCCAGCGACCGGGGTCCCCCCCACCTCGCCCTTGTCGCCAGTGGCCTGACAGCTGGGCGTTTTTCACTGACCCCTCCCCTCTTTTTCTCTGCGCCCCCTTTCACCCCGCAGACTGCTGAATGAGAGCGAGAAGCGGCCCTTCGTGGAGGAGGCGGAGCGGCTGCGCGTGCAGCACAAGAAAGACCACCCGGATTACAAGTACCAACCGAGGCGGAGGAAGTCGGTCAAGAACGGGCAGGCAGAGGCCGAGGAGGCCACGGAGCAGACGCACATCTCGCCCAACGCTATCTTCAAAGCGCTGCAGGCGGACTCGCCGCACTCCTCCTCCGGCATGAGCGAGGTGCACTCGCCCGGCGAGCACTCTGGTGAGCGCAGGGGGGGAACCGCCTGGCTCTGCTCCAGGTCTGCGTCTGGGACCCTCTGCCCGGGTACTGGGGAGGGCGCAGTTGCCAAGGGCGCGCGGCCTCACTCGGGAAACCCGACCCCCGCCACTCGCTCGTGGCCACCCCACCCCCGCCAAGACGCGTACACGCTCCCACACATTGCCAACTCGGCCCCTCAAAGTTAGATTTAATTTTGCATTGCGAGGTATTACAAGACCTACGCCTCCTCTTCCTCTCTACTCCCCCTCCCCAAAAGCACACACAACCCCGTCCTAAGTAGCAGTTACTCTTTGGGACCCGCACGGGTAGAAGGGTGGACCTCCCCAGTTGAAGGAGGCTGCTGCTATGTACCTGCGAGTTAATCATTGGGCGACTAATCAACACTTTGGCCGAGAGGGAGGGTCCTCGGGAGGGGCCCTTGGAGCAGCCCTGGCTGATTTTTTTTTTTTTTTTTTTTTTTTTTTGTCCCCTTGCTTTCCCTCTCTCCGTGCGCGCAGGGCAATCCCAGGGCCCACCGACCCCACCCACCACGCCCAAAACCGACGTGCAGCCAGGCAAAGCTGATCTGAAGCGAGAGGGGCGCCCTCTGCCCGAGGGGGGCAGGCAGCCTCCCATCGATTTCCGCGACGTGGACATCGGCGAGCTGAGCAGCGACGTCATCTCCAACATCGAGACCTTCGACGTCAACGAGTTCGACCAATACCTGCCGCCCAACGGGCACCCGGGGGTGCCGGCCACCCACGGCCAGGTCACCTACACCGGCAGCTACGGCATCAGCAGCAGCGCCGCGGCGACTCCGGGCGCGGGCGCGGGCCACGTGTGGATGTCCAAGCAGCAGGCGCCCCCGCCGCCGCCCCCACAGCAGGCGCCCCCGCAGCCGCAGCAGCCGCAGCAGGCGCCCCCGCAGCCTCAGCAGGGGCCCCCGCCCGCGCAGGCGGCGCCCCCGCAACCGCAGCCCACGCACACGCTGACCACGCTGAGCAGCGAGCCGGGCCAGGCGCAGAGAACGCACATCAAGACGGAGCAGCTGAGCCCCAGCCACTACAGCGAGCCGCAGCACTCGCCGCAGCAGATCGCCTACAGCCCCTTCAACCTCCCGCACTACAGCCCCTCGTACCCGCCCATCACGCGCTCGCAGTTCGACTACACAGACCACCAGAACTCGGGCTCCTACTACAGCCACGCGGCGGGCCAGGGCTCCAGCCTCTTCTCCACCTTCACCTACATGAGCCCCGCGCAGCGCCCCATGTACACCCCCATCGCCGACACCTCCGGGGTGCCGTCCATCCCGCAGACGCACAGCCCGCAGCACTGGGAGCAGCCCGTGTACACACAACTCACCAGGCCTTGAAGAGGCCCCCGTGCGCAAGGCGATCCCCCAAGGAACCGAAGAAAGAAACAACCCCATCAGAGTTCCCTTGGACCTTGGTCCTTCTCTTTCTCTCTGTCCTCTCTGTCTGTCTCTCGTTCCTTAAAGACGTTGAAACGGAAGGTGACTGGTATCCACGTTCCAAGAAACACTTAACTTGTCCAGTGGCCAGGCCGCCCTCTGCAACTCTCCCCACGGGGAAGGAGGGAGCGTGGGGAGGCAGGCAGGTTGGTCCCGCCGAGTGAACGAGAGTGGATTTGCGCAGCTTTCTGAGCAAGCGAGAAGTGGGGTGGAGAGCGTGTTGACCCCCGTTGCTCCATCTCTCTGCCTGGTTTTGACTTTGTAATTATTTTTTAGCAGTAATTAAAGAAAGAAAAAGTCCTCTGTGAGGAATATTCTCTATTTTAAATATTTTTTAGTATGTACTGTGTATGATCCATTACCATTTTGAGGGGATTTATACATATTTTTAGATTAAAAAAATTAAATACTCTTATTTTTCCAACAGCTAAACTATCCGTAGTTGAACCAGCGTGCCCTAGCTTTTCTCGCAACCAGAGTATTTTTGTACAGATTTGCTTTCTCTTACAAGAAGAAGAAGAAGAAGAAGAAACAACAACAGCAGCAACAAAAAAGCTTTGGTCCCTTTAACCTCAAGAGAGACAAGTGATAGTTTCTGTGATGGGGTCAGTTTGGGCGGGAGGGGGTGAGCTTTGCTGAATTCCTCAGGCTTTCCGATCCAAGGAGGAGCTGCCTTAAAAACAGAGATACAGGCCTTATTCTGCGAATAGGAGAGAGTCCACACTAGTCTAGACGGCGCATTTGGTAAGCTTTATCATATATATATTATATATATATACATATATTTTTTTTTTCAAAACAAGAGAAAAGATAACCTTGAGCCTTAAAAACTGTGCTGCTGGAAAAACGCTTGCACTCCCTGGCAGTGCGTGGTCTCCTGTCTTTGGCAAGCCAAGGAGAAAATGTGTTTTGGGGAATGCTGTAGCAGCCAGCGAGTGCCCGCGCACTGCCCCCTGGTTGCCTGCAGGGCCCCAGGTGGCAACCAGATGCTGGAGCCGGCCCACTCAGCCTGACAGTCGTCACCTGTCCTCTCTGAACACCAGCAGTTAACCTTCAAGACATTCCACGTGCTAAAATTATTTATTTTGTAAGGAGAGGTTTTAATTAGAAAAAAAATCTTCCTTTTTTTTTTGAACTTACTTTCTTTAAAATAGGTTGTTGGAGCCTTCCTCATAGGGTATGGTCAACTGTTGTTAACTTATGTTCTTAACTGTAACCAGTTTTTTTTTATTTATCTCTTTAATCTTTTTTTATTATTAAAAGCAAGTTTCTTAGGATTCCTCATCCTAGATTTGTACAAATGCCTTACGTCCGTCCTATTTTCTTGTTTGTTGTTTTTGTTGAAAACAAACTGGAAATTTGTTGTTGTTTTTTTTTTTATACAAATGAGAGATTGCAAATGTAGTGTGTCACTGAGTCATTTGCAGCGCGTTTCCGCCACAGACCTTTGGGCTGCCGAAATTGTGAGTGTGTGTGCATGCATGCGGTGTGACACAAAACAATGTGTCATCAACGTTGTGTGCTCTCTGGCAGAGAGGGCGCAGGCGGGAGGGACGCGGCCCCCTGGCATCCCTGGTTTCCTAGCGACTGCTGTGACTACAGACTTGCAGGACAGCTTTTTAAAAAACAGCAGACTTTTTTTTTTATTTAAAAAAAAAAGATATATTAACAGTTTTAGAAGTCAGTAGAATAAAAATGTTAAAAGCACTCTTATGATATGGCATCTTTCAATTTCTGTATAAAAGCAGATCTTTTAAAAAAAAAACAATATTTCTGTAACTTAAGAAACCTGGCATTTAAATCACATTTTGTCTATTTAGGTAAGGTTTGCTTTGTGTTTGTGGTTCGTTTGTTTCACTTACCTGCCCTCCAAACCGTTTGTTCCTCTCTGTGAAACTTACCTTTCCTTTCTTCTTTTTCTTTCTTTTTTTTTTTTTTGTATATTGTTGTTTACAATAAATATACATTGCATTAAAAGCACCCTATGGATTTATTTGCGGGGTCCCGCCCGTTGTAAGGGGGATGCGATGCGCGCAGCGCGGAACAGATGGTGATGGTGCTTGCTTTCTGTGTGTCAGTCCTACAACTGACACGGAAGAAAACACCTGGTCTCCCGCAAACACCTAAGCAGAGGAAAACCTGCAAAGCACTACCCTGAAGGAGCCCCCGTTACCGACTCTGGTTTACACCCCCTCATGGCGCAGGGCGAAGTCAGTGGGACTATCAGACTGGAAATGAGCATTGTGTTAGAATGACAGAGGGATGACCCACTTGTCTGCATGGGATGTGGCTAAGTTCCTCTTAGGAGAAACGTGGTGTCCAAACGCGGAAGACCAGAGTCCGCATGCATGGGGCAGAGAGAAGCCTGTATGTCCTGTGAGCCCACAGAAGGATTCTCCGCAGAGACCAAAGCCCATTGTTGTTCCCTCCAGTTTAACTCCTTCTGAGCAGAGGCAGAAAGCATCAGAGAAGGAAGGCCTGAGCCTGTTTTCCTTGGCCTCCGTGAGATGGGGAGTTTCCAGGTTCAGAGAACCATTCAGGTCATTTTTCACTAAACAGATGAAATCACGCCTTCCCGCCCACCACACCACTCCCACGGTGACACCGTTGGGGAAGTGTCCCTGAGGAAGTCAGATCTGCCACCTGAGGCTGTTGGCCTACCTAGCAGGCCTGTGTGTGTGTGTGTGTGTGCGCGCGCGCACACTCACACACATGCATGTGACAGCTCACCAGGCCCTTGGCTCTGACCACACATTGTTGCTGCTTAGCGGATTCCTGGCTCGCATCCCACACCAGGATCATGGCAACCGGGAAAATGGTAGTTATCAAATCTAGGCCATGTTCATGCTCAGCCTCCTTTGCAAAGTCCTTCAGCAAGCCTTGATGGAGGGCCTGGAATCAGCGGGTGACTGCAGAGCCCTCCAGCCCCTCTAGACAGCGGATTCTGCTCCTTGTGTGTGCCCAGGCATCACCCTGTTCATTCCCTTGGCACCCACCATCTCTCCTGCTTGTTTCCTGCCAACACTCCCGGAATCCCTTTTCACAAGGCTCTGTGGTGATCATGGATTCATCTGTCTTCTTCGCTCCAATCCCTATGTTAACATCGACACACATCATCCTCCCAGGACCTCTCTCCCCCCTCCCAAATCTACAACTGTGTGCCCACCTATTCTCCCTTCTCCTAGAAATTAGCTCTTTTCCAAAGGCTGTGACCCCCAGCACCCTCCTTATTATGGGAGTGTACTGTTCAGATCCCCACCTGCTAGGGGATCCCAAATGCTTGGTGCTTTAACCATTTGTGCCTCAGTTTCCTGTTTTGCTGAAGATTTTACAATTCCTCCTGGATGTCACAGGGTTGCTGTCAAGGAAGTTTTTAGCAAGAAATAGTGTGGGAATTCACTCCATCCGACACACTGCTCCATATCCCAGCCTACCCCCTGTTCTTATGGCAGTCTCCCCGTGTTAGAATTTTGGGGAGTAGCACCCAGGAAACAAGGATTTTCCACAAGCTCACAACCTCCCAGGTATACAATGAGAGAATTCCTCAGAGTCCCACTCACTCCCATCCTCCACCTCCACCAGATTATGAAATATTTCAGAGGAATTTCTCTTCTAAATCCAAAACACCAAGCTTATCCCCCAGGGCAACAGCAACACACTGATGGGAGACCTAGGTACCTGAGAAAGGCCTTCAGTAGACCCAAAGTTATCTGTCGATTCGTATTGAGTGTGACATTTTTTAACACTTTTAAGGAAAAGAGGATTTTGTAAGCCAATGGAACTAAAGGCAGACTCCTTTAGAACCCAGCTTTTGGCCTGCTATGAGAGCAGAGTCACAGGGATTCGTTTGAGCTGTTTAATTTCCCTCTTGCTCCCTCCCACTCCATCCCTCACTTCCCCTCTCTATGGGCCACTGCAGCACCTTCGTGTTACGTTAATTGATGACCTCACTTAGCCAGAGATGACCTTACAGCAAGCAAAGGGCAAGCTTCCACACTCCTTTAAAACACAAGCTCATATTTTTAAATTTTATATTGCTTTTCTTAAAGGGTCTTCATTTAAAATAATTAGCCATATGAGTTGAAGGCCCCACAACCATGGATCTATCTGCCCATGACCTTCAGTGTTGGTTAGCAAACTGCAGCATCAGAGGCTGTGGACAAGATGGTTGACATCCAGTAGTTGCTTAACTAATACCAGCCTTTCAGTGTGAACAGGAACCTGCTGGTGTAACTACAAAAGAATTGACTAAGATATCTACCATAGCATTCTGCCACTTAACCTTATTCAAGTTCCACCTTGTTCTGAGACCCAAACAACTCTCATTTCTCAAGTGAAATTATCTAGTAGATAGAAGAGGGGTTGTATCAGGTAAGAAATGTCAAGCGCCTGTGCTCTCCATGCTTATCACTTTCCTCACCCCACTCCTTTTCTTGCCCTCCCTAGTCTTGTTCTCTTCTCCACTGCATTTTCTTAGGGTTTCTTGTTGACTCGGAGAGCCAATCCTGGGCCATGATGAGCACACTCCAACATTCCCAACCTGGGACTCTTTGCCCCTGGGTTTCTGGACCACATGCAACATGATCAGACAGCTTCAATCTGTACTCATTGAAAATAACCAGGTGACGTCATGATGAGCCTACCAATAGATTGATCCTTTGAGTTTTCTAGGTTCTAATATGGCAATTCTTCCAGTTGTCATTATACCATGCTGCCATGTTCCACTTTGAGAAGATTTTCACCCCTTAAGCTTTCCGTAAGCACTTGTTGAGATCCTACTATTGGATCAGAATTTAACAAGTGAGCAAGAAACACTACCTTCATGAACTTCAATTTTCATGTGGCATAAACAAATAGCCTGGTGTTTTGCTGTTTAAATGCCCTGGAAAAGAAAGCTTTATTAGGGCCCCCTGGGAGGCAAGGCACTGCCACAGGGTAGTTGATTGATTGGGGAGTGGCTTGGGTGAGAACTTGATGAGCTCTTTTTGCCTCTCCTGGTCTTTCTCCATTTTCAGTGACAGCCCCTATTTACATACACGCCATCCCGTTTGCTCATCCCTTGGCCACTTCCTCGTGCTCTCTACAGTAACCCTTACGTTGGTATTTGCTTGTGGACGAGCCAGGAATTCACATATCCTCTTTTTCCTGGAGATCCTTTGAAAATGTTCCAGTCAGTGCCTGATATCCCAAAGTGCCCCTTGATCTCCAGAGATTTGGTTAGATGTACCCCCGCAGGTTTGCAGACTCAGAGGTCAGGGAGGTACGTTTAGCTGTACTATTCAGGCAGAAACCTCTAACATCACACCTTCACTGTTCAAGCCTCTTTCAGAGCACACACCCTGACTGACAGCTCACTCTGCTGCCATGGAGATGTTCAATTATGGAAAACACTCATCTCATTTGGACCCTACGGTCCAAGAACCTGCGTAGCTACACCAGGATGGCTGGGTCTTTCTCACAAATGAGAACCCTTTAACTCCTTGCACAATTTTCCAGGCTTGTTGAAGTCTTTCTCCTTAAGACTTTTTACCTCTACTACAATTCCCAAACCCTTTTGTGTCTTGCTATTCTTCGAAGGTGCTTCACTTAGATTTTCACCCCAAGACTTATTTTTCAGGACTCCTGCCACAGCTAGACACAACACAAATACAAACAGACTTTTAATTCTTACAATTAGAAGTACTGGTTCAGTTCAGATAAATTTAAGTTGTGTTAGCTCGTGCAGTGGCCAAATCACCCAGTTACGGTGAGCAATTGCTCTCCTGTCCTACAGTTGTGCCATCGGCTTTTTTTTTTTTTGAAACCTATTACCAAGTTTCATATTTACCCAGTTTTGACTGAAATACGACATATGCAAGCAGAATGGCAGGCAAAAGAGGAAAAGGAATTTACATCACTGAGCCCTTCCTTTGCCAGGCCCTGTGACAGATGTTTTATATGCGTGATCTCATTTAATCCATTTAATAACCCATAGAGACAGGTGTTATTATTACAGTTGTAGAGAGAAGAAAACGGACGCTCAGAGAGATTTAGCAATTAACCCACGGTCACATAGCTAGTCAATAGCACAAGCAACTTGCTTAGACAGCCACTACCCCCACTCCTCAGTTTACAAAATAATAGATCAAAATAGAGGTCATAACAAAGAAAGAATAGATGGAGAAACGCAACTCTGATATTGTAACTTGTATCTCAGGAAATCTCTTAAAGCAAAATCTGACCATGATATCTCCTGTTCACAATGTCCCACTTAAAATCTAAATTCCTCACGGTGAGGTTCAACTGCCCTTCTCCAGGGGTCAGCAAACTATGGCTCACGCACCAAATCCAGCCCATCACCTGCTGCAAGAAAGAATGCTTGATCGACACAAAGTCACGTCCACTAGTCTACACGTTGTCTGCATTCTTTCCTGCCATGATGCAAGGTTTGACACTGTGGCTGACAAAGCCCGGAATCTTTATTACTTGACCTCATTATGGAAAAGTTTGCTGACCTGTGTGGCCCTAGACAACCTAGTAAGTTCTACCTTGTTCTGGCCCCTCACCGCTTGCCACCACTCTGTTCATTGCTCAGCTCTCAACTCCCACTTCTTTGGTTTCATTCTCATGTTTAAGCTCGTTGCTGTTTCAGGGAAGTGTATTTACTGCTCTCTTGACAGCCAAGCACCCTTCCTGTCATCTTGCAGATCCCAGCTCAAAAGTCACCTGCTCCGATGGATCTTGTGTGTCCATCCTGGACACACTGCTCCATACTGTCAACGTACCAGTCAGTGTCTAAACTACTATTCCGTGTTGTCACAGGGTCACTCCCAGAAATGATGTTTGTCATTTATGTGTTTGTCTTCTCCAACTCAACTTGTAGATCTTGTCTTGACCCCAACTTATCTCTAGTTCCTAGAAGTATTTAAGTTCAATGTATATGCATTACTAATGGATCGTGGATACATCAAGTCAGTTTCATGTTCAGATCCTCAGGGCTGTGATTTTGCCCCAACCTGCCGAGTGTTCACTAGGGGAGGGAGGAGGTCAGGGGTGAAAGTGTTCCCTTCGTTTTCAGAAAATAAAATTTCATTTCATGAATGAAAATGTCTCTCCCAGGAAATGCCTATACAGGCTCAGCATTAAATCGTCTCAACTCACGATCCCAAAGGGATCAAAATCCATGGGGAAGGCAGGTGGGCCTGCCCTTCTCTTGACTCTGTTTCCGCGTCTGCCACCAGCTGCTGCTGCTTCCTTTCTCCCCAACAGCATCAAAGGAGATGAAGCAAGCAGGGGCAGCAAGGGCAAACGGAGGAGAAGTTTATCTGGACAGTGTCAAGTCCTAGCAGATGGATATAGCCGGTATCCTTCATGGACCAGGCACATGATCAGGGCTGACTCTGTGGGCAGTTTTGACTCAGGTCACCTCCTTACTATTGAGACAGGTCATTTTCAGCTCTTTCCCGGCTGCTGGGCATGCTCAGAACACTGCTAGCCTCTCCCTGCCAAGGGCTCCTTGTCCCTGAAGGTGACGAAACAGGACCCATGGTGATGATGCCATTCTTGCGTTCTGTCCCAGGAGCCCACATTTGGATGTTGGAAACACATTCCTAGCACAGATGTCTTCATGCCTCACATTCTGCCTTGGGTCACCCAGGTTCTGTAACCAGGCACCAATTCTTGATTTCCATCCTGCAACAACCCATTTCAGAGCTTTGAAAATAACCTATTTCCAAGTCCCATTTTCTCATCTTGGAGTTCATCAATCAAAGTCAGGGTGAGTATCTATTGCGAGGCAACGAACTCCTAAAGGCATCCTTTAAAGGCCAGGGGAGCGTTTGTTTATGAAGGATCATACTATTGTAATAATATAGGGGAAATCAGTGAGGGGAGGGAATGTGGGGAGGAGAAGGGAAAATCCCAGAGTCTACACAACTGCATCATAAATTTAAAAAAAAAAAGGAATGGAGAAAAGGGGAGCTATTGATTGATTGGTTGGTTGATTGGTTGATTTGAAAAACAGAGTTACACTAAGAGAGGGAGAGAGAGAGGGACAGAATCCAGGGCACTAATAGGGAACTGGATCAGAAATGGAGCAGCCAGGACAGGAACTGATGCCATAATGGGATGCTGGCGCCTAGGATGGCAGCTTTTCTCGCTAAGCTGCAATGACAATCCCATCCTAAAATCACCCTTTATAGAAAGCACTTCCCTTCTGGGATTCCTCCTCTCTTGTTTTGTGATAGAAAATAAGCCCTTACGTACAGTGAAAGTATACATCTTAAGAGCCCATCCTGGGGCTGGTATTTGGCACAGTAAGACGTTGCTTGCCAGGTCTACATCTCCTAGCACAGTACCTGTGTGCAGATTCGACTCTGCTTTTCACTCCAACTTCCTGCTAATGCACACGGGGAAACAGGGAGCAAGTGGTGGCTCAGGCACTTGGGTCTCTGCCACCTGCACGGGAGGTGTGGCTTGAGATCCAGGAAGGATGTGAAAATGAGCTGACTTCAGCCTGGCCCAGCTGCCCTCTCTCTGTCTCTCTCTCACTTGCTCTCTCACTCTCGCTTTGTTTCTGCCTTTCAGATAATTTTTTTTTTTAAATTTTTAAGAATACAGCTCAGTTTCCGATATTTGTATCCATTTGGGTCATCATCACCCCAATCAAATCAAAGAGCATACGTGTCACCCCAGAACACACACAGGTGACCTGTTTCCATCAATCCGCACCTCCCATGGATGACTTTTGTTCTCTTTTCAACCAACATAGACTAGAGCCTGTTCTTGAGCTTTCTGTAAATGAAATTACATCCTAGTACCCATTATATCTGGATTTATTTGCTCGGTGTACATTTTTGTAGTTCTCTCACGTCACTGTGTGTATGAGCAGCTCATTCACGACATTCTCTTCGTCAATACCCTTTCCCCATGTGAACCTACAGGCGGGTTCTTATCCATTTTCCCGCTCATGGATATTTGCACCATTTCCTGTAGGAGCTTATCATAAACAAGCAGATATAAATCTCTTTGATAAATACCTAGGAACGGGACCACTGAGTCACGGGACAGATACGTATTCAACTTCCCAAGAAACTGCCAAGCCATTTCTTAAAGTGGTGTTTCACCTTCCTGCCAACAGTTCTATTTCAAAACCCACATTTATCATCAGACTTTTTAAGTTGCTGACACCCCTTTATTGTGGATGCGAAATGGTACCTTCCTCTTTCACTTTTCCAGCACCCCTCTTTCCCTTGCTTACTGTTTTGCATCAGAGAGCTCAACGGACTTATGATCTGATGGGCTCTAACTTTTTTGCAATCCTCAGATTTGTTCCTCTCTTTTGGTGGGATGGGATTAGACACCCATCTTTCTTATGTCTCTTCCAGTTTTGCCTCTGCCTCAGCACTGTGTCAACTGAGCTACACCCCCCGTGGGGAGATGCCAAGTTCAGCAAGAGAGCAGAATGTGGTGTTTTCCCAGGTCCAGCTGGAGACGAGCGGGGCTGGGAATCCAGGGATGTCTAATAGGAGACACTCAGGTGCATTTATTGGCACCTTGGGAGGTAGAAGAAATCAAGTGATCAGGGGCTGTGAGAGGTATTGCAAACCAAATAAACACCTGGACTCTAAAAATGATGCACATGCTTAAAGACCCCTGGGCCTGCGGGCACTGACTCACCTCTATGCAGATAAAGGACCTGGCAGAGAGAACACACTACTGGGACTTGTGCACTTGACAACTCATAGCCTTTAAAAACAGCAAGATTTTCTCCTATTCTGCGTGGAGCAAATCAGCAGCTTACTCGAAAGCAGAGCTAAAGGGAGGGATCTTGATACTGCTTCCCTCAACCCCATCCCTGCCCTGTGCTGGTGGACCCAGATCTCAGAGGGATCTTGTACCACTTTGTGTCTCCCCAGGCAACAAGATCCACCACCCTGCAGAGCCAGTTTTGAAAGTCCCTGAAATTTCTGAAACCGTCACTGAACATGAGCGCACATCTGACCTCTGAGTCAATGTCATCACCCAGCTGGCCCCTGTCTGAACCTCTGCCTCCGTGGAGAACGCTTGAGATCTATCCTAGTCTCCACCTGCAGCTGTTTTCTGGGATTAAAAAAAAAAAAACGATATGGCATTTTTTTGAATCCACCCAATATCCCTGCCCGTTGATCTACTATTCCCACCAAGACTCCTTTCCCTCTAATTTTCATCTGTGCTATCTGATCATTTTTATTTACCTCAATGTCAGAACCAAATCTGGACCTCATGCAGGACAGCAAAACTGAGATGGCAGGAGAGTGACTTGGGCCAACAGCACATCAGAAAACAGTTATAAGTAGTAGCTGATTAGTGGACATGGAGCCAAACAACATTTCAGCTGTCCAGCACCTACAGCTGTCAGTCAAAACAATCCCCATGGCATGCAGTGCGTGCTCCGGTCTCTTTGGCCAAATTGGCTGAAAGATCATATCATCATGGTAACAAATGTCTCCTGCTCATCTTCTACCAGAAAAGCCCAGTGCTAGAAGCTAAGGGGCACAAAGCACACCTAGCAGGAAAAGACTAACACTAACTAGGAATGTTAATTAGAGGATGATGGAGAGTATTTGAGGTAGTGATTAAGATGTCACTTTCGTGCCCATATTCCACATTAGAGTACGCAGGTTTGAGTGCCAGTCCCAATTCCATCTTGCTGCTCATGCAGAACCTCTGAGGCAGCAGCTAACATGAGAGACCGGAACTGAGTTCCTGGTTTCAGGCTACCCACTCCCTGATGGGTTGCTGCATTTGGGGGAGTAAATCAGCAGACAAAAACTCTGTCAGTCTGTGTGTGTGTGTGTGTGTGTGTGTGTGTGTGTGTGGTATGGTGTGTGTGTGTGTGCGCGCACACACACACATGCACCAAATACATAAATACAGAAAGCTGTGTTTGTTCCTTAAAAACGGAAGTACAAAATACAGTCAGGAGTTTTCTAGCTTCTAAGTGTGCACTGTATCACTGTATTTCAATACTAAATAGAAGATGGATAAATGAAAAAAAATCAATAGTCTGATTTGGGGTACCACTTGCCATTTGGTTAACAGTTGGATCACACTACATCAAGGTTATATTTCATTACTGCCTTAGTGATTTGGCTGAAATCACTGTTGCCATTCATTATTGGTGGCAAGATACAGGTAAGACAAGGCAAATTCCTTATTTTCCCGGAAACTCTACATCTGTGTTGAAATGATATTTACACTCTCCTTTTAAGCTGTCACATTTTCACTCTGGATTTCTCAGAGCTCTCCAGCCCAAAAGTCCCTCTGGAGAAAAAGTCCAATTGCGCTTGAACGGGAGCCAATGGCTACGACTTAAAGTCTTTTCAGCTCATCAGTGTAGGATCCCGGCCGGTCATCCATAAGCAGTGCATTAACCTGCCGTTGATTTGATGTGTGACCCACCAGAAAACAGATTTAAACACGTTGGGGGGGGGGGGTTATATGTGATTGAAGAAATAACAGTCACACTGCATGGAGTTAAACAGCAACAGAAGTTATGGGACGTGTTTGTCAGTCTTCTTCTTGGGCATATTAAAAGATGGGCATTTTGTGCAGCTGTTAAGTCACCACTTGGGACTCCCACATCCCATATCAAATTCCTGGTTCGTGTCCCAGCGACCCTAACTCAATCCAACTTCCTGCTAATGAGCACCCTGGGAGGCAGCAGATGATGGTTCAAGCACTGGAGCCATCCACGTGGGAGATCTGAATGGAGTTCCTGGCTCCTAGCTTCAGCCTGGCCTACCCCTGTTGGGTATTTGTAGTGTGAGCTAGAGAGATTGAAAAATTCTCTCTCTGACTTCCAAATAAGAGTTGTTGTTGTTTTTTAAAGCCTTTCAATCTCTGTTTTACTTGGTGGTTGGCCTGGCTGCAGAGCGGAGGAAGGGCATAGGGCAACACGGTGACCTGCAGGGTAGGCAGCATCTATGCAGAGAGCACTATTTTTGGTGATTCACACCCAGCCTAGGAGGACAGTCTTGACAGACTGCCACCCCCCGGCTTGGGCCCACCCCACAAGCTGCTGTTGTCTTGCCACAGCTGTTTCCGTTTTTTATTACAATTTTCTCCGCCTTTCATTTTCCAAGCCAAGGCGAAGTTCAGGGGGCCCATCTGTTCCGCTCTCGCCCTCTTCCCTGTTCCCAGAAGCACAACACACACATGCACGCGTGCACACACACTGCACGCCAGACCGCTGCAAGTTGCTCTCAAGACAATGAGGAACAGGAACCAGGAAAGGACATCACCCTTCATCAACATCCCAGGGAACTGAAGTGGGAGGCGGCCTCGCCAGGAGGAGGTGGTGTCCTCAGAAAGCCTCTGCTGCTCAGGCCAGGCCTTCCCAGCAAAACACCAGGTTTGCTTCCCAGGAAGACTTTTTTTTTTGTTTGGTGTTTGTTTCTGCTTAAGTTCCTCTATTAAAACAAGCACAAAGCAAGGCAAGTGGTTTAAACCTACGGTAGAAATGATCACACGTCTAGATCCCATCAGGCTTTAAGACAAGTTAGGAAAAAAGGAAAAGAGTAGCTTTCCCTTGAAAGTGAAATGAGTTAGCACTGCTTCTAGAAGGAAGGAAGGAAGGAAGGAAGGAAGGAAGGAAGGAAGGAAGGAAGGAAGGAAGGAAGGAAGGAAGGAAGGGAGGGAGGGAGGGAGGGAGGGAGGGAGGGAGGGAGGAAGGGAGGGAGGGAGGGAGGGAAGGCACTGTTAGGCCAAGCTCCTTAAGGCCTGAAGGACAAAGCCAGCACTTTAAGGTCACTGTCAGGTAGAAGCAACCCAGACTTTCTAGGTGGCTTCTCCATTACCTGGCAGCAGTACATCTTGCTGGCCACTCCACTCATGTACCCGGGGCCACCCACTGACAGTGCAACGCTAACAGTACAATGTTCTCCTTGTTTCTGCATTGGGCAGAAACCTACAGCCCTGGATCCCAAAGACTACTCAGAGCCAAGGAAACCCTACCAGATATCTCCCAGCAGGCAGTGAGGGGTAAGGGAGGAAGTTGCCTTAATTGGGAACCGTTGCAGTGGGTCTATGTGCACGTGGTCTTGGTGGGCAACCTCCTCCTAGTCCCTCTCCTTATTTGAAGATCCGCATCATCTCTTTCTAAGGAGCTTGAGGGAGATCATTCTAGTCATGTCTAGTGCTGGTCAGACAGCATCCTGATAGGTCATGTATTTTGTTTGTTACCGTTTCCCTGCTGTCTTCTATACAGTCAGATCTCCAACTTGAATACCACAGAACCTGTGCACTGCCCACTTACAGGGATCATCTCCAGCACTTACCAATGGGTACAGCGTTCCAGTTCTCACAAAGTTCCTGCCAGATAGCAAGTGCTCAGTAAATATCATTGGAAGGAAGGAAGGGAGGGAGGGAGGGAGGGAGGGAGGGAGGGAGGGAGGAAGGAAGGAAGGAAGGAAGGAAGGAAGGAAGGAAGGAAGGAAGGAAGGAAGGAAGGAAGGAGGAAGGAAAGAAAGAAAGAAAAGTGGAAGAGAGGGCGAGGAGAGGAGAAGGAAAGGGCATGAAATACCAGATGACCTCTTATAGACAGCATTAGAGAATGAACACTTTGTCCAAATGCTTCCTTTTCTGTTTATCGTATCTGCCTCCCAGAGCACTGGAATCCTCCAAAAAGCATGGATGGGACTGGCTTTCGGTCTGGACACAAAGAGGACTCCACTCCCCCATCTATCCATTCATGCATTCATAATAAATTGCCTCTCTTACCTTTCCAAAACTTCCATCAGGGAATGGCAGATTCCTGAGAAGGGGGCAGAACCCCCATCTATCATGCATGAGCAGGCCGTTCTGTAGTCCCCACCTTCCCTTGCTACTCTTAACTGTCTGTATCAGATTTTAAGTGACAGGTGTTGTCCCAAGATAGAAGGTAACCCCACCAGAGGTGCCAAACTTGCACAATGTTTATTTTTGACCATCTTTCTTTCTAGGACTCCAGGATCTGCCCCTTGAATTTTAGTTTCCACCTTAGAGATTACTACCTTGAGTTGCCAGAGCCCTGAGTTCCCTATTGCCCCAATGGTCTCAAGCCATAAATTTCAAGCCCCTGTTAATGTGGCCAGACAGATTTTTAAGACTCCTATAGACAGCATGCAATTAACCATCTCCTGTCAGCTGGAAAATCAGCTCAATTGCCATTCAAGTTCATGTCCAAAACCCTTTATGTTAAGGAAGGCTAAGCAAGATTCCTTAGCTCTCAGAGGAAGAATGGAAACAGGAGGAAGTCCAGAAAGGGAGACAGAGCCAGTCATGGCAGGGGGAGACCAGGCACATGTCACATGTGCACACAGGTTATCAGTCAGTCATAGTACTCACCAGTTGCTTATTTTTTTTTCCTAGCCCAAAACACTTCATGGAACAAGTTTCTCGAGTAAATTCTACAAAGATATCCAGCCCACATAGTCTTGTTGGCTCTGGAAATTTCTGTGTAAATGTTTGTCTTGCTTACTGGGAGCAGGTGGCAAAGTGGCCCTGTGGCTGTGGCAGAGGGTACCAGTGTGATCTCAAAATAGAGATCATCCGTGTAGTAAAGTAGAAGGGACATCCTAGCACAGAGCAAGTCTCTCACTTGCAGTATCGAGGTGCTAGCCCAGCTCAGACGAGAGGCAAGTCAGCGAAGCAACACAGCAGCAGGTGCACCTATCAAGGAAGGGTGAGGCCAGATGATTACGACTCGGATGACTTCATGAGCCAAGATGGTAGGGAGCTAACATAGATAAAAGACATACAGGCAAGCCTGCTGTGATCTTGGTTCAGCTTTGGCTGATGATTTGAGTTTTCATCTTCATTCTACTCCATTCATACCAGAAGACCTTGTCTTTCTTCTCCCTTCCCTCCTTCATCTTCCCATTTCTTCCTCCCCTTTTCCCTCCTCTTCCTCTGTCCCCAAATCTTTTGTTTCTGATTTTGTTTATATTCTTGTCTCCATCAGGATACTTCTCTTGTCTGTGTATTCAAATTCTACCTGAACTTCAAGGAGACGTGTAAGCAAGGGTTTCTGAAACCCTCTGTTACTCGCCCTAGATCTCATTATGGAGCAATAAGTACTTTTCCTTAAAGAGATATTCTTTTGTACTCACATTTTTAAGTCCTATTAGTAGATTGAATCTTCTTTGATGATAAGAGTCATGTTCAACTCATCCTGATAAATCTACCGTGGATAGGACAGTGCCCTGGACACAGTACGGAAGATGTACTACAGAACTATTAACACTTTGATGAGAATGCAAAGGTATAGACAAGCAAAAACACAGTGGCTGGATTAATTCATCTGTGCACACTTGTCAATTTGTTCAAGACAGAAGGTATCTTGTCTACCAGACCCTGGTTTTCCCATTAGCATGGGAAGCTCCACCAATTAGCCAGTTAAAATCCATAAGCATGTCTTCCCTACCCATGCCCCAATCTCTAAGACGTTCTGATTTTACTTTCTACACCTTTCTTCAGTACATATTGCCTCTGCACCACCGTAGCCACAGCTCCTAAATTCTCCCTCCTGAGTCATGATTACATCTGCCTCTTACCAGTTTCACTAACTTCAAGGTCCTGCTCCTGCCTTTCCTATTCCTTGTTGCCTAAGGAGGGACCATTCCAAAGCAAATCCTTGACTAAATATTTATTTATGTATTGAAAGGCAGGGTAGCCAAGAGAGAAGGAGAGAGAAAGAACTCCCAGGCATTGGTTCCCTCTCCAAATGGCCACAGCAGCCACAGCTTGGCCAGACCAAAGCCAGGTGCCAGGAACATTATCCAAGTCTCCCATGTAGGTGGCAGGTCCTCGAAACTTGGAGCATCTTCTGTTGTCTCCCCAGGCCTATCAACAGGAAGCTGGATTGGAAGCAGAGTAGCCAGGACTCCAACTGGTACTTCATTGTGAAATTAAGGTGAAATAAAGTACCTCAATGCCAGACCCTCTAAAGCAATTCTGATTTGATCTATCTCTTAAGATATTCCAAAGGTTTGTCTTGTTTACAGAGTAAAATCGATCCATTTGGATCCAGCCTAGAAATTCCTTGGTAGCCTGGCCTCTCTCTGCTCCACCGCTTTATTTGTTTTTAGGTGAGAACAATACCATAGTACTTGCCAGTCCTTGCTGACTCTTGTGGCCATGGCTGGTTCCCTGGTGTCTTCCTTACTCACCCTCCACATTGTGATGTGGGTCCTCTCCTTCGGGAGCCTTGTCTTCTGCTGAGCGGGGGTCAGCCTCCCTGCTGTGCTCTCAGACCACTTGGTCACAGCTGCCCCCATTCACAGTATCCTATTGCCATCCTCTGTTTCTGCACTTGCTTCTCCCATGACACTGAGCCTTCTGTGAAGATGATGTCAGTGTTTTATTTACATTTGCAACCAGAGCAATCGGTCACTGCCATATGTGTAATCGGAGCAATATGAAACTCCGGCGGAATGGTTTGTTTCTGAATCCTTGAGGCTTTTGCTTCTTCCAAACACTCAGAATGACAGCATCAAGCTCTGAGAAGGGCCAAGGACCCTTTTCTAGTCGCCGCGCTGTGCTTGGCTCATCTAGGCACGGTTGAAACAGCTGGAGACACACCAGTTCCTGTGTCCCCAGGCCAGGGGCTCTTAGGACGAGATGACTTCATTAATGACACATTATTTTAACCATATTCGAAAAGTGGGTGTGTCAAGAAAACCAGAAAGCAGAAAACAATAAAAGCAAAAAATAAGCCACAATGAAATTTCCTCTGATTAAGAAGGGATTTTCAACCCTCCTAAAAGCTCAAAATGGGGGCAGGCATGTGGCCTCCTGGTTAAGCTGCCAGTTAAGATTCCTGTCTCCCATTTGGGAGCACATGGCTTTGCTACTCAGCTCTGGCTCCACTCCAGCCTCTTACTACTGCAGACCCTGGGAGGCAGGGGTGATGGCTTGAGAGGTGGAGTTCTTGCCACCCACATGGGCGTTCCCAGCTCATCTCTCTCAGCTTCGACCTTTTAGCCATTGTGAGCACTTGGAGGAGGAGGCCAGCAAATGAGAGTGCTCCTTCTCTCTTTTTCTCTCTCCCCATCTTCACCAGTCCCCCAAATAAATAAGTACACTTTTAAAACTAGAAGTCACTATAAGATTACTTTGTTTTCTTTCCCTTGGTCTGGCAGTGATCGTGCCTGCCATAAGATATAACAATTCAAAGACCTTGGGACAATAGAGAAAACAAAAAGTAGCAAGCTTGGAAGTGCCAATAGAATGCAGTGTAGACCCTCCACTTTTGATCAGGAATCCTTATAAACGCCGGTTATAAGCTTCCACCTGAGGTTACTATTCTGTTTTGTAACCAAGTTCCATAACAACCACAACAAAAAAAAAATTCTGAAATGCAAATCTAACTATGTTTGAAATTTATCACCCCTGTCTTTTCCTCCTCTCTCAGCATCTTTCTTCATGGTGTCCCCTGCAGTCCTCTTTCCCAACCCTCCCCAGGGCAGCTGTGCAGGACATACTGCACACAAGGTTTTGAACAAGGTGAAGGGCAGGGTCTACAGACAGTACGAAAGAGCAAGCAGTTGTACAGTCTGGAGGTAATTAGGCCTGGATTGTCCTTCTGTCTGCAAATCAGCAATAAAGCTATTATGTGTACTGCTGTTCAGCAAGATTCTAACTGAAGCTGTATCAAAGCCTGGCTTCTTTATAACAGTATAGTCAGAAGAAAAAAAAACACGTTCTGTGTTTCATAACATAAAGTCACAAATAAAGGTCTGGAAAATAGTCTTTTTAAAAAACTGGTCATTGAAGCGAGAGAGAAAAGCTTCGTCTCACAGATCACTCCACAAATGCCCAAGTTGGAACCAGCTCCCAGAGTTAGTACTAGCAGGAAGCTGGGGTCAGTCATAGGAGCCGGAGCCTGTGATCAAACTTGACTCCTGCCATGTGGGATGCTGTTCTCTCAGCTAGACTAGAGGTCCACTCCTGTAACTATATTTTGAAAACAAAATCCTTAAGACGTCCTTCGTTTGGATCCATGGCTACCAACTCTCCTTGAATTATTTTCAACTCTATTGGCAAAGCTGTAACTATTAGTTAGCCCTTTCGATTATTGATCAAAAGTACATGTCTTCGTGTTTCTTTTATGACTTCATCCAGTTCTTACTGGTTACAATGTTGAGTAGGATCAAGACAAATTAACACCCAGTGACTTTCCCCCTGGGGAGTCTCTCAAGGTTGCACCAATGTAGGATTGAGCAAGTTTAAAGCTCTGCAGGCTGTAGAGCCCCCTCTGCTACAGAAGGTGAGTGGGATTCATCCTTGCCTCCAATCCCTCCATGTGGCCCTGGGCACTACACTGGAGAACCATAGAGAAGACCAGATGATTGGCTGGCCATCAACCTACTCCCTAACACAGGTCTTCAAAGAAATCTACTTATAACTACCTCTGAATCGGATTACATTTGGCAGAAAATATCTATTTTTCATGATTAGAACATAATCCAAGAATCAAAAACTAATATTTCAAAAAAACTGAGTTTTATAAAATAATCCACAATAGCGAAGCTATGGAGACAACCCAGATGCCTATTGGGAGGGATTAGAAAACTGCTACACTTGCTCCGTGGAATAACTTCCCAGTCGTTTGCAACAAAGTGGTCCCACCTGGAGATCATTATGCTCACAGAAATAAGCCAATCCCAAAAGTACAAATATCATATATTCTCTCTGGTATAAGACAACCCTCACACAAAATACAAAGCAAATAAACATATAGGTGGACAAGTATTAATTCTTATAGATGTACTGTTTAATGGAAATTAGCACGCCAGGAAGTAAAGACACGTTATAATAGGCATCTCTACTCCCTAATAAAAGGAGGGCTCCCGGTGAAATAGTTAAACACATCTTAACAATACAACACTAGATTTTCTACCTTTGTCTAAACCTATAATGCCTTGATGCACTTAAATAGCGAAGTATTAAACTAATAACCATTACTAAAGGACTATACACTCTAATAATATGGGGAGGGGGGAATCGGAAGAGGGAAAAATTGGGAGGAAAACTGAGAAGGAAAGGTTGAAATCCCTGTATCTATAAAACCGTATCATGGAAAAGAATAACAATTAAAAATTTTAAAAATAAAATTCGGGCCTGGCACAATAGCCTAGTGGCTGGAGTCACCGCCTTGCATGCACCCGAATCCCAGGTGGGCTTCAGTTCCTGTCCCAGCTGCTCCACTTCCCATCCAGCTCCCTGCTTGTGGACTGGAAAAGCAGTCGAGGATGGCCCATAGCCTTGGGACCGTGCACCTGTGTGGGGGACCTGGTGGGGGATCCTGGACCCTGGCTGTGAATGAGCAGTGGCCACTTGGAGACTGAGTCAGCACACAGAGGACCTTTCTGTCTCACCTTCTTTCTGTAAATCTGACTTTCCAGTGAAAATAAATAAAATCTTTAAAATTTTTTGAGTAAAAAGATACGGCTGAAATGTTCACATTTCTTTCTTCAAGCCTGTGGGTAGGTCGGAAATTCCACGGATGAGATATCTGTATTTCTCCTTCCAAAGATAAGCAGCCCCGAATTACCTGTGAAGGCAGCAATTTCAGCTTCACAGTCAAATCTTGTGGGGAGAAAGCACGAATACTTTTTACCATGAGATTCCCAAGTGGCAAGCCTTCTAGAACATGCAGCCATTGGAGTTAGGCTCCTTGTTGGCCTCCACAGTGACAACATGCGGACAGCGCATGCTGTTCCTAAGGGCACCGTTTGAACACGAGCGATCTTCCAAGCCTTGTCTGCACTTATTTTATCACTTAAGTTACCCTGTTCAAGGGTGGAAGGGTGGGGGGTTAAGGCTATCAGCCATTTAGCAGAGACCACCTAGATCATGTTTAAGAGCAATGCGAAGAGAACAGAATCAGGAATGTGGTTGGAGTGACTATTTAGTGTGCATTCAAATGAGCCGGCCGTGTTCCAAGCACCTTGCTTGCCTCAACCCAGCAACAGCCTGGCTGGGAAACACACCCCATCGTGCCAATTTTACCTATAAAGAAACCAGGACAAAAATCAGTAAGTCACCAGGTCAATGTCAGACAGCAGGTAAAACAGCACAGATGGGATTTAAACCCAGACCTAGCACCTTTTTGCCCTAAACTTGAATCCTACACCTCCCCAAGTGTGCAAATGGAAGCAAGACAGAGCCCCACAGTACCAAGCTGCATTTTAAGTCTTGCTTCATGGGAATGCTGATGAGAAAGTTGCAAGGGAACAGCTTGTGCCAACACAGATTTCAAGGTCTTTGAATAAAGTCCAGGCCGCGTTCAACCCTTTCTACCCTGTACCGCTCTCCCACCCTAGACCTTACTATCGTCTGCCCCACCTGCTCCACTAAGCGGCTTCCCTCCCAAACCGCCAATTACAACAAGGTTGGCAACCCTGAGGATGCATTTGTTTCCAATTACACTACACACACTCACACCTCCTTCTGGGTCATTTCGCAAGAGGTTGGAGGGAGAGATGTGGGTCTGGGGAGGTTTGGCAAGGCACTCAAGGCACCCCTTCCTCCCCATGCAGGGGATATTCGTCTGGGTGAAAGCCTGGGGCTTTCCGCTGTGAGGTTGAGGACAAGGGGGAGGAGCAGGAGAGAGAGGGAGCGGGGAGAGAAGGGGAGGTGGGCAAGGGGGAGGAAGAAGAGGTTACCCCCTTGGAGGAAGAGCCTTTTCCCATGGAAATGCACTGTGCAGGGTGCCCATTTGCATCCCGATGCATAATAAGAGGCTGATCCATTGTCATGCAAATTAATTCAGATGACAACACTTTCTCCTGGACAACCCTGCCGCAGCGCGGGGAAGTTTCTCACACTGCCTTGGCCCGTGCGAAGCTGCAGCCTCTCACCATTAATTACTTTTCTCCCCTTCGCTCCTGCAAAGCTGCTTCTCTGCGACACTCCCCAGAAGCCGCTGCATCCACGCAGACAGCGGCAGACATCACCCCACACCCGGAACACCGTCTTCCAGAAGAGGAAGCCAGCACTTCAGATAATCCCTGAGATGGGCACAGACCGCAGCTTCCAGGCCTCTCTGTCCTACTGCCAGGAGGAATCTCAGCGGAAGCTTCCTTCCCTCCCCGCAACCGGTGGGCATCAAGCAAGCCAACCTTGGCCTCGCCGGTCTTGCCAGCCTCCGACTCAGGCCACAACACTAACAGGTGTAATGCCAGTTACCAGACCACCACTTACAGGCTGAGGCTAGTTTATGCCCCGAGGGGAGTTCTCTGTCAACTCCAGTGTGGGAGCCAAGAAAAAGAGTAAATAAACAAGGGTGGCTTCGGACAAGGCCAGAAGCGGGTGAATGCAGAGCCATACCTCAGTCCTGTGGCAAAGAGGGCTCTGCGCTCTCTCCCTCTGCTGACCCACCTGCTCACCAATACCCCACCCTGCCCTGCCTTGAGCTCCTGCTCCCTCAGTGTAAAGTTAAGAGCTAGCCCTCGGCTGATATTGTTGATTCATCTTCTCAGACTTGATTCTGTATACTAGCTGAACATCTGACACCCAGGGGAATTCCAATATAATTTCACAGAACACATGAATGATAGAGTCTTACCCTCTCTTCACACCATCATTTTTGTTCTCACCCCAAACTACTTGGCTCACGCTTCCTTTTGTCTTTTTCAGATTTGTGTATTTGAAAGGCAGAGTGACAGAGAAGGGAGTCAGTGCCCCTCTCGCTAGCTCACTCCCTCACTAGTTAAAGGAAAAGTGCAAGCAAGCTCCAGGAAAATGAAGCAAGCAGTGGTCCTTCCGCCCCAGGTTCGGGAAGGTACAGATGGCACATCACGCTCCCCAGCCCCAGGCCCCAGGAGAGGTTAGCTGGCCTTGCTGTTGCCTGGCCTTGTCCACAGCACGGATGCTTGGTGACTCTTCTAGCTGAGATCAGAATAAGACAGCCCTGTTTCAGTGGGTGAAGTCAGATCCAGGAACACCTCACTGAGGTCCCCCCCTGATGATCAAGTGAAACAAAATTCCTTTTGAGAATGATAGTTACCTGTCAATCTTCATAATGAATTCCCACCTAACCAATCAGAAAACAAAATGCAGCTTAGAAAGCAGGGGAGTGGGAATGGGAATACCTCCTTGAGAATTTTCTCCCTGGGCCCAAAGTATTTACATTCAGATTTGCATCTGATTTGCATATAATTTGTGTCTGGCTACAAAGCCTGTTTGTTGTTGAGATAATATGTAAGCCAACATTGAGTTCCAGTTATGTCCTCTTCCACCTGTCTTTCCCTATGCCATCTATTTTGAGGGTGGTACAGAAACATGAAGAACATCAGGTTAAGTATGTGGGACAAGATTAGGCTCCATAGCAGTAGCTGGGCTCTTCGATGTCCATTTTTCAAATTCAAAGAACCAAGATAAAAAGAAACCCTAAAAGAGCAGAAAAAAGTTAAGAGTGAGGAATTTACAGCATGCAGATTGATGTGTTTGGTTCTAATGTCTCCCCATTGCAGATAACTCTATAACCACATTTTTGCTCATCTGTGAACTGAAGTTCACAGTCAGACTCAGGATCATTGAGAGAATTAGAGTTAATTTATCCAAGTATCCAACAGGAGTCCAAGCACAAGGCAGACTCTAAAGAGCCATGATTATTGATAAGTGGTATCAGTAATAGTATAGATCTGGTTAGGCTTGATGTCAAAAACTTCTCGCCCCATTCTTAAAGCTGGTGAAGACGGATTCGGAGTCTTGTTCATTCAGTGATAATAAACGTTGAGCTTTCAGCCAGTCAGGACCCCGTGGTTTCACTGGATTCAGCCAGAGACTTCAGTGGTAGTGTCCTGCTCCCTCCCTTATGAGAGGCGGAGAGAGGGAGGGGGAAAAAAGGGCGTTTCTGGGGTCAGTTCCAAAAGCTGTGTAATCACTAAAATGGGCCTCTCCCAAGGCCAGTCTTCCATTCACTATTCCCTGCTCGCCGCCTCCCACCACCGCTGGAAGAGAAAGGAGCACAGACCAGTGCTTGCAGCATATCCTGTTTGCCTCTTGTTCCTCCAGGAGAACACAGAGACCCAAGAAAAACTGATGCCAAAGAGAAGAAACAACGCTGGAATGTACCCCATCCTTCCCACCTTCTGCCTCTTCTCATTCAGCACAGTGTTCACTCCTGCGGCTCCCTTGCCTGCTTCCCTTGGGGATCTGGACTTGGTGACCTAGTGTTCATGTTACCAGAGGCCCTCTAACAGAGGGATGACTGTGCTCTCAGGTCACCTGCTGTATGCCTTTATCTGCAGAGTTAAGCATAGGGGGCCCTCATTGGGGTGGAGCTGGGCAGGGAAGCAAAGCAGGCTAGAAAGAGGGAAGACAACTTTGACAGCAGCTCCTCCATCATGTGAGTCCTGCTTTTGATTTGGCTATCCGGACAATGCATCTCCCCACGCCTGCCAATCGCCCCAGCAGGGATGCAGGGGGTCATTGTCGGGGGAGAGAAAAAGCAAAGGTGTCATTCCAGCCGCCCGCCCTTCATCCGTCACCCCCTTTTCTGTGCATCGACTGCACTTCTCTGTCCTCATCATTCACAAACCCCCTCCCCGAGGTGTCACGGTGTGAAGGGACGAAGCATGCTTCCTCATGGTTTCCCTAATCCTCCCGTGTCAAGTAACATATGCATCACCCACTTGCCCTCAGCACAGTTCTGGCAGGTCTTCCACCAACATCTGTTGCCCGAGGCCTGCCCCAAGCCAGCTACTGCTTCATCAAATGACAGGACCAGTAGGTGAAAGCCAGCTCTTCCGTAGCCTCCTGCCAGCTCGCAGCTTGGGGTCTCAGAGTCCAGTGCTTCAGCATCAAGCAAACACCAAACAGGCCAAGAAGTAGGCGGAGGCGGGCCCCAGGAGTGTCTCGGGGGAGACATCTCCCTCCTGCTCCCGGAGCAGAACGACGCCCTGATGACCTCCTGGACATCAGTAATTTGTCTTGGACAGGCGCCATACCTACAGCAAACACAGGAAGGATTAGGAGGCAGCGAATGCTGCAATAGCAGTTCACTGAGGTCCTTCCTGACGCTGAAGGTTGACAGAGGGGGAGGCGAGGGAGAGCCATGAGCGAGAAAGGTGCCCGTTGACTAAGAGAAACCCCATTGCTCGGGGCAGCACTGCAAGGAAACAACTGCCTCAACTGGGTGTGCTGAGGTCAGATCTGATATGGGCTTTGAGCAGCCTCTTTAAAGCCCACTGGTGACAGATGTGGACTTAGGCCAAGTCAACCACAAAGTGGGATCAAAGGAAGTTGAAAAACAACAACAACTGGGTCTCCCCAGCTGACATTTCTCATTGCCCTTGGAATGCTGGCCCAGTGGACAGGATCAGGAAGCGGAAGAGAGACTAGAAAGGGGGACATGGAGAGATCCAGAAGGGAGTCTGATGCCTTGAGGGTTTGTGGCAGAGAAACAGGAAACTTGAACCTGAATGAAAGCAGACGGCAAACCAGTGCTACTACTTTTAGAGGAGCTATCTTCCCCTCAGGTCAAAGAGAACTGAGCAAAAGTCAAGTGCATTTCGCAGTCAGAGACAGTGGACGTGGGTTTCAGATCATTGGCTCTGAGATCATAGTAATTGGATTCAAATGCAGGTTCCACCACCAGACAGCTGTGTGGCCCTGGGAAAGTCACCTAACTTCCCTGGGTTTCATTTTTTCCTACATAAGAAAGATTGATACTGACCTTAAAAGGTTGTAAGAACTACATGCATTGTGCTTCAATGTCTCGGGACTGGAGCGGTGGTGTACAAGCTGGCCATCTGTCTATGGCACTGACATCCCATGTGGCTGGAAAACTTCTGATCCAGCTTCCTGCTGATGACCTGGGGAAGTGGCAAAGAATGGTCCAAGACTTTGGGCCTCCATGCCTGCCTGGGAGCCCTGGAGGGAGCTACAAGCTCCTGGCTTCGGACTGGTCCAACTCTGGACAGTGCAGCCTTTAGGACCAGCTGGTGGAAAAAAAATCTCTCTCTGTAACTTTGACTTTCAAGAGAAAAAAAAACATGGCAAGTAAATGTTAACTCCTATTTTGATATTAATTCATAAGGATATTTAGATTATTTAGAATCTACCTTGCGGAAGATGAGAACCAAAGTACTGTGGGGGTGTGTGTGTATGTGTGTGTGTGTGTGTGGTGGCAGGAAGGTGTTTTCACAGTTCTAAACTCAGAGTCCTGATCAAGTGGTAGCAATTTGCAAATGAAAATCTGTTGTTTAAACACATGCAAATTTCAAATTCTTCAGTCCTCACATCTGAAACCAGGTTCTGCAACCTATCCTTGCAGATTGCAGGCTTGACTGAAGGAACCAAAGTAAGGAAGTAACAAAACAAGGAAGATGTACCTCCCATAACAGGAATACACCTGCTGGTGCTCTCCAGCTGTGGCCACATCCTGACTTGCTGTTTGGTCCAGGAGGACAGCTAGCAACACCGTGTCCTAATGGAGCACCTGCCTGCTTCAACCATCAATGGAATATTGCCCCTCACGAACCTCTTGCATATCAGCTCCTCGCTAGTCTCGCTATGTAATATGAGAACCTGGGATTCTCAGGAGCTTTCAGCGTAGTTCCATACAGATCAGTTCTCCAGGTATTCACATGTGGTTCTCCTAGAGCCCTGGGGGAACTGGGTTATGATAAGATAACTGCTTCTGGGGAGTGGTCTCCTTACAAAAGCTGTCCCATTCACTGACAAGTATTCCCAGCTGTGTGCAGGCGAGAGTTCCCTGATGGGTTCCATCACCCACCAGCTATTCTTCTCTGGGGAGCTTCCTGCATAGAAGCTGGTTCCTCTACAGGCACATGTCTGAAATCACTGTGTATACCCCAAGGCAACAAAGATGGAATCTGGGATGCACCCTACACAGTGGCTCAGCAGAGAGCTTTGGGACATGGTTGTAAAGCTAGAATCAGTTTGAATAGAAACTTTTTAGTTTGGAAGTAAATTCTACGGCTTAACTGAAGATGACATAGTATTCTGGATTTTAGATGTATTCAAATAAGACTATTGAGGATATCTATGATGAGTATAACCAATAAAATTAATTGCATCTTAGCAATCAACTGTGATAGGTTAATTGTAGAGTCCTAAAGCACTCTGCTAAGGTAGATTTCATTTATTCTTATGAGAAAGGAAGATTTACAGAGAGAAGGAGATCTGTAGAGAAAGTTCTTCCACCTGCTGCTTCACTCCCCATGTGGCCACAATGGCCAGAGTTGAGCCGATGCAAAACCAGGAGTCAGGAGCTTCTTTCTTGTCTGTTATGTGAGTACAGGGTCCCAAGACTTTGGGTCATCCTTCATTGCTTTCCCAGGCCACAAGCAGGGAGCTGGATGGGAAGTGGAGCAGCTGGGATGTGAACCAGTGCCCATATGGGATCCCTTTGCATGCAAGGCAAGGATTTAGCCACTGAGTCATTGCACTGGGACCTAATATCTTATTTTTAAATGGGATCTTTCAAGAAAATTCTTGGGCAGTTCCTAAAATCCTGATCTTTTGTTTCCATTTTCATAGAAAGTAGAAGAAAGAAGGAAAGGAAGAGTGCTGGTTTCCTTTACTATTTTAATGGTTTCTTGTCTGATATCAGTATTCATTCATACACAGTAAAACAGGTGTAGAGAACACCTGACCCTAAGATATAAGTGAAAGGTGATTCTACATTGTAACATGTTCCCTTTTCCCCCGATTCCCTAAAGTAAATAATACTTATCTATCGCTTACTTATTTTTGCACCAACACAGAAATCTTTTTTTTAAAAAAAATATTTTTTATTGGAAAGTCATATTTACTCAGAGAAGGAGGGAGAGAGAAAGAGCTTCCATCTGTTGGTTCACTCCACAAGTAACTGCAACGGCCAGAGTTGAGCCGATCTAAAGCAAGAAGCCAGGAGCTTCTTCCAGGTCTCCCATGTAGGTGCAGGCTTTGGGCCATCCTCTGCTGCTTTCCCAGGCTGCAAGCAGGGAGCCAGCAGGGAAGTGGGGCAGTCAAGACATGAACCGGTGCCCATATGGAATCCTGGCGCGTGCAAGGTGAGGACTTTAGTTACTAGGCTACTGCACTGGGCCCCATCTGAAATCTTACTATTAGACACTACATTCTAGATGGGGGTCACAGAAAAAGTATATGCCATGTCAGCTAGCATGGGGAGGTTTGAGCACCTCTAAGCAGAAGAGCAGACTTCCAAATTCTCTTTTCTAACACACTAGATGGAGAGAATGCAGCCTAGGCTATCAGCCAAACATTTCCAAGTACAGCATTTCCCAAAACTGTGCCCCTGGTGTCAACACCTTTGAGACTTGAGTCAGAAAGAGACCATCTGTATACACAGCCTCCACCTACCTGCAGCTTACCCAGGAAGCAGTGCAGCAGAGCCAGCTTCTGGCACCTGCGTTAATAATTCAGAGGAGATGAATCCTGTTTTCTCTATGTGATTCACAGGGACAACCTAGCCAGCTGTTATTTTTTTTTTTTAGATTTTGCCTCCCACCCCACCATGCTCAGGGGCAGTACCCTTCTTGCTCTCAGACACAACAGACAGGCACGAGAGCAGTGAGGAAGGGCTTGCCATGGGCCTACAGCACCTCTGCTTTCCAAACGGCCACAGAGATTACTCATCCGCCTTGAGAAGACCAGCAAAGAATGCAAACAGAGACTCCCCGTAGCCTGCTGGAGCCAATTGAAACCATATGCACGCCATCATGCCTCCTCTTTTCCTACACAACTCTGAGAAATGACCAGCAGGGGTGATCCTGAAAAGACAGGGAACCTTTTTTTTTTTTTCTTTAACTTTAGTTCTGGGACTTGTCTAATTGCTCACAAGAATTCTCCAAGCTAGGAGATAGGATCCCCATGTTACACGGGCAAGGACTGGGGATTTGTCTGAGACCCATGGTTAACTCTGTGACTACTCATATCTGTGTGCATTTCTACACTTCTCAGTCTGCAACTGAGTCCTGGAATATTGACAGAACTGGTGTGTGTCACTCTCAGCCACACTCTTGAGGGCTTTCCCATATGCCTGTCTGTGACTAGACATAGAACACTCCAAGATGGCTAAACCAAAGGCCAAGAGGAGCCAGGATCTTGGAATCACCCATTTGGAAGAGCTGCCTACCTTTTGGGATTATGTAACTGATCTTCCTGCATGTGTTACTGAAGCCGGAGCCACACTGCTCTGACTCACATAGAATCTGCATTTCAGAGAGAGTCCATGATATCCCAGTGCAGGGATCGCTGAAGCAACGGGAACCAAGTGTTCTCCAATGCCCATTGTGTACAATGAAACCATCAAGAACGTGGCATGACCCTGCAATAAACTCACAAAGATTGCACGAAGATGGAGAAGATGTGTTACAAACTCTCAAGAGACATACTTTTTTTTCATGTCTTCCTTTCCATTCAACAGGCACTCATCCACAAGAGAATCCGAATAATACTTGTTGAACTGAATCTAGCCTAGTCCTAAGCTGGGCATGCATTTTATGTAATAACCCCTGGGAAAGTCTTCCGAAGGCTCTCCTCTCAATGTGTTTGCTGTTTTCTTTGCTGAACGGGGAATGTGGCTTGCGTTTCTCTGTCCCTGTGCTCTCATAGCATGGGAGAGCTGCACAGCGAACTCCTGATGGATCTGAAAGGAAGAGTCCAAGAAATCCATGAAGTTATCGGAAGGAATCAGTTCAGGCAATCATTTCATCTGTGCACAGTTTCAAGCAGCTCTGACTTCTTCAGGTATTTGTACCCAGCTAAACCAAGTGATTACCCAGAGTGGATCAGCTTGTATGTATGAAGACATGTCAAAGAGAAGTAGGTGGAGAGATGGATTAGTGGACTGGAAAGGGGCTGAAAGCTATTGGTGCAAAGCAACAAAGATTTAGAGTGGAGGATTTTGTATCGTAAGTCCTTGTTCTCATTATATAGTATCTTCCATGGTATGTGACTGTTGATAAATATTCATTGCAAGGCGGGATGACCTAATGTAATGCAAATCACATGCAAAGCAACATGTAAATTGGAACCATTATATGAAGTCAATAGGTGAGGTACTATGCATATTAAAAGTACAGGACAACAGCTCCCCAACAGAGGCCCATAAGACTGGCAGGGGACCTTCCATTCCAAAAGAAATCTTGATGGTCCGAGAGAACATGGCAGCCAGAGAATGTCACCAAGCATGAATCCGGGACAGTGAGGCAATAAGAGAGAGAGAAAATCAGTACCCAGGACTGTGGCTGCCTCTCCCCGTCCCACTCAACGCCGCATTCAAGAGAGTTCTCCTCCATCGCCTTCCCATACTGATCAGACCTGATACTGATTGATTGCTCAAATCCACTGAGTGACAGGGAGGCAGACTGATCCGCTTGTCCATTAGCCACGCTATTCAGGATGGCTCCTTCAAGCCGTTAACAAAAGAGCAGGGGACAGCAAGACCAAGCCAATGAGGCTGGTCACTTTGAACTTGCTGGCACCACCCGCAAGACTTTCACAGTCTTTTGTGTCCCCTGAAAGCTCTCTTCCGTGAGTGTCACACGCTCTCCCGCAATGCATGCGTGTTTTGAACCAATTTGCATGCATCTGCAAAAATGCATAAAGCAGAGACAATACCCAGAGACACACGGATATGCACTCTTTGCCTTCTCCCTCCTAAACGAGCTACAGGAAGGATTGACTGCGGTCCCTGCTTCAGGCCAGAGAAGGTCACAGGCTGTTTCTGATTGGAGTGCTCTGCGGTGTTTGCTTTTGGTGCCTCCGTGGACCTCCTGACAGCACTGGGGGACATGGAAATAAGTCAGGAGTGACCCTTCTGGTGACCCATAGCCTCACCAGCCAACTCCTGATTGCAACCTTCTGGCTCCAGTAACAGCCTTTAATTCAGGCCTTCTGGGCTTCTGCGAGGCTAGCGGAGCAGCGGGGCGAGAGCAGTAAACAAGGCCAGGCCTCCTTCTGCAAGTCAGACAACCCCAGGCGCGTGGGAGGGGTGGGCGACACACGGGGAAGGAGCGCAGACGAAGGCAAGTAGAGGGGAGAGGTTTCTGGTTGTTCAGCAAACAGAAACCCTCCCTAGGGCGTTCCACCCTTGCTCGCTACAGGGTTACAAAGCTAGTGACCCAGGCTGGGATCTGGTGTTTTCCAGCTGTTGGATGCAAACGGAAGACGGAGAACTGGACTCTGGTCCTGCCTTCAGAGCCCCGTGTCTCTGATGTTAGGTTATACAGGCCCCGTGAGCCAATAAAACACGAGAGTGGACTCTGACTCAGCTGCATACGTCTAGAGCATGCGCCGTTTATGAGGGCCACGCATGCGGACATAAAGCTCTGTATAGGCACAGTCAGGACACGCCTGTACACCTGGCGCATGCGTATATCTTCAAAATGGAGCTCACCTGAGACGACCAACGGGGATGAGCTTCGGCCTTCTTCCTACTCTCCGCACCTTCCAGGGACAGTCAGGGGCATCTTGAAGCTGCTGGGATAGATCATTCGGCTGATCCGATTGTCCCCAGACCTGGGATCCAGCAAACAGTATCTTTATCAATGTGATGAGCCATGCATGCTCTTCTGTGGTAGAAACAGCGGACCTTGAATTCCAGGCTCCAGAATCCTGGCGCAACCTCCTTTCCAGCCTACCACACCACAGCCATTGGGAATCACGCACATTCCCGGATGACTGGCTGACATCTAGCACCTCCAAAAACTGCCTGCTCAGGGGCTCCCCTAGACATTGTTCTTGTGGATGATTCACAGCAGGTAGGGATCTTAGGGCTAAGCAGAGTGGTGATGAGAACTCCAAGTAAAAAGCCGAGGTCAGATATAAGATTCAGGAAACCCAACACACAGTCGGTGTTCTAGTAAGTTCTGAGGCTTCGGCCAAACCTTGAAGGCCTGCTGACCCTTCCCCAGGCCTGAGGCCACGTCTGGTCTGGCCACCCTCCCGCCCCTCTGCTCCTCCCAGCCACAGGCAAACATATCCTATCTTCTGCAGAATTTGCTTTTCAACTCCAAGGTCCTTTCAGACTTAAGGAGTAACAAGACAAATAGCATAAAAAGATGAAAGTCGCCGCGAGGAAGTCAGCGTGATAAGCGGCTCTTTACAGGGCTGTAAAGTCCGGGGTCTTCCCTCTCCACGGAGGAACAGGCAGGCAGGGCTGCCTTTCCCGGGCTGTCTGTAGCCTCCCACAGCACAGCCCAGGACATCAGATTTCCAACAGAAGGAAGTCGGCTGCCCCAAACCCCACTGCTCCTACGCCTGTTGAACACTCCGTGCAGGTGATGCCGGCTTACCATTTGATCCACTTTCATTTTTCATTTTTCCTCTGGCAGAAGGGGGTGGTAGTTCATTTTCTGTTTTGTTTTGTTTGGGGTTTTGGCTTCTTTTTGCTTGGTTTTGGGCATATGTCACATTGAAAATAAAAACGCAAAAAGCAATGACCAGATCATTCTTGGGCTTCCCTCGTGGTGGCCGACGGAGAGCAGGACCTGGCTTGTGAAGGCCGCCACCCTGCAGCCGCTGTACGCATGTATGTGGAAGCTTGTGTAGTCAGGGGGCTAAACTAACTGGGGCTTCACGATGAGGCTTCCCCTGAGGGTCTCAGCAAGATTAAATCCTTGGAGTTTCCTTTTACTTCATTTTTTTAAACGATTTATTTATTTTTATTTCAAAGGCAAATTTATGGAGAGCAGAGACGGAGAGGGAGAGATCTTCCGACTGCTAATTCACTCCCCAAGTGACCACAACAGCCAGAGCTGAGCCACTCTGAAGCCAGGAGCCAGGAGCTTCTTCCAGGTCTCCCACATGGGTGCAGGGGGCACAAAGACGCAAGCCATTCTCTCCTGCTTTCCCATTCCAAAGCAAGAGATGGATGGGAAGTAGGGCAGCTGGGGCATGAAACGGTGTTCATACAAGATACCAGCACCACAGGGTGGAGGATCAGCCTGCTGAGCCACCATGCTGGCTCCAGGAGTTTCCTTTCACAAAAGGAGCTTTAACCGAACTAAGTGCTGTGCTGTTTATTGGAAAGGAGTCTCTCTTTGAGCCCCAGCTGGTGAGGCTGAAATGCTGAGCCCCAAGCTACGGTGATTTTCCAACACCAAGCTCCCCAAGTGGTCCATCCATTCATAGCCTTTCATTTCTTCACCTAGCAAAAAAACGCAAGAGCAGATCCCCTTGGTTCATGATCTCCTAAAGCTCACGACCTTGTCAGCAACAGACACCTCTCAAAGGCCTCACAAGCTCAGTTGCAATGGGAAGGAAGGACTTCAGAGGCTTCTGGAGGGCACACTAGGGACCCAGAGGCCATCTTCTCCCCCAAAACAGCGGGAAGCTTTCCTGCTGGTCTGCAGCCCATGGGGTGTGCTGAGGGGGGCTAGAACTCCAGTTGGCAGTAGAGCTGGGACTCTGACTAGCAGAAATCCCACACTACGAAGGTGGACGGTCTGATCTCAACACATTGTCTGCCTGGTATCCTGCTAAGGTCTACGAAGAACTTTGCTAAGTGGCTAGAAGCCAAATAAGCAGACAAGAAGATGAGGGAGGGAGAAAAAAAGAAAGGAAACCAAGCAAAGCCCTACAACAGTCCCTAATGCTTGATATTTGAGCTTGAGATGCTCCAATTATTTTATTGAAGGAACATGAGGATTAAAAAAAATCACCTTTGAAAAAGTGTCCCAGGATCTGGAACAATAATCAGAAAAAGTAGAGCGCCGGATGTGCCACCAGCCCCTGAGGGCAGACACATCGGTCATTTTCCTCCAGAAATACTTTTCCCATCACTTCCTGTCCTAGTGAATGATACCACCACTCGCCTGACGACAAAGCCAGAAAATCAGATCAAGCCTTCCACACCTCCCATCTCCCATCTCCCCCCCCCACCCCTTCCCCTAGGTAGCAGAGTTTAGAATCCCACCTTGGAATATACTCTGCATCTGTCATCACCATGATTTAGACCATGTCTATTCTTTTCATGTAATTATCGCAGGGGCAGGCATTCTACATAATGGCTAAATGCCCACCTCCTGTGTCAGGTGCCTGGGTGCTACTTTAAATGCCCTTTCTGATTTCCAGCTTTCTGTTACTACAATGCTCTGGGAGAAGGCAAATGGTAACCCCAATGGTTATGAGATCCCCTACAAGGAGACCCAGCTTTGACTCAGTTCATCCTCAGACAATGGGGGAAGCATGAGGGGTGAGCCAGTGGATAGATAAAAACACTCTCCTTAGTACCTCTGTGCGCATGTGCCTTTCAAATAAACGAATAAGCACGTATTTTAAATTATAAATATTTCCCAAGTGTTGACCACATTGGACACCTCACATCATCCAGCTCTCTGCTCCAGTTGCATCTCCTCAGAGAACCCTTCTCTGGTCATGTGGTCTAGCAGGTCATCCATCATCTCTCTTTACCAAGTTCCTCACCTATGTAATAAGCCTTATACTTCCCATGATAAAAATCACAATTATGCAGCATATATTGTTGAGTCATACATTATACATCTGGTTCATATATATATGTATGTATGTGTGAACTATGTATGTATATGTATATATGTATATATGAACCATATATATTTGTGTGTGTGTGTGTGTGTATATATATACACACATGCATATAGTTGCTGGCTTCTTCTAGAAAATAATCCCTTAATGGGAGATCTTACTGCATCCCAAAACCTGAACAATGTCTGTGCCTAGAAGGGTCTCTATAATTTCTTGTTTCATGAAGGAGTAAATGAGGCTCCCTCCCAAAACTTCACCTTCGATACATCCTTCCATCCACCCTATGTATCGCATATTCGGGAACACAGATCTCCTGTATCATTCAACGGTGACAAACCATTGCATGCCTTTCACTCACCCCCAGAATCAGCTCAGCATGCTAGAGAGGCAACCACAGCTGGTCCCAGCCTGGCCCCTGTGGCTTCTGCCATCAAGTTTCCCAACCCTACAGTCAACTCCTCACACCTCACCACTGCTCCTACCAGCTGTTCCCCCAGATGGGCTGTACTTTCTCCCCCTTTCGGGTCAGTGACCTCTTCCCTCTGGCTGCTGGGCAAATCCTGAAAAGCCATCGCTTACTCACCTACCAGCACTCCGTGTCCTCAGACTTCATGACCTGTCACTACTGAGTAGAGTGTGTGCTTGAGTCTGTGGGCATCTGGGGAGGGGCAGGGATCATATGGAGATCCTGTGTTAGTGGACACCAGTAGTTTGCAGCCCGGGGAAATCTCCTTATCATAAAAGTTTAAAAGATATATGAAAGAGAGGAAGACAAGTTCTTCAAACCTCTCACTGACCATTCTCTGATATCTTATTTGTTCAGAAAAAGAGGGGAGAGAACAAAGAGGAAGGTAGAAAGGCATGACTGTTTTCAGCCAAGTGAGAAGGCAAGGCCAAGGAGCTGGCCTCCTCATTTTCCTTGTCCTGCGTCACTGGAGCCTGTATTGGAGTGACAGCGCAGTTACCCTGCTCCATGAGGAGCTGCTGGCCATGGCTAATGATTGAAGAGAAAAGAGCCCAAAACTCGGACTGCAAATCACTTTGGGCTTTGATTTGGATTACCCTGGAGGGACAGGAAGATCTGCTAGGAGATCAGGACTCTTGGACCCAGCCCAGGCTGTGTCACCTGGCCGTTGCACCAACATAGGCCAACCCGCCTCCACCGTACCTCAGCTCAGCCTGCCTCGTTCCTCTCTTCCTCTTCTCCCCTCTCCTCTGCCCTCTCCACCTCTCCTCACCTCCCCAGCTTTCCTATCCAATGGCTCCATCAGTGCCAAGAGCACTTCCTTTTTCTCTACTCTTTTTCTTAGATGAATACCCTGCTGAGCGGAGGCGGAGCCAGAAGTATGTGCTGACTGGAGTCAACGTCCCAGGATACCGGCCATAGCTGTTGTCTCCACGCTCATCATCCAACATAGTCAAAACAACACACATGCAATGAAATACAAGAACAGACCTCAATTGTGTGCAAGAGCTAACGGGTTGTTCCAGAACAAGGGCAGGGTGGGAGCCTCCAATGTTGTGGGCTTTACTGAGGGAGGACAAAACTGCAGGGCCAGTCATCAGCTCCAGGCTCCAGAAAGATCAATGGCACTGACAGACCATCACCCATTTATGGAAACAGCAGGCACTGCAGCATCCTTCATTTTGACTGGCATCCTCCATTCATTACCTATGCACCTGCCCCAAAGGTGGATGCTGCCGGTGGTAGTGCTAATTTGCTCAACTCCAGAAGGCTTACTGGTCTTGGCCTGGGGGACCAAAACTCCCAACTACATAAGAATCCCCAGTGTGAAAATGTCGTGGTGACCAATGTTGTTCAAGCCTCCTAGAAAAGCCCAGAAAGAAAGCATTTGATAATATCCCTCAGCTTCTGAAAAAATGGGACCAGGCCTCAGCTTCGTGTGCAGCCTGGCCAAAAGGAGCACAGGCTTTGCAAACATTGCAGTTCCTGCTGTAACCCCCCGAGATATGGAAACGTATGAGAAGACAAAGACTCTTACCCTCAAGAGACTCATGTTCTGGTGCAGGAGACGGACATCAGGAAACTTTAAAACAAAGGAATCATTGCGAAACACGGGGTCTGTCCACTAACCAGTGCTGTGAGAAAGACAGTAGGGAGAACGTGAATCACTGAGAGCTGGTAGATTTGGATCCAAGAGAGCTGCGTGGAGAAGATGATGGGTGAGTAAAAAACCTTAAAGGGTAACGGGAGGAAAGGCACAGATCCATCAAGACTTAGATTGTGGCAGAGCTTCCTGGGCGCCTCATGTTCTGTCTACCCCCAGGCATGAGGAGCAAAAGAAAATAAGAAGAGAGGAGAGGAAACGGAAACCGCATCACCCACTGTGCTTGTTGCCATCTGGTGGGCCCTGGAAACCCACAGTGTATTTGGTTACCGTGTTTACACAGCCGGCAGGACACACACTGTTCACTCCGGGCTCCCCAGAGTTGGCGGAATGGTCCCTGCTTCCCCGGATTCCTGAGCCCCCGCATCCGGGTGCTGCAGCTCCACCCCTCACCGGGGAATCAAGAGTCCCCTTGGGTTGTCACAAGCCCAGGGCTCCTGGATCTTCTCAGGCTGGGTCCAGATCTTTCTCTACAGCAAATGCTGGGCCTGGGCTTGTCCAGCTGGAAAGGAGGACTTGGAAGACCAGAGAAGCAACAGATGAGTAGGAGGCTGGGCTGAGGCTAGAAGATGAATGAATCACGTGAAGTGTGAACCGCAGCACCTGACCTGTGGGAAAAACTCCTTGGTCGTCTATTGCTGTAATTCCCAGTAATGACTGCTACAGTTTCCAGTACAGCAGGTGTGTGGTAGCTTGTGAAGTATGTTTTCAACACATAGAATTCTGTGTGGGATCCTCACAAGTCTTCACAGACTTCTACAATAAGGTTGAGGAGTAGAAAGAGTGTGGCACAGTGGCTACAATGTAGCCTCTTGGGATACCCAAGTGGCATGTCAGAGTGCCTGGGTTCTAATCTTGACTCCACTCTGGATTCCAGCCTCCTGATAACACATTCTCTGAGAGGCAGGTGGCAGGTGTTGGCTCAAGCAGTAGAGTCGCTGTCACCCACACGAGAAACCTTGACTGAGTTCCCAGTTCTCATCTTTAGTCTGGTGAAGGCCTGGCTGTGGCAGCCATTTCAGGCTGTGACCTAAGTGAATCGAAGAACTCTTTCTGTCTGTCTCTTGAAACAATAATAATAACAATTTAAACAAGAGATCGATACATACCTCCCCTAGGTTGGCACAGTTAATGTGTGGGTGCCAAAATCTGGTTCCAAGGCCCCCCAGTCCTAAAACCTGGGGTCTGTGCTCCATGTCTACCTACGTTTAGGTGAGAAAGCTGGGAAAAATGCAAGCCAGCTCTCTCCTTCCAACATACAAGTGTGGGACGAGGATGGCTGGTACAGTGAGAAAAATCAAGGAAGGTGGTGACCAAGAATTCTTAACCCTCAACCACTCCTAGCCATTATTTTCAGGGAGATGATTTCTTTCAACTGTCAAGAATGGAACGCAGGAGGTCTTGAAGCCCTCACAGATGGGTGAGAGAGTTTAGACAAGTGTGGTGCCATGGCAGCTAAGCAGGTCCTCTCTCTTCCCAACAACATTGTAGTTATGATCGATGACGCCAATTGTACAATGTACAGTTTCTTGGACCAAGTATCCATAGCATTATTGGGGCTACTTTCTCATCTCTATGGCATGAAAAGTGTTCTAAGGAAGACTTGGATGGTTGGTGGCCTTTGAATGAAAACACAGAAAGCAGAGGTTCAAGAGGTGGCAGGTGCTCTGTGAACTCACTCCAAGGTCTATGTCAGGACCCGAAGCCCCAGAGAAGCTAGCCAGCTTCAGGCATCAAGTGCTGTCCAGCTGAGTAGTCTGGGATGAGGACAATCTTCTGGAACTCACAACCTAAAGCTAACAGACAAATAAAAACCCATATTTAGAAGACAAATATCCCAGCTTACCCCACCCGTTTCCCACCACTAGACACCTGAAAATCCCAGGCTCAGAGTCACCTCCGAGACACATCAAGAGAATAACCAGAGAGAGCTGAGAGGTTGAGGGTGGGTCCCTGTGCCCGGCCTAAAGAGGTGGAAGCGGACGCTTCTCCACCCAAGCACCAACCAAGGCAGTGGGTGGACAAGCCCTGGCCAAATCAAACAGGGCCACGACGCTTAAGGGTGTTATTGACAAACTGGGTGTGTTCATGGACCTAACTGGGGCCAGAATGGAAAGCAAGAATGCAGGAGAGAAAAGCACTTATAAAGGCTGCCCCGGAAGGGTCCAGCTGTTGCCCCTCCCTCCTTCTCTGCTCCTTGGTCACAGCTTGAAGAGTCGGGTTTTCCTACCGGCTGGCTGTTTAACGAGGCAGGTTGAGAATTTTCAACCTCTAACTCATGTGTTCTAATCCCATTAAATATGCACCGGCTTCAAAACTCAGCTTTTTAAAAACTCACTCCCTCCCACCCCCACCCCAGCCCTCCCTTTGCCTTACTTAGTCCAACTTGCTCCATCCCAGCTTGAAAAGCCATTGCTCAGTTGTTGGCAGGGATCCCACCAGCTTTTTTGCAAGGATTTGGGCTGTGATTCAGCTACCTGCAGCTGTTCCCCAGTTACCACCCACGTAAAGGAATTTCTGATATTAAAACGGGTGACAAACTTCCTCCCCCTTCCCCCAACACATTAGTTTGATTGACATCCACAGCCCAAGCAGCCAAGTTCACCCTCATTGGCTTCCCCCTGTTCACTTGATGATACGTTTAATTCTATTACGCCCACCCACCCACCCACCCCACATGTCCCCCATGGCTAATACACACCTCCTCCTCACCCTGAAGAGAAGCCTCAGATAAAGACTGTGTGGGGGATGTTTAAAAACCACCTACTAAATTTCTTGAGCATTAAATTTTGTTCTGTCTTTATCATCAAATTAAATCCTCTTCCCACTACCATAAATCTTCCTAATTTCTCCCCCCATGTGGAGTGTCATCAAGTGGGAAGAGGGAGAGACAAGGCAGAGAGAAAGAGTTGGAGTTGAAGACACCAGTTCGGACAGCTTCAGAAAGCATTTCCAAGCCAGCATGGGCCACCTGCTTCTCTCTGACTGTAAAGAGAGATGCCAGGGTTTCATTCTGACCAAATGGAATTGTCTCCAGCAGAGCACAGAGCAAAGATCCACAAAGCTGAGCCAGGTCTGAGCTTCCTGGCTTCGGCTACTTTCCTTCTGTGTATGCCGGGGTGGGTGGGGAGGGAGGGGGTGGCACACAAGCAGTGCAGATGGCCCTACAAGCCAACCGCCCATCCTCCTCCTGGCAGAAGGCCCATCCCACCCAGGGCTCCCAGGGCTCATCAACTACATGCTTCCTTTAAAAGAAGGATGCAAGAGAAAGCAACATCACACTACCAAACTTGAACATTTAGCATGCAAGTTCCTTATCTCAAGAGTGGACACTCAAAAAGAAACTTTGTGGGCACTAGAGCCCCAGATGCCACGTCCCCAGACTTCGAGTTTCTCCTTTCTGTGGCAGAAAAACAATACAATGGCCCCATCAGCTCCATCAACCCCAAGGCCACATCCTCTTGCTCCTGGGCAGTAGCCAGTAACGTGATCCTTCAAGGCAGCACCAAACCCCCCTGTTGGGAATTCAGCCAATCTTGGGGCTCTTCAGGGAAGAAAAATTCCTTTCCCTGACCTCTGCAGGTGATCAGATTGAGGTCCCTGCAGCTTGAAATTTGATTTGATCTTTGATCTCTGCTTGCACAGCTGCAATGGTAATTATGCGCCATAAAGCATCCGGCGCCCTTCCTCACTCACCTGCCCTCCCGAAGTGTGCACTGAGGGCCAGGTATTCCTGAGCAGAGGCAGAATAGTACTCCTCTGGTTTTTTTTCACACTGCACTCCCTCCAACTCAAGTCCTGCTGTCTCACTCACCTGATGTCCCGGTCTTAACCCAGATTCCAAGACCATGGACATTTTCAAGTTCTTCTAAATGGGAGCATGTGGTTGGAGAGGAAAAGATAGTGTGTATTGAAAGCCAACCATTTAACCAATGCCATCCTCCTAGAAGAATGAATGCCACTTGTGTCTCAGGAGGTTCTCATACAAAAGTGGTCCTTGAAGTGAGTTTTTTTGGGTTTGGTTTATTTTCCCACTGGGATGAGATCATACCAGAACAGGTGGATGAGCCCAAGTCTATATTGGAAGCATGCAGCTTAGTGATAACATTCAGCGAAAGCTCACTCACTTTGGACATCAGGCTAATGACTACTCTTGCACAGACACTTTGAAGCCACAGAGTTGTGAAGACAAGAGGAGGAGTGTCCCATTTTACAGATGAGGAAACTGACACAGGGTCGTAGAGATAAGATTTCACATGCAGTGGGCAAATGGAGTTGGAACCCCCTAGTGGGTCTGTCTGAGCATAAATTCAGATTCTCTTCTTGAATGGAAGAGAGGTTTAGCATGGGTTAATACTGTCCCGTATAGGAGTGCCCAGCTTTGAGTCTTGGTTTCTGATCCAGCTTCCTGCTGCTGTTTACCCTGGGAGGTAGCAGATGATAGCTTCAGCACTTGGGTCCTTGCCACACATGTGGGAGACCTGGATTGAGTCCCAGGCTTCTGGCTTTGGCCTCATCAAGCCTTGCTTTTGCAGGCATTTCGGAATGAACTGGTAGATGACAGATGTCTGTGTGTGTCAGGCAGAGACGCAAGCAGGCTGGTGGGGAAAGAGAGAGAGAGAGAGAGCTCCCATCTGGTAGCTTGCTCCTCCGATATAGCCCCAGTACCAGGTCAGGTTGAACTGAAGAGCCCGAGACTCGGTTCAGAGCTCCCATACGTAAGGCAGGGATGCAACTACTTGAACCATCGCAACTGGCCTTAGCAGGAAGCTGGGATCAGGGGCACAGCTAGGACTCGATACCAGTCACTCAGATGGGTAATCTTGACACACTAAGCAGCATTTTAACCTCCAGGCCAAACGCCTGCCCCTGAATTCAAGTCCTTAACTAGATCCATGCCCAGTTCTGGCTCCTCACTCGCGCCTCCTGTGAATGCGGAGCCCAGGGGGAAGCGGATGCTGACTCCAATGGCTGAGTGCCTGTCACCCACACGAGAGGCCTGTTCTGGTTTTGGCCTCCAATCATCGGAGAATGGGTGAGATCCACCTCTCTCTGCTTCTCAAATTTTCAGAAAAATTTAAAATGAATAACTAAGAGGCCATTGTGATTGTTTTAAAGCTCTGACTATCTTAGCTGCTTCACGAAGAGGCTTATCCCTGTGCCTAGTCAGGTCCACATCCCACCTCCTCCACTGACAGCTTGATTTCCCATATGTTTCAGCCCATTTTCCCCTCCCATCTCCACCTCCGTCTTTCATGTGGAGCCCCAAAAGAAATATGTAATGTGCTGTATTTGCTGCTGCCGCACAACTCCAGACGACCCTCTGTCCGATCAGAAGCCGTCCCCTGCCACCGGCTGCTCCTGTCTTCTCCCCTCATCTTTATTTTAAGTTTCCCCTACTTCTCACTGATAACCTTAGTAATTCTTCACTTGCCAAAACATGAGTGTATGCCTTTCTTAGCACCAAGCAACCTTTACTGTGGAACTGTAATGGCGTTACAGAATCTCAGTGGGTACTAAACACTTTTATCCTTTGAAAGGAGGCAGCGGTGGCTTTTCCATTCAAAACTGCTTTCTCATTTTTTTGGGTAGAAATGTTTTCAAACTTGTGGAAAAACGGAAGGAGTGGTCCAAGGACGTAGAGTTAGGCGCCAGGCTCAGTACTTTATATTTCGGCCCCCTTTCCTTTTTCTCTTTGGGTGTGTATATGGTTTGGATTGCTTTGTTGATGAACTGTTGGCGCACACATCGCAGATGGGAGACATATTGCCTTTGCAAGGTGCAGAATTACGAGGGTGGCCCTAGATAAGAACATGGCGCGCCAAGGACAGGTCCAATTGCTGCCCAGCACCATTTGTCACCCAACCCACACTAATGTGCCCTAGCTGGCTTTGAACTGACCCCCAACCCTGCAGGCTTTAGTTTTTGCTCCTGCTTTTTATCTAAACTGGAGCCATCCTTTCACCCGGGGCTGTCCTACTTTCAGCTGCAAAAAGGCTGGGAAACATCCCCCAACTCCAGTGTAGGCAACAGAGAAGGTCCTGTCAAGTAAGCCAAGAGCTGTACAAACTTCACAATGTCCACATTCTCATCCCATCTTAGCATAGAGTCATCTATAATTACATGGGTAACGAGCTTGTATTCAAGGGTTTGCACTTGACCTCTGAAGAAATCTTGTGCCCTCTAAGGTGAGGTTTACTCTGGACAGATGATGGTGGAGGGGTGGTGGTGGTGATGTCTGCAGATGCGTTTTGCACGCTGACAGATCCCTCCTTCCAAACTGTCCACAAGTAAAAGCATTCTGTGGTTTCAACAGGCCTTTCCTTTGATTTGGCTTTGTTGTCCCTTTCTTTTTTAATCTGTATTAATTTATTTGAGAGAAAGAGAAGGAGACCCATCTGTCGCTTCACTCACCAGATGCTTTGCAATGTTTGAGGCTAGGTCAAGCCAAAGCCAGCTCACTCCAGGTCTCCCAAGTTGCTAGCAAGAATTCCATTTTTTTGCGCCATCATGGCTGCCTCCCAAGGTCTGATTCAGTAGGCAGCTGGAGTCAGGACTCAGAGACAGAAGCAGAACTCAGATGCACTGAAACGGGCTGTACTCCTACCTATTGCTTTGTGTGCTGATGGATCCATTTGTCATGCATAAGTAAACTGAGGAAGGAAATAAAAAACTCGGGCAACCTGCAAATTGGAATTGTCCCAAGCCCTGGCTCCTCAGACTTAGAATCAGGATCAGGGAGCTGATGTCGCCTTGGATCCTATCCAGTTCAGTTCTACACAAGCAAGCCAGCAAAGCTCAGACTCCGCAGCTCAGAAAGTAGTGTGGCCTTGGCCATGGCCTTGCTCTTCTCTAGACCTTACTCTCCTGCGTTAGAATTCCATCAAGAGCTTCTTACCACATCTGATAAATTCTGAACACCTCCCCTTGGTCCACCCTCTGTCCCAGCAGACGCTGGCCATTTCACTTCTAGTGAGTCACCCCTTCTGCTGCCCCTCCAATCTAATAGACCCATCAGATCCTTGCTGCCACTGCCCCCGGTACCAAGGCTACACTGCCTTTTGATACCATTTTCTGCACCCCCTGCCACCTGCCACCCCCAGCATGCCCCATGCTACCTCATCCGATCTCACGTGGTGTTGTATCACCTTCACCAGCTTAGTGGCCATACTCTGAGCCCTGCAAGAGCAGGCAGTTGGTGTGTTGGGCTAACTAATGACTCCTCAAGATCCAGAACACTCCCATTGCAAGGAGGCATTCAAAACACTACTCATGGAATTCATTGACAAAGGAAACATCCGTATGCTAATGAAGGCAAGCAAAAGTGCTGTGAAAGGCAAAAATATGTCTGCCCTTAAGCTTTCAGTGCTGAGGCTATAAAATTTAAAATCAGTTAAAAATAGGATTTGATTAACAAGACTACCCTGGGATGCATTTCCACAGTCTTAGAATCAACTCTGTTGGTTTTCTTCGCAGTCACTACCACACTCTGTAGTTCTCTTCTTTAGTGTCTTGCTCCTTTTTTTGTCTTCTCCAGGAGTATTTAAGTTCACCAGCACCTTACACTTGTTCTATACAAGATGGACGGCCTGGTACACAGTAGGAGCTCAGTCCATGTTTGTTGAATGAATAATTAAGAGGCTCACCAAAGTGGAAACCTCTAATTAAAGACAGCATGAGCTCTTATTCAGGGGCCCTAACTGTCTTTTCTTTTTTCTTCTCAGCCTTACACTAAAAACCTACCATCGTGCTTTGCACTTAGTAGGAGTTCAAGCAACTGAATAACGGCATGGAATTGCCCTCAACTAGCAAGGTTTTTAGGGACTCCATGTTCAAATTAGAAAAACTCCTCTGGACAGAATAAAGGCATGGAGGAGGAGTTTGTCTGCAGACCCAGGTTCCCAGCTTGGCTGCAGAGAGACAAAGGGCTCAGTGGACTCATTTGCATTCTATTTTGCATAAATATGCAAGCCGAGTAGCTAGGCTGGAGTCTCCAAGGATGTCCAATGGCAACTGGCTGTGTTTTCAAATGGGATCTTCAGGGTCTCACAATAGTCAGAAGATGCCCACCCCAAAGGATTCTCATCTGTCCGGGTTCTGGCAGAACATGCTGATTCAGTCTGAGCCCGAGTCCCTCGGCAGGACCCTCCCTCTCCCCTGGGTGCTGCCAGGTGCTCACTCCTTGCCAGGACCTTGGCAAGCCTGTGTAAGGTGTGGTGACTTCCAACAGGTCCCTGTTGACAGAGCCCAAAACAAACCTCCCTGTTCACACAGACACCCCGTGGATGGGAAGGACCAAGCCAAAGCTCCAGCGCCACAGACTAGCTTCCAAAACAGCACTTGAAAAACAAAACTAAGAAGCCCTCATCTTTCCTGGGGCCAACACGGGATGCTGGGAAGGCTCGAAAAAAATCATGGGATTTTTTTTTTCTTCCCCCAGTTAATCCAGTTGCCCCAATTTGCATGGGATTTGCATAAGCAGCACATTGTATTCAAGCAGCCCCTCACTTCAAGAGCCAAGATTAAGGCTGAGGATTTGTCCCACCCACAGTAGTTTTGTTCAACCCCCCACTGTTTGGAAGCTCAGGACACCTAAAATAGTTCTTTATATACTGGCTGGTGAAAAGGCTACAAGAGCTGGTGGAGAACCATGGGGGGCCCGGGTGGGGTGTGCAGCACTTGGCACTGGCTCCCACATGAGGAGGTTGGATAACCAGTAGTTCAAGGTCACTCCCAGTTCTGGAATTCTTTACACCTCTGCAGGGGTACCAGGCACCCAAGGGCTGGCCTCGCCAAACCCTGGGATATCACTGGAAGCAAAGATGTTTTGTAGCCAGATTCCCTGGTTGCACAAATATTTGTGGATGGCTTTTCTGCGACAGTGACTGTCATATGAGGAAAAGGGCAGGAAGGGAACTAGATTGAACTTCTCCCCAAGCCTCTCTCTCACTACCTCCTTCCCCATGTCAGCTATCATTTGAGTCCCTGCATTTAAACCTCTCTCATCATAACTTGTCCCTGGGTAAGAAACAGAAGTGTAGAGTGTTGGCCCAAGCCAACTATTGCCTTCCAAATCCTAGTGTCAAGCTCAACCTAGACCATTCTCACATGGGCCTCCCATCCGCAACTGGCTCTTCTATGGCTGGTCTCCGGAATGTGCTCTGGTTTCTGGCCTGGGAAGAGGTTGCCTTGGCCTGGCACTGTCTTTTGCATCTGCATTCAGCTAGCCCAGCCTTAGCTTCTGCACTGTCCCAAGCAATATCATGGAAGCAATGACAATGGAACCCATGGACCTACTTCGGGTAAAAGAAAACCAACACTAGATAGCAACCTCCAGGGAGCAGATCAGGCATTCATGAAGGGAGCTGGGACACCAGTGTCTGAGATCTCTGTTTCTTTCTCTGCAACATCCTCAACATAGCAAAAGAGTGCCAAGACACTAGGCAACCTTTATCACACTGGGCTTCTGGGAAAGCGCTGCCTTGAGAGAAAGTGGGAGGAGCAAGTGGAAAGGGAGAGGCTGGGGCCTGAGACCTTCTGGCTGGCTTGAAGTACCACCATTATGATCAAATCCTCCACATCAGTGCCCAATGCTTGTGTGCCATGGGTGACAGGCAGTAAAACTGGACTGGGGTAAAGCAAACAGGCGGAACCCGAGCCCTGGTGTCTGCGCCTAACCCAGCCCTTCACAGCGTGGAGCTCCCTCAAGTCATTGCAACCCAACTTGAGTCGAGGAGATTTGTCTCATCTTCACACAGCTGGGTCGTTCAAGTCTCCACTGCATATCCTCACAGGTTAGGGGGGAATCATAAATGCCATCACTTGAGTGCTAATGGGGACCTGACAAATGTCAGGTGTCATTATTACCAAGGTCTAACCCATCCGCAGAAAAAAAAAGTCCCCTAAAGTTGTTCCCAAACTAGTCTGTAACTGTAGAGCTGCTCTGAGCAGTACATTATGATTGATTTGCTTTTCATCCTTTATTTCCTTGGGGGTGTAAGAGGACAGGCCTTAGGGATTTCGATCTTTTCGTTTACATGCTGTTGGGTCCCTGGGCAGAGAGGAGCTCAGTGACCGCCTCCCCTTCCATGGCATCTTTGCCTAGGAATGTAAGAAAACCTGCAGGGGTTCTGTAACCCGAAGACAAAGACTTCTCTCCAAAAAGAGGAGAGATTTGAAAACCTAGAGTCTTCAGGTGCCCAAAAACTGAACTACATTTCTCAGAGTTGGAATGGAAGACCCGTCCTTACATTTGCTGCTGAGGCACAAGCAAGACTTAGGAGCCTGTGGCTTCCTTGGCGTAGACATGAACATTTTTTTAATAGCTTTGCCCTGCTTCACTTCTCTATCACTTTTTGATTTTCGAAGATTATCCTGTGAGAAGATTTCCTATTGCCCTCTAGCTAGCCTCCAGCTGACAGCCTGGTTTTCCTGGGAATCTTTACATTTCCATTCTACAATGGGCAGCATACTCTGGGCTTCCTTCAGCTTACACCTGAGACCTAGGGGTGCACCTGCTATTTATTTACAGATCCTAGGGATGCCCTGCACCATGAAATGTTGCCAAGCTCCAGGAACTAGGGACATGGGAGTGAGGGGAAATAAAAACATATTGTTGCAATCCCTCCCCCTCCTCGATCATTAATTGTATCCTGCTGGGAGCCCTCTGTGCACTCCGGTGAGCATGTGTCAAACACATTTCCCTCTTCCCAGCACTTGCCAAGGATGTGTTAGCCTCTGATTTTTGAAACCCCCTCTTAGAGACATCCAGAAAGTCAGACCAGAGGAAAGAGGGGGAGGAGAAGATTACAGCTGAGTAGCAGGCTGGGGTCAGGCTTTGGGCTACAGCCTTCAAGTTTGAATTTCCTCCCTCTAAAGAGGATGGGGGCGTCAGCTCTTCTGCAGGGACCAGCCCACAATGACCGGGCAGGAGGGAGGGACCCATTGCAGTGACCCGAAGTTAAACAGATGCACACTCTGGGTTCTTCGCAAATGATGGAGCTGCTGATCTTTTCTCTAACCTCCCCCTCTCATCTCTGTCTCTCGGAGGCCCCCAGACATCCCCAACAGGCTAAGGCTACTGCTTCTCCTCCCAGCTGTTTTGAATTCTCTTGAGAGAGCAGAGCAAGTAGAAAAATCCTTCCTGGGTATTGATTTCCCCCAGAGGGCAACAGAGTTCATGGCCCAGGAGCCAGAATCTGTGCGTTGGTTTCTATCAGGAGAGGGAACAGCCTCAGAAACTTGATTGGGATTTCCTCAGTTGGCTCAGCTCCCGCAGAAGATTCTCGCTGTTCCGAGTTGCTCACAATATTGCAGAAACATGAGACTGGAGCAACCTCAGCACTTCTTCAGGAATGAGAGGCGTGAAGGCGTCTCTTTTGTCACTCCGCAGGGCCCTTTCTTCCCTGCAGCCGTAAGTGTAGAAAGAAATCAAATTATTCTTGCAGATTAAGGTTGATACTCGAAGATACTGCTCTCACCAAAGGCAAAGAAAACTCCCTTTTCCCAGGACTGAAAGGAGGAGGAATCAAGCGCCTATCTGACCACAAATCCTCCCGCTTTATATCACCATCCACGACATCTTCAGTCCTGCTTTGGTCCCACCACTGGGTGGTCCTTAGAGTAAACAATAAAACTTTCTAGAACAAGTTTGTCAACTCCCAGGCACAGCATAACGGGCTCTAAGCTGACGGGCAGACAGGTCTCTGTACAAATTTTCTCTTCTTCCTTTTTCAAAAGATTTGTATTATTTATGTAAAAGACAGAGTCACAGAGAGGGAAAATGATCTTTCATCCACAGATTCAGTCTACAAATGACTGCAACAGCTAAAGCCAACAGCCCAGAATTCTATCCAGGTCTCCTATGTAGGTGGCAGAGGCCACTTAGACCATCTTTAACTGCTTTCACAGGTGTATCAGTGGAGAAGTGGATGGGCAGCCAACCAGCTGGAACCAGTCCTCCAGTATGGGTCTCCAGCGTTGCAGGTGGCAACGTAACCCCAGACCCTGTCTCTCCCTCGTATCAGCTACGTGACCTCCATCATCAGAAGAGTTTGAGCTTTAGGATCATCTTCTCTAAGTTCCTTTATATACATAAAAAACTGAAAGAAATTTTGTGTGAAATGCACTAACCTTTTGACTGTCATATGCACCCAAGAAATCCTACTTGTCTTATTCCTGCCAGCACAGTTAAACATGGTAGGAGTGAGAACCAGAAGCCCTCTTTGGACCCGCCACATTGGTCACTGTTGTCTTCTGGCCACAGGGCTCCTGTTTCTTCATTCAGAGCCACATGCAAAGGAACTTCAAAAAGTTCGTGGACTAATTAGTTGACAGGTTTCTTTTGATGCGAGCAACTTTGAAGCCTAGGCATTTTTTTTTCACAGTGTGCATTTTCCATGAACATTTTCAAAACTCCCTTTCTGCAGAGGAGCAGCCACAAGCTCATCACCAACCCAAGCAAACTAAATTCAGATGGAGACAAGCCAGAGGCTGATCTTGCATACTTCTACAAGCTCATCATCTGACTTTGTACATCTCTGCACTCACCTGGCTGCTCTTCCTACCACACTGAGGCCCAGGATCCTGTGTCCCCATGCACCAGCAGCTTGGACCCTGGAGGCAGCCTGAGGCCTGACATACCTGTGAAAAAGGCTTCCTCCCTCTTAAAAATGCACAGGGTCCCTCTGCCCCACTCCCTGCCACTCCCCCAACAATGTCCTACTACCGTTTCCGTGTAGAGCATCTGGCCAAAGCAAACAGTGTTCTGGAGCCAGCTCCCCATCAGCAGCTGCAACACCAAGCTGGCTGGTTGTTCCAGGAAGCCTGGGCCTTCTCTTGACTGCTCACCCTCTGAGCACTCCGGGAGGACACAAGAAATGAAGCTTGATCTTTGCACTAGACCTCACACCGTCCTGCCTCCTTCTCCAGAGGAGCTAGACCTCTGTTCCATCCCTTGCTGTCATCCCCACCTGTCTTCCTTAGGTTGGGTATGTAGGTTCCGGGATGAACTTGTCTGCTCTAGAGAAAACAGACAGTCAATTGTGAACACAGACTATGAGGAGCTAAAGCAGTAGCTAGGAGATATTTTATTATCCTCTATCCATGGCTGCTTGGTTTTTCAGATGATGAGGCTTGGAGCAGATGACGTAGGAGCAATGAGAACAGGGAACATGGCAGGGGTGGAGATGGTGATAGAGATGATGACTGTGGTGAAGGGTAGCAAAGGGGAGTGATGAAGCAGTGGCAGTGGTGATGGCAGGTGATGGTGGTGATGGGGATGGCATTGTGCCTGATACCTAGGAACAGCAGTTCACTGGATTTTCCTCTCTCTAAAATCCTCCCGGGCCTCCCTACTCCCTGCTATCTGATCCTCTGGTTTTATGAAATGCCACAGAGCTCCGAACTTTAGTTGGTAGCAGCATCTGTGAGGTGAGTGACGGCCTTCTGTTTATTTATTTTTAAAAGGATGTAAGGGAAATCACTTCCTTTATTCAAACAAAACACACAGTTCCTAAGGCTTTCAAGTTGGAAGCCAGCTCTCCAGGTGGGGTCGTGGAGGCTGACCCAGCCACGCTGCTGTCTCTCCTGAGTGGCCCTCTTCCACCAGCTCTCCAGGTGGGGACGTGGAGGCTGACCCAGCCATGCTGCTGTCTCTCCTGAGTGGCCCTCTTCCACCACACCTTTCTCCCTCTGACTCTCACAGCCACAACCATGTGACCCAGCAGTGACTTAGTGTGTCAGTAAGATCCCTGACCCAAGAATGACCAACCTCTTCTTCTTTTTGTTTCCAGCAGCCATCTGAGACTAGAATTTAAATCACACACACACACACACACACACACACACACACACACACACACAAAGACAGGGACAGTGAAAGGGAGACTGGGAGAAGAAGACCAAGAAAGCAATCATTAGATGGCTAGCCATCTCTCCATTGATAATTCTGACTTCTCTGAATCTTCAATGCTAACTTGTTGCTGCGATCAGCTGGCCACCTGTGTCTCTGTCCTGACCTTTTCCGCTAAACAGCTGGCACACTTCAGCTGGCACTTTCCACAAGCCATGCTCCTCAGGGTTCCTGATTTGTGTCCATGTGTCACAGCACGTCCCATTACTTGTTGTCCTAGTTGCCTGGGGCTCTGAGCCCTCACCCTAGCAGCCCCTCATTCCCCGGTTGGTCTTTCAGCAGCCACAGCTCCACTTGTCACATGTGCGGCAGCACCATATCATCCATGACATGGATGGGTACATCCTTCAGGTTATCAGTCTGGCCCTTCTCACTGGCCTGAGACTCCAGTGGTCTTCAACAGCGTGCAGACCCTCGGTTGTGAAATTACCAACATGCATCAGTCAGCCACACAGCCATAGCCCACAGCAGCAGTGTTAGAGCGCTTTATGTGAGGAACCCTCTGCAACCATCTGCCTTGGCATTAGGAGGAGGGAAAAAAAATGTGGAAGACCAACACACTTAAAGCTCCAAGGAGAAACCAAACTTCCTGCAGGACTGTGCACCGGATGACTCCTATGGCAGCCAAATTCCCTCTGGAAGCCTATGGCATCAGGTAAACAGAAGGGCTGTGCAGGTGTGTATGTTTCTGCCTTTCAGGAGACCCTTGCACTGACTGCAGATGCCCAGTCCACACTCTGCGGTGGTCAGCAGGACAGACCTCCCCATGTGGGAATCCTGACCCGGGTGTGTCATAAGGCCGCCCCCTGCAAGTCTCCTCTGCTCAGTTCCCGCCACTTCCAAACTTCTTTCCCGGACAGCTCTTCTTGCAATCGCTCCCTTGAGGACTCTTCTAGAAACACATTGATAAGGAACACGAGGTTGAGAAGATGGAAAACAAGCAGGAGAAGCCTATCTGGCACTTTTTTTTCCCCCTTGCCGTTCCAGTAACAATTTGTGCCTAGTCAGTAGAGACAACAGATTTTCTTTATTTTGCAAGATTCCTGTCCTAGTCCCACAGCTGGGATGAGGTGGGCTATTTTCTTTCAAGGCTAAGCTATAAATTCCAGCCTCCCTCATGGTTCCAGTCCCAGGATTACCATCTGGGACCCCCTGATACCTCCTTGTCATTCATGAGATGGCCCTGGAGGCCAGCTCCTCCATCCTGCAATTTGGGACGGCCTTGAAAGCATTTGGAGACACTGGAGGAACAAGACATTCTCCCCCAGTGCTATCTCTCAGATATGGGTAGCTTGGGGCCTGCAACTGTTTCTTTTTAGCAAAACATCTCTGACAACTCCGGTGCTCCCCCAGCAATGTTGTCACTCCCCACTCCATAATGAGCCCTAATCTCTAAAAGATGTCAAACTGTTTCCATGCCCCCAGCTCTACACTGGTGGCTTCCGTGAGTGACCCTGGAGAGTTGGAGGTGGAGCAGGAGGACGGAAAGGGAGGAGAGCTCAGAGATGAGTTGGAGCTGGGAACTTGGCAGCCTGGTACAGGGAGGGTTAAGTTAGTCTGACTTTCAAGAAGAACATCGTCATTCCGATCCCAGATGGAGCCTACTAAATAACTCCCCTCAGCAAGTCAACTTGTTTGGTTATCTTGGAGTGTGTACTGGGGCTAACTCATCCTGGCCAGTCCATCCGGATGTAGCCTTGCTCAAGATGAAGCCTTTTACAGGAGGCTCAGTCCCTGGGGCTGCCTCCTCCCAGGCTGATAAAGAGTTTCATCATGGATGATTCAAGAGGTTGAGATGCAAGTTCTGCTGATAGCTAACGAGGCCTCCAGCCCCAGCTGACCTCACTTTGGAGCTGTTGACAGGTTCAGCTAGGCTGGCCAAGCAGCCTCCCAACCAGGCCAAGACAAATGATCTCAGACTCTTGCACCCCCTCCATGCCTCCAAGCCCTTTTCCTGGATGGCAGCCCACCTCCCAGACTCACCCTGGATCCCCCGGAGGCTGTCCCTTCTCCTATATGTCAATGAGCGTTCTGAGATCAATAGGACTCACCCCACTGTCCATGCCCTGCACCAAAGCAATCCTGCATGGCTCTCAGATCCTTCCTTACTTCTTCCCCTGCTCTCTCCTTCCCACTCAAACTGTTCAGAGCTTGAGTAGGTGAATTTGAGGACTGACTCACTTTCACGAACATGAGAGAGCCCCCATGCTCTTCTGTGCAAGAGGAGACTTTAAGCTGGACAACACACACACACACACAACACACACACACAACACAGAGTGGCCAGCTTGCTCTCCAGCCAAGGCTGTGATGGGAAATGGAGCCTCATTCATCAGCCACTCAGCCAGCAGCACTGGGGGTCCTGGCTCCCAGGGTCCGGGAAACTCTCCTGAGTATGGTACCAAAAGAAGTCAGAGAGACAGCTTGGCACCCCTGAAGTCTCCGTGTGGCCATCTAACAGACATTTTCTCCATGACTTCTAGGGTTAAGTTTCACTTTGCAAACCTGGAACAGGAAGTGCTGAGTGCACTTTGGGGAAAAACACCCCCCCCCCTTTTACCTACTCAGCCAAGCCAGGGAAAGGGGTGGGGGACAGGACTCAGACCCCTGTGAAGTTTGGGCTGTGTCCATGCTGGGCTCATGGCTAAAACTGAAAAGGTGCCAGACCCTTGTGTGGCCATGGTCCATGAAGTTAGTCTCAGAGGCCTTAGTAATGACACTGAATCACGTTCCCAGACACTGTAGCTGCTCTGGAGTTCTCACAGGCGCTATCCAATCCAGCCTTATCACCCTCCCACCATGGCAGCGAGAGAGCCTGGCAGTGGAAGGAATAGAAAGAGGCACAGACCCCAGACCTCTCATGCCAGACCCCTGGCTTCTCCCTTCCAGAAAGAATTGACAATGTTTGACGGAAAGCTGAGACGGTGACGTCACATAGGCACAATGATGAGGCTGACAAATGCAGTGGGACAAAACTCTAGAGGACTAGCTTTTTTTTTTTTTAATGATTTTTAAAGTGCTTTGCATTGGTCTTTACTAAATTTAACAATTTGTTACCTTGTAATTAGTTCATCCTCAAGGTAGAGTTTTTTACAGTATTTAGAAGAAATAAGAAAAATAAGCTATTAGGTACAATTCAAACCACTGTGTGTGTGTGTGTGTGTGTGTGTGTGTGTACAAACATCCTTCCTGGTGCTCTCTACCTTGATGCACATAAATATTACACACAAGAATCATATGTAAATGTATCTAGGTTATGGTGTTTTTGCTCACAATATAGAAAACTACTAGGAATAGCTTTCCATGTCAGCAAAAGGATATATGCTATTTGGGTTGTTTCCTGTTCCATCACACTGACTACCATTGGGCACTAATTTTCTTATCATTGAAAATAGCACTGTCATGAGGCTTTTCCTACAAATGTCTTTATACAGCTATCTGATTATTTCCTTAAAATAATTTTCAGAGCATGAAATAACTTAGTGAAAATACACCTTCAAGATTTTCAAGGATTTTTTGAAATAATTTTTATTTATTTATTTATTTGACCAAACCATGTGTCTTTTCTGGGTCCCGTGTATTCTCAAGGAGTCAGAGTCAATGACCTTCCACATGGAAGACATCTGTGGACCAGTAGCGTGCACTGCACAGCCAGGGGACTTCCGGCATACAGTAAAAGTTGAACTTTGACTTCTAGGGATCCGAGAGGGGTAAGAGTTTCTGAGCAGAGCATGGTGTCGACAACCTTAGGGAAGACCCAAGTGGAAGGAGTAGAGACTGGAACCAGTAGAGACTGGTTTAGATGAGGGGCAGTGGAGTGCAAAAATGGGCTGCATCAATGACAAGGAGGAGAGAAGAGGGAGGGGAGGGGAGGGGAGGGGAGGGGAGGGGAGAGGAGAGGAGGGGAGGGAGGGGAGGAGAGGTGGGGAGAGGAGAAGAGAGAATAGAAGGGAGAAGGAACTGGAGGAAAGGGAAGGGGAGGAAAGGGAAGGGGAGGGGAGGGGAGGGGAGGAGAGGGGAGGGGAGGGGAGGAGAGAGGAGGGGAGGAGAGGGGAGGGGAGGGGAGGGGAGGGGAGGGGAGGGGAGGGAAGGAGAGGGGAGGGAGGGGAGGAGAGGTGGGGAGAGGAGAAGAGAGAATAGAAGGGAGAAGGAACTGGAGGAAAGGGAAGGGGAGGAAAGGGAAGGGGAGGGGAGGGGAGGGGAGGAGAGGGGAGGGAGGGGAGGAGAGGTGGGGAGAGGAGAAGAGAGAATAGAAGGGAGAAGGAACTGGAGGAAAGGGAAGGGGAGGAAAGGGAAGGGGAAGGGAGGAGAGAGAAGGGGAGGGGAGGGGAGGGGAGGGGAGGAGAGGGGAGGGGAGGAGAGGGGAGGGGAGGAGAGGGACGAAAGATGAGGCCATTGAGAATCAGGTTCTGTAGTGGCGTTGTTAAAAACTACTAGAGATTTGGAATCTGAACAACCGAAAGTCTAGAGCCACTGACAGTACTGACGGAAGTGGCAGGAGGGAAGGGCAAACTTGTGTCAAGTAGTCTCTTAAGACTGGTGGCCGAGGAGACTGACCCGGATGAGAGGCAGGAATGAGCTCCAGCCTCGGAACTCACCGCAGCAGCGTGGGATGGCGTGGCAAGCGGTGGGAGCGCTGTGAAGAGAAGGTCAAAGACAGCCAAAAAGAGGAAGGAGAACAAAAACAAAAACCAAGAAGAATGGTCAAGAAAACAACGGAAAAGAAGAAGAAAAATAAGGAAAACCAAAAAGCCAAAAAAGAGACGGCCCAGAGCAACAGTGACAGCTTGCTGTAAATGACACCAGAAAGTTATGTCATGTGCACGGGGAGGAAGAGCAGCCACTAGATGTGGCCACCTTAGTGAGTTCCCCCGTAATGACACAGGGACATCATCCAACCTGCTGTACGTCTGGAAGGAAGTACATCTGAACCTTTGCCAGGAGAAAAAAATAAGACTGAAGTAAACCGAATGTTCTTTGGACCTGGAACAGCAGCAAGAGGGGGACATTATTGCCTGGGTCAACCAGAAATGTGTAAGTGGAAAACATTTAAGTTGTTTAGACTGATGGGAGGAGAAGACTGTCCGTGAGTGACGGACATACTTGCACAGGCAACACAAAGCAAGGCGCACTGCAGCAAGGCCAAGCGCCATTTTCCTAAGCAAAATTCCAAGCCAGATTAAGAAATATAATACCTCAGTCTTGACTATGGGGAGGTTGTATCTGAATTTTCTACCTTTTGGTTCAATCAAAAAAGTACATCTGGAAGCTAATACACAAATGTCACTCTCCCTCCTAAAACATAAAATGTGAGTTGCAAAAAAAGTTACTCTCCAAGGAAGGGTGGTCCACTCTGCTCTAATCTCTCTGCAGATAGTGCCATGGGCTCTGTGCCCCACCCCCAGGTTCAGAGGATTGAGTCAAGCCCCCAAGCTGGGTCCCTCGGCAGTGCCTAGGCTCTTCCATGACACAATTGAGAGCACACACCAGGCAGAACAAAACAGTGGCAATTGATGACAAATGGACTGAGCTGCCCTCACATCCCCCTCCCCACTCTCTGTCACCATGGAGACACCAGCCAGCCACAGCCTGGACATCAAGAAGAATCCATGAAGGATGGTCTGATGGACACAGGTGCTCAGGAAGCCCATACACCAAGACCCTTAATTCTGCCTGAAGTCAGAGGGAGATAGGTCATGGGGCAAGACTGGGGACTAAGATGCAAAGAGTTGGGCTTTTTCCTTGGCACTGGAAGCCTCATGTCTCTCTCTGGGAGACCTATCATTCTGATACATGGTGACGCCACTTGCTAAAGGCCTTCTCTCCTCCATTTCCATTCCTAACTTCCTCATCTGTTGCACCTGCAACCTGGAAACCACAAAGCCATGCAATTGGATATATGCTCAGGAAGCTGTGAAACCAGCTGGAATCCTCTGCTTCAATCACATTGGAAAAGAGACAAGACCTAAGTACCAGCAAAATGCCCTCCCTTTGGCACAGACGGTAAGCAGACCTTTCAGATTTACAGTCAGAAAGGCATTTATTTTAAAGGGTAGAAGCACAAAAGTGAGAGCATGAGAAGGAAGAGAGGAGGCTTCGTTTATGTTGTGGTTTTGTCTTCGTTATTAGTTTTCTGAGCAACAGGAAGGCAACAGTTAAATATTAACTGGAGTTGTACCTCAGCCCAACAGGTCCAGTGGACATAATCTCCCCCAAACACCTGCCATCAAACATACACATGGGAGGAAGGGAAGAAACTTCTTTTTAATGCAAATAGCATGTTCCTATTTAGGTGCTTTGAAATTCAGTCATTTGAATTGTTCAAATCCTAGGTACCCACCATGATTCTTAGAACGAGCCACTCTCCGCAGTCACAGCACAAAAGCTGGAGGACAGAGTCAGCCCATTGCTCTAAACTTCTAGGTCACTGCCTTGCTATTTCAGTAATCATAAAGGTCAAAGATCAACATTTTTGTAGTCGGTAGCCAAAAGCCTAGGAGGATTCATTATTTAACACATACTGGTTGATTGAATACTAAACAATGTAGAAGGCATACGTTTACTTGAATTCAAAAAAATTACAGCTGAATCCTCAACAGTTTCTATTTTTGCTCCACTGTGTAATAGTCACAGGATTAATTGGAAACTTACCCATCAGCTGAAAAATTGAACCAGTTTGAGATTAAGTTCCTGACTTCCTCCTACAATGATTGTTTCAGGTAAATGAAGTCTATGCCAAGTGACACCTGGCATTTCCTCCTTTGACTCTTGCTAGGGTGTCTGAGAAAGTAAGTTTCTGGCTAGCTCAGTGGCATAGCATGCTAATCCTCCACTGGCAAACACTGGTGTCTCATACGGGTACCAGTTGTGTCCTAGCTGCTCCAATCCCCATCTAACTCTCTGCTTATGGCCTGGGAAAGCAGTGGAGGGTGGCCCAAATTCTTGAGCCCCTGTGCCCTTGTAGGAGACCCAGAAGAAGCTCCTGGCCCCTGGCTTTGGATTGGCTCAGCTCCGGCCTTTGCAGTCATTTGGTCAGTGAACCAGCAGATTGAAAGCCTCTCTCTGTCTCTCCCTCTCTCTCTCTCGCTTCCTCTGTCTCTCCTCTTAGTTAAGATCTGCCTTTCAAATACAAATAAATCTTTTTAGGTTTCTGACTTTGTCAGAGTGAACTATCAAAACCAACCTCTTATTAAAAAAAAAAAAAAAAAACCCAAACTCTTCACTCTTGGACAAGTTTGAAGAACACAAACCTAGAATCCTAGCTATATCACCAGCCTGAAAAAAAAAATTGGGCTGAAGATTAAAGTGGCCACAATGAGCACAGTATATAGAGACAAAAGAAATCAAAGCCTGATGATTTAATTATTAATTGGATCAAACTAACCCTGAATTCCACTTTATCCATTAGCTTTCCGATAATATAAAGCGATAAATTGATCTCATAAGTCAGTTTAAGGTTCCCAGTCTTTTTGCTTACTTGTTTGTGTGTGTGTGTTTAAAGGTTTATTTTTATTGAAAGGCAGATTTACGAAGAGAAGGAGAAACAAAGAGAGGAAAATTTTCTATCCACTTGATTCATTCCCCAAATGGCTGAAAAGGCAGCACTGAGCCAATCAGGAGCTAGGAGCTTCTTATGACTCTCCCACCCAGGTGCAGGGTGCCAAGGACTTGGGCCATCCTCCACTGCTTTCCCAGGCAACAAGCAGGGCGTTGGATAGGGAGCGGAGCAGCCAAGACACAAACCAGTGCCCATATGGGATGTTGGCACTTAAAGGTGGGGTATTAGCCTGTTGAGCCATGACACTGGCCCCTGGTGTGTGTTTTTAAATAGTCCTATTACAATGTTTTATTTAAAAGCCTAACCAATATTCTCCCCCAAATTGTCATCTGCTTGACTGTTTGACTTCTAATTCTCAACAAAAGAAGTTTCAGAGCCATGGAGACCGAGGTGATAGATGAGATCTCCTCCGTGGAGTGGTCTAAGCTGAGAAGTCAATCAAGCTGTTGCACTGGGCTTATAGTGTCCAAAGTATTCAAGACCTATCAACTCTCGATAGGCCTCATTGAAGTGGAGGGGGAAAGGTCAGAGAAGACAGCAGCGCACTGTGTGCACTCAGAGGCAGATCCACGTTCCTGTGTGGCTGAAGTTAACCTTCACGTGGATTGAGATTCAATGGATGTAGCAAGTGCCCACAGTCAAGAACAAGTGTTAAGGATGCTCAAGCAACCCATATAGAAAATGACTATCTGAATTTGCCATTGAAAATGTAAAATGTAACTAACTCCAATACCAGTCACTGAGAAAAACACTTAGGCACTCTATTGGAATCAACTATTTGCCACAAAAAGTAGACATCAATTGTCCATCCATCTGCAGGAAGACCTCAAAGTTACTCTGAGCAATTATAAAAGCAGACACAGAAAAGTCGTATTCCACTAATCCATGCTCGAAATGCAGAATCCAGAAAATAGAAGGTATTCAAGAAATAATGATTTATTGGTTGATTGGATAGATGGATGGGCGGACAGGTTGATGGATGACAATGGGTAGAAGAAGGGAGGGATGAATGAATGAATGATGAATGAATGGATGGATGGATAGATGGATGGATAGAGATAAAGATGATGGCAGGTGGAAACTTTACTGGAAGAAAACTAACCTTAACCATATCATCTAGCTTAAACCCTCACAATAACCCACTGATGTGTCTCTTTAATTCTCAAATCACCCCTGTTCTATACACTGGCTGTGAATTTCATAACTGAAATATATCCATATAACCAATCTATTCCTCTATTTAAATTTTCAGGAGTTTCTTTTGGTCTAGATGTAAAACCCAAGCTTCTTTCATTATCTGACCTTTGTTCTGTAGTGATCTCCTACACAGCTGTCTCCCTAGTAACTCTTATGAGAATTGACCACATGCCCCATGTCCCTTCCCAGGGGCTCAGAGGAGCTGATTGTGCAAGAATACGAGTCTAACCCTAAGCTAGGCTCAGTCCTAGTGGGGAATGGACCATGGTTATGTCGACAAGCCTCCTCGTCAGGAGCTGTACAAGGTGAAACTCATGGACAGCTCTAACCTGTTTCCCATTGTGCTTGATGGGAACCTGCCATGAGAGAGCGAGGGAAGTGGAAGGTACGAAGGGTTGGGCCTGAGCACACCCACCTCTCAGGTCCCAGTTGTGCCTGAGGCAAAGCCAAATCTCTTCCCTTTCAAGTGCATCAGTCTTCCACACTTCCCTGGACTCCACAAGCTATCCAGTTCTCTTCCTTTCAGGTCCTCTTTCCATGTATGCTAATTAGAGCTGAATTTCTGTATTTGCAACCCAGGGCCCTCACCATGCACCCACTTTTACCATCTCAGCTTCCTGAAGGCAGGTCCATACCTTAGTCATCTTCCTTCATCTCTATGCTTACCTTGTTGCTGAAACTCAAAGCTTAATGAGTGAATAACTGATTTGACACCAAACATAAGTGGACAATGTCAAAACAATAGCAGCAAACAGCATGCCCATGAGATTCCCTTGTGTTATCTGAGTTGGTCCTCCCAGCAATCCAGGGGGCCGTGCTATCATCATAACCACCTTCCTTTTGACAGGTGCAGGAACCGAGGTCTGGAGCAGTGAAACAACTTGCCCAAAGTCAACCAGATGCTGCCATCTTGGCACAGGGCCTACCTGTCCCAAGCCCTGGGTTATGCTTTCCATCTGTGGCCTTCGCGTTTCTCAAACTGCTTGGCTCTATTTTTAGATCAGAAGTCCCCACACATGAGTCCGTATTTAAGATCCCTGTCTCCCTCCAGTCACTTCTGCCAGCTTGGACAAAACCCACCCAGTATCTTTGCAGCTGGACAATGACCACAGACTCTGGTAGGCAGCCTGGCCTCAGCCAGCGTTTATGACCAACAAGTGGGCCTGCACAGGATGGAGACACTTCAAGTTTCTAAACAGGATCCCAGCATGAAACACAACACACCCTCCTGCCACTCAGCGTCTCTCTCCTGCCTCCACGCAGGGGAAGGATCGCAGAGGTGTTGTCACTTGAAGGAAAGATCAGGCTATGGAAGGGACCTCAGAAGTGGCTAACAAAGAGTTAAAGCTGCAGCTGCCGGTGCACGCAGTGTAGGGTTATACTCAAACTGTTCCCACTGGCGACCAAGTCAGCTGTCATCAGAGAACAAAGAATCGCCCAGAGCTGCTCAAGTCCTGTCACCCCCGGGAAGCCCGAGAGCTCCCTCATTACGATTTCTAAATCAGCCCCATGGAGGCCTGAAGAATAAAGCTGAGGAACAATGGGCCCGCCACATTCACACAGTTAGCGGGCTGGGCCCCCGCGGCCCACTGCCTCCCCACCACTGCCTCCTCCCTCGGGCCCCAAAGGCCACTTCACCTCCATCGGGAAAATCAGATCTCATCGAAAGGCCATCAGCCCCAGAGGGGGCAGCGTCGAGGGGCTCAATCATAGCATGTGTGGATTTGCAGGGTTCCAGTGTTACTACAGTAGGGAGAAAATAAAAAGGGATGCAGTACAAGGATTAGGGTAGGGTCCACAGCCCCAGCAGAAGCTCCAGTGAGGTCCAGGGCTTCAGATTTTGCTGTTCTTGTCTCATGCCAATGAAATCTCAATGATCAGATCTTTGGGCTGGAAAACCCGAGGCTGAGCACCAGCCCCAAGCCATCTGCCACTTCTCAGCTGGTGGACAGGTTACTAAAGGGCCAGAGTCCTAAATGTTTATAAAAGTATGGAAGTAAGATTTCTTCTGGTCAGCCAAGCATGTCACAAATGGAGCCTCTGAGGTTCCAAAGCACCTCACACTCAGAGTTAATCTCCACGTGAGGGTAGACACACAGCCACTACACTTTTAAGTGTTAAATACACTCCGTGCTCATTTGTTCCTGTGTGGTTTGAAAACACCAAACCACCACAACCTTAAGTTTGCGTATAAATTTAGCATCCTCAAAGGAAAAGGCAAATGGATTATTTGCAATTCTGAAGACACCTAGGTTTCCTTCAAACTTGAATACTGTGCGTTCTTTCATTTTTTTTTCTACCAGCCTCATTCTCACATAGTCGCGGCCTGGGGCAAATCTTTAAGGTGTTGGGGATCCTTACTAGGGCAGCTCCCAGGAGCCTGAGCTCTGAGGGGAACCCCTAGCTGCAAGTGGGGGATTCCTCCATATGGCTGGATCAGCCCTGCAATCTGTGGTTCCTCTCCTGGAAAGGAACCCATGCACCATCCCCGCCAAGAGCCTGGCCTCTATATCACCGCACACGGGCCAGCTTTGCCTGCATCATGCTCTCCAATCATGCCCTTCACCAACTGGAGTCCCAAGATTTGCCTGCATCGGCATGCCAAGGTGACATGTTTCTGAAGGGGAAAGTGGAGGAAGGTAGGTCCTCAGCTTCCAAGCTGTCTCCCACAGTTCCTGTTCTGAAATGAGTCAGCTGGAGGGGAAAAGGTCTGTTGTGGAGTGTTTCCAAGCGTTCTGATGAAACACCATGGCCTGGGTAATTATGAAGAACAGAGCTTCCTGTTGAGAATTCTGGGGCAAAGGTGCAGGTCCCTGCTGACCATCTGGAGGGGACCTTCCTTACATACCCTGACTTGATAAGAGGACATTCCCTGGGGAAATGGAGTAAGCACACTGGGGCTTACAAGGCCTTCAGGCCATCACAAGGACCTCAGTGTCCACATCCCACCTCCAGTCACTGCCAACAGATGCACATGAGAACTCAGCTCCAGCTCATGAACTGCTGGGGACAGATCCATACTACAGCATGGCCAGAGTTCCTTCCAAGCATTCAAATAACAGCTTTTCCACTGCATGAGTCTCTTGAAGGAGACTCAGTGAACATAGCAGGTGGTTGTATATCCCAGTCCCCATCACTTCCCCAGAAGAGACCAACCCATCACAGAACCCAAACCCAGTGAAGACCTTAATAGTCTCAATGCATGCCAATGACAAGACCCATGTGATGTGTTTAAGTATTGTTGGCAGTTTATACTCATACTATTGGAACTTCACAACCCTATTTTACAGATGAAAAATGGGACCCAAGACTTGCCAAAGAACATACAGGTCATCATTTGAAAAATATTAGCAGAGCCAAGATTTGAACCCAGCTCTGTCTGCAACTAAGCCAGTCAGATCCAAAACTTCTCCTCCTGCTATCAGGATGAATATCCACAGCCTGCCTCCTCCCCTGTCTCAGTCTCAGTCTCCCCATGTGTGAAAGCTTAACAGTATCACCCATCTCACTGAGTTATTGTGGGAACCAGAGGGCTAAGCCTGATTAGAAGTCCCTTCAAACCACTCTTCTTTAGACTAAATAACATCAAAATCAGTTCCATAGTTCAGCTTTCCATTTCCCTGCTCTCATGGGACCACTGCTTATTTCCCTTTACATTTTCTGAATCCTAGAAGGACTGACCAATCAAACTGTTGCCAAAAGATGAGCCTTTAGGACTCTGGCCAGTGGGGTCACGGTTGTGTTGCTCTCATATCACAGAGCAGCAGTCTGCCCTGGATTTTTGCAGAACTGTCTCCAAGCCTGTCACTTCTGTGCAGGGGCCTGCTGTGGTGTGGGTTTTGTTTCTGTGCCCAAAGGTTGGTGTGTTGGGATCTTGGTCCCTGCAGGTCATGGGGCTTGGTGGAAAGTCCACAGGTCATTTGGGGACATATTCTCAAAACAGTTTAAGGTGTGCCTGGTGGGATCCTGCTGTAAGAGTGAGCTGTGGTAAAATCTGAGCCTTGCCCACCCAGCCTTCATCGGAATTCTGGTTTGAGATGTGATGATCTCACCTGCTCTCATCTATACCCCTGTCATGTGCCTTAGGGTTTTAGCATCATGCTATCTGAACCTTTGGCCTCCAAAACTATGAGCTCCATAAACCTCTTTTCACTGCAAAGTTATCCTGCTTCAGACATTTCATTATAGTAACAAAAATGAAATGGGGCAGTCACAAAATCAAGGGGTCCTAAATGAGAGGGAATCAGCTCCATGCAGGTGAGCCTAACACGATGATTGACCTTGGCATACTCCCAAGTCCTTGTGTTTCCAAAAGTTTATTTATTTATGTTATTTGTTTCTTTATTTGAAAGGCAAAGTGAGAGAAATGGAGAGAGAGCGAGAGACCAATGGTTTAATCTCCAAATGCCTGCAACAGACAGCATTGGACCAGGGCAAAGCCATGGCACACTATCCAGACCCTCAAGTGGTGGCAGAAACCCAAGTACTTGGATTATGATCTGCCGCCTCCCAGGTACATTAGCAGGAAGCTGGATGAGTAGTGGAGTAACCAGGACTCAAACCAGTCCTCTTAAGTTGTTTCAGGATAAGGGATCTCAGAAAAAGTTGTCAGGCTGAAAACTGGAGGCTGCAGATCTGGAAAGGAACCACTAGATTCTGCTGATATCGGTGTCCTCAGTGTCTGCTTAAGTATCTGAGTGCAGCAGGTGCTTAATCGCTCTGATGGTTCATTGAATGACTGACACGGGTACCCCCAAACCAAGACTTTCTTTACCCAATGAACCCCTATTCAATAGCATCAGAGTATTACCAAATCCCTCATGCCATATTTCATTGCAAAAGGTTACAAAAGCTCTTACAACTAATCAAATTGAAGATGTTGCTAGACGGCACCGAAATTGATCAATACTCCTCAACGATTGTCGGGAAGACAGAGTTTTGACACAATAGGCCAGATGCAGAGGACATGCTAGAGCCAGGGCAGAGGCTCAATGTTAAAGCTGAGGAGAGAGACCAGAGTTAAGACCCATCAGAGCCCTGCTAAGTGTTACTGGGTCATTAGAATTTCAGAACTCAAGGAACAGTGATATAGGGCAGGGATGGAAGAACATGGATTTCAAACAACTGAGAATTTGAAATGTGAATTTTCTTACTTGCAATATGGGCAAAGGGGCCAGCCTAGTGACACACAGCACAGGATGGAGCACAGCTCAAGTCCCAACTGCTTGGCTTCCAATCCAGCCCCCTGTTAAGATGCCTGGGAAAGCAGCAGATGATGACCCAAAAACGTGGGTCTCTATACCCATGTGGAAGACTAAGATGAAACTCTGGGCTCCTGGCTTCTGCCTGGCCCAGACCTGGCTATTGGGCTATTGTGGCCATTTGGGAGGCGGACCAACAGACAATAGATCTCTCTATATATATCACTCTCCCTTTTAATTATAAATAAATAAGAATATAAAATGAGGAACTATGTGCCTATTTCTTAATAAGCCTTGCATGAGACTTGAATGGAGAAAGAGAGAGTGAGAGTGAGAGAGAGAGACTGGGTGAAGGAGACACACAGTAAGTGGAAACACCATAGGTTAGGCAGAAATGGCACTGAGGAGGTAATGGGTCAGAGGGTCATTACCAGGATATGGGAGGATAACATTCACAACAATAACTGTAGCGTTGACTGAGAGGCAAGAACTCAAGGGTGAAAAATTGGTCTCAAATGACTAATGGTGACATTAAAACCAATGAGGGAAAGAAAGGAAACAGCTAATAACTCAGAGGAAATAGGAAATGGGCAAATGCCCAGGAAATGGAGAGTGTGGTCTGGATTGCCTCCAGGGTACTGCTCAGCTGTGGGGAGAGGCCTCTTGGGCAGCCACCACGGCTGTGGTAGCTGAGTCAGGTGCAACTGGTGTGATGCTCAACATGGTCTCTGATGCACTTGTTCTGTCTCTTCATTCCCAGAACCCAGTGATTTCCCACTCTCCCCTCCTCCTTGACATAAAACCTGTTCTCAATATTCATTTATTCCTCTAAGTGGTGGGATAGATTAAATTAAAACATAAGGCAATCTCACCATCAGTTGATACGTATCTAGCTGTTTGACAAGAAAGTTGGTTCGGCACATGTCCTTGGGTCTCTGCTGTGTCCCAAGCGTTGAGACAGACATGAGGGTACTGAGAGGACAGATACGCCTCATCCTCTCAGCAACGCAGCAAGATCATCACAGGCAGTGGCAGGGTAGCTGATCAGCCTCCCTATGGTCGGTCCTGCCACCAATCATTCTAGAGTCACCTGCTCTTTCCCAGCGGAAGGAGAGTCATAGACAGGGAGAGTCGTTCTGCCTGACCCTCAACTCAGGCCTCCCTATCCCACTGCCTAAAGGAGGTAGCCAAAGGAGAAATGGGATATACACTGGCTTGGGATGGAGACGGCCTGAGTTATGGCTCTCATTGCTCTTGCTCGCTCATTTTGTGACCTTAGGCAAATCATCGTGGCTCCCTAAGCTTCTCTCTCTTTTTAAAAGCAAGGTCAGAGCCTAGCATTATGACCTAACAGTAAAAGTCCCTCATGGGGCACCTGCATTCCATATGGGAGTGTCTGGCTTTGAGAACTAACACTGCTCCCAAGTCCAGGCTCCTATAACGTACACTGTGGGAAGCAATCGGTGATGGCTCAGGTCACTGGGTCCAAGGGCCCCCAGCACAAGGCAACTTCTGACATTTGGGGAGTGAAGCAGTGGTTGGGAGATTCTCTCTCTCTTTTTCTGTCTTTGCAATATAATAAAGAAATAACTAATTCTTCTTGAAGAAAACATCTCTTAGCTTCAACATTTTAGGAAACGCATGGGGTAGCAAGTCATACTGGTCCATCACAAAATTATACACACCAACTGAACACACATGTTTCCATGCAAACATGTATACAAACATATATATGTGTGCATGTGTCATTCCATTTCATAATATCCGTATGTGTGTACATGTGCACACACAAATGTATACATACACATGTGTATATATAACTTTTGGAAAAAGCAGAATTTCATCAGAGTCAATATGAGCAGAAGGGATCACAGATTTGCCAAAAACAGTCCTTCCTGGTATTAAGCAGCATTGTTCTCAGTCATAAAAACGCCAAGCACCCACCCAGTTCAGTGAGGGTCAGGGACGTATCTGCTCTTCTCCAAATGTGATGATTGTGTTACAGCCATATCCCTGGTGGGAAAAGGAGAATGGTACCTGGGATCATTTCCCTGAAACAGGTCACACCACTTCCTTAGTCCTTGTTGCCTGCAGGTGTGCTGTCCTGTGTGTACTCTTGTACAGTATGACATCAAGAGAAATGTTATGTTTAGGTAAATGTGTAAATCTAGCCCATGCTGGATGTTAACGTCAAGTGTCATGATGATGACAGTGATGGATGATTGCAAGGTGCCGTCTCCAGACAGGGAAAGAAGTATTCAAAGAGAAATTAGTTCATCTCAGGCCAAGAAGCAACTAGAGGGTCCCAGCCTCATTCTTAGAAGGGTGGAAAGAAACCTGATCCTTCTCCAATCTCACCCCACTCAATGCAGGTAAACTTCAGAATCACACCCATAGGTGTGCTCAGGCAGAACTAGCTCACACACCTTTAGAATGGTTCTGGTATGATGACCCTAAAAGTGCAGGGTAAGCACTATCAAGGTCTGAGGGTTTCTCTTCATCCTGTGCTGGCATAATGGTGCCTGTTAAGCATCCCAAGAATGCACTTGACTTTCCATAGTACCCTGTACAAGGAATCTTCTCTTTGGGGACAAATCCAACAGAAACACAACGGAGCAGAATGAAGTGATGGCCTCAGTAATTCGGAGAATTTCAAGCGCAGGTGGAAAATTATGGAGGTCATTAGGCTCCAAACTGACCTGCTGGCCCTTCCAGAGAAATTGGCACTCATAACGTCCTGCGTGTGACGGGCGAACACCAGCCGGTTTACTTCTGATGAGATTCCCAGACCCACACTAGGTCCATAACGACCAGGTAGACCACAAGTGACCTGGACTGAGCAAAGCCCACCTTTGGGAGAGAGCCCCCCTAAGGTTTTGCCCACAGCCTGTCTTGGTTATACAGGCGTGTTCATTTGGTAAATTCTGCCAGGCTGTTCATCTAGGTTGCTGCTTCTTTCAGTAGGTATTTTACGACACTTCCAAAACAGGAGCAAAAAATCTAGAGGCATGATTGTAGTGGGAAAAAAAATATATGGGAAAGTCCCTGGAATTTCTTAGCAACCTTCAGGTGTGTACCATTTTAACCCCCTAGTTGCTTAAAACTTTGGGCAAAAGAATGTTGTAAGAAGCTACTTCATGGAATTGTTTTCTTTAGACAACTCTGTCCACTTTGGGCTGTCCACTCTGCCCTAGGAAGCGGCTCTTGACTCGCTTCGGTGAGAAAGAATCCACTATGACATCATTAGCCTGCCTCTCATGAACTTGACATTTATAAAAGGGATACAGATTGTCTTAAGAACAGGAACAGAGCTAAATTTGTTTTTATTCATTAATAATAAAAATAACTAAATGTATTTTTACATATAAAAAGACTAACATGCTTATGTTGGAAAAACAATAGTAATTTCAATAATTTCAATATTATTTTTGGATAAACTAAAATTTATTTTAAAATCCCCCTTTTTTTTTCAGGTGTAACATGGGCCACTTCCTCCCTAACCTTCCTCTCAGCATCAAACCTCATAGTAATAAGTGGAAAAAATGGACCCAGAGTGATGTCCAATTCAAAGCAAATTCCCCTTCAAAGTCTTGTCTTAAAGTCTGAGTGCTGGGCCCAGCATGATGACTCATTGACTAAATCCTTGCCTAGCATGCTCCGGGATCCCATACAGGCACTGGTTCCTGTCCCTGCAGCACCACTTTCCATCCAGGTCTCTGCTTGTGGCCTGGGAAAGCAATAGAGAGTGGCCCGAAGCCTTGGGATCCTGCACCAGCGTGAGAAACCTGGAAGAAGTTCCTGGCTCCTGGCTTTAGATCAGCTCTGCTCTGGCTGTTGTGGCCACTTAGGGAGTGAACCAGTTGAGGGAAGAACTTTCTCTCTGTCTCTTCTCTCTGTAAATCTGCCTTTCCAATAATAAACAATTAAATCTTAAAAAATTGTTTTGGACCTGGTGCAGTAGCCTAGCAGCGAAAGTACTCACCTTGCATGCACTGGGATCCCATATGGGTACTGGTTCTAATCCCAGCAGCCCCGCTTCCCATCCAGCTCCCTGTTTGTGTCCTGGGAAAGCAGTGGAGCCCAAAGCCTTGGGACCCTGCACCCGCATGGGAGACACAGATGAAGTTCCAGGCTCCTGATTTCAGATAGGCGCAGCTCCAGCTGTTGCAGCCTCTTGGGGCGTGAATCAACAGGCAGAAAATCTTCCTCTCTGTCTCTCCTCCTCTCTATATATCTGACTTTCCAATTAAAAAACATTTTAAAAATCTTTCAAAAAATAAATTATGAGTTACTAGAAAGCTGGTAATTAATGTATTATTTATGTATTACATTACATGCAGACATGTTTAATGTCTTACACAAGACATATTTAATGACAACAAAGGACTTTCACTTCATGGACGAGTGCTTTATTTTAAAAAGAACCTTTTTCTCAGCGGTTTTATTGTCCTATCACTTTCGCAAGTTCCTACACCCTCCTAGGCAAAGAGAAATGAACTCACACTTGAATATTAACTTTTTCATTTTATGTTGAAACCAATTCCATTCTTACTAATTTTTAAAGACCATATTTATTTATTTGAAAGGCAAAGCAACAACAGAGAGAGATCTTCCATCAACTGGCTCACTGCCCAAATGGCCACAACATTTAAGCCCAGGCCAGGCTAATGCTGGGAGTCAGGAACTCCTCCATCCAGATCTCTCTGTGGGAAGCAGGGACCCAAGCGCTTAGGTTATTATCTGCAGCCACTGCAGGTGCATCAGCAGAAAGCTGGATGGGAAACAGAGCAGTAAACACTTATCACGCAGGATGCTGGCGTCATAAGCCACCACACCACGATCCTGGTCCTAATTCTCTTATAAAAACAAAAAGGAGGGGCCACCTGATGGCTTAATTGGCTAATCCTCCATTTGCAAGTGCCAGCACCCCATACGGACGCTGGGTCATATCCCAAAGGCTCCACTTCCCATCCAACTCCCTGCTTGTAGCCTGGGAAAGCAGTGAAGGATGACCCAAGCTCTTGGGACACCATATGGGAAACCGGAAGAGGCTCCTAGTTCTGTGTTGGCTTGGCTCCAACCATTGTAGCCACTTGGAGAGCACACCAGTGTATAGAATAGCTTTCCCACTTTGTAAATCACTTTCCTTCTGTAAAATCCGCCTTCTGATTAAAAAAAAAAATCTTTATTTTAAAAGTAGGCTCTTGGAATTAGTGGATTGAACTAGAAATATATTTCAGTTGGAAGTACAGGTCGTTTCTACGGCTGCTTGATTCACTACCTGTTAATGCCTCTGCTCTGGGCATCAACAGACCTGGGTGTGGCTGTGTGCCGAGAGTCAGTACAGACAGATCTCATCTGGCGGGGCGGGTGCTTGTGAAGACGTAAGTTCTAGGGAAGATGTTTAGCACAGCCATGAAGCTATGCCTGTTCAGAGGCCCTTACACCAGGATACAGTGTCTGCATTCCTACTTCGAGTCTCCGTTCCTGACTGCACTTCCTCCTAATGTGTAACACATCATGCTGCGGGTACTTGTGTCCCTGCCAAACCAATGGGAAGCCTAGCTTGCATTTCAGGTTCCTGACCTCTGCCAGCCAAGTTCCGCTTGATTCAATCATTTGTAGAATCATCCAGTGGATAGAAGATCCCTCTGTCTGTTTCCCCTCCCCAGTGACTCTGAGGATGTAGCTCTCCATCGGGGACCCAGACTTGTGTGTTCGCCCCAACTCTCCAGGAAAGTGACTGATGCAGGTCTGCACAGGATAACTCACCAGCATGAGTGCTATGTACAATCTGTGAGTTTTAGCGTGAGTGGCCTAGGAGAGAAATAGTGGGCACCTCCCTCTTGGGTTACCACTGCCTCTGGAGAGCATGAAAACCAGGACTGCAGCAGGGGTGGCTGGACAGAATGGCACCTACAAGCATGTATGTGGGCTGGATAGTGGAGCTAGTTGGGTTAAACTAGGCTTCAATGCCCATTGACATGTAGGAGAGCTGAATAGAATGTGGGACAGACTGGATTAGTCTGCTGTACATACTGGCAAGCACAGGAACTAGGGCAGGGGGCGGGCCTGGTGGGGGTTATTGTGGGTCACTCCAACTAGGCTGCAGCTTCCACTGGTTTATGTGAGGGCCAAGTGTATGCTGGGCAGAATCAGGCTGGACTGCAACACCATTGGTTCCAGTGGAAGACAGGGCTGGAAACAAAACTGACCCAGTAAATTGCAGCCACCAGCTGATTGGGGCGATAGACTGTGCCAGGGCCTGTACTTGCAAGCACACACAAGAATCTGGTCTGGGATCACCTCAGACAAAGTTTCTTTGGGAATCTCCCCAGTCGAACTGTCGGACTCAGAACCCTAACCATGAAGAGAAGTGCAGGTTCCATGGTTTGCCACAGAGTGCAAATGCCAGAGCCGAGCCTCTTCAGAGGCTTAGACAGAGCAGCAGACAGCACAATCAGGTGAGCCTGGAGGATATGGCCATCTATCGGAACCTGCAGGGGACACCTGGCACCACAACAGAGGACAGAACTAATCAATCAACTGCCCCAGCCATATGTTGGCAGTGAAAAACTGGGCAAATGGAGACTCTAGGATGGACTGTGTCAATCAGTGGATTCTCCAACGACCTCATCGTGCTTGGAGTGGTGAGAGTGGCAGCAATTCATAACTGTTGAACTATCAAAACCACTTGATCAGGACTCTCGGAGCATGCCCCACATAGGGGACCTGGGATGGGTGGGAGACTGGGTGGGGCTTCTCCCTTTTACCCCATTTACCCCAGATACAGAAAAATAAGAGAATGTGGAAATAATAGTCTTACCCACTTTCCTGTAGCCCTTGAACCTTTGTGCCCTAATTAACCATGTAAAGATTGTCAAAAATGAAGGAAAAAAAAATCTGTGAGTTCTGTGTTTATCAAAGACGAAGCCTTCAGAGTCCAGCCTCTCCCTCCAGCCCCTGACCCTCCCTACTTCCTTATGTCCAAACAATCATCCCAAGGTTGAAACGGATCATGCCTTTCCACAGTGTTTCAAATCGCACTTCATAAGGTGTAGTTGCAACACAAACTACGCCTTTGTGTGTGTGTGTGTGTGTGTGTGTGTGTGTGTGTGTGTTCTTTCTTTTCACACGATGCTTTTAGTTCACAAATCTTTTTTAACCTAGAAGGGGGGCAATATTGTGGGTGTAACCATTGTATGCAGGGTTCTGGGAGGAGAGGAATAGAAAAAGTGAGGTTGTCCCCACATTTCTCAGGCAGAATAATCTCAGGCCAAATGTTGAACAAAACAGAGAAACATTTGCCTGGCAAACACATCCCTCAAGTTTCCTTGCCCCTGGAGTCCTCGCTCTGTGGATGTTGGTGGGTTTTTAGCTCTCATTCAGCCTCTCCCAGGCCTACTCCTTTAATAATCAAGTTCCCATCACCTAAGGGAGCTGATATCAGCTAAGATGAAGAAAGAAGAAAGTTGCTTGAATTAATGTAAACGACTGTCACAGTTGTGCAATACTTGCAGGTGAAAGGGCTCTTGCTCCGTTGCTCAGGTTCTGCTGGAAGCAGCAGCTCTCTAGGCCCTCAACCACGTACGTGAAAGATGCCCAAGCTGCCACCTCACTCAGAATTGAGCCCACCTCCTTGCCACAGTCCTCCCAGCATCCTCCCACCTCCACCTGCTCAAACCACAAACAGCTGAACTCTAAGAACTGCTCACATCACACGGCTTCATTGCAGCCATGTCTGCTATCACTAGGGCCTGGGTAGCTCCCCATCTCACCCACCAAACACCATCATTTTCCTCTGCGGTCCTTCCTTGCTCATATTCCCAAGTACACTGTAGGCTACTGTGTTAAAAAGAAAAGTTGACATTCAGTAGGTCAAAAATAGCACAAACATCCCCAACTTGCAGCTTATAACATACGGTCCAAAAGCAACCATGAAGCTAGTCCTGAATGAAGACAGAATGACCTGCCACTGCCCACGGCCCCAGTGGGGTCTCTCTCTCTGCCCCCCACCTGTGTGTGTGTGTGTGTGTGTTAGCATCTTCCTTTTTCTCCAGGTGCCTACCTTTTTTGAGCTCCCCAGTACAGCTGAAGCTGCACAAAAAACTGACACATGGAAAATTACATGGGAGCAAACCCAGTATCATTTTCAATGAAATAGATAGCCCTGCATCCCCACCAGACTAATCCCGGAACCCACATGCAATGCAAAACAGAGATTCCCAAAGTGTGGCTCCCAGCGCAGGCACACAATCATTCATTTCAGTCCCTCTGCAGCTATGGGTGACATCTCCCCCGAAACACCCCCAGTGTCACCAGTATTGGCTCAGAGCAAGTGGAGGCGGGACAGAAAGGAGACAAATCTCCTTTCTGGGACCTTCTGGTTGGGAGACAAGAGACACGTATCCTGGGTTTACAATGATGTGACGCAGCAGGGGCAGAAGGTGAGACATCCAAGGAAGACGCATGTTCCTCTAGTTAGGAGAGTTCCAGAGTCACAGTGTGGGCTCGCTTGCAAAAGTCTGCCTTTATTTACCCAAGAAGCTACACAGGGAATGGGTGATTCAAGCAGTGGGGACACAGACAAGGCAGGGGGCAGGGAGAGGGTGCTGGCCTGGTGGTGGTGGTGTTGGCTGCTGCAAAGAGGACAGCATCTCCAGGTGAGTTGTTCTGGGGGTCCTGATCAGGGACTGGACCCCCTGGAAGGGCTCACAGAGTAGGTGCACCCAAATGTCAAGGGCCCACCCAAAGACGGGTGCTGAGGAATGTGCCCTGCTTTCCTGGTTCCTTGGGGACTCCCAGACATTCTTTCCAACAGGAGATGGGTCGCCTGCCAGCCAGCAGATGTGGTCCATGAATAAACTTTCCTGTGGAGCTGGAGGGTGGGGGGGCAGGCAGGAATAATAAATATGAAGAAAGTGGTGGCCTGCACCTCCATGTCCCCCTCATCTGCTCCCAAGGCAGCAGACACGCTTGCCCAAAGGGGCGGACTCAGACATCCGCACACCGCGGCCGGCCGGCCGCACATTAATCCGGTGGATTTGGCCATCTTGTGACATAGCCAATCAGGTCGAGGGAGGGGACGGCAGGAACGCCTCTCCTTTCACGCCACAAAAGGATTTTCGTCCCTTGAGAGCACAATGAAAAAAAAAAAGCCAATCAAGCCGGAATCAGCTGTGTGCTGGTCGCTGGAAAACTGTCTCTCCCAGAGGGGGGTGGGGGGCACATATTGCTCCGTGTGGGAAACCCACAACCTCAGCTTCTCACACATTGTTCTCCTCTTCAACAGCACCCCCTCCCCACCAGCCCACACCCTCGCCTCTCCCCTCCCCCAAAGCCGTTAATGCCACAAAAGATACTTTCCCCATTGTTCCCCGGGGACAGCTGAGAGGTCCGAGTTAGCCATACACAGCTCAGCCACCTCTCCTGGGAGAAAGGGGATGGACCGGCCAAGTGGAGAGCAGGATGCTTTATCATACAAAGGAATTCAAACCCACTTGTGCTCTGGGGCCCTTCCAGGACGGTGGGGGGTTAAATACGGTTACATTTTCATTAGGTGCTAATAGTGAAAGGGCAACTCCCGGCAGCCAGGACCACACATTGTTATGCAGAAAGTTTCCCCTGAAGCAAGGTCAGGGCAGGTGGGGTGGGGTTGGGGGTGGTGGGGGGCTGGGGAAAGGGAACAAGCCAGTGTCAAGGCCTGGCCCAGGGAAGGGAGGGAGTGGAGGGCATGCACCGGGTGCATTGTTGGCCCGTGACTCCCATCAATGGGAAAGTCATGTTTCCTCCAAAGGGAACAAGTTGAAATTGCTGGGGAGGGGAAGGGCCAGTGGGTGGCTGGGGACAGAGCCACGCCACTTGTGAAGAGGCCACCTTCCAGGAACCCTCTCCGCCCGCAGTCCTCCCCCACAGCTTTGCTGGGATACTTGGGAGATACTGGTCCCCTGGGGCAGTGTAGAGGAAGAACATTTGGATTCGGGGGACAAGTGCTGTGACCTCTGGTCCTCTTGCTTTCTGAGCTTCAGTTTCTTTCTAACACCAACTGGAGTCGTAGGCCTGGTCATCATGGAAGGCAAAGCACCTGTATAAAGGGACGCTTAGAAAGTGGCGGGCAGGGGCGTTCTTCTTGCTCACTGCCCTTGTACCTATTCCCAGCTCCCTAAGAGCAAATATAAAAAGGTAAACTCCTTGAAGCTCACCCTTTTACTCTCACGGGCAGCTCCAGTCTCCTGCTGTCTTTAGCTTCCTTGAGAAGCTCAGCACAGAGCTAGACTCAGAGGAGGTATATACCCTCTGGCTTGGAGGATGGTCTCTTTCGGCTCCAAGTGCTCTCTCCCAGCACCTGGAACTTGTGCATAAATAAACCAACGTGGAAACTCGCTGTATCCTTGTGTGTTCTTGTTATCCGTGCTGTGACTGACAGACTGTTACACGGACATTTCTGTGGGTGATGTCTTACCTCGGGCTGTATCCCGAGGGTGCAAAGTGGAGACTTGGTTGGGTCAGACCCATGGCCGGTGTGGGCCTCCTGCTCTTCTCTTTGTGCTCAGAGTCACTGGCACAAGTGCTCCGTCATTCCTTCTCACCCTGGATCTCCCAAGCTGAGAGCGCCACAGCAAACAGCAGAACTACCCAAAGATGGTAGAGAAGAAGCAGTCTGATTCCAGACACCCGTGATCTTTTGTGCAGTCAATGATGAGATGTAGGGGTCCAAGGGATGAGCTCTGCAGTGGTAGGATTTGGACTCACATGAACATGAGCATGAACAGTCTGGAGTCAGGTGGGATCACCATGGCAACTGCTGTTCCTGACACCTCTGCTATAGGAGGAGGACCTAAACTCAAGTTTAGGGGAAGGGGAGTGGGGTGGAAAATTTCCATGGATGATGTCTCCAGCCCCAACCAACAAGGGCATCTATACATAAGGTCTAGAAAAAAGAGATCTGTGATATGAAGCCCATGCAGAGTTTCCAAGTCTCTGTTTCACTACCAATTTAAGGGGAAAAAATGCAGTTGGGAAGTCAGTGTGGTTAGGGGGAAACGGTGGCTATTTTCTATCACCAACTGAGCATGGCTTGCTTGGTGCTAGAAGCAATCTTCAAATTATCTCAACAGAGGTTGCTTTTGCCTATCACTCCCACTTCTCAGAGAGTAGACATTTCATGGAAAAGGCACAAGATGATAAATCGAGAAGTCACCTTACCAAAATGTACTCATCTAAAAAGCTTCCAATATTAGAGAATAAATTGAACAGAAAATCCGAAATGTCTTCCACTGCAACTTCACAACCAGGGCTCCAATAGCCACAGTCTTTCATAAAATCCCTCTTACCTTCACCAAACCACCTGATTTTCCATCTCCTCCTAGAACATCAAGTTCCAAACCAAAGATTTCAGAGGAAATCAAGAGATCCGCTAAGGCACATGAAGAAGGTTTCCAATGCGACCCTGAACTTCTTTCTTTGTCTCTCTTTTTAAAGAGTAGAAGAAAACAATGCATTGCCTATTAATAAAATTAGAATTCAAATCTTTCCCGGTGCAAGGATAGTTCCTTTTAGAGGAAACTACTTCCCTGGAGCCAGCCCCGTTCAGAAATTACCACCGGTTTCCAGCAATTAAGAGAAGTAAAACATTAAAAAGCAGGAGGTAAAATACATTTGCATGCTAATAGACCCTTCTGTAGAGCTGGGAAGCTGTGTTTTATAACAAAGCAGATAACTTTCCCACTATAGCCATATTAACCCTTGGCTTCTCACTTTAGCTGCTTGCCCTAATGTCTGGAACGTTTCTGACCATGGTTGGGAAGACATGGGTTAACTCCATGTAATCATCCATCCATCCACTGTGGCCTGATTCTCCCTGGCTTGCACAGGGAAAGAATGAAAAAGAGACTCAAAATTTTTGAATGTCTTTAAGAATAGCCAGGGGAAGGTGGAAAGACTCCCCAGGGAGTGAAAAAGAAAATTTCCTTCAAAAATCTGCTAGATCTAGGGGCAGCGGTATCTGTGCACAAGCTTTGGTGTCCAATGGAACCAGAATGTGAATCTGGTATTACCACTTCCTAGTTGGCTGGCCTTGGGCAAGTTACTGAACTCCACAGCCCCATCTGCCTATCTAACAAGCAGAGAATGAACCCATTGAGGCAATGGGGAGAACACTTTCCTGCACCTGAAGACTCTAATGGCTACTCTACCACTGTTAGAGCAGGTAGCTCCCATGATGACCCCCACGGGTATACTTTAAAGCACCATGGCTTTCTTGGAGGTGTAAGCAAGGTATTATCCTCCTGCAACAAGTTAATCTTGGAGTAAAGGCAGAGAATTCAAAAACTCCTTTCGGAGGAATCCCGTCAGGCATGGATCAACAGGGGAACGCTGCAAGCTTGAGGCATCCACAGAAATCAGGATAAAAAGCTCAATCTTCACTGAAAAGAGGTGGTAGAGAAGAGAGCTTGGTTTCTCTGGACCTAGGTAGACACCATTCCTGAGGCTCTTGGAATCACCTGGCCATGTCACTCCAGACAGATTCCTTGACCTCTGTGCGCCTCAATGTTCATGGCAAAATGGGGATGAGTCATACATCCGGAGCCAGGATGAGCAAGCAAGCATTCAACACATGTCAATCATTAAGAGACTTCTCAGCTTCTTACCCACGACACAACGACAAAGCAATGGCCAAAAGCATCATGTCTTAGAGTTCAAGTCAAGTCCCCGAGAGGCAGCAAGGATGAGGAAAGACAGGTTGAGGTTTGGACAGAGGCATCCTCACAGTCACCATGGCTCTGCTGATGGAAAAGAGACTGCCGGAAGGAAGGCAGAGTTCATGAAGGGCTGGCAAAATATTAATCTGGAGCTCACGGATGGGCAGTGGTGTGTGCCCGCCAACAGCGGTGATTCCTTCATGTTCATGCTGCCTGTGGGCTGAGACAAGCCCACCACCCCACCCTTATACAGACCATGGCCCTGCCATTCCATCCACCTCCAAATGGTTTCCCAAAACAGAGCGTGGGAGGGAAGCAGGGAGTGTGCTAGACGATACAGGGCAAGAAGCAACAGACAGTTCTACAGCCCTATATGTGCTCTCCCCTAGGGTGCTGGTTTTCAACCCAAACTTTGATTTAGAATCACAAGAGAGAACATTTCTCTGAAAGTTCATGGGAAATTGGAATCGAAAGCTAAGTTTATGTTGGGCACAGCAATGTTTTGAAATCAGTGCACAGGTTTTTCATAACAACACATATTCTATGAATCCTTGGAAGAGACTACTTAGGTTTCATTTCTTTATTTGCACCAAAATAAACTTATCTTTTAACTTCACTGCCCATAAACTTTTTGAAGTACCACAGTAAGAAAAAAAAAAACCTGACTGCTCCCACTGCTCCTTCTTTGGTCTTTCTGAGGTGAGCATCAAGCATGGATGTTGTTGCCCAGCTCTTACTTGAGTCAGCTGTCATCACCCAGCTCAATGGTCCTTGTCCTCTTCCTGTCCAGGATGTGTTTGTCATGGAGCAGGGCTGCCCACCTTTCAGTGCCCATTAGAACCATCTGCAGGACTATTCGCTTATTTATTTGCTGTTTTTAGTAAACAAGGAGGTCCAGGGCCTGCCCACGGATTTCTGATTGGATTTGCTTCAAGTGGAAGGCAACATTTGACATGGACTTCTGCAGCCTTCTAATTCTATCCATACCCAATGACGCACTACAGTATGATTTGCAATTGCACAGACTGGAGGCAAACCAAATATCTACTCCTTGAAGACTAAGAAAGTTCTAGTTCAAACTCTGAATAGTGTGCATCTGTTTAAAAACAAGAATTTTCCCTACACTAACATTAAACCATCTTTAGGTTATTCAGAAGGGAACTACAAAGAAATAGGCAAAACTCACATTAACTATTGTCTGCATAAGAAAGGGAGAACAATCAAGAATATATTTCCTAGCTGCTGGTATTTGCATAAAGAAACACTTGAAAAATACAGAAGAAAATAATAAGGAAGAAGGACTACAAAGACTAGGGACACACAGAAAATCCAACATTCATGGATTCAGTCAAAACATTTTTGGTGTCTTTGTTCCTCAAACATAATTACCTATCTTATTTATTTATTTTTATTGGAAAGTCATATATGCAGAGAGGAGTAGAGACAGAGAGGAAGATCCGTCTGATGGTTCACTCCCCAACAGCCTAAACGGCTGGAGCTGAGCCAATCCGAAGCCAGGAGCCAGGAGATCTTCTGGGTCTCCCACGCAGGTGCAGGGTTCCAAGGCTTTGGGCTGTCCTCGGCCACTTTCCCAGGCCACAAGCATGGAGCTGGATGGGAAGTGGGGCCACCAGGATTAGAACCGGTGATCACATGGGGTCCCGGTACGTTCAAGGTGAGGACTTTAACCACAATGCTATTGCTATTGCGCTGGGCCCATAATTACCTATTTTAAAAATACTGTTCTTGGGGGGTCAGTGATCTGGCCCAGCAAGTTATGTGGCCGCCTACAACTAGCTAGTGTCCTAGTTGAGTTGGAGGTAATGCATTTCCTATTCAGCTCCCTGTGAATGCTCCCAGGAAAGCAGTGGAAAGTTGTTCCATTACTTAGACCCATGTTAGTTATGTAGAAACCTGGATGGAGTTCAAGGTGTCTGACTTGAGCCTGGCTCAGCCGTGGCCACTGTGGCCACTTGAGAGGTAAACTAGCAGATGGAAGATCTCTCCAACCCACCCCACCCCTCTCTCTGCTTTTCCCCTTCTCTCTGTCACTTTGCCTTTTAAATAAACTAAATTTTAAAGCAAGATCTTGAAAAGTTTGTCAGGTGAATCTCAGGAGCGAAGTGTGGGGAAAAAAGAAAACAAAACACTGACTTAGGTTAGGAGTCAACAAATTACAGCCTGGGAGCCAAGGCTAGACTGCTGCCTGGATTATTATTTCTGCTATTTAAGTGTACATTTAGGACAATTTTATATTTTCAAAATTATTCAGCATCTAGAACGGTTATTTCCTGTCTGCCCCCTACAACAGGTTCCTTGGTTTGGCACGGCGCATTTGTCCCGGTTCACGAACAGACACTGATGGGTTATTGTTAACGAAGTCCGTACTGGATGCATATCTCCTCGGTTTATCCCTAATGTCCTTTTCCTGTCCCAGGGTGCTCCCTGGGAACCCCAGGCACATTGAGTCTTCATGCTTCTGTAGGCTCCTCTGGGTTGTGACAATTTCCCAGACTTTCTGTTCTTCTATTAGATGACCTGCAGTTCTGGGTAACATTGGCCAGGCATTTTGTTGAATGCCTCTTCATTGTCATTTTTTTTTTCTGGTTCTCTCATCATGAGTAGCCTGGGATAACGCACCTAGGGCAGAAGGAACACAGAAATGAAGCATCGTTCTTTTACACCCTATCAACGCTACATAGAGTCAAAGTATGTGGCAGTTGACGTAGGGATTGATGAGTACCTGTGTCCAATGGTTTGCTCCAGCTTCTGATTCATCAGACTCTGAGAGGTAACAGTGGTGACTCACATTGTTGGTTTCCTGCCACCCTCGTGGGACACCGGAATTAAGAGTTTGGCTCCCATGCATGGATGAGCTCTCTCTCTCTCTTTCTCCTTCCCTTCTCCTTCTCAAATAAATACATACCTAACACGCTTTAAAGAAAGAGTCCATATAATCAACACGAATAATCACCTGCATTACCTACGCCCAGCCCACACTTGCAGAGTAGAAAGTCACGCTCTACATAATTAAGGATGGATAGGTATAAAATTCATTTCACAGGAGATTGAATAAGCAGATTTATTTATTTACATCACTGTGAGCAAAGGGTATTTACCAGTTGTATCACTGTCTATTTACTTGCTCTGCCAGCTTTGACCATGAGGAGCTTTCTCAGTCACTTGCTAGATCCCAATAATATGAGAGTATTTTAAAGTGACTGGGGAAAAAAAACCCCTAGAATGAAAGGGTAAATTTATTTGGGTGCAGAATATAATTTAAGCTCATGCATAGATTCTTTCATAACACACATTCTGATAAACCTTTGGGAGATCTGTTCCATATTCATACCACTGTGGGACTTTGGGTTTTTACTGCTTTTGTTTTCGTAGGTTTCATGTTGCTGTTTTCTGCATTTTCTTACTTCCTGGCATTTTCAGGTGCTCTGGGCTCCTTTTGGTAGTGTTTCTCCAATGGGCTCTGGTTCTGCCTCTTGGTGAACGGCTATAGGAACCCAGCCCTGAGCAGCAGGTGTGCTCTCTGCCACCAGGCTGCCATCGCTTCTAGGCCCTCTCCACTGACAGCGAGGCAGCCTGTGTATCGGTGGGAACACGTTCATTTTCACGCGTCTGTGAATATCTCTACACAGACCAAATGCATTCAAGATAAACACGAGTTTATGCTCCAACCCATTGCCACATAGTGTTCCAATGTCCTTCCTTGCTTATCTGCTATCCCTCACTGGGTCGCGCTATCGTCCATCCATTTGCTTTGCTGTCCAATTCCAGCATATTTGTGCAATGGTTTTAGAATTGCTAACCCCCACCCCACGGAGAAAAAGCCTTACCAACACAGTGCTGTGTCAGTTTCTTTGGTCTTTAGTGCTGGGGTCTCTACTCATTCCCAACATCACTTAGCACTGTACCTGACTCCCTGATCCCATTCACTGATGTCCTTTAATACATTCATAGCACATTCACATTCTCTTCTCACAATCTCAGTTCCATCCTGGGATCCCTCAAAGCCTTAAATAATTCAAGAGAAAAGATGTGTATGCAATAGGTCATACTCTTCCTACTGGATGGATGGACCATAATTCATTAATTCATTCACCTATCAGAATATGCTTTGGTTGTTTCTAACTTTTGCAATTACAAGTAAAACTGGTACTCATGTGCATGTTTTTGTGGGGACAGATGTTTTTAAACCACTGAGGCAAATACCCAGGATATGACTGTTGGATTGTAGGAGAAACGTATATTCAGTTTTATAAGGAACTACCAAATTCTCTCCTGAAATGGTCAGACGTCGTGGCACTGTCACAGCAATGAGTGAGGCCAGGCGACTTCACATTCTTGCCAGAGGCTGGTATTATACATTACCACTGTCATAGGCGTATATTGGCACTTTCGCTCTTTAAATCTAAAAGCAGGTGTTTAAATCCCTAACAACGTGCGACACTGAACGTCTTTTGCCATGCCTATTAGCCATCTCTATTTCTCAGTGAGTTCTGTTTATGTTTTTAAGCCAGTTGTTGTTAACTGAGTTCTTTATTATTGAGTTTTAAGAGCTCTCTTTTTTTTCATAACATAAATGTGTATTGGCTATGCATCCTACAAATATATTTCTCCAAGTCTGTGATTTTTCTTTTCGTATGGGTGTCTTTTGCACAGCAAAGGCTTTCAATGTTAATAAAGTTTGACAGCATTTTTTTATATGCATTATGCTCCTGGAGTTGTAGTTAAGAACTCATCAGAGCTTGCAGGTCGCATATGTTTTCTCCTATGTTTTCTTCAGGCATTTAGTAGCTTTCATCTCACAGTTAGGACCATGATCTATTTTCAGCTAACATTGTATGAATTTTTAAAACTTAAAAAATGTTGACATGTAAATCATACATACTTATGGCTTGTATGGTGCTTTCATATATGCACGTCTTGTGTAATGTCGAATCAAGGTGAGCCTCTGATTATTTCAGTATCACTCATTGAAGATACTCTAGCCTTCCCCCAAAGCATTGCCTTTGTGCAGCACCTGGTACCCAGCAGGTGACCAGTACCCTCTTACTGAGTGACTGGGGCAGCCTGCGCCATCTCTATCCTTTGGCTCAGTCATTTTCTTCGAGGTCAAGTTTGGACCTCCATGGACCCTGTGACCCTGAGGGCTTTCGATAACCAAAATGCAGGAGAGTGGAGGGAAAGAAGGCTGGCAGGCACTAACCTCAGCACTTCTAGCATCTAGGCATGAGTGACCAACTCTCCAAAGCCCTAGTGTTGGTCCAGCCTAGAAGAACCTCGGCAGGGAGAGGCAGGTGCTTAATTCTGAGTCAAGGCTCATGATTGGCAAATGAGCTTGTGAAAAACGCCAAAGTACCAGAGAGAGTCTGCCCCAAGAGGAAGCATTATTGCTGCTGTAGAATTACAGAGAAGATAGAATACCATGGCTGTTAGCTACAAATGCTTCTACTGTGATATCTGCTCAGATTTGGAACAAAAAAAAAAAAGTTACCAGTTCTCTTTCCTCATCTCCCCCTAGATTCCCAAACTTATTTAAAGACATATGCAAGAACCCACAGGGAGACAGCTCTTGGCCCCCAAGATGGGGCACAGCTACTGAATCTGTAAAGTTATAAGCTCATAAATAAAGTTTATGGCTCCACCGGCCTGACCTGGGTTTGCCCTTAGGTACCGAGGCAGTGTCTGGTCATTAGTATGCAGAGTCCATCAGCCTGAAGTCTACTCATTTGTTCTCAAGCCACTCTGCTCTATAAATCTTTTGGAAAGGGCAGGGTGGGTGGGGGCAGCCCGAGCAAGCGGCAGACAGAGAAAGGGGTCAGAAGAGGGAGGGCCGAGTTCCTCCCGGGACTTTCTTCACCGAAACCTGAAATCCTCCTGGCGGCCACTCCTGTCCCTGACTGCAAGAGAAAGTCACAGCCACTTAAAATGCACTTTTCTTGACCAGCAATAGATGGAGGAGGAGGAGTCTGTGGGAAGCCAAATCGAATTTATAAGACCAGAACATCGCTTTAACCCTTCCAGTTCGGAATAGGAAGTCCAACTTGCTTGTCATCTGATTTTACTTAAGAAGCAAGATACACACCCTCCAGCCCCCAACTTATTCTGTTGCTTCTTTACGTTTTTGTCTTGCTCCATTTGTTCACTCTGCAGTCTAAACAGAGGACTGGATCTTGCGCACTGGCTGTCCCGTGGGGTCTCTTAAAGAAGCCCAGGGGGTTGTTTCGGTGTCTCCATCCTGAGCAGGCTCATGGCAGCTGCATGAGGCCTCTGCTCTCTCCCTCTCTGCTGAGGAGCCAGTAAGAAAACACAAAGTCTGAAGAGGCGAATGGAAGGGCAGGGCTGGCAGTTCTCTCCCCAACCCTGCCAAAGAGAAGTGGCTTGGCTCCACACAGTTTGCCAAAGGCCTGAGCTTTCCTGGTGGGGGCAGCTCTCCCTGCCTCGCTTCTGGTCCAAGTACCTAGGGGAGATCTGAGGGAATCAGAGAGAGGGTCCTGCAAAGGGTGGGGTCACATCTCCCGGGGCCCAATTCCTAGTGACCAGGAAGACTTTTAAGGTCGCAGGTTTATAATTAAATATTAAACTTTCAGTTACACTTCTAAAAAATTAGGTATTTTCATTTTACTTGAAAAACAGAGACAGAGGTCATTCATTTGCTGGTCTTTCCCCCAAATTCCTGCAACGTGGCTGGAACATGCTCAAGCCAAGAGACTTGAACCTGTGGCCTTCCAGAGTATGCACGAGCAAGATATTAGAGCTGCCAGCGGAACCAAGACTGGAACCCCAGTACTCTGATAGGGGATAAAGGCCTTCATGCCAGATCCCCACTCCTTGTGGTCCGCTCCAGGTTTTCTTAATGGTGGTACTGTCTCTCTTGGAGTCGGGTGGTGTGTGTGTATGTGTGTATGTGTGTGTGTGAGAGAGAGAGAGAGATTTTGTGGGTGCATCTGTGTGCACGTGTAGGGTACTGAGCAGCATCCCTGTAGCACCCTGCCCAGTTATGACAGCCAGAAGAGTCTCCAGTGTCCCCTGGGGGCACCTCCATTGGAGAACAACAGGCCTTCTGCCTCCCAAGTCACTGCCCTTGACTTTGGGCAAGCCCAACTCAATGGCCCGTGCCTCCCTTAGCCAGGCAGAGGAGAAGGGTTATGGGAACCTGGTGCAGGAGGAAATGCAAGAGAGGCCCATTTCTTCCTGACCTCTGGAAATTTATTTTCCCAAAATGCATTTAAATTCATTCTTGGAATAAGACCAAACACATCCAGGCAATGAAGCCCTAGGGTTACCTGATCCAGCGTGTAAGAATGTTTTCTATAGCATTTGTATGTACTTACTTACACCATTAAAAGAGCGGGAAAAAAGTAAACAGTATTAGGAGAGCACTGCTTTGGACACCCAGCTATCATCACTCATGCCAAAACAGCACATCGCTTCTCTGACTTTCCAACAAACTGGAACCCAGTTCCCCCTGCCAGCCACTTCCAGAGGGAGAGTATGAAGTTCCCTCTGCCTTAATCCTCACGCCAAAGGCAACTTGATGTTCACCAAACGATTGTTTTTCTGCTGTGTTTCTACCTGTCCCTGCCTTCTAACGAAAATAACTTTGAAATGGACAGCTACTTTCTCAGTTGTTTTTCCTAATTTCTTCAGTCCTTTTCCATGTACAAAACCAGACTCGTCTACTTGGCTCACTGGAAAGTTTATCCTGTTTTGTGGCATCAAAAAATGAGGCCAATGAATAGTGTCAAAATGAGTCATTACACTTGTCCCGTTTGACAGTTGTTTATCTAGTTTTGAACCTACCTGGATGTCCCGTGTCTTCCTTGCCAACACTCTCTTCAGGTCATCAAGGTCCACACCTCCTTAATCCCACTGAAACAAGCTCAGAGCTCCTGCTGGCTTGGAGGGCCAGGAGATGTCTGAGCAATTGCCTGGGTTCCCCTTGGTCTGAGAAAGCAGCCTCCACGCCCTGCCAGGGGTCCCATTTGCACACCCATCTCGGAAGGCTTCCCCTCTTGCCACGGCTGCAGGCAAGGCAATGCGGCGCTGGGTGGGCGAGGCTGGGCTGGGCCTTATCTGCAAGAGGGAAGACATGAACCCTTCATAAATCCGCAGGAGCAGTGGGAAGCGGGGAGATCTTCAGCGGCCTCCTTCTCTGTCATCAATCTTGTTTCCTCTTTGAAGGAGAGGACCCATTACTCACAGCTTGACAGGGTAAAAGGAGAGGAGGAGGCGGTGGGGGAGGGCAGCACAACAGGTGAAGCCCCCAGGAGTGGAAGCAGGGAGGTGCGCAAGGGCAGTAATGGGAGGGGCCGCGGGGGAAGATTGACAGAACAGAGGGTAAAAATCACCGTGTAGCAGATCGAGAAAATCTGGTTTAGCTGAGTTCAAGGAAGAACCGGCTCCTGGGGGAAGTGAGATTAGGAAGCAGGAAGGGACGCGATTCTGTTAAAGCCTGTAGAACTTTCTTGGTGACAAGGAGCAAAATGGTGCCAATTTGAGGCCAGTGCCATTGTAGCAAGCCAAGCTTTGCCAGCATCCCCTATGGGTTCAACTCCTGGCTGTTCTGCTGCTTGTGGTCTGGGAAAGCAGTAGAGGATGATTCAAGTGTTTAGGACCATGCACGCATGGATCCAGGCTTCATTGCAGCCATTTGGGGAGTGAACCAGTGGATGGAAGGTCTGTGCCTCAAATAACTCTGCCCTTCAAATAAAAATAGAGTTGCTTTAAAAAAATCATGCCAGGTCAAGATCTATGAGCTGGGCTCATGTTGTCGTGGCCTGCCCTCTGACCCCAGGCACCCATCTCTCCATGGCGACCTGCTTTTCAGTTCATCACGGAAGGGCCTGGCCCAACTGATTCTTAGATTCCCTCCAGTCCCTGACGCAACCTTGGCTTGTTCCTCTTTGCCTCCCTTTCCTTCACAGGTTCCTGGGGAATAACCAAACTCGAAGCATTCCTCCATTCTCCTCTGGGGAGAGTCAGAAGCTGGGAGAAACCTGAGAGACGTCTGAGCCCCGGGCTGTCTTAGAAAAAGATGTGAAGAGACACCCCACTCTCCAGGACAAGGTCTCGGGGAAGATTAACATTCGGGACCCCTAAGGGGTTCGCAGCATAACCTTGGGGGACCCAGGTAACATGTGGGTCTCAGTTATATCCATCTGTAAGATGGAGGAGATAACCCCTGCCCCATGGAAAACTTTATTTGTGTATATATTTGTTTATTGAAATGGCAGAGAGAGAGGAAGAAAGAGACAGTTACTTCCCTGCCCCCACCACACACACGGATATGTTTCCTCTGTCAGTTCACATCCCGAAAGCTGACAACCAGCACTGGGCTAGAACGAAGCCAGGAGCTCAGAACCTCTTCTGTGTATCCCAGCAGGTTGACAGGAACTCAAGTTTTGGTCCGTCCACCTGCTGCCTCCCAGGTGCTAATGCCAGCAGGAAGTTGAACCAGACACAAAGTCGCCAGGACTCAAACCAGCATCGCTGTGGGGATGCAGGTGTTCCACACGGCAGCTTAAACTGTGTACTCCAGCGCCTGCTTCTGTCCTGCACCCCTCACTTCCTAGGACAACAGATGAGACAGCTTCTAGGGAAACATTTTTCAAGTAGAGAAAGTTCCAACTGCTTCCAGTTTACTTGACAACACATGTGTGGCATGCACGCAGACACATGCAGAGGGCCATGGCATGCTTCAATAGTGGAAAGAGAGCAAGAGGATGTCTGGGAAGGGAACGGCTGGGTCTTTAAGGGAGAAATTGCCGGGCTGTCTGCTTCTCCGGACAACGGCTAAAGCCAGGAGCCTCATCAGACGGGTCCTGCTCGTCGTGGTAAACCCGAAGTGACAGGCGTGACCTCTCCTCACAGTTCGCCTTATTGGCGCTGTCTGTGAGCTGAGACGTTTATTAGCGTGGATGTGCAGACAGCCGGGAGGACTTGGCTGCCGAGGGCTCTGCAGAAGGAATTCCTCCCCCAGACACTGCTGGTCTCTTCTGCTGGGTGGAGTGCGAGAGCGTGCCCCCTGCAGAAGGGCCTTGGTGACCTTGGGGAAGCCACGCCTCTAGCGTGGGGACCAAGAAGGCCTGGGTTCCAAACAGGGTGCTGTTTGAAGTTCCCTGATTCTGGGCTGACTATTCCAAAACTCAATTTCTCCACCAAGAAACTGGGTTCAAACTGGCCAAGCTGTGGACACATAGAGGGAAATGAACACTGAACTGATCATGGCTCGAGTCACTCCATTAGAAAGGAAGATAGGGCACCAGCATTGTGGCGTGGCACATAAATCTGCCATCTGCAAGGCCAGACCCCATATGGGCACCACTTGGCATCCTGGCTGCCCCACTTCCCATTCATCCCCTGCTACTGGCCTGGGAAAAGCAGAGGAAGGTGGCTTAAGTGTTTGGGCCCCTGTCACTAACATGAGAGACCCATATGCAGCTTGTGGCTTCAGCCTGGCTCAGCAGTGCAGGCATCCAGGGAGAGATCAAGCAGATAGAGGCTGTCTCTTCATTTTTCTGCAGAGAAAGAGAGAGAGAAGCACCCTGACCGACACACAGTAAGACTAAAAGAAGACAAGCAAGATGGCCATCACAGTCCTTCCATTATCTAACCTTGGGGGTAACATCCACCATTTTTGCTGCATTCTAGTGTTTAGAAGGGAGTCGCTGGTTCCAGGCTGTACTGAGGGGCAACGGCGATACCAGGGTCTTGAAACAGATGGTCGAAATCTTCGCACTAAGATTCCCAGGGAACTGAGCAGCAGCATGACCTTGAAGCATGTGACTGAACCTTGACACGCTCTGTCTTCTCGTGTCTACCACCAGGATTCTAGTTGCTTCTCCAGAGGACTGTTGAGAGGCAGGAAAGATGTGGAGAAGGAGTATGGGGCATTCTCAGTCCATGCTGACCACGGGGTGATGATTTCAACACAGAGTGGTGGTCATCATAGTTTTTTTTATAACTGACCACATTCTCAACATCAAACTTGTTTAGCATGGTCCTTTGGTGGTGGGGAAGCTGAGGCTCAAGAAGGCAGAGCCCCGAGTCCAAGGTCACTGTTTTCATTTAGCACCTGTCTTCCCCGTATGTTTTCCTGAGCCTCCAACGTAACGACGCTAAGCCTGCTTCTCAGCCCAGTTCAGGACAATGCTCCTCAGAGAGACAAAGTCACTTTCCACAAATGGAGTTTCCTTTAACAAACATCAATTCTATGAGCACCTATTGTTTACCAGGTACTCTAGCTGACATTGGCATGATCTGTCTCACCAGATAACAAACATCTTGTTGAAGCCAGGAAGGTGAAGAGCAGGAGTTCAAGGAAGGTTTCATGATTGGAAAATCCAAGGCTGCCCTCCATCCACAGGGACCATGCTTCTCCCCAAGAGCTCACAGCAACGGCCCTGGTGAAGCTGCTGGTGACTCATTATGATTAACCCAAGGACTAGCATGTGGCTTGTCCTTCAGACTATCCCGTTGGACCTGCTTGGCACTTCTTGTAGACTTGACATCTCAGCTCTCTCGGCCTCTGGACACCATTTTTCAGCCCTTGCGTTTCCCTTTGGTTCCACGCTCCTGCAAGTCTCTTCTGCCCCTTTGACCAAGGCCCCAGGCCAACACTTGCTGGTGACAAAGCACAGGTCTGTGTGCCCAGGTAAGTCTCAGCTCTCCTCCAACTTTGGGCTTATACACCTGCCTAATCGGCTGCCATCAGTTCTCCGTGGGTCTCCCAGAAATCCCTCCAAGTCAGCCTGTTCAAATGGGCCCCCACAATGCCCACATACGAATCATTCTCTCATGTATTCAGAGCCCTCCATGCCACCTGAGTGGCCACCGACTCAGAAACCTGGAAGTCGCAATGATTTCTCCCAGTTGTATATTTGAGCACACAGTATTCCCTATTGACTTCACTTGCAAGAATTGGTCCTTTTCTCTGTACCCTGCTGCCATGACTTCTTGTCCTCACCATTCCCTGCTTGAGTATTTTCAGTAGACTTCTAACAGTTTCTGATTTTCCCAGGGCTGTCTCACTCTTTCAAGGTCGTCTCCACATTGCAATAAGAACATTGTAGTTAAACAATATTCCAACCATTTGGATATCCATGCAAAACCTACTTTAGGTCAAGAACAACCAAAGCTTGGATTGTGTGGGCAACATTTGGATCTTGATAGCTATGCTCAAATCACCCAGTGACAGCTAAATCTGCACCAGTAGTGGCATTGGGGACTAGACCTGGTTGAGAAATGTCCTGGTCACCTAATCACTTCTTCCAATGTCTTCCCCTTGACTATGGCAATTAAATTGCAACATAAACTTTGGAGGTGGCATCCAAGGCCTGGCAAGGAGTGAATCTCATTTTCACCAATGGTGAGTCACAGCGTAGTTGGTTGATTAGGCATGTCTTGTCAGTAAAATGTGCTTGATTCAGCTGGCACATGTTTGGCAAAAATGAAATCAAATTTTTTAAAAATGGAGTATGTTCTGAAGAGTAGCATCTTACAGGTGAGATTACACCTTAGGATTAGAAAGTGTTCTCATTTGTTTAAACATGGCATGTGTTATGCTAAAGAAAAGTCCCCTGAGTGGGCCCGGGGGCGTGGCCTAGCAGCTAAAGTCCTCGTCTTGAACACCCCGGGATCCCATGTGGGCACCGATTCTAATCCCAGTGGCTCCACTTCCCGTCCAGCTCCCTGCTTGTGGCCTGGGAAAGCAGTTGAGGATAGCCCAATGCATTGGGACCCTGCACCCGTGTGGGAGACCCGGAAGAGGTTTCAGGTTCCCGGCTTCGGATCAGCGTGCACCGGCCCGTTGCGGCTCACTTGGGGAGTGAAACATCGGACGGAAGATCTTCCTCTCTGTCTCTCCTCCTCTCTGTATATCTGACTTTGTAATAAATAAATCTTTAAAAAAAATTTAAAAAAGAAAAAAAAGAAAAGTCCCCTGAGAAACCAGCTGAGGTACACGATTGCCAGTGTGTTACTATCGATACTATGTGGCACGGTGAAGTGTCTGCGGCTACAGTCTACCCCATTTCCAGCATTCAATATCTATGGATGAATAGAGATCCAAACACTTCAAGTGTTCTCATAATTCCTATAAGTGGATTTTATACTTTACCTTCTGTTATACCTACAATTTCTAGAGGTGAAAACTAGGCTTTGGGTTTCTCTTTTAGTTCACTAAGCACCCAGCACAAAGTAATTCAGTCAGTTTCGTTATATACAAATATACAGTGTATCTACTACTAGTAAGGGCTATAGAAAGCCATAAAGCAATGCCAGGGTATCAACAGTACTAGTGTCGATGAGAAATGGGGATGTTACCTAGGTGTGGTGATCAGGAAATCTCCTCTAATACAGTCATGTCAGAACACAGAACCCAAAAGAGTAAGGGTCATTAGTGTATAAGGATACTTCAGACAGTTCATAGAAAATAGAAATAAATGAAATGTGTGTATAGTTATTTTCCAATATGGATTTCCTACAAACTTTTTGAAGACCTTTCATTCATGTGATTTCAAATTTTCTGCACTAAAATAAACTTATCTTTCAATTTTCCTTTCCCACAAACTTTTGAAGTACCATCCCATGTGCATATTTGCTCTAATGGAGGACAGAAGTAAGTGGGGTCTCTGCCCCCTCCTCTGACTTCTGGGAGGGCTGTGTGCTTGTTAGGGCTAATTGACTAGACTAGAATCCATGCTTTGTTAGTTTCTGGGCTCAGACCAGATGAGATTCCCAGTTTGCATTTCTGTTGGGGTACTTGTTCTTATCTCCAGCTGCCATGTTTTAAGGAAGTCCAAACTCTTGGAAGTGACCTTGTGGGGAGAAATGGGGCTCTTGCCCAGCAGCTCAGCTGAACTGACACTACTCCTCCGACCCCAGCCAAATTGCCCTTGCTTATATTTTGTGAAACAGAGATGAATTTGCAGATTCATGAACACAACAAATGGTTTGCTAGTGTTTCAAAGATACAGAGTGAGGAGTTGGTTACAACTCCAACAGAAGCTTTTCTGGGAGAATACAAGGGTGAAAACCATGGCACATGATAATGTTTGAAATAGTCTAGACATGGTGAGGGTGCCAGAGGACATATGCCACAGGAAAATGAGATAAAAGAGATCTCTGGGGCAAAATGTTGAAGCACGCTGCAAGACAAGAAGGCCAATTTTATTATGACAACTATCGAAAGTCTAGAGTGTTGTGTGATCTGACTCATACTTTGAAAGTTCTAAGAACATGATGACGAAGTACTAGTTACCAAAAAGATACATATAGTAGTGGTTCTTGATCGTAGCTATGCACAAGAGTCAGAGGGGAGCCATAAAAAGTCAAGGAAATAAAAATTCCTGGACTCCACCTCTGAACAATCCAAGTCTTCGGGAGCAGGGCCCAGATGTTGATTTACAGCAACCAAGACAAGTCTTCCAGTGACTCTGATGTGTGGATCTCCTGTCTGTGTCAGAGAAGAAACTATGGTTCATGGTTCAGGAGCAAACCAGCCCACTCTCTGGCTTTATAAATAAAGCTCGGTTGAAACAGAAGTATGCACGTCCAGTTGCATGCTGTCTAGGGTGGCTTTCTTTCTTGAGCAGTTGCAGCAGAGACAGCCCTGTAAAGTCCACAGCTTTAAGTCTCTAGATTTTGGCAGAACCATATGGCAGCAGTTGGTCCCATTATGCTCCCGACTAGGTGAGCCCTTATCTCTTTTCATAGTATCTTGAGATGTCACAGGGACCATTTCAGTTGCTCCTGAAGCCATGGGATGATGCCCTCTCCCATAGGTCACCAAGCTGCAGCCTCTGCATATCCACAGGCAGCATGGCTGATGCTGCACTCCTAGGGGGACATGTGGGAACTGGTTGTGTTCTTGGACAGGATGTGCGAGGTTCCTGCCTATGTCCCACCATATCTGCCTCCCTGGCAAAGCTTCACTCCTAGTAACATATGTTCAATCCAAAGTGCAGCATTCTGACACAGTGGTATACAGCAAGGACCCAACATCATTAGCATCCGTGGAGCGCAGCATAGAGGTAAACAATAGTCTGGTGCTTCTTATTCAGCAAGTCTGGGGTGGGGTCATTGTTATGTACAGTCACCACAGCTGGGAAACACTGTTCTGGACTCTAAAATCTAGAGCAGGGATTTCCAAACCTGAACACACGTCAGAACCCCCTGGAGGGTTTGTGAAGATGCTTAAGATGGTTAGGCCCCACCCTGAGTTCCAGGGAGGAGTCCAAGAAACTGCCTTTCTAGAAATTACCCAAGTGATGCTGAGGCCGCCGATTTGGGAATGAGATGAAGAGAACCTCTATTTGTGCCTGATAAGGTCCTTCCATGAAGAGTACTTCCACAAGCTGAGAGGTTTGGGTTGGGGATCCAGGACATTTGGGTCCCGCTGTTCCACCATCAGCAAGTCATGCATCTCAGTTTTGTCAAGTCTAGATAACAAATTCCTTTGGAAGGCACTGGGGGAAGGAGCAAGAATGATGAATCAAGCAAAGCCTGAGAAAACAAAGCATTTCAAAATTGAAAGTACTCAAAGCTGTTTTAAAACCCACCACCAGTGAGAACCTGAGCATGTAATTATATAACCGAAGATATAATTAGAGGTGCTTCCCTTCTCTCCCCACCCATTTCTCCCAGGCTTTGGGTTTGGGAGAAGAAGGAGGGGATCCCAAAAGTCTCAAGACTCACAGCATAATATCCTACATTCCCCTGCTCTTATAAACTTCCTCAAAAAATAGTACTTGGATCCAGCTGGAGCCAAACCCCAGAGTTTCTTGTCCATCAATTAATATTTATTGGACCTTCAAAATGAGCTAAGCAGGCATATAAAAGACAACAGTACCAGTAGACTGTTATTAAGCCAAAGAAGAAAAAGCACCTCGCCTTCCTTTTCACAAGATTTTGGCAGCTGAGTGGTTGTGTCTGGGTCAAAATGATTATTCAAACCACTCATCCCACAAAAATGTCTTGAGCACTCACTGTCCCAAGCAGACTCCTAGGCACTGGAGAAGTGGCAGTGGATGAAAGAGCCAGAACCTGTGCTCCTTCAAGAGGCTCAGGGACAGAGCACCATCCCAGAGGCTGTATCAGTCATTGTGATCTAAGGCTATTCTTTGCTCTATGGGTCCCTCTCCAAGATCTTCTACTGAGAATTAGACATCTGTAATGTCAAGGCCTGTGGATGAAGAGGGCCCAAGTTTAGAAACAGAAAAACTGCCACCTCCAAGGACAACACAGATGCTGGTTGGATTTTGAGATCTCTTGCCTAAATAAAAAATTCACTGTGAAGCTGCCTAGAACCAAAAACAGCAGTAACACCTTGTCCTTCACTGCCTTGAGCCTTGCTGGAACTTTGGGCCACTCCAGATCAAGAGTGGTTTCTGTGCCTCTCAAAAGGGAAGCATGGCTTTCCAGTATTCTCGTATGTAGTGCCTGCCCTTCTTGGATGCGTGTCAAATAACTAGGGAATCAGGTCTCCAAAGGTGAGCATGATGGATAGCCATAGCAGAAACAGATCAGAGACTGTAACTGCAAAGTTCAAGGAGACAGGTGCCATTTGCTGGACACAGTGTTGCAGCTCTAGCAGATGGTATAGTGCCTGGTACAAAAAGGAAGAGTGAAGGAATGGATGGAGGAATAAATGAGTCGAAAATACTGCGTGCACCTTTGACCATAGGTCTCTCCAAGAAATCTCACCATTCCTAGGCTCCTCCGTGCAGGATGGAGGTGGGACAGGAAGTGGAGTTTGTGGAAGCTGCAAGCCAAACTGGAGACCACAGACTAGGAGAAGCTGACTGCAGAAGAGACAGAGTTGTCCCACCAGGGCTTAAGAAAGGAATTATGTTATAAATGTTGGAGAAAAGGCACTGGGAGCCATATCCCTTTCTCCTCCAACTGCACACCGACACAACAGTTAAGAAGAGGGAATTGGGAACAGCAACAGGTTTTAGAAGAGAAGAATTTGAACATACTACCTTCCAAGGCAACGAATCTTGGATAAGTGAAAATTGTTAGGAGTCCATGGAAGACGAAGATACATCCGTGGAGATGAAGAGAAAGAGCATAAACATCAAAGACTTAAAATCCTCAGTGTCTGTGCTCAGTATTGCTGTATGATACCTCCAAGAATGTTTCAAGGATGTGTAGTGTGTTAGCATTAAGTTATTAGATGCAGAAAATGTGGGAACCATTCTATAGGGAAGCGAGATTCAGAAAAGCAGGCAAACCCATAGGAAACGTCCCACCTGGGGTAAGCAATTACCCATAACAATGACCATGATCTCACTGTGTGGAATGTGCTTTGCTCTTCCGCACCCTGAGATCTTCCACACATACTCTCACTCTTTACCTGAAAACCTCCTCTATTCCCTTCCAGAGCTCACCACAGCTGCCCCCTCTAACCAAAGGCTGCTCCGTGAGTGGATGATCCCAGGACCCTGGACCTCAGCATCACTGCATGCACGGTTTAACGTTGAAGCTGAGCTTGTTCCTCATCTGCGTTATTCAACTGAGACTTGCTGAAGGTCAGGTTCAGACCCTATTTATCCTCATCTCTTTAGTACGTGGCATGAGTTTAGGAGAAAACATGAAAAAAAAAAAAATCCTGTTACAAGCTGTGTCCAATTTGAACCTCTCCCAGACTCACCTCTAGGTGAGGGGAATGGAGCTGTTGCAGAGTTGGAAAACACTCCCTGAGTCAGAGCTTCCAAGCAGAGGAGCGAGGGGAAGGCCACATGTCAACACTGGGTAAGAGCTACCCCATCATTCTGGAGGCCTTCTCAGGAAGCAAGGAGGCTCGCAGGCGATTGGAGACTTGTTTATATCAAATAAGCACTTGCTGGAGTGTTCAAAGATCAGCAGGTTCTAACTTGAACTTTCCAGAGAAGTCATGGCCATACACCCTACCTGTGGTGCAAGAGCGTGGACAGTGAAAACCAGAATGATTTGGCCCCTAGATGAGGAGACCCGGCAGAATGACGGGCGCTCCCTCTGTTCTCCAGCAAGACCTCCGAAACTTCCTGGGGATGAATTCCTCTCTCCATCCCACTGCCAGGAGGCTCACAGAGTTGCAACTTGAGAGAGGGGTAAGAAAAAAAATTGAAATAACTGTGGTATTTACCGCTGCTAATTAACAGCAAGGTGTTCATGAGTAATGTTGTGGTATTAAGGGCGTGGAGCAGCTTTTCATTATTAGCTCCCTCCTTTGCAGGGTTATAAACTCCGGGAGAGATGTTCCCTCCTGGATGAAACTTGGCAACCAGCCTGGTGTTCTTGTGGTTGGTGCTGGACCTGCCCGCTCATCAGCCTGTTGAGATCTGCCTCCATTTCCACCGGAGTCACTGCTGGAGCCTTGAGCTTCTAGAACATGAAGCGGCGGAAGTCACTTCTGCTGTGACATGTTAGGGGCATTTGAAGCCCCTGAAGCAAAAGATCAGTGAGATGTACACACTCGGAATGTCCAAGTCTACTTAAGTCGCCCAGACAGCCATCAAGAGATTGGCCCTTGCAGTGGATCCAGCTCTTTACGGACGGAGGGTGTGAAATTTCAAACCAAGAGAAAAATCTCCATGTTTCCTGGCTCGATAGTCAGCATTCCATAAGGTAGCTTCAGATGAGGGTCGCATTAGGGAGCGAGTTGGGGGAAGGCATCTTTTTTATTTGGATTACGTTTATTCAAAGTCCCACTACGCTGTGTACATTTTACTTTCTCAGAAAATATTTCATTTTAGTTCTCTTCCCTCCCAGGTGGTGGCAGAAATCATGACTCTAATTTTACAGATAAAGAAATCAAGCTTTGGGAAATTGAAATGACTTTCCCAGATACCTGTGGCAGTGCCCAGACTTGGACGCTCGGTCTCCGGATGCCAGGTCCGGCTCTCAGAGTTTCCACCCCAGCACGTTATGAAAGCAACAGGAGTCAGCATTTTCTTCCCACTTGGTCCCACATCATGCAAAACTGACTGGCGAGTGAGTTTATGGTAATGGATTATGAATTTCTCTCTGGGAATAAAAACATTGCATAATGAACAGCATTTCTCGTCCACTTGAACTCGGAGGAGATTGTTTCAGCTCTGTTTGGATATGGGATGGAAGGGAATTGTGAACTCCGCTACTCAGTGGTCTAAGGCAGTGAAAGAGAAGCAAGGAGAGTGTCTCTTAAAAACACTGTCAGTTCCCTACACCCTAATCAGGTAAGACTGATAAGGATGCAAGCTCCTGGCCCTCCAAGCTCTAAAAAGGCAGTGACCTAATAAAGGGAAATAACAAATTAGCAACCCATTACCAGGAGGTGGTAATTAACGACAATGCTAAACCCAGCAGGAGCTCCTCCCCATAAAGTCTTCCCTTCCTATACCTAGCAGGGCCCGTAGCTCTAATCTGCAAATGTTTTCAAGAAACCGATAACAACCATCCTAACAACCTGTCCTATCTCCTAAGGCAAAGAAAGGGAGGGAACTCATGGATAAAGCACTGAAGCCCAGCTGATGGCTCCCCCTCAGGACTTAGAGACCCAGGGACCAGGGAAAGGATGTTGCCACCAAGGCCTTTGCAAATCCTGACTGAGCCCTGGAGAAACAAAAGACCCAGGGGTATGCCTTTATTTTTATCCATAGAGATTGGAGTACCTTGATGATCCACCAGAACACAATTACCCTGAAACAAGTCTCTAAAGAGCTACTTACCTTTCATTTAGAGATGAACTAAATAGGCTACGCTTTAGCTTACAATTGCTGTCATTGCCTGTGTAAAACTGCTTTGGCATACGTCTGCACTATGTGTAGCCCTCAATCATATATTGGCTGCCAAATGGAAGACAAAGACCGGAAGCAAAGAGAAGAGGACAGGGTAGGAGTACAAAGAAAGCAACATGGAAATATCACCCATGAGTACCCTGCATGGGTTATTATGGTCCTTGGTTCTCTCTCAGCGCCCTCATTCACCCATGAGGGAAGGAAATGAGTCTGGAATTTGTTTATACTTCTCCTAAGCCATCACTGGTCTGTAGGCCCCTCCACAACAACTTCTGCCATCCTGAGATGACCTGGCTTGTGAGCCACAGGAATGGGAATCGGTGCTCGCTCCGTTCCTATTTGTGGGAGGAGCCAGTTCCCAAGTTGACGAGAAACAGACAGCTTTCCTTGTCTTCCCCGAATCGTATCCTTGAACACCCGCCTCTTCTCATTGCATGGTCAGCAATACCTCAAAGTGCAACGTGGAGAGGGGTCTTCTCCTCTTTTACCCCTTTGGACCACACTGTACTGAGAACCATGATAGAACTTAGGAACACAGGTAGCCCTGGAGGGATGCCCTCTCTCTCCTGACCTAGCCTACACATTGTTCCTGCATCTTCCTCGCCATTCCCTGCACCTGCACCTGCTGTGGCTTGGATGAAACTGACCCTGGTTAGTGTTCATGAGAAGGTTATTACGAAAAGAGCACCTGGGCACTGCCTCTCCCCCCGTCCCTGTCCCATGTGTGATTTCCCTGTCTCACGTCAGCTCCCACCCTTTGGATGCTGCCCAGCACGACACGGTAGAGCTAGGGAGGACCCACACGAGAGCCAGTGCTGTATTGCTCGGGCTTTCAGTCTATGTAACTGTGCACCAATTAAATCTCTATTTTGTAAGTTAGCCAACCTCAAGCACTTTGCTATTGGAGCAGAAATGGACTAAAACAGCAGCTCACACATTTTGTTCAGAGACAGCCTTGTACTCATTCCCTACCCAGGTCTTAAAACACTAATATTCTTTTTTTAAAAAAGGATTTATTTTTTTTTTTATTGAAAAGTCAGATATACAGAGAGGAGGAGAGACACAGAGAGGAAGATCTTCTGTCCGATGATTCACTCCCCAAGTGAGCGCAATGACCGGTGCTGTGCCAATCCGAAGCCAGGAACCAGGAACTTCCTCCAGGTCTCCCACACGGGTGCAGGGTCCCAAGGCTTTGGGCCGTCCTCGACTGCCTTCCCAGGCCACAAGCAGGGAGCTGGATGGGAAGTGGAGCTGCCGGGATTAGAACCAGTGCCCACATGAGATCCTGAGGCGTGTTCAAGGCAAGGACTTTAGCCGCTAGGATACTGGCACTGGGCCTGAAACACTAATATTCTATCAAATACAAAGGGGGGCTTGTTCGAACACTGCTGAAAGCAAGTCTCAAGGGGACCTAGGCTCCTTTCCCATCTGGTTTTGCAACCCTGCAGGCCTCACGTTAGAAATGATTGTATTTATGCCTACACATGTCTTATGCTGTCCATTTACACAAAGTTTGTGCTCATGAGTCTAAGTTATTTGAGAGATGATAAGCTTCAGTTTCCTACTATGTAAGAACAGTGGGCCCCAAAGACATTTGAGTACAAGGAGAAATGAAAGTAATACAGACTTTTGTTTTGTTTTGTTCTTTAAGAACTGGGACGATGGTGGGAGCTCACCTTTCTACTAAAACTTCTTCAAGCAGAAGTATTGGAAGTTATCTAAGAAGTAAGCTCTCCATGAAGCGAGGATCTATGTCACTTTATTATCAAAGATGTCGTATCTGGTTTTACATGACGACAGCTCCTTCCTCCTCGTCCCTTTTGAAATTAACAACCTCGAACGACAGCCCCAGGTTGTGCTCGATTCCTTCCAGAGACGCCTCTCCATTTACCTCACTGCAAACTCATCATCGACAGGCAGCTCTATGGGATCTTCCTTCTGTAAACAAAGCTAGCCTTGAACTTCCGATGATGATGACATGAAATACTAGTTAAATTCCAAAGTCATAAACCCTGAAAACGTCCCCTGTGGTGTGCTGCGTGTTGCAAAGCTGCTCACGGACAGCAAGCAAGAAGGAAAAAAAAAATTAAAGGAAAGGTCAGTTACTGACACAGTTGGATACAAGACTGGCCTTCCCTGGACAGGACAGAATGCTCTTCTCAGCTGAGCCCACAGATGTGGGAGTGATGCACGTTTGTTTTAAAGATTGGGAAGCTTGTTTAGCCAGCCAGGGCATTCAAATAAACCCTGTGATTAGTGGCCAACAGATCATTCTCACGTCTGTAAAGAGGTAGGAATAGGTTTACATAAATTAGCTGCAAACCAAAATTGTTCAGACTTTTCAATCAACCACAAAACAATATAGCCCAGGGGGATGATCCCTGGGAATTTAATACTTCCCTTTGAAGAACTCCACCAGCGAAAGTGGTGCTTGCAAGACAAATAACTATGCCATCATTCATATGATATATCCATTAAAGTCCTTTTGCAGCTCTCTTTTTTTTAAAACTTACAGTAAGTGAGGTGTGCGGTGAGATCATCATTACCCACATGTGTCTGGTGATAAAATGAGCAACAGCAGTAAGTGCCTCTTTCATGGTCACTTACATTATTGAGGCTATGTCCACGCCACTGAAACCTGACTTGACTTCCTCCTGCCAGAACATAACACTCTGTTTAACTGTCGTTCTTGTGGCCATTTCCAGTCCAAGGACAACAGACGTTCTTCCCAAATTATACTAAGGAAAGCAACAATCTGGCATTGCCTTAATCTCCTGACCCTAAGGCACCCCTGTGCCTGCTGACAGCATTTGCCAGGATAAATGACAAGGAGGGGATGCCCCGCTCCCCCTCCTTTTCTTGTGTCCGCTGGTTATTGTTCTGAGATACCACTCTTTCAGCCCCATACTACACCAGGAAACAGGATTAGACAGGTCTGTGGGGCATCATGTTTCAGACTCTTCACTTTCTTGCTTTTCTTCTTAGCACACAGATTTGAGAGCTGACACCAAGACAGGAAGAGGGAAAGCAGTCGAAACAAAATGGAAGATTAAAAGCTGATAGACAACTCAGAGAACTGGAAGGGAGAGAGACAAAGTATGGAAGCCAAAACCCCAAGGGATGTGAGGCAGCTAATCCAAGAGTTTGCATTTGTAGTCATGTCAGGGTTTGACTTGAGGCAATCTTGAGGAGGGAGGTACAGGCTGTTCAGATAGAAATCATATACGAGGAAAGTAGAAGAAAAGGATGTCTTAGTAAATCTGGGAGATTCTTTGATGCCTGATGAAGTTTGTGCCTTCTAGGTTTGAAGGAGAATCAGGTGGCATTTATTGTTCCAATCAGCTGAGTCTTGAAGCCTCCCATGGTTAAATAAAATTGGCTGAAACGCCAAAGAATAGGGGAAATATTCCAGAAAGGAGCTGCAACAGTGATGAGACTGATGAAAACAATGAGGCCAGATGATATAGGAGGTCATCGGAAGAGAGAATTCTAGACCTGTTTCTCATCCAGATGAAAAGCTGAGATGATCTGACGGTCTGTTTGAATCCCAGATTGCACAACTGCTGTACTGGGAAGCCTCCAAGTAGGTCTCAACTCCTATGGGACGCAACCACGAGGGTGAAATGACACGCAAATGGTTAAACAGCCAAACCAAAACTTAAGTCTTATGGTTAAGGCTCCCTGTTACATGTGAATGCGAAAGTTTTCCAGCTCTTACAAGTGATAAAATGTGGTGATTTACAGAGATTCTCCCTTTTGAGAGATAAAGTATGGAAGCCAAAACCTGTAATGGCATTCCAGTTCTGCTCCCAAGGATTTTCCTTCTTCCCACTCATCGTGAGACTGCAAGAGGAGTTATCTCCCCAGCGGTCAAAAGGCAGCTTTCCAAGGGGCCTCTGAGAGCTGCCCACTCACAGAAGTGAAGGGTCCATATGCACAGTCTCTCTCTTCCTGAGCTCCTTGGAGGACTGCCCTACGTCCCCTACAATGCCAGCTAAGCCCTAAGTCCACCCATGGACTTAGTTTTAGCATCCTGTATAACTTTGCTGGGAAACAATCCATTCAGCCCTGGATGGAATTCTGTCAACTGCTTGGTTGGGAAGTAGCTTTTTAAATAAAGAAACAGGAAAATGTGCCCTTTTATTTCACTCTGATAATTGACAAGTTTTTTCACGAGTAATTTTATAGCACTCAGGGTATGCCAGAGTTTGATTTAACATCTCTTTGCAGGAGCCTCAAAACTTGCACTACCATTTTGAATGAAATGAAATATGTTTGCAAAAATCCACATCTGAGTATTGAAATATGCTATAGCTCACCCATTAAAGGCCTTTGCTAGTTTTCTTTTCTCAAAATCCATTTTTGGGAACAGAAGACATTTGGAAAGATCTTTACTAATAACTTTAGTTTCTAAACTCATATTTTTGTTAATATAATTCCAACTTTATAGTAACAATGAGAGATTCCTAAAGTGGAATTTGCATAAAAATAAGTTCTTCAAAATCTTCTTTGAAGAGGAAATGTGGAAAAGGGTAATTTGAACAATTAAATGTAAGTGGGAAATGCTACCCATTCAACAGTGGTTTTAGCGATTCACACTAGATATCCGTGTGCTTCAGGTTCCGAGATGTCCTGCAGAAGACAGTCCAGTTTATTCCTATTTTGAATACAGAAATTCCCAAAGTAAGCTAAAGGCAGGATGCTCCCATGGGAGATGGCATCCCCATACTAAGACATTCTCCATCTTTCTCATTCACCACTGGGAACTGAGAGCACAGTAGTAGATTCCGAGGACCACGTGTTAGGAAACCTCGAACTGAACTAGGAAGGAGGAGGTATGGTTGAAGCCTGGGAGTAAACCTATATGCTACCTTGCTCTGGCCTTTGTACCTTCGTGATTCATTCAACAAACACTTCCTGGGTGGCTTTACAGATGATGGACAACGGGAGATGTAAAGGCGGATAAGATGTGAGACAACAAAGGTGGACAGGCCTTCCAAAAAAAAAAATCCCTTTGATGTTTAGATAAGAAAAGTGGGATGGAGAAAAATTACATCACTGATCTCTCGTCTCACTGCTTCTTCAGTTTTCACCCTGAGAAGGACAAGTTGAGCCAAAGGCATCTGCATGTACTTGCCAAAGTGAGGGTCTCAAGTCCCAGCATGGAGCAGAAATGAGGATTGTAAAATGCCAGGACAGCAAAGAGCCTAGATGCAATGAAAGTCACGATGCACCCAGTCTCTGCACCAAGCGACCATAGGCCTGGGGAAGCAGTGCTGGAATCCACCAGGCCTTAGACTCGGCAAGGGCATGGAAATGTCTTCAAGCTGACCAGACACCATCTTTGCCCTGCTGTAATGGCTCCTGAGGACTCTTGCTCAGTGGAGTACCTCTTGGTTTTATTTGCTTGTATTGATTTTCTCTCTTCAGGAGAGAGCATTTATTCACACAACGTTTCTTCTCTCCAGCTCTAAGAGAGGTTATTCCTTCCTAGTTAGAACTTTAATTATGACCTTGGACAGATGCCCCATACTTAGGAGTAAAGTTCTCAGCTATCCAAACTGCATCTCTCATACCCCATCTGCTAGTTGAATGTTTTTGTAAGTCTCTAAACTTTCCTCTGAGTCTTAATATGTCCAGGTTATCATCATTCAAATCAGCATCCCTTCATAACATCCCTGTTTTAGTTCATTTTTAAAACAAATGCTTTTCCATGATTTTCTACCCTCTTCTTCTCATTCTCTTTGGCACATCATTTTTTTCATGTGTCCTTTTAAGATTTATTTAGTTATTTCAAAGGCAGAGGAGTATATACATATATCTATATCTATATACATATATCTATATCTATATCTATATGTAGATATAGATATATAGAGAGAAGAAAAAGCTCTTGTATGTGCTGATTCACTCCCCAAATGGTAAGGCTGGCCCAGACCAAAGCCAAGAGGCTCTAATTCCACCTGGGTCTTCCAAATGGGTGGCAAGGCCCCAAGTACTTGAGCTACCTCCCAATGCTTTCTCGGGCACATTGGCAGGAAGCTGGACCAGAATCGGAGCAGCAGGGACCCAAACTAGCACTCATAGTATGTTGTACATCACATCTTCAACTTCTTCACTACTCACAAGCAACCTCATGTGTTGCCAGTTTACCATGTACCAGTTATTTGCTCAGTGCTGCACAACAGCCTGACTTTCTGTTGATTATTCCACCTTTGAGTGGAAACTAAACCTTTCCTCTACACCTCAAATCCTTGTTTTTTCCATTTGTAAGAAATATGAATCATACTTGAAGTGCTTTAAAATTTAGGCTTGCATGCAAATTGTTGTCTGTATTTGTATGAACATCTGTGGACATTATCAAATAACTGGGAAAAGAATATGAGAAGTGAAACATATGTCTCTTTTTGACAAAAGCAGCAAAAAAAAAGATGGAAAAAATTCAAAATGAGGGAGGGAAAAAATTCAAAATGAGGGAGGGAAGAGGCAATTGCTTGCTTAGGATATGGGCACTGGCTATTGGTGCATTGGATCTCAGTCAATGTCATGCTCCAAGTCACACGGGTGGCTTGGCCTCTTTTTGGCATGTTAAAGAAATGAACCAGGGCTCAGTGCAATGATTCAACAAGCTAATCCTCTCTTTGCAAGTTCTGGGATCCTATATGGGTACCAGTTCATGACCGGCTGCTCCACATCCCATCCCATCCAGGCCCCTGCTTATAGTCTGAGGAAGCAGTGGATGACAGTCCAAGTCCTTGGGACCCTGCACCCATGTGGGAGACCTGGAAAAAGCTCCTGACTCCTGGTTTTGGAATGGCCCAGCTCCAGCTTTTGTGACCATTTGGGAAGTAAATCAGCAGATGGAATATCTTTCTGTCTTTCCTCTCTGTAAATCCACCTTTCCAATGAGAATAAATAAATCTTTAAAAGAAAGAAGGAAGGAAAGATGGAAGGAAGGAAGGAGGGAAAGAAAGAGAGAAAGAGAGAAAATAGAAAGAAAGAAAGAAAGAAAGAAAGAAAGAAAGAAAGAAAGAAAGAAAGAAAGAAAGAAAGAAAGAAAGAAAGAAAGAAAGAAAGAGAAAGAAAGAAAGAAGAAAAGGAAACTAAAGAAAGTCCCCTCCCTATGCCTGGCTGCCTCAGCAGCAAGGACTTGCTCCAAGTCTATCCTCTTTCTACACAGCAGAATTCTTAGCCCCTTTTCTAGATGACTCTTTTCAGCTGTCCACCTCCCCCTCAAGTCATCTGGGGAGCTCTTCGTAATCACTCCCAGTGCACCTGCCCCCACCCCACCCGGGGCCTCCAGAACAGCAAACTCAGTTAAGGGGGCAGGTGGGATTACTACAAATGAAGTCAAGATAATCCCAGGCAAGGACTCTTTATCCAGGAAAAGTCCCCATCTAGTCGTCCTCACAGCTCTCCACAGCCCTCCTCTTAATCATTCGCCTGCCGGAATGTGGCAGAGATTAAACCTGTTGAGGAGTGGGATGCTTTGTGGCCCTGCACGGAGAGCTTTGAGCCCTGCAGAAGGAGGGGCAGGTGGAGGGCGGTGAGTAACAAGGAGGGAATGAGGAGAGGATAGGCAGACAAAAGAGAAGCCACTTTCTGCAATCTCTCTGCGGGAAGTCTTTGTTCAGCCGGCACGTTATTTGGTGATTTAGACAAGGCATAATAATGTGCTATATCTGTTCGGCTTATTATGTGTGTGTGTCATAGGTCTACGTGTATATTACTAACTATAAAATACGGGTAATATGTGCCTGAAAGAGAGGAGAACGCAAGGGCTTCCAACTCTGTGAGAGTTTGCTTTGTCTTTCGGCACCAAATTATGATTATCCTCTCAAGACAAGCAGTGACTTTTTGTAAAGAGGCCATTTCACTAAGGAAAAATAATTGCAAAAGTTGTAATAAGTGGCTGTGTTAATTTCTACCTTCCGGAGTCTGGACAAAGAACAGCAAAAACCTTTCACTGGATATTGAGGGTCAAGTTTGTTTTCTGGCAGTACAGTGAAGGAGCAAGAGCTGGGTCAGTACAGCAACCAAACACAGCTGAAGTGTAACATGGCTGCGTGTCCACTTCCTGTTCACACACCTGCTAGAGCAAACTTGCTTACTGTTGTGTAAACAACCTTGGGGTTTGGGGAAACCTATTTGAATGAGTAAAAGAGTTACAGAGAGGCTTCCACAGTAGAGTAGGAGAAAGATCTGGAAGTGGACAAACCTGGGTTCGAATCTTGCCTCTTGCCCCTTGGAGCAGTCAGAACATCTCTGGTTCTGGGATAGCGATCCCTACCTTAGAGGCTTCATGAAGAGTGGAGGCAGTGTCCGCATCCGACACACAGTAGATTACCACTAGGAGATCACATTTGAAGAAGTTAGAGAAGGGCATATCCACCAGGGCCCATTCCCGAGCAAACATGGACAATTGTGCCAAGTTTATGAAATCTCATCCTGCATATTCATTGTTGCCTTTAGCTATTTGGATATCTATGGGAATCATCAAAGACAAGGGAAGACGAGCAGGGATGAAATGCCCCCCTTTTATTAAGCAGCGTTGGGGGTACTAAGAGAATACAAAAGCAAAGGATTGAAAACTAAAGCAACTTCCTATTTAATACACGGTCGGTGCCTTCAAGAGGTGGTTGAGAAAACTGGGCATTTGTACTGGAAGAGATAATCACTTAAAGTAACAATCCGAAAAGAATCAAGGCACTATTTCAACCTTTCTGAGGTTTAAAAAAATGTTCAGAAAGGAAAAGATGTCACAGGCAGGATGTATTCATTATCTCAACCTGTCTCAAACAGTATTTGTGTTATTCTAAGATTTCAAAATAAGGAAGAGTTGTCTTAAACTAGAACAGATAGAAAATTATCTATTAAAGAAAAAACTTGAACTTGTTAAGTGAATGTGAGTACAGTGTTCACCGTGGTTATTGATGGGTAAGTGACTTTAATTTCTATCAAATACTGTGCTATCTGCTTCATCTAAGACACTCCAAGTGATCTTCATGGTAAACCCATGACTTGGATTTTGGTATGCCATTTTACAGAGAAGGCAGGTTCAGAGATGTTCAGTAAGTTTGAGATCTCAGCCAAGTTGCAGATGGTGTAGCCCACTATGTGACTTCAGGGTCATTGCTTGTTGAAGTCTATGACACCTTCTTTCTGATGAGCAAAGTTGGATGAGTAGGACTATGTCAGGTCAAAGAGATGGATATACACCCTGGTGACCAAAGGCATCCACCTCCACAGCCTATGAGGAAAAAGAATGAGTTGGCTATTTGCTCTTAATACCTTAATTCTGTTGCCTTAGTAATAAAACCCTGACTCTTAGCAAGGCAGAGGTGTGACCTTCCCAGCCTCCTTTGTACCTGCAGGTGATCATGTGACTACATGAAGCCATATATCCAACTTCCAGAAAATATCCTTGAGAGGGAACAGAACTGTGCTCTTCATCACTGCTTCCTCTTTCTTTCTGGGTCAGAGAAAGTCAGTCCCTCCCATGGGTGACCTCAAGGACAGAGGCCACACAAAATAGAGCAACCCAGACAAGGAACCCAGGTCTCTGGGCACTTGGTAGGCTAGAGTCATCACTCATGTCCTGAGCTGCCTGTACTTGGTGTTTGAAACAAGGGGGAAATCGGCTTCCATGGAGTTTAAGTCACTGTTATTTTGGGTTCTGTGTTACTGGCAATTGAACCTAATCCTAATTAGCACATAGCTGAAGTTGGCTTGAGCCAAGAGCTTCTGTAAGTGATCAGTGGGAAAACAGGTTGGAAAGATATGGAAATCATGGAGAACTTCTCCAGTCAAGTCAAGGCATGTGTCACTTTGCAGGCTTTCTGGGAAGACAACAACAAATGCAAATGGCATTTCCAGAATACTCTGGCTGCCTGGTGTGGGGTGTCTCGATCCAGAGAGCTAATGAAGAAAGTAAAAGCATTTGAAAGCCTACTTCAATGAACCAAGTACAAGGTGTTGAGAACCTCACAAAGTAGGCAGCATGGAGTGATCAGAAGCTAACGGTGTAGTTTTGAATACGACATCAATATTAAAGGTCAGAATACAAAATGGCCTAATGTAACTGAGACTTCTCCTTGTCAAACCTCAATACTTTGGCAAAAACTGAGATATGATAAAGTGAGAGAAATTTCAAGAGGGCACAGACTTCTATTTTAGACTTGTGAAACTAGATGGTGGTGGTAAGATTCCGAGAGAGAGGACAGCCAGGGTATATATGCCTGAAGCAGGTTAGGTGCCGAGTAAATGGTTAGAAAATGTCAAGCATCAAGGAAAGAGCAGGAATTGTGCCACTAGATGAGTTTCTCCAAGAAAGGTAGACAGTGCAGGTGGTGTAGCAAGCAGCTATAAGCTCACCAGTCAAGATGCCTGTATCCCACATCAGAATGCCCAGATTTGATTCCTGTTATTTGCTAATGCAGCCCCTGGGAAGAAGGACGCTCATTTGGTTCCTGCCACACATATGAGCACACCTAGATTGAATTCCCAATTCCCATCTCTCGTCCCAGCTCAGTACCAGCCATTTCAGGTATCTATACAGTGAATTAGTGAATAAGAACTCTGTGTTTTCTAAGTCTCTCTATCTCTCAAGTTTTTTCTTCAAAGTTTAAAACATCCTAAAGGACAAAATCCAATTTGTAAACACAATAATGGAAAAGAGGCAGTGAATGATGGCGAAAGGCTGAACCAAGAGGGAAGAGGTTTGTCAGTACTGAATGCTATCTTGCAGGCTAAGGGAGTGGACTTCCATCAATAGTGAGACATACTAGAAAGCAAAAAAAAAAAAAAAAAAAAGACTCAGAGCAATGGTGAGACAGGTCATTGCAGACATTTGATGAAATTTGCGTGATAATGTCATGCGAGAGCTGAGAGAGGAAACTTAATTTCAGAAGATTGAAGGGACAGGGAGGTACATTTGAGAAACTTGGATATGCATTGAGGAAAGAAAAAACGAAGAACCAGAAAATCAGTGTAACAGAACATAATGTCTGTATCTTTATGGGAATAAGACAGTTCTAGACAGGTTGATTAGCAGTGATATAAACTGGGATGGGGAGCAAGGGGAGCCACACCCCCCCAAACACACACACACAAGCCTCGGTTTCCTTGTATGTCAGATGAAGCTTTTCATCTGCCATGTGGGATGATGGCAAAGACACATTCCTGTGCTTGGCAATACCTAGACACTGACTGGCAGCTAGTAGTAACCCATCCAACCTCTCTTTATTTCTCCCTTTATGTGCTGTGTTTTTATGCCTAGTTAGTTGCCCCTTGAGTGATTGTCCCTGTATTTGAAGAGATCAAATGAGAGTTCATAGTAAGTCCCTTCCCATGATTTAAGAAACTATTAGTTCCTTCGCATCCCATGGGGTTTCAGATTCCACAGCTGTGTTTTCAACAAGTCAGGGAAGAAGAGAACACTCCCAAGGGCTGGCTTCCATCGGTCCACACGCCCAGTGAATGTGAAAGGGTCCTCTCCTGTAACAGGGGCTGCCAAGCATTTAGAGCCAGACCACAGCCTGTCTCTAGACATCTATTTCACTTACTCCATCCTATGAAGACAGTGTTACTTGACATGTGAAAGGACCACAGCTCAGAAGAGTTTAACGGGGTCCTTTACTGCAGACTGAACATGAGGGACAGGCAGGCATGGAGCTCATCAGTGCCTAGAAGCTCTGGGTTCGACCACCACTCTGCTGGTCTCTTTCTGTGCAAGTGTTTTGAGGATAAGAAATCTTTCTGAGAGTTCTTATGAGCACCTGCCCAGGAGGATGGAAACCTGAAGATAATTCTGACTTAGAGATGAGAGGGTCACAGGATGACAGGGACGGCAGCATAGCCAGGGTCAAGGGCAGCCAGCTTGAAGAATGCACCTGTTCCCAGAGAGTGGCTCAAGAGCTGAAGTCTGGGCAGAGCCCTGTCATCCAGTTTATCCAGCAATGCTCACAGATTCAGCATCGTGATCAGCTTTGGCATCCAGACTGGCAAATCCTGCCAACTTTTATGACTTTCCCCCATGCCTATCTGCCACTAAAGTTCTACTTCGTGGAGACAGAGACTGCTCCAGGCTTCACACACACACCCCACCACCACCCACAATTGTGCAGGTTACCAGCCCCCAAGTGACTCCACCCAACACAGACACCTCGATTCTGTACAGCATGTCTAAGATGGTAACCACTGCAAATGAAGTCAGCTACATACGAGAGAGCAAAGCGATCATTTTGGTTGGGCTTATGCGTAATTACGCATTCATCAGCCAGAGCTTTAATTACCCCAAGATAAAGGTACCATTAGTGTTTCGGGGAAAACTGGCTCTGACAAAATGCACTTCTTTTGTCTCCTAGCCAGGGATAACTAACTGTTACCCTTGCCTGGGCTTAGCAGACAGTCTCCAGCCTAAACCATACAAGGTCCTAAACCATAAAAGGCTATGAACCAGCCGCAGTGTTCACAGGCGATGGAGGCCAGAAGAGATTCGGAGTCAAGGTCACAAGTCCTGCGATGGGCTGGTTCCATCAGGAACGCAGGGGAAGGAGGAGAGGGAGGCAGGGGAACCCTTAGTATTCCACTGAGAGCATCACTTTGGAACTCCTTGGCATGAAACACAGCATCTCAGGTTCAGTTCAGTCCTACAGCATCAGAACCTGTGTTTTCATATGGCCTGGAAGTCTCCGCAGGTGGGTGCATTAAATGTGCTTTGGTGGGTCCTCACCTGAGTACAGCATCGCTAATCTTCACTGTATCTGTGTTTGTTTCTGAAGAAAAAGTGGAGACAGAAATGTGTGTGGTGGGGAGGAAAAAAAAGGAGATGTTTCTCTCTCTCTCTCTCTCTCTCTTTTTTTTTTTTTTTGTTTTTTTTGGCATCTGGTAGGAGAAATAGCTTTTTGCTTCCAGGGTTGCTTTGAAAGCTAAGCAACTGGATGGGGGCAGTGAAGGGCGGAAGTAAAGGCCACAAAGCACACACAATGTCAAGTTGAAATGATTAATAAAGCTGCAGCGAGGCACAGCATCACCCGGTGTGGTGTGTGAGATGAGCGACAGACAGGTCAGGGCAAACGCAAGTGAATCCATTTCAGTGCCTCCCGCCTAAGGGCTGGGACAGGCAGCAACAGAGAGAAAAATCATTTCACAACGGATTGAAGAGGAATCCAACGAGAAATCCCCAGAGAGGCAGGACCAGATGAGAAAGAATCCTACGGGGAGATGTCCTTGGGTGGTAAGGTTGTAGACATGCTACGGTCCTCCTCACACAAACCCTGATCCAGCCCATAAATACCGGGTTTCCAACTCAGGGTATTGAATAATTAACCAAAATTCTGAGCTGTGAAGGCAATTTGGTTCTTCCTGAACACTCTGCCACACGACAGAAATGTCGGTTTGGGTGTCACATGAATCGCCTCATGGGGACTTGGCTTCCTCATCTGTGAAGTGGGAATAACCCCATCACGCATAGTTGCAGCATTCAAAGTGGCAATGCATGCTGGGTGCCTGGGACAAAGCACGTGTTCAGAATGACAGCTAGTGCTGCTCTTTATTTCCTTAACAGTCAATTTCTTCTGCCAGCTGTAACCTTACTCTGTGTTGAGAAGCGATCAAATGATTTTATAAGCACTTTTTCCTGCTTTCTTAGAATTCTCAAAGTATGATTATTTAGTCTAATTGCTCATTCTTTCAAAGAATACTTATCAGGCACATTCACCAACTAAATGATATCCCTTAGCATCACAGTACCAATGGAAGAGAAAGCATGATGAAAATGATGGAAATCAGGTGCCTGACAGCCTCTCAGTTGCATGTACTTGCATTTCCTATGACTTGGTTATGAAGCTGAGCAGGATGATGCTTGAGCCAACTCCTTGTGCCTCCCAAAAGTCCATCTGTGCCCCCAGAAATGGACCCCATGCCAAGTGAGCAGCTCTCCGTCATTCCTTCGACTCACAGAGCTCTCAGTACAATGAAGATGTTTAGTCTCATCCACTGGCTCCTTGATGTTGCTGTGTAGTCAGCATCTCATCCACCATGTCCCCATGCAGTCTCATTTCCTTGTCCTGATGATGATGAGGGAAGGGGGAAAGTAGGTCTGCACAGCTTCATCTTCTTAAACACAGCTTACATAGTGAGAAAGCCCTTAAGAGCAGTCAGTGCTCAGGGTGAAGAAGTACCGGTAGCTTCTTTTCAGAGTCCACCAATACAGCAAGGAGCCTATAGATGCAGTCCTCAGCCATTAGGCTCCGAGGTCAGAAACAACTGGATCTGAATTTCTATTCTCCATCTTAATAGGTATGGTCCCTTATCTTAGCTGCCCAATCTCTCTAAGTTCAAATTTCTTTGCCTGTTAGTAACTTCTATGTACCAGTCCACATTGTGGAAGGAATAGACAGTGTACTAGAAGTAGGTCATTTAAGGAGAGATTAATGAAGTAACTGCTAACAAATGAATGGCCACGATGTAGACAAATGGTGCAGGGCCCTAGGGTAGAAAATGCAGGGACCATCGGTGCATTACCCAGTACTGTGTGACAAGAGCTCAGAAATCATGCTGGAAGTATTAAACAGGAGCCGTAAGGTCTGACAAAGACATGTAGTTCATCCAAGGGAATCCAACAAGGCAAGGTTCAGTGGACAAAATCCTCAACCCAATTGCTCCCTGAGCCTCATTGGTTAAATCCAGCTAGAGGCCCAAAGGCCAGCCATGCAGCCAATTGATGATGTCCCTACAATCAGCATCCTGGGACTCAGAGTTGGGGAGAAAAGATTGGGAAATGGAGCTGAAGAGAAAGAGCCATTGGATGAGCACAGCTTTACTTAGCAAATCCATAGGGTGGTCATGAGCAGTCAGGAGGATTATGCACAGAAAGGGCTGGGAACCAATGACCATGTGATAAAAATCAGCTCCAAGGTTCTTCTTGCACCAACCAGAAACATCAAACTAAAGGAGTTGGATAACTTCTCTTAGATTGTGTGGAACTGGGACTATTACTGATTATCTATCAAACCAAGACTCCTAGAATGCTGCTTCCTATGTGTGAGTGCAAGGTCAGCGACAAGAGGATTTACAGAGGGATGGTTCATGTAGAAGAAAATTCTCAAGCTACCAGTAACCTTGATCACACCGTCATTCTTTACAGCCTTTCCTGCTAGGTTCAGTAGGAAGCATCAATAGAAGACCTCACAGTCTTAAGTTTTATGGCATAAAAAGGGGATTTGGGATAGACCATTGGGACTTCAGGTTTACAAAAAGAAACGCTTCATGAATCTCGGACCTGTCCCAGCTGAACCTAAGCAATTTCAGAGCTAGAGTTCATCAAAGCCAGTTCAATGCTCACAGGGCAATCTTAGACTTGACCTATTGAAGGCAGCTGGCATGTACTTCCCCATTTTCCCCATCAGCTTCACCACTGTGAATCTTTCTACAGAGATTTTTCTACTCAGGGGTGAAGCTCTTGCTTGACTGGCCAGCCAGAATCAGCACACCAGGGCTCTGGGTTGCTTAGGCACTTGGCTTGAGCCTCGCAACACTCGCATGATGCATTGAGGTGCTGTTTGGGAAAGGATCACCTCTAATGACCTTCTGGGCACTCATAACTCCATCCATATCACACAGCAGCCATCTGAAGCCAGCTATCTAAGAAAAACCCAGCTCCTGGAGAAAATATTTAATTCTATCTTCCAGTAAGATCCCAGTGAAAGTCCACGACTAGCCAAAGACCCAGTCATGTTTTTAATTAATCTGCTAAGAGAATAAAGCTCTTCTAGATTCAGAGTGATTTATGTGGAAACTTGATTTAATTGCATTCGACTTGGACTTTCTTGAGAACATCCTTGAGCCATCCGCGAAATGCTCCAGAGGATACTGTTTATTGCCGCCAGCTCCCTCTCCCTCTTGGCAACCATTCCTCCTGGCAGACTATACCCTACCCTGCACCTGGCTGTAAACCACAACTCACTGTATCCCCAGAAGAAAGAAAAACATCAGTGTGTTGCAAAAATCTTGGCCTCGCTCACGTACCCCTTGTAGCACTTACTCATATCCAAATCATTTCATCCAAGGCTTATTTAATAGGCAAAACAGAAAAGTCAAAACAATCCCCCATTAGAGTCCATTTCAGGTAACATCAGAACCAGTAACTCCTGGGCAAGGTCTCCAACGTGTCCTCCCATGGATAGACTCAGAAATACTGCCCAACCTTCAGGCAGCCCCCAGCTAATCCTCAACAAGTGGGCAAGCACTGTATTTCTAGCTGCACAGCAGGTTGAGTTTACCTTGTGACAAGCCAGCTTTTGAGCACACCGCTGAAGAGCACAGTTTGAAAATAGGAGAGTTGTAGTTTGGTCTCAGCAGCAAATTCAAGCATAAGCATGCATTCTTGAATGGATGCTTCAAGCTTCAAGAAACCCTGAAGTCAGACCTCTAATTACCAAGATTTCTACAAACCTGAACTTTATATTCAGTTTCCCAATCAGTTTCCTAGAGGAACCATGGAAATGCCATTTAGCTTTTCTCCAGCATTCAACTTTGAGGTTACCTTGTTTTCGCCAGAGACTGAGGCTACGTTGCCCATATGCCAGGAGGTTCCTCCTGAGACTCCATTTGGGAGACAGTGTGCTCATTTCCAGGCCTCGACATTTCTCAGATCTCTTGGCCTTGGTTTTCATGTTGGCCACCTGAAGGCAAAAAGAAGCCTCCCTCTCATAAGAAGGCTATGAGGACTGAGCGAGAGAATTCATCAAACAGACAGTAACACTCCATAAATCCGGAAAGCAAACGGGAAACAAAAATGTCCCTTACCCTGACACCTTCTCTTTCCCCCTCCCCCTTCTATCCCTGAAGCTAGTTAAAGCAGCATGTTAAAACCTACAGCTGTGGCTTTACAGGGAATAACTAAATGTTCAATCCTGGAGGCATTTGGAGAGCAGCACATTTGCACCTCATGGATACTGATACAGGAAAGGGTGGTGTGGGGGACAGCACATGCATAACCCTGCTGGAACCTGGAGGGCTTGTCTGAGGGGCTGCAGGCCATGAGAACCACTTCAGAGGCTCTAGAATGATCCTCTGAGGTTGGACTCTACACCCCTTTACTGGTGAGCTGCTGAGTTGATGAAAAGTGGGACAAGCTAATAGGAAACAATGAGTCCCATCAGGCGGCCTCCCCTTGCATGCTGGCTACCAAGCTAAGTGCATCATCAGAGCCTTCCAATAAATATGAACTAATCATCCCATCGCAAAGCGAGGAAATCATTGTTCTCCCTTCCTGGCCACCTGCCCAGCTGTGGCTCAGAGGGTGATGAGCTGCTTTTTATCTCAGAGTGGATCTCCCCTTTGCCCAGAGAAGCTATCTGGAGCTCTGTCCAGCTGGAAGACTTCTCCTTAGCAGTGTTTGCTTGGACCGTGTCCTTCCTTCTCTAGTACAATCCTTGTACCACATCCCAGGGAACCTCACCCTGGTGTGTGTGTGTGTGTGTGTGTGTGTGTGTGTGTGTGTGTGTGTGTGTTGTTGTTTTGTTTTGTTTTTGTTTCTCTAAATAAGCAGCCTGATTTGCTCCAGTTTCCCTAAGGATTGGACTATTCAAGAGTCCACTTTGGGCTTCCAAGACTGCATTGCCAAGAATGGAGTTGTCTTTAAATGGGTTAGAGCGCAGGAAGGAGCAGAGGAAAAGTGTCACTAGTTTATTAAAGAATGAGAATGCCCTGGATGTTCTGTAAGGACTCAAACCCTAAGACACAGAGCCCTCTGGGATAGATTCTATCTCTGTCCAGGTTCCCTGCAGTCTTCTTCAGGTTAGTTCCTATCGCTTCCTATCAAGGCTGTTTACCAGATACCCTGAATCCAAAATGGGTTTTACTATTAGAGAGGGCAAAAAAAAAATCCACGTTCTCAAGGGAATAGAGGTCAAAAGGCTGTGCACTTGGTGATAGAAGTTCTGGTTTCTTAGGAATCTCTGCACCCTAGAAGCTCCTAAATTAGAGAAAATGAGCACATTTCTGGCAAAGGCATTTCATTCCTAAAGAATAAATGTGACCTGAGCCACTATGAAAACCAACTTACAGAAATTCATGCCACTTGGATATGCTAAGTGGATCTCCAGAGAAAGGTGAGGGTCAGAGACCATTTTTGCTTATTCTGAGGTTTGCCCAGTCCAATCCTTTCTCTGTTTAGCCTGTTCTGTGGGTGACACTCCATTCCAAGTCAACCAGAGATAGGAAAAAAAATTCACTTGGTTATCAAGGCTTTCGTAAAAACATAATGACTCAAACTGGGACTAGTTGGTGTCACTGGATGCGACCATCACTGAGACAATCCAGAACAGGCAGAAGACATCTGATTGGAAAATGTGGATGGCCAAATCTGAGTTTCCGTCAGCACCCCTACTCCACTGCACACACACACACACACACACACACACACACACAAGCACACAGGCCCCCTTCCCTCTCCAGTGACCTTATCTGTCATGTACAACTGCCACCATCCATCACAGACTCGTTATCAATAAGGCGCAAGGACTCTAGAACATCTCGGGCTGTCATCTTGGCTAAGCACTCACTGTCTATTTCAGTGTCAAAGGTAAAAGATGTCCAAAAAGGATTGAATTAATCCAGCTCAGCCACTCTTTACCTTAGGTTAGTGTTAAGAGCAGAAAGAAAAAAAAGAAAGAAAGAAAAAGAAATCTATCCCATAATACCCATCCCAGAGCCTCCAAGCCAGTCTGCCTAAACGTTGCCATGGTGATGTGTATGTAAGTCGGTCTTCTCTGAACCACAGCTTCTGACTTGACAGCACCACTGGGCTCTGAACTCGGGCAATAGCAGGGGAGGACAGAGGCATGTTCTTGTTTAGGTTGAAATTTAATATTGCTTGCCTGCTACAGGAAACCTTCAGATTTGTGGGGCTTTTTCTTGCTGTCTGTATCCCTCTTCTGTTCATCCGTACTTCACCTCTCCAGGGAGAGAAAGAGAGAAAACCTGGGGATCTGGCCAGAAGGGAGTGGAACTCCCAATTACCCGCCCAGATCTGGCCCTGAAATTCGGGCAGGAGCACAGGGAGAGGGAGGCTTGTCCCTACACAGCAGCCTGGAGCCTCACTACTTTATCAGGAAGAGGCACAGAACCTCAGGTCTGCAAGGAAGTTCAGCAGATGAGCCTGAAGCCCTGGCTTGGGAAGATACCTGCACCAGGTCACCAGTACAAGTACAAGACAGACTCAGGGCTGATTTTGTCTCATGACTTCCAGCCCAGGGCTTTTCTATAGATGTGCCCATCACCCTTCTCCAGCTTACCTGAGAAGCTAATTGCCTTTATTCAGGAGCCTGGTGCCTGCCCCGTGTGGAGAAGCACAATGGATGTTAGATGGATGGATGGATGGATGGATGGGATGTCAGAGGATGGGCAGCTCTTTCTTGCTGGGATATCTGGGTCCTAAAATATACCACATCACACAATCTCAGCATGCAAGAGTTTTCCCAGGTTCACAGGTGCCCAGAGCCAATCTTCTCCAGGGTCTTCAGACCTCCCCACCTTTGTTGAGATGAAGCTCTAGCAGCTTCTCCTGGAGGAGTCCCTCCCTTGCCTGTTAAACAACATGGGGTCACTGACAAAGTGTAGGCCAAGTGTGCACGGGATGGTATGAACTGGGAGCAAGTTCACAGACTTTGTGTGTAAAGTTGTGAATGCCACCATGATGCTCCCCTCTACTTAGTTCTTCCGTTCTAGACCAAGAAGACACGCTCGTGAGAGGCCACCTTGGATCAGCAGTATAAGAGGCTCCAGAATGGGGCCAGGCTGATCAGAACTCAAGGGGATCAAGACACTGGTCATGTCTGAATTGTCACTGAAGTCAGCTCATTACCCAGCTGCAGGCCACATTAGTCACCTGCCCTCACTGGCATCCACAACAGTACCGTCCACTTCCAAATGGAAAAGCATTAGGAAGAGATATATGGTTTTTCTTTTCTTTTTATTTAAATGCTTTTAATGTATTTGACAAGAGAGATTTTTGAACCATTGGTTTATTCCCACAAATACCTGCAACAGTCATGGCTAGTCCAAGCTGAAATCCATGAGTGGCAGAGCTCTAAATAGTTGAGCTGTCACCTGTTGCCTCCCAGGATGCACATTAGCAGGAAGCCGGATCTAAAGCAGAAACTGCAACTCAAACCCAGACAGTCCAATATAGGATGCCTGCATCCAAATGGGGTCATAACTATTGTACCAAATGCCTGTCCCGAGATGTGCAGCTTCTGCAGAGAACACAGCTGCACCTAGAAACAAACACGCCTTCCTGGGATAAGCTTGCTGTTTCTTGGGCTTTCCTAGCCAAGCCAATTGGCTGGCAGCATGGTTTATCCCCTCGGTAAGAACCATGGTGCATTTGGCTGACTCTTGGTTTCTAGTCCTACCTATAATTTGAAGCAAGTGTAGAAGGCTCAGGTCAGACAACAAGGAGCCTGCAGGCTTAGAGAAGAGCCACCTAGCCTGAGTAGACATCACATGGAAGACCTAAATCCCAACAGTGCTTTGCCTTCTTAGGTGGATCTTCCTAAAAGACCAGGAGAATGGAGAATTCAAGATAGGTCTTAGGAACTCCCCAAGGCAGAGTGCAGAACATGGATAGCTTCCCCACAGTGTGATCTTCCTCGGACAATGTGCCACGTCTCTTTGCAGTATCAGGGAGAAGACAGATGCCTGAGCTGCTTCCTGAAACTCCCAAGGGAAGAGCCTATCCAGTGCCTGGCATATAGTTGTTGTTGGTTTATGGAAAAAGGCACTGTTTCTACCTCCTTCCTGGATTGTACAATCATATACCAAAGAGAAAATCAACAACAGCAGTGGGTAAATAATTAGAAATTCACTTCAGCTGGGCTTTGAAAGCTATCCTAGAGTGACTTTTACAGCTGCGCCTCCACATTTACTTTGTTGTTTTAATCAGGATGTTAGGACAAAGTGTTGTGGGGTCATCTCATGCACCCACAAAGTGCATGGGATAAGCTTGCTGTAAGGACAGTGCTTGGGCTGAGAAGAAGCGAGCCAGAGGAAGCAGGTCCAGAAAAGTGAACATGCAGTGTCAGCAATGTGTGCTCCAAGGCAGCTCAGACAGGAACATAGCTTCAGGAGGCTTCCAAGAGTCCAGAGTTGCAACAGACCAGCCTTGGAAATGGCCAAGGCTGAGCCAAGATGAGACCCTATTGGTTCTCGCTTGCCTCTGAAGGAGTCGAGCCTTTCAGACTTGTCTCTCACCGTCCAGGTAGGACAGACTTGAAGAATTCCAACTGGTCTCTTTTGCTCAAGTTAAAATAGGCAATCATGACTGTGCCTTCAAAGTGGATTGATTCTACCAAATCTTCCACTGATGGCAAACATCAGACAGTTCATTCTCTCACTACTGCTAAGACTACTGGATGGGTGTCCAGCTATGTCTGCTGTATAATCCATATGCTTAAATGTGTCACTTAACCTCAGCTGGAACTGTCATTATCCAGGCTCTGTTTGTACGTTGTGAGGAGAGACAGAAAAAGAGATTGAGACAGAGAGAGAGAGAGAGAGTTTTCCTGCATTTGCTGCTTCACTCCCTTAATGCCTGTTTCATCCAGAAACCGGGCCAAGTCAAAGCTAGGAATTAGAAATTCAACCCATGTGTCCCATACGGGTATCAGGGACCTAATTATATAAGCCATCACCAAGGGTGTGTGTTAGGGAAGAAGCTGGAATTGGGTGTGGAATTGGGACTTGAATCCAAGCCCTGCAGTATGAAATGCAGATGTCTCAAGCAAAATGCCCAGTCATGGGTTGAATTTCAAATGACAATTAGCCTATTGATCCAGCCAGTATCAAAAACTGAATTGACCATCTCACCTCCCATTGAACATCTCATTAACCACCAAGAAACAAAAGTATAAAATTATTTTGATACACCAAGGATGTTCTATTATCTAAAAAGATGTTCTATTATCTATTAGGCCTAAGCGATCAAACAATGTTTAATCAAGGTTGGCTTTCCTTAAGAAAAACATGCTGAGGAAAAGGTGAGATTGGAGTAGGGCATCAAAGAGGAATTTTGATATTGGTGTGCTAGACCCAGACATACGAAAAAATGCAATGAGCAATCCCCTGTTTATGCCTGCTTTTCTCCATATTTGAACCTCATGTTGAAAAAAATAAAGCATTCAGAAAAGCAATGCATAGGATGCATGAATCCTTGTAATGAATTTTTCTATTTTTGTTTGTTAAGGAAACGCAATCAGCATCTAGGACAACATCGCACTTTTTCAGAATCCTGTGCCAGGTTGTGTATGCATACATGAACGCATGATGGACCTGGAGAGAAAGATGCTGAGGCTAAGTTTCTACCTTCCTCAGAGGCATCTGCATGTTTTGTAGCTAAAGCCTCTACCATTTCAGGCAAGCAGTGTTGTCCCCCATTTTACAGGTGATCAAATTTTATAAGTAAAACAGATCCCAAAGCTACAAAACCAGGACATAGTGGGACCATAACTCAAAGATAGTCCTATCTGAGCTTGTAACCTCTAAACCATGTCTGATCCAGGCTGGTGAGAATAGAAAAAAAAAAAAAATAGAGATGTATGAATTGCTGCTTTCATTCTAGTCTTGTTTTCGAAATTCCAGCTTCAAATTTCCAGTGGCTTGCTGGAGATGGCCACGTGGGTAAAGGGAATGCAGTAGCCAAGTCCAAGTTAGCAAATCCAACATTACCATTTCTCCCACTTCCACGCTCACCTATGCACACACACCTGGGCTGCCCTCTTGTCTTCCTTACCTCAGTCAGTGTTTTAATTGTTTAAACAATTATTAGCATGACCCCTCCTCGCCTCACACACCCAAATCTTCTGAGTTGACCTTCTCTAGCCTCTCACCAAATTGCTTTGCCTGTCTTTTCCCACTGGAATCTCTTCTTTATCTTTACCTTTAGTCGGTGTTCCTTTCCAACAAACACACTGATTCATGACACTCTCCTAAACTAAAAAACACCTCCCTGATATTCCAAAGCCTGCTGAATAAATTAACACTCCTGCCACCCAATTCTAATTTATATTCTTGCGCCATCTTCCCTCAGTGCACCCTATTTGTTAATGACTCTAAGCTTTACCCATTACCTAAACACAGCAATTTTTGTTTTCAGTCCAATAAACATGGACTCGCCTGTGTTGGGCATGTGGATGTACATCATAATTCCTCAATCATGGGCGCAGATCATTCTTACTGTGGGAGCAGTCTTTGTGCATCCCAGTACTCCTAGCTTCTACCCACTAGAGGCCAGAGGTCCCCCCCCCAAACCCCACCAAAATTGTGACAACCAAAAACATTCCGGGACATTTGTCCACCTCCCTCAGAGGAATTCAGCTGTAGCAGAGAATCATGGCTCTTGAGTGATGCAGGCTGCTTGTCCTCCAGGAGCCCACAGCTTATCAGATGTGGCCAGCTCATCACAATGCAGTCTAGGCTGCTAAGGATGCAGATTGGAGTTGAATTCTACAGTCAACTAGGCTTTTGACTAGTTATCAACCTGACTCTTCTGTTTCTTTCACTGGGACTTTGAACATTCTAATTAACAGTCTCGGAGCCTTCAGTTACTCTTGAATAAAAGGCAAATGCCAATTTGAGCCTCAGTATCTGTTGCATGCATTGCCTATGTCAACACATGTAAATAGCTAGCGTATGGAGACCTTCAAGATGTGACATTCTGTCATCCTTCACCCTGCACAGCCTTCCATACCCCCAGGACATAGCTCTAAAGCAGCCACTGTGCCTTTGCACATGCTGCCCCATGTGCTTAAACCTTCCCACCCTTTCATACATTTCTAACATGTAGCTCTGGTGTCAGTGTTGCTGGGTTCCTTTGCAGAAGCACAACTAGGTGCCCTCTTCTTGTGCTTCACTAATATGGGTCCTGTTTACATGGTTGACTAGTTTTCTTGGGTTCCTAGAACCACACGGTCCTTGTTATAGCTGCTCAACTCAGTAAATGGAGTTAAAAGACAATAGGCAGTTTTGCCTGCAAGATCACCTGGAGAATCACAAGATCCCTGCTCTATGAAATCAGTTCCCTGAGGTCAAGATCTGTGTCTTGCTAACCTGTGTAATTCCAGCTTTTCACACAGCATCTGAAGTGTCCTAGACCGTGTTTAAATGATTAGGAGATCAATGGACCCACATTAGTCAATGCTCCAGAATTAATAAAACATAATTGTAAAGTCATCTACAATTATGGGAATAGGGTGCTGACCAAAACAATAAAACAACCTCCAATGCTAATTCAATAATTAGAGAATCATTATATGTTGAAGGAATAGAAAACCTCTCTTCTTTGGAGCTGTGAGCCAAAGTTTACATGTGTAGGTGTGAGGTTGCCTAAGAAAATACAGGATGTCACACTAAGTTTGCATTTCAGAAAACGCCCCGTGAATTTTTTTTTTGCTGTATGTTCCACATAATTTTTAAGATATACTATAAAAAAAGATTGATCATGTCTCTAACATTCAAATCTAACTGAGTGCCCTTGATTTTTATTGGTTGCCTCTGCTTACTTTTTTAAAGGCAGTCTATCAAGAGCACTGCTGTTTTCCTCTTTCATTCTTTCTGCAGGGAAGAGGCATTTGGCCCAGAAAGATGAGAACCTGTCGGACCTGCTGAGCAGCCTTCCCTCCCCCCACCAACTCCTCTCCCCAGAGGCCCCCTGTGAACCCGTGGAAGTTCTGTTGGGACTGGAAATTTAATTAACAAAATGGTAACATGCAATTTCAGGGGAGGAAAAAAAAAGTCTTATCATGAAGTTAATAAGAGAACTATTTTAATTACGGTCTTTAACAAGTTATGATCATGCCAAGGTGCTCTCTGGGGAAGGACTCACTTCCTTCAAGAATTTTGGAGCAGGAACAGGGGGTGATGGGCCAGAGATGGAAAGGCAGGTATCCTTCACTTCCCCACGGCCGCCTCTAGCTGGTGCTCAGAAACACACCAGGGAGCCCTCTTCTCCATTGACCCCCACCCCCGCCAGAGGTAAGTTAGCTGTTCTCAACTTTTCAGGTCCCAGATAAGAAGACCCAGGGAGGCACATAAACCAAACGCTCAGCTCAGCTTCCATGTGACGCCCTGGGGATGAAATCACCAATTTTCTTGGGCATCTCTGCTTCCTCTTTGCGCGTCTCTCCTGCCTGCTCTGCACTCTGAAGAGACACCTTCTCTGTTCCCTCCCCGCAAATTTGCCAAATAGCAGTGCAGTCTGTGGGCTTAGGCACAAGATGTCTGAGCAAAAAGAGATGGAAACTCTGTGCCTGGGAGGGATGGCAAGGTGTCCTGGTTGTCGGAGCACACAGATCACACAGAAGTCTCAGCACTGTGGGTGGGGGGGTGTGCTGAAGCCCCTCCCATAGAAATCCACATAGGCATTTCCACGGAGAAGGCCCGGGAAGCTCTGCCACCCCACAGCAACACAGCACACTCAGTGCCCAGCTCGGCCTTCCACACAGTATTCCCCCACTAAAAGAAGGAAGTGGGGCTCCTTGGAGAAATGGCAGATATCAGGGATGGGCCAGGAAATGGACAAGATGAGCCTGGATGTTGTATGGTTCCGTAAATCAAGGAGATGCTGAGAAACTGAGGAAGCCATGTCAAAGGGGCACGAAAGCAGCTTGAAGAAGCTCCCTCTTGCCAAATATGGGATAATTTGGTAGCAACACAATAAGCATATGATTCATGAAGGAAATAGGAATCCTTGGGTCCTCACATAGATATAAACCAATAAGTTGACAGTTCAATGAGAAACAGAACGTTTGCATAGTCTTAGAATACCTTCCCACCACACACACACACACACACACACACACACACACACACACACACAATGTTTATTAATGACATAGTGGAAAGGCACAGTTTTATGATGGGGTAGCTTGGCAGACATACTTTAATCAAGTTTTTGAAGTTGTGTGCCCCACATCGATGTGCAACGAGGAGGACATGGCATTGTGCTATAACCCTGCCAAAGATATGCCTCCTAAGTTGAGTCCTTGGGAATCAGTAGACAACTATAGTTGAGAGACAGTCTAAGAGTAGCTGTCTCATGGTTCTCAAAGCTGTTGATGTTGGGGCCTGTGCTGTGGCAGAACAGGTTAAGCCGCTGCCTGTGACACTGGCATCCTATATGAGCACTGGTTCAAGTCCTGGCTGTTCCACTTCTGATTCAGCTCCTTGTCAGTGTGCTATGGAAGGAAGAGGGAAATGATCCAAGACCTTGGGCCCCTGTTGCCCACAAGCGAGATCCAGGTGGGCTTCTGGACTTCTGGCTTTCTGCTAAAGCCATCTGGGGAATGAACTAGCAGCTAGAAGATCTCTTTCTTTCTCTCTCTGAAACACTGGCTTTTAAATAAATAAATATTTTTAAAAACTGTCGATGTCCAAAAATTTAGAGCAATTGTGGTGGTTCTAAGGACCTAAGGGGACCACGATGAGTAAATGATCATTTGTTCCCTTTTCCATAAAAGATGCTCATTTGGTAAGCGTGAGGGACTCTGAGAATCAGGTGGTGGCCATATGTCAACGTTGATGTCTGGCCACAGTGGCCACACTGTAGCTCTACAACCTGTGTGGCCACAGGGAAGCAGGGCATGGCTACATAGAAGCTAAGCAGGAAACAGTGACAGTGACAGATAGGTTGTCACAGTGCTGGAGCAGTGTCTTGGCAGTTTACTCCCAAATGGCCCAGAGAAAACAGTTCTTTGTATAATAGATCTCCTAAAAATCTGAGGCTGCTTTCAGACAAAACAAACAAACAAACAAAACGAAAAACAACAGAAACAGCTACAACAGATCTTTACAGGTAAGAGGGGAAACTGGGTGTCAAGATTTCACCAAGACTAGAAGACTAATGACTTCAAGCAGGATCTCCAGACTTAACAATGCAACTTCAAGACACAGAAGGTCCCAGAGGACCCCCAGCTCCTCCCCTCCCAAGAAGTCTGTGATGATTGACAAGCCATGGCGTGAGAGCAGCCTCCCAGGTGCCGGCTTCACTTGAATGTGCTTCTTCCCCGGGACACCAGACCTCACCCTACCTGTCGGTTGGTATGAGAAAGACTTCGCCTCTTTCCTTCCATCACTCCAACCAGGCTGCACACATGGGCATCGCGTTTCTCTTCCTCTCCCACCTGAAGAACTCCTGGAAATGTGGCTCATACTCGTCCACCCTGAATGGAACAACTGCCTCTCCCAGGAGGAAGTCTCATTGCACAATCGCTTTATCCTCCCTGTCTGGGGTCTCCACAGGAGGGGTCCAGTGTGTAGGCTGTAGCCAGCCCATGTCAAGGTAATGTATGTGAAGAATGCAGCTCAGTGACTGAATCTGCATGAAACACAGATGAACGCATCCCCATGTCACAAACCCTCCTGGATGTCTCCACTAAACATGCACTCATCCAAGGCATGTTCCTCTAGGCTTAGTAGTCAAGGAAACCACAGGACACAGTGGTATCCCTTTGCCTGCTAGTTTAAGTTGGAAAGACTGCAGCAAAAGGAAGGGGGAGAATGTCTCGTGGACCTGTTCAGGTGTTATTCTTCATCAAACTCTCCAGAAGAAGGAAAAGTAGAAGTTATGGGTCTTGGCTTCTGGCTTGCCATAGCAATGGGTAGGTCAGCAAGGTGGCTCAGATCACATACCATGGCCTTGGCACCCAACGCCACTTGGCACCCTGACAAGCCAAACACGAAACTGCCAGGTTCCTTCCCTGCCACCCACGCTGCTGGGAATCCAACTCCAATATGTAATGTTTGAGTTTGCTTAAAAGTTGGGAAGAACAACCCACAGGCCCAAAATTGGGACTGATTGCCCCAAGAAATAGGCACCTGTCTTCAGTCCCATAAGGTACTTCTCTGTGAAAGAGTGTGACTATTCTGAAATGAAGCCCAAGCTCACACTTGGCTACTGGGTTAGTTAAGATGCTTCTGGCTGTAAAATAAAGCTTATTATGCCATAGAACCAGAAACCTGAAAGTAGGTGGTCTCAGGGCAGACTAATTCAGCAATTCAAATATAGTGGGTATCTGGGGAACCTTCCCTGAAATTCTCTTTGCTTTCCTTCATGATCACAGAATGACCATCACAGCTCCAAACATCAAGTCCTGCATGAAGCACCTATCACTGCTAAGCACAGATAGCATGTTACCCGCACACAGCTCCTAGATTATTGTCCTGCATGCTTCCCTCCACAATGGCCCCAATGATTTTCAGTTCTGTTTGCATAAAAGCAGCTTTGAGCATGTTACTCTACACTCATTCTTTAAAACACAATCTAGTTTTTTTAAAAGATTTTTATTTATTTTATTACAAAGTCAGATATACGGAGAGGAGGAGAGACAGAGAGGAAGATCTTCCGTCCGGTGATTCACTCCCCAAGTGAGCCGCAACGGGCTGGTGCGCGCCAATCCGATGCCGGGAAACAGGAACCTCTTCTGGGTCTCCCACATGGGTGCAGAGTCCCAATGCATTGGGCCATCCTCAACTGCTTTTCCAGGCCACAAGCAGGGAGCTGGATGGGAAGTGGAGCTGCCGGGATTAGAACCGGCGCCCATAGGGGATCCCGGGGCGTTCAAGGCGAGGACATTATCCGCTAGGCCACGCCGCCGGGCCCAACACAATCTAGTTTTAAAGATGATGTTTTACAGGTTTCTGTGTTTTCTGTTTCCTGCAAGGAGTCTTATTAAATAATCAAAAAGATGTTTGCAAGTGGAAAACAACTAGCACAGAACCTGGGAACACTGTGAGTACTGAAAACTTTGTCTTCCTTTTCTGTTCCTGACATCCAGGGCTCCTAGCCATCACCATGGCTCCTCTTCAGCCCTTTTTCAGCAAAGTGGCGTCCCTCATGTTTTTTGGCCAGACTCCTGTCTTAGAAACAGGATGGACTGTCACTTAGAGGCAAGCTTCTCTCATCAGCTTCAGTTCACCAGCAGAACCTGTGCTGAGTTCTGCCCGTGAGATCAATTCCACAATGCTTTTGTACAGAGCAATTTCCCAGCTTTTAGGAGACACTCTGCATTCATTCACCCTTTCTGAGACACATGCCCAAGGTCTTGGGTGATTCAGTGACCTTCAGATGGCAGTCCAAACAAGACTCTTTCCTCAATGGATTAGTTTCAAAATTTTAGTTACCTGGCAACAAGTCATCAATCACGTTAATCGGCCTCACCATCAAACAAAGGAGGTGTGATCATGCTTGATGTGAACACGAGGAAGTGAGATTCAGGAAGGTTCGTGGACTTATCTGCAGGCTGCACAGCTGGTGGGAAAGCCAGGGCTAACCTCGAGTGTTCTGGGTTCTGATGCTTTTCCTTTTTGCCATCTGAGGTGGCGATGGGTCAGAGTGGAGGACTCAGCCTTACAGAGCTGCACAATGGATTCCATGGATTCATTCAACAAACACTTTTGCCATGTGCTGAGAATTGCCAGGGTTGCAGAGTGAAGAACATCCACCCTGTGGTAGGCAGAAGGGCCTTGAGCTCATTTGCTCTGGTCTCACCAAGGCACCAGCAGCTGAGCCTTGAAATTCAATTAACTGTAACAGGTGATTTTTTTAATTATTAAAATTAGTAATCTTGTATGTCCAATGAATGATGTCATGAATATCCAAATAAAGGTTCCACGTGCCCAGTTCGGAGGATCATATAATCAATAAAACACAACAGAGTTCCCGATCAGCAAAGATCTCCCAGTTGGGTAGGGTTTGTGTTGGTGCAAGGTAAATGCATAAATTATTCATTTCACAAAAAAAGAAAGCAGAAAGGAAACCAAGCAAGGTATGCTATCTGAAATGAAAAACTACTGCAAATTCTTGGAGTTTAGGCAAGAGAAGATCCTTTCCAAGCAAAAGCATCTGAGCTTGGAGCTGTTCAACCTGCATAGATAGTAATAGAGTTGGACAGGAGAAAGAAGAAGGAATGATTTGATACCTCTTGTTGCTGTGTAGGCAAAACATCCCCTTCTTATTTTCATACACATTGCCATGTAGGAAAATTCCCCTCCACATCCCTATATCACATTTAAATGCTCAAGCTCCACGGGGCACACAATGAAGAGGCTGCATCATGCTGGCTCTGCAGCTGTTAGCTCCTGGTGAGCAAAGAAGCCAGGCAAGGAACAGGGAGATGAAGTGACAGACTGAGGTCAGCACCTCGCTGGTGTCATTGACGCTGTTCTTGGTGAAGTTTCCACTTCTCTGTATGCTGAGACTAATGAGCTTTGTCCCTGCCCTACTGCAACAGGCAGAGTTGCCCAGATTCAGGCACCTCTGAGCAGAAACTGAGCAAGGAAAGACAGGCGTGGGTTCTCCCTGCCCCTCACCTGTGTTCAGCAGGAGACTACACATGCATGTCAAGCATCCTGCCTTGAGAGTTAGGGACATCTTCTCTGCTAACATGGGATGATGTGCGCATGGACTGTGACATCTCACACTTACCACCTCCTGGCTTTTTTCCACATCCACCCTACCTGCATCCAAGAGAGGATCAGTGTGCCAGAAAAACTGAAGTTGTCTGCTGTCTTGACTGATTGGAATGCTTTTTGTTGTCTGCATTCCTAACCAACTCTTGCGGCCACATCTCGGACTTGCCACCACCCAAAACGATCCCACTACTGACATTTTAAAACCTGAGACCTCTAACACAATGCCCTATCTTCCCAGTCCTTTCTCCTTGCCCATTCTCTCACCTCATCATGATCCCCAGACTCTGAACTCCTCCCTTTCCCGCCAGTGTGGCACCTCACTCCTGGTGCCATTTTCTTTCCAACTGAGCTCAGTTGGCCATGCTGCTCTTGTGCCAATAATTTTGACAAGGCTGCTTGTTTTTCCACCTCCAACCCCTTTCACAGACCATGCCAAACACAGGATGATTTCACTCCGTATTTCCCAGTGATCATGCTCCCCATCCTCATACCCCTACCCCCGAAGAATGGCCTTCAGGCCCCTCACCAGCAAGCTACAGAGTACCAACATCTGACCTCACATGGGCCTCTCATGATGCTTTGCGATCCTCCTGGTCCTCTCCATTCCACATTCCTCTCAGTAGTAATGCTAGGCCTGCAAGCCCCTTCTGTTATCACTCAAAATAGGGGACACTGAATAAAAGAAAACCAGACATTCAGATTGCACCACTCCTAGTATCCAGGGACAATCCATACACTCTTGCCTATTTCTGTGATAAATTCCTATAAACAATTGATTCCAATCTTCCTTTCTCTCTCTCTCTCTCTCTCTCTCTGTTCTCTCATTCTCTTAACAATACCCTTAACTGGTCTATTATCTTGAGTTTATTAACTTACATTTCCTCTAAACAATATTCTCATATTCTTTCTCTCCCCACCTCTGCTCTGCTCTCCCCCTCTCTGCTTCCTCAGCACTCCAATTATACTACCAAGTTTTTGTTAAGTTTAATCTGTATCTCTATTTTTTCCTCTCTCAATGACGTCTTATTTTACTGGATTTGTTCGTCTCCTTCCTTTTTTTTTTTAAGATTTATTTATTTTATCACAAAGTCAGATATACAGAGAGGAGGAAAGACAGAGGAAGATCTTCTGTCCGATGATTCATTCCCCAAGTGAGCCGCAACGGCCGGTGTGCGCCAATCCAATACCGGAAAACAGGAACCTCTTCCAGGTCTCCCACGCGGGTGCAGGGTCCCAATGCATTGGGCCATCCTCGACTGCTTTTCCAGGCCACAAGCAGGGAGCTAGATGGGAAGTGGAGCTGCCGGGATTAGAACTGGCGCCCATAGGGGATCCCAGGGCATTCAAGGCGAGGACTTTAGCCGCTAGGCCACGCCGCCGGGCCCTCTTCTCCTTTGTATAAAATAGTTCTCCCCAGTGTCACAATGACCTTCCAGTTCCCAAATACAGGTCCTACTGATACCCTTCTCCTTTTTTTGAGTTTCTAAAATTTACTCATTTGAAAGGCACAGTGACAGAGAGGGATACACAGAAAGCCAAGAGACCTTCCATCGCAGGTTGGCTCTTCCAAGGGCCGCAACAATTGGGACTGGGCCAGGCTACAGATAGGAGCCAGGAACTCCACCCAGGGCTCCCACATGGGGAACAGTGGCCCAATTGCTTGGAACATCATCCATTGTTTTCCAGGTGCGTTAGTAGGGGGTTGGATTGAAAGCAGAGTCTGTAGGACTTGAACCAGCATTTTAATATACAATACAGACAGCCCAAGCCACATCTTAACCAGTTACATCACAACATCATCCCCCCTTAGTTGTTATTTCTGCCACAGTTGTTATACTATCAACAGAATGTTCTCCTACTTCATGTTGTCCATATTGCACCCTCCCCATGCATACCAAATCCTCTTGTCATCCGAGTGCTCCTCTGTGGCTCTTATCTCAGACATGGGCATTCCCAAGATTCAGTTCTCTCTCTCACCCCTTTTCATGACAATCTCGACCACTCAAAGCCTTCACCATCCATGGGCTAATGATTTCTCAATGATACTTCAACCTACTCTCCTCTGCTGCCTTTCACACTCAAAAGACACAGCTTCCTGCTAGACGTCTACCTGTGGGCCTCCCCTGAGCATGTTACTCTAGGCAAGCCCAAAGCTTCTCTACTCACCTTCCCAACTATGTGCTTTCTAATCTGCCCGTCTCAGAGATCTGAACCTTCAGCCACCTTTGGTCCAAGTCAGAATAACGAGGGCTATCTCAAATGGTCCCCTTTCTCTCCCCTTCATAGGTAGTAGAAAATTTTATCTGGTTGATCTCAGCCCCAGAAGATCTCTCAAGTCAGCTGTCCTCTTTCCATCACCTTTGCACACTACTGCTCTCAACTTCTTTGCCTGGAATTTTGCACAATGTTCTCAAGCACAACGCTCTTAAGCTGATCCTTCCAGCTCCAGCCCAAGTCCTCTATATTATATCCTGTCTGCATGATACTGCGGCATCTTTCTTTCTCTCTTTTAAAAATTTTCACCTTATTTCTTTGAAAGGGAGAGAGAGAGAATGAGAGAGAAAGCGAGAGAGACCATTGGGTACTTTCCAAATGGTCACAACAGACAGGATCTGGTTAGATCCAAGACAGCAGGCAATGAACTCCATCTTGGTCTCCCTCATGAGTTCAGGAACCCAAACACTTGGGCCATCTTCCGCTGCTTTCCCACGTGCATGATCATGGACCTGGGTGGGAGGTAGAGTAGCCAGAACTTGAACTGGCATTCATTTAGGATGCCAACATTGCATGCGGTGCCACAATGTGGGCTCCCAAAGGCAGCTTTCTAACCTATAAATATCTCATTCCATATATCTGAAAATCTTTTTGAGTGCCTACTGTTAGTTGGATAAAATGCATCCTTTCTTGATGGTATGTATTTCTTTTTATCACACAGTATCTTCTGCTTGATGATCTCAGTGCCTTAAGGTGTGGCTTAGCATCTGTGTAAAATAGAAAGCTCCCACGCGTGCCTCTTCTCCTGCCCTCTTGCCTGCCATGAGCGCTGTATCTCTGACATGTCTTCCCCTGAGAAGTCTCCCATGACCATGCAGCAAGACTGTGGAGCTCCTCGTCTCAAGGCATCATGCTTGTGGTAGGACTGTTCACCTGTTCCTTTATTTCTCCAAGGGAGAAATCATTTTCTTTCATTTTTATGTTCCCGGGGCCATAGATACAGGCACAGTGAGTGTCCTAACATTCTGTTGAATAAATTCATAGATGAATAGAATTTAAAAAAAAAAAAGGAACACTACTTCCAGACTTTATTTTTAAAAATACACAACTGGAAACAAATGTGCCAACAGAATATCTGTGATATTCATAAGAACAGCCAAGCCCAAAGAGGGGCGATTTTATCTGGGAAAATTATAGACTGGATCCTTTAACATGCATCAGTGTCAGTGGAGAAGCCTTCACTGTCCATTAGCATTGCTGGTGTTAAATCGCCCTCCAAACCCGCAGAGTGCTCCCAGTGTATGCTAAGTCCTCTGACCTCTGACCTTCCCCTTTGGACATCCGGCTCCTGGAGATGGCGAGTCTGTCCCACAGACAGCAGATGAGCCATCTTCCAATGCTCCTCTGCCAGATCCTTTGAAATCGCCTTCCACTGCAGCTCTCTGTTGGTCTTGGCAGCAGTCAGCAAGTGGCTCGGTCCCATGGAGATGGGAGTTGGGGCTCCGGGTGGCCAGTTCAGCTCCTCTTGCCTACAGTTTCTTGGGCCTGTGATTTAGCAACAAGCCAGGCCTGGGCTGGGAAAGCCGCAAAGGGCTGTACCCTGACTCCAGCTTGGTTTGCAAGCCTCTGAGCTTATTCTGCTATCCTCCAGCCTCCAGACGAGCAATGCTCATGGGAATGAAGCCAAAGGGAAAAGGGTGGAAAAAAGAAATGGCTTCAAAAGAGCTGAACCCGACCATGCTGTTGCTTAAGATAGAATCAGGGCTCCTAAAACCTTTTAGACCATTTTACGGTGTTTGTTCTGGGCTTGAGGTGAAGAGCGCTGAATGTCGGATGACTTCCTGGAGAGGATCTGTCCATGAATGCCCTTGAACCTCTTCATACCCTGCCCCTCTTCCAACTCCCCATGCCCACCCAGAAGTGCTAACAACTAAAAACAGAGACTCCAGAGGCCTTTTCATTAACCCCTCAGTTTATACAGCAAGCCACTATGAGAAGACAGCCAAAGTCGAGGGCCATTGTCTTGGAGAAGATTTTATCAAATCATCAAATCGGTAGCTGGGTTTTTCCTTGTTCCCAAACAGTAGTGCACATGTGTGCATGTGTCAAGCAAACCAGCTCAGGTCTATAGATCCAGGACCTGGAGATTACTGGGTCAGCACAAAAAGTATATATTGGGCCCGGCACAGTAGCCAAGAGGCTAAAGTTCTCGCCTTGCACACGCCAAGATCCCATATGAGCCCCAGTTCATGTCCCAGTGGCCCAGGTTCCCATCCGCCTCCCTGATTGTGGCCTTTGAAAGCAATCAAGGACAGTCCAAAGCCTTGGGACCCTGCACCTGCATGGGAGACCCGGAAGAAGCTCCTGGCTCCTGGCTTCAGATAGGCTCAGCTCCGGCCGCTGCGGCCACTTGGGGAGTGAATCAGCAGACAGAAAATCTTCCTCTCTGTCTCTCCCCCTCTTTATAAATCTGCCTTTCCACTAACAATTTTTAAAATCTTCAAAAAAACCAAAGAAAGAACCTCAAAAAAAAAAAAATCTTCAAAAAAACCCTACATATCCTACTTTTCCTTGTAAACTGAAGCAAACACCAGCATGTGTTGTTAAGTAGGCCATGTATTGTGGCCCCTGAAGACTTCATTTATCAAAATATAATCATGTCATTGAATGCTCACAACAAATGAGAAGAGCTTCCATCTGCTGGCTCACTCCCCACATGCTCACAGCAACAAAGAAGCTAGGACTACGAGTGACAAACTGCACCCAGATCTCACACACAGGTGGCAGGAGTCCAGCTAGCTGAGTCATATCCACTTCCTCCCTGGGTCTACATTAGCAGGAAGATGGAGTCAGACACTCCAAGGTAACACACAGGTGTCCTAACCAGGCCAAACACCCACCTCTCCTTGTGTCTTTCTTTTTAAGGAAACCAAGAGAGAAAAGGAAACTTACCATACCACCTTCTTTTGAGCCTTAAGCCATATCCTAACAGGCAACAGTTCAGGAAGAGCATATGGACTGCTCGTGGCTTTCCCCAGCAGCTGCATCAGGCGCGGTCCCTCCATGCTCCTCAGCTCCAACTCAGCTCAGCTGTATTCCTAATCAAACCCTTCTGATCAGTCTTTGCCTGGAGGCTCTGCATCAGCTCCAGACCCCTCGAACCCAACTCTCCCCATGAGCAGGACTAATGTGACCATTACACCAGTGGACTCACGGGAAGAATGTCAAAAGAGATCAGGAATGTCACTGTCACCTTGCTGCCCAGCACTGCAAATGTATCAACGATGCTACGTGGAGCAGGAGAGACAGGAAGGAAGTTCTGGGCTGAACAGGCATGTGCCACAGCATAAAAGCACAGGCAACATAGGCTCCAATTTTTTTTTCTTGCATCTGTTCTGATCATGCTGATCTGGGGCCTTCTTCCAAATCAACCCTACCCTTCCAGGAGTGGGGTAAGGCCCTGGCAGAGTATGTGAACCCCCTCCTACCTCACGTTCCTGCGAGCATGATCTCATCAGCACCTCCTTGTTCCGGCCTTGCCATGAGATTGCAGAGAATGAGCTCAGGGAAAGGAGGGGCTGAGTCAGAAGCTCACGGCCAGACCATCTCACCCGTTTGAACAGATCTCCTTCCGCTTCCATGGCAGCCCTTGTGAAAAACAGCCTGCCATGTGCCAGAAGCTGCCGCCCTCTGAGCGTGCCTTCTGGTTCCAATCCTTGCTCCCAACTCTCCACTTTAGGTGGCCATTCTCCTCCCACTCCACCAGCTCCTGTCCTGCTAAGCTGATACGCTGCTCCGCAGCCCCAGGACCAGTGGAGAGGGCAGTCCACATAGGTACAGGTGCTTACAAAGGAAAGTGTGGGTTGGACTTTGATCTGTCACAGTTCCAAGAGCTTTTCGGGAGTGAGGCATGACCATAGATTTTACTAAAAGTCTTTGGGTGAAAATTCCATAAATCTAGAAACTGTGAAGCTCAGTGGAAATTTAATTAAATAAGTTAATATATGGAGAATGTTTTGGACAATGTTTGGCACACACTGAGCTCTGTAAACACTGAGAAATGAGTAAGATTTGGGGAAATTCACATGTCAGTATCCTGGCAGTCTAGCAAACAGGGTTGAGTCTTGGCTCTCCAAATTCTAAGCTTACCTTTGGTTCTCAGCACCACATCTTGCCCTCAAAGCCAGGGAAATGCTTTTATTTCCCTAACTTCTATGTTGACACGGCTTGAATGGAGTCTCTCCCTATCTCTTGGGTTGCATGTAGGGAGCAATTGTCCTGGCTTCCTCATCTTCACCACTTGGGCTCAAGCTGCAACCATAGGAAGGCACTAGAAAGCCTGTGTGAGTTCTCTTCTCCCAAACCCATTGGCAATGGTTCTACTTGGCTTCTGAGCAAAGTCAGGTTCTGGAGATTTTGCGGCAAGAGGGTCAGAGTTGCATAGAAAGACAAGATCCCAGTGGTTCTAGCTTCAGGCCAGGCCTCAGTGTGCCCACCTCTTGGCTGCCAGCAAAACTATACAGAATTCCTTACTAAACAAATTGCCCAAATACCCTTCAAAATCAAAACTCAAGAAGGGAGAGCCAAAGGAGACAAGAATGCTTTCTTCTGTTTCACAACTTCCAGAAGCAAAGATGGAGCCTGGCTGAAAAAGGAAGGAAGCCCCCTCATCCACATGAGCACAGCTCCCCTATGAGAAGCTGACCTCCCAGCGCTGCAAATCTCCCAGGGATTATGCCCAGCTTGGCCACTCCAAGTAACGGCTGAGATTCTGCCCACAGTCCTCCCCTTCCCCAGGAGAAGGCAGTGACAGATCGACTCTCCGGAGACACAATGAAAAGACGTGAGTCAGAAGATGTGGGAGGGGAATTGGCTCCAAGTCCCTGGCACAGGGTACCAGCAGCTGGATGGGCTGAAGACAGAGGGAGATCCCCAACGAGAAAACACCACCATCTCCAGCCACCTTCTTTCCAGCCTACTTAGTTATTTCAGAAATATGCCGGACACGGAATGGGCAAGTCTGAGAACCCAAGAGACATTTGCAGAGAGCCACTGGTGCTTTCTCTGCGCCAGGAACTCTTCTGGATTCCGGGATGGCAAACAGCAGGTAGGTGGTTGTACATTGACCATGCAGCAAGGGTGAGAACCTGGCTTTGGCGGTTCCCAGTGCACACACTGCCAAGGCTCTTAGGAATAGCTGGTTTGCAGTTGAGCAAACCAGGGCTTAGAGAGGGTTAAGGTTTGTCTACAACACACAGCACCATGGTTGGGTAGCAAGACCTCCCTTTAGCACCCAGGACACAGTACGAAGACAGCATGAAGGAGCAAGGGCATGAATGCGTAAGAGAAAACCCCATGTGGCCCTAACTCAGTGTAGGCCACCACCTGTTTGCCACCTGGGGACTGCATGGTGGACTCCAGGGGACCACTGTGGCAATCTCAGTATGCCTACATTATAGAGTTAGAGCCTAGGATTCATTCTCATGCAAAGTCTCGCTCCTCAGAAAATTAAGGAAGTTCATGCGCTCGTTCATACACCTTTCTGAAAAGGGAAAGTTTTCAATTACACACCATGAAGCTGGTCAATCTTCTGGCTCCTTTTTGGAGAAAGGAAAAAGGAGTTATCACTGATTTAAGCACTGCCCCATGGTCTATGTGCCTTTAAAAGCACAGCAGGACCAAACATTGTGACGCAACAGGTAAACCACTGATTGGAATGTCTCCATTCATATCAGAGTGTCTGCTTTGAATCCCAGCTACTCCACTTCCAATCCAGCTTCCTGTTCATGCACTTTGTTCCCTCAAGTCCTCAATACTCTGCTGCCTGACTTATCTACCACCCCCTAAAGCCAACTACACAAAACTGCCTTTACTCCTTGGTGACCTCAAAAACAATTTCTGGTTACTTCAAGGCATGTGCCCTATCAACTTTTCTAAAAGACGTATTATTTTAAAGTCAGAATTGCACAGAGAGAGAGAGAGATCTTCCATTCACTCCCCAAATGGCCACAATGGCCAAAGATAGGTCTGGCCGGAGGCAGGAGTTTCATCTAGGTCTCCCACATGGGAGGCACAGGCCCTAACACTCCGGTCATCCTCCCCTGCTTTTCCCAGGCCATTAGCAGGGAACCAGATCAGAAGTGGTACAGCCAGGACATGAGCCAGTGCCACTGCAGGCAGCAGCTTAACCCTCTGTATCACAGTGACAATCCCTGTCCTGTCCTCTGTAACATGTGGTAAATTCTTTGGTGTTAGATGGATTTGGGACCTCAGTTTTGTTCAGTCACCTACCACCCAGATGGCCTGGATCATACTGCCTGACTTCAGGGAGCCACAGTCTTTTCTCTTTCATAGAGATGATGGCAGCACTCACTATTGCTGCAGTGACTTAAGAACACATGACGGTATGTGCACTTTCAATGTGGGCCATCATCTACCGTTCTGCAATGCACAGCTTCGACTGTGTACAATAAATGACAAACACGCCCTAGCACCTAGAGCTATCTGTGTTCACGCAGGTGCTCAAAACACTTATTCCGTGGGTGGTGTCTTAGCAGGGGCTGGCCAAACTCAGCTCAATCCCACGGAGCCAGGGAGCCCCCATCATCGGACTCCATTCCCTTCCTCTATACCCCAAACTTCCTATTTTGGATATATATAACTTCCTGGGAATCTCATGACCAAGGGTGGGGAAACACCGCCGGGAGGTGGAAGGGAGAGGGCAGGAATCATACTCAGAACTTGGAGACCATCAGATACCACCCTCCCCTGCCCAGCCTAGAGTCCTGGGGCATCCTGATCCTAATTTGCCTCCATCTTTAACTCCACACTCCCAGCAAGAAAAGCCAGGTCCCCCGGCCCCAGACATGGCATTGCATTTGAAATCTGGCAGCCCAGCTAAAGAGTTAACACCACCTCGTGTGCAGGGATTTCTCTGTAATCTGCACACATGTCAGGGGATCAGGGCTGTGGGAGGTGGTGCTAGTCTGTGGCAGTTGCTCAGGCCGTTGGCCCACAGCCCACCAAGCTCCCAAAGCCCTCTTGTCCAAGTTGATTTGAAACTTAATTAAGAACAACCCAGCAGAAGCCAAGGTCCCTGCGGGGGCCATCACCCCTGAACCTGGAGAAGGCCCAGGTGATAAGCATCTCTTGGCAGAACAAAAGTAGGGAGAACAGCACACCCTCTGCTCCCCTGTGACAACACCAGCAAGACCCGCCAGGGCCACCACAAGCAGAGAGGTGGGGGCTTAGCAGGGGACATAGCTGAGCCTGTGGCTGATGAGAAGAGAGGAGGCCCAGAACTCCAAGCAGCCTGGCCACAGTCACGCTCCTACTGCCCAGAAGGGACTTGCCTGCCCCTTTGCCTCTCCATCCCACTCCTACCCCACAGTTGAAAGGCCTGAGACTTGGCTCAGCACTGTCTGAGAAAGACTAGCAGAGTCAGAAGGACTGGGGAACAGACAGGATGGAAACAGAATGGGGCTTGGGCAGGCCTGCAGAGCTGGCAGGTGCCTGGCGGGCAGAAGCACGAAGAAGCAGGCTCTCTGTGGATGAGCCAGATGCCTGGGAGGTCTCATCACGCGGTGCCGTGGTCCCCACCATGGAAGAGCCCTGGATTCTGGATGCTGTCGCGAATATGGATTATGAAGCCTCCACTCAGACTTAGGAAAAACTGCCTGCAAAAGCCAAGGAATCAGCATTTTTACAATCCTCCTCAGGAGACAGGTGTTTGTCCCAGTGGCTCAGGTCCTCCTGGATGCCACTTCCCTTATCAAAGATTCTGGGTTCAAGTCCTGGCTCTGCTCCTTATTCCAGCTTCCTGCTAATGCGCACCCTGGAAGGCAGAAGATGATGGCTCAGGTATTTGGGTCCCTGCCACCACGTGGGAGACCCAGAAGGAGTTGCCGACTATTGGCTTTGGCTTGACTCAGCCGGCCCTGGCTGTAATGAAATCCAAGAATAGGAGATCTCTCTGTGTCCCTCTTCTGTCTTTAAAAAAAAGAGAGGGGGGATTTATTTATTTTATTGGAAAGGCAGATTTACAGAGAAGAGGAGAGACAGAGAGGAAGACCTTCTGTCCGATGCTTCACTCCCCAGGTGATTCCAACAGCTGGAGTTGTACCAATTCGAAACCAGGAGCCAGGAGCTTCTTCCGGGTCTCCCATGCAGGTGCAGGGTCCCCAGGCTTTGGGCCGTCCTTAACTACTTTCCCAGGCCACAAGCAGGGAGGCGGATGAGAAGGGAAGCAACTGGCATAAAAATCAGCGCCCATATGGGATCCCAGTGCCTGCAGGGCGAAGACTTTAGCCTCTAGGCTTGCATGTCAGGCCCTCCTCTTCTTTCTTTTGAACACATAAAATAAAGAAGTAAAAATGATATGTTTCAGGTGATTTTTGACCACATGTGTTAGGGATTAGAATTGCTGAGAACAGACTGGCAAATGACAGCTCATGGGCCAAGTCCAGCCCACTGCCTGACTTTGTAAATCAAGTTTTATTGGAACACAGCCACACCTGTTGTTTATAAATTTGTCTATGGCCACTTTTGCAATCTAATGAGGGAATTGAGAAATTTCAGCAGAAATGTAGGACCAGCTTCCAAAACGGCACCAACGTAAGCTTCTCTCTTAATCTCCTTTCTCCCCAGTCTTTCTGACGTGTCCTTGAACATGTATTGATTGTGTGTATGTGTCTCGGAGTGCATGTAAATGCGTGCATATGAATGTGTGATGGTGGTGAATGCACATGTGTGAGCACGTAGGTGTGCACATTCCTAGGCATTCATGTTGATACGTATGAGTGTGTGTGAATGAGTGTGTGGGTGAGTGTGTGCAGGTGCGTGTGTGGGTGTGCATGAATTCATACGAACATGTGTGTGCTGAGTGGGATGGGAAACCTCTATGTCAGGGTCAGCCCTATTCAGGAACCACGAACTCTGGACCTACAGGTGCTTGGTCAGACAGGCTGATGAGCTGCCCAAAGCTCCAGCGTCAGGAGGCGCGTGCTCTCGGGGTCACGTGATCCAGGGTCCCCCTCCTGCTCCAGTACTTACTCACCCCTACCCAGCTTCATCAGGAGCTGTCCCCTGGGAACTTCAGGTTCCTTGTCATTGTTGGGATAATTTTGGAGAGAAAAAGAGAAAAGTCTTTATCAGGGTACTATGGACTGTTCTTTGGCCAACCAGAGGGAGGTTGCTCTGGCCGGGTGTGTCCCAGGTATTGGAAATGCAACACTGAACAAAACCAAAATGATCCCTTCCTGGGACGGATATGTCCACAGGGTGGAAAGGAGACAAAATGACCCAGTGACTACATCTGGGGCCTTTAGGTGAGGACAGAAGCTGCAGAGAGCTGCAACCACAGATACCACGCTGACACAGACAGGAATGTTGCTCCTCATTCTAGAAATGACACAGCCCCGCCCACCCCCCTGCAACGTGGCCCCACCCACACGGACCACTTGCCTGCTCACGCTGCCATCACCAAGATCCCCCAGCTTCTCAGGGCTCCAATATTTGTAATTCACCAGGGAGGCTTCTAGCAAGAGAGCCATGCAAGGAAGGGCAAAAGCAGCACACAGAACTGCACACAGTTCTCTCTGTTGACTTCTCCGCCCAGAGGGAACACGTGTCGTCCTGTGCCACATGAAGAGGTGGGGGCACAGAGACAGTGGCCACAGCTGTGGGGGGACAGTCATGACCCCTTGAGCACCAGGAGGAGTGCCCTTTGCAGAAGGCAAACCCTCACTTTTTGGATGTAACTCTAGAAGCCTAGGGAGCAGCAAAACCAGCTCTACAACAGTTAACAGCCAACCTGGCTCCCAGGGGGCATTTGGTAATGGAGGAAGAGGGTTTTGAAACACTGCAGCTCGCAGCCAGGGAGAGATAAATCCAGGGACCGGGTGGAAGGCTGAGACTCACTGACTCTTCGGGTTCACCCCAGAGAGAAATGAAGCACTTGGCTCCTGCCCTGCTGCGTCTCCACCCAGAGCCACCAGGGAAATGACCGCTCCCTAGCTCCCCTCGCCTGCTGTCACCAAGGCGTCATCCTGTACAAGGCTGTGCAGTGCTATGGGCTGACTGCGCCTCCCAGCTCCAGCAGTGGGGGGGCAGGAGGGAGGACGTTTCATTCATGCAGACCCTATGCAAGTTTTCCTCCTTGAGTTCCATGAACTATCCCCTTAAACACACACACATGCACACAAAACCAGCAGGGTTACAGTAAGACAATGGCAAGAGTCCTCTGAAAGCCCACGAGCCGGCCTCCCGCATGAGCACTGGTTTGAATCCAGGCTACTCTGCTTCCTGTCTTGCTCACTGCAAATGCACCTGAGAAAGCAATAGAGGATGGCCTAAGCACCTGCCCCCACGTGGGAGTCATGGGTGGGTTCCAGTCTCCAGGCTGCCCAGCCCTGACTATTGTGCCCATTTGAGGAGTGACCGAACAGATGAAAGATTGTGTGTGTGTGTATGTGTGTGTGTGTGTGTGTTTCTTCCTCTCTATTACTCTTTCAAATAAATAAATATTTTTTTTAAATCTGCTGGGCATAAATGGAGTGGAATTATAGTTGTTACTTCCAAGCACATCAGTGGGACACTTTCCCGTCAAATGCCTACACGGGGGGCCCCTTACTCCATACAGTTCCTCCTCCAGCACGTACCCCTATCTGTCGTGATGGTATAAATGTATCCGTTATCTGTCTCCCTCACTAGCAGCAAGTGTTACGATGGCCTCAATTTTGTCTGTCTTAGTCCCCGCTATAAGCTGAAGGACTAACAGACCATGCATCAACAATCCGTATTTGCTGAGTAAGGGAATAAACAATGCATGCCAGAGTGCATGCCACTCCCAGGCTCTGACACAAATATCCAACCTAACTACATCTCCCTTTCCTGGAAAGTCTCTGTAAGCTTATTTTTAAATGATCAAATCATATTCCCCCTCCCCCCCCGAGTTTCTCTGGAAAAAAAAAAGAAGATTGCACCAAATACCCACTGATTCTCTCCGAACTGTTCCAAGTCCCACAAAAACACAACATCGTGATGTTCTAAAGCACTAAGTGCAAAATTGCAAAAAGTCTGTTATGTGCATGCTCTCCAGATAAGGCGGAGCAGTCAAGGTGATGTGGTAAAAGGGAGGAACAGGACACAGCCTTATTCACCAGGTTCCTCTTTATTCCCCAAAAGCAGTCCCTGAGATTACAGCCTTACCTGCTCCCCACCTGACCCCTACTGCCTAGCCACCTGGATGCACAGCTCAAGTGCAAAGACCAAACTTTATCCCCAAAAAGCCAGAAAATACCACCGGAGATAAATGAGCATATATATTCTCTATTGACATCGAAGCTTAGAAAGGGTACCACGCCCAGCCCAGGATGGAAAGCTCCCGCAGCCCTTCCCAGTGGCTTACTGCAGAGGCACAAGCACCTCTTTTGGATTCATCTGAGCCTCATTCAAGACACACCTGTCTACAGTTGCCAGGTACAAAGGATTGATGTGGACACAGTTTGACCAGATCACATTGATTGGAGGAAGAAAGGAAATACAGAAAGAATGATGATTCAAAACAAAGCAGAAAAAGACACAAAAAGAGGAAAACTCTAGGGAAGGTCACGTAGGACAGAGGCAAATTAAACCCATTGCCAAAAGCACGCGGAGCATCCAGATGAGGCGAGTACAGCAGGGCTCAGGGGGTCACCTGAGAGTCTCTCCCTACTTTCTCACAGCGTCATTCTATTCAATCTTCTGTGGAAGCTCCAAAGGGCTGGTGGGACAGCAGAGAGATGACAGCCACTCACACCTCTCCCCAGCTCCAGCTGGGAGGTTGTAAGGCATGCATCAGGTAAAGGCACAGGTGTCAGCCGCAGTGATGCTGACAACAACAGCTAACATGCTGGAGGAGCCAAGATAGATCCACTGAGCTCTAAGCATTTTACAGTCAAGATCTCAGTAAATCCAGCAACCATCGATGCCTTCCAGGGAAGTTAAATAATGTCCACTAAGGTTGCAGAAGTGGACAGTCCAAACCCAAAGTGGCCTGAGCCTGAAGACCAAGAGCCTGTCCATCCAGCTGCTTCTCACCCATACATGGCCCTGCTTGTGACAAGTGGCATGTTCCCCATAAGAAGCCCCCTCAAATCAGAAAGCAGGTTCCAATCTTCTCTTTCATTCAAACACACATCTCAGGCCTCCTCTGGCTCAGACTGTTCAAAAAGGAATCGCAACAGAGACCAAACAGACAGAGGCCAGGATCGCTGGGGTAGCAGGAAGCACAGATGGTGAGAGAGACAGATGGGGCTGGGAGAAACGTGGAAATGAATCAAGTCACATCCGTCAGCTTTCTGTTATACCACAATGAAATGTCCCAGGCAACTAGTTTTATAAAGAGAAAAGGCTGCTAGATCTCACGGTTTGGGGGCTTTGGGTACAAGACTGGGCAGCCCCATTGGAGTAGAGTCTGAAGACGGTGATGGAACATGTACAGAGGGAAGATTGTGAAGCAATCCAGGAAGGAGACAGAAAGACTGTGAGAGAGAGAGAGAGAGAGAGAGAGAGAGCGAGAGAAAGCTTTATAGAGAGAAAGACCATAAGAGAGAGAAAGGGGGAGATTCAGAGAGAAAGCCAAGCTTATAACAACCCTTTCCTAAGAACAGTGCCCAGCGACATAAGGACCCACCCAGGCTGGGCCCACCTCTTACATGCCGTGACTGAGGCCCACCCCTTTGTGTCGTTAGCTGGTGACCTTGAACACCTGCATATCAGGAGGCAAAGCACAGCCAAGTGACAGCACAAGTGGTAAAGAGCTCAGGGTTAGGGTGGGTGGGCTGGTGAAGTGCCATCTGGATGGGGGTCAGGGATTTGCTCTCTGTTAATGGAACGGCAGGAAGGGCCCCACACAAAGGGCCAGCCGTGGCACCTTCCAGAGGAGAAGCATCACAGGGGGGTGGGAGCAGGCAGCCAAGTGAGGAAGAGGAGTGTGGCTGGGTCAGGAGGCACTGAGGGGCAAGAACACACAGGCTACCAGGGAGACACCTGGGAAGTAGCAGGTCACTGCACCCACCCTGCGACACTTGGAAGGAGTCCCCCTGGCTGGTAGCATAAGCCACACACCTGCTGCAGGAGAAGTGGCAGCAGCAGCTCCAGGCATTCATGAAGCCATAGATACTGCTCACTGCAGCTCTGCCCCCAGCCTTCCACTGCTCTGTGTATTCATTTTCCCCATCTACAGATTAACTGTTGAGCAAAGAGATCAAGGAACAGGGAAGTTTGCTAAGGTCCCACCCCCTCCTGCCAGCACACCCCTCCCCCAGCCTCAGTGTATTTGCATGAGATAAGAACAGTAAGTCATTTGTGGCAACAGAACAGGAACCACGCGTGTCACAGCCAGGGAAGTGCCCAGGGTTAGAGACAAGCCCTGACGCTAGCAGGGAGCGGGGAGGACTGTGGGTACAGGTGCCACCTAACGCAGGTGGCATTACCCAGCCAAGGGGCAGCCCATACACAACTATTTGCACACTGCTGCTGCTGCACGTATCTGGGCACAGAGATGGCACGGCATGGCAGAAAGAATCTTCCAGGGGTGAATGTCCTGGTTCATCAGTGCCCTGGTCATCCGCAAGGACTCCCCTGGAGGGAGCTCAAGGCCCTGGCGTAGCTGTGGCTTCTCTATGAGAGGACGTGCTGCTGGAAGGAAGGGTTTTCCTTCCAAGGACTAAGGCTCTCCTCGGGGGTCCTATGCTCCAGAGAGGAAGAGCCAGTTGGCTAGGAGATTCTCTCCATTCTGTGGGTCAACGGAGAGAGAGCACAGCTGGGTAGGGCTGGCAGGAGGGGCAGAACTTCTGATAGAAGATCTCCATACCACCCCCTGCCTGCTTCCTGTCCCAAATAAAGACCGTTATAGGGACTGCTTGCAGTACGCCACAGAGCCTGGGCCGCCCTCCAGCAGCCGGTCCGCAGTGTTCTCACGGCAGGGTTGAACCACGTTATCTGCCTCTCTCCCCCAGATTCATCGAGGGCCCTCGTGTGATTCAGAGCCTTGGTGGAAGTCATTTAGTTCAAATGAGGCCCTTAGGGTGGCCTCCCAGGGGACCAAAACCCTTATGAAAAGGAGAGGAGGGTCTTGGGCCCTGACAGACACACACAGGGGCACAGGGGAGAAAACCCGTCACAAACCAAGGAATGCCTGTGGCCACCAGCAGCCAGGAGAGAGGCCCAGGGCCACACACCCACAGCCCTCAGAAGGGCCCACGTGGCCAGCACCTTGACTTCGGCCCTCAGGTGGACGCTGTGGCCATGGGACAACAGATTTCCATTGTGAATGTCTTCCAGTTCGGAATTGCCTTGGTCAAGAGTCTTAGGAAATGATTACTCTGCTCACAGCTTATCATAAAGTCTGTGTTTGTCTTTCCAAACTGTCTGCTGAGCCTTCCCTAGTGCCCAGTGTTGAGGACATAAGTGACCTCCATGTGGCTTTGACAGGGGTTAGGCCCTGTGCTGTGAACCTGGCCTCCTTCCAGAGTTCCAACACTTGCTGGGGGTTGGAACAGACAATCTCTGGACAATCTCATTTCATCCTCAGGATGCTAAGGAGGGTTATTGTGCCTCCCACTCTCTGGGGGAGGAAATGAAGGCACCTGTTGCTCTGCTGTGTTCAAGACAGGTGACTGAAATGCTTCATGCATCTGAGCCAATCAGAATACGACAACGGAGTCCAGGAGAGGGCTAGCCTGAGGAATGGGGGAGGCCCACAGAGCTGTAAGTTATCCTGGAAGAGCAAGAGGCAGGCAAATCGAAGCACCAAGGTTGGTTCTGCAGTCCCCACACCTCCACAGCCATCTGGCTTGGGTATTCCCCGTTCTAGAACTTTCTCCCCAAGACGATCATGGGCAGGAGTTTCTGCACATGATGGGGTATCCAGCAGCCCCTAAACCTATGTGCTCACTGCAAACTATGCCCCGATCTTCCCACAGGCATCGGGACCTAAAGCTAACCTGCACATTTCAAATCTCCCCCAATCAGGGGTACACCACAAAGGCGAGAATGAACCGATCACTCTGGATCTGACAGACTTTTGCAGAGTGCGGAAGGTCTTCTGTCTCAGGTGATGAGGCAGCGTGTCTCAGCCCTGCTGACCCTGGGTTCGGTGGTCCTCTGCACGGGAATCCATCCAGTGTGTCACCCAGTGCTCAGCAGCATGCCTGGCCCCTGCACACCCCTCATCAAATCCTGCGCTGGACACAAAGGACCCCAGCTGAAAACTACAGAGGAGAGGACACCCAGAAGAACAGGAAGCTTGGAATAGCAAGGGATGGGATGGCAACAACTAAGCCAATCCAGTCAGAAAAAGGAGAAAGGTTCGCTAAGCCCTGCGGACTGCCACGCAAGGGCAGACAACGCGGCTCTCATGCTGGCTTGGAACACCAAGCTTCTGCACTGCCATCATCTTGCCCGTGTCAACAGCAAGGGTCCTGGGAGAACGCCCCTCCTTCTCCACCCGTCACACCTTCCAGAGCTGACTGCTTCCCTGGCTCCCGTCTCCTCTCCCTCTGTGAACGCCCACGGTGCCGCCCCTTCCTCACTCACCCCGAGATCCCTGTGGTGTCAGAGGAAGCAACGAGGCTCGGAATTTCTCATCTTCCTCTTCCAGCCCGTTGAGTCAGGACAACACTTTCCAGACAACGATGTTCACATTCTAGGCCCCAAGACCAGGGTCTCTCACCGACTTCAGCCCTTCGGCCCCTTTCCTGTGGTTCCTGTCTCATCATGTTCTCTCTCTGGCATTCTCGTTGCATCCTTACACACACTGGGTTTCTCTCACCTTTCCCATTCCTTCAGTGCCAGGACAAGTTAAAAAAAAAAAAAAAACCTTGACTTTCCCTTTGACTAACATTCTATTGCAGTTATGGTCACTTCCATATAACAGAACACTTATTGTCTTAGACCAATGTTAACTTTCTTCTCCTCTGACATTCTCAGATGAGGAAAGTTTTTATTTTCACACTGCTCGACCCCTCTTCTGCCTACCCCTCAATGCCTGGCTGGTTTTCCACACTGCTCAACCCCTCTTCTGCCTACCCCTCAATGCCTGGCTGGTTTTCATTTCCATGCCACCTTCTGAGTATGTCCCCTCCCCCTGGCTTTCTTGTTTAAAAACTGTCATCCCTCCACCGTCTCACACACACCGTCCCTCTCGCCTGCTGCGAACATAGCCACTAAGCAAGTCCCTTCTTTCCTGGCGTTTACCGGAGCTGACGCTTCTGCTTGGACACACGATAGTATACTTATTTCCCTCACAGGTGGTCCAACGGCCAATCTGATCTCAGTGCCCGATTATGATTCCTTATCGGCGTCCTTGATCTTGGACTTGCACCTCTAAGGACAAGAACCTTCTTGGCTCTGTTTTTCTAAAATTAACCTTTAGTTCTAGAATAGTTCCAGAAGTTGTGGAATTAGTACCATATACTCAGTTTCCCCTATGGTTAACATCTTGCATGAACGAGTATATTTTTAATAATGAATGAACCCATATATGGAGCCAGTGTGGTGGCACAGCCAGGTAAGCTGCTACCTGTGTTATCCATGTCCAATAAGACTGGCTGTTTGAATCCCGGCTGCTCCACTTTGAATCTAGCTCCCTGCTAATGTGTCTGGGAAAGCAGCAGAAGCCAGCCCAAGTACTCGGGCCCCGGCATTCACGTGGAAGACCTGGGTAGAGCTGCAGACTTTCGCCTGACCCAGTCTCCGTTGCTGTGGTCATTTGGGGAGTGAATTCTCCCCCTTTCTCTCTGTAACTCTGCCTTGAAAATCAATCAATAAATCTCTTTTAAAAAATAAACTGTCTGGGGACATTCTTGCTTCACAGAGTCTGAAGCTGCGTCAGGTTTCTTCAGTTTTTCCCCGATGCCCCTTCCTGTGTCCCAGGATCCCAGCCAGGACGCCACGTGACATTGAACTGTCATCTTGGGCTCTCATTGGCGGTGACAGTTCTCAAACGTTTCCTGCCTTTCCTGATTTTGACAGGCTTGAGGGGTCCTGCTTGAGTGCTCAGTCTGGGTTTATCTGATGGTTTTCTCATCAGACTTTGGTTATGAGTTCGGGGAAGGAAGAGCGCAGGGAGGAAGCACCCTTCCCCACACGCCTGTCAAGAGTTCAGCCTTGCAACGTGACACCACGCCTGACCTGGCCCTTGAGCGTCTGTCTGGGGCGGCTTTTGTCAGGTTCTTCCCCCGTACGTCACTCGTTCCCTCCTTTTCCCCAGTAACCTTCAGAAGGAAGTCCTTAGGCCCCCGTCTCCTGGAGGGCAGACTCGCTACAGACTTTATTTGGGATTCTATATAGAAGACTAACTCCTTATCTCCCACTTCTTTATCCAGTCATTCCATTGTGTATACCAGTGTGGACTTGTGTGTGATAGTTTTTTTTTTTCTTTGAAATGTCATACGATACTACTCTGTTCCATTATTCCAGTCATTTCAGCTTTGACAATCGGAAGCTCTTCATGTGCCACACTCCCTTAGTTGTGTGTATTTTGTTGTTTGCTTTATTTGTTTGCATTGCGAGCATTTTCCTACCTTCTCCATCTATCGATCCTTGAGGGTGGTTTCTTCAAGGAGCCTTCTACCTTCTAATTGGGTAGAGTGACCAGGACCCAAGATCTGTTCACCAGGTGCGCTCACCTCTTCCGGGGCACTATAAACCTTATCAGCTGAAAAAGCAAGGAAATACTTGTGTGCGTACTAACCCGTGTTTATACACACACATGTGTATTTGGGATTGTTTCTAGGTGACACCATGCGCAGCGAAACATGAGCTCATGCTCATATTTCCCCACAGTTCCTCCTAGACTGCTCACGTTCCTTACCTGTGAAGTCGTGTTCCATCAGTGTGAACACTGGCTCTCACCATCCACCACCACTACTCATTTCATTGTTCTATTCCAGTACACATGGATCGGGATTGCTGACCTACACCCCATGGAAAACTCCTGACCCACACCCCAGGGCAAGCAGCTTCGTCAACTGCAGCTCAGTGCTTCTGCACAGTCTCTTCGCCTTTTTTATGAAGATTCCGTCTATTTGTAACTTAATGAGGTCAGCATCATGTCTCTCCACCCCTTTCACTTATTTTCATACATTTAGACTCCTCTATCACAATTTGCCTTTTATCCTTTGATCCCCCAATCTCCAAAATAACCTCTTAAAATCACACCCACACAACATCTCTCTCTCTTTTTTTTTTTTTTTGCTGTCAAGTTCTGCAGGTTTTGACAAATGCATAATGTTCTATACATAGCATTATGGAATCCACCAGAAGGATTCCATTGCCCTAAAACATTGCTCGTGCCCTCCCACCTCAACTCTGTCCTCCTGAATCTCTGTTCCTTTGTTGTCTGTAATTTTGCCTTTTTACAAAATCTCGGATAAACAGAGTGACACCATGTGCACCTCTTCAGACCAGGTACGTCCTCTCACTTAGCCGTCAACTTTACAGCTCAGCCCTGCGTCTGTGCGGCTCGACATTCCACTCAATCCTGTCGCTGATTAGCAGTATTCCATTGGATGTACGTGCGAGGTATTTTTGAGCTCTTCCTCTATTGAAGGACAGACACCCTTGTTGCTTCTAATCAGGAAGAAGGCTGTTCATGAATTTTCTCTGGGCAGAAGCCTTCAGAGGAGCTGGGAATCTAGCCTGGTACACAACTGCTGGCTTCTCCAATAAGACTTCAGCTCACTTTGTAAGACTTGGCTTGTTTGCTTTTAGCAACACTCAGTCGCAAGGAATCGGTAGGCCAACGTTTGAGAAGTCTTCTTAAGAACCCAAGCACAAGTTTACTTCCTGGGAGAGGAGTTTTTGATGGCAGGTGAAGGAAGGGCACACTAGGACATCTCATTGCATTGCTAGAAAGAGTAGCCATCAAATCTAAGCACGTGCTGTGGAGTCACGTGCTGTGGCTTCCTCTGTACCTGAGGTCCTGTCAGCTCAGCCACAGCCTGTGGTCTGTTAGAGCAACCACAACTGCTCCCAACCACCAAGTCATCGCTTCACGTTTCAACACTCAACACACCGGAGAACCATGTTCTCCATTTGAGCTGTTTTTCTTCTCAAATTCTCACTCCTAGGAAAACATTTTCACAAATCCAAACACTGGCTGCCATTACCCTCAAGAAAGAAAAGCCACTTTCCCAAGGGGAAGCAAAAACCCCATAAGGAACCCAGCATCATTCGGAGGCTGTTAGACCATTGCAGAAGGGGCTACCCTCTCTCACCCGAAGGAGAGCAGGGGATCCATCCCTCTCTTCCAGGTGTCATCAGCGCAGCTTCAGGCTCTGTGTGTACTCTCCTGCTGACCTGGGGCAATGAACTTGGGACTCGGGCATGGCAACAATCACTTTGAGAGCTTGCTCAAACCTAGATTCCTGATACTGTGCCAGAGTGTCCTCTTCAGCCAACATAGGATGGAATCCGAGAATTGCATCACCAACAAGTTCCCCTATAATATAGCCACTGCTAGTGCTGCAGAGCACACTGCCTGGAGGATAGCCCTTCACACTTCCAGCTCTGCCTTATGTCTAGGACCGTCCTTTGCTGCTCAGATGGCAGACAGAGCTGAAGGGAAGTGCTTGGGAGAGCTGAGTGGAGGTGTGGGGGGAAGGAGTCAGACATTTTAGCATTGGCATCAGGTTGCCAAGTGAATCCAAGGGTCAGAAGTGACCTCCCCACACCGCGTCAGGTCATACAGCAAGCCTGGGTAGAGTCACAGTGACCTACACCAAATCTTCCCGCAGATAGCAGGGCTGCACTGTCTTCACACAGCATCCCCAAGCTCACTGCTGGGATTTCATCTCTGAGCAAGGATGAGCAGTTCCCTCCATGTACCTGATTCCAGATACACACACCTGCACACACACACACACACACACACACACACACACACGTCATCACTTGAAAATGACAGAGTTGGAAAGGGGTGAGTAAGGAGGATGAGAGCTCACTGAGTCAGGGCAGCGCCTGTCAGAGCAATGATTTCTTTCTGGTCATGGAGTAAGCCATGATGAGGGCCTAGAAGATGAAAGGCTGAACTCCTCAGCCAAAAGCCCAAGCAAGCAGAAATCTAAATCATGCCTTCAGCTTCTCCCAGGCAGCCCCCACCTTGCCGTGAAAATCCTGCACACAGGTGCACAATACAACCCCTGTGTTTAGGAAGAAAACATTCCCACCACACCAAGTTTGAGATGCAGATGTCAGAGGGACCCAAAAGCAGGGTGTGAGGACAGAATGGAGATGGGAAGGAAGAGGGTTTTTTTGTTTGCTTTTCCTGCGAGTTGAAATGTTATTAGATGATTTTCTTGGATTTCTAATAAACAGGTTAGAGTTTGAATTACAAGATCCCTTACAGAGTCAGACCCAAAAGGCTCAGGAGCCGGCAGACAACAATTGCCGTGGGCCGGATGAGTTTCAGGTTTATTCTTTGTGAATACAAAGCTCCCATTGAGGGCTGGAGAGAAGGTCTGGGAGAGAGGAGGCAGAGCTGAGGAGGGGTTACGTTACCCTGACCGTCATCCCCACGGTGAGGAGAGGGTGCAGAACGAACAGCCTGGCATGGCCCAGGCACTTGCTGAGCAGGACAGCTTGGAGGGAAGCAGGCACCTGCTGGGGAGAGCTCCTCTGAAGAGTGTGGACGCATGAGCCAGCTGGAGATGAGGGAAGCAGGAAGCAAACCAAGGCCACAAACAATCAGCAAAAATTAAAAAGCAAAAATGTCAAAGCACAGACTGGCTTATTGGTAAGGAGATCCAGGGCCAGAAAGGTGACCAAATCGTTTTCTGTTTGGGAGGTGCCTTATAAACATGAGGTTAGGTTTCTGCATGACCACAGGAGCCCTACAGCCCCTCCCAGCAGGGAGCAAGCAGAGAGAGGCAAGGACTCACCCTCTCCCTGCAGGCCAGCAGGGAGAGCAAGCAGCCACCTGGGCCTTGATCCTCGTGTCTCTGTCTTCATTTCTCTCCTCTCTGCCATCAGTGTCACCTCAGTCCACTGTGTGACACCCCATCCTGTGTGACGCGGAGTTGGGGTTGCATCCACAGAAGATGCCTCCAGTGGAGCAAGCCACCATCCTGCAGGTGCATCTTGGCCAGTCCTGTATCCAAGTGCTTTCCCTGCTGCTCCAAAGAGGCTGGGTGGGTCTTCGATTGGGCTACATGATAGAATCACCCAAAGAGCATCAGCTACACAGTTCTCTCTCTCTCTCTCTCTCTCTCTCTCTCTCTCTCTCTCTCTCTCTCTCTCTGTGTTTGTGTGTGTGTGCGCATGTGTATGTATGTTTTCATTTGGATCCAGGTCCCCTACTCCAGAGATCCTAATGTAATTGATCTGTGTTTGTTGTTGTTGTTTTTACTTTCTTCATTTTAGAGACAGACACAAAAGACAGAAACAGGCAGACAAAGAGAGGATGGGGGATGAGAGATTTTTTTGTTTGTTTGTTTCATCAATTCACTCCCCCAGATATTTGCAATGGCCTTGGTCTGAGCCAGACCCAAGCCAGAGCTCAGAATCCAATCCAGTTCTCCCACATGGCTGCCAAGAGTTCCATCACTGAAGTCATCAGCTACTGCCACCCAGGGTTACCATGAGCAGGATGCTGGAGTCAGGAACCAGAGTTGGGTATTGAACCCAGACACTCTCATAAGGAAGGTGGATATCCCAAGCCACAGCCCAACCACCAGGCCAAGAGCCATCCCAGGGTGTATTTTTAAAGCACACCCTAGGGGGTCCCTCACTTGCCACCAGAAATGAGCTCCAACATGCTAAAGAATCACCTGAAGGGCAACTCTCCAATACCTAGAGGGCCCCTAGAGCAGAGAGGGCCCAAACCATTTTTAGAGCATCTGCCTCAGTGGTTCCAATGGAAGATCATCAGAGAGTTTACCTTTCATTAGAGCCCCAAGAGAGGATGGCGCTGGTGGTCCAGGCCCACATGGTGAGAGTAACTGGCTCCAGGGCTCACATGCTGTATTGGGGAAATGACTGCAGGTCTCCAGGCCCCAGGCATGCACTGGGATGACTTAGAGTCTCTCCAGAGATTTCCAGGTAGGAGAGAATGAATGCCTCAGACCACTGCTATTCCGTGTAAACCTTGCAGGCCTATAGCACTGACATCCCCCCAGGTGCTCACCTGTGACGGGATATTCAAGCCCCCCCCCAAGAGCCAGGCCAGAATCCACACCTTTCCAAGACTGCCGGGGGGTCTTGTGCATGTGCAGTCTGGGCAGCCCTGTTTGAGGAGCAGCTTCTGGCCAGACAACGCATGGACTGGGTGTGTACTGGCCTGCACCCCTTCCCAGGATACTGCAGCACAGCCAGGTCCTCCCAACCCAAGGTATTCATGACCAGAACCAAGAGGCTTCCCCAAGAAAGATCAGTTGACCATGATGATAAAAAAAAAAAAAGACAAGAAAAGAGGGAGGGAACACGGTGAAAGAGAAACCAGTTCCAGTAGGCAGCAACGGATGCTGCAGGTCTAGACAGTGAACGCTGTGATGTTCAGAGCATGCTCAGCCTTGACACTGCCGCTTGGCAGAGGAGTCAGAGGGGCCCGTGGGGCTGGCTCGCAGCAGCCCTGGACACACCTGTAATCCTCACCTCATCCTGGCAGAGGCAGCCACACCCAGCATCCAGTGAGAGGTCAAGGCAGGAAAGATCAGGGACCGACTCAGATCGCACAGTTCCTAAAAGAGATTGGGGGATTCAAATCCAGGTCTGGGATGCCACAGCCCCTACTCTCTTCCCCATGAAGGTGAGGGGTAGAACCACAGAAGATGGTTCCCGGCACGATGGCTCAGTGAATAAATTCTTGCCTTGCACATGCCAGGATCCCAAATGGGCATAGGTTTGTATCCTGGCTGCTCCACTTTCCATCCAGCTCCCTGCTTGTGGCCTAGGAAAGCAGTCAAGGATGGTGCAACGTCTTGGGACCCTGTACCTGCATGGGAGACCCAGAAGAAGCTCCTGGTTTCTGGCTTCAGATTGGTTTAGCTCCTGCCATTACAGCCCCTTGGGGAGTGAACCAATGGACGGAAGATCTTTCTCTATCTTGATCTCTCTGTATATCTAGATTTCTAATAAAAATACATAAATCTTTTCTTAAACAAAGATTACTTTAGGGGGGCAGTGGGATTGGAGCGCTTTAAAGTGTTCCTAAATAGTGGCCTGCACCCAGCACAACAGAGGGCGTGGACTATGGTGAACAGACATGGGAGCCCAGGCTTGGGGTTCTGCAAAGGGGCTCTGGACCCCAGAATCCTGGATTTAAATCCTGGCTTGACCACTTGTTGACTTCGGGATTCTTTCTTGTAAACTCTCTCTCACTCTGTTTCGAATGAGCAGGATAGACCTGAGAACAAAGTCCACCACTCAGAAACCTCACAGTGATTCACTCAAGTCGAACCGTCAGTGTCAAGTTCAGTGCGTGGTTGCCCGTCCATATCTGGCACTCTCAGAAGAAGCTCTGACCCCCCTAGCCTTGGTCCAGCCAGGCAATTTCTCTAATTGCTGCAGTGAAAAAGAACACCCTGTAATTCCACAGAGGACAGTGTGGAGAATGGAATGCCATGGGAAATGCAGATACAAAATGAGACAGGAAAGGGACTACAAAGGCCGGTGATTAATATGCTCCTGGGATGTTTGCAGGGAGGCACTCAAAATGCACACGAGTTCACACATTGGTGCTTCCCTACCTCTCGCGGCAGTGAGCGTGGCCATGCCAGTGTTGCCATCAGAAACTTCCAGCTCTGCTTGCAAAGCCACAAGCAAACCAGTCACCATTGTCACTCATGTGATTTCACCCTCCCTCTGTGATTTTACACCAGCAACCCTAGCACAAGTCGTCCCTGTCCCTTTTTCTGCCTTTAAATAATACTGTGCCAAAGCACCCATGGGAGCTCCATTATCTAGATTCAGTTAGCTGCAAAGTCAAAGCTCAAGTGAGGGGCAGGAAGAAGCAAGGGCTGCAGACCCTCCCACCTTCTGTGCCCACCACCCCGGGAGGTTCAATGTGTTCCAAAGGGAGGTCCTGTTTGAACAGCACTTTCCCGTTCAGGGAGAGCAACAGTGGCGATTATCAGAGATGCCTCAGTGTGTCCTAGGCCTTTGTCCCTGGAATTTAGAGAAATCCATGCTGGGGCTTTCTTTCCTGCTCACCTGTTTCCCTCAGGAGACACCTCTACAGCTACACTGCAGGCCACCGGCATGCCTTTGTACTGAACTGTGTACGCATTCGATCAACCCCAAACCTGATCAACAAGGCGCCATTATTATTCCCATACACAGTGGGGGAAATGGAGCACTAAAGTTTAACCCACTCAAGCCAAGAAAATACCCTACGAAGAAACCATCCAGGGCACCAACACCAGGCCGTAGAGCCTGGATCTCACCGCCAAGCCAACCTCTCCCCGGGGAGGCTCGATGGGACAGTCATGAAGGCAGGACCTAGCTAGGTCTTGGGTTTAGTGCTCATTCTGCTAGCCAGCACCGCCAGTTTTCTCTGGAGGTTTCCCCACCCCAACCCGTAGACTAATATACCATTGTCTGGGCACTCAGGGCAGATCATCCCCTGGGGGCAGCAGGGGTGGTTGGTGAACAGACATGTGTCTGGAGTTAGGGTAACTGGAGGAGACGGGCCTCATTCTGCTGGACATGGAGCCACAGGCCCACATTAGAGAGCCTGGATGGAGAGTCTGCCTGGGGACAAAGCCAACACCAAGAAGGGTAATGCCCAAAGAGGTGAGCACACTAAGCTGAGGGGGAAATTCACACGGGGCTCTTCACACAGTGGAGGCTGATGTCTCACATGTATCTCACTGAAGGTGAGACGGCTTTCTAGCCATCTGACATCCAACTTGGAAGTTTCGAGTCCTCCATCTTGTAATGGTACCAACCTAACAGGTGGCTTTCAGAGTTCCTGAGACAGGTGAGAGGGACACAGCACACCTGATTTTCACTCACATTTGCTGGGCTTGAAGTTTCCACACACAGCCCCCACCTACACCCAAAGAGACTGAAAAATGTGGCTTTCTAGCATGGTTAGAAGATAGCATGCTCCAACAATGAGGGTGAAGGTCCCCACCAGAGACAGAGGGGAGGAGAGTCATTCACTGACATGATTTAACTCTCTGGATCAAACTGTGCCTGAAGGAGTTGTAGTAATACACCAATGGACTTTCTGCTTAACATCTGATTTAAGTTTGGCTTTTGTCTCACTCACAGTTGAGCAAATCCCAGTTGACAGGAACACACATCCTCCCTACTCCTCGGAAAGATCCAACGTCTCCCTCCTCCACATCTACAGGCCTCCTGCCACGGGCTTCCGCCCTTTTACTCATGAAGGAGAGCTAGAGCACACATAAGCATACGTGTTGCAGGTTTTTTCTAGGCTCTGTATATTCAGGCACTGCAAAGGCAAAGATAGAAATCCTGGAGGAAAGGGAACAAAAACCAGTGTGAAAACTGTCCCGTGGCCTTGCAAATGAACCTGGGTTCAGCCAAGAGTAAAAACGGAACTTTTCCAGAAAACCTTTAAACTTTCTTCTTTGAGACAGTTGCGCTTGGACTACAGGACACAGCAAGGTTCAGCCTGAGGTCCAGGAGCTCTGCTTGATGGCTCCAACTAGAGAGAGAACTGGGTTCCAGTTTAACTTTTGTCATTGACCAACTGATTAATCTTAAGCAAGTCATTGCTTCTCTCTGGGCCTGGGTTTCCTCATTTGTAAAGGGGGCATGTGAAAGGGGCCTGTGTCTGGGGGAGACATTCAGTTTGATGGTTAAGATGCCAGTTAGAAGGCTGGTGTCCCATATCGGAGCTCCAGCTCTGACTCCTGCTTCCTGCTGATGCAGATCCTGGGATGCAGTCGGGAATGACTTAGGTAGTTGGGTGCCTGCCATTCAACAACAGACTGAACTCCTGTCTCCAGGCTGTGGCCCATTCTGGCCCTACTGTTTTGTGCATTTGGGAAGTCAATCAGCAGATAAGGTGCGCTCGCTCGCTCACTCTCTCTCGCTCGCTCTCTCTCTCTCTCCCTTGAAAAAGAAAAGGCAAGGGGAGGGAAAAGAAGGGGAGAGAAAGGAAAAGAAGGAAAAAAATGGTCATTGTGTAATATCCCTGTCTCCCTCACACCAAGAGTTCTGCTTTCAGGTGTTCAGCATGTGGCTCAGGGCTTATCCTGACAGATCAACTGCAGCAAGTGTGCTGGTGGAACCCCCATCTCAGAATTTCCCATGCAAGTGAGGCTGTGTGTGATGTGGGTACTCACTGCAAGACCCACATCATGAACAGCCCTGGACTGGGAGATGGAAGGCCTAAGTTAACACACCAACTAGTTGAATGCCCTTGAACAATCATTGAAATATGTATGAATCTCAGATTCCTCTACTTTAATGTAGGGTGACAATTTTTTACTCCTTTGAAGAGTTGTGAAGTCCAGATAATCTCCCAGAGGCAGCATCCAGCAGGGAGATACACAATGTAGTTTGAGTTATAGCTCTGATATTTCCTAGCTATGAGACCCTGAATAAGCTGAAATCCCTCCACACCTTAAGCCCTAGAAGCAAAACTGCCAACCATTAACTTGATGGGAAGTTTGCTCTGTGCCTCTACACAAACCCATGGCAATAGTATCTACTATGCTCAGTTCCGTTTCACCATTGTCCTCTAGCTTCTCCAGGCTGCAGTGCTACAAAGGAGATGATATTTGCAGATTTCAACCCACAGCTGTGTGACCCCAGGCTCCTGCTGCAAGCCACCACCCAGCAAGGAGATTGAATGAGGATGGGATCAGAGGGGCTTGAATGCTGCATAAATGCCTTCATCAGTTTTGCATCATCTTTCATTACCAGAAAAGTATGGGAATTAAAATCAGTCCCAAACTTCTGTTGAATGGGTGGATGGGTGACAAAAAGGATATGTTGCAAATGAAAGGCAACAATGAGCTATGCAAGTGTCCACAGGGACCAGTCCCAGCCATTTCTGGGTGGTAACAATGAGATTTGAGCAGGTAGGCTTGGGTCTGGGATACGGATATGCCCCCCAAAATCCCAGATTACCACATACTAGAGACACTGGGGTTCCCATCTCCACTTCTCCCCCAACAGCCCAGCATGGTTCAAACACCTGTCCAGAGTAGGAAAGACACTGAATTAGAAGTCTTATGCTAGAAAGTAAGAGGGCCCTCTCCTAGGTCCCCATCATAGGAAAGAAATCGAAAGATCTTGAGAGGGTGGCAGACAGTTTGAAGACACTGCTCACCTTGCACTTTGCCCTCTGGGTTCCATGCAAGCAAAAACAAAAACAAAAAGGTGAAGTCTTCAGTTCTTTTATGAGATGCCGAAGTCAAGGTGAAGTGCTCTTTCTCATATTTTTATTCTTCCTACAAATTCCCATGGCTCAGAAATATTTATTCATCTGTTCTGTTCTAAGAATTTACTATGTGCCAGGAACTGCCCAAAGTGCCTGGAATATCACCAAAAAGAACACACCCCAAACCCAAGCCCAGGTTCACCTTGTGTCTGACTGTAAGAACAAAACAGCCTGCCCCTTCCAAATCTGTAGCCTGGGGATGGATGGGCCTCGGCACATGCCAGCTGCACTTAAAGGACCCAGAGAGACATTCAAAGGTTGAAAGGAATTCTCAGATTAACTCCCGTCTCTGAGGAAGATCACCAACATCAGGAAGCCAGCTGGTGATTTTTTTTTTCAAGAAGGGCAAAGGTCAAAGACTTTGAGGTTCCTTGCAAATCCCAGGCTAACGTGTGCCATGAGTGATGCACAGCGTGGGTGTACCAAAGGAAACAGGGAGGGCTTGTGCAAATGCACTCACTCGGTGAAAACACCGGGCACTGATGATGTCTGTGGCCCCTCACTAGGTGCAGAGGCAGCTGGAAAAGGAGAATAGTTTCCACTCTTAGTGAACTTCCAAACTTCCAAGTTGCAATTTGCAAATCTGTTGAGGGAATAGAGAGCTGGGCGGAGTGAAAACAAGATGAAGACTAAGAGCATACACAGCCAGGGATGGCTGCCAAGAACTTACCTTCCTTCCTTCCTTCCTTCCTTCCTTCCTTCCTTCCTTCCTTCCTTCCTTCCTTCCTTCAATAAGGCAAGAATTATTGGTCTCACGGGTCAGTATTATGGCGTATAGTCAGTAAAACTATTGCCCAAAAGGCCAGCATCCCACACAGGCACTGGTTTGAGTCTCCTCTGCTCCATTTCTGATCCAACTCCCCGCTATTGACCAGGGAAAAGCAGTGGAGTGTGGTCCAAATGCTTGGGCTCCTGCACCCTTGTAGGAGACCCAAATGAAGCTCCTGGTTCTTGCCCATGGCCTGGTCCAGTGCTGGCAGTTGCAACCATCTGAGTGAACCAGAGGTTGGAAGATTCATTCTCTCTCTCTCTCTCTCTCTCTCTCTCTTGCAAAATAAGTAAGTCTTTGAAAATGAAAGCAGTACTGACCTCATCCCTTCTGTATTTCACTCTAAGCCCTGCAAAGCAAACCTGAATCATTTCTTTGCACGTAAGCTGGTGTTTCTCATGGAAGACACAGGCTTTCATCAAATAATTACATGTGCTGTTTCTGTGCAGGGAACACGCAAGCTACACCAAAAGAACTGCATGCACATGTGTGTGTACTCATGTATGCATGCACTTGTGACTCCTCAAGACTGGTTGTAAGGGGACAGTTTCTGCCAAGTGGCAATGTGCATGATTTCCTGAGGCAAGCCAGCATCTAGGATATCTGAGGAACTGGAAGTAGAAGAGTTGGAGAGGACATGGTTGGATATTGCAGCAGGACTCTGAAGGTGACTGGTGCAGGTCAAGTGGAAGATTTTTCTCTTACCCCAAGGAAAGGACAACCACAGGCAAGTTTACACCACATGCAACTATGCTGTGATTTTTTTTTGCTTATATATTTTATTTTATTTTTTTGGATTACATTGCATTATGTGACACGGTTTTATAGGCACTGTAATTACCTCCCCTCATGGTGGATTCCTCCACCCTGTTGCATTACCACAGTTCAAATTCAGTTGAGATTCTTTCATTGCAAGCATCTACCAGGCAAAAAGTCCAGCATCTTATTGTCCAGATAAGTTCATCAGTTTCTTGGGGAGACCGTCTCTGATCTGAAGGGAGAGCCAGCACGGTGGTTTTGATAGTTCCACAGAACTGTATTGCTGCCACTCTCACCTCTCCAGACACAATGCGGTCGTTGGAGAATCTACTGATTGATATAGCCCATCATATAGTCTCCAGTTGCCCAGTCTTTTTATTGCCAACATATAGCTGAGGTGGTTGATTGACTTGTTCTGTCCTCTGTCATTTGATGTTTAGCGTTCGGAGACCAAAACATTGAGGGGATCCCAGAAGAAACTTTGTGTGAGGTGCTCCCAGACCAGATTCTTGTATGTACTAGCAAGCACAGGGCCCGGCACAGTCCATCGCCCCTATCTACGCTGTGATTTGTACAAAAGAGAAAACGTTGTGGGATGATAGGATTTGGGGGTCATACCTCCTTCATTTTGTTTCTGAAGAGTCTGCAAAACCATCCACCCAGAGGAGACTACTTAATCCATTCCCTTGGAGGCAAGAGAGCACAACAGAATTGCAGCCAGGCTGCTGGGGAGAAGGTTTCCACCCTACTTGACATAACGATTGATAAATGACATCTAAGCAAGCCGTTTCACATAGGGTTCTTGGAAGCAATTCAACACCAACGTGCAAACTTAAGCAGTGGTTCCAGCACCTGTAACATCCTCCCTTGCTCTTGAACCCAGAGGAAAGAGGTGTTGAGTGGTGCCACCAACTTCATCAGAACCTGACCACTGGTGGGATCATTGCTTGCCACAGGACCCTCAGCTGAGTGCTTTCCTGGTGGAGTCTAAATGTTTCCATTTTCTTTTTGAGAACAGCTGGTCCCAATCTACTAAATAACCCCTTTGCATGCTTGAAGACCGCTATTAAGATTCCCTTTGGTCATAAACATATGAAGAAGTGTTTAACATAAGGAAAAAATGCTTAACCTCACCAGTAATCAAAGAAATTCAAATCAAAACAACAAAATGCAATTTTTGCCTATCAATTTTGTAACTTTTTTAAATGATAGTGCTCAGTGCTGCTGAGAGCAGGGTAAGGTGGCAATTTCATACATTGCTGGTGGGAGCATAAATGGGTACAATCTTTCTGGAGAGCAATTTGGCAATATGTTATCAAGACCCTGAAAATCATCCTTACCCTTTAACCCAGTAATTCCACTTCTGGGAATCTATCTCAAGGAACTAATCAAAGAATCAGACTAAGAGCTCTGTTGAGTCGGTGTCTGCCGCAGCACATACTATTCGGAATTACGAATAACTCAAAACTGTGTAGATGCTGAATGATGTCGTGACATATATTAAAAAGTCATTAAAAACCATGTTAACAAGCAATATTCAAGGACCTGCAAAGTGACCACCGTAGAATGGGAAGCATACACAGACACAAAAGGCACAAAAGTAAGCACAGTAGGATTTTAATTACATAATTACACGTTCTTATATTTTCAGACATTCATAGAAAAGCCTCAATGCAAACACAGCAAGAAGATTAACAGCCCTTATTAGAGGGTGACAGAATTAGGGGTGGCTTTTTAATTCTCTACTTGATAATTTCATAATCAGAAAAAAATGTCTCAGAGCTCACTTGGCCTTAGATTTTCTTCTTTTTTCTAAGTGGTTTAGCATGTGGCCAACAATTTAAAATGCAAACGGACTGCCCAAAATCTCAGAGTTTTTCTGGAAAAGGCCCAATAGTAAAAACTGCAGGTCATTTACTTTGCAGGTAACATGGTCATCATTGCAACACTATCGTACAGCAAGAGCAGCTACATACGACATGCCAACATCAGGGCATGGCCACTGGTCAGTTTCAGCCTATACTTAGTGTGTTGAGGTTGATCTGAATCTCTCCCAGGTCCAAAAAAAAAAAATCAGAAAAACACAAGGAGTTTCACAAAAGACTCATGGAAAAAACAGATTGGGAGCAGTGGAGAAACGGTGCATGGATCTCACGATGTTTTGCGCTATTTTAATTCCACTTCTCCATGAACTTCACACAGCACAAGGGCAGAATGGACCTTGTCCCCTCTACTTCCGGGTCCATCTTTCCATCTGAAACAGCCATGCAAAAGCCATCATCCAAGGTGCTCCTTGTTATTCAGCCCATGCATAGGTCTTCCAGCTTCTGGATCACCAACATCCCTTCCGAGGAGGTTATTCTGCTGTCACCTCCCTTTGCTGTCAAAGCAGATGGTAGACTAGGGGAAGGCGGAGGTGGGAGAATGCCAGGCACTTTAACCATGACAGCCTGAGATGCTTCCTCTCTAACCAACCATGCAGTTGTACAGGTTTCTGGATTACTAAGTTCCTTGTTCTGTCTTCCCTCTGGCTGTGAGTTCCACAGAAAAGAAAGGAGAGAGACAGAAGGTTCCCTGCATCCAAGACAATGGTCAAAGGGTTGTGTAAGCTGTTTCTGGTGGGCTGAGTTTTAGAAAAGGACAAATAGAGAAATGCGGTTCTACAGGTTAAACTAATACCTGCGATGCATCACATATAAGCACTGATTTCAGTCTCAGTCAGTTTCCTGCTAATGTGTCTAGGGAAGAAGCAGAAGACGGCCCGAATACTTACGCCTTCCACCCACACGAGAGACCTGGTTGGAGTTCCTGGTCCCTGGCTTTGGCCTGGCCCAGCACCCCAGCAATGGCAACCCTGTGGGAAGTGAACCAGTGGTCATCTCAGACTGCCCTGAATACCAGATAATGAAACCATCTGACAACCTAGAAGCCACTTTCCTCTACAGTCTAATCAAATGGAAAGTTGGGAAACATCAAGTGAAAAATCAGCCCCTGTGGCAAGCAAAAGCAACAGCCCAGGGATCCTTCCAAAGAGCTCTTTGGCTCCTGGTTTTGATTGCCCCAACTGTGTGCGAGCTTATGATCAAAGGTTGCATTGCATGCAAGATACATGCAGTAGATCAACTGGCCGTAGATACTCTGCCATCCTGGTTGTCAAGAGGATGAAAGAGCAAAGAGCAAGGAGATTATGCATTTTAAAAATTTAAAAGCTCTGATGGACTGTTCTGCTCATAAAATCTCTCTCACATAACCAAAGCAGGAAACGTTAGCACACAATGCTCTCCTCCACCTACAAACTCCATTGGGCTGCCTGTTCAACCCTGACCTTGGTGCATCTCTGACTTGGATTTCCCCTGGACAGAAATGGTTGGCTCTTGTTCTGTTAGAGGAAGGGTGTGTTGAGGGCCTGTTGCCCACACAGCTCACTTTTTAGGCATTTTCTCTGTTGAAAATGAGAGCTCTGCTACTTCCCAGCTGTGAGAATGATTTAAATCTCTCCAGACTCATCTTCTCTTTTAGGGAGAAAGGGAGACATGTGGTCACGGGAGACAGATGCATATCCACAATGCCAAGCTGGCACAGGAGACCCCCATGTGATCATCTGGCACAGAAAGCAGCAAGGAACATTTCACTTCTCCTTCACTTCTTCAAGTGAGGATTGGGGCTAAGAGTTCAGAAATGCAGAGAAGGATGTGGGCTGGCTCAGCACCTCCAGCGTGTCATCTTCAGGGACCAACATCGTGTACATAGATAACTTGAAATGTTGGACATGCTGCAAAAGCAGTATTCCATGCACCGTTGGAACAGAGAAGAGGAAGAAATTCACTCTACAGAGCTTGGAGGAAGGCTTAGGGAGGGTGTAGTGTGTGACTTGAATCTTGAAGGACAAGCAGGAAGGTACAGTGGAATTGTAAGGTCACAGGTTGGGAGACAGTATAGCACAGGAAATGACGAAGCATTCAGGATAACTGGTGGTGAGGTGCACAGAGAGCCCAGAGTCTGGGTGAGACTGAAAACACAGGAGTGAACCAGACGATGAGCGAGCCATGGGTATCAGGCTGCAATTCCACATCATCATGAAGCTGGGCACTCCACACATCATCACATGTCCTTGTAACACATCTCGGTCTGCCCAGGTCAGTCTTTAGTCAAAGTATGAACAGAACTCCCATTCACTCCCTTTTGTGTTTAGACAATAAATTACAGGGCCACCCTACTGTTAGGTCACCCCACTGTCCCGTGGGAAGCAGCAACTGGGGCAAAAAGGAAAAAAAGGCTGAAGTGACCCAAATTAGACCCATATCAGAGAACCAATGGAAACGGAAAGAAATAGATCAAGGAACCACTTTGAAGGTTGATTCAATAAGACCTAGATCAACAAGGATGGACGGATGACAGAAGGAGAAAGAGAGAACAGCAACATGGAACAGTTGATGGCTTCATGTTAGATACTCGAAAATGGAATGGGTGGGAGGAGCAAGGAGCTGGGAATGGGAGCTTGGAAGAGACGAGGGTTGGAGATGTGGATGTGGCAAATCTCTGAGGAGGAAGTGATGAGTCCACTCAGGGAGAGAGTAAACAAGGTGACGCTAAGTCATGTGTGAAAGCATGGAGAGAAACAGAACTGTGGATTCCTGGGGAGAAAGGAGTATGAGGATGACTGGTTGGGATAGACCAGCTGAGCCAGTGACTCCCAAGGAGCTGAGTGGGACTGAAGAAGCGCATTAGAAAGGACTTTGAAGATTCCCTCTCCCCAGAGCAGCAGGGCCAGAAGGCAAATGACAATGACTTGAGGAAAGAAAGAGCATCAAGTAAATATGGATAAATCTGCTAGAATGGGATGAGCTTGTGCTTGGAGGAAACAAGCAAGCCAAAGCCAGAATTTGGGATGTTCAGTGGGACCTGAACATACAGCAAGAGGAGGATGCTGGGCAAAGAGAGGGTAGGGAGATGCCAAAGTTTAACATTTGGAACAAAGATGGGAACCCATGAGTCCTGTTTCACTGGAGAGGCCAGCAGAAGACATGAAACTTCAACTAAGACCACTGACAGGAAGACTTAACACAATCTAATCTTGATATAGACCTCTCCCTTCATGCCATGGCATATCAGGCAGAGCCTCCACCCACAGCGCCAAGATCTCATAAGGCCACTGGTTCAAGTTTAAACTGTTTCACTTTCAGCTCCTTGCTTATGACCTGGGAAAGTAGCAGACGTTGATCCCAGTCCTCAGACCCCTGCACCCGCTGGTTCACTCCCGAAATGGGCACCATGGCTGGAGCTGAGCCAATCTGAAGCCAGGAGCCAGAAGCTTCTTTTGGGCCTCCCACATGGGTGCAGGATCCCACGGCCTTGGACCATCCTCCGCTACTTTCCCAGATCTTCCAACTGAGTCTTGAACCAGCACTCATGTGAGATTCTGGTGCCACAGGTAGACAATTAGCCTACTATACCACTGTGCTGGTCCCAATGGTAGTAGTATTTCTAAGAATTAAGAGCTGTCATTCATTTTTGTTTTTGTGCAAGTCCCCCACATTATCTAATTGAATCCTCACAAAAACCTCATTTTCCACAAAAGGAAACAGCCAGAGGGAAGCTAAGGAAATTGTCCCCTTTCTCCAAGCTCAGACTTAAACCTAGGTTTTCCCAACGGCACAGCCAGCCTCGTAAGCCACTGGGAGTTTCTATCAACCCATGGCTTACTGGGTTCAGTAAAGCTGGAGGTGACATCAGCCCTGAGACTTCTGGGTGGACACAGAGGCCTGGGGAAGGAGAAGAGTTGAAACAGCTGCTGTGAAGAAAGCACTTGGGCTGGGCCAGGGGAGAGAGAGGGCATGGACAGCTTCCCGGGACGCTGATGGTTTCCAGATCTTCCGGGAGATTCCATCTTGTTCTTATCGCCCTCGCTCCTGACCCCACTTCCTGCCAACAACCTGCACCCCACACTCTTCCCATTTCTTTTGCTGTGCTCTCGTCTTTCCTCTCTACCTGGAAGGGTATAAGGTTCATGTGGCTCCAACAGAGTGGGCCAAATATCCTTCCCACTGCTGAAGACTTGTAGATGAGAGCCAGGGAAGGGAGTCAGGACGGTAATCCCACAACTTTTGTCCTACTGAAGAGACCCCCGGCCTACCAAACAGAAGAGTGGAGAAAGGCAGTGCCTGCCTGGAGCCATAGCCACGCAGCTGGAACACCTGGGACCATGAATCTGTATCCAGAGATTCAGCCTTCTTGTTTCTGATCTAGCTTCACAGTTGCTTGAGCCCAGAGGTCTAAGATTGGGTCATAGATCTTCTCCCACAGAAGCTGACCAGACCCTGCTCTGTGGTGACCAGCTTCTATTCTATTACCAATAGGAGCTATCTATCTCCCACTCACCCTTTCTGTTGAATGCTCAACAAACAGGAGGCGTCCACACCACCAGGTACCTGGTTTGAGTGCTTTAACAGTAGTAACAGGAATAATTGGCTCACTCACCCTGTTAGGACTCTACCAAATTTGCCAAGTTGGACGCAGGGATAGGCTTAAGACATGGTTTATTGCCTGCTGAAAATGGCCCACCAGCCGAAATACAACTATAAATTCATTTGGTCAAATTAATAAAATCTTTACAGGATAAGAACCCGGAAGAAAGTGTGCTCAGTTGGAACGTCCTAAAAGTAGCTAATAGGGCCAGGGAAACAGCATTGAGTTCTAGAAATGTGGTGACTTCCTGCTTCTAAACATCAATGTCAACACTCCGAGACTAGGGGCATACACATCTGGGGGCTGTTCGAGTCTGCTAGATGCTCACCTGCAAGACGGGAATCAAGGGTCACATCCTCTGCTTAGGCTAACAGGGAGTTAGTTCCATGAGGGGGTGTAAGCAGCTGGGCTCGGATCTGCGCTGAAGTATGACTGTGTTTGTAGAACCAAGGGAGCTCTGCGGAAAGTTCTATGGTTTTATCACCTCAAAAATCATGAGCAAAGGTTGGAGAAGGTGTGTGTGTATGTGTGTGTGTGTGTGTGTGTGTGTGTGTGTATTGCACACATGCACCTGCATACACATACATGCACCCTCCAGGTTGCTATACTCTCACCTGGCCCATATTGAAATGAAACCTCAGGCTCCTTGAAACACAGTGTTTCAGTTGCATTCTCCCAGCTTAGGCAGCAGCGCCTCCTGAAAACGCTAGCCATGACCTCAGTGCAACTCTCCCAAAGATTACCCGTCTTTCCCTTAAGTTGCCCTGAAAAGCAGCCCTGGGGGCAACAAGCCCCTCCCTTTTCTACCAGTTCCAACATTGCTCTAATTAATGCAGGAGAAAATTAATTACAGAGGGCTTTTCAAGACCTGGGCATCTAATGACCAGCCCCAGCTCCATGCACCCTCTCCAGCTAATTGCAACTCCCCATTGGTCCTGCCCAGCTCAGCCCTCCTCCCTTTCCCCTCTCCCCTCCTCCCCTCCCTTCCCAGAACCCATGAACAATACCACAGGCTAATTAGGTAGGGAAAGAGTTTCTTGGCAAAGGGGGCCGGGTGCTAGGTCAGTACCTTGAACAACCCAGAAGAAAAACAAAACAGCATTAAAAGAAAATAGGGGGGCGGGGGAGAGAGTAGGGACCAAAAAACCTGCTACTCCAAGGCGCATTTCCTCCAAATAGTCTCCTTTTCAAGTGTTTTCTTCCTGGTAAACAAAGTTCTGGGGCAGGCTCTGGAGATTGCAGAACATGGTTGCTTAGTAATATTAGGAAAGCATGAAGTCCCCACCTCAGCCTCACTGGGTTCCTGCTCTCTCTTGCCCAGTGCGCCAAGAGGCGGTGACCCAAGTTGGCTTGGTTTGGCTTTTTATTTTCCTATCTAACAGTTTTCCAAAGCCAGACAAGGAAGAGAGAGCTGCTCTCAAGTTCAATGTCATCTAAACCAGCTCTTTCCAGGACAACTTCCTGAGCCTGCCTTGGCCAGTATGGCAGCCACCACCACACACAGCCACTGGGCATGGGAAACATGATTTGTGCAACAATGGAGCAATTGAATGGACATTGTGGTTGAACTTTGAGGAATAAAATGGAAAGAGACACAGTCTCTTGGGGAGACTCCTTGGCTTGGGGAGCCAAGGAGGATGCAGTAGCAGAGTATGGGAGCCGTCGGTGAGGGATAGAGGATGAACAGGTGAAGGAATGCTGGGACCTTGATTTAAACGAAGCCTCATCCCTTTCTGCAGCCTTGGGCACAACTAAACTTGAGCTTCAGTCTCTTGTTTTCTGTTAGAGACAATCACAAATCCTGGATGCCAAGCCCCCTAGCAATCCCTTGCACCAGAACTAAACCAATCAGGGCCCACGTGACCCAGCCCATGACCCTGCCAATGCTCCAGAGTCATCTCCTGCCCCCTTTTGGCCTGCATCCTCCACTCTCAGGGTTCTTTGCTGTTCTCCACCTCTGTGCCCTTGCCTGGACCACACCCTCAGCCTGGAATGGCCTGCTCTTCCGGTTCCTTTCTCTCAGCTGCCATGATTCCTGTCCTACTCCCAAGGTCTTAATGAATCCGGAAGCGCCTGAACCAGGAAGCCTTACCTTCCTGTCTTGTCACCCTCTGCTATTTCTCCCTCTCCAATGTGGTAGGCACCTACTGAGCACAGCTGTTAAATGTGACTGTTGCAAGTGAACAACTGTGTTTTTTTGTTTATTTAATTTTACTTTACTTAATTAAGATTTAAACTGAAGTCTGGCAGCTGGCATCTTCCCTCCCCTTTCCCTCTGCTCACACACACACACACACTCACTCACCAGGTGTCAAAGACAGCCTACATGTCTCCAACCCATAGATGTCTGTACCCTAGCACTTATCTATGATCTTGTATTTTAAGGGTCATTTTCCCTGAATCTACTGTCCCCGTAGAAAATGGACTATTAGCAAAGACAGTATGGGGCCATTATTGTGGAAGAGTGGTTAAAGTTACTACCTGTAACACCAGCATCCTATATGGGAACCAATTGTGTCCTAGCCTCTCCAGCTCCCTGCTAAAGACCTGTGAAGGGCAGTGGAGAATGACCCACGTGACCAGGCTCCTGTCATTCACAAGGGAGACCAGATGAAGTTCCTGGATCCTGGCTTCAGCCTGACCCAGCACTGACTGTGGCGGCCATCTAGGGAGTGAGTCAGTGGACAGGTCATTCTCTGTCTCTCCCTTGCTCTCTGTAATTCTATCTTTCAAATAAAGAAACACATCTTTTATTTTACAAATGTAGAGACAAGACATCGCCTGTGTTTAACATTGCTTTGTTTTGGTTTTCATCTGTAATTTCAGCCTCCCGGCATGGCACCTAACACATAGCACTTCTGTGGGCTACGACATATTCCACCTGCATGAAATAGCAATTGTCCAGCAGGCCACTCCCTACACCAGAGCTCAACAAACAACAGCCCACTACCTGCTTTTGAATCGCCCTGGAATGAAGAAGGCTTTATTTATTCCTTATTTTTAATGGTTATATCAATACCCACAGGACAGCCTTAACTTTGCCTCTGGGCCCATACAGGCTGCCATCTGCATAGACTGCAACCATCACTGTCTGGTACAAGTAGCTCATCTCTGGGGTGGCTCCCAAGAACAGCTGCCAATGGGACTCGGTGTAGTCTACAACGAAGACAGGGTACAAGATGTTTGAGGAGGGGTGCAGAGAGAAGTGGGGCCCAAACCCCCTTGGTGACACTTCCAGCCAAACTGAGCCAGCTACCTTTGCAGGAGAAGGTCCCGACCCCTGCTTGGTGGCCCCTCCCACCTCCATCACCCCATTGCAGATACCTTGGGGGAATGGGGCTTAGGACCCAGATGTGCAGTGCAGCCTGAGAAAGTTCTAGCTCCCTGGCAAGTGGAAGAGGGCCTTTCTGAATTTCACTTTGTAAGCTGACTGTGTTTGGTAGCAGTTTCTGCTTAAAATAAAGCCTCTGATACAACTTTTTAAAATCTAAATTAATCTTTCAATTCCGCTTTCCATGGATTCTTTTTTAAAGATTTACTTTTTTGAAATTTATTTACTTATTTGAAAGGCAGAGGGAGAAAGCAAGAGCTGTTCCATCCACTAGCCTACTCCCTCTAGGGCCTCAGCAGCCAAGTTAGAGCCAAGCCAAAACCAGCAGCCAGGAACTCCACCCATGTCTCCCACATGAATGGCAGGGGCCCAAGGGCTTGGCTCATCACCCACCACCTTCCCAGGCACGGGAGCAGGGAGCTGGGTTAGAAGCAGAGCAGGGGGGACGCAAGCCAGCACTCCACTACGAGGTGCCAGCTAACTCGCCCAAGATGGTTTTAATAGCTGCGCAAGGGCCTTCCAGAAAGAACTACGCAGGGGTTTGGAAGCTCTCCGCAGGTCCAGAAGCAGGCTGTTCTTCCCTTTCCTGCTAAAACATGAACTGAGGTTTCCAAGAAGCCAAGATAACTGGGCTTCAGGCCCTGAGAACGAGTGTCGAGGTACATTAACAGGAGCAAAGGAGTGGCCCAGTCTTTGTCCCATGGGCCACCCCCAAGTCTTCCTCATGTCCAGCTGAGAACCCAAGTCCCAGAAGCCCAGGGAACAGGCTGCCCGCCCCCTCGTCTCCAGAGCTTCCTCACTCCCCTGCTCCACTGCGGTCACTCCTCCCAGGCAGGAGGCGCTGGGGCCACTCCACGTGCTAAATCGATTTTGCCGCTGCCTGGCCGCAGAGAGACAGGAAGCTGTTGAGATAGATTATCTTCCCTTGCAGGAAGTTTATAGGCACTCTATTGCAGTTCACACAGACGTTCTGCCTGACGGTCATGCAGCCATGCCGCCTCATTAGGTCACCGAGAAAAAATGCTCAGCCTGATTATGTTTCATTCCAGCGGCTCCGCATGCTGCCCTTGGCCTAAAAGAGACAGCAGAGCTTCCTGGGCCTGGGGTGACCAAGACTCGGAAGCGTGGGGGTTCCCACTGAGCTCATAGCCCCTGCCCACCTCCCCCATTAAGCATTCCTTTTGAGGAATGCTTATGGTTTAATGGAACAGCGATTATGTTCTAGATAGTGTTGCAAGGGCTTTGCATGAATTAGCTGAGACTCAAACACCCTGATGAGGTAGGGTCCAGAAGGTCAGACAGGCTGCTTAGGGTCACACAGGTGGTGAGGGACACAGCAGGGCTCTGCAACTGGCGGGCGCTATCATCAGAGCCTGTGGCAGTGGAAGATGCGTTCTCTCTGAGTTTTCATTGGCCACATGTGGCTGCTGGGCACTTGACAAGCCGATCGGTGTGACTCGGGATTATAATTTGTAGTTTTATTTAACTATACTGTGTTGTATAATTTCTATGAATCTATTTTTATTTGAGAGATAGATACATACACACACACATACCCCCCACAAGATGTTCCCTCTGCTTGCTCATTCGTCAAATGTCCACACGGCTGGGGCTGGGCCAGGTCGAAAGCAGAAGCCAGGACCATGATTCAGGTCTCCCATGTGGGTGGCTGGGACCCGAGCGCTTGAGCCATCGCTTGCTACATCCCAGGATGCGCATAAGCAGGTAGGTGGGATCGAAAGCTTAGCGAGGACTTGGTGGGAGATTCAGAGATACAGGAAGTGTTTTAACCACAAGGCCAAATGCCTGCTCCACATATTCAAATTTATGTTTCTAGACATGACTAGTGGCTGCCATATTGAAGAACTTGGCTCCTCTCAAACATTAGACTGTCTTGCCTTGCAAATCAATTATGAGAATTCAGCACTATTTAATAGAATAACGACACAGTAAAGTTAGAGTTAGTTAGAATTTCATATCTTCAAGGACACAGGAGAGATTAGACTGAACAAGAGTATAAGAGTGGACAGTTAGCTTCTGTTAAGCAATAGGCATTTGGATCCAATGTTTACGAGAATATCTATGAAGGACTGAGGGTAGTATGCCATAGTTTATCAAGAAAGAAAATGGCCTCCTTCAATTTAACCAGTAAATTGTATTGTGCTTCAATAGTTGACCTTGCTAAGACCCTAGTCTCTGGTGGCCTGCAATCTGGCTGGAAGACCAAACCAGATCTGCCAAACAGTATGTGACTGCATGATCTGGGTGAATGAGAGTATTAAAGTCTACCCTAGGTTAGACACCTTGTTGGAATACGGGCCCATCCCGTCCAACTATCCAGGTTAGCTGCTTATTATGGAAGAAGGAGCAATCCAGGACACCTTCTTGAGGGAGATGCCATTTTGGCTGAAGTCTGAAGGCAAGAGCTTGGGCTAGGACAACGGAAACATTGGCTCAGGTGGGGTGAGCACACCCACCCACTCCTGGAAGGAAAACGGAGCTGTGCTTGGTGACTCTCCTGAGACCAGGCTTAACGGGATTAGCCAGAAATGACTCCAGATTTTCCAGCTTGGATAACAAGAGTGTTTCTGGGGACAGACATGAGGACTTTAGAGGATGGGAAGTGGCAGCTTTTGGAAATTCTGACTTAGGGTGAAACCCTATGGATTCCAAGCTGACAGCTTGTGACCAATGTCCACGTTTCCCTTTAGAGGGAGGAGAGCAGGTCAGGAGGCTGCCTGAGACTGCCTCTCTTCCTGGGACAGGGAGATCCTGCTTTCCCTGTAAAGCTGAGAAATTGGGTCAAGGCAGAAAGGGAGAGAAGCCACTGGAGTGCAGAGCTGTCCACATCCCCACCTTGTCGGGACAAACGCACGCCCTGTTTCCTGAGCCGGCCGCACGTGGTGGCTTCATCCTGGAAGGCACATTCATCTGCCCTCTGGGACCTCCTGCTCGGTGACTGATTTTGTGAAAAAAAAAAAAAGCAAGCAAACAAACAAACAAAAACAGCCTTTTCCTCTCTTTGGTGGCATTTTTAATAGCTAATCACTGTACAACCCTTGAAAACTTCAAAAACAGTAATAAGGAAACGCAGTCACACAGAAATACAAGCGTGTGTGTATGTGTATCCATTGTGTATACACGGCATGTAGCCAGCTCTCTAGTATCTGTGCATTGCATACCCATGGGCTCAATCAACTGTGGGTTGAAAATATTGAGTAGAAAAAAATGCATTGATGCTGAACACACACAGACTTCCTGTCGTTATCCCCACGGCAACACTGTGTAACAACTGCTCACATCACATCTGCATTGGGTTAGGTGTTACAAGCCATCCAGGGATGATTGAAAGTAGACAGCAGGATGCGCATGGGTGCCAAGCAAACACTCTACTGTTCGAGCAAAGGAACCAGGACACCCAAGACTTCAAGTGTCCTGGGATATCCAGGAACTAATCCCCCTGGAGACCCAGCAACAAGCCTACATAGTTCTCTTCCAAGTCTAGACAAACTTTTAAAATACAGAAGTTCTGACCAAAAGGAGTGAGAAGATAGCAACAGCCAACTCCCAATGTGTTGGTGTGTGAAAAACACGACAAGCCTCCACCACAAGCATGTTACGAAGAATCTGTTTCCGAAATTCATCTCTAGACTCTCCTCCATTGTCCAACAGGTTTCAGTTCACGCACAAGTGCCAGGAGGTATATCTATAACATCTCTTCTCATCATTCACCTAATTCCTACTTGGTTCAGAACTACCTGGAACAGCCTCCAGGGAAGCCCAGGGCAGACCAAAAGAGCCAGGAGCTGGGTGCAGAGGGCAGATACTATAAATCCCAAAGAAAGATGCCTTATAAGCGTGCTCTGTGAATGTTCTAAAGCCCAAATCCTGAATTCCTGAACTTGAAGAGGTCCAAAAGGAAAAACTTCATCCTGCTTTCTCTGAACTGTCCTAGCCTAGCGGTGTCCCCGAGTGCCCATGACAGATGTATGCAGTTAACACAGTGTCTGCACACCCAGGCAGAGGCACACACCGTGCGCAGCCTTGAAGGGCAGCTCCTGCCGCCTGCTCTGTCTCCTGGGGCTGCAGACAGGAGGGACAGAGAGGGGCCTGAAACACCAAGCCTGGAGAAATGAGTCTTTGTTTCTGGTGTTTTTGGAGTTCTTACCTGGCTCTTTTCTTTTGCTTTGTTTCAAGAAACTATGCTCCCCGAGTGATGGTAGCTTACAGAGCCTACACCCTTGGTGTCTACACCTCAGGAGGAGCAGATAAGGATGGTCTCACTTCCAAAGATAGTATAGCAGCCCCCACCTCCTCAAGTCTCCTTAATGAGCGGCCTGGGGAGGTGGGGGGCGATGGTTAAGAATATCTGGAGCGTTCCTTGACGTTTGAGAATCTTCAGTTTTCCATATCGCATACACTGTTGGCTGTGACCTCACCCTCACTGCCATCCCCAACGGCTTCTCAGGCGTGTAACCTATTTTTGTTCATTATCTTGTTGTCCAACTCCTTCCCTCAAAACCGTCCAGCCCGGATCTCTCTCCCTGCACCCTTCACTCCCATGTCACACATATAATTAATTACCATTCCTGCCGACGACGACAACAACGAGGTTGAAAACTTGTAGTCTCCAAGGCAACTGGGTATCCTGGGGTGGGGTACTGGGGCGGGGGTTTGCCAGGCCAGGGAAGGACTGGGAGCAAAGGGGGGGTGGGGAGATAGAAACTAAGATGATATCATTCCTGAAGCCTGGAAGCAGCCAATCGGCTCGTGGGGATGTGATGTCATCCCCCACCCCCACCCCCTGTTCGCCTAGGTAGCCCCACTGAGAATTCTAGACAAGTATTGAGCTGAAGTTGTATTGCTGTGAGAGAAAGGGGGAGGGGGCAATCATGGGGAAAGAGAAAGAAATCTACTGGCCCTCTGATGGCCCAAGCAGACACCACCGTCCTCCCTAAAGGCAGCTCTATAAAAATGTCATCGGCTCAGGCTGTCCCTGCATTACAACACAATGATTTCTTTGGGGAGACAGAAAAAAAAAATAAAAAAACTAAGATTTATTTTGCAACCACACCCCCGCCCCCTTGGAAGACAAATACCAACCAACAACAAGTAGTGAATGAAGTGCAGGTCAGCCCCTCAACACTTCCCCACCACCCCTACAGGCCAGCCCACCAGCAACTGCCCCATGGGGACCTGCTCCAGGTGCTCCAGAGTACCAGCTGGGTTTAGAGCAAAGCTGCCCAACCAGATGATGCGAGCCACTTAGGGCACTGGAGTGGGGGTGGGGCAGGGAGGACAGTCTGTCCCCAAGACAATGACAGCATGTAGGGCTCCGTGCCAGGCTCCCAGGAGAAGCAAGCAAGCCTGAGCTTTCCGGCTCAGCTCATTAGTTAGAGTGCTGGCTGACTGGAGCGTTGGGCCAGGCGGGGGCAGGGCTGGGGGCTTGGCACTCCTCTGCCAGCTTTTTCTCTTGTAACTAGGAAGTGGTACAGTTTGGAAAACAACCCTTTCCAGTCTTCCTACACCCACTCCCCAAATGCCAGAAAGGTCTCCCAGAGTCTAGGCCACAGGACTTGGTGTCCAGCAGCTTGGAGCAGTCCTGAACTGGTCTCAGCCGTGCCCTTGAAAACAGGAGCCATGTTCCTCCATGACCCATTTAGGCAGCCTTCAAGGCGATGGGAAAGCAAAGATAGCCTTAGGTCCACCTCCATTTCACAGATGTGGACACCAAGGCCTAAAGTGCACTGACCAATGAGTCACCAGGAGATCCAGGGCTGGACCCAAGACTGTCTCCAGGCCACCACCATTTCTCAGGAAAAAGCCCATGGGGTAGGAGGAGCAGCACCTGCAGCTGGAAAGTCTCCAATCTCACATCGTCTGGTGACTGTCACAACATGAGCAGTTCTGTTGTTGGAATGACTTCACAATGATAAAAGGCCTCGGTCCTGTGAGCTGAGAGCACCAGCATTCCGCAGACACCTGCTGCCCGTGACCAGCAGCCCTGGTACAAACCGAGAACTGGAGAACATCAGTGTCCTGATCCAGGGAGGGAGGAGAAACACAGGTGGCGAAACCCGGGCAGTGATGCAATGCTTTGCAGTCCTGGGAAGGAGGGCTGGGGGTGCTAAGGAGAAGGGTACCCATCCTGTGTTTTAGCAAATCCTTGCTGGCTTCCTCCTCTGTGCCACCGAATGGGACACAAGCAGGGCTGTGTCTGTGTTCTACCATCAGGGAACCTGCATCTCTGGTTGGCAACACACACCGTCTTCCTTATGTGAGCCCCAGAAAGACAGATCTGGGCTGTGTTCATGCTGCGTCAAGACCTGGTATGCAGCACCAGTGTCTGTTACACAGTCAATCGTTGATACGTGGAAGGGTCAAACAGCAGCAGGGCCCACAGGATGCCACCAACTCTACAGAGAAGATCAGCAAGGAAGCAATACTTAAACGGGGCTTTGAAAGAGGAATCATAATTTGCCGGGCGGAAGGAAGCGTACATTCTAAGTAAAGAAACATTCGTGAAGCAGTGTACAAGAAGGACACAACTGAATAATAAAGAACCCCCAAATCTCTATGAATTAAAGATGTGTTTCTTGTTACTTTTACAGGAGGTCCCTGCAAGCCAGCTTGTGGCTATGCTCCATGACGTGGCCATCGCTTGACCCAGGTGGATGGAGGATCTGCCACTGGAACAAGCCTGGTCACCATGGAAGAGCAGAGCAGATCCCAGTGCAGAGGTGCCACATCCCTACTGACCATAACAGGCCACATGACCCTGCCCATCTCTGCATCTCTGGCCTCCCCCACACTCTCAACCCAGACAGGAAGTATAGTCCTAACACATTCATGGCAGACAAAGGGCTAGAAGTATTTGAGGTTCACACACAGACATGTGAAGCTGACCTGGTGCATGTGAGGAATCTATCCCGGGCTAGGTTCCCGGAGAGGTAGACTCAATGAAGAGCAGACAGAAGCCATGTGGACCAACAGAAAGAAAGGTGTTACACATTGCAATAGCTGCCTGAGCTAAAGCCAGTTGGTACTGGGAGTGGAGTTGGTACTGGGCAGCCGGCCAGCGGGAGTAGACAAGAGCGGTGGGATTTTGTTGTTTGATCAACTGGATGCCGCATCTTTCATGGTGTCAAGCAAAACTAACGCAAGCCAGAATCTCAGGAGAGCTTGAGCAGCCCGTTTCTCCTTGCTGTGCCTTCTTAAATTTTTCCCCTTTTCTTTGGGATAGTTTCAAACTTTTAAAAAGTTGCAGAAATAGTGAAAGAACTGTTCACAGACACTTTACTTTCATGAAGAGTAAATTCCACACAAACACAGCAGGCTCCTTCACCCCTCAGCACAGCAGGGCACACTGCCTGGATGTATCCATACCTCCAACCATAACAGCAGTGCCCACCAGTTTACCTGGGCACTCTGCTCAGCCTCCAACCAGGGCCAGTTGATCCAATCAGGTCCTTGCTGCAGGAATCCAATCCTGCGTCTGTACAGAACTGAGTTTCCACAATCACCTCAATCTAGAACATTCCAAACCCTTCCTAGGCTTTCATGACATTGGCATTTAAAAGAAAGCTGTCCTAAGGCTGGAGACAGAACTGACCCAGCAATTGCAACCACCAGTGCGCACGTAGGCTGATTGGGGCAGCAGACTGTGCTGGACCCTGTATTGGCAAGCACACTCAAGAATCAGGTCAGGGATCACCTCAAATGAGGTTTCTTTGGGGATCCCTCAACTGAACCGCTGGACTCAGAACTCCAATCATGGAGAAAATTGCAGGTTCCATGGTCTGACTGTGGAGTGCTTACGTCCAAGCCGGGCCTGCTCAGTGGCTTAGACAGAGCAGTGGACAGCATATCCAGGTGCACATGGAGAATATGGCGGTACATTGGAGTCTGCAGAGGACACCTGGTACCGTAACAGAGGATGGAGAACAGAACAAATCAATCTACTACCCCAGCCAATTGTTGGCAGTGAAAATCTGAGCAAACAGAGTCTCTAAGGTGGCCAATGTCAGCCAGTGGATTCTGGAGAGATTTCATCATGCTTGGAGTGGCAAGACTGGCAGCAATTCAGAACTGTTAAACTATCAAAATCACTTGAGCAGTGCCCCCGGAGCATGCTCCACATCAGGGACCCTAGGATGGTTGGGAGGCTGGGTGGGACTTCTCCCTTTATCTTCCCCTTTCCCCCAGATACAGGAAGGAAAAAAAGAAAATGTGGAAACAATGGTCTTACCTACTTTCCTGTAGACCTTTACTCAACTATGTAAAGATCATCAAAAATAAATAAATAAATAAATAAATAAATAAATAAATAAATAAATAAATGCTGTCCTGTCACACACCTGTTTCTCTTTCAGTAGAATGTTCCTGGGAGAAGGGGTCTGCATGATGTACTGCTTAGGTGCTATGTCTTATTGAGGGCTCCTTTCTTTTGTGTTTTCTTTTCTGTCCTCCAAATTAACGGTCATTGAAGGGTACACCCTAAGATGATGCAAACACCCTGCTTTCCACCCTCCAATCTAATTTTCACAATGATGGATACAAGTGGTAATTTTCCATGTTTACTATGGACCCACAGAATGCTCCCAGCAAGAACCCACCCTCCTTCCCCATGTGTCTGTCTGCCTGTCTGTTCCTCTAGCCACTACTCACCCACCCACCCAACCATCAATCCATTCACTCATCCATCCATCTACCCACTCCTCCATCCACCTATCCATCCATCCATCCATCCATCCATTCAACCAACCATCCATCTACCCATACATGCATACAAATGACCATCCATCCATGCACATGTATAACCAGCCATCCATCCACACATCCATGCCTCCGTCCATCTAAATATCATTAACATGAACTCATAAATTCCTATTTGCAATGACTTATCACTCATTCTTTACCACATTATGCCAGCAAGAGCTCTTCTGAATGGTTTCTAGTCTTTTCATTCCTTTTTTAAAAATTTATATCATTTTTGTAATGAATGCAAACGACCCCATTTCCCTGGGTGTTTCAGGAAGACCCCGAGGCTGCTGAAATATCTGGAAAAGCAGGGGATTTTCCGAGAAGCAGAGGAGCCACCTCCTCACCTCCACTGGCCCCGGCAGGTCCTGCTACCCTGGGGAAAAGAATCTGCTGTGTTAAGGGGCTGAGACGCCCCTTCCTACACAATCCTAGTCAGGAATATCAGTAACTCAAGGAAACTCATGGAAGCAACTGGAAAGTGCTGGCTCAACTTCCCCTTTCAGAGCAGTTTCTTGGAGCTGAGAGCAAAAAAAAAATTGAAGGCACAAGGCAGAACCATGAGTCTCTAAATACCACATTCTTGACATTTTTGTGGATTTCTGTGCAGTTTTTAGCAGCCCAGATACACGGCTCTCTATTACCATCCTCAGGGTGGGTGCCAAGCTGCCTGAGTCTTTGCTCTGTTACTCAGTCCCCCTCCACTGATCTGGTAGCGAATGTTCATGAGATTTTTCTCCACTTCCATTTTACAGAAGGTAAAACTGAGGTTCCCCAAGGCAGGAGATTTGCTGAAGGGCACACACCCACGTACATGATCCAGAACAAGCTTGTCAAGTCACCCTGATTGAGAGAAGGCAGAAATGAGCACACACTTGGGAGGTCCTTCTTTACTGCCAGCTTACCGGACATGCCCAACAGTGCACCTGCAGAGGGCCTCACACCAAAACAGTGCCCAAGGCACTCTCCCTGGGCTGCTCCTGATGGGGGGGAGAGGTGCAGACACAAAGGAGCTACTAAATCCAAAAGCAAAGGGTGAGCGTTGTCTCATGTCCTTCAAGACGTGCAAGAGGCTGGAGCAGGCGGGAAGGCAGACGCATCCCACCTGGAACAACTCAGGGCAGGGTGACAGGAAGCCAGACATCCCAGCACAAGGGATTCTCCAGGTGAGATAGGCACAAAATCTACCCTTTTCCCTGGGCTCAGAAGGAGCACAAGGCCTGCAGAAGATGGGATTATCAGCCCCATGTGGGAAGTTGGTGCTGGTAGAGATGGCCGGGAGAGAAGACTGGAGCCAGCTCATTGTGGCAACAGGAATCGAGAGCTGTTATTAATCTAGGGCTTCAGTTGCCAGTGGAGCCAAATGGCGAGGTCCCCCAGGGAGCCTGCAGGGGGCTGCTGAGGCCAGCACAACATAACCTGACTGGCGAATTCCTTCCCTCTGGCCACCTTGCATTTTTTTTCTTGCTTATGTGATGCAATTTCGGAATTAGGAAACCGAAGCCAGAGACCGCCACCAGTGTGAACCTCAGCTTGCTCTGTCAACGGGGGAGATGACCCCTGCATCTCAGAACTCTGCTGTGGGGACATAAGACCAGGGAGTCTCTATTTGTGCCTAGGCTAGTTTGTGGCCGCAGGGAAACCTCCGATCCCTGGAATCCAGCACTGTGTTTGAGGGCGGGGCCTTCCGATGGTGATACAGGTCCAATGCAGTCGTGCAGCAATCCCTAACCCAACATACTCAGTGTTTCTACAAGAAGAGGAGCTAGAATACAGAGGGGAAGGCAGATGCCTGCAAGCCACAGATACGGGCTTCTGAGATGCCAGACCCATCGCTGGTGGGCTTCCAGACTCCAGAACCCTGAGACATAAATGCCTAGTGTTTGCACCTGTGCTGAATAGGATCCTGTCAGGTCTCCCAGATAAACTTGCAGACACCAGTGACCCCTTTCCCTACCCACCCCCACTTTCTTTTCTTTCTCTTTCTCCTATGCGCCTCTCTCCCCAAAAGAGGCTCCTAGGGGGTATTTCTGGGATGCTCAAAGTTGCTGGGGCCACAGTTCCAGGAACAGGTGGCCAAGGGGATCCTCGAATCTGAACCCCCAACTCGTCTCTGCTCCAGACCCATGCTGCGTGGGCCTCTAGCTGCAAAGAAGGGCAAGAAAATAGAAAACGCACCACCACTTTGCACTTTGCTCAGAAGATGAAGTTGGCACCCAACGCCAGGCGCATCTGCCACCAGCTCTGTCACATACATTCGCCATCCATGCCCATTCCACCGCCAGAGCTGGGGGCTGGACACCCTTGAATCTAATTCCTATCCAGTGTGGCCTCTGACAGCATCAGCTTTCTGCTGCCCACCCACTCCGCCACCCGGTCCCCCGGGGGCAAGGCTGCTGAGTACAGACGCCGACAAGATGCTGGCTATATGAGTCATCGGTCGCTTAACCAAGACACAGACTGCTAAGGAGGGGAAGGGCCGCAAGTCTGTCTCCCACAGAGCTACCAGTGGCAGGGGGCTCAGACTGCACAGATCCTTCCTCCTTGGTTCTCACCAGGCACCTGCAGGCCCTCCTGTCCGTGGCACTGACCGCACCTGACATATGACCAGGAAATGCTAGAGTTGGGAAAAAATAATCAGAGAGAAGGCAAGGGATAGGGAAGCACCTGGGGCAGCAGCACCAAGGCAGACCCTCGCTAACCCTGCAGCTTGGCTCCATTCCACGGGGCCGGCGCTCCGCACTCGGGGTTCCATCTGTGGCCCCGTTCCCATGCAACCCTGGCCTTCTCCCCATGGGGCAAATCAGGGCATGTCCGGAAATGATCCAGCCACACTTGCCTGAGAGCCACCCCATGGCCCCGCCAGGGCAAAAAACATACTGTTCTTCCATTTTATGAATGAGTAAACCTGCATGCTTTCTATAAATGTCGACGTAAATCATCAGTGGGCATTCCCCTCTTGGCACATGCAGCGCCCAGGCAGACTGCATAGGCAGCTTCCTCCAGGGAGGGAGGCCCTGCAGCTGCACTCTACATTTGGTTTCTTCTGGGATCCAGGGAGCTGCGTCCTGGGTCGCTCTGAGACTCTGCAGAGAGAGCCTCTGCTCAGACAATGACTCAACCCCAAAGGGATGGCTGCTCATCTTTCCAAAGGCCTCTGGGGAAGAGGCCCAGCCAGACCTGCTGTGTTTCAAAGCATCCTTTGTCCATTGTCACTCTGGGAGTCCCAGCTGTCCCAAGCCATGGTCCACCCTGCCAATCACAGCCTACACCACGGAATGCTGCCCAAGAATGCCATGGCCAAGGTCTCTGTGCCGCCGGCATTTTATGTAAAAGCTCCACGTCCACTTAACTAACAAGTAATCATTAATATTACCCCTGGCCCATGTAACCAACTGTTAAACTGATACTAATGAAACGAGTCCCGAGCACCATGACCAATATTAAAGCCAAGCCTACCCTGTGAACTTCAATGACCCAAGCTGATTTATACATCGTGATTTGCATTTACTTCAAATGGTGGGCATCTGATATCAAAATGCATGGGCATTTCCTGTACCCTAGCTTTAATCTTTCTGAATACCTCCCAGCCCCAACCAGATCTGACCAGACCAGACCAGACAATCCCAACCATAATTATCTGGATCATAGTCCTACCTCCTTGTTTGAAAAAGCATTCCCAACAAAGGAGAAACGCATGGAAAATCCTGTGTTGAAATCAGGGATTAATGAGTGCACATGACTTTGGAATCAGCTGTGAGGAACATGCTCTGGAATTGGCTATTGAAACAGCTTGAGTTTTCACCATGGGAAACAGGGGGGCAGGGGAGATGACTTCATTTCAGGGCTGTCCCAGCCGGGAGGACCCAAGTCAGGTCAGCAGGTGTGACTCACGGGCCTCGCTTCTTCCAAGCTGGCTACTGGGGAAAGCTGGAACCCAGCAGACTTCTGAGCTTCCACCTTCTCCTGCCCAAGACTACTGGGCCCAGTGCGGGGACCCACCGCACAGGCCCCCCCACTAGTTGCATCTCACAGGTTCCATCCATGCAAGCAAGTCATGGTGTTCGAGCAGGCTGCAACAGTGCATGTGTGGGCCAGACCAGGTGCCCACAAGGTCAAGGGACTCCTTGTTGCTTCTGTGACAAGCAGGTAGGGCTGCTGTAAGGCAGATGTGCAGCACTCACTCCTGTGACCCAGGAAGCAGGTGCATGTACAACCAGCACTGTGGGGTTGGGAGGAGGACAGGCCCCAGGACCCAGCGAGTCCCTGCTCCCAGTAAGCAGCTGAAGAAGGCAGAACAGCCAGTCCAGAAGGGTAACAAAGGGACACTTGACTAAGGAATGAATTGAGGATAAAAATCAGCACTCGTCCTCCTACCCAGAGGACTTGTCATGCTCCGTGCCTTGCCAAGCGGCACCATGCACTGGCTCGGAGCACGCTGGTTTGGGACGATGAGTCTACTGCTTCATTTTTATTTTGCAATTCATCACTTGGTTTTAATTCCTGAATCTCTCACTTGCTAGCCGTATGGCCTTGGGCAAGTGACCTAACTTCTCTGAGCTTCCCCTTCCACGGCAGTACAGGGAACATGACGGCAGCCTGCACTCCACCGGAGGGCTGGGGGAGACACTGCAAGGCACATTCCTTGCACAATGTCTGGCACATGATAAACAAATGCTCACTAAAGCACTCTGAGCAGTGATCACTGCAGCACCGTTCTTGCCATTGGGCCTAAAGCTTTTGACCTTGGGATATATGGCATTCTCTCCTGGCCTTCCACGCTCACCCATTCGGTTATGTCCTCCAGTTTACTCCGCTCATACAGGACTCGGAGGACAGGTGTGGGAGCCACAAGGTGGCATGGGGTGAGCTCAGCCATCTTGGGCACAGCCAGCTCTCTGCAAGCCCTTTTCCACCGGAACTGCCAAGGTGTGCGGCTGCACGGCCAGGCTAGGAGGCTGTCACACTTAACACTGGATGCAACCACTTCCTCTCCCCCTGGCCTGGCCTGGCCCCGAGGACACTCCCCGCCACCCTGCTGCCTCTCACAGCAGGCCCGAACTCGTTAGGCTGGCTTGCCTCGGTACCGCAGCTTATCCAAATATCTTCATCGCTTTTCATAAATTCAATCCCTTGCTTATCAGCCGCACCATCAGGAATGAGGGCAGGAGGGGCTGCCACACTGAAGTGTGGGGAAAAGAAGCTTTAATTAGCCTCCTGGCTCGGCGGGGTCACTGGCAGTTCAATCACCCTGCCTTCACATGTTCTCAACCACGTAATGCAGATGTGGCCAGGAGCCTGGCTGTCAGCACAGTGCACACAGCCCTTGCATATGGTCTCTGATCCCAGCTTCCGGGCCCAGCATCCAGCCCCAGGAGTCCTGCGAGGGGGAGACAGAAACAAGCTGGCCCGGTCCCTTAGAGCTTCATCCTATGGTTCTGCCCTCATCTTGAAGCATGTCAGAGCTCCTCTGGGCCATCCGGGGACAGTTGCACACTGCTCTGATGAAAGTCTAACCTTGTCTCCCTGAGCAGACTCACCTTCCAGAGTGTCTGAGCACCCGTGCTTCGGCCAGTCCTCACAGACAGCCACCTTAGTCACGCAGCAGAAAGAGAGTGTCCAGTTCACCAGAACTCTGGGTTTGTCTGCCCTGTCGCTGAGCATTCCTGAGTCTTCGCATCATGACAGTTGTATTCTCTATGTCCCATCGCTGTGAGCCCCAAACAAGAACGCATGCAAATATGCCAAACAAATGACACAAATGCCTAGCTAGACAGGCTCGGGAACTGTTTTTTGTTTTGTTTGTTTTTGTTTTCCACACTTGGATTTTTCTTCAACTCTGCCAGCCTCTTAAACTTCCCATATGAGGGCCTTGACCTGCATTCCCGGGACCTCACGGGCAAGGTCTCATGGCTGGCATCAGGAGCAGGTGTGTGATGTAGCAGCTAAGCCAGCTCTTGGGGGGCCTACATCCCGTATCACAGGACGGGGGAGCAAGTCCCGCTTCTAATTGTGATCCAGCTCCCTCCTCTGCAAGACTGAGATGGAGTTCTTGGTCTCTGGCCTTGTCCCTGGCTATTCTGGGCATCGTGGGAATAGGAAGATCTCTGTTTTTAAAGTTTTATAATTTAATTTTAATTGAAATGCAGGTTTTACAGGGAGAATGAGAAAGAGAAAGATAGATCTTCCATCTGGTGGTTCACTCCTTAAACGGCCATAGCTGCCAGAGCTGAGCTGATCTGAAGCCAGGATCTAGGAGCTTCTTCTGAGTCTCCCAAGTGGGTGTGGGGGCCCAAGGACTGGAGCTATTCTCCGCTGCTTTCCCAGGCCATAAGCAGGGAGCTGGATCAGACCTGGAGTAACTGGGACTTGAGTCAACACCCCTATGGGATGCCTGTGCTGCAGGGAGAGGCTTAGCCTACTCCTGCACTAGCCTCATAAATCTTTCATTTTTTTTTAAGCTTGAGCTAATTTGTTGTGGTATGACCATATCACCAAACTCCAGCGTGCTTTTCTGGATGCACAACCCTTTGAGGAAGCCGAGTACCATTGGTCCTTGATCCATAAGTGTCAAATTCCCAATGTAATCCAAAAGCCAAACAGGTCCAATCAGGAGCATTTCTGTCCTGGAGGACTCCTCAGTACCCAGCCCTGTCTGAGCTCCTAGAAAAGGTCCTTGATATTTTGCTTGCTCCCTGGAAGAACTGGAGATCACAGAGCACTGGGATTTCTCTCCTAAAGTGGGACACTTGAGAATAGAGAAGTGGGATTCATAACTATGATTTCTCAGCATTAGAAAAGCAGGCACTCCCAGGTTCACAATGAATAGATTTTTTTTTTGGTCTCTGGGGAAAAAAAAAAAAGAACATTTCTAACTCACATGATTAAGGGGACCCCTGGGGTGGGAGGCCCTTGCTGAGAGCCTGGCATATAGATAAACATGCAATGAGCATTGGCTGCTCTGAGCTCCAGGGAAGACACAGGTCTCCAAGAGGTCCCAGGCCGACCTTTGCAATGTGTGCGTGGTATCCCAGCCTTCCCAGCACTTTGCCATGCATGTTGTCTTTTGATCTGCAGCAGATCAGACAGCCGGAGTTTGTGCCAGCAAGGCCACACTGTGCACAGAGCACACTGGCTGAGCAAGGACAAAGACGGTCAAGGCAGAAAGATGTTGGCATTGTGCGTCCTGCTGGCCTGAAGCAGGCCACTCTGGTGGCATCTGGGGCAAGGACACCCCAAAGCCACAGAGCCTGTAGGGTTTGTTTTTTATTACTCATTACAAATCTCCTCCATGGTGCTATTCCCCACCCCAGACCCCATTTTGGTGCAGTGCCTTGATGAAGTTATAGGAGCACGAGACTCATAACCAGTCTTCCCACTTTCTTTGTGCCTCATGTACAATCTCTGCAGGTTTTGCCTCCCCCAAGCCACTAAAAGGAGAAGTAGTCACCAATGGCAAAGGCCAGCAGTTGATCCAATCTAGGCAGCTGGACAGGCTCCTGGAGCTAACGACATGGAAAGGAAGGAGTCTGAGGAGGCCAGCTCCTGGAGATGTGCCTTCATGCCCATGATGAGGATTGCAGAACATTGAAATGGAGGCTACTCTTCAGAGACAGATTGCAGAAGCTCTGCACCTGACAAAGGAAGAGCATCCAGCAGGATTCCAGGCTGAACACAGCCAAGCCAGGGAGCAGGAGCAGCCAGGTAACCCTGACAGTAGCAAGTCAGAGGGCTGTGTGCAACTCTATCCTTTAGCTTCATCAGCGTTTCATACTTTCTCCATGACAGGAAAAGAAATAAACAGACAATACAGAATGTGTAAGGGTTATACACATGTATAACATACAGCCTACCATCTCCTACTTGGTGGTTGCAGGTTTTTGGTCTGTGTTTGTTTGTTTGTTAACATTTAAAAGTAGGCAGGGCCCAATGCAATGGCTCCATGGCTAAATCCTCACCTTGTACTTGCCAGGATCTCATATGGGCACTGGTTTGTTCCCAGTGCTCCATTTCCCAACTAGCTCCCTTCTTGTGGCCTGGGAAAGCAGTGGATGATGGCTCAAAGTCTTGGGACCCTGCACCTGCCTGGGGACCCAGAAGAAGTTCCCGGCTCCTGGCTTCAAATTAGCTCAGCTCTAGCCATTGCAGCCATTTGGGGATTGAACAATGTATGGAAGATCTTTCTATCTCTTTTTCTCTCCACAGATCTGATCAGCATTTCTGATAAAAACAAATCTTTAAAAATAGGCAACATAGGCAAGGTTTAAAAAAATTTTTTTATCAGTCACAGGAGTCCAGAGAAACAGAGTCAGGAAGATACAGATGGAGACAGATCTGTAGAGGCAGATGTCAATACAGAATTGCCAGAGATCTAGAGTCAGTGATAGAGATTAGAGGTCGAAATAGAGATGTCAGAGAAAGAGATACCACAGAAACGACGGAGAGGCAGGGAAAGAGATGGAAGAAGAGAGGGAAGATGATATCGACACATGAGATGCACACACACTCAATAAAGACGCAGAGATCGTGATAAACAGAGAGAGAGCTAGAGACAAAGAAGGCAGCTACACAAGTACCACAGAGGTAGAGGGGAGAGGAGAGAAGGAGAAAGAGAGAAGATCAAGACAAATGTAGACACAGAGATAGAGGGACACACAGAAAGGACAGTAGGAGTGAAGAGAAAGAGAGGTAAAGGGGTAGGAGTTGAGAAAGAGATAACAAAGATGGAGGAGAGGTGGAGGGAGGGCAGAGGTAGGCGCAGGTGTAAGTTGGGTCCAGGTGTGATCTAGATGAAGACATTTGTTTTAAAGAATTGACATGATACTGCATGAATGCTAGGTCTGAACAAACTGTGTCGACTAAACACCTTCAGCTCAATGTTCAGGTTGGTGTTTGATGGACCACTTGGGCTCTGTCCTATGGCCTAGTTTTCAGAGAAAGCCCTAGAATCTCACTGATGGGAGGCTGCTAGGTCATTCTGGAGGCTCTGCCATTCTCCAGTAGAAGGCCAGGTTCCGGTCTTGGTTAGCAACTCTGTGATGGAGGCACTCTGCCCTTCCCAAACTGACCATCTACTTCACGAACAGATGGCCAGCAATGACCATCTACCTCACGAGCTGTTATTGTGAGCAAATGGCCAGCAACGGCCTTCAGTTAGACTGAGTGAAGTTAGGAGAATGAGCGCAGCATCATGGAAAAGGCAAAGGCCTGAGAATGGCAAGACTTGAGTTCAAGTTCTAGCTCCACTGTTAGTTGGCGGAGATCCCTTAGCCAGGTCAATCTTCCTCTCTGGTTTGCTTCCGAGGGAGAGAGGGAAGAAGGGAGGATGAGAGAGAGAGGAAGAGGATGAAGGAGGGAGTTGAATACGAAGTAGTATGACCTTCATCTGTGATGATCACCTCCAGGTCCTTTGGGACACAGTCTCAACATCTCCAAAAACATCAGAGTGTATTCCAAGCACAAATAGGCACATGGATAAACACAGTCAGCCCTCTATCATCACAGATTCAACAAACATGGATCAAAACATATCAGGGGGAGGGCCCGGCAGCATGGCCTAGTGGCTAAAGTCCTTGCCCTGAACGCCCTGGGATCCCATATGGGTGCCAGTTCTAACCCCGATAGCTCTGCTTCTCATCCAGCTCCCTGCCTGTGGCCTGGGAAAGCAGTAGAGGACGGCCCAAACCTTTGGGACCCTGCACCCGCGTGGGAGACCCGGAAGAGGTTCCTGGTTCCCGGCTTCGGATTGGCGCAGCACCGGCCGTTGCGGCTCACTTGGGGAGTGAATCATCGGACAGAAGATCTTCCTCTCTGTCTCTCCTCCTCTCTGTATATCTGACTTTGTAATAAAATAAATAAATCTTAAAAAAAAAGCATATCAGGGGGAAAATTGTATCAAACACGTGCAGACTTTTTTCCTATCTTAATTCACTAAACAATACAGCATAACAATTGTCTACCTAGCATTTGTATCGTAGTAGGAATTGTAGGAATTATAAGTAATCCAGAGGTGATTCAAAGTATGTAGAAGAACATTTTCAGGTTCTATGGGAAAGCGACACTACTTTATGGGAGAGACAGGCATCCACCGACTTCTGAAGCTGCAAGGGGCTACTGGGTGATGATTGTGTAGGTAAGTGAGAGACGCACACCAGACAGGTCGATGCTCAACGCATGATAAGTATAGATGATAGATACATAGACACTTTTATAGAGGGTAGATATAAAGATAGAGGGTAGAGTTAGAGTGGGAGACCCAGAAGAAGCTCCTGGCTCGTGGCTCCTGGCTCCTGGCTCCTGGTTTCAGATCGGCCTAGCTCAGCTTTGGCAGCTGCAGTCACTTGGGGAGTGAATCATCAGACGGAAGATCTTCCTCCCCGTCTCTCCTTCTCTTTGTATATCTGACTTTGTAATAAAATAAATAGATCTTTAACATAAAAAGTGAAAGATGTTCAGTTTTACAGTCATTACATAAATAAACCTGTTTAAAGTGTTATTTATTTTCCCATCAGATTAGCAAATTTCAACTGGTTATTATGACACAGAGTTGGTGAGGGTTGGAGCAAAAGGTTGTCTTGCCAACCACCACCATCGCCTTCTTAGAGCACAATCTGGTGGATTTAGGACATTTAAATGTCATTTACGGATATCGTTCAGCCCAGGAAAGGTACCTGTAGGTATTTCTCCCACTGGGCTAACCACTTGTGTGTCTATGTGCATGTGTGTGCACACATTACAGAGGCATGTAAGACTGAGGATTAACTGCTTAGGACAATCTTGTGTATAACAACACAGAGCTACGCAAGAGTCTACCCATCCACGCCCAGCAGAATGTCTGCACACGGCATCGTGTATCCACGCCAAGAAATAGCGTCCTGCAGGTAGAGAAGGACAAGGGAAGTACATGGAGTGGCGTGATCCAGAGGCCATGGCTTAGTTCATCCCAGCTACTATAATAAAATACCATCGACGGAACGACTCACCCACGGCAGAAGCCAATTTATGACGGCTCTAGGGACCACGGGTTCAAGGTCAGGATGGGTTGGTTGGGTTCCAGGAAGGGCCCTCTTCTGGGTTGCAGATGACTGACCATGCAGTGAGGCCCCTCCGGTGTTTTTTATCAGGGCGCTGAGCCCATGGTCTCAGGACCCACGTCACCTCCCAACTCCATCACCTCTACTCATTTGGGGCTACCTCAGTACACCATGAGCCAAGCGAAAGCCTTATAGGCTCTACACCTGTGCATGTATGTATACAACAGGTATAGAAGCATGTCTATAAAAAGACCAGGAGAAAGTGCATGAGGCTGTCTTGGTGGTTCCCATGGGGAAAGACATGGGGTTAGCTGTAAGGCAGGGAGAGTGAATTATCCAGCCTGAATGTACCTGGGTGGCTCCATTTGCTTACAACCAGAAAGCGGTCATGTGTCCTCTTACAACTGCAAATACCAACGGTGACAGCAATGAGAACGCCAGTGGATGCGTGTTTGCTGCTGTTCCCGTGATGAGTTCAGAGTTGTCCATCCTGCCTCACTGGCAGGTGTCCCCTGGTGAGGGCTCACCAAAGCTGACCTCACCATCAAGGAATGTGAAAGCAGAAGAGTTAAGCAAATACACTTACTATTTTAAAATTCCCCCCATTGAACTTCAGTTATTGTGTCCATCAAGTTCTTGGCAGAGATCGGATGACGCATTCAAATGGAGTGATTGTGAGACCAGTAAGTAAAGGGATTTTCTTCCAAGGTGTGAGCAGGTACAGGGAAATCACAAAGGAGAAGCCATCCATGAGAGCTCAGGGCTGCCCTGCAGAGCACAGCATCCCCTTAATCACACAGAGGTCCTGGGGAACACACCAGCCCCCCTCTCTGCCTTCTTTCCATCTCCCACCCACAGTCACGGTCACCCAGCACCAACAAGCAGCCAAATAGGGAGGGAAGGTCTCAATGTAGTCCATGCAGGTTGGTGTCCTGGGCCCACAGTAGGGCGGTGCAGAAGGGCAAAGCAGGGCCGTGCACACACTCACAGGTGCACCCTGATGAGAGAAGGTATGCATGCGCACAGCTGGGTCTCCAACCAGGACCTCAGGTGCCCATCTGGGTATGCGTGTCAGCGAACTGCGTTCCTCTGTTTCCATCTCTGCTACTCACTGGTGCTACACCCCACAATCATGGGGCCCTAACTTCCTGCTCTGTAAGATGAGAGTATGCAGGGCATTGGACGTGATCAGTTATCTCCGAGGTTTAAATGTCATGACGGCGAGTCTAGCTCTCCACCTGAGCCCTGAGCCGTGTCTATGGTTGGCAACCCCTGGAGATAGCGCTCGGGTCCAGTTCATGAATCTGCAGAGCTCTGTGGGAAGATCCTGTCTCTCCTACTTGGCACAGAGGAGTTGAGACAACTTTGCAAAATGTAAAAATAAATTTTAAAAAACCAGGCCATTCCTTCCCCTGTGCTACCGGAGGGGAGTGTGTCAAATCCACCGCATTTAGCCCACAGGCAAGGAGGTGGCAGCAAGGTAGAACAAGCTGATAAGGCAACAGTAAATAACCAAGATCTTTTCCGTGTCATGGCCCTGTTTTCTCCTGTATGCCCTTCTCTGCCCTCATGAGAAAGATGGTCCAACCCCCAGGCAATGCGGCCAACAGCCCTTAGGAGGACTCACGTATTATTGCGAGCACCTGCTGCTTGCGGCACATATCGGCTGCTCTTACCCTAAATGAGAGAATGGTTTGGTATACAGGTGGCCCCGTGGGTGTCAGACTCTGCCTTCCTAAGCCTTGGGCCCTGAGCTGCCTCTCACAAAGCTAGCCACTCTCCTCTACCTTCAGAGCGTAAGGGTTCTGCACCCAAACGAATAGCAAAGGTTGCAGAATGCACTCCTATGTCTACAAGGAGCCGAAGCTATGATCATAAAGGCTTTCTCCACAATGTTGAACAGCCACTTCCACCATTCTTCCTGGAGAGATTTTATTTCAATACATGCTGAGCTTGCTTAAAATTTTGTATGGAATATTTTCTTCTGAAGTGCCACAGCTGTATTTTTATTCAAAGAGCACCTATACCGAAGGGAACAGAGCCAATCAGCTGAATAAAATCATACTGAATAAGGAAACATTGCTCACCAGTGAGAAATGGTCAGATATGAACTAAGTCTCCCGGCAATGCAGGGCATCGCGAAGGCTTGAGTCACCCTAGGTCAGGATCCTCGCCAAGGTGAGACATGCCATCAACATCCCCCCGGTACCAGAGCTAGGAATAGGAGTGTCTTGTGATTCTTTCCTTGTGCTGGCTCGGTTGTTAAGTTTTGGAGTTTCTTTCAGGTGAATTATTGGCTTTCACTAAAGTCTAAGGATCATAGAGATGTGAGCTGAGGTTTCATCTGCTCATTTTCTAAGAGAAAGGAGAGTCTACAGTAATTGAGCATGAATAGACAGGTCCATTGTGTCATGGCTTTATGAGCACATTGTATTCTATCTTTACGGCTGGAATGTCCATTTAATGATGTGTAAACTGAGGCCAAGGGGACTGAGGCATGTTTCCCAAGATCACTGGCCTGTAGGACCAATGTTGACACCTGGGTCGCTCTGGCTGCACACCTCCCAGGTGTGGATCCAGACAAGGGTCTCCCATTTCGAAATAAGGGCTCTGGGAATCCAGAGCGCTGGGCCTCTGTGTGTTTCTGTTTGTGGGCTGCACAACTGCTCCCAGGAGCTGTTTCCTTCTACCTCCTCGAGTGCCTGTCACAGGCTGGCTGTCGCATAGGCAGTCCTCACAAACAGGAGGCTCCTGATCACATTGTTGCAACCACCAGGAAGGGAAAGTAAGCCAGCTGCTTTGTTCTCCCAGGTCAGATGGCCCAACCTGCAAGGAAAATGGGCCGAGCCTTTATGTGAGTGGGGATGGGAGCAGGGCTCTGGACGGTGGTGGTCAAGGTCCCCAAAGCCACTGTGAGGGAAGAATGCTGCTGAGCCAGTGCCCACCTCTGGCTCCAGAACCATTTCTTGCAGCTCTTCATCCATCCATGTGGTCATGTACTGAATTGGCTGTAGTGTGGACAACACAATAGACAAACATCAAAGAGATAATGCCAATACAACAGACTTGGGAGAATATGATAAGGAGGAGTTCAACAGTGCCGAGAGACAGAGAACCGAGATGGGGAAGGAAGAGACAGCAGTGAAGAGACATTCTGGGAAACAAGGCTGAACAGCACTGAAGAAGCAGACAGAGGCAAATGGGCCTGGAGGCACCATAGATGGGGACAAAAGACAATGTGGCTGTGGCTGGTGTGCGCTGGCTGCTGACGGCCCCAACATGAGTGTTGGGGGGCAGACGAGAACCCATCTAAGGATGCAGGTGAAGGGAGCATGCTATCCAGCCCAGCAGTGCCAGCACTCTCTTCAGCCTTCCTCAGTCCCCAAAAGTATAGATAGAGCATCAAAGAACATGGGGTGGGGGATCTTGACATGCCCTAGCTTTGTTGAACTGAAGGAAATTTAAGCAGTATTTCTTGCACCTACTGAGACTTGCACCTACTCTTAGCCATGTACCTCCCCACGTCAGATCCCTCTGCCAGTCTCTTCCTCCTTTACAGTGTATAGAATTTCCCACCCACTCTCAAGGCTCCAGGGCAGCTGCCTTGGGGTGTTTACTGCCCAGAAGAGTCCACTGTCCGCTGCACACATAAAGGCTCCTGCACAATTGGACCTTGGGTTCCAATCTGTCCCATGAAAGACCAGTTAGCTCAGATGATAAGCCTACCCCAGCCTGCATCCTCTGGCAGAGAAAAATGCTGGGGCAGGAAACAGGCTAAAGCAAAAGGTCAAATCCCTGTACTTGCAGTGTCTGGAAGGCAGAAGCTGAGGTTTGCTTGGCCACCCACAGATAACCAATCCGGTTTGACAGGTAGCCAGGGCTGCCGTGTGCCTTTGGCCTGCCGATCTGCTGTTTTCCTTCTCTTTCGGAATCCTCTAGGCTTCTGTCCCTCCCACCACCACTATCCTCCATCTGAGGTTCTAAGAATGCCACCCACTCACTCAATGTCTTCCGACACAAGAAGACAACTGGGTACTCTGACATCACGAATATTTTGCAAGGTGAACTTCGTTTCAGAACCCTTGCAACAACAGCTCCCTTGTCCCTCCAGAGACGTGGCTATCTTTCTTCAACGTGGTCTGAACACTTACCCGGTACCAAGCTGGGCTGCAGGGAACTGCATCAGTCAAGAGCAAGAGCTTGCAGAGCCCTGGTTCCTGGGTGATGCACCCTCTGGCTGTGTGGGGCAGGCATGGAGGTGCTGTGCTCTAATTCTCCTTCAAGAAAGTTCTCGCCCCATGGCTGAGAGGAAAAGACTTGCTGGCATCCTCCAGCCGCCAGGTGCTCCTCAGCCCTCGGTTGAGGTCACGCTCAGCCCTGGCAGATGACCAAGCCAGTTGGTGGTCCAAGGGCCCATCAGTTGGTGGTCCAAGGTGCCCTTTTCACCCATGCAGGAATTCTCTGCTCCAAAGTGCCCTGTGGGCTAACAGAGAGCTTTTCTCCACATTCCAAAGGTTCCCCTCCCCCACCTCACCCAACCTGGCTTCTCCTCACCCTGCCCCCTGTTATAAGTCCCCAAATGCATCTGAGCACCAGCCTCCTGGGTGATACTCAACCCAGAGTGATGCGTGCCAGAGAAAGAGAACAGGATGCATGAGAAACAGTGGCTTGGGGCACCTTGCATGCCTGATGCCAGGTGGACGTAGCCTTTCTGAGAAGGTGGCACTTGGAGGGCAGACATGAGGAAAAAGAGGTTCCAGCCCTGCTCAGAAAATGCAAGGGGCAGGTAGGTGAGGACAAGCATGTTCCAGAGAGAAAGAGAGAGGAACGGGTGACTGTGAATGGAGTGCTTTGTGAGTGACAGGAAGTGACCCACGGGTTCATCAAGCTTCAGGACTCCAGGTTCTCCTCCAGGGAAAGCTCACAGATGGCAGGTGACAGTCCCACGTGCAGCCTGTCCCATGGACAAACCCAACAGGATGAAGTCGTCATAAAGCATGGCAATAAGTAGTCACCAGCACACTACTCATGGCCTAGTAGCACAAGTGGCTCTCCCAAGCTGAGCTGTGACCTCTATGAGGCAGGCCAAGGGCACTGGCCGTGCTGAGCACTCGGAAAAGCATAGTGGAGTACACAGAGTGAAAGGGACGTTGCCATGCACCTGCTTTAATTTGTTTTAAAAAGTGAATCACTGGCAAACCTCAGGATGCTATTCATCACTGGTCAGCGGCCTCCCTCCTCCCTCCTGTGAGCAAGGATGACACACTGCATGCCATGGCCCACTCCCTGTGCCGCGACAGCCTGCACGAGGGCTACCTCCCTGCAGTGGGGAGAGAGCTGTGTGGGGAGTCAGGGCAGTGGGTAGGATTCCAGAGAGCTTTTCTCTAGATAAGTGGCTGACAACCAGGAGTGGCATCCCCCTGGGGCACATCCACAATGTCTGAGGATATTCGGGGTGCTTTACAATTTTTTCCTTTTTAAAAACGTTGTATGCTGACTTTGTTTTTTCATGAACCTCTAATGAACACAACCCTCTTTAAAAAGTGGATTGAGAGAGAGAGAAAGGGGAGTGGATATCTTCCATTTCTGGTTCATTCCCCAAGAGACCACAATAGCCAGGGCTGGGCCAAGCCGAAGCCAGGAACATGGAATTCCATCCAAGCCTCCCATGTGTGCAGCAGGGGTTCAGGCACCTGGGCCATCCTCCACTACACTCTCAGGCCCACTAGCAGGCAGCTAGACTGGAAGTGGACCAACCAGATCTTGGACCTCTACTCCATCATATGATGCTGGTGTCATAATGGCAGCCCTGTTTTTCTGTTTTACAGTTTAGGGGACTGGGTGGACTCTGGCAGTGCTACTGACATCTCCTATGGGAGCTGGAGGTTTTGATAAACACTCTAGTTCCTCATGACAGTACCACACAAAGAATGACCCAACCCTGGAAGCCATCAGTGCAGAGCTGAGTTGAAGAAACCCTGCCCTAAGCCCAGAGTCCTGGCTCACCTCTGAACCAGGCGGGGCCAGGCCCCCCCAGAGGATGCACGCAGTGGGATTTGATTAGGATTTCTTGTGCTTGCTTTCTCCATGGAATTCTGCAAGTTGGAAACTTAGTTTACTTAGATACCCAGAAAAGCCCCTTGAGAGAAAAGAAGTATAACCTCCCTTATCACCATTCCTGAAAGGCTGGCTGATAAAGCCAACCAGGGTTATACACCCTCAGTCAGAGATGGGAGACAGAGAGATGGCCCCCACAATGAGATTTTTCTCCATCAGTCATGGCCAAGATAATAACGTAAAACGTGCTGTGCTATCATTAATTTCAGTCCGTTTCAAGGCCACGGTCATTATTGTAGAAGCCCTGATAATACTGAACACATGTCACAAGTACACAGCCAGCTGCAGCCCCAGAGACCTGGGGACGTGCTAAGCCATACATCACGTGAGTGGTGAGAACTCAGCAGGCCCTTTTGCCTGTGCCCTCCAAGACCCCAACACCCTTCCCAGCAGGCCTGCCCTCCGTCTGCACTGGCCAAGAGCCTCTGGCCAGGTCCAACTGCTCCACGCCACCCTCCCCACCTCAAACCCCTGACCCTAGTAACCCTAAGTGCAGGTGGGTAGCAGGCCTCCGGAAATGCCGGTAGAATTATTTTATTGAGAAAAGAGAAAGCAGTCAGGAAAACGCGCCTTCTCTGATTTGGGAAGAAAGCTTTATTATCTCTGCGTGGGAGTGACCAGTCCTGAGTTATTAAGTGAGGGAGGTTCAGGCATCTGGCCTTTCCCCAGACGTCCCCACAGTTGTCCCCTCCTATGCTGCTTGTTGTGGGGTCGGGGAAATGGGGCCATGGTCCCACCTCCAGGTGAAGGCTGTGAAGGCAGAGAGCTAACACTGAGGGGCAAGCCAGGTGTTCATGCAGGGCTGCGCCTGGCTCCAGAGCTCCTATGAGGATTCTGTCCTTAGAGCAGCTCTAGCTCCATCTCTGCTCTTGCAAGAAACCATTTGGCCTCCAATCCATTCCTGCTGCTTCTTAGAACCCTTTGCCCCCAAGAATTTCAGAAAAATTCTTTGCCAAATCTGACTTAGAGACACTGCACCTGCCCTCCGTGGCCACAGATGTCATCTATATCCACACTCTTGCTTCTCATTCCCTGCTCCGGAAGTTGACACAGCAAGCCACGTTCTATCTATCTTACAGGGAAACCCAGGGGGGTTGGGTGGCTTTACCTGGGGCACACCGCAGTGGCGAGGCAGCTGCTTCTGGAGCTGAATTTGGATCTTTCCCCCCAAGGAAAGATGTAATGAGCACTGTGTTCTCACAGCCCCCTTCACAGACTCTCTACAAACTCCCAGTTCCGGATCAAGTCCCCGCCTTCCACCCTCAGCTCCATAACACACAGGCTCAGGGAGGTCCCTTCTCAGCTTCTCAGAGTGTGAACACTCAGCCCCTTTGCTCCCACTGTGGCTCTCCTGTAGTCAACCCTGCGGTCATGCCCCGCCCGTCTGCCACCACCACCATGCCAGCCTGGGCACTGACAGGAGTCCAAGCCTTCCTCCTTTATGGAGGGCAGTCATCTGTCCCTCTGCCTTGGCGATGGCAGGCAAGATCGGACTGCCCTGACCCTGCCTGAGCGGATGGCTTCTTTGAAAGAGCCCCACAGAGAGAAAACCACAGAAAAAAATGACACAATTGGACTCCACTGTGGATTGTCTGACTGGCTCATCTCATCATCGGGCCCCATGAAGTAGGCACTACTTTTATGCCCAGTTCACAGATAAAGAAACTGGGTCACAGAGTACACACTTACCCAAGGTCACATAACTAACCAATGAGATGGAGGAGTCTTCTTATTAGATCATTTGAAAAAACTCAGAAACCGGGCTAGGCATCCCAGTGCTGTGGGTTAAGTCATTGGTTGGGACACTAGTATACCATGGGGAGAAGCTGAGAAGCCTGGGTTGGAGTTCCGCCTCTGCTTCCCAGTGCATGCTGGGAGAGAGCAGAGGATGCCTCAAGCACTTGGGTTCTGGCCACCCACATGGGACACACAAGATGGCATCTCTAGCTCCAGGCTTCAGCCTGGCCCAGCCCCATTCGCTCTGGGCATTTAGGCAGTAAACCAGTGGATGCCAGATCTCTCCCCCTTCCCCCACCCCTTCTGCCTTTCAAACAAATAAGTAAACTTTAAAAAAAATCCAGAGATGATTACCGAGAGGACCTTAAAGGAGGGGCAAAGTCACAGTTCCCCAGCAGGAGCCATCGCCTCCAAGAACATTTCCACCCAGTGCCCAGCAGATGTGAGAACAAGGCCATCTTGACGGCTCCACCATGTGAACTCAACGCAAGCTGTCCCTCTGCCTCGGATGTGCTTTTCCACAGCTGTAGGGGAGGCATCAGCTATAGCTACTTTAGCAAACACTCCCCACTCCCCTACAAAAAAAGCCCCAGTTTCCGTTCTCATTGCAGAGCCCTCTGGTTAAGTTCCAAGTGAGTTAGAGTGCCCAGCATCTTTGACCTTGCTCAGCCATTGCTTTGGGGCGGTGAAGGAAAAGGCAGCTACATAACACCAGGTGGACATTTTACAGGACCAGATTGGAAACAGAAGAATGGGTCAGCACCATCCAGATTTCATCAGCTAGCAGCTAGTAGAGGACCCAAAAGGATTACAGGGGCAACTGGGAAATGTTGACTTCCAGTGTGCCTGGACACAGCATGCTGAACATGCTACTGGTCTCCACCATACCAGCTAAGCCACCTAGATCTCTTCAAACCTTCATTCATTGCACGTCCTCAGTGGTAACTTCCATGTGATGCTCAGGACTGAACACGGACTGCTCACGCCAGGAGACCCTGTAACATCACCTCCCCGGATCTGGACGCCATATGTCTATTAAGGCAGCCTACAAGTATTTTAGCGTTTTTAGCAACAGTCACACTGTTGGATCATATTATGCTTGTGGCCGACGAAAGCCTCCAGATCTCTTTCATGTGAACTGCTGCCAACGAGAGGCTCTCTAATCTAGCTCTTGTGCTTCTGAATTTGAAACCACATGAAATTGAACAGCAAGAGTTGAAAGCCTTCCATCTTGGTGGGTTTGGCCGAGCTCTGGGGTCTACAGAGATGCACAGGGGTCCTGGTGCTTGCATCCATCAAGTGGCCTTCTTTCCCAGCCCCCGTGTCATCTTAGGTCTGTCTTGGTCATGAGTCAAGGCACAAATTTAGACCCAGATGGAGGTCTACAGCCCAAGGACAGTTTGCAATGAGCCTTTGATTGATACCTTGGGCACGGCTGTCAAACCATGTGGGAGGGACTGCATAACAAGACCACTCTCCAGCTCACATTGATTCCTTTAACCAGGCAATAAAGTCGAATCAAACCTCATTCATTTCGTGCTTACTCTGGGAAAGTATCTCATTTCCCCCAATATATCATCCTTATTGAACTCAAGATGCTGTAAACCCTAACTGATCAGAGTCAGAAGGACTTCTGTGAAGGCCCACTACTGATTGGTAGCAGAGGCCACTGTAGAGCTTAGGTACTGCGAATGCTCATGGCTCTTGGACCATCAGGAACCAGCATGTGCACAGTGTACCCAGAAACAACCAAGGCCCACAGCCTCGGAGCAGGAAAAGGCCCCCTGAAGCCACACCATGTGGCTGTCAGTACCTCCTCTGAAATCCTCACACATCTCCCAGTTTGTAGCTTCACACCCATCAATCTACTTCTTTGCCTTTCTAGTAATAAAGACAAGAAAAAAAAATGCAACTGCCAGATACCGTGTTGGGTGAACTGCCTGGAGTCATGCAGGTGTGGCTTGCATCATGAGCAGGTTCCTGGCCATCACATGCGTGCAGGAAGGCCTCCCCTGGGCAATGGTAGGAGTGGGCTCCTGAGACACCCATCAGGCCCCACCTCCACACAGCCCCTGAGGTCAAGCTCAGCCAGGCTGGTCTGAATTAGCAGAATTCTGGGTTGCAGAAAGCCGGGGAAGGCAGGGCCGTTTGCCCTTGTGGGTTCCAAGCATCAGCTCCTCTGCCAGCAGTGCCTGGCCAAGAAGTTCCGACGTCTGATAAGAATCTGCCCTAATTAACACACTAATTGCTACCAAGTAGATGTTTCTAAGGGATTGAGAAGTTTGGTCCCTCAAAGTAAACGGAAAACCTTTCCCATCTCCATCAAATACTGCTTGCAACACTCTTTTTTTTGGGGGGGGCAGGGTAAAATGAGTGTGAATTGTCAAATCGTCAACGGATGAAACTTCTCCAATGAACTTTTTTTTTTTAACCTGAGCTTGCAGGATCTTATCAGAGAACAGGAGAAAATCATCCAAATTCAAGCAACATTTTTTCAAGCTCGAAAATCATGTTCCTTGTTCTTTCAGTTTTAAAGAGATCATATTTGTATTTAATCAGACAATTCAATATGCAGGAATCGGGCCCTTGGCTACTGGCATTCATTATCTCAGTTCATCCTCACAACAGTCCCAAGAAACAGTGAGAGAAAATTAGCCCAATGAACAGATGGGAAAACTAAGGCCTCAGAAGGTCAGACAGAGATTAGTTAGTCTGGACAAAATCAAAGTCAAACTCAAGCCTCTGACCCCTGCAAGACTTTCCCGACCATACTGGCGGAGAGTAAACCCTAGAAAAACATAAGTAAATCAATAAATATTAGTTTCGGAATATGGATAACTACTAAATCTGTTTTTGTCAAACGCTGAGCGAACTTGCGGAAGAACACTGTCAACAAACTGAGTGGAATAGAAGGAATTCTCATAAGGAGAGAATTCTCATTCACTCACAGAGACAGATCTTCCTTCTTAAACTGAAACATGGAAACAAATGACCAAGCTCCCATTCTTCTCTCCCCCAGCCCATTTAGTGTGGGGTGCTGATGCACTGGAATGCTTCTGCCCTGATGCCAGTTGGGTTCTCCAGAAATAAGAAGGTTTAGGGACTACCAGGTTCTAGAAACATCCTTGGATTGCAGTACCTCACTTTGCAAGCCCACTGCCTGGCTAGTGTCCAGGTTTATCTTTCTTAGTGGCTAACATGAAACACAGGCCCAATCTTCTTCATTCTTATACTAATCTGCCCGTCAAACTTTGCTGTAGCTTCACTTACAGCTGACACCCAGATTGAAGGAATAAAACGGTGTTGTTTGTTTTTTATCATGAGTTAAGACTCTAAAACAAAGGATTTGGGACCAGATTGCCCCTGAGGGCATGGCCCAGGCCTTTTCCAGGAGGCACTGGAAAGCATGGTGGCACAGGAAGTTGGCCAATCTCAGAGCCACCCCGTTTTTCAGAGAATTCACATGCAGAGCTGTCAGTCCCCAGAACCTGGGCTTCCTGGAGGTGGTGTCCAGATCAGGAGTCCTGGGCAGTGGCCTGGTTGACTGGAGACAGCCTCTGTCTCATGAGACCTTCCGTCTCCCTCAGAAGCCAAGACAAACAGGCCGGCAAAATCAGCCCCTTGATTTGCAGAAGGTTCCAGAGAACCCAGCGTAAGGAGGGCAGGGGGCACCTTTGAGCCCTGCTGGGCAGCACTGGCAGGAAACAGCAACAGCATCTCTCATATCTTTCAAACAGGTGTTACTGGGTGCTACTGTCCTCACTTTGGAAGTTAAGTCAGGCAGTAAATGGAGAAGGCTCAGAGAAGTGCCCTTTTCACTACCACCCTGGCTCTCTGCACACCCTGGGCTAAACCTCCCAAGAGCGTTTCCAGCTCAAATCCTCCACTTCAGGATACAAAAAGCCAGGACCCAGGCTTGCTGCCAGAGGGCCCACCATGACCCAAGTTCCTAGCTCCAAATAGTGTCTGTGCATCGAAGACCTGGTAACTTGAACTGTGCTTCTCGTTCTTGCCATTTAACGTGGCCCAGGAGCCTGACTCACAGTTAGCTGGGCTAGAAGGAGTGGCCCCACCACCCGTCCACCCCGCCCAACCACAGTCATTCCTGCCCTGCTGAGTTTGCGGGCAGAGCGGTTTTCCAGCCAGACTAAGCTCCATTCTCCCTATGCATTAGAAACTGGACACTCTCGGGGCTGGCACTGGGGTGTAGCAGGTAAAGCCGATGCCTGTGAGGGCACCAGCAGCCCATGTGATGCCGGTTTGCGTCCAGGCTGCTCCATTTCCAGTCCAGCTCCAGGCTGATGCTCCTGAGAACAGCAGCAGGGGATGATCCAAGTGTTTGGTCTCCTACCACCCCCATGGGAGACCCGGATGAAGCTCTGGCTCTTCACTCCAGCCTGGCCAGCCCTGGCCATTGTGGCCATTTGAAGAGTTCAACAATAAAAAGAAGTTCTTTCTCTCCTCTCTCTCTCTCTGTAATTCTTTTAAATAAAAAAAAAAAATCTTTTTTTTTTTTTTTTTTTTTAGAAAATGGGGAATGGGCACTCTCATTGCTTTGCGGCTTTAGACCTGTACCAATTTGGAATTCATCATGTGGGGCCAATTCACAGTGTCTCACCCAGCGGCACAGTGCTGGGAACATGGTCCACCTTAGAGCTGCCAACACAGGCAGGGCTACCAGATTCCTGAGACTGGCACAGCACAAACCCCAAACTGTGTTCCCTGGAGAGTGAACACTGTGAGGGCATTCAGGGCACCTGGGACCCAACCCTCCAACCCTCACCCAATCCGCATCTCACTGGAACACGTCCACATCTCCATTTAACAGGTAATCGCTGAGCCTCCATGCCCAAGTGCCACAGGCAGCGTTAGGCACCTGGGACCCCAAGGCTGCACCCTGCAGGAGCTCCCAGCCCGCTGGGTGGTGAATGGAGCAGCTACTATCGGAAGCACAGAATAAGCAGGAAAGTCAGGGAGGGAAAAATGTTTAAACACATCCAGCCAGCCTGGAGCGATACATATTTAACTCTTAACAACCCCAGCCCAGCTGTCCCCGCCCTCCTGAGCTCAAGATGCCAGACCGGCTTTCCAGGCACAGGAAGCCCCTTCTCTGCTTGTGTTAGGAAGAAGGTAGGACTGAAATAGACTTGTTTTCTTTGAAAGGCTAGAGATACAGACACCAAGAGTTCCCCAATCTACTGGTTTACTCCCCCAGTTGCAACAGTTGCAGCCCAGCCAGGCTGAAGCCAAGGACCACAGTTCCACCCATAAGGTCTCCCACGAGGGTAGCAGAGCTGCAAACGCTGCACCATCAGCTGCTGCCTCCCAACGCTAGCGGGAATCAGGAATGGGATTTGGAGCTAGGATTCAAACCCAGATACTCTGGCATGGCGTGTGGATGTCGCAGTTGCTGTTTTAACCGCCTCCCAAGTGATCAGCCCCTGAATAAGCGCCCAAAAACCATTTGCAACTGGGTTGTCCTGTGTCCGTTTGGGGCAGGGACCCCAACCTTCAGACAATAACTGCACTGCCCTTTTCTTTCTCCCAGGGAGGTAGGTAGCAGGCTCCCCAAGAACCAAGGTAGAGATCAGCCAGGAGCCTGCCTCACTGCGAGATGCACCCCAAAAGTGACTGCTAGGGACATCGTGGCCTTCGGCAGGGGCTGGCAGAAAGAACAGACACTGGTGGATGAGCCACTGAAGGGCAGCTCTCCAGGCCCCAGAGAACAAGATGCAAATCTGGTTTGGCTTCCTTCCCAAAGGATGAGACACAGCGCAGACCTCCAGGCCGGCGGTGCCAAGAGCGTCTCCACAATCACATTAAGGCTCAGCCCAGGACCAAGAGCCGCAGCATTTCCAGCCCAATCCTGTGACTCACGGCAGGCCTGGGAAGCAAGCTGGCCAGGTCTGGCTTCTCCTCAGGGAGGGGCATGCAGCCCCGCTGCCTGAACTCCAAACGGGTCCCCTGGAATGGCATCTGACAGGAAGGTCAGGTGAGCTCCAAGCAGGAAGAAAGTTGGCACCTGCTGAGGAGGTCTCAAACCCATCCCCCTCCACTCTCTGCTTGGCTCAGACACCGAGAGGACCTCCCAGAACGCTGGGCACATGGTGCATCCAACCAAAGGCTCCAGCCACCAAGGAATGGGGGTACCAGGCAGTACCCTCTCCACCAGCCCCAGGGCCACAAGAATGCCTGGCTCAGAAGGCTCCCAGAAACCTGGGCCTGGCTCCCTGCACTCAGCCGTGGGATTAAAGGGCCTCAGAGTGCAGGGCCTGCCCTGCTGGGCTGCGCTGGCATGAGGCCAGGGGGCCCTTTCCTCCTCCCAGGCAACAGGCAGCCTGTGGGAGGACTGGACAGAAAACAGGAGCTCAGTCAGCTACCATCTTACCACCCCAAAGGGTGAGGTGCCCTCCTGGGGAGGGCAGGAGGCCGCTCCCAGTGGGTGGAGGGCTCCTCAGGAAGGCTGGAGCCCTGGAAGGGCATCCCAGGCCAGCCCGTGAGGGGTGTTGGCCTGCTCTGCGGCCAGCGTTCTACCCAGGACTGGTAGAGAGTGAATCACTTGGAAGAAGCCCTGTAACTGTATCGTGCAGGAAATCATAGGCTGAGAGCCAGGAAGAAAGCAGGTCAAACTTCATGGAAGCCCGGCATCCACAAAGTGTCTTCTCCACGCTGGACAAAGGCAGCACACGAGCCAGGTGACTAAGATGACTGTGAATTGTGTTCAAAGAAAGTTACATGCACACCGCAGGTTCACATGCTGTGCAATGCCAGGTACACCCTGTACCGGGGTTATAACTCCATCAGACCTCCCAGCCCACCAGTAAGCAATATCGAGTGATCCCCAGTACTACCACTGAAGTCTCATCTAGAAGCCTGACCTGTACGGTGCGGGCCACTCTGGGGAGGGGAGGAGAGGGGCTTCGCTCTTGGAGCAGTGAGGGGGCCCAGAGCGTGAACCCCACCCTAGGAGGAGGCATGTAGCCACAGGTGGAGAGACTGAAATGAGAGATTCTGGGTGAGTGGCTTGGGCCAGTGCCTGTGTAACTCCCATACATTGCTGCTATTATTATTATTATTATGCTATTATTGCCGTCCACGTCAACCATCAAGGCTGAATCTTGACGAGCCAGCTTCCTTCTGCACATCCTCTCCTAGAAGCCCCGCCCAGGAGCAGAGGCAGTGCTGAGAGCAAACAACAATCACCCCCAGGACCACACCCTCCTCCTGCACCCCTCTTACTGCAGGGGGTGATGGCACCCACATTCCCCTCCCCTCTGGGCTAAGGAAAGGCAACCATGAGGTCAAGCCCAAGCCTCCCAAGCAACCACCTTGAACTTTACCACTGCATCTCCTTGGTGCAGCCCCACCTGACAAATCTAGGGAGGAACCAGGGACTGGGAGTTTGAGATCATTCCAGGCTGGCAAGCCAGTGGTTGCACCAGACCCCAAGGGGTGCTGCCCTGGGCAAAGACCCTCAGTCACTCCCCTCTTGTGGCCCCTCCATGGGCAAGCCATCCATCAACTTGATCTTCCCACCACAACAGTCCCTGTGACCTGGGAAGACATAGATACCCTCCCCAAAAGGCCCTGAGGGTCGAGGCCCTCCTTCTAGTCCCTTCCCAGTCTACATGCAAACCTCAGGACGATAAAGGCAGCCCCTGGCCCTCCCCCCTTCCTCACCAACCTCCAGCAGAATGTGGGCGACCTGGTTACAATATTGAGCCCACTATCCTTCCAGAGATGCCTCTGGCCATGTCCTCCAAGGTCCCCACGTGACAGCCTGGATGCTCCTAACATGATGGTCCCAGAATACAATTGCCCGGCAGCTCCCTGCTGCCACCGAAGGGCACTGTAGGGGCAGCGAGCTTACTAGAACAAGTTGATGTCCAATGTTCAGCCTTCACTCCTAGCCTTGGTGGCAACCTTCCCTGCTTCCCACCACACAGCAAACAATACCCCATTTTATGTGGAAAACACTAAAATGGGGTCACACCTTTTAAAAGATATTTCCACCTCCCAGCCTGAAATCAAACCTCACCTTTCTCCCTTCCCCACGGCACACGCACACACGCGTGCACACACACGCACACACATACACACACACCCGTTTCGCTACCAGACTTTCCTAAGCCACTTTAATTGAAAAGGCATGATTTAGGCTAATTGACAGCAGATGGGTTCGGCTGCAAAACGCAGGGAAGCATTTGTTGAACATGATTTACAGCAACGAGGCAAAAGTTTCTCCTTTTTATATCTTTCTGCAAGCACCAGGGCCAGAACAGCTCCGCAAAAATGCGAGGAGAAAAAAAAAAGTAATTAGTGTTTAATTTTTTAACAATTTTTAACTCCCCTTTTAATTGCTTTACATAAACCTGTCCTAGAATTTTACAGCCTTCAAATCTCTGTCTAAGTTTGGTCCTTGTTTCTGGTTTTAATTACAGGAAAGCTTGTCTGGCACATTAAATTAGAAGGAAAAAAAATGCACACACAATTTCAGAAATATTTTTGCTGCTGGACTCTCAACTGCACATCTAATATTTCAGCAGCCGAGAAAGGAGGCTCGGGCCGCAGAACCTTGGGACGAACAGACATGGCCCGGGTACTTCTGCCTGAGCCGGTGCCTTGAGCTCAAAGCTTCTCTGAATGTTATTAGGAGGGAAGGGGCAAGCAGCAGGAGACAGTATCTGAAGACTGCATTTTCACCCCCAGAACATCCAGCACTGCTTTCCACCAAAAACCGGCCATGTACAGACCCAAGCAAACTTTGAACGGATTCAAACACAAACAAATTTCAGGAGAAAAAATATATATATATATATATATATATATATATATTTAAAGTGTAGATTTCAAAACTTGTCCTTTTGGAGAGATAAAGTTCTCATTTTCTAGCTTACTCTCCAAATAGCCATACACTCATGACTGGGCCAGGCCATCGCTGGGAGCCAGTGATGCAAACCAGCTTCCCCACATGGGTGGCAGGCACTTCGCTGCTTCAATTTTCACCTGCTACCTCCCGGGAGAGTTTGCCTTGACAGGAAGCTGGACTCGGAGCAGAGCTGGGACTCCCGCATGGCACACGGGTGTCTTCACTGGTATCTTAGCTGCTAAGCCAAATGGTCACCCCAAAATTATTTGTTAAAATCTATTTCTCATGAACTGTTGTAAACCCCAGATCTCACATTCAATTCTTAGCAGTCTGTTTCAAGCAAGGCAGAAACCCAGCAGAAGCCCAAGGGCGTAGAAGATAAAAGCAGGTGGATGGGCCTTTCCAGGCTAACACTGATGGGAGGAGGAGGTCCATGCCATGGATTTGGGACACACAGTCACCAGGTCACCCTGTCCGCTGGCTCAGCACTGAGAGGTGAAGCAAGGTTTGCACCTGCACTGATCAACGGAACTCAGTCTGTCCAATATGGCAGCCACGAGCTTACATGTGGCCATTGAGACTGACAGGCAGGTGGCTTCAGGGCAAGTTCAACTTCCTTTGCTGAGCTGCACCAGTTCCCATTTCAATAGCCCAGGAAGTTGGTGGCTACAAGATGTGTCAGAAGAAACTGACAGGGGACACTGCCCTCTCTAAGACCAGCTGCCATGGACCTTGATGTTGACTGTGTCGTTTCTGGAGAGGAAGATTGCTTGCTGCCTAGAAGCTGGTTAGAAAAGGAAGCTCATAGGACAGGTATTGTGGCACAGTGTGTTAAGCTGCCGCTTGGGACAGCCACAACCCATTACTGGGTGCCAGTTCGCGTCTGGGCTACACTGTTTTGTGTCTTGGTTACTGTTTCCAACCCAGCTCTCTGCTAATGTGCCTGGGAAGCAGTAACTGATGGTGAAGCAGCACTCGAGTCCCTCCCATCCACACGGGAGACCTAGATGGGTTTCCCGGCTCCTGGCTTCAGCCTGCTCCAGCCCCAGCTGTTACAACCATCTGGGAAATGAACTGGCAGACAAAAGATCTCTATGTCTCTCTTTTTTCTCTGTGTGTCACTCTGCCTTTCAAATAAATAAGTACATTTTTTTAAGTTGGGGAGAGATCATGGGCTTCCCCTTGACCTGCTGACTCAGAAAATACACCTTACACAAGACCCTCAGTAACTCAAGTATACAAAAAAATGACATGGGGACAAAAAAAATTGTAGAATTCCCTGCAGCGGTCCTGAAGAGCCCTTTCCACCTACAGGTTACATGTGACTTTCTTCAGATTCCTGGAGTATTATTTAAGTCTTCAGGATTTTTGCTGTGGTTTTCCCTGTTTTGCATTGTTCTACCAGGAACACAAAGCCTTCCTGGGCTCCAAAACCCTGGCTTGCCTGGTAGACACAGGGCCCTATGGGAATGGCAGTGGGGGAGAAGTGGTGTGGGGAAGGAGGAGGCAGGCAGCAGCAGGTAGTGGGGTGTGTACACCATCCCCTCCCCAGGTGAGCAGATCCGAGCTAGGGTTGATGTGCTATAAAACCTGCTCAGGACATAAACCTACCCCCTGCCTGATTTCATTAGCACCGAGTCCACAGACCCCCTTGGCAGAGCCTGCCCAAGCCTGCCCTGGGTTCCCTGACAGAACTCCTGCTGGGATTGAGGGGGGTGGGCAGGCGGGCAGAGCTGCCTGCCGCCCTGCTGGCTGTTGGCCGAGCAACTTCGGGGATGGAGCCGGGCCAACGCCAGCTCCCCACACATGGTCATTACCTCCCGAAAAACCCAGGAGTTATTACAATTAAAACACATGGCAGGAGGGGGAGCGAGGGCTAGGGGAGGTCCCTGTAGGAAGGAACACTGGGATTAAAAGAAATTAGAGCAGTTACCATGACAGCACAGCCAGGCTGGGCCTACCCTGTGATTACTTCAATGGGAACGGGACGGAGGGGCCAGAGCTGAAGCTGGGACAGGGTTTTGCTGGGGGATGCATATACCCAGAAGGCAGCCCAGTGGCCCCAGAAAACCCACCACCCCCCAGCCCACCCCCAAGGCTGATCCCAGCTCCTTCCATGTTCTCCGTCACTGTCACTGCTTACGGCCCTGTTGTCCCGAGAGTCCACTCCCCAGATTTCAGCTATCCTTTCTTTGTCAAGAGCAAGAATTCCCAAGAGGGTGCCTGCACTCCCAGCTTTGTGGGTTGGAATGGCCTGGCCTGGTTTCTGGGGCAGTTCAATCCCGGCCATGAGCAGCCCCTGGAGAAACCAGAGCCATCCTGTGCCAGGGACCGGCACGAGAAGGCATTGCCACAGAGATGTGTGGCTGGCAGCAGGAGTAGGAGAGACAGGCAGAGGGTGTCGTGCTGCAGGAGACCCAGGGAGAGGAGCAGGAAGGCATGGGGTTGGGGACACCCTCAGGTACCTGCACAGGATTAGGGTCCCTACCAGTGGGGAGCCCAATGGGGCACAGTCACAGAGCCTGAAAGAGAAAACAGTAATTAACACACACTCTCTTTCTGTGCTGGGCCTGGCAATCCATGCAGGGAGAACCTGTTTGGAAACCTCTGCGGACTGGGGGAGGTGGGAATGAGGGCAGGCAGGAAGGAGGCGAGTGGTCCAGCTTGCAACTTGGACGGGGGGTTCGCAGCGAACTCCCACTCCTTTCTGGGACTGTCTCGTCTGGGCCCATGGAAGGGAACGTGAGGTCATGCAGAGGGGTTCTAGGCATGATGGACCAGCCCCTCAGTCCCCCTTAGGGCCCACCATCTGGAGTCCTCCAAGCTGCCTGTGCCCAGTCAGGATGCACTGGGAGGAACCTTCCCACAACTCCTGGCCTACCAGCTTCCTCTTTAAAGAAAACTTCCCAACCCTGAACATGGCCATGTCCATCTTCTGGGCTGCCCCTAGAGCTTCCTGGGTCTATATGTACAAGGCCTGACGTGTCCTTTTGGTCTTGCTTTCTTGGTGGCTGATTCTACTTCCCAGGCAGCTCACTCAGCATCTCCATTTCCCTTATCTATAAAAATACCACAGAGGGGCCTACACGGTGGCACAGGGAGTCAAGCCACCATCTGTGACGTGGCCATCCTATAGGGATCTCCTTGAATCTTGTCTGTTCTACTTCCAATCCAGCTCCCTACTCATGTGTTTGGGAAAGCAGCATAAGATGGCCCAAGCCCTTGGGTCCCTGCATCCCACATGGGACACCTGGATGGAGTTCTAGTCTGGCTAATGGGGCATTTGGGAAAATGAACTCAGCTCCAGCCACTGCAGCTGTCTGGATAGTGAATCAGCAGATGGAGTCTCATCTCTCTCTTCTCTCTCTTATCTCGCTCTCTCTCTCCTCTCTCTTCCTCTCTCTCATTCTCTCGCTAATTCTGTCAAACAAACATATCTTTATCAAAAAGTTGAGTTTACAGTGTCATCGTGAGAAGCTGAGATAATAGACTCAAAACACCGACCACCCAGGTAACCAGTGCCCCAATCTGCCTGGGAGGGAGGGAGTTCCCCAGACATAAAACTTCCAGACAGTCCTGAACAAACTGGGATAAGTTGGTCACTGTAGCAGACACAGGTGTGCATGTACTTGGTGATGGCGGGGGACACAGAGAGCAGCTATTATTTTCTGCAGAGGGCTTCACTCCTTGTTAGAGTTATGCATTCAGTATGGGCACATTCATACATGCATCAAGTATGTTGCCACATACACACACATACATGTATGCATATCGATTCTCTAAGTGATCAGTTGGCAGGTAATTCTTTTGAAAAGAACATGCAGCTGGCACAATGCTACAATGCAGTACTCCTGTTGGCAGAATCAGGGCAGAGAGCAGGGATAAGACTCTGGACAAACACGTCAGGAACTCCTCAGCCGGAGAAAGGGAGGGGAAAACCTGCTTCCGAGACCAAAAGCCCTAGCGCTTTCAGGAGACTCGTTTGTGCCCAGTTGGATTGGACTCTTTCCAAAAGAGGACTTTTAAAACATTCATGGAAAATGGAATCAAAAGACAAGCTAGGGCAGGTGTTGGGCATAGCAGTCAGAACACCACTTGGGACATCAGCATCCCGTAGGGCCATGGTTTGAGTCCCAGGTGCTCCACTTTCAATCCAGCTCCCTGCTAATATGCCACCTGCACCCCATATGGGTGTGCCCTAGGTGTGAGGCCCCTCCACCCAGCTCCACTGCTGATCAGCGCTTCCTGCTAGCACGCGTCCTGGAGAGGCAGCAGGTGATGGATCAACTAGTTGTGTCCCCGCCACGCGTGTGGGAGACCTGGATTGAGCTCTCTGTCCCTGATTTCTGCCTGGCGCTGTCCCAGCTAATGAGGTATTTGGGAAATGAACCAACAGATGAAAGATCTCTCTCTTGCTCACTCTCAAAAAATAATAAAAATAATAACTAAATGAACTCGGTTGTAAAAGACGAAGTTGATTCTGGCGCCAAAGCACATTCGAAATCTACACATAGCGTCTTCACTGGACATCTTGAAGACCCCTCGACACGCGAATTTTTTTGACAGCAAACTAAATCGACCTTTCTGCTCTGATTTCCACTGATGTCCGCCATATAGCCACAGAGCCAAGCACTCCTGCACTGGAGCTCCATGGCAGCCTTGGCAGGAGCTATGCCCCACACTTTGCCAGGGAAGTGCTGTCGGGCTTGGGGTCAGGGGACTTCAGCAGCCCGCAAGCTCAGCGTGTGCTCCAGTCTTCTGGGAGTTCTACTTCTGCTTTTCATCTCAGGAAGCCTCTGTTTATTTGCCTGCCCTCCTCTCCGTGCAGAGGGTCCCCGGCTGTCTGGGCTTCTACAGCAGTGACAGACCTTCAGGTGGCCAAGTTCACACACAGATCGAAACCTTCCAGAGCCATTCCTCATTGGAACGGTGAGTGAGAAGAGGCAGGAAGGGAAAAGGAGGCAGATGACAAGGGGGGGGGTCACAATTCTTGCCCTGAGAATGCAGGACTGACAGCTGACTAAAGCAACAGTTTGGCCTGGACATGCGCTTGCAGAAGCCTCATAGTTGTGGCAGACCAAGTGGCAGCCCTGAGTGAGTCCTGGGCTGTCCCCAGCATCACCACAAATGACCCTCAGCATGGGAGTCTGCAACCAACAGGTGCAAGCCATTGCCTTAGGCCAACAGGAGGCAGAGAGGACTCTGTGTTGCCTTGTCCTCTTCTGTCCCTTCTCTAGCCCACGGCCACCTGAGGCATTCCAGGGGCAAGCAGAGCCATGTGGCTACAGCCAACACCAAGCTAACAGCTTCCTCCGCACCCCCTACCCACCGGCTAATCTGAATCCCACAGAGAAAAAGCTCAAAACACATCCTGCCCCTTTCAAAATGAGGGCACAGAGGGGTCAGGCACAGCCGGGGAAGGGATACTAAGGTCTTCCTCTTCTCCCCAGAGCAGAGTACAGTCTCCTGATGAGAAGCAAGGTGGGCAGCCTTGCTCCGTGCTCCCTGCTCCTGTAATGCAGTTTCCTCCACCAGAGGCTCCCAGCTCCCCCGACACTGATGCAATCCTGACTCCCAGCATGCCAGCCTGGGAGGCTAAGGCTCATGTCCTAGATAGTAGCAGGTGGCTGCCCAGGTGCTCCTGCCCTGCCTAGTCTCAGAGGATTGCAGACAGAAGGGTTACTGTGCCAACAGCTGGGCCGTGATGCCCAGATTTATCATTTCTGAGATTCTGACTTACAGAGAAGGGCTCTCCACATTCAGATGACGTAAAAATGGCACCTCAGTTGCTCGCACTTGTAACAGAAGGTTAAGCTGGCAGCTTCCTGAGCACGCAGGGCACGGTCATGTCCACCTGTACCTGTTCCTGACTCGTGTCAAGTCCTCTTTCCTCGCCAGCCTCCCTGTGTGTGCCCTTGTGACTTTGTATCCCATACAAACAGCAAGTGCACAATGAATGTCATCTTACCTACACAGAGTCACCACAGCATCACGCTTGCATATGCCCAGAGGTGAGAACCAACCTGGCACACCAGCCACAGTCCCAGAGACCCAGGCAGAGCATCCCCACCCCTGCCCATCCACCAGCTTCTCCATTGCCCATTTGCCAGGAGGTTGGAAATGCAACTCCACTGTTGTGCCACACCAAGTAACAGCAGCAAATATAAACATACCATAACGCAGAAAATGTAGCTGGGGGGAAAGAAGCAGAGAAACAAAACGTGCCAGACAGGAGGCTTGGAGTGTGTATGCGCACTCACGGAACACGAGCTCACACATCCCGAAGTGCCCCCCAACTCCACCCCACCAACAGAAACCAAACAGGAAATCTCGAATCACTACCAAATGCACTTCCCCAGCCTGCCTTTCCCTGGGGCCCCGGGGCGGGTCAAGGATGCTCAGGATTTAACTCCCTGGCCTAGAAGCCGCAGGAGGGAGGGGCTTTGATGGGTTGATTGGCATTTCCTCCCCTCTCGCTTCCCCCCTGACCTCTTGATGGGGCTGCTCTGAGGATGGCTGATGAGATGGGACCTAAACCTCTTGCTGCCGACACCTCCCAGGAGCAGAGGGGCTGGAGCTGGTCCACGCAGGCCTCCCACAGTGCTGGAGCAGAAGGTGGCCGGCAGCTGGCCTGCCTCACCCTGCTCCACAGAGAGACGGGTGACAGACTGGGCTTTAGGAGCAAGACCTCCTGCTCCTAAGAAAACAGTTCAGAAATCTTGGCATCAAAATCAAAACGTGTGCAGATGGATGGAGGACGGGAGGAGAAAGCAGCCTCAGAGTGAAACCTAGGCCAGGAGATGACACTAAAATGTCCAAGCAGAGATTGCAGCTCCAGTGGCCATGAGTTCAAATTCACCCTCCACTGGCTATTTCATTGCACTCGGAGTGAAGACGCCACCCTTGCTCCTGGCAGGCTACTAAAGCGATCCATTCAAGTCAGCAGCTCTTTCTGTCTGGGGTCAGAGGGTAAATAGTTCAGGCACCACTCAGGTCTACCATTGTAGCATCGTGGTAGCCATATATATAAAACATATAAAATGTTTATCTGTATAAAGAATATTATATATATATATATATATATATATATAAAGAAGACAGCTGGCCAGCCATCTTGCAACTCCTGATGCAGATGATGAAGATGAGAACGATTCAATGATACCAGAACATGAACCTTAAAGTCAGGCTGAGTTCAACTCTCTGTGTGCATCCTCTCAGGCATTTCCTCAAGTTCAGTTTCCTTACCTGTCAAACAGGACATGAATGCCTGCCTCCCCGGGTGAGCGCGATGATTCAAGGATCCAAGGAACACAGAGTCTGGCGTTCACACGTACCAGTGTCAGTCATCTTCATCAGTCTGCTGGAAGAGAGCGCATTTTGAATCACTTCTTATTATTGGCAAAGTCCCTACACTCTTGCATGATAAGAGGCCAGCACACTAGAAAGGTGTGTTTGTGTGCATTGCTACACAATTCTTTGGAGTGGCAAGTGAGGAGGAAAGAGAGAGAAAAAGAGAGAGAGAGAGAGAGAGAGAGAGAGAGAGAGAGAGAATGATCTTACATCTCCTGGTTCATGCCCCAAATGGTTAGAACAGCCAGAGCTGGGCCAGGCTGAAGCCAGGCACTAGGCACACCATCCAGGCCTCCCCCATGCATGACAGGGACCCAAGCACTTGGGTCCCCATCTGTTGTTCTCCCTAGATCATTAGCAGGGAGATAGGTCAGCCACAGAGTAGCAAGGACTCTCCCCAGCACTGCAATAAGGCATGTGAGCACCCCACACAGCCACGTTTTGGCCCCTCTGCCACTTAGTATTCTGTGGAGTCCCATTGTGACCCTAAGTCAGTGGCTGCACATTAGCCTCATTGGAAGGGTTTTGCAGTCTCATCCCTCAAGCAGTAGCCCACAAGAAGTACACCAGAAACCCTAGGAGAGAGACACTTGCAGGCATTGGTGTATTTGTAAACTCCCCGCATAAATCCTGTGCCTACACAGAGAGAAGGACATTCCCTCCTGCCCAAGGTGTGGCCCACGGACTGGCACTAGCACAATCACCTGAGAGCTCATGAGACCTGCGGGAAGCCAAGGCCCACCGCACACCTGCTGAGTCAGATGTTGTACTGGGGCACGCTCCCAGGAGGCTCATGTGCACGTTCAAGGATGAGGAGCGTAGATCTGTTCTAGGAGGCCCACAGTGAGGCTCACTACCAGACTCAGCCACAAAGCTCCACAACTTGCTGGCTTTGCTCACCAAGTCACTGTGTCGAAGTCACTCTGGGAGACCCAGGATCCAGACTTTTCCCCAGCACCATTCTCAGGGAATTCTCAAACACAGCAAACAAAGAAATCGTTCAGATGGTACCGCATCCTCGCCATCACATACCTATGTATCTATCCATCCATTTCTGCCATTTACTTTATTGACACATGTCCAAGTGGATCTGACATCGGGATCCTTTGCCCCCGAACACCTCTACAAGCACTTCATTTCTATGAGCATGGGGTTCTTGAGCTGTGAACTCAGCACCCTGTCATGGACATTGAGAAGTTCAGTATTCTAGTGACAACATTTGTGTTCAGAAAGCAGTAGCTAGAATTTTGCTCCTTGCCTTCTCAGTTAAAAACCAAAAGGCAGAGGGCAATGCCACAGCTCCTTGTCATTGTAACTTCCGACATCAGAAGATGTTTTTTAGGCCTTGACCTAATCTTCTGCTGTTCTGTTCACCCCGAATCCCTTTGCCAGAGTAAGGTACTTGGAGTACGTTCACTTACCCATCTCACACCCCTGAGGCTCTAAGGATGTTGGTAACTGTGTTCAGCCACGTTCTAGAGCCTTCTTCTGTGTCTTTTCTCCAAAAACTACCTCCAGGCAAAACACACTTTGTCCAGTCAGTGTCTCCTCCATGGAAGCAACGAGCACATCTCCTACCACAGTTTCTAATTCTGCCATTATCAGTGTTCTTGGAGCCCAGAAGATCCCATCTCAGCACTGCTTCTGGGTTTGGGCACAGCCAAGATCACAGCACAGCACTTCTCCCACCAGGCTTCCCCTTCGCCCTCCAACCTGCACTTTTGTTTCACCGTCACCTGCCTCGTACAAAGACTGAGTTGATGTGAATTTGCGAAAGGAATGGTTTGGTTTTTTTTTTTTTTTTGAACCTCCCAATTCAGAAGGGAACACATAAATTTTGGAGGGAATAAGGCTTACATCCCATGATTGTACCTAGCTGGTTAGGAATCTTCCAGAATCCCTGAGCTGGGGCTGCAAATGGAACCCATTCAGCCTGAGCGCTTTGGGTCCTCACCCATGGGCACAGGGGACAGTCACCAAAGTCCTCAGGGTAAACAGAAGTTCTTACAACTATTTCCAAAGGCTCTTACTCAATACTTTTCTGAAGAATGGTCTCAGTGGCTGAACTCATGCATTCCCCACGTCTGTCTGTGTCACAGACGGTGCTAACTGGGTCATGAATAAGGTTGCCCTTCCGCCTTTCTGCCTCCCAACATGATGAGGCACAGGGGTTCACTCTCCCACCCAGCCCTGCTCACTGTTTCCAGACCACCCACTCTGTTTGCATTGGTCCTCCAACCTTGAAACCTGACACCTCCTCTCTGGGAACCACCCATGTTTAAACAAATAAATACTCCAGTGGAACCCAGCTCCCTGGTGGTATTCAAATAAATGTCCCAGGAAGGATGGGGAGGGGGGAAGGGGCCCTCTGGGCCTTCTAGGCCACTTGCCCGCCACAAACCAGTATAAGATCCCTGCATCTGTACTGACCTTGGGCCACTTGCTGATGATAAGCCTGGTAGCAAGGCCCACCGGGAAGCAGCAGGACCTTGCGGCTCAGTGGAGAGCTGCGGTCACTCAGAGCCTGGACAGAGGAGTACGCAGAGTGGGTGACGTCCAGTCAATGAGCAGAGCTTTCAAGCTGTGTGTGGAGATTCCCTGTCTTTCCCTGTGACTTGGTCACAAGCCTTTCAGTTTTGCTTAGCAGGGAGGCAGAGCTAAGAGTTCTTCAGGAGGGTGGGTGGACAGGTCTTTGATGAGCCAGAAACCCTTAAAGATAGCTCAGAGTCTCCTGCAACGGGGAGGGGAGGGCTGAGAGAGCTAGGAGTGCTGGGCCCACAAATCAAACATCTTGCCTCTGACTCGAGGGAGAAAGCTACTGCCCGGACTTGATTGGATGGCTGTGCGGGATAAAGTCTACTTTGTCACAGGGGTGGGGCAGTGTGGTCAAGGGAGTCGTTGGTTAGTGTTGAAGCACATCTTAGACACAAATGGAAAGACTCAAGTTCCAGCTGCTCCACTTGCAATCTAGCTCCCTGCCAATGCACCTGGGAAGGCAGCAGAAGATGGCCCAGGTGCGTCGACGCCCTGCCATCCACGTCGGAGACTCAGAGTTCCAGCCTCCTGGCTTCCTCCTGGCCAGGCCCTGGATGTTACAGCCATTTGGGAAGTGAGACGGATGATGGGAGACCTTTGTCTCTGTCTCTCTCTATCATTCCGCCTTTCAAAGAAATAAATAAGTCACTAAAAGCCCCAAGGAAAGAAATAAAGGGAGTTACAAGCACCACAAGGAGCAACCAATTCCCACCTTGGAGGAAGGGAGGGGGAGAGGTGTCCTCTGAGGTGGCTGGCAAGGTTTTGAATGACCAAGGAAAGTGAGGGCAGGACTGTACTAAAAATCTTGTCCCACCCCGGGGGCGTAAGGAAGAGAGGAGGAAAAAGGAGACCATACTTCAAAAATAAACACAAATCCCAAAATAAACACTGTTAATGGAAGTGACTAATCACGGGTGCGCTGAACTTGGTGTTTCTTGATAAGATACAGAGGGAAGTGCATTTGGAAAAAATAACAGATCCCTGTCCCCCTTGGGTAACTACCGTGATGGGGAGAGGGGGAAGGGGACCATGGGGAGGGCTTGGTCCAACATCGCAGTCCAGATTTAAAACATAACTTCATTTCCCAACACGATTGGTGCTGCTCTGCTGCGGGCCATGCCTTGTGAATCACAGAATTTTTAGCACCATCTCTGGCTTCTGCCTATCAGGTGCCAAGTAAACCCCCTCCCCTGGAGACCAGAAATGTCTCCAGACATTGCAAATACCTCCTAGAATCCTGGGAAGGGCACAGAATTAACCTCTGTTTAAGCATGCAAGGTTTTTAGTTTTATTTCAGTTTTAACTAACAGCTCATATGGAGTACAACGTGATCCATGTCTACTTCATGCAGTGATCAGATCAGATTGACTGATGTAGCTTATCACCTGCAATGTTGATCTGTGGCAGAATACCACTCAGCCACACGAGGCAATAGCCCATGTCATCTGCAATAAATATCACAGAAGTACCTGGGAAAGACCATGTGCATTCAATGGGATGAGCCATGTGCCAAGAGACAAATACTGTAGGATCCCAGGTGTTTAGAAGTATACAGCCCATGGAGTTATCAGGGACTGGTAGGAGAGAGGGGTGGGTGGGAAAAGGGAGACCTTGGCCAAGCGGTACAAGTTATAGTCAGACAAGAGAACCAGCAACTGAAAACAATCAGGTGGCTCGACCTGGCCTTCTCAGGGCTGGGTCCCACATCATCATGGAACCAGGTAGCCAGCCAAGTATCCATGCTGCAGGCCTACAAGATGCCTCCCTGCTGGGCTGCTCACTGGAGCCAGTCTGCCCTCTCCAGTGTCTCTGTCCTGCCAGGAGTCAGAGGGAAAAGCCTTGAACGGATGAGCCACAGACCTCCCCCTGCCCCAGCGTGCTCTGTTCTCTGGGGGCAGGAGAGGTGGGCAGAGACGGCTTCACTCGGGTAGAGGGAAGGTAAGTAAGAAATTCCAGGTCTTCCTGGAAGTGACAGCTGTGTACGAGGGTCCCAGGTCGGTGCAGGGACCCTGGGACCATACTTCAGCCCCTGCGCCCCTCAGTCATTCTCTGCAGCCTGGTCCCTGCAGACTTGACTTCAACTATAGCCCCGACTCACCCAAAAGACTCCAAGGACTCAGCTAGCAAAGACTGCTTGCCCCGATCCTCTCATGTCCCTGAAGAACAGAAGGTTGGCACGGTGACCCCTGTGGCAGTGTCCTTTTGGGGCTCTAACAAGTGACTACACGTGGTGGCCCGACATGGGATAAACACCTCCCAGTCCTGCAGGTGAGAGGCCCACACAAGGCAGGCTCCAAGGACAACCTCCTTCATCTTTTCCAGACCCTGGCAGTCATCCTTGGCTCAGGACGCCCCCTCCACCTGCTGGGCCCGCAGTTGCAGTACCTTCCACTGTCCCTCTCTTTGACCTTGAAGCATGCGAAGCTTGTGACAGCACTGGCCTGTATTCAAACAAAGCTAACCCTCCCATGGCGGAGGATGGAAATGAAAACCAAGTCCTGGAGGCAAAGCACCAGCCAGGGACTAGCCCAGAGACGTCCAGCGCCACCCCCCACTTTGATCCAGGCAGCCCAATTTGCAGGGTCTCATTGTTGACCACTGCGCTGCCAGCAGTCTTGTCCTGCTAAGTAGTAGCAGCCACCCAGGCGGAGACTTACAGAATTAACAATCTCACTTTTGCACACAGGAAAAAAAATTAGCTTAAGAGGCTTCTCCCTTGTCCCAGTAAGATCTTCCCAGAGGGGTTCCTGGGCTGCAAGGGAGGTGCAGGGCAGGGCCCAGACAGGCCAGGGGAGAAGTGTTGGGCTGGCCTATCCTGGGGCCCCTCCTCCCTGGTGTCCCTCTTACTCCCCCACCCCCAGTTCAGAAAGCCGGGACGCATCAGCTTCTGTGCTGGCCTGGTGCTTTCCTGCTCGGCAATCTGCTTTCCACACAAAAAGTGTTCTAAATAGAGCGGAACTGAGAATGGGGCCGCAGCCCGGATGGAGTCTTCCCCTCCCTGGAGAGACCGGCGGCCCACATGTAGGCTGGTCCACCCCCAGCGCCTCTTACTCAAAGCATTCTTGGCCCGTGAGCACCCAGCCCTGACGGCAAGCACAAAGCCACCACAAATGGATTTTGCTTCTGCAGCATTTTGCTCGCGCTGGTCTCGCCTCCCTCCCAGGCATCCCAGATGCCTTCTCCGGCTTTCTCTGCCCACATGTAGCCCCTGGAGGCAATGAGGGGAACTCTGTCCCCAACAAGGTCACAAAGGCCAGCTCGTGTCACTCCAAAGCAGGAACTCACCAAGAGATTTGATCCAAGAGCAAGGCCCAAGCACAAGGACACACTGTCCCCAGCCCCGACCCCCCCACACATGGCACCTGACTGCGAAATAATAATTTTTATCCTGCAGCAGGGATCTAGACACTGGATTAGGAGTGGATCATTAGCTGTTCTTTCCATAGTCTAGAAAAACCTACCCAAATCTTGGGCTGCTCCGGGGCCTGGGACCAGCAGTACCTTCGTGGATCAAGGCAGGTTCTGAATTCTCCACTCACCCACATCCACACTAAGAATCGTCCCCCTTACCCTGCTCCAAGCACAACAGGCTTTTGTGAATGTGGTCCTCATGCCCTGGCACAAAGAATGCTGCCCTTCACCCCCCAACCCCCAGAAGACAGGTGTCCAAGGGCCCAATGGCCAGCTTCTTTCTTCGTGTCCCCACCCCATCAGCAGGTACCTGGCCTGCAGCCCCTGTGACAGTGACCCTCTGGAATACAGGCCGGGTGACACATCCCTCAGACAGCTTGGACATGGTGGCAGAACTCACCCCCTCACCCCACCCCCAGGGCCAGCACCCCAGCCCCTTCCTGGTGTCCCCATTGAATTCCTGGAGAGGAATCTGCAGCCAGCAGGCTCCACTGATTTGCCCATGAGTCAGGGCCTTTCTGAAGTCAGCCAGGCAAAGGCATTTAGAAAGTGAAATGCATTTGAAGCCTGAAATGAGCATTGGCAAAGCTGTCACCAGGGGCAGGGTGTCTCCTCCCCTCCTGCACCTCCTCTTCCTCCTCCCTCCCAACACAGGAGGGAAGTAAGGGACAGAGGGGACAAGAGAAGATTCCAGAGACAGTGCAAACATGCACGCAGGGCCCCGGGGCTCATGGGGCGAGAGGCGCTTGCCACCAGGAGGCGGGAGGTTTGTGTTTCTGTGTCTCTGGGCTAGGAGACAGCCAGTCCTCTCCAGCCCCTTTCTCCCAAGCAACAGAGCCAAGAAAAAAAACCTAACATTAAAATGCTGAAACAAGGTACTTTCCCCCTCTGGATGAACTGTTTTACAATAAGCTACCTGCTGGGGGGCCAGAGAAAAATTCAGGCTTTCTGCTCACATGGATACTCACCGGGGAGTCATGTGGGCCATGGCTTTCCCAGCCCCCACAACCCCTGTGTCCCAGCCAGCTTTTATTGGCATCGGTTCCTCTCCTTTGCTCCACCTCCTACCCTCCCTGGTTCTCACTCAACCATTGCCCTGAGCTCCCCCGGAGAGGGGCAGCTGCCAGCCAGCCCCCAAGCTGCCCTGTCACCCCTTCCTGCAGCCTGCCTAGCTAAAAGGCAAAACTCCACCGCAGGGAGGGAGCAAGGAGAGCAGGGAAGACTCCCGCCAGCGCCAGCGGGAGGAAGGAGCTGCTGCTCCCCGCACCCCTGTGTAGCAAATGCGTTTTCTTTGCTAGTAGGCGTGTGGGGCTAGAGAGAGGAATGATCAGAATCGAAACAAAGAGGCAAAGGAAGTGAGCTGGTCCCTCCCAGGGAACGGCCATCCCAGGGTGATGGAAGAAAGTTTATGCAAACACCGGAGAAGACCAGGACCTACTGGAGGAGGGGTCAGGGAATGTTCCTCACTGGAAAGGAGACTCCTTTAGGAGGTTTTGTTTGTTGGTTTGGTGGTGTTGTTGTTTAAATGCTCTTCTGGACCCACAGCCCATAAATACAGCAGCCTTTCCATTCTCTTGTAGTGCCAGGAAAGCCAAAGTTAGAACAGGCTGTGCTGGTGCCGGAATCCAAGGCCACTGAGGTTATCACATTTGGGGGACTGTCGTGTGCGTGTGTGTGTGTGTTTGGGTGTGGAGAAATGTAGAAGGTTGCCTGGCTAGGGCCTCCCCAGCAGGCCTGATGTTAGCTTCCTGGCTTCCATCCTGGTGGAGGACACTGAACAGGCCAGGAGGTCTTACAGGTGCAGGAGAGAACGTGGCATTCAGGACACTGAAGTCCAGCTGACGCCCAGGTGCAAGACCTCAGGGAGGGAACTCGGTACCCCCAGAGCCAGGATGTGCCACTAGGCTCAGTGCCCTGGTGCTCTGGGGCGTTGCTTGGCCCTGACCTCATAAGGCAGTGTCAACTCCACAGCATAGTGTGGTTATGAAGTTCACGGGTGGGAGGTCTGGGAAGTGAATGAATCAGGTTCAGGCCATGGGGGGGGAGTACCCATGTTTGTCTTATTAGGATATAAATGAGACACATATAGATGCATACACCCTGTCTTGTGCCGTGGGATGCCTGTGCCACCGAGAACACCCTCGCCATGGGCCAAAGCTCCATGGATCTGTCTGCCTGATATCAGACTGTGTACTTCTGCAACCATGAACCAAATAACCACTTTGCTTTACAAGTAGCTTGCCTCAGGTGTTTTGTTACGGTCATGAAAGGATGACTAATACGTGACACCAGAACTGGACATGTGTCCCAGGACTTGAGATGTCTGCTGCCCTATCAGAGTGTTTGGATCCCAGCTTCCTGCCAATACAGACCTGGGGGTTAAGGGTAATGATGGCTCAAGTCTTTAGGCCCCTGCCACCCACATACATGACCTGGATTGTATCACCAGCGCCTGGATTTGGCCACACCCAGCCCTGATCATTGCAAGCATTTGAAAAGTGGAACAATGGATGGGAATTTATCTCTCTGCCCTTCCTTCCCTCCCTCTCAAATAAACAAATAGATAAATAAAAGAAAGAATATACCAAGATCAAACCAAGCTTTGGCAGCCAGGGAAAATCTGTGAGGCCAATTCATACAGGAACAACACAGGCCAAGGCACACAGCCTTCCACTTACAGTGTCCTCTTCCCAAGAGGCACAAACATCAAAATCAGTGCAGACCCCCTGTGGCTCCACATCGAGCACCCCTACCCCCAACACATGAAATCTAAATGGTTTCAAACTCGGAAACTCCTTGGAGCACCAACATGCCCCAAGTGAGAAATTCCACATCTGATCTCATGTGCTGAGTGGCAGACCAAACACAGATGCACTCGACATGCCACATACAATTACCCTCAGGCTACACGTGGAAGGCAGATGTGAAAAAGGAGCTGAACTGTGTGTGTAGATCTGGGTCTCATCCCCCATGACATTTCTCCAGGCGTGTGAAAATGGGAGAATCCAAAGTCCCAAACCCTCCTGGTCTCAAGCGTTTCAGAGACAAGGACGCTCAACCTAGATAAAACAAGCCAAGACGCCACGCAGAGGAAGCGCTGCACCTGCGAGAACTCAGCTACACCTGCCAACAGCCAAGAAACAGACGGGAAGGAAGCTGAGTGCGGGTGGACACAGTTCTCCCTTGAGGTGACACTGTGAGGTGAGTGGAGCAGCTCAGGCCCAGGTGGGCCACTGCTTGGTCCTTCCTGCTTATCTATCCCACCTTCCTGAGAGTCAGAGTCCCTGGTATTTCTGCTTTGCACACTGCTGCCTGCTGGCGTACCTGGGAAGGCAGTAGCAGGTGGTCCAAGTGCATGGGCCCTGACTGCCTATGTTGGAGACCCAGGTGGAGCTCCTGGCTCCTTGTTTCAGCCTGATCTAACCTTGGTCACTTCGAGCACGGGAGGAGTGAGCCCCAGACAGAAGCTCTCTCTCCACCTCTCCTTTTCTGTTACTCTTTCTAATGAATAAATTCTTAAACTCCAAACTATTTTGTAATAAGAACATTTGGCATCCACGGTAGAAAAGCTGCAATCCTATACACCCAGGCCTGTGAAAAGGGGGCTTCCTGAAGGCCAGAATGCACGGGTCCCAGGGGCTTCCCTCACTGCAATGGCAGGGGTGGGAGGCCAGGGCAGGGGTTATTTATGCAGCAGAATCCTTCAGGGCTCCTCAACAATCAAGTTCTTCCCCTCCATCCTCTAGGCTTTTGCAACCAGATCTCGTGACCCATCCTCACCCACAAAATGAGCACAGTTGAGGGGTGCTGCTTGCCGGCCAAGGCAGGTAAAGCCAAGCTTGTCCTCTCCCATTGCCTCGCCTGGTTCACTGGCCAAGGAGCAGCAGGAAGCCCCTTAGGATCATGACATCCTAAGACGGAAGGATGGATCCCACCACCACCTCACTTTCAGCCAATGTGGAGGTGACAAAAACCCAATAGAGGAAAGAAGAGATGGGAGGGTGACCTGTTAGAGCAGCCTCCAGTGGTGGAGGGACAGGGCCTCTGGGACTGCTCCCTGGCCGTTGGCAAGCTGCCCGCCGCCCAGCCCCAGGGTCCTTCTCTGCAGACACGAGGCTTCAGCAGCTTTCCAGGATGGGAGAGACTTGTAAACCACTGGCCTGCACTACTTCCTGGATTGCCTGATGATCTGGGCTCCCGGGCCCCTTATCTGCTGCTTGCCTGAAGCTGTTCCATAGGAAATGCCCTTTTGGTCCAAACTCTAACTGGGGTGAATGCAGCTACAAGATGAGCTTCCAGGGGGCTTCTCTTCCCCCAACGGGAGCTTCCGCCCACCTTTCTGCTCTCCTCAGTTCTATTTCGCATGCTCCTTTCCAGGGGAGGAGAGATCTCCTGGCGGCCAGGCACACACTGGTCCTCCCTGGGCCTGTTCTCTCTGGCCAGTGCCTCCTTAAACTGCTATTTCTCATTCCCAGGTGCCAAGGCCCTGACCCCAGTATTGCCCTTATGGCAAAGAATCTTTCGTCATCAGCCATCCTCTTCCCAGGGCGACTTGTTGGAAAAGTTCCTACCACAGTCCAAAGCAGGCAGACGCTGCACTCTGAGCTTCCGTTAGTGGCTGACCACGAGGTCATTTAGTAAGTGTGACTGGTAGTTGCACACAGGCTGATGTTGTCTAGCAGGCTATAAAGGCGATCTTGAAAGCAGGTGCAATCTCAGACATGGCTTGTTTTGCTTTTCTGTATTTCTCTTAGTGAAATCTTGGAGAAATCTGCATCTGAAATTTTGCCATTCATATTCCCTTTTCCCACCTTGAATACAAAGCTGCCTCACAGATAACTGGCCAAACAAGCCCCTACCACATTCTATTTCAAGAAGAGCTCCTATTAGGAAACCCATGAAGCCACACACTTTGTTGTTCAGATAACGCTTTATTGATTAGTCATGGATAAACAGCAGACAACTTGGTGGTACACACAGTAACAGGTGGTAAAGAGGTCGTGTCAACTCAACATCTTTCTTACCCATCTCCCAGATAAAAAGCTACCTCAAGCACATTTACAAGTCCTGAACTTGACACTGTCAAGGAGCCTGGTTTTGAATTCTGATTCTTCCAGTAAGTATTTGGTTAAAGCTGCCGGTGCACTTCAATTTGTTTTCTGATGATTAAGTGAACAGGCACATGAAATACCCTGCCATGTGAGCTGAACATATAGTGCGTTTCAAGGATAAATCTCAAAGAGTAAGGACTGACTCGAGCCTGTTCTTAAAGAAAGGAAAGTGTGTGTGTGTGTGTGTGTGTGTGTGTGTGAGTGAGTGAGAAGGGTACCCACAACTGCACTGCAAGTCTAGTAAATGAGATTTTAACATGTATAGTCAACAAAGGAGGGACCAGCATTCTCTGAGTATCTATCCAATGACAGGTGCTTGAAAAGATGATGTCAAAGGTAGCTCAGAATTAGTCGAACAGGAAAGAACTATCCGGGAAGGCTTCCCTGGAGAAAGGAGCACTGGACACAAGCTTACAAAGATTCAGAGGATTCCAGTAGGCTAGGTGTCCAGCACCTGCCTTCAACAAACACAAACTCCACAAAGAATTGCCCAATGATTAGAAATCATGAGTTTAATCAAAAATCATAACTGGAACATGGGTGAAACTTTCTTAAGTTCTAGAACATTCCCAGCTCCTGCCTGGCATTAGCAATGGTTGTAGGTCCCTGTCGGACTGGTAAGGGGCACCAGTCCCGATGGGGACCTGGAAGAGGGCACATGGGGTCTGACCTACAGCAGCACTATCACCCAACCACACACCATAGAGGGGTGACCAGTCATGAGACCTGGAAGCCCCAGAACTGCAGCTTTGGGGATATCTCGGTTTGGGCTGGGGAGACCAGAAGCCAGGGAAGGCTCACTGCCTGCCTGGTTCAGTGTGCCTGCAGCTCAGACCTGGAAACTGGATGGACGGGGTACCTGGCTGGCTCCTCTGCTTTGCTATGTCACTCCGTGGGCTCCTGGGCTTCAGAGAACACTCACAGCCCCACCTGAAGAGCTCATCTGCCACGGCAAAGTCACCGGTCAGGCAGGTGCCTCGGATGGGACGGTCACCTGCTCCTTTCCAATACTTGTGACTACACCTGTGGCATGTTTAATGTGGGACAAGGCCTTAGCCTTACAATCTGATCTGAGGCCTAGAGGCCATTCAGGACAGAGGGACTCCCCACTCTGCCCCCGCCGCCGCCCTAACCCATGAGGACGACCCCATAGGGACTCCCCACCATGAGCCACCCAGCCTTGGATATTAGCCGCTCTCAGGGCTGCTTGCTCACTAGGACCCTGTACTCCTTACAGCTCCAAAACCCAGACTGAAGTTACCAAAATATGTCGGCGATGGGGGGAAGAGGCAGCTGAAGGAGGAAGCATATTTTCCAAACCTTTCAACAGGAGTTGATAACCCGAAGTACCCGGTGATCGGCGCCGGACGGCATACAAAAGCCAAGAGGCAGGTCCCAGGACGGGTCAGCTTAAGACTTTATATTTGCCTTTCACTAAGCAAACTAATAAATCCCCTGGGGTTTAGCTCCGCGGAGCTCCCAGTTTTTATTTATTGGTCAAAATGGCAGGCAGGTTTTTTTTCCCCTCCCCTCTCATTCACCCCGGGGTAAACATCAGCCCCTACCTCCTCGCCCGTCATCAGCCGGCGTGTCTATTTGCTGTCTCCCTCAACAAACTCGTGTTCACTGCAACTGACAACAAGTGCAAACAGCTTTGAAGTACTCTCTGGTAATGGACTTCCCACGACAGCTGTATTTTTGGGGCCTTGTTCGGCCAAAGGCAAGGGGAGGGAGAGCTGTCATCAGGGGATGATCGCGAAATATTACAGCAAGACCAACATGAGCAAATGCCCCTCCTTCATCCCATTCTATTTATGAGAAAACTGAGGTCCTGGAAAAAGGCTTCCATAGTCTTGGAGCTGGTAGGGCAGAGCAAGGCTGGACTGGCATGCTGGACTTCTGTGCTGCACCCACCTCCACCCCAGCACAGGTCAGTCTCTTCTACCTGCTGTCCACGAGCTCAGCACGAAAGGGTCTTACCCAAGGCCAGCTACAGTCTCCAGGCCACCCCGTGTCCTTAAAACTTTCCCCTCCCGAGGAGGGACACTTGCTTGGCCATGGCTTTGGATTTCCAAGACCAATGAAGAGAACAGATGTTTCTCTAACAGTTTCTTCAAGGACATGAAAAAATCTTACAGGGACGTTTGAGCAGAGATGGGGGAGGCTGAGCTAATTTGAAATGAAGTTATGTTCATGAAGAACTAAGGCAAGATGAGTACAACTTTGTATTGTATCTTGGGTGACGTTTCATAGACTATGGGACTACAGGAGAGAGAGATCAGCCGGTCTACCACACATGAGTTCCTAGCAAGCCACTGGTTTATACACCAAACAGGACGGCACCATGGATGTCAGAGCCACACATGGGCGCAGGAACAGCGTGGCTCAACCCCATCATTCTCAGAAGGGACCAGAGTGAGGGACCTTGAGACGAAAACTGATCTTTTTCTCGTCGGTGCTTTTTTACCAGTAGAAGACACACTCTCTGGACCCAGAAAGAAGAGGCGGATAGATACTGGGGACACGGCACAATGCACTTAGCTCAACACCAAGAAATTGGTAACACGGCCACTTGGCAGCCATGGATTATCTTTCCAATCCTGCTGCTTCTCTGCTGGGATGAGCACCGCTGCTCCTTCTCGCACAGTCCTTGCTCCCTCTCAGCCAAGGCAGGCTCCCGTCTGGGACTGGACCACTCCTTGCCAGTGTCTGAAAAGGGGGTTCCAGCATCCATTGGAGTAAGGGTGTAGAAGGGTGATAGTATTTGGGACCCCCTCTGCCGCTAAGATTCTATATGGAATGAGAAGAAAGGAGAGAGGCTGGGGGGAGCTTGCTGCCTTTGGCATGACAGCAGGATTCCCTTCTGGAATTGCAGAATGAACATGGGACACATTGGCGGGGGGAGGGCACATCTGAAATGCCTTTTGTCTTTTGCAAAAGAAAGCTGGTGCCCAAGGAGCCAGTGAGTCACCCTGAGGGATAGCAAAGGCTGTGGGAGTGCGTCCCAGGGCCAACAGCGCTGCGCACCGGCTATCCCAGCAGTAAGGAGAGAGAACAGCTTCACAGTGTCTGCATGCTTGTCACTACCCTGCCATGTGCTCGCCTCCTTTGGCCACCCAGGCAAGATGGCCAGGATTCAGGAAGGGGCATGCTCTTGGGGAGAGGAGGAAAGAAAAAAAAAGATAGAGGCCAGCTGCCCCAAAAGGCAGCAGGCAGCAGCCTCAGGGGCCCTGGTCCCAACAACATAACTCTGTTTCTAAACAGCAAAGGAAATGTGTAAATTAGTCATCCAGCTGTTCTTCACTATCGCAACATCAGAAGACGGGGGCTGGCACAACTCCGCTCTCCCCTCCCCTGTACCTCCGGACTCCCTCGTCCCAGATGGAACCAATGCCTGCTGCAAAGGTGAGAAGTGGGGCGGGGGATTCTCTCTCCACACTATCTGGGCTGACCTCAAAGGTTATCCGGGAGACGGCAGAGAGAAAGTACATACTCAGCCCCAATTTACACGCCCTTGGCATTCTCCAGAATCGCAGAGTTCAAAGGCATCTCAGGAAATTCTCCAGCCGACTGCTCTGCTCTCCAGACAACGTTATTCGATGTAACACACAGGTTATGATCCATTGCCCTCTGCTCCAAGTCTTTGAATCTTAAGGAGTGGCTTTGTTTTTGGTCAGAAAAGTGAATTTTACCACCTAGGTGGACTACGGCAGGAGATCTCAGACATCTGCCGTGCCTGCCCCCCACGACGCCCTCCTGAAGGATGCGATCTCGGCTGGTTCTTCTGGCCCAGGCCATCACTCAGCATCACCCAATCTCACCATCCAGGCACAGCTTGCTTGGTCAGGACTGGGGTCTAATCCAATGGCAACCATCTACTGGCAGTCCAGTAGCCAAGGAAGTGACCAGATTACAGACCTGAGCGGCAATCAGCCAAGCCAACCAAGAGCAGCAGTAACACAATCACTCAGAGGGTGGCCAACTGTTCTGGCTTGCACAGAGCTGTCCTCACTTTAACACTCACCTCTTTGCCTAGGCAAACTAGGCAAACTAGGCCAACGGGTTGCCTTCAGCCCATCGTAACAGCAGAACTACAGAATCAGGAGTATGAACCCTCATGCCTAGCAGAGGGCCATGAATGCCAGGATGTTACCTTTCTTGCTAACCCTGGATGTGGCTGAGCCAGTGCCTCTGAGTCTGTGGAAAGGGGCCCGAGCTGGGCATCTGATGGGGCTGTTCCCCATCTGCCTTCCACTACGGCTCTGCAATCAACAGCATTTATGCCATGGCATGACTGGCTCTCAGTTCTCTGGAATCCATGTAATGCCACAGCCATAACTGTGTGCCAGGGGAGCAAGGGGAAACTCACGAGCCATCTTTCCCCTTCTGTGTCACCAACATCTTCCAGAATGTTCTCTGGGTCATTCCGTGCTGAGGTGAAGCTGCTGCCAACGGGGACTCCACGGCTCTACTTAGAGGACACCCCAGGTACTGAGTGGTCTCTCTCTCTCTCTCACACACACACACACACACACACCATCTACAACACAGGAAAACAGCCCTCCCCCCCCACCCCACGCAACAGTTTCAACACTGCATATTAGATGAGGCTGAACCCTGACCGACAGGAAGCCTTGTCAACCATGTGCATGGCGGCCAGAGTGAAAGGAGTGGCAAAGACAAGAACGCCCTGGGGGAAGGATGCCTTTCATGAACTTCACCAACCCTGGTGGCTGGCTGCTCTGTCGCAAAGACCGTGATCTGCACGAACCTCAATTGCCACCATGACAGCGGGGGTCTGTGCAGCTGGTCATGGGTCTTGGGTCACAGCTGACAGGAAGAAGGCCAGCACTCGTTTTTATCTTTCCAGATGTATACCTGTGCGTGACACACAAAAAAGTCATACATGGAGGACAGGAGCCTAAAGGCCTCATGACCAACGCCCCCTGCCATGGCCAGTTCACCGAGGATGGGGACATCTGAGAGTCCGGGGAACTCCTGTCCTGACCCTTGGTCACTCGGGAACCTGGGGATGGGAGGTATGTGTGTGGGAGGGGGTGTGTCGAAGGGGATGGCAGATTGCAAATAAGCAAGAAGGGATACGACCAGAGGTGTCCCTGCCAGGCACAAACATTGGCCTCTTCTAGAAGGAGCAGGAATGAAAATTAAGATCCCATTTGACCTACACGAAGTTAACTATTCACTCGGTATCCGGCTGGAGAGTACGGTGCAAGCAAGAAGAAACACCGAGTCCCAGAGCACAGCAGACACGGGGGTGGGGGGTGTGGGCAAGCCAGGGTGTGGCACAAAGGCCTCCGCGGCCCACATGGGGGTGGGAGAAGCGTCTCTCTGAGACAGCAGTACAGGAACTGTCCAAGAAAGGAGCGTAGAGTCTGGACCAGGCGTGTCCTCGCCTGCAGCCACCCTGTTACGTCAGGTCAATGTGGCGATGATCCCTCGGGGCGAGGTTCTCTGCTATTCTCCAAGGGAAGTCATGATGGAACTTCTTCAAGAAGTTCTCTAGAGATGGTCTGACCCAGCTGGGTCCTCCGTGGGGGTCCGTGGGGAACATGGCGAGGAAGAGCGGCCCTTGCTCCATCTTCCTTCCGTGGCCGGGACCTACGGATCCAAAACATGACTAGGGTGAGAGTTCGGCTTCTGCTTTCTCAGAACACATCTTTAGGACGAAGCATCCTTTGTGGCCACAGGTGCCTACTGCTCTGTAAGTGTCAGCACAGACCAGAACATGCTCAACACATTTTGCTCTGGGCAGAAATGGAGTATTTGTGTCTCTCAAGGCACTTCTGCATGCACTCACCACTGAGAAAACCCCTCCACAATCCCAGTGCAACAGCGGGGGCCCATTTTCCACACTCCCAGCTCACCGAGGCAGACTCAAAGACATGGAAAATCCTGCTCTTTGGATTCCTGCTCAGACCTGCAGGATATGGGGCAGAGGCCAGGCAGCAGGGAGGGGTCAGGCTGCCCATTTTATAGACAGGAAAACCAAGGCACCTAGAGTGGCAGCATAGCCACGAAAGGATAGGGTCTGGTTTCTGATCCTAATGTCCAGTTTAGCTTGCACTTCTCTCTGCTTTCACAGCTCCCCTGACACTCACAACCCACCCAGAGAGGGCAGTGGGGGACGGGCAGAGGGTATGGGAGACGGGCACACGTGTGCCTCCAGGTGGGTGGGACCCAAGCACTTGGACCATCACCTGCTGCCTCCCAGGATGCACCTTGGCAAAAAGTTAGACTCAGGAGCACAGCTAGGACTTGAACTCAGGCACTCCTTTATGAGATGTAGGCGTCCCAGGCACTGTCTTAACCCTTGTACTAAAACCTGCTCTTGCCGTCTCAATTCTAAAATGGATTCAGCTGAGCCATTTGCAGGAGGGGCCTACCCACAGAAAGACTCTGGGCCTTCTAACAGGTGCTCTCTGGGCTCCCAACTCCAGCCATCACCATCAGCCCAGGAGGAAGAACCTGGACAAGGACACGCCCACATGTCTACAAGTGCCACACTGGACTGGACGTTGGAGTACAGAAAGGAGCCAGGCAGGCCAACCCCTCCCTCCAGGGTCCGAGTAGAGGGGCAATGCTTCCCCGGGGTGTCCACAGGTGAGTCTGAGGCTCGCGGACAGCAGGATCTGGGTGGGAATCCTACAGATCCTGCAGGCATCTTGGACACCGAGAAGGGCTGCCACTTAGCCCAGGAGTGCTCCTTGCCGTGGGCCTCGGTGGAATCCCTGGTGGAGACGGCACAGCTACCCAAGACCCAGAAGGAAGGACAGACTCAGCAGGGGCAGTGGAGCTCAGAGGGCACTGAGAAGATGCTATGGGCAGGGGCAGGTGCAGCATGTGGGCAAGTAGGGAAAGCTGTGATGCCGGCATCGCCTATGGGTGTTAGATTGAATCCCGGCTGCTCCAGCCCCCTGCCAACGCAACTGGAAGAGCAGTGGAGGATGGCCCAAGTGCTTGGGCCCCTGCACCCATGTGAGAGACCCAGATGAAACCCCTGGCTCCTCATTCTGCATCGAGGCCATCTGGGGAGTGAACCAGCAGACGGAAGATCTCTGTCTCTCCCTTTCTTCCTCTGCTTTCAAAATAAACCTGGAGAAGAACAGCTGGAAGGCATATTTCTCTGCAGAGAAACTGGGTGAAGAGAACCTGCATTTTTCAATCACCTGCCAAAAATAAAAATAAACACATACACAAGAAAGCAAGGTGATAGCCAAGGTGCAGGGAGGTGCAAGGCACTCCAGGTGGCTCTCTGCTTGGTGGGAGCACTCACACCAGGTGTCACCCAAGCCTCCAGACCCCAACGGGTGAACGTTCACGAAGCTTTCTCTGGTTTCCCTTCCCCTCTGGAACTGGAGGGTAAGGAGTGGGCATTGGCCCTCTGACCATCCCGGAGGGAGCTGCAAAAAAGCCTTTGCCCCTGGGAGACGCACACAGCCAGCAACTGAACTGGCAGCGGCTGGGTGAATCACACAGCAACTTCCTTCTTGTTGCCAGGCAACTGCATGCACTTGGCAACGGGACATCAAACACGGAGGGGAGGATGTTGTGAGGCATTGGTAAAAGAATAATAATAAAAAGCAACATATGCAACAACCCACATTATCATCCCAGCATGAGAGGACCCAGCTGAGGGGACTACGGTGGGCCAGGGCGGAGAGGCCCTGGATGAGGGAATCAACTTCAGGCACAAGGAAAAGAGCTGTGGATCTGCAGAACCTCACCCCCTCCCCCTGCCCAGTGGGAGCTTTTGTATTTGGCTAAGGACACGCCTCTGTTAGCCTAGAGCAAGGCAATAGGAGGCACAGGGCTCGCCAAGCACCTAGAGATCTGACCCACTGCGTAGCCTTAGAAGCCCTCCCTCCTAGCCCGGAACCTGTGCATGTCCCTTCGATGTTTTCAGGCCTGTTGCTACTGCCACTGGGAGCCGGTAAGACCAGCCCTCCAGCCACTACTCTGCCACTGCTTTAATCTCTGGACACCTGGACTCCAGCCTCTGGTCAAAGACCTGGACAAGGGTGTACACTCTATTTGGAACAGTCCATGGAAGAAAACCAGGAACAAGGGGAGGCAGGAAGGTAGCGAGGGCTGCTATAGGGGGCTGGGTAAGAGCCTCCCCAACACCTGCACCCGGAGCCCTGCGTGCTGCGAATGCCACTTTGGGGAAGGCTTGGTAAGTCAAGTTCACTGAAACGGGTGGATTATCTCAAGAGGCCGTGAATATCCTCACATGTCCCTATCAGAGAGAGGCCAAGGGAGGTGGCAGGAAAGCCAGAAGCCGGCAGGATTCACAGAAGAGGTGATGAGGCGAGGAAGGGCGGTGGTCTCTGGAAGCTAGAAGAGAGAAGAGGATGGGGCTGGTACTGTGGGCTAAGCCCTCACTTGTAGTGCCAGCATCCCATTCCACAGCGCTTGGTCAAGTTCTGGCTGCCCCATTTCCCATCCAGCTCCCTGCTAAGGTGCTCGGGGAAAACAGCGGAAGATGGCCCAAGTGGAGTTTTTTCCCGGCTTTGGCCTGGCCCACCCCCTGGCTATCATGCTCATTGGGAAAGGAGACAAAAAACATCTGTCTATTTCTCAAATAAATCTTCAAAATGAAAAAAAAAAGTGGGGGGCAGTGCTGTGGCGTAGTGGGTATAGCAACACCGGCATCTCAAATGGGCACCAGTTCCTGTCCAGACTGCTCCACTCAGATCCAGCTCCCTGCTTGTGCCCAGAGAAAGCAGATGGCCCCAATGCCTTGGGACCACGCACCCGCGTGGGAGACCCGGAAGAAGCTCCTGACTTCCGCCTTCAGCCTGGCCCATCCCCAGGCATGCAAACATCTGGGGTGTGAACCAACCCCAACCCTCTCTCTCTCTCTCTCTCACTCTCTCCCTCTGTAACTCTTCCTTTCAAACAAATACGTTTAAACAAAATAAAGTAAATGAGAAAGCGCGAAATGGAGTCTGCTCCCCAGGCTTTCGGGAAGGTCCATCCCAGGAGACATTTTGACCTCAGCCCGGAGGAGCTGGTGTGAGAGTGGGCTCTGTTTGCATTCCCCCAACAGGGAATGGAGCGAGTCGGGGGTGTGGGCTCTACCAAGTGCTGGTTAGCCGTCTGCGGCTCAGGAGGGGAAAAGCAGGGATCAACTGAGGCAGGAAGGATCCCAGGTCACATACCACTGGCCGGCCGCACCTCGGGCAGGTCGCTTAATCTCAGCGAGTCTCAGTTTCGTCATTGCAAAATCGAGATAATATTATTAGCTGCCTCGTAAAGTTCTCGGGATTAAATGAGATAATACATGAAAGGCCCCTGGTGCGTGGTGGATACCAAATAAATGATAACTCTTGGGGGAAGATTAGGCATGCACACACGGGCAGAAGCTATTGCCTGCTCACCCCAATATCTAACCCACTCTTCATACTTAGTAGCAGAACTTTGATTTTCGGCTGGCATGTTGCAGTTCTGGACTTATTAAAAAACAAAACAAAACAAAACCCCTGCATTTCCCAGATTCCAATGCAGCCAGCTAGAGCAAGATCTGGACAGCGAAATGCAAACAGAAACACTACAGGGGTTCGGAGGGTGCTGTTCAATAGAGGTTAAGAGGAGATCCCTCCCCACCTTTTTTAGACTTGTGTATCTGAAAGGCAGAATGACAGAGAAAGAGAGCTTTTCTGTCCACTGGTTCACTCCTCAGATAACCACAACAGCTAGAAATGGGCCAGGCTGGAGCCAGGAATCTGGGAATTCCATCCAAGTCACCCACACGAGTAATTGGGCCATCTTCAGCTGTTCTTCCAGGAGAACTACCAGGGAGATGGACTGGACTCAGAACAGCCAGGACTCAAATCTCCATGAGTTGTTGTTTTATCGGCCTGCCTTTCAATACACACACGATAGCTGGTGCTCCTGCAGCCACCATGGACTATGAGGGACACTAAGACAGTCAAACAGTGCTGCATCCCTGGGACCGACAGGACCACTGTGCAGCTGGGACAGCCTTCCCTGGCTTTGAGCTGCATAACAGGACAGGGCGTTTGGGTCTCGGACAAGTCACTGCTGCTTTGGGGTTTTCTAGTCATCAGAATGGAAGCAACACGTCACTGACTCACAGCTTCAGCTTTCACAGAAAGCTGATGGAAAGGCAATTGCATGAGCCACGACACCCAGGAACTTGTGAGCGTGCAACCCAGCACACTGCAGGTCAGCAAAACCCCTAGGGGAGGCCCATGCCTCGACACTCACTCACTGTTCTAGAGCGAGATTCTCCAGTGAGTGCTGTGGACACCTGGGGCGGGATGGTTCCTGGCAGTAGGAGAGACCACCCTGGGGGGCACAGGAAGGCTCACCCACTTGAGTGCCAGGGCAGCCCTGCACCCACATCAATGGTTCGCTGTTGACCTTGGCTACACCTTAGAATCGCCTGGGAAGCTTTAAAAATTCCACTACCTGAGCCACACCCAGCCCAGTGAAATCCCAGGGTAGGAGGGTGCGACAGAGGCAGCAGCTAAAGGTCCCCAGGTGAGTCCAATGTGCAGCTGGCAGAGGCAACGGCCACACATGGCCAGGAGGCCCAGGCGAGAGCCTGCAAGGAGCTGGCAGAGGCAAGGTCCCAAGGCCCCGCTGTGATAAAACCCACAGGACCCTCACGGGCCGACTCAGCCAACAGCTCCGGCTGCCTGATGGGTGGCATTCCTGACAGCGGTCCCTGGATTCCCCACACTTCTGGGTCTTGCCATGAACCACCACGCGGAGCCTCAGTATCCTCCCCTCATAAACAGGGCATGCAGGGAGCCAGCTCCCAGGAGGTGCAATAAACAGCAGCTCGCTCAACAGAAAGCAGTCTTCCCAAGGAGAGTGATGGGGCAGGGAGGGCTGTGCAGGAGCAGCAGCAGGGCACGGAAACCAGGGTCCTCCCACGAGGCCCCATTCCAAGCAGGTAGCAGCGACGAGATCATGTTTGATGAATGCAGCTCAGAAGCTCGTGATCTTACCACTGTACCCACCACTGAGTTGGCAGGCATCAGGGGAGGGACTGAACAAGAAAACAGCCACAAGGAAAACGCTAGGGGGTCACAGGACTCCAGAGTCCTTCAAGGGAAAGGCTAAGTTCTGGCTCTTTCCTGTTGAAATTTCAGGCCAGGCTTTCTCCCGTTTTCACCAGCTGGAATCACGAAGCCCTGGATGCCAAGAGTGAAAGGTGGATTTCAGGAGTCCCCAGACACTGCAAGACCAGGGCGAGATGGCTTTCCTTTCCCTACCTGCCTCGTTCAGCCCCAACTGGCTGGGCGGGATGGGAGAACGACGGAACGGGTGTCCAGTGCGTCTCAGAGGCTCAGGTGCAGAGACGGGGGACTGCCAATACATCCACCCTTCCCCAGGGGGACCTGCCGCCAACTGGGATAAAGAAGAAATACAGTGCTGCCTACCACAGGGCCAGAGAAGCCGGGCCACATTCCAGGGCTGTGTCCTGGTCCCAGGGGCTTCTAACCGACTGCCACTGTCAGCACATGAATCCCACGGACATCAAACTTTGCTGCTGGCTCTGGCCAAGCCCAGCATTCCCACCCTCCATTCCTTACCAGCTCCCCTCCCCACAGGATTAAAACATATCTTCCATTTAAGTGAGACACCCCAGCTCCCATGCCAGTGTCCTGACTGCTAAACCTTCAGGGGCTGTTGTGGGGCACAGGTTATATCCGTCACTGCAATGCTAGCATTCCAGATGAGCACTGGTTCAAGTCCTGGCTGTTCCATTTCTGATCCAACTCCCCACTAGTGCACCTGGAAAGGTAAGAGAAGAGAGTCCAAGTACTTAGGCCTCTGTTCACCATATGGGAGACCCAGAGGAAGTTCCAGGATACTGGCTGTGGCCTGTCCCAACCCTTGTCACTTACAGCCACCTGGGAAGTGAACCAGTGAATAGAAGATTTTTTTCTCTTTCTCTCTGTAACTCCGCCTTTCAAACAAAAATCTCTCTCATTTTTTAAAAATAAACTCTCGAAAGCTTCCAGATGTTATGTGTTCATTGTGGTCCCCGGATACCATACCCGAGGCAGTGTCCTGAAACTAGCCTAACACAGGAGGCAGCCAGAGGCATGAGTGGTCCAGGAACCTTCTCCCCGGGCCACATCGCAACCACTTTGCTCATCCGTTCCTCCACTGCGAAGCTCCCACCATCTCCCACACTCGGCATCTCCTACCGTTTCAGATGGGACTCTCATATCTGCCTGCAATCTATTCCACGCCTCATCACAACCTCTAAGACTGCAAAGGGACAAGTCTGAGACATCCTAAAGGTAAGCTTCCAGGTTCTGTCTGCCGCTGCACCCCTCAACTCTCCTGCCCTTGGACATGCAATCAGGGACAAAATGATCCAAGAGCAACTATCATACTCAAGAAAGCATATTGTCACCTGCTGGGACAGCTTAGGAGTCGGGCTGGGCGGAACAAGAGAAGGGGGTTCACCACTTGAGAAGGCCCCTCTGTGGGGTGGTGGCCTCTGATCCACTGAAGGGTAACTGCCAACTGCCTTGTGCACACATAGCCACACATGCACCCTCCCCTCCACACACACACACTCCTGAGGGCCCAGGATTCTTTGTACAAGGTGACGCCTGCTCCCTTTGATGCCCGCCGGATGTGTTCCCATTGGGTGAAAACCAGACCTCAATAAAACCCGGCATTATCAAGAGGCCGGGGGTTTGCGATTGTACCAGTCTGTTATCTCTGGGCCCTGGGCGGGGCTGCTTTGCGGTTCTCTACTGAAAAGCATTAACTTATAGGCAGATCAAAGACGCTTCCGAACCCGCCTGCCTGGGTCCCTTGTTATCCCCCATGGGTTGTTCCAAGAGATGGGCTTTACAGATAAACAGGTACCCGTGGGCCCAGACTCCCTTCTGTCCTCTCCTTATCATACAGCATGGCCCTCTGGGGCCACCCAGCAGCCAACTGTAGGACCTCTCTCCTCTTTTTCTTAGATGGCGCCTCTGACCAACAGCAAGCCGAAGACTGGCCAGGCAGAATCCTGGCCCTGTTACAGCAGTTGTATCGACCACATGGTGGAGAGGGATGCCAGAGAAGATGCAACAGGCCCCCCTCACCCCCTCACTTGTTGGGTTCGGCCATCACCCATGCAGCGAGCACCCAGGGGGAAGGCTGAGTTGTTTAGATCTGGGTCATGATTAATGTGAGAGAGAAAGACGCATACCCTCTGCAGTGGTGTTGGCAAGGCCCCTTGCTCCTGGGTGCTCCTCAGCCCAGTGGCACAGACTGGTCACTGGTCAGCTGTGAGCTTGCCGCACCATTGAGGATATTGTGTTTATTACGGATTTGGCACTTTAGAGGCTCATGAATGGATGGGCGGATGGATAGATGGATGCAAGGATGGATGGATGGATCGCCGGATGGACAGGCAGACGGACAGATGGTCGGCTGGATGGCTGATGAGCCACAAAGATGAAGAAATGAATGAGTGAGTGGATCACTTGTGACATAAGCTGGATGCCTCACAAGTAGGGCAGGATAGAGTGGGAAGACAGCACATCTTCCCAGAGGGACCCAAGCATAACGACAGGTGAAACCCAGGTTCAATTGAGTCCTGGACCAGCCGCTTCTGGCCTGTCAGATCCTGACCAAAGCCCACACTGCTTTTCAACCGCGGTGAATATCAAGGCTACTGCAGCACCTTTTCCATCACTGGACTGCTGTGAGGACTAGTCGGATGACTCTATTCCCCTATGGCATGATAGCTATCAACACACATATGGTGCATTTCTGAGGAAACTAGGATTAGAAGCCACTCCTGTGGTCACTTTCCTGGTATAGGTCAGACCTAAGGAGTACACAGAAAAAAAAAAAAGCTTCAATCCATTGTCTGTTACTCTTGGTTTGGTCAGTGAAGCTGCTCTTAGTATTTGGATTAACTCTTCGGCCTTCTCCTTCCTATGGTGTTCCAACAGCCCCGAGAGTCAGAAACTGCCACATGCAGGCAGGGCGGAGGCGTTCCCTCCGTGAACAAGTGTGTGCCACTGGTAAAAACTTCAGCAGTGTTGCTGCTGGGCCCTGAGAGGCACAGACAACCCCCTCCCACATCCCACCCTGGCCTCCGCCAGGGCTCTAAGCCACACGCCCCACTCCCCAAGCCCAACTCCACGTCCGATTCTTGTCTTGCTCTCATTGAGGGATGCTACAGCCTAAAGGATCAGGGCAGACCAACCAGAAACATGCCTGGGGCTGGGGAAGTGGGGGACACTCTCCCCAGTCCTGGTCCTGAGAGGCCTGGCAGCTTGGGACATACGAGGCACCCTCCGTCACCGTGGGGCCAGGCCATTCCCTGAGGCTGCAGCTGGGCTTTCAGAGGCACTGGGAGGTCAGGCAGCAAGTTCACGGCACAGGCCACCCACACGGCACATCAGGGCTTCCGGATGGTCCCTGGGGCCAGAACTGCGCTGGCCCTTGGCCATGACTCAGAGGACTCCACCATATGGCCTCCCTTGGGAGGATGAGAGGAGGAGAAGAAGTGGATCCACGGGGCAAGAAAGGGCTACCCTTCCCTCAGGGTGCAGAGGACTGTTCCTGGGCAAGGCGTGGGGGTGGCAGGCCTTGCAAAAGGGTGTTGAATACACTGACAGAGCACCAGCTAACAGCGGCGAAGCCGAAGGAGCAGGGAGTTCTCACAGGGCTTTCTGTCTCTCTCTCTCTCTTTTTTCAGTCTCCTGATGTTTCTGCAGGGTTCGATGCACACTTCAAAACCCCTGATGTTTGGGTTGCTTCACACTCCTCTAATTAAAAACCCAAACTGGATTTTCATATTTGCAGAGAACTTTGACCAAAAGAGGAAGCAGCAGCACAGACAAACAGGAAGGAATGATCTCGCTCTTGTCCTCTTGTCTCTCCTTTTTTCCCCTCTGCTTCGCCCCTCCCCCTAAGAGTACAAGGGATCGGAGGAAGGAAGCAAACAGAATCTTGGCAGCTCTTGTCTGCGCGTCCCCTGGAGCCTGCCTTTGCTCTGTCGACAGCTTTGCTCTTTTTCTTTGGTCTTGTGGGCATAGGGCCCCAACCCCAGTGGGGCAGGGATAGGGATGCGGGCAGAGGGCAAGGCTCTGGGAAAAGACGAAGCAGGAAAGGCAGGGATTCTTCCGTGTGGCTGCCAAGAGCAAAGCCCAAACGCCTAGGCTGGGCAGAGGCAACCTTCCCAGGCTCCCGGGCATGCTGGGACCTGCTGGAGACCAGGGGCCTGTCTGCCCGCCTGGCAGACAGGGTGGACAGAGGAACCAGAATTCAAAGGGATGACTGAAGAAGGGGCCAAAGGGGAGGAGGGGGTGGTTTCAATGAATCATATAAATTAGAGACAGAAAGAGGTCAGCTACCTTCACTTCCTTCCTCTCCTAATGGGAATTATCTCATTAGCCCCAAGCTTCCTAGAGGCTAACTTAATGGGGATTTCAATCTATAGCCACCTGCCCCAAACCCAGCTGACTCCCCGGACAGCTAAGACCAGCTCTTAAAGGGACAGCCTCAGTAAGTCGTCAGCTGCATCTACTTAACACTGAGTATCTTCAGTATAGACCCCCTGTATATCCACTTGCAGGAAATTCATGGTGAAGAACCTAGCTCTGGGTATGATGTTAAGCTGAGTTGGGACACACAGCCTGGGTCTCCCCTCCCACTGGCCAAGATAGGCAGGTTCTAAATCCTGTAAGATAGGAATGTTACCTGATCCAGCACAAGGGATTTGGCTGATGGGATTATGTGGGGAGGCGTGGGTTGGGGAGATGATCCCGTTCTACCTGTTGAACCCTAAATGTTATCACAGGTGTTCCATCAGAGGGAGATAGAGGAACATGTGACCACAGGAAGAGGAACTCGATGTGATCCCAAGGGTACCGACCCGAGTGACGTGGTTGCAAGCCAAGAGATGCCGGCAGCCATCTGGGGCTTGTCCCATTCAGTCCTGCCACGACTTGACATCTCCTGGTGTCTGGAACTCTAAGAAAAGGAATCTGGGTTCTTGTCAACCTCCAAGCTCACGGTCATTGGAAGAGGCGGCTTCAGGACCGTGGTACAGACAGGAGCAAAGCTCTTACTACAAAAACGATCATGAGAGCCTTATCTTACAGTGAAAGAAAAATCACACTGGGAAGAACACTGCTCTAAAACATGGCATCACCCCACAATAAACTACTACACAGCCACAAAACACTGAATTATTAATGAGTGGCAAGCACCTTACAGTTACTCTCCTTGCACAAGCTGTGTATTATTTACAGGATGATATGAGGGTTAAGGATGGTTTGATCCTTTGCTACCAATAGGGCAGCAGTTATTGGGAGAGATTCTATAGAGAAATCAAATCACAGGACCCAGAGCTGGTGTGTCTGGGCTCCAAAGCCTCCACGGCTCTCTACAGAAAGGCTCCCCTGTGACATACCCTAGGCCTGGCACCCTGGTGCACCGACACCCTGCAGAGCCTGCTCCCCTACCGAGGAACCCGGCTGGGTCCTTACCTTGCAGCCCAACACCCCTGGCCTCCAGCTCAAGGTTGCTTCCCCTCAGCTCCTACAAATCATCCTCCTTCAGTTGACCCCTCAAAGCTGGAGGACACATTAGTGGCCTCCTACTGCCACAGACTGGCAGAGGAAAACGACATGGATTTATTCTCACACATCAGGTGGCCTGAAGTGCAAAGGCATGTCCTCGGCCTGGCTGTCCCCTGCATCTCTGCAAGATCCTGCCGGCAGCCCATGGTGCCATGGTGTCCCTGGCCTATGGACACATCACTGCAGTCTCCAACTCTACATTCAAACACCTTCTCCTACCCTGCTTTCTAAAGACTTGCCATTGGATTTAGGCTCATCCTAAACCCAAACTGATCCTATTGCATAAATCCTTATTAATTCATTATATCTATAAAGATCCTATTTCCAAATAAAATATCATTCTGAGATTCTCTATGCACAGGAATCTTCTGGAGAGACTTCTGAAACCAAGATAGATGGTCTGCAACCACCCTCCCCGCTCCCAACACCCGTTTCAGTCAGCCAGTCTCTTTAAGTCTCAGCATCTCCACTAGGAGCTGTGATTCTTTCAGGTCCCAGAGGTCAGTTCTTCTCAGAGATTTTCTGCAGACTACACTTTACAAGGCCACGTGTCTTCTATCCAGCCTTCTGTCTTTCTGGGATCTGCAGCTGGCAGCCTCTAGAGGCAGGTGGATTCCCTAAAACGAACGAACTTTCCAACCACCAGAGTTGCCAGTGTAATAGCAGGTGGACTGACAAAATGTTCAAGTGCAGCATACCTGCCCAGAAAGATGAAAAGGATGTCATGAGTCCACAGGGGAGGTGCAGTTGGATGGTCACACAGCATGACTTTACGAGTGCCAAAGTTACACCCAAGCCCCTATGCTCAGTGGACGCCCCTCCATCTCCAGCATCCCTCCTATCACTAAATGCACAGAACCCTACAAAGCCAGATGGACCACAACCCAGGCAGTGCCAAGGATGAGACTGCAGGCATTTATTGACACACACACAACGGGATACAAGTTGATGCTCAAAGTGTTCTCTTTCCTTTGATGGCGTGAAGGTGACATGCATGGCCAAAATTCGTGGCAGCAGACACCGAACCTAGCACCTCACTAATGACACAGACTAAAGGATTCAGTGTTACCAGAGTCTCTATCTTACCATGGGAAGGTTTAAGAGCTAAGGCACCGGGACAGAGGTTTGTACCTGCCCAAGGTGAGAAGGCAAGCAGAGAAGGAAGAAGAGCCATGCTCCACTCTGCAGCAGCCCAAGGCAGTCTGGTTGCCCAGCCAGAACCCAAACGACACACCCACCAGGCAGGGGATTTGTGGGTTGTGGGAGGCCTGAGATGCTTGAAGTTCCACGAGAGAGAGAGAGAGAGAGAGAGAGAGAGAGAGAGAGAGCGAGCGAGCATGTGTGTGAAGCCGGGGGAGGGGAGGGGAGGACATTCCCCAGGGTAGCCCAGCCTGGCTCTGTTGCTCATCGCCCTAAGCACTCCGGGCCTCAGTCCCGACCTGGGTGGCCCTTAGCCACTTCCCATACTTGTCATACGTGCAGTGATCTCAGCTGGCCTCACATGAACCCTGTAAGGAAGCAAGGCAGGTGCCCTCGTTCTTCCCACTTTACAGATGGGGAAACTGTTCCCGTGCAGCGCAGCTGGCTTGTTCAAGGCCACCCAGGGAGTTTGTGCACCGGCTCCTGGCCCACTTCATGGCCAAGGGATTCCACTCCCTCTCTGCAGCCCCAGGAAACTTGAGGGCCGGACCCAGCAGGTAGCAAACACCAGGGAAGTCTCCTTCTTCAGGACACTGGGATTCCTGACTTGCTAAACCTCCCTTCTAGGTCTTAACTTCCCTTCTAGGTCTTTCTATCCCCTCAGCCTGCCTGCTCGACAGTCTGGAAGCAGAGGGGCCTGGCCCTGGTAGCCACAGCTCTGGCTAGTGCTAGTTCTGGGCCTCCACAGAAAAGAATTGTGCGTGTCTCTGTGCATGAGGCAGAAGCTTCCCACCCTGTGCTCTTCCAGGCACGGGGAAGGAGGGCTGATCTGAACTCTCAGCTGGACTTCCGAGCCCCGGCTCTGCCCACCTGTCTTGCAGAAATGCCTAGAGCCAGACTGTGGTTTCCTGAGCTTCTGAGCAGGCTCAGAGCAGGTGGAGGATGACTCCGGAAGGTCTGGGACCCGAGGTCACCAGGTGTATGTTAATGAGCCTCAAGGTAGGGCTCCATGGAAGGTGGCAGAGCTGGTTCCTTTTGGGTGGGGCCCACGCCACCACAAGGCATTCACTGTAGACCTGACTGAGCCACAAAAACCAGAACTACAGGGGTAGCACCTGTGGGCTGAGTGGGCAAAGCAGGCAGAGGGCAGCCCTGTATACAGCCCACTGCCACAGTGCCCTGATCCAGACTGGTCCCTGTGGCTAAATTCTCTTAGCAGGAAAATAAATAAATAAATAAATAAATAAATAAATAAATAAATAAATAAATAAAAAAAATAAGTTTTGTGTGTGTGTGTGTGTGCGCCCATCCATGGGAGGGGTATTGTGGTTCCCCCTTCCTGGCCCATTTCTTCCTCTCCCTCACCATCTTTCATGAGATATGCATCCTGTAGGGCCACTGTGGATAATGCCAGGCAACGGAGGCCACCACAGAGAAGCCAGGCAGAGAGGAACCGTGAGGAGGGAGTGGAGAGTCTGCAAGCTGTGAAATGCACAGCTGCCAGCAGCCACGCACAAGGGTGCCGGATTCCCATGACACTCTTGCTGGCTTGTTAATAACTAACCAAGTCCCAGACAGGTGCTGGCAGCCCGGCCTTAGGGATTCTTCTCCAGGGCTGGGAATGAGTCACTTCCCTTTTATAGTTTGCTAGCAGACTGAGTCACTCAAAGGTTAACCCTTTCACACAGCTCTCACACCTTGGCTCACTAACATGCCTGCCCATACCTTCCATCTACCTGTTTCCAAGGTGAGCTGAATCCTGTGTGGCTGACACCCCATCTAAGTCAAGTTCAAACAGCATCGGCGTGAGGGACCCCTGCTTGTCCCTCACTCGGCACAGTGGACCTCTTCACTGTCCACAAAGAGCCCAATGAGCTGTCTGAGAAAATCAGGGCCTAACAGGTGAGCACCCATGTCAGGGACCCAGGTAGGGCCGCCTTGCCTTTGATTCTTACCTACCAGGCTGTTCCATCCTACCTCCCCAACAGCCCTGCGGAGAAGCAAAGATGAGAAGAGGAAAGCTGCAGAACCAATGCGCCAGTGGACAAGACTGTGATGCTCTAAGCCACCTTCTCAGGAAAGACAGGCCAACGGCAGTGAACTGATCAAGTGCACCTCCTTACTCAGGTGTCAGGCTGGAGGGTCCCGAGGTGGCCCCAATGTCAATGTTTCAGATTCTAACTGAATGCCATCCAAGAAAACTTCACCCAGAAACACTCAAAATCTACACACAGGTTTTTCATAAGAGGCCATTTCCTGTGAGCATTTTTGAAGACTTTCCATAGGCATAGATTTCCAGATGTCTTGACCCAAAATAAACTTGTCTTTTTTATTCCATTTTCTGGGAACTTTTTGAAATACACCAGTAGATTTTAGGGGGAACATCCTTCCATCATTTTCCTGATGCCCTATATGATTATTTTTAAATCAGAGAGAGAAAGAGAAAGAGAGGAAGGAGAGAGAGAGAGAGGGAGAAGAAAGTATGAAAATAAAAAACAGGAGGTTGAAAAAAATATCTCCCCAAGATATTTTGGGGAGGTAGTTTGGGGATTTATTTTTTTCTTAATCCACAGAAAGTCCCACTCGCTACCTGGTTTCTAAAACAGACAGTCAACAAAGATGACATCAGATGGGGCAGTGCCAGGGACTCCAGGCTGGTGTGCGAGTGACAGGTGAGAAAAGATGAACCCTTTCTTTCCTCAGAAGATGACAACCAAAGGGGAAGCTGACGGCCGAGGGAGAGCGCAGGGCGTGGTGGGGAATCCGACACCCCAGCCGCCAGCCGCTGGCCTTTGACATGAACTCCTGAACTCCGCTGGTGAGGAAGGGATGGCACCATGCTTGCCCTTCGCTCTGGAGCTGTGGCTGACGCTCAGCTGCCATAGCCCAGCTCAGCCTCAGAGCTCACCTCCATGGCTCCCTCATCTCCCCGGACTTTCCAAAGCGCATTTTGCAATCTTGCTGGCTGCAGCCCTGGCTCAGGGTTGACCTTTGAAAGCCACAGTGGGGCTTTCCCTGCTACACACATCTTGCACACGGCATATGAGAACGTGCCCAGCCAGGCGGCCACGATGACAGCAACGAGGGGTCCAGATGCCAGCAGGAGAGGCTCGGGCCCCCTCCTCTGGCACTGGCTTCAGGGGCCCAAGTGAGTCATAAGGTCTGAGCTGTGACCATGGGTGCAGTGGGAGGCTGGCGACAGAGCCTGCTGCAGGGACATGAACCACGGTGACTCACAGTTGGACCTCGAGGGGAAGTTGTGTCTGCCAGGGCCCTGGATGGCTCCTGTGCCCGCTGAGCTCATCACTGCTGCTCACTGACACTCTGGAGCAGGAGTCGCTGCTTCCTCCCGGGGCCCTGGCTTTTCATTGTCAGCTCCAACAGACAGTCCTTGCACCTTTCTCTCTACACACACACACACACACACACACACACACACATTTTACAGGTTTCCTTGGACAGAGAGAAGAAAGTTCTAGTCCCAGGCCTTGGCTGGCTCCTCACCATATGCACAAAATCAACAAAGTCCACCACAAACGGGCACAAAGCATTCATTCCTTTACAGGCATAGTTCTCAAATCAGTCATAATCGCCGAGACATTTGCTCACAACCCCCATGAAAACCGGGTGCTCGTGGGGACTTTCTAGGAAATGCCTGCTGAAGCAGAAGTTGGCTCTGCAGTACCTTCGGCCTGCTCTGCCCTGATGCCCACTGCGGCCACAGGACAAGGCAACGCAGACAGAACAGGCATGCTGGGTGTCCCCGTGCAGTTGGTAAGCAAGCTGAGAGAGCAAGGAAGAAGGCTGCAGGAGGAGCACACTGAGTCCCAGGGAAGCCCTGGGCAGAACACATGGGGTGCTCCGCAGCACTATTAGCCCTCTCTGGCATGAGGGCATCACACCAGGGCACATCCGCACAGCCACCCTAACAGCACAGGGATGGAGAATGTGGGAACTTGGTTTCACATCTCCCCTTTGCTTTCTGCCTTACGTTTCTCTCGGCTGCACCTGTGTGACCTGCCAGTGTGGGCCGAGGAGGCCGGGAGGAACAACGTTCTGGGAAGCAACATGTCCAGGCAACAGGCAGTGAGGACAGCACGCGTAGCCAGGGCTCTGCAGCCCCACGCCACTGCGAAGGCCACTGCTCTTCTGGGTGTGTGCCTGCTACGGCCCCACCCCTCCCTCTCATCGCCTTGTTCTGGGCTCCCACACCAGCTCTCCTGCCAAGGGCATCTTGTAAACAGTGGATAGCATCATGTGCTCATGGCTCAAAACCTTGTGGGGGCTCCCAGGTGCCTCAGTGGGAGAACCTGAGGCCTCTAGACCTTACCCTTTTGGTTCCCACGCTCTGGCTGAGTCCCAGTCATAGCCAAGCTCCTGACCTTACATTTGCTGGGGACACCTTCACTCCTGCTTCGAGCCCCGATGGCACTGCTCCTCCACCCCAGGGCTTCCTCACCTCCTGGGTCCACTCCTGCGACCGCGGCCTCCTCAGTTCAGCACTGCCACCTGCCCTCCACCCACTGTCAAGCATGTTATCTACCTCCATGTCCAATTTTTCTTTTCTAAAATGAAAACACCTTCTTCCATGCCCAGCTACTGTCTTATATACTATTTTCCACTGTCTATCGTGCAAACACGCTCGGTTCCTGTTCTCTGCCTGGAGCAGTCCTGGCAGAGAGGGCTCCAGAGAAATGAATGACTGAACGAGGAAACAAGCCAATGAAGGGGATAATCAACGTCCTTCAGGTGGGACACAGAGGCTGCCTGGTACAGGCTGAATCAGCGTCGGGATGAGGCAATCCGGGCAGGGAAGCCAGGAGACTCTCTTTGCTGCTGCCTGGGAGTTTCTTGCCAGCTGTGCCCTGCCCCAGCACACACTTAGTCCTGCATTTATCACCCTCACACAGTGGCAAGAGTCTGACCCTAGTCCTGCCCACACCGGGGAGCATCGTCTGGGTACTCTGTGTGCATGCTCCTGGCATTCCAGGGTCAGTAGCGAAGAAGGGATGGGGTGGTTCCCTCCCAGCCCCAAAACCCCGGCCTCCCCTTGAGGCCCCAGCTGGAGAGGCAGAGGCAGGCCACCATCTTGCTGGTGAGCTGGCGGGCCCAAGAAGAAGTGGCAGTCAGTCCCAGGGACCTTGTGGTTATGGTTCCTGGGCACATAGGTGGTGACACATGGAGTGCACATGGCATATAGTGGCCCATCTTGGGGGGATGGAAGCAGGTAGGAAGCTGAGCTGAAGAATCCGCTTGGGGGGGTGGGGTGGGAAATGAGACTGAGTGTTCATGGGGAGCTGGCTGTTGTGAAAACAAACACAGATCCACAGTAGCTTTTCTTTTTTCAATCAAAAGGAACACACTGACTTCTGCCTGGCCTAGCAAAGGGCTCTTGTGACTATCTGGGTGGTGAGCCAGTAGGTGCAAGATTCCTCTCTCTCTCTCACTGGCACGGGTGGGTGTCACAGCAGAGGCAGTTAAGCAGCTACCACTTGGGAAAACAGCATCCCACATCCAAAAGCCAGTTCAGAGCCAGGCTCCCCTGCTTCTCATCCAGGTCCCAGCCAAGGCACCTGGAAGGCAGCAGGTGATGGCCCAAGTGTTGGGTTGGTGCCATGTACACAGGCAACACAGACGGAGCTCCCAGCTTCTGGCATCCAAGTGGTCCAATCCTGCCTGGTGCAGGCACTTGGCGGGTAAGCCAGCAGATGAAAATATTCTCTCTCTCTGCTTTCAAGTAAATATATATTTTAATTAAATTAGGCTTAAGGAAGGAACAAATAGGGCTACTTTGGAAAGGGAAGATCAGAAGTTCAGTTCAAACATAGGAGATCCTTGTGGGCAATCCCAGCTTGTTCTATGAAGGCCAAGTTCCAGAGGAGTTGCTGGCAGAAGGTAGCAGGCTCAAGTTGAAAATTGCTTTGCAGTGATTGTCAGACCTCAGTATTTTACTGGGGGGCTGGAGCTCAAACCACTGTTGCCTTCCCATAAGCAAGCCACACAGGGCTGGAACAAGGTAGATACACAGGAATGGCACCAACACAGGGCATCTGCTGGCACCTCTCCATCCAGCCCGGGCCCCGAGCATCAGTCCCACATGCAACAGATGCAGATGAGTCAACTGGAACTCTGTAACTTACCAGATCACAGCCAGGGCCACCCCGAATTACAAAGGAAAGAGAAACGCTGACACTGACTACATGCGCCTCATGGCCCAGGCCCTGCCCAAGGCACAGGTCTCATCTGACCCCACACAGGGCAGAGGACTGTTTTTATTACACCTGCTTCCCAGAAGTGCGGAGGGAGCAAAGTCAAGAGAAATGAAAGTCACTGGCCCCTGGTGGCAAAGCAAGGGAGCTGCGGAAGCTGGATCAGCATCGAAGCCTGGCCAATGGGTCTTACTCTCTTCACTGATCCACTAGACCAACGGGAACACTTCTGCAAATGATCAGTCTGGTTCCCAACCCTCCCTGCACTGCTCAGCACTTCCGGTCCTGGGCTCCACGGCGAGATGGTCTTACTTACCCTCAAACATGCCCACATTCTCAGTTTCCGGCTCAGGATCAGAAATCGACACCATTGGAGCTGCAGCTGCTGTGCTGGGGGATCTAGACAGCCGGAGGCAAACCCACTTCCTGCTTTATTAGGACCAGCTTGAGTCGGAAGCCTTCTAGGAACGCTGGCCTCACTGAGAGCCCACAACTCACTCAACCATACAGACCCCAAGCCCCAGAAGCACAACAGATGCAATCCACCAGTTCTTCTGTCTCCTGGACCAGCAGATTTTGAGGCACCTGTCTGAGGCCCATTCCTGCACAGGGAATCCCTCTGGTGCCCTCAGGGCATAAAATGCAGGTGGCAGGGGAACTGGGCAGCTGTGGCCACTGTCGGGCAGCAGCAGCAAAACACAGTGAGGCCCAGCCTGGCTTGGGACCCTGGCTTCCTCGTGAGTTATCAGCACCCTGTGTCAGTGGCTGCACTTGGGTTTGCTCATCTGTGAGATGACATCCACATGACCCACCTGCTCTAGTCATGAGAAGTGGCAATAACTGAACCCAAGATAAGAGCCACGGACGGCAGCCAGTCCTGAATGAACAGCCATGACTGTGTGCGCCTATCACCATGGGTCTCCGGGTCCTCTCTGATGGCTTACCTGCAAGCCTCCTGCCTGCCAACAGCTGTCACAGGCTGCCACGCAGGGGCAGGAGACATGTCTGGCGAAAGGTGTGCAGAACCCGCCCTGGGCCAGGAACCGCAGATATGCAGCTGAGCTGTGGTGACCATGGGCAGCTCCCTTTGTTCTGGTCCTTCTTCTTCAGTTAGAAAGTGCCCATCACATCCACCAGAACCTCCAATTTCACCTGCAAACGAAAGGAGAAGGTCACACCGGGACAAGGACAGGAAGCTTATGGTACAGCAGATGGGACCTCCATGTGGGAAAGCCCCTTTTTGGGGGACACAGGTGTTGAACCCATGTTTTCTCATCAATATTGACTGAACCTGCAGTTAGGAAACAGCAGAGAAATCCACTTCCAGTGTCAACCGTGGACGCAGCCACAAAGATGGTTCAAGGTCATGGTAAAGTGGACCTCAAATAAACTAAGCTGGAAATGGATATTATACAGCCCAGGGACCATTTTGCCAAGTCACACCAAAACCCCAACTTGCAACCAGTCCTTCTTACAGGCCTATCTGTTGCCATGGTGCTGAGGTGGGCACTGGGCCCTTCATTCAGAGAGACTCTCATGACACTATTCTGCATGTGGGCACACCCCGAGCTTACTGGGCAGAACACATATCCAGACACGGAGGTCAGAGCCTGAGTTCCGGCCCTGAGGGGGCAGGGGTACCAGAGCAGACACAGAAGTCTCGATCTTCACTTTGTAGTCTGAGTTCATCACATGGCATCTATGGGAAGAGCACCCAGCTGCCACACACGCAATAAGCAACAGCTCTGCTATCACCCATTCCCCGTTCCCCAGCAGGTGTCTGCAGGACGCGGCTGTCGCTCCGGAGCCAATGTGTGCGGACACCAGTGTAGCTGCTGTTGTGACTCCTGCTGAAATAGATACGTCATCTTCAAATCCGACCTCTGTTCTACCTCATTCAGGCACCAGGAAGGGTAGGATTTCAAAAGGTGGCTGCAAGATAATGGCCTCATTCTAAGCTTCCCTGTCATTAGGCCCAGAGAAACCACTCGGGACCCTTAGATTGGCAAATGAAAAGACAGAGCAGAAAGCAAAGCGGAGGAAAGAACGCCACCAGGCTTGAAACAGAAAACTTGTAACCTTCACACACAACAGAAAGGATTGTTTGGGTGCTGTTCTGTTCTCTGGCTAGGTGCACATCACACATTCTCTTTCCTGTGGTTTTTGCTCCCAAGGACAGGGTTCAGCTGGGACTCCGAGGTCAACCCCAGCCACTGACACCTGCCACAGGATCGCATCAAGGTCACCTATACCTGCCCCAGACCCCACAACACCTCCAATGCTTAGACACCTGTTTGCTGAGTCGGTTTCCCTCCCCCACATGCGAGAACTTTCCCCAAGATCAGTCTTTAATGCAGCAGGCGAACCTTGCCTATAAGACCCAGGAACTTGACCATTATACTCCTGATGGATCACGCAGTAACCTAACTAATCACCTGGCAATACTAAAACCCTCATCAAAATGGACACACACACACACACACACACACACACACACACACACACTTCCCCTCCAACCCTGGCCTCCACGATGGATTTCCAGTCTTGCTTTATGCAAAGCTACCCCAGGCCTGACCCATCTTCAGCTTATTACATGGGAGGCGGGCAGGGGGAGAAATCCGATCAAATGATTGAAGTGGGAGCCCAGATGCATGGAAACAATCTCAAGGTTGCCCCTCTAGGAGGGATGTGGAGGAGTTCCAAGGCTGCCTGTTCACCAGGGACTTGAACTTGAGCCAGGATAGATCTAAATTCTTTGCTTTGCCTCATGATGTTTCCAATCAGTCCACAGAATGGCAGAGGTCAGGAGGGACTCCACAGGGAGTTTTCCTTAGTTTCTCTTGGGAAACCGGGGCTGAGCAACGGAGAGAGGGATCTTGCAGCTGAAGTTGTCAGACCTGAGGTTCCCTGGAACCCCACCTTCTTTCCTGGGTCACCACTGGGGCCCACCTCCAGCAGTCCTGGCTGACCACTCTAAGTTCCGCTGGTGGTCTAGAGCTGCTATAGTGAGGCTGCCAACTTCAGCAGCAGGGCAGGGTGGGGTGGGAGCCCGAGATAGCATGCATGTCCATCACATGCCTGAAGGGGTCCACTTCCTGGGCTCTTAGGACACACGCTGAGTGGCAAGCGCTTAGTGGGGTCTCCCCTTACACCCTGAACCCACCCTGTCTCCAGCCAGGGCTTTCCCTCGAGGATGGAAAACAAAACTTGAGCAGCAGGCCCAGGAGATGAGCCCTGTCGGCTTCTGGGAGGACAGACCACTCAGAGATATCCCTTGGCATGACAGCCCCCTCCTCACTTACCTGTGACTCCATTCTAGGTACCCAAGCTCTGCTTGAAATCTACCTGGGGAGCCAGCATTGTGGCACAGTGAGCCAAGTTGCCACCGGCAACATGAGCAGCCCATGTTGGAGTCCTGGTTAGAATTCTGGATGCTCTGCTTCCAATCCAGCTCCCTACTAATGCACCTGGGAAAGCAGTGGAGGATGGTCCAAGTACGTGGGGTCCTGCACCCGCATGGGAGACCCAGATGGAGTTACTTGTCCTGGCTTTGGCCTGGTCCTTGTCCTGGTCACTGCAGCCATTTGGGGAATGAATGAGTAGATGGAAGGTCTCTCTCTCTCTCTTTCTCTCTCCCTCCAATCTCCCTTTCTAATAGATAAATATTGAAAGGTAGGCAGGCAGGAATGCAGGGGGCTTGCATCTGGAAGTCTCTACACAAAGGAAGAAGGGTTGTCTCTGGTGTGTTGCATAAAACCAGTAGGGTCTCTCCCTCACTGGGGATGTGTACTGGCCTAATGACCACAGCCTTCCAGGGAGCTTCGCCTGCCTCAGAGGCTGACTGCCCATGGCACTTGGGCTGGCATCTGTCAGGAAAGCACCTGTTGGCGTGGCCCTCCCTGCCCTGAAAAAAAAAAAAAGACAGCTGGGTTGGGGGGACGGGAAGCAGCTCCCCTTGGAAGCAAGCCAACTGCAGTATACCATGTCCAGCAGCAAACCTGTGCAGGAGAATGGAGCACAGTGGCCCATAGTCCACACCCCTTCCCAGGTCTTCCTTTTGTCCTGCACCTTCACCCCACCATGAGGCCCTCCTGACACCCTGGGATGTCTTTCCCGGCCCCACCACTGACCATGGACCCCTCCAGCCAAGATGAGAAGCCCTCTGGATTCTTTTGACAACTGAGGCCCCAGCAGAGAGCAGCCTGGGATGTGTGCAGCCTCACACACCTGCCAATTTCTCCCCAAAGTGCCCCAGGAGCCACATTGACAAAGGAGACAAGGGGAGGGAAAACCTCACCAGATGAAACACAGGATCTTGACATGTCATAAGCCCAAGCCTCCTCTTCGGCCAGAACCAGGGCTGCAGCTGGGGGAGCTCTTGCAGAGATGAGTGACGTCTACAAAATAGATCAAGCGGCTCACAGGCTCACAAGTCCCATCCCCAAGGCCAATCCAGGCACTGACCCTGATACTTCTAGCGGTCTGTAAAAACCTTCTCATTTCATTTTTTAAATGATGCATTTATTTATTCAAAAGTCAGCATTACAGAGAGAGAGAGAGAGGCAACAACAGAGAGATCTTCTATCCACAGGCCCACTCATCCCCAAATAGCTGCGATGGCCAGGGCTGAGATCAGGCCAAAGCCAGGAGCCAAGTCTCAGCGTGGTGTCCCATCTTCTACTTATCTCCTAAGCATATCAACAGGCAGCTGGATTAAAAATGGAGCAGTTAGGCTTCAAACTGGTACCCATATGGGAAGCAGGTGTCATAGTATGAGTTTATACAAACTTTTCCCATTTCTTTTAGAATCTTAGTGAGCAGGGGTTGGTGCGATGACTCTACTGACTAATCCTCTGCCTGTAAGCACCTGCTTCCCATTTTGGTGCTGCTTCAAATCTTGCCTGCTCCATTTCCCATCCAACTCCCTGCCTATGGCGTGGAAAAGCGGCAGAGAACAGCCCCAAACCTTGGAATTGTGCACTGGCGTGGGAGATGTGGAAGAAGCTCCTGGCTCCTAGCTTTGGATCGGCTCAGCTCCGATCACTGCAGCCATTTGTGGAGTGAACCAGCAGATGGAAGATCCTTGCCTCTCTTCCTCTGTCTAAATTTCCTTTTCCAACAACAACAACAAAAAAAAATAAATCTTGAAAAAATAATCCAAATGAGTAAAACAACTATGCATGAATGCCCACATAGCAGTGTGCATTCTCTTTGTCCTTATACCACTGCAGCTATAAAATATAATTTTTAACATATATGGGGTTTTTATAGAGGAAGGAGCCCAGGAAGACAAAAGGGCCTACAGCCATGACCTTCACAATTTTCTCACAGTTCCCAGTCTCTTCTGAGACCCCTTGGTGAATGGTGCTTTGCCTGTTGGCCCTTCCTAGGAGACCCCTACTCCAGCCACGGGAACCACCTTCACCTCTCAAACTACCTCCTATGTATTCCCTTTTTGCTCCAGGCAGTGCTGAAGCTCTCCTGCTCCACTCCGGGCAAGTTCAGCTGAGGCCCCGGCACTCGGGGCCTGTTCCTGGCCAAGGCAGAAGCCCCCGCCCACCATGAGAAGCGCAGTCTGGCAGGACACAGCAGCGACTCTTTGAGTCTAAACACACACTAAGCCCCCTGCAGCATAAACAGCCAGCGCACATCACACCCAGGCCTATAAAAGATAATTATACAATCTCATCTGGCAAATTAGGCCTGGAGAGCTGTCTTAATTTTCACAATGAATTTGAGTGTTGGATCGGCAGGGAAAATTAACCTGGATCTTTATTGGGATTTGCCCCCGGGTCAGGATTAGAGTTTATTTATCTCTCTTATTTTCCTGCTGAGGGAAGGTGGAGAGGCCTCCTTTTCTGCCCATCTGCCCTCCCCATCCTACCCAGGCTCGGCTCCCAGAGGGGCCAGCCGCCTGGGGTCTTTCCCATGCAGGATTCAACTCAAGCTAAAATCAAAGGCAGTGTCAACTAGGAGCTGGATGAGTGGGTTCTTGGATGGATGGACGGATGGACAGATGGACAACAGGTAGGTAGCCAGAGTTGGAACAGTGAGTGCTAAGGGCTGAGCTCATAAGCACTCAGGCTCTCTTACATAGGTAGGTAGGTAGTTACACAGACAAGATAGGAAGGTAGGTGGGCAGATGGATGGATGACAGGCAGGCAGATAAGAAGGAAATATACAAAGGCATCAGATAGATGATGGATGGATGGCAGAAGGGAGGGAGGGAGGAAAGGACAGACAAGCAAATAAACATGACGGATACAAGGATATTTGTGTGGCTGCATAGATGTGTGGATGGAGAAAGGATGAACAAACACACACACAGACTTTTCACAAGGAAGAGAGGCGCAGGCATCCTATCCAAGGCACTCATTAGCTGACACTGACTCAACACTACGTAAACAAACGGACCGACACCCCCAGTGGCAATTTATCTCTTAATTATTCCAGCTCCACTTGGAAATGTTTACTGCGACAACACTCACATATACACATTTCTTTAAACCCGTGTCTCTCCTCTCTCCTCTTGCCCACCCCTCCTCCAGGGAGTCATTCACCAGGAGGCAGCTGTTGCTTAGTGCGTGTCAGAGCCTATCTTGGTAGCTTGCTACACAGCCCAGGCACCTGAGAACCACAATGCCAGGACAAGCTGACACCACACAGGGTTCTGCCTCCAACAACAGAAAGCGAGGGCAGCCCAGCGAGCTCTCTCCTCGCTCTCTGCTCCAATGGTTCTGGAGGTGCCCCAGGGACGCTCACTGACCACCCAAACTCCTCCGCCCCGAGGGGCTGAGCCCACAGCTACAGACCACCTGAGCAGAGCTGGGCGAGGGCGTGGGCCACTGGTGCTCACACTGTCTTGAGCTGCAGAAATGCCGATCATCTGTTGGGAAATTCGGGTGACACCTGCAGAGACTGCAACCCTGCCCAGTGCAATGATGACCCCCTGATCTACCCACACAAAGTTGGAAACATGTCCTAGATTAGGATTTATCTCATCTGAAAAAGACACAAGTATAGAGACGGATGTGTGTGTGTGTGTGTGTGTGTGTGTGTGTGTCTTAAAAACAATGACTCGCCTGGAAAACAAACCTGGCCTAAACACCTGCCTTTGGCAGACAGCAGCATCCCTGCCCGCCGGGATTGTGGGTGAGCCAGCTGGGCGTGCAAAGGAGATGGCTGGAATACATGCACTTATCCTCGGCCGGACGGCCAGGAGCCAGATCTCAGACCCCAGCTCCCAAATGGCTGAGATTCACATGCACAATCTGCAAGGAGGTAAACCCCCTGTCTGTGCTGACAAGAGTCAAGGCCTTGGGAAGTGGGGGCGGCGGGGAGACAGCACAGGACAGGTTCTTTCTTTGGCATCGTGCACACGGGGCCCCTGGAACAGCTGTACCTGCATGGGACACAGGCATGGAACATGAGTGGGAAAATGCAAAGAAGCTCGCACAGGTGCCACAGACACCAGGAAAGGGACGTCTCTGTGTCGTCACAAGATCAGGACTGCCACACAAGCATCGGTTCTGGCGGCAGAGACTAGAAGTCTCACATGACCACTGATTGATGTATGTGGCCGAGAAAACCCTTCTGGGTGTCTTTCAATTCTGAAATGCAAAACTGGGTAGTGGCGGTGATAACGCCTTGCTCCCAAGACACTTGCTTTCAAAATGGTTACTACATTAATGCTAAGTTGTTGATAAATGCCAGCTATTACTACTACTATAAATATGATGGGATTGCACAGGTTATAAAGAAGGAAAACGCAAAGAAAGGATTAATAGTAGTTAATTCTGATAATAACTTTACAGGTGAACTGCTTATTTCTTTAGGTTTAAAATATATAGCCACTGTTATGTCAAGAAAAAAAAAACAGTGTTTTATTAAAATAATGAAAATTGTTTTGAGCTACAAATGCAATGTTTTAAAATGGCATGACTAGAAATTGTTTAGATTGCTTGCCAAATCAGAAACAGCTTGCAAATCTGCAACAAAACGTGGTACATTGGACCCAAAGGTGGGTGCAAGGTGAGGTGTAACGAGGGTACCCCTGGGACCAGTGTCAGGGGCTGATCCCAGAGGCCACCGTGACCACACGGACAGGAAGGCAGCGATTTCCACAGGACACGGTCGACAGCGGCTGACTAGTGACTCTGACCAAGAATCCTAAGCCAGGTGATGGCTGCGGCCGGCAGCAGGGTGGAACAGACCTGCTCCGTGGCATTTTCTGAATGCCTATGCTATGATCGACAGGCAGCTCTCATGACAGTGGCGTCTCGGTTCAGGACCTACAGCCCCAAGCACATCCCACGCCTGTCTCACAGTCCAGCCCACAAAGGGAGGGCATATGGGACCTAGGGGGCCTGCGGCCCAGGGTGGGAGTGAGAACCAGGGTCCCCTGAACCCTTCTGCCAACTCTTCAGGCTTCCTGGCCACGAGTAGCTGCCAGGAATGGGGACTGAGCCAGAAGCCGCACCCTTCCCTTCCCTTCCCCCCTGGGACTCCAGGACGCAGCCGGCCTATGGCTGTCCTGGACACACTCTAATTCCTTGACCTTTTCATCCAGGCCTGGCTGACAGTGGCTTCTCACCCTGTTAGATCCTCTCCATCAGGCTCCCCTTTGAATCCACCCATCTCACAGACCGGAACCTCACTGTCCAGTCACCACACTCAGTCACTTCCCCTGCCAGTTCTGCTCATGCTCCACCATCTCTTCTACGGCCAGGACAGGAGCATAGGCCCTTGTGAACAGCAGGTCCAGAATATTCTCACGGCAGTAACCTCTGGGTGCTTACAGACGCTGCTGGACTCTCACACCTATCCCACCTGGCACCCCGCTCTGCCTCGCTCACTCGCTCTCCTTCCTGCCCGCCGCAAGGCTCTGAGCTCCTGAGGCAGAGTGGAGAGTGACCTTCTGTTGTCGCAACAATCCCTCCCTCCAGCTCCTGGCCTTCACACTGGCCAGCTTTGGAGCTGCCCCAGTTGATCATTACAAAATACCAATTAGCTCTGCTGAACGTTGCTCTACAGTCATCTGGCTCTCCTCTGCTTCCTCCATGTCCAGACCAGGCCTTCTGCATGCAACAGGAGGCATACGACCAGGGTCCCTCCTCCCCAGTGCCCAGCCTTGTTTGACGAAATCTCTAGACACAGCTGATCTAATAGTGACCACCAAGCCCCAGCTCACTGCGGCGCACAACCTGACACATGCTTTGCCCAACACATCCAAACTCATATCTTTCTGCCCACAATTGGCCACTTGGCTCTGAAGCCCTCTGAATGCCACTCGAGCTGTGGCATTTATTGTTTGTGTCCCACAGGTGAGAACAGAAGAAGAGACAGGTTCTCTACCCACCCACGCTCTCTCCAAGGCGACTTTACGCACCCCATAGGATGAGCAAGAGCACCACCCCGTCCCTGCCACACTGGAACTCCTAGAACCCAGAACAGGGGTTGGCACCCCCAGTGTCAGTGGCCCACTTCCACGGAGTGCCCTCAAGACTTGGCCTTGCTGCTCTAGGTGGCTGGGTCATCCCTTGGCTCCTTCCCAATCAGCCTCCATCTGCTGCTGCAAGCTACATTCTCTCCAAATCGTCCTTGAGCCAAATCTCTAATGGGAATGTAAAGATAGCACCCGTCACACTGTACTTCAAAAAACCCGTGAGTGCAGAGCAGGATGGGGGTTCTCTTTTTAAACCATATGGCTGTTCCGAGGACACCGGCATGCAGGGCATGCTCACTGGGCAGCAAAGTGGCAGGGTGGGCATCCCCGGGCCATGCTAGTGCTGCTGTCCCCGCCGTTGAGAGCTGAATCACAGAAGGCATCCCAGGCTCAGCTCTGCCACCCCGTGCCAAGCCTGTGCCCCCATGTCTCCATTCACCATGCTTAAATGGAAAATAAAATGTCCAACTCAAAAACACTTTTCCAATGATATTTTAAGGAAAAATGAGATCACAGAAAATCGGGGAGGTAGGTTTAAATGGTATGACCACAAGAATTTTTTTTTTTAATGGCAAGAACCCTCTAGAGACTTGCTCACCGCCCTGGAGGTGGCAGGGCACGTTTGAGGAGCCCTTAAATCCCAGAGACCACCTGGGTGGCGACAGCCCTCATGCTGACGCCAAACTGCTGTGACGCTACAGCTGCCTACACCCTCACTGCAAACAGCCCTGTTCCCTCTGATGCTCATGTCCAACGGACTCCGGGGCCCCCAGGGCCTGTGGAAGCTGCCAATAACCCCCTTGCCAGCCAGGTCAACATTTGCCTCTGCCAGAAACACCAGGTGTTTCCAAAACCCACCCCTGGCCCAGCTCACCAACCAAGGCACAGTTATCCAGGCTCACTCATGGCACTAATTAAGCAGTGTACAGCCAGGCAAATTCTCATACTTTTTTAAAAGGATTTATTTATTTATTTATTTATTTTATTGGAAAGGCGGATATACAGAGAGGAGGAGAGACAGAGAGGAAGACCTCCGTCCGATGGTTCACTCCCCAAGTGACCACAATGACCAGAGCTGTGCCAATCCGAAGCCAGGAGCCAGGAGCCAGGAGCTCCTCCAGGCCTCCCATGCGGGTGCAGCGTCCCAAAGCCTTGGGCCATCCTTGACCGTCTTCCCAGGGCACAAGCAGGAAGCTGGCTGGGAAGCAGTGCCACCAGGATTAGAACCTGCGACCATATGGGATCCTGGCGCGTGCAAGGTGAGGACCTTAACCGCCACACTATCGCGCCGGGCCCAAATTCTCATACTTTTTAAAAAGGTGGGTGACCACCTTTCCATGCCTCAGATTTTCCAGTCGAGTGACAGGTTGATGTGTCATAACGCTGTTTGTTTCGAATAAAAACGCAGGCAGAAGCCTGTGGGGCTACCTGCTTCTTTGATTTATTGATCGGCAGATCCCTATCTCATCGCCGTACAGTGAAGCTGAGGAGAGGGTGGCTCTCACCTCCCTGGGCTGCTGCTGTCCAGACCAGGCAGGGTGTGGACAGTCACAGGGCCAGCCAGATCACAGCCCTCTGCCCAGCCTCCTCCTCTCTCCCCACACTCAATCCCTCTCCAGTGCCCTCTGTTTAGATGCCCTATTCCTGAAGCCAGACAAGATCACCTTCCAGAACTGACACGTGGCATAGTCGGGGCCACCACAGCCAACCTGGGAGTCAGACTGAGGGTAGACTGCATTGCTCATCTTTCCTGAACTGACTTCTTCGAAGCAGCAACGCAAGAATCAAGGCTGCACTGTCAGAGTTTGAATTCCTCTTCCATTTGCAAGTCTTCAGGGGGTGAGGAGCCGGGTTTTTTCTCTTTGTCTCCTTTTATCTGTCATATGCATCTTTATAACATCCTTCACAAACCATACAAAATGACCGACATACACATTAGCCTACTGTAGATACACTGAATTTCAAGTCCCAACCGCAGTTACCTCGGATGAGCCAGACCCAGTGATTTCATAGGATTGTACGAACCACCTGCAGCCCTCCCATCTCCCCACCCCCATAAAAGTTTAACTATTCCTTGCCTCAGTTTCCTCAGCTGTCAAAAATGTGTGCAGTTGGCATTCTGTGTCCCACGATTATATGGCTGTGGAATCAATCAAGCACTGAAAATATTTAAAAAAAATAATAATAATAACTTGTCATTTAGGGTGGGTGGTCAGCCTGGCAGCTCAGATGCCAGTTAAGACACCTGTGTGCCACGCTGGAGTGCTTGGGGTGAGATCAGGCTCCGGCCCCTGACTGCAGCGTTCTGCCGGTGCAGACCCTGCGAGGCAGCGATGATGGCTCAAAGAACTGCGTTCCTGCCTCCCACATGGGCTTGTGGATGCCCCAGTTCTGGCTCACAAACTCTGGCCTTGGCCCAGCCCCAGCCCAGCGCATCTGGGGAGTGAGCCAGCAGATGGGAGCCGTCTGTTCCTCTCTACCTCTCAGTTACATCTTCCATTGTACATGCACAGTTTACCTTGTCGTCACGATTCCTTAACACATACAGTGTAACGGCCACATGTACAGCATCTGGAATATACAGGAAGCTGTGCACAGGTTCCACAAAAATCCTGTACCATTTCCTCTGCTTCTGTAAAAGGATTAATCAATTAATTCATAAGTCAGAGTTGCATAGAGAAAAGGAGACAGAGAGAGAGAGAGAGAGAGAGAGAGAGATAAAGAGAGAGAGAGAGATCTTCCATCCACTGGTTTACTCTCCACAGATGATCACCATGGCTGGAGCTGAGCCAGCTGAAGCCAGGAGCTGATACTTCTTCCGGGTCTCCCACATGGGTGGCAGGGGCACTAACACTTGGGCCATCTTTCACTGCTTTCCTACGTGTATTAGAAAAGAACCAATCAGGACTCCAATCGGTGCCCACACTGGATGCCAGCATCACAGGTGTTGGCTTAATCAGCAGTGCCACAATGCTGGCTCCCATACCGTTTCACACAGGGGACCTGAGCCCCCATGGCTTTGGGTATCTGGCAAGGGATGACTGTGTGATAATGGTTCCTGCCTAAAGGCTGTTTTGACAGTTGAAACAATGAAAATCTATAAAGCACTGCCATCAGTGTCCATGGTATAATAAAGGCAGGAGTCCTGGGGTACACAGTTTGAAAACTGTCATCTTCTCCCTCCTGTCTGACACACACAGGCCTGTCCAAGTCACCAAGCTGGCAGTGGAAGACAAACAGATGTTCTTGGAGGTGGGGCCAGGTGGTCAAGCCGAGGCGTGAGGTTAGCATGAAGACCACCGTCACCATCCAGCCTGGCTTACACAGCAGCGACCACACAACCTTAGAGGGAGAGGAGTTTGCTGAAGGCCGAAGCCACGACAGAAAACCTCATGTAACCTTAGAACAGCAAAGACAGGAGGCAGGGGATCCGAGACTTCCACCTGAAGTCATCTGTACATCACAGAGGCATTTCACGGTTCACTAGCTGCTCCCACACAGGTGCTAGGAGACCAAGAAGAAAGACGGCAGCTCCCAGGCTTGCCAGAAGAAAGACAACCCCCACAGCAACTAACGCCCGTACTCAGTGAGGTGTTGGACAGTGCTTCCTACACACAGCCATTCCCCTGCACCTGTGGGGGCCTGGCTCCATGTCCCCCTGCGGAAACCCAAGGCCATGGGTGCTCCATTTCCTGATACACACTGGCAGGATGTTGGTAGACGACCTGCATTCACTCTATTGCAAGCCTTACACAACCCTAGATCACTCACAGCACGCTGCCCAATGCAAACCACTGTCCCACTGTGTCATTTAGGAAATACTAACAAGAAAAAAGGACAAACAAGTTCTGCATGAAGCTATCTTTCCTCTAGCTGTTTTTTGTTTCATTTTGTTTTGGCTGACTGCACAGATTTGCCACCTGAAGCTACAGAAGGATGATGATGATGTGTGTGTGTGTGTGTGTGCACATGCATTCTACATGCAATTCCTAGAATGTTCTCTGTGTGCACACTGAGGCTCAGGAGACAACAGCACCTTCTCCTCAGGACTGCCCAGGTGGGGTTGGTGACAAAGGAACAGCTGTAGGGTCACACTTGCCAGGGCGTTAGCTGGATGTTGTGAGAAAAAGATCATTAGAAGATTCGGGTATGAATGACAGCTCTGGAATTTTCCAGTTGTACTATGTTGGGCAAGGTGGTTTCTAGAGTGTGCACACCACCAAGCATGGAGGCCAAGGCAGGACATGGAGCAAGCTCAGCAGAGGCAGTGTCCAGCGAGGCTGGAGGGAGGCGCCTGTCTGCATCTTGAGTGGAACAAACGGGAGAGGAACGTCCTGGGAATCTGGGGCCAGCAGGGCCCAGGCCGCATTCATGCCACTATCACCCGCATCAGCAAACCCTGGGCCATCGGGCCTCATCTTTCCTGTCTGCCTGGGATGCCTGGAGACACCTGAGACCAGGGCCAGCAGTGGGAGGGGCTGGAGGCTGTGGTTTCAGGTGTGAGGCTGGCACACATCAAGAAGCGAGCTTGTGGAAGCCATGCGTGGGCAACGGCTGTGGGTATCTTCAGCTTTACCAGAAGATCCTAACAGCACAGGATCAGAAAAGCATATGTAGGAATTTTGGATATTCCCGGAATCCCTAAGGTCCCACATTATGTCGGGCCCGGCTGGCTGACTTTAAAGCTCCATGCTGTGACCGGCAGTCCCATCCACAAGGTAGTTGAACCAGGCTCTCCTGATCTGATGGTCACCCCAGAGCACGGCACGACGGATCTGGCAGGCCTAGGGATGATTGCTGGCTGCTGGGCCCTGTTTGGGTTCTCATGTTCTTTTCTTAAAAGCCTTAGACATGGTCTTCAACACAGGGCCTGTTGGGCCTCAGGCTATGCAGCCACCATGGCCTGGACAGGATTAGCTCAGGAGTAAGGCACAGAGGAGAGGCAGAACACACAGAGGTCTGACACCTGAAGCGCTAAGCCTCAGAAACCTGGACAGCATGGGAAGCAGCCTCTTACGGAGCACCGGTCTGCACGCCCGTGTGCTCACAAGGCAGCACAGAGCTCACGGCTGCCCAGCCTCCACGGTGCCTTAGGCGAATCCCACACAGCCCAACCCCACAGTGCGCACGACCCATGCACGTACACAGCCTGCAGAAGCACACGCTGGACCAGAGCAGGAGTCAAGTGAGAGGTCAAGTTCCTAACTGGGGAGGTAAACTGTCTTAAAAGCTTCAGGAGGAACACAGCAGAACTCTACCTCACACGGGCATCCATGGAAGCTCAACCCTACCGCTTCCTGCCCTCCTCCTCCCCAGCTCCACTTCAGATTCCTGCTTCCTGCCAACGCGGACCCTGGGAGGCAGCGATGCCTCAAGATATTGGGTTCCTGTCACTCACGTGAGAAAACCTTGACTGAGTTTCCAGATTCTGGCTTCAGCCTCCCCTGACTGTTGCCGACAACTGGGGAGTAAACCAGCTGATGGAAAGGCATACCATCTTTCTCTCTCTCAAAATAAATGTCAAGAAACAAATAGCTGAAGCGTCTCAGAAGTTGGGGATGATAACATCTTACAGGCCCTCTGCAGGAAAAGCCACGGCCTGTGCTGAAGGCCTTTGGAGACACGTGACCTCTGCAATCACGCAGATGAGACAAGGAGCCACAAAGTCTTCACCTGGGGCAAAGCTCTCCATCTCCTGTTGCGGAACTTGGGGTTGGATTATTCTCCATGGCAATGGCTGCCTTGTGGCACTACAGAATGTTAATCAGTATCCCCCAGATGCCAGTTCCCTCTCCATGTTGTGACGGTCATAAATGCCCCCAACTGTCCCTTGGGTCAGAGGGCAAACTTGTTCCTAGTTAAGAACTACTGATTTATAATCTGTTGTGCCACTAGTTAGCAGTAGATCTGAAGATGGTCTTCCTCCATGGCTTAGGTTTTTCATCCATGAGATGGGGCAACCAGACTCACTCAACTGACATTTCCCAAAATCAGGGTGCTGGCTCACCTGGTTGTAACCTAAGGCAACTGTGGCTCACAGCTGGAACAGCACTAAATGAAACTGAGCCACACAGAAGCGGTGATCCCCTTTCCAGCTCTCATTCCTGACCACAGAGGAAGTTGCAGTTGGTGCCACCAAGTCCTCAACACCTGCTCACCTGGGCCACGAGAAAAGAGTACATCTAGGGCCCAGGATCCTGGGAACGGCCTGCGACGTGACTCTCTGTGCTTATGTCAAACGAAGTTGGACTCTACTGATGATGCCAAGCTTCCTTTTAATCTTTTTAAGTAAAACCTGTGGAACCACACAGGGAGAATACTAACAGAACAAAGTACACGTGCCAGTACATAGGGCCAAAATCAGAAAGCTCCCCAGAAGTGCTTCAAGGTTAGCTCCGCCCTTCCCCCACACATAGATTTGTGCCTCCCCACCAGACAGGATCCTGGATTCCTCTTATGGGACTTAAGACTGAAAGGAGAACTGGAAAAGGGAATGAATCAGTACATGTGTGTGGGGGCACATATTGTGTGTATGTGTACACACAAGCACACGCATGTCCATCCCTATCTTTCATTCACGGTGTCTCTCTGCTCCTCAAATAAAATGGTTTACAAGACTTAAAATTATATTGATTATCAGAAAACCCTCGCAGCCAAGTGGCATCTATGCTTCTGTTGTAAAGGTTGCCACCATCTATCATGGTTTGAATTTTGCCTCCTACCTCCCAAAATGTGTTTGGTGGGGTCCTGACACTCAGACCGTGGCCCTATCTGTACACAGTCCTTACAGATGTCATCACTGAGCTCCCACCGAAGCAAGGTGGGCCTGTACCCCAACATGGCAGGTGTCCTTATAGGAAAAGGGCATGTGAATACACACACGGACATACGGGGGTTGTGAAGGTGAGGGCAAGAGTCAAAGAGATGCTTCCATGCACGGGAGAAGGCTGATGAGAGCTCACCAACCGTCAGGACACAAGGCAGAGGCAAACCAGACCCTCACTCTGCAGACTCCTTGAATGGGGCCTCCAGCTGGTGTGAGACCAGGAATTCCCCTGTTTATGTCGCTCAGCCTGTGGGTCTTGTCTTAGCATCCCGAGCACACTAATGCATCCCCGTAAATGGATTCTCCAGTTTAACAACAGCCTGGAGAAGCAAGAATTGCATTCAGCACTATGGAATCTCCTTCCAGGGGCAGAAAATACATATGCCCCAGCCACACCTGACTTCCCCCAGAGGCAGGTACTAAGGACAGAGACCACGGAGCTGAGTGAACTCTTGCCCCCAGTTTTGCCTTATTTACAGCTTTATAAGTTCTAGAAATTCAACATCTGTTCACTGGTTTTCTTCTCTGGGTACCTACAGTCAATGAAATAGGGGTGTTCTATGTTGCTGCAAGTGGAGACCTCAGGGTAGGGGTGAGCCAGCTCTAGAGCTTGGGTCTCCCAGTCCAGGGCCCCACGAGAATACGGGGCTGTAGAATGCTCGTTTTCACGAAGCACAGACATGACCTCAAGGTAAGGCAAGAGGCAGAGGGAGGCTGAGGGAGGCGCCAGTTCTAGCAATCTCCACCAAGCTGAGTGAAAGTATGAAACTGTCTTTGCTAGGGGAATCCACCTTGCCAAGGCACCTGGGTCACAGACAAGAAAAGACCTCTGACACACTAAGACTATACCATAGTACCACTGGTAAAGGTTGGCTGATACCTTTAAGCACACCCAGAAGGCTCTCCAACGCCTGGTCCCCAGCTGGAATAACACCTCCCACCACATACACAACAAACCTGGAACATCCCAGAGCCACCAGGTCCTAGGTGCTCCAGTCTTCCTCCTCCTCCCAGCCTGGCCCACCGAAGGAAAACTACTGGGGCTGGTCAGGGGCTGGGGGTGGGGGCTTGAGGGATTTTGTTGGCAACATGTCTCTGCCCCAGCCCCAACCCTACCACAGCCCACAGGGAAATCCCACCTTGCGGGGGGAGCCTGAGCTTCCCTCTTTGGCCTAATTTGCTTCACACCCTTCAACCACTCTGCCCAAACATCCAAGCAGTCAAGGGTGGCTGGGGGCCAGGAAAAAAGCCCTGAAAAGCAGCGAGGTCCTCAGATCCACTGGCTCACTGCTCAGCCGGGAGAGCATCCCCAGTGGACCTTGGAATGCGACGGTTTGTCGCGAGAGTGACAGAACAGGAGGCTGTAGCCCAGGCAGCCTGAGCACTCAGTGGTCCTGAGCCCACCAAAGGCAGAGGCAGCTGGGGCACGGGGCCACAGGGACAGCAGGACCCCTAGGCTGCTTTTCATGTGCTGACACACCTGACCGGCCAGGACACACACCTGACCAGCCAGGACACACACACACACACACACACACACACACACACACACACACACACACACACACACACACACACCTGGACCCTGGGCCTGGCCAAGCTTCCCAACAGTCGTCCACTGTTTTCTGGGTGGAGAGGCCTGGCAGGCGTGCTCCTCCTTGCACACAGGGGGGGTTTTCTCCTGCTTGGTGGGCCACGCCTTACCCAGGCGCTGCCTGCCTGCGGCCAAGTGTTTCGTCCAAGCCCCAGGCTCTGGCCACAAGAAGTGTCCTTTTCTTTGGTGGACTCACCTCCGACGTGAGGTCCCTGAGAGCCAAACCGCCCATTCAGAGGACCGCCCCAGCGCCTTTCTCTCTGGTCTGGGAGTCCACGGCCGGCAGCCACATGCTGCACATCCTCTCCCCTCCACACACCCCAACTCCAGTACCCAGCCTCCCAGGGTGCTCCTCAGCTCCAGGCAAAAGATCCTGACCCACAGCGAACTGGGGAGGGGGAGATGCTGAGAGCACTAAGCTCTGGGGTTCCCACCCTCTCCCCTCCATTCAGGGTGACTGCTTTGGCTTCCATGTCTCTGAAGGTCATGGTCACGTGGATTTCCTCCAGCCCTGCCCCAGGCAGGGGCTGACTGCTCCACCACGCTCCATGGGGGAGAATGGATGACACTCATCATGGGAATCTAGAAGTTTTTTTTTTTTTTCTTTTTTTTAATGGTCACACAAAACCTGGTTGTGAAAGGAAAAGAAAACGCCAGGCCTGTCTGACAGACACCAGATTTACGGCCGTTTTTTAAGCCTCAAGTACGTCACCAGGATTGGCCCACCCACTACACAGCCCCCATAGTAAACACACAGCCGGTGCTCCCCCTATCGAAGCTGTGGTCCCCTGCCTCTGTGCAGCCCTTGTTCCCCTTGCTGGTCTCGGGTGGGTTAGAAAGACGCCTGCTGTATACATAGGGAGGGTACACCACGGCGCTCTGGGCCAAGCCTCCAAGACAAACACGCCCGCTCACGCCTTCGCCGTCTGCAGGCAGCCGCAGATGTTAATAAACACTGTTGGGGTTTATGGTCTGCCTCTCCGTTTCTCTATCCATTTTACACTCGACAAGTCAGGAGCTCATTCCTCCCACCCCCCTTTTCCCTGAATGTACAAACTCAGTAAACTATTGTAAGGCTTGGCAAGAAATTTATGCATTTTGGCCTCCACATGTGGCTGGGAATAAAAGTCAACACCGGGCGCGAGCAACTGCATTTTAGGTTTGTGCCCCAGGAGGCTGAGTCTGCAGACATCTGCCCTTGGCAATGAGGCACTGGGAGGTGAGCTTTCCTGAAGGTTGCAGGAGGAAGATGGCAGGGTCCCCTGGAGAGGAAGGAATTGAAGACAGAGACTTGGACCCCCTAGCCAGAGTCCATTCATGAACCAATCCCCGTACCCTGGTGGCTGCATCACGGACGCCTCTGGCTAGGACGTGAGCCCATCAGAGCAGGAAGAATAGAAAAAAGTGCTACCATGAGGTCTGCTTTTCTGGTTCTAGTTATCAAGGAAGAGGAAACAGGAAGATGTTCGGGGAGAGAAAAGAAAGAAAAGCGAACCGGTAAATACCCATCGGCGGCAGGGTCGTTTAAACGGACTGGCCTGTTGTAAAGACAGGTCAACGTGATTCGCTGGCCATGACAACGGAGAGACTGGTGGGGTTGGGCAGGGGGAAGTTTCTGAAATCTGAAATCCAAAGTTGTGCTTACCCATTCATAACGAGAAGCAGCACGGAAAACAGCATTCGCATCTGAAAAGTGAAATGTGTTATAAGCTGGCATTTCTTAGGACTTTTTTTTCCCAAGAAAGAGACAGACAGACAGACAGACACAGAATCCTGGGCCTGGTATTTGAAGTGGAATACCACGAGTCTTTCTGGAACATATTTGCTTTAGCAAAGTAATAAAACAAAAATTCATAAAGCAAAAAGGCTTTCTTGGTAACAATTCAGGGGAAATATTTGTGAAGTCTTTACCAACCACACACCGTGAAGATGTTCCCCGTGGACTGGGCCAGGAGCTGCGGCCTCACAATGTGTCTTTGTGCAGTCCCAGAAGGCACGCACATTTGTCTCAGAATGTTGAGTTCTTGCCCTTGCATCTGCAGGTAAAGCACGAGGCAATGTTCCTTGGGGCTGACCCGAGTCACATCCTTGGGACTTACGCTTGGGTTTTATACGTATGGATTAACGTTTTGACAGATGGAACTCCAGGTGGAACAAACATGGAGTCTTCCTGCCTCCAGGTGAGAAGTCACAGCGTCATCCAGGGATGCCCTCACAGAGGCTGCCACTGTGGCACAGCGAGCTGACCCTTTGTAAGAACACCAGCTGGAGTCTCGCCTGCTCTGCTTCCAATCCAGCGCCCTGCTAATGCGCCTGGGAAGGCAGTGGAAGCTGATGCAAGCGCCGGGGATTCTGCCACCCATGTGGAAGACCCACATGGAACTCCAGGGATCAGGCTTCAGCCCCTGCCAATGCAGTCATCTGGGGAGTGAACCAGTGGGTGGAAGATCTCACTCTTTCTGCCTTTCAAATAAACAGATGACAAGTCAGTGGTAAGTACCCAACTTTGTTGTGGAATGCGGAACTGCAAGGCACATAGCTAGTCAGCTCAGTTTGGTGACCCAACATGTGCTTTGGGATTTTTGAAACTCAGTGAGGAGACACAAATCTGGAGATCTTACATAAAAATCTGGACTTGTGGATGGTCTTGAAAAAGAAGAAAGTCTGGCCACACCTCACTCCTGCATTCCTCACCAGCAGGGAGCAGCTAAAGCTAAGAAGCTGCAGCTTCCCTTGTGTACCATGTACCGCAGTCCACACCATGCCAAAGTGTTGGCCTTGCTCATTCACTTGGGTTGCCTTCCTGACTCCTGGAGCCATTTTTTTAAAGTCCTGCTTAAAAAAAAAAATAATCCTTTCTGTCTGCCGTTGTGATGTGGGGAGCTTAAGCCACCCCGCTTGCCATTCTAATGCTCCATATGAGAACACTGCTTTGAGTCCTGGCTACTTCGCTTCCAAAGCAACCCCTTGTTAACACACCAGAGAAGGCAGCATAAGATGGTCCAAGCGCACAAGCCTTTGCCACTCCTGGGAGACCCAGGTGAAGCTACTGACTACTTGCTGTGTCTTGGCCCAGCCCTGGCCATGATAGCAACCATGTGGGGAATGACCCAACATCCAAAGATTGATCTCTCTCTCTCTCCCCCTATCACTCTGCATTTTAAATAAAAATATGAATTTTATCCATAATGAGTCATCTCTATGGAGGCTTCTTATATGATCTATCTCATCGTGAATGTCAGAGATTCCCAGGTAAGCATATATTCAACAACACACAACTGGCATTCTTAGATGTCACTGCACAAACCAACAGAATTTTTAGAGCTACAGTCTTTCAAAGTCCATCACTATAGAATGATCTGAACAGATGTGCCTTGGAGTTTTGCATTACCAAGATCCCATAACAACAGCATGTGGGAACCCATCCAAGGGACTCTCTCCCCCCAGCTCACAGGTGAGTGGCTAGCACGTGTTGGCCACAATACTGATGTGTTCACAAGAGGCTTATAATCCTGCCTAGGGGCTTCCAGCAGAACAAATGTACCTTCCTGTAACAGTACAGGGACCTGTCTGAATGGGCTCCCAGGCCCAATATTAAAAAAAAATTTGAGCACCAAAATAATTAAGTAAGTGGAATACAAACCAATATATCCATGTCCAACTGGGAAAGGAAAGGTCTCTTCATAATAGTGGAATGCCAAGAACCAAATGGAAAATGCAGTCAGAACATGGATTTCAATTCCAGTTTTCCAACAACCATTCGCAAGTACCATGGTAAAGACTGGCTCAACCAAGTGAGAGTCATCGCTGGTCACTGCATCTAAGAGAAACACGGATAAGGCTCTCTGTGTGACCCTGACGCACCTCCTCCAACACTGCTAACCAGCTGTAAACACACTGATCATACCATGTGTTGTGAGGGGAAATCAGCCACCTTACACAGGCGATAAAACTGACAGCAGCAACTGGAGACAGGTGGACACTGCCTTCATCCTTAGAGTCCACGTCACTTAAGGTTCCAGCCAAGAATACACAGCCTCACGCTTCATGTTCAACACAAAAACACTTCAAAATAAAATGTGAAATTTTCCATTATCAAAAAAAAAAAAAAAGAAGAGGAAGGACTGCTTTCCTCCAAAATGTTCCTGTCACAAAACAAACAAAACAAAAACAAAGAAAAGTCCTGGCAACATTTCAGATGGATGGAGGCCACAGAGGGAGGACAATTCTGTGCCGCAGCTACCCTACACTGGTTTTCTGTTCACTGGAGGTGAGACAGCGTCCTAAAGGGCAAAAGCAGAACACACAGGGAGGGCCAGGTATTGGATTAACGTAGGTTCACGAAGGTGATGTCTGAACTGCAGTTATGGAAGAGGCTGTCTCCCTTCTCAGGAAACAGATGCTGATATGGAAGAAGGCCCACGAGGCATGTAACTTGCCCTTGAAGGGTTTAGGGAAAATGAGGAAGCACGAGAGAGAGAATCTGAGAAAGCCCATCATGTAAAATGCCAAGCACAGGTGAATCTGGGCAGAGATGATGCCTTTTTGGTTGGTTTTCCAGACCGAAGTTTACAAACACCTGTGCATGTGTACACGCAACGTGCGCAGAGGCAAAACAGCATGGAAGCACTCCTGAGATTACTCAGCGATGGCACCGGGAGCCCCATGGGCTACGGAGGCCAAAGAGGAAGGATACGGCTTCTGGGAAACAGGTGGCTCTTACAGCCAAAGGGACTGGGCCTCCCAGACAAAAGCAACAATCTCGGCCAAGACCATGCAGCCAGAACCTGAGCGCCTGATGGGGTGCGGTGGGGCTGGGGCTGCCTGGACTGACCCGGGCTGTCCAAAGCGAATGGGTCCCAATGCTAAAGAGATGGGCACCTGCATGGTAAAGCCCCTGGCAGGTTGGAAGCAATTTAGCGGAAGACGATATCCACAGAAGGGGAACAATTTTCTAGAGCTTCAGAAGGACTACAAGGAGTTGACCCTTGAAGAAATATTCAACCTGGCAGTGGGATTTCAAAGGGATATGATAAAATCATGGCAGGTCACCAGAGCTGGAGGGTAAAGACCACGAGAACTGCACCTTGTTGTAGGAGCTGAAAGCCGTACTAGAGCGTGGCTGTGGGTGGCTGATGGTGGCTGAGGGTGGCTGAGGGTGGCTGTGGGTGGCTGATGGTGGCTGAGGGTGGCTGAGGGTGGCTGTGGGTGGCTGGGGCCCAAGAATCACAGGTGGAGTAACTGCAGGCAGGACAGACAGAAGGAAAGGCCAAGGCAGAACCAAATCTCAGGGCAGTAAAAGCTCCAGTCGCATTTCCAAGAGGAAGGGACGGGTCTGCTGTTAAAATTAGATAGAGGATTCACAGACGGCCCCACCCCTCGGCGCAAGGAAGGAAAATATTAAGTGGCAGCGTCCGAGAAACAGTTGAAGCTGAGAGAGGCCCTCCTATGTGTGTGCACGCAGCTGGCAAGGCAGAGAACTGGGGAGAACGGGAAGGAATGAATCACGTCCACGGTCTCAGAGGCACGGACGATTCTTCAGGCTCGGGTGGGGAGGGAATCAAAATCCAGGACCTGGGAGGGACCTCAGCAGCCTCCACTTAAGAGGCACAGGAGGCAGGACACAGGTGCCAAGTTTAAGGTGAAGGTGAGGCTGAGCATGAGCACCCTGGAGAGGTTGTGCTTCTGAGTTAGGGCATCTCTGTGTGTGATGTGGGACAGAAGGGGCTAAGTGGGGTAAGAGACAAGTCAGTGCAAGTGGGTGGGGGTGAAGCAGGAGGGGAGCCCCACCCTGAGAGGGGTATCTGTGTTCCCAGCAGAGGCCCCATCCTTGTCCTATCCCATTGGAGCTGTGTATCGTTTACCTGAGCAGCTAGTCAGAAACCATGGCAACGGGGAAGCCTGCAGAGGTGACTGAAATGCGAGGAGGACACAGGGCCACCCTTCTGTCTGCTGAGGAACTGAAGCTCTTCCCAAACAAAGGCTGACATGACAGGCTGGCCACTGCCTATCCTTCCAACAACAGGATCTGACCTTCACAGGACACCCAAGCTGGCCTGCAGCTGTGGCCAGGCAGTGGCCCAGGGGACAAGAGAACCCCAGCTTCCCAGTGGCTGCTGGCTCATCCCCACTGGACCCTACACATAGGATCCTTCTGCACTTCCTGCAAACAGCAGGTGGTCAAGTTCATCAACAGAAGTAGGGAGGAACTTCGTCTGGCCTAGGGCTGCCCTTGGTCCCACTGAGCAGTTAACTGGCCAATTTAGCGCTTTTAGCCTTACCATCATGGGTGAGATCCCCTATAGAGGCTATGAGCTAAACGCTTATGTGCCCCCCTACATTCACATGTTGAATGTCCTCTCTCTGATGCAACAGTATTTGGAGCTACACACTTCGGGTTACATGAGTTAAAAAAAGAAAACAACATAACACACATTTGGTCTCTGCCCCTGGTTCACACACACACAGCTAATAAGACCCTTGGATTCCTGAGCAATCGGGGTGTCCTTTTCGGTGCTAATGCCTGGGGGGGTTTAGGATGAAGGGCTGGTTGCCCCAAGGACCATGACAGCATCACAGGCTCAGCCCGCAACCTACAGAGTGGCTGAAGGCTGAGATAACCACCAGTCACCAATGAAGCAATCAATCCCTACCCGTAGTTCTGATACCACTACAAAACTCTTGAAAGATGGGGCCTAGGGGACTCCCCGGCTACTGGGCCCTTGGAGATGGCTGCAGGGACAGCATGAGAGCTCTGCACCCCTCACCACTCCTCCACCTATACCTCACCGGAAGTGTCTCTATGGGCTGCTCGCAGTTCTGTGGTATCTGCATGATACATGCTCAAGCAATACATGGGAAGACATAATGAACACTCCCTGTGTTCCCAGAGAAGGGGACTGTGGGGACTCCAGCTCACAGCCAGTCAGAGCCACAGACCACAACCTGACGAGGGTGGAGTGGAATAGCAGCCCATTGTGATTGAGCCCTTAGCCTGGGGGACAGAACTAAGGCAGAGCAGCCAGCTGCAGCCCGTGTCTAGGGTAACCAGGCCCACACATCCAGGGTCAGGAGTGCTGAACGACCATGTGAGAATAGGAAGCACAGTCTGTCTTTTGTTTCTGCTTTCTTTTTCCCCTCTGCGTCTCTTCTAGCAGGCGGAATCGTGCTCTCTGACCCTGGACTTCAGCCTCTGGAACCATGAGAAGTCCACATTCTTTGCAGAAGTCATCCAGTCTACAGGGAGGCTTTAGAGGAACACATGGCACAAGGCAGGGCTGTCCCCTCTTCCACAGGCAAGGTTTAGGGCCACCATCAGGCCCCAGGCTATCCATCTATAGAGTTCCTTCAGCTACACCGGGGGCATCACTGACATAAACACATATAGGGCTCCAGTTCCTGTAGCATGTTTTCGTCTTACCGTATTCTACCCTGTGGCAGACAGCATTTCAAGGGCCACTGGGCCCCACACACCTCCCATGGGATGATCTCAGACCCAAAGACTCGCTGGGATGGCGAGTGGGTTCTGATGCAGCTTACATCCATTTCACTTCCTTGTTGCCATTTCACCCCTTGAGAGACAGGAGGATACAGCTGACTGACGGCGGCCATACAGTTCTCCCTGACACCTCCTGGCCAAGCTCAGAAGCATCTGGGCAAGAAATTCCACCCCCACCCACAGGCACCCAGGAGTCGCGTGCGCTGGGGTGGTCCACGTGGAAGCACCCAAGGCTCACAGCCAGACAGCCTTGGTCCTCTGGGCTGTGGTCCCCTGCCTACCACAGACACCTCAAAAGCCCAAGGAGACAGGCTGCCACAGCTCCACCCTCTGTTGCCATCCTGGGAGATGGGGACCACAGGAAAAATATTTTCTGCAAGTGACTCCCTGGTGTTGGAGGGGTTTACTGCCACGGGGAGAATTTAAAAATAACAACAACAACAGAAAAATGAGAAAAAACCAGTAAGCCTCAGTAAGAATAGGGGCTTCCAGAAAAAAGGGGGAAAAGAAACGTCACCCTCCCTCTCCCAGGAGCCACCCAACCTCGAGGTTTGGCACAAATAGCGGGACAGGGCTGGCCAAGGGAAAGGTGTGGCCCGGTGAAGGTTGCGTCCAGGAGTCCAGCAACCGTAAACTTGAATCCCAACCCAACCTCGCCTAACTCCCCGTCGGGACTGCGGGTGACTCACTTGGGTCTCTCCTGGCTTGGTGGCACCGTCCCCTAAGAGACAGGACAGCTGACCTCACTGGGAGCAGCAGGATTAGTTCATGTTTATGGAGTTCTTTGAAGATGAAAAACCCTGTGCCTCACGGGGGCTGTTATTATTATAACTACCTGTGAAAAAAGAGAAGAAAGATTCCCACCCGTGTCTAATGATCAGCTCTGGCTCTCCGGGAGCAGGGAGTAGGTCCCAGGAGGGGAGGACTTGCACAGCACCTACAGCACCTGCTTCTTAACCCCATGGGGTGCCTGGCTGGGTTGAAGGCAATGAGAACACCCAGCGGGAAGCAGCATCAAATCACAAAGGAGAAACCAACACGCCCCATTCTATTGACCCCTTTTCAGAGAGAGAGCTCTCTTGGGGCTTCTGGGTCTAAGCTAACCTCCTTGCATTACAAACAGAAAGATCACTTCAAACTCAGGGACTCAGCAGACAAGAATTTACCAAAAATTACCAAGTCTGCTTTTGCAAAAAAAAATTTTTTTTGAAGAGACATCCATCCACTTGAAAGGAGGAGTTACAGAGAAAAGAGGAGAGACAGAGAAAGATCTTCCATCTAGTGGCTCACTCCTTGAATATATACAATGGCCAGGCTGAGCCAGGAGCCAGGAGCCAGGAGCCAGGCACTTCTTCCAGGTCTCCCACATTGGTGCTATGGCCCAAGTACCTGGGCCAGCCTCTGCTGCTTTCCCAGGAGCATTAGCACGGAGCTGGGACTCGAACTGGTGCTCATATATGATGCTGGCAGTACAGACAGTGACCTAACTCTCTGTACAACATGGTAATGCTGCCTACCTCGACTTATCTACCCCACCACCCCCTTTAAATTTATTTAACCAGGAGAAGGAGAGGGAGAATAAGAGGACATTCCCATCTGATGATCTAGTTCCCAAATGCTAGTAAGGTGGGGCTGGGTTCACCCAAAGCCAGAAGCCTGGAACTCACTGCAGTCCTCCTCTGGGGATGGCAGACACCCAAGTACTAGCACCGTTGTCTGCCGCCTCCTGGGGTCTACATTAGCAGGAATCTGGAGTCAAGAGCCGAACCCAGGACTGAAAGTCAGGCACAGGGATGTGAGTCCTAACCAGCATCATGCCAGATGCCTGGATTTCCTTATGTTCATTATTCGCACATTCACTTGGATGATTGAGAAGCAACACCAGTTTGTTAAACTGTATTTTAAAGTTATGTTCCTTTAAATCCTTAACCTGCCACTATAAACATTAGGGCTGGATCACTCATGTGGGGGCACCAGGGACACTGTAGAATGTTTAACAGCACCTCCAGTCTCCCCTCCACCCACCCAGCTGTAGCTGCTCCAAACGTCTCCAGATACTGCCCAGTCTTGCCTGAGCAGCAAAACCTCTCTTGTGATGAGGACCCCTGTATTTGCGGCAAGAGAAAATAGCTCAAAGGGCTGAAACTGCGTTGAGAAAGTTGGGACGGAAATGCAGCCCTTTGGGCCCACGCATGTACCTGCTCCCAAGCACAAGGCAGGGTCTCCAGGGAAGGCCCATGTCCCCACCTCATGCATCCCAACAGCAGCATTCCACACAGCACTGCTGAGAGCCTGTATCTCATCTGTGCTGCCTGCCGGACCAGAATTTCGACCACTCCTGAACGTCACCAACAACAGTGGTTAAAATAATTCTCATTCCAGGCCCTTCCCTAGGGTCAGCCCCCATTTATCAGATCCTGGGGCTGCCTGAGCTCCCTGGAAGGCAGACAAAGGAAGGTGGAGCCCATTCAGAACCGTCAGTAAAGCCGGGAAGGGTTTTGCATGGTCTGGGCCAGCCCTCCAGCTCGCCAACAGGGAAACCGAGGCCCAGAGAGTACGATGCAGCGATATGTTCCAGACCGCTCAGCCTGCAGTATCAAGGAACTCAGTCTCCTCCAATACCACACTGTGGACGGCTACAGAAAACGCAGAATACGAGGCAGCGGCTTTCAACACTCAAAATCCGTGGGAGCAAGGCTACACACATGGCCACACGGCAGGTCAAGGGGAAGCCAGGCTGTTACCACCTGTGCCCCCAGCACCCAGCAAGTCTGGCTATCCCGAGGCTCCTTAGTGTGGGCTATTTCCCTACAACTCTCTCTCCTCAATGTCCCTTTGCAGAACTCACCTCCTTCTCCCAAGATTACGAATGAGGAAGTTCAACGGCCAAGCTTCCTGGTTCATGCAAAGTTGAAGACTGTCAATTAAACAGACACCAGAAAAAAAAATTCAGCCTGACTGTGACACCTTGGTGTCAATGTTGCTCAGGGGATCAGTCACCCACACCTCCCTCTGTGCATTCCTCAGGGCACCCTGGGATGCAGCTCAGATCATTCCAGTGTTCAGAGGCCATGTGCTTGGGAACTGACATGCCTGTGGGCAGAGGGCTTCATCAAGTGCATCCCACCCAAAGCCTAGAAGGCTGCCTCCTCAACAAGCCACTACTCACATGAGCAAAGCCAATGACATGCCAGTCGTCCTAACGCTGTGGCTGGGAGAGCGAAGCCAGGGCAGGCCACTGGGACACACAACATGGACACTTAATCATTCAGTAGGAGTCTGTCTCTGGCCATTAACCCATAAAGACGATGATTGAGGTCTGATCATCTTAGAAGGAAAAATCTAGAAACAACCTGTACGCTTCTAATTGTGCATCATTCTGGGGAATGTGAAGAAATCTTTTTTCCTGCTGTGACTATTGTGTTATTGTTGGCTACTGCTATTCCTCCCTGTTCCTGTGACTCATTTATACAGTAACCCTTACCACAGGGCTACATGTACAGGGCAGGAGGGCGCTTCAGAACATTGACATCTTTTAACCATTTTACAGCAACTTTTTTTCAATGCTTTTTAAAGGTCATTTATATGACAGGCAGAGGGAGAGAGAGAACAAGTGAGTGAGCAAGTACCCATTGGTTGGTTCCCTCCCCACACGCCCTCAATGGTCTCCTAGCTGCAGCTGAAGCCGGGAGCCAGGAGCCCCAGTCAGATATCCCATGGGAATGGCACAAGCCCAGATCTCTGTGCCATCAGTGCTGCATCCTAGGGTCTGTGCTAGCCGGAAGCTAGTCAGGAGCACAGCTGGATGGCAAACCCACACACTTGGAAATGATGCATAGTGCCTGTTAGGTCAAAGCTCACCCCATGAACTTTCCAAAGCCCCTCTGCACACAGGGTTTGTACCACACGGGACTTCAGACATCAGCTAGAGTTCTAGAAACAAATCTAGATCAGCGGGGATTTTTGTTCTATCAATAAGGCACCGTTCACAGACTCTGGCACACAAAACTCCCAAGCTAGCCACCCAAGGATCTGACACGATAGCCAAGAGCCAGCTTCTGAGAGCCTTGTGCCCCAGCACACACTTGCAGAGCTGCCAAAGGAACAGTAGAGTCACTAAAGGCTGTGAAGTCCAAACAGGAAAGTCATTGAGAGCCGTAGCAGCCTTGTGGGAAAGCTGGCATACATAGCAGGTGACACGAACAGGGCCTGGAATGGTGACAAGATGAACACAGCATCCATGACCCCAAGGGAACAACCCAGGATTGTGCGCACTCTGCCCCCTTCAAGCTCTATAGCCCTCTGTGACACCACAAGCTCAACACTTTTGACTGCACCCAGGAGAGCCTCAAGGGTCCACTGGTTGTGACACATCACCTCCAAAGACAAAAATCAAGAACACCCGAGCTCATTTCTATTCCACTTTAAAGGTTTATTTCTTTATTTTTAAATTTGAAAAACAGACCAGACTTACAGAGAGAAGGAAAGACAGAGAAAGATCTTTCATCTGCTGATTCACTCCCCCCCCCCACCGCCGCCAAATGACTGCAACAGCCGAGGTTGAGCCAATCCAAACTCAGGAGCTTCTTCTGGGTCTCCCGTGTGGATGCGGGGTCCCAAGGAGTTGGTTCATCCTTTGCTGCTTTCCCAGACACAAGCAGGGAGCTGCATGAGAAGTGGAGCAGCTGGACAAAAACCGGCACCGCTATGGGATCTTGGCACTTGCCACCATGCTAGGTCCTCTCCTCCACTTTAGAGTGATACTGAATACTTGCTGAGTATCAGATCCATGCTTAGCGGGGTGTATGAGGGATGGCCCTCCTTTCTTCAGGAAGGCTCTGCTGTGTACCTGTTCTGTGCATGCACCTTGCCAAGCCCAGGGAACTGACAGAGCAGCAGCATGTGGGAGCTGCCAGGCCAGGCGGGAGGACCTTAAGAATGGTGAGCAGGAAGTGAACACTGCAGATCCGCACTGTGGGTAAGCAACAGCGCAGCGTTCTCCCTCACCCGACGTTCATTTATGCACTAATCCGCCATGGTTTACCAAGCGCTTACATGAACACAGTCCCTTTAGCTGACACAGACACGTTGCTGAGAACGACTGGGCTAGAGGCCCACACAAAGCCAGGGTAAGCCATGTCTGCGGTCCCAGAGAGACGCTGGGGAAGGAAGATGAACAAAGCAGGCTGGGATAAGGTGGTGCTTCAATCCAACCCACGTCGCCCACGGCCACCCTACTGTAAACCCAGAGTCCACACAGCACACCTAGTGGCATGGGAGGTGTGTGACATGAGCAGGTATGGCCAAGTTCCCCGAAACCTTGTTCACAGAAACAAACGGCCACTGGCACTGGCCAGGGGCCATAACCCACTGACCGCTGGCCCAGAACCTTCTTCCCTCAGTATCTGCCTGGTTTCTGTTCAGACATTATCTCCTGAGAAGGCCTCTCCCGGACACATCCTCAGGCCCATGCACCGCTCTCCACCCCTGACCCTTCTGGTTTTTCTCACGACCTTTCTCACTGCCAGATCTGAATACGTGCCTGCAGCCTGTCTTGCCCCTGGCGACGCAGGGCAAAACCCTGCTGTTTGGCTCATCACCAGCTGAGGTGCTCAGCAAGTACCTGCTGGGGGTGTGGCTGAGCAGGTGGCTCCTCCACTTGTACGTGTCACCCAGCAACGGCCATGGCTGGGAAGGACCTTTGGGTCAGCAGGATGCTGGACCTCCGCCCTGTACCAGGCATGCTGGGTACATGGCCACCCCACAGACAGCTCAGGCCAATGTGTCTTTCTCTCTTTTTCTCTCTTTTTTTCTTCTACTTTTTTTCATCTCTCCTTATCTTTTCCCCCCAGGCCCCCTTCTTTCACTCTTAAACCTTAAGAGAAACAGGACAGGGCAATGGTCACTGGTCTTCAGTCCCAGGCCCTGGCTCTGGCTCTGGGGTACCAACACCAAGAAGATTTGATAAGCAACAGCATTTTCTCTTAGGATCTTCTAGAACATTGCACACACAGACGAGAGTAAGAAGCAGCGGCCTGGAGAGCGCCTCCCCTCAACCCCCTCATCCACTGAGAGCCAGGTCCACTTCCTTCTGGAGGTTGACAAAAATGTCTCTCTGCTGCTCGCTGTCGGGTCCTACCTCCTGCTGTATGCAGAACTGGTTTCTTGATGTCGATGTGGTGAGATCTGCCTTCTTAAACCTCAGAGCTTTCCAGAAAGCCCAAAAAGCTCCACAGTGGTTGCAGTCCAGAAAGCAGTCATTCCCCCAGCTCGGCTCGCTCTCAACCTCCTGAATCCCAAGCCAGCCCATCACCAGTGCCCACTGTGGGTTTGCCAAGGCCAAGGCAGACTTAACAGGACTGCCTGGCTGTAGTTGGAGAACCTCCCCGTTCCACCCCACCTTACAAAGCTCTACCCTAAAGCACAGCCCACCAGACCTCGGCGCTGTTCGGGGCCCTGGCCACTCGTTTTCTGCCTACCCCCTTCCCTGGACACTGCTACAGGCTCTCCCTGCAGCCGGGAAGAGCTGGGCCTCCCAGGCACGCTGGAAGAGTTTTCGGCCACACTTTCTGTCCAACTGGTTCCGCCCTTTATTTTTGTTTCAGGGAGGATTACCGTCATGGCGAGGCACAGGCAACATAGGCAGGAGTGGGGAGAAATCCACCTGCACTTGACCCTTAACCCCTTCAAGTGACTGCAGACTCAGCACAAGAAACTGTGTGCCTCACAAGACAGAACGCCCAAGGGAAGAGCCCAGCTGTGACAGAACAAATGGCTCCATGTGTGGCCAGCGGCTGCGAGCACATCACCGTGTCCAGAAAGTGTCGCAGACAGGAAACAGGAAGCAATGTCTGTTATGAGGGAAAAGGAAAGTGGTTTTCCAGTGGGACTCCAGGGACTGGCTGTGGCCCGAGGACCAGAAAGGCACAGGCGCTTCCTACCTGGGCAGTGCTGGTCACTGCTGTTGGCTGTGCCCAAGGTGTGACCATAGTATCAGTGCCTCCACCTGGAGATGGGGGGGACCCACCAAACCATACCCAGTTCCTGGGTAGTAGCTTAGCACTTAGTCCACAAACATCCTTATGTCTTCTGAGCAACCACGGGGCTACAGTGCCAGGAGCCCACTCCAAGAAGGTGAGCACCTGAGGGCCTCACCATCCAGACCAGGACGCATTCTGTGGCTACTCATGGGTAAGCAGCACACATCCGCACAGCAGGCAGACGGACTCAGTGTAACAGCACATTTGCCAACAGGAACCTGTGAGTGTGCCAGGCTGAAGCCAGCAGCCAGGAACTCAACTGCACCTCCTACATGGGTGGTGGCATTCCAAATCCCTGGGCTATCATCCTTCACCTGCCAAGACTGCACCAAGCAGAAGGCCACGGCTCCTGCTGGTGCTCTGACATGGGCCTGGTGCTCTGCTGGGCCACAATGGCTGGCCCCACTTGTTTTCTTATGGTAACTAGTTCTTGAGGGGAACGTCACAGACTGGGGGGGGACTCAGCAGACAAATCTGTCCCGGTCTCCAGTGCCAGCCACTGGTCCTTACTTGAAACTTACCTTGGCTATTTCTGCATTTAATTACATTTTTAAAAAGGTTTTTTAGGTGTATTATTAATTTTTTTATTGGAAGGGCAGATTCATAGAGAGAAGGAGATACAGACAGAAAGATCTTCCATCTGCTGATTCATTCTCCAAGTGGCCACAATGGAAAGAGCCAAGCCAATTCGAAGCCAGAAAGCCTCTTCAGGGTCTCCCACACGGGTGCAGGGTCCCACGGTTTTGGGTCATTCTCTACTGCTTACGCAGGCCACAAGTAGGATCTAGCTGGGAAGAGGAACACGAGCTGGGAAGAGGAACATGAACCGGCGCCCATATGGGATCAAGAGTGAGGATTTAGCCACTGGGCCATCGTGCTAGGCCCTCTGCATTTAATTAGTAAGAATGTATAAAGAGTTGCTTCCTCTTTTTGGCTCAGTTACGAGAGAGGACACCTGTGAGACTTTCCCTGTCCTTGTTAAGGCAAGGAAGTCAAGGATAAATCAAAGGCTTCTCAACAGGAAACCATCCCAGGTGAGGAAAACCAAGATTTTTTTTTTCAATGAAAATGTGAGAGAAAGTCTTCATGAAGAAACGGCTTGTGACAGGGAGAAGAGAAAGGTAAGTTAGCAGGCTTCTGCAGGACTGGCCTATTCCAGCATGTACAGGGTCTGTAAGACAAAGTGCAGGTGTGACGGCTCCTTGCTGGCTTGTGTTCCTTCTTGAAGACAACTTCTTCAGCAAGAAAGCCTCAAGGTCAGAGAGACCGGGGTGATGTTTGGGAGAAGGGTCGCTTTTTTCCCTCTGAAATCAGGCACAGGGGGCCAGCACTGGACCCACGGGCTCATGCCAGAGGGACAAACAGGCCAGGCAGACAGGCAACACTTTCCGCAAACCGCAGGCTTGGAACCGGGCTCTGTGAGGAAGCCTCTCTGGGGGGTAATGTTGTGACAGCTCCAAGCTGGTGGGGCTACCAGTCACAGGGCCACCTGCTACCTTGAGAGGTGACCTAGAGGCAGGAGCTAATAGTGAGGCCCCAGAAGGCATCACACACACACACACACACACACACACGCCCCATCTTCAGCTGGATTCTCGCCCTGAGAAGCCTGGGTGTCAACCATGGGAACAAGCTCATCGGAGGCCACACGTGGTGCCGGCCACGTCACGTCTCCTGGGCACTGGCTCCCTGGGGAATGTGTGAGTGGCTCCCCTGGGGCAAACAGCAGTTGCTGGAGGTGAATCATAAGCAGGGCTCTCAGCTCTCTCAGCCCTGGCTCTGCGGTTTCCACCCATTACTCAGCCTTCTCCCTGAGCTCATCCCACGGCTGCTGCTCCCAGGCCGAGTGCTTGGCTGGGCTCCGGGAGTGCCTCTTCCCCAGCACTGCCTCCCTCCTCTTCTAGACTCCAGCCCATACAAGCTGTTCTGGGGATGGGGAGAAGGGAAACGGGATGAGGGTGCGGGTGGGGAGAGAGATAAAGAAAACAACGTGTCCTCTGCTGAACATCAAGTTCAGCTATAGGGTGGCCTTTTTTTTGTTTTGTTTTTAAAGATTTACTTATGTATTCATTTACTTGCAAGGCAGAGTTACAGAGATAGAAACAGAGAGAGGAATATTGAATTTTCCATCCACTGGGTCACTCTTCAAATGGCTGTGTTTTAACCAGGTAAAAACCTAAAACTCCAACCAGGTCTCCCACATGGATGGCATGGGCTCAAGCAGCTGGGCCATCCTCTGCCACTGAGCATTAACAGGGAGCTGGACTGGAAGTGGAGCTGCCAGGACTCCAAGTGGTACCCATATGGGTTGCCAGCTTAGTCCACTGGGACAGGCACCAACCCCAGGTTGACCTTCTTAAACCAACAGTGACAGCCACTCTGTTCTCCCCACACCACAGCCCCAGGCTGTGTTTCTGTTGGGACCTGGGATTTGGGACATTTGATGGATCCTGATTGCCTTAAATCACTTCTGGAACAACGTGGAACAAGGTAGACAAACATAACAGGTGAAGTAATAGACAAACTTTCCCCACTCCGCCCCACCCTGGGAGAGAGGAGGAGAGATGGAGAGTGGGCAGTCAGGTGCCTCCTCCTCTCCCAACTCACCCCACCCCACGGCCCCATTCAACAGCTTGAAGGTCCTTACGGAAGATGGGCTCTAGAGAGAACATCCAGGACACACTCTCCTGAGGCTCAGGGTCTCTGGGTGAGAACACAGCATACGTGTCACTGAAGGGTTTCAGAAAATTCTGATTCCGCGACCTCTCCCCTTCTCTCACTCCTTGAGTCTTTACCTTCCCTTTGCTACAGGGCAGGGAGCTTTACTTCCATCAGCTCGAAGCCCCACAACACTTTTGTCCTGGACACTTAGTCCTACTCTTTCAGGAAAGGACTCATGGTTTCTATAAAGGCCCAGATAGGGCCGGTTTACAACTCCGCAGGCCCTGCAGCCTCCTTCCGCTGGTGCAGGGGCAGCAATGGACCATATGCAAATGAAGGGGTGTGACAAAGTGCCACTCAAACTTTCCTGATGGGACACTGACATTTAAATTTCATGTCATCACCCTCTTAAAAGGAGGCTGTGTGTATGTACAGAGCAGGAGGGGATCTCAGGGTGGAACAGGAGGAGAAGAGGAGGTCTGTATCCTAGTCCCAGAGATGCCGAGGCCTCCCAAGTGCTTTCTCCACAGAAGCGATGGATACTTCGTTGAGGATTGTCAGTATGGACACTGAGAACCAAGACCCAATCCTGACTACCTAGGAGATCACAGGGAATATGAATGCCCTCGGAGGCTGGGAACTCTGAGGTCAGTCATTTCCTATTGGATTTCCCACACGGGACAGTAGCAGCCCAAAACCCTCTCATAGGGTCTGCTGACATCAGAACTACAGCCAGGAGCCCCAGGTGGTACTCAGAGATAAAAGGGTTGTAAATTTCCTTCTGGACTCAAGAGAGGAGCTTTCTCTGGTCCTTATCTAGTTCCAGCCTTGGCTCCCAGGCCTGTCTTAACCCAGCCATCAGGGTTGCTTGTGAGCCCCAAAATCAGTTCAGATAGACAGAGACTAATAAAGGTCAGCTAGCTGATAATCACTCAGCTTGTTCCTTACTGATCAGGCTTCCCATCTGGCTTTTCAGAAAGACTGGAGAGACACAGATACAGAAAGTCTGGAAGAGCCAGGGGAAAGGCCAACTAGTCTATAATCGCTCAGCCTGTACTTACTGGTCAGGCTCCCTATTTGCTTCTCCTGGACTTTACTAGGTAAGAAGCAGAGTTAAATTCTTCCTCACTCACTGGGTTGTTGGAGATTTCCCTGCTCACCTGCCTAAAACTTCTCTATTCTTCAATTGTTACAACGCAAAGTTCTGTAAAACCATGCTTAACCACTATAAACTGCAAAGTTTAAATTGTGGCTTAATTTTCTCCCCAAAATACTTTATCAATTTATGACTGTTAATGCTAAACAAGATGTAACTGCATAGAAACTTTGATGTTAAGTTTGTACTCAGCTGTTATATATGATGAATGTTTAAAAAAAATAAATTTCATGTCATCTTCACATGTCATAAAAATCTTCCTTTTAAAAGGATTTTAATGTGAAAATGGTTGTGAGCTCTGTAGCTGTACAAAGAACAGGTGCAGGCTGGTTTCGCAACAAAAGCCGTAAGTCTGCCGGGTCTTGGTCTAGAATTAAGAATTTAAAAGAAAACCCTCTGACAGTCCTTCCTCATGACAAGAACTCCAACAGGCACAATCCCAGCTAACACGGATGAAAAGGGCCCGCCTGCTGCCTCTCGCTCTCCCATGTGCAACCGAGCAAGGTAAATATTCTCTCTGTTCTTCCCCGTCCTGGTAGAAGGCTGGGGCAGAAACTCACAGGCAGACAATGAGCTCCCACAGTTGACACAGCAAGGACGTGAACTTGAGGGATACGACTGTGCAAAGAGACGTGAGGCACCCTGAAATCTGGAGGTGACGACAGGAAGGGGCCTTGGAAACTGTACCTGGGCTGTGTAACAGCAGTTCAGAACCGCCCCCCCCCCCCCCAGGCACAACATCCATCTCCCTTGGGTGCCACTTCCTCCTCACGGGAAGCATAGCTCAAATGAACCTCGTGCAGTTTAGAATGGGGGGGGGAGCGAGGCAGGCCCGTGGGTGCCGCAGACAAACTCGGCATTGAAGCTGCGTCACACTGTGGTGAAGGAGCCAGCTGCAAAGACATGAGCCCCGGGGTGTTCTTCATTCTGTGTCATTGCCACGGGGCCCCACAAGCAGAGGTTGGCCTCCAGCCGCTGTGGTCTCCCCAAACCCACCTAATTCTGTCCTTCTTCCCAGCCTCCGCTGCCCAGCCTTGATGCAAAAAGAAAAATTCTTCCTGTAGCTACCACCCAGACAAAAATCCATTCAAAGCGCCGTTCCCCCACCCCCACTCCCCCCACCGGCCCTAGTCAGGGAAAAGAGCTGGGTGGCTGCTTTGAGCTCCTTTTCAGGCCCTCTGCCCAATTTCTTTTCCATTGCCGGGCACCAAGGCCCATCTGGGTGGAAGAGCACAGCCCTTGGCTGCCGCTGGGCCCGCCACACCCGGTGGAAAGCCACGGGTGCTGGATGCAAACCGAGCAAAACGGAGCAAAGCCGTGCCTGCTGGAGCAGCCCTCCACCCTGCAGACACGCACGCGGCTTTCCTAATCCTTGTAGCTTGGGCAGTAGGGCGGCCGGACTGCCTGCCACGGAGCGCTGGAGCCACAGACCAGCCTGGAAGGCGAGCTTCTCATTATGTAAAACACTTGGCTAGGTCCTCCTCCTTCTCATCCTGCAGGCAACTTTGTATCCGGTTTGGGAATTCCAGAAACATCTGTGATCGTGTTATACCCAATCACACATACGCAAGCTGAAGGGCTCGGTCATGTCCCCACCTGTGGTGTCTTGTCACTACCCCTGAATGGTGCCTACGTCCTTGTCCTCAGCTCAGCAGCAAGACACAAAGCCTCGGCAGACAACCCCATACCCAGGACCAGGCCGCTCTGCCTGCTGCATCCGGCTCAGACCAGGCGCCACACTGCCCTTCCAAGGATGAGAGATGCCACGGGTGGGGGAGGCCTTGTTGCAACAGGCCAAGTCCTCTACCCAGACAGGCAGCACAGGTAAAAGATTTTTTTTTTTTAATTATAAAGACAGAAGAGCAGAGAGATCTTCCACCCACCGGCTTAGTCCCTAAGTAGCTGCAAGAGAAAGGACTGGGCCAGGTCAAAGTCAGGAACCAGGAACTGCACCCAGGTCTCCCACTCCAGCGGCAGGGGCCCCAGCACGTGGGTCATCTCTCTGCTGTCAGCAGGGAGCTGGATTGGAAGCACAACAGCCAAGACTAGAACCAGCCCTCTGACATGAAATGCAGCCACCGACAGAGGCAATTCTCCCTGCTGTGCTACGATGCTGACCCTGGATCCTCCTCTGGCCTCTGTCCCTGTGTTCACGATGTCCGGCCAAGGAAGGGGCTGGTGGAGCAAGCGGGTGCAAGCATGCTCAGGGCTCTCGGAAGCAGCCCCGGCTGAGTCTCCTGCCATTCCAGGCAATGCTGGATGACCTCCAGGCAGGGCAGAAGAGAACTCTGAAACAGAAGAGTCTACATCGCACCCAACATTTCCCCGGGCTTCAATGTGCTACACGGGGGAGGAAAACAGGATTGCTGGCATTGCAGGTAACACATCTCAAGACCGAGTGACATCCAGGCTGGGCTTCCCCAGGGATGTGACAGTGAATAGCCATGGCCACAGCAGCTCTCAGCCCCAGTAGGACATTCCAACTTTCTCTGTCAGGCTGCCCTCCTGTCCTCCCCATCCAGGCCCATTCACCCTTCACCTGTCTCAGCCCTGCTGTGCTCTCCAGGGAGCCCCTCTTTTTTTCTTTCTTTAAAAATTTACTTGTAAGAGTTATCAGAAGGTAAAGAGATGCGACAAGAAATTGATTTTCCATCTGCAGGTTCGCCCTCCTCCCCCAGCTGGTCACAACAGCCAGGAGCCAGGAGCTTCATCTGGCTTCCCATAAGGGCAGCAAGTGCCCAAGCACATGAGCCATCCTTGACTGCTTTCTCCGAGGAGCTAGAATGGAAGTGGAGCAGCCAGAGCAAATAATGGCATCCAGACAGACAGCAGCTTTACCCACTATGCCACCATGCCAGCAGTGCAAGGCCTCCTTGAAACTTTCCTTCCTCTGACAACTGTTACATCTCCCCAACACTCCTGGGGCTCAGGCCCACGAGGCTTGTCTGCAGAGCCCGTGAAGGCAGGGACCCGGATCTCCCTCCTCTCGGCTTCAAGTTGGACTTTCATATAGGATTTTGTTTATACAGGTGGTGATATTTTTTTCCTTTCTTAAACGCATACATTTCAGGGCCAATGTCCTAGCACAGCCATTGCCTGCAATGCCTGCATCCCATACGGGCATCAGTTCGAGTCCCAATTGCTCCACTTTCAATCCGGCTTCCTGCCAATGTGCCTGGAAAAGCAGCAGAGGACAGTCCAAGTCCTAGGGCCACTGCTTCCATGAGGGAGACCCAGAAGAGGCTCCTGGCTCCTGGCTCTGGTCTGCCCCAGCCCTGGCCATCATGGCCATTTGGGAAGTTAACCAGAAATAGATAGTGAGCACTCTCTCTCTCTCTCTCTGTAACTCTGCCTTTCAGATAAATACAGTTTTTTAAAGTCAAACCAAAACACTTATTTCAACTAGTTCAACTAGACATGAGCGAGGTCAGAGAGGGGAACTGGCTGTTTCTGCTTCCACACCAGTTGCTGTATTTGCCCATGTCCCATGGGAAATGAACCTGCACACACCCAACAGTCACCCTAATTCCAACAGTACCATCTGTGTCTGGTCCTATTTCCTTCCACAGGTCCTCCTAGGCTCCTTCCTGGGATATGCTTAAACTAAGAAGTTTCTGGGGACTAGGCATAAAATAGAATCCAGCCAGGCCTGGGAATATATCAGGAGGCAAGGAGAGCTATGACAAGCCCAAGGAGCCTGTCACAGATCCAAGCAGACCTTGGAGATGCAAACTTCCCAAGGAACATCTCCAGTTTACGCGCTGGCAGCTAACTCAGGCCATGTTTGTATGAGGTGTAAGTACAAATTAAACACCCCCAGGTCCAGGCCCCTGAGACTGCCAGCTCGCAAAGCCTGCTCCTGAAGAACACCTTTCTGGTTGAGATCAGGCAGCAAGACAAAGGGAAGCGAGTCCGAGGATCCCGAGCTTATGACGGACTCTGGGGCTGAAAGCAGCTTTGCAGGCGTACAATGTCAGCTTCTAAACGGGAAGCAATTTCAAGCAGCTTTTACGCAAATCCTGGGCTTGGGTCCGTGATGCCCGCACAGCGTTCCAGGATTTAAGGCTTGCCGGCGAAAAGAGACAGTAGAAATGAAACAGTCATGTTTTTCTAATAAAGTTCCTCAAGTGCTCCCCTTAAGTAAATGCAGCTCTGATTCTCAAGTCATAATGACAACAATAAATTAGAGAGCACGGCCCCGGTGGCTTCCAGCTTGACGCTGCTCTCTGGCAGAACATCCGAAGATTCAGAAGTCAGACCTAACTAGGAGGAACGACCCTGGTAAGTAGGGCCGGCAGGTCTCCCACTCCTTTTTCCGTCCCGTCCATAAAACAAGATGATTTACAAGTACGGCGGGGGAGGGGGGGGCCCTTCGTTTCCCTTCTGCAAAATTGATTTCTTTTTAATGGATTGCCATCCTCTCCTGCCTCTCATCTCTGCCTCCCCTTGTTCGAGCCCCCATGCCTGCCCCAGCTTCTTCTTCTTCCTCCTCCTCCTCCTCCTCCTCCTCCTCCTCCTCCAGTCAGCTTGTCCAGGTGGCAGAAGACTACTGGCCCAACAAGATGGTAAAAAAAAAAAAAAAAAAGAAAGAAAAAGAAAAGCCAAAGAAACAAGCGAGGTTATAGCAGCAGAGGAAGTGGCCTTCAGACTGCAGGGGCTAGACTGGGCAGATGTGGGATTTCCTAGGCATCCACCTGGCTTTTATTGGGGTGTGAGAGAAACTTTTTAATGGGAGTACGTTTCGCCTTTGGTGAGGAACTGGAATGTGGCACACAGCGGTAGCAGGGGCACGGGGCTAGGAGTGAGAATTCCCCATCCGGGAGACACAAATGATTTATGCTTCTTGCACACGGCTCGGGGACTAATGGGGACTGGGATCTATAATTAGACAACCACCGCAATTACTCCAAATTCCTACCCTTTCTTGCTCCTGCCCCATTCTTGTCTTCTCCAATAAGCCACTGCGCCAAACCCTAGAGGGAACAGGTTAGAAAGTGAAGGAACAGCTCAGAATTGACATGCCTGGGACCACAGGAAGCTCTGCTCCTCGGGAGGGGCGGGGGAGAAACCCCTCCATGCAAATAACAAGGAACACTCCTCTGTCACACTTGACAAAGCTCCTTCAAGGTTAGCAGCTCGGTCTGCCCCAGCAGAGAGGCCCGCAAGGTCCGTGGGGCTGGCTGGGGACGCCCAGAGAGGCTCACTTGCTCTGCATCCCACAGCTGACCGGCCCGCCTTACTGCAATGCCTAGAATGAACCCCCTAGGCCTCCCGCCCTGTCCCCTTTGGGCTACAATCACATAAATCAGCTTTTCCTGGTGTGCAACAGAATCTCATGGGGCAATTTCTACTGCTCATCTTAGCAGGTCCCCAGCTCCTCAATTCTTGCTTTGGTAACTATGCCTCTTAAAGCCATCAGGGGTCAGTGGGTCCAGGTCCCAGAAGGCAAAAAGAAAAATCATCAATACCTAAATCAAGCATTGCTAGTGAAAGCGGAAGGTGCAAAGGAGCACTTGACCACTGGGAGGCCCAGGGACAACCAACTGTCCAGTGTGGATTCTGCCAAGTTGCATTTTTTTAACCAAACCCTCTTGTCCCACAACTCAGAATTCTGTTCTCTTTCTGCCCGTCAGGACCCAAATGCCTCCGAGTCTTCCAACAATTCCAGCAGGAGACTGCCCGGCGTGGTGGACACCAGGCCACCCAAACCTCATCTGTAAGCTCTGTGCTGACACCCCGGGGGCCAGGTGAAGGACGTGCTATGGGCATCAGGCTCCGGATGCTGCTGAGTTGCTCAGGAAGTGAGGTCTCCAAGGCCGTGTCCACTCTGAAACAATGGACACGCTCACCCTGGCTGGTTCACGACTCCAGCCTGGAGGTGCAGGTGTTCAGTGCCGCCTGGCTCCTGACCTGGGATCTTCTCACAGGCAGAAGGTTTTGGAAAAAAAAACCTAGACAGGACCCTTCCCTTAAAAACGAACATAGCTACCAGGGCCAGTGTTGTGGCACAGTGTATAAAGCTGATCCCTGTGGTGCCAGCATTCCCTGTGGGCCCAGGTTCATGTCCTGGCTGCTCCATTTCCAATCTAGTTCTCTGCTAACAGCTGGGGAATGGTATTGGAATATACTCCCAATTGCTTGGGTTCGCAGGGTCATTCACCTGAGAAACCTACATGAAGCCCCTGGCTCCCAGCCACTACAGTTATCTGGGTGGGCAAACCAATGGTTGGAAGCTCTCTCTCCCCCTCCCACCACCATGTCAACTCTTTCAAAATAAACAAATCTTTTTTTTTTTTAATTGAGCTAGCTGTGATGTTTCGCTTGGATGGCCTCTCTGCCCCCTCATTATCCCCATCAGGTGCTTGGCCTGGCTTCCGGTCTTGGTCTCCGCTGGCTGCACTCAGAGAGCCAGCAGTAGCTAACATGAGCAAGGCAGGGACTACATCATTCACAAGCTGAAGGGCAGGCCATGTGCAGGTTCGGGAAGATTCTTTCTGGGAGAGAAGAAACACACGGGACAAGCGCTCTGACAAGGGCTCTTTACTGTTGGCTCTAATGACACGGAGGCTGGCTCACTGTGGAGACGTCAGGGCTGTCTTGGGGGTTCTGAGCAGCAGTATCTGTGGCTTTGGCCCACTGGAAGCTGGGGGCACCCCTTGTGCTCCCCAAGCTGCTACAACCAAGATGTTTCCAGGCACTGCTGAGTGTTGCCCAGGGGCCAGGGTATGGGGGCAGCGAGATGGGCCCCGGGGGCCATTGCCGGTCTTAGGGCGGAGATGGAGAACAGAACCAACAGGAACCTCAACAAATGGCACCCCATCAGGGACCTCCAGGTGCCAGCAGGAACCTCAACAAATGGCAGGGCATCGGGGACCTCCAGGTGCCACCAGCAGAAGGCACAGCAGAAGAGAGCGCCCTGGCAAAAGGCTACTTGCAGAGGTTTCGGGGCTGAGCAGAGGCAGCAGGAGGAGTCCCCCCACAAGCCAAGCCTGCACCCCAATGTCTCAGCAAAGCCAAGGGCCCTTTCTGAAGCCCTAGCCCCTAAGGGGAGGCGGGGGTGGAATCTCTGCTGAGTCAGTTCCGGCTCCTTCTCTGCCCACCAGGGCTCACCCCACCTCTCCCGACACGTCTAACGAAGATGTTTCTCACTGGCTTTGGAGGGAAGCCTGAACGGGCTTCACCAGCTTTTCCTTGACCTGGGCAGGTGCCGGCACAGGTCCTGAACGTTTTGCTAAGCTGGCAGGGAGCAAGGAGCCTGATTAGATGCTGAGGACAAAGCGGCCCAGGAGAAAGGGCTGGGGTGGCAGTGTGCAGGGGGTGGGCTCCGACTTATTGAGAGCAGGCACGGAAGCCATGTGTGAGCTGGTGGAATGCGGGGCCCTTTCTTGTGTGTTCATTCGCTTGAAACAAAAGCGAATAGAGTGGACGGCCAAGGGGTCAGGGGGTGGGGAGAGCCGCAGCCAATGGGTTCCTGCAGACGGGCCCAGCGTGTGGGGGAGAGGGGCCAACTATAGGGCGACCACTTGTCCAGGCACTCTAGGCCCCTCCTCGCACCTGAGCTACAGCGAGCAGCTAACCTCACACACCAAATCTCTCCCAGTTTCCTTCTAGAGCTGTAGGGCTCCCGGAGAGAAGCTTTCAGCTGATCAGCTCAGGAAACACAACACTTGAGACATGCTTTACACGCCCGCCAGCCTGGACACCCTGGTGAAAAAAACACTGCCACACAGACACTCACATAATGCACTTAATGCAATGTAATAAAAAATATATATATTTTAAAAAAGTTCTGGGAAAAACAGATTTTGGGGGGGTGCCAAAATTTTTTGAAATCCATGAGCAGTTTCCTAATTTTTTGTACACAAATCACATTTCCTGTGAACTTTCATGAACACCCTGACAGGCACGGATTTCAAATTGTTGCCACCAAAATCAACTTACCTTTGAATTCCGTTTTGCACAAATGTTTCCAAGTACCTTCGTATTATCTCACTAATGACTTTTGACACGCGTTGCACACTACGATGGAGATGATGGGGTACAGGTTGAATTTATACACCATTAATAATTAGAAATGGATCTATAATTGCAAGTGTCCTTTGTTCTTTTAAAGTGACTACCAGAAAGCTTAAAATAACCTTCGTGGCTTGTGGACCTATGCAACTGTGGTTCGTGACTTTTTTTTTTTTTTTTTAAGATTTATGTATTTGTTTTAAAGACAGTGACATTGAAAGACAAGCAGGAGCTTCCGGCTGCTGGCTCACTCTCCAAATGGCCGCAACAGCTGGGGCTAGGCCAGGCGAAAGCCAAGAGCCAGGAACTCCACGGGCCAGGAACTCAGCCACTTGAACTGAGTTCTCTGCGGCCTCCCAGGCCTATCAGCAGGGAGGTGGGTCAGCAGCAGCTGGCCGGAACTCCCAGATAAGGGCTGCAGGCGTCCCAAGCAGTGGCCGACCCGCTGGACTACACCATCCCCCTGCATTTCATGTCTACCGAACAGCGCTACAGCTTCTCTCTCCCCCCAACCTCATGTTTCTTTACCTCTGATCATCTTTTTCAAGAATGTACCCATGACTGTTCGTTGGCCCAAGCCATTCTAGGTACCTTCTGCAAAGCACCAAAGGTGCATCTGCACGGGAACCCAAAATACCTCAGACTCTAGGACAGGAGGTCCCGGATGCTGACGAACCTGACACACATGTGCGGTCGGGAGAGCTGGTCCCAGAGTGGCCCAGGAAAGACACAGCCTCCCCTGTGGGCCTCTGCTGCCAGCTGCCATGTGGGCCTGGGTCCCTCTGAGCACTGGGGCAGCCCTGCTCTCACCTCCCAAACAGAGGTGGCTTTTCTGGTTCTGTTCATTTCCCTCACGGCACTACTGTCCCTCTATAAGGCACGGCTTTCTCCTCTCCTTTCCTGTCTGATCTGTAAGACCAGAGCCTGTGTTAAAAGAGATGGGGCTGCAGACCCCAAGCTAGCCCCTGCCGTGGCCTATGACTGCTTTATGACAAGTTCAAAAGGAAGCAGTGGAGAGGGTTACTCACACCACAAGCCACGGTGTGGGACCTGCAGATAATTTTTCAGTCAAAAGTCCAGGGTAGATAACATCGGTGGCCAGTCTCATGATTCGTAAGGTCTCTCACCAGGGAGCAATTCTGAATCCCCATGGGGCACTGGATGGCACCTGAAATCCATTTCTGATTGTCATTGTACAATGGGGAGGGGTGGCATTTGAGGTAGAAGCCAGGGAGGGTGCCGTGCCCAGAAGAGCCCCCACTCCAAAGCACCCGTCGTGTTAAGGGTGAGAATCTGGACTCTAAGATCTGGAGGAGATCAACACCCCACCCCCACCGTCACACCAAGCCAGAGCTTGCTTCTAAGCTCTGGCATCAAGGACTCATCCTCCCTCAACACCACCTTCCAACACACACACCTGGGAGCGGATCCAGGAAAACCTGAAGGATCAGGGCAAGAGGAACAACTGGGAGAAGAAAAACAATACAAACATGATTAACTAAATTAGCCCCGCTAATTACCCAGTGTCTAACTTAGCACCTGGAGCAACAGCTGCGATTGCACAGACGTGAGCAAACATCAACCCCAACCCAGGCAGGCTCTGGGCATACTGACTCCCTCCCCTCCCTGCCTTCTGCTGGCAGAAGACTTGACTGGGAGAAGACAAAGCCATAAAGCCTGGGAGCACAGCGAGCGGCCACCCTCCGGAGGTGGGGCCCGGGCCACGGCCACCTCAGGCACACCTGTACACCCCGCCAAGGACATTCCCAGAAGAGGCGAATGCTCAGTGCAGTAAAAACCTCCTGCTGGGCTCCGGGCCCAGCTTCCCAAGCTGCTGACGTCTGCAGGCTACCAGTCTCCTGCTCTCCGAGGAGAACGGCATTGCCCCTTTGCCCCCGCCTCTGCTTCAACAGCTTCTCTATTTGGCTTTTCCATGCAGAGTTGCACATCTCAAGTCTAGAAGACATGGTATTTGTGCTAGAAGGTACTCCCTGGAAGACTTCTACTGTTTCTTTATGCGATGTTCTCCCTGAAGCCTCCATGACGTGTCTGCCTAGAAGCCTGCTAAGCCAGCAAGTCTCAGGCCACAGCAATGAAGGCCTCGAGCCTGCTGCGCCAGGCACCTCACCAGTACCTGCAGCTGCTTCCTCCCGTCACCACTGACACACAGCTGCGTCAGCCACGAGCTGCAGCTGGGAGTGCCATGACTCTTACTTAGGGGGCCATATTCAGTTTTCATTTAAAACATGCAGTCGAAGTGATGCCATATTTGACTGGGTTGAAGGAAGTTTTCCACCCCCCTCCAAAGGGTAAGTCCACATCCAAGCCCTCAGGCTCATGGAATTATGTCCTTATTTGAAGCAAGGATCGTTGTGAAGATCTCGAGAGGAAATCATGCTGTGCTACTCACACAGGCCCCAAAGCTAAAAGCAGGTGTCCTTGTAAGAGGCTGAAGCAGAGAGGCAGGCATGCAGAGGCGACAGAGACCACAAGCTAAGGGCAGCCGGGAGCCATGGGGTACTAGAAGAGCCAGCTGGTAAGGGAATACAGTCGTGCCAACACCTTGACGTAGGGCTAGGGGCTTCCACAAGAACCAACTCCTGTGTTTTAAGTGACCTGCATGGCAACAGTGCTTGCCAGAAGCCCCAAGAAACTGATACACATTCTAGTCACCCATGTTGCCTACGGAGCATGGAACTCTGAACTTGAGTCAGGCACGCATCAGTTCACACTTCTATCAGATACTGACTCTACCCAGAGCGCACCCTCTTAGTGGCCCTTCACAACGACCCCACTGTCAATAATCCTTTCTCAACACCTGCCAACATCCCTCCATAGCTTCTTCATCCCGCTTTCCATTTTCTTTTCCCCTCATGTCCCTTCTGCCTTCACCATCACCAATTATATGAGTACACCTGAGTATTTACCAGTCTTTCCTTCTCAATATATTCTCTCCTATTAAGATAAGTTCTGCTTATTTAGGACAAGAACTCCAGCAGTAAGAATGCCCAGCGCGCGGGGCCAGAACCATGGCATGGAAGGCTAAGCCTCTGTCTGTGGCACCAGCATCCCATATGGATGCTTGTTCGAATCTGGCTGCTCCACTTCTGATTCAGCTCCCTGCTAATGCACCTGGGAGAGCAGCGGAGGATGGCTTAAGCGTGTGGGCCCCTGCAGCCAAGTGGGAGATCTGGAAGAAGCTCCTGGCTCCTGGCTTTGGATTAGCTCAGCTCTGGCCATTGCAGCCATTTAGGGCGTGAATTAGCAGATGACACTTTCTCTCTCTTCCCCTTCTCTCTCTGTAACTCTGCCCTTCTTATACAAATAAATATATATTTTTAAAAGAGACACACACCCAGCACCTAGCGGCTTCTTAAAAATAATACTGGATTGAATGAATGAAGTTACGGTCCCTGTCTTCCAAGGTATTCCAGAATTTTCTATGACACTAGAATTCTGAAATACATTTGTGAATTTAAAAAGAAAGAAAGAAAAAAGGTCCCCCCCCCCCCCATGCTCGCTCCCTTTGGGCTACCAAGAACTTTTACTCGGATCATTCTGGTTTTGTGAGTTACAAGTATATCATAATCTCTCTCTGGAAAAAATGGGAATTTTCTTTGCAGGGAAATTCCTGTGCTCCCGAGTGATAAATAATCGCCGAGAATGTCCCTAAATTTTCAACAAGTGTTTTCATGTCATTTTTTTTTTTGCACCTCCTATTTCTAGCACTTTCTCCCAGGAAGGCGGCATCTGATGCCTTGGGGACATGAGCAGAGCCATGACCTTCAGTGCACGGCCAGCAGCTCCAGGTGGACAGCCTGGCCCGAGGCTTGCAATGTTCCTGAGGACACCGAAGATGCTGCTGTCACAAAGAGTCAGTTGAACCTTTTCCACAGGGACCCTGGACCAGAAATGTAACACTTGGTTCATCAGACACACGCAGTTCAACTTTGACAATCGAACACAGCTCCAGTTCTGGTCTTTCCGGAACGCGTAAGCGGATCCTTCTCTCCTTCCCCCCAGGGACACCTCGAAGCAAGTTTCCACTGGGACAGAAAGTGAACCGAAGCCTTTAAGAGGCTGGCTCAGGGGACACGGAAAATCCAAAGATTCTGAGTAACAGGATGTTACCATTTGAAAGGGATGCTGTGATTCCAAAGAAAACCAAAAAAACTATTGGTGGTGCCATCTGCTTTTGTCTGAACGGCTTACAGAATCAGGATGAAGCACCCTGTTCCTGCGTTCCAACTGAAAAATCCCCGATTCACCATCTTGCAATCCCATTTCAAGGACCCCATCTGAAAAGAAACTCGTCCCTCAGACACACAGAGCAACACAGCACGAGCCCCGACAGCATGAGCCCCGACAGCACGAGCCCCTCTTCTTGGGGAAGGCACGCCCCCGTGGCACACATGCTCCAGCAGATAAGGTCCTCCAGCAGACACAGAAATCCACCACCTCGGCTCCCCGGAGAACCTCACCGTGCAAAGCAGGTCCAGGGCCATCCTGCCTGCTGCCCCAGGGCCATTCCCTTCTGGCCTCCAGAGAGCCAGAGCACCGCACAACAGAAGGGGTGACAGAGCACAGCCCAGTTACAACAGGTGGTTGCTGTGCAGACAACAACTGACGGTCCCAAATGGGGGAAAAAACAAACAAACAACACAAAACCGTCATTGATAAATACTGAATACTTGCTTCTGAACTCTACTGGTTCAAATGGAATGAGCTGACCTCCCCTGGCTGATGCTAACAAGAGAAAATCACAGGGCCCTGGTCACGAAGGGTTTCCCAGAGGACCTGGCTGGCCGCCCAGCAGCCATCATGAAACATCCCCAGTGTGCCAGTCCCATCCTTAGGAGAGCGGTATCACGACCTTGTGATAGAGGTGAGAGTTTTGAGGCTCAATCAGAAATGGAATTGTCTTTGTTAAATGACTACATCATTCAGTACTGTCCACACCCCACAGAACCACACACACCACACGTGCACACACCACAAGTGTGCACAGCCTGCATACCACTGACAGAGGTTTCCTACAAAGCCGCTTCCATTTCAGACTGCCTACTTCACAAAGCTTTAACAGTGCTCACTGCCTCAAAACACATCTCCATTCCTACTCTGGCAGCTGATGGCTCTTCACTCCTTAGGACTCCAGGAGGTAAGATGAGCGGACACCTGGGAGCCCACCTTGGTGATCCCCAGCCACGATGTTTCAGCTATTAGACCAGAAACAGCAAATGGTGTGGCGAAGAGCCAGACGGCTTGCCTTGAAACTCCTCAAGTCCGCTGTTACGGCTCAGAAGCAGCCACACGGTACTCACAGCAGTGGGCGTGTCTGTGTTCTACTGAAACTTCGTTTACGACAACAGGTGACACAGAGCGGGAGCTTGGTGCAGCAGGTGGTGCTGGGTTCGAGTCCCGACTCGAATTCTGATTTCAGCTACCAGCTGATACACCTGCTGGGAGAGAATGTCTCAGGCGGCTGGAGGTCCTGCAGCTCACAGGAGGCACCCAGACGCAGTGCCAGGGTGCTGGCCTCTCCCTCTCCTCTCTCTCTCTCCCTCCCTCTCTCCCTTCCTGCCTTTGGCCCTCTTTCTCTTTTTCTTTCCCTCCCTCTCTCCCTGCATTTTTCTCTCTGCCTTTCAAATAAAATGAAAATTAGTACCGCATACAGAAAACGTGCAGGTGACAGGTTGGATTCAATACGTGGGTTGAGGCTTGTGCACCCTGAGGGAGAGCCTCAGTTCCTGGATTCTCAGGCTCTGAAGCCCACGAGGAGAAGCGGCTGCTACCTGCCAGGCAGCTCTTAGGAGTTACTGTGCCAGAGGAGAAGGACAGAGATTTCAGAATCACAGCTCTAAGACCAGCTCTGCCACACATGTTCACATCCACTGGTTTCATCTCCCTAAATGAGTTCTCACAGTGACATCATTTATCCTGTAGGACTGTTGTAAGACTAAAGCTGACCATTTAAAAAATACACGTGCAGGGCCAGTGCCGTGGCAAAGTAGGCTGAGCCTCCATCTGAGGTGCCAGTATCCCATAAAGGGCACCAGTTCATGTTCTGACTGCTCTACTTCTGAGCCAGCTCCCTGCTGGCACATCCAGGAAAGCTACAGAGGATGGTTCAAGTCCTTGGGCCCCAGCAGCCTTGTGGGAGACCCAGAAGAAGCTCCTGGCTCCTGGCTCCACATTGGCTCAGCCCATGGCGGCCATTTGGAGAGTGAACCAGCAGATGGAAGATCTCTGTCGTGCCTTCCCTCTGCAACTCTGCCTTTCCAGTAAAAATAAATACATCTTTACACACACACACACACGCAGACAATGCAGGAAAGTAGGCATGGGTCCAAGATACGGCTGGTGAGACAGAATCATCTTGCTGTCCAACCACCATGACAACGTTCGTGTTTCTCCTGCCAGGAATTGAGTTCTACAGTGTAGTCAAGGACATCTGTGCAGACCCAGTTCCAAGGCTCACATCACAGCACTGTTCTGGACCTTCGCTGCCATCAACAACAGACACCTAGATGTCCCACACAGGGGATTGGTTCCATGACCTAGAACACGCAGGCTGGGTTACCAGACAGAGGAAGATGCTGCTGGGCTGCACTTGTGCAAGCATTCCAGGGGCCCTGCGGGTCTCCAAGACCCCCTTCCTGTGGGCGCTGAGCAGTCAGCAAGACCACCATGACTTCCCTAACAATACTGAGATGGCGGGCACCTTGAGTGCTGAAGTCACATCTCACGATGAACACTGCAGCATGAAGAGGCGGCTGTGTCGGTGGCTCCTCTTGGACAGTGCCACCCTACGCGAGCAATTTGCACCCAAGAATAGCTGGGATGATGCAGGAGAAATGGTTAGTCTTATTCACCCTGGACCTTTCAGCATGCCTTACTTTCCTATCTTCATATAACAGACTGGAAGTGCGCATGAAACATTTTGCACAGACTAGAATGCAACTTTTTGTCCCCCAGAAAAAAGCACCTGGAGGATGGCTGGGTTGCCAGCAAAACTCGCTGTTTTTGGCTTAGCACCACTTGTAGTTTACTGACAGACAAATGATGGGTATTCGCACTTGGGTATCCAGCAGACGTTTTCCCGAGAATAAGTTAGAGAAATCTGTCATTTCGAGCGAAATAATAATTGTGACTGATGATAGCTGGAGCAGCAATCAAGAATGAGAATCTAGGAGACCTTACCTTCGTCACCCTGAGAGTGACAGTCCCCTAATACACAGAGATCTTTCCAACACCGGTGGTGAGACTCAGAAACAGGGTTTTTGCCATTTTAAAGTGAAACGTGTCTGTATTGACCAGACCACCAGGTGATGGTTCAAGATCTGGCATGGGCAAAAAATAAATAAAGTTAAAAAAAAATCACAAGGTTAGGGCTAGCACTGTGGTACAGCAAGTGAAATCTCTGTATGCCAACATCCCCTATGGGCACCAGTTTGAGACTCTGCTGGACATCTTCTGACCCAGCTCCCAGTTAATGTGCCTGGAGAAACAGCAGAAGATGGCCCTAATAGCTTGGCTCCCTGGATCACACGGAAGACCAGGAAGAAGTTCCACACTCCTGGCTTCCACCTGGCCCAGCCGGGGCTGCTGCTGTCACTTGGGAAGAGTATTAGCACACTGAAAAATCTTTCCCTCTTTCTCTCTCTGCCTCTTCTCTTCTCCCTTTAACTCAACCTTGCAAGTAAATATGAAAATATTTTTTTTAAAGATTTTATTATTATTGGAATGCCGGATATACAGAGAGGAGAGACAGAGAGGAAGATCTTCCATCCGATGTTTCACTCCCCAAGTGAGCCGCAACGGGCCGGTGCGCGCCGATCCGATGCCGGGACCAGGAACCTCTTCCGGGTCTCCCACGCGGGTGCAGGGTCCCAAGGCTTTGGGCCGTCCTCAACTGCTTTCCCAGGCCACAAGCAGGGAGCTGGATGGGAAGTGGAGCTGCCGGGATTAGAACCGGCGCCCATATGGGATCCCGGGACTTTCAAGGCGAGGACTTTAGCCGCTAGGCCACGCCGCCGGGCCCAAAAATATTTTTTTAAGAAAATCCAAAATGGTCCAATAAACCTTAATGTACCAGAATAAGAAATTTCATTAAATGATAAAAGTTTATATTTACATTGTAACTAGTTTTAAAAAGTTAAAATTATATATATATATATATATATATATATATATATATATATATATCCTCTATTGAGTTTTGGTCAAATACCAAATAATACAGTCACCATTTTCTAACAGATCCACAAATACAACCTTGCTTTTTTCTAAACACTTCACATGGGTACTTCTAAATGTTCAAGTAAAACAGAATTAAAAGATGTCTATTCTGGCACACACCAAAAAACTAGAAATGCATGCAGGGTTTTTTTTTGTTTGTTTAATAATATGCATCTTCCAGGAACTTCTGAAGTACCCTCATGTCTAGACAAGGCTGGCGTGTTTTTCTCTACAATATTTGTGTCCAGACTGAATGTAGATATGAGAATTCACTCCTTTCCTATTAAGGCAGACATACAGAGCTTTGCGACAATATTTTTAAATGCCACACTTCTCCTGAATTTTGTCTTGCTTTAAGAGATGCAGTTATTTCTCACAAAATATTATAATATTAATATGCAATGGGTTAAAAATTATTATTTTTTAAATTAGGATTCTTTTTAATGCTGAAGGTTAAGGCAGTAAAAATCAATATTTATGCCGTCTTAGCTCTTCAGGGCTCTCAATAATTTAAAAGCACAAATGAATGCTGCAGCTGAATGTTTGGGAATCACCACTGAGCTTAAAAACAACAAAACAACAAAACTCAACAACTGCAAGAAGCACCCATAGAATTACACTAACTAAGGATGACAACAGGCTGTAAAAGATTTAGGTACATACAGGCAATTTCATTACCTTCTGCGGATTATGTTCTCAAATAATTTTTATTTACTTGAAAGGTAGGAAGAGACAGATCTTCCTCCTACAAGCACCTGCCACAGCCAGGCTGTCTGAGTGTCCCACGCAGGCAGCAGCGAACAAAGAACTAGAACCATCATGGTTGTCTCTCAAGGCACACACTGGCAGACAGCGGAACTCAAACCAACGGGACTTGGACCCAGGCACTCCAAGACGTGGGGGGTGGGCCCCCCAAGCAGGATCACTTGCTAGCGTCTTCCTCTATCTCTAATGAGCTACGAATGTACACTGGGAATTCTGAGAGTTTCTACAGCAACAGGAGATAGGGGATCAGGTAGACACATGCCCTAAAAGTTATTTGAGGTGTTCCCCTCCTCTACACATACTTATGAATGGTAAGTGTGTATATACACACACACAAACACTCATTTCATCAACTCCCACACTAATATTGCTTTCCACAACGCTCAGAGTATCTCTGGTTTAGCTCCAAAATAATATCAGAGTCTTAAAGTGAAATGACTTTTTCTCCCCGGAAACGGTGGACCTAGTAAAATCTCACCTACACGCAATCATTTCCATTAAATCATTTTTTAAAAGGCGGTGGCCAAGCACAGCCAGGAGAGAAGGTGGGGGAAGTTACAAAATTACAGCCACCCAGGTTAGGAGTGTGGGGAACAAGGACAGAGTGTGCTTGCCTCCTGCAGGCAGAAGACGCCAAGAAACGGGTCACAAGTCCTGCCTGCTCTTGGGCCTCCTTCTTGCTGGGTGGCCGTAGTAGATTTCTGTTTCTGTGGTCATTAAGAGATGCTAATGAGCATTCGCAAGAGGAGAAGCAATGCTCCAAGGACTGCACGGGCAGGGTCAGAGGACACAGGGGGGTAGGGTCAGAGGACACAGGGGGGCAGGGTCAGAGGACACAGGGGGGTAGGGTCAGAGGACACAGGGGGGCAGGGTCAGAGGACACAGGGGGGCAGGGTCAGAGGACACAGGGGGGTAGGGTCAGAGGACATAGGGGGGCAGGGTCAGAGGACACAGGGGGGCAGGGTCAGAGGACACAGGGGGGTAGGGTCAGAGGACACAGAGGGCCAGGGTCAGAGGACACAGGGAGGTTCTGAAGAACTTCTGGACTGGAAATCCTGCGTCTCCCAAGAGGAGAGCCGCCAAGCATCCAGGAGGCGAGCTGCGCAAACCAGTCTTGTTGACACACAAGGGGCCAGAGCGGCCAGCCCTGCTTCCCTGAGGCCCAGCACACGGCCCCTGCATGATTTCCTGGTCAGGCCTAAGGCACACAGACCCCTTCTGAGGTTTTCCATGCCACCACCTCTCCTGGCCGCTCTGGCAGCTCCACATGGCTCCCTAGGGCCGCATAATTAGCAGGCTCCAGTCCATCCGTTGCCAGGCTTGGTATGCTGCGGTTGCCCACTCCCAAACAGCCCCACAGCCCCCTCCTCAGCCGGCGCCACTCTGCACACATCCCCGCCCTTCCTTCCCCAGGCACAGTTCGCCAACAGAGGGTCCCCACGCCCCCTTACTGGGACACCTTTCCTAATCCGCTTGCAAACGCGGAGGCGAGACTGCAGAGCCTTGCTGTCACCACCTGGGAACCAAACTTAGTCTCAGCTCGTTCAGAGATGGGAGAGAGGGAAATGCAGGGTGCCGGGACTAATCCCCACCTCTCACCAAGACCTAGTCCTCTCTGGCCTCGCTGTCCACCCCCACCCATCAGCAGCCTCACTGCTGCCAGGCCGGAAAGCTCTCCAGTGGCCTTTCGGTCCACTCCCCTGCCTCTGGGTAGAGCTGCCCGAGCCCCACTCCCCACACACACCAAGGCACATCCAAAAGTCCACAGAAAACAGAACCAAAAGGTACACTTCTTTGGCAGTCCAAAAAATGGAAAGTCCGGCATATTTTGCTTTCCCAGTATGCATTATGAAGATCTGTTTCATGCATGGGTTTCAAACATGCTTTTCTTTGCTCTCAAATACACACATCTTCCTATTCCAGGCACTTTGTGAAGTCCCCTGGAAGTTCCAGCACTTGGTCTGGCGACTGGATGAGGAGTCACACCCACACATTTGACAAGTTGTATTAAGCGCACAACACCCTCACTCCGCCAACCTCCGTGCCAACTGGGTACACTCCCCTAGGCATCCACAGATGCCATCTCCTTCCCCAGACTGTCACAAAACCCTCAGTGGGGAAAGGACAGGACAGGAGCTGCCAGCGGGGGAAGGTTCCATCTTCAAGAACAGGGTCTAAAGAAGCACGCCTTCTCTCTGTGTTTCAAAGTTTACTTTCAGCCTCAGCAGGCAAGAGGACTTTTTTTTTTCAAGAATATCATAAAAAAAAAAGTTATATGACTTTAATTAAATGCACTTATTAAAAGGGTGAAATACTTGGAGAGGCCGTTTTTTGTGCTGCAGGCACATTTTCCAGCGTGCTGTAGAGCGTCTGCATCCGCCCGCTCGAGGCAAGTTTTAATGCACAAATAAATCCGCACCTGACGCGCTGACAGATGATTATGTAGTGTAGCAGCCAGCAAAAGTAAACACAGGGGCAAGTTTTAACCTCTTGCAGTCACAGAGCTTTCCCTGCCGGGCCCAGCTCAGGTGTACACAAGGCCTGGCCAAAGCTTTCCACCCAGTTAGGCATTTTCCTGACCTGGACCCTGCGCTAGCCAACAGGAGGCTGCTCTTCCAGCAGGCCAGCTGGAGACCCAGCACGAAGACGGGACAGGAGAGTGTCAGATCTGCAATCCCTCCCTCCCCAAAGGCCCTACTGTCCATCCTGTTTATACTGCAGCTGTGAGATCCACACGCTGGTGCGCCTCAGGGCTGTTCCGCGATCCGCCAGGGCACCGCACTGATCCGTGGAGCCGGCTGCCCAGCGAAGCTGGCTCCACAGCAGACAGCCCTGCCACGTTCTTCTCCCAGCTCTGGCCAACATGCAGGAGTAGGGATGTTTGCTAAAGAGTTTTGGGGGGGTGGGGCAGCTTCAACTCCAGAGGTGCAGATCAGCCCGCAGAAAAGACATTTCCTGAATTCAGAACACAAAACGTCTCATCTCCTGAATTGTGCAAAGCAAGAAATGAGTGCATTGCAACAGCCCGCTTTGGGCTGTGCTTGTCCTGTTCCAGTAAGCTGGCTTGGGGAACCATTTGTACTGTGAGCCGTGTTCTAGCAGCTTGGCTCGGCCCAGATTTACCAAGCCCTAGGTTTCCTCATCTGTGTCCCATCTTCAAGCAGGCCTGGAAGGAGTTGCCTCCTCTCTGATCCCATTAGGGAAGGAATCCATCAAGGCATCACCCTGTCACTGAAGTCAGACCTGTACTCTGCATCTGTAAACAATTACAGCTATTGTTTTTGTGATTTATTGAGTGTTTACCACAATCCTTGCCCAGTGCTAAGTGCTTTAAGACATTATCTCATTGTATCACCAAGCTCTCCAGGTTACAGAGCCTTAACCCATTCATTCTCACTGTGCATGTGCACCAGTCACCCACGCTAAGACACTGCTAATGCTTCCACCCATCTCATCCCCCAGGTTACAGACCAGGAATAGGATGCTTACCCGGAGTACGCTATTGCCCATCACATCAAAACAATAATAATGAAACCATGACATCAACCACCTTTAACCAAACACAGTATATTATCTTAAATTCAAATTTTCAAGTAGTATATAACATTTCAGATTTTCAAAGAGAACCAATTCTGACCACAAAACAAATAACTCTTACTCTTTCCTCATAGGACAAGATCGGGGAATATATAATTTTTTTTTTTCGAAAATTCTGGTACCATGAAATGTGTTCAAGTAAATGGAGAAAATTCCTGCACTGGGTGACAGGTTATGGTGAGGCAACCTGCAAGCAGCCAGCTCGCCCATCTCTGGAAAGCCAACATCTGGAATCCTGGGACCTGCCATAGGGTGCAAGTGAGAAGCTTTGGAATGGGTGTCCTGCCCAACCTCTTCAGGGTGTCTGGATGGAATGCCTCCCTCTATCCCAACTGCAAATGCCTATGCTGTAGCCAGGAAAGGACAATAGCCACATGATCTCTATTTGGCAGTGCACTTGCCTTCTGGGCTTGCAAACCCCAGCAAAATTCTCATCACCACACTGTAAGCTTGTGCCCCCAGCAGCCAGCAGCACCAGCAGGGCACGTCTCCTACGGCCACGTGTCAGTCTCACGGAGCCTGGAGAAGGTCATCTTGGGAAAGAGAGGACAACCGTGCTGTCGCTGAAGCTGAAAATGCCAGGTCCTTCTATTTCCAGCCTCCCTTGCAGCTAGGGTGGGGGGTTTAGATCCCCCTAATACTGAGCCTGAGACAGGAAGACGCAGTGAATCTTGAGAAATGTATTCTGGTGAGGGTGGGGGAATGGCAGGAAGCCTCTGAGCACTTCCAATTTGAGCATGTTGTAGAAAGTGCAGCAGTGAATAGCTGAGCTCACAGAAGCGTGGTGCTGGGCACAGTCTGCCCAGAGGGGCAGCTGAGCAAGCAGAGCCCCATAGACCTAGCATCAGGGGTAGGCAGAGGCAGACATGTCCAGTGACCGAGGTGTTGTCATCAGACCGGCTCTACGGTGTGTGGGACGCATGCTTGGCTGTGGAGTCTCTTAACCTGGTTTCCCCACCCGTATGGAGATACTAAGCTCTGGACTTGTTAAGATGTCACTTTTATGTACTTACTTACTGATTGGCAGAGCAGTGGGTAGAGGCCCCATCAGCTGGCTCACTCTCCAAATGCAGGTAATGGCTGGGGCTGAACCAGTCCAAAATCAGGAGCCGGGGAGGGTTGTTTTGTTTTTAAATATTTATTTGTTTGTTTTTGAAGGACAGGTTTACAGAGAGAAGGAAAGACAGAGGATCTCCCGTCTATTGGTTCGCTCCTCAAATGGCCACAATGGTCAGAGTTGAGCTAATCTAAAGCCAGGAGCCAGGAGCTTCTTGTGGGCCTGCCACATTGATGCACGTGCTAAAGAACCTGAGCCAGCCTCTGCTACTTTCCCAGGCCATCAGCAGGGAGGTGGTTCAGAAGTGGAACTGGTACCCATGTGGGATGCTGGTGCTACAAGGCAGAGGACTATCCTGTAGAAGTCACTCTGTGAGCTCAAGGAGCCTAGATTTTAACCCAGGTCTTCTACAAAGGGGACAGGGACTCAACTACCTGAAGTCACCACTGCTGCCTCCAAGGCTACATGTGAGCAGCAAGCTAGACTTGGGAACAGGGCCGCAACTTCAACCTAGGCACGCTGCTAGGGGATGATGTTTTCAATCACTAAGCCAAATGCCCACCCCCAAATCTGCTTTAAGTACACCGGTTTGGGTTTAAACTAGCCAGAAATGTTCTCTGTTGCTTGCAAACAAGAAGCCTGTTGACCACAAGATTCCTGTATACAAAGCTCCCAGCATTAGTACTTGGAAGTTACAACACAATGTCTGTTTGGAGGTCTTTAACTTTATTGCACTCAAACGTACATTGTGTGAGAACACAGCTTATGGGTTTTGTTTTGTTTAGTTTTTCCCCATAAAACAAATGTTTTTCTCATAGCAGAAAGCACCACTGCCCATATATCCAGAAGCCCACCACCTGTTCCTGTCCACCACTACCAACGACAAGGACAGACACTACCCTAACTTCTGGCTCACTAGACTGGCTTGGTCTGCTTTGCAACCTTACGGAAGCACAATACTACACTGTGTGGTCCCTCACTGATCTGGGTGAGATCTTCATTTATCACGATTCAGCATGAAACCTGGGAGAGCCGTTTAAATAGATAGTAAGACCTCGCTCATTTTTATCGTGATGTAACGTTCTGCTGGATGAGTACACCAGTTCACTCACCCATCCTACTGCTGGAGTCACTTGGGGAGCTTCTACTTTGGGCCTAACTCTTGTGGCTAGGAACAGTCTGGTACACTTCTTGGTGAAATGTGACCTATTTTGTTGAATTTTCATATTCACAAAATACATATATGCCCAACTAGCTATGCTGCTGAGTACTGCTGGGCAGCAGCAACAGCCACTGCACTGCTTTCCACCTCAGAGACGTGAGACACTACAGAAGGACGGAAAACCTAAGGAGAGGGTCTGATAGCGTGGCACAGCGTGGAAAGCCACTGCTGTGCCATCCGCATCCCTGGAGGGTGCTTGTGCACATCCCAGCCGCTCCACTTCCGATCCAGCTCCTGGGAAAGCAGCAGAGGATGGCCCAAGCGCTTGGGCCTCTGCACCCTTGTATGAGAGCCAAGAGAAACTCAGAGCTTCAGCCAGGCCCAATCCTGGCTGTTACAGCCAACTGGGGAATGAACCAGCAGACAGAAAACCTAACCCCTCTCTAGCCCTGATTATCCAAAAGAAGAAATCTTGAAAGACAGAAAGAAAGAAACCGTGAGAAGAGCAAAGGGGTACACCTTCAAACGAAGACACTTCTCCCCTTCCTCAGAGGCCCCACTGCAGACAGTAAGAAGTGCATCTTGGTATTTGGGTTTTCCCCTCCCAGCTTGACCTGAGTTCGGTGGTGGCTCACAGGTCATGGTGAAAGTCAAGAGCACAGCTGGAATGAGACTTCTGAGCTCTCAGCCCCTGACCCAGCCACCGAGCTGCACACATTCTTGCTGGCACCATGCGCCCTAAGAAACCAGCAGCCAGGGCCCGGGCCTGGTCCAGTCTCACCACTTTCCAGCACATGCAGGAGGAGCCAGTTGGCACTGGCCCTCCCATCTTCCGGGCCAGCCATCACTTACATTGGGTCAAGAGCGCCAGGCAATGTGAGGATGCAGTGGGGGAGTGGTGACAATCTGAAGCAATGGAGAACAAATGTCTAGGCTTAAGGAGACATTTATTACCCGGCGTGTTGATTTCTGACATCTGGGGAAGAAGAGCCCATGGCTGCCAGATTCCTTGGCCTTTCAAAGGAAGCTGGGCAACGGGGATTGTTAGGAGACAAGGCAATATGTAACGTCATGTTCAGGAGGGAGACACTGCACAGGGAGCAGCCACGACCAGACTGCATGAGGCCCGTGGCCCTGCCTGATCGCCTCCAGCCCAGCAGGGCCCACAACAAAGCAGGCTCCCACCCCAGCAACACAGAGCACACGTGAGCAAAAACAGAGGGCCACTCACTGTGGAGCACACGCACCAGACCCATGTTCCCGTCCCACAGCAGGACTCTGTCCACAGCTAGAACCTCATGTGGTCCCCTGCCCAGGTCACCAGCACACATGAACACTTAGTGCCATGAACACTTCCAAGTGCCTCCCCCACGGAGGGGACCAAGCATCTGGGTCCTTCCCTCCACATCCGACAACTGCACATCCCACTGTCGTGGCAGGCCACAGGCTCTGCCCACAGCCTGGGTTTCATATGGTGGAACTCACCCAGCTTCATCTAGAGCACTCAGGCCTCAAAGGCAATTTGTTCACCAAAGAAATCAGCAGGAAAGAAAACTCTCTCAAGCATACTGCACCTAGTTGCTAACCAGCCCCATCAACAGGCTCAAGTTTTCAACAGTTTTTTTTTTAAAGGTTTATTTATTTATTTGAAAGTCAAAGTTACAGAGAGGGAGAGATCTTCTACCAGTGGGCTCACTCACCAAATGGCTGCAATGGCCAGGACTGGGCCAAGAAAAAGCCAGAAGCCAGGAGATCCATCTGGAATTTATGTGGGTACAGGAGCCCAACTATATAGGGCAACAAAGGGCTGGGGGGAGAAGCCATGTGGGCAAAGGACACTTGGAAAAGCCAAGAGCCAAGTCTGTCCTAAATCAATTAAGGCTCTAAGGTTCCAGTGTGCCTATGTCCACCACTGGCTACGTGTTACTGGTTAACACAGCAATATTCAATAAATCAATAGCCTAAGTCCTTGATAAACACTGTGAGCTGGCAGGCACTGCGGTCAGGAACGAATGTAACGCTTGTGCTCTAGGATGGCTCCCTGAACAGTGTGCCTAAAGCCAGCATAAAGATGGTCTTGGGAATTTTCAACGGATGCTTGGGAAACTCTGTGGGCTGTCACCTGCACAGAGTCCTGCTGCCACTTAGCAGGCAAGGGACAGAAAGGGCATCTTGGCACCACACGGGTGTCTCCCACCCCAATGCCAGCAGCACCCAGTTGAGAAACACTGGTCTCTCCCAGGACGGAGCTGGGATCCCCATGGCAGCAACTCTTTCCTCCCACTCCACTCTGCACATTCGATGCCATTGGTAAGGCCCTGCAGACTCCTTCCTGGTGGCAGAGTGGACTGCTTCAGTGTGTCAAGGACAGATGAAGGACTCCAACAAAACTACCTCCCCTTTAGAGCCAAGGGTATCCAGGACACCACCAGGGGGGAACAACAGGCAGTGTTATGGGGAAGGGCTTTGCTTCATTTAAAAAAATACAGACATTGATTCAAAGTCTGCAATTTCACAGAACAAAGTCATCAGTAAAGGCGCTCCTGGGTCCACCTGGCCAGGGCACCACATCAGGAACAGGGAGGAGGCAGACAGCGAGTCTCCCTCCATCTCACTGCATCTGATGGCACCCAGGACGAGGAGGTGGGCCACACGGCCACCAGGTGGGTAAGTGCAGGGAAGAGCAGAACCATGACAGAGAACAGGGAGCTCAGAGTCGCAGGCCGGAAACACCTCTGTTGTCCTCCGACATACAAGGAGCCTCTCCCATTAGAGCCAGGTTCCAGCAAGTTCCACGTGCTAATCTGCTTCACCACTGGCTGGCAATGAGCCTGGCCTGCTGACAGCCACGCCTTTATTTGTTCCCTCCTATGGGTTACAAGTGTGGCCCCCAAAGTGATGATACTGGGGAGACAGCCCGAGCCTACCTCTCCCAGCCACCACTCCCTCTTTCTTTCTCTCTGTTTGCTCACTCCAGCTCTTGTTTTGTGTCTCTCTCCCTGTTCTGCTGCTTTTTAAATAAAAAAAAAAAAAAAAGGAAAAATTAAGATGGGAAGTCTGGTGTCCCTGCAGCCCAGCTGAACCTAGGCCCTAACTCGCTCTGCCACCCGAGTCACCAATGGCCAGACCCTTGGAGGAGGACCACCCAGCCAGGCCCAACCCAGCTTCCAGAACCATAAGCAGACAAGCAATGGCTGTGGGGCTGACACTGCAGCACAGTGCGCTAAGCCACTGCATGCAACACCAGCCTCCCATGGCCCCTCCTGCTCCACTTGGGATCCAGCTTCCTGATGTACCTGGGCAAGCAGCGAGGCTGGTCCAAATACCTGAGCCGCTGTCACCCATGCTGGGGACCTGGACAGACTCTGGGCACCTGCCGCTGACGTTGGCTGTGCCACCATCTGGGAAGCGAAACATTAAAAGAAAGATCTCTCTTGTTCCCTTTTTGTTACTCGGCCAGTCCAATAAGTTGTTTTTTGTTTTTGTTTGTTTCTGAAGTCATAACAAGCAGCAGTTGCCTGCCACCTTACACCACTGAGTGTGGGGTGGGGGGTAGTTTGTTAACGTAGTGACAGGTGACTTCCACAAGGCCCAGTGGTTCGGGCAGCACAGCCTTCTGACCCATGCCAACCTTCAGATCATGCCAACCCTGGGGCACAGGCAGCTCCTAGGAGAGCACAAAGCTCGTGGCAAAGTGGAAGGAAAAGCTAAGGCATGAAATTAAATGCTAATTTCCATGAAATGTTTGAAGTCTGCCGTTTGTCTGTGCTTGGCAACGAGAAGGGTGAGCTGCAATATGGATCCACAGCCACCTGCACGGGCTGCATGCAACCTCCCTGGATCCAAGCGTGGCCCCACAGCGAGTACCTAAGCAAGCGTAATGTTCTTACCAAACTCTGGAGAAGCCCCCCAAAGCCCACCTAGTCCTGCAGACCTCCACAGTGACAGAGCCTGCCCTCACCACGCCGCCTCCAGGGAGCCGCCATGGATGGACACCGGGGCCCCTACCACCGCGTCCGCCATCAAGAAAGGTGTCTGTCCCCAGCACTGCTGTCCTTCTTCCCTGGAGGGGTTTCTGCCTAACAGGAACTTCCTGGGGCTCTTGATTCAGATGCCCGAGGCCAGCACTGCGGTGCCAGGGCCTTCCCACAGGAGGTTCCCAGGCTGCGCTGCCAGGGACAGATTCAATGGGTCTGGCATGGGGCTCTGAGAAGCTGTTTGTCACGGAGTTGCACTGCAGATTTCAATGCACAGCAACACTCAGGATGACTCGCCTAGAACCTGTTGGGGTGAGGCTATGCTCCTGCTGGAACAGCCTCGCTCACTCTGCATTTCCGTCTAGCAAATGGGGAACCATGCCAAGTGTGCCCCCCGGCCCAGCATGGAGGTCATCGTCCCTGAGTGTGCGGCGATCCGAGGATGACACTCAGGTCAGGGGGGTCTGGCCTTCGCAGTGAAGGGACTGCCAAACCACATCCAAATGCCCAACTTGAGCACGCAGCTCTAGCTTCCCGCAAACACTCACCCTGCTACACGGTCAGAGATGGATCAGGGAATGAGTTCCCTGGTGCTCATGAAGAGACCTAGACCTGTCCAAAAAAGTAGCAAACCCATATTGATCAAGATGACGCCATGTTTTGGGCACTGTCCCAGTTTAAATATTGGAATAGCAAAGATGATTGACACTTCACTAGAACCCTGGTGATTACTATCATTATCCCCACTTTACAGAGGGAAAGACTGAGACCTTGAGCCACGAGTGCAGCAAAGACCACAGGCCAGGGGTTCAGAGTCCCCTCCTTGCCTCTTATCTAGAGAAGATGGCTCCTGGAAAGCCCCGAGGGCATGTGGCAAACAGGGAAGCCACAAACAGGTCGCAGAGAAGCTGGGTACACGCTCCGAGGGTGGGCAGATGCCTACTGAGTCCAACTCGGGAAACACTAGGTGAAGGCAAAGCAGGTAGACTTCTTCTTCTCCCAGAACCTGCCCAGAAGCTCACCAGCAGGAATGGCCCGTGAATTTCTAAGACGAGGGTGCATCTTGCAACCTTCTCCAAGGGTGCTGGGGCACAGAACCTTCTGCGCATCTCAAGGCCTGGAGCCCACGCCAGGAAACCAAGTCTCTGAGGAACTGGGGTGGCAAGGAGGACTGGAGATAAGAGCAGGGCCTCTCACACACTTTAAAGCACCCAGGAAACACCCGAGAACCACGTCACAGTACGTGACTACCCTGGTATGTGTGGGCGGGGCTCTTAAGTCTGCATTTCCAGCAGGGCTCCCTGGAGCCAGGCTGCAGCTCACTTGGCACCATGGGAGACCTGGAACACTGCTGCCCTGGCTGATCTGGTCCCTCACACCTCCCCAGGGCAGCCCTGTTCCCGCTCCTTGGCCCCAGGAGAATGGCCCTTGTGCATGCTTCTGGGGGCTCTGGCCTCAGCTTGTCCTCTGCACACCTGGAACCATTCCGCAGTCTGCAAATGTCATCGCAGACCCCTCCAAGATGCCAAACCCCTCCAGAGAAGGTCCCAGCCGAGAGGTTTGCGCCCACAGCCACCCACCACCCCAGGGGGCGCTAACGGTGAAGTCCACCCATGTCTCAGGAAGGGTCCAGCTGGAGAGCGGCGGCTGGCCAGTGGGGGCAGAGAAGGTGAAGGGAGGATCAGCAGGCAGTGAGGAAGCCCCGTGAGGTCTTGTGACCGACTGGGCCTCCTGGTGCCGCCGAGGTGGCAATGCCAGCACACACTGCTGAAATACTTGGCCGGTCTCCGGAGCAAACACTGAATGCAAACAGGCCCTGGTGTGTCTCCCAGCAGACTGTGTAAATAAGGGGGAGGGGGGGAACCCAACTGGCCACAGCTCCCACTTTCAAACACATCGAAACAAAATAATCCCTCTCCCTTACTCCCTTATGCACACTCTTTACTCTTTTTTTTTTTTTTAATTTCCACTGGGGCCCAGGCCTCGGAGGAGCCTGGCTGGCGGCTCTTAGGCTGCAGCCTATCTGTCCCGACAGAGCCTGGAGCTGGGAGATCTGACCTGGCTGCAGTTCGGCAGTGTGCACACGCGTGCGCGCGCGCACACACACACACACACACACACACACACACACTCCACCACCCAACACCCACTCCCCACCCCACATTCAGAGCAGAGGAACGAAGCCAGAGCTGTTCTTACATGACTGCTGAGAAGGGACCTTTAGGGGTACCCTGGGACGGAGCTGCAGGCTCTAACTCAGGTGGCCTAGTCCCACGCCACCCACACCTAAAGGGTGACCCCACGGGATGGGTGCAAAGCTCCAGGCATTCAGCCTCAGCTCACGTGTGTGCGTGCGCACATGCACACACAAGGAGGGAGGTTTGCTTGTGGCTTGTTTCTGGTTTTGTATGAGGCTGGAGCTTTGGGGAGGTGGGGTGGAGTTGGGGCACTGCAAGCATGAGTCACCTTCAGAGTAACCCTCCTCCCCACCTCCCTCCCAGCAAGTTGAAACAATTGAGTTGTCTTTCCCCAGCGCCTGCCAACATCTCTTACTCAATCCTGGATGCAGAGGGCCTTGGAGAGGGAGGCCGGGAGGGGGATCCAGATGGTTCTCTGCCTCTGACATCAGGCCCAACTGTCAGAATTGCACTGTGGGTCCATGGATGAGAAGGGGAATGCCCACGGGCTAGGCGGGGTGGGAGGTGGTGGCAGACGGGAGTGGGGGGATGGGGATGGGGCACCAGTGACAAGTGAACTGACCACATGCAGGGGGAAAGGCCCCACCACCACAGCGTGCCCCTTTTGCGGTTGGTCTAGTCCCCATCCCCCCTCTTGCTCCTTATTCTTCAAAACAGGCCTTGGCTTTACAGGGGCGAGTTTTCTGCTAGCATTTCATGGTTATTATCCACATCCTTTACCAACCAAGAGGCCAGACTTAGCCGGATCTGTCCCTATAGCCTGGGGCTGGACAGGAAGAGAGCGTCAGGTCCCACATCCAAGAACGCCATCAAACCCTCATGAATGAAGCACGGTGGTTGGAAGGCAAGTTCAAAAACGTCGGTCAGGAGAGTCAGCCTGAGATGTCCCAGGTCTGCAGGCAGAGAAGGGTCCTCCCCCACCCACTACCCTCTCCAGCATGGACTTCACGCTGAGGCTCCCACCCAGCCCCCTCCATAGAACAAGGGCACCCGTACAGGAAGTGATCACAGACCGAGTACGGAAAACTCCTGACCACACAACCTCCGCCAGCAAGGAGCCTGGCTGGGTCTCGGCTCCCAAGGAGCCTGGGTCTCGCCGAGAGGTGACTGCACTGACCGTGCGCGCCTGTGGGCCTCGTGACGCCACGAGCTCTCCATTCTGGAGCGGACATTATGTGCCTGGCATCCTGACTGGGCACTTAAGTCATAAAGAAAAGTGGATTACAGCATAGAATAAATTCCAGTGGAGAAATGACACGCCGGGTGCACGGCCGCTGCTTATGAACTCATTCCCACCTTTCTGAGTTTCCGGAGCTGTTTACGCAAATTCACGGGGTACAAACCAAGGAGACCAGGGAATCCAAGAGGAGGGGAAAGACCTTCCTAGTACCTTCCGGCTGCAACCTCACTCAAGGGGCTGGGGTCCCAGCAGTCGGGGGTCTGAGCTTGCCTGCCCCGAGAGCAAGATGCAATTTCCTGTTCTGGGGGACCCAGCACCTCTTGGACTTTGAAACACCTCTCACCAAATAGCATTTTGATGAGTTAAGTGTAAATGAATCAGAAACAAGTGGATTAAGTTTCCCAGCACACACAGCCAGGATGCGGAGGGAGAAAAAGGCCAGGGGGAAGGGGACATCATGAGGGTGTCTGTGTTACACTGTGCACACAAAAAGTGTCTTGAAAAAAGAATGCTTGATGGGCTTCTCCTGATCTCCATCCCAGACACGAGGGTTCGGGCCCAGCTCTTTAATATTCAAATGACTCAGAAAAATATTCCTCCTCCTGGAAAGCAGAGGGTAGAGGAAACGCTTTGAAAAGCACTCCTGGTTATTTCATTATTTTTTTTTTCAAAGGTAAGGCAGTATATTTTTATCCAATATTACATAAACATTTTTATTAATGGTATGTTCAAAGACTTTGGGTCTCTGACACTGGTTTGGAGATTTTATTGTTTTGTGTTGTATTGGGTGGGGGGGGGGGGCGAGTGGGAGAGGGCTTTTTTTGTTTTTCTGGCCAAATGCTCCCGGAAGGCCAGACGGTCACATCCCACAGCGCCTCGCCGACTGTTGGTTCCGCTGTCTGTCCAGGAGCGCGTGGGATTCACAAGGGGCTCAGGGACTTCTCCCAAGAGGTAGTATCTGAGCGGACTATCCCAGGGCCACCACTTCCAGCAACATGGTCATCAGTCACCCCCCAGGAGGATGACACAGTCCTCTCCCCAGGGCCACATGGACACCTCAAGGCCTATGCAGGCAGAGTAGGGACCTGTGAGGTCAACACACCCGCAGGTGCAGATCTGGATGGAGAGAGATACCAAAAGAACAAGCCCCACAAGCCAGCACAGCTTTTCTTGACTGGTCTGAGTGATTTCAATTACAGCCTCTACAAAACAACCCACAGAACGGAGCACGGAACAGTGGGGTGGGAACACCAAGGGTCTGCCCTGATTCCCTGATACTACACGTCTGAGGAGCAGCCTCCTGAATTCTTACCAAGCGAACTAATACAGAAACGCAACTCACATTCCCCTTTGTTACAGAATCGAAACTTCCGGACACATGGGTTGCTTGTGATAAACCTTAAGACACCACACTTCTTAGGGCCGAGTTCTCCAGGTCCCTCTCACTAAAAGACAGAAGTCCCATGGTCACTAACACTGCAGTCTCATTCAGTTATTGTATTCAATATACTTTATAGATCAAAACACAAAAGAGAGAGGAGCCGGTGCTGTGGTGTGGTGGCTCATGCCATGGCCTGGGATGCTGGCATCCATATGGCTACTGGTTCAAGACATCTGATCCAGCTCCCTGCTCACGTACCTGAGAAAGCAGCAGAAGATGCCCCTAGTGGCCGGACCCCCATCACCCACATGGGCGACAAGGTCCTGGTTTTGGCCCAGCCCAGCCTCGACCAAGGTAGCCATTTATGAAGTGAATTAGCAAATGAAAAAAAAAACTGATTCTCCTCTCCCTTCTCTCTCTGGAACTTTGCCTTTCAAATAAAAAGCAACAAGAGAGAGACACAAAGTAATCACCCAAGGCCACACGGCAAGCAAGCAGATTCAAACCCAGGTATTCTGGATCCCAGTGTCTACACTCTATAATCATAGCCCATCTTGCCTGCCTGGCTGTACCTAGAAGGACTCAGACTCTGATGGGCAGACAGGCTCAAACACACCAACAACAAAGTTCTCTTTGTATGTCGCCTTCCCAACTTCAACTTCAGTTAACATAAAAGAGCTCTCATCACTAACTAGGGAATTGGGGTCACCCATATCACAGGACACAAATGGATCTTTGGCTAAAAACTTTTTTCAACATTTTTTGGTGTGCTTAGGACTAGGAGTTTGGCACAGTAGCCCGGCTGCCACCTGGGAAGCCTGCATCTCATATGGCAGTGCCTGGGATGCAATCCTAGCTCAGCTCCCAAGTCCAGCTTCCCGCTGATGGTGACCCTGGAAGCCTGGCCGCCTGCATCGGGCCTGGCCCAGCTCTAGCTCCTGCAGGCATTCAGAGAGCAAAGGAGAGGTCAGGAGTGTGTGTGTGTGGGACGGGGAGTGGATGTGCCTTTCAAACCAAGCGAAAACTTAATGTGAAAAATATGCTTCTATGCTTTTTTCTTCTTTTGAAATAACTTAAGATTCACAGAAAAATTGAAGATTCCTGTGCCCCCTTCACCCAGCTGCCCCCAACACAAACATTCTAAATAAAGGTGGCAGTTTTTGCTCCAACTAAGAAATGAACATTGGAGCATGTCCAGTGACTACACCACAGCCTTTATTCTGATGACTTCCGGTTTTTTTCCCACCAACATCTTCTTTTCTGATCCAGGACCTGACCTGAGTACCCCACAGCCTCAAAACAGACTGCACACAACAGCACATCACACACACACCTCCTTCGGAATCAACACATGCAAACCCAGAGTGTCGTTTTTCCAGAACTTGCTAACCTCCCACTCCAAGGCTAGCTGGTGCGCTCCAGTGCGAAGGCCACCGCTGTTGCTTTCGTTTTCTGCTGTGCCAAAGATGCGGCATGGGCAAACCCACCTAGGCTGTGCTTGCCAGGCAGGCGGCTGAGACCGTGTCTGGCGTTTGCCCTTCCAGCGTCTCTTTGCTTTTGCCACCCTCTTCTCTAGAAAGCCTAAACCCCACAGGCCTTGCCACCCACAGGTGAGCAACGTGCCCTTCAATCAATTCTGGACAAGGAAAGAGTTTCCTTGGCAAGCTCACTGTTCCGCTGATTGCCCTAGCAAGAAAACTGTCGGGCTGCCAAGAGTTAACGTACTTTGGAGATAGTCTTCTTCCCCAAAACTGGACTGACAATTGCAAAGAACCACCCAGAAACTTTCATTCTCCCTGATTCCAGCTAGTCTCGTTCTCCTCTGAACATATCCGATGGACACTGGCGGCCAGGTGTCTCACAGCTCAGTCCTGGAATTAGTTTTGGGGTATGGGGCCAACCCCCAAGAAGTTTAACCTCCTTCCCGGCTCTCCGCAGCGTCTGCTGACACTCCCTGAAGGAAGGGCCTGAACAGAGCACAGTAGAAAGGTAGGCATGCACACAGGACGACGGGATCTGACGGCCAGCCAGGCCACATGGCCCCTCTTGCCTTTCGATGGGGAAAGAGAGCGAGGGAGGCCGGGGATTAGGAGGCTGCTGGCAGATCCAGAGACGGCTCCGTATGAGCTGGACATGGGGCCCTGCCCATATTTCATCTTAAAACTCTTGTTCTTCAGTATACTTTGTTCCTGTGCTTAAAATCATTCCAGAAAAGCTCTGTGTGGCCTGACTGGAGGGAAGAGGAGAAGAAGACGGGGTGCCTGTGATGGTTGAGAGAAATTGAGCTGTCGGCTCACAAAAGGCAAGGACAAGGGGAGGTGGGGCGGGAAGAAAGAAAAGCAAAGTAAGCCACTGGTCACAGGGAATGCTCTCCATGCCAGGACCCAGCTTGAATTCACACACAACGCAATCTCTTCAAGGGGGCCACTGCTTTAAATGCTACTGACTCCAAACAACAGGAAGCAGAGAATATTCTGGAAGGAAAGGGGCTGCAACAGGAGAAATGTTCTTCTGTGGACAGTCTTGTTGCTCAGGTCAAGGCCACAGCTTCAGATCTGGCGGGTAAGGACACACGAGGGCCATCTCCCCAGGCAGAGCAAGGTCCGTGAGGCTGGGCCTTGTTGTCTCCCGAAGGCTCCTGTGGCCTGGATGAGCGGCTGCTAGAACCCGTTTTTCTTTTGAATTCCAGAAACTGCAGCGGGTCAGCCCAGGCAGGAGAAAAATCTCATGGCTACAGGTATTAGTATCTACTCAGAAGACATGAATGCTCCTGGATCTTATGCCACCTTCCAGCTGTCAGATAAATAAGGTTCAAGGACCACATGTGCAGCCTGGTAGCCTGAGTTAATCACACATGTAATTCTGCACTTGCTAAGATGGCAGGTGTAATGAACTCACCATCCCCTACTCCCACCCCCTTGTATCCCTAACATAAGGTGACTATGTGAGCAGATGGCTATATTCATCACATTACATATCTTCATTAAATAGGATTTTTATTGGTCACTTGTACTCCAGTAGAGCTGGGGAAAGAATCCCAGGGGTGCACCTCCACTCGTTACCTGGTGGAGTATTAGAGTAAGGAGCGGAAGAGCCAGTTGGTGCAGAGAGAAACTGAAGTCGTCTTTTTTTTTTTTTTTGAAGATTTATTTTATTTTTATTGGAAAGCTCGATATACAGAGAGGAGGAGAGACAGAGAGGAAGATCTTCCATCTGCTGATTCACGCCCCAAGCAGCCGCAACAGCTGGAGTTGCACTGATCCAAAGCCAAGAGCCCGGAGCCTCCTCCAGGTCTCTCACGCAGGTGCAGGGTCCCAAGGCTCTGGGCCGTCCTCGACTGCTTGCCCAGGTCACAAGCAGGGAGCTGGATGGGAAGCAGGGATTAGAACCAACGCCCATATGGGATCCTGGCATGCATGGAAAGGACTTTAGCTGCTAGGCTACCACACCAGGCCCAAAACTGAAGTCTTAGAGACTTTATCTGCATGCATCTCCCATTTTAGAGAAGCCCATTTTGCTTCTCTAGATCTCCTTCACCTGGAAGCCATGGAACCTGCAAAACCTTAAACCCAAGCCCAAGCGATCCTGAGATCCAGCTGGGATGTTTTGGGCACGTTAACTGCTATTTCACGGAGCTGGGCTGTGTTGTGAAGTGGAACCACACTTCCTGGTGTGTGGACTGTAACCAATGCTGTGTCAGTGTTGGGTGTACGTGTGCCCTGGTACGCCTGCCCTGTAAGCACAGAACTCACCAAGAAAAGGGGGACATAGGGCAGAACTCCCTGCATTCCCCAGTAAACAGAGCACATTGCTGAAAAGCAAAGGAAATGGGCAAAAACCTAGCCTGACGTGGAGAAATAAGCATCACGTGGTGAGGTGACACGCAACCCCTGTGTGGAAGACAAGCCTCTTTGGGAGGACGCAAAGCGAGCTTTGTCTCTGAGGCAGACGGTAGCAGGGGAGGAGCGAGCCAAGGAAAGTAGCAACTCCTTGTGCGTCCCTCTGAATGCCAGACCACTGCAACCACATGAACCAGTACTCAAATGCAGGCACTCTGATTCCAGGAGGCCACCCCGTGCTGTGTTACAGGACAAACAAAACCTTTCTGCTAAGCCAAGGTAGACTGGATGCTGCAGGTCACAGGGCTGGCTGGGGAGCACCTACCAGGAGGACACGGCTACAGTCCAGCGCTATCCGCATGTCTGGGTCTCCAGGAGGAAGAACCAAACGGCAGCCCTGTCCCTCCTCTTACACCATCCATGTTCGTGTTCCCTCCATCTCCCCTGCGACTCTCACCCCTACCCCTCCCGTTACAGGTTTGCTCAAATTCAAAGCAGGGGCCTGTGGAAGAATGAGAAGGCTTTCAATCCCCAGGACTTGTTCTGCTTGGTTTTTCCGGTTAACTTCCCAGCTGAGGCCACTCTGAGAAGCAATGGAATTCCCCCCATGACCACTGGCCTTCGAAAAACTCACCCTCTGCTCCCAGGCTCCCCTCCTGCACAGGCCTGGGTGGCCGCCACATTTCCCATGTCTTAGAGAAGAGGCAAGACACTTCAGGGAAGGCAACTCCAGGAAAGTCACAATCAATGCCCGGATGTGAGAGCCCAGGGTCCCCTCACACCCCAGCAGAAACAAGGAAAGGGACACCAGAGCTGGTGGGCGCCTGGCCCAAAGGCTGCTCTCCGTCTCTCCCTGCCCCAGCAACCTCCCAGAATACTGAGCAGTGAGGTGACTCTCTGACCAGGCCCTCGACCCTTACTCTGCCAACCTGGAAGTGGGCAGGAGGGGAGTAAGATGAGGAAGCCATGCCCACAGGCAACTCTGGGCCACCCAAGCCATCCTGCTGCCACAAACAGATGGCATGAGCCAGGTGGGAACCAGGGAGTGTACTAGCTGAGCTCCCATGCCAAGTTCTCCAACGAGAGTTCCCTGCGGCCACTGCGTCCACAGGGTCTTGCCCACGAGTACTGAGCCTGCATAGCACCAAGAGGCTGCTGAGCAAGGTTAACCGTGGAACTCTGGAGTCGCGACACATCGAGCAGTTCAGGGGCTTGCTATGTGCCAGGAGTGGGAGCTGCCAGGCAGAAGAGTCACCTCCCAAGGCCCACGGAAGGAACCACCATTAATCACACAGACTCAGTGGTGAGTTTTCAGGGTCAGAACATGGTTGCTCCAGCTAAACTATAATAGCACAGAAAGAAACGAAGGAGAAAGTGTCCATCTGCCCATGACCTTGAGGGATGCCTTTCAAGCCTCTCTTTGCCTCATCTGTAAAACGGGCTGGCATACACGTGACTATTGCGAGGATTAAACCATTGAGATCATGAGGACCCAGCAGAAGATCCGAACTCGTTTCAGTCTGTGGTAGTAGAAGGATCTCTCAGAACAAACAGTGCATCTCATGGCTCTGACCCTCCCCACTTGCCCCCACCCCAGTGGTAGCAAAGCCCTAAGGCTCACGTCAGTTGTTCCCAGCAGCCAGGAGGTCTGGGCTTTCCCGGAAGCTCCTCTCTCTCTGCCTCCCCTTCATCTATCCCCATCCCCATGAAGCGCCTCTCGCCACCCCTGTGATTTCAGTCCTGGGTCTCTTTAAGCAGCCGCTGCCAGCGCGGTGGGGGATTCATGGTGATTCAGCCCTGGCCCCAAGCAAGTTGGATGCACCATCGCTCAGCCAGGACATGGCTGCAAGCCCACGAGCTGCTGTGAGGGACAAAGCCGTCTTCTTTGGCCTGTGGCCGCTCCCTCCCTTCAGCTGACAAGCACACTGAGGTCCCACAAGTCGTCTGTCCCCAAGGTGGACACACTTGGAGGCTGGCTTCGGGGGGCTCCGGCAGGACTGAAAGCCAGACAATCATCTTCTTAGGCCTGAGAAAGGAGAGCGTGAGTTTCGCTGCCTTCAGGAAGTGTATGTCCCTCCTTCGGGCCCCTGCTACACGGCAGCTTGCGGGAACCCAGAGTTACTGCTTGTTCCACCCCCCCCCCCGCCCGCCCCACTCAGGGCCAGCAGAGGGAAGGCATTGAGACGCGTTCCAATGGGGGTGAGCTGCAAAGCGGAGGAGCCCTGTGCCCATGGCACTCGGCCTATTTCCACTCGGTCTCCAAGCAACGGGGCACAAAACCCATCGGCACCTTATCACAGAGCCGGTGAACCAGAAGGGGCTGGAGACGCTCTGCCCCCAAGCCCTGCACCAGAGCCCACGCAGAGGCTCAGACAGAAAGGAGCAAGGCATGGGATCTGCCCAGGGGCATCACCGAAGGAAAATATCACCACACAAGCAGAGGGTGAGGTGGAGGCTTTTCCAGGCAAGGCAATGTCACCCAGAAAGGGTGCAAAGCCAAGCAGCTCAGTCAAGGTGCCAGGACCACCTTCCCCCTTCATGGGCCCAGGGGAGGAAGGCTGAGGAGCCCTGACAAGTCAGAGCTCCCAGCAGGGCCAGGCGATGAAGAGAAAAGTCTGCCTGTCCTCAACGAACACATAGAAGACCCACCAACCACCATGCGGTACTCCAAAGGAGGGGAGCTAAGCTTCCCTTTGGCCGCGTGTGTCTGTCTTCTCAGGAGTTGTAGGAGGAGCTGTACCCCACTGCCAGGTCCCCCACCTGGCACAGACACACAGAACCCCCGGGCTCCCGCTTGGCAATTCTCAGGGAAATCTCAGGAAGAGAGCTTTGCAAGAAAAATGGAAATCTAACCAACACAGAAAAGAGGAATTTTCCTATATGTAAATTACACCCGCACAAGTCTGGCTTTAGGACAAAGTCCCCAAGTTCATCCTTCCTTCCACCAAGCAATGGACACTTTTTTGGCTTGACAGAAGTGTCCATTACAAATAAAAAGCTACTGCTTAAGGAAATGAAAGTAGATTCGGCTCCGGGATCAGAGCAGAGCCGTGGACACTCCAGGAGAAGGAGCCAGCCCACCCCGCACTTGGAGGCACACAGAACACCCCCACTAGAGTGGGAGCCACAGCCGGGCAATGGGCCATGCCAGGGAGGGATGCAGAGCCCCTCTTCCCACGCCAAGCACACACGGGCTGGAGGCGAATGATTCACAGGCATGGACCAGAATGGACAACGAGGTTATGCAACCCACTGAGCGTTCCCAGCAACCCAAGGGGCAGCCCGGCGTTGTCATGTGCCCACTGGCAGATTCCAAGCCCAAATTTACGAGCAGCCAGGACCAAGAAATGGCGTAGCCAACGTATCATATCATACAATAAATAACAACACTCTGATCTGGTCATGCATCGTGTAACAGGAAGATGCCGTCTGCGAAAAAACCGTTAGTTTCCGATCGTGCAAACATCACTTAACTTACACCAACGATGATGACTATGGGGGTTCCGTAGGTCAGCCCCGGCAGATGCAGTCCATCACACTAACCGAAACTTAGTTCTGTGGCATGAGACTGTGTGTGAAGGATAGAAATAACAGTGATACAAACATCCTCATAAACTTGGTAGAGCTGCGCTGAACTTGCATCGGGCTGCATATCAAACCAAGCCCGGTCCCCCTGCTTTGTGTCAGAGACGAGACACTTGGGCACGCTAACTCTTGCACGCTCTAAGGAGCCCGTGTATATGTGTGTCCCAGCAGATTAACAGCCTGGCCCTGTCACCAAGGCCTTGAATGGCGGGCCTGCAGGAATGGGGACACGAGCGAGCAGGACACAGTCCCAGAGACTGGGAGGAATTCCAACAGCAGTGAGGCGAACTGAAATGGAAACAAAAGAGAGAGATGGGGGAGACTGTGCCACTGCCTTGGAGACGAGCGAGCTTTCCTTTGTCACAGCCCAAACCGGGATCTCGGAGCCGGGGGGCCCCTCAGAATCTGGAAAGCCAGCACATGCATCTCATTAAAAGATTCTCTAAGGTCTTGTGCACTTTCGAGAAGTTGCCCCAAGATTCTAGAATACCAAAAGGACATGGGCAGGGGCTACGGCGAAAGAGGCACTTTTTTTTTTTAAATCTGAATTTTATTAACAAAAAGCTGACTACCCATAACCATTTCACGCTAGGCACATTGAATCGTCACAGCCTAAAGGAACTGTTTCACAGGGGCCGTCGTCACACGGCAGGGCAACAGCAGGCCAAAGCACAAATTCTGTTAAGGCTGACTGCGTGGGAAGCTTCCCCCACGCAGCACACAGAGCCCCAGTGTGGCCAGGAGCTATCAGATTTCTGGAAGGCCAGAAGCCCCTCGAAGAGTGAGGGGGAGTTTCAGCGAAGGTGCACAGGACCTGCCCTGCAGACAGCAGAGCTGCAGGGCTGCCGGACAGGAGGCCGGGCTCTAACAGGCCCAGCCCAGCACTACCCAGCCACTGGGCCCTGAGTCTCTGGAGGACCATTTCTCACTGGGTACTAGACACAGGGCCCAGAGTGGTGACGTGGTGGGCTAAGCGATGAGGGTGCCCACGTCGGGGTGCCGGCTCCAAGTCCCGGGACTGTGCTTTAGACCCAAGTCCCTGCTCATGGCCTGCACAAAGCAGTGAAAACCGGCCCAAGCACCCAAGTCTCGGTTGAAGCTCCTGGCTTCTGGCAAAGACCTGGCCCAGCCCTGGCTGTTGTAGCCATTTGGGAGAGTGACTGAGCAAGTGGAAGATCTCTGACTTTGCCTTTCACATAAATAAATCCTGAAGAAGGGGCCAGACACAAAGACCCCAGATCGCAAGGCTTTGTTGAGACAACTCCTCTGTGGGGTCCAAGCTCGCCCTGAGGGCGCCTGCCTCTGAACTCCACAAAACGCACACCTGGAATCCATGCCACTGCACACGACATGACTCCATGAGGACGCCACCAAGCCGCACACTCCAAAGAGCGGAGAGGGTCTCGTCTCAGTTCTACGCTTCTCCCTACCATTTGCAAAAAGTCAAGCTACACCAAGTGGCCCCTGAAGCTCCGTCACGGAGCCTGAGGCGGAAGCATGGGGCCAGGACCCGGCCTCCGTGGGTCAGGAAGCTCAAACGTCCCCATCCCCCAAGCCCAGGACCCTCCGAAGGACAAACTCTATGTGTGCAGAGAGGGTGAGGCGGACAGGCAGGTTGCAAAGGGAGAGGGCCTGGCAGCTGTCCTGGCAGCTGCTGGCACTGGCCAGGCCTGTAGCAGTAGCCCCCCGGGGGGGCAGCAGCAAGGGCTGGAGAGGAGAGCTCCTTCCCCACGCAGCCTCCCCCAGGCTCCGCAGTGCCCACCCCCACCCTGTGCCCGCCTGGCAAACCCTGTGGTTACTTTCCCGGGGCTGGGAGTCCAGTGTCCTTGCTCTACATCACAGAGTCAACACCAATTTATCTGCCCTGGGCAAACAAGGAGGCCGTAAGTGGTGGAACTCTGACAATATTTAATGACTCAGGGTGGGGGCCGGCAGGCTGGGGAGGGCCGGCAAGGAAAGGAAGCAGAGAGCAGGCACAGAACTGCGGGGGAAATTCCGCGTGTGGCGGGGGAGGGGAGATAAAAGGAGGCTGTAAAGCAATTTTGACAGGTTAACAGACAGGTAATATTCCAACGGTGTTGACTTAACCAGGCGAGCGCTCCATGCAGCACCGATTAAGCGGGAGGCAGGAGAGCCGCAACGACTCCGGGTTCTGCAGAAACAAAGATGTAGTCAGGGCAGACCAAATACCAGCAGAGCTGAGGCTGGCAGCTCGGCTGGCCTCTCTCTGGCTCAGAAGCCACCCGGAGATGCTTCCTGGAGACTGGCCTGGAAAGAGAACTTCCTGCAGGTGCCTTGCAGGGCCTGGATGTGGAGGCATACAAGCGGCAGGGCCAAAGGGCCCTCACCTCTCCCGCTGCAACATAACCAGCCCACTTCTGGCTGCATCAGGGCAGCCAATGCTGGTCCCGCCCAGGGCTGCCGGCTCTGGTTACTCCACCAGCCTGCTCCGAACTCCCAGTGCACCCAGCCAGTGAAGCCCCTGCCCTGTCCACCCTCTAATGGTTAGACCCTCGTGCAGTTCCTTAACCCCACTGGGACTCAATAGTCCCATCTGTAAAATGGAATGGTACGAAGGCACTTGACAAAGTTCTTGGAGGAGTGGGCTTCTAGCCTAGGGTTCAATTCCTCACTCCAGCTCTTGATTCCAGCTCCCGTGAACTGCTAGCAGTTGGGGACATGACTCAAGTGATTGTGTTTCTGCCCTCGCTGTGGGAGAGACTGGCATTGGGTTCCCCTTTCCTGGCCCTGGCCAGTCCTGGCTGTCAGAGGCATCTGGGAATTGATGCTAGCTCGCTCTCTCTCTCTCTCTCTCTCTCTCTCTCATTCCCCCCCTTTCTCTCCCTTTGTCTTTTTCTGCTTGCTTCTCAAATAAAAAATTAAAAAGCCCGTAAAAAATGAAATCGAAAAGTATGTATCAATACAAAAGTTATTGAAATCCATGCATACAAGGAAATCTCCCACACACTCATGAAAAAAAAAAGCGTATTATACAAAGCTCTGCATGGGTTTCTAACTTTCTGGCATGCAAACAAACATTTGTTCATTTAATTTCTGTGACCATTCTGAAGGGACCTCATAATTCTCCAAAGGCTGTCTAACGACTGGGTTGCTGGTCATTAATTCACGTTCATGGTTATGTTAATATAGAACATACAATGTTGACCATATTTGATAAACAAGTCTGAGGAGCAAACACAGAAGAGGAGGTTAAACGGAGCATGGGGCTTGGATCAAAACAGGCACCGAACACGTGTGAGCTGCGGGCTGTGATGTTCTCAGCCGCCTGCCTGGCCAGACGCAGAGCGGGATCCCCTCCGCACCCATGTACGCAGAGAACACAGAGTACGCCCTTGACCAAAAGAGGGGACACCCCAGCTCTGAGACCTTGGCAGTCACACTGCGCAACTCGATACACTTCCACGTTCCCGTATTTCTCCAAGAACATGAAAGCGTTCGAAGGCACTGAACCAGCACCCAAGGGGTGCCAAGAGTCTGACTTCACTTCCTACAGGGCTCCCTGGCCTCTGCTGCAGGACGCTATTTTGAGGTTGGATTATATATTTTTAGGTTATTTGGAAAATCATTGTGGCTTTAAATAATAAAATTCTGAGTGGCACCTGTCAGCCCCGATTACCGTGAGTCTGGTAAGCCGCGTGGCTCTTTCTTTTTCATTTCTCAAAGAGCAATGAAGTAAGTGTTACCCAGCAAGGTCTGCAGGGCTGTGTATTAAACACGCTGTTAAAGCTGTTCCCAAAGGCGCAGGCCAGAGACCCCGCTACAGGCCAGGCCCACGGAGGCGCACCCAGGGCTGGGCTTGTGCTGGCTGCCAGAACCAAGGCTGTGGACCAGAATCCCTCTAAGACTCACAGAGGCACTGGTCAACCTCCTCCACTCCAGCAGTACAAGACATGGAGGTCCAAGGACACTGAGGACTCGGGGCAAGCCAGGAAAAGAGGCAGGTCTCCCGCAGGCTCCCTCGAGCCCTCTTCTTCCTTCCTGCTCTACAACCCATGGCTCAGGACATCCCTGTGGCCATTTCTGCTCTGAGGAAAGAGTATGTCTCCTGCACAGTGTGACCCTGACCCTCTAGGTTCAGACAAACCATTCCTTCTCTCACAGTCACCACCCCTGGGCCCTGAGGGTCCATAACTCGCTGACATTCCTGTGGTGGAGGAAAACATGGATGCAATGGGTAGCCATTTGTGCCCAAGACCTTAGCGTGAGTGCATGGGAATGCCAAGGATATATTAGACACTCACCCAAGAGGGAGGAAAAGCTACTAAGGGTCAAACTCCGCTCTGCGTGTGCGTATCTGTGTGTGCAGGTGCATGTGTGCGTGTGTGTTGGACTACACACAGGGCACAGGGAACCCTTTTGCTGCCAAGGACCATTTGGACATGTGTAACATCATACACAGCTGTCAACTTGCATGTGGGCCTGCTGTAAACTGACTGAACTTCGAGTCCTACCTAGAGCTGACTGGGCAGAACCAGACCCAGTGAGGCTGCGGTCACGGGTCTGGAACAGCTTGAGGGCCAGACGCTCCCCACCTCTGTCCGGGAGTCAGGGACTAGGACCTAATGAGCTGAGCCTCTGGTGTCTGGAGGGACAATTCCCCAGGCTCCTGCATCCCCCTGCAGGACTTGCCAGCATGCCCTCAGTGCCCGAAGTTCGGGTGATCCCGCTCGCCTCTGAACCTTCCTCACTGCCCTGCACAGGGACGTGGTCGCTGGAGCAGCAAAGGTGGAAGCAGTGTCTTCCAACAGCAACAAGACAGGGCACACCAAAGGGGTGTCTTCTCAGAGTCCACGGAAAATGACCACCGACATCAGCTTTTCACAGATGTCTAAAGGGACCACTGCAAGTCACAGCAAGCTAAGCTTCTACATGCAGCTCCAGCATCCCCTACGGCCACTGGTTGCAGTCCTGGCAGCTCCACTTGCAATCCGGCTCCCTGCTAATGGCCTGGGAAAGCCGAGGAGGATGGCCCAAGTCCTTGGACTCCTGTACCCATGTAGGAGCCCAGGAAGAAACTCCATGCTACAGGTCCTGGATTCACTCACTGGGAATAAACCAGCAGATGAAAGCACTCTCTCTCTCTCTCTCTCTTTGTAACTCTACCATACAAATAAAAATATATTTTGTAAGAAAAAAAATAAGGTGTTCTAGATCCTTCAATCTCTCCAGATTTGTGAATACTTCAAAAAGTTTGTGGGAAACGGAATCAGAAGATAAGCTTACCTTGGTGCAAAATCATTCTAACATCCACACATCATAGATCCTTCATTAGCTCACAAGAAAACATGCCTTGTGAAACAAAAATATGCAAGGATTCCAAATTTTTCGGGGGGGGGGGGGAAGCTAAACTTATCTTTCAAATCCATTTTCCCAAGAACTTCCTGAGGTATTCACTATCATACATCACACTCCAGCCTTCTGATTCTACCCACTTAGGGGACGATGAAATGATCCCCACTGGCCTTGCAGCAGCTGAGGACTAACCCACGTCACCACCTGCGGCCTCTAAGCCCAGGCTAAACATCACTAATCACAGGTCCTGAGATCCAGGCAAGGCGGCCTGCCAAAGACGGAAGCGTCAGACCACGCTACAACATTCTCTGTGCCCTGAACACTGCAAATGAGGAACTCAAGCAGACTGTCCACCCGGGGAACCCGGTTTCACCCCTGCATGCGCCCCACCTCAGCACCTGCAAGGCCCCACACCTGATCTAGGTGCCCAGTCAGGAATACGGCAAGGCAATCAGCACGACCCTGGGTCCACGACGCACCTATATCACAAAGCATCCTTGAGGCACACACCCAGGAAGGCAGCCATGACAGTGCAAGGACTGGGGTTCCTACACTTGGCTCCTGTCTGCCTCAGCCCTGACACTGAGGAATAAATTGGAAGATGGAAGGTCTTTTATAGTAGACCTTAAAAAACAAAGTATAAATAAATATGTAAGCTTAATATACAGCAATATCCTGTTCTTTCTTTATAGAATTTCTTTTTTCTTGATTTGAAAAGCAGAGTTTCAGAGAGGGAGAGACAGAGGGAGATCTTTCATCCGCTGGTTCACTCCCCAGACAGCTATAATGGCCAGGGCTGGGCCCAGCCAAAGCCAGGCGCTGCCTCTGGATCTCCCATGTGAGTGCAGGGACCCAAGCACCTGGGCTGCCCTTCGCTGCTTTCCCAGGCCATTAGCAGGGAGCTGGCTGGGCAGAATAGCTGGGACTCCAACCAGTGTCCATGTGGGACACCAGCGCGACAAGCACCAGCTTAACTTGCTATGACACAGACAAGCCCACACATATGTCATCTTTTAAAACCCCTCTCTACTCTAAATGCGGTCAATCCTTACAGTGGTGTATCAGCCAGCCTTATACAGGAAGGCAATTCTGACACAGGCTGATCACAGAGAAACCCCAAAAACAAGCAAAGTAAGCCAGTCACAAAGGACACAAATCCAGTGTGACATTATTCCTATGAGGGACACAGCGCAGTCACATCTGCAAAGATGGCCAGCAGGACCACAGTCCTACCTCAGGAGCTGGGCAAGGGAATGGGGTACCACTGTTCAGCGGGTGTAGTTTCTGTTTGGGGGGGTGGATGGTGGTGACAACAGCATGAATGTGTCTAATGTCACTGATCTACAACCTGACAGCAGGTACAAGGCTAGGTTTTATGCTGCATATACTTTATCACAACCAAAAATAAGCAAACAAGATGCAAGGAGACTCCTTCAAAACACACCTTTACAAGGCTGAGGTGTCTGACAGTCCCCAGACCAGACAAGATGCCAACCCAGTGGACATTCAGGGGACACTGGGTATGGGAAGGGTCCCCAGTATGCTGGGGCTGCTTCCTTGATGGGAAGCTGAACATCCTCTCATCACCCCATCACCAGGCAGGTTACAGGAAAGCAGGGAGGAGCGTTAGGCACAAGCGGTCCAAAGTCCCGCCACCTGCCCCTTCGAAAGGATATCAGGGACAGTACAACAACATAAAGCCAGAGGAGACACAACACAAGTGAGGCACAGCAGGATGCCGGGACAGCCAGAGAGGAGAGACCAGCCTCTGGAACCTTCTCCGCTGGCCAGGCCAGTGGGGCAGCTCTCTCCGGGGAAGTCCACAGCTTGGGCCCCTCCAGCAAAGGCAAGCTCTGCGATCAAGAAGGCACGTGTACCCAGGCCAGAAAAGGGACCACGAATGCACTAGGAGGAGGCTGGCTTTGCCCTTAAAGGAAATAAAGTATCTGGTTTGACAGATAAAGGAAACTTGGACCCTGGACCAGATAACAGTCTGCAAGAAAATAAAAAGTCTACACAGGACACAATCTCTCGGAATCCAGCAGGACGCATCTGACGCTCTAGGCTATGCTGGGAACACCTCCCTCAGGAGACAGATGGCATCTCCCACTGGGTGGGCTGGCCTCTGGGTTCCCCCCCCCCACACACACACACCCCTGAGCTGTGAGAGAGGAGCTCTTCGTGCCCACACACCAACAGGCCCCAACAGACAGGGCACTGCCAGAGGCCACCTTGCTGGCAAGATGTGACGGCATCCTGACTTGAGCAGAAGTCAAAACTGTATACCTGATACCCACAATTCCTCCGTAAAAAGCACACACACAAAGGCGTCTCAAAGGTGCCTGGCGAACATGTATCGCTGACACACTACGTGTGAATTTCAGGGTTTGTGCAACAACATCAATTTGTCTTAATTCTACTTTTCATCAAACTTCTTGAAGAAGCCGCACTCGTCATTTTTCCGTTTTTTCAATCGTCACAGGTTTGTCTGATGCGCAGCTGCAGCCAACCTGTTAGGAGGAGCCTCAATCAAGACTCATCCATTCACCCAAGCTCTCATGCCTTCTCCCCAAACCCACACTCCTGTCACTCCCGTCACCTAAACCAGCTCCACCACCTGCCTGCAGGGAGGTGGGCGACGGAGACTCACTTCAAAAGGTCACATCCTGCTTGGAGAGTGTTTGCAAAGCAGTGAGCTCAAACCAGCCACAGAAGTAACCACAGGTCTTCTCAAGTCATGCTGGAATCTGCTACTTGTGAGCTTCTCTGGGAACCAAGGTTTTGTGGCACGGTGGGTAAAGTCACCGCCTGCAACCCAGGTATCCCAGACAGCAGGAGCAATATGGTTCCAGTACCGCTTGCTCCACTTCCAATCCAGCTCTCCAATGCACCGGGGGAAGTGGCAGAAGGTGGCCCCAGGCATTCGTCCCTGCCACTCAGGAGGGAGACCAACATGGAGTTCTGGGCTCCCAGCTTCGGCCTGACCCTGCCATAGACACGGAGGCCATTTGCATAATGAATCAGCAGATGGAAGCTCAATCAATTAATATCTCTCCCCCTCCCTCCCTCTCCCTGGTATTGTGGCAGAGGGCATTCAACTACCAGCTGTGACACCAGCATCCCACATGAGCAGTGGCTTGAGGCTGGCAGTTGCACTTCCAAGGCAGTAGATGACAACTCAGGCCCCTGGGCCCCTGTCACCCACGGGGAGACCTGGATGGAATCCCAGACTCCAGGTTTTGGCCTGCCCCGGTGCAGTCACTGCAGCCATTTGGGAAGCGAACAGTGGATCAGAGGTGTCCCTCCCTCCGTCTCTCTCTCTCTCCCTCCTTCCATCCCCTCCTCTGTTTCTAAGCTCCTTTCAAATAAAACACATAAAAATATTTAAAAATCAATAAATCTTTTTTTTAAGAAGCAAAAGAACCATGTCTGCACCCTAGAGCAATGGGGAGCAGACCTGCTCGCCCCAGAGCCCAAGGCTGGTGGCTGGTCTCAGGTGAGCCCCCTTCAGTGCAGGGGATCCGCTCACTCAAGCAGACGTCGCACAGTGCAAGGTCGGCAGGCCCTTCACTGGCGACCCTTCTCCCAACACGCCTGGTCCTCAGGGCGCCAACCCCACACAGGAGGGCAACATCCTCCTGACCCACCATTAGGGTTAGATTTCAACACAACAATGTTGCAGGGGACACACACACACACACACCAGCCATGGCACTGGCCAACTCTGGGCAGCTGTAAAAGGCACAAGCAGGGGGACATCGGCCCTCCTGCCCCCGCGAGCCCTCCTGCCCACATGAGCCCTCCTGCCCACGCGAGCCCTCCTGCCCACATGAGCCCTCCTGCCCACACGGGCCACTGCAGCCATACAGCAAAGCTCTGCTCCTGCTCACTCTCCCACGCTGGGGACTGCCCAGTCCCCTGCCCAGTGGAGCTGGGGTCTGGATAGGGGGGAGGCTCAGTGGTAGCGCCAGGGCTGGGCCTGCCCCGGTGAGTGAAGCAGCCCAGCGCGCTGGCTGAGGCGGAGGCTGCTGTGAAGGGTGGGGTCATCCTTGTGCCCCACATTTCTTCACCGTGAGGTGTCCCCATCTCCTCACTTCACCTCTACCCTATGCCTACCTGTCACCCCGAGAAAGAATTAGGATGCCACAGGCATTGCTTGCTGGACCAGCATTCCTGTTAAATTTTCTTCATGCACCGTCCACCAGGCGGGTCCCTGGCTGCCCCAAGGTCACTCCTCTGTTCTGCACATGTTTACCTCCAAGGCACCTCTTCCCTTGGCTGGCATTTCCCAGACAGTTGGGGTAGTGGCACCCCTCTGCCATGTCCCCATCACTGGAGGTCCATTCTCCAAGACACTGAACCCTGGTCCTTTCCCTAGAGGTCAGGTCCTCATCACTTCCTGCTGTCGCTCACTGCACAGCTCACCTGTCGCCTCTCCTCCTGGGAAGCCTGCTACAGGCCACAGGAGCCACACACGCACACAGCTTCATATGCACACAGCTTTGTCCCTGGTCATTCTCAAGGCACATGTTATCACACCCAACAGGCGTCTAGAGCAGCGCAATCATGGCAAATACACACGAGGCCATCCCAGTTACAGACACCATGACGTTCCCACTCACTCACACTTCATAAACGACGCCTTCGCTTTTACTCTGCCCGTTTTATAGACGTGGAAACTGAGACACAGGGAAGCTGCATAACTTCCCCCAGGGTGGATTTTGACTTCCATGTGTCTTCCACGCTAGTGCATTCACTCAATAAGCATTTCTTCAGCTTCTCTCTTAGTTCATATATTCCCAATCAAAGAAGGAGGGGGACCACGGATGCGGGCTTTGTGGTGTGCCAGCCCGAGGTCCCCCAGCTCCACTTCCACCCAGGGGACAGTAGCCACTGCCCACCCTCCCAGAAGACTCTATTTTGTAGTCTAGTGACAACAACAACTTCCTTGTGGATTCTCTCTGGGTACTTGAGTGAGACCGAGGACTTGACACAGAACCTATCACACCAAAGGTGCTCAACTAACATTCCAGATACCTGTTCACAGGTTCTGCCCACTTTATCCCTCCAAGACACACACACACACACACACACACACAAACACACACACTGCTCCCAGTGGCCTCACAAACCACAGGACGCCACACGGAAGAAGACAAGGCTGAGCGGCGAGGTCTATACCACATTACCTTACAGCACCAAAGCCCGGGTTCATCCTCACAGTCGACACACGGACAGCCTGGGACAGGGTGTCCCCAGGCCTCACAACCAGGATCCCCCCAACCACAGAATCCCAGGACACCTCTGCCAGCCCCTTCCAGACTCCTGCACCTCCCAGACTCAGCCTCCTAACACCTCATTTGCTGCATAACACAGCGACAGAGGGCCTGGTGTTACGGGTGGGGGCATTCACTGGGAGCTGTTATTTAGAATTCTGCCTATATCTACGCACATGAGACAGGCCAGCCAGGAAGTGCAAGGCCAGCTACACACACTTGCAAACATGGATTGCTGTGTAGGGACACCCAGCCCAGTTTTTTGTCCGTCTCTTGGATGACCTGTCCATGTTCACATGTACAATTCTCAAACCAGCCTGAAAACCAACAGCGCTTCAAGCCAATCAACTCTCAAAGCCACAAGAACCTGCGCAGGAGAGCACGCAGGCTCAAAGCTCCCTCCCTTCACTCCTAACTAATCAAAGGACTCCAGACATGAAGCAAGCACAAGAGAGAATATGCAGTCGCAAAGACTGGCCCCCAAAGGGGCAGGAAATGCTGTCCCTTGGTGGCCACAGCCCCTGCTACTCATTACACCTGCCTCCTGCACAACCTTCCAGGTGCGGCCTCATGCCTGGGAAGCAAACCTCACATCTAGTCACAGAAGCCCCCAGGGGTGCGGCGGGCGACAGACAACAGATTCCTAATGGTGATCCATGCGTTGTCCAGCCCGAGAGATGATGGAGTGAACAGGCCAGGAGACAGACCAGGCCAGGTTACCCTTCCAGCTGCAGAATGCCACCTGCCCGCGTGTTGGAAGGAACGCCACAGGAAGCAGCTGGCAGCTGGCGCCGCGCTGCACTGACCATCCCTCAGCGTGCTTGTGTCTCTTTTCGGTTCCGATTATCTCCTAAGTAAATGGACTCCTTGCCTCTCCCTCCCTCCGCACTCTCACCCAAATAACCGCAAGTCCCCTCCCTTTGCCCGCACAAGGCATTTTCTGGAAAACTCCCTGGCTCTGAACTGATAGCAGAAAGCAGAGCACAATAATGTGGCAGGTCACATCCCAGGAGCCCCAAAGGCTGGGAGGCCGAGGTAAAGATACGAGGAGGCGTCTCCCATGTCCAGGGTCCACACTGGACCCACAGCTGGACAGAGAGGGAGCAGCCAGGAGAAGGGAGCACCCCAGCGACTTATACAGGGCTACCTGGACTTAGGACGAGAGGCTTAATGGTGGAACCAGCTTGCAAAATTCCAAGCACTTATAAAGATTCCAAAAGGAGACTTGGAAGAAGTTTCTAGGCTCTGAAACAATGTCCACACCAAGCCTCTAGACCACCCCCCCACTGTCTCGTATTGCAATGTTAACATTTGTAAAGCATTTGAATCCTTCTCCCACCTTCCTTTAGAGTCACCCACTCCATCCTTCCACCCTTTGCCAACCTCAGGTCCCTCCATTAAAGTCCCCCTAGAGACCCTTAAATTTGTAGCTGATGTCTTCTGGATCAGGGGTTGGGGGGAGGTCATTAACCTAACACCACGCCCCAACAGAACACAGAAAACAGAAAGGGCAATTTCAAAACCAAATACCCTTGGTGACATCAGGCATACTGATAACCCCGGGTCTCCAAAACCCTACCTCCAGCCATTGATCCAGTGCACAAGAAATTCTAACCACGATGCGAAAGAAACACACTTCTGTTTAAAGCAACACATCGTGTGGCTCTGTGCTCAAAGTAAAAGGCAAAGTTTCCCAAGAACAGTACTGAGGCCAAGTTCTCCTGGGACCATCGTCATCACAAACTTCCTCACTGTATCCTATGCGTGTTTATTTCTTGGTGATAAAAACTGAAAAAGAAAAAAAAATTACCTCCTGCAGGAGGGAACAGGTGAATGACACTAAGCCAGAAAAGGTAACAAGAGTTAACACTTCCTATTTTGTACTGCTTGGAGCGCTTGCTAGCAGTCAGAAATGCCTTGTGCAAGCACTGTCCAAATCCTATTCCTCTAACTGTGAGAGACGCACAGGCCAGTTCACAGATGAGGACGCCCAGGTTCTGGACAGTCACATCACCCCGGTGCCAGCGTGGATGGCCAAACAACATGGCCGAACGGTGACGAGAGACCAGTGGCAACTGGCTACGAAGTCGGTCACAGGATCAAAGCTGGGACAGAAGCAGAGGACAGCAGCAGGCAATATTCCAACGGCGGGGCATGAAGCGGGCCGCGTGGCCTGCAGGGATGTTCATGGTGCATTCATTAGGATGCCTGGCCCCTGCCTCCTGCCAAGGCAGGCCCTGAGAAGCAGCAGGCATGGCTCAGGGTCTCTGGTAATGGGTTTCCAGCCCTTGTGGGCACCTGGGGAGTGAAGTTCTCTCTCTCTCTCTCAACAAACCGTAGGACTACAAGAAAGTGGATGGCACTTGCCCACTACCAACTGCCCCCCCATAAAGCACCACCCAGGGCTCTCCCTGCCTCTCCTGGACACTGAGGCTTCCGCTGAAGTCCTGCTACCCCAACTCCTCTGCCACACCAACCCCAGCAGTGACAGTCGGGTGGAGCAGTTGTCTCTCCGAGCCTCCACATATCCTACTTCCCCGGGACAGTGGAGCCACAGGACTAGGCCTGGACCACGGGCTGCAAGCTGATCACCCCGCTGCCCCTGCTGCAGGGAGCCCCGATGTCACAGCCACTGCGGGGCAGTGGGGGCAGACGGGGCAGTCACTGTGGCCTCCCGTCGTTGACACGAGGCGATGTTTGTTACTACGGCTCAGCCCAATCCTTCCTGACAATACACTCACCACTAAGGCCCTGGGTTCATCCTCATCCTGCCCCATCTCAGCACTGCACCCAAGGATCTTGCCCATCCATCACTCCCTTGACGTGCCCTGTTCCAGGGCCCAAGGCTGCCATGACACACACACACAGGCCTCTGCACTTCTTGACATGCTGTTCCCTCTCCCAGGATGTCCTTCCCGTCACCCCACCCTGCAGCACCCTGAACTCTTCTCAACACCCCCAGGCCCTAGCACGACCCCCCCTTTACCCAGAGAGCCTGAGTCTCGTGTTCCTTGGTGCAGGCCTGGTGGGTTCCTTGGTGCAGGCCTGGTGGGTTCCTTGGTGCAGGCCTGGTGGCCAGGACCCTGCTGCAGACCATCTACCACACATACTCTGCTCTCTACACCAACTGCCACAGAAGGAGCTTGATTTCGGGTGTTATCCTCACCTGTGAGTGCACGGTGGTGGCAGGCTAACTGTGCCTTCACAAATGTTTGTTGCACACATTCACAAATGCATAAATTCCACCCCCTCCAGAGACTTACAGAGAAAAGGTTGCCTCTAAACAAAACAAAGCAACAAACAAAAAACTAGCTTCCAAAGGTATTCCAAGTATGGCTGTTGGCAAGTGGAACCTTCCCCTGCACCACAGAGCATCCTGCATTTACACACACACACACAGCCCTGGGTGCCAACGGCTGCTTTGCACCCACGTCCCTGTCCGTTCCTCATCACTTTCAGAAAGTGAGCCTCAAAGGACCTTGGGATGGGGAGCACGTGCAACCCGCTTCTAGCCTCTGAGGCTCTGGCCCTAAGTCCAAGCAGGTGCACCTGGGGTCTCCCCCAGGGTACCAAAGCGAGACCCACAACTGCATCTCAAGAGAACATTGGCCTAAGACTGCCCCAGACGCAGGCCATGGGACAGGAGGGTGTGTGACCGCCCCGAGGGCTTGTACATCCAGAGCCAACAGGACAATGTGCCCGGGGCTGTCATCCTGTGGTCCTGATTTGTGTCAGACCTGCTCCTTCTCAGAGGGTTTCTGGGGAGTCAGATGCCCCAGGAGGCTCTGGCCATGACACAGACCTGCTCAGCGGGTTCCTGCACAACTGCCGGACAACAAAGATCGGATCTCCTTAGAAACGGCACGCCGTTCATTCCCCTGTCACATGGCTCTTCCAACCCCAGGGAGCAGAGCAGACAGTCTGCAGGGCCTCAGCCAGTGGCTCAGGTTCTCAGAGATCTGTCTTGCATCACCCCCAGGCTCTCCTTGAGTGGTGACCCCAGACCCCACCACTGTATGACGCCTAACAGCAGGTCGCCAGCTCCACTCCCCAGAGGCTGTGTGGCCTCAGGCAAGCGGCTCACCTTCTCGGAACACGCCTCCTCATTCAACAGATGCCAGCGATGCTGGCCTGCCGGGACTGTGGAAGGGCGACCCTGGGAAGCTGTGCGGGCTACCCTCTGGGCAGAGGACGACATCAGCACACACGTGCAGGCCTGACCACAAGCTGCTGACCCCCGGCTCCCTGAGACCCGAGCGCTCCGTGGCTCCCACACCCTTCTCACGTCGGCTTCAAAGCAGGATGCACACGGGAAGTCTTGTGAGACCCCCCACGGAGGCACCTGCCTGCGACAGGGGAGCCAATCCAACCCCAGGGGCTCAGCTTAGCCAACCAAGATGGGCAGAGGTGACAACATCCCTCCAGGGCCAACTGCATCAAGCTTCCCAAGACTATCAGCCCCAAGGAATTTTCCCACTCTAGGCCAGCCACCAGGTGTAAAACTCAGAATCCTAAGGCTGAGACACCTGCGGGGCCATCAGGTCACCAGGTCAGTCTGGCCTGTGCGAGTGTCTTAGTGTCTTTCCCAACAGTCATAGCTCAGATGGGACAGGTGGAATGCAACGGGTCACTTCTGTCTGCCGGGGGGGGGAGGGCACCTCTGCCTTTCTGGAGGTCACTTTCGGCTTCGAAAGGCATCCCCTCCGGCAGAGATGAGCACCTCAACAACCTCTGTGTGCATGTGGATGACGCGTTCTGTTGTGCAAAGCAGGACCCCCTCAGTGTCCAAATCCTGGTGGCTAACGTCCTGCAGTGACGTCAGCTCTCAGGATAGCCAAGGAAGCCGACGGGTGGGCTGTCAGCTATCAGCTGGCCCAGCACTGTTGATGCTGCCCCCACGCTGGCTGTGTGGCCCGCTCTGATGGAGACACAGTCACACCCACGTGTCCCCTCGGGCAGAACTGCCCTGCTCAGCCTCGTACCCCTCAATCCCCCACAGAGAGGACCTGTTCTTCTCTGAAAGCCTTGGGAACTGCAGTGGAGGCACTGGGTCTTGGCCCAGACGTGCCACCCTGCCCTGGCCACCGTGTCTTTCTGCCCTTGACCCACTCCGTTCCCAGCCCTGGCTTCCCCATTTACCTCTGCCCTGAATCACAGGGCAGAGCCTCTGTGCACCCACATGCTTACACACACACACACACACGTCCCTGAAGGGGGTGTGCTTCCTCAATACAGGCAAAACAGACAGGAGGCCACGCCCTTCACGACTCTGGCCCACAACTCTGAAAATCGAGTCAGCATTCAACATCTCTCAAGACACCTCTGCTCAAAACCCCAAGGTTACTCCTTGTACAGGTTCTGTGACGGTGGATCTTCTACAACTCCAAGAGAAAGAAATCCATGAGGCTCCAGCCTGGAGACCCCAAGGACACAGGGCAGGGGGCAGAGTCATGGGGAAGAGAGGTGGGGAGTCGGCAGGCACAGCCTCATGCCTCAGCCCAGGGGGTCCGGTTCTTGCCACAATGCACCCATCCAGGCCCGGACTTGGGCCCCAGTGACCCTCCCGCCCAGTGGGGCTAGATTGATCCCCATGTTGCTAGGACCTCAGGCAGAGAGATTAACTGGCAGGATCCCAGGAGAGGCCCGGACAGAGTGTTCAGCTCGGGGCAAGCAGCTCATAGCTGTGTAGCTCTTCAGCACTCATTATCTAGGACGCAAAAATCAACTCACAACAGATTACAGACTGACCCAACAGGAAAAGTGGCCATTCCCAGCTGCCTCCCCCATTCTACAGATAAGAAAACTAAACCTCAAGGCGTGGGGCAATGACACCCCTAGGATCTCAGAGGTGAAGCAGTGGGGGGAGGGGGCGGAGTGACCAGCCCAGGCCACACAGTGACACCCCCACCTTGAGCACCGTGAACCCAAACGGGCAGCCTGCACTGGCTGCCTTGGTGCCAGGGATGTGGCCATGACAACCACGGCTGTCTCCTTTGTCCCCAATCCTACAGCTTCTTTCCAAAGCCCAGACGAGCCACCCAGTCCCTTGGACTGCCAGGGGAGAGCAGGAGATTACCAACTGTCATAAAATAAACAAATAAAATGAAACAGTTTTTTTTTCCGCCAGATAATGTAGGTGCCAGCTGCCCTGAGAGCCGCTGGAATGAGGGGACACATACAGGCCCCTTGCTCACTGAGCGAGCCCTGCCCCTGGACGCTCAGTGCCTACACAGCTGCAGAAGGGGGTCAGCCACACAGTGCCCAAACACAAGACAGACCTGGGGTAGGCCATGGCCGGCTGCCGGCTCTTCACCCTACACAAATGGCCTGGTGTATTTGTCCCAGGGTCCTTCCCCAGGGGCACGGGCCTGACTCCATGATCCCCAACTCCTGCCTCTTGGTCATCAGCGACGCTGGAAGCCTGGGAAACCTCTGGCCTATTTGCTGATGTCTAGGAAGGGGTCCCGGAAGAACTCACAGAGGCCTTAATTCAGGACTCTGCTCTACTGGGTCTTGGGGGAATAGCTGATTTTCCAGGGGCCCTGTTCACTTTGCCAGCTGGGAACAGGCCCCTCCTCTTATCTGAGGACGGCCAGTTCCCGATTCCACCCTCCCGGGAAGCAGCCCAGTATGCAGCCCTGGGCCCCTGGGAGAGCCAGGAATCTGGAGTCCAGGGCTGCCAGAAAAGCCCTCTGGTGCGGGCAGGCACAGGTGGCCTTGCTGAAGGCAGCCTGCCTGGGCACCAGCCACCCAGGGCACTAACGTGGCAACCGGACGAGAAACCAGGAATCAAACTCAATCCGGGGACGGCACAGAAGGCGCCTCCGCAATGACCTTCAGCCCTTCTGCGTGGTGTGAACACCCCAAAGCCACTTCCAGGAGCAAGCCCAGGCCCCTCTCCAGGTCCCTCCTGGTGTGTTTAGGGAAGCCTGCACGGAAGGGCAGCTCTCTGGCAGTGCAGAAACATGCAGAGAGGCTGGAAAAGTACGGCAGGCCAGCCGACCAACACGTGCAAGCAAACCCTAGGGAGGAAGCAAGGACCACGCTCCGGGAAGCACGCGGCGGCTCTCAGGCGATCAGGCCTGGGAGGGAAAACACCACCAATGCGCCACGCTTCCTCCACCGGGCAGTGGCGAGCTGGGCCCGCTGGCTCCAAGCAGTGTCTTTGTGCTGCCGGCGGCGGCTGCGCCCCCACCAGCTGCGCGCCGGCGGGCGGACGCGCCGGGCACAGCCAGGCGCCGGGGGGCGACCGCGGCAGCCCGGCCCGGCGGCTGGAAGCAAACGGCTGAGACGCAGCGCCTGGTGGAGCCACAGCACCATCAAGCGGCAACTCTGCGACGGGGCGCGCTCTGGGGTCGGGGTGCGAACTTGGGCCGAGCAACCCCTGGACTGCAGGGATCCCCAGAAAGGAGGGCCTAGGTCAGCCGCTCTGGGGCCGGATGCGCAGGGATCGCCTCATCTCCCCATCCAGGCACGGGATCGCCGTGGCCATCGGGGACGCATCCTCTTCTCGACCAACATACCCGGAGCAGAAAAATTCATTCAGGTCCCAAGGAACCTGGGGCCAGAGCAAAGTGACATTCAAGGACCTTAGACACATGGCACAGAGGGACCCAGCGGTTGGTCGGTGGGTCAGTTTGGGGGGCCATAGGTCCCGAGAGTCACTGCCCAGAGCCCATCACACTGCTGTGCAAGATAACAGCCCGAACCCCACGTGCCTCCTGGGACAGAAGCAGGGACAAGTTACAGGGTTCAAGATCTCCATCCATATATCCCATTCATCCTCCGCTGGGGAGACCACACCCCTGCCTGACTCTATGCTAGCTCCTATGGCCAAGTTTCATGGATAAACTTGGCAAACGACCACTACCCGTAAGACAGAATGATCACAATGGCGCAGTGTAACTCGGGTTATTTAGAATGTGCCAGTGGCTTCTAGGATGGTCCATGGTCACTGAAACCACGGGAGCCAAGGTCGTGGCTATATGCACTGCAGGGGGAGAGGACCCCCCCCGGATGTATTCACAGGAATCTGCTAACAGGACATGTAGTGGAAGCACTCATGTTGGCTGAGCCCACATCACGGTGTTAACTCCTTTCTGTGTGTTAAGGCCTCCAGGACTTGTGTTTTTCAGGAAAGAAACCGGGCAGCTCCAGGGGTTGCATGCAAGGGTTGTCAGCTGGGAAGGGCAGGGTGGTGGGGAAGGCAGCTCCCGTCCCAGCCTTGCACCCAGCTACTCCCAGGGGCTGGGACCAGGTTTTATGGGATCTGAAACTTAAAACATTTTTCTGCAGGGAGAGGCAACTTCCAGGTTCACGCCTGGGCCTGGGGTGCTGCCTCATTACCTGCAGGAGAGACACTCCTCTGTGAGACGCTGGCTTCCAGGAGCTACCACCACCACCACCACCACGACTCCCCCACCCCTGCCACCACCCCCACCACGCAGTACAGCTCAACTCTGCCCTTCCCAGCCAGGGCCCTGGCCGCTAGAGCCGCCTCCCACACTCAGCTCCTCCCGGAAACTGCCTGCGCTCAAGGTCATCCAACGACACAGTGGCTGCCAAGGACAGCAGGTACTCTGCTGCCCTGCCCTCCTGCAGGAATGTGCAACCCTGCTTCCCGGAGGGCTCCCCAGCCGGGCTTGGCGGGACGATGCGGGGAGCCCTCAGGCAACGAGCGGCTCACTCTGTTTGGTCTCTCCTCCACACAGCCAGGGTCATGCATCACCCATGACATCAGAGACTGAGTGAGAGTGTCTGGGCATGTGATGTGCCTGGCTGGCAGGCAGGCAGGCTGGCACACAGTAGGGCTGCACGGTCACCAACCATCTCTCCACCCTGGCCACCAGGTGACCATTCTCAGCCCTGCATGAGCAGATCCTTGGCAGGGGGGAGGTCCCTCCCCCTCCCTGTGACACACCACGGACTGTTCAACTTCAGGACACAACACCGCAGATCCACACTGAGACCGGCCACACCAGGAACCGTCCCGGTCTCCGTCCACACTTGGCTCTCCCGCATGTGCCCGGGTTCCAGATCACTGCCCCAGAGATCCATCCTCTTTCCCCAACACAGCACAAGTCGAGCCGGTTTCCAACCTAAAACCCCGCCGTGTTGTTCCTTTCCCATCTGTGTGAGGTCCAGATTCTAGTGTGGAGTGCGACACCCGACACCCATGCAGAATTCCCGCAAACATGAGACAGTGCCCGGCTGGGACATGCCTCCCTTTCTCTGTCCACCTTCGAGAAACCAGGAACAACAACAAAACAGCCACCTCCTCCCCGAAGCTCTCCAGGATGGCCCAAGTCCCTGGGTTCCTGACGCTCACACGGGAGACCCGACAAAACCCCCAGCTTCAGGCTGGCCCAGCCTCAGCTGCTGTAGCCATGTGGGGGTGACGCAACACAGAGATCTCTCTCTACTCCCTCTGCCTCTGTAACTCTTTCAGATATATTAAAAATAATAAGTCCCCAGAAGAGCTTAAGTCAACTTTAATAACATTTTATTTAACCCAACATATGCTATATCTTTACAGTTTAAGATGCCACCAGCATTTTTTTTTTTTTTAAAGAGAGCTATTAAATGTGACTTTTCCAATGGGAATTTCAGACTCGGGCCTGTGGCAGGTGAAATGCCGCCGGCCACGCGTGGCTTGTAGTGGCTACAGCAGGCAGCTGCTCTGTGACCCCACGGCACCTGGCTTCCTCCCTTCTGTGTCTTCCCATTTGCCCGTTCCGCTCCGTATCCACTCTCAGGAACGGTCGCCGCTGTGAGCTGGCCACGTGATGGCTCCTCCAAGTCCTCGGAGCAGAACGCAGGCCCTGGTCATGGAGTGCCCAGCACAGCGCTCACCCAGCAGGCAGCTGGCCAGTCAGTCCCTTAGTGGCCTCCCAGGGACGGGCACAGTGGGGCTGTCTAAACAGAGGCCACCCCTGCCCTGCCAGTGTACACACATACATCCAGTCCCTTCCTTGCTTTTTATGGATCTTGCTTTCCTGTTCAACCTCCAATGTGAGCGTTCAAGCACTTGTCAGCCAGGAGGCTTCAGCCCCACGCTGGCCTGGGAGACGCAGGCTGAGCTGGGTTCGGACACCACTGCAGGTGCACTCTGCCCCAAGTGCTACCTCCTCCACAAAAACCAAACTACTCTATCACAGGACTGCACGGGATGATTTCCTGGTCCCCTCTTGGTATTACAACAAATGAGCATCACATTTCAGAGCTGCTAGAAATACCCCCTAGCCCTGGCACTGTCTCCCAACCTTGGGGAGTAGGGGCGGCCAAGGGAGGGGCGAGGCTGGCTCCTGCCAGGCAGAAGTCTAGAGAAACAGAATGTGTGTCTCGTCACCTGGATCTTCGCAGCAGAAAGTCGCGACTGCACCAAGTCCTGCGGACGCCACGGCACTACTCTCCAGGCTACAGCTGCCAGGCCAGGGAGTACTACAGTCCCGGATCCCTCCCAGCAAGCTGAGCCCTGACTGCCCACAGCACGTGCTGCACGCAAGACAAGGGCAGGGTCTCCATCAGCTCCAACGCACAGCATCTCACTCCAGGAGCAAGGGACATCCTCCCTGCACGCAAGGACACACACTTGGTGCCGCTGGATGTGGAAGGAGACTCCAAGCTCATGCTTCATGCCCTGGGAGACACAGCAGCTGCCCTCTGCCCTTCCGACGCCTCACCTCGTCCACCAAAGGTCACCTGGTGCACCTGCTCCCAATACGTCTCCTACAGGCAAACACCAAGTGCTCCAAGGGAAACCAAACAACAGGTGAGCAGCCAAGTCCCGGCTGACCACAGCATGTCCCATCAACCCAGGCACCCAGAGGGCAAGCGTTTTGTCAGCCACAGCCAGAGGGTGCAAGCTGGCACCTGGCAGCACCCAGAGGGGACAGGAAACAACAGTCCGTGCCAAGGCAAAGGGCAGGGTCTGGGATGGGCTGGCAGGACACAGAGACCCCTGACCTTGCCCCTAGCCCAGCTTCCCAATGCATGGAACAGAGCGATTCTGTATAGCTGGGGCATCCTGGAAGGAGCCCAGTGTGGGAGTGCTGCTGTGACAGCCTTCCAAGCTGCCCCTCCTCCCCCAGGTTCACATCTTCTACAGCCCCTCCCAGGGACAATAAAACACAGTGTGTTCTTGAGCCTGGAAGCCAGCTGGAGGCTCCCAGCAGCACATCCGGCAGGGGAGGGGAAGACGGCTCGGCCATCAGCACCTGACAGGCACCCAGCTGGCTGTCCTGCCACAGCGCTCCTGGCCACCTCTCAGACCCTGGGCAAGGCCAGGGCTCCAGAAGGAGACTCCCAGTCCCTCTGGATTCCTCTGACTGCCCTGGCCACCAGAGAAAGGAGGGGTACTGGGAGCAGGGGAAAGCCCCCCCCATTCCCACAAGGATGCCATGGAAACCAGGGGCTGAGAGGCACCCGCCATCCTGCTGCAGGCCAGCCAGACCCAGCTTGGGATTCCCTCCTCCATGTCCACCCACTGCGTGCAAAGACCCATGCATCCCACAGCACACGCAGAACCCCGGTCCCAGCCGCTACACTGTCCAGGTGAGCCAGTAGGATGGTGACTCATGCAGCATCCACACTCCCAGCCAGGGTGGAGGTGGGCTCCACCCCGACTCTCCCATGTGACAGTGAGGTCCTCACCCCAACACCCAAAGACCCCACCCAGCTGAAATCCCAGGCCACAAGCACACTCGGGGTGACGGGCTTCACACACACACACACACACACACACACACACACACGCTCCAGGAAGCACCAAGGCATGAGCCACTTACCCAATCCAAGTGTGAAAGAAAGTTCCAGAACTGGCTTAGGCAGGGGGAGATGTGTGAGAGCCCACACCTGCTGGGCGCCAAGTGCTTTATCTGGAATTCCCATACCACCACAGACGCCAAACAGCCCTCACCCTTCACTGACCCCAAATGGAAAACTGGCATTTGGGGGGAAGAGGGGGAAAAGGAACTTGGCAAACAGATGCACCTGAGTCATAGCTGACCCCGCATGAAGACAAGGGGGCAAGGCGACCACCTCTTCCAGTCCGTAAGACAAAAGCCCTCTTGGGAGGGCACCTGTGGTCGCTCCCTGGGATTGCCCGGTCCCAGGTCCTGGACCCTTGCTCTTCAGAGAGCTGACACAGAAGGACCACTAGGTGGCGACAGACCCCACACATATCGAGACCAGGACCGGCCACCTTGCAGACTGCAGAGCCCTGTGCACAGGGACATACCCATAGCCACACACACACACACACACACACACACACACACACACGATGCATCTCAACACACATGCTAGAGCCAGGGCTGGCAGGCCTTGTCTTTGACAAGCACACTACCTTCCTCTAGGTGCCCTGACTTCTACGTGCCAATTTTCATCGTTTCCATTTTATGTTTATCTTGTTTATCTGGAAGGCAGAGTCTGAGGGAGACACACAGTCTCCCACTCGCCAGCTCACTCCTCAAGCGCCAGGGATCCAAGAACTCCAGCCAGCTCTTCTGGATGGGGGAGCAGTGCCCAAGCCCTCGAGCCACCGCAAGCGTGTACATCAGGAGGAGGCTGGGGTCAGGAGCTGGAACTCGGCCTCCAACCAGGCGCTTGGGTGGAAGGGGACGAGCGCCTCCCAAGCATCCGAACCAACAAACCAGCCTCCTTTGAAACCGACTTGAAGACCCCGTAGTCTGGACTCCAATCCCAGGGTAGATTCACTTGCTGTCTGTGTGATTTAGGACACAGGCTTTATCCACAGCCCTCACTCGCCACACTGAGGGCTTGGAGACAAGATCGAGCTAACTCAACAGATTCAAACCAGGTAACTTCAACAGGGCAGTGAAAAACAAAATTTAAAAAAGAGAGAAGTTTATGGGGCTGGCATTGTACTGCGACGGGTTAAAAGCCATTGCCTGCAACAGCGGCATCCCATAGGAACTGGTGTTCAAGTTCCCGCCGCTCCACCTGCCACCCAGCTCCCTGCCAATGTGCCTGGGAAGGCAGCAGAAGACGGCCCGGTGCTTGGGTCCCTGGCCGTTATGAGCACCTGGGGAGTGAACCAGCAGGTGGAAGATCCTTTCTCTCCCTCTCTTTCTTCTTTAACTTGCAAATAAAATGAGTCTTTAAGAGGGATAAAAAAGTAACTTCACTTTCTCTGGTGCTAACAACAACAACAACAAAAACAAAAAAACACAAGGGGTCTTTAAAAAACTCATGACGATGCATATTATGAGACACCTGCACAGATTTCAACATTTTTTTGCACCCAAATGAGCTTATCTCCTAATTCAGTTTGCCCACAAACTCTGGGGAGTTTCCTTACAGACCAACAGAAAAACCACTCAAGCCCGTGCCCACTGGCCGGTTGGCACTCCTCCCTATTCTGGGTGGGGGTCATATGTCTCCAAGCCTCCAGCCCCCGGGGAGCAGGCCTCCTACGTGTGACAAGGACCTGGGCTTTATCGCAGCAAGCCCGCAAGTCCTGCTGGACACTGCTCTGTCCTCCAGCTCGGGCCCACAGGAGGTCACTCCACAACTGAAGACTTGGTTCCCAGGAGCTCCTCCACTGGTGCCCAGGGACACTGTCCGGGACGCCCCACGAGGGCACCCTGAGAGGATGTTTTCTCCTGGCTTTCCTGACATATGGGGTTGCCCACGGTCAACATGAGTGTCCAGGTCCGGCTGCTCTAAAGTCACCAGCAGGCACAGCAAGATCTCCCTCCCCTCCCAGGGGCCTGACGGGGCACTCAAACGCCATGCCCATCAGTTGGCACCAGCAGCTCTGCACACCACCCGTGGTGGGAAGACGAATGGCATGGTTGTAGCTGCTGCTCCTGGGCCAGCGACAGCGCCTGGAGCACAGGGGAGTTTAGCATCCACGCAGATGCCCAGGCCCTGCCCGTGATTCTGGGGGAGGGGCCAGCCTCCCGCTCACTGGGGTGTGTAGGACCCCAGCTGTACCCGTCACCACAGCCAACGGTCACTACTCTGTGTGGCCTCCTGCAGCGTCACCCTCACACACCTGCCACTTGGGGTTCTTGTCACAGGCTTCCTTATGCAAACCTATCAGGTTCCAGAAGTTCAGGACTTCCCGTGAGCCCTCTTGGGGAGCCAGGATCCCCCCACAGCACCTGCAGAGGGGAATCCTCTGAGAATGGGCAGACCTGGGCCACATCCAGCCACTGCACTGGGTCCCAGCGTTGGCGCCGATCTGAAACAATACCTGTAATGACATATACTGAACACTAGAGGGAACCACAGTCCAAGATTCTGGCTGCCTGGTGCCCATCCTACTGGCACTAAGGCAATGGGCCCTGCAGATGGGCAATCCCAGCAGGAGGCAGGCCCAGCTCAGCCTCACGCCTCAGTCTGTGCAGCCTGGGGGCGCAGCACCGAGCTGCAAGCTGGAGCTCCTCAGCCTGCTGAACCCCAGGCCCCCCCAGTGAGGCACTGCCACCCTTTACACACACTGCCTCGCCGACCGTCATCCCCAGCTGAACAAGGAGGTCATGCTGGACCCAGGGTGGTTTCCAGTTGGGCACAGCACCTCCCGAAAGGCAAACATGAACCTGCTGTTCTCAGGAGTCCCACTGGCGGGTGATAAGCTGGGGTGGGGCTGAACCCAGGGCAAATGGGGTTGGTGGAGCTCGGGGCGGGTCCCAAGGAGCCCGCGTCTCACAGGGCTCCAGTCACAGGGTTTGGTCTGTGACTGCATTGCACTTTTATAAAGACACACGTGTGTGTGCTCGTGTGTGTGTGTGCACATGTGTGTCTTTGCCCCCTCCTGTGAGAGGCACCATGAGCCACACTGGACCTGCTTGTCCCTGCCTGCACAGGACCCTGGCCACGATGGCCAGGCCTCCCTCCCTGGCATGGTAGCATCCTTCCCTGGACTGAGCGGGAAGAATGCAACAGTCACAGGTGTCTGGCCCCACAGAGATGCCAGGAGAGCAAGGATCGCAGTGCTGTGGGTCCAGGGCTCGGGGGTGGAGGTAAGGGACCATCCCACTACCCAGCCTGACACCCCCATAAGGCTGATGACATCTGAGCCAAAACAGGCACCCCTTGAGCCCCGTGCAGGCTGAGTGCCCTGCAAAGAGGGCACAGCAGAGGGGAGGACACCTCCCTAAAGCTTCCCTTGGGGGCCACGGGGCCAGCTGGGAGCTGCCCTGGTCAGTCGCCGGCCACCCACCATGGCAAGAACACAGCAAGTTCACAAGGCAGCCTCCAGCGCCCACCAAAGGGATGCTGTTCTCATGTGGCAGAGGGCAAAACTCCGGCAGGAAACCATCACAACCGGGGAGCAGCTGCCTCCTAGCCCCACGTGGGCTCCCTCCTCACAGCCACACACCCCACCACAGGACCCTGTGACCAGCCCCCCACCTGCTCCCCAGGCCCTGGATCCAGCAGCCATGCAGAGTTCACAGCCACAGGCTCCATCACGGGCAGCGTCAGACATCCACCTCCACGAGCCCAATGTGTCCCCAGCGCCTTATCACCATTTACAGCTGGACAACATCCCAGCACACGCTGCCTTCACGCTCTCCTCCCCCCAGAGCACCTGCAAGGAAGGGCTGGCTGGCCGACGGGGCGGAGCCTCGGGGCCAGGTGCCGCACCACGCAAGGCCAGGGTCAGAGAGCAGGACCAGCCGCTGAAGTACACTCACGCCATAGGCGGCACTCACCAAGTCCCTTCTTGCTCACTCCACCTCCTTCCATCGTCCAGGGGCCCCCACTCGCCTCTCACTGCACCTCCCTGGGGCCCCGAGGGACAGGAAAAAGCAGAGACTTAGCTCAGATGCCCCTAGAGTTCAGAAAGAACCCAGAGGGACAGACGCACCCAGATGTTCATGGCAGTCACCCCAAAGCGCCAGACCCTGGGTTGGGATAAGGGAACAGGCATCCACACAGGCTGGCCCCATGCACAGAACAGGCCAGACAGGTCCATCAGCCCAGGCTGACACGGACATAGGTCAGCATCTCAGATGGACACCTGTCATTGTGCAGGTCACCTGGGACGGGCTTCTGGCCAGGGATGCCAGGAACACTGAGAGCCCCCACGATCACTACTGTACCTTCTTTCCCCCACTGGCACTCTGGGAATCAGTCAGCAGCCCCCAACACAGATGTGTCTGCACACACACACACACACACCCCTGCAGCTCCACATGGCAGGCCTCAAGTTAAGGTGATTGGTGACTGACACAGGGTGCAGCTTGGTCTGCAGCCCACGTGTGCAGAATCCACGGCGAGGGGAGTCCCCGGGCATCCTTTACGCAGTAACAGTAAAGCCATCACTTGTGCTCCTCGCTAGTTGCCCTGTGCCAAGGAGGCTCTCGCCCTGTGGTGCACTGTACCAGGGTTCAACAGGACCAAGACCATCCCAAACAACAGGCAATGACAAGCACCCTGAGGGTGCACATCCCACAGAAGCCAAACACAGATCAGCACTGAAGGAGAGATGAGGGCCTGGCACTGTGGCACAGCAGCTTCGGGTGCCCCCTATAATACCAACACCTCCTATGGGTGCCGGTTCGAGTCCCAGCTACTCCACTTTCCATCCGACTCCCTGCTAATGCACCTAAGAAAGTGGCAGAAGATAGTCCAAGGGCTGGGCCACTTGCCACCCATGTGGGAGACCCATACGGTGCTGCAGGCCCCTGGCTTCGGCCTGGTTCAGCACAGCCACTGCAGCCACCAGGGGAGCGAATCGGCACATGGCAGACCTCTGTGTCTCCCTCTCACTCCCCACCTGTCCCCATGCCAACTTCAACTGCCAGAAAACGAATTGCTCCATCTGTCATTGAGCTTAATTAAGCCCCAACAGCCCGGGAGCAGGAGGCCAGGTCCTTCAAACTTGGTTGGCAAGCTAACAAGCACAGAAAAAAAGAGCTAAAGATACCTTAAGATCCCAATGAGGAGCCCCCAAACAGCTCCTAACCCCTCCAAGCAACACCCAGCCTGCACACTAACCCACTCCCTGCCAAGCACTCAACAGGAGCTTCGGGAAGAGGTAGGCGTGGTCCGCCTTCTCAGAGACATCCACTGAGTGAGAGAAGCTAGGGACTGGACCATGCACATGCCATTGTCCCACGGACGGCAGGTCCAGAGGGCAAACGCAGAGCAACCTCACACAGGGACTGGCTCTGCGGTCCTGCAGGGGCTGGTGGCGACAATGGAGGCGAGCTACAGACGGGAGGAGCAGCCGGGGTGGACAGACACTGCCATTGCTCTGTGATGGTGGCCACACCACTGACCGCGGTTCACCTCCAGGGCCAGGTAGTGCATGAGTCACACCTCCATAAAGCTGGCCTGTGGCCAGGTAGCAGCCAGTGGGGAAGAAATCAAAGTTGCCTCCCAAACCATCACCTCTGCCCAGGGAGCCACCACGTGTGTTGCCTCCCCCACTATAAAAGCCCCAGCTGTGGGGCTGGACAGAGGACGGGCACCGAGGTCAGACAGAGCACCTGGCCAGCTGCTGGATCCTGGGTCCCCTGTCCAGCTCCCTGCCCTGCAGGTGCAAGTTGGACTAGGGTCTATTCTGCATGGGGAAGCCCTTGCTTCCCAGGGAACAGGTAACAAGAGAGAGCTGTGGAGAGCCTGGCGCTGCTCACGATGCCTGGGGGATACCCTGGGAGCACCAACAGCCCACCCTGCTTCCAGGGCTGGAAAGTCCAAATGCTGGGCCACCGGGGTTGAGGGTGGGCGATCCCTACTTGAAGGAGCTGGGGCCGAGCCAGAGGGCGAGAGGATACGGGCACTGCGAAGCAGCGGGGGCTGCAGGGTGGCAGGTGGGGCTGCTGCTTAGGACTCCTGCGCTCCACACCACAGTGTCTGCCCTGAGGCCTGGCTCTGCTTCACACCCAGGTTCCTGTAAATGTGCCTGGGAGGTCGCAGGGGAGGGCTCAAAGACTTGGTTCCTGCAACCCACGGGGGAGACCAGGACGGAGCTCTAGGCTCCTGGCTTCAGCTTGGGCCCAGCCCCAACCCTTGAATGCACTTGGGAAATGACCTAGCAGACAGGAGCTCACTCTCCATAGCTCTTGTTCTAGCTCTGCCTTTCCAGTAGATAAAAATAAATATTAAAAACAAAGGGGGTGGGGACAGGATAGAGCAGGCAGGGCCTGTCCCATGCAGACGCCTGGTCTCCAAACCAGCTCTGCCTTTCCAGTTGTGACACTAGGGGCTGCTCCATGTCCTGGACAGAAGCAAGATGCTGGGATGAAGGGGGGCTCCCTCCCCTGGTTGCGGGGATAGGAGCCCCAAGACCCCAAGGACCCAGCATGTCGGCTGGTGCCTGCCAGGGACAAGCAAGAGGGAGGACCCTGTCCGGAAGCAAGCACGGCTAAGCCAGCAGCATGCAGAGGGCTGAGCAGGGGTGGCTCCCAGCCACGCTGCCCTCCCAATTCCCTCCGGGAAAACCTCCAGGATTCCAAGGCCCCAGATGCAACCCCAGCCCCAGCCATATCTCTCCTTCCCCCACCCGTGCTTCGGGGGTCCCAGCTCAACACAGGTCAAGGAGCCCCCGCAGCAGGGACCAGACCCCAGCAGCTGCTGGGGGAGCCAAGGGCCACATCCTCTCAGGAACAAGCTCCCCCAGGGCATCCTCCTCAGCTGACATCACCGCCCTACGTGGAACAGCAAGCTCCTGGGTCATCACCAACAAGCCAGAGAGGGCCCAGGGGAAGCCAAGCCCCATCAGTCAGGAAACACAGGCAGCTGGGCCTGGGCCGCCCCGGAGAGCACAGAGGCCGCTCATGGCTCCCACAATTGAGACCATCAAGCCTACCTCTTAGGGGCCTGTGACAACTAAGCGAACATACACACGCATGTGTCTGAGTGCAGATACATGTATGTGCGTACGCACATGTATGTATGTCAGAACCACAAATGCAACCCAGATGCATGACAGTGACAGCGAGCACAGCCTTGGCCAAATGACCCCAACAATGACGCCCTCTTGGAACGAGTGTGTGCGTGCGTGTGCGTCAGAGGCAGCAGGAAGGAACACTAAGCCAGCCCTGGGTCGAGCCTGTGTGACCCTGGCCACACAGGCAGGGAGTCACTCAGCGCACAGTGGCTAGCCACATCGGCTCCAGGACTGCATGGTCCCAGGACCTCTGATGGGCACCAGGGCTGCCAGCCTGGGACAGTCCTTCCAAGCCCAGAGCACGTGTGCGGGGATGAAAGGGCACCCCAACGTCTGCTGCTCCCATCAAGCGTCAAGGCACAGCAGCCAGGGAAAGAGCTGCCAGGCACCCCAACGTCTGCTGCTCCCATCAAGGCGTCAAGGCACAGCAGCCAGGGAAAGAGCTGCCAGGCACCCCAACGTCTGCTGCTCCCATCAAGCGTCAAGGCACAGCAGCCAGGGAAAGAGCTGCCAGGCACCCCGACGTCTGCTGCTCCCATCAAGGCGTCAAGGCACAGCAGCCAGGGAAAGAGCTGCCAGGCACCCCAAGAGCCTGCCTTTCTGCCCCGGCCCCACAGGGGTAGCTGCCTCAGCTCAGGCCTTGCTCTGCCCTGGTTCAGGCCATCCAGCCAGGGAGGACAGGAAGCCACTCCACCTTTACCACCACCTCCGGCACACCCCTCCTTCCATGTGCCCTCCCAAACCCTAGGAGACCCCAGTGCAGGATGCCCTCAAGTGACTTTGGGGGTGCCCTCACAGATCAGAGCTGATCGGACCAGAAAGTGCCCCCGTCCCCCGCTGCCTGTCCCAGAGAGCACAGCAAAGGCACCGGTACACTGGAAACTTCCACCATGCTCAGTGTCCAAGCCTGCTGGGCAGCCACAGGGGTGCCACACCCCATAAGAGAAGCAGTGATTCTCCCAGGCTCCCGGGCCTCCCCGGGCCCTGACCTTCCTGGACAAAGGTGCTTTTCTCCCTGCCCCTTGGGGTCACCCCATTTTCGTCAGACCCGTGCTTGTTCTCTGCTCAGGCCCATCTCGACTTGCCTCCCCAGGCACCGCCGCGCCCGGGAGACAAACCCTACATTATAAAGAACAGCGCTGCCCCCACCTCCCGCCCCTAATTCACTGGCCCTCCCAGCCACCTCCCCCTCGTCTCATCCAAAGCCCTGCTTGCGCTCAACAGCCCCTCTCACTGAGCAAGGAGAGAAACGAGCTTATGCTAACGATGCCTCCCCCTCCACACAGCATCAGGTCAGGACTCAGTCTTTGGCCAGGGAAGTCACCAGATCCCCTCTGTGGGCCCAGGCCTGGTGGTGCCAGGGACATGTGCAGGCAAAACTGACTGTGCCGACAATACACCGGAAGGATGCCACCTAAACAAGGCTTCTCCTCGCCCCTCCAAGAAAACCATGATGAAAGAGGGCAGAGAATGCAGCGATTAAGCCAGGCACAGACGAACTTGGTCCTCATCCCTCACGCCTCCAGCCCCAGGAGTCAAACCGGTGACATCCAGCAGGTGCGCAAGGAGGGCAAGGCTGGGCATCCATCAGCTGGGCTCCACTTCCTGGGTCGCTTCAGTGTGGGAGCACCTGCGTGGAGGAGCAACAAGCCAGAATCTCTCTCTCTCTCACACACACACACACACACACACACACAAACACACAGCTGTCTTGCCTTTCAGAACTGCACAAAGCCTCAGACTTCATTCCTGGAACTCTGTGACAAGCATTGGCCTCTGGGATGCCCGACCTGGGAAGGAATGAGCCGGGATGGAGAGCCGGCCCCTTCACCCCCAGGTCCAACGCAACAGTCAGTCCTCTCCACCACAACTTCAGCCAATAGTTCGAGGACAGCGAAATGTCCACGTTCATGTCCCGCACACCGTAAAGCCCAGGAGCCTCGGGGTGGGAGCGACTGGGCGGGAGGGCTGCTGGGAGCCTGTCCAGCTGCACCTGCCAAGCAGCCCCATCTGCCACTCCCACCTAGGTGTCCCAGCTGCCCTGGACCCTACAGCAGCACAGCAATTCCCAAGTTCTTGGTCAGTCCAGGGGGACATCAAGAAGCAGCCCCACACCTTCTTGCTACTATGCAGGTCCGAGCTGCTCCGTCTTAGTCCAGCACTCTCCCCCACCAATTCCAAGGCCTCGGCCTTCATGCCCAGCTGGACATAAACTCTGGCTTCTCCCTTTTGCTCATGACCCCAACCCAGGCCTCCCATTGTGTCCAACCCTCACCCCTGGAGCCAACAAGCTCACAGCCTTCTCCCAGCTACATCTGGAGTAGCCCCCTGCCCAAGCCCCCTGAACTTCCCTGCATGCAGGCACGTGCAGAGCTCCCAGCCTCACCCCTGTCTCCCCCCACCTCGTCGGGCATTCTGGATGACCCTCGCCCTCTAAGATCATCCCAGTGATCACTCCAGCAAGCCCACCTGGAGGTCCCTCAGTAAGATCCGACGGCTCAGATAAGGAGAGGCCCAGGATCCCTGTGCCCTTGGAATCCAGACCACTCACTGTCCACTCTCCCACCTCTGCTCCACAGACAAGGATGCTGAACTCTGCAGGAAGCCCACCAGGGAGGTACCACCCACCTGCCATGTACCTGCACCCAATCCCCCCTGGGATGGGGTAGAAGTCCCTCCTTCCTCAATGCCCTCACACACACACACACACACACATACACACACAGAGACTGGGCTAACACTCCACCCTGAGGAAGCACAGAGCAAGGACAGTCCCAGATCTGGGACTGGGTGCAGGGGTCCCTCCCTAGGACTTTCCCAGGGGAGGGCCCTTCCCAGCCACAGTTCCAGCAAATCTCTGAATCTCACTCTCTCCTGTGCCAAGCAGCATGACACTCCGCTCCCATCAGAGCAGCTCTGGCTTCTCTGCCACCTCCCGCAGACAGAGCGACACAGCAGGAGGGAATATGTGCTTCCCTCACCTGAACCCAGTAACAAATTCCCAGCCAGGGCTAAGGGAAGCGTGACAGTGGACAAAGCCATGGGCCTGGCAGCGCCCAGCCCCAGCGAGGCCTCCAGCTGGGTAGCAGGCAGAGTTTTGCAATCCAGCACTCCAAGGCTGCAACGTGCTGGGTGACACTGGGCATGTCAGTGTCCCACCTCCAAGCCTGGTGCTCCAGGCCTGTCCTCGAAGCCCAGCACATCCGTGCTGTCCCAAGTACAGTCACACAGATTACAGCATGAGCAGGGGTCCTTCCCATGGCTGGCCAATCATGACTGGATGGAAACTGAACCGCTGATGGTACAGGCTTCTCAGTCACAACAGGTACTCACACAGGCACACCTATGGTCAAGTTCACCCGTTCAACATCTCTACCCATGGGCCCTAGAAGGTCCAGGAAATCACCAGGCCTCACCCTGCCAAGATAACCAAAAGGGGAACTCAAAATCCCATCCACCTCTAGCAAGGGAATTCTTATTAAAAAAAAAAAAAAAAAGATGCATTTATTTTTATTGGAAAGTCAGATTTACAGAGAGAAGGAAAGACAGAGAAAGATCTTCCATCCACTGGTTCACTCCCCAAATGGCTGCAACGGCTGGAGCTCATCCAATCAGAAGCCAGGATCCAGGACCTTTTTCCAGGTCTCCCATATGGGTGCAGAGTCCCAAGATTTTGGGCCAACCTCCACTGCTTTCCCAGGCCACAAGCAGGGAGCTGGAAGGGAAGTGGAGTGGCCACAATACAAACCAGTATCCATATGGGATTCCAGTGCATGCAAGGTGAGGGCTTTGGCCACAAGGCTACCATGCCAGAGCCAAGGGAATTCTTAAGTAGAGGGAATTCTGCGGGGCCCCACAAAAGCTGTTACAAATCTGCAAATGGCCCTTGGCAGAAAATGTCTCCCCTCTACCCTCTGCTGGAACAAGAATCTTCCAAAATGCACACTCAGGGCCCAGCCACACAGGTAGGAGCAACAAACTTGCCAAGGAGTTTCTGGGTTACCTAACGGGACCACAGGAGATGGTCACGGGCCCTTGACCTCATGGGAGAGCTCCCATCAACTAGCCCACACTAAGATTCCCCCAAAAACCTTTGCCGGCCTCCCTGCAGGGGTGGAAAGAAAGGGGGTTTTGTCCTTCTCCACACCCCCACCCGGGACCGAGTTTATCTGACACTGCCACCGTCTTTGAAAGCTGAGTGTCCCAGGATAAACGCTCCCTTAAGAGTCCCTTGGCCGGGGACAGAAGGACCCTCTCCAGAGGAGAATGGGCAGCTTGTTCTGATGGCCTTTTAATAGGAGGGGCGGGGTGTCCCTCTCACAGAAGGGGCTCTGTCCCCAGCTACAGGGGAAGGAATTCTTAAAGATGTGATGCTAAAGGAGAGAGGCAGGTTGGTTTTTTTTCTCCCTAAGGGGTGGGGGCAGAGATTGGGGGCTGGGAGGAAGAGGGAAGTACAGAGGGGGGGACTAGAGCTCCAGGACACAGCAGCAACAGCGGCAGAACTTGCCTCACCCCTGGGCCTCCAGCAGCCCCAAGCCCAGGTTACAGGCCAACCGGCAAGCACAGCACGAGCTCATGTTCACGCAAGAGATGGCCTCTGTGCTGTCACCTCGGTGGGCTGCTTCAGCCCTGAGCACGCCCCTCCAGGACTCCTCCCTCCCCGCAGTAAATGAAATTCTTACCAAGCCAGGAGAAAGGGTCACCTACTGTGCTCATTGGGAAACAAAATCGCCATAAAAGAAAAGCAAAACTGCAACCACCACAGACGACATCTCTTGAAGACAACCAGGCACGCCTGTTTTCCATTTTCATTTTTGTGCATGTTGAATTCACTAAGAAGCTGAGCAGCGCAGCAGCCACCAGAGCTGGGGTTGGCCTGGCAACAGAGAACAGTGTCCATCCAGCTCTGAGACGCAGAGAGAGGCAATTGGGGCCCTAGGATAGGGCGAAGGGTGCCCAAGGCACAAGGCAACACCCAAAAAAGAATCAGGGCTCTTGGAGACAGGAAGGCAGGCACAGAAGCGCATGGTCCCAGCCCCTTCTCCAATGCATGCAGGTGCTGTTACAACAGCTAGGACTGGCAGATGCTGGCCAGAGCCCACCGGCTGGCTCTGACCAGATAGCCACGTGGTAACCACATGCTCACACCAGCCAGCGGCACAGTCTGGGCCTTCGATCTGCCAAGGTTTAGTGAACACATGAAGTCCGCCTGAAGGTCAACACCAGGCAGGCACTGTACAGTCAGAGAAGGCAAGGGCAGGCAAACACGAAGACCTGTGCCCAGGAGGCGATCACACCTGGGAAACAACAGGCTGAACTGCAGACATTCAGGGAAGAGATGGAGCAAAGAGAAAACTTGACAGAGAGTTAGCACGCACCACTTGCAGGGTGGGGGGTGGGGCTATTCACATTTGCCCCCACCCACTGGATGGCAAAATCGGATTCTACAATCACTCCACTTCTTGAGTGTCCCTGACCATGCAGTGGAAGAGGAGGCAGAGGGGAGACGGGAGGACAGGAGTGGGCAGGCCACGGGGCAGGGGACACACAGTCGGGGACAAGCCCATTCCAGACCCCACGTGCGCCCCTGCTCAAGCCAACAGAGGCTTCTGGCTGGTTCTTCATCTTGGCCTTGCGCAGGGCAGTGTGCGCGCCACCTTCACAGAAATCACTTAAGCCAATGAACACTACAGACTCAAACAAACTAAGGCTAAAAGGCACCTGGACCTGCTGGTGAGAAAACGGAAATTTCCTTTCAATTAAACCCAGAAACAACACAACAGAGATGCAACCACACAGCCCAAACAGGCAGCGCTGCCCACAAGGCCTTTTACAACCGCCCGGGTCAGGCCAGGAAGGGAAGCGAGAGGTGAATGCCACGTTCACGCTGCTTAGCCCAGGGAACAAGGCATCTTGCAACTCCCATCCCCCAACCTGAGGGCCCCGGGGCTCCACCCTCCACCCTCCACCTTCCCAATCATGTCGACTAAAAAGTCCCTTGGGGTTGATTTTGTGGCATAGAAGGTGCAGCTGCCACCTGCAACACCAGCAACCCCTATGAGCAACTGATTTGAGTCCTGGCTGCACTACTTTCTATCCAATTCCTTGCTGATATGACTGGGAAGGAAATGGAAGACGGCCCAAGTGCCACCCATGGAGCTCCTGGCATAGACATGGCCAAGCCCCAACCATTGCCATTTGGTGAGTGAACTAGCCAATACAAGATATGTGTGTGTGTGTGTGTGTGTGTGTGTGTGTTCTCCCTCTCTCTTCACAGGAGTGTGGCTCAGGTGGGCAGGATTTCTTGCAGGGCTCCCACACCACATGAAGGTAATGTTGGCCCAGCATTCAGCATCCTCCTTCCCCCACCCCCCGACTTCCAAGCCTAACATCAGAAGGGGAAACACACCAGCAGAGACACCCTAGAAAAGCCCCAGGAGTGAGGTGCACTCCCAGCAAAGTTCTAGCTAACTGAGTCCAAAGCTTTAAACACCACAACTGGCTTGGTTTTCCGACCCTGCCAAAACCTGCATCTGGCCTCTCCAGTCTTCTCCCCACCCCAGAGCTGTCCCTCTCAATGCAGATGACACATGGTAGCAACTCCAGTTAGCAGTCCCTGACCCTGGCATCCCTTAAGGGACTCAGGCTCATGTTGGGCAAACAGAAACAGGACAGTTCTGGGGCAGAGGGAGGCACCGAGTTTAAAAAGAAAAAGGATTTATTTGAAAGTGGGGTTAGAAAAGAGAGAGAGATCTTCCATCTGCTGGTCCACTCCCTAAATGGCTGCAATAGCTCATGCTGGGCTAACCCACAGCCAAGAGCTTCATCTGGGTCCCCCACACGGATGGCAGGAACCCAAGTACTGGGACACCACGCGAGCCCTGGGCAGTAGCGATCTTAAAGAGATCTGCATCCGGGCACCGACTCTTTCGCTTGCCCATTGAGAAATGAGGTGCAGGTATTCAGACTCGCCACACAAGGCGGGAGGCAGACAAGAGCAGAACAGTGCAGGCTTTGGGAAAACTCCAGCAAATCAGGCTTCAATACTTCCACACTTCTCCTCGGCAGAGACGCAGAAGCCTACTTCCAGCTCCACTCCTAGTACAGAGCAGATCTTACTCCTCCTGGAAGACACAGAAGGAAACGCTGCCTGACAGCTGCTGGAGTCCGGGTGGGGAGGATTTGGGGCCTAGAGGGGAAGAGGCTCCTATTTCCTATGAGGCAGCCTGGGTTAGTCTGGGCTCCACGGAGATTCTAACTTGCTGCTCACACACAGACTGGCAGGTGACGGCTCAAATACTTGGGGCCCTGCCACACACTCCTGGCTTTGACCTGGCCTGGCCCTGGCTACTGCAGCCATTGGGGAGTGGGTCTGTGGATAAAAGAATCCTCTCTCTCTGTCTCTCCCTCCTTCTGCCTTGCACATAAATTAATAAAAGTCCCCAGTGAGATATTACTGGAAGAGAGGAGGTAAAGGACGCAATAGAACGGACAATCATGAGATGCACATGACTTACTTATGGCTTCCAGCACTTTCCAAAAGAAGCTCTCCAAGCTCACAGTTAAGACCCAATGGACACACTCGAGTGCCCATTTGGAAGCAGGTCACATGGGTTCTGTCACAGTGGAGTGACAGTGCAGAGTCTCCCCAGAGGAGACCCACACTAGTTGGTAATACCAGCTGCAGCAGCCGGCACCCTCCCCAGGACACTGCACAGCGCCCCTTCTCCCACTCACCACCCTCCCTGAAGAGGCTATTCAGACTGAAGTGTTCCCTAGAAATGATCTATTACCATGACAATGAGATTTTTTCCCCCTTCACTATGGCAAATGAGGGTGGCTGGTAGCACCTGCCAGGGCAGCATGACCTCCTTGAAGAGCTCCCACAGCCACTGTTCCTCAAAGACTACCTGTGTAGCATGCAGACAAAGCAAGCAATGTGGGTCCCCCCCCACCCGTTCAACAGCTGGAGATCAAGGCCATCCCTCCAGCAAGGAACACCCAGCAGGTCGGCTTCCAAGTTGGCACATGAACATGAGAACACAATGGAGCCATCTAAACAAACCCAGTTGTATGCCTGCTCTGCAACGAGCTCCCTGTCTTGCTCGTGGGGTCCTGTGTTGGCACACATGGCAGAGAGAAGTCTGCAGAGCCATCACCTCCGGCTTCCATCCCAGGAAAGCAATGGAATGCATGGCCCCAGGTAGCCCGGGAGCAATACCAGCTGTCCAGCAACACTCACAATGAGGGAAAGTGTTTTATCCTTCTTTGAAAAAAATCTCAGTTAAAAGGCACCACTCCCAGCACCAAGTCATTATTCCCTAAACAGTTCTTCTGGGCAGATAAACAAAACTTCATTGCAAGGCCACAGTTGGAAAGCCAAGAGCCCAACTGGGTCAGTCCCCTGAGGCAGTCGACGGTGCGTTAGGTGAAAAATGGTGTGAAGTGCGGAGACCCCACTGAGGCAAGAACTACTGAGATTCTGTCAACCTTTGCTGGGCACTGGGCATGCTCCCACCACTCCCTCGGGCACCAGGGACCCAAACCCCTGCACAGTGCATTCTCCATTAGGCCAATCCTTTGCTAGAGTAGACACCGGATGGAATCTCTATTTGCAGAATCGTGACAGCTCTAGGAGGGAAGCGATGTGCACATAGGACCCGGGTGTGAAGCAGGGGACTCCAGAGAACCAGCAGTGCCTTCCAGCTCCCAGCCCACAGATGTGGGGCCCCAGATGAGCCATCAAGGATGCCAAGGCAAAGGCATTCTCCCCACTGGCTCTGCAGAGGTGGGACACCTGCTAACCCTGTGTCTGTCCCTCCAAGGCATGAGGACTTAAGAGAGACACCAGAAATGGAAAAGGAGAGGATGAAAAAACTACAGAAAACCAGATCAACAAAGAACAGCCCCGACTTCCCAGTTACGTGGGGAAAAAAAAAAAGAAGCCACGTGGAACTGCTTTCTGTGCAACCTGCAACGCAAAAGGAACAATCCACCATGAGGATGGATGAGGAATGAAGCCCCACCAAGGCCCAGCAAGGCTGTCAGAATCACACCAACAATGGCTGGGGCAGCTCAGGCCCTCAGGGATGGGCACAAGCCAAGCCTTGACTTTGAATCATGGCTCCATTCTTCTAAGCTGCAAGGTCTCGGGGTGTTCACGATGCCTCCACATCAGGCTGACAGGACTGAGTGAGGTAGACATTCTGGAAGTATTTTCCTTCTCCAGGCCTGCCAGAAGCTCAGTGCTCCCTCCTTCTGCTTCCAGCAGGCAGAGTCCAGCAAAAGCTGAGAACCCACACAATCCGTCCCCTGGGGCCCATAAAGCCACATCCTACATGTGCCTATTCCCCTAGATGCTGGACCTTCCAATCACAAACAGGGACAGACCCTGCCTTCGGGGTGCCAGCTCAGCCTTGGGAAGAAAATCCTAAAAGAGGGGTGGCTGTCCTCATTCAACACGGACCCTGGCTCTCCACAGAGCCCCGTGGAAATCTGACGCATTTCTTCAGCCACTCTACTCTGCGAGACTCTCTAACAAACTGAAACACCCTCACCCAACAAACTTCACACGTGAAACGGTGACTCTGCAGGACAGATGAGCAGACAGGGTTTGCCCTTGGATTCTCCCAGACTGCATGTCTAATCTCTACTCTCACCGAGCCCCAACACTCCTGAAATCCCACCCTTCCACAAAGTGCCCCAGAGGAGGAGAAGAGGCTGAGGGCCTCCTGGGAATGCACTGGCAACATGAGGAAGGTACCTGCCCCTTGCCAAGGCCATGGGCACAGAAGCACTTGAGAAACTTCCTTGTAAACCACTGAGACCCGAGGAATACGCTAGGTCACCAGACCTATCCCTGCAGGAGGGGTAACTGCAGCCAATTCTGGGTACCAGCCACATGTACGCTGCTGCTCCTTGGATCCTGGGCAAAGCTAGAGCACCTCACCCCCATCGGGGATGGGGAGGAAAGAAAGGAGGGAGGAGCAGAAGAGAAGCTGGAACCCTTCGGGCACTGCTGTTGGCACTGCAGATGCTACAGAAGGCAGAGCAAGGCTCTCAGCGAATTTAACATGGAACGACCACATGATCCAGCAATTCCACCTCTGGGAATAAGCCCCGGACCTCTGCAAGTGCAGAACTGAACAGGTGGATAGGAATTTCGACGCACGCGCACATGTGCAGGAGCCTAGAGAACAGGAGGCAAATCCTGTGGGATTCCACTCCACAAGGCACCAGCAGTGAGACTCACAGAAACACACAGCAGGACAGTGTAGCCAGGGCTGGAAGGCAGGGAACACGGGCGTTCCTGGTGGGTGACTCTGGGCAGGACAGAGTGGCCAGGGCTGGAAGGCAGGGAACACGGGTGTTCCTGGTGGGTGACTCCAGGGAAGGACAGTGTAGCCAGGGCTGGAAGGCAGGGAACATGGGCGTTCCTGGTGGGTGACTCTGGGCAGGACAGAGTGGCCAGGGCTGGAAGGCAGGGAACATGGGCGTTCCTGGTGGGTGACTCTGGGCAGGACAGAGTGGCCAGGGCTGGAAGGCAGGGAACATGGGTGTTCCTGGTGGATGACTCCAGGGGAGGACAGAGTGGCCAGGGCTGGAAGGCAGGGAACACGGACATTCCTAGTGGGTGACTCCAGGGAAGGACAGAGTGGCCAGGGCTGGAAGGCAGGGAACACGGGTGTTCCTGGTGGATGACTCCAGGGAAGGACAGAGTGGCCGGGGCTGGAAGGCAGGGAATAAGGGTGTTCCTGGTGGATGACTCCAGGGGAGGACAGAGTGGCCAGGGCTGGAAGGCAGGGAACACGGGTGTTCCTGGTGGATGACTCCAGGGAAGGACAGAGTGGCCAGGGCTGGAAGGCAGGGAACACGGACATTCCTGGTGGATGACTCCAGGGAAGGACAGAGTGGCCTGGGCTGGAAGGCAAGGAACACAGGCGATCCTGGTGGGTGACTCCAGGGGAGGACAGAGTGGCTGGGGCTGGAAGGCAGGGAATACGGGGCGTTCCTGGTGGATGACTCCAGGGGTTCTGTCTGCGAGGTAGATGGTGGTGATGGCCATACAACGATGTGCAGACTGAACATTTGAAGAAAACAGTGCTACAGGGACAGGTGCAGCGGCTGAGAACCGCTGGTGATACCCGTGTTCCATAGCAGAGGCTCCACTTCTGACTGCAGCTACCTGCTAAGACACACCCTACCGGGCAGCAGAGGGTTGTTCACGTGGAAGGCCTGGACTGCTTCTGGACTCATGCCTTTTGCTAGGTCGTTGTGTGAGCACCTGGGGAACGGACAGTGGATAGAAGCAGCTCTCTCTCTCTCCTCTCTCTCTTTGGCTCTCTGCCTTTCAAACAAAAATAAATGAATGGTTAAGACTGCAGATTTTTGTACTCAGCACCATAAAAAAAGAAATGAAAATGTTTTTAAAAATTCCCAACTGCAGAAGTAGTCATCACTGAGGGTGACCACAATCTCCTGCAGCCGACCGGACATGGCATCCCCACAGCCCCAAAGCACAAAGGACCCCCCTCCCACAAAGACTGCGGCCCTGACCCGCCCTGGAGGCTGCACTCTGTAGAATCCACAGGGCTGCAAGGAACGTCCCAGAAAGCAGGCAGGAGACGCTCAGTACCTGCAGATTTCAGAAGGGAGGAGTCTAAAGGCAGAGCACTCAAAATGTTCCGATGTTAGAGAAAGGGACAGTCCATCGATGGCCACTGCACCTGTCCTACTCCAACTCCTTGGTCCACTAAGGAAAGTCAACAGGAGCACCAAGTGAGGTTTCGGCAAAGGAAAGGGCTTCGAAAGCCAGGGAACTGCACGCCTGCTCCTGAGCATCCTCCAAACACGAGGGCAGGGCAGCTCACAGAGTCAAGCGGAGCCTGGAGCCCCAGGACCACAGCGCCTTCGCCCCGTGCTAGGCTCCAGCCCCAGGTGCAGCCACACATGGGCACCTGGCTTCCCGGCGACACACACAAACCTGCACCAACAGACCCAACACGGGAGGAAGCAATGATCACCTGCCACCCCAGGTCTCTGGATCCTTCCGGACCCTCGCACACCATGTGATCTGCTCAGATCGGGTCTGCAGGAAGATTCCCAGCCAAGCTCAGCAGGCCCCACACAGGATCCCAGCTGCCACTGAGTAGGGTGCCCCTCACTAACGACACAGCTGAGAGGCCAGGGGTTCCCAAGGACATCCATCCTCCCGGAAACACGTGAGGTGCAGCTGCTAACTTGGGGTGGCAGACTCCCCCAGGTCCAAAGCAACCCTGGGAGCATGGTCTAGGACAACACAGCCAGCCGCACAGCGAAGCAGCAACCGTGTGCACAGACACACAAGCCAGGGCATCTCCCAGGCCCCCAGGGAGGGGAGAAACTGCACATCTCACTCAACCTACAGCCTGGAACTTTTGCTGATTCACCATTGGCCTGAATGCTGCCACTTCTGTTTGAACCAAGGACAAAAGGGCACCTGATTTCAAGCCATTTATGCCAACACCTATATACCAACAAACCACATAAATGCAAGTATAGGGAGAAGTAAACCCAGAAGGCTTCCTGGAGGAGGAACAAGGGAAAACAACAACAACTCTGGGTTTGGGTTAGCTTCACCAGGAAAAGGCTCCTTGTCTTTTCCTAGCTGTTGAAGCAGACAGCTCAGACTGTCTCTGTCTTAAAGTATCCACGTGTTTGACTTCAACAAGGTCACCAAGCAGTTCTTTGTGAAGCAAACCAGAGCCTGATGGTGAATGGTGGAGGCAGGTCAGGCTCGGGGCAGGGGGCCCCCAGGGAGTCACTAGGAGAGGGGCAGGCAGGTGTCCACAGAAGCGCCGTTCCATAGCGGCTGACTCACTGCCCCCCCCCAAGCCCTCTCCCTGCCACTTCCTGTACAATCCTCACCAGCGGGCTGGGCCTGGTGGATGTCGGCGCCAGCGCAGGAGGGCAGAGGGAAAGAAGGGGCACTCGGGCTACTGAGAGGGTAGGGCAGGGAGGGTGGAGAGGCAGAGCAGGGCTGGCACTGGGGAGGCCAAGCCTGGGCGCTCGCCAGCGGCTGCAGGTTCAAGCTCCTGGATGTGATGCAGGAGGCAGGGCCCCTTCTGGGCCTTCACAAACCTACACAAGCGCTCTCTACCCAAAGACCCCATAGCAACAAAATCTCTGAAAGAGTCCCTTCCCAGCCCAAGATCCCTGCACAACACCCCAAGCCGGCACAGCAATCCGTGTTCTTTCCATCTGGCCTGACGACCAGGAAACGCAGGATCTGCTGGGCTTGCACCCTGCGCACCTCCGCCACACCTGCTGCTCCCGCAGGTGAGTCAGCCACAGGGGCCCTGCCCCCGCGGACTTGTCAGCTGCTTGGCTGCCGGCTCTCACGCACACCGGATGTCATCTGTCTACCCCCAGAGGACAAGCTGGTGCAGACCGCCTAGCCACTCAGTTTCGCTCAACAACATATTCCTGCAGGAGGTTCGGGAAGCAGCCAGGGAGGGGACAATGACACAGCTCTCCCACTTCCACTCAGGGTCCCTTGAAGACCCCGCAGTCCGATCCAGCTCTTGGTGCCGCCAGCAGGGAGCAGGCTGAGTTAACCCAGGAAGAAGGTGGAAGTGACTTCTTGGATTCACACCCTCTCCAGCACAAAGGCCATCCGCTTTAGACCTCTCCACTTGCACCACAGTGCCATGCGATCCGAGCAGGTCTTGGATGATCTGAGGAAGGACGCCACCAGAAGAACCCGGGCGAGCTGAATGAGGCCTATGAGTGAGCTGGAAGTACTGCATCGGGACTGGCGCGCACCATCCAAGCATGGCACCTGCCGACATTCGAGGACATGGGGCAAAGGACACGCCGGAAATCCAGGCACTGTTTTGGCAACTGTCATAGGAATCCAGATAGACACCAAAATCATCAGCCATCAGTCTGCAACAGGACAGCCTTCGAGCTAGCTAATAAACCTCAGAGGAGGCTGAGAGCACTGTGTAACTTTGTATTTATTCCAAAAACAGAGAAAGAAACACTAGTGAAGATGCCCAAGGGCTGCTGCATTGCAGCAAGAGGCCGCCCAAAGCCAGGGGCTGGGAGCCCAATCCACCTGAGCGCCAGGAACCCAAGACCTCGAACCATCACCACTGCCTGACAGGAAGGAAAGCAGGGACTTGAACCCGTACCCTGGCATCGAGGCTGTGGGCACCTGAACCACTAGGCCAAGGCCACCCCTTGCTGCCACGGTCGACCACATTCCTGAAGGCTGAGCCTAAGGGATCCTTGTAACAGTGCCGATCTGCTCTCTGGTGCCACACAAGCGTGCCCGAGCCTTCCCCACACCCTCTCCAAGAAGCGTCAGGCCCTCCTCCTCCTCCAAGCCGCCAGCAGAAAGCAGCTCACCCACCCCCGGGGGGCTCCCCTGCACCTGAGACTTGATTCTGACGTGGAGAGTCCATTTGGGACATCTCAGAGAGGCCGCCATCCAAACGCTGGAGGAATCCTCCCGCGCCAAAGATGCTCCCCAGCGCGTGACTTCTAAGGCTGCCAGTGTGGCAATACCTGCGTGGCCAACAATGGGGGAATTGTCAAGCCGACTATGATTCAGTGCCTGCAGCGGGACACAGGACTGCACAGTCATTACATGAGGGAAGCATTCACATAAAACTAAGCCGGGGGGTTGGGGGGGGGCAAAGTCTACATCATGTGCTGCCAGTCCCAGACTGGAGCCCGCACATGAGGGGTCCAGCGAGCTACAAACACCTGCTATGACCACACTCTCCTGACAACACGCCCAATCCCACAATTCTCACAACATGGCCCCACGTGCAGGACCACAACTTTATAAATTTGCCCTATGTCAAACTGTCAGTCTTTTGAAAGGGTCTGGGTAGGTTTTTTTTCTTTTTTCCTACTTGTTATATTACAAGTTGCTTGAAATTTTTTTAAATAGAAGAGAGTGTGGGTTACTCTGAAAATCAAACAGTGTGGCTGGGGGTGGAGGGGTGGTGCCGGGTCCCAGCTCAGCAGGATGCAAATGGGTCCAGCCCCAGATTCAGGGTGAACAGGGGAGCTGAGGCAGGAAGAGGTATGGGGGGGACAAGGATCACAGGGAGCCCCGAAGGATCAGAGGCTCCTGAGGGAGGAGGGCGTACCACAAACACCACCTTCCCTCCCCCACCCGAACCTGGGCTGCCCAGCTTGCTATCTCACCAACAGGTGTTAGCGCTAAGGGAGACCACTGCCAGCAGCTAGGAGTGTGCTGTGCAGGAGGGGGGGAGAGCAGACACGGACATGGCTCATCGGACAGTCGGGCAAGTGAACCTTCAGGCAGCCCACGGGATGGGAGAGGGGTTGGCAGGGCTGGGAAGGCATCTTCCAGAGGAAGACCCCTGGCGTTGGGGACAATGGCCAAGAAGGGAGGTCCCTTGTTTCTCTTGTAAATCAGGGGTGGTGAGGAACAGTCAGTCATTCATTCAACAAACATTCACCCCCACGCCTCTTCAGCGACGGGCACCTAACGGGGGTGGGGGGAGGAGGAATCACGGAGAGCTGAGAGAGGAGGAAGCTACGGACCCAGCAGCTCTAGGGAGACTCCAGTCTCTGTCCGCATCCTCTAGGAAACCTTTGCCAAGCACAGCTGCGAGCACCAAGGGTAGCAGGGTGGCGGGAGCATGCCCAGGGTCACCTCCCCAGCGCCAATGCAAACGCATCTCCGAGCTTCCGCTCCCGCGGCCGCCCAGCCCTAGCAAACGAAACCGCTCCCCAAAGTCCCCGGGCCCGCGGAGCTCCCGTCGGACACACGGTGTGCATACCCTGGGTCGCCAGGCGGCATGCGCCCGGCACCCACAGAGGCGGCGCGGCTCCCGGGGGTAATAACGGGGCCTGGAGGGCGACTAGACGCAAGGGGCGCAGGGGCCCGGGTCGCGCACGGGTCGCTCCCCCAGACACACACTCCGTCCAGGGGCGCGGGAGACCGAAGGACGAACCCCCAAAGCAACCCCAGGTCGGGGACGGTCGCTGGTCACGGCGACGCCGGCGCCTCCGCTGCCTCTTTGAGGCAGAAGGGAGCCCTTGAGGAGATGTCAATAGCTCCAAACGCTGGAGCCAAAGTTCCAAATGCAGAACCCCAAGACTTTCGGAAAGCAACACGGAGAGACCGAAGAAGCCGAGACCAAAAGCGCAGCCAACTCCGCAAACCGCCGCCAAACTTACCTGCAGCGAGGGACCCGGCTGCTCCAGAGGACGGACCCGCGCAGGACCGGCGCGAGGACGCGGCTCTCTCAATCCCGGCTGACTGGCACCAAGTAATAATCCACGCTATGGGTCCGGAGCCCCGCTACCCGTTCTTCACGTTCCACCCAAGGTCAAGGCGCCGCCACCGCGGCCTCTGCGCCCCGCGTCTCCAGAGGCCGCGCGCACCGCTCAGGCGGGGGTCCCCGGGCGCCGAGCGCGCCCAGCCTGGAGCGCGGCTCCTACCGACCGCCCCTCGACCAAGCCCAGCAAAGCGCCGAAGACAAATCCTCTCTCGGCCTCGGGTCGGCATGCCCGCGGGTTAAGGCGGCTTGGGAATGGCGACTCGCCAGGCGCGAGAGCCGCGGAGCTCACCGACAGCCCGGGCCGCGGCCTCCAGCAGCCACACGCAGCCCGCACACCCACGCCGCCTCTGCGCTCTGCGCGCCGCGGGGCCATTCGGCCCTTATACAGCCGCGGGGACCGGCGCGGGGCGGGCCGAGCGCCGAGAGCCGGGCGAGGCCGAACAGCTCCCTGGGACTTGTAGTTCAGCCTGCCCAGTCTCTACCAACGGGAATGGTGGGGGTCGTCGCAGCAGTACCGCTGGAAAAGTAGTCTGAGATACTCGGTCCCGAGGTCACCGCTGCCAGGTCTGTCGAGCTCTGTGGGCGAAAAGTGGGTCATTCTGGCCCCTGCCCGCCCTCCCTGGCGAGTGACAAAATCCAGGTTAAAATTGCAGCTTCCACCTGGCCACTAATTGGCCGTGTGATTTTTAAAGAGGAATCCATTGCCGGTGTGGACCTGGGTAGCCTCCATTCCGACACAGACAGCGTTGGATTCCACTTCTGAATGGGCCTGACAACCCCCGGCTTGAACGTGGACAACTGGCGTTCTCCATGTATGTGAGAGGGAGGAAGAGAGAGAGACCCCTACCCCACAAATGCCCACAACAGCCTGGGCTGAGTCACGCCAAACGCTGAAAGGCCATCCAGGTCTCCCACGTGGATGCAGGGACCTGCCACCTCCCAGGTTGTGCTTTGGCCGGGAGCTTGAATCAGGAGCAGGGCCCGGACTCCAACCGAGGACCTCTGATGGCAGGTGGAAGTGTCCCAAAGGTGGGGGGGTCTTAATCGCTGCACCAAACACCTCCCCCACTCCTGGTCGTCAACCTGAACGTCTGTGCTTTCCTTCTGTTTGTTAAGGACTAAGCAAATTTGGCTTTACGCCCTGTGCTCACAAAAGACTGCTTCCCTGACACTTACCCCAGACCCCCACCCACCCAGATTGAAAGTCTTGGAGCCGGCCCTGCCCACATTCAGGCTTCAGTGTTCCCAGCCATCTTGTCATTAAAACTCCCTCTTCTGGGCACTGCTGACCCCAAGAACCATTGTGGCAGGCCTTCCTGTCGCAGATCGTTGTCCAGCAGGAGGCGGAGGTGATGTGGTGCTGTCTGGGAGATGTGCAGGGGCGCAACAGCCTGGTGATGCTGAGGGCCAGGGTCTGAGCTGCATCTGGAAGCACTGGGCAAGGGGTGGGCCAGCAAAGGAGCACAAGCCCTAAGAAGGGAGGGCAAAGAGCTGTCTGCCTGGAGCAACGGTGTGGGGATTAGAAAAGGTGGCTTGCAGGGCAGGAACAGTGGGCTTTGGATTACACGCCCAGGGCTGCCGCGTAATGGGGGGCTGCGGAAGACAGAACGTTATCACCTCACCAGTTAGGAGGAAATCCAAAATCAGTGTCAGCAGGACTGGTTGTTTCTGAGGATGGTGAGCCAGCCCCGGACCCCTGCTTGCTGGTGACCTTCACCAATCCTCAACTTCCCATTGGCCTACTCCTTGTGTCTGGTCTCCATGTGTGCCTTTCCCTCCTCCCAATATTTCTTTTACCAGCCTATCAGGAGAAGGGCTCTTGATCAGTTACACCTGCAGTAACTGATTGCCCGATCAGCTTTCATCCGAGATTACCAAGCAGTAGGATTTCCATGTGTTTTTTGGTACGAGGAAGAATTCAACCCAAATGGACCTTGCTTCCTGGCAACACGCACTGTGGCTAACCAGTCCTTCTGCTAAGCGTGAGTGTTGATCAAGTGACCACAGGTTCATTGAGACTGTAATGCCAGAAGAGGCCCCAGGAAGGCTGGCCAAGGGCACCATGCTCTCAGCAGTAAGGCATCCATGTTGAACGTGCCAGGAGGCACACTGGGTGTGTCCCCAAGGAAAGAGAAGTGATCCCAGGAGAAGGGAGTGTGGCAGGGTTTCCGGGCCTTCCCTAGGCATAGTCTTGGCCTTCCCACTTGCTTTTCCTGATTCAAGTCACAACCCCACCACCACCACACCCCGGAGTCCTGCCTCCATGGTGTCTTGTCACCTCCCTGAGCGCAGGGGGCAGTGCAGAGAGGGTTTGGGTCACTGTTCCCATTTTATACTCACAATTTTCATTTCTGCTGTTTCTAGGACCTTCCTCCTTAGAATGCCAGGGAGAAGCCCTCAGTGTCACTGCTGCGAACTGTTCATCTACTATCTACTACCTTTCCTAGAGAGGAGGGTTCCACAGCAAGGCAAGGAAAGGGACAACTGGTCACCTCCAAATCAAATGCCCACCTGTTGTCAACTCTAGGCGGTTGCCTTGATCCTACATTTCACTCCATTCCAGTCCCTAGTCTCCCTGAATTCTTCTACAGCAAACATTAGCTACTGGAATGACTCGAAGAAAACACACACAAATGTAAGGAATCACGTCTTCCTATGGCTTTGGAATTGATTTTCTGCAACAAAGCTGGGACCGTCTCCTCCTTGCTCAAAAACCCACTGGGCACACCAGCAGGAACCTTGTTTGGCTTCGGATGGATACACAGACAGCAGTATTTGCAGGCGTGAGCACGTGATGGCTTAGCATACACACTTGCATCTCCTGGCTCTCTCTGCTAAGGCAAGCAGTGACATTCAACCAGCAATGGGCACTTGATCTAGGAGCTCCACAGAGTATATTTGTTTCTAATGCCATTGAATGAGAAAAGGAAGCAGAGGTACTAGAGAATCTAGGACAGGATCAGGCCACGTACAAGACGAGCCTGAGGTGTGTTATAGTGCCGAGAACCAGAAGAGACACACACACACACACAATGATGTGAGCATGACAGAGACATCCTGAAACCAACTGAAGAGCTGCTTGTAGCCAAAGCTGGGGGAATGATGCAAGCATTCAAGCGACTACAATGGCATCACACTCTAATCCAGACACCAAATCCACATGTGCTAGTGTGTGCCAGTGCCACTGACCGCATGAGGATGCATCCAAGGGGAAATGAGCAGCTCTTGCAGAAACCCGGATGTTTGTGTATCTCCATGGCCTGGACAGGGCTGGAAGGAGGGAATGTCTCCACTGCTGACAGGTGGGCTGCACACAGGGATTCCCTCCCTGAGGACCCAGGGGCAGAGGGGAGGAGCAGAGACTCCTGGCCACCTAGTCATGAGAAAATCCTCAGACCAGTCCCTCCCAGGCAATCCCTCCAACCGCCAAGGTCGTCAAAGCAAGGAGGGTGTGAGGTGCCGTCAGGGCCCAGACGAGCCTAAGGAATCCTGATCACTAAATGCCATTCCGTGGCTGGCATCCTGGACCACGAGAAGGATGCCAGATAAGACGGGAGGAAGGAAATCTGAACATGAGGACTTTGGTTGAAAATGATGCCCCTTCATGGATTTATAATTTTTACAGGTGCACGCTACTCTCTCTCTCTCTCTCTCTTCCTTTCACACAGAAGCAAATTTTTAAGATAGTGCAGGTTGTCACATTGTGAGCATCTTCAGATGAACACTCTGCACTTTATTTTGCAGGTGGGCGTGCCCACACATGTCATTCCAGTTTAGAAAACATTTCCAACTCGCAAGCACTCAGACATAAATCTGACCCACAGTGCTCCTCCCAGAAGTCAGGTATCACAGCAAGCCCCCTGCTGAGCTGGGAGCGTTCACAGGCCGGCATCACTCTGCCAATTAGCATTTGTAATGGTTTGTGGCATGTCAGGGGATAAAAGTGGTGCTATCATCACTCTGAATCAAGACGCACAGAGACAAAGAGCTTCCATCCACTGGTTCACTCCCCCAGATGTCCGCAACAGCAAAACGGCTGGGCCAAGGCTAGAGGCTGGCGCTGGGAACGCCATCCAGGTGTCCTGGATGGGCGGCAGAAATCTGACGGCTCGAGCCATCCCCGCTGCCTCCCGGAGTCTGCGCTCGCAGGAGGTTGCAGGAGTCGCCAGAGGGGAACATGGAACACAGGCACTCTGCAGCGGGGCGTGGTGTCCTCACCAGTGTTTTACCCGCTGCAACAACTGTCTGCTGCAGTGTGGCCAGTTATGAAAAGGACAGTGTCCGCCTTGAAAGCTCCATAAAGAACGTCCACCGGGAGCCGTCCTTTGAACAGCGGTGACCATCCACTCATCCGGCAAGCACTCAACACCTGCAACACCCCAGGCGCTATGCCAGATACGGGGGACATGATGACAACGATACGGCACCTTTCTTTTCTAACTTATAAAAAGTGGTTTATTTCTTTGTTTTCTTTCAGAGAGAGGAGACAAATAACGAGAATCTCTCCTCCAGGCAGCTTTGGAAATTCTGTCTCCTCCCCTCACCAAGAAGCTTGGGGAGAGGAGCTGACAATGGCCAGCACGTGTATCTACGCCCATCTACGCCAAGGTCCACTGTTACCCCATCCTGCACAGGTGGGAGAACTGGCCTAGAAAGACGGGAGACCTTCACTTAAATCAGGCAGTGGGTACACACCTGAGCCAGCTTGGGGCTCTAGCTGTTCTAACTGCACAGCCAGTGACCCAGATCTTGTGGTGGAGAGGTGTCTGAGCCAGCTTGGAGCTCTGTGACTCAGACCCAGGCCCAGGGTGGACGGGTGCCTGAGCTGACTTAGAGCTCTGGCTACTGCAGCCACGTGACCAGTGGGTTTTCCCCTAACATCACTGTCTCTGTTGGCCAGACCTTAGCCTGCCTTGAAGAAATCTCAGCTGGAAGAAGGGAGTGGTTCTAGATCGGACACAATGAGCAGAACCTGGGTTTCCAGTTGGAAAATAAGTGACTGTCTCTGACAAGCTCAGGAGCCATGAAGCTCTTTGGTGATCTCCAGAGAAAAGGTGACAGCTGACGAGAAAGAATCACAAACTCCCACATTTTCATGCATTCATTCCATTACATATACATTAAGAGGCTTCTGGATGCCAAGCCCAGAGCAAGGAAACATGATGAGAAAATTATTCTACAGCCTGGAAGCAGAAGGAAACGCATTCAGCATTTCATTTTGTAGAGGTAGGAAGTGGGACACAGGGAGGGCAAGCAACTCACTCAGGGTCACACAGCGAGGCAGCAACAAGCCCACCCCAAGTCATAGGCTAGCTCCCCTGTCAGTTACACCTGCCAGCAGTAGGCCATCAGATGAAAGGCATGGGCTCATTAGGCTCAAGCTCGTAGCCCTGTTCCGCCAAGCCAGCTTGCTGAGGCTGTTTTCAGGGTCCCCTTGTGGATGTTCCTGGGAAAGAAGCAACCCCTGATGTTTAGGCAGACATCAACCACCATGCAGGGGAACACCTTGAAGACAACAAACCCCCATCCACTGATGCTCCTGGATGAAGCGGGGACAGTGCCCCTCCCCACAACAAGGCCTTAGTCCGTATTCCTATAACCCCCGACACCGGAAGCTGCACCTCAACAGATCATTAACAGATCACCTGTGACGTCACAGGGGCCATCCCCTAGCCAAAGAAAGTGAATGTGATATACCCAGGAGCACGAGTTGGTGGACGTTGAGCCCCTGACCCAGCAGATCACGGCCTGACTCCAGGGTTAGATGAGGAGAGATGGAGCCCTCAGGTGAGCCCACTTGGTTGCAAGCGAGCCGGGATCAGATCATCAGAAGTGTGACACTAGAACTACATCTGTTGGCCTCCTGAGTCTAACTCCATGTTAGTTTCAAGTCAGACAAGCAGCACCTTAAGCTCTTCACTGATGCCTGTGTGTTCTGACCTCTGCCTCCTTGGAATGTGACTCCCCAGAGCTTTCAGATTCGCTCTCTGGTCCCTAAGGGAGCACCCTTCACCTTCCCAATGCTTGTCAGATGCTGACAGGGCAAACACATCCCCACTAGTTGGTGGTGTTCTGTGTGCCAAGTGTGTGGTGGCTCTCTCACCTGATCCCCCCAACTGAGGATGGTGTAATTAAACCCATTTTACAGATGGGAAAATCAGGATGAGGCCCAGAGTGAATGACCTGGGATTATTGCAGTAATCAGCAGAGAGAAGCCACTGGGAGCCACACTGGAAGCCCAACAGGGTCATTGGCAGTGACTCTACGGGGAAAGCACAGCCCTTCCATGAAGTCATTCAACAGTTACAGGCCTTTAGTTGACTAATTTCCAGTCTATGAATGAAGAAGAAATATAAAATCCAAGCAGTGTCGTCACCAGGAAAGAGGATAAATTAATAAAAAAAAATTCACAGGGAGAGAAGGCCACAACCAGAGGTAAACCCTCAGTATCAGTGGAACCAAACACATAGAGGAAAATTCACACTGATGCTTCTCACAGATTTTCCCAAAAATAAGAGAGGAGGAACTATCACAACCCAACTCTTCCAACGAAGCCAACATTCCCCTGATTCTAAATTAAGGGAACAAAATTACAGCAGCCTTTACGAACACAGATGCAAAAATCCTTAACAAAGTACCAATGAACAAAGTCCAGTGATAAGCAGGAAGATTGCACAGCAAGCCCTACTGAGATTTATCCCAGCAATGTAAGGTTGGTATAACGTGAGAGCCAGACAATATGGTCCACCATTTTAGGGAATAAAAGACAAAAACTAATGATCCTCTTCGTTGCCACAAGAGAAGCACTTGCAACATCCCACACTCTTTCATCATCACCTGGAAAAGGAAGGAAATTATCCTAACTGGACGGCAGCTTCCGTGGAAACCAAAACCCGACCGAATGCTGCAAGGCTCAGAAAGCTCCTGATTAGGAATACAATGGAGATATGTAGCCTCACCACTTCCCTCTAGCAGTGTGCTGAAGGTTCTAGAAGGAGCCGTAGAGCAGGATCAAAGGCATACCGATGGGAAAGAAGAAATAAAACCATCTCTATGTGAAAATGATTTGATCATACTAACGAGGTCGCTGAGAAGTTGGAACCTTCGTACACTGGCGGTAGAACGCTCTGGAACTCTTCAGATGAGTTAATAAAGAGTGACCACATGACAGCAATCCACCCCTAGGTTTGTACCCAAAGGAATTGAAAGCGTATTCCCATACAAAGATTCATACACAAATATTCATAGCAGCGTTAATCACCACAGCCAAAAAGCAGAAATAACTCACCGACAGATGAACAAGTGAAATGTGATCCCATTCAATGAACTATCATTCATCAATGATCAAAAGCTGCACCTGCTACAGCAGAGATGGACCTTCAAAGCATGATGCTAAATGAAAGAGCCAAGCACCAAGGCGCTAGCTGTGGGATTCTGTTTATACTGTTCCACTTCCTATAATACAGCTTCTTGCTTGTAGCCTGGGAAAGCAGCAGAGGATGGCCCAAAGCCTTGGGACCTGCACCCAAGTGGGACACCTGGAAGCTTCAGTGGTTCCAGCCACTGTAGCCATTTAGGGAGGAAACTGGCAAATTAAGGACCTCTCTCTCTCTCTCTCTCTCCTTTCTATAAATCTGCCTTTCCAATAAAACTAGATAAAAAATAAATAAATAAAAATGAAAAAATGATTGAGTTGTGTGTTTCCAAACAGTGAACTTCATAGCTGTAATATCTCAATAAAGCTCTTCTCTAAGAAAACAATATGACATGACCTCAGGAAAACACATTTAAAAATTGTGATCAAGACCTCTCAGGATACAGGGAGTGAAGGGGGTCAGAAGGAGAGGAGAGCAAGCAACGGCATGCCAGCCTAGAGAACGCGGGTGCATGGCAGATCGCTGGGAACACTGCGGTGTCGTTGTGCCTAGCGTGGCAGTGCAATAATGCCAACAGCACTGAAGACGCCTCTCTGGTCCCCACCTGTCATCTACACCTACGTCAAACCCTGAGTATGAAATGTTGACAGTCTCAATCTTTTTCTATGTCTCTCTCCTGGAAGGGTTTGTGTTTCTCTTATTTGTTATCTCACTGCTAATTCCACAGGCTACTGAGCTAGGCAGTAGGAATACGCAAAAAGGAAAGAGGCAAATGTCACCTCCTCAAATCCTTCTTTAAATGTCCCTTTAGAAAAAGCTCTGAGTTAAAAACTGCAGCCCACTGCCAATGCCCACTGCCCATGCTCATGCCAACTGCCCATGCCCGTGCCCACTGCTCATGCCCGTGCCCATGCCCAGCACCAGAGTTTTATTTTTTATCCTGCTCTACTTTCCTTTCTCCATGGCACTTACCAGCTGCTAGCAGCTGAAATAATTTATTATTAATATGTCATGCTTATTATTTATTGCAGGGCTGGGGAAGTTTTATTTTTTTAATTTCTGCCATAAATTTAAGGAAATTCTAATCTGTCCTGTGGTTGTCTTGGCAGGGCAGGACCCAGTGATTTCCTGGGATTTTGTGGGTTGGATGTTCCCCACCTCTGGTTTATGGCCTGTGGGAGCAGAGTTCTCTGATTACCCTATGCACTCAGCACTGTGTGCAGCCCAGAGTTGACACTAACTATAGATTTATTGAAATAATTGACTGGCTAAGGCATGGGCCCACTTCTTTGGTTATTAGTTCAACTTGCGTTTTTATTGAAATGCGTACTGAATAGATATGTGTGTGTTTGTTGAGTGTTGAACTAGTTTGTGTAACTAAAATGTGGATTCTAGAACAGGCATCTACCTCACCTTGTATCTGAACCCCAGCTGTGTCACTGCTAAATAACAGCTCCCTTAGCTGGCAAAACATGGCCAGTTATGTTATAGAATCTATCTCTTATTCCTAGGGTGTGTGTGTGTGTGTGTGTGTGTGAGAGAGAGAGAGAGAGAGAGAGAGAAACAAAACAATGTATTTTTCAATTTATTTATTTGAAAGGCAGAGTTGCAGGGAAAGAAGAAAAGACAGAGAGATCTTCCATCTGCTTGTTCGCCTCCCAAACAGCCACAGCAACCAGGGCTGGACTAAGTTGAAACCAGGAGCTCCTTCTGGCTCTCCCACATGACAGCAGGGGCCCAAAGGCTTAGGCCGTCTCCTGCTGGGAGTTGGATTTGCAATGGGCTAATCCAGGAGCTGGATTGATGGTTACATGGGATGTTGGCACTTCAGGCTGTGGCTTAATCCACTATAGCACAGTGCCAACTCCGAGATAATGTATTTAAAATAGCATGGTAGGAAGTATGAATCCAACGAATATCTGCTATTATTGCCAATTTTTGAGGAAAGAGAAGAGGATGAAAGAAACCAAGGGAAAAAAGAGGAAGCAGGGGATCAAGAGAGAAGAGAGAGGGCGGGCGGGTGAGGGCAGCGCAAGGCAACAGCAGAGGGAGGAGGACAAGGCGCTTCTTGGTCCGGCTGGGGCCACAGTGTACATCAGCCCAGGGCCTGTGGCAGCCCGGGCTGAGCGGGCAGGCATTCTCCCCAGGCAAGAGCGAAGGGGTCAGGAGGAGGTAGCTGCCCCTCACTCCCCTCCAGAGCTCCTGCAGCCTGCTGGGTCAGAGCAGCCAGGCAGCAGTGATCCCAGAATGGGACCGGAGCAAGAGTCTGCCCCCAGCGTCAGCCCTGGCACTTTGCATATTCAAGTCCTGATGTCTCCAGCATCCCCCACATGCTGTGGGGGTGCCCCCCAAGGCTGGGAAACACTCCATCCCATTGATCAAGATGTCGTGTGTGAGGACACTTCAACACGCTTGTGCAAAAGGGAATTTCAAAGTAAGTATACATGAATACAACATTAAAACCAAAAAAAAAAAAAATCTGTGCACAATGCACACTATGGAAGAATTAGTCATGGTTTCTAACAGTTTTGCACCAAAATAAGCTTTAATTGTACTTTCCACATACTGTTTGAAGAGCCCTGGTCCAACATGCCATGTTTCTCTGCAAAGCTCCTGGTTAGCACATAAACATGTATTCAGGAGCCAGCACAGTGGCTCAATAGGCTAGTCTTCAGCCTGTGGTGCCAGCATCCCACAGGGGCACCAGCTCATGTCCTGTCTGCTCCACTTCTGATCCAGTTCCCTGCTTATGGTCTGGAAAAGCATCAAGAGACAGCTCAGGTCTTCGGGACCCTGCAGTCACATGGGAGACCAGGAAGAAGCTTCATGGCTCCTGGCTTCAGACCAACTCAGCTCCTCAATGGTTGAGGCCAGCTGGAGAGTAAGCCAGCAGATGCAAGGTCTCTCTGTCCCTCCTTCTCTCTCTCTGTAAAATCTTTCAAGTAAACAAACCTTTGGCAGGACAAAATCTGAGGCCCGGGTGGCAGAGAAGGGGACAGTCCACCCTTGGTGAGGACTGCCGGCTTCTCTCCTCCTTGCTAAAGCCCAGGTTTTGTTGAGGACTCACTTTATGCCTGCTCCAGGAAAGCACCTGAATTAGCCCCAACCACTCGGTGCCTAGCTCTCCCCCGCCCCCTGTAACTGTGCCCTGAGGACAGTGGAAAGCGAGCAGTAGATGTGACACAAATTGATCTAAGGAAACAGAAAAAGCACATGTGTGTTCCAGGACAGATTAAAGATGGCCACGGATGCTTTGTTTCCCTGTGCTTAGAAGGTGGAGTTTCATCCCTTCCTCCCTGACTTGGGGTTACCATTAGGGACTGGTGTGACCAAGATACTGTGCTAGAAGTGACACGTCCAGGTTTCAGAAACTCAATCATCAGCATCTTGGAGCATCCTCCTTAGGGTCCTGGTGCCTTCTCAATGGTTCCTTGTGCGGGAGGCAGGGTGATGGGAGGGAGGGAGAGGGGGAAGAAAGAGACAGACGCTAAGTGACAGCACCTTTGACAGCCCCTCTCCCTTCTCCCACCCCACCCAAAGCGGGGGTGAGGAAGGGTACCTGAGTTATTGGAGAGCACTACGCTGGAGGGCTTGCCTGTGGATGCCTGGGGTCGATCCACCGGGTGTTAAGGCTGTGACTATCATCTTCCTGGACCCTGGTGATGAACCCCCGCCCCAATGCTCTGCCACCACCACCTGAACATCCCAGAATGCTTCACGGAACAGGGACCTTGCTCAGGGACACATTGCCCAAATTCCTGATCAGTGAGATACACTGTAACGCTTGTAGTTTACAGCCACTAAGTACAGGAGTGGGTTGTAAACCCAGCAACGTGTAACCACGGATCATGGGAAAGCATATTGCACACTGTCACAAAGGCCTATAGCTCCAGCTGTCCCTGGCAGCATCCTTCAACCCCTTGGAGGACTCCCTGCCTAAGGATGAAGGCAGCCCAGGGCAGGGGGAACTATCACTTGCCCACTAGGTCAGCGAGTCCTGAAGGCCCTGAGCCCTGCAACTTCTCACTGTGAGCAGCACCTATTCTCCCTGTGGAAAGTACACTGTGTTGGGCTTCCCGTCAACTTTGCCCATAACTAGTCTTGGAGAAGTCACTTCTCCTTTCTGGACCTCTTGCTTGCTTCCTGAAGTGGGAGATTTTTTCCCCCCGTCTTTCCTCATTTCATAAGATGCCAGTGAAATGCAATGAACTTGTAAAAACTCAAGGCAGTGTTGACATGTATGCACCAAAAGCTCTGCCCTCTGGGGTCTTGAACTCTAAGCAACTTTACAACATCCACCTGCAAGTATTCCATCACATAAGCTTCAGGCCAACACATCAAGGTGAGGAGGAGTACTGTCATGACCATGACTGTGGATGCAGAAACACGATCATGCATAGGGAATGATGGGTCGTGATCCCATAGGGTGGGGTCCAGCTACAAACTCCTTGAAGTTGAGAAGGAAATCTCACAGACTTGAACACAATTCCCCTCTGCTGCTCACATCATGAAGGTCGCATGAGGGGTGGCCAGCCATGGCAGGGAATCCTGGTCTGCTAGCCCTGCGGGAAGGACCATAGAGGTGGCCTGAGAGGAGCAGCTGTCTTGGATCAGCGACTCATCTGTGTGTGCAGGGGGAGCACCTCGGAGTCCCCTAAGGAAATGAGCAGCAGACAGCACATGAAGGATGGAGAAGCACCCAGAGGTGGAACCTACGGGGTAAGAGAGCCAGTTGACGCCATCACTACCGGACAACCCTAGGCGTATTGGCCAGGGAGGGGAAAGGCAGGGAAAGGACCAGGAAAGGCAGAGGGAAGAAATCCAGGCCACGTTCCAGGGATGTTTGGAAAGGAAGCTTGACTTCCGACCCGACGCTAGTTTTCTGTTTCCAAGTGGCCATCAGCAGCTGCCCTTCGTAGCCTGCCTTCCTCTCCCAAGTTCAACTCTTCAGATCTGTTGCCCCAGTCTCCTTGCACTCTGCCCCTGGGGTGCACAGGGTCATGTTGCAGCCTGGACTTCTCCAGCTCGGTTCGCTCTCCCCCACCTGCACTGCTGGCAGCGACTCCCTCGGGTTTCCACACGCTTGCCCCCCTTGAAATGCACTACCACAGACACACCACAGGTCATGACTCCTGTGCTCATGACTTCTCCGGGGGAGGCCCTTGCTGCTCCCCAAATATGGTCAGCCCAGGCTCACCCATCTTGATTTCTCTGTTAAAACTTCGGCTTTGCCCGGAGGAGGGGATGCCGTGCTCCTCTACCTGTCTGGGGCCCTTCTTCTTTCAAGCACCCCAAAGATGTTCTCTCTGCTTTCTCCTCCTCCCCTGCAGATGTCCTGCTTGAACTCCCGGTGTAGTACATATCCCATCCTACCCTAGGGAGCCACCAGCCAATGACATGGAGGGGTTCACTCTTATTTTCCACGCCACTTGAGGGCAAAGGCATGACCTGCTCATTTCTGTAGCTCCCCAGTTCCTGGTCTGCAGTCGGCTGGCTACAGGTGGCTAGCCCTTGTGCCCTGAGGACAGGCCGTGACTGTCGCTCAAGGCCATCTGTACTGCATCCGCCTCTTGGCCTATCTCCCGCCTGTGCAATGATACAAATCAATTCAGGCCCTAAGGGAGCCTCACACTGGCTGTGGGCTATGGGGCTCCCTCCGTGATACAATTGGACGGCTTTATGGAAGCACTTTTCAAACAGCTTCATAACATATGCCAGCATACAAGATTGGGAATAGCTATCTAGAGATTTACTGGATCATTAAACAAACGGGGAGACAATGAACACTGTGTGTCAGTCTACACAGAGAGAGGCATCCAGGGCGCCCCCACCAGCTCCACGTCGAAAATCAGCCCTCAGGCTCCCTGGAACCCACAAGTCAGCACAAAGCACCCCCACCAGGCGGTCTCTGCTCCATCCAGAGTCCTTGGGGCTCTGGAGGAGGTGGGGGAGGGTGGGGTGGGAGAAGGGAGAGGGGCTGTCAAAGGTGCTGTCACTTAGCGTCTGTCTCTTTCTTCCCCCTCTCCCTCCCTCCCATCACCCTGCCTCCCGCACAAGGAACCATTGAGAAGGCACCGAACAAATGCTCCCTTATGCAGCTCCCCCGGAGTCTCTGGGCCTGTCGGAGACAGCTGCCTGTAGCACGCTATGGTTACTCATTACCCGGGTTCCCAGGCAGGAAAAGGAGCAAACTTAATAGACCCGAACTAACCCTCAGCTCAAATACTCCAGCCACAAATAAATAAATAAGTCAGGTGTACCGGGGGCAGGAGAGGTGGGGGGTTGGGGAGAGGGCAGCCACGCAAGTGAACTAATGGGGAAAAAAATAAGTTGCTGGAAGGGGGGAAGGGAGGAGGGATAATGGGAGGGCAGGAGGGAGGAAAACTTCCTTTGGAGAAAGGACAGAGGGCCGTTTGTGCTGCTTGCTTGTCCTTGCTTGCAGAGTGGACTGGAGTCTCAGCTGGTCACTGGGGACCGGGGCAGGAGAGGAGAGAAAGCTCCTTCTCTGCAGCTCTCATGCTCCCACCCCCGCGAGGACGGCTTGCCTCTGCCTTCGACCCCGCTGCCGCCATATTTGCTGGATGTGGAGGCAGCATGAGATGGTGCAGGGGCTTGAACTTCCATCCTGACCCCCAAAACAAACCGTCTAGTTCATGGCCAGCATGCTTCCCATGGGACACAGGAGAAGGGGCAAGGACGGGTGCAGCAGGGCAAGAGGGAGAGAGAGAGAGAGAGAGAAATTACTGGCATGGAGCCAAGTGCACCTCCTGATTTTGGCATCCTACGTGAGTGCTTCCCTACTGGACCCGTCAGCCCCACCCCCACTCCCATCAGCAGACATTCAGTGACATCTGGACACTTTCCTTGGCTGTCAGGGTTGAGATGGGGACTGGCATTTAGCACACAGAGACTAGGACACTGCTAAACACCCTGCAGTGCTCCCAGGTTGAAGAACGATTCGGTCCCAGGGCTGGGGACCGGCAGAACGTGCTCTGGATCTACAGCACAGAGGCAGCCCCCCGCCCGGGTCATCTGTCATTTTTCAGATGGCATCTGTCAGTGCAGAGTGTCCCTTAAAGCCATCCAGACTTGAGAAGTGAATGAGGGAGGATGGGCACAGACCTGCCTGTTTGCTGGTGCACTGGGGATCTCCTTGGGATCAACTCGGTGACCAAGGGCACATTGCACACATGACCACCCACAGAGAAGGAGAAGAGGCCCCTCGCTCAAATCACAGTCTTTAGTCACTGCCTGGCCAGCTAACAGACAGGCCATGCGACTCCAGGGACGAGGACTGGGGGTATCTGGTCACGCTGTCTCAGCACTGGCCCCTTTGTGTTGGGGTCTTGGAAGCTGCATGCATTTGAGGTTTTGTCTTCTTCTTGTTTGAGGATTTATGGCTCTCTGGCCGAGTGATCTCACTGAAGATTGGCACCCTTCCTGTCCTTCAGTTCAGTCTGCAGGACACAATCTTGCGGTCACGGGAGCACTGCAAGCTTCCCGCGTTTGTTCAGGAGTGTGCAGCCCGCTGAGAAGGGGATGTGCATGTGTGTCCATCTGGTTCGCATGCATCACTGCACATGCGCCCATGGGAGCTGTGTACATGTGATGTGTGCATGGGGCTGTGATGCATATCCACTGTGTGTGCTTATGTGCTAGGTGGTATGCACCTGTCTGTGGGGTGTGTGTGTATATACAGTCACTTGGGTTGGTCAACGGCTGAATGAGAAAACTAGAGAAAATTCCAGAGAAAACCCTGCCTTCCGACCTCTGAGTGATGCGGAGTGGAGGCACTATGGAGGGGGCAGCTGGTCGCATTCGACTCCTTGTCTGTGAGTGCTGGGAGCTAGGTGACCTCAGGCGAGGTGTTTAACTTCTGTGGAACCGTTTCCTCATCCCTCTACAGGATCATAAAAGGACCTACCTGTGGCTTCCAGGAATGAGTGAGCTCAGCAAGGGGCTAGCGCAGGGCATGCTGCCAACTCCAGCTGACCCCAGGGCTGCCCTGACTCACACTGCTCCAGGAGTTGCCTGTCCCTGGAGTCTCGCCTCCTTCCATCTGCTCCTCACTGCCTCCCGGGGCAGCAGTTCCTGGAATGGGTCCCCACCTCTGTGTAGCAGGGTCCTCTGCACTGCAGCTGCTCCTTTGGCATCTAGACCTCAGCTCTCCCCACTGCCCCCTGCCACCCCCTCCCGGGCTATCCCCACAGCCCAGAAGTGCAGGATCAGGCTGTGCCCACCACCAATGTTCCTAGGGACCCCCCAAAGCCTCCCCAGCCCCCTCCCATCCCCCACTGGGCAGCCACACAGACAGAAAGCAGACTGGCTGGGAGCAGCCGACGCCGTCCTGCCTGGATGCCCAGATGCCAGGCCAGGTTATTGCCACAATAAAGCAATGACAGGCCCTATCAACTCTCAGTCGCCGGGCCAGTCTTTCACAACCGGTTTGTTAAAGCTGCCCTGCCCTTCCTCCCCTGTTAGCTCGCTTATCTGCAGCTGGAGACAGAAGTCTCTGGTTTAATTGTGGCAAATTAATTATTGAACTCCAAAACCAGCTCCTCCCAGTGCACACGCCAGTACCTCCCACTCAAGGTGCTGGCAGAATCCCGAATCAGCAGGTGAAGGAAGCCACCGAGTGGAGTTTGCCACCGCCCCCTCCTCAAAGCCCTCCCTCACCCTCCATGAAAGGCATCTTTATGATACGGGCTGTGTTAAGGCTCTTTGCATCAAGCGACTCCCTGGCTTGTTTCTGCCGACCCCTCTGAGCACCCGGGGCATGGTGCAGCGGCCCCTTAATCCCTGCTGGACAAGTGAGTGGGCGCCTAACTGGCCTCTCCCAACTCAACACATTTGATTGGGTCATGGGTGATAAAGATCACATATGCAATTCAGTTATGACATACAAGATCACATATGCAATTCACTTACGACATGGTACTTAGGGGCTGCAGGCACGTTTGCATTGAGTGCCCTTAGGGGCCGGGCACTATGTTAAACCTTTCCTCTTATTAACCATGAGATGGGGACGGTTGCTACATGTGCCTAGTTTACAGAAGGGGAAACTAAGACATTGACAGGTGAAGTCACACAGGATCCCAAAGGGTGACAGGCCAGGATGCAAACCCGGAACACGCTCCCAGGCTGGAGCATCACACAGATGCAACACCAGGACGGAGCCCCCACCTGCAGAACTAGCCCACGACCAGCCCCTCTGCCGCTCTCTGTAAAGGCCTTCTTCCTCCTCCCCAGGAGGACCAGCCACTGCAGTTTCTTCCTCATCGCCTTTACTGTCATGGTGATTTCACTGCATATCTAATTGCTAAATATTCCCTAGCAGCACCTTGCTTAGTCATGTCTTTGAACTTCACAGGAGTGGTGTTGGCGAGAGTCTATGTTCCTAGATTTCCCTCTGCTCCTACAAAGCACGCCTTCTCATCTCAGGAACTTCAGGACTCCTGGCTATACCCACAGCCATTTCAACTTATATGGAAGGATAGATTCTTTGTGAACTGTTTGTGGCGTGTACCAAACAATTACTTTTCAGCACACAGCCTTCACTTCTTTCTTCTCCCAACATGGCAGGCTCCCTATAATAGGAACCCCAACACTGAACTCACATCTACTAAGGGATCTCTGTGTGTTTCTGGGCAGCCTGGGAAGGCAACCAGTGCCCAGATCAAAGGTCCTTCATGTTTCTTGAGATGGCAACCATACTTTTATGGTGGGGCTAAGAACAGGCATTGGAGGTAGGCTCACCTGGGCTTGATCAGGTATTGACAGTGTTGCCAACAAACTCCCAGGAGATGGCTCCAGCAAGAAACACTCCCGCATTTCCAGGTCTGCTGGTGGATTGTAGTTCTGCCTTCTGGGTTGGGCACAGCTGGGCGGCTTGGCTGGAGGTTGCCTGTGCCTGAGCTTGGACCCCAAGCCATGACTTCATACCAATGAGCAGCAGCTACTCACTAGGTAGTGGCGCAAAACCCCACATTCTCCTCAGGGCTCTGGGGGCTGACCAGTCTGCTCTTGCCTGGGCTCTTGCCTTGGGCTCTGGCTCACGGGGGTGATCTACCTGGAGCCGAGACACAGAGGCCAATAGTGATGGGGTACAAGGTTTTGATGAGGCCACAGGAGCCGAAACCACACCAAAGTGCATGGGTGTCTTGAAACTATCTCTTCTGGGCTGGTCACTAATATTCCATCAGCCCTTGGCCAAGCCAACATCACCATACAAGGACAATAGCAAGAGATATGTGAATATGAAACTAAACAGGAACCCAAGCTAGAATAAACCTACCAGAGCTGCTGTCATATACCTGCTCCATTAGAAATACGGGGTATGTTATTCCGTACAGTGTAAAGTAAGGTGACCACACTCCTGGAAGGCCTCTCAGTGGGGTGAGCAGCGAGGACTTGACCACCCTTGTCTGAGGACAGAATGAGATCCTCACAGTATCCACTGCTTGATAATGCTCATGTGCCACTGTACAGAGGAGAACTCACCTTGTCGGAGGCTGTGGAAGACTCAGCTTTGAAGGCCCTCCCAAACCAACATCTCCTCTTGGACACTCCCCATCCTCACTGCCTCCCAGGCCCTCCCTGTCGGACATTCTCTCTGATCTTTACAATAAGAGGGATCAATGTCTGTAAGAGGGAAACCTACGTGGTTTAAGGTGATACCTCAGACCGGGAACATGGAGTCCTTGGGCCAGGCTGCAGCAGAGGGGACACACAAGAAACAGAGGGGTGACCTATGGAAACAGAAAGGGACAAAGGTTACAGAAGGTAACCTACAGAAATGAAAGAGGAAACCTGTAGGAATATAAGGAGTAAGTATGGAAACAGGGGGTTAACCTATGGAAATAGTAGAGGGTAACCTATGGAAATGGGAGATGGAACTAGCAGTGGGTAACCTATAACCAGAGGGACCCCAAAGTGCATGGAAGAAGATGCCCACAAGGCTCTTAGGTGACCTTATTGGTGGAGGCTAACAAAGAACTGTGGACCTCAGCCCTAAATCTCTCACCTAATATGAGGAGCCCAGTGTGGACCTTGGGACTATGGTGCATGCTAACCCACGGGAATTGGATTCCAATGACTTACTAACCGCAGGCCCCAAGACAAGCCATCCATCCTCCTTGGACCCCAATTTCTCTGTTTATGAGTCACTATAGTGGTTTAGATCTGTCCCCCAAAAGTTAGTATGTTCGAAACTTTTTCCCCAAGCCATAGGGTGATGGCACTTTGAGGCAGAGCCTCTGGGAGGTAATTATGGTAATTGCGATGAGACAGGTAATTATGGTTAGACAGACTCCAGCCCCAAGGGCATTCATGGCTCTATAGGGGGAGACCAGAGCTAGCAGCCTGGTCTGTCTCACTAGGAGACGCCCTCTGACAAGTTATAACAGGGCAAGAAAGACCCTGCCCAGACACCAGCACCTTGACGGTACCCTCTCTGACCCCCACCCCAGCCTCCAGGACCAATGCTACATAAGAGATGACTAATGTGGTCTCAAGGATATTTCATTAGAGCCACAGAAGACAGATGGAGACAGCCACCTCCCTGGCTCCCCAAGAATCGCTGGACAGGCACGCAGAAGGCAGCAGTACAGGTCACCTGGCCATCAGCGTATGATCAGCTTTTCCATGAAGACATGGCACAGAGGAGCCTATAACAGAAGAGAACTTGGCATTGGACTTGGCATTGGGCCGGAATTGTGGCAAAGGGGAAAAACTTATGCTTGTGATGCCAACATTCCATGTGAGCTGCTTCGTGTTCCAGCTGCTCCCCTTTCACTCCAACTTCCTGCAAATGGCCTGGGGGAAGCAGCAGAAAATGGTCCAATTGCTTGTGCCCTGAGGACGACTCAGAGGCCCCTGGCTCCAGCCTGGCCCAGCGCCAGCCTTTGAAGTGCAGATCACAAGCCTTGCCTGGTGCACCTCCTGGGGTGGCAGGAGAACCAGATCAGCAGGGACTGGGGTTGCCAAGCTCAGTCATTCAGGGGTTCCCTGGGCAGGAGCAGGATGCAGTTGGTAAGTGAGTGGATTGACCAGGATGAGAATGGTGAGGACGGGGCTCCCCACAGCACAAAGCACCCACACTCCTGCCCAGTTCTCCCAGGGGATTCCCATCCGGAGGCCATGAGCCCCCTACTCTACATCCCTGTCTTGACCCTTACCTCTTCTGAGGGCGGCCAGAAGACAGGAACATTTTCTGGGCACTCCACATCTGCAAAGAGTCCTGAAAAAGGTCCCCTTGGTCTCACAGGGAAAGGTGATGGCAGGGAAATCAACGCCAAACTCTGCGAGGTGGGCAATGCTGGGGGGGGATGGGCAGGGACTGGGGGCAGAGAGAGGACGAGGTCCCTGAGAGGGGTGTCCAGGTGGCTTAGGGCCATACATCACTGCCCCGGTGCCCTGCTTCTTCTCTATGTACATATTGACAGATAAAACACAGGTTCTCGGAGCCTCCTCTCTGCCTAATTCATTAACCACAAATAAACTGCTTGTGCACTCCTTGTGTAGTATTTAATATTCTCAAAACTCCTTCAAGTCACAGGGTGCAGATATCTCAAATGGAAGGAGACACTGATCCTAACAAGGACGAATCTGTTGGATTCAAGGTTGCGTCTAGTTTACTGCATCTCATTTTCGTTCTTATGTTAAGTGCATGGCTTAGCAGCTGTTTTTAATAATCACAAACATTGGTTCCTGCCAGCAAGATATAGAATCAGTGGGGCCTGGGATGAGGAGCAGTGGAAGACGGGGTTTCTGGTTACATGTGGGAGACTGGGTCTGTGGGACTCCTCTCCGTCTTTCCACAGGTGTCAGAGGTAACAGCAGATTCAAAAGATGAAAGCAGAAAGATAAACACAAAGAGAACGTGGACATTTTTGAAAGCCAGCAATTGATTTGCTTTTCTATTTTTAAGGTTTATTTATTTTTGGAAGAGTAGAGTAACAATGAAAGAGAAAGATTACAACTTTTGCTTCATTCCTCCAAATAGCCCAGCAGCTGAGACTTGGCCTGGTAGAAGCTGGAGGCTAGGAACGCCCTCCTGTTCTCTCCTGTGGGTAGCAGAGCCCTGGGTACTTGGGCCATCTTCTGTTGCCTTCCTATCACATTAGCAGAGAGCTGGGTGGGGGCTGGGTTGGGGGCTGGGTTGGATAAAGGAGCTGAAGGGGAGCCAAGCTGCACCTGGGCACACAGGGTGGCAGAGAATGAGAGGTGCCTCTCACCTTTGAAGATAGGGGATGCAGCGGTGTGAAGAAGGCAGGACTTCCTGGCAGTCTATGTCCAGGGCTGGAGTGCCCGGATCCCCTCACGGGCCCACCCAGTACGACCAGCAACTTCTCAACCCCAACGGATATAATGACATGAGTTTTCCCCTTGAAAGAAGCTACAGAGGGTCCTGTTCAATGAATGAAGACAGACCTACACCAAAACCTCACACTATGAGATCCCTTCTCATTAGGAATGAGGAGACCTTGAAAGGAGGAAGAAAGGAGAGCAAAGAAGGAGGGAAGGATTGGCAGTGCAAGAGATTTCACACACAAAGGAGCAGGAATTTGCGCAGTCCTGAATGGTCCAATAGCAGCCCATAACCTGAGAAACTAATGAAGCAACAGTATCAACATTCAAGGTAAAATGATTTTCCACCTAGATTTTTCATGGCCATCAAGCAAAGGTAATTTAGAATATGCAAGCTCTCAAAAAACTGACCTCCCCAAGGAAGCTGTGGAAGGATGCGCCCCAGCAGAATGAGGGAGTAAAAGAAGGAAGAGGGGGATGTTGAGGTCAGGACAGCCTGGAATGCTGGAGAGCAGGTCACGCAGGGAACTGCCTAGGGCAACATGTAACAACAGATTCCTAAAGCAAGGAGGTGCTCACTTGCTCACATGGAATGTGAATGGACGCAGTGGTCCAGGCCCAGGGCAATGCCCCCACCACGCCCCCAAGGCGCACGGTGCTGGATGCAGATTCCATACCCACACTTCCAGCCGTGTGGTGCCGTGGTAGCAGCCGACTGCCCTGTCTTCTGCATCCCAGGTAGGAGCAACAGAGCAACCTGGAAATAAAATGATAACATCTCCCTCAGGAGAAAAAAGAAAAAAGCCTCACTAGCTTATTGCTTTTGTGCCATTGACCAGCATGGTCACCTTGTAGCTGCCCTGGTGGGTGGTTGAGAAATGGTTTTTCAGCTTTGCTGAATTAGTTTTCTATTGCAACTGTGACAAATGACTGTTAAATGGAGTAACTGAACACAATGCAAAACATGGTGGTCGGAAGGGTCCAAAAGGGTCTCACTGGATGACAACCAAGTGTCACTGGCAGGGAAGGTGTCCTTCTGGAGGCCCCATGGGGGGAGATTCTGTTCTCTTGTCCCTCCCAGCTTCTAGAGGTCACCTGTTGGCTTCTGTTCCTGGCCTCTTTCTCCACCTTCAAAGACCGCCATGGGCAGCTGAGTCTTCCTCACACCACATCACCTTTCTCTGCCTCCCTTTCCCACTGAGGATGCTTGGGTCTGGGAGATGAGCCAAGGTCAGCGTCTGAGCAGCCTCTGACCACCTTGACTCCCTTGGTGTGCAGTGCAGACTGGTCAGAATTCAGGGACTGTAGGGCGTAGACCTCCTTAGGGGGCCAGGATTCTGCCGATCCAACTGCTGCAGCTTTGTTTAAAAGCTAGGTCATTCCATTTAAGATGGAGGGTGATGTGGAGGTTAAGTGGATGTGCAGGCTAAGGATTACGGCATGGAAAGATATGAGGACACCACAGGGCGGTTGCTCCAGTGCACATAGAACCTCTATTGTACTTGAAGTTCATCAAAGAAATACACCCTTATCTGTTTAAGCCACAATAAGGAGGCTTTTGTTCCAGGACGCCCAGGGTAAGCCTAGGAAACACGCACAGTCAAAATGAGAAGCCAGTAGGCACGGTCCAGAGTCAAAACAGGGAGGACGCCTGGCATTGGGAGGCAGGAGGGAAACAGCAAAATAACTCTCTGGGTTGGAATTTAAAGAGATGCTCCCAGGGTGGACATTCGGCACAGTGGCTGAGATCCCCGTGGAATGCCCACGCTGCATGCTGGAGGGCTTGGGTTCAACCCGGATTTGCTCCTGACTGCAGTCTCCTGCTAATGCATGCCCTGGGAAGCAGCAGGTGATGGCTCTGTCACTCATGTGGGGGACCCAAGGTGTGTTCTGAGTCGCTGGCTTGGCCTGGCTCAGCCCCAGGCATTTGGGGAACGCACCAGTGGATGTGGGAATCTCCCCTGGGAACCAGACTCAGAGTTGAGAAAGAGGGGAACAGATCCCATTTTTTGATTTTGCTCAAGAAGGGTGTCGTGCTGTTTGATATATGTGTTTCATTTTGAAGAGATGAAAAGGGATTGGAGCATCTACAGCAACAACCTGAAAGTACAAGGAAACTTCCTCCCCATGTGGGGCAGGTTGGGAGAGGCACCCCGCAGGGAGACTCAGACCAGCTCTTCCAGATGCCTACCCAGAGCACTGCCTGGGGCCCGACCTCACAGCCCAGGCTCCATAGAGCTCTAAGGTTGCTTCCCCATGCCCAGGACCCTGCAACCTGCACTGCGGTGCCAAGGGCAGGAAGCAGGAACAGAACCCCATTTCCCATCTGCAGAGAAGGCCTGCTGTTTTTTTGTTTTTGAGCAGTGCTCAGAGGAATGCTAGGCAGAGATGCAGAGCCAGGGTCCCTTTGGCAGGGCAGGACAATGGCCACAGGCCATCGGCTTCTCCTAGCGGGGCCCTGGGGGGAGCCAAGCTGAGCTCACTATCAGCCATCAGTGGTGGTGGCAGCAGCGGGTGCAGCTCTGGCATGCTAAGTGTGTGATACACCTGTCCCCACCGGCAGGCAAATGAGTGGGTTGGCAGGCAGGGGCCTGCCCTATGGGACAATGCTCCTCTTTGTCCCCGCCCAGGGCTCCCTGCCACAAGGAAGCCAAATCCGTCAACACTTGTCAGGGCCCCTGAGGCACACAATGCCAGTGATGATACACACTCCCCAGGCAGCTCCAACTGACACGCAACGTGTCAGTCAAACTTCTGAAAGCCAGGGCTAGGGACTTGTGTAAGGTGGGGACGCAAGGTGGGGTAGGAGGAAGGTTCTCATTGCCAGAAGCTAACTGGGACCACTGCCACTCTGACTCAAGTTTTTTCTTGAATGCGGCCCCTGAGTTGAGAACAATCACTCTCCTCCGCTGGCAGAGGGTGCTTCCAGCTCATTGAGCCAACAGCATGTGGCTGGCAGCTTCAAGGACACACAGAAGAGACAGAACTTGGGACGGTGTGAGTCCCCAGGAATCCCCTGCAAAGGGAGCACCGACTGGGTAGCAGCAATGTTCTCCACTGCAGACATACAAGAAACTTGGGGATTGGGGCTGGTGTTGTGCAGCAAATTAAGCCTCTGCCTGAAAGGCTTCCTATACGGGAGCTGGTTCGAGTCCCGGTGGATCCACTTCCCACCCAGCTCTTTGCTAACACACCTGTGAAAGCAGCAGATGGCCCAGTGCTTAGCCCCCTGCACTCACACTGGAGACCCAACTGGAATTCTAGGCCCCTGGCTTTGGGCTGGCCCAGCCCTGGCTATTGTTGGTTGTTTGGGAAGTGAGGCAGCAGATGGAAGATCTTTCTCTCCTTCCCCCTTTCCCTAATGCTTTGTTTCAAATAAATACATTTTAAAAAGAGGTTTGGGGGTTTTGTGTTCAAAGAGAGCTTGGACACAGCACGCATAGAAGCTGATGGCAAATTTCACAGTCCCGTGAATGGCATGACGCTTCTCATTGGTTCATTCTCCTTTCCCCACCTCCAGCTGCATGGCTGCCCCATAACATACCAGGACTCTCAGATTAAACATTTCCCTTGAACAAACAACTTACCCTCTCTGATGCTCAACACAGAGGGGATGATGTTCAAAGTCACTCGCCCCCAGAGGTGGGTCACTCCCCCATAGGCCCAGGTCAGAAGCTAAGGCAAGGCCAGGTCTACTGAGTTAGTCTTATTTCCCCACTCATGTGTACTACGCTTACCATACCCCACCCAAGGCTCATGAGCTAATGGGTGAGTTTTATAAAAGAACACAAAAGGGATCAGTGTGGTAACATAACACGTTAATCCTCCACCTGCTGGCACCAGCATCCCATGTGGACATCAGTTTGTGTCCCAGCTGCTCCACTTCCTGATACTATTCCCTGCTTATGGACTGGGAAAGCAGTGGAAGATGTTCCGAGTCCTTGGGCCCCTGCATCCACATGGAATACCTGCAAGAAGCTCCTGGTTCCCAGTTTCCAAACAGCCCAGTGTCCACTGCAGCCATTTGGGGAGTGAATCAAAGGATGGAAAATCCTCTCCGTGTCTCTCCCTCTTGTCTGTAACTCTGATTTTCTGTGTAAAATAAATAAATCGTTAAAAAGCACACAAAACTATTAGTACTCAGAAGTACAGAATCATCAAGCCAAATAATAACAAGCAAGCTTTTATTGTTTTTGGCCCATAGCCACTCAGAGGAAAGCAATAAAACACGTGCAGCTTGTAAGTTCTATAAATTGCAGTTAAATAGGAAATTGTAGTAAATTTATGCAGTCAATTAGAGCTGTAGAGTTTATTATATAATGCCACTCTGCATGTGTGTTCACAATAACGGTATGTGAGGGTTAGAAGAACGTTTTCTGTCTTAGTCTTATTTCTGAGGCTGTAACAAAATGCACGAGACTGGGTGACAGATAAAGAATGGAGCTTTTGGGGTTCCTGGTTCCCAAGCCTGCAGAGCCCAGGAGCATGGCTCTGAGCACCTGCTGGACTCCTGGCAAGAGCTTCCTGCTGCCTCGTCACACCGCAGACAGTAGCACGTGGGGAGGCAGAGCCAGTGGGCCAGAGGCCACTGCTTTCCTAACAATGCCGCACCTGAGAGAACTCCATACTCCAGAAAGGACTGCTACATTCACAGGGACAAAACCCCCCAGACCCATACCCGCTCCTCAAATGCCTCGCCTTTCAGACCGCATCAGCCTGGGGCGTTTCAGGTTAACTCACATCAGGTTAACTCACTCGCTGCAACAATGTTAGCAGGAACCCTGCAGCGGAGTCCTGACTGCTCTGCCTCAGCTCCCTGTTAATGTCTCACCTGGGAGATGCAGATGGAGTCCCCAGCCCCTGGCTTTGGCCTGCGCCAGCTCCATTGGGGCATTTGGAAATGAATCAGTGCATGGCAGATCTCTCTCTCTGTCTCTCTCCTCTACCACTCCACTCTGCTTTTCAAATACATAAAAGTAATTAAAAGTTTAAAAGGTCAAAAAAGAAAAATAAACCCCAAAAGCCTGGAGTGGGAGTTGTGATGGCATGGATTAAATCACCTCTCGGGAGGCCCCCCTTGCAGATCCTGGCTTTGGCCTGGCCAAACCCAACTCAATATGCCTCTGTGGTGGTACAGGGCTTTAATGTCACAAATGAGAGATTGGTGGTGGTGATGGGGGCACTTACCAAGAACAGGGTATCTTGAATCAAGATGGCAGGAGTGTTTTAAAAGAAGATTGTCACAAAGGTCTACCTGAGCAGGAGAAAGGGCAGACTAGCCAGGTTTGTAACTGCACCTGAGCGTTTGCCATGCACCAGGTGCAGCATTCCCAATAATCTGGAAGAACGTGCTACCATTTTTGCATTCCATTAAGGAGAATTTTGACTTGATTTGTAACTGATATATTGGTCAAACTAATGTTATCCATTTAATATTATTTATTGAAGAAGCAGAGAATCATACAGACAGACACACACAGCTTTCCTGTCTGCTGGTTCACTCCCCCAAATGCCTATATTCACCAGAGCTTGGCCAGACTAAAGCCAGGAGCCCAGCAACCAATCCAATCTCCCTCATGCGTTGCAGGAACCCAGACATCTGACTCATCACCTACTGCCTTCCAGGGTCTGTGTTAGCAGGAGGCTAGCTTTGGGGCTAGGGTTGGGAACAGAATCTAGGTACTGCAATGCTGGGGGTGGGGCAGGCATCTTAACTCTCCCAAATGCTCCCATCACTTAATCACTTCCTCTTGGCTAGCTTTGTTCTTAGCAGTTGTTGTTGAGCGGAGCTGCGGAGGTGATACTGAAACCAGCGAGTTCAATAACTCAATCACCTCAATCATGATAGTCGTGATAGTCTCATCCATCCACTGGTACTCCTCCTGGGCAAGCTCCTCACCCCCTTCTTGGCTATTAAACATCAAGCATCCTGGGAGTTGGCTCAACTCCTCTTTTCCCCTTGCCAAAAGAAGCCACTGGGACAATGGTGTTGACCAACAATGGCGTCAAGCTATCTCCATGGTAACATTCCCACCATCCTCTTCCTCAGCTTCTTTTTTCCATCCTAACCCTACAGCTACTCCAAGCTGGAAGGTGCAGCTCTTCCCCTCCTCCCCCACCACCTTGCACGTCTGGGAAATGAACAAGCAGAGTGATGGAGGCCCAAGGCGCTGGGACCCAAACCTGGCCTTCCCTCTAACCTCGACCACTGAATGGTTCAGCCAGAGACTGTTTTTGTTCCTAGTGCCTGGATCTACCCAGGACATTGTGCCTGGAGAAGTTAGCGGAGGAGGATGGTGGTGGGAAACAAGCATTAGTTTTTTTGTTTTTTTTTGTTATGTTTTGTTTTGTTTTTTTTAGGGCTTGGAAAAGAGGATTCTAATTTTCAGCACCTGCCAACCTCATGGTTTTGCCAAGAATTCAACATTAAGCAAACACACCCAACCACGTGGTCCCTGCCCTTGCACAGGCACAGCCTACCAGGGAAGGACACAGCGCGGAGGAAGGAGGGTGATGTGAGTTCAAGAACCCTGAGGATATTCAAGGCAGGAGCCACTTCCACCTGTGCCAAAGGGCTTGAGCGCTCCTCCCTCCTAATGTCTGCGTTCCAAAGCAACAACGCTAGGGCATAATTTTGTTCTATAAGACTTTGCTGCTGCTGATGCTGTCATGCAATCCTATTACCCCAGCTTTGACTAGGCGGCAGATGTACATCTTTATCTAGTTGTGTATTTGGGCAGGAAAGAGGGGTTCTCCCATCCACTGGTTGACTCTCCAAATGCCCACAGAGGCTGGGATTGAAGCTGGGAGCACGTGGGTGAGAGGAGCCCCCATGGCCTGAGCCACTACGGTTGCATCCTAGGGTGTGAATTAGTAGGAAGCTAGAATTGAAAGCGAAACTGGAGCTCTTACGCAGGCCCTGTGATGTGGGATGGGGGTGTCACCACACCAAACACCTGTCCCAAATGGGTGCATCTTTCTTTTTTTTTTAAGATTTATTTAATTTTTATTGGAAAGTCAGACACACAGAGAGGAAGAGCGACAGAGAGGAAGATCTTTCATCTGCTGGTTTATTCCCCAAGCGTCTGCAACAGCTGGAGCTATGCCAATCCAAAAGCCAAAAGTCAGGAGCCTCTTCTGGATCTCCCACACGGGTGCAGGGTCCCAAGGCTTTGGGCCATCCTATACTGCTTTCCCAGGCCACAGGCAGGGAGCTGGATGGGAAACGGGGATGCTGGGACTAGAACCAGTGCCCATATGGGATACCAGGGTGTGCAGGCAAGGACTTTAGTCGCTAGGCTACCATGCTGGGCCCAAGTGTGTGTGTGTGTGTTTTCTTTCTTTCATTCATTCTTTCTTTCTTTAATTTTTGTGGTATAATTCCATTGGGTCTGGGATTTCTCCACTCCTCTCCCAAATTTCCATCATCCAACTGATTTGCCCCATATTACTACAATAGTATAGTCCTTCATAAGCAGCCATAATTCCATCAGTCTGTTATTTAACTGTGCCCCAACATTACTGGTACAAACCATGTTAGACAGCCCAGCATCCTATTATCTAGATATGTCCAACAGTTTCAGTGGGAGTCCATCTTTGATTTGGAAGTAGAGATGCATATTACCTTATATCTTCACATCTGAATATGGTAGTCTTGATTACACTATCACTATACATTTCCTTAAATGAGAAACCACAAAACAATGTCAACAACAGGTATGAAGTTAAAATAAAAAATTTACAGCACCATGGAGTCGAAAAATGTGCCACTGAATAACCAACACATGGGTGAAGAAAACACAAAAGCCTCTTGGGTAAAATGATGCCACCATGTGATTGATGAGACAGCGATGAATTCGACAAGAGAAAAGAAACTCTTTGGAAAAAATGAAAATGAAACCAAAACCTCAAAACACATGGGAAGCAGCAAAAGCAGTATGGAAAGGATTGTTGAACTTACAGTTTGCATGAAGGCTGCCTTGTATTACAGAGAACATGCGGTATTTGTCCTTTGGGGATTGACTTATTTCACTGAGCATAATGGTCTCTAGTCGGGACCATCTAGTTGCAAACGGCATGATTTCATTCTTTTTAATGGCCGAGTAATATTCCATGGAGTAAATATGCCACAGTTTCTTTAACCGCTCTCCTTTGGATGGGCATCTGTGTTGTTTCCATGTCTTTGCTGTTGTAGATTGTGCTGTTGTAAATACAGGATTATGGATCCCCTTCTCATACAGTTTTCATTTCTTTTGGTTATATTCCCAGGAGCAGGATAGCTGGATCATATGGCAGGTTTATTTGCAATTCTCTAAGCACTCTCCATACTGATTTCCATAGTGATTGTATTGGCCTACACTCCCACAAGCAGTGAAGGAGGGTACCTTTCTCCCCACATCCGTGCCAGCAGGTATTGCTAGTAGAATTCTGAATGTAGGCCAACCTCACTGGAGTTAGGTGGAACCTCAATGTGGTTTCCATTTGTATCTCCCTGACAGTTAGGGAGCCTGAGCATCTTTTCACACGTCTGTTAGCCAAGAATGCCCGTTCATTTCCCAGGTGCGTGTTTGTACAGAGCCCGAGTGGACCTGCAAGTCTGTGTCTCCTTGCCGACCCTGCAGTGGGATTCCGGCTTTGCTTTGGTTCTCTGTCTCTCACCTCCTTTCCTTTCAACTCTTCGCTGCAAAGAACAGCAATGGCTGGGCCTTAACACAGCTGCTGCCACTGTGTCCTCTTAGATCCAAAATCAAGATGAGGACCAAACTCTGGGTAACCCTGCCACATGGAAATGCTTAACTTGAGGCCCCTACAATGCTGTGTGAAGACACCCTCAGCGCTGACGAGAGAAGGCAAACATGGGGGTGGGGGAAAGGGGCACAGCCGGTGGACATGCAGACCTCACCCCAAGCTCTCAGAATCTCCAGTTCTCATTCCTGGAGCACAACTCCACCTGACCCCCACAGTTGTAGGAGTTCAGGCACGGAAAGCCTTCAAGGGCAGAGGGCCTGGGTCCCTGCCCTGCTCTCACCCCTTCCATCCATCCACTGCCTGTGGGTCCACGCACAAGAACAGTCATGCAAAAGTTCCTGGAAGATGAGTTATCACAAAAAGTGGAGGTGAAGAGAGACATGATTTCCAATTTTATTACTCCGGTTCCCACTATCTTTGAGAAGGAAGCTAGCACCACTCTGGAGTTTCTATGCCAAAGAGAATCAAATCACACCCTAAGCCGGTGCAGTTTGCCCTGCCACGTTTATCCTGATGGAGGGAAAGGATGCCCACGAATCCAGGAAACTGACTCCTGGTACCCAGGTTTATAACCCACAGATGGGCTGATGACCCATCACTTCTGTGATTAGGTACAACTCCTTCTCTAAGACTCTCAGGCTGTATGGCACACTCCCTGGGCTTCCTGTGTGACTGGTACAGAAGCAGCCATGTCAGGAAGCACACGGGGCAGGTGACTTCACACAGCCTCCAGCAACCTCACATGGTCTCCCCACCCTGTCCATAACCACGGCCAAGAGGACAGGACCAGCAGGAAGATGAGCACAGGAACAGGTGTTCCCTGTCACACTGCAGGGGACAGGCAGACTCTGAGCGCAGGACCCCACTTGCCTGTGTCCAAATTCCCGAACCACAGATACCAATGATGCTGGCAAGCATGTTTTCATCGGCTCAGTTCCGTGCACTTTGCCATGTAGGGACAGAAAACTGACACAATGCCCACCTCCCACCATATGACCCAAGATGACCAATGGCTCCGTGGACAAACCCCTGTAGAACTCTTCTGGTCACTTAGTAGCAGCCTTTTGCACATTGCTAAGAAATGGAGAAGCTTATGTTTCCTGTCTTCTCACACAGGAAGGTCAGGAAGCACTTCCGCCTCACGAGCAGAACAGGTGCAGCTTCCATCAAGCCAGCTTTCCAAAGCCGGCATTTAACTCCGCACCATAGATAGGTTTTCTCTCCTTCCCCATGGGCACCCTCCCCATGATGGTGGCCCAGGGCATACCGGACCCCGACCCTGTCCAGGTGGAGATCAGAGAAAGGTCACACCCCTAACACATTGGCAAATAGGACCCAAGCTTGAGCTACGGGTCTCCCTCTGCTTGCCTGCTCCCCCTAGGCGTGCCCTACCTTTCCACTCTTCCCTGGTGCACCGTGGACTTCTGGCATGGTGAAGGGGGAGGCTAGCTCAAGCCGAAACTGGGGGGCTGGGTCCTCTCCAGCTCCCAACAGGCTGCACCCACACCTGCCAAACAGACGGAAAGAGCTAGGGACAGACTTCTCACCCTCGGGGCTCACTCTGCGCCCAGAGTGGGAGTGGATAGCGCACTTGGCGACAACCCCTGGCGATTGCCAAGGTGATCTGTGAATCGCTCAAGGCGCACGGCTGTTCGCTAGCAGAGTAGAGGGACAAACCCACATCTTTCCCCCGGCCCACGCAAACCAGCCACCCATGTCTGCTGTGTTCTGAGCAGAGGGCAGAGCCTAAGCACCCCCGAGGACACGTCGGGTTCTGATCTTCAGCGGCCTTGACAGGCATTTAATGAGGGGAGTGGGCATTTGATGACGCGATTAGGACATAGCCTGGAGCTCCTGTATCCAGGACAAGCTGGAACAGCCCAGAGGTCCCTGGGGGGGGAGGGGGAGGGTATATATAGGCCCGGCCTTGCTGTAGCCTGTAGCCTTTCACGGGACATCGGTGGCCCGGTGCATCCACCGAAGGCGCGACCGTTCGCCGAGGGCGACCGGGTGCTAGGGTTGGAACTTTCAGCGCAGCCTCCTTTCGGGCGCCATGCCCTTTGCGTGCCAAGTCCCGGCGCCGCCGCGCGGCTCGCCCCGGCCCGCGCCCAGCTCGGCGGTGCCGCCCCGCCCCGCGCAGGTAAACAGGCGCCGGCCCGCTGTGCGCTCCTGGGGACCCGCCCCCGGCGCCGCGCCGCGCCCTGGCACCCGGGGAGACGCTTGGCGCCGCGCCCCGGGAACGTGCGCCCGCGCAGGCAGCCCAGCCTCACCTGGCTCTGAGTGGGCCGGGTCACACCTGCCGGCTGCACACCCCGAGGCCCTGCGGGGCTGGTCCAGAGTGCTACTGGGATTAAGTTCCGAGGGGCTGTGTAACAAAGACACACCTAAAATGTACATCTTTGGTAGAAGTCATACCTCAACGGGAAAGGGGACAGAATGGCCCAGAGCTCTCAGGTGCTGATGCCAAATAGGGAAATTACTTTCTCATCCTGCTGCCCAGGTGGGAACCGAGCCTGCCCTGCCTGGAGCCACCTGACCCTCACCTTGTCCTTGGCCTGGGTGCAGTGCAGTCATGCAGCAGGCAGGTGCCTCTGCACCGTTGGGCCTCAGCACAGCGGATGATTATGTGTTCTGCTGTGATCCAGGCACTGCCCCCTGCCTCCGCCCACTCCTCCTCTCCCAGTCACCAGGAGTGAAAGGCCCCAGCTTGGAGAGAACTGGTCCTTCCTGTCCCCCAGTCAAGGTTACATGAGGCACCACGGCAGTCCTGTTCAGCGGTGCCAAGCAGTTTCTTGTCTTTGTTTATAAATAGACATAGGCAGCGCCAAGTTCCAAAATGATGAGCTCAAGGAAAAGAAATGGAAAACCTGGGACTTTTGTAGGCCATTTTTAAACCTCCTCTTTACTCCTTTTTTTAAGATTAATTTTTTACTGGAAAGTCAGATATACAGAGAGGAGGAGAGACAGAGAGGAAGATCTTCTGTCTGGTGATTCACTCCCCAAGCGACCACAATAGGCGGAGCTGAGCCGATCAGTAGCCAGGAGTTTCTTCCAGATCTCTCACGCTGGTACAGGGTCCCAAGGCTTTGGGCCATCCTCAACTGCCCTTCCAGGCCACACAGGTAGGGAGCTGGGTAGGAATTGGATCAGATGGAACATGAACCAGTGCCCATATGGGATCCCTGCACTTGCAAGGTGAGGACTTTAGCTGCTAGGCTACGGCACTGGGTCCTCCTCTTTACTCTTTTACCCAAAAGGTTGAAGAAGGACCTGGAGGATTGACAGACTGAACTTTTTGCCCTGGTAAAACCATAAAGAGCACAGGGACTCCGACACAGAGGGAGTGTGGACAGATGGGAGGAGCTGAAGGACACACACAGTTCCTGGAATGGGCTGTCCTCAAAGGGCCTCGTTGGTCCCAGGCTTGGCAGCACGTGTTTCAGGAGCCAACACACACATGAGAGTGTGGATCAACAGGGCATCACTCAGAGACCCCAAATCCAGACACTGACAAGCACCGGGGTGGGGGAGGGGGCTTCTGCAAGAGGGAGGCGACATTTTGACTGGATGGAGCACACCTAAGCTTCCTAAGAAGAAAAGTATTTTTTTAAAGTGAAAACAGGAAAAATTGAGTATCAATGTAAACACCAGTTTTCTAAAAGGCAAGTCCGTGAGAAACTCTGTGAACGCGCCACCATCCGACTCCATCCTCCCTGGTGTAGAATGGCGCAAGACAAGCTCTCTCTGCTGGGCCAGGGGCTCGGCGCTGGCAGCTGGATGTTGCCATCCAGAACTGTGGTGGGTGGAAGGGCCAGGACACAAAGACTTGCGGTCTGGATGGGGCTGAGCCTTGTGGTTGGGGGGACCAAGACAGAGACATCCCTGCTCAGCTAGCAGTGGGGCTCAGGATGTGGGAAGGCCCCAGACTGGGCTGTTCTCCAGCTCTGCCTGATCACTGCTCTGTCCTCTCTTGCTTTTGCGGATCCGACCCATTTCCAATCCTGGTTCTTGCCCAGATGCTGTGAGGCCCAGAATGGCCTGCTCTGGTTCAGATGGGTGTCAGCATTTCCCCGACTCTGGGTGCTGGGGGTAAGGTCTCCAGTGAGGCAGCGTGGAGGTAGTGGGACCTGTAAGGGTTGTAGCCTAAAGTGAGGAAGCAGGTGTTGGGGACACTGTCTCACAAAGAATGAATGCCTTTGCTGTGAGAAGGCAGGGTCACCCCATACTCTTCAGTGCTCTCTTCCCACGTCTCCCTCGTGTTGTCGTGCAGCCGGGGGGCCCTCACCAGTACCAAGTAGATGCCAATGCCATGGCTGTAGACCCCCTGAACCGTGGGTTAAATAAAGTACTCACTGCTAGGTGTTCTGCAGGAACAACACAAAACAGACTAGAACGCCTTCCAGTAGCTTCTTTCGTTGAAGCTGTGGTCAGATGCTTGCCACCAGGTGTCTGAGCAGCTCTTCTCACTCGAGCTCTTTCCTTGGCTCCCACCGGTGTCGGCGGGGCAGACGCTGGCTCCAGTGTGGGTGAAACACTCGTGTATTTCTCATCCCTCGCCAGAGGCAACTCTGAGGAGTACTGAATGGAACACGGGTCATCTGCAACCATATGTTTATTAACGTGAATCACAGTTATGAGGTCTGGTCCAGCAGAAAGCATACATTGGCATTACGGAGAACTACAAAGACATTAAAAAAATCAAATGTATAACCAGGCCAGCCCCCAGAGCAACAACTGCACCAGCCACTCCTCGGAGCGCATCTTCAGCTTTGATCGTGAATGGTTTGGAAGAACATACGGTGGCCCAGGCTGGAGTCCAGGGCAGAAGACTCACCCTGGGGAGCAGGTGGGCGTGCAAACTCGGGAGGGCACCAGGCCCACCCGGCCAGCTCCTGGGCTGCCCGCCTTCAGTGCAGGGGCCGCTCACAGCCCTGTGTGGCTCCTTTGAGCTCTGGGGATGGCAGGCCCTCACTGTGCTGGGGACACACGTGGCATGTCACCTTGCTTGGAGAAGCTGTGGATATGAACAAGGAGGTTGGCTTCTAGTCTGGCTCAGTCATTCTTCAGGGTCTAATCGGAATGATAACATGCTAAGTGGGAAATGTCAAAACTATCTCTTCTTCTTGTTCCCTCCCGAATCCCTGCTGGCCGACTCCAGCAAAGCCCACTGCAGCTTGGCGAGTCTCACACACGTGATAATTTAGCCAGTGACCAATGCGGAAGGACCCGTGGCTTATTCCAGTGTCTTAGGGCTCACTCTAAGCATCAGTGAAGGGCTTGATATCCAACAGTGTGCTGGGGACCCCAAGACTTGCAGAAAATGCAGTGTAGAAACATCAACGTGAGCGCCTTGGAGACTGGACGGCCGGCACGGAGCACCTGGCTGCTGGGCTGCCTGGACAGCACGGCCTCTGGTCAAGGCCACACCCTGCCCCATTCTCACAAGGCTCACTGTTTAGTCATCCTGATTTGCTAGTTCCCTTAACCTCAGTGAATGCCTGTCTTTCCCTTAAGAGACCAGAAGGAGAAGGAAGACTGGCCAGAGTGGGCCCCCTCTGCAGTGGCTTCCCTCTCGCGGAGGTAGAAGCAGGTGTATCCCTCTTGTGGGGGCAGTGCTGGACAGTAGCTTGCTGGCTCTTGGTGCCCCAGACCTGGTGTTTGAGGTGGCCACAGGGTCAGCACTGGAGGATCGGGAGAGGTGCTGGCCGCTATGCTGAGTCCCCAGGCCAGGCTGCCCAGGAGATGTTGAGGGGCTGTCCGTGTACAGAAGGAGCCTGTAGGGACGGAGGCAGGGGTTGCCTCTTGATTATCAGTGGCCAAAATGAAAGCCTGCAGTTCCATGACAAAGCAAACCAGCATCACCCTCAAGAGCAAAAGAGCAATGGTTCCATTAGAATCAGAATCAGAATCCCTCAGGAGGGAGAGGAAACTTGTTTTAATGGGAAGGAGAGGCGGGTGGTCCCGTGGAAGCCCACCGACCGCCGTTTCCCAGAGCTGCCTTTCCCACGGTCTGAAGCTCTTGGCGCTAGCCCAGGCCGACATCCAGCGACATCATCACCACGAAGCCCAGGATGGAGGTCCAGGAGGCCAGCTTCCCATTGCCGCTGGGAGGGAAGGAAAGGCACACAGGTCAGCACGGCCCACCCCCTGAGCCGCCGGCTTGACCGATGGTGTCCACTGCAGAATCCGGTCCCGACACAGAACCTGCTGCTCGTGAGGGTACTGTGCACAGGAGCTTACCCCATGCCAGGCAGGCTCATGAGGGGGCTATCACTACGACACCCCATGTTCCTGCCAGGGAAACTGAGGCATAGGGTACTAAAAGAGGTGCTGTGGTCAGCATTGGGTGTAATGGTAAAGACACCGCTGGCTGCATTCCCAGCATGTTTGGGTTGGATCTCCAGCTGTGCTCTGGGTTCTGGCTTCCTATCAATGTGAACCCCAGGAGACTATAAGCAATGACTCAAGTACTTGAGCCCCTGGCACCCAGACGGGGAAATCCAAATTGAGTTCATGGCTCCTGGCTTGAACCTGGCTCAACCATGACGGCTTCCGGCACTTGGGGGAGAGAACCAGCAGGTAGGAGATCTCTCTTTCTCTCTCCTTCTCTCTTCCAAATAATGATGATGACAGTGACGATAAGTGGCAATATTTTGAAGACATTATCTAGTCTGGCTTTGCACAATAATTTCAAAGTCATTCTGCAATTAAGCCAAAATGAGGCACACTAAGCCCAGGGAACAAGGGATGGCTAGACAAGAACGTGTATATGTATCTCTTTAGCTACCATTTTAGAATCCATCTCTGCCCCTCATTCCAGCCCCTGCCCCCCAAAAAGCCAAGAGAGAGAGAAAGGAGAGTGAGTGAGCACAGGTGGGAACCTGGTAGCTCACTCCCTGGGGTGCAGGGGTGCACGTGTCTTTGTTACTGCTCAGTATGAACTCTGCTCTTGCCATACCTGCCCTGCCCTTCTCTTTCTCTGAGTTTCAGAAAACACTGGTGGGGGTGGGGGTGATGAGGAGGATGCTGGGAAGGGGAGGGCAAGGAGGGAGGACTATAGAAAGGAGAGGAATGGGGTACGGGCCAGACAATGATCAGGGGCAGCTCTGTACCTGATCTGGGCTTCTGGGATGATGTCATCCATGACCACATAGACCATGGCGCCCGCGGCAAAGGCCAGTGCATAGGGCAGGATGGGCTCAGCCAGCACCACAGCAAAGGCCCCGAAGACCCCAGCCAGGGGCTCCACCATGCCGCTCAGCTGCCCGTACCTGTGGAGAGAACAGAGATGAGACATGGGCCACTGCGGGAGAGCCGAGCTGACCTGCCATGAGCCCATTACGTGGAGGCAACTCCAGACAACAGATGTGTGGCTTTCAGCACCACGGCCCTCTCCCTCCTTCCTTGGTTCCCTCAGCCCAATTACCTAAAGACCACTTCCTTCCTTTTTAGAAATAAACTGCATCACTGAGATGTAGCGGGTCATATGACACAACAATTGAATGCCACACATGCAGTGGCTTCTACTGTGCGCACAAGCTCATGCAACCTTAACCACTACTTTCAGAACATTCCATACCCTGCAAAGAAACCCTAGACACACTGGGAGCCAGGCACCTTTCCTCCCTCCCACTGATCAATAATGTCCTTTCTTTAGCTATGGAACAGCCCCCTGTGGACACGTCACAGAATTAGAATCATGTACTGTGTGGTCCTTCCCCGCTGGCTTACTTCACTTGGTGTGATGCCTGCCACATGGCAGTGTGCACCAGTACTTCATTCTTCCCAGGAGACAAGCGTCATTTCTCTGTGCGGCCAAGCTACATGCTGCCCAGCCATTCACCAGCCGGCAATGACAGGGCACCAATGGAGAGTAGCATGGGCATTTCCCAGGGAGAGCTGTACCCTGATATATAAGAGGCATACCTCCATTGGCTGAGGGGGTGGATCTGCTGCGCCACATGTATAGGGATAGCCCATTCCCTACCCCCCTCCCACCCCGGGTTTCCTTCCACGGACTTCTTCGTCGGAGCTGGTAGGAGTGGGCCTCTGCTGTTAGAAAGCCAGCGAGCTGACTCTTCAGCTAGTGGAGCACTAGGTGTCACGACAACAGGAGATAGGCCAGCACTTGAGGCCCATGGTCCAAGCATCTCCAGCTGTCAGGTACCTGTACAGGTGGGCCAGCTGTAGGTAAGGAGTCAGGACATCTTTCTTACTGTTATCTATCTGTGGTCTGTCTTGGGCAGGATATGCTGCTTCTGAGCCTTAATCCTTCCATCTATACAAGAGAAAGATGTCTTCCTGGCCCTGTATCCCAGGAGGCACTGTGGACTTTCAGTCTCTCCTCGGTTCTCCCAGGCCACAGGCAGACAGCAGACATGCAGGAGACCCTGTTTTTGCTGCAGAATCCCAGGAGTGGGTTCTGCTTCTTGGTACCCCATGCTTGTATGCACAGACCAGCAGTACTGGTAGTTCCAGTGTGTATAATCCCTGGCCTCGGCTTTGTGGCTGCAGGGGGCAAAGAAATCATTGGTCTGACGTCAAGCCCAGACTGGAGTGAGAGAGGGGAGAAAAACGTGTCATCTCAGGATCTGGGTGTTGACCACAAAGGCCCCACCCGCTCCAGAGCCGGCCCAGTGTGAAATGAGAGTCATCTACTTTATAAAAAGGCCTCCTTCCCTGCCCTCACTCAAGCCTTCATTCCATGAACTTTACCAGTGGACAGAGACCCTAGCACGTGGGTACAATATCAGTTCAGTCTGTGAGGAGCTTGTGGACAGAAGGCAGGGTCTCCATGTCATGGCAGGCTTGGATCGTGCACTCCCAGGTTGGAGCTGTTTTCACCAAGGTGTACCTGTGGCTCAGAGCCCGGCGTGGAGGGATGGAGAACCTCCTTGTGAAACGTTTGGTTTCAGGGGCCCTGCTTTTGGTCTTTTGGTCCCAGGGGGCTAGTGGCGGTCATTACATTCCCTGGGTAGTGGCGCCCTCCACCACGAAACAGGGGCTTGCCATTGTGGTAGAAGGAACACGGCAGCCAGGGCTCGGGAGTTGAGAGGGACAGCACTAGGTTTCCATCATCCCACACTGGCTGCACACCCAGCCTGGTCGTCATATGGAGGAGGGGCTGCCGCTGCTGCTGGACTCCTGGGGCCAGGTGGCAGGGAGCTGAGTGACGTCACACACACTCAGCATGGACAGCACGTGGACTTCACTGTCCAAGGGCCATGGAACCAAGTACCGCGGAAGAGAGAACCATTTGGACCGGCTCAGGTGTAGGCTATCCATCTGGAGCCAAGCTCCCCGCTGAGGGTGCCAAGTTCACCCAGGCCAAACCCCCAGGCCGGCTTACAGTTGAGGAGGGGTCAATCTCACCTTCATGGAGGGCGCGGGGGACACCTGCAATGGCGGGTGCTTGGCTCTGGCCTCAGTGACACGCTGTGCACTCACCAGAAGGCTCGCCAGGTGGAGAAGCCTGCCCCTCGCAAGGGGAGGCTGACAGCCAGACCCTCCGGGAAATTCTGGATCCCGATTCCAATGGCCAAATTCCTGAAAGATGGAGAAGGCACGTGAAGGCTGCTGCATAGACCCCTGGGCTCTCCTTGGGGGCCCGTGAGCCAGGTGGACGGTCACCTGGGACAGAGAGAAGAAAGAAAAAGCCGACACCCGCAAGTGGCCTGGAGGGAGGGGATGCAGGCTGGGGTTCCAGGATGCTCTACCTTCATAGTGGTTCAATACCAAAGGCCACCTGTTGGCTGGGCATCAGTGTCTTCCTTCTGCCCCTCAGCTGCACAAACTCCGCATCACCCACCTGACTGCCTATGCCTCCCTCCCCTACACGCAGCCTGCAGGTTCCGACGGGCAGTGTCTGGCACTGCTCTGCCTCTGGGCCTTAACAATGCCTACAGAGCTCCAAGAACATGTCAGGGGCTTGGCTCATTCTGCTGCCTACTTGGCCATGGCCTGGGGGCCAGCACCACACTCTATTATCTGGCTGCGACCTAAGAAATGTGATGAGGGCGTGCAGGCGCAGGATCTGGCCCTGGGCTTGGCTTCTCCCCAGACCCGTGTGTGGCTGGCACTGCCTCTGCGGTTCCATGGGCCCAGGGGGTTTTGCTCCAAGCTCTCCTGCCTCCTGGTCATGCAGGACACAGTCAGGGACGGGGCTGTGCTGCGTGAGTAGCTCGGCTTGTCAATGTCCATCTTTGAGAACTCACTTGGTTCGCATTATTAGGTAGCGGTGTGCAAAAGGAGGCGGGAGGTGGATGAGACACTGCAGTGTGGGACCCAGTGTCTGACCTCAGGAGCTTCACAGCTTAGCCAAGCAGACAAGACATTCAGAATCCTCCTAGCGTGGCCTAGCGGCGAAAACCCTCACCTTGAATGCGCCAAGATCCCATATGGGCACCAGTTCTAATCCCAGTGGCCCTACTTCCCATTCAGCTCCTGGCTTGTGGCTTGGGAAAGCAGTCAAGGACTACAAAGCCTTGGAACCCTGCACCCATGTGGGAGACCCAGAAGAGGCTCCTGGCTCCTGGCTTAGGATTGGTGCAGCTCCAGCTGTTGCACAGTAAATCACTGAATGGATCTTCCTCTCTGTCTCTCCTCCTGACTTTCCAATAAAAATAAAAATAAATAAATCTTTAAAAAAAATTCTCCTAGCAAATGCTGCCAATGCCCACACAGCCACCAAAGGGGCAGAAGGCTGCGGGGTGGAATGTGGGGTGGAGTGCAATTTGAGAGAGGTTCCCCAGAGAATACTTGGCCTGAGCCCTGCTGACAGGTCCAAGGGGCTAGTCTCTTCCCAGAAGGACCTGCTCCCAGACTCCAGGCCGTCAGGAGAGGGTGTCACTTGGCAAGCAGCATCGGCCTGTGGCCTGAGGGAGCTGGGGGCGGACCAGACAAAGCAAGGAAACTCCGCTGTTTCTCAGCTTTGTGGTCAGCTGACCCAGGTGAGGGGGTGCAGGAGACCAGCAGCTGAGCTCCACCCTGTCCTCTCTGTTCGGTCATCAGCCACCAGCTCCAGGCTCTGGGACCCCGGCTGTACTTCCTGTCTGAAGGTCCTGCCAGGTCAGCTGTGGCTGTGGTCCCCAGGCTGTAACCTCCAGCCATGACTGCCAAGCACAGCCCTCCTGAGGCATTTTCCGTTTTGAAAAACAACAACAACAACAATAATATTCATCTATTTAAAAGGCTAAATGACATACAGAGAAAGGGGGGGAGAGAGAGAGAGAGAGAGAGAGAGAGAGAGAGAGAGAATCTTCTATCGTCTGGTTCACCCCCAGATAGCCACAGCAGTCGGGCCAGGAGCCTGGCCCAGGTGGCAGGGGCCCAAGCACTTGAGCCACCCTCTGTTGCTTCCCCAGGCACGTTAGCAGGGTGCTGGAATGGAGGTGGAACAGCCAGGACTAGGATCAGCCCTGTGGTTCAGGATGCCAGGGTTGCAAGCAGTGGCTTAACTTCCTGCACCACCATGCCAACCCCAGGCTTCTCATTTAATCCCCAATTGGCTTGACAACCCACAGCTCCTCCCGCACTTGCTGTTACACCCCAATCATGCGTACCTGCTCTGTCCAGGGCTCACCTCTAAGGACACCCTGGCAGGAGGAAGCCACCCCTTCCCCAGAGCTGCCAGGCCCAGGAGACTCTTGAACAAGAGGCTGACCCTACTAGGATTTTGACCTTGGAAACCTTTAGCTCATCTGTGTTCCATGTCACTCAACAACGCTCATCCTGTCCCTTCTCGACAGCGTGATGGTGTTTCCCTGTAGTGCCACCGATAGGCTTAGCAATATGACAGTGTCTGAAATAGTCTCATCTGTTCCCTAACCAGTAAGAGACATGCCCCAGGGCAGTTGGACTGTTGAGTCTGACCCTGCTACCTGTGGCCGAGGCTGTCCTCCAGGCTCCGGCCTCTACGGACAGGTGGGTCCTGGATCCTCCCCCAGGTGCGGAGGACACGGAAGCAGGATATACCCAGGTTTCCCCAAGCCACCACGCTTCCTTCTTTGCTGGACAGCGAACCCTGGGGTGGGCCTTTCTCTGGTCTCTGAAGTGCCTCGCCCAGGGCAGGGACTGCTCAGGGAATCCAGCAGGTGCCTCATCCCCCAAAATACGCCTGGAGGTTTTTTGGAAGAAAAGGGTGTATATGCTGGGTGTCGTGTGTGTGTGTGCGTGTGTGTGCGCTATGTGTTTCTGTGTGTGTGTTTCTGGGCGTCTTCATGAGTCCAGGCATCTCGTGTGTGTGTGTGTGTGTGTGTGTCCAAGCATTGTGTGTATCTAGCTCTGTGTGTGTGTGTGTGTGTGTCCAAGCATTGTGTGTATCTAGCTCTGTGTGTGTGTGTGTCTGTGTGTGTGCAAATGCCTGAGTATCCGCATGTGCCTGGGTGTCTGTGTGTCATATGTGTTTTTGTGTGTCTGTGTGTCCCTCTGTGTGTTTCTGGGTATCTGTGTGTATCCAGGCGTCATGTGTATATAACATAGCTCTCTGTGTGTGTGCAGTGTCTGATCGTCTGTGTGCATGTGCCTGTGTGTGTGCGTGTGTGTGTATATTTGTGCATGTCTGGGTGTGTTTCTGGGTGTCTGTATGTCTACACACATCTGGGTGTCTGTGTGTCTAGGTATCCCTTCGTGTGTGTTTCTAGGTATCTGTGTGTCTAGCTCTGTGTGTGTGCATATGTCTGAGTGTCTCTGCATGTTTGCATGTGTTTGGGTATCTGGGTGTGTCTAGTTCTGTGTGTGTGTGTGTGTGTGTGTGTGTGTGTGTCTAAGTGTCTCTGTGCGCATGTGCCTGGGTTTCTGTGCATCTGTGTCTCTGTGTTTCTGGGGCACACTACCATAAAGGCAACCTGCTCCTGCTCTGCCTTCTCATAGAGACCCCCGTGGAGGGGGATGTACCCCTAACCACATCCAGCCTCTCCCTGCTGCCCCAAAGTGGTTGAAGGAACACTCCCGGCTTTTAAGACTTTTCACTGAGGCTGGGGTTGCAGGTGTCTTTCTGACAAGGAAGGTCGAGGGCATACGTCTGAGTCACGCAGCCCTGGTCTAACATGCAGCTGGATTTGGTGACTGGCTCACGGCCACCACTACAGCTCTCCCTGGGCTTAATCGTGGAGGTGCCAGCCCATTGTCACCAGTCGCTGGAAGGTGGGGCTCCCCATGCAAAGTCCTCACCATGGCGTGGTTCTTGCCATCCGCCAGGCGGGCTGTGGAAGCCTCCTTCACGTTTGGTCCAGGAGCCAGGGTCCTGATAAGTGGCACAGAAGCCCCATTCTTCCATCCCTGGCACACGCACCCAGCTCTGACATGGGCTGCTGGCCCAACCCAGTGTCACACCCTCTGGGTCCTGCTCAGGCTTTCTCAGACTCTCTCCTGGGTGCTCCTGGGCTCTGGTGCCCTAGGGTGCAGGCTGAGACCACAGCGAGTCAGCCTTCCCTACCTTCAACACTCCCCTTGTGAATCCCGGGAGGCCTGGGCTGGCCCACCAATCCCTCTTCCCCACTGCATGCTGTGCTTCTGTTACAGTGACTGGGCAGGGTAGCCTCAAAGAAAGACCCAGACTCCCCCATGGCCTCCACTCCTCCCCGTCACCTGCATCACATTAGATTCAAGCTTTCCAGCCTGGCCACACATTTCAGTTACAGAGAGCTCTAGCAGATGCTGAGGTCCTGGGGCCATGCTGCTGAGTTGCGCTGGTGGCCAGCCCTAGGCCGGCAGCTTTTAAGTACAGGTGACAGTGTGGAGAACCAGCAGACTTAGAAGTCACCAGAGGCGATGGAGATCAGGATGGCAGTCAAGCATCGCTGCATCGTGGGAGCCCCTTCTCTGCTATCCTGGCACAGACCAGGAGCCCAGGACACCATCAGCGACCAGAGAAAGCCTCCTGCAGACCCAGGGCAATCTGACTTGGGGAGAGCTGGAAAGGGGGTTCCCAGGGAGCCAGGGCAGCGCAGTCAGAGCAGGTGTCTGGTGGCACAGGCTGTATGTGTAGACACTGCCCAGCACAGTAGGGCTCCATGCAAAGGGGGCAGACGGAAGTGGGATCAGGCTGCTGGGCAGGGCCCTTGTGTGGCCAAGGCCTGAGCTGACTCAGGTGCAGTGAGGGCTGAGGGTGGCAGATGGCAAAGAAGGAAAGGGGCCAGCCTCCTGGTGGGGGTGGGGAGGGCGGGAGCTGGCAGCATGGAAGAAGCCCTGGGCTTGCTGACCGCCGCCGCTGTGCGCCCATCCTAGACTGCCTTCCCAGGAAAACCCTCAGACTCAGTGACTGAGTGGCCTCTGTGCTTGGGGCTCTGTGAAGGGGCAGCCCAGACGAGAGGGTTCTTTTCCAGGATGGGTGATGAGCATTCAGGGCAGCATTCACAGGCAGGAGGGAGAAACAGACTCGAGCAGCCCATGGCCTGGGCAAGACAGTGGGACTGCTGTCCTGTGTGCTTTGTTTCTCCCCAGCAGCAACACAAAGACACCATTACTAGCCTGGACCACGACAAATTAACTGGAGGGAAGGGAAGTGGTGATGAAGGGCTCTTTAAGCAAACAAACCACAGGCTGTCCCCTGACCGTGTCCCTTCTGTGACAAGCCAAGCCCCCTCCCCCAGTGGCCTCTCTCCAGCAGCAAGGGAGAGGACCCTGTGGGAAGGGTTGTCTGTGGGGAGACAGGACAGGGGAGGAGGGGGAAGGAGGCAGAGTGGACAGGAAGGGCAGGTGTCCTAGGCGCTGGGCTGTACCAGCAAGCGGACTCAGAGCCCTGCTTCGCAGGGTCCCACGTTCGGAGCTACAGTATTTGCGATGTTAATTTCCTGTCGTACGTTCGTTTTTATAAGGAGCAAGGTGGGGTGGAGGTGGAAACGGGAATGGTAAGAAGGGAGGAAGGCAAAGCCTGGGCAGGGGAGCAGTGAAGGCATAGTCCAGCTCAGAGCTCTGTCCAGGACCAAGTTTCCTGACCATGAGCACCTGCTGTGCTGAGGAACCAGGGTACTCAGCCTAGCACTGCAAGGGTGCCTGGCAGGCAGGCAGGGCTCCCGGGGCTAAACTCCCCCGGAGAGCGGAAGGTTCCGGGACACTGGGGGATGACCTGGTCACCCTTGGAGGCCTTCTGAAATGCTACAAGGGTCAGCTGTGTTGAGGGGTTTCAGTAGCCACAGGGGGTGTTTATAGAATCCTGGAAAGCGCACAGCAGTTTCAAGCCCAAGGGGCCTCCTCCTCCAGCACTCGGACAGCCCCTCTGGCTCCTCTGGGTGCTTTACCTGCACAGGTGGCCAGCAGGTCAGCCCCTTTGGGCCACCAGCTCCCGCTCAGCTCTGAGTGACACCCGGGGGGCAGCGGACACTTCGCTGTCCTGCCTGGGTCTGGGACACAAAGGAATGATTCAGGCTGCTGAGGGCCAAGAGGGAGGCAGCTGGAAAGTCCCCTGGGAGATGGGGGTGTAGAGGGGGTAGAGGAACAGGGTTTGCTCATAAATATTGACTCTTAGCAGATGGAGGGGCCAGGCCTACGTGGGGTATGGTGGCTGAGGGGCAGCGGGTGGTGGTGGTTCACTCATCACATCAGCTGGGCCTGGATGCCAGGGGGGCAGCCAGCCACCTACAGTTGCTACTGTGGCTGCCTTCCCCGACCCTGGTTCTCCCCCGCCTGCTGGTGGAGGCTCAGAGGTGGGTGGCCAGGGTCCCTCTGTCCCACCCTGAGAACAAGGAGGGCAGTCCTGGGGAGTGGACGGGGAGAGCAGCTGCTTTTACTTTTTCTAGGAGGATGGGGAGCAATCAGAGCCTGACTATTCCCGAAGGTAACAATCTGGGAACACAGGAACCGCGGGGACCCTCAGAAGTGGTCTTGCTCCGCCCCTTGGAGTCGAGAGACAGGTGTGAGACAGGTGTGACCCCAGCCCCACTACAGGGCTCTTGCATTATGGGAAACAGGCACCATTGAGGGTTGGTTCCAGCTCCTCAAAGGACAGCTGCTGTCAAGGTCAGGTGTCAAGGTCAGGACCTGAGGGAGGCAGTGCTGAGCTAGGAGCTGGAGATGACCACCCTCTTCACCCCCAATTTCCTCTCCAACCCGTGCTCTGCAGCCTTTTCCCAGTTTGGGGACCTCCTGGTCAGGATCATGCCTTGAATTAGCAATTGGCTGGAAGGCTTTGGTTTCGGGGGGAATGCCGGAATCTGCTCCGAGATCCAGGCCCAGTGCAGACAGAGAGCTTAAGGCTCTGTCCTCAACAGCTTAGAATGGAAAGGGGTGGGGGGCAGAGGAACTCCAGGCAAACAGCAACAGGAGGATACAGAAACTGCTAGCAGTGGCCCTGAGAGGGGCATGGAGTACAGGGTGAGCGAGGTGTTGGTTCTGAAACCTTCCCAGGGGAAGGTGACACCCAAGATGGACTTGGCAGGATGAGGGCGAAGGTTAGGGAGCAAGATGAGGCAAGGCACTCTGACCGGGTCGTCTTTCCTTCCCAACAAGCAAAGATGCTGGAGCCAGAACCCGTCTCCCTAGATGGTAGCCTCCACAAATCTTTCCCACAGGGGTCTGCTGGCTTTTGGAGGACAGCCTGAGCACTATAGGTCTCAGCTCCACGCCAGGTGGCTTCTCCAGGCCAGAGCGGGGAGACCCATCCAGGGGACCCCGCCCCATCCTCAGAAGCAGAGCCCGGTGATGCGTGAGCAGCACAGGGGGTTTCTGCTGAAACCCACTCATTGGCCATCTCTGTTCCAACCTTCGACTCACAAACATCCCAGGCCTGGAGCTCAGGGGACGCCTCCAGCACGAGTCAGGACCACACACAACACAGCAGACTCCACTGCAATGACCCGTGGCTGACACCATTCCCCTTGGAGGAAGCCTGGGGTCTCCCGGCTAGCACACAGGCGACAGTGATCATCACTGCCCTTGATCGAATGCTGTAAGCACCTCACACCTAGCAGCATGCTCTGTCTCCTCCACTCCCTCCTGAGCACGGGCCTCTGTTATTACTCCCATTTCACAGAGAGGCAAACTGATGCACCAGGAGCTAAGGAACTGCTCCTCGGGGTTATTTATCCAGGTGGGAGACGACAGAGTAGGATCTCTTACCCACTGCTATAACCACAGACTCATCTCACCTCTGCAGGGAAAGACGGCTTGCCTGGGCTCAACTCCCAGCAAATGTTGGGGCTGGGGGGCGCAGGGGTTGTGAGCTCACCTGGGGGGGTGAGGTTCCCGCCCACTTGGGTCAGCAGGGAAAGCAAGCCTGGTTCTGGGAAGGGGCTCACAGGAGACCCCCAGGGTTTGACGGAACTGGAACTGCTCAGTTGCAGAGGGGTTTCTCAGTCTCCCTGCGCCCCTTTCCCCCGCACTTGGAGCTGCTGATTCTGTACTGCGGGAAGGTCCCATTTGGCAGCACCCCTGGTCCCTGTCCTGAAGAGGCAAGGAGCAACCTTCCAGCTCTGTCAGCCAGAAGACACAGCCCAAGTTGCCCGGGAGGCAAAATGACCCCAGAGGAAGCCATGGGTTAGGTGAGCATGCTTCTTTGGCAAATCTCCAAATGAGAGAAACCACCCAGGAGTAAGCTCAGAAAATTGGTCTTGGCGTATGTCACGATGCAACCATCCGGGCTCAGGACATTGCAGCCCTTCCGGGAGCTTAGCAAGAGGGTGAGATCCACCCCAGAGTCACAGGTGGGCGGGGGTTGGGGTGAACCTCCCACCTGCTATGGCACTGCCTGGAGTTGTGCATTAGGATGTGCCATGGACAGTGCTCAGCCTGCGGGTAGAGGAGATGGTGGAGCGAATGGGCAGGTGAGCATGCTGGCACGCGGTGGCCTTGCTTGTGGGCCATAGTCTCCGGCCCGGTGACAGAGAGAGGCGGATTCCTCCCCAGGGGCAGTGTGCGCGTGTGTTCTTGCACAGCAGGCCCTCACACACCATGCTGATTGTTATCGAGCCGCTCTGAAAGGCCTGATTGTTTGGGCCAGGTGATGACATCACCGGCTTCCCACTGGGGCAACCTGTTGAGGTGTTTGATGAGCCTGCAGGTGGGAAGGGGCTGGGTGCTCCGCCTGGCCCTACCTGCTCAACAGGCAGGCTTAGCACGCAAGGCAAGGGATCTCCCTTGCCCACTCCCTGCCTGGCACAGGCCGGGAGAACGGGATGACCCATCCGTTAAGAGTCTGCCACCCTCCTTAGATGAAGTGCAGTCGAGGAGCAGGAAATCAAGCCACGAGGCAGGGTGCGGCTAAGGGTGACTCGGGTCATGGTGCTCACCTCTCCTTATGGGAAATGGGAAGTGCCAGCTTTCTTCGGGGTCTCTGCCTTGCCAGGAGGATGCCCCAGGGACTGGCCCTGCCAAGTCTGCCCAGAAGAGGAAGCCCAGGGTTCACACCATCCAGCCCGGTGTGGTGTGCCCAAGAGCAGTATTCCCATGGAAGCCTCGACAGACATGGGCACCTAGAGTGTGGGGCTGCCATCCCCAGCCATGCCCATGCCAACCATGCAGCATGGCAGTTGGAGGAGCCAGGCCCCTGTGCTGCGGCTCCAGGGCATCTCAGACAAAATCCTGAGTAGGAGAAAGCAGGTGGCAGGGTAGTGAGCGCTGTCCAGTCATACTCAGTCCCCAAACTGCAAAACCAGCAATGCCTTCCCGTCCAACAGCTGGTATGAGGCATCCATGGAACTTTGCCATTTTTATTTGTAAGTTTTGGTTTAAAAAAAAAAAGCTTTTGAGCAGAAATTAAGGACTCAGGACTTCAGTTCCTAGGTGACAATTCTGGGAGGGCAGAGTGTGCTCATGGAAAATGGCATTAAAGAATAATCTGAAAAGCCCAGTCATAGAAGAGGCCTTTATAAAGTTCATGGAAAAGGGTGTTATAAAAAATTGCATTAATTTCAAAAAGTTGTACATCAAAACAAATTTACCTTCAAACTCAATTATTCCATGAAATTTTTGAAGTACCCTCCTACTTTGGAAAAAAAAAATAACTTTCCATTGTCTTTTTAGAAAGACATTTCTAGGGCCCAGTGCCATGGCCTAATGATGCACCCAGATTCCATATGGGCACTGGTTTGTGTCCCAGCCGCTCCACTTCCATTCTAGCTCCCTGCTTGTGGCCTGGGAAGGCAGCGGAGGTGGCCCAAAGCCTTGGGACACTATTCCCACGTGGGAGACCTGGAGGAAGCTTCTAGCTCCTCACTTCAGATCGGTTCAGCTTCAGCCATTGTGACCACTTGAGGAGTGAACCAGTGGACAGAGGATCTTTCTCTCTGTCTCTCCTTCTCTGTGAATATCTGGTTTTCCAATAAAAATAATTTAAAAACAAAGACATTTCTAAAACAAATGCTGTGGAGCAGCAAGTCAAGCTGGCGTCCCATATCAGAACTACATTTAGAGCCCTGGCTGCTCTGCGTCCAGTCCAGCTTCCTGCAAGTACTTGGGCCCTTGCTGCCATGTGGTGCAACCTGGATGGAGTTCTAGGCTCTTGGCTTTGGCCTGGCCCAGCCATTTGTGGCCATCTGGAGAGTGAGCCAGCAGGTGGAAGACCTCTCTCTCTCTGTCTCCAACTCCTGTCCCTGTTATTCTGGTTGTCAAATAAATGCTTCAAGAAATAAATGACAAAGATGTTTTTAGCTGCAGCTGAGTTTACATACAGAGGCGCTGGACAAACCCACAGAACCCACAGCCATAGCAGCAGCAGCCCAGGGTCCCACTGCCCCACACCAGGCTCACTGTCTAACACTGCCTCCCACGAAGGGAATCACCACGCTCACCTCTGACAGCACAGTCAGTTGTGGTTGTTTCTGAACTTGGTGAAAACAGGTGAGGTATACCCTAAGACCCTAGAGGAGAGCCACCTGCGGTTTTGACTGGTGAGGGCCTGGCCTTCTTCCTTCCTGCAGGCGAGGCACGTGGACAGCCTTGTGAGACCACAGGCCTGGACTCTCAGGGGTATCCCAGAAACATCTCCTGTAGCCCTGGTCTCTCACTACACCCTGCAAGTTCAAGCTTTCATGGGAGGGACTGCAACAAACATGCATAGCTCTCCAGTAACTGGGTGCTTTGTCCCAAGGAGCTTGCAGGGCCGTCACAGACAGGCACAGCATCATTTTGCATCTCTTAGATGTAGGGACCAGAGCCTAAAAATACAAAATGATAAACCTCAGAACACAGCATTGTTTCCAATGAAATCTTTCCAAGCCTGCTTAGCTTCAACTTGAATGACAGGTGGGGAGAACCCATGGCAGCCCTGCAGAAGAGAGGACCAGCAACCATGTTGTCCCTGGTACTGCCAGCTCCACCTCACACACGATCTGACGGAAGCCTCAGAGATCCTTCCAGATCTCTTCCTAGCCCAGTCTGGCCACGCCTCCTCCACTGCTGCCCCAGGTAGGGACTTCCACGGAGCATCCAGCTTCCCGGATGGTGGTGACAGCCTCCTAATGGGCCTCTCTGCTCCTGACATCTGATGCCCTTCCCCTCAGCACACTTCTGCGGCTCCCCACCTCCGCTGGAGGCAAAGCCCAGGTCCTCAATGTAGCCTTCCCTGACCTATCCACTCTCTCTCTCTTACTCCTTCTACTTCTTTTTCTTTTCCCTTGTTCTTCCTCCCAAATGTTTGGCTGCACCTGCTTTCAGGAGCTTTTACTAGAATATTCCATCTTAGATTATGTGTGATATTATCTTTACCGCTTGAAGACCAGGCCATACGACTTCCCCAAGGTTTGATCCCATAAACACGCTGCAGTTTCTACATCTTCTCTCTAGACCATTGGCTCTGGCAAGGCACCTGCCATGTTGTGAGAACACTCAGGTGGCCATGTGCTGCCCACATGCTGCGGAACTGTGTCCTAGTGTCGACAGCCACTTGAGTGTGTCAGTCTCGGGCAAGCCTTCAGGTGATGGTAGTCCCAGCTGACCTCTTGATCCAACCTAATGAAAGACCCTGAGCCCTGACCACCCAGGAAAGCCACTCCTGGATTCCTAACACACACACACACACACACACACACACACACACAGCTTGCTTCTTTAAGCCACTGTCTTGAGCTGTTCTGTTATATAGGTAACACAGTCACCTTCTCAGTGGAAATCTACCTCAACGTCCCAAGGTCTATTTTCCTTTCTCTTCTCTCCCTCCTTCCCATCCTCCCTGATAGCGTTTATGACCTTTGAACCTACCGCATAATGCATTTGTGGTCTATGTTTATTGTTCTTTCTCCCATGCCTGATGCGGCACCCGATCACGCTGGGAGCCTCCGCCTGCTCACCAGGGCACCCTAAACCCAAGGATGATGACACAAATGTGTGCCTGGGTAGAGGTCCAGTGCAAGCAGGGGGTGCTGTCTGATCCCAGCTGCAGGTAGTCAGTCAGCAGGGAGCGCATCTTAGCTCTCCCGGCTCAGGCAGCTGGGGAAAAAGGGAGGGAGTGAGCAGTGGGGCAGCCCGGGAGCTCTTTCCATTTCCTGAGCTTTCGTGACTCCCATACAACGGTGGCATTGTGAGATTCTGGAGGCTTCCAAGCTGGGCCTCCTCCCCTGCCAGAGCTCGCTTTCCTCTCTGTACACATCTGGCAAGGCAAAAAACAACACCATCGCCTGGTACACATCTGGATGGCATAAGGCAATCACTCCGGGAGGAAACTCCAGGACAGCCGCTCAGCAAAAACTGCAACGCGGGTCAACCCAGAGAGGTTGAAAGGCTCCTTTCTTTTCCATCTGCAAAACCAATCTCCTGGGCTGGATCTTAGCAGTTGAATGCCTGGCCACTGAGTAGCATGCTCTTCAATGGCCTGGGCCTGCTGTCTCTGTCTCGCTGCTCTCTCTGTTTGGCTCTTGGCCAATCTGAAACGTACAGAAAGGAATTTTTCCCTGTACTCCCTGTTAAAATCAAACTATACCTTCATTTGCCCATAGGGCATGTGGCTGAGTTCAAAGCCAAATACCACCTGGTGCTGCTGCGGCTCCTCCTCCCCCCTCCACTCCTCCAGGGAGGGTGACTGCACTGCACGCTGACTGTAAACTCCACAGGGCTGTCTGCAAGCAGTTGGCAGGGGCTGGGGAGGGAGAGAAAGCTGCTCGGCGGTCCAAAGACAGTCTTACTGTTGGACAGTCAGTCTGGGCTGCCCAGGCAAGCAGGCACGGTGACTCCCTTGCACACAAAATGAGCGTCAGGGGTATTGAATGTTAGGCAAGCAGGGTGAAGGCTGGGGGAGGCATGCATGGAAATGTGGGGTGCTTCCCAGCAGCACCTGTACCTCTGGTGATGTCAAGGACCTGTGGTGAGGATGTCTTAGAGCATGGGAAAGTCCATATGGTAACAGGAAGTACAAATTCCATGGACGGCAAGAGATGCTTTCAAGGCATGGAAAAGAGGTAGGTGGTGTCTTGGGGGACAGGGCGTCTGGCAGTCCTCACTGTCATTCTGTAGACCTCCCTAAGGGGACAGTGCGAAGGTAGGAGCCAGAGAGTTCAAGGCCTGGAAGGTTAGCCTGGGACCCTCACCCTTAAACACCAGCACCTCCCCAAGGTCAGAAAGCTCCTACAAGGGGAGACTGCCACTGTCTGCCCTGCAGCCTCATAGCATCAAAGTACACGGCAGGATGCAGGCAGGATCGGAAGGAAAGCAGGCAGGAAGCCGGTGGGAAAGGTATCCCAGGAGACTTCCTGTCCTTCACCCTGGAAATCACTCTGAGGGTGAGAGTAGGGCACGTGGCCATCGAGTCGGGGCCAAGGGACAGGGAGAGGTCATCACTAGCCATGCTACCAATGACAGCAAGATGGTGGAACCAGCAACCACCCTAATCTCAGCAGGGGTGTGGCCAGTAGTGACCGCAGCAGGGGTGCCAGCCCTGCTGACTCAGGCGCTGCCCCGAGCCAGGCCTGATGCCACGCATCGCACATGCATCATCTTATCTTTCTCTGGCAGTGTCTCCAGGCAGGACAAATTATCAACCAACCTATTTCATAGATGGAAAAGACTAAGTGTGAGATATCTCTCTTCTCCTAATTCATCAGCCATGAATAGCACAGCTGGAAGTTCAGCTGAGGCCTGTGGATTCCAGAGCTCCACTGTGGGTCCACTATGGGTCCACACCACCCATCAGGCTCCCACAGAGTCCAGGCAGAGCGGGGAAGTGAGTTTTGCACAAGCTTTGGTTTGCCTGTGACTATTGGGTATCAATCAGAGCGTGCAGTCATCCATGAGCAGGGACAGAGCTAGCACAGACACAAAGAAGGTTCACTGTGTGCTGGTCCCATCAACACCACGTAAGCGTCTCAGAGAGAAAAGCCGATTCTCAGCGCTGGTTTGTGCCAAGTCTGGCCTTTTCTCTTGATCAAGCTGTGACTGCAGGAGAGGAGAATTCCCTGGCATTTAATTTTCCAGGTGGACTTCAGCAGCTCCAGCAGATGCCCTTGGGCTGGGGTGGGGAAGGGCAGCCTCTAGGTCAGGTCCTGTTAGCTCTGGCATCCTCATTCCCCCTGAGTGTGCAAAACCCTGCCCTGGTGTGGGAGGATTCCTGGAGTTGGCTCTGGCTTCCTTGGAGAGACCCCAGAGGGGAGTGGAGCCTGGGGGTGGAGAAGCAACGGGAGGTTCAAAGCAAGGCAAGAAAGCACGACCACAGGCTATGGAGGAACGTGAGGGAGAAGAGCCCCCCATGCGGCCCGACACTGCAGCCTCATCAGCAGCTGCTCAGGCCTCGCAGCGTGCAGAGCCGTCAGCTCTGAGCTGAGACTTGAAAGAACTGACCAGCGCAAACAGGTGTTGGCAGAGCGATCCTCCTCTCCGGCTGGGAGTGACATGCCGTTGGGTGCATCAGGGGACATGCAACGACTCTCTATGTCTTATTTCTGGCGATACCAGGCTCAACAACGTGGGTCAAGGACTAAAAGTTGGGATTTCCCCTGGAAACTTAACCATTTCCCTCCCAGAGGGAAAAAACGCTTCGAGGGAGTTATCCTGAGACTCCCTGCTTCTCCCGACCTGTCTTGCACTCATTTCAGCTTCCGTTGCTGGACCCTGTCCACAGCAATTATTACGGTAACACACTAATGGCAATGTCCCACCTCCTCTTTCACTTTTACATTAATTAACTGAATTCTGCTACAAGAGAAAGCGCGTCCTTGCTTATTTGTTCACTTATCACCCGCATCAGTCTGAATACAAACTTCTTTTATTCTGTGGATTATATTCTAACACAACCATTATTTATTTAGTTGCCCAGGTTGGTGCAGCTGTAGCCACTGGAAACACCCTCAGGTTGGCTCCTGCATCCTTTTGAAATGTCTCCCATCCTTTTATAAGAATATCTTTCATTTCTGGTACACCTCTCCCTTCCCTGCCACCACCCTGTCCAACCCTGCAAAGTTCCCCAATTCTGTTGTATTCTCACTTCTTGTTGTATTTCTCCAGGAGGTCCTGGTCCCAACTGTTAGACGTTGGTGTGCAGGGGCCAGTGCCTGAGGGTGTGTTCATTGCCACTGAGATATCATTGTCCCTGGAAACACATGTAAGCTAGGCCATCGTCCAATACCAGGTGGGCCTGGCCACATCACAGCATGCAGTGGGCACTGCCAGAAGAAAGGATGACATTCAAAACCTCAGGCAGTTCTGAAAACTCAGGGAAAAAGAGGGAGGAGGAATTTCAAACTGACTGCATTGATAACCTGGGTGGAGCAAATCTAAGACTAGAGGTGCCAGGGTCCCCTTCCCATGCCCTGTTCTTATCATCTGGGCAAAGAGGGCATGGGGCTAAGTCATTAAAGGGTGGCGGCTATGGGACACGGGTGTGTCTTGGAATCATGTGGAAAGCTTAGCAACGCTCTGACCGCCTGCCATCGGCCACCGTGTCCATGAAGAGCTGCACTACTGCTGGGAAGACAAAGCTAGAAGGACCTGCTGAGACTTCCCTAGGCTGTGGGCATTCTCTCTGGCAATGGCATTGGAACAAGGAAGGCCACAGGGTGGGAGGAGCCCCGGGGGAAACACAGGACCCTCCCCTGCAAGTCAAGGCCATCCCGGAAACTACACCATCCCTACACGTCCAAGTTTCCTGTGTTCTCCTAGCCTGATTCCTAGAAACGACACCATCCCTACGCGTCCCAGTTTCCTGTGTTCTCCTAGCCTGATTCCCAGTGTGAACTGGCTGAAGCTCTTCCCTTCTGGAAGGGCCAAGCACACTCGGGCGCTAGCATCTCATGCACAAAGTGGAGAGTCCGCATGTCAGGGGCCGTTTGGGAACACAAAACATTTGTACATTTTCTGCGCTCACAGCAAACATCTCTACAAAGCTCTGTTATGAATGGCGGGTTGGGTGCCCATGCAGCTCACAAAAGCCCCTTTAACTCATGCCTGAGTGGTTCCTAAACATTTAAGTGTCTGCCTGGTGACGTCAAGTGTGGGGAGAGGGGGGGAAGCCAGAAACTGAATCACCATTTCTAACAGGACTTGCTTTCCTATGGGAAAATGCCTTCCCTGTGAACAGTGGGAAAGGAACAAGAGATGCCAAAGACGTGTGTGTGTGTGCATGTGTGTAACAGAGAGAGAGACAGAGAGAGGGAGAGGGAGAGAGAGAGAGACGGAAGTGTCAAGACAGCAGGCACATTCCTCACGCTGGGAAACCCCAGGAGAACATGCCCCATGCTCCTGCAGTGATGACAACGAGGCCATTTAGGCATCCAGCAACGCACAAATGCTTCCTGTTCTCTCCCTGGGACACGACGCCGAGGACATAGGCCACCAAGAGCAGCACTGAGAGTGTCCTGAGGGCCGCTGCCTGCCTTGGGTGGAGCAGTGAGAACTGCTCACACTGGGACACAAAGAGGGCCACCCGTGTCTGGCTGTGGGGTCCTTCACGGACTCATGAAGGAAGCTGGTACGGTGAAGAGCTGAAGAGTACACAGGGCCCACATCTGAAGAGGGCACACGCAGGGGGGACCCCTTATGGTTGGCAGGGAGCAGGAAAGGGCAGTGGGGGATAAAGCGAACACGTCCTGGCTTGTTTCAAACTTATGATGACATCCGCACAACATGCGGCTTGCTGCTTGAATCACCTCAGTGTGCCCACATAATTGAGAGCCATCTGGATGCACAGCCATGGTGCTGTGCACCCATCACCATGACTGACTTCCAGAAAGCTTTCCTCACTCCAACCCCATGCCCAGCAGCAGTCACGTCCCATTCCCCTCCTCAACGTCCCCCCACCTGCAGTTGCCCATCTGCCTCTGACTCTGGTTTCCCACCCTACAGAGCGAGACATGAAGCCAGGTGATGTGTCTGGGGTCTGCTTTTCTTCCACGTAGTGTGTACTCTTCTCAAAGTTCACCCATATTATATCAGGCCTCAGGATTCCATCCCTTTTCTCAAGAAATATTTATTTATTTGAAAAACAGAGCAGCAGAAACAGAGAAAAAGAGGGAGGGAGGGAGGGAGAAAGAGAGGAAGGGAAGGAGGGAGGGGCTTTCACACATCGAGTCATTAGCCAAATGCTCACAACCATTGCGGCTAGGCCAGGCAGACGCCAGGAATTTGCAACTCCACCCAGGTCTCCCATGGGAGGCACTTGGGCCAGCATCAGTTGCCTCCCAAGGGAATGCATGAGCAGGGAGCTGGACTTGGAAGTGGAGCAGCATCTGAGCCACAGTGCCACATGCCTGTCCCGCACTCCTTCACATGGCTGAATACTCTCCTCTGGTGCGGGTACATCACTGTTGGTTGACCTGTTCCTGGGCTGGCGGGCCTCTGGCTTTGGTGGACAGTGTCCAGTGCTTCCCTGAACACCTGCTCTCAGGTCCGGTCACCCCTGAGGTGTGAGGTCATTGAGTCACTAGGGAAAGCTTGGGTACATTGCTTAGGAGCAGGTGGAGACCCTGGCAGTGAGGACAGCGTTTTAGAAGTGCTCACCAGGACTGATGTGGACAGGGGCTTGAGATGGGCAGGAATCACAGTGGGAGACATTCATCCAAGTGATAGAAACCACAGTGGCAGTGCAGGAGGCCACACCATGGCTCCATTTCTTGTCGCCTCCAGGGCCCCACAGTTCTCCTCGGATGGTCACGGATGGAGCCAGGCTCGCCATGGACCAGGAGAAACTCGATAGTGTTCCATGGTCTCCTTTAGCTAACAGCCCCCATTACGTCCAAGGGAACCTGCCACCATTCCCAGATGCTCCTCTGTACCTGTAGGTGTGGTGGATACTGCTCCCTCCTCCACACAGAAAGGTTCTGCACCCAAAGGAAGCCGTTTATCCCAAAACAGCCTTCACTGTTTTCTCATCAGCCCTGTTATTTCTAGAACTGCTCAACTCTTGAGTCAATGTCAAGGGTAAAAGCACGGGTTTTCTCCAATCTGAACAGTCTAAAACCAATGGCATTATCCCAAGTCACCCATTCCTTGGAAAAAAAAATTAGAAATCCCAAATATGAGCAACACTAAACGGGAACTGCCACCTGCAACTTTCTTGTAATCCCTCTCCCGGGACGCAGCATCTGCAGGAGGGGCTGCTGTCCACGGGGTGCCCGCAAGCAAAGATGCTCATTCTTGTTCTATGTAGGGAGCACTCCCACACAGCCCCAGAGCCAATGACTGCAAACCCATCACATGGCATCTGCAGAGTCTTCTAGGAGCCCTGGCACTGCGCTTTGCCACAAGGAACTGTCGCTGGCAGGAGCCTGATGTTTCTGACGTTTCCCATGTAGCTCTGTCCCTGACAGAACTGGGATGGAAGGAAAGAATGGTGGGCAGAGGGATGCGGAAAGCTCTCGTACCTACGGGAGACAGAACTGAACTCTACACCATGGCTTGTTCCTCTATTCCTCTGAGACAGATGTTGAGAAGTGGCAAGGGCAGAATCAGGACATGGAGGATTCCGCACCCAGCGGTGGACCCTTTAAAATGTCGATCAAGAGGCAAAGGGCTGAGCGGCTAGAAAATCCCAGTTAGTCCAGGGTGGGGTCGGGAAGGCCAGTGTAGCTGGCAGGATGCGGGTATGGCTTGTGATGTCCACATCGGAATGCCTGGGTTCAAGTTCCGGCTGAGCTCCTGATCTCAGGCAACAGGTGATGGCTCAAGTACTTCTGGCTGTACCACCTCCATGGCCAACAAGATGGAGTTCCCAGCTCCTGGTTTCTGCCTGCGCCAGCCCTGGCTCTTGTGGGCCTTTGGGGGCAGGAGCCAGCAGATGGGAACTATTTGAGTCTCTTTCCCTCAGTGTAGTGTCTCTCTGGCTCTCAGACAAACAGAACAAATAAACCTGTCAAGCAGAGCTGCAGAGGGGAAGCATCCTAGAGAATGGATGCCCCGGGAGGGCCCCGCAGCCCTGAGTCTCCAGCCCTTGTGAGTGACTTGTCAAGAGAAGTCTAAGCCCCTTGGACAGCTGGTTCTTCCCAGACTGTTTTTGAAAGCAGAAAACCATCCTGACCCCTTATAACACTGCCCATCTAGTCACTGTGACTGCTGATGGAGGGGCACTGCAAATGCCTGGGCAGTGCCATCCAAGCACTTTTGAAGATTTTACAATCAAACCTTTAAGGGCAAATATTCACAGTGGCCCCCAAGAAGAGACTTGTCTTCTCTTGCTAACGCCCCCAGGGAGCCACAGGGTTGTTCTCCCAGGTTTTGCAGGCCATGTGGTTTTGCCAGGCTCCCTCCGCCACTCCGCCACCGCAGGCTGGATCCTGGGACCACTCCCCTGTCTGGGCTCACAGAGCACTGACATTTACACCCGTCTGGGCTCACAGAGCAGTGACATTTTACAGCGCCACCACCATATCCTGGTGAAGTCCAAGGCTCAAGTGCCCGACTCACTGCCTGGAGGCGTTGCTCAGGCAAGCAAGACAGGCGGACGGTTTATGAGCTAAGTAACACATCATAAAAGTGAACAGCAAACGTCAACAAGCCAGGGCAGCTGACCTTTCTGACCAGGGAAGCTGGCAAGGCTAGTGTCCTGGGTCTTGGCATGCCTGCCCTACCAGCACTGACCATGATGAGTGATGGTAACTCTGGCACTTTCTCCTCCAGACCCCAGAAAGTGAGTATTAACTTTTGGATTTGGAAAAACTCGCTGGCTAAAAGGACTGAAACACTAAAGTTGACCTCCCGTGGAAGGCACTGCCATCCACCTGCACCACTGCATCTCTGCTTTCGGTGACCCAAGGCGTTCCTCCTATGTTGCCATCCCCTGGGGTTCCCCCAGATCCTCCCATGTCATGTGATACCCCCTCAAAGTGCAATGTGGTAGTCCCCACCAGGTGACCAAGGTTAACACAGCAGCCAGGCCCAGGGTGCTGCTGGGAGCCACCAGGGAGGACACCACTGCTCCAAGAAGCTGCCATCTGGAGACCTCTGGAACAGTTCAACTGGTCTCCCAAATAGGCATGCAGGAAGTGCCCACAATGGGATATGGGAATTACCAGAAGGGCCACATCCATGGATATGGGGAGGTGAACTCTTAAGGCCCCACTCATGTATGAAACCTTTCAGGGTGAGGGTAGCCTTGGGGACAGGGGTGAGCATCTGGCTGCTTTTACCATTAACACAGGAGTTAACGTCAGCACTGTGGCACAGTGGGTAAACGAGCAACCTGCAATGCTGGCCTCCCATATCGGTGCCAGGTCAAGTCCTGGTTGCTCTACTTGTGATCCAACTCCCTGCTGATGGCCTGGAAAAACCAGTGGGGGATGACCCAAGTGCTTGGGCTCCTGGCTTTGGACATGTGGGGATTGACCCTGAAGGTGGAAGATAGCTAAGCCCCAGTAGGAGGCTGCTGAACGAGTTTCCAGGGTGACTGAGCAGCAAGGGACAGCCCAGCACAGGGAGAGGAGACCACTGGCAAACCCTCAGGCTTGAGCCTTGGTGCTGGCGTGTCCTTGTGGTGACCCTGGAAAGTTGCTAACTTCTCTGTCCCTGTTTCCTTCAGCATCAGAGGACAGGACTGGCCTCTAGGACTGGCCTCATGTTGACTACCCGCCTGTCCACAGGTCTACCTCTCCGAGATGTATTATTATTATTTTTCCTAGCAAACCTGTCTAACCCAGTGAAATCGCACCAAAACTGACACCCAGTGGACCCAGGTCCACCTGCTGACTCGGCAGTTGCCTACCAAGTGTCTACTTTGTGCCCTAAAGGCAAGAGCTGCCATTTGGTCTCCGTTCCACAGTTCCAGGTACCAATCCAGCGGCTGGATCAGATGTTTGAAACGGAAACAGTATGTTAAATAATTCCATTTGTGGAAATAGTGAACCAGCAGGGTTATTCAAAGTGGAATCTAAACATGAGGAGAGTGTGGGTACGTGCTTGGCTCATGCCCACTTCGTGTCCTTATGTGGACTTCGCTCACTCATGAAGGACATGCGTGGGGGCCTGGCCTATACACAGGGCTTCAGACCACACACCAGAGCTCCTGGAATGTGCACATTACAAACTGTGCAAGGATTTTGAAATTTTTGCACCGAAGAGAACCTGATTTTGAACTCCATTTCCCCATGCATTTTTTTTTAAAGTGCCCTCCTATTTCTCTTCCAGCGGTAGCAATATAAAATTTGGTCATCTGTGCTACACAGGAAGTGTGATTTTTTTTTTCGTCCTTTAAGGGACAGAGACAGAAACCACTTCAACTGAACCTGAAGCCTGAAGCTGACTCTGTGTGTGTGTGTGTGTGTGTATACGCATTTGCACACCTGTGATTCTACCGGGTGTCCAATTCAACTCTGTCCACATTCACTCACTGCATTGCTGTCAAATGGCTCAAATCATACCGCAGTGATGGGGTGGGGGTGAAAGAGGGGAATAAAGACTCAACAAGCATAGGACCCACTGAGGGTGGAGGGGGAATGGCACTGCACTGTCCCGGCTGCACTTGTCCATCCAGCTGGGCTCCAGCCTACCCAGGGTCTGCCCTCTTTTCTGTCAAGACGCACATGCCCGCAACTGCTGACACCACACACCGTTCGGATCCATCCACCACTCAAAGTGTTTTAAGGCCTGTCAGCATTCTCTGGGTTTTAGCAGATGCCAAATACCTTCGTAGAAACCAATGTGGAAATTCGAGCTCTGGGCCAGAGACAGCCAAGAAGGAAATAGCAACTGGGGAATCCGAGGTGTAGCCTGCACTGGGCACATGCCTGCATGGAGCCTACCTGGCAGGCATCCGCTCACCCCACACAGTGTGCGAGGGCCAGGCTTCTCATGCCCCTCCCCTGCCTCCAGGCCTGCAGGAGCCCCTAACCCACCAGCAAGCTGGGGTCTGGGGAACTTCCTCTGTTTCCTCCCATCTTGAATCAAAACAGATGTTAAAACTGGCAGAGCCCTCCGATCTTCAGAGCTCTGTCTCCAGGCAGTGCCTTGATGCCTGGTGGGCCCGTACCCACAGAGAGGCTTAAAGGCTTTTACATATTATTAAAATATTTTATTTCAAAACTAGATCAATAAACCATTCACTCCTTAGGTGGTCACACAGTAGAGTAAGCATCTTGCCTTTCCAGAAATGTGGCAGATTCTGTAGCACTGTGGGAAAACTGCTGCTCTCAGTCATGCAGGTGGGGTCCCGACAGCCACCAGGACCCAGAGCACAGCAGCCAGCACCCAGCAGCCAGCAGCCAGCACCCAGCAGCCAGCAGCCAGCACCTAGCAGCCAGCACCCAGCACCCAGCACCTAGCAGCCAGCACCCAGCACCTAGCACCCAGTAGCCAGCACCCAGCACCCAGCAGCCAGCCCTGGCAGGGGCAACTGCCCCAGTCATCCTCCCGCAGTGCAGACTCACTCCTGCTGTTCCTCAATCCCATGCATCCCACAAGGGCAGGCACTTGGCTCAGTGCATCAGACACCAGCTGAGACACCCATGAGCACCATGCAAGGGCCCGGGCACTATTCTGGGCCTGCTGATGTAGACCCTGGGAGGCAGTGGGTACAACTCAAAGGACGGGTCCCCTTTCAACATGTGGGGGATCTGGATGGAGCTCTAGCTTCCAGTTTTGCTACTGGGGACATTTGGAGGGGGGTGGCAAATCAGCCTCTCAATTAAATACCTTATAAACAAAGACATAACTCCACAGCTCTCCATCACCTATGCTGGCAGCCTGCCACAGGTGCTGTGCAGGCCAAATCTTTCCCACCTGCTTCTGAGAACGGGTGTTAATGCTTGTGTGCTGTGGAGCTCTCTGGTTGCCACAGAGATCAGACGGATGGGAAGCCTGACACACCTGCTCTCTGCACTGCACGAAGATGGTAGACGTGCTGTGTCCTCCTCCGGGCCCTGACTCCCCCATCTGTGCTGAGTTCCTGAACTGTCCTAGATGTGAGCCCCAACCCCAGGAGCTCCAGAGGAAGAGGAATAGGAAGAGGATGGGGAGGCAGTGCTGGGCTTCTGCCTGCAGCCTTGATTCGCGGCCACAGCCTCTCGGGCCAGCCAGATCCACGGTGGCCAAGCACTCCCAGGGGCTCTGCGGGCAGTGCGTTCCCAAGCTATGGTCTCAGCATGCAGGGTAGCTGATCTTACAAAGTGCAGCAGGAAGTCAGCATGGGGCTGCAGGACAAAGCAGCAGAGCCTTGGCAATATCTGGCTCCAGTTCCTGTTTAATGGGCTTGCAGAAATGGGGTCTCCTTCATCTCAGAAGCTGGGTGGCTCCAAAGCACCTTCCCCCATTGCCCTAGTCATTGGTGAACATCTGGGCTTACAGGGGGCACTGGCTGGGATACTCCTGTCCATCGCTTCCAGTGGTTCTTGAGGTTGGCATAGCCCAGGTGGCAGGAAGATGGTACACAGGGCACAGACAGTGGAGAAGAGGAGAGGTGGGTCCTGAAGGAGTCCCGTCGGGTTGTGAGCTGGGCTGGTGGCTTCTGGAAGTTGTCCCTGGTCTGCCTTGCAGATGCTCCAACCTGGCTCTGTGGCCTGGAGGAGGTGGGCCCTGATGCATGTCCCCCCCAGATACCTCTTGCTAGGAGGAGGGGGTGCTTTGCTGGCTCCACACAGATGAAGCCCAGTTGCATGCTACTATAGAGGCGCTCCCTTACCATTTGATGGTGGCATTTCCCTCCTCCCTTCAAGAAAATTCTGCCCCTGCCCTTGGTCAGATGAGCCATTCCTTGGTTCTCTTCGATAATCAAGGGAATGGCACAAAGATCATGGGTCAGGGATGCCGAGCACAGAAACAAAATATCCACCTGTGGTTACCCTGCCTCCAGTATGCCAGATGTCTCTGCCCCTTCCTTGATTCATACCCCCACCGCACAGGGCCTGAGTCCTAACCTAGGTCCCACTCTACTTCATTTCCTGTTCCATTCTTCTCCAGCCACAATGACCCTCCCCTTCAATACTTGCACACTCGTGCCTTCAATGTCACACCCTCCCATCAACGGGCCATGCCAAGGGCAGAGCTGGACAGTCCCTGGCCACCTGGCATGTGGTAACTGACGAGCTCTGTGGCAGAAATCTGATTCAAGGAGATGGTAGGGCCTCCATCCACTCCCCCCCAAGAAGATGTTGTCAAGTCCGGGAATCTGCAATCTCGTGTAGGAAAAGGGTTGAGTCGCAGGTAAAGTCACGCATATGGCAGTAGCATCCCACACAGGAGCACCACTTCAAGTCTGGGCTGCTCTGCTTCTGATCCAGCTGCTGCAAAGGCAGCAGAGGACAACAACCCAAGGACTTGGGCCCCCGCCACTTACAGGACAGACCTGAATGGAACTCCTGGCTCCACACTGGTCCAGCCCTGTGGCCATTTGGAGAGGGACCCACTGGGAATCACTGGATGAAACATCTCTCTCTCTCTCTCACATTCTCACTCTCACTCTGCCTTTCAAATAAACACATAAAACATGGAAAGAAAGGGAAAAAGGAGAGAGTGTCTTTGTAGATATCATTAATTTCAGCATTTGGAGATGCTAAATCCCGATGATGGCATCCTTCTAAGAAACAGAGGAGGCAGGTCGCAGGAAAGGGGGAGAGGGACGTGGTCACAAGCCAAGGGCCACCAGGGGCTGCAGAGGCTAAGAGAGCATTCCCTCGAGGCTCCAGGGGCTCAGTCCTGCCTGCACCCAGACCTCAATCTTGGACCTCCAGAACACTGGGAAACCCCCTCCCTGCGACTCTGAGCCCCCCAGCTATGGAAGCCAGTTGGCTGAGGCAGAGCTGGAAGGCTCCGCTAGGGGCTGGGGCTGCGGCCACAATACCTGGATGCTGGGCAAGGGCCAAGCCAGGAGACACAGACCGTAATCAAGTGGAGAAAAAAACAGTTACAGCTTGTAATATGCTCAGCATGGCAACAGTTTGGCTGGAGGGCTCTTGGGTGAACACGGGTGTGGGGAGGAGTTGGCTGGTTCAGCTGGGGTTCCTGGGATTGGAGCTTAAACCAACACCTGGAGCCCCACCCTGGTCTTCCTGTGTCTTCCCCTCTCCGTCCCCACTCCCGTCGTCATCAGCCCCATTGGCAGCGGGACCCTTCCACTGCTGAGTGACTGAGTATCGGCAGTCACTGACCACAAGGGGGTGACAGGCACTGTTGCAGCATGGGAGGTGACCCATGCAAATCCCAACTCCACGGAGACCCAAGGCTCATGGAGATGAAGTGTGTCTGCCATGTTCAAGCTGAGATCGGACCACACAGTTGGTTTCTTGGGGCCTGGTGGACTTTCTTCTCCACTGTGGTCACCCACAAAAGCCTCATTTGGTGACTGCTGCCCAACACTCTCTTGATTTCCTTATACTTTTTTCTAATTCACCACCACACTCGATCATGTACCTTCTAATATGTCCACTGGAACAAACTCCCCCCTTTCCAGGCCCTCAGGAACTTGCTCTTAATAATGATACAGTGAAACTGTATCACTCCAAACACAATTGTTGATACACCACGGCCCACACCATCAGCTTGTAACACAACAGCCCCAGGCACCACCTTTTAGCATCTACATACACATATATTTTAAAGACATATTTATTTGTCAGGCAGAGTTACAGAGAGAGAGAGAGAGAGATTCACTCATGAAATAGTTGCCAGAGCTGGGTGAGGTTGAAACCAGGAGCATATAACTCCATCCAGGTCTCCCACGTGGTGACAAGGGCCCAAGGCCTCCGGCCATCTCCTGCTGTTTTCCCAGGTGCATTGGCAGGGAGCTTGCATGCAAGTAGAGCAGCGGGGGCTCAAATCAGTGCCCAGATGGGACATTGGCACTATAGGTGGCAGCTGAACCTGCTGCTCCACAACTCAGGCCCCTCTAGCATCCAGATTTTACACGCACACCTCAGGGCCTTGGCCCAGGATACCTGCCAGAGTCCAGGGCCCTTCGCCACCTTGGCCCACAGCATTCTTTTCTTTCTGCTCTTAACTGTTCCACTCACTTGTTACATAGGCATTGCAGGGTGCTTTTTGTACATTTGCTTTTACTTCAGAAACTTTCCTGACCACTCAGATCACAGAGGAAGGTGTCCCTCTTCACTCCCAAGACAGCTAGGTGGGGACAGGGAACTTGGCCCCACCCAGTTCCCCACAGTGGCCACCGGCATTCGCTGCCAACAAATCATCTCTAAGAATTCCAAAACTCCCCCACCCCGAACAAAGGGCTGGCTCCACCACACAGCCCATCCCTGGTGGTGTCTGGACCCTTCTGAGAAACACTCGGTCAAGGCCAAGCCACATCTTGTGTCCCTTTGTGGGACACATGTCACCACTCTGAGCCTCAGGACCCTGTAACTGCTCTCCTGCATGGAGCCCTTGGGTGGGCTCAGGAAAGATGAGACACTCTAAGGTTCATGGGAAAGTGCAGTTAAAGGTTATGTTTATTTTGGAGCCCTCCCCAACCCCTGAGGAAAGTGAAATCCATGCACACGTTTTCCATAATATACATTTTCACAAATTTTTGAACACCCCCTTTTCACGGATATCCAAAGGTTTTTTTTTTTTTTCTTGCCCTGAAATAAAAAACTCCTTTTCTATTTCCACAAACTTTCTGAAGTTCCTTCTTCCTCCTGCCAAGTGCCCCTGGCCATAAGCCTGGGGCGGGCAATTTATTAGTACGGGAGCCACACAAGCTGGGTTATCACAGGAACAGCCTTGTCCAGAAACAATGTTGCCTTTCAGATTGCTTTCTGCCCAGGACAGTGGATTTATAAACCCAACTGGTGGTTAGGGACCCGAGCCCAGCTGCAAAGACTGCCGGCCTTGTTCTGTGCGGGCTTGGTCTGGTATTATCGTGATAAGATAAACGCAGATAATAGCTCCCTGGAGGCTGGGAACTGCTGTGTGTATGTCTCTGCATTTTACCTACATACCGGCTGAAACTGGGGCTGCCGACTTTCCCATCAAAGGGCGAAGGAGGATCTATTTTCTGGCTCGTTTTCCAGAAGGGAAGTTGGATAGGACTCCTAAGATGTCACATTGGTCTCTCTCCAAATGGCTTAGAAATGGACAGGATTTAGTTACACCCCGAAGGGTGACCCTCACTCAGCTTCTCACTGCTTCAGGGTGGGGAAGTTCAGTGATGCTCAGACGGGGTAAGTTGCAGTAGTCACCTGTGCTCGTGCGTGGTGACAAGCCTGCAACAACTGGGGGGCGCGGGGAGGCAGATGGTGGAAACTGGGTGATGAGCATACAAGGATTTACTGTTTGACACAGCCTTTTTTAATATGCTTGTTTAAAAATGTTTGCTCTACTTTGAAAGACAATGGCTTTAAATTCATTTTCCTTTCATTCATTTATTCAACAAGCACTTCCTGATCATGGGGAAGCAGCACTGGGCGGCACAGGTGCCCCTTCTCCTTGACACCATTCCCAAAGTTTCAATCTTCCCGCAGTGGAGCATCCAGCTGGGGCATCTTCAGCTGTGAGAGGACCTCGGGTGTGGAGGGTGTTGCTTGGGTAGGAAGTGAAGGCATTCTAGATTCTGCTGCGGGTTGGGAGGTTGCAGTGGAAGCAGCGGTTGTGGCCTGGTGTTCTGGGATGTCCTCCAGTCTGTCACTCCTGGGAATGCCCGAGGGGCTCAGAGCCAGGGGAAGGTTCTGGGAAGGCCATGCTGTGAGTGGAGGTGTCACGGCTCTACTCATGGACACTAAGAGCTGTTAGACTCCCAAGGCGGGAGGGTACTTGCAGGGGGTCCAGTCCACTTCCCTGCTGTGAACACTTGGGGACAGATGGCTGTCTAATGGGTAAAAATCTCAGGGGACACAGCAATCCCAAGAGGGAGCTAGCAGCGGTGGCTTGTGCTGTGGACACTGCCCGTCAGTGAGCTGTCATCCTCTGTGTTAACTACACCCACTTCTCATGATTCATCTGAGGTGGCAGGAGATGGGTAGCTGGAACCCTCATTGCCTTAAGGGCCTGCCATCTCTGTACTCTCAGACGGCTGTTTGCAGAACCTGGATTTAGGCAGAGCCCCACACTGAAAGTCAGTGCTCCGACAGTCATCCTGCTACGGAGGAGGGACTCCAACACCTGACACACAGTGGCTTTCTGCAGCAAAGGAAGCTTTGGGGAAAGGAAGGGTAAGAGTCTAGAATAGGAGCCCATCTCTGGGGCACTGTAGCTTAAGCTGATGCACAGGTTCGAGTCTGAGATGCTCTGTTTCAAATCCAGCTTCCTATCTGAAAAGACAGCAAAATGATGAGCTTCTGCCAACTATGTGGAAGACTAGGATGGAGTTCCTGGCTTTGCTCTGGCCCAGCTCTGGCTGTTGCAGCCAATCTGGGGAGTGATTCGCAGGTGGAAGGTGAGATGAGGGTTGTGTGTGTTTGTGTGTGTGTGTATGTGTGTTTGATTCTGCCTTAGAAAAAGAAACCCAAAAAGGGTCCTGCGCAATAGCCTAGTGGCTAAAACCCATGTCTTGCACCTGCAAGGATCCCATAGGGGTGCCTATTTTTGTCTTGACTGCTCCATATCCCTTCCAGCTCCATGCCTGTGGCCTTGGAAAGCAGTAGAGGACAGCTCAAAGCCTTGGGATGGCGCACTCACATGGGAGACCCAGAAAAAGCTCCTGGCTCCTAGCTTCAGATTAGCTCAGCTCCAGCCATTGCAGCTACTTGGGGAGTGAGCCAGGGGGATGGAAGATCTTTCTCTCTATATCTTCTTCTCTCTGTAAATAAGACTTTTTAGTAAAATTAATAAATCTTTTTTAAAAAAAATGAAAAAATAATATGGAGATGGCTGGTGTTACATCAGTTTGCCGTGAGCCTCTACCAGCCTGAGGTTCTATGCTGCAACCGCAGGGCTTAGGAAAAGTTTAGGTCAGTGGCAGTGACAAATCTGAAGTCTGTAGTTTGCATCCTGGGTTTGTTCCCCTGCATGCTCTGAAGAGAAGGAATCCCGGTTCTAATGTGATTCCCGGTTTTCCGTCAGCAGCTAGGGTTAGAGAGATTTTCGTTCTGGGGCCGACAGAGTCTCACGTGCCTGATCCACTGGCCAGTGAGTACAGCCATCTATGAGTCACACAGTTCAACTGAAACCTAAAACGCCACGGGACGCTGGAGAAACCAATAACCTAGATGTGTTTGGGGGTTTCTGAACCCCTCCATGCACTGCCCCAGAAAGGGGATGGGGAGTGAGCCTGGAGGTGGCCCAGGAGGGGACCCAGCAGATTCAGAGATCTTGAGGTCACACAGCGTGTTCTTGTCAGATGCTGGTATTGAATCTAACAAGTCTGGCTCCCGGGTCTAAGTCCACGATACTGGCTTTGGGAGTCAGCACCATGCTGGGGCACAGCCCCCCTCACCACTGACAAAGCCAACGAGCAGCCACATCCACAGGCCTTGAGGAACAGGGTCTTTGAGATGGGGGATTTGGTTTACAGAGCCTCAGGCAATGCACTGCTCCTCAATAGACTTTCAGGCAGATCCTGCAAGGCTCTGAATTGATGGTAGACACTACACACACAGCAGTGGTGGTCTCACGTGGTAAGAACCGATGCATTGCCCACAGAGATCCCCTCATGCTTCAGAGTGACCCCCAGTTCCCTGGAGGAGTCCGCCCTCTCAATCCAAGCTCCTATGAGCAGAGTGACCCTGACCCTGGACAGTGAGTGAGGGCGCTCCCATCTCTCTGGTCACAACGACTGCTCCAGGGGGAGCATGGGACCCAACTGGGAGGGGGGTCTCATCAGACCCCAAGGGAACCATAGAAAGCAGGCAGCCTGTTAGGAATGATTTTCTCCATAGAAAGAGGGAATGCATGCTCCCCTGCACCGGCTCACTCCCCAGATGTCTGCAACAGCTGGGACCAAGTCAGGCCCCTAAAGCCAAGAGCTAGGAGGCCAGCTCAGGTCTCTGATGTCAGTGACAGGGACCCACCTACTTGAGCCATCACTTGCAGCCTCCCAGCATGTGCATCAGCAGGAGGGCTGGATCACCAACACAGCCCACACTTGAACCCAGGCGTTCCAACATGGCATGTGGGCCTTCGAAGTGCTGGCCACATGTCTGCTCCAAGATGGCCGAGTTCTGCTAGACCTAAGCCCAAGGAGGGGATTGCGGGGAAGGGATTCGGGGCTGCTACCACAATATCTTGCTACCACATAGAACCTGGGAACAAAGCGTAGGTTGAAGAGAATAGGGCTGGGGGAAAAATGTGAAGTCTAAAGGCACCATTTAATGCACACTGTACCTGATACCAGGTTACAGCACTCTTCAGCTCCGTGGAACAGTGACGTCTGTCTTCTCTCAGGGCAGTCTGTGTTTCTCATCTTACACACGCTGCACATGAAAACTACCCTCAGGTCCTTCAAGAGGAGCAGAGTTTGGCTCCCTCTTCCCCTGTGCTTATCTTGAGGGAGAATCGAGACTCACAGAGCATGAGGAACACTGTGTGTGTTTGATCTGCACTGAGCAGCACAGCTGATCCTCTGTGAAGGCCACTGGGACATGAAGGGCTGGTTCCATGCAAAGTCATCACTGGCCATCTACCATTGGTGACAGGTTGCATGGATGAGGGGAGACGGGTTTGGCGACTTCGCAGGCAGGGGGCTGCCTAACTGAAAGGCAGAGGTTGCTTTCTCTGCAAGCCTTCTGCTTGGGTCAGCTGCTTTCTTTATAAATTGAGACCTTCCAGGCCAAGAGTGTGTCTTTTTCCCAATGGCTCTGTTCTCTGTATAGCCTTCTGTGACTTCATGGTCCCCAGGAGACCTGCCAACACTTTCAGTGCCCAGGATGCGTGGCTGCCAGCCCTCTGCCATCCCTGTCTGATCCAAGTGGGAAGAACCAGTGGGCCTGATGGGGCCTGAGATGTCTGTGAGCCGCTGGGACTGGCACACAGCTGCCTGCTGATCCCATGGGCTTCAGGTGTGGCATGTTCCTGTGTGTGTTTTCCTGCTGATCAAATTACTTAGGTGTCATTTGTCTGCTTCCCCAAAATGCTATTTCTTGGACTCGTTCGGAAACCTGAGTTTGTGGTTTCTGTTTGTGGAGAAGGAAGGTTCACTTGTCCAGGGCAAGGGATAATGGGCATGCAGTGACCACGGAACCCAAGGACGGTTTCCTGCCATCTTGCTTCTCTTTGGGTTTCTCTGGGACTTGGGATGCTTTGCTTCCCTTGGAAAGCTTCCACTGGAGCACAAGGGCAATTTGGCCAGATCTTCAGTGTCCCGAAATGATTCTCAGAGAACATTCTGGCAGACAGGATGTAAGATATACACTGCAGACCTTAAAGGGCAGTGGCAAAGCAAATAATGACTGAGCCTATTGGTAAACAGACCCAGAGAACACAGGGCAGGTCAGCTTGTTCACTCTTGCCTGGCAGATAGAACTGAACACCTCCTTATGCCTGTTTTCCTTCCCCCTCGAGACCAAAGTTAGAGCTTGCTTTAAACTTGCTGTAAACTTGTGTTTACAGTGAGTCTTATGGGGAGGAAGGGAAGCAGAAGAAGGGTCCGGCTAGAGTGTGGGAAAGGCCTCATCTTCGGGGGGGATGGGGAGGGCTCCCTGCAGAATAGGAAGTCTCAGGCCCCAGAGTCACAAAGGGTGTGGGCTGCATCAGCAAGTCCAGGCTCCCCAGATGACACCCACATGCAGCCAAGGCATGGAACCACAGCTCTAGAAGCTCCCTCTTCCCTGTTCGGCAGCCATGAGCCACCCATGGCCGTCAGGCAACTGCAACCCGACAAATGTGAACTGAGAGGTGCTGCAGATGGAATACAGGCACTGGATTTCTAAGGGGAGGAGGCAGACCATGTCCTGAGTCACGCTGATCACAGCTGAAATAGTGTGGGCCCGTGCTGAGCAAGACAGGTGCACGTGTTTAGGTCAGGACGTATGGGTGGTGCTGTGGGGCAGATAGGAAATACGAGAGAAATCACTCAAGGACGAGCAAGCCTGCAAAAGACTCATGTGGCTTCAAGTTACTTAAAATGTCATCATTCCCACTGACAAGGGGCTGTCCCATTCCCTCAGGGACGTCACACCCCACCCACGCAGACACACGTTTGTTCCATCATGTGGCCATTAAGTCACACCTCTCCTTTTCAACGCAGGGAAAATGGTTAGAACAGCAAAGGTTATGGCACCAGACAAAAGTCCAAGTTCAACCTAAGGTCTCTTAAAGAGCATCCCTGAAGAACAACCAGCTTCGTGGATAAAAGCTTTTTTTTTTTTTTTTTTTTTTTATCAATAAGAAGCAAGGCCACAGAATGGAAACACAGACTTGAGTTATCATCTCTACAGAACCACACACCATAAATCAGTGCTGGACGTGGCGGCCAGTGTTTGCTGTGGTTCCCACCAGAACGCTGGACCTAGGCTGCTTATCTTGCATTCCTTCTGAATGGCCCCAGCGATTTCAGCTGCTTTCCTAGCTCGAACGTGGCTGGACCAAGGGGTGCCCAGATAGCCAGCATCACATGCTAGGTATGACTGCAAGAGCATTTTTAGATGAAACTGGTATTGTCTCATCTAAACAGTTACAGGGCTGAACAGAGCAAAAAGGTTGATTCCATAGCAGCTGCCTTTGGAGTACAATCAGAATCATTACTTCTCCTAGTTGTCACAGCCACTAGCCAACCACACAGACCTGAACTTGCTGGGCTCCATCATCAGTTAAGCCAATTCCTTTCAACAAATTACTTTATGTACATGGCTGTTCTTCCAAGTACAGTGGAGTCCTGTCTTGATAGACTCACGGTAAGCTGAATGTGTCCTAAGTCAAAAGTGTATGGTAATACCTCTAACCCAACAAGCACCCCAAATACAGCAAAAATGTGCTTACAGCAGGTATCAACAGCCTAGGATTGGCCAGAACCAGCCAGCACAAGCCTATCTTATGGCAAAGTGCTGGATATCTCACATCACTTACTGAATAGCATACTGAAACAGAGTGATTGAATCTGGACACTTTCACACCATCCTGAGGTTAAAACATCATGAAGCCTGACCCTTTGTAAGTTGGGGAACAGCTGTATACACATCCTTTGGGTTCTGTTTCTGCAGCAAATCCCTGACTGATGGTTGTACCATTTCTACAATCTGGCCTGTGACTCACTTGTCTCCCACCATCAGAGATGGTCTTACCCATCCCTGCTACAAGTAAGGGCTCAGCTTCTCTCTCATGGGAGACGGGCTCATATCAGATGCAGCTCCCAAAGCCCAGGGACTAGACTGTGGGGGCGGGCTGGAGACATCAATACGGCATGATGTATGATGGGCTGGGAGTGAAGCAACAAGAGAGAGGCAGGCCACTCAGCTAATCAGCTCTGTGACCCTTTCTTTGCAAGCCCTCTGCCCCTTCCAGCAGATGGTTCCACTCAATGTCTCTGAGATGTCCTTCGTGACCTAGGACCGAGCACTAAGACGGCGGTGACAGGCCTCGATGCATGTTCTCACCCTCTCTGGGTCACCCACTGTCTCTTCCCCATGACTCTTGCTTAACTCATGTGACAACACACCTCCTTTTTTCTGTTGAAAATCACTTCCAGGTCCAGGAGACAGCCGGTCTCTTCTTGGACCCGTGTGTTCACCGGCTGGACCCAGACTGGGTGCCTACCCCCGAGGGCTGGGCTTGGACCTGCTGTTGCCTGAACAGAGATGAGCTCAGTCCACACATCTTGTTGCTCTCATCTGATTACAACTGCACAGAGAAAGACGCCTTCAGGGAACAGTGGTTGTTGGGGGGAACAGCTATGGACCAACTGTGTCGGTGAGCCACAGACAGATAGTAGGAAGTATGTGAGTGCATGTGCAGTAGAGGTAAAAATGGGGAGAAGGATTTTCTAAGCCAAATTTTGGTTATTTAAAAGGCTGTAGATTCTCTTGCTCTTAATTTTCTATAGTGTCTCAATGAATATCTATTTTCCGGTCAGAATTAGTTTCTTATCCACATGAGGATAAGTCCCCTATAAGGAACCTGATTTCCTATCTGGGTGGCTTTGGGGATGGTATATATCTTTGTAGTTTAAAATAAGAGTCTAATCTAAGCTTCTATCTACTGGAGAACTCCCCAAATGGTGCAACAGCCAGGGCTGGGCCAGGTTGAAGCCAAGAGCTTTTTGCGGTCTCCCATGTGGGTGGCAGGTGTCCGAGCACGTGGCTCATCCTCTGCTGCCTTCCAGGCACGGTGGCAGGGAGACTGGAAGAAGAACATTTTGGACATGAACTGGTATCCTACTATGGGATGTCAGTATCAACACCCCCACCTCTGTCTCTCTTTCAAAGTAAATAAGCCTTTGAAAAAAAATGTAAGTTCTACTGAGTTTCAGTTTTCAGAAGATGTCCTTAAAGGAAGGCAACCCTAAAAGGCAGCGCAGAGAGTATACTTGTGGATGTCCAAGAACAGCTGCAACTTCAGGCAGCCCTGGCAGCAGGCAGTGTTGGTGAGTGTTGTGCTTGCAGAAGTTTCCGTGTTCTGCTGGGGGAGCGTGAGGGGTTCTTGGGGCCCAGACCTAAGCCACCCAGGAAAGCCACAGCCCTTCCTTGTTTCTCCGTCTACAAAGACTCACTCTTGGCCAAAGGGTATGCTTTCATGTACCATACCAAACCACAGCCAAATCTGGGTGCCTTGAAAGTCGATACCAGGGGTCACAGTGGAGACAGGATCAGCAGCAGGATGGAACAGGCTGGGGGAAGTCGGGACCAACAGTTTGGACAAGCACGACAGTAAGAGGGAGTGATGTGGAGAGGTGAGGCTGGCAGGGATCAGGAAGGGGTGCCAAGTGCAGGTGGAAGGGGAAAGTCAAGATGCTGGAGATAAGGGGCTAATGGAGAAGCCAACACCAAGGAGGAAAGGGCTCGGGATGCCAGCAGACGGTCCAGGGGAGGGGCAGGTGGGGGCTGAGAAGCAGGTTCAAGCAGGCGAAGCAGGCTCTAACCCTCAGAGCCAGGGTTGACGGGGTCGGGGCCCAGGCAGTCCAGGGCAGGGGTGTCACATAAAATGGCCTTAAGTCCAGATCAGAAACTGAGTGATAAGTTGGGGCCCCAACCCAGGTGAGGGAGCCTCACCTCTGGGGCGGGCACGCCTTACATGAAGCAGGCAGTACTCCACACTGTCTGACTGCAGACGGGAGAGTCTCTGAGGGCAGGTGGCAAGCTGGCCCCGTGTTCAGGCAGAAGGTGGGAGACACGAGCCACTCTCTACTTAACACCGCTTAGCAAGGACTAAGCCCATATAGGCATAGCCCACAGCACTCTCCTGCCATGCCCTTTGCTCTGTAAGCAAACTCCTCCTTCGAGTTCTAGCAAAGGCACTGACATCTACCAAACTGTCCCAATCAAAACACTCGGGGGCTTTTCTTTGTCCCCATTCCCCATATCTAATTGGGCCCTTGGGCCTACTGGTTACCTACTAAGCAGCAATATCAAATCTCTCCCTTGCACCATTCCTGCATGGCTGCTGTCACCCAGCGATGGTAGCAGCGTCCCTAAGTTCGCTCACTCTAGGACACTGCCAGAACCATGCAGGGGTTCTCTCACTTAATTCCCCAACACTGGGAACCAGGAACAAAATTAGCTCAATTACACAGAACCACAAAGCCAACCAAGACACAGGCAAGCTAAAGGATTTTTCAAAAATACACCTGGGTTGGTAAGCAATGACATTTGAGTCTTGAAGCCACCGCAAGGGCTGTGCACAGGTAATATTCAAAACAGCACAGCGAGGTTAAGTCATTGCCTGCAGTGACTCCGCTGAGGTGACAGGCTGCTCCCTGGGCCAGGTGGGGAGTGAGGACCACTGCCTACAACTGTTCAAGTCTATGACTAACCCCACTTTTCCAGCTGGATCCACCTACCTGGCCCAAGAGGGGGCCAACAACAGGAGGGTCCTCTGGATAAGTGACTATGGATGCAAAAGTCTAGAATCACAGATCCAATGTGGACATATTCAGTATCACTTCACCTGGCACCGGTGTTCCGCTGCCTTCCTAGGCCCAGTAGCAGGGAGTTGAACTGGAAGCAGAGTGCCCAGGACTTGAATGGATGCTAAGATATGGATGCTGGCACACAACACCGGACCCCCACCTCTTAACTGTTTAAAGACATCCTCCTTAGGAGCACCTAGGATGTGGGCTTGCTCTCCCCTCCCACCTCAAGGCTCGCTCCCATGGCGCCCCAACCTCAGCACCTGAGCAGCCTGGCAGGGATGTTGATGGTGGACGCTGCAGGCCCAGGGCAGGAGCTGGCTGAGATATATGTGGGAGAAGAGGCTTTGCTGGGCTCCCTAGGGCCCACCGAGGACCCTGGGGGACCAAGTCGCTCTGGTCACTAGTCCTAGCTCAGTAGCCATGTGGCTAAAAGCAAATGTGAAAGCCTTCATGCTTGAACTTGACCTCCCTCGTTGGCTGGTCCAGTGGCAGTTCCCTTCCTTGGACAGAGCAAAGAAGATCTCCCACTCCTCCCTGCCTGTTTCCTTGCAGGGCTCTCCCCCTCGTCCCCCCAACCAGGCCCCACCTGCAGGCATGAGGTAATGCCAGCTGGAGGCCTAGTGCAGATGGCCTGGGCAGGGCCCCCAGTCCTCCGTTCTAGACGGAATTAAAACCCCACCACCTATCTGATGGAATTACACCAAAGAAAGGAAATTGGCCTTTTAAGAACAAGCGGGAGGCCGATGACTGCAGGCCCCAAGAATGCTGCGGTCGAACCTTTGTTGTCGTGTGCTCTATGTGACTGAGCGATGAGGGCCGCCTTCCCGTGACAAAGGCTTCTTTCTTAGGACTGTTTAATAGTTCCCACACCGGGACAGTCCCGACTCTACCAGCGGGCGGGTGGCTGAGGAAAAAGAGAGAGCTGTAGCATCCCTCCAGCTTGGGCCAAACTGAACCAGGAGGGACCGAAGAGGAAAATTCTGTCTCAAAATCCAAAAGGAAAGTGCCCAAAGCCCAGGGTGGACACGATGGATTGGTGCAAGGGAGAACACCGGGACCCCTGAGAAGGTCATGGGAAACGCATGTCAGGGAATAAAACCTACAAGAATGAGGCCTCGGGGCTCATGGGGACCAAGAGAGAAGAGGAAGGAAGCCAGGGCAAGGTCAGAGGGGTGGGTCGCTGAGCAGGGAGTGAGGGGCAGCTTGTGTGTGGGGGGGGGGGCGAGGGGGAGTCTTCTGGGCAGCCACAACATAGCTCACAAACAGGTGGCTCAGGTAACAGAAATAGTCTGTCACGGAGGCCACAAAGCGAAGGCGCAGGCAGGGACAGGTTCGTGAGGCTCCAGGGCCCCATCCTGCCTTGCCCTCTCCCGGCAGCTCCCGGCAAACAGCAGCATCCTTGGCAAGTGCCTGCAACGCTCTGATCTCTGCTCCTGTTGCCACGTGCCTGGCTTCTTCCAGGTTGTTCATGTCCTCATATTCTCCTTGGGGCGCATGCATCTTTCCTCCTTGTCCCCTAGGGGTACCCGTTAGAAAGGTCTTAAGGCCTACCAAGCAGCTCATTTCAGCTGGCTGTGTCTGTAAAAAACCCTCTTGTTCAATGAGGTGACATTCCTGGATGCCGGACTTCCACGTTTCTTCTCGGGGGGACACTCCTCAGCGGCTACATCCTCCCCCATGACCCTAACCACTTGTGCCAGGTCAGGGTAGGGACGTAGTTCGGAACCTGAGGCTGTCAGATCACCCCAGTAACACCTCTTTGGAATTTTCCTTCTCCCTGCCTTCCCTCTCATTGCACCTGACAGAGGCACCTAAGGGTTACAAGCCTCGCAGTGGCATCAGACACGGGGGTGGCACCTGAAACCACACCTCTCCAGGAGCAGCCCGGGAAATCTCTGTCCCCACAGAGGAACTGTCACCTATGCTTCCCTTTCCAAATACGCCCAGCTGGAACAGGACTTTTAAGCTGCACCTGAACCCCCAGTCTGAACTACCGTAGCCATGGTTCCCAGAGCAGCTGACCCCTGTTTCCCACCCAGCCTGGGGCTGGTTTTCAGCCTTTAGGAGTCTCTGCAGGTACAGGGCTTGGGAGTGAAATGGTCCCAGGCTTGGACTGCAGCCAGGCCACAGTGGTACGGGTTCAGATCCCGCTCCTGCTCCTTCCTCCCTGGGTGTGCCCGAGCACATTCTGCATGCAGCAATGCAAACATAGGGGAACCATCTCCCTCACTGGAGGGAGGCTCTTGGACTGAGGAAACAATGGGTGTGTGGCTGAACGCAAGCAGGGCAGCCCGTCGGAAGGCACTCGGCAATGCCAGCCTTGCTGATCGTTGTGGGATTGCCGGTGACCAGGCAGAGCTAACCTCCTGGGGCTGTGGCCAAAGCACCTGGCTGAGCGCTGATCTGTCCCTGGTAGGAAGCAGGGCCCTGGAGATGCTTCCTCCATCTCCCAGCGCTCGACAGCCACATGTTCACCTGGGGCAGCAGCAAGGACTAAGTGACAGGTGCAAACAGTATGGGAGTAACAGGAGTCCCTGCCACTCAGCCTCCGGTGCTCCTGAGCCACCTGCCTTTGCTTTCCAAGCAAGACACTGTAAGATGAAGGATATCGTCCTCCCCTGCCCTGCCACCAAACCAGGCCTCTGCTCCCGAGTGGCCCACTCTGCCCAAAGCTGCCCATATCAAGCTGTTTGGGAGAATGGACATGTCTGTGGTGGGAACGGGGGCTTGGAAAGAAAATCTGTGACATCTCCAGTGCTGGGAGCACCACAAAGAAACTGCACTGCCCCCTCTCAAAGGGCTTGGTGGGGGCCCATCCCTCCCCTGCCCCGAGCCCGCTTCAGGCTAACAGAGTGCACGTTGTGCGGAGACCGCTCCCGTGCCAAGACGTCCCAGCCCCGTCGCCAGGGACTGAGGTGGGGGTGGCTGGGGGCAACAGTGGAGGAGGACAGGGATGCAGCATAAAGGGCCCCTTGTGCTGCTGACAGTGGGGGGAGAAGCCACTGACAGGCAGACGGGAGACAGCACGGTGGCCTCGCTCCTTGCTTGAGAGGCTAGGGTTCAGTAGGGGGACTGAAGTGAGGCCTGAGAACTCAGAGAGCAGAAGGCAGTGTTGTCTGCAGGGCTCCGGGCGGGCCGCTAACACTGCTGAGTGCAGCCAGTTCCTGTGGCCCGGAATGCAAAGGAAGAGACGGCTAGGGGTGGCGGGTGGGGGGGGGGGATTCCCAGCAGGGACATAGGGAGGAGGACAACAGAGGCCACTGAGCAGCCAGGACCAGAAAGGCCACTCGGTGCTGTAAGAGACAGCTGGAGCAAGTCGGGGGGAAGACAAGAGAGGGTGCTGCTGAGGTCTGAGCCTGCTCCCTAGACATACACCTGCTGATATGGGATTGCCATGGTGACAGCATTCCCAGGGTGGGGAGTCTGGCTGAAGTTTCTGTACTAATGATACATGGGAGTGGGGCTGCCTTGGAAAGGAAGTCAGAATCAGGTGGGGTCATGAAGGGTGGCCTCCGTCTAGGGGTTGAAGGAGGAAGAACTGAGCCAGCTACATGCTGGGCCTCGCCAGATATGATCTTGAGCACACACCGGTGAGTGGCAGCACACTTTCTGATTCTCAAGATCCTGAGCCACAGAGTTCAACCTTGGGGGCTCAGGTGACAGCAGCCCTCTGCAGCGTGGCAACTTGCGGACGGTGCCCAAGCCAGGAGGGACCCAATCCTTGGGACTCCGCCCATGGACACTGTCGTCATACAGTTAACGAGTCCTGGATATTGGGAGGCCAGTGCGCCCTTGGGTGCCAGGCTCCACCTACTGGCTGCCCTGCGGTGAGCTCTAGGGTTTTTTGGGTATGTAATTGTTGCCTAAAGACATCAATGGATAAGGTCAATGTGAGTGTAGGTGAGGTGTGAATCCTGTGTGACTCCCAACGATGGGCTCACCGAACTTGCTGGCAAGCATGGGGACTGAGACCTGGCTGTTTGGAGGAGAGAGTCGGTATGATCTGTTTGGATCAGTTTGATTCATCAGCCCATATGGGAATTCTGAGATGGGCTGTTAGCATAGAACATCGCTGACTGCCACACGCCAGTCCACACACAAGCTATAGCTGAGGGCCTGTCTGGCAGGTTGGATCCCAGTACCTGACTGAGTGTCGGAACAGGGGTGAGTCACATTAAGAACAAGACACCAACAAGCATGTGAGAGAACCAGGTCCGGGGGTAGATTCTGCAGGGGTGATGGGCCCAACTCTGTGGAAATACAAGTCCTGCTGCTTAGCTTAAGATGGGCTGAGCTAGGAATGACTATGGAACCCACCAACATTCATAGGTGCTGGGACTGGAGACAGCATGGGCACCCACACATGCATCCTACCACAGGGTGTGAGGCGGGTCAGGTCATAATATCCTCCAGCTCATACAAAGGCTAAGATGGAGTGGCAGGCTATGCTGGGCAAGGACCTAGCACCTGCTGGAGCATGTGAGCTCTGGGTCAGGGAGTGGACTGAGTGGGGGAACCTGAGAACTTGGAGAACCTATTGGGGGTCACACTCCTGCTAGTGAGCAGGTGTTTCAGGCTGGGATGTTGGGCAGCCTGAGCATGATAACTCCAACTGTTGGCTAATGTATGGGTTGGCTTTGGAGGGGGGCGACCAGGCAGAGCTGAGTCAACCTTACCTCACCAGTAAGAGCAGAAACTAGGCTGGAGCACTGGTCAAGTTCAGCTAGGCTGTCACACACAGCAGATTGCATGAGATTGGTAGGGGAGCAGACAGAGCAGGGCCAGGCTCCAGCACCCACAGCAAGTGGTGTGACCTGGTTTAGGCTGGGTCAGGACAGGCTACAGCATCCAAACGCAAAGGTCATAACAGACAAGGGACTAGGCCAAGCTGGGTCGGAGCAACCACAGCCACGTGCAAGATCTCTAGCTGGGAACACACCTAGTTAGGGGAGCTAAGGGGACGTCCTGGTGGGATTGTGGTTCCCACTGGTAAGCACAGGGCTGGAATGGGAGTCGTGTTCTGGTCTAGATAAGGCTGCAGCATACCTTGGCACAAGTGTGGGCTGGGGCTGGGTATGCCAGACTGGGCTAGCCTTCAGCACCCACTGGTGCTCGTGAGGACCAGGGTAGGTATAGGATGGGCTAGGCTAGGTTTTTGCCCCCGATGAACCAGGTATGAACTGTGTCTGTGTGTGCAGCAGGCTAGACTGGGCTGTAATACCCAACAATAATAACCAGAATGGGTTGAACGCTGGTCAGGAAAGGCCATTGTTCCTGCTGGGACAGGAGGTGGATTGAGTAGGGCTGGCCCATGGACCCACCCATGTGCGAGAGATCTGGCATTGGGAATGGTTCTGATGGAGGAGCCTGGGACACTCCTCTGTCGGGACACAGTGCATGCAGGTAAGTGCAAGAAGCATGGTAGGGAGCAGCCCAGACAAGGCCAGGGAATGGCACTCAGCAGAATACATTTGGCATAGGTCGGGGGCGAACCAGGTAAGACCAGTTCACATCACCCACTGGTGAATCTGAGCACCAGAATGGAGTGTGGGTCGGGCCAGATCCAGTTGCAACACACACCAGTACACATGATGGCTTGGACTGGGTGCTAGCTGGGCTGTGTTAGGCTTTAGCCCCCCACCAACCTGAGCTGGAATTAGGGGTGGGCTGGGCCGGGACAGGCTCCAGCACCCACTGGTAAAAGCTGAGGTGAGGCAGGCCATGTCAGACCAGTTCACGACACCCAACCAGCACATGCAAGACCCGGGGGGGAAAGGGGTAAAGCTGGTAGGGGAAATGTGGAGGGCTCCCCTGCTGGACAGCCACTCCCACTGGAGAGCATGAGTTGGGATGGGAGTAGACCAGACCAGGCAGAGCTACAACACCTGTGGGCCTCATGTGAGCTAGATCAAGGAAAAGCCAGGCTAGATTGACTGCTCCTACCAGTGCAGGCATAAATCAGAGTAGGTGAGGGTTGGTTGGGCTTTGCCGCAGCATCAGCTGGCAGATGCTGGCGCTGGGGGCTAATTTTATCAAGCTAAACTGCAGAACCACCTGGAAAGTGCATGATCTGGGAGTGGGCACCTCCCTCTTGGGTTACCACTCCCACTGGAGAGCATGAAAACCAGGACTGGGGCAGATGTGGGTAGACAGAATGGCACCCATCAGCATGTGTGTGGACTGGATAGTGGGACTTGTTGGGTTGAACTAGGCTTCAATACCCATTGACATGTAGGAGAGCTGAATAGAATGTGGGACAGACTGGACTAGTCTGCCGTACATACTGGCAAGCATGGGAACCAGGGCAGGGGGCAGGCCTAGTGGAGGTTATTGGGAATCACCCTGACTAGGCTGCAGCTCCCACTAGTTTGCATGAGGGCCGAGTGTGTGGTGGGCAGAATCAGGCTGGACTGCAAAGCCCATTGATTTGTGTGGAAGATAGGGCTGGAAACAGAACTGACCCAGCAATTGCAACCACAAACATATGCATAAGCGGACTGGGGCGACGGACTTTGCGGACCCTGTACTGGCATGCACACACAGAAATCAGGCCTGGAATCCCCTCAGATGAAGTTTCTTTGGGGGATCCCTCCAACTAAACTGCTGATCTCAGAACTTCAACCATGAAGAGAAGTGCAGGTTCCGTGGTCTAACCATGGAGTGCAAATGTCAAAGTTGAGCCTCCTCAAAGGCTCAGATGGAACAGTAGACAGCAAATCCAAGTGTGCATGGAAGACATGGCAGTCTGTTGGAACCTGCAGAGGACACCTGGTACCACAACAGGATAGAGGACAGAACAAATCGATATCTACCCCTGCCATGTGTTGGCGGTGAAAATCTGGATTAATGGAGATTCTAAGATAGACTGTGTCAGCTTGTGGATTCTGGAGAGATTTCATCATGTTTGGAACGGCAAAATGGGCAGCAGTTCAGAACTGTCAGACTATCAAAACGGCTTGAGCAAGACCCTTGGAGCATGCCCCACGCCGGAGACCTGGGATGGGTGGGAGGCTGGGTGGGGTTTCTCCCTTTATTCTCCCCTTACCCAAGAGCTAGAAAAAATATAATAATGTGGAAACAATGGTCTTACCCACTTTCCTAGCCCGACCCTTGGTGCCCTAATCAACTATGTAAAGATTATCAAGGTTAAAAAAAAAAATCCACAAGCCTGACAGACTTCTGTGCTCTGGGTCTCAGGGGTCCCAGAGCAGCAACAGAAATGCATCAAGAGAACAGCCCAAGACGCGGGTCAGGCCCGGGGCTGAGTGCTGCGGGAGGAAGCCACAGTCAAGCACAGCAGCCACGGGTGCCTGGGACACGCTCCCACAAGGGCCCCCTGTGGATCCACTCCTTTGTGTATCTTTATGCCACCTGGTGAGTAGGGGAGTGGGCGCTCTGGTCCTCATACTTAGGACTACAAGGGGAATGGGTCAGCTGCCTATCTGTCATGTCTGAGACAGGCGGGGCAGGCAGGCCACTGAGCAAAGCTAATGCTCTACCTTCAATCACTGGTATCCCTTGTGGGCGTTGGTTCATGTCCCAGCTGCTCCACTTCTCATCTAGTTCCTTGCTTGTGGCCTTGGAGGATGGCCCAAGTCCTTGGGACCCTGCACCCATGTGGGAGACCCAGAAGAAACTCCTGGCACCTGGCTTTGGATCGGCTCAGCTCTGGCTGTTGCGACCATTTCTTTCTCTTTATAAATCTGCCTTTCCAATGAAAATAAGTAAATCTTTTACAAAACAACAATCCATCTCTACTCTAAGAGATTGAATTTTCAATATACATTGAAACATGGTCGCAGAACAGGCTGCTTTGTACAGGAGTGTCCAGGGACTAAGCTGTATCATAGACAGAGTTAATGGAGCAGGTATTTGGCTAAGAACTATGATGCTAATTACCTGACTCGGCTCCTGACGCCAGCTCCCTGCCAATACAGATGCTACGAGGTAGAGGCGATGGCGCAAGTGCCTGGTTCTCCATCACATATATGGTGGCTTTCATGCTGTGAGGTTTACTGACTTTGAATATGGACTTGGGGCAGGAGAAGACAGTAAATTCTTGATAGGAAGAAAGGAAGCAATGAGTTGGGTCTTATTTTGCCCTGATTTTTGTTGATAAACAGGCAGGGTTTCAGAGAAAGTGAAGGAAAGACACAGAAAACTCTTTCATCTACTGATTCACTCCCTAGATGACCACACATCTGAGCCAGGCCGAAAGCCAGGAACCAGGAACTTCTTCAGGGTCTCACACGTAGGTGCCAGGGGCCCAAGAACTTGGACCATCTTCCATCATGCTTCTCAGGTGCATTAGTAGGGAGCTGAATCACAAGTGGAACAGCCAGTACTCGAACTGATGTCCATATGGGATGTCAGCATTGCAGGTGGTGGCTTCATTTGCTGTGCCGCAACACTGGCCTGAATCAAGCTTTATACAGAATTGCACACATCTGCCAGTTTCCCAACAATATGCTCAAGCCCTGAGGTGGTTCAAGGATCAGGGAGGGGTACTTCTTGACATTCAAATAGGATGAGGGGAAAAGCTCACAGAAGCAGTAGCAGGGATGAACTTCCATGGGGAAGCAGAGACAAGGAAGGACATGGGCCCGGGGTCCCACGGCCTCAGAATGGAGACAGAGCCACCCTCAGCTGCAGCACAAGAAAAGAGCTCCAGGATTCCAGGAACAAGCAGCCGCAGGGTTCCCATCCCCGCTACCACTGCCATCCCACCCCTGGGACTCTGGCTTCCCCATCCATAAAGTGATGGAGCCTGGGCTTGGTTTGTAAGGGCCCCTGCCAAGTGCAAAAGGGGAACATTTGAGAATGAGGGACACACAGAGCCTTGTTTGAAAAGCTTCAACTGCTACATAATAAGGAGGAAAGGGAAGAAGTGGTTAAGGTGAAGTGTCAAGATCCTGTCCAACCCACCAGTCCCGCTGTTTCAAGTGTACTTTCCAAGTGCAGTGGATGAAACAACTGCTCTCAACCCCCTTTCTCCAAAGACAGATCTTGTACTCAGCACATCTCTGTGACTGAGCAGATCAGTGGGTGGATGGGTGGGTGGTGGATGGTGGGTGGATGGGTGGGTGGAAGAATGGATGGGTAGATGAGGAGACAGATGGGTGAATGAGAGTTTCCCATCCAAGTCTGGCTTGGCCTATATGTGTAGTAGACTCTTCCCAGGAATTGACATAACAAATAACATTCGTTTCATAAGAGGTAGGTAGTAAACATGTGAAGCCCCACCCCCACCCCACTCCAAGACAACAAGAAACATGGAGTTCACTGTGGGTGTTGGGAAGTTCGGGCTCTCCTGTCTCTGTGCTCTCTGTGCCCCTGCTGGAGCAGACAGAGATGTCAGGAAGCCTCTTGCCCTGTAGTGGGCCCATTTCACAGCCACTCCCCCAGCCACATGTACCCACCCTGCAGGGTCACATGAAGGCCACGTGACATAGGACAGAGTAAGAAGCTCAATCCTTTAAGGGATGAATTGAATAAGGAGGGACATAATCAGGATTAGAATAGCTGTACTAGAATAAAAATGCTGCTATTTTGAAAAGTGTCTGAAACATGGCTATAGATGAATTAGACGGTAATCCAAAGAGCTTGCAGAAATGGAATTAAAAATTGACTTGATGTTATTGCGAAACCTTTTGAAATCCACACACAGTTGCATTATCTATTAACTTTTTGATGATTTCTTCTATGCAAGCATTTAGTTTGCATCAAAAAAAATTTGTCTTTTATTAATTCACCCTTCCATGAACTTTCTGAAGTACCCACATACACGGCTCCCAGCTGTTCTAGGTGCAACACTCTCGCTGCCTTTTGTAGCAATCTAGTGAGCTCTGACGTCAATCAGCCACGTGGGGGCGCTGCCTTCCTGCCTGAACTTGCAAATCCCACTGTCTGTGGCTGAAGGAAAGTGTGTGGGAGCGCTGGAAAGCAGAAGGGAAGAGGGGCAGCTGCCATGAGACTGCTCCAGGATCTCAGACAGGGCAGGCTGACAGGTTCAAGAGAAGGGTACTTGTTTACAGAAAGTGAAATTATCAGCACAGCTCATAGAGCATCGCAGATGAAGGGGGATCACGAGAACAGACTTCTAGTTCCACCTAGGTGTGGAAGGGTGGGGATGGGGCACAACTCTGCTGTGAAAGTGGGTGCTCCAGCACCATCCCACCCTCACGCTGGGTCAGCCGAAGACCACTCTCCAGGGGTCACCGGGCTGGGACCGCAGCAGCCCACCTCAGAGGGCAGCGAGGAGGTCAGGATGCAACCCTGCTAGTTCCAGGAGCTTGGGATACTCAGCCCTGCCCAGAGCAGGTGCAGGGCTATTCAAAAGCAGGCAAGGACGGACGCCCGGGGCAACACAGCTCCAGACTCTCCTTCGTTCAAAGATGCTCATGTGAACTCTAATTTAAAAGTTTGGGTGTGACGTTGGGGTGGTACGTCTGACCAACTTGCCACCTGGGATATTCTCATTCCCTGCTGGAGTGTCAATCCGAGACCCGCTGCTCCACTTCCCACCCCAGCTTCCTGCTGATGCAGTGGGAAACTGTGTGATGACGCAACTGCTTGAGTCCCCGCCAGTCATGTGAAAGACATGGATGGAGTTCCTGGCTCCTGGTTTTGGCCTGGCCCATCCCTGGGTACCGCAGGTAACTCAAGAATGTATCAGCAAGTGGAGGGTAATTTGTGCTCCCCCCTAGCCCCCAATATTCTACCTTAAGAAAAAAAAATCCACCAAGTTTATACTGTAGCTCTCTGAGATTCCTCCCAAAGAAGTCTGCTCTCTCTATAGGCAGTTTACAAGTGTGTCTTCAAGAAGCTCCTGGAACAGAAGCAGGAACATTACCTAGACAGACTGGCTCACAGATAGCCCCCTATGCACGTAAACTGGTTAATGGTGATTTCCAATCGGGAAGATAAGTCTACTGTCACTTTCGTTTCTAAATACATGGTGGCTGAGTTAGCTGACGGAGTCTGCCTTAAATGACTGTTAATACTCCAACATACACGAGCATACTTCAAAAAGTACATGGGATAAAATGGAACTAAAAATACATTTATCTTGGCATGAAACCATTCTAACATCCCTGACTCATACTTTCATCATATGCATTTTCCATGCGTTTTTGTGAGCCAGGGTAAAAGATTTATCTGATTCCTGCTGCTTGCTCCAACTTGAAGCTGACGCCACCACGTGTAATGTAATAAGCTCTATTAGACCCCAGTGCGGGCTGGTCACTACGCATGCTCTATCAAGTGGCTGGTTGTGGAGGCTGCATTCATCTTCCCCAAGGACATACATTCAGAATCCCTTTGTGGCTGGAATCAAGGGAGGCCACCAAGGGTCGAGACTGGGGAGAAGGAAGCTGTGCTGGCCTTGAATTCTTTCCGGCTCAGAAGACATGGATTTCTGAGTGAACACCTGGGGGCACGTTGACCCAGCCAGGGAGGGAAGGTGGGCAGAGCACAACCAGCCTGGGAGGGCTCAGTGAAGATGGGGCAGTCTAATGCCAGATGGCAGCAGTCTCGCACATACACACACACACACACACACACACACACACACACATCACCAATGTTGCGCGGCATCAGGGAGAGCTCTCCAATTCCCTCTTAGGACATTTAAACAAACAAACAAACAAACAAGGATTATTGCTTATGATGGCTCTGATGCCACAGGTGAGCGAAGGGATGCACCATAAACAGGCCTCGAGGAGGGGTCATGAAAAAGACCTGGTTTGAGCCCCGTATGCTCTGTTTCTGATCCAGCTCCCTGTTAGTGCACCTGGGAAACCAGTGGAAGATGGCCCAGGTGCTTGGGACCTACATTCATGCAGGAGACCAGGTGAAGTTCCAGGCTCCTGGGCGTGGCTACTGTGGCTATCTGTGCACCAGCAAACGGAAGAGCATTCCCTCTGCCCCCAACTCTAGCCCTGCCTTCGAAATAAATACATACATAAAGACCACTGTTCTCTAACATTGGATGTGGAAGCTGAGGCAAAACCATGGACTTCCCAAGCTTGCTCTCAGGAGCCAGGCACAGATCCTCCCAGCTTCCTGTGCTAATTCCACTGCCATTACAGCTCATCAGGATCCACAGGCAATATTCAGATGAATATGCCTATGTCCCAATAAGACTTTATTTACAGTGACGGGTGTAGGGCCAAACTTGGTCCATGAGCTGTAGTGAGTAGACAAAATGAACAGAAAACTTAACCTGGCTAGTGAGTTTTGTCCACCGATTACTCTTGGTTTTTCAATAGGATTCCGTCTGATAAAGTCATTCCAAGTTTGAAAATACTGTAAGTGGGCCATGCATGCCGGGCAGCCAGGCCACTGAACACCCAGGCTCAGCACCACAGCCCTCCAGGGTGGGGGACTGCGTGTGGTCTGTTGCAATTGACAGCTCGCTGCCACCGCACAGCGCCATGACAGAGCTCACTCATTGTCAAGTCAGGGCAACAGCCAATCCAACTCCAAATCACAGATCCCAATGACTGCTCGTGGCTGTCACGTCATCGTATGCTTGGGAAACGGTTAAGCTGAGCCATCCTAGATCACAGACCATCATCCACCCCAGGCCCCTGCTGGGAATCCTTGCCTCAATCCATCTTCCCTCTCCTCTCTGCCCAGGTCACGGTGACACCAGATTTCAAGATGTCTTCTTGTCATTGAACTTGAATTCTCCCTTATGCCTTCCACAAAATAACAACATCATCTGACAAATGCATTTAAGTTTCCTCTGACAGGTACAGGTTGTGGAGTAGCATGTTAAGCCACTGCTTAGGAGACAAGTGTCTCATGTCAGAGCGCTGGCTCAAGTCCCAGCTGCTTGGCTTTTGACCCAGCTTCCTGTTAACACACCTGGGAAGGCAGGCAGCAGAAGATGATTCAAATACCTGGGGGCCTGCCACCCACACGGGAGACCCAGTTGAAATTCTGGGTTCCTGGTAGCAACCTGACCTGGACGTGTGGTCTGTTGCAATATTGTTGTGGATATTTTAGAGGAATGAATCGGCCGATGAAAGATTCTCTCTCTCTCCCTCTTTCAAATAAATAAATCTTTAAAAATAAAAACTCTTCCTCTGATCAGCCACTTATTGCTATTATCATGACAACTTCCCACGTCTTCCTCACTACCGATAGCTGCAGGAGGTCCTGGGATGGTTTCATTGACTGCTGGCCTGTATACCTCTACTTCCTGCCCACCCCACCCCATGCCAGGTACCCCCACGTCAGCCAGATTCTTGCTTAAACTGCCTTCTGAGTTATACCCACCAGGGCGCCCATCCTTATTGCACCTGTTCTTTGGCCAACCTCTAGAAAATCCTCTGCCTTCCTTCCCAGAAAGCACAGGGGAAGATCTACCTGTCACCTCCATCTGTTGTGGGGTGCAAGAGAGGTCACACCATTCAAGTATAGGATGTACTAAGGAGTCTTTGTTAGCCAAGCTTGACGTCGGCAGCGCCCATTACCCTAAGACCCACCAGCGTGTTGGCAGTCCCACCTTCCTAACCACTAGCTACAGATACTAGGCAACCATTCATCTGATAACACAAATTAGCAAATGAAAAGTCACAGTGGCCATCCAGTCTGAATCGAAATCACTGTGAAATCTGTTAAACTGAAGACATATGTTCCAGCTTCCCCAGCAATCTAAATGATCCTAAGAGATGTGCAGTGAACAACCTGGACACACGTACAAGGCTGCAGACATCCACCTTTTCCTGGCTTCTCTGTCTATATTCCGTTAATGCTAGCTTCACCTCTCCTGCTGAGAGTACACACATTAGAGATACAAAGCCTCTTAGCATTGTTTCTTCATCACTTGCCCAGAGAACAGAGGGTGAGGAACAGACACATGGGCCATGCCCAGCAGCTGCTTGTCCTCAGACCCTGCAGGAAGCCAGAGAGCGAGGGGTACTACAAGTCCTAGAATCCGAGTGCTAGGATGACAGACTCGCAGCCGAAAGAGAAAGCCCCTCCCCATCAGGGGCCTTTATGAGAGTTTGAGAGGGGAGTGATTACGCAATAACACAATACCGCCAGATGAGCATCATCTGGCTCACAGGTGGGCAGAAAGAATTACCTAGATCGGGGAGGTGTGGCCACCAATCTCGCAGCCCTGAACTAGCTGCCTAAGACCCTAACACATTTGCCAGTCCTGAAAACACCTCGGGACCCATCTTAGCTTCGCCTGACCCTCTCAGTTGCACACTGCCCCCATGTTGCTGAAGACACCCAAACATCCTCTGAGCTGTCCCTAAGAGAAGCCCACAGCTTGCCTTTCTTCCAAGGGATTCTTGGACAGACTGGCTGTGTCACTTGCTCATCATGGGCTGCTGACAGCTTTAACTGCCTGCAAACAAACGATTTTGGCTGTCTTTTCTGTTATTGATTTTCAATTATAGCATGCTGCGGTCAGACACTGTGGTTTGAACAGCATTGATCCTGGAACAGCTTCTCTTTCTGTGGCACTCACTACCATCAGGTGGGGACCCCCAACACACAAACACACACACGTGTCCTGGCGTGCGCACTGCTCAGTTGGTTACACCTCCGTTGGTTACTGGTGCTATCTGTGCGTATCCCAGAGAGGCCTGAGGCTCCTCCACCCGGAGGGGATCCTATCTGTCCGGGCAGTTCTGATAGCTTTCCCTTTTAAGCGCAGGATCCACGCCCCCTCGGGTGTACCACGTCCCTTCTCCCGAAGCGTCCACCTTTACTCCTTTCTTGGTTCCTGTTTCGAGCCTGCTCTGCTGAAGGCGCAAAGTGCAATGCCTGCTTTTGCATTTTTTCTTCTAGGAGCATGTGTCTTGTGTCTTCCTGCTTTTCCCTTTGTTTTTCAACCTTTCCATGCCATGTTTTTCATGTGCCCTTCAATCACACAGAACTGGAGTTCTAAGATATTGAACCTGTCGCTTTTCCTCCAAGACGGGTCCAATCAAGCGGCAACTGAGCTGCTCTGGTTAGTTTGCGCATCTCTCTTCCCAGCGATTCTCACTCATTCCCTCTCTGCGCTGCCTACCCTACTCCCCGCCCATCTCTTATTAGCGTACTTGTCTTTTTACAGTCCCACTATTTTGATGAATATCTTCTGGTCCCCGTCTTCCTTCCCATGTACCTTTCGCACAGATCCTGTAGCAGGGGTACAGGCATATGTAGAATGAACCTAGTAGCCCAGCTTTGCTCTGTGTACCATCCCACTTGGCCAGTGGGCCAGGGCTGGGTCCACATCTGCTACAGCTCCAGTGCCTTCTCTCTGTATTTGTAAATCACCTGCAGCAAAGCACAGCCACGCCCATTGTTTATATTGTCCATGGCTGCGGTGGCCCTTCCAGAACACAAGTTTCCTCTTGGGATTATAAATAGGAATCAATCTATGGCATACCACCCTATATTAACCACCAGAGCCAACCTTTTTCCCATTTCTATAGGGTCTGCCTCCCTGGACCTGACACAAAAGCACTAAAATGGATTCAAAATCTCCCATACGATGAGACAACCACATCCCCTGACCTCACTGTGCAAACAGGCACAACGCTGGCCCTGAGCATGCACTGAGTGCCAGCCCTGCAGCCCTGCCTGCATCTCGAGGGCCTCTCCCCCTTGGCTACTCCGCTGAACTGTAGTCTCCGTTCTCCAGGGAGAGCCACGAGGTTGCACAAGCTAAATCAGAGAAGCCAGCAAGCCCTGCTTCTGCACCCGCCCCTTGGGCGTGAGCGGGAAGAACGCAGCCCACAGGCTGTTTGTGGATTTCCAAGCAGGGCAGTTTCCTCCTTCTCCTTTTCTGGAGCCTATGTTGAGGCCTCCTCCCCCTCCCCGACCCCCTTCCGGTGGACACAGTGATGACGGTGGCACAGGCTCAACAACCCTGCCCTGGAATGAAAGGTGGGGTGCAGCATGGAGAAGCACCCCGTGACGCCTGTGCAGCACAGGGCTTCTCAGAGACACTGAGAAAGAGTCCCACGGCCCCCAAGCCAACCCCGGGAACAGGAGCCTGAAAGGGTTTTTATTATCACTGGGGCTGACTGCTCGGCACAGGGTGGGAAGGGCAGAGCTGTGCTGCCAACAGTCTCGTCCCACTTTCTTTGGAAACATTTCTAAAGATTAGCGGAGTGTGCAGGTGTGATGCCACAGAGGGATATAGGAGTTGACACAGAGATGTCACGGGGGGACTTGGTGCTACCAGACAGGGCCTGGCCTGTGAGGTCTGTGCCCGGGGCCAGGCTGTCAGCCACAGGCAGACCTTGTGTAGCGTGCACAGCTTCCAAGGGGACTTAGCCTTGGCAGGCTTACATGATCAGCCCCTCTGGGCATGTCAACACCACCCGCCCACCCACACTGCTTGACCCTCAAGTCCCTCATGGTCCGATGAAGTTGAGACCAACATGACTCTGCCCAGGGGGCCGGGAGCCGACCTCCTCCCATGCCCAGCGCTGCTACAATGCTCTGCAGGGCAGGATGACTCAGAATGAGCCTGGCTAGGGGTGACATTTCCTGCATTCTCAAGGCGCTTCCTCCCGCACACCCCCACCTCCCATCTCATTTGATTTTTCACAACAGGCATCGCTTTAATGATGATGCTGGGGATAACGAGGGAGGAAATGACCCAGGAGTCTGACAGGCAGAAGGGAAGGGGGCTGAGGACCGAGAAACATCGGGGCTGAGAACCTGCCAGCCCGCACTTGTGTACACACGTGTGGTACATACACACACATGTAGGTCTGGGGCCCTATGGGGCAGACACCAGACTTACAAGTCAGGGCCCAGTGCACACGCAGGATGTCACACAGTGACAACCCCACTGCACACGCAGGATGCCACCTTTCTGGGGGAAATTGACAGAGAGCTGAGGGTGACAACACTGTCCTTGCTGGGCACAGAGCCCCATGCAAATTCAATGCCAGAGAGGATGAAAGGGGAGTAGGCGAGAAGCCAGTTCCCAACAATCACAGCCAATAGACATGGGGCCCATCACACAGCTGGGGTGTTTCAGTGGATGAGGGGCGAGTACTCGAGAGAACACCAGTCAGTGGAAGCAGCTAGAAGCTGGGGTGGTGAGCCAGGGGCCCGTGAGCCCTCTGACCTGAGTCACATTTTCATGTTAATGGGCTGACCCATGGGTCCTTAGAGGCCTCTCAGCCTGCTAACCCCAGGTAGAGGGCTCCATCCTACTGAACTTTGGCCTGGAGGCTGCTGGACTCAGGGGTCCTTGGGGAAGGTGGAGGAACCATGTGCAGCTCACCTGCATGTTGACCAAGGTGCATCCAGAGCTCCTGAGGCCAGCCCCTCACCTGGGTCCTGTTTAACTCCACCGAGGTGGACAGGAGGAAGAACTGTCAAGGATGTGTGCCGACGGGAGGCGCTACGACTTAGGTATGGGTCTGCATGGCCTGTGGCGGCTCACTATGACTGAAGGCTCGGTCCCCAGGGCAGCGCTGATGCGGGGGTGGGAACCTCAGGAGGTGGGGCCAGTGGGAGGTGTTCCCTTCCCACCTGGAAGCAAGTTCTAGGCCAGGGTTACAAGAAGACAAGTTTGGTTCCACCCTTTCTCTCTGGGTTTCTGTTCAAGATGAGACCATTTGCTCTTAGATGCATTCTAGCCACCTCATGTTGCCATACAACACCTTCATCAGGGGCCCAACCCCCAGGGCCGCTTGGAGACTCCAAAACCGTGCGCTAAATACACCTTTTCTCTATGTGAGTGGATGCTTCAGGTATTTCATTATAGTAACACAAAGGTAATTGGTGAGAAGGCAAAAGCAAACGGGGCACTGAAATGACGGTGCTTTGGCTGGGCCACCTGGGGGTGAGGTGAGGTGTGATGGGGAACCCTGGAGGAAGGATGGGCTATGCAAGACAGCCAACAGGGAAGGTGAGCTGCACTTGGGAAATGCTGAGTAGAAGGATCCTGTGAGAAACATCTACCAGGAGATGGCTGGGAGGGAGGCAGAGACACAATGGAAGCCAGACATAGTGTCAGGCATCACCAGGAAATTCAGTCCTGAGTATGGAAGGGTTTCTGGGGAGTGTGCACACAGGAGAAGGCAGGCAGGAGACTCTCATGACAAATCCTGGGATCACTGTCCCTTGAGGAAGCTTTGGGGGAGTCTCCCCTGAGCAGCTGGGAAAGAGAGGAGCCAGGAGTCCAGACTGGGAGCGTCCTCAGAGACATGCAGCATTGCCCTTGTCCGACCATTCACATCTCCAGTCTTTATATGTTTCAAGCGCTTAGAACACAGTGTGTGATTATGCCAACCTGGTTCTCCCAGTGCCCGCTCCCTGGAAAAAGGGCCTCTTGGATGGACTGGACGCCTCGGCCAGCTACATGCTTCATCTGACCTCAATGCTCGCCCCTCCACCATCAGTCTGGGCCCCACTGGGCTGGGATGCTGGACCGCCACATATGGTCAGCTCACCTGGGTGACAAGCACATCCACACAGCACTGGGGCTCCAGCGGCTGGCTTACCTGGCAGTCTCAAAGGTAGCGGATGCTGTCTTCTTCACAGCCCCAAATCCAACTCCAACAGCAAGACCCTCTGCAAGAGACAGAAACGAGCATGACCCGTGAGGAATAACTTCCCAACAAGCAACACCATGTGTCTGGGGTCAGGGACCACGGCAGGAGGACTGCCATGGGGTCTGCGGACCACAGCTAGGAGGCCACGACTGGCCTCCTGAGCCAAGAAGGCTTTTTTTAAAAAAAATTTGAAGATAATTTTTTAAAAAGATTTATTGATTTATTTTTTATTGCAAAGTCAGATATACAGAGAGGAGGAGAGACAGGGAGGAAGATCTTCCATCTGATGATTCACTCCCCAAATGACCACACCGGCCAGTGCTGCGCCAATCCAAAGCCAGGAGCCAGGAACTTCTTCCGGATCTCCTACATGGGTGCAGGGTCCCAAGGCTTTGGGCCATCCTTGACTGCTTTCCCAGGCTACAAGCAGAGAGCTGGATGGGAAGTGAAGCAGCCGGGATTAGAACTGGTATCCATATGGGATCACAGTGGTACATTCAAGGCAAGGACTTTAGCTGCTAGGCCACCGTGCCGGGCCCCAAGATAACTTTCAAAAACCAATGAGAGAATAATTACCTCACAATACATATAAAATCTAGGACATTCAAATTTTAGCGTCTATATGAAGTTTTATTGGTTCACAGTTACCATCATAGTTCAGCTGCTTATGGTTCTGTGGTATCTCAGCAGAGTTGAACAGATGTGATAGACCATGTGACCCAAGATATAAACTATATCCTATCTGGCCATTTGCAGAAAGAATGCGGTGACTTCCAGCCCCATTCTTTGGTCGCTGATGCAGCAGAAAGCTCCAGGCTGTTACGGCAGACACAGGCCCATCCTCACTGCTCAGGTCCTCATGACTGCACTAATTCCGGACATTGCACCTGCGTCCCAAGCAAGAGGAAAGTGGAAAGGCCAGACCTTTCTTCATGGAGACTTCGTCTCAGTATGTATGAAGGGGATTTTTTTTTTCTCCCTGGCTGACTTTTCCTTTCCACCTCTTCTGCCAGGAGAACAAGTGTCCACCTTAGGATGATATGTGTCCAGCTCAAATTTCATGACAGGTTGAGGTCCACCACTTCTTTTCCAACACCACGGGGCCAGCACTCACCACCTGAGCAGGCGGGGTCTTGTCAGGAGGGGCAGCAGGATTGTGGTTACTGGAATGCATTTTTAGGGTAGTTCTTTGAAGAGCAGTGACCTTCTGTCCCCAGATGAAGGGACCCTGCCATGATGAGCTCCACAGCAGTGAGGCTGTGGCTTAGCCTGAGACTCTGAGAATGGACAGGGTAACTTCCAGTGGTGCTCACGAGCTTGCCAAGTTCACCAACACCACAGCTGGTAGATGCCCAGGGGTGTCAGGCAGGGGGTCTTGTTTCAAGATTCGCCGTGTCTTTCAGCAGTCCCTTGGCCTCCTGGTGTCCTGCTTAGTTGCAGTGGCCAGGGCATGAAGGTTCCAGGCCTGGACCCCGGAGGCACATGGGGACAAGAAGACGGGCTTCCTACACACGGACGCTGGTGAAGTTGTAGTCGGGACAGGCAACACTGGGTCTGCCTCAGGGTCTCCTGTGGCCTCTTCTCCACGGCCACAAGGAACAGAGCAACAGCACATCTGAGCAGCCGCCATCGGGTCAGCCTGCAACCTGCAGGGAGAACCAGGCCGCCCAGCTCTCAGGGTCCTCGTTTGGTCCTGATGCAGCCAAGGCCACGGCCAGCAAAGAGCTTCCCCTGGAAGCTCTGGCCCTCCAGTGCCAAAGCTGGGGTGGGGCCAGACACCAGAGGCACTTTTTCCAAAGCATAAACAATGGATGGCCAGCCCTTTTGTTACAATGTTCCCACTAATCAGTCATTTGTGGGCAAAGGCTGGTGGCGCTGGAGCTCTTTGGGTGCAGAGCTGTGCTGATGAGCACCGTGCTCCCTCAGCATTTGTGCAGCATGCAGCTCAGGTTCTGACTGAGGCACATGCTCCTGACAGCTCCAGGAGGCCTGGGTGGTCCCCACTGGGGGATGAGGAAAGGGGTCCGCCCTCAGCCGCATGGCTGCGGCAACTCGAAACCGAGCCTTGAACCTGAGCACCCCAACCCCAGCTGTGGTCTCCTTTGCCCAGGAGCCCTGTACTGTCCCGTTTGTGGGAAGGGCAGTGGCTTTCTCCCTGGCAGGACGTGACCCCTGGGGGCAGCAAGTGATGCCATCTGAACCATGGGTGCCCTGAATGCCTCCTCCGTCTGACTCACCAGCAGCGATTCATTTGCAAGTGAACATTCTGCCACAAACATGGCTTATAAATGAGCCATCTTTCCCCCTCTGCCCTCTGGGCTCTTGGAAAGGGGCTGGAAGAGGGAACCCACACCCCCTGGTCTCCAGAGCATACACTGTAATCGGACATAGCCACCCCAGTGTCCCCCTGAGGACCAGCTTTAGAAGAGGGAAGAGGGCTGGTGCCATGGCATGGCACTTAAGCCCCTTGACACGTTAGAGGCCAGCAGTACCCCGTGTCCTGGCCTAAGCTGCGGATGGCTTTACTGCTGGCAGAGCTTCGAGGCAACATCGAGGCCACATGCACACCTGTGTGTGTGTGGGCACATGTTTGTGTATCTGTGTGTCTGGGTGCTTGTCTCTGTATGTGTGTAGGTTTGTGTATATCTGTGTGTACATGCCTGGGTCTGTGTGCCTGTGTGTGTGTGTGTGTTAATGTATGTTTGTGCATGTCTTGGTCTGTGTGTGCATCCCTGTGTGCCTGTGTGTGCATCTCACTGTGTGTTTGTGTTTATGCGTGTGTGTGTGTGTGTGTGTGTGTGTGTGTGTGTGTGTGATTTCTCCTCTGCTTTTTATGAAACTACCAGTTCTCTGCATCTCCGGCCGGCTGTGTGGGTGTCCCTGAGTCTCCTTGCCAAGGCCCCCAGTGTGAACACTCCCGGAATCAGTTTCTACAAGTTATAGCTGAAAGCAGTCTAGCAAATGTCAACCCAAAGGCCACGCAGGAAATGAAGGGGGATGTGTTGGCTTCTCCTCGTTAAGAAAAAAGAAAATGAAGGTGGCAGCAGCAAACACCCTGTGAAGGCTTCATGTGTGCTGGACAAGGCCACTCCACCACCCCCTGCCACCCACTCGACCACCTCAAGCCCTCAGGGAGGAGAAATGATGGGCAGTCTGTGATGGTTCACCCATCCTCAGCTCCACTGGGCACAGGCAGGACAGAAAGGATTTCTGTGGCAACCAGAGGCATCTGGGCTGGGGAGAAAGAGTGGGTGGGCTGTGAAATATGCAACCAAGTCACTGAAGAAAGCTCCAGAAGATTCTAGGTGTAAGAAGGGTGAGAGGAGGGTGGGCTTGGAAGAAGGGAGTGAGGGGGGCTCCTGAAGTTCCTTCCAGCCACTGGATGCCCCAGCAGCAAATACGGACTCAGACTGGAGGAACTCCTGGCAGCACCCACTCATAGGTTCCCAGGTCCTGGCAAGTCATTCATTCTTGCAATCAAAGAGGAACTATGTTGGCACATGTGTTGTTGGAAAGGTGGAGTACCTAACTCAGCTGCATCCAGAACCTTCAGGGATCAGGGTGTGCTGAGAGGATGCCACCCCTGGGGGAACCACTCCCGCTTGCAAGGAGCCCAAGAGCAGCAGGTGGTGGCAGCGGCCACTGAGGCATTGCCCTGCACATATAGGTGAAGAGTGACAGGCCTACAGGTCTCTCAGGGACAGGGCAAGACATCTCGCTTAAACACTCACTTCTGAAAGTCCATTTTAATTTGTTCTCTTTGGCAGCCACCACAGGAAGGTCAGCTCTGTGTTCCCCAGGTAAGAAAGGGAAAGTGAGCCTCTGCAGGTGGAGCCATCGCCAGGCTGAGGCAGCCGTGAGCCCTACCGCACTCAGGACCTCAGCTCCCTCTGGCTGGGTCCCTCTCCCCTGGGGACCCGGGTGTCCACATCCGGGTTTGCCCTGGATCTAAAGGATGAACTCTGCCTCAGCCTGCCAAGTGCAGGCCAGCAGTGGGTACCTTAGTTCTCTTTTTCCTTTTGTTAAGAATCGATTTTTAACAATGTCTTTTGACAAATGGTAGCAGTATCTATTTATGGAGTAGATGTGATTATTCTATACTTGTCTGTACACAGCGTGCACTTATTAATCAGGTAATTAACATTCCCTCTCTTTGTCATTATTTCATGAGAGTGGTTAGCTTGCTTTTTTTAAATATTTATTTATTTGGAAGATAGATGAACACAGGGGAGAAATGGAAGAGAGAAGTCTTTCATCTGCTAGTTCACTCCCCCCAAAACCAGGGGCTCAGACCAGGCTGGTGCCAGGAGCTAGAAGCTTCTTCCAGGTTTTCCATGTAGGTGGCAGTGCCCCCAAGCACATTGGCCACATTCTGCTGTCTTCCCAGGGGCATTAGCAAGAAGCTGGATTGGAAGTGGAGCCGCCGGCATTTGAACTGGCACTCATGTGGGATCCACTGTTGCAGGTGGCCACCTTATCCAGAGCCAGCCCAGGAATGGTTGGTTTTGAGCTGAAGGGAACTAATCAGAAGCCAGGGTGGGATGGGGGGATGGGGTGAGGAAGAAGAGGTGGGGAGGAGGGAAGGAAAGAGTCGAATGAGTCTGTCTCGGGTGGAGGGGGGACCATCACAAAAGTCGCAAGAAACCCACAGGAGTCTATGTTGGCCCTCTCTTAGCTGTGAAAGGGCAGCCCATGACCTCAGTGGACACCCGAAGCCACAGAGACCATGGAAGCCGGTAATGTAAGGCTTACTGAACACTGTGCTGAGATACAACCAGAACAGCATGAATTCCATTAGCCCTTTTCACCATTTCACAGATGGAAGGATCTGTTCTGACCACACATTTTAGCAACTTTGGTACATAATTCCTTGTCTTTCCTAAGTAGAAAATCCCCACCTTTTAACCCAGAGGAAGGGTGTCACAGCTTCCCCATGGCCTATCTGAATGGTCAGAATCCCTGCTCTTCTGTCTTTGGTGCCACCATGAAGGAAGACAAGGGTCACCCGCATACAAGCCCCGTGACACCACACCAGGAGAGCTGAGCAACAAGACAGAGTAACTAACGGGGGGGCAGTATATACAGCGAGGACACGTTGGGCACCCTAAGGGACAGAGGGAAGTGTGGAATGTCACTGTGCCATCAGAATGGTGTGCCGCTCACAACTCGAAAATTGTTGCTCCTAAACTTTCCTATTTAACATTTTGTGCAGATAACTAAACTGTGGAAAGCAAAACTGCAGATAAGGGGGAACTGCTGTGTTGCAAAATCCTGGGGCCCCTGGCTAGGCAGAGCTGGCACCTGCAGTTCCCAATGGATTCTGTCCCACCCACAGACTCCTGGCAGGGGCGTGGCTCTGGGCTGTGTGAGGAAGTTTCGTGACTTCCCAACTAGGCTACTCCCACCACAGCCCACAGGGAAGCCTCTGGTCTGTGGAGTCAGTCTGACAAATCGAGATTTGGCAACAAATTCCTTTGGAAGATTTGCAACCAGAGAAGCTCTGCACCCGGGAGGGGAGTGGGGGCAGCACACACACTGAGCACTAGGCTCAGAATGGAGCTGCTCTGCCCAGGAGCCCATCCCAGCTTCACAGGTGTACACGCTCCCTGGTTCCCCCAAAGAAGCTGGAACTACAGAGGAAGCTTTTGGAAATGTGGCCTCCAGCCAACACGTGCACACTGAAACCAAAAGGCCCCCAACCCAGCACTCACAGGGATCTCTCTGTCTGACTCCCAAACCTGTCTCTCAGGCAGGTGGGTGGGCAGTTCCAGGATGGGGAGGGTTGAGGATGTTCCAAAGCCAACCCTGTGACTGCATGCCCATTTCAGAGACCCATAGACCCCTGGAAGGAAGCTGTAGCAGGAATTCAGCTGGATATTCCTCCTTGTTCAAAGGGCCATGGTTGAAGGCACACATGCTCCTCAAACCCAGCTTCTCACATGGCTGGCATTGTGGCATAGCGGATTACATTGCCACCTACCATGCCAACATTTCATAAGGGCATCGGTATGACTTCCAGCTGCTCTACTTCTGATCCAGCCCCCTGCTAATGAGCCTATGAAAGCAGCCAGAGATGACTTAACACCTGGAGCTTCCACCCCCAACATGGAGACTGGGGGAAGACCCTCCGGGCTCCGGGCTGCCTGAACAAAGGGAAAGAAAGGCTGCCCAAGGGGCTTGGAGTCGCTCCTACACCACTACTGGTGCCAGCCGGACTTACTTAATTCCGTAAGCTAGGCTGAAGCATAACTGGTTCTTTTAAATGGGGCCACTTTGGAGAGGAGGTGGGGCTTATTTCTGTTCTTTGTCATTTGTGTGGTCTTGAGAACCTAAAGAAAGGATTGTTCTTAATCCCCTTGGAAGATCTTTGAATCCAATTAGACTCTGGCAGTTCCTTCAGGGTGATGAACAACCCAAGACACAGGCTCGTTTCTCACACCTCGTGTCTGGCTGCCACCAAGACGTTTCTGAAACCTGCATAGAAAGGAATGCCTGCAGGCTCGGATCACGAACCCACATCGCTGTGCTGAGGCGGGCAGCATGACACGACACATGGTGTGCAGGCAGCAGGGCGCCCATGCTCCAACAAGCTGAAGGATTTCAGTAGATAGACAGTCACTGTCAGGGGCAGGGGTCCGTAACTGCCAGGAGTGCGCCCCACGTGGTCACGGCCACATTGCTCACACCAATCTGACGCCTCAGAAGGTGGCCCAGGGGCAAGCACTCCATGGTTTGGAGGGCAAATGGCCATGCAACTAAGGGTAGAGGATGGTCTCCGCCGAGCTGAGCTCCAAGTGGCGAACACCCCACAGAAAGGCTCTTCTCTGTGGCACCAGGCGCGCCATCAGCTCGGGCAGGCACGGTCTGAGTTTAGGGAGCCATGGTCTGAAGATGCATTGGGTGGGTTGCTTTAGTTCCACAGCCTCCAAGCAGAGGGTGCCGACCCCTGTGTTGCCCCCTCGCCCTCTGGGATTTCCATTCTGGAGCTTCTTCAGCACCTGCTCTTCCTGCTGTTGCTATCCCCACCCCCCGCAGTCACACCTGAACTCCACCTGGCCACTTCACTCTCAGGCTTTATACACATCACAGTGGCTCCTTCCAGAGTCTCATTTTAAAAATCAAAAAGTGGCCATTGTAAGTGACACTGGCTACTACTTTGTTAGCCAAAAACAACACACCCTCACATGGCAAAATACAGCAAAATGTTCAAAAAGATTTAGCTGATAAAATTCCCCGACCCCACATCCCATCACTAGTTCTGCCACTGGATAATTTTTTTTTTAAAGCAGTCTTTGATTGTCAGTGCTTTGCTGGTTTGAACACATCTGTGTCTTGCCACTGCTTCAGTGTCGCCAGGCGCCTCACCGATCAGCCTGACTCTGGGATGTGCTTTTATAAACGCCCAGGAGCATGGCACACCCTCTTTTCACTCACGCTGTCTTGCCACCTCAACCTGGTAACGTCACGGTGTTCGACACTGCTCCAGACACAGAATGCATATCACCTGCTTCACGCTCGGATGGATCCATAAAAACAAAATCCACATAGAAAGTGGCCTTGCCATATTGGGGTGACACTACGTTATTTTCTACATAATCAGATTGCTGTACGAAAAGGAAAACAGACCTCGTCCATAAGTCTCTGAACTCTTCCCACTTGAAGAAGGCCCAGCGGCTTCCGGGCCAGCACTCCCTGGCATTCTTCCCATCTGCTGCCTTTAACCAGCATCTTCCCGCCTCCCCTCCTTCCCTCTAATTCTCCCACAATATTTTTTTAATTGTGGTAAAATATACATCAAACTGACCGTGCTAACCACTTCTAAGTGTGTGACTTATTGGCTGTACTCCAGTGCGACCAGCCCTCGCATCCACTTCCAGAACTCTTACTCTGCAAAACTGAAAAGCAGTTCCCAGGTCCCTTGTCTCGGTCCCCGGCAGCCCCTGGCTCCCCTTCCTGTCTGATGGGGAGGACTCTGCTGTCCCCCACAGGGACACCCACACAGCATTCCCAATGCCAGACTTCCTGTGTACCACACTGCTTGAAGGGCCTGCTTAAGCTCCCCACAGATGTGTCATCAGCCTCTGGATCTGGACATGTGTTTGTGTGCCCGCCCTGGTATTTCACACCTTTGGTTTTGCGCCTAGGAATTGGAGGATCATTCTCTATTACACTTTCTAGAAAATCAGCGTGGCCTTGCGTGCCTTATCAAACTACCTTTTCTTTTTTTTTTTAATGGAAGCTGGAGTATTAATTTTCAAGAACTGTTTCTTATTTTCAGATTATTCATTTAGAAAATTACCTGTGAAGGAGAGAGATAGAATAGGAGCAAGTGCATACTCCGCCAGTCACTGGTTCACTGCCCAGATGCTTGCAACAGCTGGAGTTGAGCTAGGCTAAAGTCAGGAACCTGGAAGGCAGTCCGGGCCTCAAGCACCTGGGCCCCGACCTCTCGGGTGTCAAGGACCCAACCACTTGAGCCATCACTTGCTGCCTGCCAGGCAGGCTGTGTGCGTCAGCAGGCAGCTGCACTCAGGCGTCACAAGCGGGCGCTCCAACATCAGACCTGGGCATCCTCGCTGACAGGCCACACGCCCATGCCAATGATTCCTTGTGCGTTATCATCAGTTCTTGCTTAGTGAATACTCAGCCAAGCTTCTTACTTGGCAACTTCTGGAGCCACCTAGTTTCCCTCTGGGTCTCCTCCGGGTAGGCTGTGCAACCTGTTTCTGTCCCTGTTTTTTACTCTCTGGTGATCTGTCCTTTTGGAGCAGATTTGGGGATGTGGGACAAGTGTGACGAGTTAAAACAGATACCTTCCACAGCTACAAGTCCCTTCCCCAGCAGGCCTCTCTGACCAATCTTGTATTTCATTTTTAAGACACCATGGCTGTGGCCAGCACTGTGGCAGAGTGGTTTTAGCTTCTACCTGTGATGCCAGTATCCGGCAATGATCCTGGTTGGTGTCTGGGCTGCTCTACTTTTGATCCAGCTCCCTGCTAGTGTGTCTGAAAACGCAGAAGATGGTACAAGTATTTTAGACCCCCCTGCATACCTGGGATACCTGGATGAAGCTCCTGGTTCCTGGCTTCAGCCCCTCCCAGCTCTGGCTGTTTATGCTCATTTGGGGAAAGAACCAGCTGAGTGTGGAGGCCGAGAAGAGTATGGGAAGAAGGAAATTACGGGTTGTGGCCATTTATTTACATTATGACACCAACATACAGTTGAGGATGATAGAACTCACACAGCAGCACAGCGTGCTGGGCATCAGCCACGGGGACAGAGGACGGGGCGCAACACAGTTAGCACAGCCCACACCCCCCTTGGGAGCACATCGGTCTAACACATGCAGAAGAAATGCAATGTTGTGATCAGAGGGGTGAGCACAGCTGTGAGTGTCCCCACAGATGCAGCGACAGTGTGAGAGCAAGGGAGTGGGTGGCACAAATTCACACACATACACAGAAGGAGACGGACATGGACCTGTGCTCCAACGCCAGGGTCATCTTCCTGAAGGCTGCCCGGCTGCACCCGCAGGACAGAGGGCCACATTGCCTCCAGGACGCCCCCAGTGCTGGCCGGCCTCTGATTAGGAATGCCAGGCCCAGGAGGGTGCACAAAGAAAAGCACTAAGGGAGGACAGAGTACTGGAAAGGTTGGGGGGCCAGGTCACTTCCAAGTTTCCATGAGGGATCACAGGTGAGGATGGAGAAAAAGCCTGGAAATCAGTTACAGAAATCCTTGATAGGTAAAGTGTTAATTGCAGAGGAGGGAAACCTGGGCAAGCCGGGATCATGGTAAGACAGGAGGAACGCTATGGACCACAGGAGATGGGGTGTGGGCCCTGGCATGGGTCAGTGACAGCCATCTGAGTGTGGCAGCACCACCCAGCGGCAGAGCAGGCAGGACAGATGATCTCATCAATCACTACCCTACGTGTGGCAGAGTGAAAGTCAGGCATAAATGCCAAACGCTAATAAAACCTGCAGCTCAGCCAGCAAGGTGCTTAGAGCCGGGGGCCATCTTTTAATTAACGTCGGATCTGATCCAAGATGCTGCCAGAGTAGGTGGGCACGGGGAGGATCCCACCTGGGACCTGGCCTCCTCCCCTGCCCAGCTCCATCCCCAGGCCCTGCGCAGGGCCACACGCTGTTCCCCCAGGCGCTGCCGCCACCACCGTCACCTCCACCAGGCGGAGAATCTGCTCTCTCACCTGCTGAGATGTGCCAACCTGGCTCCTAGGAGGAAGTGGCCAAGCACACGTGGCTTTTCTATGTAGTGTGTGGGGGTTATTTCAGCAGGAACTTAGCAAAAATAGGATGCTGTTCTAGTTCCAATGTGCACCAGCATTTAGGAATGTGGTGCCTACGTCATACCCGTTATGGTGACCACTGCTAAGAATCACCTGCTGCCAAATCCCAGTGTGGGCAAGGATGGGGAGAAACAGGGAGTCTTCATGGCAGTAGGCAGGAATGGACAGTGATGCACCCACGTGGAAGATAGCATGGCAGGCAACTCTTCCGATTGCTTCTCTTCTTTAAAGATTTATTTTATTTTCTATTTGAAGGCTGAGTTATAGAGAAGAAAGATGGAGAAAGGAAGAGATCTTTCATCTGCTGGTTCACTCCCTAAATGATTGCGATGGCTGGAGCTGAGCCAGGAGCCAGGAGCCAGGAGCCAGGAGCCAGGAGCTCCCAAGTGGGTGTAGGGAACCAAGCACGTGGGCCATCTTCTGCTGCTTTCCCAGGCCATCAGGAGGGAGCTGACCTGGAAGTGGAGCAGCCAGGACAGGAAGAGGTGCCTACATGGGATGCTGGTGCTGCAGGCAAGGGTTTAGCATGCTAGGCTATGGTACTGGCTCCAGTTCCTCCAGTTATTAAGAACAGAAACAGCATGTGATCCAGCCAGCCCTCTTCTGGGTCCACACCCTCTAAAGTGAACGTCCAGTTTTGCATGAGATGTGTGTGTGGGTAGCAGCATTACCGACAGGGAGCTAACACGCAGCAGCAACCCGGAGGGCTGAGTGTGATGGGACACGATCGTGTCGGTGCAGACACCTGTTGCTGCATGAACAAGCCCAGAGAGCATGCGTCAGTGAGACAGCCAACACAAGGACAAATATCGCACGACCCCATCTAGAATAGCAGGAATCACAAATGTGGGAAATGCTGTGGCAGTTCCCAGAGGCCGACAAGAGGCGGGAATGGGGGATGCTGTTGACTGACTTTCAGTTTGATGGAATGAAGAGTTCTTGGGATGGTCACTGACAATGACTGTACAACATCAGGAATGTACTGAATGCCAACAAAAGTCACATTTCCAAATGGCTAAGATCACTGTAAGAAAAAATGCAGGGGAGGGGGTTTGTCTAAGATAAGACAAAAAATGGCTCGTAAGATTTAAAATCTAAAAATCTAGTATCTAAAATTGGCTTACGACCCACAGCTCTCAAGAGTAAGACTTGGTAAGACAAGCAACTGATTCGATGGCAGTGAAGGTGGTGGCACTCCAGCCTGCCGCGTTGGCTTCATGGAGTTTCCCACTCACACCTGTCGCTACAGGTGGCTGAGGATGCCACTGCAGCTCCCCCAGCCACATCCAGAGCAGCCGGTTGATGCAGGGCTGATGGCTGGGGCGGCCTGAGGTTGAGTTCAGTGTAAGTTGCAAGAGAGTCTTTGTTCCTTGGGGCCACAGAGCAGGCCTTACCTCTCTGCCAAGCGGCAGGCACAGCAACGCAGGGCCCTTGGCCAGGCCACAGTTCTCTCTGCTTGCATGTTCCTTCCATGTCTTCTGGCCTGCTTTTCTTGACCTGCTCACTAACTCCCCGCCACTGAGCACACAGCTTGGAGTTCCCTCATCCAGGAAGCCTATGCTGGCTCCTGGCGGGGGCCGGGTGTTCTGTGTAATGCACCCTTGGCCTGCTCTGTTTGTGCTGGTTGCATTCCCACCTGCTTCTCCCTGCATCTCAGGCCCCAGGATGTAGAGGGGCTCTATAAACACTCCCGAGATAACCCCAAGAACTGCTCAATCAATCAGAGAGAGCAGTTACAAAATTGGGCAAGTCTGGAGCGAGGCTGAGGCGGAATGACAGACAGGTGCAATGAGTGCGCGTGCCTCCTTCGCATTCCTGACAATCTCCAGCCCTACGCCGCGACGTGCGCTACCATCTCCCCCGTTTCATCAACACCCTCCACTTAGCCTTACTAACAAGACTCTTACTTAACTCACACACGTCACAACATGTGTCCCTGAAGACACAGGTCCTCTGTCTCGCCCCGGGCAGAGGCTGCCCACAGCACAGTTTTCCAGGGTTTCCAGGGAACCCTATTGCATCACTGATATGGACTCGCATTCTGAAGAAAAGTTTTATTAAAAACAATAAAGGGAAGCCCCCTCCCTCCTTTTTGTCTTGCCTGGAACACAGGCATGATACTTGCAAGCACAGCGGGAAACTCATGACCAAAGGCAACCATGAACCCTACAGGCTAAGGAGGGCAGACAAGCAAGGCTGCTGAGGGCTCTCTGGTCACGTGGGCAGCCCAGGGCTGACCGCTGTCTGGATTTCACATGGCACACAGGTCCCTAGCTGTTTCAACCTGACATGGTGTAACTAGCAGCCATAGCATTCCTAACCCAAGATGTTACCATGGAGGGCAGTAACTTAGAGAGGTCAACAGTAATAAAATAATCTTGGAAAAATCATAGAAAATCACACAGCTACCCAGAAAACAGAACAGGTCTGAATTTTCAAGGTGTGGAAGACATTACAGGATGTACAGACCAACAGAACTGTCAGTAAACCAACACACACACACATGTGTGCACACATACACACGTTATCAAAACTTGGGTTCGTGAGTCTCTAAAACAGGCAACAGGAGTCGAAAGCAAGAGAAAGCCGAGTGAGTTCATTAATAACTCATCTAAAGGGACCGTAAAACTCTTTGAATTTTTAACTAGTGGAGCAGCAGCCACAGAAAGAAGCCTGTTTTAAAAAACAAAAACCACCTTGTGTCTGCATTTCCCTCAAGCTCTTGGTTTTCACAATGTTGCACAGTGCAGCTGCAAGACTAATAGCTGCTGGGACGGCCACCCGGTGCAGGTGTCTTCATGAGCTCCGCACTCCTGGGGGGAGGCGGCCAGCTCGAAGCCCCAGGGCTCGGTCATTGCTATCGTCTGTGTGGTATGAACGTCAACGATCCGGTGCGGACATGAAAGGGAAAACAGGAAGCACGGGGCTGAGATACCAAAGCGATTTGCTCCACAGAAACAAGATAAATTTCCAAGGCTGGGAAGCAAGCTGAAACATCCAGCTCACTGATGGCTTTAAAAAAAAAAGAGTAAATATAAGAGTGGGCTTTTTAAAAAAATATTTATATATTTTTATTGGAAACTTAGATTGACAGAGAGAATGAGAGACAGAGAAAGATCTTGTGTCCACTGATTCACTCCCCAAGTGCAAATGAGCCAATCTGAAGCCAGGAGCCAGGAACTTCTTCCACGTCTCCTACATGAGTGCAAGGTCCCAAGGATTTGGGCCGTCCTCAACTGCTTTCCCAGACCACAAGCAAGGAGCTGGAAGGGAAGCGGAGCTGCCAGGATAAGCAGCAGCGTCCATATGGGATCCCTGTGCAAGGCCAGAACTTTAGCCTTTAGGCTACCATGCTGGGTCCATGATCGGGCACGGCCCTCAGAACATGTGCATCCCATGTTAGAGAACCTGGGGTCAAGTTCTGGCTGTTCCAATGTCAGCCTCCTGCCAACACACACATGACCCAAGTAGCTGGGCTCTTGCCATCACCACGGGAGACCTGGATGAGTCCCCAATTCCTGGCTTTGGCTTGGCCTGGCTGCAGCTGTTCCAAGCATTTAAAGGGTCAATCAGTAGTTGGCAGATCTCTATGCCTCTCAAGACCTTCTGAATATGGGCATGGGGAACTGATGGAGAGAAGACAGGTAGGACAGCACCACAGGCCTCACCAGTCAGGGCTTCCCTGAACAGCAACATTGGGCACAGGAAGAAATGGAACCTCAGAGATGTCACAGCTGATGTTACTATCAACAGTCTCAACATGCGACTTCTCTCCCAGCCCAGACCGGGTTCCTGCCCACACGGGGGCCGGGGAGGAGGGACACCGACCACCTTCCCGGGAGGCTGTGTTGGATTCCAGGTGAAGTCTACCTGCCTCTATTGAAAAGGGTCCCACTTTGAAGGTTTTGACTGCCTAGAAGCGGAGCTGATAGCTCCATTACTCCCTGAATGCTCACGCCGGGATCGGTCCACGCATGTTTCCCTGCCCGACGCCTGCAGGCACTCCCACTTAGCAGGGTGCTGTGGATGTGTCCTGGTGTGGTCACCATTCCAAGCAGCAGGGGACACATATTGAAGCAGGCCTGAGCCTGCCTACGAGCCCAGGCAGAAAACTCACTTGAAGCAAGTGCACAGAGCAAGCCCTGGGTCTGCACTTCTCTGGAGGCTGGGGCACCTGTGAACGTCCTCTGTCAAACATGCCACGAAATGCACATCTACACACACAGAGTCACACGTGTACACGCAGGCTGTGTATGCAATCACTGCCCATGATGAAAGACATAGATGCTTATTTATGCCTATACAAATATATGCACACATGTGTCTGTATGTAAACATGTTGGTAAGTGGCATATGTAAATGTCTTCTTAAAAAAGGCATATTTTTTTATTGGAAAGGCAGAGTGACACAGAGAGAGAGAGAGAGAGAGCGCGCGAGTGCCCTCATCCAGCCATTGGTTGAGTCCCCAGTGGCCACAATGAAGGGCACTGGTCCAGGGCAAGGCCAGGAGCTCCAGCCTGGTCGACCCACGTGGGAGGCAGAGGCCCAGCTACTTGGACCATCTTCTGCTGCTTTCCTGAACACATTAGCAGCAAGCTGGATGAGAAATGGAGCAGCCGGGACTTGAACCAGCACTCTGATTGGTGCTGGCCGCTCTAACTGTCATTCGTCACGGAACTCTGTTTTGTTTATTCCTGACAGATTATATGAAATCCAAGTTTTGTGGGAGCACTTTCTGGTGCTTGCTGGTTGGAAAGACATCAAGGAAAATAATCTGCTTCTAGAGAACAGTGTGTCTGATGGGATTTAATTCTGTTGATCCTGCTTGTTTATGAAGCTGGGCCCCAGGCTAGAAGACAGAAAGATAGCCTTGGCTTTCATGTGGATGCCAAGCCATCTCACAGCCACTGAGCTGAGCTGGTCTCCAGCCCCAGCCACCTACACCTCCAGGTACCACGCTCACTGACGTACCCTGCCCCACGGACAAACATTCACGGGGCACTGTGGGCTGTCAGTGAGTCGACAGGATGACTCCTGGATGCATGGAGGCAGGAAAGATGGCTACAACTCTGACATGGCATCTCGTATCAGAGTACCAAGTCTGAGCCCCAGCTCCTCTACTTCAGATGCAGCTTCCTATTAAAGTGCACTCTGGAAAGGCAGCAGACGGCGGCTCAAGTGCTCAGCTCTTTGGCACCCACATGCAAGACTCCTGGATCCCACGGAAGAGACTCATGCAGAGTTCTTGGATTCTGGTTGTGACCTGGCCCAGCCCTGCTGGGAGCGGACCAGCACACAGAAGATCTCCGTTTGTCTCTCTTTCAGATAAATTGAAAAGTTAGAGATATTATTTAATTTTTAAAAATACTACTTGGAACATACTTTTCATTTTTGTTGAAAAAGGGATCTTCACAAAGAAAGAAGCTGCCATCCTATCCCCTGAGTGCCTCTGATGGCTGCTCAAACCCCTGCTCTCCCTGGTTAGACTGTGCGTGCATGCCACCTCCAGTGTCATAGGGTAACTGTCCCAACTGCCTCCTATTAAGAAAATCTGGAGTGTGACTTTCTGGAAAAGGTACCAGCTAAGCTTTGCATCTGCTTGTCTGTTCTGCCTAAAAACCCTCCCTGGGCTCCACTGGCCTGAGATCACAGAGTTTCAAATGGTGGTCACTTGTTTACCCACTTCCAGGGACTGTTTGGCCTCACCTAAGAGACAATGCAAACCCATAGAGTACATGCCTCAGTCCATGTTAACCAAATTGAACAAAATGAAGCATTAACTAAACTGCACTCCAGGTCTCCCACCTTTCAAGCCCTGCCCAAGTGTCTTCCTGAAAAATGAGATGCCAAATGCCAGGAGCTATGGAATGGAGGAGGATGAAATGTCTTTCTGAACACTTGCTATTTTTTGGTTGCTCTATTTCACATTTCCAAATGTAATCCTTTCCAAACACCACAGGGTGGAGATAGGACCAGTGTGTGCATTTTAGAGATAAGAAAGCCAAATTCTAGAGAGGTTAAGTAACTTGCTCTAGGTCACACAACATTTTAAACCAGTATGTGTTAAGTACCAACTTTCTGCTCTTTCCCCTGGTCTCAGCTCAACTGGAGCCCTGACCACCACCATTTACCCAGTGGGAAAAGGAATCCTAATTGTTGGCTGAATTGTGATGTGCTGAGATCAACAGGCATCCGCGAGCAGGGAGGAAGCCAGAGAAAGGCAGACAGGGTCCTGGTTGTTTCCTTAACAAGGAGGAGAGAGCACAGAAGTGCAGAGGTCCAAGCTGGGGCAAGTTGTGGGCAGATACGGGCAGTGAGAGGAGACACAATCTAGTAGGAGAGTTTCTCAGAGTGGCAGCTCCAAACCCATCTTCTCCCATCAGCAGTGCCCAGGGAAGCCAACTGGTAGGAGTCCGCTGCCTCCTTCTCGTTGGGTCATCCAACATGGGTTAGCGAGTAGGGGACTCAGGGCTCTTCTATTCCCAAGTCACCTGCTCTGGACTCTCAGATACATGCACACCCTACGAATGGATCAATGTTGTGATCAATGATACAGCAGGCTGGGACTTGGCCTCTGCAATCCAGAACTTTCTACCTGGTGCCTGGGGAAACACCTGATGGAAGGAAGGATGGGAGGCAAAGTGGGCAGCAGTGGGGAGAGGAAGGGAGGGAAGGACAGAGAGCGTCGTGCAAAGGGAACAAACAGCATCTGGACCTGCAGGGAACCCTATGTACTCCCACAACACCATCCACCTTTAAACCTTCCTCATGAGTTCTGGCCAAGCCCAGGCTGTACACACAGGTGCTGCAGTGTTCTCAGTCTACAAGCCCTGACTTCTGAAGTTAGTTAGGCAATAACACGGATACGGTGGATGAATGGCAGTGAAATGTAAAGTGGCAGGTGCTACAGGTCAGCACTGTCAGAAGGGAGCTGCCCCCGGGATGTGGCAGTCCTAGGAAGTTCTGCAGGGAGCTGAGGTTTCAATGCATCCCAACCATTGGGAGTTAATTGTTCCATGACAGTGGAATCAGATCTGACGGGGGTTCCTACTATTGGCATGCGGAAAGCTGTATCCAGGAGGTCTGGGGCGCTGGGCGGACCATGGCTCTGCCAGATGAAGTGGCCACCAATCCTCCTCTGTGCTCATGAGCTTTAATTACACATCAGTGGCAATGTAACTCATTTTTTGAGTTGGTACCAACATGTTTAAGGTAGGCGTTGTGCAGTATGGCGAGTCAAGCAACCATAAGCTTGGTTCAATTCTCAATGACTACACATTAGCTCCTCTTCCTTGATAATGTGCCTGGGAGGTAACAGATGGTAACTTGAGTATCTGGGTTCCTGTCGTCAATATGTGAGATCTGAATGGAGTTTGTGGCTCCTGGCTGCAGCCTGTTCTAATACCCGCTGTTGTGGGCATTTGGGGAGTGACCCAGCAGATGAAAGATCTCTCTGTGTCTCTGTCTTTGCACTATGCCTTTAACATAAATCTTTAAAACACATACACATGTTCTCTTTGTGTAAGGCATCACAACGAGAAGAACTTTTTTTTTTCCTTTTACCATTTTAGCAAAAAAAAAAAAAAAATCATCTGACTTATAACTTGACCCAACACCAGAAGCACGGTAATGGGGAACGTCCTATCAACCTCAAGAGCCCGGACAGCATTGAACTATCAGCCGGTCCAGGCTGCTCAAGGGGCCAGCTGCCAAGTGGCAGGCCATGTGGAGACAGGAATCACAAGGCTCGTGGTAACAGAAGAGGCCCGAGATCTCACGGTAGCAGGTGGAACATGATTTAAGAAGGAGTAGGATGTCCCACGCTCTTGGCTGTCTCATGGCTGTCCCTTTGCTCACTGCTGACTACCTCGGGTAGGTGGGGATGGACTAAGACGGCGCCCGTGGGAGCTCTCCCCGGGTGTCCATGACGCTGGCTGTGACTGCCGTGCCTCATTCAGCTGCAGAACAGGTGCAAGTCACTTGACCTGGGATCAGCCACAGCACCAAAGTACTTCAAAAAGGCTCATGGATACAGAACTAAGAGAGAGGGTTAGGACCAAACCTTTGGCCTCATCACTTAAGACACTAGCGTGATACTGTAATGGTTAAGGTCCAGCGTGATACTGTAATGGTTAAGGTCCTCACCTTGAACGCGCTGGGATCCCATATGGGCGCCGGTTCTAATCCCTGAAGCTCCACTTCCCATCCAGCTCCCTGCTTGTGGCCTGGGAAAGCAGTTGAGGACTGCCCAAAACCTTGGGACCCTGCACCCACGTGGGAGACCCAGAAAGAAGTTCCTGGTTCCTGGCTTCAAATCGACACAGCACCAGTCACTGCAGCCACTTAGGGAGTGAATCATTGGACGGAAGATCTTCCTCTCTGTCTCTCCTCCTCTTTGTACATCTGCCTTTCCAATAAAATAAATAAATCTTTAAAAAAAAAGACACTAGGTATCCCACATCAGAAGGTGTGGCTTCTCATGCCCGACTCCAGCCTCCGCCCCACTCATGGGCAGCCCCGGGAGGCGGCAGGTGGCTGATGGCTCAAGTGGTTGAATCCCTGTCACCTACATGGTAATAGGTGTCCCTGAGCCCTAACTTCAGCCCTCAGCCCCATCCAGGGTCACTGTGGGCACATGGGCAGTGAATCAAGGAGGGCTGCACTCTGTCTTTCTACCTCTCAAATGAAATCTTGAACTTTTATTATTATTATTGGTTTTGCTCTATTTGCACAAGGGCTTTTTGAAAATTTTCATGGAAAATGAATATAAAGAAAAAATTGTGCTTAGATTTCTAGTATTTTTTTAAAAACACTAAAATAAATGCCCTTTAATTCCATCCTCCCATGAGCTCTTTCGAGGAACCTCAATACTTCCAAGTGGAACTACTGGACCAACGGGATCTTCGGAAGAGCCGGACCCCCACCTCTGCCTCATGTTTTCCAGTGTTTTCCCTTTGCACGTGGGGTGACACAGAACATGTGCAGACCTGGAGGCCCCTGCAAGTCAGGCCCCACCTCCCTTCCTTGCTCACCCCACAGTCTAGTCACGTGGATTCTTCTACCATGCTCATTCCAACCTCAGGGCCTTGGAATCTCTCCTAGCACTCTCTCCTTGTCTTTAGCACATTCCTTTTTAAAGCTTAATTTTATTTTTATTTGAAAGGCAGAGTTACAGAGAGAGAAGGAGAGACAGAGGGAGAGAGGAAGAGAGAGAGATTGTTCCAGCTACTGGTTCACGTCCCAAATGGCCCCAATGGCTGCAGCAAAGCCAGGAGCTAGGAGTTGCTTCTGGGTCTCCTACATGGGTGCAGGGGCCCAAGGACCTCAGCCATCCTCTGCTGCTTTCCTAGGCCATAAGCAGGGAGCTGGGTTGGAAGCAGAACAGATGGGACTAGAACCAGTAACCATGAGGTTGCCAGCACTCAGCAGCTTAGCCTCTGACACCAAGCAGCAGCTCCTCTCCAGCACAGTTTGAACTGAGTGCTTCCTGCAGGATGTTTTGTTTGCTTTTGCTAATAGGGTTCGGTGCCTGCCCAGTGACTACACGGAGCCAGAGGTTGCTCCAGCTGCCTGCCACACAGCCATGCATAAAGGCATCCCTGCCTTTCTTTGAACCTTTTCTCTTGTAGGGGGAGACAGGAGAAACCAAATCAAGAGTGACAGTTTATGGTGGGGTGCTGAGGCAGGGCTGGAGAGAGGCTCCGTGGGAGCTGTTCCTGATGGGATGGTCAGCAGAGCCTCACCACCGTGGGGTCCTGCACCAAACCATCAGCCCTGCCTGGGGAAGGGAGCTCTGTGTCTGTTTCTCTTAGGGAGCCAAGCCCAGGTTCATTTTCTCCCCACTCCATGACAATTACAGCCAAGATGCCCAATTCAATGCCATTCTGTCAAAGGGTGGCAGCAAACAGGCTCGGTGTTTGCCCCAGGATGCCTCACCTGGAGAAACGGCCGGATCTTTTCCAAATCACAGCAGGGAACACACTGCAATGGACCCACAACAAAGTCTGGCCCCACTTCTCGGCCCCTCGGCCCCTGCCCACCCTCGCAGCTTGCTCAGACTCTCAGAACACGCAGCCAGAGCTTTTCCCAGCAATGGCAGATGAGCCACAGAAGCCACAGTGAGGAGAGAGGCAGAGCCCAGGGCTGCCCGGAAGTTTCTGCCGGTCTGGTCCCAGCTGCATGGATGGCTGCGAGGTTGCATCCTTCTGACGTCCTGTCGTGGGGTGGACAGTGTCGGACAGCCCTGGCTGCTGCCCCTTGGGATTCACCCTCACATCCCCCACCTGCTCCCAGTGACTTAGCGCTGGGTTCACCGGAGGATGCTCATTCCAGTAGCACATGGGACTCCTCTTAGGGAACACTTTCATTTCAGGGTTCCTTTGGCCTGGGAACTTACTCCAGGGACTGTGCCCTGGTGGAGATCTTCTTCCTCAGGTCCCCTTCCTCGGCCTCTTCTCCCAGGGGCCAGGCCTGTGTCGCAGGCTGCCAACTCAGACTCCCTCCCTTTGATCCTTAACAGGCATTCCGCACCCCCCACCACCATCCCTGCAAATCTCTCACATGTTTAAGCCCTTTTCTGGGCACCTACTTATCAGAGGACCTGAACAAATTCACCAAAGTCATGGCTTGCAGGGCCTCATTTGCACTTGGACCTGGCCCGGTGCCTCTGCAAGAACAGCCCTGAAAGCGTTCGATTCCTTGCGGCCTCAGTCCACAGTACACGCTCAGTGCCTGTGTGTGAAACGCCTGCTGTTGGCGTGTGCGCCCTGCGCTTCCCAGGCGGGCGCGGCTGACACACACGTCTACACCCTGCACATGAGTAAACTTGTCAGATGTTACAGAGAGCATATAATGTAGCTGTAATTCATTTTAATGATGTTAAAAACAGCAGCCAGCACCGTTTAGCACTTTCTACATGCCAGGTACTGTTTTTATATGTGTTGCTCATTTTCAGAAAAATCTTTAAATAGAAAAAAAAAAGAAAAAAGAAACCTGTTGTAACTTTAAGAAAAAACCCTTCAGTGGCATGACTTCTCAGGGAAACCAAGGAACCAAGAGCATGAGTGTGCAGTGAAAATCACCCTGTGTATTATGCTAAAAAAAAATCATTTATTTGAAAAGCAGGGAAGCAGAGAGAGAGAGATCTTTCATCTCTTGGCCCACTCCCCAAATGTCCACAATAGCTAGGGCTTGGACAGGAGCTAGGGCCGTCATCCTGGTCTCGCACGTGGGGGGCAGGTGTGCAACCCCTCGGGTCATCTGCTGTATCCCAGGCACATTAGCAGGACGCTGGATCAGAAACAGAGCGGCTGGGACCCAAACCAGCACTCAGACACGCCATGATTCAGGTATTGCAGCAGCCCAACATGCTATGTCACAAAGCTGGAAACTTGTTCTTGGCTTTATAGGGGCTGACCCAGAAGAGGGACTGGACAGCAACACCACACCTGGCCCCCAGGTCACCGGGCAAGGAGACCAGCCTGCACTGAGCCCCTCCACGCCCAGCATCATTGAACAGAAGACCGGACAATGAGTAAGGAAGTGTACCAGCTGAGACACCTACTCAAGCAGGCCATGCCATTAACACAGCCATCAGCCAGGGCAGGGAGGAGAGAACCAACATCCGATTTACAGAGCCATCTCCATCTTCAAACAACCAAGGCAAAGGGAATGCCTACGCCCTGTTCCATTCTTTCAAAGTGCAGTGATGTCCGACTGGCCCTTTACCTGCCACAACAGCCGGTGTGGGTCTCCCCTCACCCCCTTCCACACCTTTCCCTGGGAACCTACCCAGCCCACATTACCACCTCGTGTTTCTCCTCTTCTCCTCACAACCTGTTTATTGTTCTGGAGGGTGACATCCTGGGAGGAAAAGCTGAGGCTCTCCCTCCTTGTCTGAGTCTGGGACATCAGAGGGGCTGCTCCCAGCCCTCCCTGCCGGGAAGATCCTAGTGGAAGGGGTTAACTGTTCTCTCTGGCGCCCTCTGCCCTAGTCTTCCAGGTGCCTGTGTTCATGCTATGCGTGTCCCTTCCTCGTCACACCTGAGCATTCTCGACGACCGGGCATGCTTGGAAGCATCTCCCTGTTGAAGCCTGTCTACTTCACACACCTGCTGCTCCTCTCCCCTTCTGATACAGGACAGGCAGGCAGCCAGGTTAGCACCTGCTGAGCTAGAGGAGGTACCGTGTCATTCGGTTCTCCTACTTGACCAAACTGCCCCCTTTCCCGGCATGCCTCTGCTTCATCGCGGACTTGCAGAGGAAGTGTTGTGGGGACATGTATATTAACTCCTACATTTTGAGGCAGTCTTGTAAAACTCCGGGGTGGCTTCATGTCTGTGAAAGTACCCTTGCTACCTTTCATAAAATGAGGTGCAGATTCCCCTCCTCTACTCCTTCCTCTTTTGGGGCCCACCACCCACCTGTGACATTTATCTGTGTGTGGAGAAGCACATGCCCGTATGTGTGCGTGTGTGTGTTTGCTTTTGAATAAAAATTACTTTATACATGTAGGTGTTTGACAAGGAACTGGAGTGAGAATGAAAGCCCCCTTCACCCCCACAACAATTCCAGGTCTCTAAGCTGCTCAGCACTGAAGAATCAATGCCCTGCCCTGGATCACATACGTGCGTGATTTTGGGAGGCCCACAGCAAGGGTTCAAATCTTCCTGTTGGCTGATGAACTTGTCTTGAGGAAATACTACCTGCCATCCTGGCAGAACAAGGAAATAAGGCAGGAAAGCCACTCCCCACTCGACAGAGTGCAGCCTGGGGGACAGGCAGGAGAGAGTGTGGGCCAGCCACACCTGTTCTGGGTCCTGGTCCCTGCTGTGTCACTGCAGAGCTGCTGTCCCGGCTCAGAGCAGAGCTCATAGCAGGTGTGTGATAAGCACATGATGAAAGAACAGGCAAAACACAAAGAAAGCCTGGCCAAGAGAGGAGAAGGGGAAGACGCAAGAACAAGATGTGCATGGACATCTGTGGCCTGAAGGAGCGGGGTGGCAGGCCATGCCTTGGCCCAATTGTACTGCTTTCAAGTTCAAGTGAGAAGAGGCATGCTATAGCCATAGGTTGGTTCTCCATTTTGAAATGTGACCTGTCTGGATGGGAGAAGAGATCTTACACACACACACACATATACACACACACAGAGCGAGTGGTGGCACAGACTTATGTCCACTCCAGTGTGGGTGAGGATGCTGCCGGGGCCTCAGCTAACCACTGAGGGCCCCTATGTCTCTCTGCATGCAAAATGGTGGAGTCACTGCTGATTTCCAAAGTAAGCGGCCATCCCTACACTGTCTGGGGACCAAGCCCCGGAGAGACAGATGACCTTCATTCAGCAGACAGCTGGATCCAGAAGCAGGGGCAGACAGGCTGGTACCACTGCAGGCTGTCTCCACTAGGATGGCCCCCGCCAACGTTGCCATCTTCTTGCTCACTTGACCCACACTTGGCTCCTGAGAAAGCCATGCCTCAGGAGAGTTGGTGGCAGCACATCTTGACTTCCTAAAAGGGCTTGATGATGGGTTTGGGTACTAAGAACTGTGGTTTCCAAGCAACCAAAGAACAAATCTCCAATTACAGCTCCTCATTTTACAGCACAGTCGCTCTAGATCAGCATATAATGAAGTTGGCCAAAGCTTCACCTCCCTGGAATTACTTGAGTCCACCAAGGCCCTCTTCACCACGGAAGGGAGGAATGTCTTAGCCTAAGCCATGCCTCACGGGGGACCCCCAATCTTGCATTAATGGGGTACATTAGTTGGCTGGAAGAATCCAATCAGCCAGGTAGTGACCCAGTCATCTGTGGACCAACAGGTCACTTGGTGTGTTCCAGGCTTTATTTTAAAATTTAAAAATTTCCCGTGAAGAGGAAATAGTGCTCTCTGGCCCGCGTATCTTACATCTGTCCGGATCTGAATGTACACAGTCGCCACTTAGTGTCTAGTCTTTCACTGCCATGGCCATGGTTAGCCTGAGGAGCTTGGAGCTAGGCCAGTACTGGTCCCTTAATCCTCTCCAGCCCCTCTCTCTCCACCAGGCCCAAACACTCCAACAGGCCTCCTTTGTTCTGTTTTACCCTGGCTGTAACAGTCTGCTGACTCATGCCTACCTAAAATTGTAAGGTACTCATTGTCAAGGGCATAATAGCACCAGGCTTCCCAATTTAAGAAAAGGAAAGAAAAGAAAAAAGAAAAGAAAAGAAAGGAAATGAAACCTAATGACACCTGGTTTACCAGCTGGAACCTTCTTGATTTAGAGGGCTGGCTAATGTAACCTGAGCACCTGCTCTTTCTGCCAGCCCGGCCCTTTTCATTGGCTCCACTAGTTTTTAGCTTCACAAAGACCTCTTGCTGTGGAATCCCCTCCTTCACCCCCCACCATCTCCTGGCCAAAGTGGCACTTTCTTAGCTTCTACCATGCCACCACCACCCAAAACCCTAGCCCCTTACAACAAGTTTCTGCTAAGCCCAGGTGCTTCCGGGGTCATTGCCTTGAGAACTTTGCTATGGGCTAGTGGCTACAACTGCCATGTGATCGATCATCCCACAAACCTCGATTTAGTGGGACACAGCTGTTGACAAGGTATTCTCCCAGCTTGGGGGGGGTTGGCTCCCCACGCTCAGGCAGATGTTTAAATGCCAAAGATGTATTGTGTTAATGTTAAATGGATTACGGTAGGTTACTACACTAAGGATGGAGCTTCAGTGCTGGAAGGCCAAGCCTTGGAGGGAGAAGGGATTGCATTAGGTCTGGGGGATGGGGGGGATGAGGGCGGGGTAAAAGGCGGAGGAGGGGGAGGCAGCCTGATGATGGAGTCATGATGATTCTATCTGTGTGTAAGGAGAAACCACACAGAGGATATAAGACACGCAAGCTCTTGTGTTTCTCTGCTTCCTGGCTCCCTTGAGACTGTCCCCTGCATCTTCCAACCTCACCAGCTGCCTGGACCAATAGCCTGGCCAATTGTGGACAGGCAACCTATAGAAGTGTAAGCTGAAACGCAGCCTCCTTCCTAAGCAGGTCTCTGAAGGTGACTGGCACAGATGCTGTATTTGCCAGTATGGCAGGTGCATTCTAACACTTCCTGCTGGAGGTACCAGGCAATCGGGGACAGGACACAGCTGAGCTAGTCCTGAGTGCGCACAGTCCCAGGGGGATAGACACTTTCAGAAAACAGAAACCTCCTCCTCAGGGACTGCTAAAGGATCATGGAGGTCTGTGAGGGCAGCTACGAGGCCATGCTACAAGGTGCCAGCCAGCTCCAGTGAGGGAACCGCAAGTCTGAACCCAAAGGAATTGTCCAGCCCTACACATGTACACTGTGCATTCTGTGGTCTGCCTAAGAGAACCGGGTCAATTCCCTTCCAAGCCCAGGCATCAAAGAACCTGCCACCGAGCCAGGCAGGAAATTAGATATGAGCCCTTGGCTCTCCTCCTGCCATGAGACTGATGCCAGGCTGCTCTACATCTGTGTGTTCCTGAACCACTGTGGATGCCACCCCATGCCCATGCTCTGGCCCTGGCCCAAGCCTCCAGCAGCCCTGAGTTATTTATGATGCATTCTCTCCCAGGCAGGTCCTATGGTGCTACCACATGTTCCCTCTCACTACATCAGCCCCAATCTGGAAAGAACTGGAAAATACAGATGGGCTAGGATCCTGCTGTGGGGAGATGTGTTTACCAACAGTAGGCCAGGGCCATACCCTGGCAGATGCCAGATGGCAGAGTGGAAGTCAGCTCTGTGTCCACCCCAGACACATGCTCGAACCCTGAGGGAGCCATGGTCACGGCTTCCATTCTTTGCCCCCTGCCATGCCCCGCCTGCACCTCCACTCCTGACACTTCCCGAATGTTCACCATGCAGCGCTGAGCAAACCTGGGAGACTGGCTGAGGACGGCTGTATCCGCCGAAAGAGGAGATGGCTGACCGCTATTTACTGGGCAATTTCCAACCACATGACGCACTCAGGGTCCCATTCCCTTCCTACAGTCATGGTCCTCTTGCTTTCCAATTCAAGAGGCAGAGAAGACAGACAGAATGAGAGATCTCATCTACACTCAGCAGATACTCAGTGACCGAGGCTGAAGGCAGCAGCCAGGAACTCAACCCAGGTCTCCCAGGAAGATGGCAGGAACCCAATTACTGGCACAATGGCTACTGCCTCCCGGGGTGCATATCAGCTGCAAGCCCAAGTCAGGAATGGAGCCTGGGGTTCAAACCCAGGTACTCTGACATGGTACCTGAACATCTGACCACTAGGTCAGATCTTTGTGTCATTCTATCAGTGGTTTGGAGATCTGAGGTCACCTATCCAAGGTGACAGTCCGGAGCAAAACAAGGACTGCAACGCTCACCTGGCAGCCTCCAAGCACAGCTTCAGGACATGGAGGGGGTCTTAGCTTTGAAGCTGACTTTTGCGGTTTACTGTTCTGTGATCTCTCACAACTTCATTTTTCTCTTACACAACATTGGGTCCTCTTGTCTGTCTGTATCTCTAGGGGGCTGCAAGGATGGACTAAGGTCAGGGGTGGCTCTATTGTTAGGATCTTGGATGAGGTCTGAACAAACACACACTCAGGCTTCAGGGTTTGATAAAACTTGAAAGAACAGGGTCCGGTACGGTAGCATAGTGGCTAAAGTCCTTGCCTTGCATGTGCCGGGATCCCATATTGGTGCTGGTTCTAATCCTGGAAGGCCCACTTCCCATCCAGCTCCCTGCTTGTAGCCTGGGAAAGCCATCGAGGACGGCCCAAAGCCTTGGAACTCTGCACCCGTGTAGGAGACCCAGAGGAAGCTCCAGGTCCCCGGCTTCAGGTTGGCACAGCTCCAGCCGTTGTGACCGCTTGGGGAGTGAATCAACAGATGGAAGATCTTCCCCTCTGTCTCTCCTCCTCTCTGTGTATCTGACTTTCTAATAAAAATCAAATCTTTAAAAACTTGAAAGAACAATCCCAACATCCTCATCAAGCCACACACACTCTAGTCACCTTCTAATCCAGAGAGGGAAACCTCAGGTCTCATTTAGGCTTAGCAACAAGAGAGGAGAGTAGGACGGCAGGGAGCTACATCTTTGAAAGCAAACTGGCTTAGACAATTGCAAACTGCAACAGGGAATGGCATACTGGCTCCAACAGTGGCCTCCTCCCATCCCCAAGTCATGCCATCCAAGATCTCAGAAGCTGACTTTACCTGGAAGTAAGCGTCCCTGCAGACGTCATAAGGAAAGGCGAGATGCAATTAGGATGGTTCCTAAACCCAGTGGCTGGGAGGACACCATGAAGCCCACACAGAGGCAGAAGGCGGGCTGCAGGGAGGCCCTCAGAAGTCAAGGAAGAGATGAGGGTTGCTGGTAGGCAGAAGCAATCCTCTCCCGGAACCTTCCGGGGCAGACTGGTTCTCCAGACACTCGGGTTTCAGACTTGTTGAGACAGATGGATTTCTGTTGTTCTAAGTGACCCAGTGACATGGGGGCTCTGTTGTGCAAGCCCTGGGAGACTCGCACACTGCACGAGGAGATGTGGAAGATGCTGACCCCGGGGCCAGGCTTCATGCTCGCTGTCTCACACTCCCTTGTTCTCAACAAACACGCACGGAGCGTCAGCCAAGGCCCTGAGCACCTTTGCGCAGCCAGGAGAAAGTTCTGTTCCCAGTTACGGTGGTGACTGCAGATGCTTCCCACCCCAGCTCTTCCAGGCGATGAACCCATGGCCCGTGCCAGCAACATGCTCCACTCATCTTCCTGCCTGACTGTAAATAACCCCATTTCCAAGGCAAATGTGTCGTGCACCCGCCCACATACAATCCTATTTTATACACCCCCTCCTGCCTCTCTGTCAAACAGGGAAGTAGGGCTCGGGACAAAAATAGGACCCCTTTCCCTGCCCCCCAAGAGCAGAAGCTCTGAGGGGGTAGGGTGCTTATGAGGAGGGGGCACCTGGAACATTCCTCAGTGACTTGGTGGGGGGAGCGGGGATCATATTGCAATTTACAAATCTTGCTTAGAGTTCTTCTCCCTAGTTGGGTTAGAAGTGGGGATATGAGAGACACAGTGGACAAGGTCCTGGTGGACAAGGTCCCGAAGGCAGCCTCTGGGTAGAGATGATCCCGCATCTTTAGGGTATGGCGCAGCAGACCTGCTCTACTGTCAGCTTCCAGGGACAAGAACCTGTCAAATAGCGTGTGGCCAGCAGGTACCACTTGTCATTATTTTGTTTAAGAAAAAAAAACACCCAAAAATTTCAAGGAAATTCCCCTGCATGAAGTGGACTTCCTAGGGGCATTCGCTCGGTGCAAGGCATAAGACATCTACACTCCCTAGGGTGCCTGGGTTCAAATCCCAGCTCTGCTTCTGATTCAGCTTCCTGCTGATGGCTCACATTGGTGGATCCCTGCTGTGTGTCGGGGACCTGGATAGATTTCAAGGCTCTTGGCTTCAGCCTAGTCCAGCCTGAACAGTTACAGGCATTGGGAGAGAAAGAACCAGCAGATGAAGTATCGATCAATCTCTCTCAAGTAAAAACAAGTTCTTACAAGTCTTTATCAGAAGCTGGACTATTTAGGGTCCTACAGTTGCTTCCTGTTCCCTAACTCCTTCCTTACTGCATGCCGGAGCACTGAAAGCCAGCAAACAGGATCTACAGGGTAAAGACGGTTTTTTAAGGTAGCAAAAAGGCAAGGTCATAGAGATCCCAACTCGGTCCAGCTGAGCTCACCTCTGTAAACACATGCTACTGACCCCAAAGTCAAGCCTTTCACCCACATCCCCAACCCTGCTGCCTCGGCTGGCTCTCCTCTGACGTCCCATGAGCCCCTTCCCTCGGGCAGCGCGATGATCAGGCGCTTTCGTGGCATGGGGAGGTTCATTAGTTTTGAAGGTTCCCATTGGTCTAATGTTGATTGTCTCCCTGACACTGAGTATTCCTTTGTTGGTCATGGGCTCCTGGCATTTGGTAAGTCTGGAAGCCTTTAACCGCATCCCTTGACCGGAAACCAGCCCTTTCTTTGCTCCAAGTAGCATGCTGGGCTCTTTACTCCCTACTTCCTGCATCCCTAACCTGATCCAACCCCTCTGTGAAGCAGTGCTCCTGCCACCTCGCAGCAGGTGGCTGCCCCATCTTTGCTGGCTGCCTTCATGCTTTGCCTGGCCCTAAGAGAGCTCTCTCATGGGAGAATAAAGCCACATCAGCCCCTGGAGGATTTCTGAAGATTGTTCAGCACTGAGCTACTTCCTTAGATGCAGGGGTGTAGCAAGTGAATCCTCTGCCTGCAACAGCAGCATCCCAGATGGTTGCTAGTTCGAGTCCCTGGTGCTCTAGTCCCGATCCAGCCCCTTGCTAACGGCTTGGGAAAGAAGCGGAGGATGGCCTAAGTGCTTGGACACTTGGACTCACATGGAAAAACAAGAAAAAACTGCAGGCTTCTGGCTTTGGAAGGACCCAGCTCTGGCCATTGCAGCCATTTGGGGAGTGAACCAGCAGCTGGGAGATGCCTGGCGCTCCTCTTACTGCCTTGTAAATAAAAACAAAGAAATCTTAAAAACAGTAAGATGGAGATGGGGAGGAGCCAACTGTGAGCAAGGCAAGTGCTGCGGTCCAGGCGTGGTTTATCGCCAGCAAAACTCATGTGCTTTCTTTCCTAACAACACGGAGTTGAGAACTGGTGGAACTTCTAGAAGATGACTAGGGTGGCCATGGGGGGGATGGGGGAAAGGGCTCTAGACTTATAACCAAATCATGTCTTTCTTAAGAGATCAGGTAGGGTCTCTTGCGGAGTGACAGGGATGTCCTGGGACTGCAGTAGGTGGCTGTGAGAAGGGCTGTCATGAGCCAAGGGTCCCCTGATGGTTTGGCCTTCCCCGTGCAGACCTGCTTACAACTCACAGGCACGTGCCTGCCACATGAGGCCACCAGCCACCAGGCCTTCCCTGAAATCCAGGCTGAGGTGAGGGCCATGTTTTTGGATCTCCAGATGGTAAGTTACATAAACTTCTTTTCTTGTAAATGATCTAATCGCAGGTATTTTGTCAGAGCAAGAGTAAATGCACTAAGAGGCCACACAGCAGGAGCTGGGGAGACTATCCGTTTATTTTTCTGTTCCTGTAGAGTGGGGCACTAGAGCTTCTGTGTCCCCAGAGAGCGTACTGCTTCCGCTCGTTCTCCAGACCAGGCTCATGGCAGGGCGGGTGGGATCTCCAACTGTGAGCGAAAGTCTACCCTGGCTGCCCATGATCAAGTTCTCAGACCACACAGCTCTGTTACCGAGGAATAGAGTGGCAGCCCACGAAAACACAGTGACCGCCAGCTGGGCCACCACAGGCTCCGCACTGCAGACAGCCTGAAACCTCCTGTCCCTGCAAAGAGATGATCCAAAAAACCCTTACTCTGAAGAAAACAATGTCTTCCTCAAACTCACGACCCATTTACTTGCAGAGTTAGTGGGAATTGGAGCCGAAGAAGGAAAGTTGCCAGATCCTTGCAGGTCAAGACCCTGTCATCACTTAGCCACATCAAAAGCAAAACCTGTGTGTCCATCACTGGCAGGCATTTCCACAAGCCCAGTGGTTCTTAGAGTGGGGTCCCCAGATCCCAGTATCAGCATTCCGTAAGCTTCTGAGAAAAGCCAATCATCGGGCCCGGCACAGTAACCTAGCGGCTCAAACCCTTGCCTTGCATGCACTAGAACCCCATATGGGGGCCAATTCTAATCCCGGTGGCCACACTTCCCTTCCAGCTCCCTGCTTGTGGCCTGGGAAAGCCATCGAGGACAGACCAATGCCTTGGGACCCTGCACCCAAGTGGGAGACCTGGAAGAGGCTCCTGGCTCCTGGCTCCTGGCTTTGGAGCAGTGCAGCTCCAGCTGTTGTGGCTACTTAAGGAGTGAATCAACAGATGGAAGATCTTCCTCTCTGTCTCTCCTCCTCTCTGTGTATCTGACTTTCCAAAAAAAATCTTATCCAACTGTCTGATAATGACCTGAGAAAGCAGTAGAGGATGGCCCAGGTGCTTGGGTCCCTACACCCACACGGAAGACCACAGAAGTAGCCGTGGCTCCCAGCTTCAGACTGGCCCAGCTCCAGCACTGTGCCATTTGGGGGGTGAACCAGCAAATGGAATCTCTCTGTCTCTCTAACTCTGCCTTTCAATTTAAAAATATTGTTTAAAGAATCCCGTCGGCCCCATCTCAGACCTGCTGATTGAGCACCCCATGGTGATGACCCCAGACACTTCAGTTTAGGAACCACTGCACTGGATCAATACTTACAATTGCAAACAACAACAGCAAATGCACACGTAGTGTTTCCTGTGTGACAGGTGCTGTTTTTCGTGCTTCACATTTTTCTCAAAGATTTCTAGGCCACAGCGCCGACCCCTGTGTATGTTACTCCAACGCTCTACGCACACTCACTGCAACTCGGTAATGTAGGTGTCGTGATCACCTCTCGCTTTACAGAGAAGAAATTCAAGGCGCAGAGAAGCAGGGTCACTTTCACAGGGTATTCTGACCACTTCTTTCTCACCCCGTAGGTAAGGCACGGGTCTGGTTCCTGAACGCCCATCACTGGACGGATGAGATGGGCAGCACTTCACTCCCAGCCCAGGGCGTGGGCGTCGCTTGTGAGGCAGGGCCACTCAGGGGTTGCGCCTGGTAACAGGAGGGGCTGTGCAGGGTAGACGCTGCCAGGGACAAAAGTGTGAGGTGACCATTGCTCACCATAATGCAGGGGGCAAAGACGGAGCAGGATGATAGGGGATCCACCTGGGCAGAAAGCCCTGCCTGCTGGGTGGGGAGTACCCGGACAGGGGACCTCTCAGCTAGGCCTGGAGGGTGCTGGGAGGCTCCAGGATGTCAGGGCAGCACCAGCAATTCCAGGCCTTATATGCATACACAGGAAGTGACATCAGACCTTGCAATGTACGCACACGTCGGAGGTGACAGAGATGGCAGCTGTTCCAGAGGCTGGGCCCTAGGTTCAATCTTCTAATCTGCTACCACCTTTTCATCAACTCACACTGTGCCTCCTTCAGAATTGTCTGGTGCACCTGTTAGACCCGCCATGATCCCTCTTGGCCCAGTGCACCCTTGGCAAGCAGGCTTGGCGAGCGAGGCTGTGCGGTGTAAGGTGAGCACTCTTCCTCTGCCAAGTAAAGGCTCCCTGAGAGGGTGCCTGCTGGCTACACACGCCCACGGAAAATCAGTCAGGACAGGAACACGTGCACACTTGGGCATCTGCTCAGCAAACAATACTGGCTTTTTCTGCCAGGATGGTGCCAGGAACCAGACCTGAAAGAGGATATCAAAATGAGCCTGAAGAAGCTCCCAGGTTGGGGGCAAGGGGCACCAGACTACAAAGCGAACATGAGGGACCAACCACCAGCGCCTCAACATCACGTCCAGGGGGTGTGGCCCGCAGCACGCAGGTTCAGTGGGTCCCTGAAGTGTGCAAGTGACGAGCTGATTTGCTACGTAAGAGGGTCATTCTGGGTGGCGAGTAGAAGGAAGCTGAAGTGAGGATGGGCCGGCAGCCAGGCTCCCGGATAAGAAGACCACGACCCAGCCACGGCAGGAGACAAGAGGGATGCCCGTGGAACAGACGCCAGCCCGACTAGCATACCACTCCCACGGGAACACAGGCAGGTCTGGGTTTGGCTGGCATACCTCCAGAGTCCCGTGGCTGTGTTCTAATTGCAGCTACACCCTCACTGTCTTCCACTCACTGACTCGCCTTCCCCACATGAAGGGCCTGGTCCCCTAAGCCTCTATGAGGACTGAAGGGGTATGCTTTTCTGTAACACCCAGGGTGATGTTGCAATCTGAATAACCTTCCCAAACTTACATTGATTCTTTTAAAAAATACTTATTTACTGTACTTGAAGAGGTCAAGAAAGAGAGAGAGACAGAGGCAGACGCAGAGAAAGAGAGAGATCTTCCATCCACTGGTCCATTCTCCAAATAGCTGCAACAGCCAGAGCAGGGCCATCCCAAAGGCAGGAAGCAAGAGCTCCCCCGGGGCTCCCACCAGGGTGCAGGGGCCTAAGGACTTGGAGCATCCTTTGCTGCTTTCCCATACAACAAAGGAGCTGGGTCAGGAAGTGGAGGAGCTGGGACACAAACTGGTGACCCCCTATGGGATGCCAGTGCTGCAGGCAGAGGATTAGCCTGACATGCCACTGCACCAGCCCCATCACGTTGACGTTGAACTGCCACTGTGATGCTTTCGGAGGTGACCGAGCTGTGGACTGATGTCACCCATCATCGGAGTGAGCTCCTAACACAAAGGTGGAGTTCAGTCCTCGTCTGAGTGGGCACTCCCTTGCCTGTCGGCCTCCCACCATGGGATGATGCAGGACCGAGGGTCTTGAAGTCTTGACCTTGGGCATCTCAGTCCCTGGGTACATGAAAAATCCATTTTCTTCCTAAATTGCCCAGTCCATGGTATCCTGCTGTGGGAGCAGAAAACATCCGAAGATGGATGGGATGACAGATTGGATTGTGTGAAAGACAGACGAGGGAGACAGAAGACAAAGGGTAACAGGTAGCCTTCCGCAGGGTGGGCGGGGAGCGTCCTGCTCTGTACCTGTTCTGTGTGATTAATGGGCTACAAAGCTGGGACAGGGAGCAAACAACAATGAGTAATACATCTTGCTGCTCTGAGAATAAAGCATGGGGGACCTCGGTACTTTCAGAAGCAGACTCCTATCACCTTCCCCCCCTTACGGCAGAGCCGAGCAGGAACGGCCCGGTTGGCATTTCACAGACTGGCCCAGAGGACAGCAGAGTCTCTGCCTGGAAGGCAGTTTGCAATGTCCCCAGGCCAGGTCACCGCTAGCCTCAGCTGTGCCCAAGGATGGACATTAGCAAAGCTGCTTTTAAAAAAAAGATTTATTGGGCCCGGCGGCGTGGCCTAGCAGCTAAAGTCCTCGCCTTGAACGCCCCGGGATCCCATATGGGCGCCGGTTCTTATCCCGGCAGCTCCGCTTCCCATCCAGCTTCCTGCTTGTGGCCTGGGAAAGCAGTGGAGGACGGCCCAAAGCTTTGGGACCCTGCACCCGTGTGGGAGACCCGGAAGAGTTTCCAGGTTCCTGCCTTCGGATCGGCGCACCGGCCCGTTGTGGCTCACTTGGGCAGTGAATCATCAGACGGAAGATCTTCCTCTCTGTCTCTCCTCCTCTCTGTATATATGGCTTTCCAATAATAATTAAAAAATCTTAAAAAAAAAAAGAAACAAATGAACTTTATAGTTCTTAGTCAAAAAGTGGAATCTTAAAACACTAAATAACTAGACTTTTTTGGTCTAATTAAGACATTCTTTTCCTCTAACTAGCATAGATGGAAATCTGCTTCATTTTGAATCATAACCTTCATTTCCTGCTAATCTAGACTCCACTCAGTTAGCTTGGTTAAGCAGTCTGCTTCTTTATCTTGCTAAACCTGAACTTGGCATAGCTGCATTCAGGAATCAGACCCTGGAACGAGTCACACCCTCCCTTATGTAGGCTCTCTCCAAAAAAAGTTCATGCAAAGTAGAATTAGAAGATGATTTTATTTTGGTGTCAAAAAATTAGAAACCCACACATGGAGGGGTCTTTAAAAAGATCTCAGGAAGTAGAAACAAAGACTGTGTGTTTGCATAGCGCCCTGGTATATCAAGGACAGCACCAGAAAGTCTCAAGCTCCTCTAGGCAGCACCCAACCCACTGCTTGTTCCATGGAGAGCTGCTGGCTTTGCTGGTCAGCCAGCAGCCCATCTTGGCACTGCCAGAGGATGCTTTTGCCAAGAAAGCGATGAGTTGGTTTTTAACAGGTGGTCAGAGATAACGCCAGGGTTAGCACTTTACGCGTCACCCTTGAAACAAAAAATGGCTTTAGCCAAGGCTAGGTGGAGAGGGGGCAAGCTGCAAAGAGGGGCCCTCGAGCCCCCCAAGTACACACAGAGGTCAGTCTCCCAATCAGTGTGCTCTTGCAAAACAACCTGATCCTGGGCCCGGCGGCGTGGCCTAGCAGCTAAAGTCCTCACCTTCAACGCCCCGGGATCCCATATGCCCCATGCGCCGGTTCTAATCCTGGCAGCTCCACTTCCCATCCAGCTCCCTGCTTGTGGCCTGGGAAAGCAGTCGAGGACGGCCCAAGGCTTTGGGACCCTGCGCCCACATGGGAGACCCGGAAGAGGTTCCTGGTTCCCGGCATCAGATCGGCGCGCACCGGCCCGTTGCGGCTCACTTGGGGGGTGAATCATCGGACAGAGGATCTTCCTCTCTGTCTCTCCTCTCTGTATGTCTGACTGTAATAAAATGAATAAATCTTTAAAACAAAACAAAACAAAACAACCTGATCCTGACAGTGCTACTTATTAATGGGTGGAGGAGCTTGCAAGATGGCTCTCTTGGGAAGAGCACAGCAAGATATATGTTGCCAGAAAAAGTGGCTGGAATTGCCCTGTCATGCAAGGTACATTCTAGGACTAAGTGCATGCCTAATACAGTAGCCACTTGTGGCTCTTGAAATCTAAGTTAATTAAGATTCAACAGGGTCATCTATCCTGATCCTGGTCACATCGGCCACATTTCAAATGCTCAAAAGCCCCCGACGGTGAGTGGCTACCATACTGGATGGTGCAGACACCAAGCAGCCCCACCACTGCATGAACATCCCACCAGATCATGCTGTTCCACCCACAGAGCGTTTGACACACCTGTGGGATTTGAAAAGTTCCTCCAAAATGGTGATGCTCCCAAGTGGTCCCACAAAAGGCAGGAAGAGTAGGGACAACCAATGAGTCAAATATGCCCCCAGAGAGAACTGTCAGAGGGCTCACTGAGAAAGGAGGAGCAGCTCCTCCAGCTCGGGCCATGCCTGGTCACATTCCCCAGAAAACTGCTCCTAGGACACATCTTGGAAGAGTCCCATGGTGAGAAGATGGCTGAGAGAGCTCCGGTGGCTGTCCTGCTTTGACAGTGGGAAAAGGCCATGATGGTATTTTAGAGGTGACAACATGCAAGTCATACAGAAAACTTCACCCCAAAGGGGTATGCCAGCAACGGCAAACTTACTGGGATGGGAATCTGTGCCAAGAAGACCAGCATGGTGAGAAGGGCTCCTGCGTGGTCATCCAGAAGGTGCCCAGCCCAACACCTGTGGGTAGTCCCATGAGAAGCCTCAGAACACCCTCAAAATGAGGATCCTAGGAGAAGAAAGGCTCACACTGGACAGTTTACTCCTGTAAGGGCACCAACTCTCATCACCATTATAGCCTTCAAAGAGGACCTCTTGGCACCTGAGTCGGACTCATGCTTCTGCAACTGAATGCCCGAGATGGGGTTATTTCTGAAGAACAGAAATTGGTTTCCTACAGTTCTGGGTGGCCAGAAAGTCAAGGGTGGAGGATCCCACATTGGCTGAGGCCCCTTGTGCTGTACTGTCCACAAAGGTGGAAGGTGGACAGGGGGTGGGGCAGGGGACACAAGTGAGACAGAACAGAAAGGCGCAAAATTATCCTGTTACCAGGCACCTGCACCTGTGACAGGGAACCCATTCCTAAAAGAACATCATCAGTCCATTCATGGGGGTCCAGTTCTCACGAATTAATACCCTCTTTAAGGTACACACCTGAACATGGCTGTATCAAGGATTCAGTTTATGGCACATGAACTCTAGAGGACATGATCAAACCATCCTCCACCCAGACATACTCCCTGGCTCCTCCTCCTCCCTCCCTTCAACTCTGAGATATTTTCAGGGAGAGTAGGTCAGCGTGTAGAAAAGCAGGGAAAGGAGCAGACTGCCTGCCTCTTCTCCACTGCCAGCTCTCAAGGCTAGATCGGATCAGGAGCTGTGGGAGGAAAGATGGAACATTATACCGAACAGGACTGGCATCATGGCTGGCTCATCAGCATGGAACATGACTATGGAACTGCTCATCATTAACTAAAACCTATTGGAAAATACAGACATCTGCTCGCAAAATCATCCAAGGGCAGGGGAGGGAGAGCCAAGGACAGGTTGCAATGACAACAGATGTGATCAAATGAAGCTGTTGTAGGATTTTATCCTACAAACTCAGAATGTAACAGAGGCAACACACTAGAAAGTGCAACCCCGGTAGGACACTGGGGTGCCAAAACCCCATGAGGGGATGGTGGGAGCATGATATCAGCCATGGCATGGCTGCTCTGTTGCTTTGGGAAGGCAGAAGATTGGTCATAGAAACGCCATATGGTGAAGATAATTATCTCCGTCTTGCACAGAGGAACTGGTGATTCGAAGAAACTCAATAACTGGTCCCAAAACACTTGTGAGTGGCTGAGCCAAGTTTCAAACCCAGATGGGCTCCCAGTCACATCCCTGCCGCTGCTACAGAGAATCTCGAATGGGGCCCCCTTGGCAAGAGTCTCTTTCTGGCATATGACTAGTGTGAGGGTGCTCTGAACACTAGGTAGGGTGGGGACTGTTGTGGTCTTCCAAAATCCATCTTGTTCCTTTCCTCAGAACATTCAGGGATCTCCTTAGAGAACTGACACATTGGTACTTCATTCAAACCCATCTGCCCACATCTTTGGGTTGAATCAAGTGCTTGAAGTTGGTTGACCAGTTGTAGAACTTGTCTTCATTTCTTTATTGTACTTCTTAGCTTGCACTTGGGCTGGGGAATCCTTGTATGTTGGCAGGTGCAGGATGTTCCAATGGAAAGGAACATCCAGACACAGGTTTGGTCACTGATGGAATCAGAAGGTTATTATTTTCATAAACCTCTCTATGCTACTGCTTTTTGCTCTCTCTCTTCCCCCACCCTCATTCTCTTATTAGGAAGAGGAAACAAAATATTAGCCTGGCAAGAGTACATCTCATTCTCTTTCTTAATTAGAAGCAAAATATTTGCAAAGCCCTGGCACAATCACTTGAAGAACATTTGCAAATTATCTCTGAGCACTAAGCTAGCGTATTAAGGACAGTGGTGGGGGTCACCGAGTGTTCCAGGCTAATGGGGAGGGTGATCCAGATTTGCGGGGGTCTCTGTCAGTCACTTCTGGGGACCCTTAATCCCCTCACTCAGAGCTGGCACAGAGAAGCGAAACATTAACAAACCCAAGCTCTCCCCAGTGTCAACAGCATAGCTCCAGAGCCAATCATCCCAAACTAACACTCCGGAGTGTCTAATGGGTTTTGGGGAAGCGTTCACATGAATAATCATTTCCTGGTAGAGAGTTTAGATTTCATACACCACGACCCAGGCCTAAAGCTTAAGCAGAGACAAAGAACAGTTCTTTTTCCAAAAGTAAACACTACTTCTAATCCACTCCTCCGCAGGCAAATGGCTCCTTCCAGACTCTGCAGCCTGGGGAAGACAGTGGGGAGCATATTCAGGGTCATTTTCCAACCTCAAAGCTCCTGATATCAGATGTAAGTCGGCTTCAGCCAGTGCCAGAGGCCAAGTAAGAACAGGCTAGCACACAGTAAGCACCGAATGGGTGCCAGCTATGACATCGCCACCTTCCAACACAAGCTTCATCTTTAGATGATTCTGGGGGAAAGGCCATTCCTGGCGTACGTGCTCCCTGACCCACAACAATGCCACATATAATTCTCTTTTCTCACTTTATGGCAGTGCAAAACTGAGAGACACCCTGCAGGAACTGTGCCTTGAGTTCTGAATTCTGGTCTTGTCCAAGGCTGGCACGCTGACTGCCACAGTGCCCGGTGAGTCCCCACAGCCATGAGGTAAGCAGCCGACTGTCTGTGCTTGTCCCTCATTCACTCGCAGGCTGGAAGGAGAATTAGGAGGGGAAGCACGGGCAGTAGAGGCTAGCAGCACAGATGTTCCTTGCCTGATGGCGGGCTCCCAGTCTACTGCACTCTAGGAGGCTGGAAACTATCCTGAGTTGAAAATGCCTTTCATGTGTGTCACCCACTAACCATCCCAGCTCAGCAGCGCAGCACTCTGGAGGGCACCTGTTGCTCACGTCATGGCAGGTGATGACCGTGTCCTAAGATGGGCTGCAGTGGTCATTTTGCAAGTTGGTGACTATACTAGAAACCATTCAGTTGTACACGTTGCATAGGTGAACCACATGGCATATGAGTTACACTCCCATACAACCATCACTTCAAAAGATGAGCACATACAAGATGAGAGCCCAGTCCTCATCTGAGCAGCCCATTCCTCTGCACCAGGCAGAGCACTCTGGCGAAGTATTGCTTAGGGGCCAGCAGGGCATATCGGCACTAGACACAGAAGCTTGCCTGGGAGAACCCCTACAGCCTTCAGCCAACTCCTCCTCACCCTGGATGCAGACGCCCTGGGCCCAGGGAAGCAGGACCTGTCTTTACATGAAGCGAGGAAGAGCTTCCCATGTAAAAACAGAGGCCACTGGTATAAGACTACCTTCTGTGGTGATAAGGTGGGGCTCCTGGGAACTCCGTAACACAGGCACTGAAAAACCACTGGCCGGCTGTCCCTGAGCCAGATGCCTGGCCTGCAGACGACAGAGCTGTGAGAACGCAAGAGGAAAACAGAGATTCTTTCCAAACTAGGAACACCCAAGGTGGCACAGCACTGACTTTGTCCAGGAAGGCACATGGGAGTGCTATAGAGATTTCTGCTGACTGCTTAGCCAACCCACTCATTCTAGGTCTTTGAAGGTAATCTACCATCCACGCTGTATAAAAAGAAAGCACTCCAGCTGCAAGCAAAGGCTTATGTTGCATTGTACCTAGGCAAGTGTTACACTGCTGGGAGAAAAGCAGCTAATGCTAAATTTATGTTAACTATACCAGTATGCCAGCATAGTTGCTTATTCTATTAAGATAGGTGGTGGGGCAGATGCCAGCATACCAACAGACAGGATCTGGGAGGCCCACATGGCACACTGCCAGAGGATGAGCATGGAGGGCTACAGATTGCTTAGGGAAGCAAGTCTAAAGATGTGTCAGAGGGAGAACATGACAGGTGAGGAGTAGATTCTGAGGGACTTCCACCAACCTGTCTACTGCACTTGCAGGTAATAAAGGGGATGAGACCAGTTGGTTTAGAGGAGGGAAACTGGAGGACCTTTGGGGGCCAAACCAATACACCTGCCCACATGGGACACCTGACCTGGGATTGTTGGTGTCAGCCATTGCCTAAGAGTACACACAAAAAACATGGCTGAGGAGCCTGCCTTGCAGAGCTGGACCACAGTACCCACCAGTGAGTGTTGGAGCAGGGGGTGGAACATGTTAGGCTGGGCCAGGACACTATCTCACAAGAGAACTGGGTCTGGAAGCAGATTCTGTGGGAGACTATGGGCTCACCTCTGTGTGACTGTCATATCAGCTGGTTTGTTCAAGGGTTGGGCTGGCGACTGGCTGAGGTAGGCATGACCATGCAACCCAACAACACCCATGACTACTGGAGTTGGGAACAGGTCAGGCTGGTCCAGGCTGTAGCACTCACAGGCACACCCAAGAATTGGGTGTTGGGTGGGCCAGAGCACAACATCCACCAGCACACACAAAAGCTCACACTAGGGGGCAGACTGCTGGGTAAGGGGTCAGCATCCGCTGGTATGTGTGAGATCTGGGTCTGGGAGTGGGCCTGGTGGGGGAACTTAGGGAACTCTCTCGGTGGGCTATCACTCCCACTGGTGAGAATGTGATTCAGACCTGGGTGTTGGTCAGGCTTGGCAGCGCTGCTTCACTTAGTATACATACATATACTTTAGCAGGTATGTCATTTGGCTCTGTAGGGAGTGGACTGGGCAAGACCAGGCAAATGCCACAACACACTGGCATGTGCGTGAGCCAGGATGAGGGGAGGGGCATGCTGAGCTAGACTAGGTTATCACACCTATCAGTCTGTATGAAAACCAGGGATGGGGGCTAGGCTGCAGCACCTACCAGTGAAAGTTGAGACTAGGGGCAGGCCAGGCCAGGCTGGAGCATCTGATGGCAAAGGCCAAGCTGGGAGATGGGTTATGCCAGGCTGGGGTGAAGCAACCACTGGCATGCACAAGATCTGTGGCTGGGAGCGAGCTTGGGCTGTGGCTCCCACTAGCGGGCATGAGAGCTGGGAGGCCGGCAGTGAACTAAGCTGGACATGGCTGCAGCATCTCTCAGTGTGGGTGTGGACTAAGTCCACCTGTTTGTGCTCACAAGAGTCAGAGTGGATACAGGACAGGCTGGGCTAGGTCTCTCTTCCTGCTGAACCATGTGAAAGCTGGGTCCAGGGCTGGACCAGGTGTGGCTGGCCAAGGACCCAACAGTAAGAACGGAATGTGGGCTTGGTCAGACAAGGCCGCTATTCCTGCCAGGAAAGGAGGTGGGCTAAGTCAGGCTGGCCAAGGACCCACTAGTGTGTGCAAGATCTGTCACAGAGCGCTGACCTGATAGAGGGGCTTGGGGAACTCCTCTGTCAGGACGCAGTCCCTGCATGTGAGTAGAAGAACAAAGGCTGGGAGCAGCCCAGACCAAGCCAGGTTATAGTAACTGAGCATAAGTGGCTCAGGTCTGGGGACCGGCCAGGTTGGGTCATTTCATTAGCACCCACTGACAGATGTGAGAACCAGGAAGGGGTATAGGATGGGCTGGGCTGGGCCACTACGCCACCAGTTCACATTAGGGCCGAGACTGGGGGCTGGCTAGGTTGGGCTAGGCTGCAGCACCAACCAGCAGGAGTCGGAACTGGGAGCAGGACAGGCCGAGTCAAGCTGCAGCACCCACTGGTGGATGCCAGGGTGAAGTGAGCCATGCCAGTCTGGGCTGCAGCTCCCACCAGCACACATATGACCTGGGGATGGGGGATGAGCTCAGGAGGGGAGCTAGACTCCAACACCCATTGATGCGTTTGAGAGCTGAATGGGATGCGGGACAAACTAGACCAGTCTGCTGCACATACTGCCATGCGCAAGAACCAAGGTTGACCTTGAGATGGGAGAGGATCCTGTTACATGGCTGGGCCCCTGGTAAATAGGGGGTCTTTTGAAGTTACAGAGGAGGGTAACAGAAGCCGCAAGGTGAGGAAGACTCCACTGCTCACAGGCCCTCGGAACAGACAGGGCTGAGAGCATGGACGTATAGGAGCCCTCCCAGAACTGCGAGGAACAGAGGAACTGTCAGGGAAACAGATGGGCAGACGAAGCTCCTGGCTTCAACCTCACCCAGCCCCAACAGGTGCAGCCACGGGGGAAGGGAACCAGCAGACGGAGTATCTCTGTCTCTGTGTAACTCTGCTTTGAAATGAATAAATAAACCTTTATGTGTGCATTTAGAATATGTGTGTGTGTGTGTGTGTGTAACATGGAGAATGGAAAAGGTTGTGGCGGTGCTGGGGGAGGAGCTTACACTGCTTGAAGTGCCAGGAAGAAACCCCAACAGCACAAGAGGAGTTGGGACAGTGAGGAGGATGACGCTAAGTGGTGGCACAGAGAGCCACAAGCATGAGAGTCTGCAGCCCTGAGGAGTCAGGATTCAGGCAGCTGCTAAATTTTGTCTATGCCAGTGAGCACTGCTGAGCCAAACAGCAAAGCGAAGCACAGCATCGTTTGTCAGCCTGCACAAACTCGGACGAAGACATCAGTGCATTAAAAACATGTGTAGAAGAGAGGATACCTCCTTCCAGTTATCAGAGCAAAAATCTTTTACTGTTCTGTCCAGCAATGCCAAAAAAGTGGGGGACGGGGTGGGGATTTGTGCCTCGGTTTCCTTGACAACCTTATCTCCACACCAGGCAGCAACTCTGTCTCCAAGCAACGGAGGAGCTGCTCTTTAGAACTGCTGGAGGTAAAACCCAGGGCTCCTCCCTTGTCTTCTAGGACCAAGCCATGGACCCCTCACAAGGCAGAGCCCCAGGAGCCAGGGAAAGTGTCTGGCCTGGCCTGACATCCTCACCCAATCCCACGTGCATCTCAACAGGTCCCGAATGCCCAGTACCTGCAGCTCCCTTTGTCCCCTGCCCTCCAAAGGTGGACAGGGACCTGGTCCTTCAGCTGACTTCTCCTGCATTCCTGTTGCCCAAAGCCCCACTCACCCTGGAGATCTCAGCAGGGGAGGAAGCAGAGGACCACACTGTAACTGCGACTTCACCCATTTAGCAAATGAAGGAGCTCAGCCTGGAGAAGCAGCATTAGACTAAAAGCAGACTCAGAGAAGATGCCTGCACTCTTGTCCTGACATTTCAGAGGAACTTGCGTGCACCTGAACACAGAAGGCAGAGCTTTTCAGGTGTGTCCCAGCCACGTCCCTGGCATCTGTGAACCAGGAAGGCTCTCCCAGACTACAGAGAAGAGGAATAGAAGAACAAACGATCTGGATGTGACTGCCCTGAGCTTTCATTAGAGCAAGAGATGAGAGCTTCTGAGTGGCGTACTGGGCAGATGCAAGGAAATGGAATCCGGAAGTGCGAGGAGCCTCAGCGCCTGCTTTTGGCTGCCACATCTGACCATCAGGATAGCTGCGACTGATCTGGTACCTTTGTTTCCCAAGCGAGCTTGAGTCCATGGCCCTGGCTTATCCTCATTTCGCCTGGGAAGCAGGGGTGAGCTGGGACTGATTCACCTTCCCTCCAGGATCTGGGAACCCACAGCCTGGGTTGTTCCTACACACACACACACAGGCAGTTATTTTCCAAACAATATAGAAAGGAGGAGGGGGTGATGACTCCTGACCCTGATTCTACTGGATAATGGGGAATCTGGGTAGTCTCAATGGCTCCAAATCAAATGCTACTCACAAATCTTTATCCATGAGCTTTGAGTTGTTTCCTAATGAAATTAACGCAAGAGCAAAATAGATCTGCCCGGGATTCCTCTCCCTGCCTGTTCGCTCGCTCACTCTCAAGCAGATTTATTGGGTGGAAGGAACTGAATTCATTTTCAAGGCTTCATCAGAGTTCCATCTGGGACACCTCCCTTTGCAAAGCTGAGGAAACAGCACAGCTGGGTGTGGGGCCAGGAGGATCAGCCGCTTGGGGACAATAAGGGAAAGGAAGCAGCAGTCAGGATGCAGTGGGGTGGGAACAGCCACCTGCAGGACACTGGGCATGCCTAGCTTTGGCCCAGAACTTAAGACAAAAGGAAATGGGATCAAATGCACCAAGTTGGGACATCAGAGAATTTCTGGAAAAAGAATTAAATGTTGTTAATTTAGGTGCAAAATTGTGTGAAGACCACCCCCCATACACACACTCAAGATGCATGGATTTTAATTTTTTCTTGCACCACAATGAACATATCTTTTAATTCCATTTTGCTGGGAATTGAAAACAAAAATCCCCCCCCCCATTATTTCCCTATAGTTATCTTGTTTCAGGGGAGGCACCACACTCTGACCAAACTTCATGGTACCTGCTATGGTGTTTGGGTCTTTTAAAAAATATTTATTCTTATGTATTTGAAATACAGAAGGAGGGAAAGATATGGAATGTTCTTCCACCAATTATTCACTCCCAAAATGCCTACAAGAGCCGTGGCTGGGCTAGGCCTATGCCCAAGACTGGCATTCCAATCCAGATCTCCCACGCCAGATGGCAGGGACCCAAGCATCTAAGCTGTCACTTGTCACCTCCTGGGGTGCACATCAGTAAGCAACTGGAATGGGGAGCAGGGTTTGGACTCAAACCCAGGCACCCCAATTAGCATCTCCCTGGGATTTCTGAAGTACCCTCCCTCATATGCTTCCCCAGAGCCCCCCAACACTGCTGGAGCAGACAAGACTCTCAACAGACAAGGATGAGACCCTGTAAGAGGCTGTGGTGCGGGCACCTCTGGGCAGGTAAAAGCTGAAACACACAGCTTTGCACTTGGTTTCCATAGCGCAAAGAGCTGAGCCACTCCAGGAGGGTGGTTTGAAATGGTTTGGAAACCTAGCATGTTAGTGGGGAGTCCCAAAAGGCTTCACACAAGGTTGAGAGCCTTTCATGGCCTGTTGTATTTTGTGGAGGGAAAAAACATCTCCTTTCTTCTCCCAAATCCCTGAATTAACTAATCACCTCTGGATGGTCTCCATGTCAACCAGAGGAGAGCCCAGAGCAGCACAGGGTTGTTTAACTCATGACACATCCATGCTAAATGGGAACTCACTGGCAGTCACCACTGAGACAGTGAGGCAAACAGCAGAGGCAGGAGTGAACCTGGGAGCACACTGTGAGTGTTGGTCCACTCACTGTACTTCATCAGAGAGCAAAGGCAAATGGAATTTTGATGTCGGAATCTGTCCTTGGTTAATTGTTATTTGCAGAACACAAGTAACATTTTAATTATTTTCAACTCCACACCCTAACAGCTATCAGGGGAATGAAGACAAGATGGAATAAACAGGGACTTATTAAATACCTAATTAATGTGTGCTACAATTAGCATATATGAATACAAATGAGCTGGGACTTGTCATAACGTACGCACCTCAGATGTTATCAGCTGATTAAACATGTTATCTGCTACAGCTTTGGAACACCAACCTTAGACCCACCAAACTTCTAAACATGGGGGAGAGAGAGACATCGCAGACGAAAAAGGTTTCTTGGTGTCAGGGATTTTTATAAACCAAAAATTTTAGAAAAATCACAAAACTCTTTACTGTGAAGCGTAAGTAAATCAAGCTCATGTCAAACATCACTGGCAAGTCTGCACGGGTCACAGGGAACTCTGGACTTTCCACTGAGTTTCACAATCATGCCTTTCTAGGAGCTCCAGTGGCGCAATCGGTTAGCGCGTGGTACTTATACAATCATGCCTTTCTAAACATTTATTCTCGAGTGGGGGGGGGGCGGAGGGAGGGAGGGAGGGAGAGGGGGAGAGAGAGAGAGAGAGAAAGAGAGATCTTCTGTCTGCTGGTTCACTCCCCAAATGCCTGCAACAGCCAGGGCTGGGCCAGACCAAAGCTGAGAACTGAACTGAGGTCTCCCTTTTGTGGGGGTGGGAATCTAACTACTTAGGCCTTCTTGTGCCTCCCAGGCTGCATACTGGCAGGAAGCTGGAACTGGAAACGGAGCTGGGATTCACTCTGATGTGAAGTGTGGAATCCTGAGTGACATCTTCACTGAAGTGCCCAGTGCCCACCAAGGGATGCCTCTCATGGTGAAGGTGGCAGCAGCTCATTCATATGCAGCAGGGGCTGTCCTCTGCCCAGCCCCTCCTGCAGTAAGAAAGGGTCTGCATGGACTTCTCATCGTACCCTTGCATGTAAGTCTCTCCCAGCTAAGCAAAGCTCCAAACACAAACTCTGGCAAAGACCAGCCCCGCAGCAAGCCCCGCCCCCCATGCAAACACTCAGCCCGCACTCATGCAGGTGGCTCAGTGCTGTGTCTACACGCCACCTCTGGGGACACCTCACTGAAGGAGGTATCTGCACTGTCCAACGTGAAGTCCACTAGCACTTGTGGCTGTGGAACATCTCGTGTGACTGAATACAGTTGGAAAGCTCAACATTTCTTAAACCTTTTTATTTACTTCTATTTATTTGAAAGCCAGAGAACTGCAGGAGGCTAGTGGCCTGTGCGGTACGCGATGCAGAGACCTAAAAGGTCTTACTATCTAGCCAATTTCTGTCTGGCCACGGTAGAAAGACAACTGGAAGTGACTAGAAAACAGAGTCCCAGCAGCACACAAATTCAAATTCACTTGCTCTACTTTCTTTTTCCCCCTTGAGTTTACATAACTCATAGGAGGATGACATAATAAAGTAGATATGGAAATGAGTTCTGATTTTCACCCGAATCCCAGGGTGGCCTTATGCTGTGGCTGCTGGAAAGCTGGGAAGCTCGGCTCAGGCATCTGCGTGCCTGTGGTCCAAGGCGGGCGATGACAGGGGATCTCAAATACCCCTGCCACTTACGTTGGGGATCATGCGGGATCCCACGGCTGCGGTTTCTCCCTCAGGGCGTTTGTGCCAGTTCTCACGCTCAGATCCAAAGGTGTAATTTCAGACTCCGCTCCCAGCTTCTGCTACAGCACACACCCAGAAGGCGAAATGTTGAGCAAAATGTCATCCCATCCAGGAGCCCATGCTAATTATAATGTCAAGCTTCCCACTGACATACACATCGTCAGAGGCAGATATTACAGTGTTTCCAAACTCCTGGAGCAAATGAGGAGCATCGTCCAAAGACACCTGCTGGAGATGGGAATTAAAGTGATCCGAGACGCCCCCACTTCCGACCAGCCTAATCAGAACCAGATGATCTTGGAGGATCAAAGCAAGGCAGAGGCGGACGGAGGAGAGAGGTGAGCGGTGGGCAAAGGGGAGGTGCTGGAAGAAAATCATTGCTTTTCTGGTCCCGCTGCATCTGACCTTGACACCAGCTTACTTCTGTGAGACCACAGAAACATGGAATGTCAAGACATGTCTGTTTTGGTGCACAAAAACTTCTAAATCCATGCAGTGTTTTTCATAATATGTATTTTGCATGAACTTAAAAGTATTAATTCATAGAAGAGACAGAAAGGCAGAAGGAGAGGCTCGCCATACTGGTTCCCTTTCCCAGTACCCACAACAACCAAGCGTGGGCCAGAGTGGAGCTACAAGTCAGAATCTCAGTCCAGGTCTTCCAGAGGCCTGGCTGGCACCCAACCACCTGAGCCATCATGACTGCCTCCCATCTCTGCCTTGGAGCTGGAGGTGTACTGACACGGGGATATGACTTTTTTTTTTTTAAAGATTTATTCTTATTGGGGAGGCAAATTTATAAAGAGAAGGAAAGAGAAAGATGTTCCATCTGCTAGTCCACTTCCCAAATGGCTGTAACAGCCAGAGCTGAGCCAATCAGAAGCCAGGAGCCTCCTCTGGGTCTCCCACATGGGTGCAGGATCTCAAAGCTTTGGGCTACCCTTCTCTGCTTTTCTAGGCCACAAGCAGGGAGCTGGCTGGGAAGTGGAGCAACTGGAATGAACCATCACCCATATGGAATCCCAACACTTGTCATGGGAGGATTGGTCAGTCAAGCCATTGTGCTGGGTTTGGGGATATGACAGTCTTAACTGCTAGGCCAAAAGCCCAGCCCTCCAGAAACCTTTCTGAAGACTCTGCATATTCACAGCTTAAAAAAAAATTGCATCAAAATGAACATCTCTTGATTTATTTATTCTCTTAATCCCATTTTCCATGAACTCTTTCAAATATCCTATTGCCGGCAACCCAGTGGACGGGCCCCACCTTGTCTCTATTGCCATCATCCCACTTAGCATTCAATAGCAAGGTCAGATGCTAACTCCATTGACAGCTGGGAAAATTAAGACTTCCAGGAACTTGCTCAATGTGACTGAGCTTGTAAAGCATCTGGTGGCTGTAGGATCTGAGTGCCTGGCCTATGTGACTCTACAGCCTGGGGCTGTCCCAGCTCTCCACAGGGAGATTTGCATGGGGTCTGGAGTGACCTCACATGGTGGTGGTGCTACTCCGTGCTGGGGCAGCCTCGGAGGTGTTCATTCCGCAGTGCTCTGTCCCACCATGACAGGCCCTGGGGTTAGACCCAAGGCTCCTGCTGCACTGAGCCCGGAGCATCTGGAGTGAAAACCAGATGCTCATGAACATGGTGCTATAGGCCTTCACACTGAATACGGCAAGCTGAAAACCGCAAGAGCAGCTCGTGAGCATTTCTGTAGTCGTCTCCAGAAAAACACTGTGATTGACTCCAACACAGGGAACACACAGCATCACTACAGCCAGAGGAATGTCGGGGACAACCTGTTTGGGTCGAGTTGGCGTCAGACTCTACCTAGAACCAGCTGTGTGGGTGTGGCTTTGCTCTTCGGATCTCCATTTCCAAACGGGAAGATACATACCTAAGTAACTCCTGGCTCTGGTCTGGCCCCACCCCTGGACCTCCCCAACAAGAACAAGAGCCAGGGTCAGGTCCTGCACCTGTGTCCAGTGAAACCAGCTTCAGGCTTCAGCCTCAGTACTGGAGGACACCTACAGCCCTCCGTTCTGTCTGCAGTCTCTCTAAGCAGAAAAGCACTCCCAGCAAGGCTGTAGGTGGCTCTTTCCTATGCTTTTATGTGCATGTTGAAGGGGAAGGGCTACCCGATAGAGACTCGCCTTCTAGAAAAAAAAATTTTTATCTGATGACAAGTCATAAGTTTGTTATAGGAAAGGTCCATTATAAATCTCACCCCCCCAAAAAAATTGCAGAAAAATCAAACCCAGTCATAATCCTACCAGCCAGGAATAATGAGTTCCTGTTATCACAGCATCCAAATCTGCGTTTTTTTGTTCAGTGAGACAGAAATCACTTCAGATGACGACTTCAGCCATGCCTTTTAAAGCCATTATTAGGAGCCTTCAGCAAAGACAAGCAGAGTAATGAAAATCAACGGCCGTGCCCTTTCAAGAAGTACAAGCAGCAGCTCCCCGCCGGGGGCTGGAGATGACAGGGACCGCCAGCAGATGAACTTGGCCCTTGACTCTGAAGGAAAAGAGAAGTTTTGTGACTTAGGCAGCCTCTTCCTCTGTGGATCTTTGTCAATGTTTTTATGCACAGAGGGTGGCACAGGTCTGCTCCGGGCTCTGGAGACTGACATGGGCCAAATGTCTTCCCTTGGTCCAGCTGGCCAGCCATGCGGAACAGCGGAGGGGTGGGGAGGGGGGTCTCTCCTTTCCTAGAGTGGAAGTTAGCTAGAAGCCATGGCCTTGAGGACATATTACAGGTTGAATTCCTGGAAGGTTTACCAGGTGCTGAGATGTGGGATCCTAGAGAGAGATGGTGTGGATCGGGCTCCAGGAAGCTGCATGTGTTGGAGGCGGCCAGTGGGTTGGGAGGGCAAACAGGAGGGAAAACACATTGCAACAATTGCATGTCAGAGCAACAGCTGCACCAGATGGGCATGCAACGCGTCCTAAAGGAAGCAGTGATGAACCTTGCTGAATTAACCACGTACCACTTATGCTGCGCCTCGCAGAATCAGCCAACACTAGACTTACAAGCAGCTGGAGTGGCTATGCAACTAACCCCTTACATTTTCAAGTGGAATAGTACTGGATCGAGATGGCCTCTCGAATCCCCTTAAGTTTTAAATGTAGCTCTCTCACATCAAGAGCACCAGAACTGAGCCCACTGCTGAGCCTGTAAACTACTCACAAAAAGAGATTAGCAGGAACTCAACTGCTGGCGGATTCTGAATTCTACTCAAACACAGAAATGGGGAGCTCGTTTTCCTAAGGTGCAGGACTTCTCGGAAGGGAAGGCTCAGGACCGCGTGCAAAGCGGCGCCACGTTCCAGAGCCTGCATCTGGAGTCGCTCCCACAGAGAACCTGCTCCTTGGGCATACAGTTTTCCCGGGGGCTGGTGCCGCCGAGACCACTGCCTGGAGGCACATTCAGGCCAGCAATCAGTCATTGCCATATCTTCCCTAAAAAAAATCCTTGAAGTGCCACACCACTGGACCCAAGACTGGGGTCCTTTTCTGTCCTAGGCCTGAGGGTGGGCTTCCTGAAGATGCTGTGTAGCAGAGCCTTCACACAACTTATAAATAGAAGCTTAACCACCACGGGGCTGGTGTAGGAGGCGGGGCCTGTGGGATTGACCAGGTCATAGGAGAGGAGCACTTGTCGCTGAGAGAAGTGGCATCTTCAAGCGGTACCCCCGCTGGACAGCTCCTCTGCGTTTGTTCTACCAGACCAGCACACATGGAGAAGACAGCTGGCTGCAACCCAGCCCAGACCTCGCCAGGTCCTGATCCCAGACTTGCAACTTCCAGAACTGTGAGAAATAAATGTCCAAGGTTTCTAAAACTCAGCTTGTGGATTTGACTACAGCACCAGGGTGGACAAGGATGCTCACACACTGTTCTCTTGTTGATGGAGCGGGATGCAGGGTAGGGTCCCCAGCTCTTACTGGATTCTGCAGGAGGACCATGAACCTTCATGAAGCTTCAAAATTCACCTGTGCTTGGCTCATGCATATTCAAATGAGCCAGATGCTCTGGGTGTGCACCTGTGCCTACAGATGTGCCCTTGCATTCCAGAAGCCTCTGGGAAACAGGACACACACAAGTAACAAGCCTGCCTTCTTCCTTCCACTTTACAAAAGAAAAAAAAAATTAATTAAATGTCTTCCCCAGGACAAAGTGGAACCAGAAAAGACACACACACACACACACACACACACACACACACACACAGCTTCAAATAACTCAATTATCCACCGAGTCACTGTGAACAGTTGATCTGACAAGTTGGAATCTCAGCTGCACTTTCCATCAGCTCTGGAGGAGTGTTCTGGGAGAGCCCTTTTCAAAGACAAGCGAGCCGCATGCAGGCTCTTGACAGGGCCTTCATCAAACGACCTGGAGCCGGCACAAGTTACTGCAGGCGAGTTCACGGCGACACTGGAGACTCGAGGGCTGAGAGCCACAGTGAGGTCTTCGGGCACACAGCTCTGTGCATTCATACCCTTGGTGACTTTTATTCAGGGTCACTGGCCTCGCCTTCATGGGCCAACAAGCCACAAATGCACACCTCTAACCAAACCCCACGCCTCGACTGCAAAGCCTTTATCCACCTGTCTAATAGCAGCTCCACTTGAGCGCCTGAAGGCCACCAAATCTGCCTAAACCCACATTCCTGTTACTTCCCGGAAATCTGGCTCCAGCCACCACCTTCCCCTTCTCAATCTAGGGCAAGATCCCCCTTGTGGCTCATCAGCCCTGATGCCTCTGGCTCCTTCCGGTCTCCCTGCTTCCCATGGGGCTGTAGCATGGGATCCCTGCTCATCCAGGGTCAGCCTGGCGGGGGCCACTGTCACTTCACCTGGATCCTGCAGTGGTCTCCATGGGGGCCTCCCCACAGGGCCAATCTCAGTCTAGCACCCAGAGAAAACCCTTGAGGGATCCCGTGAGGCCATGTGTTTCTCTGCAGAGTGAAAGTGAAGCCTTCCATCCGGCCTTCATGTCCCAGGCGAAGCCACTGAGAGCTCTTTGCCCCTTGTGCTCCTCTCCCTGCCCTTCACCCGCTGCCACCACACCGGACTCTTAGATGCTCTGGGCAGTGCCAGACAAGTGCCAGCCTCAGGGCTCTGCATGGGCTGTTCCCTCTCTGTGATAGGATGAGTCTTTCCCAGAGACATACAGGATTGACCCCCAACGCAAGGGCACTTCATGGAGGACTCTACCCACTGATCTATTCAAAACTGCAATGTCACACAATGAAAGAGCAAGAAATAGATCAAGGTGGACGACACTGTGGGGCAGCATGTCAGGTCACCACCTGTGGTGCTAGCATCCCATATGAGCACCAGTTTAAATGCTGGCTGCTCCACTTTCAATTCAGCTGCTTGCTAATGTGCCTAGCCAAGCAGCTGAAGATAGCTAAGTGCTTGGGCCCCTTCCGCCCAGGTAGAGGAGACCAGGACGGAGCCTTTGGCTCATAGCTTGATCCTGGCCCAGCCATGGCTGTTGTGGATATTTGGGGAGTGAACCAGCATGTGGAAAATCAATTCATTCTCTCTCTTGCTCTCCCTCTCTCCCCCGCCCCTCATAACTCTGATTTTCAAATAAATAAAACCCTACAAAAAAGCCAGGGAGGGGCCAGGCTTGCTCTTACAATAGTCCACTCTCACAGGAACTAACCCAGTCCTGCAAGAAAGGCACTGCTCTGAGGAGGGTACCTTAGGCCTCTCCTCTTGCTCTGGTTCCCATCTTAAAGGTCCACCGACTCACAATGCCCTTACAGTGAAGCCAAGCTCCAACACATGGACATGCAGGGAGACTCTCAAATCACACTCAGACCACAGCAGCTTCTGGCCAAGTGAGCCAGGACACAGCTGTCGCAAGCGCACAGGAACTCAGGGTTGTGACAGCAGGTTCCACTGCTGAACAGCTGGGGACTCAGAGTCCACTGCTAGGAATTCTGGGTCTTCAGATGGCTTTTTGTTCTTCTGGGAAATAGCAAATCATCGCAGTAGCACTCAAACGAGGGTCCTTGAATCTGCTTCTAAGCCCAGCGGACACATCAGGAAGGGCTCCTAAATGGCGGGAAAATGGCCACTCCTGTGACAAAGGACGTCACAGGTACCTCTGCCCTCTGATCATGAGCCCTTCACTGGCTCTTCAGGAGATTGGAAACACACGCACCCAGCCCCTCTCAGCAAGATGACTCCATCTTGGCCATCTCTGTGTACTGGGGGGCCCAACCCAGAACTCACTCTCAAGACATCCTGAAGGAGAAGCCCTAAACAGCAGAACTAAAAAAGTTTATCCCTAGCCAAAATGGGAAAGAGTCAAGAAGAAAATGAGGAACAGACATTGATAAGAATGTGGGGAAAGCCAGCCCACAGATGATCACGCTGAAGCAACTCCCACAGCAAGAAGACACACACTCACACCTGGAGAAACAGCTGAGCCCACAAAGCATTTCGACACAGGCGAATCTAAGATGTACTAGAATATACGATGTATGTTAGAATGCTCATTCTTTTTTTAAAAAAAAGATTCATTTTTATTGGAAAGACAGATTTTACAGAGAGGAGGACAGAGAAGAAGATCTTATGTTTGCTGGCTCACTCCCCAAACAGCTATAATGGCCGGAGCTGCACTAACCCACAGCCAGGAGCCTCTTCCAGGTCTCCTTTGGGCCATCCTTGACTGCTTTCCCAGGCCACAGGCAGGGAGCTGGATGGGAGGTGGAGCAGCCAGGGCACGAACCATGTTCAAGGTGAGGATTTAGCCATTGATCCATTGTGCTGAGACCTAGAATGTTCTTTCTTTTCTTTTTTTTTAAGTTTCATTTCATTTGAAAGGGGGGAAAAGAGAGGAAGTGGAGAGGGAGGGAAAGGAGGGCAAGAGAAAGAAAGACATTCCACCTACTGGCTTGCTCCCCAAATGCCTTCAGCAGGCACAGCTGGGCCAGGTTAATGCCAAGAACCCTAAATTCCGTCCAAATCTCCCATGTGACAGGCAGGGACCCAAGCACTTGAATCATCACCTGCTCCACCACCCTCCTCCTTCGCCCAGCCCGGCCTTCCACAGAGCGGAAGCAGCTTAGCCAGAACTTGAACGAGGCACCCAGACACCATACCACGACTAAAGCACTGTACTGCCCCAGCCCCGGATCTGCCATGCTGCAACAGTGGCACGGGTTCTCATTGTGTAAAGGACGCCAAGCTTCATGGAGGAACATTTTCAGACCTGCTTCCATCGCAGGAATGACAAGAGCTCACTCAATGACCTTGATGGGAGCTGTGCAGGGCAAACACCAAAGCTCCGGCGAGTTCTTCCTGGCATACTCTGGCTCCTGGACCAGGGCAGAAGCCTGCCACTGTGCAGTCCATCAGGACTGATGGTACATCAGCCGGGAACTCTCGCTGCAGAGTCTAGAACTATAGGCAGATCAGTTTAAGAAAACCGAGGCTTGCACAAGTTACAGCCAGGATGGTAAGCAGGAGAAATTGCCAGTGCAGACAGCTGCCCCCCTTTCCTCCAAGCCTTCTCAAGCCCCCAGCAGTCCTGAAAGCTGTGTGTCTGTTTCACATCTTATTGAAGACTCAAAGTAAGTCAGGTGTAACATTGTCCTCACTTCATAGAAAAGAAAACCAAGGCTCGTGAAGGTGAAACAATTTCTCAAGACAAACACATTGGGGGGTGGGTGGTAAGCATTGTAACACAGTGTGTTAAGCAGCTGCCTGGGGTTCATGTATTTCATGTCAGAGATACAGTTCAAGTCCCTGCTACTCTATGCTTCCCAGCCAGCTCCCTGTTGATGCACCTGGGAGGCAGTGGATGGTACCTCAATACTTGGGCACTTGCTGAAGTATTCTTTCCCCATCTCAGATGGGGTTCCGGGCTCTTGGCACCAACCTGTTGCAGCTCTGGCTGCTGTGCACATGTGGAGCGTGAACAAGCAAATGGAAGATCTCTTCTTATTTCTTCCTCTGTGTCCGTCTTTCAAACAAACAAAATATGTTTTGGGGGGTGGGGAAGATACATTCATTGGTAAATGGTAGAGCTGCAATTACAAAACGTATCCTAAGAAGCAGCTCTCAGAGCCCGGCACCGTAGCCTAGTGGCTGAGTCCTCACTTTACATGTGTCGGGATCCCATGCGGGAGCCGGTTCTTATCCCGGCAGCTCCACTTCCCATCCAGCTCCCTGCTTGTGGCCTGGGAAAGCAGTGGAGGACGGCCCAAAGCTTTGGGACCCTGCACCCGTGTGGGAGACCCGGAAGAGGTTCCTGGTTCCTGCCTTCGGATCGGCGCACCGGCCCGTTGTGGCTCACTTGGGGAGTGAACCAACGGACAGAAGATTTTTCTCCCTGTCTCTCCTTCTCTCTGCAGATCTGCCTTTCAATAAAAATAAATAAATCTTTTTTTAAAAGATTTATTTATTTTATTACAAAGTCAGATATACAGAGAGGAGGAGAGACAGAGAGGAAGATCTTCCGTCTGATGATTCACTCCCCAAGTGGCCGCAATGGCCAGAACTGAACCAATCCGAAGCCAGGAGCCAGGCATTTCTTCCAGATCTGCCACATGGGTTCAGGGTCCCAAGGCTTTGGGCTGTCCTCGACTACTTTTCCAGGCAACAAGCAGGGAGCTGGATGGGAAGTGGAACAGCCGGGGTACGAACCGGCGCCCATATGGGATCCCGGGGCGTTCAAGGCGAGCACTTTAGCTGCTAGGCCACGCCGCCGGGCCCAATAAATCTTTTTTTTAAAAGCAGCTTCCATAAGTTTATTTTCATATTATTTTTATATTTACATATTTACTTGTTGACATTTATTATTTTTACAGGATTATTTTAACGCTTAAATGTCTCTGACTGCACTCAAAAAAGTCTGTTTATGTTATTTTCGAAACAAAACATCACCAAGCCTTTTTTATGCCAATTAAAATGACCCCTAAGACATTAAACAAATCACTTCAAAATGCCAAACCGGAAAAGCTTGATGAGGACATTTCCCAAAGATGCTCACACGAACAAGCAGGTAAGGACGGAATTCCCTACTTTCAGAAGGCATTACACAGAACAGGACACTTCCTGTGTTCACGAAAGCCCCCCTCCACAGCCATGCCATATAAGCTGGTATCGAACATAGGAAGCAAAAAACTAAGAGGCAAAGTGGCTCAAGGCAACTGGAATGGGGCGTTTCCATGTCAAAGGATCAAGCTACAATGAATAGCCCCAAAAGGAAGTCAGCCGGCTGCAACTCCCTCCCGTTAAGGACCCAGGTCATTGTCCCCCACGTGCCTTTTTCAGGCAGACAATGCAGACAAAGGAGTGGCTCCCCTCCAGGCAGGAGGCGGACGGTCCTGGGCCTCACCTGGGATGTTGTGGATGGTGATGGCCAGGATGAGCAGCGTGATTCTCCTCCAGCTGCTGCCGCCAGGCTGTGCCAGGTTCCCTCGGGAAGACACCAGGGTGGCCGGGACCTCTCCAAGGCCGGTAGCCGCCACCTTCTTCCGCTGGTATGCCTCGCCGTTTTCACTCTTGTCTGAGCAAGAAAGAGATGGGAAAGAGTGTTATAAAAACGTGGCGCAGCAAGTTAAGCCCTCAGCGGAGATGGCAGCCTCCCATCCGAGCACCAGTTTGCTAACGCAGCAGGGAAAGCAGAAGATGCCAGAGCGCTGGGAAACCTGGAGTTCCAGGCTCCTGGTTCTCACCTAGTCCTGGTCAATGAAGCCATTTGGGGAGCAAATCAGCAGGTGGATGCTATCTTGTTTTCTTTTTCTTTCTCCCCATTTCCCTCCCCCCTCTCCAGCAGTAAGAGGAAAGATTCAAGAACATGGAATGTTCTACAAAATCCTGGCCGCTGCATATCCTGTTTGTGCATTCATCCTCTCACACCTGCATTCACTCAACCGATACTCACCGAGCACACATTCAGTGCCCACGCAAAGCTAGTAAGAAAGTGTGATATCCCAGCAACTCAGGAGCGACTGGAAACCCCGATTCCAGAACTGATGGCCTCTTTGCTTCCCAACTTGGTCCCCAGTGAGCTCCATGCTAATTACTGCGTAAGGCCACAGAAGTAAGACTGGCACCTGTTTCCAGGAGCTTTCAAGGTGTTCAGTGAGGTGATGCAATCAGTGCTGAAGACACTGGGGGCTACTGTCACAGCCCCACAGGATAGCACAGCCCACGCCCCTCCTCTCTGGGTCACACAGACACACGGACACCAACCGGATGCCAGGCATGGCCACCTGGCTTCCAGGAGACATGGGGCTGGGCATGGAATGTGAAATGTCACCTGATGTCAAAACAGCCGGGCCAGAAGGCAGCAATGCTGCAGAGACAGAGACAAAGTGGACGCCCATGAGCAACCAGAGACAGGAAAAATGCAGCCAAAGGGCCAGAGGAAGCGGCAGACCACAGGTGCCACAGCACACTCCAGAGAAACCTCGAACACTCGGCCCTTGGCTGTCGGGAGCTGATGCCCCTTTAAGAAATCCCCTCCTTGATTTGTTTCTGAATCAGCTCATTCTTGGGGCCAGGTTTTTGTCCAGCCAGATTCTTGAGTGCCCCCATCAAGACACCACAATATCCTATGTTCTCCACACACCTGTTCTTTGAACCCCCACCCCGCTGCATATTTTCTTCCTTGATCCAACAAGTATCTGGGAGAGTGGAAAGGTGCCCCAGGGCAGGCCCACTCGCTCCTCCATGGTGCCGCCTCAGCTCCCTCTTGCTAACTGCTGACTGTTGGGTCCCTGGGGAGGAAGTGGCTGCAAGTGCGCGTGTACCTGTGCAATCTATGTATGTGTCCATATGTGTGTGTGTGTTTCATCACTGTGTGACATAGTCTTAGAGAGAGAGAGAGTGAGAGAGAGAGTGAGAGAGAGAGAGAGAGAGAATCTTCCATCCTTCAGTTTACTCCCCAAAAGGCCTCAATGGCCAGAGCTGGGCCAGGTTGAATCTAGGTGCTAGAAACTCCATCTGGATCTCCCACATGGGTAGTGGGGCCCTCAGCTGCTACTTTTCCAGGTGCATCAGCAGAAAGCTGAGACTCAAACCCAAACCCATAGAGGATGCCAGTGTGGCAGTGGGTGTCTTACAGTGCTGGACAAGCTTTGCGATTCTGCACACACGTGGGACATGAGTGAGCATGCTCAGTAGACTGTCACTGTCTACATGATCTCAACTGCATGCCTGGGCCAGATATGAAACTGGACGGACGGCTGCTGAAGGCCCAAGGAAGGCAGTTTCCGGCCCTGTCCGTGAGCTACCCTGGCTGGGGCAGAGGTGTGAAACTTCTTCTGGTTCTGTCAGTGGGATCTTCATTTCCTCATACACCTGTGAACACACGCACCCGGCCTACATATCCTCCAGTGAGAGTTGGTAAGTTCTCCCTGAAATGTCTTCTTTTACAGATTGCAGAAGGCTTTTTCTTTTATTAAGATTTATTCCTTCATTTGAATGAGTTACACAGAGAGGGAGAGAGAGAGCAAAACCTTCTATCTGCCAGTTAATTCCCTAGATGGCTGCAACAGCCAGGGCTGGGCCAGGCTGAACCCGGCAGCCTCTTCCAGGTCTCCCACGTGACTGAAGGGGCACAAACACTCAAACCATCCTCTGTTGCTTTCTCCAGGTCATTACTGGATGGAAAGCGGGACAGCCAAGACACTAATTAGCCCTCACATGGAATGCCAGCATTGCAGGTGGCAGCTTTGCCTGCTATGTCACAGTGCCTATAGCACAGACGTGCTTTCCAGGATAGGACAGAGAGGGAAGAAATTCCTTCAAGCCCAAGGAGCAGGAACGCATGCTCTGTAACAAGCAAGCACTGAAGGTTGCAATTATCTTTGCCAAGGGCACAAGACGGTCTAGCCTGAATCTGCCACAGATGCAGGGAGTGACAGAGGTGGTGGGAAACCCTACCCCATCTTGCATTTAGTTTCAGCAGGGAGAGGCGTGAAGAGGTGTCAGTAGCAGGAAAGGTGCCTGCCTGGCCCGGCATCCAGCGTAGGTGTGGGAGCATGTGGGTGCCTGGCGTACTTGTGGAAGTTAAACAAGCCATTTGGTAACAGCCATTATGAGCCTGCCCCTGAACAAGAAGATCAGCCCAAGCACACACGGCAGAGGGGATGACATGCCCTGAGCCACGCGTCTGATGGCCCCTCCTGGCAGGTGGCCATGCCCCCACTCCACTGGGCATAGTACTGCCCAGCATACTGTAGGCTGCAGAAGACGCACCACGGTGCCAAGCTCCCCCGCCCCAATGCCACCACCACCAGCCAACCTGTGACACTGTCCAAGATGGGAGAGCCCGGGGCACTTGGAGAGGAGGTTGTGGCAAAGGCAGGGGAGGGGAAGAAGCATTTGTAGATGCTCAGAAACAGCTGAGTGGCTGGTGTCTGGATCCAGTCCACACTGGGACATCCAGCTGCCTGCAGCTGCGCACCCTGGGAGGCAGCAGGTGAGGGCTGAAGGCCTTGAGAGACACTGAGCTCTGGGCTCCTGGCTTTGGCCTGGTCCAGTCCAAGCTGCTGAAAGCACTTGTGGGGAGTGAATCAGCCGACACACGAGCTTCCTCTCACTCTGCTTTAAAAAGAAAAGTGGACTGGCTAATTTTTTAAGACATCTGTGGCACTGCCCGACAGGTGATCCTGGGAACTTGACCTCAGTGCATCCTTAGCCTTTACAAAAGAAACGAGGTTACCGCTGCCCTTCAATACATGAGGACATGGAGGGACAGAGAGGCAGGGATTCACCACAGCTTGCACAGCCATGCCGGACACCGGGACCAACCCGGATCCTCGGAAGAGGTCTCGTGCTCAATCAGGGACCTGTGGTTGCCTGAGGAGGGGGTGAGTGGGGACCTGGATGGCCAATCTGCTCACCTGAAAAGGTGGGGACACTGGGCAAAAGGTTAGGAATTAGCGTGTGAGAGGGAAGGAAAAGAAAGTACTCATGGAAGGGAGCCAGCGTCCTCCTGCGGCCCTGGAGGCGCCCTGCGCCACAGCACTGCCCATGCGCAAGAACTCACCCGCTAGCCTGCACTCTGGCACTGCCCATGTGCAAGAACTTACCCGCTAGCCTGCACTCTGGCACTGCCTACCCCAAGAACTCACCTGCTAGCCTGCACTCTGGCACTGCCCATGCGCAAGAACTCACCCGCTAGCCTGCACTCTGGCACTGCTCACCCCAAGAACTCACCTGCTAGCCTGCACTCTGGCACTGCCCATGCGCAAGAACTCACCCACTAGCCTGCACTCTGGCACTGCCCACCCCAAGAACTCACCCGCTAGCCTGCGCTACAGCACTGCCCACTGCCAAGAACTAGGGGTAGGTGGTCCCGGCCTCCTCAGGAAAGACGCAGGGGAATTCTCTTGGCCTTTGTGCCACACAACTCTGGGGCGAATTCCACCTACGTTGATCTCAGCAGACCCTCTGTGCTGGAGAAGAGGATGGGGAAAGAGGAGAGTGGGGAAGGCCTTGCACACATTGTCTTGGAAGCCGCAGTCTCAATGCAGAGTGCACTCCTGAGCTGGCCACCTGGCCGGTCACCTGTCCTGCCTCCTGCTCCGAGTTGAGCTGCCGCCTGGCCGATCAGGCATATTCTTTCCACTGAACTATGGAACTTTGCCTATTACCCAGTCTGAAATAGTAGGATGCCCTACCCCATTTAAGCGTGCTTCCTTGTTCAGCACTCCTCTCTGTGTCGTGCCTGAATTTTAGCTTGCATCAAGACAAGAACCTCCCCGGAGAGGGGCCGCTGGGCGCTCCCTGATGCGGCGTGAAGGAGCAAGTCAGGCATTGAGAATCAGTGTCTGCAGACACATCTGAGACGACCGTTTCTTCTTGTTGTTCAGATTTTAATTTTTATTTGAAAAGGAAAGAGAAGAGAGACAATCTTCTATCCACTGATTCTCCCAAAATGCAGAAATCAAAGCCAGGCGCTTCTTCCAGGCCTCCCAGGTGGGTGCAGGGCCCCAAGCACTTGGGTCATCCTTTGCTTCTTTCCCAGGCCATAAACAAGGAGCTAGATCTGAGGCAGAGTGGCTAGAACCAAAAACTGGTGCCCCTGTGGGATGCCAGCGCTGCAGGTGGGGACTTAGCGTACTATGCCACAGCAGCAGCTGAAGAAGGGAGAAGCAGCTGCTTAGGGTAAAGCAGCTCTTGGTAGGAAACACTTAGCAAAGTCATGCCTGGAACCAAGGTGTTCAGGACGGAGCGGGAGAGAAATGGGACCACGATGGTGGAGGAGAAGGAAGAACAAGAGAGGGGAGGGGAGGGGAAAGGGGAGGGGAGGGGTGGGGAGGGGAGGGGAAAGGGGAGGGGTGGGGAAGGGAGGGGAGGGGAGGGGAGGGGAGGGGAGGGAGGAACACAGGACACTGGGGGTCCCTGTGACACTGCGTGTGACAGGCCAAGTTGCTGCAGGCCTAGTGACAGAATCGCGGCCCCTGCAGCACCACCATGAGTTTCACCATGCTAAGGAACAGTTGCCAGTCACGGCACAGTGTCACCAGCACCCCTGAAGTGTTACTGGAAATGACCAGCTTGGGTCAGCACATGCAGGCCCAAATCCTCAAACCTCTGGCAAAAACACTTGCTTTCTAAACCTTATTACAAAGCATCCGATGAAAAGTAGCCATGGCTCCACCACACAGGGCAGGTGCGTGGACAGGATCCATCGGGAGGGGACGGGAAGATGACCATGTGACACGGCTCCCAGAAGGTCAGCAGGATCGGGGGTGGGGAAGGACTCAATGAGGAACCTGAGTGGCTACAACACTTGCTACCCATCTGCTGCCGGTTCTTCAACTGTCCCTGGGAAACGAATCATCTCCCTTATATAATCGGTGCTGAGTCGGCCTGTGAAATAATTACCAAGAATTGGGGAGCGTCCACTGGGCACCTGAGAAACCGAGGTTCCCAGGCAGGGTGGGGTAGGGGTGACTTCTGAAGAGTCCTCTGCAAACTCAAAACAGAGCCCCCCCCAGCCCCCACTGTTCCCGTGGTTCCGACAAGGAGACACCGGCTGGGAGGGTAGTGGTGATTGTCACCACGTCACCACCACAATGGTCTCCAAGCCTACCCACTGCTCTCACACCGTAAAAACACACCCCGCCAAGGAGCATTTCCCAGAGTGGAGAACCACAGAGGACAGAAGGCGCTCGGCAGGATGCCTGGCCCACAGAAAAACGGAAAGATGAAATCGGCTTTGGTGCAAAACTTCTTTCAAATCCATGGCTCATTTTTTGTTTTTTATTCACCCTCCCCCAATATGACTTCTCTGTGAATGTGTTACAAAACCCCTTCACATGCATGGGTTTCCAGAAATATTCTGCACCAAAGTGAACTTAGATTTTAATTCAATGTTCCACAGACTTCTTTTTAGGTACTCTCACACAATTTAATGTACAGTTTCATATTTCTTAAGCCAACATGATCTGCAACAGCTGGAGGTAGGAGCCAGAGACAAAACTCAAACCCAGATACCTGCAATGCAAGCTGGGGAATATTGCTTAGTTCTGGGCCTTTTGTTTGTTTGTAAAACCATTTCTTTTTTCATCTCAATTAGGCCATTTTTTCTCCAGGAGAGAGAAGGTGCAGTTCTCTCCTCTTGCCACACAGAGGCGCACTCTTTCTGCTCCCTCCCACCTGTGATGGACACCCAACTTGGAAAACGACCCTTCTCTTCCACTTTGCCCACAGGTTCTTTGTTTCATGGCTTCCTGTACCAAATAACCCATGGAAACAGGCAAAGGAGCTGAAACGCTCGCAGGGAACAGAGCTTAGCACAGAGGGAAAGCTTTTACTGCAGACAGGTAGAGCGTTTGTGCAAAGACCCTTACAACTTTTATGTGTTTGGTTGTAACTCACTGCTAACTGGCGAGTGGTTTCCTCAGATCAAAAGACCTTGGGGGCCTATTAGGTGTGTGCAATTTACCAAGGCAGAGGCACACAAAGAGTGGTGGCCCTTCCCAGATGGTACCCCCCTGCCACCACTCCCTTCAAACTAGGGGTTAGCCTGGACTTGTTCCAAAAGGGGTCACTTCTGCTGAACTCAGGGGGAGAAACAGCAGAAGCTGGTTCCTGGTTTGGGAACTTCCGGAGTCCAAAGTCTTCAGCAGTTGAAAGGGTCTTCAATGTCTTTCCTTTGAAAACCATCTTTGGCCGCATGGAGACTTGCTATAGATACTTGCAGTCAATCATTTGGCAAGAGAGACGCTGGAGAAGATGCTGTTGGTGCCGAGTTCCCTCAGCTCCCGAGGCTCCAGCCAGCAGTCTCACGTCCCCCAGAGCCCTCTGCGGTGCCAGCACATGGTCACAAGCGTCCTGCCTGGCATCAAACCGCCAGCAGAACACTCAGCAGCGTAATAAGTGCCATGGGCCTCAAGGGTTGAGGTGGGCGGGCCAGCTGATCTGTCTGCCCCTCAGCCCCGTGAGCACGCACCCAGCTTCCTGCTAAGAACCTCTTCTCTGTATCCACCTGGGAAAACCCGAAGAAGCATGCAGACACACGCCACCTAACACATCAGAAGAGGAGCTGGTGCGTTTCCTTCTGCGCTTTCTGACCGGCGGTCACCCGGTTGAGAGGCACCAGGTTCTGCGATGGGCAGCGGCTTTTCCTTCCCACTAAACCCAAGATAGAAATCTCACCCCCACTGGATGAAGTACCCTTTGGAACACGCCGAGCAGGTGCGGTATCACTTCTGTCCTCATATCCCTGCACACTCGAGCGGTTTCCAAATGTCATTTTCTTACAGCACGGCAAAAGCTTACATAAATCCAAAGTTCCCAGAAGTTCGCTTCCGACAGGGCTGTGCTGACCCACACACCTGGCAGCCGGGTCCTCTGATTCCCTCGTCAACCCTGAGGCTGTCTCATATCTCAAAATGAATGTATTCATTTGTGGGGGAAATGACATTTCTGTCCGGCTCCAGCTCTCTGTCCTCAAGCGAGGTTGCACCTCCTCGGGGTTCAGGCAGGTTTCTCTCCTCGGCCCGAGGAGGCCTCTTCAGCAGTGACAATGTGATTAGCTAAGTCCTCGCCAGCAGGGGTAATCTACCCGTGATTCACTTAGGACTGTCAATGACTAACAAGACCTGGAAGGGGGGGCAGCAGGTGTGACAGACACACTCGTCCACCTGGCCAAGCTGGAGGCGGGTGGTTCCTTGCCTGAGATTCCCCGAGATCTCTGAATGCCTTTTGGGAAAGCGCAGTCCACAGCTCCTTTTCTCAGGTCAGCTCCTCTCCGCATTGGCACTTGATCCTGTTCCGTCCCACAGCGCGGAGGAGCGCGGAGGAGGGCGGAAGAGGGCGGAGGAGGGCGGAGGAGGGCATGTCTCTCTCTCTCTCTCCCCACCCCCCCCATCCCTTCCCAGCCTTAGGGCTCTTAGAAGCAACATGGCAATTTTGTAAAATGGTGAACCTTGCTGGAGATGTCAGCTGTAGCCAATAAAAGGGCAGCGTGGGAGTGGGTCTTCAGCCCCAGGGTGCAGACACCTGAGGCCCACATCACAGTGCCCAGCTGCCCAGCTCCACCTCCCCATTCTGCTTCCTGCTAATGCAGACCCAGGGAGGCCAGTGATGGCTCCAAGTCAGTGAGCTCCTGCCAGTCATGGAAGAAACCAAACTGCATTCCCAGCTGAGGCCTGGGCCTCGTGGGGCGTTTGAGGAATGAACCATAAGATGACTGCTTGCTCCCTCTGCCTCTCAAATGAATGAATACAAATAAACTAAAAATGTGTATCTGGCTGCCCGGCTAGGTATAAATCTCAAATAACACAAAATGCTGTTCAGAAGCATATCCCACATGTTGCATAGATATATTCATTGTTATCTAAAATGCAAATTTGACTCGGTAGCCTGGCCCTGGGAGCTGGGGGAAGATCGGGCTGCTTGGGCCACTCGGGCTGCGCCCAGTTCTGACGCCAGGCACGCCCTCATCTCTGGGAAGAACCATGCAGCAGGCTACACCGCCTGGGCTTGTGTGACGCCGGCCGGGGAGCGATCCCACCCGAGACTGGGCTGACAGCGCTTATCACGTTCAGCTACTCACATCTGGGGCTGAGAAACACTCGGCCTTCGAGACTCACGGCCATAACCATATGGGCCCCCTCTTCAGCTGTAATAGCTACTCCCACTTAGCGCCCTAACAATCGCAAGTCACCTGATTCACAGAGGTCCACCGCTGCTGCGTGCAGGGGCCGAGTGGATGGTCATCACAGTCGGGGCGTGTTTTTCCAGGCACCTGTTAGTCATCCCAGCCCTACCTTGGATGCTTATGAATAAGCGATTGCTTAGCGACAACACAGATGCAAATAGATCTGTGTAATTGGTGCAAATTAAGTGCACATGACAAGAGGAGCTGGCTTCAATATTAGCCAAAGATTTCTCATCCATTAGGCAAACCGCCCACTGAAATGTCCCCCGGTCCAAATCCAGAAGTCAGGCTATTTCTGCTCTTACAAAAGGAAAAGTCTGCTTTCCAGGCTAGCTCACTGACTTTAAAGGGGCAGACAGCTGCTCTGCGGGCATAGTGTACTCCTGATGAATTCATGGTGGGCGCCATGTTCTGTGCTTCCTTGTATACCCTGAATCCTCTTGGTCAGTGAAGGGCCCCTGGGGGACACACTGCCACAGCACTGGGGACAGGGCTCCTGGCAGAGGCAAACTGCCCTCTTGTGTTTCTAGTTTTTGCCAAGGGCCCCCCAACCTCCTTCTGCAGGACCAGAGCTTCTGGTTTCACTCACCACTGTAAACGACCGGGCTGAGGAGGAGCTAAACAAGAGAACGCCACCCACCTCGGGTGGTAGCCTGTGCCCAGATGCCCACGTCTTTTCACAGAGGGACAGAGAGAGAAAGAAGGGGGGAGGAGGAAAGAGAGCAGGAAGCAGAGGGAGGAGAGAGGTGCAGACCTTCCATGTGCTGGCTCACCCCCCTAAGGCCACAGTAGCCAGGGCTAGACCCAGCCGGAGTCAGCTGCCACAGCCTCCCTCAGTGTCTTGCACCTGGATGGCAGGGGCCTCATTCCTCGGGCCATCGTCACTGCCTCCCGGGGCCTATGCAGGAAGCTGGATAGGAAGAAGTGCAGAGCAGCTAGGACTTGAGACAGGTGCACCGATGTGGGCCGTGGCTTAACCCGCTGCACCACAGGGTGCTGCAGACATGAACTAAGCTGTCCTGTGGCTCATGAGGAAACACGCTGTGCCAGCCTGCATGCCAGCCTGCATACCAGAGTGTGGCAATGACATGGTGGCAGCTCGGTCCTGGCTGCTGCCCTGCCGGCCCCGCCCCCACCACGCTCACAGCTACAACAGAATCTCTGCAAGAAAGGTTCGGAAACCTGCCGTGCAAGCCACAGGCCACCTCCATGCACCCCAAGGTCCTTCCTTTGCCCCTAATAGACTTGAGGCCAGCTAGCACAGCCCGGTAAGGGGCCCGAGGCAGTGGGCAGGGCCACACTTGGCCCTCAGAGCTGAGCACCCGAGGCCACACATGATGCTTTTCCGAACACACAGTGGGACAGGCAAGGGGTTTCAGAAAAGGGGGAAAGGCAGGGTAGGAATCATTCCCTCTTGCACCCTGTTTTGTTACAGGGGGTATGGGTGACCACAAGGAGCTGATAAGACAGCTGCGAGCACTAACAGAAACAGTGGAAGAAAAATTACTTCCCCTACACCAAGACATGTTTTGTTTTCTTCATTCTTTCTCTTTGTATCTCTTACTCCTGCTCTCATTCTGGGAGTTGGGCACTCAGGGATCCAAACACAACAATGCCAGTGGAGGGCCCGGCGGCGTGGCCTAGCGGCTAAAAGTCCTCACCTTCAACGCCCCGGGATCCCATATGGGTGCCGGTTCTAATCCCAGCAGCTCCACTTCCCATCCAGCTCCCTGCTTGTGGCCTGGGAAAGCAGTCGAGGACGGCCCAATGCATTGGTACCCTGCACCCGCGTGAGAGACCCGGAAGAGGTTCCTGGTTCCCGGCATCAGTTCGGCACAGCACCGGCCGTTGCAGCTCACTTGGGGAGTGAAACATCGGATGGAAGATCTTCCTCTCTGTCTCTCCTCCTCTCTGTATATCCGGCTTTCCAATAATAATAAAATCTTTAAAAAAAAAAAAAAACAATGCCAGTGGAAACTGTCAGTGGCCACCATCAGGAGAGTGTACCCATTGCAAGGATGTGTAAATAGAATTCCATCCTGTAAACTACAATCATAATAAGACTCTTTGGCTGTGGGGCCACTGTATGAGGGGAAAAGTTTAGTACAAAAAGGGCTTAATTAACACTAAAATTCCAGCCATTTCTTAGTGAATGGGGTTCTTTACTCGGTTTGTGGAGGGGTGGGGAAGTTGGAAAAAAACTGATACCAGACACGGGAGACTTGCTGGAGGTGACAATAAAAAGAGGTTTCTCTTCTTGTCTTTGTTAACAGGAGGCTGAGAGCTGAGATGTTATCTGGCATGTGAGACAGAAAGGAGGGTTTATCCGACACGCATTCACCAGAAGGGAGCAGGATGCCATGGGGTCCCCACTGCACAAGCCATCCAGGACCCAGACAGGATCTCTGCGTCCACGGCTTAGAATGAAACCCCCAGCTTAGCTGCTCTCCCTGCTGGAACTGCTGGGCCACCTGCCACGAGGACCAGCGTGACCTGGAAGAGTGAGAGAGACCAAGGCAAGGAGCCGTCCACCTGCAAGGCAGGCTCTGCCTTCCACCAAGGCTCACGAGCTGGAGAGCAGGGATATGGAAACACGGCCAGGCCTGCACAGAGCTAAGATACTGGGGGCAGCGAAGGAGCAGGTCAGCAGCCCCGCGAGGGGAGTTTTATATCCTCAGACAACCACGACTTCAGCAAATCAGTCGGCATTAAATTTACAGCAGCTCTTTCTCTACCTTTGGAATGATTCAATTCAGCAAACGCACTGGTGGTGTGGACTTCTTGGGTCACCTTGACCTTTGCTTTCCCGTGCAGCTCTGGGAGAGGCTGTAACCTCTGCCGGTTTTAGCTGCTTCTGACAGTCAGCTAGCCAGACTGACGGAGCTTCAGGGCACCTTCGGGCCTCAACGCTCCCCCGGGGCAGCCACGGCCTCAGACTCAGCCCACCTAAGTGCTCACTCATGCCCTGTGGGTGGGTGAGTTGGAGGACAGAGCAGCTAACTTCCGGGCCAGTTTAAAGCCAAGTCAGAGCTTCCGGGACAGCACAGCCCAGTGGCTCACAGTAAGAAAGTCCGTTAGTGAGGAACAAATGCCTTTGCCCAGAGGAGCAGGAGTTACTGATTTTGGAAGAGTTATAAGAAGAGGGAGAGAAAGAGAGCTCTTCCATCTAGTGGTTGACCCCTCAGAGGCCACAACGGCCAGAGCTGGACCAGGCAGAAGTCAGGAGCCAGGAGCTTCTTCTAGGTCTCCCACAAGGGTGCAGGTGCCCAAACACTTGGACCAACTTCAATAGCTTTTCTCAAACCATTGTTAGCAGGGGGTTGGATCACAAGTGGAGGAGTCAGGACACGAACCGGTGCTCCTACGGGATGCTGGCGTTGCCGGGTGCAACATTCCCCACTACACCACAGCACTGGTTCCCAAGGTAACAAATAAAACAAAGCTAAACTGGAACGGGGCCAGCACAGTGGCACAGCAAACTAAACCTCCGCTTGCCATGCCAGCACCCGATTTCAGAGAACCAGTTAGAGGGCTAGCTACTCTGCTAATGAGCTTGGCAGACAACCAAGGGTGGGCTAAGCACTGGGAGTCCTGCCACCGACGTGGGAGATCGGATGGAGTTCCTGACCCTGGGCTTCAGGCTGACCAGCCCCAGTCACTGTGGACATTTGGGAGGAAAGAAACAGACGGAAGATCTCTTTCTGTGTCTCATTCTGCCTTTGAAATAAGTAAACAGTAATTTAAAAAAAAACACAACCCTAACCTTTCCTAGGTTTGATAAAGACCCATATATACTTTCTCAACTGGCATCTAAGAACACGATTCCACCTAGTACTGCAGTCTGAACTCACTGTTATCACTAGGTAGCTTCCTGCATCTGTGCCTCTCCAGCTAACTTCTTCCAACTAGAGGTCAGGACTGGCACAGGCAGAACATACAGCGGCCAGAGGACCAAGAACACACACACACTCAGGGCTTTCTGCTGTTAATGTTAGAGGGGGAAAAAGGATATGTATGTGTGTTTGTGTGTGAGCCCAGTTATTTTAGGAGCAGGCACTGTTCTGTCCTCCAGTCAGCTCTGATGCTTGGAACAATAAAAGTTAGCTGGACAGGAATTAGAAATCACCTCTTAAAAAACTGGTCACATGTTGGCTGAGCTGAGAAGGGCCAATACAGCTTACTCTGAGACTTCCGGGGTAGAAATGATATGCCCATGAGTGGTTTCTGAGCCCCTCCTTCTGAAGAAGGTATGTCAGAATTAACACGTTGTGTGTGTGTGTGTGTGTGTGTGTGTGGTGTGTGCATGCACACACACACAGGGAATCCTTTGCAGCCTGCTTTGTCATAGCAGCAAGTCTGCCTCTGTGTTTGCACCCTTTTGTGCCCATAAATACTACAGATGGAGGACTTGAGCCTTCCTTCCTCCCTTTCTAAGATTTATTTATTTTTACAGGAAAAAGGGAGAGACACAAAGATTTTCCATCTGCTGGTTCACTCCCCAAGTGGCTGCAACAGCTGCAGCCAAGCCAATCTGAAGCCAGGAGTCCAGAGCTTCTTCTGGGTCTCTCAGGCAGGTGCAGGGTCCCAAGGCTTTGGCCCATCCTCTCCTGCTTTCCCAGGCTGCAAGCATGGAGCTGGATGGGAAGCGAAGCAGCCAGGACACGAATTGGTACTCAAATGTAATCCAATACATGCAAGGTGAGGATTTAGCTACCGAGCCATCGGGCCAGCCCGGACCTACATCTTTCTTTCACTTTGTGTCTGCATGGCCTTGTCAGGAACTGAGAGCTGTCCATGGCCTGGGTGGGTTCACTCCTAGTCAGCACAGCCTCATCAATCAGGAGCAAGGATCCCACACGCAGAGACAAACAATGGACACCAAGTAAATGCACTAGTTTGTTCCAAGAGTTTGTTTCCATAATTGGCTAAACATTTCTCCAGTGATATCGTCATCCTATCAATCTACTCAAGGAATATCTCAGACGCAACAAAGATCAACTTCAGCACCGTCCCCCATGCTGCCAGGGAGAAAGGAACCTACAAGCCTGGGGCTCCCCCTAACAAAGAATCCACCACTCCCCCAGCTGGGAGTTCTCTGTGGACAAGAACAGTGGTGTCGCCAGGGTGAGGGGTGGAGCACGGAAAGAAAATTCCACTGGTGACCCTATGGAGGCACAGGGAGGGGCTTCCTGGCTGAGCTTGCTAGGTGGCTAGGTTGGCCAGCACCTCCCCACTCAGCAGGTCAGCACAGGGATGCAGGACACAGGTGCTCACAGTCCAGAGGCTTCCTCTGACTGCCCTCTCCAGAGCATGTGTTCTGAGAGAGAGAGAGAGAGAGGAGGGGAGGTAAGGGGAGGGGAGGGGAGCGGAGAAGAGGGGAGGAGAGGGTAGGGGAGCGGAGAATGAGAACGTGGACATGCACGCATCCCCATGCACTAGGTGACCTGGGTACCTCACACTGGTTTCTCCCCACTGTCTTCCAGGGATTGTCAATGGAAGCAGAGGACAGTAGGGAGGGATAGGCAGCACCCAGACCGACATGGCTGATGCTTTGGTGTGTCAGCCAAAGACTTCCAGGCACCCCCCCGCCACACACACAGCAGGCACAAACCTGGGGGACAAGCGAGAAGCCATTCTATGCAGAAAACCAGCAGACAATGTTTATGCAAGTTTCAGAACCAGGAGCCCCTTGCCTTCCCCTGACTTTATTGTTCTTGAAGTTTCAGTCTTAATTGGCTAAATGAAGAAATCACTACTCATTTTGGTGGTATGATATGTCCTCACCTGCTGTAAGACCACAGTTCCCTCTGTTCTCCAACACTCATATCCCAGCCCCACCACTCCACAGCTCTGCCACTTTGAGGATGCCATTTGCTACAGCTGGCACCTCAGTTTCCACATCTGCCAAGTGGGTCTATGATTGTTGTTGGGGAGAAGAGAGTGTGTGTAAGGTCGGCCTGCCTAAAAAACCACCTCTCTGTAGCTGCCATCATGAATCTGCACTTATGCGAAGAGAAAAGAAAGCCCATGGGCACCCCCAGGACACCTCGTCTAGTCTTAGCTCAGATCCAAAAGGGCAGGCAGCCTGGCCCACGGTGGAGGGACTAATAAGAAATGAGAGCATGACAGGATTTGGTGCAGACTTTTCAAATATCTTCAAATCCCAATTCTCCATGTTAGCCAAGGAGAACAGAGTCTTGGCTGCTACAGTGAACACTCTTTAAAATTCCACAATCATGTTGACATTTGCAACTTTCAGGAAGGATCACCTGCTGCTGAAGATAATGGAGGCTTTCCATCAGTGAAGGAGGGGAGGGGTGCCCTTTCAGTCAGTCTACATTGCTTTGGAATACAAAGCCACGCTCCTCCCACTCCATTCCCCTGCATCATTTCATTTTCTTTAAACAGATTTGTTCTTCAATCATGTCATTTATACTGATACTGGTACAAGCCAGGCTAACACTGATGCCAGCTTTTACTTCATTAAAAATATATATCTTATAACCAGCAGCAAATGTTTGGTGTCAATGGTTAAGAAGACGCTATTTGGAATACCCAGACTGCATAGGTTCGCATCTCAGATCCACCTTGGATTCTAGCTCCCTGCTGATGTACGCCCTGGCAGGTGGGGGAGGTGGCAGGAGATGACCTGGAGGGAGTTAGGGCTCCTGGTTTGGGCCTGGCCTACCCGCCCCAGCTGCTGCAGGCCTTCGGCAAGTGAACCAGTGGAGGGAAGATCTTTCTTTATCTTTCCATGTTTGTCTCCATCTGTTTGCCTCTCAAATAAATCTTTTTTAAAAAGTTACAACCAGAGAGATGAAAATAAAGTAGGTCATCAACATCCCCAAAGCACGCTGGCCAGTTGCTCATTATCCAGGACTCTATAACAAGTTAGATGGGCAAAAACACACCTTAACACATTACACCATCTTCATACTACATCCAAAGGTAGTTCATGAAGACCTTGTGTTTCTGTTCCCAGTTGGAATCTTTTTTTTTTTTTTTCAAAAAGTACAGACATATCACTTGTAGAAACTGTCCCCTCGGGAAACTGAACATGTAATGGCTCAGTAAACCACCAGCCAGCCAAACACTGGGAAGAACACACCCCAGGCTGGCCCGGGGGATTTGTCCATAAACTCAAGGAAAAACGAATTTTTCCCTACAGGGGACAAAATGGTCTCTGGAAGGGGAAAACCTTAGCCACCCACTGGAATGCAGCTTCCAACTTCTTTTCCATTTCTGGCTGGGCTGGAGCCACCGCACTGTTGAAAAGTTGGCTGCTTTTATTTAATACATCCAAAGGTACTATGTCACGAAGGCCAGCTGACACCATGAAGGCTGCATGGGGACTCAGGGGATAGAGAGCCAAGGCCTTGAGCTCTGCTTTCTGAGAGACGTGTGTGTGTTTGTGTATGTGTGTGTGTGTGTCAGGGGAGAAGGGTCAGATGGGAGGCTGAAAGATACAGATTAACTGTGCTAACCTGAGATTTCTTGCCATTAATATGAGCAGAGAGAATCAGTTTTGAATTTGTGGGAATAAAATTAAAAATCAAATGGAGCAGAGCTTATCAGCAGAAGCAGTGTGAGGACCAAGGACACTGCCTTAACGTTCAAGGATGGCTGGTGCTGGGGGAAATCCTAGGATCTGACAGGGCTGAATAGAAGCACAATTTCTCACACCATTCCTCCTTGGAGACCACAAGGTATGCACAATGAATGGCTTCCATCTTGATGCAAGTGCACACACATTCCAGCAAAAGGATAGGCGAAAGCTTTAAATTCTTAAGTTTCCGCCGAAGGCAGCAGAACTGTCTTGTGCAAACGGTGCCTTTGGAAGGACAGATGATGCTCGGTGGTGTTCAGATGAGTACTGCCCGCTAACGTGGAAAGGACCACTGGGCTGGAAGATGGGGGCCATTATCCTCCATGCCTCTGGCAGCTCCAGCTGCGCAGAGATGGGAGGCCGAGCTGTGTGTGCCTACTGGGAGTATCTGTGAGTAGTTGGATGGTAGAAGATTTAGACTGATCTGGGCCAAGTTTAGAACCTTTTAGTGGTGGTTCTCACGCTTAAGCTTACCGCCCCCCAAAATGGGGGAGTTTAAGCAAAGGGCAGATTCTTGACTTTCACGGTGGACCTGGGTAGTTACTAGGAATCTTAATTCAGAAGAGCAAAATGCACGTTAAAAAAACCACTAAGAATGGATTCCCAGGCTGAGCTCCCAGGAGCCCAGACTTGTTACCTGCCTTCAAGAAACCTTCACCTGTGGCACAATATCCTCGTTTCACTCCCTCTGCCCCACATACAACACACGACCACCTTTCTGCCACCTTTCTGTTCCTCCTCTTGGCCTCTTTCCCAGAATATCAGATCCTCACATGCATCAAACGCAGAACATGAGAGCGAGGCGTGAGGGTAGCAGCCTGCAGCCCTGACACTGAGTCCCTCTCTGGTGCCCACGGGCAGATGCCAGGAGCCACCAGGTCCCGCTCCCTGCCTCTCTCCCCTAAGCCTGCTCACCCTGCTTTTACGATTGCAAATCAACCACTTGCTAAAATTAACTCACTCGCTTTGCAGGTGTGGTACAGCTGGCCCTACGAAGTCCCTAATCACCAACCTACAAGGCTCTGATCACTGGATTCAAGAAGTTATTTGTAACCTCCGAGAGGGACCATCTTGATGCTCGGTCTTGTCTTGAGGGTCTTCTTTTCCCAGAAACTCCAGGGCTGGAGAGAAGAGTAACCACCACCTGCATGTGGTCCCTCAGACTGACTGAAGCCCATGTGGTCATTATTACAGTTCCCTCAAGGACACGAAACCACTGACCAATCGAAAGGGGTTCACAAGCGCAGTAGATCACCCAGGAACTTGGCCGTGAGCGGAATGAACACCTCTCAATCCAGAGGAACCATTACCTTCACACTTTACCCCGGGGAAGCCCAGGATTTAAGCCATAGCTGCCCAGAAGCTTACTCTGAGCTCTGTAAAGAAACAACCTCTTTCTTCTACCACTCCAACCTCAGTAATTGACTTTTCCCAAGCTAGGAGGATAGACCCAATTAGCAGGTTCCTACACGTAGCAGCGACTCCTGCAATTAGTTTTGGGGTCGTTCCATAAAAGGACCCACTCTGAAAAAAAGCACCTTGTTCTTGGAGGACCCAAGGGAAACCCATGCAGAAACCTGCACCGTCAGAGACTGGGTAAGTGCCAAGGAGGTGCCAGTATGTGTCGCGGGCTCACCTGGGACACCTCCATTCAGAATGTTCCCAAGTCCAGCCCAGACAACCTGAGCAGGAATACGAAATCCAGCTCAGACAGAGCTGTCTGACACATTTCCTCAACTTATTAACGGGTGGCCATCCACACACCAGAAAAAAAGGCAAGTCCTGCCCTCCCTCCGCAGTGGCATCTCTCCCACTTTAAGCCACTGCAGCCCCGAGTCTGCGGAGAAGTCAGGACTTGGCTGCTCAGAGCTTGTACAATTGTGCATTCCAGAGGCAGGTAGCGGGGGTGGGCTGCAGATAGCAGTGTGCATGCTGCCATGGCAACCCACGATCCACCCGGGATGGGGAGGAAGGCGCTTTGCTTAATTGAAATCCAGGCAATGTTTCAACACAAGCCCTAAAGAAGTTAATGACCAATTACACTTTCCTGTGTCCTCTTGTCCCCCTGCTCCTTCATGTCACCGAGTGTTTTTAAAACATTCACCTCCGTGTCTCACCCCACCTCACCCCCAGGAAAGACCCCTGAAGATGAGCTGTGGCACAAACATCTGTGCCTGTTCCCCTCCCCCACCCCACATTCCTACAGGAAACAGCCTAAAACCGTATTTCTGTGGGCAACCTGCCCATCTCAAAGGAAACTCCTTTTGCTTCAAGTCTTAGGAACCCGATGGCATTGCATGGCCACTGCCCCCACACTCAGGCCATCCAGCACAAGGATTCCCATGCTTTAAGACCACCAAGAATTGCCTCGAAGGCATTAAAATGCAGACTCCCTTGCCCCATCCTAGGGGAGCTGGTTTCTACAAATCAGAGCAAACATGAATCTCTGTATTCTGCTTATCCCCCAAGGGGCCCCGTGTGAACAGATCAAGACCCTCTGGGTGGGAACTGTAGACTAACAGATTTAGGCTGTTCCTTTCTACGGCTGAGCATCCCTCAAGATGGGTACTGACGTCCTCACCATATAAGCCGGAGTTCGTGGAAGTGTTGACAGGAATCCCAGATTCCTGCATAGGTGGGCCCTATGCACAGATTCCTGCATAGGAGGGCCCTCACACACCACCCTGAGCAGCAGACACATGTGGAAAATGCATCCTGGGTCTTTGTCATGAAGTGGTCCTGCTCCAAGTTTCAACATTGAGCAAACAGAAGAACAAGTATGACCATAATCCAGAATTATACACCAATGAATTCAGCACTGAAGAAGGTAGTCCCGGGTCCTGCTGCAACAGCTCGAAGGCTAAATCCTTGTCTTGCAAGCACTGGGATTACATATGGGTGTCAGTTTGTGTCCCAGCTGCTCCACTTCCCATCCGGCTCCCTGCTTGTGGCCTGGGAAAGCAGGAACGGATATCCCAAAGCGTTGGGACCCTGCACCCATGTGGGAGATCCAGAAGAAGCTTCAAATTGGCTCAGTTCAGGCTATTGTGGCCACTTGGAGAGTGAACCAGTGGATGGGAGATCTTTCTCTTTGTCTCTCCTTCTCTCTGTAAAATTTGCCTTTCCAATAAAAATAAATCTTAAAAAAAAAAAAAAAAGGTAGGCCTGGGGGGCCAGGGTTGTGGTACACATGTTAAGCCACTGCTTTTAACACAGCATCCCTTAGCAGAGTGCTAGTTCAAGTCCTGGCTATTCCACTTTTGGTCTAATTCCCTGGTGATGCTCCTAGCAGAAGACGGCCCAAGTGTTTGGGCCATTACCACACACGTGGGAGACCTGGATGGGGGGCTCCAGGCTCCTGACTTCAGCTTGGCCCAGCTCTGATTGCTGCAACCATTTGGGGAGTGAGCCACCAGATGAAAAGATCTTTCATCTTCTCCATCTACCTTTCAAATAAACAAATCTTTAAGAAGTCCTCCCCAGCTCCCTATCCAATAACTTAACACATGTCAGCCTTGGGTAACCCCGCTGATTAAGTCAGCCTTGGGCAGGAAACATCTGTTGTATTTTCATTTTATGGTCGAATTGATGGCAATGTCACATTGCAAATCTTGAAAAGAATGTGGGGACAGAGATGGAAGTTCTGAGGGACAGCTAGCTCTTGGCAGAGCCCCACACAGGAACCAGCTAATGACCGAGGAGGAGAGGCAGCACAGAGCTCTTTGAAAATTTAAACTCTCCAGGAGATGTGTCTGTCCCTAGCGTGATTCCGGGCAAAAAGAAACCCAGGTGTCCCTCCACAAACATCTAGAAAAAGATGAATGAGATGAGCAAACAAATGCAACATTTCAAATGCTGAGCTGGAAACAAAACAAGAAATCCCTTAATGAGGAGGAAACCAAAAAGTAGAGGACCAAACGGCAAAGCCAACGCAGGTCAACTCAGGTAAGATGTCACAGGGCCTGGGGGACCGAGTGGCGCGGCTTACGTGAGGACAAAGATGAGCCCCACAGCCAGAGGAGACATAAGGTAAAACTATAAATGTAAGACTCGTGGAATTCTGCCTCAGTGCAGACAGATGAACCGGGGCAAAAAAAAAAAAAAAAAAAAAAAAATCCATGCAGTAGCAAAGTGACAAAAAAGGAGGTTCGTGTGTTTCTGCCTGGTCTCAAAAATCAAAAAACTGTGGGCCTGCACCTTGCCCAGGCCTGGGATCTGCACTTGCACTTTTGTGTAACCTAGGAAAAGCCGCACCTGGACAACGCCTCAACGGGATCTGGGTTGACAGCACTCTGAAGGGATTTCATGGGAAGAAAAATGAAACCAATACCCAGGACCCTGAAAACCCTTAAGAAAAAGCGCCTGCCAGGAGCGTCAAGTTCTCATTGTCTCGAACCTAAATGCCACTCCCCTTAGGTCTGTGGGAAGTTTTACTTCCTCTAAAAATGCCTTTATTTTGCTCTGACTACTGAGAAAAAAAATGGATCTGTGCCTGAATTTCTAGGTGGCCATTCTTATTCTTTCCAGCACTTATTATTCCATTTAGACAGCCTGCATCCGTCTACAGAATGATGCTATCTGTTGAAGTCACGGTGAACATCATAAAAAGTTGCGCAACAACATTCCCTTCAAGCTTTGCCTTCCTCTCTGGTTGCACATTCATTTTCTTGATTTGTCTTTGGTATTTTTTCATTTTCAGCATGCTACAGTTATATGTACCATTTTGCTTATTTATTTTCATTTTATTTGAAAGGCTGAGAATCTTTCATCCACTGGTATGGTCTCTTAATGTCCCCCCAAAAGCTAGGATTGTGGGTCTGAGAAAAGCCCAGAGCTGGACAACAATCCAGGTCTCCCAGGTGGGTGGCCGTCACCTGCTGCCTCCCAGGGTGAGCTCTGGCAGGAAGCTGGATCGGAAGAGGAGCCAGGACTGGAACACAGCACTCCAGGACGGGCTGCAGGCATCCCGCGTGGCGCCTGAACCACCTGAACAGCAAGCCCCTGAGGTTGGGCTGAAAGTGTGGTGGTACTCTTTTAAAGTGAATACTTCTTGCATTATTGTCTTTTCTCAGAAGTTTTTAGCCACTGTTTCTTCACATTTGCTTCTTTCTCAACATTTATTTTCTCCCTTGCCAACACTTAATGTTGTCCATCCTCTTATTTCCATATCAGGTTGCCCCTCAACTGATTAGTCATTGAGTTCCAACCTACTTTCGAACCTGTCACATTTTCAGCCAAGATGACTATACATTTTTTTTATTTTTTTTTTAGGATTTATTTATTTTATTACAAAGTCAGATATACAGAGAGGAGGAGAGACAGGAAGATCTTCCATCCAATGATTCACTACCCAAGTGAGCCGCAACTGGCCGGTGCTGCGCCGATCCGAAGCCAGGAACCAGGAACTTCTTTCCAGGTCTCCCACGTGGGTGCAGGGTACCAATGCATTGGGCCGTCCTCGACTGCTTTCCCAGGCCACAAGCAGGGAGCTGGATGGGAAGTGGAGCTGCCGGGATTAGAATCGGTGCCCATATGGGATCCCGGTGCGTTCAAGGTGAGGACTTTAGGCGCTAGGCCACGCCACCGGCCCGACTATACATTTTATACTTTTGTTCTAATGGGTTCTTTTAAAAGTTTATTCATGTTTGGAGACTGATCATCTGTCTGCCAGCTCTTCCATCAAATATCCATCACAGCTGAGACTGGAGCAAACCAAAGCCAGGAACCTAGGATCCCATCTGGGTAGCCAAGGTGGGTGGCACGGGGCCCAAGTCCTTGTCGTGGGCTGCCTTCCAGGTGCATTTGCAGGGAGCTGGATTAGAAGCAGAGCAGCTGGGATTCGACTTGGCACTCCATGTGGGATGCTGGTAGCCCAAGACTCAGTTTAACCTACTGTGCCACAATGTGGGCCTCCTGTATTATTTTTAACTGGAAGGCAGATCTGGCAAGCAAAGGTTATGCTTCTGTTGGTGGTGTCCTCTGTCACACTCGAACACACTTGTTTTTCTCCTAGTCTTCGTGACAGATTAGCATTCTTTTTTTGTAATGTGTATAGCATTAGTGACTAATTTGGAAGGTACTGAAACAGGTAAAACTCAAAGAGTGACAACACAGACAATGATAGGGGTAAGCTACATGGAAGCATCTGAGCATCTCTGAATGGCCAGGATGGGGATGGGGACAGAGACGATGACTAGTGGACAGCATCATTAAGTCAATTATGCATGATAAGAAAAAGTTAAGACACAAGGACGGAGAAAGTGCCTGACCATGAACCACCTCTGTTCACCAAGGTCTTTATGATGTCAACTACCACCCCCTGAGGACACACCTCAGTAACAAACTGGATTTGCTTCCTATGATCAGGTACCTTTGACTTGAAGGGATGAGCAGGTGGATTTCACCTAAAAAGAGCTCAGACACCCCACTGGGGATGAGGCTCAGGCACATGCAAGTCAATGGACCCCAGCACTGCCGCCCCTCCCAGCTCCCTACCCCCACCAACTGGCAGCAGATTCCACAGAACACTGCTGACTGAGGGCACCCCAGCATTTGTGCAGAACAGCCTCCTGAAAGCACCTAGACGAAGCTGGGTTCTCAAACACTGCGGTGCACGTTAAACGCAGAACCCCAGAAGAGCTGGTGCTGGGAGAAAGTGGCAGATGCATTCTTACAAAGTGATTTTTTTTAATCCAAAAAAAAAAAAAGCAACGCACCAAGGAGAGGAAATGGTAGGTAACCCCACCGCCTGGATAATCCCTGCTGACATTTGAAGGCGTGAAAAGCAACACATATGCAGGATTAGAAATGCAAATAGGACAGCAAGGATGGAAAGTAAAATCAGGAGTCTCCCTCCCGTGCCCCCAAATCTCTAACAGGTAACTGACCATCCCAGAGGCAGTAGTGTCAGGACCCAGGGAGCTCTGACCGCCCTTTGCTGGCTCTGCCCCTCACCCAATTCTCCAAACACAGAGGCCTCTTGCCACGCTTCCCCATTCTCTTCCTGGCAATCTTCCCTTCGCAAGCTCTCACAGAGGGTCTGCTCTGGGACACAGCCATGTGTATGCACAGGGAACTGGGCCATGCGTGGGAGGAGGAAGATTAACAAGCCAGAGCAATGCGACAACTCAGGCACACTGGGGCTCCTTCAGAAGCAAGAGGCCCCTCCAACCCAGAGACCCTGAATCTTACCCCACTGGCTGATTCCAGGCCTCTCCAATAAAGATTCTCACCACTGGGCATTGCCACGGACCAGCTTTCGCTGTCCACTGTATCAAGCTTCTCCCCATGTCCCAGTGGAAGGGCCGGGGACAGACTAGAGATGAATTCTCCCGCCTCCTTACATCTCCGTAATAACAACAGCCTATCTCATCTCCAAGGACCTGCCATCCACAGAGCGATGGGGCTGCCGGCACAGGCGCTCTTATGATCTGTCCTTGTCAAACGTTTGTCTACCTCAAAACAGATATATTACGTTCAGTTTTGCAGCCTGCTTGGTCTTGCTTCACTTACAACATAGATTTTCCTACATCTGCATCTGGAACACACCCACACCCTCCTTCCTTTCAACTGGCCAGGAAGGACTGAGGGGATGCCCATGTGGGACGTCAGCAGGTCACACGGGGAACCCTGGGCCTGGAAGACAGATGTGCTAATGTGGAACACTTTCTGGTTTCAGTCCAAGTCCCTGCGAAGGCTTCAGAAACACAACACCTGCCCCGAGCGAGCCAAACCACAGGACACCACTGTGCGTCCTGCACTCAGGCACAGCGGCCACAGTACAAGCGGGCACATTTTGCCGTCTGGGCTCTGCTGAGCCACCTGTAAGGATCTCATGACAGCCACCAGGGGTCAGGAAGCAGGAAATTTGTTCTAGCTCCCCTCTGGAAACAGTGTGCCCAAAGGCAATTTGCTTGTTTACCTGCAAAGCATCTTGGGGGAAACCCCCAAATTGCCACTCATCCATGCTCAATCTTGGCTCATTGTCAGAGCAGAGGAAGCCACAGAGAGGCAGGTCAACCGTGGCCCTGATGCCCCCGATGCAGACACCCAGCCCTCTCTCTTTGGGTCACATTCACCAGTCAGCCCAACTCTGCAGGAGAGAGGCAGCATCCTTGGAAAGGGATGGGGTGTTTTTCAGTGGGATCCTAGCTAGTTCTTGCAAAAGGCATGGTCTTGTCTACCTTTCTGTTCCAAGATCTTAGTGATTTCTTCTTCCGACCATGTCCTCTGACTGTACCTGAGCAACAGCCTGCCCCATGCTGCCATCAAAACTACAACAAGCCTCCCTTCATCAGCAGCCTGCTTCTGTGGTCTTGTTATAGCAATGCGAAACTGTCGAATGCATGAGAGCTTCAAAAAAGGTCACAGAAAATGCATGCTATGAAGAACTCTGCATGGGTTTCAAAACTTTGGGGACCAGAGTAAACTTCCCTTGCAATTTCAATTTTCCACTACACTTTTCAAAGTACATTTGTGCAAAGGAGAAAGGAGAAAATCCTGCTGTTTGCCAATTCAGCACTTCTCTCATCTGGCAGGTGGAGGTTCTGGTAGAAGAGCCAGGAGTCACCAGTCCAGCAAGAAAACAGAAGTGCCCATTCCTGAACCCCTTAGAACCTGGCTTCCCAAGAAACTGCCAGGGGCAGCCAAGAGAAGACAGGGAAAGCCACAGAGAGTGAACAGGCAGAGGAGGTGGCAGCAATGGACAAGAGGCCCCTGTCCTCCAAGGCTCCAAGGAGAAGGCAGAGCAAGATGGCTGGTGCAAGCAGGACAAAAATCATAGAGTCTGGGACTCAGTTCATGTCTAGTTCTGCCCCCTTAATAGGGGTGAACATGTTTGATTCCCTTCAATGAAGCTAAGGATGTCACAATGGCTACAGGCTGAAAGAAGCCCCACAACACAACCAACCAACCAACCAGCTCCATCACAATGAAGTACAAGGGGAACAGCACAAACAGCAGCAGAGAGAGGAGAGGAGCTGGGAAAAAACTGATGTAATTAGACCCGAGGGTGAAATCCCATCTCTGAAGGGGAGCAGGGGAACCTCCCCGGGAATGTAATGAAGTGAACGGCAGACATGATTTTAAATCCCGTGTGCATTAATGCCGTAAATATTCCCCTTAATTCATCATGTCTCACTTTGCCAGCAAAGCTGCAGGGCAGAACTTTGGCTCAGAGTTTAATTACACCCAGGCAGAGTGGAGCATTTTTCACATTCCTGGAAACAGGATGAACCTCTCACAGTGGCCTGGATGACATGCACCTTTCTGAACACAGCTGTCACCCTCCTGGGCACTTCCTGGGAAGCCTGTGAGATCCTGGAGCTCCCTGTGGTGACCCAGTAAGAACCAATGAACTCGCAAAATGAGGTGGGGTTCTGTGGTAAAACCACTGTGATCCAAGGGTGTCCCCAAGCTTCAAGCGTCACTCCACCTGTCCTGTCTTCATCTCCCCAGCGAGATGCAAGGCTCTTGATAGGAGCATTGGTTGTCTCACGTGCACGGGGCTCTGAATGCTCATACAGTCTGTGTGTCTATTGCTCACATCTACAGGAACATTGTTAATTTCCCTGTGGCCACCAGAAGAAATAAACTGGCAGGCCCTAGTCAGGCTCCCAGGTCCTTGGACCCGAAGTCCATGTCCCACCTGAGTCAGATATTGCCCAATTAAAATCACCCTTCCAAAGGATTCACTGCTTTTGTAAAGAAGGGTAGCAACATTGTGTTAGTTCTTGGGGAACCCTCAACTAGGGACCCAGCACAGAGGGGGGACCCTCAACATACAGAAAGTCTGGTGTGCTTTTGAGAGAAAGTACTAGAAGAGATTTTGTGATCAATAATTCATGTCTTTTCAAAATAATAGTGCCCCTGCTCTTGCTTTCTCTCTTCCTTTCTTTGGCTCATGGGCCCATCCCACTGGGCCTCTGAAAAGTGACTCACAAGGTAAAATGATTGATGACTTCAAAATACAGAGCATTTCCCTGACTCCTTCAAAAGATGGGCAATTGGGCCCGGCGGCGTGGCCTAGCAGCTAAAGTCCTTGCCTTGAAAGCCCTGGGATCCCATATGGGCGCTGGTTCTAATCCCGGCAGCTCCACTTCCCATCCAGCTCCCTGCTTGTGGCCTGGGAAAGCAGTTGAGGACGGCCCAATGCATTGGTACACTTCACCTGCGTGGGAGACCTGGAAGAGGTTCCAGGTTCCCGGCATCGGATTGGCGTGTACCAGCCCGTTGCAGCTCACTTGGGGAGTGAAACATCAGATGGAAGATCTTCCTCTCTGTCTCTCTTCCTCTGTGTATATCTGACTTTGTAATAAAATGAATAAATCTTTAAAAAAAAAAAAAAGATGGGCAATTAGTCCCTCGAGTACAATTTCCATTCTGGTTGGCATTACAGCAAAAGTAGACCAATGGGACGGGTTGTGGGGGGAAGGAAGCCCACTCGTTTCCTTTGTCATCAGCTCATGACAGCTGGGTAGAGACACATCAGTGATTTTCCTGCCCCCCCCCCCAATTATTCATGACAGGAGTTGTGCAGCTGGGCGAGCAAAGGGATTACAGGTCATTTTCCTGATGAAAGGGATTTTTTGAGCCATTGGATTCAGAAGCCCCATCTGGAAGCCGGTGGAATGAGCCCAATGGTCCCCTGATGGGTTTAAGCAGAGACTCGGGCTGAGATGACTTTATTCCAGCTTTGTGGTGGGTTCATGCATTCACATCCAGGGCAAGGGACTGGAATGAATGCTGTCTTCTTTCACAAATGGCATGAGGAGGGCTCAACTCTGCAGATCCAGGGCTGCCCGTGGTGATGCCTTGACCCCGGCCCACCTGCTGGCTAAGGTGTCATGACATGCCTGTTCCTCCTTCCCATCCCGTGCTATGGGGCCTGGGGGTGAGAGGCCAGACAGGACACATCCTACACAGCTTCCAGAGAAGTGCATCGAGGGAGGCAAGTGCACGCATGTACAAGTCACCCACGCTTGGTCTTGTCTCTCTCAGTTCTTCTGATGGTCCTCAAATGGCAGAATATCCTTTAATTCAGAGACTGAACTTTCAGAAACTTGCCACGGCATCATTTCCCCCACAGCACTTGAGGGTAGCGTGGCTGCCGGCTAACAAATGCTTTCCTATCCTGGGGAAATGAGACGCATTTTGGCTTCGTGAGCTGCTTCTTCCAACAGTTTTATGTGCATAAATGAGAGGATGACTCATAGAGCTTAATTCTCTCCAAAACTGGTTCCTAAATAGCTCCTGGGGCAATCGCGCTGGCTCTGCCGCCTGACCCCAGGATGAATATTCCTTCAAAGTCAGTCAGAATGATGGGAATTCAGGGGTTGCAAACCTAGACATGGCTGCAGGGGCATCTCAAGAGGATGTGAGGTGAGGGACCTCCCAGTCTTGCTTGATTTCTCTGCAATTGTTACTTCCGCCTTATCCCTCTGGAAACAGGCTTAATGTCATCCCCATTCTCTTCTAACACAAAATTCATTACAAATGTTCTCAGCACCCTAAGTGATCCATACCAGTGCTCCTTCAGCTTCTGTTTGGAAGATAAATGAGAATACTAGATGGTCTCTCATCTTTGGCAGAGAGCAGGGTGGTCTTGGATTATAGAAGAAAGAATTTTTACCCATCCACCCAGTATACACTTTGGTTTCTGTGACTGGGGAAATGCATCAAACCAGAAAGAAACAACAACACACACCTACTAAACTAAAATGATGGAGACTGACCATAGGAGATGGTGATGAAGATATGGAGGAACTGGGATGCTCCCGCTCTGTTGGCGGCAACAGGAAAGGCCAGAACCCCTTTGCAAAGCAACTGGCTGATTATTTGCACGTGTCCTTTGCACCTGTATATATCTTACACATGTGGTTTTCTACAGGTAAATTTGTAACAGTTTTAAACTGCAAACAACCTAAGTGAATGAATACACAAATTTGATGTACCCATACACGAAATACCACTCAAGGATGGAAATAAAAAGGAATTACCTAGATTGTGAGAGTGGAATTCACAGATGTACATGAGTCAAAATTTATCACATTCTATCCTTTAAACGTATGCCATTTTTTTTTGGATGTCAACTGCACCTGAAGAAAGGTATTTGAAAATGTTTGGAAAATTCTGGGCTAGATAACATGAATACAGTTCCTTCGTGACAGCACTTCCAAAGCCTGTAAGTCTTTTTTTTATATTCAAAGCCTGTAAGTCTTAACCGAGGACTATTACTCTGCCAACATGAAATGCAATATACGTCATTTCCCAAACTCACACTTCCATAGAATCTTTTCCTTAGTATTTCACAGAGTTGGCATTGCGTGGGCTGCATTAGGAAACACAATAGGACTAATTCTGGAATAGAAACTTCTAAGGAACAAATGACAAGACAACACCTTCTGAACTGACTTCATAACAAGAGAGACCCTGTTTTCATAAACCCCACCTGTTCGGCCCCGAAGGCTGCAGAGTCATGCTTTAGGTCATGCTGGTTCCTCCCTGCTCCTGCTCCGACTGCATCTGAAACCACTGGCTAAGAATCACTGGTTGTGTTACTCTTCCATTCCCATGATGTGTGCTGGCAATGTCTGCTGCCGTCAATAATTAATAACAATAATGCTTAATTCTTAGAGCAAAAATCTCCAGAAAATAATCAAAAACCTTCTCTTGGAACACCGGCTTTAGGAAACAGGCTGCATACCCCCATAACTTCGGTGGTGGGCAAGAAGAGACATGCTTAGAAAAATCCAAGAAGGGGGATTAGGGAGATGTTCCCGGGCTCTTAGCATGCCTCTGTGCACTGTCGATTTCCCTGCTTGGTAAGTCTTTTCTCCAGCTCTCGGCCTGGCCTCTGAGACTGCAGTTCAGCGGGAACGTGTTCAGCTGCAGGATGAGGTAGGCCTGCTCTGCTACCTTACTCCATCAAATGCCTCTGTGCAATGGTTTAATCTTGTGGTCCGGGTTTCATCTGAAGCTCTAGACATTGGCAAGAAGGAATGTCTAACTCCTAGCAAATGGAATCTGCTGTTCTTCTCCATTAAAACAAAACAAAACAAAACAAAACAAAAATCTCCCGCCCTGCCTGAGGGAAGTGGAATGATCCAGAGGATTCATGGTTTAGTCCCACATCTCTGAGACAGGTTGGATCCATGGAGGCAGAGGCACATGCAAGTGACCAGGGCACAAAATGTCATCCAGGTCTGCACTCTGGGTGGGGTGCTGCCACCCTGCTGTGAGCACGCCCAGGTCCACTGGCCCTCAATGGGTCTGTTTTGACCAGCTCTGCTTCCCAATGTCCCTCCCTCTTACACCCTCTGTAGCCCGTCGCAATGAACAGCTGCCCGAACTCCAGATGAAAACCACACAGGTGATCCAGAATTGCACCTTCTTTATGGTTGAGTCACACTCCTGGATAACATTCCTTCATTTATCCATGAGTGGCAGACCCAGCAGGGAAAACAAATCTCCCATCCAGCGGTTCACTCCCCCAAACGTCTGCCAAGAGCCAGGAGTGAGCTGGGCCCACGCTCAAAGCCAGGAACTCAGTTTAGGTCTTCCACATGGGTGGCAGGAACTCAGTTATTTGTGTCATGACTGCTGCCTCCAGGGTTAGCAGGAAGGTGGAATTAGGGAACAGACCAAGAGTCAAACTCGCGTCCTCTGAAGTGAGATGCTGCCATTTTAATTGGTGTCTGAACCACTAAGCTAAGCACCTGCCCATAGCACCCCGCCCCACTCCCATTACATTTAACTTGTGCAAAAATGGATGTGTGGGCATCATTAACATCAAAACTGTTGAAGGTGTCATGAAGGGCAGGAGTTTTCCGGGTAACTACAGCGACTCTGGGAAGGATTTACTGGCTCAGTCTTGGTGCAGGAGTCATGGTGAAGGGACTTGCCTGAGAGAAAGAACCCGAGGATTTCCTGATGGCTGAGGAAACCCATCAAGCTGCAAAGGAGCAACAGGAAATAAAAGTGTTCTCTGGCCTCATCAGAAACACCAGATTCGGTGCAAACCCATGAAAATGGCTGCTCCACACATCCCCACCCTTCCAAACCTGGAGAGAAGGACATGCTGTCTTGGCATGTCACAGTTTGGAGGCTGAGGAAGTGAGATCTCCTGCTGCACCCAAGTAGAGACTGCCTTTATAGAGACTCTTCCCATGAACAGGAAACTCTGTGCCTGCCCTTGGATGCCGAAAAGGGCAGCGTTGTCAGTGCTGATGGCCACATGCCATGCTGTCCATGCCCAGTCAGGCTGTCGCCCAGCTAATTGCAGGAACAGGGCATTAGTGCCAATCGCATTTCAGACCATGACTGCCCTCAGCATTGTTTCCAGCTGCCCTGTTCTTCACCTGCTGCAAGGCAGGGCTGTGGCTCAGACTGTCTCCTGCTTCCTGTATTTGCATGGTATGTAGCCCCGTAAACAGCAGCAAAGATGATGGCCTAGTGGTGGACAATCTACTCTCAACTTCATTTAGTGTTCAGTGCAGAGAAAGAGCCAGTCCATTAAACTATGTAGGCTGTAATTTGGTTTTTTTGTTTGTTTTTTTGTTTTTTTTTTTTTTAGGCAGTCTTCAGTTCCTAAAGATCAGCTTCCATACAGTTAGGGCACTGGCAGTGCGCCCTTAGAAGGTAGTTCTACAAGGATCGGCCATAAAGACTGAGTCAGGCCCCCCATGCCCTCAACAAGCCACCAGGTGACCCTTCCTACACATTTGCTCCTCCTATACCACCATCCTCAGACTCACCAATCGGCTGAGGCTTCCCAGTCAGACTGCAAAGCTCTAAAACCACGAAAAGAAATACATCTCAGGACCAATGCTGTGGCGGAGCACATAAAACCACTACCTGGCGTGCCAGCATCTCCCATGAGCACTGATTTGAGTCCCTGCTTCTCCATTGAGATCCAGCTCCTTGCTAATGGCCTGGGAAAAGCAGCAGCAGACGGTCCATGTGTTTCCTCTGTGGCATCTGGCATCTGGCTTTGGCCTGGCTCAGTGCTGGACACTTACGGCTGTCTGGGGAGTGAACCAGCAGATGCGAAATCTCTGTCTCTCCCTCTATCTCTGTAACTCTTTCAAAACAAATCAATCAGTCTTTTTCCAAGAGAAATAAAAATAAATAAATCTTCCTCAGTAAGCAGCAGCTTCTCTGAAGTGTTTTTGCTGTAACACCAAAACAGCTAATCCACAGCTGAACCAGCAAAAGAATTCTTTCTATTATTATTTTATGATACAGTTCCACAGGCTCTGGGATTTCCCCTCCCCCTTCTACAAAAGATTTCTTAAGCTCATCTGGACAAAGAAAAAATGCATCATAAGAGGGACGCATCATTAAATATACTTAAAAATAATGATCACTAAAATAAATTTTCCTGTAGGATACCTAGCTGCCTCCGGCTTGAGCTTCACCTTAAAAGCCTGCTTGAATGACTCTGCGTTGATCTTCCTATGGAGTCCGGTCAAAACACAGCAACTCTAATCTGAGCCTCTCAAGGGCTTCTGATGACACTTGTAGGTTCTCAAAGTGGAAGTTATTCCCTGTGGACTACATTTGGATTCTAAAATCAGCCTTTAGATCTTCCCTGCATTTTCAAAGACAGAGAGGGGGAGAGAGAGAGGGAGAGAGGGAGGAAGAGAGGGAGGGAAGAAAGGAGAAAGAGAGAGAAAGGAAGAGAGGGAGGAAGAGAGGGAGAGAGGGAGGAAGAGAGGGAGGGAGAGAGGGAGGGATTCTCTAGCTACTGCTTTCTCCCCATTGTCTCAGTAATCTACAAGCTTACTATGGAGCTTGTAATGCCAACACTTCCCACATATTCAACTTAAACTGGCATTTACTCAAATCAAAACTTAGCTCTATGCAGCCATGGGTCTATTCCAAAGCTGAAGATGATTCAATCAGCGGGGTTTTTACGCCCTTCTAGTACACTTAGCCAAGAGGATAGCTCTTGCAGTAACTTAATTACCACCTGGATCTATCCTTCCTCCATTGGGCTTAAGCACCACCTTTTAATTAATTCTTTACAATTTTTATCTGAAAGGCAGACACACACACACACACGATCTCCCACCTCTTGGTCCAAATACCCACTGCAGTTCAAGTTGGGCCACATTATCAAGTCAGCGAAAGGATTCATAAATAGATTTATTGAGTGGTAACTGGGCTGAAGATATCCAAGAACCAGGAATTCAATATGGATTTTCCACATGTATGGCAGGTGCTCAAGTACTTGAGCCATCACACACTGCCTCCTGAGGCCGGCATTAGCAGGAAACTAGCACTGGAAGCAGAGCAGCAACTTGGATCCAGGTGGCTTGAGATGGGATGTGGGCATTCCAAGTACCACCTTAACCACTACACCAACCACTTGTTCTTAAGCATCATTACTGATCACGCTAGTATTCGGGTTGGAAAACCATCTGGTGCATTGTAGGTTTGGGTTGTATATGTGATTCCTTACCTCCAGTGAATGGTCTCATGTACTGTATCAACCAACTGAACCTAAGAGAAACAATTCCAGCAATGAAACCACCTCTAAAACTCTCCAAGGCATCCCTTGTTCCCTTGTGGCTGACCACATGTTTTCAGTATGCCCAGCTCCTTCAATCCTGTCACTCTGGTCCCTCTGTCATCTATAGTCCATTCGCCTAACTACTGCTTTTTTTGCTTCCATTGTCCCTTCAGCCTTACTTCCCTTGTATCCAGCAGTGGCCTCCTTTCAAAAACACCCTGGTACATATCTACACAGGTGTCAACATTTTATCTACTCTGCACCTGTCCCCAGAGAGCTGGATGGATCTGGACAAAGGTCTACCCACTGCCATGATGCAAGCCTGACTTGAAATCTCTCTGAGCACTGGTAGGTGTTTCTACTGAGTTCCCCCCAGAAAAGCATGGCATGCCTCCACTCATAAAGGTGTCCAATCCACACTTTTATTCTTTAAAACTTTCTTCCCTCCAGTTGATGATTTCTGTTTCTTAGTTCACTGAGAACTAGAATGGAACACGCTGAACCCACCACCAGCCAATGTACCATGCTCCTCCATCTGTTTGATCTGCATGGCCTCCAGTCCTGTAACACAGATGAACCATCCCATATCCTCCCCTCTTACTTCCCCAACAACTCTTCCTGCAGACTTCCATGCCTTCAGTTTCTCCTGTTACAGTGACTTATTTCTTCTAAATATGCTTTCTATAATATATTCCTCTTTAAAAAATAGAAAACCTTTCATAGAAGCCTTTGGTGGCTTCCCTGTTCTTCTGACCCACTTACAAAAACAATAAAAAAAATCCTCAGTAGAATCTTCCATATTCACTGCCTTCACTTTCCAATCTCTCTTCTCTTTGACCCCACTCCAATCAGTCTTTCATCATCACCATCCCAATGAGATCTCATCAGAGTCACCATGAGTCTCCATCTGTCCCGTCCAAGGGCCACTTCTCAGATTTTATCTGGCTCATCCTCTCAGCAGCTTCTGTCATCAGTTCTCTCCCTTCCTTTTTGGACATTTCTCACATGGCTTCCATGAGACCAAATGCTCCAGGGATTCTAAGTGCTCATTTTCCTCTGCTGCATTCTTCCTCATGTCCTAACGTATAAGTGGAAGGACAAAGCACTCGGCCATCTTCTCCCTCTTGCCTAGGCTTGCCCCCTAGGTGACCTCAACCAGTGCATTGCTTTCATAATTCCCACAGTCATATCTTGAGCCCAGTTACCACTCATTAAACACACCCATGAATCCTTTGCCGACTTGATACTGCCACTTGGCTATCCAAAAGGCATCTCAGGTATATAACCATCAAAGTTCTTCCATCACAAGTGTGTCCCTTCCCAGGCCTTCACCAAGTTGATTCATGCAAAGGTCTTCCTCTCTCTAGTGTCCCTCACATAGTCAGCCAGACCCATCAGATCAACATTTAACATTTAATAAGATCATGTTAACAGATTAACATGATCCATCTTCTCCTCAAGCACAGATGTATCCTCACAACCAATGAGCTAGATTCTACCCCGGCCCCAGCTCCCAGGATCACCTCTCCACACAGCTGCCAGAATACCACTTTTTCATCACTTGGGCCAACTCCTGGGACACTCCTGGACAAAATCCCTGATGCCTTCTTGTCAGGCTGAGGATGAAATCCGAAGGTCCTGTCCGCCTTCTGTTGGCTGCCTGTTGTCTACGTCCCCTCACCACACACAATAGCCTTCTGACTGTGTCTCAATATAACAAGTGCCTCCCAAGTCAGGGACTTCTCACCACGGCTCTCCCTGTCCAGGACACTCCTCCTGCTGATGGATAGTGACACTCTCGTGATCTCCGCCTTCATTCTGGTCTTTTCCAGAAGCCTCTCTTAGGAGCCAGGAGACTTTCAGGTCTCCCATGTGAGTATAGGGTCCCAAGGCTTTGGGCCATCCTCAATTACTCTCCAGGCCACAAACAGGGAGCTGGATGGGAAGTGGATCAGCCAAGACACGAACCAGTGCATACATGGGATCCAGGGACTTTTGGGGGAAGCATTTAGCCACTGAGCCATCGCACCAGACCCAAGGTGGTAGCTTCTGCCATATTCTGTTTATCTTGTAGAATCAGGCATGTTATATTTTTGATCTATCATCTGAACTGTCAGCCTGTGACATCTGACACTTTGGCTGGGTAAGCCCCGAATTTAAGACAGCATAGGACACCCATGGAGTGAGCCAATCAGCAAATGACTCAATCAGGGGAAGCTAAGAGCCGGCTTCAGGAAGTCTCTGTAGCATTTCCAGGCTCTATCAGAAGAGGGCCAAAGAAGCAGGCTAAGGAGGTACATTCGCAGCCTCAGCAACACATAGGACACCTCCACAGAGCCCAGGGGGATTTCTCTTGAGAGCGTTGTGTCCCTGCGGATTCCTCTGCACCTGCTTTCCCACTTCTGTGCCTGCGGCAGGTGCTTCTTGACAGGCAAAGCTAGGAACAGTTCCCTTCCCCCTGTGACGACAGCAGTGGCTGCTCCATCTATAATTTTCTGTTTAGGTAACATCTTATTTGCATGCTGCAACCATGTCCTTTTTCCTATTACTGATGTAAAAGACGGCTTATTTCTAATTATATTGCAGGCACTTAGGGAATTCAAAGAGCAGAAAAATATGTCAGGAACAATTTACCAATTGAGGCTATTTGTATGCATGCTTGCCTGGACTCCGGCAAGTGTAGAAAAGGTGGGGGGAGTGCTCATTAAAAATGCCAGCTCTCCTCAGTCGATCTCGGCTTATATTTGTTCTCCCAGAACTAACTAAATGTAAACTTATACACTGAATGTGAGTGTGTTTGTGGGAGAAGTTATTTTTCCCATCCTCAATTGCTCCTGTTTGGCCTTACAAACTCTATTTTCCTCATATTTAAGGCATTGGTTCAAACGCACACACACACACACACACACACACACACACACACACACACAAATGCTATTTTCTCAGTGTTCCCTGAGGCATCTGCAGATCTGGGAAGATCTTCTCAGAGATGCCCAGTTGGTGCCTGACAAACGTCCCATGGATGCCGGAACAAAGACACAGTGCCTCAGGTGGAGCACAGGGAGGCTCACCCTAAGACCTGTGTTTTAAACTCTTCCATTGTGAGGCTCAGATGTCTGCAATATGCCTTTTACTTCTTTGCTGTCCTTGTCACCGTGCTAAGAAAATGTTCCTAGACAACAGAGAAGCTTTTGGTCCAAGAGCCTTCACAGTGCCGACATCCCATTTGGATGCTGGTTCAAGTCCCAGCTGCTGCTCCAATTCTGATCCAGCTCCCTGCTGATGCACCTCGGACCCCTGCCACTGACCTGGGAGGCCTGGATGAAGCTCCTGGCTCCTGGCTTCAGCCTGGCCTTGTCTTGGCTCTGGTGGCCAAGATGAGGCAGACTGAAAGATCTGTCATTGTCACTCCCTCTCTCTATATGACTCTGACTTTAAACAAATAAATCTTTTAAAAATAAATACGTTCAATTATAAACACTGCTTTTCTCATCCTCAAATTTTATAAAACAATTTTTTTCAGCTTGTGTTTCTTGGATGCTAGCGGGGCCACATTCACAAGAGAGATTTCTTATGACATCAGTTTCTCACAGCATGTAAGATTTGCTTCTGCCTAAGATATTTAAGATTCAGCTCTTTCATAACCCACATGACACTGTTACTAGTAATCTTATCCCCAGTGACAAGCAGCCACTTTCACAGCACTAGGATAGCTTTACATGTTGCCTCCACTCATCTTGCAGGGGGCTGTTGGATTTGCACAAGGTAACCACATGCTGCATTGGTAAGCATGGATGGGGCACCGGGTAAAGAGCTATGGGTTCCAACCCAGCGAAGAGCTTGAAGCAAGTGAATGCATGGACTTGGGCAGATGAAAGATGAAGCAAGTCCAAGAGAAGGGAAATGCATGCAGGGGCTGCTGGAACGGTGTGGGTGAGCTCGAGTGAGGAACTCACCCAAAACGGCCCTAGTTGGAAGAGATGCAAGAAAGACTTACAAAGCCAAATCAGCGGGAGTTTGTTAACGAAGTAGATTTGAGGTATTGGAGAAAAGCAGCAGAGGCAGATGCTGCTGGGATTTCTGGCTTGAGAGGATAAACAGATTCGGTTCCATTCAACTTTTCCTGATATGGGAATAGTAGAGGAGACGGGAAAAGATGACATGGGGGAAACATCAGGTAACAGATTCCAGTTGAAACCCACTGATACATGTGGCTGTCAGACAGACCAGCAAAGACACACAGCAAAGCTAAGCTGTTTGAGTCTGACATTCATGAAAGAAAGCAAGTTTGCCAGGAGAGTTGATTTGGGAAGCTCAGTCTGGAAGTTCCAAGTACCCTGCCCTGAGCAGAACACGAGTCGGAAGAGCAGAGTGCTGATGAACTACATGCTCCCGTAAAACCCACTCCACGAACCGAGAGAAGCCCCGAAACAGACAGGTAAGATGCTGCCAAGCAAGAAGGGTAATGCCCAGCACGGTAGCCTAGTGGCTAAATCCGATCCCTGCACATACAGGTATCTCATGTGGGAGCCAGCTGGTGTCCCAACTGCTCCACTTCCTATCCAGCTCCCTGCTTGTGTCCTGGAAAAGCAGTGGAGGATGACCCAAAGCCTTGTGACCCTGCACCTGCATGGGAGACCCAGAAGAAGTTTCTGGCTTCGGCTTGGCACAGTTCCAGCCATTGTGGCAACTTGGGGAATGAACCAGCAGGCAGACAATCTCTTTCAGTCTCTCCTTTTCTGTATAAATCTGCCTTTCCAGTAAAAATAAGTAAATCTTGAAAAGAAGGAAGAGAGGAAGAAGGAAAGAAAGAAAAGATAGAGGAGGGGAGCGTAGGAGAAGGGGGGAGGGGAGGAGAGGGGGAAGGGGAAGGGAGGGGAGGGGAGGAGAGGGGGGAGGGGAGGGGAGGAGAGGGGAAGGAGGGAGAGGAAGGAGAGGGGAGGGGAGGAGAGGAGAGGGGAGGAGAAGAGAGAAGGGAGGAGGGAGGAGGGGTGAAACGAAAGTGAGAATGGCGGACCACTGCAAATGCTTTGGGAATCTCGGCACCATGACTCACCTGAAGACTCTCTCCCAGGACCCTTGGCTTACGATCCCCTTCCCGCACTGGCTGAGGACGGAATGGAAGACGCCACGGAGGAGGTCAGCGGAGGACTTGAAGACTCCAGCAGCCAGGAGGACGGGGCGCAGGAGGCTAGAGGGCAGGCAGCATGCATCTATGCTGCTCTTTCCCCTCATCGCCTGGCACTTCCGGGGTGTGTGTTAATCTGCTCTGACACTAAACCATTCCATCCTCAGAGGGCCCGGCTTTTCATTGAGGGGTACAACACTAGAACTTGTCTATCCTTGCTCCCTCCTCCCACTTGATGATTCAAGTCTCGGCTCAATGTCTTTGTCAATATCCTATTTCAGAATTGTTCTGCTGGTCACTCTTTCCCTTAGCTTTATTTTATTTCTGTCCGGTTTTATTACCTCGATTGGACATTACTAGCTAGACACACAGCCACACAGATAAGGGTACTTTAAAGTTTGTGGAGGGACCAGCAATGTGATACAGCTGGTTAAAACTACCATATACATCACCAGCATCCCACATGGAAGCCAGTCCCAGTTCTGGCTTCCCACCTCCAATGCAGCTCCTTGCTAATGTTCCTGAGAAAGCAGCAGAAGATGGACCAGGTATTTGGGCCCCTGCATCTACTTGGAGAACTGGATAGAGTTTCAGGCTCGTGGCTTCAGCCTGGCCTGGCTCCAACCATGAGAGGCATTGGGATTGAACCATCGAATGGAACATCAATACAGAATGACTGATGGATCATTTTCTCTCATGTTCCCTTTACTTCCCTCTTCCCTGTCCTGTCCCTACGACTCTCCCTTTCAAATACACAAGTCTTTTTTAAAAAAAAAAAGGTGGAAAAATGGAATTAAAATATTTTGATGCAAAAATGCTTTTGAAATCCAAGCACAGTTGTATTAGGAGACACAATCTTTCATGATTTGTTAAAGTCCCCTCATATGCATGGATTTCAAAAGTGTTGGCACCAGGATTATCTTTGCATTCTATTTTCATGAATTTTTAAAGTACTCTCATTTATACATACAAATCATATGTAGTATAGAATCAACATATATAATTATTTCACTACCATTTTTTTTAAAGATTTTATTATTATTGGAAAGCTGGATATACAGAGAGGAGGAGAGACAGAGGAAGATCTTCCATCCGATGTTTCACTCCCCAAGTGAGCCGCAACGGGCCGGTGCGCGCTGATCCGAAGCCGGGAACCAGGAACCTCTTCCAGGTCTCCCACGCGGGTGCAGTGTCCCAATGCATTGGGCCGTCCTCAACTGCTTTCCCAGGCCACAAGCAGGGAGCTGGATGGGAAGTGGAGCTGCCGGGATTAGAACCGGCGCCCATATGGGATCCCGGGGCGTTCAAGGCGAGGACTTTAACCGCTAGGCCATGCCGCCGGGCCCTCACTACCATTTTTAATTTTAATTTCTGGTAGAATTCATTTTTTTAAAAATCAGTCGCTTTCACTAATCCAGGAACCTGTAGGGCTGCTGTTCTATCTGTGCATGTGGGCACCCTGGGCCTTACATACTGGAGAAGGGCCATATGAAAGCCACAAGGGCAGAACATGGAGGTAAGAACCTTGACTTGTCCCAAGATTGCACAGGCTAAAATGAGCTTTTATGACAACATGATAAAATGCATTCACAACTCTAATGGTAAAAAAGTGCTGGTGGGGCCAGAGTAGACATCAAAGAAGACACAAAATTTATACCCTTGACAGTCATAGAAGGTCAAAACATATAGAAAAAAGAGAGAGAGATACTTATCTTTCTGGAAAAGCAAAAGGATGCAGAGAAACAGATAAATTATATTGTTTGCTCCCTTCCAGATTCAGAAGGCTATTGTTCCTCTGATTTGTGGTTATTTTTTCTCTGTCTTTTCCAAGTGAGCCCAACAAACTAAATTGAGTCTCTTGGTTCTAGGGCTAAAAGATGCTATAAATTTCCATGGGTCCTAAGTTAGATGACACAGCACACAAACAACTGGTCAACAAAACTTCTGTCCCTCTGCATTCCACACAATCCCCGAAGCTAGGATGGCAGAAACACTTTTTGGCAGCCTCATTGGCTGTCACCCACAAAACTTCCTCCGACCAATTCTCTCCTCCAATGCAAGCGACAGCTGAAGGGAGGCGGGAGAGGAGTGTGGCCAATGGCTCACTACCAACAAAGATGTTTATTCCAGAGAAAGTTCCCTGAGAGGCAATTCTGCTAAGTCAGTCACCAGGAAATGTGGTCTTCATAATGACAGCTGAGACACTGATTTCAAATACTGCCAATCAAAATGAGGGCTTTCATTCCCCTGTCAATGTGATCCTATATACAAACTCCTAAGAAAACAATACTTCCTTCTCATCTCCCCAAATTCCACCCCCCACACCAAATACAGGGGAAAAATGAAAAGGAAAAAGAAAGCCAAGACTATTGAATAAAAGCACGTGGACCATAGACACTAAACACAGCAATAAGTTCCTTGGATGCGCACACGATACAATTTGTTCTTCCAATCTTATCCCTGCTGTGCTGCATGCTGGAAGACCAATAAGAGGAGGAAAGATGAGGGGAAGGGGGAGTTCTGATTTGTCAACAAAATTCTATGCTTACATAAGAAAAACTCTGGTTAGAAAGAAATCGACATAAAACAAGACCTGGTTGTGTACCTTGATGATGTCACTGTTCTAACGGCATGCTAGAAAGAAGATCCTGAAGGATGAAGCTGGATACGTCATTGCTGAACGGGAAGAAAATGAGTGAGTTCCCTCACTCACTTGCCACCCCAACAAAAGACATTATTCGACTTTCAGATAGTTCCCAAATGCCTGCCACATCCTTGCTTTGTGCAAGGGACACAGAGACAGGTGTAAGATGGCATCCAAACTTGAAGAAGCCAGCAGAGAGCTAGGTGAGTTAATGGCTGGGGACCAGCACTTGGCGAGAGCCCCACCAAGAATCTGTTGTGACTGATGCAACCACAACAAATAACAATAGCCATTTATATAAATTGACAAAGGTATCTGATGCAAAATAACGAATGCTAACAACAATAGATGGGAAAAACTGCAGAGAGGATGTGGCACAAGGACTGGATACCTCCTCCTGAGGTGGAGACTAGGGGTGGGGTGAGGGGATGCTTCTTTTTCATAAAGGAGGGGATACTCAAGGTATGCCTTCAGGAATGACCAGGCAATTGCCAGGCAGTGGGGAAAACATTCCAAACAGAGAGGCTGAGTTAAGCACAAGATGTAAACAGAGGCTGTGGGCTTAAGGCGAAATGGGATGTCCTACGTGAGACTTGTGTGTGGACTGGAACCCAACAGCAGTAGCAACCAGTGTGGGTGGGTAGTTCTGTAAAGGTGAAGCTCATTACTCTTCGTTCTTCCTGCAGAATCTAGTCTGACGGCCAAAGACCCACGTCTTTGTTTAATCAATGAACTACAAACAGATGGATTGCTCTTTGGCCGTTTCCAGGTAAACAGCACTGCTGGTGGTAGTGTTGCTGTGAGGTGGGATGCCAAGGGGCAGGGGATGGTAGGGGAAGCAGAGAGGCCACAGGTGAGAAGCTGCCTCAGAAATACTCCCCAGATGTGGATGCACTCCACGCCATCCACAGGGAGTCCTCCCTTTCCATTTTCCTCTTCCTTTTCTGTTCTTCTGAGTCACTGCCCCTCACTGCCGTTTGAAAATTCCACTTTAACATTACAAAACCCAGTTGTGAATTTTCAATAAACTCCTCAGTGGAGAATGACTGGAAAGGGGTATTTTATTTACCCAAACACAGCAGTTAAATGAAAATTGTTAATATAGATCATGTGCAAATTGCCAAATTTGAAAGAATTAGTGCTTAATAAAGAGCACACAATCCCAATGCTGTATCTCTCTCTCTTTTGGTGTGTGTACATGCATTATAGTACCTTAAAACCCAACACTCTTGCTTGAATTCAGACTATTTTTAGGAAACTGAAAACTCAGTGTTTAGGTTACATGCTTTTTCAGTAGAGGTGATCTTTACAACAAGCCATCATGAGTTTACAATGTAACCCAAAGCCAAAGGGACAACACTTGAGGGTGAGCAGCCCAACTCTCATATTTGCTCACACCCACTGGGGTGGAGAATGAGAGTAAGCAGAAAGTCCTGGGCTGGGGAGGTTGTACAGCCCGTTAAGCTGCTGCTTATGATGCCACACCCTACGGGAGTGCCTGGGTTTGAATCCTACCTCTAGCTCCGAGTCAGCTTCTTGCTAATGCACACCGTGCCACACAGTTCAAGTCTTGAGTCCCTGTCCCCTAGTTGGCAGACCCAGGCTCCAGGCTTCAGCCTGGCCCAACCCTGCTTTTGCAGATACTTGAGAGGTGAATGATCAAATGAAATCACACTCTCTCCCCTGCCACCCCCTCGGAACTCATTGCCTTCAACATAAATAAAAACATCTTTTTAAAGAAACAAAAGCCCTATTATGTCTTCCTCCTAAACCAGGGTTTGGCTCTGCTGCCCGCATTGCTTTCTCATTCTCAAAGCCAACAAGCACCACAAGGCAAGTCTTTCGTATTTAGATCTGAAATTCCATGTTCCTCATGTCCAATCCTAATTTGAGCCTGAAATCTTACGGTAAGGGTCTGACAGAGTTGGACATCCTTCCTCAATGCCTCCTTTAACACTACAATCTCTCTTCTGTGACATCCACCAGGTGTAAAGTACCATTTTCACCACTGCATTACAAGGATGGGCAGGTCAGGTGGAGGTGGGGCAAGAGATGGGCGCCCAGGAAAGGACAGACCACAGAATGTCAGTGTGTTGTGGGCATTGCAAAGAGACAGACAGTAGAACAGGAAGTGCCCACAACTTGCTGTGGCAGAAGGACTCAGCAAACGGTGTCATTCGAGCCGAGCTGAGAGCAAAACAGGAATAAATCGTTAGGGAAGAGTTAGCCCTGGAAGGTGCTGGAATGTATAAAGATTTGAGAGGAGACGAGGAAAGGGAGGCAGTAGGGAAACTTGACAGCCAATGAGGCCGCAGTGGCAGCCAGGAAGCTGATCCTCCAGCTTAAGCCCTTGGACCTGGCTCCGGCACAATTTGATTTGCACTGTGACTGTAAGAGGGAAACAGCGGGGACACGGAGACGAATGAGGCAGCAGGCACAACCCTCCAGGACCGAGAAGGGAATAGCGCCAAGTGAGAGCCTCCTTAGTATCTGTTGTTATTGATGCTAGCGCAACAATAAACAAGAGCTTCCATGCCTGCTGGCATTTTTGAGTCACTGTGCTGGGAGAGTGGACACTAATTATGGAATAGTAACAATTAGAGAGTTTGGCATCTTGCCAGCAACAGAAAGGGAAGTTCCTTTTCCTGAGCAGAATCCAAGCTTTCAAGTACCACCTGCAAGTGTGTGCCTATCAAAGAAAGCAAGCACACTGCCCTCTAGATTGATTTGTTTGCAGGAGGTCATCACACAATAGAAATTCATCAGAATATCAGCAATGCTGATGAAATATGAAAAACTGGATGCCAGAGAGGTTGGAACAAAGAGATTTCTCTGTGTGGATTTATGAGAACGAAGGATGAAAGCAAATGAGGTGGCTATGGTGGCTAGAACTGCAGGTGATGGAAATGGCAGATACGAGTGGGGGCTTTGCTCCTGCACCTGCTGTCCCCCACCATGGCAAAAACATGTGACATCGTAATTACAGTCATTGCATGACTCAACATGAAATCCTAAGAAAAACAAATGCAAAGACTGTTGGTAGGAGCTCTGCCCTCATGGGTATTAAGCAAAGACATCGGATCCTGCATATGCTGGCTCCATTGTGACATCCCATGTTCCAGGTTAGATCCCAGGGGTACCAGGAAAGCAGATCCATGGGAGAAAGGCTCCCATCTGCAGATGGCTACTTGTGTGGACCAAGCCACTGTCTTCCCAGCAAACTTAAAGTCCTAGGATGGAGTCTGTGTGGGCACACTGCTGCATTCCAGCAGATGGCACACAGCCTGGCTTCACTGAGCTTACTGATCCACTGCAGATGCGGTGGACTGACTAGCGCTCCAGCAAAACTCTTGTTATCCAGAACCTCAGAATATGATCAATCCCATTTGGAACTAGAGTCTTCATAGATGGAAAGATGCTGAGGTCCCACCAATAAGCATGTCCTCCTGAGAAGAGGAGAAGAGCGTGTGGCAGCAGAGGCAAAGGCTGGAGGGATGCAACATCCAGCCAAAGAACAGCAAAGAGACCTGGGAGCTGACAGAGGAAAAGAGGAGGCAAGGAAAGACCCTCCCCTGCAGCAGCCAGCAGCAGCACGGCTGGCCCTGCCAACACCCTGAATTCAGACTTTAGGTCTCCAGAACTGAGAACATCATTTCTGTGGTTTAAAGTCACCCAAGTTCGTGGCAATTTGTTAGAGCAGCTGGGCGAGAAGGAGTGAATGATCAAGCAAACAAGCACAGGAATGGCCAGTCCTTCCGAGCAGGCCAAGGACGAGCCCCCATCGGTGGAGCTACCGGCATGCTTGCAGCAGGCTCTGTATGCAGCTGCAGGAAGTGAGCCAAAGATGTAGCCACTGACTTCACAACCACCTTCTTCCAGCTGGCATCCTTCACCCAGGAAGGACGTTAAGGAAGCCCCAAGACTTTTCCCTGGTACTCACTCTGTCCCCTTGGTCATCACAGAGTGAGTCTTGCCTTATAAAGAGGTAAAGGAGCTAGAGAATTACCTTGAGATTTCTGCCTCCCCTCCTTTTAGTCAAAAACGATAAACTATAATTAGGAAAATTCCATCAAAGTGCAGGAAGCCATCGTGAGGAGCAAAGGGGGAATCCCAGGCAAGGGCAAGTTCAGTTTCTTAGATGGATGTCCAGTAGCAGAAGCCTGTTTCAGCTCTCAGTGTTGGGCCTCTTCCAGCCACACCCCCATGATGTCCCCTACTTTGTAGATACCCCTTGCCAGACACAAGAAAGAGAAAAGTCGCCGACGTTTGCTTGTGTTCTACAGCAATCTCTTCTGTTTTTTTAATATTTATTTATTTTTACTGGAAAGGCAAATTTACAAAGAGGAGAGACAAAGAAAGCTCTTCCATCTGCTAGTTCACTCCCCAAGTAGCGGCAATGACCAAAGTGGAGCCAATCTGAAGCCAAAATTCAGGAGCTTCTAATGAGTCTCCTGCCTGGGTACAGGGTCCCAAGGACTTGGATCATCCTTTACTGCTGCTTTGCCAGACCATAAGCAGCGAGCTGGAAGTGAAATGGAGCAGTTGGGATGTGAACCAGCACACATATAAGATCCTAACACTTACAAGGCGAGGATTTAGGCACTGAGCCATCATGCCGGGCCCTCAATAGTCTCTTCTAATAACCTCAGCAACTGTGACTCTCTCCAAGCCTTGTTCACCAGGCCCGAGCCAGCTGGACAGCACACAAAGGCATCCATGCCTCTGAGCAATTAGCAGACACCAGAGCTGTCAGGGCCTAGGAAGCCCAGGTCATTTGTCATCCTATTGTTTTCCCATCAAAACTGAATGAGGAGGGGAAGAAAGAAGAAAATGCAGGGAACTATGAGAATGCTTCAGAGGAACTGGGTTGGGTTGGTCTTTTCTTGTTAGCTATTTAGGAAGACCTGTCTGCGTAGAGAATTAGGAGACAAAATATCCTGAGGTCTCATGAGCAGCTGCCTCCTCAGCCAAGCATGCAAACTCAGCTGTCTTGGCCCTGAAGACACTCCATGCCTCTCTCCCACTCCTGCCACGTGTAAAACGGGAGCCAATGGCAGCATCAGCTTTGGGAACAGATGCTGGTGACACTCCTGACATAGGCCCAGAGCCACCGTGGGACGATGAACACACAGCAAGCGTGTAGCAGGAGCCAGAAGTCATCTGTGGCAACCACTGCCGGGGAGAGGAAGGTGCTGGAGACGAAGCAGAGGCAGGGGGAGGCTCCATCCAAACGGAGTGAACCTAGAGCAGGAGTTAGGAAGGATCTTCCAGGAAGAAATGGGGAAGGCCATTTCTCACAGATAACTAAGGCACATTGTTGTTACTGAACTTGACTCAGATTGTTCCAGAATAAGGAAGAGTTGACCACAAATGGATTCCCTTTCCTAGTGGTAAAGAACCTCTCGTTAGCTTAGCTTTTGTTTTCCCTGCCAATATCCATTTTCCACCTAGAGATTGTCACTCTAAGGAGATGCTGGGGGAGCCAAAGGAAAAGGCAGGGCTTGACTTGAGGCAGCTTGGGGGAGTGTCAGCTCGGCCTGTCCATCACCTTCTACCCAGGTGCCTGTGAATCGAGGGGATCTGTGCTTATTAAATCCATGGACACACTGTCCCCTTTCATGCCTTCAGAAAAATCACTTTTTCAGTTGGTTCTGGTTCACTCTGAGCTCTTGATAAAGTCATCGCAGATCTCCTGAGGTATCCTCTCCAGTAGGGGAGGTCCGGCACATTCCTAGAGGCATGTGTCCTCAGGAACTGCTTCCCAAGTGGACAGCACAAGCACAAACATGCATCGCTCTGGACACTCAGTCTCAGGCCTTCTTTTGCAGTGGACTTGCCCTGACCTGAGCCCAGCAGAGAACGGTCTGACCTGCTCTTTGCGTTCATTTGCCACCTTCCTATTCAAATCCAGACCTAGGCCCCAGGACTCAGCTGGGACTGATCACGCAGGAGGGAGCAGCAGACAGCTGCTAGATCCCAGTGCTGGGGGCAGCAAGCAGCCAGGCACATCCTGACCTGCTTGCCCAGGACGCTGGTGCCAAGGATGTTTTCACTGGCCTGCTGTGATGCAGGAAATACACAATCCACCCTCCCGACTCCAACGAATGGCAGAAGGCAACTCATTTACAACAGACCTTGACTAATGAGGCAGCGCTTCCCGGACTGGTCCAGAATGACAGCCACTGGCAGGGCTTCCTCAAATAAATCTCACTAAAGGCCTAAAGTCAGAATGTATTTAGGTCTCAGATACTCTTCCCCTTCTGTAGCCAATCTCTCAGGTCGCGAGGCCATTTCTCTTTCTCCTTCCTGCTTGTGTTCAGCTGCAAACCTGCCTTGTAAACATGTTCAGTGAGTAAATGAAGCAACCCTCACTAAGTGATGGGTCCTGCTGGCACCAATCCCTGGGCCAGCTCTTGCACCTGAGCCCCCAAGGCCGCCTAATCAAAACTCTGCCTGGAGAGCTCCGACAGCCAATTCCTCAGCATCACGGGAGACCCGGCTGTCCAGAGGACATCAAATGTGCTGATTAAAAGTCCCAGGATCACCACGGGAGAGCTGCTGGCAGGGGGAGCTGGCATTTAGGAAGCACTGATATTTCTCGCGTTATCGTGTGGGGGCCTGGGAGGACATGCGAGGGAACTGCTGTCAGAAGAGGATGGATGCGGAGGATGGCACGAGACCTCCTGCCCACGCGGAGCCCGCAGAACCCAAGTCGGCAGAGACGTCCCTTCCTCTACAGCACCCTGAAACAGCTGTCCCTTCTCCTTTTGCTCCACAGGACGTGTCCAAATGCCTGCTACATCACACCTCCTTTCTGGGGGACTCCCCTGCTGCTCCTTTCAACACACCCCAGCACGTCTTCCTACTGCACGTTGCAGATGACAGCTACACCACAGGGGCAGCCCAAGGTTCCCTCCAGCACAACAGCCCACATGCACAGAGCACAGGACGCCAGCACAGGGCAACCACCAAAGAAGGGAGGGAAGGAGAGAGTGGGCTGATCTGGAAGCTGGGAGGACCGAAAGGAGGAAAGTGGTCATCCACAGCACGGCTCTCTTCCTCCCACCAAAGCGTGCCAGCCCTCCCCACCCTCCTGGATGCTGGTCTTCCATGGCAAGGCCTCAGGACAGGCCCAACCCTTGACAATCCTGAGCTGCAGGAATTTTTCTTACCATGCTTTCTTTTTCTTTTTCTTCTTCTGTTTTTGTCACAGTGCTTTCCCTCTCTTTTCATCAATGGTCCATTCCTGGGGACAGGCGGCAGGTAAGCCCTCAGGCCATGCTCTGGTACCCAGGGCTTGTCTCTTCTGTGACCAGGGTCTGGAGCAGACACCTCTACTTCCTATGATATTAACCATCCAGCCTGATAAAAATAAACCGACATGGGGCCAGGGTAATGGCTCAGTTGGCTAATCCTTCCCACTGTTAGTGGAGGGATCCCATATGGGTGCCAATTCATGTCCAGGCTGTTCCTCGGTCCATCCAGCTCCCTGCTTGTGACCTGGGAAAGCAGTGGAGGATGGCCCAAAGCCTTGGGACCCAACTCCCATGTGGGAGACCTGAAAAAGGCTTCTGGTTCCTGGCTTCAAATCAGCTCAATTCCAGCCATTGTGGTCATTTGGAGAGTGAACCAGCGGATGGAAGATCTTTCTGTCTCTGCTTCTCTCTGTAAATCTGCCTTTCAAATAAAAATAAATCAGTCTTTATAAAAATAAGCCCATAGGAGTGAGTGAGGTGAGCCTTGAGCCTTCATCCTCACTTAAAGAGCATTTCAAAAAAAGATTTTACTTCTCTGTTTGAGAGAGACCTCGAGACAGCAGGCATTACTATGCCTTATTCATTCTCCACTCACTACAAGATCTAGTAGGCTGAGTCTGGTGGCCGAGTCAGTTTGGCTATTCCTCACCAACAGCTCACAACACAGGGCTGGTTCACAGGAGAGTCCCAAGCTGAAGGACAGGTGGCAATTAGTGTTGCAAGCATGAGAGACCATCCAAACAGGATGTTAAGAGTTGTAACCCAAGAAAAAGGAGGAATTTGGGAGATGGACAGATCTTGGTTTATCTTCTGGTTTCTCAGCCAAGTGAGCAACCAAGCAAACAAGCCTTGCTAAGCTCCCACGTCTTCCTCCTTGGCAACCCTACCATACGCTCCCTACAGGGGCGTGCGAGTTTGTGCCCAACAGCACCTGCAGAGGACACGCACCAGTGCCCAGGAACAGGAGACTCTGACACACGGATCACTCTTAGAGCCACCAAGTAAGCAAGAGAACCTGGGAGTGGGGGGGGGGGCGAGTCCTAAGTCAGAAGAGGAAGTGGCTGTTAGTATTACAAGCAGTCTGGGGGTCACATACAAGGTCATTAAATGTGCAAAAACAGAATCCTTGGCAGGAACAACTTTTATAGACAGATGGAGGAGGACCTACAGGTGCTGGGTTGAGAAGCAAATGCTGGGCAACAGGCATCATCCACAGCAAAGCATCTGACTCAGTCCCATCTGTGCCCTGGTGCACCACCAGGGAGGATGCCGAAGGCGGCATCGAGATGCCAGTGATATAAGTGTTCCTGAGCCCAGCCTGACCCCATCATCTCATTATCCTAACCCGAGTTCTGTTCCTCATCTATCCAAGTTCTGTCCCTTGTCTATCCCTCTTGCTTCCTTCGCAAGCGGCTTGGGGTTGTGATGTGGGGCACAGCTGCCACTAACAGTTCCTTTAGGCTCAGTTCCAGCAAGGCAGCAAAATACAAACTGCAACTGCTTTATTCCTTCTCGGGGAGAAAAGTAGGAATAAAACCATTCTGGCATTTGCAGCAGCTCCCAAACAGTCCTGATTTAGACACTGAATGCCAAAATGTCCTCGGCCCATATTGCACATGCTGGTATAAGTTGGTCAAAGTCAGCTCTGAGGTTAACAGGGCAGCTGCAAGAAACTGTGGATGTACGGTTTAAAAAAAAAAAGAAATTTTCAATGGAAAGCCTGGAACATCTTTATAAGCCACAGAGAACACAAATGCAACAAAAGCCAAGTGTTGTGGCAAGCTCCCTGATGAGGAATGGAGATTGCAGGGGACAAATTACTCCTGGAGCATGGCAGGGAAGCTGCCTCCCTTGGAGGCAGCCTGACAGGAGGGAGGACGATGGATGTCTTTGGCAAGGGGAACAGGCAGTGGAGGGAGTCCCCTCCCCGAAGGCCCAGTGTGAAAGGACCAGCATGCAGTGGGAGGGTAGGGCACGAGGCAAGGATCTGGATTGGTCATTGTGAAAACCAATCAGGTACACCTGGAGTCACATTAAAGGTTCTACAACTTCAGCCCAGAGCCCCTCCAAGGTTGGCAACCACAGCCATGGGGACCCCTTGTTCACTCGAGAACCAGGGGTCTTCAATCTGCAAACACCGAAATAATCATCTCTTTCCACATTTTCCAAATTACTCCAAGTTCCCACTGACAAGGAATAAATTTAAATGTTAAAAAGTCTGAATGTCAGCGTTGAAAATTTACACTGGGCCACTGCCAAAGGAAAAGCTATCCACCTGCAGGAGCTGGAGGATCTCAGCCTACAGCTCATGGTTGGTTTGGGTTTTGATTTTGGTTTTGGCTCTTCAAATCATTCTCTCTCCCTCTCTCTTTTTTTCAATGATACAGCGGATTCACTCCTTTAAATTAGGAAAAATGGATTTTCTTTTTGTTGGGCATTTTTCTGTCTCCTTGGCTTTAAGATTGTCTCACTTGCACTGAATGTTAAGAACCTGCTATACATTAATCATATTTGTTCTTAGTAATCTGTATCTTATGATGTCTTGGGAGCCTTGGGTATCTAAAGAGAGACTTCCCCTTCCAGGGCTAGTTATGTTATAAAGACAGTAACAAGTGACTTTGGAGAAGGTATCTCACCAGTCAGCCAAATCCTGCTGTCAAGCCCTCCCGCTCTGAGGACACACATCCCTCACTGTGAATCACCTCAGGGACAGAGTTCACTGCAATCATTCAAACTAGACAACCCCAAATGGTTCACTCTGCCCTGCCTTGCCTTTCCCATGGAAACTCCAAGAAAGACCCTGGCCTCAGTTCCACCCTTGCTTTCCTGTGGCCCGGCTGGTCATGGCCTGCCCCCACCCCTTCTCTTGGGAACTACGAAGCACAACTTCTCTCAGTGGCTTTACCTCTGTGTTGTCACTCAGCCACCTCTATAAAACACAACCATGTGGGAACAAGCAGAGGTCACACTCCCCATGCCACTCCTGTGGCTACATGTCACCACGCATTTCGCTCATCTGCCAGCACCTTCTTCATCATGGTGGCGGGCACAAGCTGAGCCACGCTGGCAATAACCCATAAGCCCCAGAGCCCAGATGGTCCCAAGCATCGCCAGCCTGGAGCAGCTCACACCCCAGCAGCTCCTGGCCTCACACCTTGGTGACAGTTTCAGCTGAAATGTCCCTGAATCCATTTGGAAAATTAAAAGTCGCTAAGTAGTCTTTTTTTTTTTTTTTTTTTTTTTTTTTTAGGAAACCTTCCCTTTCACTTTGTGTAAATAGAAAGCAGCCACCTACGCCCACACAACCATATGCCCAAGTCTAGTGCTGTCTACTGAAACACACGTCCACGCGTCTGGCCTTGCCCAGGAATACCCACAGATGCAAAGGAGACCAACCTTTTTGTCTCGCAAGAGGGGGTTGGGTGGGAGTTGTCTCGTCCTCTGGAACAACGGGAATTTCTGCTCAATGAGCAAACTGCATTGGAATGTTCCCTTAAACTCAGTATACTATCTGATCAAACAGCCATACTCCCTGGGGTGCAATGGATACTGACACACAAATACACTACACATGCACACACACACACACACACACACACACACACACACACACTAGAATGTACAAGCTGATACACAGGCAAACACCCAAACTTGAAACCCTAGGATAGAAAAGAAAGAAGAGAGACATGGGACCTCTATTTGATCACCTTGGACATAAATCATGTCACCAAGTGTTGCCACAGTGGATGAGACTGGCTCTAAGATTCTTCTGAGTTCTTCCTGCGAGTCCTTCCGGCTGTTCTGACGATCGGTCCTAGGAGCTCAAGGTTCCACTGCACATGGCACATGCCCTCTCTTTCCTCATTCTCTTCCCTGAGGCTTATGAATCATTGGCAGCCACATCCAGGAGCCACCACATAGCAGCTGGGCACTGCTACTACTTCTCCAGGATGTTACTGCCTTAGGGCCACCAGGCCTACCCTACTTCCATCTCAGGCACCCTCATCTCTGTCCCCCTCTTTGCATGGTGCTTAGGCAGGAACCCAATAGTCTGGATTATACCAGAAGCCAAGTTGAAAGGGTAGACACTGCCCACTGCCTGGTCACTGACATGGTCTTCCCAGGCCCAGGAGACTACCCCAGCCCTTCTGCACTTCTGCTTGTGGCAAGCTCCCCTGACTGATATCTCAAACACACATAGACAGGCTGAATCCCACCAGCAGATGGTTCTCGGGCTCAAGTGAAAAACATCCCTGTGTTGGGCTACACGGGGACACTTGATGCTGAATTAACACTGTGATGGACTTGACTTCTTAGAACACCTGCAGGTTTAGCAGCACACATGGAAACTGGTAGAGAAAGGAGAGGAATGGGTAACAATGTCATGATCCTCAATGAAGAGAGAGACCCACTCCAGGAGAACCATTCCCATGGTGATGCTTCAGTCATTGACTGCCAAGTCAAGCAACTGGAAGGGGCCAGATGAGTCCCTCTGTCACCCCAAAGCCACCAGCGAAAGATGCATAGAGTCACTGGTCCCCTGGTCTGCGAGGCCCCGGGACAAGTGGGAGAGGACAGCCTCACACTTCTCAGGGAACTCCCAGGAAAGACCCGCATAGCCCAAGGATGGCACACAGGACAATGGAAAGCTTAGAAATGAGTTAAGGTGGTTAGAAAAGCAAAAAGGTTTCCTAAGGTTTCATCCTTTCCTGAAGACAAAGCAAAACCTGAGATTAACCAATTATTGCCCTACTGTTCTCTCCCTATTCCTACCTCACAAGGAAAGTAACCGAAATGACTGATCCCTTGTTTTGTTGCTTCTGCTTTTGTTAGTCTTTCTCCCTCTGCCACAGCAAGTCCTTGAAACACTGGATAAGGAAAGAAAAGTATGCCGAAAAAAAATTCACTGCCCACTCTTCAAAAAAAAAGAAGAAGAAGAAGAAGAAGAAAGAAGAAAGATAGATGACAGGGAAAACAGTAAGCTTTTTTTCTTTGGGGAGGGTGGAGAGAGCAGAAACAACCCAGCAAACCATCTGCTGATAATCATGAAAACGAAGAGGGAAAGAAAGAGAAGAGAAAGGGAGAGAACTCCGAGACCACTGCACTGAAGACAGACTGCAGAAACTGGTTGAGACACACACACAGCACAGGACATCCAAGACCGGGTCTTCCTTCCAGAAGCAAAGAGAAGGTCAAGAACCAATAACCCAAAAGGAGAGACGCTCAGCCCCCTCTAACTGTGTTGAACCCACATGCAGGAGAGATGAAACTCTGGGGTGACCAGGTAGGGTGGCTGCCAGGGCTCCATTGTGACAGTCCCTGCTGGGAATGCCTTTCAGAGATCTTGGTTGGACAAAGTCAGGCAATGAACTTCAAGGCCCCCTCTGAATACCTTTGTTGTGGTAGAACTGCTCTATGTGGAATGATGCTTGAGTGAAGAGGACCATAAGTTGGAGGCAAGGTTATCTTCTCTCTGGGAGGACGGCAGTTTCCATAAACTCGGCTGAAAATAGTGATATTCAAGAGGACTTCTATTACAGACACTCTATAAACATATGACTTTTTCTGACTACCAAACACTGCCAGGACCACTGTAGGCCTGAGTAAGGGGATATTTGTGAGGAGTATTTAGAAAGTCCACAGAAAATGCATATTATTTTAAAACTGCAAGAATTTTGTCTTTTTGGTACCAAAATAAACTTATTTGTTTCCTATGAGCATTTGAAAGTACTCTCATGTATCCCATAGATACAGGGAAATGCTCCCCCTGCTACAGTTTAACATCAACTGACATCAGGCCATGATCAAACCCTGCAGTGCATTCCTGGAACCTTGAGCACAAAGGCCAGATCTCACCAGGACGTGCAAGGTCTGTGCGACCTGTTCCTGTTGCATTGCCCCTCTCCTGTTGTTCCTCTGCTTGGGCCACTCCTCTCTCTCTCGGTATTCCTTGAGCAGGTGTGCCCCCACTTCAAGGTGTCTGTGCCTGCTGTACCTCCTTTCTGGAAAACTCATCTCCCCAGACACAATCATGTCTTGATCCCTCACCTCCTTCAGCCCCTGAATACAAGACCCCTCACCCCTTACTCATGCATGACCCTCCAAGCCCAACCCCTGCTTGCTTGCTTTCTCACCTGCAGTTCACATCATCTATCCTACTAGGCATTCTGCTCACTTAGGACCCAATGCCTGCCTTTTTCACTGCACTGTCAGCTCTTCGCGGGCAAGGACTTTCTGCCTGTTTTTGTTCTTGCGTTTGTTTGCTGATTACAACGGTGTTACCCAATGTCTGCCACATACCAATAAGCACAATAAGGGCTTTGTGAATTGCATGAAATGAATGAAAACATAAAGCTACAACTCAAGCATGCAACGCCTTCTCCCTACCCAGAATAACAAACAGGAGAGAGGTACTTCATGAAAGCTGGTTGTTCAGGAGCAGGATTGGGGCAGCTTGCCTCCAAAGGCCAGAGGTCAGTGGAGCGCTTACAGTTGGATATATATGTTAAAAAAAAAAAAAATCACAGGTCTGCCACCTTGTTCCTGGAGCAATACTTCTAACACACTTTCGAATAATGAGAGAAGAGTTTCACATTTATTATTCTAAGGAGCACTGCTCTTTCATCGACTCTTTAACCTGCTCCAACTTCAATAAACAGCTCCTTAAGCGGAACTTAATGACCCAGAACAGATAGTTGCTTGGCGCTCAAAGGGTTAAAAACAATGTGCATGATTCACCGGCAACCCTAAGGCACGCCCTGGATGAGCAGGGGAGAGTCTTGGGTCAGGCCGGATTTGTGCATAAGCATGTGTGTGCACAGACCACAATCAACATGCTCAGCCAATGGTGCCCGAAGACCTAGCTCCTAAAGGCATGGTGTAACCCAAACTCCTCCCCACGACTCTGTGAATGAAGAGCTTGCCCCTTCGGCCAGCCTGCAGGATCACAGCCTTCCCTGGTTCCTGTACCCATGCCATCTGCCTGCCCTGGGTCTAGAGTCCTGTATATGAGCTGCCCTGACGCACTGCCATCACTGATGAAGGGTCTGTCCCTGTTTCTCTCTAAAGATTCCTTCTCAGGTGGGGAGCGCTGCACAGCCTTCCTGACACAGAAGGAGAAGGTAGGAGGAGCCATGAATGAGAGCAGAAGGGACATCGGCTGTCCCAGGACCAGCTGGCCCAGCGGAGTTTGACAACTGAGATGTGCCGGGAGCGCCTATGTGGCTGCCACTGCTCCTTCCTAGCACATGTGCTGATTAAGCCTGGCCTGTTAGTGTTGCACCTGAATGGACGTGTGGGCTCAACTCGTTTTACATCTCAGGACTCCATCTCAGCACAGCCAGATCCAGATCTGAGGAGAAGCCAGTCCTTACCGAGATGCCCAAATCACACTTCAGGGACTGGCATTATGACTGAGGGAGCTAGGCCGTGGCTCGGGACACCTGCTCTAGCCTCTGAGCATTTGTCGGAGTTCCAGACACTAATCCAGCTTCCCGGTAACGCACACTGGGAAGGCAGCACAGGATGGGCCCAAGTGCTTGGGCCTCTGACACTCAGGCAGGAGACCCAGGTAGCTCAGATGACGCTCCTGGTTGTTGGCTGTGTCCTGGTCCACTCATGGCTGTTGCAGCCATTTGAGGAGGGAACCAGCAAATGGCAGCATCTTGCTCGCGCGCTCTCTCTCTCTCTCTCTCTCTCTCTCTCTCTCTCTCTCTCTCTCATTCTCTCTCGCCATAGGCCAAGCACACTTGCCTACATGGTATCCGATTCTGCACATGGCTGAGTGGGCAGCAGGATGTGAGTAGATGGGAACTGTCAGCATCCAAGCAGGATTCTTAAAGGCACCCCAAGTTTCCATGGCTCCCTGTATTCCTTTCCTCCTCTGTGACACTAGACATGCCCTTCATTAGGGCTGCTTTGTCACACTGGGACTCAGAACCAGCAGAGAGAGCCGACCTGCAGACAGGAGGTTATCTGAAAGCAAAATCAACCTTGCCGACTAACTCACTGAGATCAAGGGCTGCTGCTTCTGAGACGGCTGAGTCACACAGCCCATTATACTCAGGTAAAGGAAGTCAACCCTGACACCCCTGGCAGCCCACGATCTAAAGCAGGGAAAGTGCCAGAGATCCCACGGAGCCTTCCGCCTCTGGCCCCTCCTCACCTTTCCTGGGAAGGAAGCCTTACAACACAACCAGCTATAAACACAACTTCTGATTTTGAGTCAATTCTATCATCTCTCTGTGAGTCATCTAACAGTGAAAGTTCACATCGAAAAAAAAAAATCCAACCACAACTTTTTATTTTTTGTTTTAAGCTAGCATGTTCTTTCTCCTCTTGCTACTTTCTTCCTGTCACCTCTCACCTAACCCTGCTGGCCCCAGAGACCAGATCAGCTAAACTCTCCTAACAATGCTGCCCCGGGTGCACATCCCCACCCTTGAAGTCCTTTCCCTCCCTAGGAGAGCAGCAGAACAAATGAACAGAGCCTTCCCTGCCCTGGCCCTGAGGGGGGAAGAGAGGGGAGAAGGTTGTTTTTGGAGATATTAGTGTTGCTGTTAAAATAATGGCCAACAAGGAGAAAGTAAGAGTGGCCTTGCTCTTCGGCCTGGGTGATCAATCAACCCTGAGGAACTTTCTAGGAGGTCAAAAGTCTTTTGAATAGAGTCCTGATGCTAGTCTGCTTTGTGCTGCCATAATAATATAATCCAGGTTGCTGACTGCATAAACAGATTCAGCTCATGGCTTTGGAAGCTGAAAAGGCCCAGATCAGGCAGCATGCCCCGCCCCCCGCCCACCCACCCAACCTGTTCAGCCTCAGAGGAGGGACTCCCTTCCCTGCCCCCCAACACCACCACTACCACCACCACCTAGGTCACATGTGGAGAAGCGCCAGCAGGTGCAGAAGGGGCCTTGCTGGACATCAGCCCCCCTCAACAGAGGACAGCATTCCTGCCTCCCAGGACCTAATCCTCACATAACAGGCCCCACCCCTTAAAGGTCCCACCACCTCAATACTGCCACACTGGGAACCAGACCTCCTGTTTAAAGGACACCCTCAAACTGCCCCAGACCATGGAAACCACTCTCTCAGGCTGACTGTTGGCAGGAAAACAAACTCATCTGTTCAGACAGGTGCTGTCACACTTATTCACCTATCTCCTTTATTCCTTAAAAAAGGGGGGGTTGTTTTGAAAGAGTTACATAAGCAGGGAAAAACAGAGATAGATCTTCCATCCACTAATCACCCCGCAGCTCTGGGCCAGGTAGAAGCCAGGAGCTTCTTCCAGGTCTCCCATGTGAGTGGTAGAGGTCCAAACGCTTGGGCCATCTCCCGTTGCTTCCCCAGGTCATTAACAGAGAACTGGATCAGCAGTGGAGTAGCCAGGACACGAACCTGTGGCCACATGGGATGCTGACATGGCAGGTTAGCTTTGCCCGCTAACACTAAAGACACCAACCTCAGGTTTTATTTACCTGTTTTGTTTTGTTTTCTGTTTTTGTTTTTTCCTAAGAAAGAATTCCTCTGCATTCAGAATGGAGCCCAGAGGGGTAGCTTTCTGCTCCTGACCCCAGCAGACACCTAAGGTCTGGGCTGAGTGGAGGAGACAATCCAAAATCCCAGGTGACAGTGCATGACAGTGCATGACTTGTGTGCCCCAGCATGCGAGTTGCTAGATGGAAGAGACCCACTTATCCCAACGGAACAGGCCCCAGACTCAGAGCCATGAAGGAAATGCCCCTTTGTGGATAATGACATCCAGTATTCCATTTGCCCAAGGGTTCACTGATGCGCATCCAAGCCTGCCGCACACTCCTGAGCATGCACATGGCGGCATGCATTCCAATGAGGTCCTCCCTAGTTTTGAACAAGATGGAAGGTAATTCCGTGAGCTTCAGAAACACTTTCCATTTTGTGAAAAGAAGGAAGGGAAAATCTAGTGACCTTGAGGTTCATCAGCGAGTGTTCCCTGGCAAACAGCATGAAGCAGCCATGCTTTCCTGCCTGCCAGAGCTGTTAATGTGCGCTTCTAGGGCACAACTGCCTATCAGCTCTCCAGGGAGAGCACCTGGGGATGGGGGTACCCGGACCAGGGGGAAAGTGGTGGAGAGAGACTTGATTCTCACATGTGCCAGCATCTGGCTCAACGGGCAAGGAAACATGCCAACACATATGCACACGTGGGAACACACTGGGAGGTTAAGCATGCCATTTCACAGACACAGGGCAGAGGAGGACACAGGGGACAGCCGTCAGATCATCCTGGACCTCACACGCCCTGGTGGAACACGTGCGTGTCCATGTCACAGCTTGAACGTACTCCTACAGAAGCCTGAAGCCCTGATTCCTAGTGAATGCTCAATGGCTTGATGTCAGTGGCTGCTGAGGGAAGGGTGACCCAATGCCGGTGTCTGGGAGTGCCTTCCTGTGAAGCGGGGAGGGGTGTCTTTGGGTCACTATGGGCTTGTCGTCGGAAGACACTTCTCTCAAGAAGACTGGTTATGTAAGCTGAGTGGTACGTCCTGTGTCTCTCTCGGGTTCCTGGCTTGAGATTTCCCCCATCCACATGTGTTCCCCATTCTCATCCCATGCCAGACTGATGGTGCCACTTGATCTTGGACTGTGATCCCCCAAAACTGTTGGCTGAAATGAGGCTCCTTCCATTCTAGGATGCTACCCTCAGGTCCTCTACGGATGATCCCAAAGACCTGACTCATGTATATGGTAAAGGAAGAAAACCACCTGCTCCTTAATCAGGCTAAACTTAATGTGCTCGTGTTGCTCCTTGGTCCAGAAAAGAGCAGCCAGGTTCCTGTGAGAAAGAAGATCCCAGGTCTAACAACCGGCTGCTTTCCCAGACAACTGTAACCACCCACCCACCCCTCGGAGACTATAAAAGAAACCAAGCATCAACACTACAAGAGGACTTTGTAAGTATCATGCCATTGTTCAACTCAGGTGTCTGTCTTTCCCACAGCTCTGGGAAGGCCAGGACCAAGTTCACTGCTCAGACTGATGAACAGAGTCGATGGCTCAACAAAGAATGAATGAGTGAATGAATTAATGACCAACACAACACCAAAGTCCTGTAACAAGAAGAAAACAGTGAGTCCTGGCAGTACCAAAGATCTGACCACATCCCACCAGAAACCTGGATGGCAAATGATCTGGAGCAACCATGGGGAATCCTGTGTTGAAGGCAAGCTCTCATACTAGAACACAATTCCAAAGCACCCCTTTCAGAGGGTTCAGTGAGAGACGGGAGTGGGAAGAGAACACAAGAGGAGCCAGATAGAGCAGCAGGTGGGGGAAAGTGGAGACTGGGATTCCTCCGACCAGCAGGCCCAGGTTATAGCGTCTAAATGGAAAAAAAAAATAGAGCTTTTGGGTTCCCACTATATCTCCTGTTTACCCACTCCCTTGTTCCCCCCATTCTGAATGTGTGCCAATACACTTCCAGCCTGAAGCAGGGCCTCCCCAGGCACTGGGTCTAAAATGCTGGTACAAGAGAAGGATGCCCTCACGACGGAGGCAGCTCACAGCTCCGGGAACCTGGCAGGAACTGCTCACCAAAGATGAATAGAAGTCCCTCCCGCCATAGAACCATAGCTGACCTTCACTCCATTTGGTCAAGGGCACACCCTGAGTGTCTGCTGAGAACCAGGCACTGTGCTGGGCCAGCCCAGGGCCCTCTGAAATCAAAACAGAAAGTGCTTGCGATCCCACAAAGTGCACCATTCCAGGGAGGGGGTCTCCAGCATGGTTTCCATCTGGGAGCAATGCTAGGACAGCAGCAAGACCAGGGAACATTCTGGTGCCCAGCGAAAAAGTGCCAGCCTCTGGGCAGACCCCTCCACAGGCAGAATCTTGGTTGGGATTCAGATCCCCTGGGTCTGACGTTGTGGTACAAGACACAACATGCCAGACCTGGCCTGCTTGACCAGGTCCCCCTGTGGACAGCCTGCCAGGAGCATGTTTTGTTCAGGATCACATCAACTTACGCAGAGGAGAGGTGCTACAGGCATTCAGTGGCTGGGGACCAGGGTTGCTAAGCAACCTACAATATACAGGACCCAGTGACAGCACAAGTGCCTGGAGCTCCGGATGTAGCCTGTGGCTTTCCTTGGGTGCTTGGGGGTTGAACCCCACAAAACAATCAGGACAGAAGTTCTGAGGATGGTAGACGGGGCTGTCCTATGAGAACCCAGGTGAAGGAGAAGGGCATGGCCACTTCACGGCATCAAGACGGACCCCGGGACAGATGTCAGACCAGCTGGCTGGCATCTGGACAGCATGGCTAAGGAGAAGGAAACAGGAAATCAAAGCCCTTTGGTAGTGACAGCAAATCCCCTCCGAATCCTCTCCCACGCTGCCCCAGGGGTCTTAGAGCCATGGAAACCATGGATTTAATTTCTATTAAGCATCTTATAGTCTAAAAAAAAACACCCCATAGTCATTGAAAGAAGGCATTGTATTTGGAAAATAAGGCAACCCTGTAGGGTTGTTTTCATTGTTTTTTTTTCCTTTTACTTATTTGAGAGGCAGGCAGAGAAAGACAAATGGGCCACTTCTCTCCACCGAACCACTCCCCCAAAAACCTGTTTTAGCCCCCAAGAGCTAAAGCCAAGAAACAGAAACCCAACTCAGGCCTCCCACATGAGTGGCAGGACCCCAGTGACTTCAGTCATCATGGCCACTTGCCAGCAGCTGCACCAAAAAGCAGGAAGCCAAAAGCAGGGGCTGGGGCTCTAACCTTCAGCTATGCGACAGGTGCCTTCACTGGAATCTTAACCCCCAGGCTCCACATGGGGTCCTCTCAGGGTTTGCCCTATACCCTGAAGAGTCCCCTACAGGGAAAGCAGACATGGTGCCTGCCTCAGTTATACATAATGAAATGTCCTGGACTTGTAGGAACACTAAACAAGGCAGAAGAATGGGAAGAATTGGGGAGACAGGCATAGCAAGCTGTTGTCCCGCCAGTCAAGCTGTGTGATCAGAAGTTGTCCCTGTGCAGCCCTTGGCATGTGCCATTACGGAGCAGCCTTGGAAGTCCTATGACTCCTCGTCAGCAGCTGGCAGGAAAGCCAGAGGGCAGCTCATTAGTCCTGGGGTAGCTTTTCCAACTATATTCCCCTTGTTGCCTCTGCCATTCCCTTTTCCAGGTTACAAACATCGCTCCCACAAAGGTTCGATGCCACGGTCTAGGTCCTGAGCACTGGGGCTGAGCGATGGGATGGCTTCATCCCATTGCCAGCAAGGATGGCCTCTGAAGTCCAGGTCAGATAAAGGGAGCTTGTCAGACGCCAGGGCATGGTCTGTCCAAGTCCCTGCTGTCCCTCCCAGTTCCAGACAGACACAGGGTCTGGCCAAGGAAAGATGGATGGCACAACCAAGACTCCTAGAGGATGCAGTGCCAAAGTACAGGTCCCTGCAAAAGAAGGGACTGGAAATCCAACTCGTGCCCAGCAGAAGTAGATGCTGTGGTCCAGTGGTTCGTGACCAGGAAGGGTTGATGAGCCATGACCTGAAGGATTGTCACCAGAGCCTGAGAAGTTTATGCCCCAAAAAGTCCATGGCAGTTTAGATGTGGTCCTTCTACCCGTGGAAACATGTCATTGGACTGAGTTTAAATAGCAATGCAGGCTAAAGGGCTTCTGCTATGGGAGGTCTCTACTCAGGTCTGATTTTCCAGACAGCAAAGAGAGACATCCCCGCAAACCCCACCCCATGTGATATGGACTCCCAGGGATCTCCACACACAGACAGAAGAGTTGTGTCAGTTCCTGACCCCACTCAGCAGCTGGGACACTGGGGTGGCTATGGCAACACTGGCCTGCAGAACCTGAGAACATTCTCCACGGAACTCAGGTGGGGTTGGCAGACCTGAGAGCAGCCTCAGAGAGGAGGGAAGAGAGGCAGACCCAATGACAGAGAGATCTAGAGTGGTACGACTAAAACAGGAGGCCGTGCGGAGAGACACAGAGAGGTGAATGAGAGAGACCAAGAGAAAGCAGCGCATGGGAGACACCGCTCCCCAGGCGGTGACACACCGGTGGGCCTTGGAAAGGTGGGAACGTTACCATGGCAACAGCCCACAGGAAGTACGCACAGCCCCCTCTGCCACTGCAACTGGTCAACACTTCAAGCTCCGGCCCAAGCTCCCACTCCAAACTCCGTATCTCAGGCCAGAGCCAACCCTGCCCTCAGCCAGACCTAAACGCCATGTGATTGATTTACTTTGGACCAGACAGACAGGAGATTTGGGAGCCGTGCTCCCAGGCACAGTACTATTCTTCCCCGTGGCCATGGTGGACTCAGGGTTAAAAGACGAGTACAAAGTGGGTGTCTACAAGCTATCAGTCGGAACTTTGGCATTGCACAGGAAGTTCCTTGATAGTTTCCCTGGCCACTAGGCCCCAAGCATCTACTTAAATCCTTCCAGTGATGGAGAGCTCAGTTTAACGTACAAACCAACGGCTGTCCTTTGATCCTAGATAGATCTCTTGCTCTACCTTTTGGCAGAGGAATACCAAGGACAAACAAATGGATTCTGGTAAACCACAAGCTTGTATGGCTAGCCCATTTCCCAACTCCAGAATCCCAGACCCTGACTATAGAGCCACGAGCCCACATGACTATCCCATACTGACTTTAAGTACCCCAAACTCATACAACAGTCATGTATATTCACTCTGGATCCACAAACACACATCACTGTCACAAACCTGATTGTGGGAACACAGGCCCACATGGTTGTCACATATCCTGACTTTAGAACCACAGGTCCACACTCTGACTCTAATCCCCATCACAAATCATTTCTACCACCCCCTAAACTATATTTCTAACTTTTCACACCTGCTTTATCATACACTGTCCCTTAACTACAGATTTATGTTTCTTCAAAACACCTATGGATTTCTTTTTCTGATAAGAAAACTCTTCTCTTACCTTAGGAACTCTGTATCCTCAGGATGTATACCCTTGTCCCTGAGCTGGCCCAACAGTAAGTCCCAGACTTCAATCTGGGCAACCTGAGAACACCACAGACCACAATTGCTCAGTGACTGGAGAACCCAAGAGTGTCTGCCCACCCCTCACTGACTTTTCAAATGAGACAGCACAGTCTGCTCAGTTTGGTCCCCTACCTTCCCTGCCCAGCCTCTTTGGTCATTGTCATGGTTTTCAAACAGAACAATAAGACACAATATACACGGAGGGCACACAACATACAAAGCACTAGTCTACACATCCTGCAGATTGGATTCCAGCTTGTCATTCCAGAAACTCCGGGATCTAGCAGCTGCCAAAGGATAAACTCAGGATACAAATCCTGCAAGCCAGACTCCAGGACATCTTCCAGCCACTGGTTCACTCACCCAACTGACCACAAAAGTCAGGGCTGGGACAAGCTGATGCCAGCAGCCTGGAACTCTATCCGGATCTCCCACATGGGTGGCAGGAGCCCAAGTACTTGGGCCATCTTCTACTCCTTTTCCAGGTGCATTAGCAGGGAGCTGGATCCGAAGCGGTGCAGCTGGGACATGGACCTGCACGATAAAGCTAGCATTGCAGGCAGAGGATTTAACCTGCTGTGTCCCTACACAAAAGATTACAGGCACCAAAGAAAGCGTACAGCCAGGAAGCAAGCACATGAAGAGAGTTTTCCCATCATTAGCCATTAAGGGAATTTGAGTTAAAGTGATCAGAGTGGTGGGTGACTGGCCTACTAACTAGCTAAGACACCAAAGCAGAATACCTGTAGCCAAGCCCAGCTCCACTCCTGATGCCAGCTTCCTGTTAATGCATGTGCTGGGAGGCAGAATACGGTCAGGGCTCAAGTCCTTGGATCCATGCTGTCCATAGAAAGGACTCCCAGCCCCAGGGGAGTGAGTGAGCAGGTGAAAGATCTCAGTCTCGCTGCAGTGATTAAAACACCCAGCTCAAGGGGACAGAAGGTTGATGAGCAGGACCAGGTCGAGTGGGACACATCTCTCACTTGTTTTCTTACCAACAGGGTCCCATCCTACCCCACCCTGATGCTCTCCACCCGATTCAAAGCCAGTTCAGCATCTTCCCCGCCCCTGCCCAACCCCTCCTCCTCCTCAAAGGCTGCCTAGTCTAGTCTAGTCAGTGGCATCAATTTCCTCCCAGTTTCAGAGGCTCTAAACCAACCTACCCTTCTGACTACACATTCTTGATAATGGTCAAGAGGAAAGAAGAAAGGGAAAAGCCAAAACCCTAAGACAGGCGTGAATAAATACGAAGGAGTCAGTCCTACAGGGCCTAAGAACCTAAATGCAAAGTTCTGGTGTGTCCCCAGTTTAAGGAGCTTCTGGAGAAAAACAAAAACAAAATCTAGAAAACAAAACAACATGATCCAAAAAAGGGTTCTGGCTGCCTCGCTTGCAAGAACTGCCTTCTAAATCTTTGGGTAATAAATGCCCACCAGGAATACCCTAGGCAGGGGGCTGGTCCTGCCCAGGCCACTTGTCTGCTCTGCTTTCCAAAAACACATTAAAAACACATTTCCCAGTTTAATAGACTTATGAGCTGCAACGAATGTGTCAGAAGTCTTATAAATATGATAGAACCTGCTAACCAAGCAAATGTTAAATTTTGCATAAGGAGCCAGTATCCCTAACTCCCCAGCAGACGCTTAATGAATATTTCAAAGAGAGCACCCGCCAGCTGCTCCGAAGGCTCCAGACGAATTAAATGGGCTTCTGTTCGTGCAGGATCAGCCCCCTCAGTCTCCCTCCCGTTTGCTTCACCTTCCCCGTGTAAAAACAGACACAACCCTCCTGACTCCCAGAGCTCTGGAGGCCTGGGAAAACAGCAGTTGCAGTGTGTCTGCCTATGGCATCATGAAGGAGAGTGGCCCCCGTAAGACTCATGTTTGCCCAGAACCTCATCACGACCTCAGCAAAGTTCGTTGTGCATATGCTTAGGGAAGAAATGGTCAAAGTGGACAAAGTCTCGGCAGGAATGCACTTTCGAGATGTGCTGTGCAGCAGCAGGCGGTGGCTCTAGGGCCCAGGGGTCTCTGCCCCTCACAAGGGAGACCTGGAGTGAATTCCTGCCTTCCAGCTCCAGCCTGATCCATTACAGGCATTTTGGAACTAAACCAGTGGATGGGAGCTCTTGCTCTGTGTCTCTGACTTTTGTATAGGTAAATATGTAAATCAATATTTTTTGTAATTATTCTGTAATGTATATATGAAAACATTACATATGACCTTATAAATACATACAACCATTATTTGTCAATTAAACATACAAATTATAAAACTGTAAAGAATATAAAATGCTACATATTAAAATAAAATTATAAATATTTAAGATCATGAAATTAAACATAAAATTACATTATAAATATTTGCATGGTATTATTTAAATCACATTTAATATTAAAGTTATAAATGTTTAATTTTATAAATATTTATAATAAAATATTTGATTTCAAATATTCATATTAGAATTATAAAAATTAAAAAGGAAATGATGAGCCTGCATGGGGCTCGCCCTAATCCTAATGCCTGCTATCTATGCAAGGAGAGAGCAGTGTGGGCCTCGGCAGCCCGGGACACAGCAGTGCACACAGCGGCGGAGGCCGGTCCCCAGGCAGGGGACGGCTGGAGTCACGCAGCCTGCAGAAGGCAGAGGAGGCCAGGAGGCAGCCTCCCTCAGCAGCTTCTCGATGTCACCCTTGTAGCCTCCAGACATGAGACAACAGCTTTCTCTTGTTTCTAAGACACTGGGTTGTGACATTTTGTAGGGGCATCAATCGACCGAAGTGACTTCTAGACACTGGGACATGTGCCTCCATAACACATCTCCCCTACAATGACCAGAGTCCGCCACTTCTGGTGTCATGGGAGGGGCTGCCCTAGAATGTCATTAGCATGGAACATGTATCTGTCAGACTCTGTAGGTTCTGACATTTTGGGATATGGGGGGGGCACTCTCCTCTGGCTAATTTTCAACTTCATGCAATACCTCTCCATCCTGCTTCCTCAACATACTCAGCCTAAGCTGGTTAAGACCAACAGAAGGAGCCAGGGGAGAAGGGGGAGACTATAAAAGATGCAAACTCCACAGACACCCCCAGGAAGACGGCTCACACACCATGCAGGGCTCCTGGGGGTCTGACAGCGGAGGTGTGCTGCTGCCCAGCACTGGGGAGTGTAGCTACACTCTTGAAAGAGAACCAAGCATGCCAGGGCCATGAGCCCCAGGGATGGGGGAGCCCAGCAGGGCCCTGGTCACCTGGCCTGGGTCCTTAGCCTGCCTGCATGGTGAGTGCTGGGTCCATGAGCCCTGGGGACTGCCGGTCCAGTGGAGCCTGGGTCACCTGATTAGGGTCCTTGGTCCACCTGTGAGAACCAGTCCTCCTCAGTGGAAAAGACGGAGTAGTGGACAGCTGGCCCAGATCCACAAGGAGGATATGGCAGCCCATTGAGGCCTGCAGGGGACATCTGTACCATCCCAGAGGAAGGAGGACAGAACAAATTGGACAACTACCCCAGCCAAATGGTGACAGCAAATATCTGAATGAATGGAGGCTCCGAGGTCAACTGTGTCAGCCAATGGACATTGAAAGGGTTCCCTCATCCTTGGATCGGCAAAATCGACAACATTTCAGAACTATCAAAACTACCTGGGTAGAACCCTCGGGGTGTGCACCACACAGGGACCCAGGCTTGATATCAAGCGGCCATTCTTCATCCCTGGGCACTGGAGCGGTTGGGAGGCTGAGTATGGCTTCTTGCCTTATCCCTATTCCCCTACCCCAAAACAAAGAGATGCAGACATCAGAAACAATGATCACACCCACTTTTCCCTAAACCTTGATCCAGCCCACTCTGATCAACTATGTGAACATCATCTAAAACTAAATTTCAAAAAGAAAGAGAACCAAGTCCCCCAAGAAAGTAAGTTTCCTTTCATGAAAAAGAAATTGGGACACTGACAGGCATGGAGGGAAGACCAAACAAAAGCCCGGGGTTGGGGAGATGCTACCTGCAACCACAGGCCACAACAGCAACCAGGCTGACCGCCCGTCCCACAGTGCAGACCCCAGCCTCCAGAAAGGACCGGAACGGAAGGGTCCGCCAAACCTCCTGGGCTGAGGGTGCTGCGTCCAACAGCCCTAGCAAACCAATCTCCCAAATGCCCCAGGTCCTGGCCATGCACAAGCACACTCCGAAATGACTGCCCAGCTGAAGCAGGAAGAGTGAGCGCTAAACATTAGGCCAAACACAACACTCTTCAGAAGCTAAAGCATGCATGAAGTGCGTCCATCAGAAGTCTCCTGAGCCAGGACACACCACCAGCTTCATGTCATGGTCTTTGCGCATGGTCCTGCTGGAGAGCCTACTTCTGTGTGACTTCCCTTTCTCAGTCAACAGCCGTGAAAACTGAATAGCTTCTGGAAGTTACTGCTAATTGTGAGCGATACAGTCATCCTTCTGCAAACATAATTCTGTAGGACACAGTTCTGAAATTTGTGCTTCTCTGAGAGACAGAGATCTTCCATCTGCTGGTTCATACCTCAGTTAGTCCTCAACAGCTGTGGCTGGACCAAGCTCAAGGTGAGAGCTGGGGATTCAGACTGGGTCTCCTGCAGGGGTCCCAGTCCTTGATCCATCAGCACCGCTCCCCCTACAGTCCATATTGTAAAAAACCAGAGGCAGGGGCAGGGCACACTGCTAGGGGATGTAGCAACGCCTGCTGGGCCAAGCACCTGGCGTGGTATATGTTAATGCCAGTTTGCTTCACTCTCGCCCTTGGAATGAAGCAGCCCAGGCCAAGGGCACCTGCCTGGACAGGAGATGGAGAAGGCAGGGTCTGGCTACTTTCCAGTTGCTACACAACAAGCCTCAACGAGAAACCGAGAGGAAAAAAATAGAAGAAAAATAACTTCAAAGTGCTCCCTAACCAATCAGATATTGGAAAAAAAGGAAAAAAAGTCAATTGCTAAAACGACATGGCAAGACATTACATCTACATGAATTTCTATGAAATTATTCTTTCATCTTTCAGAGAACTTGCTGAGAAAAAGTCAAGATTCTTAATAACATCTCAGAGGGGTCCATAAGTGCTCTGTTTCAGAGACCTAGTTGGAACGAATCGCTCAGAATCTCTCCTCTGAGCCACATCCAACTCTTGATTAAATTTAAGTTTGCTAAATTTTACCCAGAAACAAAAGAAACATCTTGAGGGAAGGCTTGGTAAGGCAGGAGACGCAGAGGAAGAGTCAAGCAATTGTCATGGGAACACTGAAGCTGTTTAAATTAAGCCCACTTGGCTTCCCAGTCCCAGGTTCTTCCAAGAATTTCAGAGCCAAGGAAATCTAGGGCACTGAGAGTCAAATGCACGTGGCTGGTCTTACGGAGAGTACGGGATGTCGTCTTCTGAGGTGAGATTTCACCCACATAGCCTGGCTACCCTCCCTGAGCTGCCTGAGAGCGTCAGAACGTACAATCCTCCAAAGACCCATCCATGCAAAAATCCATCTGTTGGGCTCAACGTTCCACTGCAGAAAGTGCTCCCAGGTGAAATGTCGGCACCTCGGGGGTGCTGACAAATGAAGCTGGGGCTGTGCACGTGGCCCAGCAGTCTAGACGCTCAGGGTCCGTGCTCAAGGACCTGGGCTTGAGTTCTGGCTCCAGCACCTGCTCAGGTCAACTCTGGGAGGACGTGGAAATGCCTTGGGAACCCTGGTCACATCACAGCTCCGGGTGTCGCAGCTAACCAGCAGATGGCACAGCCCTCTCACCCTCTCTCCTTGTTTCCTCTGGCTCCCTCTCCTGCTCCCTTCCTCTCAAGTTTAAAAAAGAAAGGGTGGATCCAGCACGATAGTCTAGTGGCTTAAGTCCTCGCTTTGCATGTGCCAGGATCCCATATGGGTGCCAGTTCATATTCCCAGCTGCTCTATTTCCCATCCAGATCCCTGTTTGTGGGAAAGCAGCAGAGGATGGTCCAAAACCTTGGGACCCTGCACCTACTTGTGAGACCTGGAAGAAGCTCCCGGCTCCGGATCAGTTCAGCTCTGGCCTTGCGGCCACTTGGGGAGTGAACCAACAGATGGAAAAATCTCTCCTTTCCCTCTGTATATCTGCCTTTGCAATAAAAAGTAGTAAGTCTTTTTAAAAATCATAAGCAAAAGAAAGGGCGGTCAGTCATTACGCCGAGGAATGATGCTCAACAGGAACACAGGGAAAGGAGTGACCACAGGCGCAAGCCCGGCTCCTCCCGGAGACAAGAAAGCCTGCAGGTGAACAGGGCTTCCAGGCGCAGCTGAACCCCAGCATGGCTCGGAAGGCCCAGAGCCTAGGTGCTGTTCTGGGCCTGGACACCTGGAAACCTGCAGTTAGGAGGGGAAACCATTTTCCCCAGCACTGTCATTGCAGGAGAAAGCCACCCAGCAAATCCATATGGAATCAGAACAGACCCAAGATTTTCGGTGTTGAAAACAACCATCGGCGTTGTTCAGGGGCCAGTGATTGCAAAGCCATAATCTCCCATGCACTTGACACCAGCTCTGCATCGGTTCCATTTTTCAAGTTCTGGCTTACAAATCCTCAGACCTGGCCAGGTGAAGTTAGTATAGGCAAGTAAACACTCCAAGAGCAAAAGAATCAGATTTAAGGGAAAAGTTTAGTTTGAACCAGAGCTTCATTTTAGAGCTTCATACGGTCTCTGCCTCTCTCAGCCAAGCGCCCACCTCCCTTGCCCTCAACATGCCAGAAGGAGGGTTTACAGAAGATGCCCAATGTGCCATTTCACAACTAAGTAATCTCTTAACATAAATCGCATCTGTTCCTATTCCACTCACAGAAACACAAGAACTGCAGGCAATTTTCCATCCACTAGGCTTAGAGACCAATGAAATTCACCACTAATAGTAATAATGATAGGAAAGTTCTCTCGGAAACTTTGAACTTTCTACCCACTAACACTAAACCTGGAGCCAGGCAGTTAATAGTTTTAAAAAATCTACTTTTTCCTATCCTCCCTCTGGTCTGAAGAGGGTGCTAGTGAGCAAAACAAGTTTAAGTTGACAGCTGAATGGGGGAAACCTACACACAAAGCCTCCTTTAACTTGAAGGGGATACTAGGACTAGGAAACAAAATGTCCAACTCAACAGCCGAATGGGGTAAACTGAGGTAACAGAGTCCAAGATCCAGAACAACATTGGAGTAATGGAGAGTGGTTAAAGTTATGGTCCTCGGCCTTGCAAGCACACACATATGCAAAGTTATATACATACACAAAATATAAACAGACTCTTGCACACTTTGGTGCTGATGCATAAACCAGACATAAAGTCCAACCCAGGCCTAGAACTGTGGTGTGCTATAGAAGCATCCCATGACGAGGCACTGCTTAAAGTCCCAGCCCGTCTACTTCCAATCAGGCTCCCCAAGAAAGTAGCAGAAGATGGCCTAAGTGTCTGGTCCTGGCCACCCACATGGGAGACCGACTTGGAGCTCTAGGCTTGGCCCAGTCCTGGTCACTGCAGCCTTTTGGGGAACAAATAAGCAAATGGAAAATTCATTCTTTCTCTTGCTTACTCGCTCGCTCTTGCTCTTTCTTTCTCTCTGCCTATGCCTCTTTCCAACTCCATAATTCTGACTTTCAAACAAACAAGTTTAAAAAGGAACCCCTCGCTTGACTTCCATAACTTACTCAACAGATTTGTTCACAGAAACGCACACAGAAAATGCTCTCTGCTTTATCAGAAAAGACTGGGATTACTCTAACGGGCTACCAAGAGGAAACCCATTCAATAACATCATAGGCAATACCAAGGATGGGAGGGATCTATGAATGCCAGAGGAACAAACAACAAAACCCACTATTAATGCAAGAATACAAGGCACAGGGATGCTAGAGTTTGGACATGTATCCCCTTACATTCATGGATTTGGTCCCCAGAGTCTCACATTCACTGTACTAAGAGAGGGTAGACTTAATGGTGATTGCCGGCAGGGTGGTCTTGGGGGGTTTGGGGAAAACTGGGTGGGTCTGGCCCTTAGGTGGAAACCCCCTAAGTCCTGGTGGCTCCATCAGAAACCATGGACCAGAGACCAGAGCCATATACACACACGCTCCTTGTCTCCCACCGGGCAATCTGCCATTTGGGACTCTGCCACCAAGACACTCTCACCACACTCTCACCAGGGAAGCCCACTTGATCTTGCAATGTTAGCCTTTGGTAAGTGGGCTACCTCAGGCATCCTATTACAGGACAAAGAGCTAATACCAGAGTGACAGCTCCAGTGTGATGGCACAGCAGTTCTGAGAGGACACACAGGGAACTAGCAATAGTGTGTCTGTGATGGGGGACTGGACCAGAAGGAATTTAAAATTGGAAGAAAGTAAGTTACATCCTTAATGTACTCATTTGAAAGGTAGAGAAACAACAGAGAGACCTGCTGGCTCACTCCCTAAATGCCTGCAACAGTGAGGTCAAAGCTCAGACTTGACCCAGGGGTCCTACAGGGGTGTCAGGGATCCAGCTGTTTGGATGTGCACCTCCTGGAATGCAACTGCTTGAGTGTGCACCTCCCAGGGTGCACCTGCTTGCGTGTGCATCTCCCAGGGTGCACATGAGCAGGAAGTTTAAAGAGCCAGCCGAATGAGGACTTGAACCCAGGTACTCTGGGATAGGATACAGGCATCCCAAGTGGCAACTGTAACTGTATTGCCCAATGTCCGCTCCTACTTATCATTTTAAAAATCCATGCTTATCATATTTCAACTTAGAGTTAGTTGGAAATGGATGGATGGACAGACAGATGGGGAGACAGAATGAAAATTTTAAAAGAACTTCTGGCTTAGCAGATTTCCAGATTATCCCCCCGCTTTCAGAACAGCTGATCCCATAAAACATTTGGCGCCAAGACATAAGCAGGAAAGCTATGTCATAAATGCTTTTCCCGGTTAGGCTGCTGCCACTGCTCCGAGCAGCTCAGCTTCTGTCCCACACTGTGCTCTTGTGGGCTTCTCCCTTGCGGAACCATTTCTAGGACAGGATAACAGCAGTGCCAATGCTATTTTCCAAAGGCTGATGCTATTTACTAAATACCCATTAAACCCGTCTCCAGGCTCCGTTTACAGCACACTTAAGGGCAGATCCAGATGGTACATATAATGCATATTCAGGCTCGATCTGCTGATGAAGCCAGTCATCAAATAGCTGTTATCAGTTCCAGAGTCCTCAGCCACCCTGACACCCACGGGTGCATCCAGGTGAGAGGAGATGGCTGGGCTCTCCTGGGTCTGGGCAAACCATCCCCGCGCTCCCCCAGAGCTGCGCCTGCCTTCGTAGCTGAGCAGTTAGCAACGGCTCTAAGGGTTGCCTGGTAACCTGGTAACAAGGGCTGCCCAGTGTTTCTGAGCAGGGCACAGGTTTGCAGCTCCCACCCACGCAGTCCCCGCTTGCCACTTAACCCTGGCTTGACCAAGGCGAGTCAGCAGAGTGGACACTCTCTGGCCTGCCTGTTTACCAAGGCTGCACTGGAAAAGGCTCCCCAGAGGAGCCTGCCACTTTGGGACTTTTTTGGACAGACAGGTGTCCGTGACCTTACAGATGCATGAACAGGACAGAATCAAGTCTGGCCAACTTTGTTATGCAAGAGAAAGCTCGGAATCAGGTCTGTGAAGTCTTCCAACCAGTGACAACTGCCAGAAAGGGCCTGTGTCCCTATGTGCCTGCGGCTCACCATCTACAATACTCCACCCTTGTCTCCAAAGGCACTCCCTGACCACACTCCAGTCAACGGGAGTGCCAAGCCAACAGCGAAGGCAGTTTGAGGAGAGGTGATGTGCGTGATGGGAGGCAGAGTGAAGCCTGGTCCTTCTTAACCCTCTACGGCTTGAGCGCACGTTAGATGACTTTTTATTTCCTGATTATATCCCACGCGCAAAGTCGTGGAAGGCAGTGAGGATTAACCCAAGTGGAGAAGATATTGTGCGCTCTCCAATGAATAATTCATGCAGGACAAAATCCGAACACAGATCATTGAGAACGGGATATGGGGCTGCTGTTGCTTTTTTCCATTTGCTGTCCCTGAGCCTAGAGATGGCAAAAATATCCAATTAAAATGCCAGCATGGACGCGGGCAAAGACCATGACTAGTCGCCAAGTGTCTCTTCCTCCCCTCTCTGGCAAGCGAGCTCCACAAGGCAGGGAAGGGCCTGCGATTCGACCTCAGGCTGAAGGATTTTCCTTCCTTAGGTCATGGCTGGCAGCTGGGGGCATGCAGGTGCAAACACAAGATTTTTTAAACGAATTCAAAGTAAAAGAAAGGCGCATAGCCCTCACCAGGGTAACTGGCCTTTCAGTGAGTCAGATGTCCTTAGTGGAGAACGGTAATGGAACAGGGAGGGAAGTGCCTAATGAGTCTGGAAAGGGTGGGTTCCATCCCATCCTCTACAGCTTCCCCAAAGGCAACAACCTAGATACGTGTTTCCCATCAAGACAAGGGAATGACTCCATAGCTCCCCTGGGCTCTCTGCTGCTCTTGGGTTTTCCAGATCCGGACAGGGTGACTCCGAGAGACCTCCACCATGCCCAGGTGAATTAGAAAGAGGAAAGTCAAGCGGGCTTCAACATCAGACAAGACCCACACTTGCCAGCTCAGATCAGTCCCTTCCCCATTACTGAGTTCCTCGTCCCAGGTCCGAGTTAGAAAGACCATCAGCAGATGCCAAACCGCTTCTTGTGCCCTGGGCAGGTGATTCAGGGAACAAAGGAGGAAGGTGCAGGGTCAGATGGCAGGGTAGCTCTATGCAACAGAGGAGTGAGTCACAGGGAGGGACAGGATGGCGTGCTGGGCGTTTGACCCCCTCCCCCTCCAGCCCTGAGTCTAAACTTTGGGACGGCTCGGTGTGCACATGGCAGGGAGCTTGCCTGAATGAAGCCCAGCTGTACCTATCCGGATGGAGAGCTCACTCTCGACCAAGGGCAACGTGGGACCCTCAGGATCAGACTTCTTCTTCATCAACGTGGGGTCAGAGTTCAGAGCCAAGGCCATCTGGGGGTCTTCTGCTGCTGCACCCTGAAACAGGAAGCATGCATGTCACCAGAGCGTCCTACCATTTCACCTCCACTACCTTCATCCGCCAGACCCTGCAGCCACCCAGGCAGCTTGCCCAGGACTGCCAGCAGCAGCGGGGCCACACTGAGCTACAGGCTGACTTGGTTGCCGTTAGGAAGATGACAAAGCTTCCTGGTGAACAACTTTCAGGGTTAAAAATGACAGGATCTGAGGAGTTAATGCTGATCCCAGAAACAGGAAAGACACAGACCCAGAAAGATGGGGGTCCCACACCAAATGCCCCTCAGTACTGTCAGGCAGGTGTCAGAGTGCCAGGGTTCCTGCTCTGTCAAAAGCAGCCCATTGGGGAGTGCTCCCCCTGGAGGTTAGGATTTCAATATCTGTATTTGGACCACAGCACCAGGCAAAAATAGTCCCAGAGTTACAGAAGTTTCCATTTCAAACTGATGTGTCTAATATGGCAAGAAGGCTTATAATTTCTAAGAAAATATTAAAATGGCTTTCTTGGCTAAGCCTCTAACATGAATGAATCACACAAAAAGTTATGTCAAGCTATGTGTTACATACAAAACACTATTCTCATTCATCCGTATATATATATATATATGTATTCACACACACACACACACACATCATTACACATGCCTTTACCCATACACAAAACACACATTCTCACACATTCCATTTCTTCACATACAGAAATCGCACTCACCTTTACCTGTACACACATCACATACACTCTTACGCATCCACACATGACCTACGCACAAAACACTCTTTTAAAGTGTTAGAAAGGCAGACTTACAGAGATGGAGAGACAGACAGAAAGATTGTCCATCTGCTAGTTCACTCCCTAAATGGCCACAATGGCTGAATCCTGAAGCCAGGAGCCTCTTCCAGGTCTCCCATGCAGGTGCATGGTCCCAAGGCTTTGGACCAAACATCACTGTTTTCCCAGTACAGAGGCAGGGAGCTGGATGGGAAATGGTGCAGCTGGGACATGAACCAGCACATATATGTGATCTCGGTACTTGCAGGTAGAGGATTAGTCAATTAAGCTATTGTGCTGGACCCACAGACACTTAAATATACACCCTTACATGCACACACAACACACATTACACATACACACATCGTACCCTTACACAGGTACACTTGACGCACATCCTTGTCAGGAGGATCAGGGACCTGAAAGGGAACAGGATGACTCTGATGCTTGCTCCCATTATTGCTTTCCAACCTCAGGTCACCAATGAACACCTAAGCCCTGGCCCTCGTGTCTGCCACTTGTCCAACACGTCCATGTCGTCCTGACCTTCTGTTTGCCAAGTCTCCATGATGCACCTTAATAAGGTGCCAACACCTCACATAACCTTGTTTTAAAATGGAGGAGCCTTCCTGTCTGGTTTTTAAGCGGCCCTCGTTGCAACTTGCCAGGCTGCTCTGCAGAATGCTGGGAAACCATCTCTTCTGCCACACCAGGAGGGGCAGCTGCCATGCTCCATCAAGATCAAGGTTACCCCTGCAGATGGTCAAACGATTCCTGAAAACAGAGGTGGCCTCAAGGAGGCCAGGCCCAGCCTTTGCTCCCCAAGTGGCAGCTGGAGCCTGCGCCGTGGGCCACAGAGTGACAGTTCTTTGTTTGCCTGTTATGCTTTAATTATTTCTAATCTGGTATCACCTGCTGACATCTAAGAGCTCAGTGGCCATCAAAGAGTGGCTTCCTGTGCAGAGGGGGCAGCTGCTTGCCTCTCCCCCACCTTTCTTCTTCTGAAAACATGACAGAAGAGTACGGCGGGGTGGGGAGAGAAGGAATGGGAAAGGAATTAGGTTTACAGCAGGAGGGAAAGAACTGGAAAGAGAACCAGGTATTACAGCAGGAGTATCCAGGGGAAGGAACAGGAAGAGAACTGGCTGTCACAGCAGGAATGCCCATCAGCGCACACTGACCGTGGCTTAGAGGGGGCCTGCTGGGGAAGGCACTGCTTGCCTATAGGGACAGTGGTTTTTGCTGCAGCCCCCCACCACCACCACCAGAATCCCAGAACAGTGAGCATTTTGGGGTGTCATAGCTAGGGGAAGTACTGCTGGTACCTTTGGTGGGAAAAAATCAAGGATGCTGCTCACACCCTACAGAGACTTGATCCGACATTGCAGCGTGAGGCTGCGGAGTCCAGCTTCGGGAGGATTTGGGTCCCCTCTAGGCGCCCTGCACTGCTGCCGGCCATGCTGGGAAATCACAGACAAGCTCACACACACTCACCTGCCCTTCTGTAAAGAGAAGAGCCAGCCAGCTTCTCTGGGAAGGCTGCCTGCCTGCCCTCTCTGAATCCAGTGAGTTTTTGATTGGCTTTTTGTTGTGTTCTGGAGCGGTTCTTGGCAGGCCAAGCTCTCTACCCTCAGGAAGGTCGCCTTCCCCCTCCACACAGATGACCATGCAGCAGCCCAGGAGGGCCAGCCAAGGACAAGGTCACAAAGAATTACAAGCCAGAGCTTGAGGCACTCTCCTACCATGGCAGCATGTGCTGGGTTACAGTCCTGTGCCCAGCAGTGTTCTTGGCATACTGTGTGAGGCCCAGTAGCATCACCTGGAAGCTACAGAGTTTTAAGTGCATCTCTTAAGGATGCCCCCCTCCAGACTTCCCTCCCCTCACTCCCCGACCCCTCGCCCTGTACCTCTCTGACACTATAACTGTCCTGCATGGCTCTTTTCAGACTCCCAGCTGGGACCCCCCAACACTCCCCACCCTGCAGCAGAGATCTTCCTCACAGTTCCAAGCAACAGCCTGAACACAGGGGAGAAGCCAACCCCAGAAACCCCAGCTGGGCCAGAGGGGGCTGTCACCCCTAGCTCATTGTCTTCAGCAGAGCTTTCAATAAACAGTGTTAGCCTATGCGGGAGGACCAAGACTCCAAGGAGAAATTCCTGCCTATACCCACCCCCAGGGCAGGACAGCCTGCATTTCTGGGCCTTTCCCCTCAAAATCTGTTTTGTTTTCCTATTCACACTGCATCACCTGACTCCTATAGCCCCTAGCGGAATCCCTTCTAGGCAAATGCTTGAGGAAGGTCAGCCCCTCTTGACTTTTCACCCAGTCCTCCATCCCACCCCTCCTTTCCCCAGGTCCCTCCAGGAATGCACCTGTGCCCCCACCCAGGGCTTGGGACAGTTCCTGTTTCCTGGGTCACCCTGCAGTTTGCAAATGTCAAGGGGCCAACGGCACAGCCTCCTTAGCTGCGAGAACCTCCCCTTCCTCCTCCCGAAGGCTTTTTCTCCAGCCCCTTTCCCTCCATTCCCACCGTCTTCTCTGAAGCCCTGCTCTCAGCACCCTGAGTCCTGAATGGGTACCTGGAGGCAGGAGGCCACAGTAGAGCCCCTGAAACCCCTGGTGATTATAACTAGCCCCTTAGCATGGATGAACTTCAGGCATTGTAAATTTCTATTTGTTGATTTTGTATCACGACTTTTCATTTAAGGGGAAGTACAGTAGTTGCGTAATGGAGACTATCATATCTAGTAACATGTCATTTAACTTCATGGCATTGTAAATTTCCTCTTTTCTATTGTTGATTTTGAAACATGACTTTTCATTTAAGGGGATGTACAGTAGCTGTGAAATGGAGACTAACATTCAGATGTGAGGATGTAGTGTGGTATGCATTTCTGCTTCCAGCCAAAGATGGACTTACAATAAACTGTTCACTATTTCTTGACAATAGGATTCTGGACTCTCTGCCATTGTCCAGGCCCGCAATGATGGACATATGACTGAGTATGAAGAACTATATGTTAGTAATGATATAGAGGAACTGGGGGGGGGAGGGAACTGGGGAGGGGATAAGGGAATATGAAACTGTACTATAAAATAATAAGAACAATAATAAAATGAATAATAAAAAAAAAGAACTAGCCCCTTAGCATCGTGCAGTCTGGGACCAGTCCTTGACACAGGATGAACTGAGCCACCTCCACGCGCTCTTAGAAAGATCATGCAAAGAGGAGGTAAGACAGTATTTTTCTGAAGGCAAAAGAAGAAGTGGAGGGAATGGGAAAGAAGGACAAAATAAAACAAAGCCAGTGAGGCGGGCAGGAGGGCGGGAACTTACCCTATAAGATGTCTTACGTGCAAACAAGTGGCCTACCAGTTAAGGCACCCTTACCCCGGCCTGCAGTGAGTGCCTGGCTGAGACCCCAGGTCCCGGATCCTGACTTCAGCGTCCTGCTAACGCACAGCCTGGGAAGCACAGAGGCTGCTCTAGTGACTGGATGCCTGGCACCCTCCTGGGAAGACTCTCAGCTTCAGCCCAGTTTGGCGGTTGTGGGCATTTGGGAAGTTAACCAGTGGGTGGGAGCTCAAGTCTGCCCCTCAAATAGATGCTTTCAAAAAAGGTTTCGGGAAGTAGTACGGATGTCCCCCTCAGGAAATCAAGTCCAGATGCTGTCCATCAGGGCTTGTTCTGCTGTGCCAGGTACAAGGATGACAACAGTGTTGTCTTCTTCCCCAACCCCCACCCCATAACTTATCCCCACCCAGTGACTCCAGAGCCCTAGAAGCGACAAGTCACAAAAGGACTGAGTGAGAGTGCCACGGAGGGGAAGTAGCTGTTTGCAGAGGATCTCTCTGAAGACAAACTAGAGACCCCCAGGCACAGCACCCCCCAAAGGCACTGGATCCTTTGCTGGGGGTGGGGGGGGTGCAAGGCCCTGCAGCCTTGCAACCCCCAGATCTCATAGCCAACAACTGGACCCAACAGCAGCCTTCAGGGCAGTGTAGGGGGTGTGTCCTTGCCACCAATCCCTGGGAAAGCAAAGCAAGCCCACCTCTGATGCTCACTGGGGGAGAGCAAGCAAGTGCGACCCCTGCCAATCCCACACCTGCCCTCTGCCACGGCAGCTCAGGATGGGTGTTCTGGTAACCCTCTGTTAAGGCTTTATCCAATCTAGCATGAGCTAAGTTTCTCTAGCCCCCAAAGAGTTCAGTCTCTGAGTTTTATCATTAGGCCAAGTGACTGCCAAGGACTGGTCAGGAGGTTCACTGGTGCCCCCGCCAGCACGGCTCAAGTCAGATGCAGTGTGACACCCACAGTGGATGAGGAGCTCCTGTGAACCTGGGAGGTGTTGGTGGTGCGGAGGGATCTGGCAGACAGCCTGCCAGAAGCCTTATATGGGCCCTGCCTCTCCCCACCCCTGCTTCCTGGCCTCAGCTTCTGCCTCCTGCCATCCCCGCTTAACCCAGACACATGAGGTGGTGGTAAATAATTGATGCTGTTTTTATTACCAAGTAGTTACCATAATAATGACATTCATAACACAGTCTTAAATTATTCCACATAACGGGGAAAAAAAACAAATGTTGCCCCTTATCATCAGCCAGAATATAGATGGCGCTTGCATAATAGATGATCATCTTCTGTAGGGGGCCTAGCAGCCTTGGGCAGCCTGGGGCCAGGCTAGTTGGCATGATAAGCAGCCAGCCTCAGAGCAAATAGAACTTCTAGTGGCACAAGATACAGTTCTGCCTTGAGCCTACCAAGCAGGCCACGGTCTTCCCTGCCTCAGTTTACCTATTCGGGGATGATAGCCCTAATCAGGATCCCAGAAGACAAGGAGGATGGCCACTCAAGGTCCCGGGCCTCTGTTGTTTCTATAAGATGTCTTCTAAAGGCCTGTTGATTTGAAGGGCAGAATAACAGAGAGGAAGAGGTCTTCCAGCTGCTGGCTTACTCCCAAATGCCTGAGGCAGACAGAGGCGGCCCAAGCCTAAGCTGGTACCGAGAACTCTACCTGGGTCTCCCACAGAGCGGCAAGTGCTCACAGAGGCAGGAGCAGGAAGCTGGATCAGGGGTGCAGAGGGGACAGTGTTGCTGCACAGAAAATTAAGCTGCCACCTACGATGCTAGCATCCCATTGGAGTTTATGCCCCAGCTGCTCCACTTTTTTTCCCCTTCTATTTTAATTTTAGGATACAATTCCATAGCCTCTGGGATTTCCCTTACTCCCTCCCCAAGTTCCCTCCCCCAACTTATTTCTCCCATATTATTATAATAGTATAGTCCATCACAAGCAGTCATAAGCCCATCAGTCAGCTATTTAAGCATATCCTGACGTTGTGGGTGCAAACACCGGCAGAGAGTCCAGTAATTCTACTCTCAAGATAATTCCAACACTTTCATTGGGAGTCCATCTTTGATTTGGAAGTAGAGATGCTTACTGCATTGTATCTTCACGTCTGGATATACTAGTCTCTATTACACAGTTACTATACATTCCCTGAAATGCCAGCTGCTCCACTTTTAATCCAGTTTTCTGCTAATATGTCTAAGAAAGTCAAGGAACGTGGCCCAAGTACTTGGATTGCTGCCACTCATCTGGGAGACCAGAATGGAGTCCTAGGCTCCCAACTGCAACATGGTCCAGCCTTGGCCACTGACGCCATTTGGGGAGTGAACCAGCAGACTGAATTTTTTTCTCTGTGTGTGTGTGTGTGTGTGTCCCTGTAATTCTACATTTTCAAGTAAATAAATACATCATGAGAAGCAGCAAGCAGAAGCAGCAGCAGCTCTGAACAGCTGGGACTTGAACCAAGCACTCCCCTACAGGATGCAGGTGTCCTGAGCAGTAGCTTGCCCTGTTCCAGGAAGGCCTTTCCCTCCCCTACTGAAGTATGACTCCTCCGGCCCTGACCAAGGCACTGGGGTTGCACCACTGGCTCAATTTCAGTTCTTGCCCCTGCTAGCAATAGCGCCACCTCAGTCAGCAATCAGCTCCTGGAGGCTTTCAAGATCCTGGCTGTGGGTGTATCACCTAGCAGCAGAGCTGTCCACATCCCACACTGGGGCAGTCTGCTTGGAGTGCTAGCTCCCACTTCGGACTCCAGCCTCTTGCCAATGACAAAGCCTAGGAGGTAGCACTGGTGGCTCCAGAGACTGAGCCCTGCCTCCCACATGGGAGATCTGAACTGTGCTCCTCGCCCCCCAGCTCTGGCCCTCATCTGGCCCCAGCTTGTGTGTGCATCTGAGAAGGAAACCAACAGCTGACGATATGCTGTGTGTCTCTCTATGGCTATCCCTCCTCCAGGAAGCCTTCCTGCAGATACACTCGGCCTCTTCTGGGTCAGCCACTTGTGTCCCAAGACATTTGTGTCACCCATTTACCAAACTGCAGAGTAACCTGCCAGTTTCTTGGGCTATGTCAGAATGACAGGGCTCTGAATGGAGGGACTGCGTCCTCTGTGGCTCTGATGTGAAGGCCCAGGCTACTGTCTGTTCGACAATGCAGTTAGCTAACTGGGATGAACCATGCTGCAAGCCCTATGCTGTGTAACGGCAGCAGCAAAACAAAGACCCAGGAAAGTACAAAGTGGCTAGGCCCTTATAAAGCAGAGTGGGAGTGGTGCAGAGAGGGAGGAAAAGGCATACAGGTGCACATCAGCTGATGGCCAGCAGCGCAGCTTTCACGGCTTCCTCGCCTATAGTGACAGAGAAAGATCTCCATCTTGGCTTCAAGATCAGGTGGGGACAGGGAGCTTCCCTCGCGGAACTTCACCCAAAGATCCTGCCTCCTTCCCTCTTTCTGACAGATCTTCCCAGCCTACAGCCCACAAGCCCCCCCAAGGTTGCATCTTCCAGGCGCTTTCCCCATCACCGCCACAGCCTGGGCCTAAAGCTTCACTGGACAGGAGACGAAACACAGATGTGTCCAGCTGGAGCTGAGCTATGTACGAGGCCATCTCTCAGTCTATCTTTTCAGGAACAAAACTCTCTATTTCCGGCTGCTATTCCCAACTGAGCCTGTTCGATCCCATAAGCCCGATTCGCTGTCTCCGCACAGGCCCGCACAGAGATGGCTCAGAGAGGTTCTACACAGCCTGCAGAGAGCCCTCTACGCCAGGCAGCGGCTCTCCCAAGGCCAGCCAGGGCTCCCATCGGTGGGCTGGGCAGAGACATGGAGTCTGGCACAAGTTTCCCAATCAGTATGTTGCATCACCTGCTTAAAACATCACATTCCTTAAAATAACAAAATGAATGGAAAGTACTGCAGGCATCTAAGTGGAACTAGGCGCCAGCTTTTCGATCCGCATTGGTCGTCCCGTGCTTTTAATCTAATCACAGATTTGATTAAGTCACAGTCACGTGACTTCTCTCCATCTGGGGTATCTGTCCCGACCAACGTGGAGCTTTCAGATGTTATCTGATTGGGCGGAAATGTTATGCAAATAGCCGGTATACTGTATCCTTTAAAGGACGAAGACAGGGAAAAACAAGTTTGTATTTGCTCAGCACAGATGTGAGTTTTGTCTCAAATATTTTCAATTTGTTGTAGGTGAGCCGCGGATACTGAACCCCTAGGAGAAGCAGGTGGGCCATCTTACTCACTGGACCTGCAATGAACATCCATGCGGTAGGGAGCTGTGGCCACAGCAGGGACCACTGCAGCACACTCACACAGACGTACGTAACACTGCCCGTAATGCAGGGGAACCATACACTGCAGGCAGCCTCTGCAGGGCTCTGGACCACGAGCACACAATTTCAGATGTTCATGTAAAGAATAGCAACCATCGGAATCCCTGAGGTGACGCTTTTGTACACTGAATCCAACTGCTGGATGTCACTGCCTCTGTTGGCATGTATGTATTACATGAAGTTGCTCACAACAATACTACTGCAACTGTTGAGGCTCAGGAGAAGACGGTGGGGGGGCAGGGAGACTCAGCAGGCTGGAGCCAAGCACAGAGTCGGCTACGGGTGAAGGAGGATTCCAGATGGCTCTGCAACAGCACTGGGAGACTGTCTGAGATAACGCTGCCAGGAGCCAAGTTTGCTGGTCATGGCAGCCAAGAGTATTGGCACACTGCAACTGGTGGTGACTTTAGAAGCACGTGCCCTATCTCATTGGTTTCTGGTGTTTTTGATTTTGCTACATTGATTAGTACTGACAATTTGTTGGTTTGATGATAGCTCGACTGCCAAAAGCCTCAGGCCTAATTTATACCTAATTTTATGTTCATAAATATTTATGCTTATAAATGTGGGTAGAATTGCTATGGTTTGAATATGATTTGGCCCCAAAACTTATGTAAAACTTTAATACCCAAACTTGTAAATTACCGAAGGAGGGCAGAGACTTAATCCAATTATATAATTAAGGAAGTGGACCCTAATGGAAGAGGGTCCTTAAGACCCTGAGGGTTGACTGGGAGCAGTAGCCTAGCAGCTGAAGTCCTCACCTTGCACGCACCAGGATCCTATATGGGCGCCAGTTCTAATCCTGATGGCCCCAGTTCCCATCCAGCTCCCTGGGAAAGCAGTAGAGGATGGCCCAAAGCCTTGGGACCCTGCACCTGTGGGAGACCAGGAGAAAGCTCCAGGCTCCTGGCTGCGAATCAGTGCAGCTCCAGCTGACACAGTCACTTGCAGAGTGAATCAGTGGAGGAAGATCTTCCTCTCTGTCTCTCGTTCTCTCTGTATATCTGACTTTCCAATAAAAGACCCCGGGGGAACACTTTCAGCGCACTCCCAGTGCCTGTGTGTCTCTCCGCCTTCACCCTCTCTGCCTCCTGGCTTACTGATCCTTCTCTGTAGTTTTCTGCTATTCATCATAATCCTCTCACCAAAGCCAAAATCTGCCCAAAGTCACAACATTTATACCTTAGACTCCTAAAACTGAGCCAAATAAGTTTCTTGGCTGCGTAAGTTGGGCTGCCTCGGGTATTTTGTCATGCTAACAAAGGAAAAGGCTAACAGTGTAACGGTAACAGTGAAACCAGCTTGGGGACCAGCACTGGAGCCGTGGCTTAGCCACCCCTTGCGGTGCCTGCACTGCATCCTCGATTGGAGTGCTGGTTTGAGTTCTGGTGGCTCCACTTCGGATCCAGATCTCTGCTTGATGTACCTGGGAAAGCTGGGGAAGATAAACCAAGGATGTGGGGCCCTGCCAAGCACGTGGGAGCCCAAATGCAGTCTCTGGTTCTACACTTCAGCCTGGCCTCGTCCTAGCCACTAGGGACATTCGGGAAGTGAATCAATGCATGGAAGACCAATCTGGCTGTGTCTCTTTCTCTCCTTTTCAAATGAATAAATCTTTGTTTAAAATAGCTTGAACACACCTTAGGGAAGACTGTGCTTTATTTTCTTTAAAATCAATCACTCAAACAGGAGAGCCACAAGCTTGGAGACTCAAAGCGATACAATTCTCATCCTCCTTGCTTCCCTCCCCACTGACTCAAAATGCAGGAATTTTTCTGCCTCCAAATTTTGCAATGAAACTGAAAAACATAACAGTCGTTAGTGACCCGATAATTTGTTTCCTACCCTCAAAATAACAAGAGCTGCTTAAGTTACCACTCTCCAGGCCTCCGCATTCAACTGGCTGAGCAAGACACCGTGCATACTTCTGTTTGCAGACAAAAGTCTCCCTGATGACTTGTTTTGCCCTAAATTGCCATTTCCCAGAGTTCCCTATTTCAGCAGATGCTTCGAAGAAAAGAAGTCTATGAACTAATATGTTCAGTAAAGTCTGTGAAAGCAGAGAATAACCCCGAAAACCCAGAGCAAAGACCATGTTGCATGCAGTCCCACATCCGCCATACTGACTTGGACATATGCACGAATGACTAATATTTAGCAGATGCAGCCTGAGGATTTCCAAAGCATTTGCTTTCGGGTCCAAGCTCGGAATACTCAGCAAAGCACTTCTCAGGCTGGAACGTGAGCATTTTGGAGCTCTTGGCTTCAAACTTTCATCACTTGCACAGAGAAAGGTCTGAGTTTATCATCTTTGAAGATGACTCGGTAGAACTCATCACACACACACAGGTACGCACATTCTCTTATAGTCAGAGCAGCTAAGGATTAGGAAAACCAAGCAGGCAATTATTCTACAAAGACCCTGCCCTCTTCCCCTTTTCTTTACCATAATTTTAAAAATATAAGAATTAAAAATCTAACCCTTCTATTATGAATGCTGGAATAGAGATTCTTATCCCAGCACTGCTGGGGAAGAAAAGCCTGAAGTTTAGCTTTTCACCAATCTTTAGAGCTTTGACCATCAAAAAAAAAAAAAAACATTTTCCTCAACTGCAGAACAAAGGGAGAGGGAGACATGGAGGGAGAAAAAGGGAAGGAGGGGAGGGAGGGTGAGCTAACTAGCAACAAGCCAAAGAGCCAGCCCCTAGACAACCACACGCCGTAGACAGAGCACTCTACTTCTGCAAAGAAATCCCAGTGTTAGAACAATGCAGAGTTGAAGCAGAGAAAATGAATAGGGATGGAAATAAATAAGCTTGGTACTGACCTTAAAGTTATTTTACAAACAGTAACTCGGCCTGCACAAACTCTGCTCTGCAACATGCTTAGCTTCCAACATGCTTTCTCTTCTACTCCTACACTCAATCCTCAACATCTCCTCGCAATTACAGCAGATTGTAAACATCACTATCCCTGTTATGGGCCAAGCCATGTTCCTTCCCCTTCAACCTGAGGAGCTCTTTCTTTTTTTATTGTAAGTACTTTTTATTTCTTTATCTTTTCCTTTTTTTATTTTATAATTTTTTATTTTTATATTTTATTATTATCATTTTATGATACAGTTCCATAGGCTCCTGGCATTTCCCTTATCCCCTTCCCAATTCCCTCCCCCCCCTCCCCCGCCAAGGATCTCTAACCCTCCTCTAACCCTAGGATCTCAGAATTCAACTAGGTTTAGAGACAGGGTCTTTAAAGATACAATTAAACCGAGATCCTTAGGGGAACCCTCACCCGATATGACTGGGGTCTTTGTAAGAACTTTAGATACAGAAGGAAGACGGTGTGAAGGGACTAGAAGAAGACACACCTGCAAGCCAAGGAGGCAGGCCTGCAGCAGAGCCTCATGACCCTGCTCGGGAACCAACACTGCCTACACTTGGACGTGGACGTCCAGCTCCAGCAACATGAAAAGAAAATATATGTTGCTTAAGCCACTCAGTTTGTGTCACTTTGCTATAACAGACCAGACCTAGAGAACAAATACAACCGCCACTCCACAAGTCCAAGAAGCTAACGACTTACTCAGCATTGCACAGAACGGTTTTGGACCCTTCTATTTCCAAATCCCACCATTCCTCTGCATCCTGCAGCCCCTGGTGGGCAACTGGCACTGCATTGAGCAACCTGGGCTTCAAGACGCAACATCAGGGGTAGGCGTTTGGTCCAGTAGGTAAGATGCTGGCAGAAGCACCCATACCTCACATTGGAGTGCTGGGGTCTGATAGTCAGCTCCAGCTCCTGACTCCAGCTTCCGACCAAAACACTCAGGGAGACAGTAGTGAGGGTTCCAATAACTGGGTTCCTGACACCCATATGAAAGACCTGCCTTGGAATCCCAGCTTCAGCCCATCCCAGCTTGGAATCCTAGCTTCAGCAAATGGGGGCTCTGTTTCCCCACCTGCCTCTCAAATCAAAAAATACAGAAGAAGTAATACACAACTATGGTATGTATGTGGCTTTGTGTATACACTGGGTGCTACGTTGAGAGCCACATTGTGAAGAGAGCCTGACATTCACACTGGGGGTAGTAATGAGCAACTCCTCTTGGACTGACTTGCCTCGTTGTTCCTGGCAGGAGACCAGAGAACAGAACCATGACCTCAACCTCTTCTCAGCCTGTCCATGACCAGACAAGAATAAATCACTCCAATGATGCAAGGAGATGGAAGATCCAGTCTCCAGACCAGACCTCCCAGCCACAAGACAAAAAATTGAGGAAGTGATATGTTGTGGTTCCAGAGGACCCAAGAAGAAAAACACAACACAGGGAGGTTGGTCCTTGGAAGGGACAAAGATTCCCTCAACACCAAGCTAGAACGTTGAACCATCCGATGCTTGCCAAAGGCACAGACAGCTAAGGACTCAAAGAATAGCACACTTGCAAGAGACCAGGGCAGAAAGATCAGCCCACGAAAAAGCCAAGGGGACATCAGTGTTGGTTTCCTAAGCCAGCTCAGGCAAAGCACAGCAATGCCTCTAATGAGCTGGGCAGAAGCCTTAAAATGGGCAGCCTGGAGGACACCAGAGGGGCAGTGGACATAAGGAGATGTACACAGCACAGTCACCCCCTCTCATCCTCAGGCCAAGACCTTCCTCAGCGTCGCAGCCTGCGACCTCCGTACCCCAGACAGCAGCCTTCTCATCCTATGGGGCTTTGCCCACCCAGGTCTAAAACCTCAAACCAAGTCTGAAAATAACTTGTCGATGTCCCATCAACTGCTACCTCCAAGGCCGACAGCTCATGACAGCAGCATGGCTTGCTAGGGTATTCAGCCCAAACCAAAGCTGTAGCAAAAGGTGGTCCTCCAGGGATTTGGGGGATGGTGGGCAGGGCAGGGGGGAGTGGAGATTCCGGAGCTTTTTTGTGATGAGGAATCAGTGTGGGATCATGGGACCATCTGCAAACCACTTCAAAAGAAAAGCTGTGGCTTTGAGGAACATATTTTGAGTTTTTGTTTGTTTGGAAATGAGATTTCATCCATGGTATCTTCCTGCTTGGAATAAGTTATCCAACTTATCTCAGTTTGAAGGGGCTTGGCAGCTGAGCAGGAACTGAAGCCTTTTGCTTCCGACAGGTTCCTCTGCTTTCTGCTGTGATTCGGGGGCTGACATTGTTCCTCTGTCTCTCTTACATTCCATAGCAAACCACCACACAGAAACAGCACCACTGTTATGAGCCTTCTATTACCAGGGCTTCCTGTCAACCAGCAGATCTCAGCTCTGGCTTGTATGAGTCCGGGGTCCAGGTACGGGACAGGCTGGCCCCTCAACTCCATTCTCCAGCCTGTTGCTATGGGCTGCGATTTCATCTGAGAGTCAGGGTCCTCTGCCCAGGCACCGACGGGTACAAGAACTCAGTTTTTGGCAGATGAAGGACTAAGGTCCCTATTTTCTTGCTGGCTGGGGCCAGCAGTGTGGAGCAGTGAGTTGAGCTTGAGCTTGCGATGCCAGCATCCTACATGACTGTTGGCTTACACTGGCTGCCCCACTTCGGATTCAGCTCCCTGCCAACACGCCCAGGAAAGCAGTGGAAGGTGGCCTGGGAGCTGAGGTCCCTACAGCCCACATGGGGATCTAGCTGGAGTTGCAGGCTCCTTCCTGGCTTTGACCTGATTCAGCCCCAGCAGATGCAGCCATTTAGGGAACAAACTAGCAGCTGGAGGATCAATCTCTGTCTCTCCTCTCTAATCTTTCAAATAAATAAATAAATCTGCCAGCTGGGGACAACTCTCCACTTCTCGAAGCTGCCCTCAGATCTTGCCATTTGGCTTCCCCATGGGCAACTCAAATGGCTGCTTGCTTCTTCAAGGCATACAGGAGACCTTGAAGAGGGACCATCTTGTGTTCAGAGGCTGACCATAGCAGGCCAGTGCAGGATAATATCCCGTTTGACAGGTTGACAGCGAATTAACTGATGCCCAATCCATAAGCTAAAGGCAGAGAGAGCCCACCCAGAGGTGGGGAAGGTGCGGGTCCACACCAGAATGTACAACCCAGAATGCTATCCCTCACAAAGTTCCCTCCACTGATACCTCTGCCATCATGAGATTTCTAGAGTCTACATGTTCCCTTAGGAGACTAAACCTGGGGCAATGTGTTATGCACAAGGAGCACTGTTCTACCAATTCTTTGAGGCCCAAGTTTCCGATGGGAACTCCAACCCCACAGCACTAATTTCATTGCATGTGACTTGCTGGGGAACATCAAGAAGGCTGTGTCCAGACGCTGTGCAAGGCAGAAGCAGGAGTTCAGCCACACTGGGAAGACATCTTGCGGGCAAACACAGAATGCACAGTGCCCAGGAGCCCACCATCAGGACCCACAAACATGTTTTGATTCGTTCTCAAACCAGACAACATGAGAACAAAGCTAGGTTAGGTAGGAAGCGTGTGTGAGAGAGGGGGCCTAAGGAAAGCAATGCATCCCGGAAGCTGGGGCGCACACATGGCAATTGGCCCAGTATTTGACACTCCAGCAGTCCTGCCCACATCTGGGCTCAGCCTCTCCACAACCAAGGAAAGCTTCCCTGGGGAACCCTCTCTACTCAGTACCAACTAGTTACACACTGTGATAACACTGAGCAATAAAGCCTTGAGAACCTGTGTGACAGCCCTGAGTACTGAAACCTTGGGAGGAATATTACCTAATTCACACTCAGCAACCCCTCTCCTGGAGAAGGAAGGGAAGGAGAAAGGACAGGCAGAACTGGACCCCATTCCCGTGTATGTTCCAGTCTGAGTACAGATGGCATGCTCAGCTCTCAGCCCTTTCCTGCCAGCTGTCCTCTCTCCATTCAGCCCTGTCAGCTGGCTTTCCCCAGCCTGGGTGGCTGGCCACTCCCAGGCTGTCTGTGAGTGCCCATCCGTGCTGACGGATGCCCTGCTCTTTTAAACCTTGCTACCTTGCTGGCCACTCCCCTCTGTCTCATATCTGAATTCTTTCTTGTGTGAAGACAAGAACCTATTCCACCCATCTCCATTAACAAGTATGAAATTATGAATCCAGGAGCTGATGTGGCAGAGTGTGTTCAAGTGCTGCCTGCGACCCTAACACCCCATGTACACACTACATGGAGTCCCAGCATCTGATCCACCCCCTGGTAGTGCAATGAGAAAGCAGTGCAAGACAACCCATGTGACTGGGACTGCCATGCACCTGCAAGATCCCGAATGAGTTTCAGAGTTCCTGGCTTTGAGCTGGACCAGCCCTGGCTGCTTCAGCCATTTAGGGAGTGAATCACCAAATAGATCTCTCTCACTCTCACTCTACCTTTCAAATAAATAAAAAGCTATTTTTTAAAAATGAGTCCTGCCTGGGTTATGCTCCCCTTTATATCAACACGTTCTAAAACAGAACGTTCCGTCTTTTTCTGTGTATGTAGAGGGATGGCACTAGGAAGACAAAAGCTCCAAGGTCCACAAGAGACCCAAGGTGGCCCTGGCGCAGCATCCTTTCAAGGCTCACCTGAGCTTCCCCATAGGCTGCAAGTGCCACCACAGGTCCAGAGGGAACCCAAGCAGACAAGAAAGCAAGGTCCTACCATGCTACCCTTTTGGAGGGTGCCAAGTGACATATCAGGACAGACCCCAAGCCCTGTCCTGTGTAATTAGCTTAATGGGAACAAATTAGCCAAAAGCTACAAACACAGGCTTAATCGGGTCGTGTTTGATCTCTGGGTGAGCAACCTCATTTTGGTTTGGATCCATGATCACATGGTACCCCCACCCCTACCAGCCTCCTGACAGCTGTGGACATGCAGGAGGCCTCTGGGGGCTGCATCAGATTTAAACGAAGCAATTAAAATTCTTCCCCAATTCCAAAAAATGAGTGTAAAGTTAATTATTTCCCACAATGTCAACAGGATCACCATCAGCTTTCCAAAAGCAAAAGAGGAGTTGAAGTCAAGAATGTAAGTTAGGCATGAGCGTGACGTCCCACTTTTGGAGGTGTCAGCGTGACACACACGACCATTCATAGGAAAGGGGGTAGGAAATGCCATAGAACTAGGGGAAGGACTTGAAGGCTGCCTGGAGGAAGGTATAAGGAAGAGACTGATGCCAGAGAAGGACAGCTGGGCAGATGACCAAAGACACAGAAAGATGTTGTCAACACCCCAAGTTCTTCCAGTAACCAGCTTGACCTAGACACTCAATTCTGGGTTGTGAACTTTGGGGTTCAGACTGGATGGTCCCCCGCGGGCTGTAAAGCTACAACTTCCTACTTGCAGAAAAAAACCCCACACAATAAAAATGCTAATTCCCACGACATGGAAGGAAGAATCTATCCCTCTGGCCTCTCCTCACCCATAACCTGCCAACCATGAACTTAGGATGAAGCTTATCTCAAGGACAAGAGCCCTTAGCTGCAAGGTGGGTCTTCATTCAGCTGGACTGGCTCCCAGCAGGAGCCCTAGAGAGAGTCCAGAGCAGGTCACAGGCTGGCATGTCTGCTGTCTTGGGCTGGCCCTGCCTTTCCTAGACAGAGCATTCTAGTGGGAAGGGTATGCCCAGCCAACTCCGCAGGTGAAAAAGCCTGGCTCTTTTTTTTTTTTTTTTGAAAATGCCTGGCTCTTTAAAAAAACGATTCCCCAGGACTCTGGGCCAAGGGACTGGAAGTCAGCCGACTGGATCGTTCCCACAAGCTGGCCTCCACTCTCTCAGGGCAGTTCTCCAATCAGGTGAGGAAGCATAGCTAGGTATAAAGATGGGGATGTTCTGGAAGTATTTTCAGCAACTCATGGCTCAGAGTGAGACACTATAATAAAGCACCTGCTGAGATGAACAGAAACATACAAGTGTGTACAGCATGTTTGTGTGTGCTCACCTTTTCTGGAAAAAGTTTGCAGGACCAAGAGAGTGCCAATCTACTGCTTTATTCCTCAAGGGGTGAGGCAAAGCTAGGAACCTAGAACTCAGCCCAGTCTTCCACATGAGTGGTAGGAACAATTACATCGGGCTTCATCGCTGCACTCCCACCCCAAGGATCTCCATTTGTAGGAAGCGGAGCAGGGACTGGGAACAGAACTCGGGTACTCCAGCATGGTCAATGCGTGTCTTTAAGTGCTAGGCCATTACCTGGAAGGCAATGCCTGGGGTCAACAGAGGAAGGACACCTGCAGAAGATCAGTTGCTGTTCAAGAAGCCTCAGGAACCATGCTAAGGCAGGAGGGCGGCACCAGCTCCAGACTCTAGAGGCAGTGCGTCCATGAAGGTAAACACAGACCTGGGCTCAGTGCAAGGCAGCGGGCCAGGGTCAGCTCTGCAAACTGGCTACTTCACCATCCTCCTCTTCCTCCCCACTTCCAAGGTCAGGACAATTACAACAGTTCCCCCAACCCCAACACAGCCTCGTTCCATAGTGGTCCCTGGTCTGTTGTACAAGTGGTAGACTGAGCAAGCTTTCCACACAGACGTGTGCATCTGCCCATGAGCAGCCACAGGCTACAGGACCAAGGCAGCCCGCATCCTGGTGTGTACTGTGCAAGAAGAACAGTGGCCTGAGAGTCTTTCACACAGCACAAAATGGGACCAGTCCTGAGCCTTGAATCTTCTACCCACATGCTGAGAACAATCCTTAGGGTCTTCCTGAGTTAACTGAAAGATTCGCTCTGTTCCCTACCTTTCTCTGGTGGCTGGAAAACGTACATACTCGTGTGCCCCCGCGCAAGCCAGTGTCACTCAAAGACAGGCCACAGCGTCCTGAGTTTTGGGAACACAGGGCCCTGGTTCAGGGGTGGGAGGTGGGGGCTGATTTTCCCATCAAGCTGTCCTCAAGCAACTTGACCGCAGACAAGTAACAGGGCCTGCATCTTAACTGGAGCCCACCCAGGATGGCCAGCGTTGGGAAGGATGGGCAAGTCAGCTATTTCCCAGGACAAGGCCAGCCAGTTCAGCGGCAGCAAACAGGAACTGAGCCACCCACACAAGACTTCCCAAGGGACCACGGACCATGAGGAGAGGGAGAGACAGACCGAGGAGGTCAGAAAATTTCCACTGTCCACCATAACCAGCCCCTGGGGACAAAGCCAGCAGCCTCTTCCACACGACACAAGGGCTAAGAGGAGACGAAGACAGAAATATTCTTGGTCCTGCTCGCGCTCTCTCGCCATCTTCCTCTCTCTTCCACGACTCCCTCCTGGTTCACTTTTTTTTTTCAAGATTCATTTATCTGTTTGAAAGGTGGAATGACACGAAGGGAGGAACACAGAAAGACAGAGTATCATCCATCCAGTAATTCACTCCACAAGCATCCACAACAGCCAGGTCTGAGCAGGACCAAAGCCAGGAGCCTAGAATTCTGAGTCCTGGCAAGTGCACAGGCAGGTGAACAAACATTTGGACCACCATCTACCACTCCCCCCGCCCCCCAAGCACATTAGCAGGGAACTGAGTTAGGAGATCAGGATTGGATCAGCAAGGGCTCAAACCAGCACTCCAATATGGGAGGCAGGGATGCAGACACCACCTTAGCCCACCATGCCACAACACCTACCTGCCTGAATCTCTTTCCTGTCCTCCCTCCCTCTCGCCCTCCCACCACCACGGATCCCCTGTGCATGCACATACGTTCTGCAGGTCCGTGCACACACACACACACAGAACAGTCCAGAACAAGCATGCCAGGCTCACTGAGAACAGATGGTCACCAATGCTGGTCTTAATGGTTAATGTTTTAAAGTCATGAAGCTCAGAGGGCAGGAGCGACACTGCACCCATGGGGAAGTGGCTTCCTTTCACGGGCCCCAGCACGGCCCCTGGTTGCTGCCCCTGGAGCCTGGCAGACTAGCCCGGAGGCTGCTCGTCCTGCAGGGAATCAGGCCGAGGATGAGGTCTGGGGATTAGTCACCAGGAAAGAGGCCAGCAACAGCCCCACAACAGTTCCCTGCTCTGGAGACAGGGGCTTCCCAGCACCTACAGACACTTACCTTTTGTCCAAACAACTGTAAAAGCGCCCCTGAAAGAGACTCATTTTCCTTTTAACTCTTTTAACCAGCTCTTAGGAAAACATCCTGGAAACCTAATGAGCACACCAGGTCATTTGGTGGGGCTGGAGGAGAGAGCTCAACAGAGTATACTTCAAGCACGGAAAGAACTGGAATTAAAAGGAAAGGAGGCACTGGTGTGGTGGCATAGTATGTTAATCCTCTACCTGCAGTCTGACTCCCTGAACTGGTGCCGATTCAAGTCCTGGCTGCTCCACTTCCCATCCAGTTCCTCACTTACTGCATGGGAAACAGTGGAGGATGGCACAAGACATTGGGTCCCTGCATTCACATGAGAGATCTGAATGAAGCTCTGGCTCCTAGTTTTGCATAGACGCAGCTCAGGCCGATGCTCCTATTTAGGGTGTGATTCTGAATGGGAGACCTCTCTGTCTCTCCTGTTCTCTATAACTCTGGCTTTCAGGTAAAAAGAAATGAATCTATTTTTTTTAATGAAGGATAAATTTGAGTCAAAAATTTCTGAAACCCATGCATGATTTTTGTTCCTTATATTTATTTAATGTATTTGAAAGGCAATGTGACAGGGCAAAAGGAAAAGATGGAGATTGCCCATTTGCTAGGCCACTTCCCAAATGGCTACAGGGGCTGGGACAGACCAAAGACAGGAGCCCAGAAGCCCATCCGGGTCTTCCACATGGGCAGCAGGGAACCACATATTTGGGCTACCTTCCGCTGCTTTCCCAAGTGTATTAGTGGGAAGCTGGATTAGAAACGGAGCATGTGTGGGGCTGGATAGGGGGGCGGTTGGGTTGAACCAGGCTTCAATGACCACTGACATGTATGAGAGCTAAATGGGATGTGGGACAGACTGGACCAGTCTGCAGTACACACTGGCAAGCACGGAGACCAGGACAGGTTGGGTCGAACTAGGCTTCAACGCCCATTGACACGTAGGAGAGCTGAATGGGATGTGGGACAGACTGGACTAGTCTGCCGTACATACTGGCAAGCATGGGAACCAGGGTATGGGACGGGCCTAGTGGAGGTTATTGGGAGTCACCCTGACTAGGCTGCAGCTCCCACTGGTTTGCATGAGGGCCGAGTGTGTGGTGGGTAGGATCTGGCTGGACTGCAACATCCATTGGTTTATGTGAAAGACAGGGCTGGAAACAGAACTGACCCAGCAATTGCAAATACCAGCATATGCATAAGCTGACTGGGGTGATGCACTGTGCGGACCCTGTACTGGCAAGCACACATAAGAATCAGTTCTGAGATCCCCTCAGATGAAGTTTCTTTGGGGATCCCTCCAACTGAACTGCTGATCTCAGAACCCCAACTATGAAGAGAAGTGCATGTTCCATGGTCTAACCATGGAGTGCAAATGTCAAAGTTGAGCCTCCTCAGAGGCTCAGATGGAGCAGTGGACAGCATATCCAGGTGCACAGGGAGGATATGGCAGTCTGTTGAAATCTGGTACCACAGGACAGAGGACAGAAAAAAATTGGTATCTAGGGCCCGGCGGCGTGGCCTAGCGGCTCAAGTCCTCGCCTTGAACGCCCCGGGATCCCATATGGGCGCCAGTTCTAATCCCGGCAGCTCCACTTCCTATCCAGCTCCCTGCTTGTGGCCTGGGAAAGCAGTTGAGGACGGCCCAATGCATTGGGACCCTGCACCTGCGTGGGAGACCCGGAAGAGGTTCCTGGTTCCCGGCATCGGATCGGCGCACTGGCCTGTTGCGCTCACTTGGGGAGTGAATCATCGGACGGAAGATCTTCCTCTCTGTCTCTCCTCTCTGTATATCTGACTTCGTAATAAAATGAATAAATCTTCAAAAAAAAATGGTATCTACCCCAGCCATGTGTCAGCAGTGAAAATCTGGGTTAAAGGAGACTCTAAGGTAGACTGTGTCAGCCAGAGGATTCTAGAGAGATTTCATCGTGCTTGGAATGGCAAGATTGGCAGCAATTCAGAACTGTTGAACTATCAAAACCCTTGAGCAAGACCTTTGGAGCATGACCCACGTCAGGGACCTGGGATGGGTGGGAGGCTGGGTGAGGCTTCTCCTTCATCTCCCCCCATCCCAGATATAGAAAAATATATATATATATATCAATGTGGAAACAATGGTATTGCCCACTTTCCTGTAGCCCTTGACCCTTTGTGCCCTATCAATTATGTTAATATTATCAAAATAAAATAATTACAAAAAAAGAAAAAGTGGAGCAGCTGCTGGGACTCCAACCTGGCTTACCCCTCCATGTCACAATGCTGGCCCCAAGCATTGCCTTTCTATTGCATGCATTTTTCAAGTACTTCTTGAAGATCACTCAGATGCAAGGCTTTCAAAGAAAAAAAGTGCCAAAACAATCTGTCCCTTTCCCACCGACTCCGTGAGGTCCCGCTATATTCTCACCTGCTCCATCACCAAGGGATTCGACTCGCCCTCTCCCCGAGGAGCCAGATCCCCCAGCTCACGCCTTCCGGCTTCTTGCAGTCCCACTGGGCACGCGTGCCAGTGGCCATACTGCCCTTTATTTGGGTTGGGAGACATGTGCTTGTTGCAAGGTGGCAAGGCCTCAGAAGCAGCGGCACGTGGCCAGCGGCCACATGCTGCCACGGAGGCTCCTCTTGTCAGTGCAGCAAGCAGAATTCCGAGCATATGTGTCACTGGATTGCCAGAGAGTTGGGAAAGCAAACCGCTAATAAGAGACAATGTGCAACAGCCCATCAGCTTTGCAGCGCCGTGAAAAAATCAAACTCTTGACATCTTGCTAGAGGCAAATGCACTGATGAGAATTAAGTCAGCTGCGCTACCAGCATTTGCTCCCCCTCCCCTTCCCCCCAGAAGACTGGCTCTATGCCCACAACAAGGTGACTGGTGAAGTCTCCTGGTGGGCCAGGGTCAAGGGTCTGGGGAGTTCTGGGGTGTTCCTGGGCCTCTCATCTCCCCAGGTACACAACTCCCAGAATGACAGCTCGGCCCACACTTGGCCCGTGTAACTGGGTGCACAGACCCAAACGGGTTGGCAGCTTGTTTCGTTCAAGAGCAGACGGTTCAGTGCATGGAGGGGCAGCAATTGCCTTTTCAGCCACATGGAAAGACAAAGATGTCTGAAGCATCTGGAGCTTGCAAAACAGAGCACAGGTTTCGAGCCCAGCACAGAGGATGCTGCAGGTCCAAAGTCCCCTTCCAACCTGCTGACGTGGGAACAATGACTGTGCTTAACAGGGCACCTGCCACCAGGCACGAGCCCTTGGGTAACATGGGCTGTGATGATCGCCACTATCAAATGAGACCTTCTTCCCGGGGCTCTGTTAGCAGAGGAAGGAATGGGGAAAGAACAGAAATGGACCCGGGGAATCTGGACATCACAGCAGCTCCAGTCTGGGACAGCGCATCAGAGTGGGCTCTGCAGGCGCCCAGGAAAACATGCTGTGCAGGCTCCAGTGCCTCTGCTCCCTCCCTGCACTGTGCAGGACAATCCTGGCAGCCTACATCCTCAAAGACGAAGAACCAAGGGTGAACGTGCGTGGGCAGTGGGCGGGAGCAAGGACTCACAATCCCGGGGGGGGTTGGGGCAATGCCCAGATGGGTCTCTTCCTTTTCCTCAAACCCCCACCCCAGCTGACTGAAGCCACTCTGCGATCTGCCTTTCCCGCCAATCACAAGCCTAATATTTGCCCAGGAACAGCAGTATTTGTATGCGTTGCCATCGAAAACTCAATACGCACGGCGACGAAGAGGCCGCCCGCTCACGAGGCGTGAGGGCAAACACAGCAGCTCAGCCGTGCAGCTGACTGACCCTCCTCCACCCCTTGCCATCTAGGGGCCCACAGCTGACGAGACCTCATCCTTATTTTCCATTGTTACAGGCCTGGGGGAGCTCTGAATGGAAAGGTCGCTGCCGTCTCCAAGTTTGTTCTACCCTATTTGCCAAACATGGACATTATGTCCAGGGGTCGATAGGCGCCCCTCTCCCAGCCTACAGCAACCACAGACCTCCAGGGACTGGCATCGGAAACAGGACACTGGTCCACCCACTGAAATCCTTTCACTCATGCGTTTCCTCCTCTTGCCCTCCAGCCTCATCCCTCCTCCTCTGCCAGGGTCAAGTTCTGGCAAGACCTCCCAGGAAGCACCTTTTTTGTTGTTGTTACTTTTTCCAGAAGTCTAAAACAAATGCCAAGCTCCTGGCAGGAAGAAAAAGGAGGCTGTAGTTCTCGGGCAGCAGGTCTACCTACTCACAGCTCTCTGTAGTGCCCCCGACCGGCTCCCCACCGAGCCCCGGGTGCCCACCGTGGATGCCAGGGAACCCGCTCCAGACATGCCCAAGCTTGCTTCTACCTAGAGCTTGAACTGACACTGGAGAACCTACAGATACCCCTTGACCTTGCACAAAAGGCTGCTCAGATGACGAGCTGTGCCTAAATTTGATAAGGAGGAACAGAAACACCCGCTGCAGTGACTTCAGCAAACAGAGAGGCTGTCTGGCTTGGCAAGAAGGCCAGGGGGTCACCAGCCAGCTGCCACCGTGGCACCGCTTCTGCCAGAGCGAACCAGACCCCTGGCAGCTGCCATGCTCTGGGTACTGCCACATGCTCCAGGAAGGAAGAGCAGGCAGGGAGCCCTCCATTTCCCCAGAGACCTCTGCTAACCCTAGCGAATGGCATCCCCAGATGTGCGGAAGGTTGCAAGATCAGGACTCACAGCCGGGCATGCTGCTCGGCTCCTGGAAAACTGGGGGGTCAATTAGAACAGGCGAGGGATCAGCAGGTGTGGTTGGGTGTCCCAAAGTGGCAGTTTTAGCAGATGGGTGCTTTGGAGAAATTAGGCCAAGGATGAGGACTGACAGAAGCCCGAGGAGCTGTCACTGGCCAGCTCGCGGTGTTTTGTTAAAACAGCCAGGATTGGAACGAGGCGGCCGAGTGATTAAGGCGGAGGACTGCTAAAATAGCCAGGATAGCCTAAGACAACAGGGTCTTGCTCAGCAGCTGTCACAAAGGTAGAAAGTTGACAACAACTCACGGGGACAGGTGACAGGGCCTGGGGTCAAGGTCCAGACAGGCTGGCCAGAGGCAGGTGTCAGCAAGGCCCGTGGCTTTGAGAGAACGTGAGGGCAAACGGCATGTAAGGTCTCAGCATTTTATGAATTTCAATTACTGCCTTAACTGAAGAGTTGTTACTATTTTAACATCCCTCGTCTTCCCTAAAGGGATTTCCAGGCTGCACTTGGTGAACGAAGGAGTTGAGGCGTCATCCAAAGCGACGTGGACTTCAGGTCGAGCACCCCTCTCCTGTCCTAGTTTACCACTTAGAAAGAAAAACGTGGAGGCAGACACTTGGCCTAGCACTTGAAGACATGAACTGGTGTGGCCATGTCCCACCTCGGAGGGCCTGAGCTCCATGTCTAGCCAGGCTCCTGATTCCAGCATCCTGCTAACACAGACCCTGGGTGATGGCTCCAGTGCTTGAGTCCCTGAGTGCTCATGGGAGACTGAAATTCATTTCCCACCTCCCAGTTTCAGCCCGACCCAAGCCCTGCAGTTTTAAGCATTTGGGGAGTAAGCCAGCAAACATGAGCCCACCGCTGTCATTCCCCAAACCGCTGCAGCTGTCATTCAATTAAATTTAAATTTAAATCAGAAAAAAAAACTATCAACTGGTACAGTGGAGGAAATATGAGTCACAAGTGACAATCACTGCTGGAAAAACTATACCGAGGATGGGAGTGGGGACTTCATGTGGAGAGAGGCAAGGACATTTTCCTAATGGGCCTCAGGATGGCACAGCCCCAGGCCAGGCATGCTGGGCAGAGTCCCTGAAATGGCTGTGAGAAACTCTGGGAATTCAGGGCAAAGGTCGTGAAATCAAACGAGCAGCAGACATGTACTCCTGAGATGGCCGAGTCTCCCCTGCAGGACCATGCTGGGAAGAGGCTTCCATGCGGAGCTACCGCTTGACATTAGACCTAACAGAGAAACTGGCCAGGAGTTGTTTAAAGCCACTCTGTCTGTGACCATTTCATGCAGGGTCAAGCTTATGCAGGCAATGGCCACTGCCCTAGGGAGATGAGCAAAGAGATGGGATTTAGGTGAAACAGCTGCAAAAGCAACAGAGAAAACAGAGACCAAGAGCAGACAGACGGGGCAGAAGGGAAGACACATGGAAAAGAACTGGAAGGTGCTGACAGAAAAGGAACGGTGGGGCAGAAATGCCCTCACACAGCACAATGGCTCTGGGAAAATGACAGTAACTCCTAAGGGTAACAGCTCCCCAGGACATGGCTGAAATGGCCCAGAGAATGCCACCACCCTGCCAGCTGCCCGGGAGAGCGCCGGGGCCCAAGGCACGGTTGCATTAGTCTATCTCTACTCCAAGGAGCCTCCCCCACTTGCAAAGGGCCGCGGCAAGCAGCAGCGAGTTGTTCACCACCAGAACAAAAGCAACAGAACATCAGTCCCCCAGCTTCCCCATCTCATCACTGACTTTTGAGCTGGAAAGGTGGCCCTCCTGGGCCATGCCCCAGCCTGCAGATGTGGGGAGAGCGACTTGCAGAATCCGGCTGTCTCTGGCTTCCTGGGATTCAGGCTCCATCTGTAGAGCCAAGACAACAGTCCCATCTTCCCTTACACTTCTCCTCCCTCGAGCCTTTCCTCCCTGCCTTCCTACGCTCCCTCTTCCCCCTCTTTGTTCCATCAGATATTGACTGAGCATTTACCCAGACTGCTCCACCTGCTCAATGTTGGTAAAATAGCTGAGCGCAAAGCTGGAAAGTCCTTGTCCTCCAGATCTGACAGCAGTTGGGGGAGACCTGATAGACAGGAATTAGGTGTGGGTTCTAGTGTGCTCATTAAGACACTCACAGGAGGCCCATGTCCCCCATCTGGAGTGCCTAGGTTCAGTACCTGGCTCTACTCCAAACTCCAGCTTCCTGCTAATGGGCACCCTGGGAGACAACAGATGACGGCTCAAGGAGCTGGCTTCCTGTCACCTGCATGGGAAACCTGACTCCCAGCTTCAGCCTGGCCTAGCCCCAGATGGATTCATTTGGGGAGTTAACCATCAATTGCTTATGCTCCCAATCTCTCCCTGACTCCCTTCCTTTCAAATAAATTTCTTTGTTGTTCTTGTTGTTTTCAAATAAATAACTTTCTAAACCAGGAAATAAAGTAATTAGCTAGTAAATGAAAGATGGCAAGTTGTAGGAGAGCAAGCCGGCCAGGTTGCAGGGGAGTCGGGGAAAAGGGTATCTGTGCCTGGAGGCAGCTGTGTTCAAGCTACCAAAACATGTTAGAGCCAGAACAGCAGGTGCAAAGGCTTGGAGGTGGAACAGGGCTTGGCGAGCTCAAGGAGTGTGAATGAAGAGCCTGAAGTCTAGGTGCAAAGGAAAGTCTGGAAGGTTTGAAGCAAGAGGGATACTCCACAGAGGGGACCTGAAGGAAACAGGAAGAGATGTGGCTGAGCCAATATGGTGTGCCCCACTGCAAGCCCACCAGCTCACTGGGTAGTGAGCAGAAGAAACACAAAGATAGAGGGAGAAGCCATATTGTGTCACGAAACCAAACCCAGCCCCTCTGAGGTCTATCACCGGAGGTTCTCCATCCTTGGGAGTCCTCCAACTCAATTTGTCTCCACGAAAACAAGTCAGGTTAAAGGTGGACTTCTCTAGGCACATGCAAGAGTGTTCCCCTCCAGTATGAGATTTCAAGGCACCCAGATTTGTTTAAGTAGGAAGCCAATCTTTTCTTTCCTTTTTTTTTCAAAAAAGAGTTTCAGTTAATACTAGCTGGGCAGAGCTGTGGCAGAGCAGGCCCTGTGGCACTGGCATCCCCTCAGGCACCAGTCTGAGTCCTGGCTGCTTCACATCCGATCCAACTCCTTGCTAATGGACCTGGGGAAGCAGCAGAAGCTGGCCCGGGTGCTTAGGCCCCAGAGGGACCTGAATGAGCTCTGGCTCCAGACTGACCCGGTTCTGGTTGTTACAGCTATTTGGGGAACAAAGCAGCACACAGACAGACTGATTATCTCTCTATAACTGTATCTTTCAGATAAACAAGTACATTCTTAAAAAAGATAACAATAGCTAATATCTCCTGAATATTAGGCACTGAGCTTATTATTACTTCATATGAATATATTCATTTAATTCCCTCAAACAAACCTATGGAGCAAACAACATCTTTTAGCCTCATTTTATCAATTGAGACCTTGGCTAATTCATTTAGGCAATTCTTTTTTTTTTTTTTTTTTTTTTTTTTTTTTTTTTTTTGGTTATTTTTCTTTTTTTTTTTTTTTTTTTTTTTTTTTAAATATTCATTTATTCATTCATTTAGGCAATTCTAATGAGTCCTGGAGCAACTGGGAAATAAAGTTCCATTCCAGATCGCTGCTCCCATAACCACCGATGCCAGAAATACCATGAATCATGCTAACTTTGAGTTAGTTTACAGCCATGAATAAAGGAGAGATGGCCATCAATCCTCAAAAAAGGGGATCCCCCTGGATTCCCCAAGGCCCTCAAGCCAACGTGAGTCAGCTTGCTCCCCAGTCAAGCCTCCTGCACAAAAGTCAGCTCCCTCTTCTTGAAAGGTATGTGCAGGAACGGTCCAGACATGGGCCTCTGCAGGGCCACCTTGCTGGGGCTTGGCGACTGAGGCCGCCTGGATGAGCCATGCCCTTCTCTGCCTCCACTGGCCAACGAATCAATCCTGTGGCACTTACTTCGGTATCCCATTTATAACCATCACCAACAAGGTGCAACTTGGGGTTTCTTGCTATTGTTTAGTTAGAAAAAAGAAAGCCAAGCTGCGGTGAAATGGATGAAGCCACTGCCTGCCACACGAGCATGCCAGTTCAAGTCCCTGCCACTGTGCTCGTGCTGTGGCTCCTTAATAATGTGCATGGGAAAGCAGCGGAAGATGACCCAAGAGCTCGGGCTCCTGGCACCCACGCGGAAGACCAGATAAGGGTTCTAGGGTCTTGGCTTTGATGTTCACCCAGTCCCAGCCTTTGCAGCCATTTGGAGAGAACCTCCCCCTCTCTGCTTTCCACAGCTTTTTAAAAATTAAATACATATATATGTATTACATATCCATAGTTGCATAGCTCAGGCTTCAAAAGTAAACAGCTATTTTTCCTTCACTATCCAAGCCCAATCGTGTCAGATGGCCCGCAGTTGCTGCCCTTAGACCTGCTGACGCCAGTTTAGAAGGTTTGGTCTGCTTGATGCTGGAGATGCTCTTGCCCTCGTGGTTTCATCTCTGCGCATGCTTTGCTGAGGTGATGAAACACGCTAGGTATTCTCCAGTGGGCCTGTCCTAAACTATGGTTCTCCAAAGACCAAAATGTGTCTAGCCCTTCGAGTGATGCAGAAAATACCAGAAAAAAAAATCAGTTACTGCAGAAGCCAGACAAATCACTGGGCGGCGGCAGGGATGAGAGGTAGGGCAGGGCACACAGATCAAAGATGCAAAGTCCCCCACAGCATCTATTTCTCACTAAACACAGAGTCCCACCTCCAGCCACAGAGGTCAAGGCCAGAGGCAAAGGCAAAAACAGGATGGCAGTGGAGTCCCAGGATTGTGTTTCTTTGGAACCAGATCCCACATGAATTACACAGGAAAAGGAATCGCTTTTCTCCCAGCATCAGATTTCCTCAGCCTCGGAGCAGTCACCCACCATGAAGAAGGGGATGATTCAGCACAAACACAGCCCGAGACTGCGCCCCTCTTCGAGAACTAGGGGGTTCCAACACACGCCGAGAGCTCTGTGACTGTAAGCGGGCTGCCTGGGACAACTTGCAGTTTCCCTAAGAAAGCTCTGTGCATTGAAGCTAACAAGATGCCCTTCACCCCCCAACCGTGGTCTCATTTTAATATAGAAATTCTAAAAAGTACCCAGATTAAGTTGCCGCCTTCCACACACACATTCCATTTCAGACTGCCAATTCAAGTCCCAGCTGCTCTTCTTCCAATTCACCTCCCTGCTAATGCACCTGAGACAGCTACCACCCATGTGGGAGAGCCCACCTGGAGCCCCAGGAGCTAGGCACCCAGATCCTGGCTAAGACCTGGGTCAATGCCAGCTGATGCAAATGTTTGGCGAGTGAACCAGCAGATGGAAGAGATCTCTGTCTCTCCCTGTTTGTCACTCTGCCTTTTAAATAAATAAGAATCTTTGGGAGAAAAAAAAAATGAAAGGAAAAGACTTATCTTCCTCTTCAAACTTATTCCAAAACAGAACATGTGGTCTAGCAAAACCCTAAGGTTCCACTTCACAGAACTGTCCAGAAGAAGGGTCCATAAGACCAGCGATTAAACAACTGGAAGCCAAGAGTTCCTTCCTGGGTATGACGCTCCCATTCAGAGGGTCACCAGGTCTTTCCTATCCTCAGGTTAATTCTTGGGGTTCACCTCCTCATTCTCACCAATTCCCTCCTTAAGAGGGAACTTTAATCAGATAACCTCCCCCTGCACACTCAGTTTTCCAACCTTCTGTAAAACTACTCAGGTTGCCAGGGAAGCACTCCATAATCCTAAAAAGACAGTCTTAGGGCTTCTGGAGTTAGACAGAGGTAGTTTTGACACCCAGCCCCAGCATTCTTTTTATACACTAAGCCCAGGGTTCCATGGGTAAGTTTTGAAGTCATAAGTCACAAATCATAAGTCAGCAGAGACTGCCTACCTCGTGTGGTGGTGTGAAGTCCGAACAAAAGCACCCAAACGTTGTGCTGACCCCTAGACCTTGCCGTGGAAGGCATGGACTAAAAGCACAAGCTCTACTTCGCTCCCCCAGGTGCACTGCCTTTAGCTCCCTGGTCCATAGGGAGCTCCTGGACAGGAACCTACCCTCAGATGGACCCACGACACCTGAGCTCACTCACGCCTAGAGGCTCCACAGGTTCTGACACTTCTGGATCTAGCCATCGTCATCACACAGCAGCTGCTCTGGCGCTCCCCTCACTCCCACAGCTCCCAGTCGGTCATCACTCACTCAGCATTGAGGAGGCTGCTAGAGCCAACCCTGAAGATAAGGATGCACTACAAATGACCCCTGAAGCCCATGGGTTTGTGATCCAAGCCTGCAAATGGTGCCACACAAAGTAGTGTCTCCACGCAAGCGGAGGGGTCACTCAGATCACACCTCTAAGATAAGATTCCCATAGGTAGGTGCTTAGCCTAGAGACATACCACTCACTACAAGCATCAGAGACCACCTCCCAAAATCCTAAACCAATGAGAAACTTCCATGGGCAGATGGGAAAGTGGAGGGAAGGAGGCAGGGCCAGAGACAAGGCCCCATCTCCCCTGGAAATGGGCCACAGCCACTTGGCTCCGAATGACTAGCACCAGGCTGCAGCACCAACAGTCTCGGCTGGGACCCCAACCCTGCCCTGCCCAATGTCCAGCACCGACCCCCCCAGATGCCAGGAGAACCACAGCCAAGAATGACTCACGACCCTCGCTATCTACCGTGTAGGTGCCCAGCTGGCTTTCCGCACCAGGAGCCCACCCGCCCTGGCCATGGATGTCACTGCTTCCCCTGCACTGGTATGAACACTGGGTTCACCATCCCCACACATTCATTCATCCACTTAGGGCCTAAAGACTAACCTTGGGATGGAAAGTAACCCCATAGGCAGCACACCCTGCCAAGTTCTGAGCAGCTGCTGAAGAGCTAGTCACACAGAAAGCCGAAAGCTTTACAAAAAAGAAGGAAGAAAGAAGTGTCTTGCACTCATGAACTTCCTCCCGGCTACCCCAATTTCAGTGTCGAATGTGGCAGGAGAACATGTCGTGGTAATGGCTGTAAATGGGCCCTTTATCCAGAACGTCACTGTATCCGTGAGCTTTCTGCTGTTCACAGGCAGGCAGCCCCGTCACGGGCTGATATTTCAGGAGGAGAAAAATAAACCAACACCGTACCAAAAATAAAATGTAAACTCGTCCCTGAGTTGGTGGGGCTGTGCAGAGGACAGACACAAACCTAAGGAACAAGCGACATATCCAACAAGGAAAAGGCGCACGGTCCACGTAACAGGAGAGATGGAAAAGAGGAAGAAAGATGACACGAAAGGAACAAAATTTGGAAGAAAGTAAAAATTATGCTTGGAAATGTTCTCCACGTACACCTCCAAGGGAGAGTGGCTGAACAATTATTAACAATATAAGTTTTCGCTTCAGTGGCTCAGTGCAAAATTAGTTTGGAAAAATCAATACTTTTCCTGCACAAAAACAACAGCCGGATAGAATATGTCATGAAAGAAAAGATCCCATTTGCAACAGTAACAAAAGGAAACGAAAGACCCAGACACATATTCTACCAGATGGATGGAAATTCCTCTCAAGAAAACTGAATGTGTTACTGAGGGAGAAAATTAGCAAATAGCATGCTTGGTTCTTAGAAATTCCTTATCAGCATCAAATTATCATGGCTGCCTACCTTAACCTACACATCTGAAACAAAGCTGGTAAAACTACCTAGATATTTTTAAAGCTAGAAGGCTGTCTCTCAAGTGAATATGAGAAAATAATGCCATCAAGATAAACAAACTTTTGACAACACAGAAACAGGGGGTCTAACAGATAAATAAAATATAAGAGTCAAAAAACTGAAGCAGTACAGTGTCTAAATAGGCAAGGTAGAAAAGATTACAACAACACACTACATAAAAATACAATGCAGGGAGTGGAAGGAGGAACAGTGCCCTGGTATGGTAGGTTAAGCCTCTACCTATGGCATCAGCATCCCATATGGGCACCTGTTTGAGTCTCGGATGTTCCAGTTCTGATCCAGCTCCCTGCCAACGTGCCTGGGAAATCAGCAAAAAGATGGTCCAAGTGTTTGGGCCCCTGTACCCCATATGGGAGACCCAGAGGAAGCTCCTGGCTCCTGACTGGCCCAGCACTGGCTGCTGCAGCCATTGGAGAGTAAATTAGTGGGTAGATGACCTATTTTTCTTTCTCTCCTTCTCTCAGTAACTCTGCCTTTCCAATAAAAAAATAAATAAATCTTAAAGTATATATGTAGATATGAAATGTGTCCCAAACACAGAATCTTAAAATTTCCAGTAGCCACAGTCAAGAAAGAAAAGGGGCCAGCAATGAAGCTGCCCCCTCAGGGCACAGGGATCCCATGGTGGGAGTGTCTGGTCGAGTCCCAGCTCTGCTTCCTGCTGATGAGCATCTGGGGGCAGCAGGGGAGGACCCCAGGATGTGGGCCCCTGCCCCCGACGGGAGCGGGGGCGACCCACATGGAGTTCCTGGCTCCTGCTTTCAGCCCGGCTCAGCCCTGTTGAGGGGCATTTAGGAAGTGAACCAGTAGTGGCTGTCGTCTACAGCCATACCACCCTGAACGCGCCTAATCTCGGAAGTGAACCAGTGAATGGAAGATCTGGCTGATGGCTCTTACAACAATACCTAAAAAAAAAAAGTTCTATGAGATAGCATTTTCACCCATCTTTATTAACCAAAATGTAAAAAAAGAAAGGAAGGAAGGAAGGAAGGAAGGAAGGAAGGAAGGAAGGAAGGAAGGAAGGAAGGAAGGAAGGAAAAAAGAAAGAAAGACTGTTGAACCCTATAATAATGAGGGTTTTGGATAAAGACATTTTCACAGTTGCTGGCAAAAGCAATATCCAGCCCACAACTTGAAATTTTCTGCAAGAATGGAAAACCCACAAACCACTGGTCCCTAAAGATAAAGCATCCCCAAGAATGTGGAAAATCCCAGCTGGTGTATGTTTAGAAACATGTACTACAAACAAGTTCCCATGCACCCAAGTACCTGCGGCCCATGCTTTGTCCTCGAACAGAGTCCCACTTGGTCAGTCACAGGTTAATTCTGGACAAGAATAAGGCAGATTCTACTCCCCAAAAGTAATTGCTCATTCCAAGCAGATTCATATGTGTCAATTTGCCCATCTGGCTTTGTAGTCCACACAAGGTCAGCAGATGAAATTCTGCTTTGTCTGTTTTCCAAAAACCTTGCTCATAGTACTTCACAATCTTTGGATTTTTTTTTTCCTTTAAAATGGTGTAAAGGCTTAAGTCACCTGGGAAGAAATCTGAAAAGAGAGTTGTCCTCAATTTCTCTAATTTGCTGCCACGGCTGTCTCTACTATGCCTTATTTGGCAGCAACCGGGTGCTTTAATATTAGCGGATCTATTCAAAGCAGTTGGCTGAATATTTTTTCAAAATGGCTCTTCCTTTTCAATGCTCATGTTGAAGCAGCTGGCATTCATTCAATCAAGTGATGGCCACAGTGGAAGTGGTATAAACAGTTGGGTTCAAACACCGACTTTCTGAGACGGTGACAGGGTAGGGTTTCAGCACCATGTGTTCCAAGCAGCACAGGCAGCACAAACACAGACCGCCTGCTAATCAACTCCAGGTCAACCAGGAGCATGTCTGTTTAATAAACCGGGACAGTCAACTGCATTGCTGTTTATAAGGGTGAACAACATGAAACAACAGGGACATGGTTGAATAAATACTTCATTGGGTGGAATACTATAAAGTTGTTTTTAAAATGCAGCACCATGGGGCTAGTGCTGTGACAAATCAGGTTAAAATTCGGCCTTCAGCACCATTATCCCATAGGGATGCTAGGTCAAATCCCAACTGCTCTACTTCCAATCCAGCTCCCTGGTAATGCCCTTGGGAAAGCAGTGGGAGATGGCGCAGCTACTTGGGGCCCCAGCACCTAGGTGAGAGGACCCAAAGAAGCTCCTGGCTCCCGGCTTTGGCCAAATAGCCACAGTAGCCGGGACTGGATGGGGCTGATGCTGGGAGCCAGAGCCTCAGTTTGGATTTCCCAAGTCGGGGGCAGGAACTCAATCATTTGAATCATTGCCACTGTCTCCAATGGTCTACATCAGCAGGGAGCTGGAGCCAGGTGCAGACCGGGCTTAAGCAGCACCCTAACTGCTTGGACTAACACCTCCTTCAGGTGCTGCGGCAGCACGCTCAGGTGTGAGAACCCCTGCAGCCGAGTAACACCTCTTCCCAGAGCAGAGAAAGGCAAAGTCACACAGCACCTGGCTGCCCTGCCCTGGCCCTGAATCATCAGCCACCGGAGACAGAATGCTAACCAAATAAGGAGAGAGGCCATTTGTTCATCTGAAACATAACAGCACCCCATGACCCTTTCATTTGTTTCTCAAGCTAATGATTCTGCTAATAACTGCGGTGAACTGCATGCAGTTGCTACAACTCTCTTGCAGAACTGATCTTCTCTGGCAAAGAACAAAGAAGTCTTCCCACTCACGAGTCAATCTGCATTGATTTGTTGGTCAGGGTGCACCAGGATGACCAGGCCAGAGTCATGGGGAGCCCACTAACCAGTCTGGGTCTGCATCCTACCCAGGAGTGAGCCCACTTTAGCACAGCTGAGGCTCCAGTGCCCAGTGCCAGGCACAAAGCAAGGATGGGATCACACATGGTGGCCTTGGAAGAACAGCCACCAAGTGGAGGCCATGCCACTGGAGGGACAGGAACAGATTCTCTGAATTTCTGCCCACAGTGCAGCTGGCAGGGCGGGCTTGGGCAGCATTACTCTGAGACGTTCCTTTCCTTACAACCCCCTGAAATTTGCAGAGGGCCCTCATTTCATTTTTCCTCTATGTAATACCAACATCTATATTTTTAGTGTGGCTTTTGATTGGATTTGTTAATGCTCTGGCTATCCATGTCTATCTTCCTGATGGGGTAGAATGTATCCACCACCACCAACAGTGATGTTTTAGTCCTAACCCACAGGATTTGTGAATACAACCTTACCTAAAAACAGGGTATCTGTAGATGATCGACGTAAAGGAAGGTCATTAGGAAAGATACTGATCTCAGACAACCGAGTCATTAAAAAAAAAAGTTGGGGGGAAGGGGGAATGTGTACAGGGAGATGCACACACACATGAGAATGGCATACACGGATTAGAGTGAGGATGCCACAAGCCAAGGAACTTCCAGAAGCCAAGAGAGGACCTGGAGCCTAGTAACTGCCCAAGTAATACAACTCTGCCATCATGTTGATCTGAGATCAAGTTCTAAGAAACACTTTCTAGAATATTCTAGACTCCCAAAGAAGTCACTAAATTCATGTTGTGTAAGCCACTCAAACTGCTGTGCACTGTTGGGACAGTCCTGGGAAACTACTATGTTCCCCACTGAGACTTGAATCTCCTGAAGCACAGGATGGGCCAATGGGTCACCTCCGAACGACACATCACCAGGCAGGACATGTTGAAGGAATGAGGCACACAGTGGCTGGGAAGCCAGAAGGACTAGTGGTTTCCAAACCTGGAGGTGCAGCCAAGGCCACTGTGAAGTTTTTATAGAGACATGAGAGCTTCACCTCAAAGCCCCTTGTCAGAATATCAGAGGGTTGGCTATTATGGGCCACCTGCCAGGCTCCAACCCACAGGCCCTGCCAGCACCCTTCCAGATGTGTGGTCCATCACTGCTGCGTTCTCCAGCTCACAGCACCCTGAAGGACCCCAGGGCCAGAAACGTGGATCCCAAGGGACAGTGAGAAGAACCTCAGGCCCAGCGGCAGCTGGCCCATCAGACCACGTCTTTGCGTGCACGCAGAACAATCTGGCACGAGAAGTGTCTGCAGATGCTCAATGGCGATAAGACAAACAACGATGAAGGAAGGATAAATTCATTAGAATTACTAGAGGGGCAGCACTCAACAGTAGGCAGTAATTGGAGCACTGCAGGTAGACTCCACACCAACACTCTGAGCCTCAATTATTTGACCTATAATGAAGACGACGCCACAGTACCTGCTTCAGTGGGGTCGTGTGATCTGGATGGGTTAATATCCACACAGGACTTGGAACAGTGCCCAGTGCATATGACAGCACTCATGAGGTAACCACCAAGCATGCTTATGCAAGTGTGCCCAGTTTGATCGAGGCAATTGATACACCGCTCTTGGATTTGCAACAGAAATGAACTGTGATGAGCAATTAACCCTATAAGCTACTAAAGAGATCAGTGAGGTTGACTTAGCACTCCCATGGCAAATTTAGACATATTAAAGACACTCTGTTTCCCCCAAAAAAGAAAATAGAATGGGCTCTTATGGGACTATGTGGATTACATTAGATTTCCTTGAAATTCTCAGAAAGCAAGGAATGTTTTTCTTGGCCTAAAAACAAACTTCTGAGTCAGAATACTACTTCTTCCGTGCCAAATCAGGTCCCCTTCCAAAAACCCTGGAGACAGAGAAAGATCAAGTCCCAAGTTACACAGGCTGAGTTCCCCCCATCCACAAACACCACCCCTCGAGATAAGCAGCAGGTAGGGGCTGTGGCCACCCGCATTCCTGTCCCAAGTCTTAGGGGAGCCAAACTCCTTCCTGTCCCTCCCGTTGGATATGGTTAGGAAGAAACGGGTACTCATAAGTCAGAAGAGAGATCCACATGAATGATGGCAGCCAATTTGTGTTTTGTTTCTTTGTGAGCTGAAAAGATCTAAAACAAATAAAAAGAAAAATCCCCAGACCTGTGCTTTGTGCTCCATGGCCAAGTGTGCATTCCGCAAGAACAGCTATCTTTCATTTTGTGAAATCAAAGTCTCTTATTTACAATAAACTCAGTTCCATTGTTAAAAATAGAAGTACCATATTTTAAAAAAAAAATTTCCCCCCTGTGGTAAATTGAAGTCTGGCTAAGAAAAGAGTCAACAACAAACAATGGAATGACCTGATTAAAAAGTGAGCCAAGAACCTGAATAGACATTTCTCCAAAGATGATATGCAGATAACTAACAAGCAGAGGAAATATGGTCAACGTCCTTAACCGCCAGAAAAATGCAAATCAAAACACAATGAGACGTCACCTCATAACAATCAGAATGGCTCCTAGTGGAAGAAAAAGGAACAGGGGAGAGGGAGGGAGGGAGGGATGAAGGAAGGAAGAGACGTAGAAAGGGAGCAGAGAAAGAGAGAGGAAGAGGGAGGGAGGGAGGGAGGGAGGAAGGTAGGAAGGAAGGAAGGAAGGAAACCAAGTATTTCAGAGCTCATGCAGAATTAGGAAATTTGTGCAACCAATATGAAAAAAAAATACGGATGTTGCTGAAAAACTGAATACAGGATCAGCACTGTAGCACATTAAACAGCCCGCAGTGCCAGCATTGCCAGCATCCCATATGGGCATCAGTTCGAGTTCTAATGGCTCCAATTCCCATCCAGGTCCCTGCTAAGGCACTTGGAAAAGCAGAGAAAGATGGCCCAAATGCTTGGACCCCTGAACCCACATGGGAAGTCTTGATGAAGTTTCTGGCTCCTGGCTTCAGCCTAGTCCAGCTCTGGTTATTGCATCCCTTTGGGGAATAAACCAGAGTAGGGAAGATCCCTCTCTCTGCCTCTCCTTTGCTCTGCCTCTCTGATTTCCAAACTAATCCAACCAATCCATCAACCTGACTTCTTGATACACAAATCTATCTGAAAGAATGGCAAGGCAAGCCTCGAAGCGTTATCTGCCCAGGTTCCTAGCAGCACAATTCTCCACAGTCAAGAGATGGAAGAAAAGCTAATGTCTAGTGATGACTCAATGAATGTTTTATTCAAATGTGATAAATTCTGCACACAGAAGTCTCAAAAAGAAAGGCCACCCTGTGACAGGGTGAGCCTGGATGATGCCACGATCAGTGAAATGAGCCAGTACCGGGGAGAAGATGCTGTTCTGAGATCCTGTTACAGGGGCTCCAGAGGCATCAAAGACACACTAGAAGGGAGGTTGCCAGAGGTCGGGGGAGTGAGAAAAAAGCAGCTGGGGTTCATGAGTACAGACTTTTCGAGTTGGGGAACATAACTAAGACAGCAAATGTGATGTGATTCCTACCACAAGACACCCAACAGCGAAGGCAAGAGCTGACCAGCCTCCCCGGATGCTGCAGGTTGACATTGCACAGCACTGTCTGGTCATAGGATCCCGTGGATCCCATGGGTCTCTGACTCTGGACTCTCTCTTTCTCTACTTGTTTAATCCGTTTATCTATGATGAAATGATTTTTCCAGGATTACAGCATACATCTCTCTTGTCTGGCTTGGAACAACTATTATGCCTTATAGCATAACACCAGCAACGATGTCAATTTCCATTTATGTCAAATCATTTTTGCTTACACCATCCCAACACAGGTCTTAAGGATAGAGATTATCTTGAACTAATCTCATCTTATAGCTTTGATTTTGCGTTCTAACAGAATTTTAAAAGGGCGTCCACTGCTCAAAGAAATTCCATTGTTCTCGGAAAGTACATCGATTCATAATAACAATTAATCATGAATCTTCACCACCCATAGTTAATGCAGGAAAGACAGTTCTTTCTCAAACCACTGTTTTGAGATGAAGAATTTTGCACTGAGAAAGCAATAAATTCTCACCTAGGAAATTAGACCCCGGCACGGAGCACCCATTAGTATTAGAACCCCAAACACTGCTAGTCCAGTAACAGACTTCATGTGTGGATATCATAAAACTTAACTTGGTAGAGACTTACCCATCACTTAAGATGAAATGAATGCTCTTCTTACAAGAGGTTCTCTAATTTCTTTTGTTTTCATTGGCTAAATAATTTACTGTTTGGATAAGTCACCCCAAATTACACAGCAAAGAAATGGCTCACACAGCACGTATTATCAGACTCCATTTCAGATGATGCTGGAAATGGCATATCCATCTCATTACACAGAAAGCGTTGCATCGCCAGCCAGCCACCTTGATGAAGGCAAGCAAGCACTGGGGGCGTGGTCCTGCTTGATCTCATCCTGAGAGCACAGCAAAGCCACACCTCAGTGACTACCACAAACACACTTTTCCCACCCAAAGCCTGCACAATGCAAACAAATTGGACTCTCAGGAGTGGTCCCATTTAGAGATGTGACAGCCAGCACTCTAAAATGACCAGGAAGAAGAATCAAGAGGGCTTTGAGTACAACAGTGTGAATATATTCAATGTAAGCATTTCCTTCGCTCATCAGGATTTTCTAACAATCCTCCTCTGTCACAACCAGTACACATAAGAACTCACACGCATGCCAAAAGCTTTACATATTTCATAGTAATCTAGACACAAAAGTTCAGAGTACTGGGGCCAGCACAGTGCAATAGCATTTTAATTCTCTACATGGGACACCCAGCCATTCCCTATGGGCTACTCCACTTCTGAGCTAGCTCCCTCCTGATGGCCTGGGAAGCCAGCAGAGGATGGCCCAAGTCCTTGGGCCCCTGCACCCATATGTGAGACCCAGAGGAGGGTCTATACTCCTGGCTTCAGACTGACCCAGCTCTGGCCATTCCAACCAGTTGAGGAGTGAACTATTGGATGGAAGAGGTCTCCCTCAGACTCTCCTCTCTGTGTGTCTCCAGATCGGCTCAGCTGCAGCCATTGCAGCCATCTAGGGAGTAAGCCAATAGATGAAAGATCTTTCTCTGTCTCTCCTTCTCTCTATAAATCTGATTTACCTTTCAATAAGAACAAGTAAGTCTTTTTTTAAAAATTGAGACTATCTCTTGTACCCATTGGAGACATTCAATAACTGGAAACTTCCATGAACGTCTTTGAAACCATATATTTATATTTTTAATAGTCATGCTAATATAGTTTATAAGTGTATACAAACTATGTACTTTTTATACTATTTCAAGTATTAGTCAAATGATAATATTCTTGCATATAGCATTCCACAACTTGTTCTTTTAAACAGCAATTCATTATGTCGTCTATAAACTTAACAGTTTCTTAAAAGATTTACTGAGGGGCCAACATGTGGTGAAGCAGGTAAAGCCACTGCCTACAATGCCAGCATCCCAACTGAATGCCAGTTTAAGTCCCAGTCGCTCCACTTTCTATCCAGTGCTTTGCTAATGGCTTGGGAAAAGCTGTGGAAGATGGCCCAGATGCTTGGGCCCCTGCCACCCACCCAGAAAATCTGGATGAAGCTCCTGGCCCAACCTTGGCCATTGTGGCCACTGGAGAGTGAATCAGCAGACAGAAGATCTCTCTTCTTCTTCTTCTTCTTCTCCTCCTCCTCCTCCTCCTTCTTCTTCTTCTTTCTCTCTCTCTCTCTCTCTTTCAAATAAACATTTTTTAAATGATTTCCTTCATAAGCAGAGTGACAGGGGGAAGGAAAGGGAAAGAAAGGGAGGGAGAGGAAGAGGCATGTCCATGTGCTGGTTTACTCCTCAAATGGCCCCAACGGCAGGGCAGGTCCAGCCCAAAGCCAGAAGCCTGGAACGAACTCATGGGTGGCAGAGGTCTGAACTCTTGGGATATTCTCCACTGCTTTCTCAGGCATACAAGCAAGGAGCTGGATTGGAAGCACAGTGGCTGAGACTCAAACCAGCACTCAGATACGGAACGCTAGAGTCACAATGGGTGGCTTAACTTGCTGTGCCACAACCTGGCCCCTACTGCAATTTCATTTCCATTCTGCTGATTGCTGATTTTTTTCCCCGATGTTTTCATCATTATAAGAAATGCAGCAATGAATATGATGAGGCAAGATTCCTTGTGCAAGAGTTTGACAGAGCAGATACCATACTGAACATTGGAACTTCTTGCCCATCTTCAATCCTCTGTTGTCAATAGCATTGTCAACCATCTCTCATTTTTGTCAAACATGCGAGGATTTAAGTTGAATTGCCCTAGCCATTAGTGATAGGGAGTATCTTTCAACTTATATGTTGGTCCTTTAGGGTTTCTGCTTTTAAATTCATAAAGAAATAGTTGTGTATTTAGTAGTAGCAGTAGGAGGAGGAGGAGGAGGAGGAGAGGGTTTTGATAGCTTTTGGACACTGGTCCTTGTCAGCTACACGCACTGCAAAGATCCTCTCAAGCGCTTTGGCTTCTGCATCACCAATTGTTCTACTGTGTCATTAGTCACTTATTCTATGAACTAAGCTAAGTGACAGAAAGCAGAGCGGTGGTGCGGCGGGTCCTTCGGGTCAGTGTGTGAAGTTCCATCCCCAGGAGGCATGAGGGAATTTTGGAGAACATGAAAATCTCCAGCTTGGGTAACTGAAGATGACACAGGAATGTATCCTTGTCAAAACACACCAAACCATCTACTTAAAATAATCACCTCTACCCAGATGCCCGGGTTCTACCGCATTCAAACACAGTCAGGATTTCCAGAAGTGACATCTAGAATTTGAATTGAAAACAAAAAAAAGCCTCCACAAGTATAACCAGGGTCAGAAAGCACTGCTCTGAATGATGGTCAAGCACTGTTAACTTCACCCGGGATGTTTTGTTTGTTTATTTGATTGATACAATGCGAGAATCAAATTCTGGAGGGCTTTCGATTTTGTCAACATGGGCAAAAGATGGTCCAAGTGCACAGGTCCCTGCCCCCCACATGGGAAACTCGGATGAAGCTCCAGGCTTCGGCCTGGCCCAGCCCTAGCCATGGCAGCCATCGGCCCTTTTCCTATTAACTTACAATTATAATTATGGCAGGCCCTGTACATGGTCTCTATATGCAGCAGCCTGTGGCCAGTCTTGCTGCTGCATTCTACACAGTTATGTGACAATGACACATTGCTTTAATAACCTGAAAGTTTCAGTGTCTGGGAGATGGGATCCTTGCTCTTCCTCCCCTTCCTCCTTACCCTCCTTCGAAAGTGTCTTCTCTGCCCCCTTCCTGTATTCTGCTATGCAAATTGCATGATCAGCTTCCCTAAGTTCTGCCCAAAAGAAAATAAATGTGTAGGATTTTAATTTGTTGTATTAAATTTGCATTTGAGGAAAACAGCCAATTTCTTTTCAGTGTGTTCTTCCATCTGTAAACAGGGCATCTCTATTTCCACGAACCTTTTTAAACCATTTAAAAACAGTTTCTCATTTTTTCCAGTAACATCTTAACACTATTATGCTTGCTTTGTGCAACAGTCGCCAAAACCTAGAGGAAACTCAACTGTCCACCAACAACAGAAGGAATGAATAGCATTCTGTTCTCATAATGGAACAGCACACATGAGCCAATACGAATTCACAGGCAACAAAGTGGGCAAATGGTACGTCTAGAATATTATTTCTACAACACTGAACAAACCACAAAACAAAAGAACATATACATAGTGCTCCCATTTTATATAAACCTGAAGAACTAAATTTTATTATTTAAGGCTACATACATAAGTTGTGCGGAGAGTGCATATGTTTGGCGCAGTGATTAAAACAGATTGGGACGTCTGCATCTCGTCTCAGAGTCCTGGCCACACTTCTACATCTGGCTTTCTGCTGGTGCACACCACATGGAAGGCAGCAGGTAGTAGCTCAGGACATTCAGGTCCCGGCTATCTTTCTGGAAGACCTGGAATGAATTCAAAGCTCATGGCTTCATCCCGGCCCAGCCTCAGCTGTTGAAGGAATTTTAAGAGTGAACCAGAAGGGCTAGCCTTGTGGCATAGTGGATAAAGCTGCCACTTTACAATGCTGGCATCCCATATGGGAACCAGTTCAAGTCTCAGCGGTTCCACTTCCAATCTAGCTCCATGCTAATGGCCTAAAAGAGAGTAGAAAATGGCCCAAAGGCTTGGGCCCCACGCCCCCATGTGAGACCTGAAAGAACCTCCTGGGTCCTGCAGTAAGTCTTTCAAATAAACAAAATAAATCTTTAAAAACAAAAACAAGAGTGAGCCAGTGAATGCAGATTCTTGCTCTTGCTCTCTCTCTCTCTTTCCTTTTCTCTCTCTGCCTTTCAAATAAATAAAAATAACTATCTTTCAAAAGCAAGGAACTAATTATCACAAAAACTGGAATAAATGATTTAGTAGGTAGATAGAAGGATTCACCAAGAAAGGATAGTACAAGGAGAAGGCTGCTATCTCCTGCTGAGGTATCTGCTTTACAGTGACTTGCTTGCAAGGGGCAGTGTTGTGAGACAGCAAGTCAAGCCATCCCCTTCAATGTCAGCATTCCATATCAGAGTGCTGCTTCAAGTCCTGGCTGCTCGGCTTCCAATCCAGCTTCCTACCGATGTGCCTAGGAAGACAGTGGGATCTGACCCAAGTACTTTAGCATTTGCACCCATGTGGGAGACAGAATGAAGCTCCTGACTCTGGCTGTCACTGCTATTTTGGAAGTGAATTGGCTCCTTGCTAGTGTGCCTAGAAAAGCAGAGGAAGATGGCCCACGCACCTGGGTCCTTGCCACCCATGTGGGACACCCAGATCGGGTTCCAGGCTCTTGGGATCAGCCTGGCCCAGGCCCAACCACTGCAGATGGAAGATCTCTTTCTCTATCTCTCCTTTTCCTACCACCCTACTTTTCAAATAAACAGATCTTAAAAAAAAAAAAAAAAAAAAAAAAAAAAGGATACTGCTCCCTTTGTTAGAAATGCATATCCCATTGATTCCTCTCAAATAAATCCACCTGACAAACTGACAAATGTCAACTTAATCTCTACGTCTACACTTACGCACCAAATCCAGGAAGCCTCCCATGATGCCCCCAGTTGATGGGGTCATGTGTATCCAACACCCCCATCTCATACCCACATCTACACAATTACTGCCCTGTACAGCAAAGTGCCTGGCACCAAATGTTGGCATGAAGTGAGTCACAGCAAAACAGAGAGCTGCCGAGAAGAGGCCAGTGGGGCGTGAGGAGAAAAGGGAAGCAGACTCATTGTTTGGCACACAAGACTACAAATGTCTGAAAAAGTCTCTGAAGTCCAGACCCACGCCCCACCTGCAGCTGCTCTGGGATACTCCAAGAATTCACTGTGTACAAACTCATCCATGACTGAACCACAGAACAACTCAGGAAACTTACCAGGAACACAGATCGTATGGGATACCCTGATTTTAGGAGGTGGGAGGTAGTCAATGGCATTCACTACAGTCACAGAGAAGGACAAAACGAGATGAGGAGGATCTTTTGAAAGACTTATTTATTGACTTATGTGAATGACAGAGAGAGAGAGATCTTCCATCCACTGGTTTACTCCCCCAATGGCTGCAATGGCCAGGACGGGTCCAGGCTGAAGCCAGGAGCCAGGAATTCCACCTGGGACTCCCACATGGAAGAGGGCAGGAGCCAAAGCACCTGGACCATCCTCGACTGCTTTTCCAGGCACATTAGCAGGGAGCCGAGACAGAAACGGGGCAGCCAGAATCCAAACTCTGGCGCTCGAGCCTGGAAGGCTGGCAAAGCAGCATGGCGTTGGACCTAGAAGAAGAGCAACTTCCCAGTAGCTGTTGGGAAGAGCTTTCTGACCTGATCATGACAGAGGTCTAGAACAGAAAGCTAAAGTGTCTGTGAAGCCTCCCTGAGAATGAAGAGGACAATATTGATGAGGTCAGTGCTGATTCGGAGAGGTCAGGAGGGCAGCCATGAGCTAAGCATGGCCCCACCTCTCAACACAGTGATGGGTAGCAAAGTTCTCAGGCTGTAACCTCTCCGAATGGCTCCTGTTTGGAAAGCAAACACCTGGGCTCTACAAACAAGACGAACATCTCCTTCTGGAACTACCGATCATCCCACTACAGGCTTCACTTTTTGACTGTCCCTCTTTCTCACTGCTGCCCTCAAAAAAAAAAATGTATTCCGCTCCCCAGACATGTCTCTGTCTACAATGCAATAATACTGGATCCTCCCACGCTGTGGGTCTGCTGAAAAATTAATTAAAAACTAGACAGAGCTCCAACAGGCCTTTTCAGCACAGGAACCACGCAGGGCTCAGCCCTTGGGGCATAGAACCCCTTCCCATCAGAAAACCTGCTCAGCACCTCACACCCCAAGCCATGGAAGGCTCTCATTTCAGAGGCTTAAAGGAGCCCTGACGTGAGGTTTGGAGGGAATTTCAGACACATGTTTAGAGCACTAAGAAGTGAGCATTGGAGAATCAAGATGGTGGAATAGGGTAAGGACACGTTTAAACGGACAGAAAAACATTTAATCAGGATGAAGCAGAGAGGACACATTCCAGGAAATAGGAGAGGACAGAACAACAGCAGAGGGGTACCTGGAGACTGACAGACACAGGAAAGCAGCGCACACAACAGTGTGGTGTTGCAGTAACTGATACTCCAGCAGCATTCAGCTAACGGCGATGTGAACTCCACCAGCAGCCGCAACTCCAGCAGCAACCAGGTGGGAAGGGACTTTCACTGGGAACTTGGGCGGTAAACCCAGACAAAGAACTGTCCGTCCTGCTGGTCCGTTTGATTTGACTAGGAGCAGAGACAGAGCAGCAGATCACAGACAGGCAGTGCCAGAACAGGGTGGATTTCACAGCTCAGTCAGCCCCCCTAGAGCCGAATTGGACACCATTTTGCGTAAGAAGGCAAAGGCAAGGAAAAGGACTGAGCATATGCTGAGCTGGGAGTGAACTCATTTCTGACTCAGTGAACTGCAGTGACGTGGCATTCTACAGGTTCCAGCCAAGATAGGTCTGGGTAGCCCTAAGACCTGAAGGCCAGCAGATCAAGAACTCTAGTAGTGTATGTCAGGCGCCATTTTGTACGCTGTGGTAATAGCTTTGGGACTGCAGGGGACAACAGTGAACTGTGCATGTGCTGAGCTCTTGAGAACTCACTGAGTTCCACGGATTGCACTGGTCCTGCAGGAAAATAATACTGACTGTGGCATCGTACGGGTCAAAATAGGTCCGTGTGGCACCCAGACCTACCGTCCAACAGGTTCTGGCAAGATCAGTGCCACCAACAACCTAATTATATAGGACACCTGGTGTCTCTCTAATCCTGGGACCTGCTCCAACCAGAAGTGGGAGAAAGGTTGCCGAGACAACGGTGCAACCTCAGCATGATATCACAGTAGGTGGAGAGTGGTGAGCCAGGAGCTGGGCCTGTGGAGACCACAGTGGAAATCTAACATAAGAACCCAGACCTGGAACTCGCTGGAGGTTGTGGCACAAGTGGCTGCAAGGAAAAAGTTGTGTACCAACTGCAATAAATAAAATCGCATTGTAGACCTGTGGGTGACAGAGCTTAGAAACCTGCCCCAAGGAGAAGACTCTGCTAACCAAAAGTGCAATGACCAAGAGCAGAAGAAGAGACAAAGGCACAATGAATATTACCGAAAACTCCCCTGCAAAGGAGCAAAACCCTATGCCAACCTCAGAGTTAACTGAGAAAGACATCGAGAAAATGGGGACATACAGAATTCATAAAACTCATTTTAAAACTTATAGTCAAAAATGAGAAGCACATATAAGAGTTCAAAGAATTTAAGGAACCAATAAAGCAAATCAAGGCTGGTATATCAGAAATTAAGAACATAGTAGAGCAAATTAAAAGTACAATGGAGAGTCTCCAAAATAGAATGAAGCAAGCAGAAGAAAGAATCTCAGAATTGGAAGATATTTCCTGTCATCAGGGGGAAGCAAACAAAAAGCTTGAAGCAGAGCTGGATCAGGCCAAAAAATGTATTCAAGAATTAAAAGACACTATTAAGAGGCCAAATATAACAGTTATGGGAGTCCCAGAAGGTGCAGAAAGAGAAGCTGAGTTTGCAAATGTATTTAATGAAATAATAAAGGAAAATTTCCCTAATCTAGAGGAAGAATTGGGAAACAACATAAAGGAGGGGCACAGAGCTCCCAACAGGCTTGATCAAAAGCGATCTTCACCAAGACACATGATTATCAAGCTCTCTTCAACTGAACATAAGGAAAAGATCCTTAAATGTGCACATGAAAAAAATCAAATGACATATAAAGGAATGCCAATTAAGCTCACAGGAGATCTCTCACAGGAAACTCTACAGGCCAGAATAGAATGGAGTGACATATTCCAGATTCTAAAGAAAAAAAATTGTCAGCCTACGATAACATATCCAGCAAAGCTTTCTTTTGTCTTTGAAGATGAAATAAAATTCTTCCACAGTAAAGTTAAAAGAATTTGCCTCTTTCAAACCTGCCCTACAAATGATACTTCAAGATGTTTTCTTAACAGAGAAGAGGAATAGCACCCAACAAAACCAAAGGCAAATGGGAAGAACATCCCAGGAAAATGACAACAAAAGACTAAACCAATGAACAACCCATTCCTAAAATGACAGGACCAAAGTACCATCCATACATATTAAACTCTGAATGTAAATGGCTTAAACTCAATCAAACATCACAGATTAGTATAATGGATTAAAAAACAAAACAACATCTATTTGTTTTCTAGAAGAGACACACTTCACCAACAAAAATCAGCGGAAAGTATATCACATGGGTTTTGTTGTTTTCTGTTAGTTTCATCTCTTCAAAACACTTTCTTCTGATTAAATCATTCAATGACTCGTAGATCATACAGTAGCATCATTTTCTTCAAGAAGGTTCTTGATTTTCATTTCTTCAGCTACACATCAGTCATTTAGTAGCACATTATTTAACTTCTTGGTGTAGATAATTTCTTTTTTCTCCCTGATGTCGATTTTGTTTTGTGGCTTTTCATTTAAGGGGATGTATAGTAGCTGTGTAATGAAGACTGTCATATCTAGTAACATGTCATTTAACTTCATGGCATTGTAAATTTCTATTTTTCTTTATACTGTTGATTTTGTATTATGACTTTTCACTTAAGGGGATGTACAGTAGCTGTGGAATGGAGACTAACATCCAGATGGGAGGATACAATGCAGTATGAATTTCTACTTCCAGACAAAGATGGACTTACAATAAACTGTTCACTATATCTTGACAATAGGATGCTGGACTCTCTGCCATTGTCTATGCCCGCAATGATGGACATATGACTGTGTATGAAGAACTATATTTTAGTAATGATACAGAGGAACTAAGTGGTGGGGGGAGAGAATTGGGGAAGGGATAGGGGAAATGCCAGGAGCCTATGGGACTGTATCATAAAATAATAATAATAATAATAAAATGTAAAATATATATATATTGGATTAATTGTAAAAAAAAAAAAGAAGTGAGCATTAGCATTCCTTCACATGTGGGAGAAGCCTTGGAAGGCCACGGGCTCCCTCTCCCTCTGCCCCCTCTCCATGTTCCTCTCCCCCTCTTTCCACACTAATCATCCTTTTTCTCCAGCAAACAACTCCCTCCTAGTCAGCAGGCCTCTGCCCACGTGTCAGCCTCATCCCAGAATGACAGGTATAGGCCTTAAGACAAGTTGGGGCAACTACCCCATTGCTACCAGACAGAATCCAGACTCAGACATAAGAAGGAGGAAAGGCATACAGGGCAAATCAGGATCTATGATTTCAGAGGTCACGGGGAGGAGTTCAAAGTCACCCAAAGTCATGCACACACCTGGATGGTTTCTGCCAAGCGGGAGGCAGGAGGAGGAGAGGGCTCAACACATTACGCAAAGCCCACAGGCTCCCCTGTGCCACGACAATGGAAAGGCTTGGAGAGACAGCATATGTGGAAAAGAGGGGGTTACCAACCAGGCCGGACCCGAGAACCAGGACTCAGCATGCCAAGACCACCGCCGCAAGGCAGTGAGGGGGTCCCCGGCTTCAGGCGGCCAGTGCACCAAATGGTGCCAGGCTCTGCCTGCGGGCCGCCCGGCGGCGAGCTATGGAGTTTTATGATCAGAAAAAGCTGCCCATTGACACTCTTGAATAAGACAGCCTTTGTGTCGGTCAGAGATGAATTTCTGGTGATTCCCAGCAATAGTAAACATAAACACTAGGGCAAGAGTGGGACTGAGACATGAAGGTTTGAATGAGATTACCCATAAGAACTATTAGAAGCAGATTGAATTACCAACCAAACCAAGACCCAGGAGCTCGAGTGTCCTAGTAGGGAAATAATGGACATCTTCCTCCTAGGTAACTACCCCTCTGATGAACACGAAACCAAGATAGGGGTGGGATTGCTAAATGAAGTTCATATGCCAGTATTTATCTGGGATGGGTAGAAGGCTGGTCAGGTCGAGTTTGGCTTCAAAATGCATCAACAATTTCCAGAGTTTAATGAGAGGCTGGACAGACTGAACAAGACTGCGGTAATGTTTTTATGTCAGTCTGATTGCTCCCAAACAATCTCTTTCCACTAGAATTCATCATGTGCTCATGAAGCAGACGATGGCATCATTTTTCCCAAAAGACTTCTGTGTTTCCTTTTAATTAAGCATGTATAGGTTACTCAGAGGCGCATTATTTTATTAGGGTGCTATACTCTGTTGTTGATGTTGTTGTGGTGGTGGTAATTGATGTCGCTGTCATGAAATGAAGTCAATCCAGAAAACAGTAATATTGTTTCAACCCCAAACAGCCTGTGTCTCATGCAACAGGACGTTGTGAGGTGGCCAATGAACCAACAATCGATATGAGTCAGATTGCTTATGATCTGCATCAAGAATTGTAAGACCTAATAAACTTGTAAGGCCCTATGATACTTGGAAATGGGAGGGAGGGCAGAGAGATCTTACATCACCCCAGTAGGTGTGAGGAAGACGGGGGAAGTATAACCCATCAGGATCATAACAGGTAACTCATAGACAGCAGACTGGAGTCAGCATTAGACAATAGCAAAACTACAAAGACATGTGGAGGGAATCAGGAGCAATCCTAACAACCTCTTAACAGGAGGTCATACGCATAGAGCAGGAGGGGACCCCAGAGTGGAGCAGGGGGACAGGAGGAGGCTTGTATCCCAACCCTCAGGACTCCCAAAGCCTCACCAAGGACTATCAGTACGACCACCGAGGACTACATCCCTACCGCCAAGGAGACTACGGGGGAAAAGGAGTGCCTTCAGAGGCCAAGAACTCTGAGGTCACCCATTCCCATTTGGACCTACAATGTGGGATGGAAGAAGCCCAATTCCTCCTTTGAAGGATCCAGGGTCATCGGAACGACAACCAGGATCCCTGAGCGGTCCGCAGAAACAGAAGAACAGTAAACTTCCATCGGAACTAGGGAGAGGAGCTTTCTCTGGCCCTTGCCTGCTTCCAACTTTGGGTCCCCACCCTCTTTTGTAAGGACCATCAGGATTGCTCCAGAAACCCCTCACAACAAACAAACATGAACAAACAAATTAGAATAGATAGACAGAGAACAACTAGGAAAGTTTAGAAACAGACAGGAAGCGGCCAGCTGGGATGCACTTATAACTCACTGGGTGGTACACAAAGATCAGTTACTCCTCTCTGGGGTGTTGAGGATTTCTCTGCACACCCCTCCCAAAACCGTTCACCTAAACTGTTGACATTTGTCCTGTTAAAGTTATAGAGTTAGACTACCCGAAAAACAACCAGGTTCAGCAAAATCATGCTTCAATGCTATAAAATGCTAAATACTAACATAGAAATAGACAAGAGACAGCTGAATAGCAATATATAGCCATTCTAAGGTATATAGAACATGGTTAAATATAAACCAAAATTGAAATGTCCATGAGGAAGTCACAGGTTGTGGCCGAGAACATGCGTTTCTCTAGTAACATATTGGTTAATCAATACCATGTCAATTAATGCCATAATGTTGTAAATGGTTGTAAATATTATGTTGGGTTTTTTACTTGATTGGGATGATACTCTGTTGGTTCTACCTTCAGACCAGAGATGGTCTCAACAAGAAAACTTACCAAGACAATAAGATGCTGGACTTTATGATTGGTCAAAACCTCCAATGAAAGAATGTCAACTGAATTTGAACTATGGAAATGCAACAAGGTGGAGTAATCCACCGTGGGGGTGGGGGGAGGGTTTGGGGAGGGGTGGGGGGAATTCCAGTGCATAAAAACAAATGTGTCACATTATGCAATGAAATTAATAATAATAAAAAAATTGCACACACACACAAAAAAAAAAAAAAAAAAAAAAAAAAAAAAAAAAAAGAAAAGAGGGGGTTACAGATCATGGTGGGCAGTAACTATCAGAAAGGTGAAGTTGCATCTGAAATCCTCTGTGTGTCTGGCACCTCTGAAATACCAACACCATGGTCACTAATGGTTGTTGAACTCTAAGGAGGCCCAGGCACGAAACTAGGCATATCTGCATATATTACCATATACATCAATTCCAAGATGCCACCTACTGGAAGACACACCTCTACTACAGGTATTACTAGGAAAGCCACCTTGTCCACTAATCAATGACTTGCTGTTACCTATGGATGTGTCCCCCTTTTCAAGATGGTGACATGTGAAAAAAAAAAGTCTTTGAATGAATGAAATGAAGCAATCCACTGAATCCCTACCAAAAACTCTGTGCAGGAGGTCCAGTGAGATTTAAAGGGAAAGATGCTGGGAAGCTTGCTGAAGCCCCCATAGCCAGCAGCAGCAGAGCATGGAGCTGACCTTAGCCAGGGCGGCTCCAAAGCCTGTGCTATTGGCAGCTCTGTCCCATGCCCAACCCATGTGTGCACCAGTCTCCATACTGAGACTTTCAGATAGGCATTCCCCATGAGCGGTAAGCTGTTGGAAGCCAGAGAAAAGGTGATGATGGTCAAATTTCCTTGGCGCAGAGCACAGGGCAATGGCAGCTCCTCAGAGTGGCAAGAGGAACAGGTAACCAAGGCACGAACTAACAATATGAGTCTCCCGTGGACTGCTCCAACAGGTCTTCCTAGACTTGATGGCTTTAAACCAACAGAAATTCATTCTCTCATCATTCTTGAGTCCAGAAAGCCAAAATCAACATGCCATCAAGCTGTCAGGGAGTCCCAGAAAAGAATTTATTCCTCACCTCCTAGCTCAACGCTTTACCCCTGCAGACCCACCCTTCTTATCTGCAGACCCACCCCTCAACCCCGCCTCTGCCTCCTACTTTAATGAACCTGTAAATACTTTCAGGGGCCACCCTGGAGCTAATCCAGGATTATCTCCTCCTCTCAAGATTCTTGACTTAATCACATCCCAAAAGATCCTTCTGCTCCATACAGTAACCGCTTGGGTTCTGGGGATAAAGATCTGGCAGTGTTGAGGGCCACAGCTCAACTGCGCACACAAACCCAAGGCAGAATGCCTTGCTGTCCCTCTTCTCCCCACCCCCACCCTACTGAAGGCAGAAACCTCAGCCACTATGAAAACAAGTTGCTGAAATGTGAGTTGGCCTTCAACTTTTCCTAACTTGTGATAAAAGATACAACTCTACCCAAAGTATCATGGAATGCTTTACGGTTACAACTGTGCTTGAGCTTTCTACTGCTCCCCAAGAAGGATATGGCAAATGTCCTTGGGAAGATGTGAGTGGACGTCATGGAACAGCGTCCTCGGTGGAGACTGACAGAGAAGGACAGCTCTTAGAAACTGGGGAGAGGGCAGCAGGAAGGGACTGGGACTGGCACCTGCTTCAGCGAGCAGGCAGACGGAACCAGGCTGTCTTGGGGAGGCAGGGTGTGTGACAGCAATTCACAGCAAGACTCTTCTGCTCTCTCACCGTCCTCTCTCTTTCCCTCTCTCTCTAGCACTCACTCACTCACTCAAGAAGGTTACTGATCACCAGTGTTCAGCATGCCTGGGCCCAAAAAGCTGCATTTTAAAAAGCAGATCAATCCTTTACATACAAAAGAATCCCCTGAGGGAGAGGTCAAGTGCACCATTGCAAAGAAGTGATTTTGTAAATACAAGCCATTTCACAGAGCCGGTCCAGGAGGCCACAGCTACACCTGAGAAACCCTGGAACAGAGTTCAGTCCAGTCACCTTCCGGTCATCCTGGACCTCTTCTCCTCACCCACCTATCTCCTTGACCACTTCTCTGCCTCAGCCCATATCCGGCTTATTATCCAATTATCATGATTCCTGCCGTCTGAGGCAACACACAACTAAACACCGGGATCAAGAGCCTCCAGCTCCCTACTTGAGTGCCTGCTAATTAAAAACCCTAAAAAGAAATGTCTGTGGCCTGAATGCAGCAAAGATCCCTGCAGCAGACATCAATAATGCATGCAGAAAAATAGAAACTGTTTCAGAAACGCACAGCAGCTTCTCCCTCTGACAGCCTTGTTGCTAGCTGCCCATGAAAGGCAGGAAAATTTGAGGGAGAAAATACAATGAGGCCCTGAGTACTTGCAAAGAATCTAGAACAAATGCTTTAAATGAATCCCAATGGGACAGGGAGTGAACAACTACACAACTGGGTAAGTTATATGAAGCAACTCTTTTTGGGGACCGGATGACAGACAATGCAGGGCCTATGATCCATTCACGACAGGAAACACCTTAAAGGAGCCGTCCATGCCCTCCTGGACGCTCTGTGTGAGGAAGACTGGAGCAGCTGAAATTGGCCAAGCAGGGAACCCCCGCCAGAAAGCTGTACCAAGAAGGAGCTCCAGAGACCTGCAGAGGGCTATCCTTCAATTGCTGCCAACATCCTCAGCTAGGCACCTGCAAACAGAAACGCTGCGAGGCCTGGAAGACCATCATTTCTAGCGGACTGTGAGTCAGACAGAGATTCCAGAAGTTATATGGTGCTGGGATGGAGCCCCAGTTACTAAAGGTAGATAAAGCTCACTGTGCATATTGGTCATTCAATGAAAACCCAAAAGATTGCCCTTAGGGGACAGCAGTTCTAGCTGCTGAGTAAAGGACTGCATATCCATTCTAGCAAATCCTACAGCTAAATCTTTTTTTTTTCAGAATCAGATCAAGTATCAGTAAATTAACTGCCTGTCAGAAGGAAATCCAAAACTCTGAGATGACAAAACTCTCAAAAAAAAAAAAAAAAAAAAAAACCAGCGATGTCTAACACATAAAAAAATATTACTAGATATGCAGAGACCAAAATGATGATCCACAGTCAGAGTTTGTTCCTAAGCTGGTAAGAAGGGATCCGGAGCTTATAGGTGTGACGTAGCTAACACAGAGCTCATAATCACTGTTGTAAATATCTTCAGATATGTAAAGGAAAGGATTGACACAACAAACAGGCAAACAGTAAGACAGACACAGAAATGTGGAAGCTATCTCTAAAAAGTGGAAAAGGAACATAAAGGAAATCCTGGAACTAAAACAAGACTTATTGTTTAATAAATCAACAAATTCTTAGATAAGCTTAATAACACACCAGACACCACAAACAAATGAACCACCACATCTGATTGGATCAACACATGTGTTCAAATAAAAGCATAAAGATAAAAAGATTAGTGGTCTCGGTAACATGTTGTTAGTCTAATATGCACTTGTAATTGAAGTCTGAAGAATGAATTACGAAATTGCTTTTTCTAGAATGTAAGCTTTATAAAAAAAATGCCATTGTGGTACAGCCTGTTGAATGGCTGCTTGAAACACCAACAGGTCACTTTGGACTGCTGTTAGAATCCAATCTGCTCTGCTTCTAATCCGATTCCCTGCTAATGCTCCTTAAAAGTGACAGTTGCTGGCCTGAGTACCTGTGCTCCAGCCACCTACATGAGAGACCCAGACTGAATGCCAGACTCCTGGCTCCAGCCTGGACCAGCTCCAGTCATTGTGGTCATTTGGGGAGTGGCCCAGAAGACAGAAAAGATTTTTCTCTTTCTCTCTCTTTCTCATACTCTGCCCATCAAAAATAAATAATAAGTAAGTAAATATTTTAAATGTCAATTTACAAATCCAAGAAGCACAATTCCAGGAAGCATAATTAACCAGAAGTTACTGCAGCCCTGCTATAAGGCCTGCCCATCCCAACAAAAGTGAAGACTTAGCTTTGACACTATTAAACTGCACCACCAGCCTATTGTGTTCCATAACACAACTCAAAACTTGCTAAGGAAAAGCAACAAAATTCAAAATCTCAACAATATGGAAATCACATGACGAACACATAATAAAAAATTACTAGAACGGCAAGAAAGAGGGATATATGAACTATAATAGAGAAGACAAACAGAGAATGAAGAAAACCCCACGAAAGCACATTATAATCAAAATGGTAGGAGGGTGGGGAATTGAATAGATAGAAAACAACCAGAGGGTAAGAATCTAATCATATCAGTAATTACATTCAATGTAATTACTAGTCATTCCAATGAAAAAACTTACATTAGACAAAAAGTAAAACCCAATTATGTGTGATTTATTAAACAGAAAGACACAGGTTATAAGTATGAGAGTGGAAAAATATATTACATTGCAAACTTCTAATAAAAGGAAGCTAGAATGGCTATAGTAATATCTGAACAAAAGAGAAATCAAGGCAAGGAATACTATTAACTTCAGTGAGGGGAAAAAAGTGAAGAACCACATTCCTTTTCCTATTATCTAAAGAAATGTGCAATTAAAAATTGCCTTTGGGAAACTTTCACGGCCTCTAAAGCCCTTTCTGTCCTCACCATCACCACCACCATTGCTAATCACCTTTCAGAGATAAGTTAGGTGAGGTCGTAATGGCAGGACCCTTGTCATAGCACTGGTGTCATTATAAGAAAAGGACACCAGCATTGGGGAGCACCAGGTTATACTGCCACCTGCCAAGCCAACGTTTCTTTTGAGCTGCTCCATTTCCCGTCCAGCTCCTTACTGACACATCTAAGAAGGAAGCAGAAGATGGCCCAAGTCCTCAGGGCCCTGCCACCCTGTGGGAGAGCCCCTGACTTCAGCCTGATTCAGCTCTGCCCATTGTTGCCATCTGGGGAGTGACCCAGTGGATGCAATATCAACCTCTCTCTCTCTCAACAAACAAATGAATCTTTAAAAAGAAAAAGCCATCAGAGAGCTTGCTACTAACTACCCTTCCATGTGAGGACACAAGAAAGCAGCCATACGCAAGCCAGGAAGAGAATGGCAATCAGGAACTGAACCAGCTGGAACCTGGCGCTATCCTGTTGTTAATGCCACACAGACTCTGATATTGTTTTGGCAGCAGCAACCCCCTTCAGGGGCATCTGGCTTGCAGCAGTATTTCTAAGGAAGGACAGGCAAAATCAAAGAACCTGGGAGAACTTCTGCTTCAACTCAACACTAAAAACTCAAGCTTCTGGCCATGAGGCTCTTCTAAAATCTGCTGCAATCCCTGTATCGCAGATGTGGCAGGCCTGGGATGCCTCACTGGCCGATCCAGGCTGCTCCCAGGGCTTCACCAACCTCGGGGCGGGATGCCAGCTTCTAACAGAGCCAGCTGTGGGCACTGCGAAATCCTGCAACAAGAACAACGGGGCCTCGTCCACGAGGTCTGAGCTCAGGGATGCCTGAGATGTGCCCAGGGCTCTCTGCCCGTGTGTGGCCCTGTTAGCGTATGTGTACACACGCATGAGCATGTGTGTATATATGTGTGGACGTCTGCATACACCAGTGTGTGGGCATACACACAGGCCATTTTCCGTGACCATTCATGGAAAGGTAAAACCTTTCCATCTCTGTGGAGCTCCAGAAAAGACATAAAGGAAAAGCTACTAGTGCAAAGGCAGTGGCCTCAGCATCCAGAGGAATAACTCTCCCAGCTCCCAAACCTACTCCTGTACAAAAGGCCAAAGTCCACTCCAGGGATAGGAAAGTGACGCCCCATCTCTGGGGCGGGTGTCCTGCAATGGCAGTGGTGTGCAGCCTGCAAGGAAGGCCCAGTCAGCAGCTCTCCTACCAGGGGCCTAGCGGGGTCAGACCACCGCAGAACGACGGTCCTGCAGTGATCTTCCCAAGGCTCTTCACTGGAGTAGAAACAGGACTGAGCAAAAATAAGCTTCTGTTCCATTAAAAATAAAACTAAAGTAGTCACGAGTGTGCACACAGCCCTAACACAGGCCCACCCAGGAGAGAGCAGCAGCCGTTGCAGCCACAAAGGGGCGCTCATGCCAACGGCAGCCACGCCAGGGCCCTTCTGCTCTCCACTTGTTTTCCTCAAGTTCCCTCAGCCTGTCCAGCCTCCCCAGCTTGCTTCTCTTGCTGCAGGCTTGGGTCTGCAGGGTGGCTTCCTGAGCAGCAGGTGCAGTTTCTTGGTCTATCCTGCATAAGAGAGAGGGGGGAGTTTGAGAAGATGGCTACAGGAAGAAAGGAAGCTGCTGTGTGCTGATGGGGGCTTAGCCAGAGCGCAGCAGGCCTATCTCTTCTCCCAGGGGAACCAATGGACAAAGTGAGTGTCTGGCAAGAAAGGCATCCATGAACACACTCCAACCCAGCGGCAAGCCGAGATGAGACCGTGGCACTGGCTGTTAAGCAACCACGGCCATTTCATCTATGATTCTATTTCTTTGACCATCTCTGTCTCATTCAGGTGAAGTATGACAAACTCTTCCTATTTTTACCCCTGGGACTGGAAAGAGGCTCTGGGGCCCTGGCTATGAGAGGAGGACACGGTGTATCCCAGAGACCCTGGGACAGGAATGCCTTCACATACACCAGCATCATTGGCTTCCTCAGGCATGATCTGGGGGAGCACACGGCTTCAGCTTTTCCAACAACTGTAATTAAAAGGGCTCCCTCCATGCCACACGCAATGTGGTCAAACCATCCCAAACTTCACTCGCTCTTTCTTCCCTGATTCCAAAACTCTCTACCTCCCCCTAGGACTTGCCTCCCCAAGCTAAGTGATCTATACCCCAATCAATCAGGAGGCAGTGGGTGACACAGGCATGGCCAATCAAGCCAGACGTGGTGGGTGACACAAGTGCGGCCATGACATCACTCATGAGTGCTGACACATTAGCCTCTCAGCTTGAGCTCTCACTGCCAGCTGAAGAGACAGGGCGTCTGCTCCCCTGTGGGTGGAGGAAAGTCACAGGAGGCTGTGGAATGGCTCCAGAGGCAGCAGGAACAGTCCCATCCACAGCTGCTGCTTGCCCCTGGGGAGACACTGCTGCCCAGCGGGGCCTGATGCCAGTGTTCTACAGGTGGGGCGGGACCTGTGGGCTCCCAAGTGCCAAACGCCTCCCTGGGGACAACACATCACCCCTTCTGTGTCGGAGAAGACTGAAGGGTCTCTGTGCTCGAGAAATCCTTTCCCAAGGCTCCCCAGGTTGACGCTCAACAGCAGTGACCTCCGTTGCTCTGAGCTCACAGCTACATCACATTGCAACCTGAAGCACTAACCCACACTGGGTGCTACCAGCATGGGTTAGCCCCCAGTCCAGGCACCTTGAGGCTGACATCCCAGTTGGGACACTCATCTAGGCTCCGCTTCTTCCTGCTAATGCAGAACCTGGGAGATGACTCAGATGGCCATGTCCCTGCCAACCATGTGGGAAACCTGGATTCAGTCCTGGCTTCTGGCTTCACCCTGACCCAGCCGCAGTGACCTGGCAGACGACTCAGACGGTCGTGTCCCTGCCAACCACGTGGGAGACCTTGGCTGAGTTCCTGCTTCTGGCTTCATCCTGGCCCAGCCCCAGTGACCTGGGGAGTTTGGGAAATAAGCCAAAGGTGGAAGGGGTGTGTGTCTATGTGTATCTTTCTCTATCAAATTACCAAATACATAAAATATTTTTAGTAAAATTCAGATGTTGAAACTCTAACCACCCCTAGTAGCCAGCTGCGAATCGATCTTGTTCTCTCCCTCTTACAAATAAACAAATAGTTTTTTGACTCAGATGCAGTGGTTCAGTTACATGGTGCCATTAGGATGGCTCTGGTCCAGTCTGACTGGGGTGTACATCCTTCTCAACTATGTAAACATCATCAAATAAATATAAAAATTCCTGCTGTTGAAGTCAGCCAGCCTTCATGGTCTTTTGTTAGCGCAGCCCAAGCTGTGTACAGACACCCAGAGACTTAAGCGAGAGGTCCCACTGGAAAACAATAACCTATTTTCAAGCAGGCAAAGTGACAGATCTTCCACCCATTGATTCACCTTCAAAATGGCTGTAATGGCCAGGGCTGAGCCAGGCCAAAGTCAGGAGCTCCATCCAGGTCTCCCATGGGAATGGTGCAGGCCCAGGCAATGGGCCATCTTCCACTGCTTTTCCAGGTGTATTAGTAGGTAGCTGGGATGAGGTGGAGCAGGCGGGACTTGAAACCGGCACTTCAATATGGTATGCCAGTGTTGCACATGACAGCTTAATTCATTATGCTACAATACTAACCCCAAAACAGCAACCTTTGACAGCAGCAGCTGCCCAGTCCACCCCCACAGCTGGCCTCTCCTGTGTTACCCAATGAGAGGCTGTGTTGCAATGCCAGGGGTTCTCTCCAGCCCTGCCTGGCTATCAACAGCAACCCCAGGACACACTCCTCACAGTGTAGAATCATAGCACATATCATAATCTTCAGCAAAGACCAGATGAAAACGCTACACGGAGACGGAGGGCCAGGGCTCAGCTTCCCCGCAAGGCTAGCCGGGCTCCTCCGGCAGCCTGAGCTTTAGCTTACACCCTCTCTGTGCGTCCTCCTGAGGTCTCCTTCACGGCTTCTCCAAGAGACACCTGCAGGCTCTCCTTCCTTTCTCCCTCCTCCTCCTCTCTCCTTCTCTCTGATTCTTCCGGGAACCAGGATCAGCATGCTGAGGACGGGACAATCTAAGGAGGGGAGAAATGCATTCCCTCTGGGGATGGAAATGGCCCCCCTGCCACATCTGTCACTTCCAGACAGTCGCCATATGCAGCAGCTCCAAATGGCCAAAGGTTGAGTACACATTAACAGTAGACGCACCTTCTGTTAGGTGAAGTTTGCCTACAGGCATCTCCACTATCATGACAATGAGAACTAAAAGCAACGGAACATAATCTGAGATTTGGAAAACTTGAGAAGATGGAAGTGGGTTACTCAGAAACCTGCCTGAGCAGACTCAGGGGCCAAGTCTGAGAGAGAGAGAGAGAGAGAGAGAGAGAGAGAGAGAGAGAGAGAGAGAACGCGCCAGCCTTAGGTGGAGGCACCAGGACTCTCGGGCAGCCTCTTCCTCAAATACCAAGAGAGAGAAGGGAGGACGGAGCAGGGAGCACCTAGCTCCCAGGGAGGAGACTACCAAGCCCAGGGCAAGCTGAGAAAAGCAAGCAGCAGCAGCCTCGCAGGCAGTGTGTCCCCACTGCTTCCTGGGAAGCACACAACCGGACCACATTTCCAGATACACACACATGCAGCACACAGGGGCACAGGCAACCCAAGGACCCCAGTACGGAGAGACTGTAGTATGCCCAGCATCAAGACAGCACAATGCTGGCCATGCGCTAAGATGACAGCAAGCGGGCCCAGCACAGTGGCCTAGCAGCTAAAGTCCTCGCCTTGAACGCTCCAGGATCCCATATGGGCACCAGTTCTAGTCCTGGCAGCTCCACTTCCCATCCGGCTCCCTGCTTGTGGCCTGGGAAAGCAGTCGAGGATGGCCCAAAGCCTTGGGACTCTGCACCCGTGTGGGAGACCTGGAGGAAGTTCCTGGTTCCTGGCCTGGATTGGCACAGCACTGGCCCTTGTGGTCACTTGGGGAGTGAATCATCAGATGGATCTTCCTCTCTGTTTCTCCTCCTCTCTGTATATCTGACTTTCCAATAAAAATAAATATAAAAATTATACGTTTGAGTAATCACACAAAAGACAAGGCTGAGACTTGACTTCAGCCATGTGCAACCCTAGGGATGGAGAAGGGTGCATGCTCAAGAGTCAATTCCAGCCAACGCCGAGGTGACGCAAACAGTACAAACAAGTGCAGAGAGGGTTTCTCTGTCAGTATGTTCAAAACGCATCATAACCAGCTTTCAGAAAAGGAAGGAAAAGACTAGAACAATACCCAATGAAATGAAGACTGCACTTGCTTAACCAGTTGGTCTAGGAAGCAGGTGAAATAGGGCAGGGTTGTTACATCAGACTTCTTCGAAATTATTTTATAATGAAATTCTTGTATTATAAAGTTGTGATGCAGATGTGACAAAAGAAATAGACACAAGACTCGGGGACACATGTAAGACCCTCCATCTCAACCCTACCCCTCGACTGAACCACCAGTAGAACATCATTGTGCTAGTGAAAGTGAAGATTTCCTGCCTACCACCACCCCTTAACTTTCCAGAGAAGCAAAACATGCATAGGTCATAAAGACGTCCGTGTGAGCTGTTCTTCCTGGGCCCACCTTATTCCTAAAGACTGATGTTGTTTATCTGAAAGTGACATCGAGATCCAACTGGTTCACTCCCCCAGATGGATACAACGGCCAGGGATGTGCCAGGCTGAGGCCAGGAGCCTGGAACTTCAGCTGGGTCTCCCACGTGGATGGATGCCTGAGTCCATGGGGCCATATTGCACTGCTTCACTGTTTGCACCACAATGCCAGCCCTTCCCTAAGTCCATGTTAAGGGGGACGCTGGGCTTGGGCTGGCCCTGAGCACACTTTGCCCTCAGCCAGCCTCTCACGGGGCCTGGCAGGCTGCACCATCCTTGTCTCTCTCCCCCTTTCATTAACATACCATTTGGCAAAGTCTCTGTAAATCTCTGTCCGCTCATTTCCCTGTCACTGCTCCCGCACAAGCCTCCTCTCCTTTATTCCCAGATAAATAAATGGAAATAAATACCAGCCCGGCAGAGAGCGACTTGATGCATCTGAAGTTAACAACATAGTGACGGCTTCAGCCTGACAGGTTGTTATGAGTAAAACCTTTTTCATGAACAATACTTTGCTTCAGGCTGAGCAGAGCGGGGATCAAGGGATACAGTGAGATGTTAACCACCTCCTTCCCATCAGCCCCAGAGCGTGGCTGCACCCCACAAGCTGAATCCGCGCCTCTGATGTTCCCAGGCGGTGGGACCTGGGCTTGAACCGTGCCCAGCGAGGCACCACCGCGATACCCCTAAGCCACACTGCAGCCCATGCTGGGCGTGTACATTGGCTTTATTCCCCAGTGACATAACAGAGATGGGGTGACACTCTTTGGTTCTGTCAAGGGACACAGAGGAGATGCTGGGGTCATTTGTACACAGATACTCCCTGTTCACTGCCAAGGATGGCAGTACCCATCCCCAAATAAAAACAAAACCTCTGAAGCTTCTCCAGCAGACTCCTTGTGCTCCTGGGGCCACATGTGGGACAGGAGGGCTGTGTCCTTAACTGGAACAAATCAGGGACTGAAAAACTCTTATGCTGAATGAATCCAAAGAAGTCTCCTACAACCTCAAAAGCCAGAAATGCCAATAGAAACAAATATCCTAAGAAAACGCATTCCCACACTGAGGCACTGCCAACCCGTAAAATGGATTCCTTTAATTCCCTGGGGTCCACCAGCCATATCAGACAACCATAAGGACCCCAAACCCAAACCCAGCTAACACCAGCACTCAAGCTGTCACCCTTTCTGCCTTACACCAAGGGACACCTCTCACTGGCCATGTCTGCAGGCTGTTCCCAAGCACGACTCGGATGATGATGCTTGGATCCAGGGATGGCAGCGATTAGAACTCTCATCTGTTTGCAGTGCCTTCTTGCCTTCTCACATGAATTCCCCAGAATCCATTTTCTTCTAAGAGCTCCCAGAACACAGATGCAGTAACAGGTGGTTCCTGAGACCCTGGGTGCTCGGGACCCACACCCCTTCCTGAGCCACTACCCTTCCTCCACAGATGCTCCTGGCCCTCTCTCGGACCATTCCCAGTTTCCTGCATCATAAATCTAGCACTTCCCTCTGGGAGCATCTCCACATTCAAAGCATTTGTTAGAACAAACATGAGCCAAAAGGTTAAAAAAAAAAAAAAAAAAAAAGAACCGCTTCACAGTACGAATTGGTTGGCCACTATTTACACTGCCCAGAAAAAGGCCCTCCACTGAAACAGCTGATCAAACACAGCTGACAGCACCCCTCCAGGCTCACACACCCCGGGAGCAGCAGAAACGACCAAGCATGGCTGCGGGGATCCCCTGAGAAGAGGCTGTCCTGTGAACTCGGGTGGGAGAGCAGAAGGCAGCTCGGGAGGAGCTGTGCATTGTCACCCGGCCAGACTGCTGGCCGCTGGTGAGCTGGGAGGGCCGGCCGCCAGGCCTTCCTGTGACAGCAGGTGACCACACTCTGAGGACAAGTTCATAGGTAACCAGGGCGCACCTGAGGGCAGAGCGTGGCAGCCCTGGCGGGGGGCGGGAAGATAGACTCCAGAAGTTCTCACTCAACAGCCAGGAGGCAGGATGTCCAGGAGGTACACATAGACATTGCTATTCAAGCTGCTAATGAACAATTGATGACAGATGGTCTTCCCTCCGGCAGTCTTACAGCTGTCCACTCCAGCGTCACACCCGCTTAGCTGTGACTGTCTGCCCCTCCTGGGGTACACATCCATTGACCCCAGTGAGCCTGACTTAACCTCAGCTGGCACGATCTGATGAAAGGAATGGCCTGTGACCCCATTCACCCCCGACGTGGGTTCTTCCTGCACCTCTGCCCTATCTGATTATACAGGGAACCCAAGCACCAGCTCAGGGGCACTTCTGTTAGCCTCTGCTGCATGCCGGGGTCAGTGTCAGACAAGGCTGTGTTGGCCTGCCCATCTCTAGGACACGGTCCAGCCCAGCTCTTGGCTGGGTGCTCACAGCTGGCTCCAGGCTGTACTTGCTACTGCGTTCTCTGCGAGCAAGCCCCTGCGCATGCTCATTCCCAAATCCAACTCACCAACGCCATCTCAAAAAAAACATTTCTGGCTCACCCCCTGAATTCCAGTGCGTTTGAACATTTTGATATGTTTACAAACTGCCAGAGCCTTCCTCCTCAGATTTTAAGGAGGCGAATCAGAGCAGAATCAGTAAGCGCCAGAAGCTGAGTTCAAACCCAGACCCTGCTGGCCAGCCTTCCTGCCTCCTCCTACCAGTCCTTCCTGATGTGCTGCTCGGTCGAGGCCTTACATGAGAGTCAGCCATGCTGCCATCTTCCTGACAAAATTGTGAGCCCTTCAGGGGCCAAGGCCATGGTCACGGTCACTCACTTCTGCCAGGATCAAGTGTACTCCTGCATGAGTGTCTCTCAACAAGTTTATAGGGAAAAAAAATGGAATTAAAAAGATTAAGTTTATTTTGGGTGGGAAAAAAGAATGTTTGAAATCCCCATGGAGTTTTTTTTTTTCATAACACACATTTTCCATGAACTTTCTGAAGACTTCTTACATGCATGATTTTTAAACGTTTTTGAAATCAAAATAAGTGTATGTCTTTTGACAGTCAGAGCAACAGAGAGAGAAAGAAAGCTTCCATCTACTGGTTCAGTCCCAAATGTCTGCAATGCCAGAGCTGGATCAGGCAGTGGCCAGAACCCCACCCAGGTCTCCCACAGGAATGGTAGGGGTCCAGAGACTTGGACACATCAGCACGAAACAGAAATGGAAGTAGAGTAGCCTGGACTTAAACTGATGTTTACATGGGAAGCTCACTGCAGCCAGTAGTTTAACCTACTGTGCCACAACAGCAGGTCCCCCTAGCCCTAAACTTATCTGTTAATTTCATTTCTTCATGAACTTTTTAAAATTTGTATTTATTTACTTTCATTTTATTTAAAAGAGACAAACAGAGAGCTCTTCTACTCTCTAGCTCCCTCTCCAAATACCTACCAACGGCCAGGGCTGGACCATGTGAAACCAGGAGACCAGATCTCGATCTAGGTCTCCCATGTGGGCAGCAGGGACCTACATGCTTGAGCCATCACCCGCTGCTTTCCAGGGTGCTCATGAGCAAGAAACTGGAGTGGAGGGTTAAACCCAGGCAGTCTAAAATGGGGTGCCAAAGACCATGCAGCACCCTAACCATGTGCTGAATCCACTCCCACCCCGCCAGGCAAGGGTTCTCAAGTACCCTCCTGTATACACAATATCAGCTACTCTCCACATTGTTACTGAAATCTGTATTGGAATGTAATCAAGGGAGTCTTATTAACAAGAGATTATTCTCTCGAAGGAAGAAATCTCCACGGAGTTCCTCTAACCCTTGTCTGTTTAGAGGCCATTTACTGTTTAGCAGAGACAGACAGCCAGACACACCCTGCACCAAGCTGGACACGTGCTGCTGCGATGGGTCAAAAAGAAGCTGTACTCACCAGGTGCGGCATCAGGAGGTCAGCCAGGTAGACGAAGGTGGCTCCCAGGGTGAAACCCACAGCCACTGGGAAAAAGGCGAAGGCACCAAAGCCCCCGGACATGGCCATCTCAACCGCTGGAGCCAGGAGGGACCAATAGGAAGCTGCCAACATGACCTACAAAGACCAGAGGGAGCCATGTTAAGGAAACCGCAGATGGGTTTACAAGCAGGGAACACAGGTGCCCTCTGTGGCCCAAACGGAATCCTCCCATCTCATATGGCCTTGACCCCCAGGCATCATCCCAAACCAAAGAACAATATTGAGAGTTCTCAATATTGTTGAGAATGTTAGGTCAGACACAGAGGACTGTGGGAGGATGGAGTTCAGGTTACTGCCCTGCAGCCTCTAGCACAAGTCATCTGACCTTTTAAGGAACAGGTGGCAGTATCTGGAGACATTTTCAGTTGTCGCTTTGGGGACGGGGCATGAGGGTTTAACTGCACTGGTATCCAATGAGTGGTGCCCCAGGGCACTGGTTCACATCCTACAGATGCCCGCCACAACCCCCGCTAACAAAGTATTATCCAGCCCCAAAGGTCAGCGATCACGTTGCTGAGAAATCCTGTTCTAATTGAATACTCTCAAGACAAATTGCTCATTACTTCATGAGCCCCACTACATTATAACGCAACTCTAATTATTACAAAGTTCTTCCTTATGTTGAACTGAAACCCGCCTTCCTTCCATTTTTATCTATTAGCTCTTCAGCTGCTCCCTAGAGCGCCAAAGACAACATCCTGCTTCTGTGATCAACGGCAGCCTCTGAAATATGTGAAGTCGGCCCGTAACTCAACGCCCTATGGTTCCATCAATTTCCTTATCTTTAGAAAGGAAGAGGGGGACTAATAATGATTGATCACCTGCTGCGTCCAGGGACCAAGCCCTTGCGCTGGATCTCCTACAAATCATCATTGTAACAAACACTTCCTAAAGCTCTCATGGAGCTGAGTCTCTCCAAGTTGCAGTTTTGATTGGTCCAAGGTTGCCTAGGCAGTAAGTGTCAGATTCAAAAAATCAATCATTCGAGGACCACAATCAACTCAATGAGAGGAGCAACACGCAGGAAAAGAGAAAAATGGGGTTGATCTCAAATGTCAGCAAGCTCCATTTGATCTGAAGTTCTTCAGCGCTGACCAAGTCTGACACTCCCCCACAGCCATTTACTCTTACAGAGGTCATGACACCTTCTTGGCTGTGGTACACCCACTCCCCATCATTGTCACTGTGTGACAGTCATCAACAACAGACAAAATGTTGAATGGATTTCCAAAAATTACCTAAGGATGCCTTGCTGCCACATCACCCATCTCCAAAATAACATCCTGCATGACAACACCAGGCATTCCAACAGCAACGATCAAGAACCAACCCGAGCAGGGAGCCACGGACTCCCTCCCCCTCCGCCATCATCATTCACACACACAGTCAACCTGCTCAGAGCCAAGTTCTCCCAGAGAAAAAAAAACAAGCCTTAGTGTCCCCTCCCCCATGGAAAAACAGCATCTTCCTCTAAAATTCCCAGGAAGAACGAAAATGTCCCATCGAAATAGTGGGGGCCCGAGGTTGATGGGGTTTTGTCAGAAAAGACCACCAAAGGGGGCCTGAGGGCTCCTCCTCCCTGGTATGGTGGAAGACATCCCTCTTCCAGTCTGTCTCCTCCCCTTAGCACCCAGCAGCCCTTGGAAGCTGCCATTCCCAGGAAATTCCCCATCAAGGAGCACCTGGCCAGGAAGCACAGGGACAGAGAGGCCCCTGGCACTTGTTTTAAACTTGACCTGTCCAGCAAATCTCTGCTTACGCATTCCAGGGCAGTCCCACCCCCAGCACCTCTAAAGCCGCACGGTTGTGAGGACAGAACCAGGTGTCCTTGGCAGCACCAGTACTTCCCAGCCTCCAGGCTCAGTTCCTTCACACACCAAGGCCCACTCTTCTCTCCAAAATCCCCTTCCATCCCCATGCACCATGACAGTGCTAACATTGTTCTGCACCTACTGATCAGAAACACACAGCTTTCCCAGAGGTGAGCTACCCAACATGCAGGGAGAAGCCACGTGCTGGAATCAACACGTGCAAGCGGAAAGCAGCCTGGGGGATATAGGTGAATCACTTCTTGGGATTTCCATTCTTTATCCCCCTAGTCCAATTTAGGAACCAGCTGCGTTTCCTGCATTTCTTTTTCTTGCCCATGTTCTTGCAGGGAAGACCTGCTCTCAAAGGGAATGGATAACAACCAGTTGGCTGGGGCCCAGAGTGAAAAAACACAGGTGATACTGGTCTCTCTCCACCAGGACTTGACCCTCACCTTGTTAGGCTCATCCCCTGTCTTACCCACTAGATGTCCGGGCTCTCCTGGACTCTGAGACTTAACTGTAATGATCTTCCCCTGGATTCCAAGGCTTCTGGCCTGGGCCTGAGAGCAACCCCTCAGCTTCTCTGGTTCTTTAGGACCTGGACTGGGCCATGCCTCCAGCATCTCAGGCTCTCCAGGCCACAGAACCATCATTCTCCATCACCATCATCACATGAGCTGACTCCACGGTCAGTCTCCTCGCGCATACCCATCTGTGTGTCTTGCTGATCCTGTCTCTGTCTTTAACATGGGCCTCCCCCACCCCCAGGAAAGCTACTGAAAGAGTGTGGGGGGCACACAAGAGGATCACATCCTGATGTCCCGAACCCGCGGACAGCTCACCTGTCTCAGTGGCTATGATTGCTTCAAGGGCTTAGGTTAAGAAGACTGCCCTGGTCTATGTCAGTGGCCCCAGAGTGACTACCAGTAGTGAGAGGGGTCAAAGGCAGAGCAAAGATGTGGTGACAAAAGCACAGGTCATAGTCAGAGAGACTGGAAGATGCTACACTGCTGGGTGAACGATGGGGGAAAGCTGGAAAAGCCAGCAAGCAGGTTCTCCTGCACAGGCTGCAGAACGAGTGCTGTCCTGCTGCCACTAAGAGTGCTGTCCTGCTGCCACTGAGACCTCTGACCTCTGGGACCCTAAGACCATAAATCTGGATGGCTTGAAGCTACTCTGTCACTTTGCTCAGCAGCTGCAACAGGCAATCACTACAACACACAAAGAAGACGCTACTATCACCTACGTGTCTTTGCAGAACGCTTCTTGGGGTCACAGCAAAACTGAGCAGAAAATGCAAAGAATTTCTATATAAACATGATCCCCATACACAACCAAGCTAAGCTTCACATCCCAATGACCCATTTCAAATACCTGATGAATGTGCATTTGTCATCACGCAATAACCTACACATGGCTTCTGGAAGGGTTCACCAGGCCCATTGTACATCCTGTGGCTGTGGACAAATGCACAAGGTGCACCCACTGTGACTCTAAGAACACACAGTAAGCAATTCCACCATCCTAGATAACCCTCTGTGCTAGGTCTGCTCATCCCTCTCTAGACCCCACCCTCTGGAAACCTCTGCTAGTCTCACAACCTCACAGGACTGTCTGCCACGATGCCACATACTGGGTGTGTCAGGGTCTTTCACAAGGCCACCACCACAGGTGCAGCTGTAGCTGCCTCGGAAGTGACCCAAAGTTAATCATTATCCTCATGGCCTGGGAAACTCCAAAGGAGACAATCGGTGTATGCGTGCAAGCCACAAAGAGGCCAAGGCACGATACAGTGCATGCAAATGCCTCAAGCTTCTGTCTCCATGGAGAACCATGGCTACCGAGTTATTTGAAGGGAAGTTAGATAGCCCGGCACCTGTGGCTTTAGGAGGATGTTTACAGGGTCTGAAAAACAAAATTGTAAATCACCTTGTATTAATCAGATCGTCCTTTAAGGTATGTGGCAAACAGAGTATAGGAACCGAGTACCTGAAGTCCTGCCACAGTAGGTAATCATTAACTAAGGCTGCTAACTCTGTATTTCATCAATAAATATGTGATGCCAGGGTGGGCTCTTCGCTCTGGTGCTTCTGAGCCCAGAGACCCTCAGTCCCTGCTTTTCTTAAACATACTACTTGTGGGCTCTCATTCTCTCAGTGCTCGTCTTTCAGTACTGTACAAAAGGCAGGGATCATCTTACAGAAGATGACTACCTTACACTAAATAGTAAAGCACACCTGCAGGAGCATGGACTCAACATGCATGTCTTTTCATGACTTCACAGCTCGTTCCCCTCCAGAACTATCAAACAGTCCGTTATCTGGGCATACCACTTGTTCATCTACCTACTGAAGGACACTGAAGGACACCTTGGTCACTCCCTGAAAAATGTGTCCACCAGCATCTCATATCAGAGCAACAGTTTCAGTCCTCACTGCTTCACTTCTGATACAGTTCCCTGAAAACTGTGTTTGGGAAAGCGCCTGTGTGGGAGGATCAGCTGGATCTAGGCTCCTGGCCCAGCTCTGGCCATTTCAGCTCTCTGGGGAGTGAACCAGTGAACGGAAGGGCTCTCTAAGAACTAAATCAATATTGTTAAAATTTTGGGCATTGTTTTAATCCAGGTGAAACTTACCTATTATCTACCTGATACAGAAGCAGTAAGCCATGTGTCTGATCACCCTCAGTTATCCCAGCTGCAGGATGCTGAGCCCCAACGGTCCTTGGGAATGGACTCCCAAGGCAAAGTCACTGCCAGCCAGTGGCCTGTGACCCCACTTGGACTAGTAGGACCATCCCTGAGGAGACCAGTGGCAACCATGATGAGGCAATGGCTGGGTCTTCCCTCTTCTCCACCTTTGTCTACAAAAGCAATACATAATTGGGTCTTGGTATACGTGGGAGGGGGCCTCTCTGTACCCAAAAAGCTTTCTTTGCTTCCTTATCCCACTCCCAGCACTGCATGTTAACTGTGATGTCAGCACCCCGTGCAGGTGCCAGTGCAAGTTCTACTTGCTCCACTCCCTATCCTTGCTCAAGGTCAGCTCCTGCCTTAGTGTTTTTTGCACACTTTCTTGGCCCTCAGCCACCATCGTGACTGTCACTTGCATCTCTACAAATTGGAGAGTGAACGAATGAATGACCTGAGCTGATTCAAAAATTGATGTGGATCTTATGGACAGTTGCCCAAGGACAAAAACACTCAGAGGTGGACAGAGGTGACAACTACACAAAACTGAATGATCTAGATAACTCAGGACTACACACTTTAACATGGTTGACACTATGTTCTGTGAATTTCATCTCATCTTGTACTAACTTCCCCTGGCTGTGTGCAGGAATCACAGTCAGCCCTTGCCAAGACCCAACACCTCCATCCATGGCAAGACGGAATCACCAGGACCCAACTCTTGTGTCACTTCTTCCACACATCCCAAGCCTTGCCCGAGTCCATGAGTGGAAAGGGGAAAACGCAAGATACAGAATCAGGACTACGCTTGCACCTTGGCTCTGCCACTGGCTAACGAGGTCATGCTGGCAAGGAATCGGAGCTGTCTGCAGCTTGGATTGGTCCCCTGCAATGATCCGATGGAACAGCGTTGGTGTGAGAACTGCAGGAAGCAATGCGGACACCACCCGGGTAAGAGACCGGTGACCCACCTGCGTTCCCTGGGGCTCTCTCCTCCTCCCCACTGCCCTCTGCACCCTTCCTTTTCTTCTGAGGAAGAGAGGACTCACTCCTTTGGGGCCACATCACTTGGTTGTGCATGCCCAGGATCGAGGCTGTGTTGGAGAGCCACACAAAGCAGTTTGTCAATATCCATCATCTAAACGAGTCTCCCTGTCATCCTTGCTAGCAAAGGAGCACGGAGGTCATGTCAAGCCATACAATCAGGAAGTAGCTTAACACTCGCTTTTTGGTCTATTGCTAAATTCTAAAGCCATTTTTTTCCCAAGATGAAGTGCTCACCACCCAAATGCTCTCGCCTCTTTGACCAATACTGGCTAAGTATTTGTTTAAAATAATGGAGTCTGGCATGGATATGGAAAGATGTCCTTGTAGCACATGCAAAGCTTTACAGAAAACCCACTCAAGAGTCTACTGATGGACTCACAGACCCATTTAGAGTTGAAACAAAATTCAGGAAATTACATGGTACAAACAATCCATTTGGGTCCAGCACTATGGCTCAATTGGCTAACTCTCTCTCTTCAAGTACCAGCACCCCATACAGGTGCTAGCAGGTTCATGTCCCAGGCTGCTCCACTTCCCATCCTGCTCCCTGCTGTGACCTGGGAAAGCAGTAGAGGATGACCCAAAGCCTTGGGACCCTGCACCCATGTGGGAGACCTCGAAGAAGCTCCTGGTTCCTAGCTTTGGCCCAGCTCAGCTCTGGTCGTTGTGGCCATTTGGGGAGTGAACTAACAGTTGGATGATCTCTCTGTAACTCCTTCTTTCTCTCTGTAACTCTGCCCTTCAAACAAATAAAAATAAACCTTTAAAAAAAGTGGGGGCGGTGTCATGGAGTAGTAAACTAAACCTACGGCTGAAGTGCTAGCATCCCATATGGGTGCCTGTTTGTACTCTAGCTACTGCACTCAATGCTCCCTGCTTATGGTCTGGTAAAGCAGCAGAGGATTTCCTGCAAATCCCAGAGCAAGTTGATGCTCCCCAAAGCTGGCTGCCTCATCCCCAGAAGAAGGCAGTACCACCCTATGCCCCTACACAGACCCACAGTCATTTAAAAAATCCTAAGAACTGCAGAGTAAGGATCAGGCTTAAGTCCTCCCTCAATCCCGCACCCTTAGCCACAGTAACCTGGAAGCCAAGTCCCAGATGAAGACAAGCAGCCACCACTTCAAACCACCAATCGAACATTCCTCAGTATTGTGATACTGTTAGTCCAAGCAAACTCAGGGCTAGAAAAATACTGACAACCAATAAACTGTGGTATTGAGCCCGTTAAACACTTGCCTTTGGAAGATTAATCAGACTTCCAAATTTATGGCTTAGGATCAGCTCAGTTTCAGCCACTGCAACCACTTACAGAGTAAACCAGCAGACAGAAGATCTTTCTCTCTGTATATCTACCTTTCAAATAAAAATAAATAAATGTGAAGGAAGGAAGGAAGGAAGGAAGGAAGGAAGGAAGGAAGGAAGGAAGGAAAAAAAGAAAGAGAGGGGGGAGAGGGAGGTAGGGAGGAAGGGAGGGGAGGGGGGAGAGAGGGAGGGAAGGAAAGAAGGAAGGAAGAAAGGGTGAGTGAGTCCTGGGGTTAGGCTATGGATAGCCAGTTAAGCTGCTGCCTGCAGCACCAGCGTTCCTTTGGTGTTGCTCCTGGCTGCTCCACTTCTGATCCAGCTTCCTGCTAACACACCTAGAAAAGCAGTGAAAGATGGCCCTGCATTCACATGGGAGACAGGGAAGAAGGTTCTGGCTCCTGGCTTGAACATGGCCATGGCCCAGCCCCAGCCATTGTGGCCATTTAGGGAGTGAATCAGCAGATGGAAATTTTCTGACTCTCCACTACCATCCCTCTCTAACTCTGCCTTTCAAGTAAATCTCTTTTTTTTTTTTTACACTTTTTAAAAAATTATCACTATCACTATCATTTTATGATACAGTTCCACCGGCCCTGGGATTTCCTCCATTCCCTTCCCAAGTTCCCTCCCCGCTCCACTGAGTTCCCCAGTATTAACACCACAGTATAGATCCTCATACACAGTCACATGTCCATCATTGTGGGCATGGACAAAGGCAAGAGTCCAGCGTCCTATTGTCAAGATATAGTGAACAGTTACTTTGGGAGTCCATCTTTAGCCTGGAAGTAGAGATGCATACTGTATTATATCCTCACATCTGGATATGATAGTCTCCATTACACAGTTACTGTACATCCCCTTAAATGAAAAGCCACAACACAAAATCAACAACAGGAAGAAAAATAGATATTCACAATGCCATGAAGTTAAATAACATGTTACTGGATGATAGTCTCCATTACACAGTTACTGTACATCCCCTTAAATGAAAAGCCACAACACAAAATCAATAACAGGAAGAAAAGAAAAAAGTAAAAACACCATGAAGTTTAATAACATGCTACTGTATGACTAATGTGTCACTGAAGAAAAGAAAAAGAAAATCAAGAACCTTCTTGAAGAAAATGATGCAGGTGTGCCCTGGAGGCCCATGCCTGGACCTGCAGCAAAGACTAGACCAGCAGCCCTGCAGCCCTGCACCAGAGTGTGCAGACAGGCCTCCAAGGACATGAGAGGAGACAGCGTAAGACACAATTGAACCCAGGGTCCCCCAGAGACCTTGCAGTCCAGCAACTGGCCCCTCTGAAATTCAGGGGTGACCAGCACAGCCAAGAGAGAGTATTCAGTGGCGAAGACGGGAGGAAAAGTGACGTTAGGCCATAGGTGGTGCAATGGTGGTGCCCAGCACACCACCTCCCACTGCCTCACGTCGATCCACAGGGAAACTACCACTGAAGTCCAGGAGAGGAGGCACCAAACGTGCCACCGATTCTGAGAAAGCTGTCTGCACAGTGCCTGCAGCTTCTGTCGTGGGCTCCTGACCACTGCCTGCACACCCGAAGGCCAAGCGGGCCTGCAGGGAGTGGAACATCCACAGGACCCACAGGTTCCTTCTCGTGCTCCCTAAGAGGCAAATCTGCCACGGCCGCAGGCCTCACCACCTAGCAGCGCTCAGGAGAACCATCCTTTGCTTCCAAATACCTTCCAGAAGGCCTCAGAGAGACATACTTGATAAAACTACTCATTTCTCCCTGGTATCACAGTTATCAGCACAGAGTAATAATAAAAATTTTTTAAGCCAATCAGCTAAACACGCAGCAGGCAAAGCTTTTCATTTCTTCCTAAGTGTTCATTTTGGGACAATTTCAGCTCTGGAAATCCAAATGAATGTAAGAAGAGTCCCTTAAGGAATCCATCAGAATATGCTGGCAGGCTGGGGGGCTCAAATATCTCCTTTCTCATAGAAAGGACAGATTAAATTTGGAAAGAAAACTCTAAGCCACAGAGCAAAACTTCCCTCTTAGTGCAAAGAGAGATTATCACACAGAGCCATTTGGGTGCCGAACATCACCATCAATGATTGGCACCTCTGAAGAAGGGTTGGTGGAAGTCCACACGAGGCAGGAACATGAAATTCAAAATCCAGCAATCAACTCAGCGCCTGATGCAGGGCAGGTCTCTCTTAAATACCTGTTGAAGCAGATGAACGTGGACTCTGCCCTCTAACAGGTTACTGTGTAATTAAGGAATAAGCACCCACTTGCAATCCATGAGAGTCAGGCAATAATTACATAGTCCAGAAGCCCAGAAGCCAAGTAATGTCTCTTAAGTCTGTCCGCAAATCAGATATAAAATGAACTCTTCAATCAACAGAGACCTAGTTGATATTAAATATTATGCGAGACCCTGAAGCCTGCAGGGGAGAAGCGGAGACCCACACAGATCTGGGTTCTGCCTTTTAGGACCTGGTAGTCTGCCCTCATAAGAGAGACCACAAAAGACAACAGAAGGGGGTTAGTGCAATGGCTCAACTGGTTAATCCTCCACCTCCAAGCACCAGCATCCCATATGGGTGACGGTTAGTGTCCTGGCTGCTCCACTTCTCATCCAGCTTCCTGCTTACAACCTAGGAAAACAGCAGAGGGTTGCCCAAGTCCTTGGAATGTGGGAGAGCCAGAAGAGGCTCCTGGGTCCTGGCTTCAGCTCAGCTTTGGCCATTGTGGCCATTGTGGCCATTTGGGGAGTGAACCAGCAGATGGAAGATCTTTCTCTCTGTCAATCTTCCTTTCCAATGAAAATAAATAAATAAAATAAATCTTAAGAAAAAAATGCAACTGATATAATAAATGAAGAAAGTTCACAGTCATTCTGAGAAAGGAGATATCCACCCAGCAAAGCAAACAAACAGAAGTCAAATATCCAATGAGACACCTGTAGGCCTCATGCGAGCCAGATCAGGGAATAGCCAGGCTTCGTTGACTGTCCCTACTGGTGCAAACATAAAGCAGAATGGGTGAGGACTGGCTGGGCTTCGCCGCAGCATCCAGATAGCAGATGCTGGCACTGGTGGCTAATCTGTCAAGTTAAACTACAGAATCTTCCAGAAAGTGCATGATCCAGGAATGGGAGTGGCCTAAGAGGGAAACAGTGGGCACCTCCCTCTTAGGTTATCACTCCCACTGGAAAGCATGAAAACCAGAACTGGGGCAGGGGTGGCTGGACAGAATGGCACCCACCAGCATGTGTGTGGGCTGGACAGTGGAGCTGGTTGGGTTGAACTAGGCTTCAATGCCCATTGACATATATGAGAGCTGAATGGGATGTGGGACAGACTGGACCAGTCTGCTGTACATACTGGCAAGCATGGGAATTAGGGCAGGGGGCGAGCCTGGTGGTGGTTACTGTGGGTCAACTACCCCAGCCATATGTTGGCAGTGAAAAACCGGGCAAACGGAGACTCTTAAGATGGACTATGTCAATCAGTGGATTCTGCAGCAATCTCATCATGCTTGGAACAGCAAGAGTGGCAGCAATTCAGAACTATTGAACTATGAAAACCACTTGAGCAAGACCCTTGGAGCATGCCCCACATCGGGGACCTGGGATGGGTGGGAGGCTGGGTGGGGATTCTCCTTTTATCTCTCCCTTTACCACAGATACAGAAAAAAAGAGAATGTGAAATAATAGTCTTACCCACTTTCCTGCTGCCCTTGAAACTTTGTGCCCTAATTAACTATGTAAAGATTATCAAAAATAAAGAAATAAAATATATATATCTTTTATATATATATCCAGGGAGGCATTGGAAGGTCTCCTCAAGCCTAGACATGGTTTGCAAAGAAGAATGAAGGTAAGACCTTACTGGCTGGAGAAAGCTGAATGAGCACAGTGAGGATTCTGTTGTGGGGCTAGAAGGCTCCACCCCACCCACTGGAAGGCCGGGGTATGTGCTGGGGCAAGGGAGATAGCCAGGACTGGGGAAGACAACAGCCCTGAACTTCATATGGCAAGTGTGTCCCTTCCAAATCCAGTTGCACACTGCAATCAACTGGAGCTTCCATAACACAAGTCTGCCACAGCCAGCTGAAACAGGTGCACTGGGGCAGGGACAGGGGCTCCATGTTTCCAACCCCACAGGTGACATGGAAGCAGCTTGGCCAGGACTCAGCATGTCAGTGTTAGGGAACCACCACAGGATCTACAGCAGCGTGGAGGAAGCGTTCTGGAAAGGCTGACACCCTGGAAACCACCGGGCAGCTTCTGGGCTATAGACATTATCCAGATGTGAGGTCATGAGGAAGAAGAGAGACTGAGATAAAAGAAGGAAGGCATGAGTGTGTGACTCTCCAGGAGGAGGCCACCCACTTCCCTCAAGGATCGAGTCCTACATCAGAAACCCGTCATGGGTGGTTTCACGAATTTTGCATTGAGTCGATTTCCAAATCTGGGTCTTTGATTACTAGTGAGAGCATGGATCAAATCTGCATGGGGGCTATATCTGTGTTTAATTTGATTTTGTCAACAGGCCTTCCTAATATGCCAGCTTCATGTGATTGTGCAGAAGCAAACCTAAGAACAGGAAATGACAGTTAGTTATATTCAGCTTCAGTTATGCTTATTAACTGATGAAGACTGCCTTGACTGCTTAGCTACCCCTACCCAGTGAGGACAGTGAGGAACCACACGGCCCCTGCTCTCCAAACGAAGGAAGGACCCTTCAGCTGAACGCAAAACAAAGCAGGATGAAAACACAGCCTTGTGACCCACGAATGCCTCTCCTAGGCATCTGACCAAAAGAAATGAAAGCATACATCCACACAAAGACATATACAAGAAGGTTCTCAGCAGCCCCACATGGGAAGAACCTCCATTAACAGGGAGAAGAATAAACACATCTACTTTATAAAACATTTCTAAGTGATAAAGGAAGCTAATGGCCAAAATCACAGCAACAACTGACTGAATCTCAAAGTCACTGCACATAGTAAAAGAAGACCTCACCATCACACTGCAGGACTGTATTTAACTAGAAGGATACATGATTCTATCACTAGAGCTTGGTTTAGTATATCCTTCTGCAAATTCCGATGAGTGCCATTTGTCCCAAGGACAACATGCTGGCCCTCTACGGTTACTCTGCAATGCTTCCTCTGGGGATAGGCTTAAGTCATCCAGTACAATCACTAGGTACTTGACTGAGAGCCAGGGCATCCTTAATCCTAAGAGCCAGCCATATTAGACAAGCATGGCAGCCATGCCCAGAGGGATCAGCAAAACCCATTCTCAGTGGCCCACCGTCCTTGGTGGGTAAGTCCTAGACCACAGCGAGCTCCTGTTTCACTCAAGATAGAGCTGAGCTTCAACTCTGCTGGCCAACAACCTGATTCCAAGAAAACAGAGCTGAAGAGGAGTGTCCATCAAACCCAGTTCTGCTGTAAATCTAAGCTCCCATTTTCAAGTGCAATCAACTCACCACACTTGTGTGAGAAGCCCACCTGGCCTGGAGCACCGACAATTATGTTAGCTGCTCTCAGAGTAAGACTGGTGTGCTCCAAAGTCAAATCACACCCAAGCTCTGGTTTCGGTTCAGTGTTCCTCTCCCACAACCTGTGACTTTGAACAACAGAAGCATAAGGATACTGGTCCCTTTAGACCTCTCCAGGCAGAGCCAGCGGAGCTAGATGAGCATGGGCTCCCAGAACCCTTCAAATCCACGCACACTGAAACAACAGGGTGCTGGTGGCAATGGGGGTGTCCTTACCAAAATCTGTCACCAGCCACTCACCCAGTGAGAACACATTGCCCCCCAAGCAGTCTCCCAGTGGCACCCAGCCACCAAGCCATCAGCATCCTCTCAATTTGGGTCCATTGGAGAACCACTGCTCCAGTTGGTCAGGCCTCCCCCGCCCCACCACCACCACTCCCTCCCACAGATCCAATCTGTCCCAGGCCTTGCTGCCAAGGGAGGTCCTGCCAACATTGGAGGGAAGAGAGGAGAGGGAAGCTGGGTAGCTCATTGAGAAAAAACTCCACTATTGAAGAATGAGGAGCTCACCCCACTCTCCTCCTGATACCTCATGGGAACTGACAAACCACCAACCAACTGGCTTGTGCCTTGTCCTGGCTCAAACTGGCAGTCAGGCTCAGGGACCAGACAGCGTGGCCTGGACCTGCCCAGGTAACGCATCCTGCCCTCACCCCTCTCAGGATATTCCCTCTCTGCTACATGCGTGGGCTGTATCTGCCCTCCCTGAAACTCGGAGCTCCCAGCTGCCTGGGCCCCCAGCTCCTTGCCAACAGCCTCCTCCAGGTGGGTGGCATGGTTCTGAATGATAGCAAGAAAATAAAACAATGCCTTGGGTTAGATAGTGAATGGCAGGACTCATTTCATTTGTATTAAAAAAGAAGAAGAAGAAGAAAGCCAGGGAGGTCTTCTCAGAAAAGGTGATATGTAAACTGAGACTTGGCGATGAGCAGGGGCTCCTTCAGAATTCTAAGTGGAAAGAAGGGCAAGCAGAAGGTCAGAGCAAGTGTGCCACAAGGCGGTGACCATGGCTGGTGCATACAAGCCAAAGCAGGGAGGGCTGGGAGGGTGAGCGAGAGGAAGGCAGGGTCCCCGCAGGCCGTGTGGGCAGTGAGGACTTTCTTTCTGCACAATGATGCAGGCTGACTGTATCCCTTTGAGGAAGGACTGGTGTTCCTTACAGCTCACCCCAGCCACAGGGGACAGCCAGGTGGAGATGTGAGCATGGAGAGGAGTGGGCATAGAAGAGGCAAGAACTGAACCAGAGTCAGCGGCGAGGAGACCCCTCCGAGAGCAAGCTGGGAGGTGATGGAGGCCCAAGCAGGTGCCAACAGCACGAGTGCAAAATTATGGGGAGACTGGGGGTGCGTTTTGGAGGGAGACACTACAGGGCTCAGCAATGGTATGCACAAGACAATGGCCCGTGAAAGAACATGCAAGTTTCCTGTGGCTGCAGTGACCACACGCAACAAGAACCAGATGGCTTGAACCTCAGAAATGGGCTCTGCAAAAGCCCCAAACCAAGGTGCTGGCCTGGGCTCTGATCCTTCAAAAGATGGAAGCTGTGCAGAGGAAAAGGGCTGCCACGAGGCAACCCAGGGAGGGCAGAACTGTCTAACCTCATGTGTCATCCAGGCTAAGCCAGCTAGTAAGATAGGCGTGAGCGCAAATCCCTGGGATGGGAGGGCAAGCCTCTGTGCTGCCACCTGTAAAGCAGGAGTAAGAGCCCCCCCACCCCCACCCAGTTCTCGCGAGGCCTAAATGGGCTAATCTGTGCACCTGGCACACACCGCGCTCTCGAATACGAACATGTGCTGCAAGCCCCCAGGTGTTGCTGGGGGGACCACAGCAACCAATAAGAAAGAGAAGACTCTTCTAGAGAATCCAGAGAATTCAGCAAGATCACATCTAGAAAATAAAATTCCAGCGTTACTCTGAGAGAGAGAGACGACACAGAATAAATCCTGAAGAAAGTCAGGATGCAGAAGGGGAAGAAAGGATGGGGAACATAAGAGAGTTTGGGGAAAAAAAAAGAGAAAAAATGCTTTTATTTCTCTTGGTGTTAAAATCAGTGAAATTTCTCACCACGCAGCAAAAGGATGATAAAATGGGTAAAGAGTGGAAAATGAGATTCCACCAGGAAGTCCAACAGGCAACCAATAAAACTAAGACAGAGGCAAGACCAGGCCAGCAGGGCACTGCTAACAGAGCACAAAACGATGCTTAGGAGAGCTGGTGGCCGAGGGTGCCCAAACGCAAATACTGAGAAGGAAATTTATCCAGAATGCCTCTCAAGAAACAAACAGAAGAAAGTACTTGTAGAAACAGAGCTCAGGGCCCTGCGAGGCAGGGCTGGAGAGCCCAGGTGTTCTTGAAGTTCTTTAGTCCCAGGTGCTCCTGCTAATGGATGCCCCTGCATCCTTGACCACACAATCATGATTCAAGGATCAAACCTGCTCACACGCCCGACAAGTCACTAGTTAGAAAGGACACAGCTACAGGTGCAGTTCAAGGCACTTCAATTAGACCTCATTAAAAGCAGACAACAAACAGGATGGTGGAGTCACGCGACAGAGCAGTGTGCAGCCACCAAAGTCATAAGTGGACGTTCAAACTAAATGAGGCCAAAGGGCATGTTTTCAAACATCACGTCAAGGAAGATCCATATTCTGTTTTTCTCACACTCATGAACAAAGAAAGCATGAAAGATTGCGCCACTGAGAAGAAAAGGCTTGGAGGAGTTAATCCACTGAGGATGAGTAAAACAGGTACTTAATAACACCAGGGGTGGCTCAACAAGCTAATCCTCTACCTAACAGTGCTGGCATCCCATATGGGCACCGGTTCTAGTCCCAGCTTCTCCATTTCTGATCTAGCTCCCTGTTAAAAGCCTGGAGAAGCACAGGAGGATGCCTCAAGTCCTTGGGTCCCTGCATCTGCCTGGGACACCTGGAAGAAGCTCCTGGCTCCTGGCTTCAGATTGGTTCAGCTCCAGCCATTGTGGCCTCTTGGGGAGTGAATCAGCAGATAGAAGACCTGTCTCTTGGTGTCCCTCTACTCTGTAACTTTTAAAGTAGAAGAATCTATCAAAAAATAACAAGAGGGAGGACTACCCACTGGAGGAAAAGTGGTCCAAAGCCATCATACCATGTTCCCTGACTCGCATCTACCCACTATTCCTCACGGGTGTTCTACACATTTGATACAAGGTAACCCTAACCAGCAAGTACTGGGCATTTATGTCAATCCATGTGCTGCAGACACTTAACTCATTTTATCTACACAGCAATCCCATAAGGAAAACAACAGGATCACTCCAGTTGGCAGAGGAGGAAACTGGAGCTTAAGCAAATCCAGGTTCCCAGCCCCGACTCCCACGCCCGGGAGCAGAAGAACCAGGAGCAAACCCAAGCAAGGCCATCGCAGGGTTCATTCAGTGACCCCAATCGAGGTCTACTAGACCTCCCCCACCGTGTCCACTCTCCCCCCACCCTAAGCTCACCCTAGATGCCAACAGTTTGAGATATTTCCTGGCATGACCACACATCCTGAGAAGTTCATTGTAATTAAATCGTGGGGAAATTTTGAAAGTGCTTCAGAGATGTAATGAGTCTGCATTCAATTAGTTTCTTCCTTCATTGATAGAATCAGAAAGACCCATTTCCTCATAGACTCAGCAAGAAAGTTTTCTCGCTGCCAGTTTTAAGATTTCATTCTGAAGCTCCAGTGATGTGAGCCTGTGTGTTGGGGGAGGGGAGGCACCACACCCGCAGGCAGTGCAGGCCAAGGAAAATCCCAACTGCACACAATGCTTTCATTCAGTAAGGCGCTCGTGGCCAGCTCTGTCTCCATCCCCACTGCAGGCCCCAAGGCACGACTGGAAAAGATGGTCTCTGCCCTCTTGGGTGCCTCTGCTTTGGGGAGGGAAGATAACAAGCAAATGGATACAGCACTTAGAGACAAGCGCCAAGACATGTCGTCGATTCTGACCAACAGGATGACCAACAGGATCCTGCCTTGGATGGAGGTGAAACATTTAGGAGTGAATACACAATCACGAGGGTCTGGAAGGAACCAGGTCCCCAGAGGAGACCCGAGCAAGCACGTGCCAGGACTTTGGAACAGAGTCCATTGAGCAAAGCCAAGCCAGAGTAAAGGATTAGCAAACACTCCCATCACCAGCAGTCCAACCTGCACGACCGCAGTAGCATCCCCATGCCACCTGACTTAGAGCCAACCCTTGGCAGCCAAAGGGGCTCCTTCATGTGGGGGCCCTGAGAGCAGGTCAGGGGGTCCCACAGAGGGTGCTGGGTGTGGATGTGTGACACTGCAGTGGGAGACAGGGAGCAAAATGCAAATATTTAGCCATACTACAACACTCAAAGGAAGCCCGATCTGCAAGGAGCTCATATTCAGCTTTCCCCCTCCATCCACCCACTAAAAGCACTTGTTATTTGTTCACTGAATCCAAAAACAAACACCAGTCACACAGGCCAAGAATGTTTCCTTAGCATCTCTTCTGATTTGCTCTTTCAGGACAGCCAACAGACTCCCGTACACACACCTGCCTTCAGGAGATTGCATTGCCTCCACTTCGCTCCATCACACTCATGGATTTTTTTTTTTTTTAAGATTTATTTATTTTTATTGGGAAGGCAGATTTACAGAAGGAAGGATAAATAGAAAGACCTTCCATCTCCTGGTTTACTCACCAAATGGTTGCAATGGCTAGAACTGAGCCGATCCAAAGCCAAGAACCAGGGGCTTCCTCCAAGTATCCCACACCAGTGCAGGGTCTCAAGGTTTTGAGCTGTCCTCTACTGCTCTCCCAGGCCACAAACAGGGAGCTGGATGGGAAGTGCAGCAGCCGGGACACAAAATGGAAACCACATATGCGATCCCGGCACTTGCGGGGAGAATATTAACCAACTGAGCCATTGCACTGGCCCATCACACTCATTTCCATAGGACACATTACATGTGCTATGGGACAACTAGTTTGTAACTCTCCTCTTAAATGACAGACCCAGCAGGCAGGAAGTTTTGCTTGCTTTGTTCACTGCTTCATCCCCAGTGTCCAGGACAGTGGCTGGCACATAGTAGGGAGGTGCCATAAAAAAGTTACACAATTAGGGCTGGCACTGTGGCATTGTAGGTTAAGCTTCTGCCTGCAGTGCCAGCATCCTAGACGGGTACTGGTTTGTGTCCCAGCTGCTTCACTTCCCTGCTAATGGCCTAGGAATGCAGCAGAGGGTGGCCCAAGTGCTTGGGCCTCTGCACCTAAATGGGAGATGCAGAAGCAGCTCCAGGCTCTTGGCTTTGAACTAGCCCAGCTTCAGCCATTGAGGAAGTGCTGGAATTCTGGAAGTGCTGAGCAATTTGGGAAGTGAACTAGCAGACGGTAGTGCTTCGCCCTTTCTCCTCTCTGCAAATCTGCCTTTCAAATAAAAATAAATCCTCCTTTTAAAGGGTTGTATAGTTGATGTAGAAACACACACAGTCCACCCACTCATTGCTCATACAGCCACTGCAGACAGCTGCAGGGCCACTGGCGGCTCCCTACACACTCCTCCCACTGCGCTGAGCACCCCCCAGCCAGCTCAGGCCAGAGCCCAAGCATGGGATGCAGGCTCCCGCCTGCACCTACAATATCCAAACATAGAAACCCACAGCTACGAGATTCCTGCCAGAGCCAGATGAGAAAACGGATGGGAAAGTGTTTTTGAAAACTACGAAACAATAAACCAATGTCATTTAATGATACCTGGGACTCACATGCCCCTAACATGCAAATGTTCTCGTCCATCAGCTCCTGGCCACCCCTCTGCCCTGCACTCTTCGTGCATAATTGCAAAGTGTTTGGCAAATTTCAGCCTGTAATGTATTTAAAGTCTCCACCCGGGCTGCAATTGCATCTCTTCCTCCGTCTTCAATCCGATACTAATCCGGTTGTCCTCTGTTTATACATTTAACAGATATACATTTTTTCCACCCTCCTGCAGAACTAACTCACTTAGCTCCAGGGCTGTCCTGGTTGATTTCTTCACAAGAAGAGCAGAGCTCCAGGGGCTGAGAGACGCTCCCAAAGAAATGCCACAGCAAGAAAGAAAAAAAAAAAAAAAACAGGCAAGAAAAACGAATTGCACCAGCAGGTAGGAGTGAAGCACCCACTCCCCTCCCTGCACAAATCTTGTTCTGGGACCCGAGGTTCCCAAGGGACTAAGCAAAAACCCAGCAGAAATCCAGCAAGCTGTGACCACTGGCCACCAGGCACAATCAGGTGCGAGATTAAAAGCCAGGATACCCTGACAGCAAGACTCGGCTTTCACCACCAAGCGGTTAACACAGATGCTTCCCCGTTGTTCTGTTCTCTGTTCTACAGGAGCATTCAACCATCACGACTGTTGGTCTCCCACCAGGGACACAAGGCGGGAAGAAGGCAAGGTTTCTATCCTGCCCTGAAAGAGATGCCTGCACATTGCAGAACAGGTCAACACCCTTCACGCTGATAGAAAGCAGCTCAGTCACAAACTCCTGCCAGGGCTCTAGATGCCCCCAACACTGAGCCACGCCAACTCAGGGTTTTGCTTCCTGGTCTCAGCTGCCCCAGAGAGGGTCTCCTCTCCCCTAAGGAATCGGGCAATCTTACCAACATGCTCCTGGGGGGCTGCAGAGACCCCAGGCCTTGGCTGGGCACCCTCAGGGACAGAATTGCTCAGAAAGCTAGGCAAACCTCTCCTTCCATCCATCATCCAACCTTCGGCCAGGCTGAGGAAGGCATTGCAATCAGCCCACGTCCCGAGCGACTCCAGGCTCCATGGTTCTCACCACGCTTGTCGGGGGCAAAGAGAGGGAGAGAAACTGTTGCTTGGCCCTGTGCTCCCAGCTTTGCCCAGATGTGCACCTGAGAAAACCCAGCCTGGGCTCCTCTTCATCCCACCTGTCCACAGCACAAGTCTCTTTACATCCTTCAGGTAGACTTGTAAAGTAAAACAGATTCCTGCAAGTAATGAAGAAAACTAATTTTTCTTATTCCAAAAGGGAAGTTTTTGATCCTAACTTTTGAAAAACAAAATGTAGGAAACACAAGTGCAGGTTAATAAAACCAAGTAAGAATGAAACTTCATGCTACCTCACGGTTAATTCTTGCTTCCAGAATAACAGAACCCTGGGGCTCAGAATGTAGCCCAAACCCGTTCATCTCACACATCCAGAACCTCTTCTCACTAGCCTGGGCCTACACTTAACTGGGGCTTCAAGCTTCTTCTCTGGCAGTTCAAGTTAGCAGACTGACTGAAAGCTTAGGAAGCCAGACTTGGCTCTTGGGATAGAAGACAGTGGCCAAAGAGAAGCTGAAGGGCGGGAGGAGGCAGAAAGCAAGAGTAGTGGAAGGTGGAGGGCAGGGTCGAGCAGAACAAGGAGTACTGATTCCAGAAGGACCGACCATGAGCAGGCTGTTAGCGAGTGGGGCCACAGTGTTTTACAGGCTCCTCCCACCAAGAACTAGAGTACACACACACACACACACACACACACACACACCCTTAAGTCAAAGTGAGCCTGGCAACTTGCTTCGGCCAATGGCATGTGGCAAACATGGCTTTGCATGAGTTCCAGAGTCTGTGTCTGCAAGGACCTTGTGGTCTCTACCTTTCCCTTTTGAGACTCTCACAGCAGCTGGGTTAAGAGAGCCAGGGCCACGCTAGAGCCACGAGCAGCCAGGTGCATATCCCTGTCACCGGGCAGTACTGAGGCCCTGGGCCTATGACTGCGGCCCTTCCTCAATCCACCAGTCAGATGGGGCTGCCAGATGGCTATATGCTCCAGAGGAACACCACAGAAAACCAGAACCAGCAGAAGAGTCTTCCAGCTGAGCCCAGGCCACAGACCAGAGAAGCAGTTATTCTTAACTTAAGCTACCAAATGTGCGAGTAGTTTTTGGTTTTTAACTGTATCCCAGGGAGTGTGGGGATGTTTGCTGCATGCTAAAGTGTACAGGCACATTTGTAGTGTGCTGGCTGCTCCGTACTCACTGAACCCAGTTTGACAGTAGCACCCACTAAGAGCTGGAGAAAACACCCGCTCCTGTTATTTGTCAGTGTTGGTCTTCGTTTTTACTCCAATGGGGAGATAAAGAATAAGATACATGAAGTATGACTGGCTGGGGAGCACACTGCATCTCCCTGGCAACAGGTCAGGCCCCAGTTACTCCAGACCCATGGAAATATACTCCAAGAGCACTGGAGCTGTAGGGTAGAGGGACTTCCTCCAACCTCAAGCCTAAGATGACCTTACCAGCCTGCCTGAAAGTGAGCTATTCCTCGCAGGGTGAGGAGACAGACAGAACCAGGAGCCAGAGATGTTCTTTGACAGAGAGCCCAGTGATGCCTGGGGCCAGTTCTGCTCCTGCATATTTCCACTGCATGGGCCAACACGTGTCCTTTCATTCCAGATTGAGTTGGGTTTTCTATCATGACCCACAAGGCATGGCTGGTACACAAAGGCTGAAGGACTTGTTTTCATTGGTTTTATTGTATATCCTCTGTACTATGTGGATTCTTTACCAAGTTCACATCCAATTCCTCCACTTAGAAAGAAAAAGAATACAATTCCTTCAGAAAGCAGCTTATAAAGTCTATGCTGAGAAGGTGAACTGTTCACACATCAGCACCCAAGCCTCCTCTGCACTAAGCTACTTGGCCGAGAGGGCTACCACTGCCTACCTCACCTGACATTCCTCCCTCACCAGGAAGGGTAAGCGAGAGATCCTTCAGTCCTTGGAGACCAGAGACCGTCCGTGGGAAGCGAGAGTGCCAGTGGAAATGCAAGAAACCAAGAGAGACAGAGAAAGTGAGCCCCTCCCCAGCACGGGCTTTTAAGGGGCTTCAAAGCGGAGTGGGTACGCAACACCACCCCCAGCAGGTCCCAGGCAATGAGTAAGTGCCCGTTGACTCAGAGGTGGGCAAGAGGATTACCCAGGCAGGGGAGGTGTGGCTTCCAAACTAAGCCAGCTGCCTGCCTAAGACCGTGTCAACACCAGCCTAAGTTCTAGACTATAAACTGCAAAGGGAGCTGTCATGCAGGCTGTGCAGGGAATCTCCCTCTATCTTGTTGTTTTGCTGCCTGGGAGGCAGATGTGACCATCTGAGCTCTGGCAACTACCTTGAACCAGAAGGTTCAAAAAAAGAGGCCACCTATGAGGACAAAGCAATTAACAGTCTAGGTCACTTGTGACTATATGGACCTGTTTTCTCCTGGTCTCTGGATTTCTTCTACAGGGAACAAGGCCTTCCTCATTTAAGCCATCAGTTTTTGAGTCTCAGTTACTGTCAGTCAAACCTGACCATAATGGACGCAGATGACCAAAATCAGGGCAGCAGGAAACCTCACGTCACCATCAGTACAGCTAGCTGCAGGTGTCTGGTTGCCATGGAGACTATCCCAACCACACATAGTACAAACCCACTCAATTGCGAATGGCCTGATGGAAGCTTAAAAAGCCCCTGGTCCGTTTCAAGTGGAGCCTACCTCAGCCCCTAAGTCAGGATGGGAACAGGAAACTCCTCAGTGGTGGCCAGAGGAGAGCTGGCCCAAGGAACACAGTTCTGATCAAAGACTCAAACCTCTTGGGCTTCCTCCACAGTCAAGGGAAGGTCACATCCACTGGATTCTCGAGACAAACCTCTTCCCTTTTTCCTCTCACTTCCAACCTCCAAAGCTCCAAGTCAAGGCCTCACTACTACATTCACCTAAGGGACTACAAGAGCCTCCAGCCAGCATCTCCACCACCAGCCTCCCCAGCATGCTCCCTACAGCCGAGCTTTCCACAACCAATACAGATCGCAGTTCCTGACAGCACAACCTTAACTTAGTGCACACATCTCCCCAACAACTGGGAGAACAAAGCACAAGTACCAACTCTCCTCCACAAGACCCCAAAGTGTCCACAGCTGAGCCCCAGCCCACTTCTCCCAACCAAACCAACAACCAACACCTGCAATTTTCCATTCCCTCTGCCCATACTTCAGACCCTTCCTCTCCCCATTCCCCAACTGTCAAAACCCAATCTCTCCATCCCAGTCAAGCTACTCCTATGAAGTTCTCCCTAACTCCTAACTAGAAATGCAATCCTGACCCTGGGGCCGCAGCATCTTTTGTTCATTACCTTCTGAACAACCACGTGCTAATAATCTTATGCAGGTGAACACCAACAGGTGAACAAGACCTTGAACCCCCTGCAGGAACTACATTCTGCTTCTTTGCAATTTCTCCCTCAATGCCCTGTACAAAGTAGGTGCTCAGGGCCGGCATGGTCGCTTAGTGTTGAATCCTCACCTGGTAAGAGCAAGGATCCCATATGGGCACCAGTTTACGTCCTGGATGCTCCACTTTCCATCCAGCTCCCTGCTTGTGGCCTGGGAAACCAGGAGCAGATGGCCCAAGTCCTTGGGCTGCTGTACCCACGTGAGAGAACTGAAAGGAGCTCCTCGCTCCTGGCATTGGATTGGCTCAGTTCTAGCTGTTGCGGCCATCTGGAGAGTGAACCAGCAGATGGAGGATATCTCTCTCTCTCTCTCCCTCTCCCTCTCCTCTCCGTAAATCTGATCTGCCTTTCAAATAAAAATAAACAAATCTTAGAAAAGTAGGTGCTCACTACATGTTTGGTGGAAGGGCCCGAAGAGGGTTCTCTCCCTGCTTCCACTCTCTGAGCAGCTGATCTCCAAAGGAAGAAAATAAGTGGTTGGTTATTCTGCAGGCAGAATGCATTCTGTACCATTTCTAAAATTACACAGGCCTTTGATGAAGCTTTGGGTGCTGGCTCTTCTCTTGCGTGCAAGCCAATACTAAAAAGCAGTCATACGCAATCCAGCAGCCATTGTATGAACACCATGCAAGGATCGGATCTTGAAACGCAAAAGCTAACTCTGACACCCCATACCTTTCCCAAAAATAATAACTAAAAGCAAGACTGAATAAATGCTTTTGAGTGTTATTAAGATGTGACAAAACATGTAAATGAAATTGCTATCCCATGATTCAGATTGCAGCAAAAGAAAAGTTTTTAACAAGCTAGCTAAACACTCAATTAGGTTATCCAAAAAAAAAAAGTGTAACGTCTTCACAAATCTTGAGGAACAAACTATACTCCCACCATCTGTCTGGATTCAAAGAAGAGTTTGCCCTGTCTGATGGCAGAGAGATGGTGGCAATGACTCCCACAAGCTCCTGCCAGAGACAATATGTGATCCAACAAGGTCTGTGCCGGCAACCTTAAGACTTCCAAGCAGCAAGCAACCCACCTCCCAACTTTCTTTGACAACAGCCAAGGACCCAGAAGAAAAACCTGACCAATACCACCTGATCAGCTAGGAAATGAACCTGGGAGTAGAGCAATTATCTCCTCCCACAGACTGGTGCCAAAATCAACCAGTCCTGGGGACCAAGACTAAGGTTGTGGTACAATGCCACAGAGCCTGCAGCAGACAGAGTGTGGGGAGTGGGGTGCTAAAGCCTCCCCTGGGATTGGTAGGGGCCGTTGCAAGATGGCGGCTGGCCCAGGGCCAGGAGGCGGAGTTGTTCTCACCAGCAGGTAAACAGGAAGCCAGGAGGCGGAGTTGTTCTTGCCAGCAGGTAAACAGGAAGTCACAGGGATAGGCTAATGCCCTCGCTGTGATTACTGGCCTATCACCTAGCGCCAAGTGGACCCATGGGGAGAAGTAATTGGTGGAGAACTATATAAAAGTAGCTAGTAAAAGCTAGGCACGGACAACAGGGGACAATGAAGGACAGACGGACGGCGATGACTAGAAAGACTGGGGGGCGACGAGGAGAAAGACTGGGGAAAGAACGACAGACGAAACGGGAAGAATGGGGCAGCAGAGCAGGGAAGAAGGGTTTAGGTCTTTGGGTGGAAAGGTTAAGGCGTACGGGGAGGAAAAGCGGCAAAGAGGGATACAGACAGAAGCAGTAAAAGCAGTACAGACAAATGGGGACAAGAACGGAGAAATGGAGCAGAAAGTATGGGAAGAAATACGGGAGGAAGGGTGCCGGAGAGAAGAAGCGGGGAGGATAGCTTAGACCAATGGGGACAGGAGATACGGATTTAAACGCAGCCGCTTTTGGCAGTGAGGGGTCTGGTTATGGTTCCGGCTTTTCCCTAGACCCTCAAGAGTATGACTCCAACAGAGCTAACAGCTGTCGCCTAGAGGCAGCGCCTCCTACAGGGCTTCTCCCAACCACGTTACCAGGCTCCAACCCTCGCAGCTAGTCCCTCTCACCTTGCCTCAGCCCCAAGTATTGAGGCAACTGGAATGTTAGCAGCCCAGCTCCAGCAATCCTCTCAAAGGAGCCTGCTTGTTTTCCAACACCAGCTCAACCTTCTGGAAGCCACAGTCTCCCCAAGAACAAGGGGTCTTCAGTGTGTGTTGCACAGTGCCATCATGAGCAGAGCAGCTGCAGCCTTGTAGCCACCTGCCTCCCACCTGCAGCTCCAGAGACTCTGCTGCTGTGAGGCCAGGATGCATCCACCAAGAGCACTGGGCTGTTTGCTCTCGTTGTTAGCTCTGCTTGTAATTCCAGCTGTGCTTCTGGGATACAGAACCATTGCATCTGAAAAAAGGAACTTTGGGAACTCAGGCTTTGGGGAACAGAACTGCAAGCACGTCAGGCCAAATTAGCTCATTCTGCTGACCACAGCTGCAGGATGGAGTTGGCTTGAGCTGAGAAACGTCATTTTCTTCAAAGCCTCAGATGGCACACTTCTGCCCTGGACCATTCGTCTTAAAACCCTGTGCCTGTGTCACACATACAGTGAAGCAAAAGAGTCCACCAAGTTCACCACGCTTCACTGCAAAGCCACCACCTGAAGAGTCTCCAAACGGCCGGCTCCACAAAGGAGGAGCACAAAGTCATGAGCAAAGACCCCCTCTCAGAGGTTCTGTCCCACCAGCCAGGCGGGAAGCATCCTGGGAGCTCCAGCACAGGCTTTGTCAGCAAACTGTTGTGGTCCTGGTGCTGCTTGCACAGGCTTCAAACCCTCCCACCAACCCTCAGGAAAACCCTGCCACACACATTGGTTCAGACGCTGGCACAGTTACGGTTCTAGTTGTTCCACCTCTGACTCAGCCTCTTAAAACTTTTTCATTTGTTTTATTCATTTGAAACATGGACAGACAGCAAGTTCTCCCATCTGCTGGTTCCCTTCCTGCATGCCTGCAGCAGCCACAGCTGGGCCAGCCTGGAGCCAGGAGCCTGATCCGGGTCTCCTGCACAGGTGGCAGATATCCAGACCCCATCAGGCAGCTGGCGTCGGGAGCAGAGCTGGGACCTGAATCCAGGCAGCAGGGGCCGGGGACCTCCCCAGGGGCAGTCTTAACCAAACACCCACCCTATTCTGCATCTGAACACTTAAACCCATGCTCCAAGACCTTGATAAACTTCTGTTTAGCACTCACACACACGCACACCTTCTCCTCATGCAGAAGGATACCCCAAAGTGGAACACATGTCCCAAGGAGAGGGCTTAGACCCTCCCCACGCAGCTGCTGCTTGACTCACAGTGGGGCAATGCATGATGAGTTGAAATATTGGAAGTTGAGCTCCCTCCTTGTCTCCCATGTGTAGTCAGGATCCCAAGACTTTGGGTAATTCCCTACTGCTCTCCCAGGCCACAAGCAGAGAGCAGGCTGGGAAGTGGAGCATCCAGGACATAAACCAGAGAGAGGTCCTGGCTCCTGGCTTTGGATTAGCTCAGTTCCAACAGTTGCACCCGTTTGGGTAACTGATCCAGTAGATTGAAGGTCTGTCTTTCCTTCTCTCCATAAATATGATCTGTCTTTTCAATCAAAATAAATAAATCCTTGAAAAAAAAAGTAAGTTGAAAATGCAGTAGACACTATAAACTATCAAACATCACCACTTGGCCTCACATACCTTAGACATGCTCCAAGCATGCGCACTAGCCTCCAGTTGGGCAAAAGCACCAAACACAGAGCCCAACAACCAAGTGCCAAAATAGTGCATGGGATTTACTCAATGCTTGTAGCCAAGAACCACTGGCAACACAGCCCAGCCCGGGCTGTGGGTTGCTGCCAGTGTGACCATAGGACTGAATGGGAGCTGTGGCTGTTGCCACTGCCCCAGAGGGCAAGAGGGCAGCAGGCTGCGTGGTACTTCCTGGGAAAAGACGGAAGTTAAAACACAGTTTCTACTGAACACCTATCACTCCTGCATTACTGTGATGCTGAACCGTGTTATGTCAGGCAGTGTGGGCACACCTGGCCCACGCCTGTGAGGAAAGAGGCAGGGGAGTGGGCTGCTTCCTCCAGAGAAGGAAGGGAGAGAGCCCTGGGAGGAGCCAGGGGGAGGGAGGCCATGACTTAGGGGGCTCTGTGCAGGTCTCAGACCACACCCCTACATGCTCAGTGGGTGAGCAGGCACACGTGGGCTCCTCCATGCAAAGGCCATGACTTAGGGGGCTCTGTGCAGGTCTCAGACCACACCCCTACATGCTCAGTGGGTGAGCAGGCACACGTGGGCTCCTCCATGCAAAGGCCATGACTTAGGGGGCTCTGTGCAGGTCTCAGACCACACCCCTACATGCTCAGTGGGTGAGCAGGCACACGTGGGCTCCTCCATGCAAAGGCCATGACTTAGGGGGCTCTGTGCAGGTCTCAGACCACACCCCTACATGCTCAGTGGGTGAGCAGGCACACGTGGGCTCCTCCATGCAAAGGCCATGACTTAGGGGGCTCTGTGCAGGTCTCAGACCACACCCCTACATGCTCAGTGGGTGAGCAGGCACACGTGGGCTCCTCCATGCAAAGGCCATGACTTAGGGGCTCTGTGCAGGTCTCAGACCACACCCCTACATGCTCAGTGGGTGAGCAGGCACACGTGGGCTCCTCCATGCAAAGGCCATGACTTAGGGGGCTCTGTGCAGGTCTCAGACCACACCCCTACATGCTCAGGGGGTGAGCAGGCACACGTGGGCTCCTCCATGCAAAGGTTGCTCCTTTCCATCACTGCACAGAACATAATCCATATCATTTCCTCCCCCACACTGTGGGTAACGACACTGGAAGTCGGAAGCATGAAATTGACAAGGAAAAATAATAATAATAATGTGTCACTACCATCCTTTTCTCCTTTCTTCCTCCCTCACCTTGCCACCCCTTCCTCCCTACCGCTCCCCACCCCCCGCTTCATGGCAGTAAGACTTGGTTTTCCTGCCCGTGTGGCTCAGAGTCAAGCAGTCCTCAGTGGGAAGGCCTTGTCCCCCTGGCACAAGCCGCCTAGCAAGACAGCAGCTGTCACCACAGCACCCAGAGCCCACCAAAAGCCACTGGTGCTCAGGGAGCCAGGAGTGCCAAGCCCCAAGTCCGGCTGGTCTCCCACAAAGTGTTCATTGCCCAGCCTGGTTTGAAAACCACCATAGCTGAGACACAATCGTTGGAGATCATAAGATGTTAGCAGCCTCATCATGGGAGCTCTTCAGGCCCCAGTCTCCAACTGGAATACAGGCCATTGTCTCACAGCATTGCTCTGTAGAAACCAGTGTAATGGAAGCAGCAGGTGCCGAGCTACAGGCCCTGGAAGGAGGCTCTGAACACCGGTGAAAGAAGGACCACACACAAACACACACACCCTCTTCACATACTGGGGACCCACCCCCCTCGGCAGGCAGCTCCAAGTCCTTCAAGCCACATTCATATGTCTTGGCCTCTTTGCTGAATATTGTACTCATGGGCAGCCTTAGCCCTCAGACAGCCATCACCACCTCCCTGGTCACTGCGTCCCCTCACAGGATAGGAAAACCTGCAGGGAGAGAAAGCTTACACTTCCCAGGTTCCCCAGGCCCGAAAAGGCAACCGAAGGCAGGTGGTCTGCCCAGTCTGAGTGATATGGGGGCAGGATCTGCTCTAAACCCAAGTGCTCTCGGGCTCTCTCCTCACCTCGGGGAGGCCAGCAGCGCCCCTCAGTCTCGCCCCAGGACTCTCAGGGTCCCTCAGACTCACAAAGGACAAACTCTCAGCTCTGCCAAGCAGACAATCTCGGTAAAACCCTCCTCAGAACCTGCAAGCGCCCTCTGTCCCTCTACACTGTTTGGTGGCACTATGGCCCACTCTGTTTTAGTGGGTCCAAAAGACCTCAGCTTCCAATTCCATGAAAAAAATCTCCATTAGGGAACACTAGGCTTCTCCCTGCTTGCCTGATAAGGAGCCAAGGAAACATCCATTGTTGCTCTCACTGCAGGATCTGTGGAGCCCATGATAAACACACAGGGATTTCAGAAGATCCAGTCCCATGGCTGTCCCTTCTCCTGTTTACTGGAGAATATGCCTTCCCAGCAGCCCTGCTGCAATTGCCTCCCTGCACCCCTCACACTGTGATGGAAGCCCCTTTCTTCTACCCAGTTCTCTCTGGAAATGGAGAACAGCCAGCCACTCTCATCCCTCCAAGAGCCAAGACCATCCCTGGAAAACATTATTAACACCCAACAGAGAGTTGGTCACTTGAGGAAACCATGACTAACCACTTGCCACCCTGACACAAGTCCTGCCGAAACCTCCCTGAGAAAACTGTCTTCAAGGAGAATAGCTCCCTATGGGCTAATAGATATTAAATTGCCTTTTCATGCCCAGAAGTAAGTTTCTCAAGTGCTAGGCTGCTTTCTCCTCTGTAATTTCATGGCCATGGTTACTCCATATAAGTGCTTCCTCCTTGCAGCACAATAAGCACTGACGCACAGACTCCTTGTTGGTTCAAGCCACCCACACGTCCCAGGCATGGGAAATGAAAACTTTGACCCTTCCAAGCTCACCCGCTCTCAGAAAAGATATTCAATTAACATATTGGTGCTCAGTAGGAAACTATGAACTCTAATAGATGGACCAAACTCTAAGATCCTTCATGATGCTCTTACAGGCAAAGGCACATGACACCTAGGAGCCTTTGCCACACACACCTCTTTAAAGCTGTAGGGCCATGAAGCTGTCGACGAACTAGCCAGGCCCAGTGGAATCAACTGAGTTCCTGGAAGGAGTTGGCCCATGATCACTCAGCTAAACCCTGGAAGCCCCTGCCTTGTCTGGATTTGGTCCTAACAGTTCCACTGTCTAGCAATTACTCTCCTTGGACCTGTTTCTTAGCTGAAAACAGAGGGAGGTAGACCAGATATCAGCTAATAGGCATGGTAGTTTAAGAGTGGGAATGCTACAATCAGAGTATGGGTTCAAATTCTGGGTCAGACAGTACCTACCAGTGAGTGTGAGGACTGGGGGAGGGCCATGTCAGGCTGGTTGCAGCACCCACAGGCACACGTGAAATCCAGGGCTAAGAGTGGGCCTGGTAGGGGAACTTGGGGAACTCCCCTGCTAGGCTGCAGCTGCCACTGATGAGCATGAGAGCTAGAGCTGAGGGCAGGCCAGGCCAAGCTGGGCTGCAGCACCCATCAGCATACATGTAGGCCAGGCCTGCGGGCAGTTCACAGTACAAGCCAGGCCAGGTTGGGCAGCAACATCCTTAAGTTCACGCAAGGGTCAGAGCTATGGGTGGGTTGGATTGGGCTAGGCTGTCACATCTGCTGGCACACATGAGAGCCACAATAGGTACAGGCCAGTCTGCTAGGCCACAACAGCCACTGGCAAATGCTAGGTCAGAGTGGTAGTCATGTCAGGCTGGACCACAGTGCCTTCTGGCAAGTGCAAGAACCAGGGCTTGGAGTAGGCCTGGCCTACTCGGAGAACAGTGGGTACTCCCTTGCAAGGCTGCAGCTCCCACTGGCGATCACAAAAGCCAGGGTTGGGGGCAGGCTGGGCTGGAAAAGGCAGTAGCACCTATCAATATATGTGTGGGCCAGGTCTGGGGGCAGGTCAGGCTGAACTAAACCACAACACCCATAGATGTGCATAAAAGCCAGACGGGATGCAGGATGGGCCAGGCTTGGCTGCAGCATATGCCAGCACATGCAAAAACCACGGCTGAGAGTGAGCCTGGTAAGGGTTATGCAAGATCACTCCAACGAGGCCATAGCACCACTTGTGTGCATGAGGACTGGGTCTGTGGCAGACTGGGCTGGGCTGGGCTAGGCTGCAGTACCCATCACTTTATGTGAGATATGGGGTTGGGGATGGAAATGACCAGGCAGCTGTATCCACTGGTATGGGCTGATGCAGGTGACAGACCAAACCTGACCCAGCTGGCCTGCAAAACAGTCAAGTCAGAGGTCACCCCAGAGAAGGTTTCTTGGAGGAAACCCCATCTAGACCGCTAGATTCAAACCCTGGCCACAGGGAAAATCAGAAGATATGTAATTTGTTCTTAGATACACGAATCAGGACTGAGCCTGTGCAGTAAACAGCAGGCCCAGCAGCACCACAGCCAGCTCATCTAGGCCAGCAGAGGACATGGAATGCTTTGACAGAGGATGGAAAGCAGAACAGGTTGCACAACTCTCCCGGCCAAGCTTTGCAGCAAGTGTCTGCGTCTAGGGATGCACTAAAGTGGAGTTGGTAAGCCAACAGACCTCGGAAAGACTTTTTCACCCCTGATGCAACTAAGCCAACAATGTGTCAGAACTATCAGAATCACTCAAGTAACATCTTTGGTACATTCTTCTCCACATCGGAGTCTCTAAGGCATCACCAAACGATCATCCCCCTTTCCTGGGAGCTCTTGTAGTTTGACAGCAAGGAGTGGCCCCCTCCCCTTCTTCCCCAGCAGACACATGAGAAAAAAGGAAAGAAGAAGAGAACTGAAGCATTTGTCCCACCCACCTTCTTCATTCCTTGACTCTCCCTACCCTAATCAGAGGCCAATATGGCCATGCATCCCTCTCAAGTATGTATATTAAAAATACAATTTTAAACTTAAAAAAGTCTGGTTCAGCTACCTGTGTGACAGTGAACAACTTACTTAACCTCCCTGGACCTGCAGAATGAGGTTGAACAACAGCACCTGGTACACACCTGCGAGAAAGTTCAATTAGATGAGGTAGCTCAAGTGCTTGGCACAGCCCCCTGTATAGAGTAAGGACTCCATAAATACTAAGCTTTGTAATCACCCAAGATCTCTTCCAGCTTTTAAGTTATAGTGCCGTTAGGATTCTAATGAGGAATAGTGGGTTTTTTTGTTTGTTTGTTTGTTTGTTTTGCTTTTTAATGGCAACAGTTCTCCCTATTAAGTTTACACATCAGGCCAAAAAAAAAATCATGACAAGACACAGGCATTGAGTAGAAAGAGATAATAATTCTAGGAAACTAGGGGAGTGATTTAAGAAGTTAAGGGAAAATCAGGCAGATGCCAAGAGTCAGTTAAGAAGATCAGATTAACACATACAAGGCCTTGCTAATGAGAAGGAAAAACAAGCCATGAAACAGACTGCTTGGCATACTGGAAACACACTTCTTCTTCGACCCAAGAATCTCAGTGACAGAAACTCTGGTTCGGGTGAACAATTACATATTATATAAACATGCCACTGCAGCATTATCACAGAGGTTCCACATGGCTGATTCAATACACACCTGCCCATGTGCACAACCAACTGCAAGACCATGTTACAACTACTGTGGGTGCAACCACCCCAGCCCCACCTTCGCCTTTTCCCAAGTCCTGTCTTTGAAGCATCTCAGAGCTGGGTTGAGCAAGTAAATCCCCTAGGACACCTGGCACATGGCATATTCAGCTGTCCTGATCCTATGGCTGTACACACTGAAATGTCTCCAAGGAGGCATGTTCAGCCTGAGTGGTCACCGCTGAGGGCAAGGGAGAGAGGCGCAGAAACTTCCTTCCTTAACAAAACTGGATGTCTGAATGTTTACAGTTCCACTTGTGGCTGGATGTGACACATCCAAATGGCCCGGGCCAGGGTTTCATTCCCCCTGACATCGGAGGAAGCCTCTACTCACCAAGCACCAGTTGTGACAACCAGACAGACTAAATGTCTCCCAGGGTGCAGAAGTCTCCCCACCCCACCCCCGCCGGATCCACTCCGCAGGGGTGGGGAAACTACTACTGCCCTAGCCAACAGGTCTGTCACGTGTAAATTATTACCACACAAGTCCACACAATTGCAGCTGCTCACAAGACTGGCTTCTGACTTTGAAAGTCATCAGGAAACCAACCTCTGCTCCTAGGAGGTGCAACCTGCTGAACCCTCTCTCCTTCATTCAAAAAAGCACACCCATGAGCCAACTCCGGGGCAGCAGTGCCACTGAAGGCCCCTGTGTCTGAGTGCCAGTCACTGCCCACATCACATGCTCATGTTGCTCTGTGCTTCCTGGGTCCCGCCAGAAAGTCTTCCATACAACCAGCTCAGGGTCAAGTCTGGAAAAGAAGGTGACTGGACCTACTTCACATCCTCATAGTTAAGCAAACGCAGCAGTACACTCATCCCAGGGCTCCCCACCCCCGTCTCTGCCAAGGAAAGTACATCTCAAATCTTCATGTTCTAATGTTCTAGAATTCATTTTTATGCCTCCCAAGACAAGTGCACACTGTTTTGTTGGCTTGCTTTCCCTTCTTGTCTCATTGCGGGTTTTTTTCATGAGTTTTTGTTTGTTCAGTTGGTTTTTGGGTTTTGCCTTTTGCTCTCTGCATCTTGCAATGACTTTGTTAGTGTCCACTTACTCCTTTTCCTCTCTTTGGAAGGCACAGCCACAGAGACCAGCCCACAGACAGACAGAGATCTTTCATCTACTGGCTCACTCTCCAAATGCCCACAATACTGGGCTTGGCCCAGGTGGAAGCCAGGAGCCAGGAGCAACCTCCAGGTCTTCTACATGGGTAGCAGAGACTCAAGTTCCTGAGCCATCCTCTGCTGCCTCCCAGGTGCGTTAGCAGGAAGTCAGAACAGGCACTTGGATAGGGGATTCAGGCCACCCAAGCAGTGGCTTAATCCACTGAGAACAACACCCATCCCTGTAATACCTCTTCACCAAAAAAGGAACAAATCAGGAGACAACTGCCAAAAGTCAGCCTCATCAGAACCAGGAGAATCAGAGTCTCAAAGAGAAGCTCTCTGACTTTCACTTCACCCATGTGTAAGCCGACACTTAAAATGGTTCCACCTTAAGATTAAGCACTTGCAAAAGGTATCATTTCTAGCATTCAAATATTGATTGGTTCATAACAAGCTCTCTCCCTCTCTCCCCTCAGTCTTTTCAATATATCCGGTAGTGTCGCCGCCCAGCAGTGACACTAAAAAGATGGTGTACGCTCTTTAGGGTCCAGGAAAACATGAACCGCAACCGGACCCCTCATAGCCAAAAGTGGCTGCGTTTAAATCCTTATCTCTGCTGCTCCTGTCCCCATTGGTCTAAGCTTTCCTCTGCCGCTTCTCCAGCTCTCTCTCTGCCACCCTTCTTGCTGCCGTATTTCTCCGTACTGCTTTTACTGCTTCTGTCTGTATCCCTCTTTTCTACTTTCTCTCCGGCAACCTTCCTCCCGCCCGTTCTCCTTCTCCCTTGTCCCGTCTTCTGTCCCTCCATCCCAGTCCGTCCGTCCATCTCCCAGTCCTCCGTCATCCCAGTCCTTCGTCGTCCCCGCCTAGCTTTTACCAGCTACTTTTATATTGTTTTCGTCCAATCTCTTCTCCCCGTGGGTCCACTTGGTGCTACGTGATAGGCCAGTAATCACAGCGAAGGCATTAGCCTATCCCTGTGACTTCCTGTTTACCTGCTGGCGAGAACAACTCCGCCTCCTGGCCCTGGGCCAGCCTTCATCTTGCAACAGCCCCTACCAAATCCAGGAGCAGCTTCAGTACCCCGCTCCCCACATGGTAGAATCTGAATAGCACAGCATTGTATTCCTGTCATGACACACTTTAAAAATGTGATATATAAATTCAGCAGAATGTGTTTTATGCACTTTGCTGCTGTTTCTGTATGAGAATTTACCTCCATAAAAATAAATGCACCATGAGGAAACTCTGTAACAGTTTAAAAAAAAACAATTATCAGTTCCATTTTGTTCTCATTGGCTTATATTTCAATTACATCTTCCTGCAGAATTTTATCCTACAGCAACTTTATCTTTTATGCTAGAGAACCTGATTGATTTCTTCATTATACTCCTCTACCACATAAGTACCTATATACAATTCAATTTAATTTTTAAAGACTTCCTGTGAGCTTGGGGCTCTAAATGCTTAAACAACAATTTCCTGGATTGATTTAGCACTGCAGCTATAACCAGTGCAGAAGAGATTCACAACAATGAAAAGTTCAAGGATCACTGTCTTGGAATCACTAAGCATTCAAACGTTGAAACATTCTTGGCAATGCATGTTAGTGGACATCCCTGTGTTACTGGACAGGGCTTTTTTCTTGTGTTTTCCAAGTCATTCGTCTACCGGTGGATAATTAAGTATTCATTGCTGAAAGAAGACATGGCTAAGCATTAATTTTATTCCTATGTTCCTTTTTATTAAGATAAGCAAAAACATATTTCCCAAGGATCCTTCCCTCTGATGCCTGGACATTTTGCTACCCACAAACAACATATCCTACACCTGGCTCTCACAAGCACTAGTGGCTGCTGGAACCTAGCCCAGCCTGACACACTCCAAAGCTAGTCCACATCCATGCTGAGGGATACTGCAGCCATGTCCAGCCCAGCTCGCTGCCCCTATTCCGGCTCTCACACTCACCAGAGGGAACCACAATACAGCTGAACATCCCCTTTATTCCCCAACCTTGCCTGTTTCCAACCACTGACCTTGCGCATGCCAGAGGTTACTCTGACCCAGCTCAGCATGGTCCATCCTCTGTCCTGGTCTTTGCCACAGATGCTGCAGCCTGACCTGCCCCACCCCTCCCCAGTCCCAACTCTCATTAGCACGTGTAGTGGCCTAGCCCTGCCCAGTCTGCTCCAATCCCTAGCTCATGCAAACGAGTAGGTGTGATAGCCTAACCCAGCATGCTTTTCACTCTTAGCCTGGCTCCTACACATGTCAATGGGCTAAGGTTTGGCCCATCTCTGCCCTGTCCACCCTACTCTAGAACCAACCCACACACTTACCTTGCCTGGCCTAACCAACACCCAGGGCTGAACCACATGCCCATCAGTAGGAGCTACAGCCCATCAGGGGAGTCCAAGTTCCCCCCCCACTAAGCCCACTCCCTGACCCAGATCTCACATGCACCGGCGGGTGCTAGCCCCTTACCAAACATAACCTGCCCCCTTCCATCCTGGTCTTTGTATGAGCTGGTGGATACTACAGCCTGCCCCACCCCATACCCTATTCTTGGGTGCACCTTCAGGTGCTGCAGACTAGACCAGCCTGGCCTGATCTCAACCCCAGTAATCATGAGCATCGGAGTCTGATCCCAACCCCAGTACCCATGAGCATCAGAGGATTCCATGGTTATACCTAGCTCAGCCGCCACCACCCCCAGCTCTTAAGCAAACCAGTGGAAACTGCAGTTCCATAGTGGTGGGTCCACATATCCCCTCCCCAGAGTTTGCCCCCAGACCTGGTTCTCTTGTGTGCTGGTTAGTGGCATGGCCCAGTCTAACACTACCTGTCCCCTGTTCCAACATTCACTGGCAGGTACTATAATATAGTCCTACCAGGTAAGCCCCAGCCCTAGTTTTAGTGTGCATTGGTGAGTGGTGGTCAGCAGTGATCCATGCTAACTAGCCCAGTTCAGGTTTCCTACACGGGTTGGTACATCGGTCTGACCCATAAATGTCCTCCAGCACCCATCCTCCAAACCACTTGGTCTCAGCACCCCCACTTACCTGCAAGTACAGTGGCCTTTTCAATGAAAGTCCCTCAGAAGTTGTTCCTTGCCTATAGCATACTCTCTCAGTGGTCTTCATTCCCACACATCTCCTTACCCCCTTCCCTAATCAATCCACAGACCAAACACATGGCGGAATCCCCAGGCTCGTTCCACCTGCCTGGAGACGAGTGCCCAGGTCCCCACACAACCCAGCAGGAACCATCCCTCAGGCCCCCTACAAGCCCTCGCCCTCAGGCCCTCATGAGCATGCCACAGGGTGGCCCACATCGTACAGTGGCACTCGAGTGGGCAGCCCAGGCTGGGCTGGGCCCATAGTGCACAATTCAAATAAATCTTTTTTTTTAAGTTGTAATAAGTTGTATCATCATGATGCATTCATGCCTGAAAACAGAAAATGGAATGAACCAGGACTAGAGCCCTAACTGCCAGCAAACAGGAGATACAGGGGACTATGGAACAAGTTAAACAACATCACATAAAGCAATCAGTCAAATTCAGAATATGGAACATTCTAGAGACAAGTGACTGTATTCCTACAGCAAACTGCTACTGTGAAAAAATAATCAGATTGTTGAAGAATAAAATAAACTGAAAAGAAAATGAACAGACTCAGCATAAAAATCTTGTCTGGATCTTGATTCTAGCAAAACTATGTACTGAAAATACAGAGAAAATTCAAATATATATTGAATGTTAGATTATAATAAGGAATTACATAAATTTTGTTAGGTATGATAACAACATGATTATATTGTTATTTAAAAAAAAAGTCTTTCCAGGGGCCACCATTGTGGTATGGCACATTCAGTTTCCACCTGCAATGCAGCATCTTATAGAGGCATTAGTTCAAGTCCAGATACTCCATTTCCCATCCAGTTCCCTGCTAAGGCACCTGGGAAAGTGGCAGAGGATGGATCAAGCCTTTGGGCTCCTGCACCCATATGAGAGGCCAGAAGATGCTCTGGGTTCCTGGCTTTGTCCTGACCCAACCCTGGCCACTGCAGTAATCCAGGGAGTGAACCAGTGGATGGAATATTCTGTCTTTCCCCAAGTGGTTGCAATGACTGGAGCTGAGCTGAGCTGAGCCGAAGCCAGGAGCCTGGAGCTTCTTCCAGGTCTCCCATGTGGGTGCAGAGTCCCAAGTCTTTGGGCTGTCCTCAACTGCCCTCCCAGGCTACAAGCAGGGAACTGGAAGGGAAGTGGAGCAGCCAGGATATGAACTAGCTCCCATATGGGAACCCTACGCAAACAAGGCAAGGATTTCCGCCACTAACTAGGGCTTCCACACCATGCCTAAAAACAGAATCTTTTTTTTTTTAAAGTCATTCCATAGAGGATGTATAATAAATTTACTGATAACATAACATGATATCTAGGATTTGCTTTTATAATCTAATCCCCCATGAAGATTGGAAGACAAATGACATGAAGTTAGGAAAACGCCAAGGATGAAGGATGCTGGCTGAGCAGCTATCTGGCGAGATGGTGAAGATATCATTTGGGATATCCACAGCCCATGTCAGAGTGGCTGCACCACGATCTCACCTCCACTTCCAATCCAGCTTCCCAGCAGCACGCAGCCTACAAGGTACCAGATGATAGCTCGCACACCTAGTATCCTGACACACATGTGAGAGACCTGGACTAAGTTCCAGAATCCTGCCTTCAGCCTGGCCCTAACACATCTGCTTAGGGCATCTGGGGAGGAAAGTAGTAAATGGAAGACCTCTCTCTCAATCTATTTCTCTGTCTCTACCCTTCAGATAAATAAATATTTATTGATTGCAGTTGGATGATAGGTACCAGGAATGCTTACTTAAAAACGCCTATATTAAAATCCTTTTAGGGCCCAGCACGGTGGCCTAGCGGCTAAAGTCCTCACCTTGAACGTGCCAGGATCCCATATGGGTGCCAGTTCTAATCCTGGCAGCTCTACTTCCCATCCAGCTCCCTGCTTGTGGCAGGGAAAGCACTGGAAGATGGCCTAAAGCCTTGGGATCCTGCACCCACATGGGAAACCTAGAAGAAGTTCCTGGCTCTTGGCTTCGGATTGGCGCAGCTACAGCCATTGCAGCCACTTGTGGAGTGAATCATCGGACGGAAGATCTTCCTCTCTTTCTCTCCTCCTCTCTGTATGTCTGATTTTGCAATATAAAATAAATAAATCTTCTTTTAAAATCCTTATAAAGGGAAGGAAGAGAGGGGAAGGAGAAAGAGAAGAAAGATCCAGGTTAACCATGTATCAGGCCAGGCCCACGTGTGCTCAGCCTTTTCCAAGCATCTTACTTCATGAGTCCCACAGCAGCGGTCATTGCCATCCAAGCTAAGCAGGGGCCTTCAGCAAGTGAGGAAGCCGACATGGTCCCAAGCACAGGCTAGGCTGTCCCATTCCAGAGGCCACACAGCATGCATCTAGACCACGTGGGTAGAGATGGGGGAGGGCGTTCGGCGGAAAAATGTCACGACCAACGTGTCTCTGTGGACATTTCTCACGCTCCGTGCTACTTACCCCTGCCGCAAAGCCAAGACTCCCATCTAGAATCCGTCTCTGGAAATAAAAACGAGATGCTTCAGTTGCTAACGGGTAACAAGGTAAGGCTTCCTGGGACCAGAGGAGCCCAGGAGGCCCCAAGAGAGCCACAGTACACAGGCAGGCCCACTCCGGAGCACACGCACCCTGAGTGTTTACAATGGGGCCCAAACCAGGGGAGTCTTCTTTCTTAAACTTCCATGTGCTAGGTCTGCACTGGCCTGTGGGCTTTCTCTGAATCAGCTCTCGCTCCCTGGGAAGGATGGTTATACACCTCTAGGAGGCAGCTGGCCTTTTCCAACATATGAGGGAACTCACCAAGTGCTGGCAGGCAGCTTGGGGAACAACCGAGACCCTCACACAAGTGGGGCTGCAAACTGGCACAATCACCTTAAAGAACTTCTGATGGCACCAATGAGCAATGAGCCGTGCCCACAGCCCATGCCATTCTTGGGTACCATGATGCATGTTCACCAAGTCCACACACAAAAGTGTGCACAACATCACTCTTACTGAGAGCCCAAATGCTCACCAAAACATTCTAGAATGGACATTTTTTTTTTCGAAGAGTAGGGGGAACAAGATTTACTGCAAATAAAAGTACATACTTGTGGAAAGTAGCCAGTCTAAAATGAGCTTTCAGAATGGATATCCTAACATCATCAAGTCACAGGCCACAACAAGTCTGTGTTGTGGTATAGTGGGTTAAGCAACCTCTGGGGAGGCCCACATCCAAAATCAGAGTGCCAGTAGAAGTCTTGCGTGTGTGTGTGTGTGTGTGTGTTTATTTTTAAGATTTATTTACTTTTATCGGAAAGGTAGATTTACAGAGAGAAAAAGAGACAGAGAAAAGATCTTTCATCTTCTGGTTCACTCCCCAAACAGCCACAATAGCCAGAGCTGAGCCGATCTGAAGCCCACAGGCAGCAGCAACGAGCCTCTTCTGGGTCTCCCACGCGGGTGCAGGATCCCAAGGCTTTGGGCCGTCCTCCAGTGCTTTCCCAGGCCACAAGCAGGGAGCTAGATGGGAAGTGGAGCTGCCGGGACATGAACTAGGGGAGGATTATCTCACTGACCCACCACACCAGGCCCCAGGGCAAGGCTTAGCTCATCCTCTTTCCAATCCAGCTCCCAGGTTCCTGCGAATGCACCCTTGCCGGCCGCGGGTGGCAGTGCTTCAAGTATTCCCGCTCCCACGTGGGAGACCAAGACGGAGTTCCAGACTCCTGGCTCCAGGCCAGCCTGGCCTTTAGAAGTGCCAGCATACGGAAGAGTCCCTCTCTCACCTGCGTGCTCGCTCTCCCTCTCCCTCTCTCGCGCACTCTTTCTCTTGCTCTCATTCTCACTCTCACTTCTGCTCTTTCAAATAAGTAAAACTAAACTTATCGAAAAGAAACAGTCGTATGAAAAATTGGCATACATAACACGAGCACACACACCTCTCCCTGCAGGCAGGAGCATAGGAGAAACAGGAAAATGGACGGGGTGACGTCAGCCAGACACAGAACAACACCTCCTCCAAGTTCACTCCATCTAACTAAAGGACATAAACATGCTGGTGGAGACAGAAGGGAGACATCCTCAGAGTGCAGGGTGAGGTTCAAGGTTGATACCAGGAGGGGCAGCCAGGTTCCGTCTCCTGACCTGGGCACAACCTTCAGGGCACTGGTGAGAAATGATCAAACCTTACGCTCCTAAAATATGTACTTCCCTATATGCACCTAGCACTTCAATAACCAGGTTGTTGGTGGCCTCGGAGAGATGAACAGATAAACCCATGCGGTACGTGCGTGTACACAATGGACTGTTGTTCAGCTGTCCGCGAGGACAACATTCTCACACACCATGCATCCTGGACGAGCATTGAAGAAAGCTGGCCTTCACGGGACTCTGTTTATGTCACACATGTTGCACAACTGAAACTTAGACCCATTCCACAACAGCTTTCTCACTCCTCTCCTGCCCCGCTCTGTCTCTATGAATGTAACTCCTCTAAGTGTCCTGTAGGCCCAGATCCCCAGGAACCAGTCACTCCAGCCTGTGTGCTCCCAGCAGATGATCTGGCTCTGAAACTCTCCAAGGAGGGAGGGGACAGAGGGGACAGAGCAGCGTGGGAGGCAGGGGCCTAAACACTGAAATCAACACCTACAGAGTTGCCTCTAAGACGACAGCACCTGCCCTGCCAACTTTCTATACGTGGTTGCATGTCCAGACCCATCTCAGGACGTGTTGAAACAGATCTGCAGTCCCTTCCCCGTGGGCCATTCTCACAGTTTCTATAGTTACAGGGCTAAACAACACAAGGACTGTGCCTTCATCCCATGGATGGCATTCAGCCTGCGGACTGAGGGAACTCTGGATTGCAGGAGAGTTTCAATCATACAGATACGTGTGTGGGTCATGCAGGGGTGCGGCGTGTGAGAGGGGTGTGGAGTCACCGGGTGGGGCCACAGGAGTGCAGAGCAGTGTAGGTTGGTATGCAGGGGGCGTGTGAGTGAGAGAGGGTGCTGTGGATGAGTGGCTTCATGGAAGATGCACGGGGGTCCACAAGGGGACAGGATGGTGTGTCTCTTTGTCCACTCATTCCAAGGCAGAGGGAGTAAAAAGGACCACCTACATTTGCAAGAAATCCGGTGAAAAGCAGACATCAAGCAATGGGGTAAAAGGAGGCAGGCCAGCAGGCTTAGCATTCTTTTTTCCTCCTGGTCAAGTTGTCAGTCACCAACAGCGAGACCATCACATGTGCACCTCCCTGCAGTGAGCAGACACCTGTTCCAGCAGCCCAGCAGGGAGACGTGGGGCGCAAGAGGCCAGCCAACAACCTCAGCCCAGCCCCCAGCCTGGAGGTGTGGCCAGGAGCATTAGAGGGCTGGCAAACCTACCCCATGAAGTCCCTACAATGTTCTAGAACTGGAGCGAGGCCACTCACCTGTCCACTAGAGAACACGAACACAAGAGCTGACCCTGCCGCCGTCATGCCCCAGGTGAAGAAGGTGCCCAGCAAGGCCTGGAACACGGGGCTGTGGCCGTGGAGCATGCTGGGTTCAGCTGTGGGCAGAAGAGAGAGAGGGTCAGCTGCTAAGGGTCTCTATCAGCAGCTCGTACATGTCCTACTCCATCCAAACGCGCCTGCCTGAGCTGGCCTCCATCCTCAGCCGGCCTCCGTCTGGCTTGGCGGCATGCACCATCCTGCCTCGCCACGCCAGCATGCCACAACGGTCAAGCACACAAGCTGGGCCTCTCTGCTGCAGACTCCTGAGGCTTTGAAAAACATCTAACTCTAACGCCCGGAGAGACAGCACGGGGGGCGAGGGGGAACCCATGCAAGAGGCTGCAAGATGGAACAGTCATGCCAAAGAGAAGATGCACAGATTGTCGGCAGGGAAGGAGTACAGCCTAGATGAAGGTGCCTGCCAGGTTTCGCTGCGTACTCTGCCTCTTCTACACGCCTCCCACCCCACCCCACTCCGTCCTTCACACCCAGACTACTCCAACAATAGGCGAATCCCTCTTCAAACCTTTCTATCACACATCCCATCACACCTACAGCAGCTCCCGGCTGGCCAAAAGGTAAGTCCCACCAACTGACCTTAATTCTTCCACTGAGTCTTCAAGTCGCTGCCTCCCTTGTGCCTGCCCTGTCCAGGCACTGAGTTCTCCACCTTCCACAATGCCCAGACGGTCCCTCCTAGAACACTTTCCTTCCGACTCTCTAGTCACCAGGGCCCTGTGGCCCACCAGACGCCAGCTTCAGCATGATGGCTTTCCTGATCCCCCCAGACCCCAGGCAATCGCACACCTTTGGGGTTCTCCGTGTGTGGCTTCATCTCCTGCATCCTTTAAAGCCTTAGCGGCCCTGAGTCAGGGCCGGCACTTTTTCCCATTTGGCAGCCCTGAAAACCAAGGCACCTGAAAAAATATTTACTAGATTGAAAAAACCCTGCTTACCTGGACTGGGCCATCAGCAAGGACCAACCATCAAGTCCGGGAATGGCATTTTTCCCCGCCAAGGCAGAACACAGAAGTGAGACCATCGCCCACCCACCAGAACAAGAAAGTGCAGTGCCATTCCTCTGTGTGGGCCCAGAAAATCTCTTCCAGCCTTCAACACATTTAAAGTTCTAGCTCCGGAGTGACAGACACCTGGTGTCTCCCTGTGGAAATTTACAAGGCACAGAAACGCATGTGGTAAAAAACACTGTGTGCCTGCTGGGGCACACACCCTGGGGCTCAGCACCTGGCTTCAAAGGCTCATTCAGCTCACTGCAGGCCTTGCAGCACCCGCGGGACCAGACACAACCCCTCTGGGCTCGCAGGCCTGCCAGGCCTTGGTGCGCAAGAGCCAAAAGCCCTGGGCCTGCAGATCAAGATGCTGCCCCTATTTCCCCCGAAGGAAATTACAGCAGCAGATGTTATGCCAAGGGACTCAGCAACATAACTAAGTTCAAATCTGAGAAACACTGCTGGCCCATACAAACACAGGTGAGCCCCCAATAAGCCCAAGTGAGCCCTGGCCCATCCCTGGGTCAGAACACCTGAGATGGGAGGTGAGCATTGTGGTACAGTATATTAAGCCACCATCGGCATCCCATGGGAGCATCAGTTCAAGTCCCAGCAGCTCCACTTCCAATCCAACTCCCAACTGATGTATCCGGGAAAGAAGAAGATGGCCCAAACACTTGGGCCTCTGCCACCTGTGTGGGAGACCCACATACAGATCAGACTCCTGGCTTTGGCCTGGTCCACCCCCAGACATTGCAGCCATTTGGCCAGTAAACCAGCAAATGGAAAATTCATTCTCTCTCTCTCTTTCTCTCTTTCTCTCTCTCTTTCTCTCTCTCTCTCTCAACTTGCCATCCAAATAAAGTTAACAGAAATGTAAAAGAGGGTTGGCACTGTGGAATAGCAGGTAAAGCTGCCACCTGCAGTGTGGGTATCCCATACAGACAGCAATTCAAGTCCCAGTTACTCCACTTTTGACCAAGTTCCCTGATAATGTGGCTGGAAAAGCAACAGAAGGAGCCCCCTGTATCCACATGGGAGACCCAGAAATAAGCTCCTGGCTTTGGTCTGGTTTGTCATTGTAGCCATTTGAGGAGGAGTGAATTAGCAGATGGGGTATCCTTCACTCTCTGCCTTTCAAATAAATAAATCTTTTTAAGCATTTTTAAAAGAACATCTGACATAACTATGGATTAATTCAGACTGGTTCCCATGACCTAACAGGATTCAGATGGTGACTACATCAGTGAAAGGAAAAAAAAAAAAAAAAAACATTTCTGGGGAGGAAAATCAGCCTTTACATTGATCCTACTGTTCAGTCACCCTACAAGGAGTGGTTTGTGTTTGTTTTTAAACCAGGACATCGAGATCATTACAACAATCACCCGCTTCCAGCTGCGGTTGGTAAATTCCAAACAGACATACCACCGAGCTGTTATTGTCAAGTCAGGCTGTCACAAAAGACTTTGTAGTATTTGAATGTGTCTTTTGACAACTACAGCTGACAGCAAACTTCTTTCATTCACCACAAAGTCAACGTGAACGTGGAGTTGGTAGGCTGGGGCACTGAGTGGTTAGTGGGACAGGAAGCCCGTCACACCCATCCAGAAATGTTTGAAATGCTGAATCACCCTGTCCTTGTGTCTGCACAGAAGGTCAGCACCTGCCATGAGGAGCACCCTGCATCACATGTAAACCAAGGAGTTGTCGCCTTCTCCCATCTCCCCGCCTAAAATGTATAAAAGCCCAGTGCTGTATACCCTGGGCTGCCATTTCTGTACACAGTCACCCTGCCATGTGGAAGTGGTCCCAGGCCATCTCCCACCAGAAACAGTCCATCACGCCCTCTCCCCATTTGCCTTGAACTGTCTCTCATTCTCAGTCACCTTCAAACCTAACAGTCCTCACTAATACCTGAGATGGATGCCATGGAGCAAGAGTAAGGCCACCATCCTTCCCACCCCAAGAAGAGCAGCACATATGGGCACTGCAAGATCAGCACCCCTGCCAGGAGGTACCCCATTACTGCTTTAAATCTCCACTACTCAGGGGCCCCCTGTGACACCAGCAGCCCACATGGACACCAGCTCGAGTTCCCAGCTGCTCCACTTCCTGTCCAGCTCCCTGCTAATGAGAGTTAGGGAAGCAGCGGAAGATGGCCTGAGTTCTTGGGCTCCTGTACCCACTCCACCAGATGGAGTTCCAGACCCCCAGCTTCAGCCTGGGCCAGTGCTGGCCATCCGGGGAATAAACCAGCAGATGGAAGAGCTCTCTTCCCCTCTCCCCTGCTCTCTCTCCCTCCTTTCCTCTGTAATTCTACATTCCAATTACTTATTTTTTTATCTAAAAAAATTAAATAAAATTTCACTATTCATAGGGTGGTCCGAGAACCAAGCGACGGTTAATTCCTCTTGGGAAGTAAGTGCAAGTGTAGAACACTAAGTGCCACCTCAGGCTTGCCAAACCATCTTTGACGTGTTACCAAACACCACTGGTACTTCTTGCACACTGTCAAATGTGGAAAGCACTGAACTAAAACTAGAACATTCAGAGCTTAGCACAGTGAGGTCTCCTGCCCTGGGGGAAACTGACAAGCCAGGGCAGGCAGAGTTCTGGGTTTTCTGGAAGGCCTGAGAGAACAGGTACTTTCTCAAGCAGGCAGACCTAGGACCAAGAGTGGGGCCAGCCACAACACCTCCAAAAGCAGCTTACACAGAGGGGCCAAGATAGCTTGTGAGCTGGCTGACAACACCATAAACCTTGACGGGCTAGCAGCCCAGAGCATCACCCCCGCCCAGCCCACCTGCCAGGATGCCCAGGCAACGCCACACTGGCACGGTCTAAGACTACAGCACACGGCTGTTTCCTAGATGCCTCGGACTGCTCTCCGTGGGGTTGCTTTGTTTGCTTTTCCCTCCCCCCTTTAAACCTGTTGCTCCACTTCCACGCGGCAGCTTCAAGATGCTGGAGAAGTAGATGTGGCACTGGGGCAGCCTGGGTGAAGCTGCACACGCTGGCACACAGCGTGGGGGACCACCAGGTCTGCACACACTTGACCGGCTGGGAAAGTTTCCTAACCACCCCCTGTTCACAGTGCTCTGCCCAGCTGATCTGGGAATGGGTTAGCGATGCAGGACCACAGGCAGCCCAGACCAGATGCCCAGCCAAGTTCAAGAATGAGTGGGAGGGGCCCCAGGAGCGGCTACCTCAGCTACCAGGGTTCCCGGGACGCTCCCCACATCCACCGGGAGGTGATGAATGAAGGGGCTCCCAGCCGGCCTCCGGCTGTGAAAGGAACAATGTCACCAGCCTCCAGCTCACCCTGGAGAGGAGCAGAGCCGAGCTCCGGACAGTCGCCCCCGACCTCCCTGCCACCTGCCAACGCCCCAGACCCTGCTCACCCACAGGAACCCCCTCCCAAGCTCCAGGTAGCTGCCTTTCCGAACGCTAAGGGCCCCGGCCCCCGGGGCCTCCAGCCCAACCCCAGGCACCGAAGGAGACAAAAGACGACTCACTAGGGTGCCCTCTCCAGCCCCTACTCCACTTCCATCAGCCCTGGCCGCAGCTCGCAGGCCGGCTCCACGGCCGCTGTCACTTCCTGCTTCCCTCCCGGCACACGTGGCCCTCGGCCGCCCCGCCCGCCGTCGCCCGCGAATCCCGCCCGGAGAAGAAAATTCTCTGGTTCACAGCCTGCTTGCAGGCTCCGGAGCGGAGCCGGGCGGGTAGCCCCAAGGCCTGCGGCGGCGCAGAACTGGGCGGTCCGCGACGATGGGCGGGGAGAGCCACCGTCTCTGAAACCTGTTGTTTCTACACCTCTGGCAGCTGGCTCCAAAGCAAGCCCTGAACCGGCAGCCGGGGAAGCCATTGGGGTAGAGGGGACAGGGACACGAGGCTGTATCGCCCGCATCCATTATCTTAGGTGAGTGACCCTCAAACCGTAACTCCCATCAGAATCGCCTAGCAACTTATCAAACGCAGGGCGCTGCATCGTGCCCCTCCCTCGCGGAAGTCCTGGCTGGCTCTGTCCTTCCCACCCTGGCCAAGATCTGTGGCTGCCAAGTGCTGTTTCTATGGGAGCCACCCTTTGAGAGCCGGTCAAGGGCGACGTGCCCCTGGGCCCTGTGAAAAGACCAGAGAGGGTAGGCTGCTAGATTTGAAGCCCCACAATACTGGACAAGCAAATAAAAAAGAGGATGGGTGATGCCTGGTTAAATGGGAATTTCAAACAAGTACTTTATAAGATATCTGGACACACCTGTGCTAAACACAGGATCACTGGTCATCCACAATTCAAACCGAGCTGCGTGTCCTGTATTGTATTTGGCAACTGTGGGCAGAAAAGAGCGTGCGTCCACAGTGACCACGGATCAAAGCACTCCCACAGAACAAACCTGTTCTGCCTCGGGACACTGACAGCCATTCCCGGGACTGTGACCTCCAACCCCCCACCCCCCACCAAGGACCTCTGCAGTGCAGAAGAACAGGCCAACAGGAGCAGTGCCCCTCACCTCACCCCTACTCTTCTGTCCCCTGGGAGCAAGATCTAGTAAGGCCAGAGGCCTGTGAGAAAGCCATTACCCTCCATTGCTTGGAATTTCCCTATCCCTAGGAAACTAGGAAATCCATAAGTCTTGGTTCTAGGACTTCTGACCTCCAGAATTCTAAGATGATAAATCTTTTCTTTTTTATAAATGCATCTTTTATTGCATCGAAAGGCAGAGTGACACAGAGAGAGAGAGAGAGAGAGAGGGAGGGAGAAAGATCTTCCATCTGCCCTTCCCATCTCCATTCCTCAAGTGGCTGCCAACAGCCAGGGCTTCTGTCAGACCTCTCGCAGGAGCGGCAGGAGCCAAGCGTGTGGGTCACCAGCTGCCGACTCCAAGGCGTGTCAGCAGGAAGCAGGGTCGGAAGCAGAGCAGCTGGGACTCAAACCAGTCCCGGATATACGGTGTTGGCTTCACAAGCAATGGCTTGACCCACTTTAAGACAACATCAGCCCACTTTTCTTGTTTTAAGCTACTGAATTTGTTACCATTTGTCACAGCAGCCAGGGGATACTCACATAATTCCTTTTGCCTGGAAATAAGTAATTTTGCCAATGCTCTTCTCCAATTTCATTGAATACTCCAAATCTTCACCTACCGCCATTACCATACAGGACCCACTACATGGTGCACTGGGAGACTCCCTGCTTAACAAGCAGGTGTGGCGATGAGGGTGGGGTTGGGGGAGCATCATTAAAGTTGCTGAAACAGAAAGCCTTTTCCTAACCTCTGTTACCTTTCCTCTGCCCATAGGCAGGTTCCATGGTTGATAAAAACCTAACTCTAAAAATCAACTCATGAAGCATGTCGGGCTACTGAGAGCAGAGCATTAAACCAAGCACAGACCCTTCTGAGAGGCCCTTTGACCATACAGGTCACACTCATGCCTGTGAAGTCAGCTGTGACCCTGGAGCTGCAGGGAACAGACCAGACGAAGGAAGCTGCCGTGTGCGTCTGTGGGAAGCAAGCTGGCATTGACGATTCAGCAAAAACATACAGGGTGAATTTCTAACGTAGAAGGTTCTGGATGGAGAACCAGAGCTAGGGCAAGAAGTCCCAAGCAAGCCTACAGAAGGGAGCCAGCAGCAACCCCAGCAGTCTGGAAAGAGGAGCTGGACACACTGGTGGGGGGAGGCTGGGCTTGGGGAAGGAAGGGTTCCAATTCCCCTATGAGAAGGAGAGGTTAGGCAGGGATGAAAGCTGGAATGACTCGACAGTCTGAACTCTGGGTCTCCAAGCACTCCAGGGACTTACAGAACAGTTCAAAAATCTCTAAACCATGGATGCTGGCTCAAAAAAAAATATTTTTTAAGCCTGTGGAAATCTAAATTAATAAATGTTTAATTTCATGCCTCTAGAATCTTGTTAATTGTCAACTTTGGTATTCATAAACATTTAATCACACTTAAGAAACAATCTGAGGGTTAGCTTTTCTCACTTTCAGAGAATTCCGACGTTTGCACAATGACAGCCAAGAAATCACTACCAATCAAAAATTAAATAAGCTTGAAACCAAATAATTTCAAAAGGAAAATTATAGGAGTCTTTCTGGTTATTTCAGGCTGAAAAGGTTCTTAATGTGGAACGTGGCAGCCTGTCAAAGTGGTGCAATGTGAAGTTAGACTTGAGAAGCACCGTTCTTCCGGGGCTTCTGCATATCCTAACAGGCCTGAGGGAATGGAAAAGGATCGAGGATCCAAGACACCGACTCCTCTCTCAGAACAGAGTCATCTCATGTGGCTTCATGAAGGTCAGGGAGGGCCCACTGTAGGGACAGGGTAGGGATGGGTGTGCCTTCCCAGGGATAGGGTGGGCTCTGGCTGCCACCACCACTCAGACCAGAGCTCCAATCCTGGAGCCTGGTGAAGAAAGGACCCCACATGAGAGGCGTGAGAATTCAGCTCCTGGACTGCAGACAAGAGGTGGGAGTTGCTCCGTGCCTTGACCCCCACCAGGCCAGGACCACACATGAACATGGACATCTGAGAAGCCCTGGGCAGTGGGTGGAACAGTGGCCTCCAAACGGAGGGCTCGAGTTCCAAACTCTGGTGCCTGTGAATGGAACCTGATTCCTTAAAAAGGTCTTTGCAGGGCCCGGCACAATAGCATAGTGGTTAAAGTCCTCGCCTTGCACGTGCCAGGATCCCATATAGTCCCCAGTTCTAATCCTAGTGACTCTGCTTCCCATCCAGCTCCCCGCATGTGACCTGGGAAAGCAGTGGAGGACGGCCCAAAGCTTTGGGACTCTGCACCCACTTTGGAGACCTGGAAGAGCTCCTGGCTCCTGGCTTCAGATCGGCACAGCACCAGTCATTGTGGTCACTTGGGGAGTGAATCATCGGACGGAAGATCTTCCTCTCTGTCTCTCCTCCTCTCTGTATATCTGACTTTCCAATAAAAATAAATAAATCTTTAAAAAAAAAAAAAAGGTCTTTGCAGATGTGATTAAAGATCCTGTGAGGAGATTATTGCAGTTACCCACATGTGTCCTAAACCCTAAGGTATATAATCCTTGTAAAAGAGGGAGGGAAAGAGGAGACGGTCACATGAAAATGGAAGCAGATTATCAGGGCGATGGAGCCAAGGAATGCTTGGAGTGACCTAAAGCTGCAGGAGACAGGAACGACTTCCCCCTATCTTGGGTACCCTTTGAGGAGGCACATGGCCCTGCTGACAGTCCATGTGGTTTCGGACTTCTGCGCTCCAGATCTGTGAGCGAATACATTTCTGCAGCATTAGGCCACCCAGTCGATGGCATTTTGCAGCATATTGCTACAGTAGTCCTAGGAGATGAATCCAGTCTCCGGCCATTTCCATCACTAGGAAGATGAGGTAACCCCCAGGGAAGGCTTTACTCTAATGAATTTTAGGACTTCTTTTGTAGCCTTGATTTCTTAAAAGATTTATCTATTTTTATTGGAAATCCAGGCTTACAGAGAGAAGGAGAGACAGAAAGAAAGATTTTTCAGCCACTGATTCACTCTCCAGGTGGCTGCAACAGCCAGAGCTAAGCTGATCTGAAGCCAGGAGCATCCTCTAGGTCTCCCACACAGGTGTAGGGTCCCAAGGCTTTGGGCCGTCCTTGACTGCTTTCCCAGGCCACAAGCAGGGAGCTGGACGGGAAGTGGAGCCCCCGGGGTACAAACTAGTGCCCATGTGGGATCCTGGCACCTGCAGGATGAGGACTCAGCCATTGACCGCCATGCCAGAACCTTTATCTTTGATTTTTAAGACACAGGGGGAAGGGCCCAGCTCGACAGCCTAGTAGCTAAACCCCTGCCTCACAGCCAGCATTCCACGTGGACATCAGTTCATAACTCAGCTGCACCACTTCCCATCTAGCTCCCTACTTGTGGCCTGGGAAAGCAGCAGAGGACGCCCCAAAGCCTTGAGACCCTGCACCCATGTGGGAGGCCCAGAAGAAACTCCTGGCTCCTGGCTTCAGATCCGTTTAGCTCTGGCCATTGCAGCCACTTGGGGAGTGAACCAGCAGACAGAAGATCTTTCTCTCTGTCTCTCTTCTCTGAAATCTGCCTTTCCAATAAAAATACATATTTAACAAAAAACTAGGGGGAAAACAAAGCAAAATGCTTACCCAAGAGACAGGGCACTCATTTGGCTTCATCTTTTGTGATTCTGTGCTGTTTGCAGGATTGGCTTGTAGCCTCCCTAAACTTCATGCACTGAGGTCGTAACCTGATGACCTGAGAATGTGGCTTTTGGGGAAATGAGGTTTCCCCTGGGGGTAATGCAGTGAAGACAAAAGTGGCCCTAATCCAGTACAACCAGTGTCCCGAGGAAGCAAGGAAATATGGGCACAGAGAAATGCATAGAATAAAGGCAACAGGAAAATACCTGGGAATCAAACAGCCCTCGTCCAGCCAAGGAGCAACCCTGGGCAGGTCCCTCTCTCACGGCCCTCAGACAAGTCACTTTGGTTTTGGACTTGGAATCACCAGAAGATATTAAGCTTCCATTGCTTATCTTAAAACAAACACCTATATCCCTAACGTCTTTCATGTCATCAGGCTCCACCCCCTACTTCCTTAGCAGCTGGATATTCCTCTGTTTTGATGATTACAAATCAACTGCTTACACAAAAAAAATTAACTCACTCCATTAAGGGAGTGGTGCAAGGATCAGGCTGGCCCTACGCAACCACGGCCACAAGATTCAGTGTTTAATTACCATCTCTAGAGTTAACAGCCTGACTCTAGACTCTTTTCTGAGATGCCTCGCGGGAGCTTCAGGCCTTGGTCAAAGTCATACCCGTCCTGTCCATAGACTCTACTTGGGTGGAGCTGCACTGGCCATCATAGCCTCTTCAGAAGAACAAACACATCAGCCTCCATCACTGACCAGTTCCAGAACAGCCCACAAATATCATAAACCAGAGAGACACTCAAGACATGACCTAATTCCAGAGTATTCAATCCCAATGAATACTACAAGACTCTTGCTCCACAGCCCTCCTGGGATTGAGGACTAAGCAACAGCTGCCCAACTCCTTGCTCTGTGCATTGCAAAACTAACTCTTACTTTCTTCCATCATCCAGGCTCAGTGATTGGCTTGCCACGTGTCAGGCAACAGACCCAGGTTTGGGAGAAGCTACCAGGTCTGGGGGTACTTTGTTTGTACAGCCCTGGTAAATGACTACGCTGCCGAAGGTCCCCATGGCTTTCCACCCTAGAGTTCAGTATTGACGAAGAATCTTTGAGAGTGTCTGGTCCAAGTCCCTCACTTCCCAGATGGGCACCTGCTGAGCTCGTATTACGAAACATGTTGGTGCAAGAGCCAGAGCAGGAACCCACATCTCCCCCTGGCCCCATTTCCCCCATGCTTCCCACACTTAGGAGCCCTTAATCCTCCCAGGCTGTCAGATTAGAGTCAGAGCTTGGCAGATCAACCATGAAAATGATTATTACAAGCGGGACGCTAGGGAAGGGAGTCAGACATCAAAGCTAATAAAATGCCTCCAGGACGTGCTAGGCATATCTGCTAACAACCAACCAAGATTTTCAGCCTGGGTTTCAGCATTCTGAAAGCAAGAGGTCGAAATACAATTGCTGTCTTCATGGTAAGGTTTCTATAGCTATAGTCATGTGCTCAACAACAATATTTTGATCAACGGTCAACCACACATACCATGGTGTGCCCATAAGATTACAGGACCAGACCTGTCGCGGTAGCCTAGTGGCTAAAGTCCTCGCCTTTCATGTGCCGGAATCCCACATGGGCACTGGTTCTAATCCCGGTGGCCCCACTTCCCATCCAGCTCCCTGCTTGTGGCCTGGGAAAGCAGTCAAGGACGGCCCAAAGCCATGGGACCCTGCACCTGTGTGGGAGACCTGGAAGCGGCTCCTGGCTCCTGATTAGCTCACCTCTGGCCATTGTGGTCACTTGGGGAGTGCCCTTGGATGGAAGATCTTCCTCTCTGTCTCTCCTCCTCTTTGTATATCTGACTTTCCAATAAAGATAATATAAATCTTAAAAAAAAAAAAAAAAATTACATGGGCCCGGCGGAGTGGCCTAGCAGCTAAAGTCCTCGCTTTGAACGCACCGGGATCCCATATGGGTGCCAGTTCTAATCCTGGCACCTCTGCTTCCCATCCAGCTCCCTGCTTGTGGCCTGGGAAAGCAGTTGAGGATGGCCCAAAGCTTTGGGACCCTGCACCCGCGTGGGAGACCTGGAGGAGGTTCCTGGTTCCCAGCTTCGGCTCAGCATAGCACCAGCCCGTTGCGCTCACTTGGGGAGTGAATCATCAGATGGAAGATCTTCCTCTCTGCCTCTCCTCCTCTCTGTATATCTGACTTTGTAATAAGAATAAAAAAATCTTTAAAAAAAAATTACATGACCAAGTCATGCAAGTACCTCTAAGATATTTTTGCACAATGACAAAATTACCTAAGGTTGCAGTTCTCAGCACGTGTCCCCATCATTAAACCATACATGACTGCATTTTTTAAATGTAGAATTGAGACTTTTTAAAAAAATATTTATTTTTATTTGAAAGGCAGAGTAACAGAGAAGAGGAGAGTCAGAGAGAGAGAAAGAAAGATCTTCCATTTACTGGTTCATTCTTCAAATGGCCGTAACAGCCAGAAGTTGGCCAGTCCAAAGCCAGGAGCATGGAGCATGCTTCAGGTCTCCCACGTGGGTGTAGGGGCCTAAGGACTTGAGCCAACCTCCTCTGCTTTCCCAGGCCATAATCAGGGAGCTTCATCAGAAATGGAGAAGCCAGGCCACAAATCGGTGCCAATATGGGATGCCAGTGCTAAAGACAGAGGGTTAACCCCCTGTGCCACAGCATCAGCCCCAGAACTGAAACTTTACACAGTCACGTTGGCTTTGCACCTGATGCCACAATCACCTGTGAGAACTTAGAGTCCTGCTCCCTCTGTGGGAAACCTCAACAGAAGCCTGCAGCAGATAATAACACCCAGCAAACCCTGCCCGTAGAAGGCACTTCAAAGCACCAACTGTCTCATTAAAGAGAATGATGGCATCCTGCAAGTTGCTCTGTGCTCTCTGCTCCCACTAAGGGAGCTGACCCCGCAATAGGAGTTCTTAGGAACCCAGTTAATAAGACAATTCCAATTACAGGGAGGAGGATAGGAGCTGGATTACCCTAATGTTCAACAACAGAAGAGAAGTCACATAGATTACGGAGCACAAATGGAGTGGATTTTGCTATGCAGCTGGTCCAAATGGCAAACACTGAGGCCGCATGGGAAATAGTTACATCAGGTTTAAAAAGAAACACACACGGGCCCGGCGGCGTGGCCTAGCGGCTAAAGTCCTCGCCTTGAAAGCCCCGGGATCCCATATGGGCGCCGGTTCTAATCCCGGCAGCTCCTCTTCCCATCCAGCTCCCTGCTTGTGGCCTGGGAAAGCAGTCGAGGACAGCCCAATGCATTGGGACCCTGCACCAGCGTGGGAGACCCGGAAGAGGTTCCAGGTTCCCGGCATCGGATCGGGCTCACTTGCTGTAATAAAATGAATAAATCTTTAAAAAGAAAAAAGAAATGGCAATGTTGTGTGTGTTTCTTTTTTTTTTTTTTAAAGATTTATTCATTTTATTACAGCCAGATATACAGAGAGGAGGAGAGACAGAGAGGAAGATCTTCCATCCGATGATTCACTCCCCAAGTGAGCCGCAGCGGGCCGATGCTGTGCCGATCCGATGCCGGGAACCTGGAACACTCTTCCGGGTCTCCCACGCGGGTGCTGGGTCCCAAAGCATTGGACCATCCTCGACTGCTTTCCCAGGCCACAAGCAGGGAGCTGGATGGGAAGTGGAGCTGCCGGGATTAGAACCGGCGCCCATATGGGATCCTGGGGCTTCAAGGCAAGGACTTTTGCTGCTAGGCCACATTGCCAGGCCCAACATTGCCATTTCTTATCACAGTGATTTAAAAAGCATGCAAGTCACAAAAAACTGGAAGGGAATTCATCTCAACTGAAGTAGCTGGGGCACTTGGTGAAGCGGAAGCAGGGTGTTTTCATTCCTTCCTGTAATGTTATGTTTCTCTTATAATATAACAACACTTTCATAATGTATTAAAAAAAAAGTTTGACTATAGGAAACAAGGCTCACTAAACCTAAACAATTACTCAATCAAGAAACCAAGACTCTCAGGCAATAAACCAGATGCTCTGTGCTTCTCTGCAAAGCCACCTGAGTGTTGGAAACACCAGCCCTGGGGAGAGCCACGCTCCCCAGAAAACTCCCACAAGTCGCTGTCATCCATCATGTCCCGGGAATTTTCTTCACCTCATTAGCTCTTCCACAGGCCAGCTGTACAATGAGATGGTCTTCACGCGATGAGAAGTAAGACCCAAGGCAGGCCGCTGCCTGCCTGCACGCCTTCCCCTCCTGGCTCCCACCGTCGCGGGAGCCTCTGGGGCCGGCCTCTCACCCGGCGGGGCAGGTCTCACCCCTCGTAGTTTCGTGAACAGATGGCCAATGGGGCCCTGACGCAAGCAGAACATCTGAGCCTGGAACAAACAGCCGCTATCCACCGCAGACTTCACTCCGCTGGCCGTCCCAGATGCTCCCAAGCCACTTCCAGGGAACCACAAGTCCGGGACCAAGTGTCTAGGGCTGAGGCCACTTTTGTGCTCCCTCTGGCCCCAGAAAGTTACAAAAGGTGAGGCTTTCTGTAGGGTCCCTGCACCTCCCCAGAGCTGCCAAACCGGAGCCACCATGCAGTTGGACCTTCAAACATTGTCTCCTGAAGGTCTGCTTCTGGGGTTGAAAAAAGGTCAGTCTGGTTTCTTCCAGAACCTTCCATAGCCACAGTAGGGAAACACCCTCCAGAGGCCCATGTGATGCCAAAATTCCCTCTGTATGAATCTATTATTTAAGATTTAATTGAAATGAATCTTTTATATGAAAGGCAGAGTGACAAAGAGAGAAGCAGGGACAGAAAAGAGAGAGAGAGAAAGAGATCTTTCATTTGATGAATCACTTTCACAACAACCAGGGCTGGGCCAGGCTAACGTCAAGGGTCGAAAACTCCCTCTGGTCTCCCACCTGGGTGGCCGGGACCCCAGCACTTGGGCCAAATTCTGCTGCCTTCCCAGGTGCATTAGCAGGCATAGCAGCCAGGACTCGAATCAGCACTCCAACACAGGGTGCCAGCATCGCAGGCAGCAGTGTAACACACTGCACCACAATGCCAGCACCTACATGTTCAGATATACAGAGAGGAGAGACAGAAAGCTCTTCCACCCACTGGTTCACTCCCCAAGTGGCCGCAACGGCCAGAGCTAAGCCAATCTGAAGACAGGAACCAGGAACTTCTTCCAGGTCTCCCATGCGGGTGCAGGATCCCAAGGATTTGGACCATACTCTGCTACTTTCCCAGGCCACAGCAGGGAGTTGGATAGGAAGTGGAGCAGTCGGGACACGAATCGCCACCCATATGGGATCCTGGCACGTGCAAGGAAAGGACTTTAGCCACTAGGCTACTGTGCCAGGCCCCTACGTGTTCACCTTGACGAGCATTCACTATCATGTTAGCAGCTATATGCTAATAAGCAGTCACCTATTATTATTTCTGTATCCTTATTTTCCCTCCCCCCCCAAAATGTAGGTTTTTTGAAAGAACCATGTGAAGCTAAGAAGTCCTTTTGTGTTTTTTATTCATCAAAAGCACACTTCAGGGCTACCAAGCACAGCCTCACACTAGGCTGGAATATCAGGGCTACAGAACACACAGGCTATTGCTTCAGCCAAAAGCAGAGAGACCAGGCGTTAATTTGCCTTTGTCTCGACTGCCTTTTGGAAATACTCATCAATGATCAACACTGTACTAGGCATTCCTTTTAAGCTCAGGAATCCCAGATCGGCAATCAGTGCTGCCGGGGGTAAAGAAAAAATGAAACACACACCCTGTCGCTTCAAGATAGGAGGAAGACAATAACATAAGTGCAGGCATGCAGAAGAGCTAAGTACTCAAGCAGTACCCAACCCTCACCAATCGCTCTTCCAACACCTACACCCATTAGGGCTTCCAGCCCCGAAGGGAGCTAACAACCAACGCGTGCTAGCAAACAGAGAAGATACTTCACACATATTTGTCAAATAAATGAACAGTGACCCATTTTGTGTAAAACAATGCATTTTTTTACAGTGTATACTTCCGGGCAAGATCTGTAGTACATGATCTTACAGCAATCCCCAGCCCAAAAATGAATCCAAGAAGTAAGTGCAACTGCTTGTCCAAGAGGCTGCTGAAGGGGAGTGTGCCAGGGACACACCCAACAGGCTCTCCTCCCCTTCAGGCACACACATGACCTGCTCTGAAGGAGCCCTGGTGGGCAGGGGAGAGGGGTGGTTCCACAAGGCTAGAAGGGATGCCACCTGGTCAAAGGCAGGCAGTCCCAGGATGCGCCCAGCAAGGCTGGAGCAGGGAACAGGCGATGCTAAAGGCAGACTCCTCTGCCTAGGACAGGAAGGATGTGAGGAGGCAGAAGGGAGCAGGTGTTCTGCACAGGGAGGCCAGGGTAAGCAAAGACACACAGGCAAAAAGGACCCAGGAGCCTCTGGCCAGCTGAGCAGGAATTGGCCAAGCCATCGTGGATGGGACTTCCAGACCATTTGCTTTCTGGTTCTGCTCTAACTCATCTGCACAGCCACATTAACAGGGACCCTACACACCCTTGAGCACCACAGCCCTTAATTAACACAAACCATTTACCTTTTTGTGGCCAGTATTGTGGCATAGCAGGTAAAGCCACTGCCTGCAATGCTGGCATTCCATACATGCACTGGTTTGCGTCCTAGCTGCTCTACCTCTGATCCAGCTCCCTGCTAACAACCTGGAAAGGGCAGCAGAGGATGGTCCAAAGTCCTGGGACCACCCTCCCCCACCCCCATTTCCTCTTATATCCTCCAACCGCCCCCCCCAACACACACACGTGAGAGACCCAGAAGAAGCTCCAGGCTCCTGGCTTCAGATTGGCTCAGCTTTGATTGTTGCAGCCATTTGGGGAATGAACCAGCAGAAGGGGGAATCTGTGTGTGTGTGATGTGTGTGCATGTCTCCTTGTCTCTCTATAACTCTGTCTTTCAAATAAAGATAAAATAAGAAATCTTCAAAAATAAACAAAAGCCTAGCCCTACTGTCCCAGAGGATGCTCATAGCCTGATGGTGTGGGCAGCCACCTCTGTTTACACAGGATTAAGGGATTTCCAGAGATGTAGGATTGTCAGTTTTCATTGAGACAATCCTAAGCACACCAGGGCAAGATGGTCGCTGGCTACAGAGCTTTGCAGAGGGTTTCCCCAGTTGTCCACATCAGAAGTAACAGTGAGGGTCCTAAGCATGGTCCCTCCGTGAGCTTAGGAACATCAATGGTCAGGTTCACACCTTGCTACCCAATGTATGGTCTGTCATCTGCAGCCTGTGAAACAATCCTAGGCCGTTCCCTAACCTGACGGAACCAAACTACAGCCAGACCCGCAGACATTCCACGCAGTCACGTGGCAGGGCAGGAAAGGGCCTAGGGTTGTCCCTAAAGCAATCTGGGTGGTGTGCACCTGCTGTGTCTACCATTGCTTCACCATCGGGGGAACTGCTCCAAAGTGGTACCAGTGAATGCCAATGTCTTTTCTTTTTTTTTTTTTTCTTTGAAACACCATTTTTTTTTTATTATTAATTTCATTGCATAATGTGACACATTTGTTTTTATGCACTGGAATTCCCCTCGCCCCTCCCCAAACCCTCCCCCCACCCCATGCCAATGTCTTTTCAAGATATATTTATTTATTTGAAAGTCAGAATTACAGAGAGGTGGGGGAGAGACAGAGAGCCAATCTTCAACTACTGCCTCGCTCCCAGGTGGCAGCAACATAGCCAGGACTGAGCCAGGTCAGGGGCAGGAGCCAGGAGCTTCATCTAAGTCATGCACAAGGCTGCAGGGGCCTAAGCACTTGGGCCATTTCCCACAGCTTTTCCAGGATCAGTAACAGGAAGCTGGATCAGATGTGGGAACAGCTGGGACACAAGCAGACACCCACAGGCCAGCTATGCCACAATGCTGGTCTAAAATACTAGCTTTTTTTGTAGTGGTCACAGCATCAGAGTGTAAGAAAACTGCGTGGATGCTGTCCAAAGAGTCTCTTGAGCTCCTCTCTTTTCTTCTGAAGACTTCAAGAAAGAGAGCCCTGAACAAGGCATGGAATTCAGCAGCGGGAGAATTAGGCCAGGATTTCCCAGCCACAGCACAGCTGAGGCTTTGGGTTGTGCCATGCCTGTTTGAAGCCTTGGCATCCCTGGCCTCCACCCACTAAATGGGGATGTCTCCAGACACTGCAAGTGTCTCCAATAGGCAGAGCAGCTGCCGGGCAAGAGCCAGAGGCCTAGATGAACTAGAGACACACTCGAGGAGGAAGAACTAAAAGAAGACGTGAAATAAATAAATAAATAAATAAATAAATAAAAATAAAAATGAGGATATGGATTAAAAAAAAAAAAAAGAAGACGTGAGGGAGTGCCTGCCTGCCTGCTAGCCTGCCTGCCTGCCTGCCTGCCTGCCGGGCAGTTCATTAAAGTCCTCAAAATTGGGCCACGCTGATCCCGCAGGCTCCTGGAGGGAACCAGGGCCCACCCCTTGTCCAGGGGGAAGCTTTCTGTCCATGACACTAATGAAGACAAGCAGCCCCAGCTGCCAGCAGGGCTAGCTGTCTGCCCCCTCCACTTAAAACTGCTCTTCTTCATTTAACCCACAGCGTGCCAGGAAGGCCTTGGTCTGTTTATTAGTGCACCATACTGAACAATTCTAGGGGCTTGCTAACAGCCTTGTGTGTAAAGGGGAGAGGGGGAAAAGGGGTAGTTAGAATCACCAAGGCAAACCATCTGGCTCAGTCCCCTGCTGTGGTCCCATTAGGCAGAAGGCCAGCCCAGCCATGGTCACTTGCAACTCCTGTCCCTGCAGCAGCCAGGTGCTATCTACAGAGTGGCTGGCTCGTTCCTCTGCCTCCAGGCTGGCCTGGGTCCCTCCCTGCAGACATGCAGAAAGGGATATGTACTATATTCTGGCAAGTCTTTGCTTCTAAAGCATTTAAATATTTGAGAATCAGAGAGAGAGAGAGAGAGAGAGAGAGAGAGAGAGAGAGAGGATACACAGACATCCACTGGGTCGTTCCCCAAATACCTGCAAGGGCCTGGGATGAGCCAGGGCCAAAGCCTGAAATTTAGCAACTCAGTTCAGGTCTCTCACACTGGTGGCAGGAGCCCAGTTACCTTGAGTCATCAATAATGTCTTTCAGGAGGTGGCACAGGTACTAGGGCCTGATATCAAACCCAGGTGCCACACCCCAACTGGCTTCTTAACTGGTAAGCTGAATGCTCATCCCCAGTTGTGTCTGTGCTGAGACACTCTCCTCTCTCTCCCCGACCCTCCATTTAGCATCCCAGAGGTCCATCTTACAGCGATATCCCAATTGCCATCAGCCAATCGATATCAGGTGGATGGCAGCCATTCCGGCCAAGATGTGCTCCAACACCAGAACCTTCAGTGTGGCTTGGATGGTCTGATAGAAAATCCAGGAGAGGTAGAGGGGTACCACGACCCAAAAGACAGTGAAGCCCACAGGGTCTGGGCAAGGAGATGAGGAACCGGTCAGTTCTCCATCCGTGCTCCTCAGAATGGGGTCCCTGTACCCGCAACATCAGCAACTGATGAGAGATTACACGAAATGAAGACTGTTCGGGTCCCGCCCCAATCTGACTGGATCAGTGTCTCCAGTGTCCCCAGTGCGCTGTTCTGATGCACGTCCAGCTGAGAAGCACTGCCTTCCAACATATCTTGTTTATGTCGCTAGACTCGCCTTCCATCAGGAGATGAGCACCACAGCTTTCAGTCCTTACGAGGACTCTGCAGAAATGCTACTTTGCCAGTATTCCACACTAGGCCTCTATTGTACTAGGAGTTGGGGAGGAAATAATATCTCAAGTACTCTGGCTTGAAAAGTGGTTTGAGAAGGATTAGCTTTGGGGACAGCATGATGGTTTAGCTGGTTAATCTCCACCCACAAGCACCAGCATCCCAGATGGGTGCCAGTTCATGTCCCGACTGCTCCACTTCCCATCCTGCTCCCTGCATGTGGCCTGGGAAAGCAGCAGAAGATGACCCAAAGCCTTAGGACCCTGCACACACATGGGAGACTTCGAAGAAGCTCCTGGCTCCTGGCTTCTAGCTCCGATCTGCTAGCTCAGACCATTGCAGCCATTTGGGAAGTGAACCAGTGGATGGAAGACCTTTCTCTCTCTCTCTGTTTCTCCTTCTCTCTATAAATCTGTCTTCCCAATAAAAAAAAATTTTAATAAAAAATAAGCATCAGATTCACCTATGAAGAATTCCCATTCCAATTAATTCATATTTTCTTTATATCAATGCAAATATGTGTAGTTTCCTTTATGTGCATGCATAAGACAAAACTAAGTCTAAAAAAGTTTTTTATTCAGTAAAAAGTCAACTCTCTAAGTCTTAGTAAGGATTGTAGTTTGGGGCCATCTCTTTTTTTTTCTTTTTCTCTCTGGGTGGCTTCCTGTGTCCTGCCCCGTGATCTCTTCCGCCTGTGTTCCCACACCTGCAGACAGGCCTCCAAGGCCATGGGCCAGCCCAACCTTTTTTTTCTTTGCAAAGTATGCAGCTTCTGTTGTTTTGTTACAGCAACAGAGAACAGACTCCTACAGTGATCCTACAGGAGCCGACAAGAGGCTGGAGTGAGTGCTTTACATCCTGGCAGACGTGACTGAAGCCGACGTAGATATATCACACAAATTGGTCCAGACCATCTGCCATGCGGTCTACACTAGCAGCACACTCTAGGACTGGCAGTAGTACATTCAGCAAAGTCTTTCCTACCTGGAAAGGCAAACTTCCCTGGCCTTTTGCTATCATTTCCCTTCCTTGTGTTCTTCCAAAACCATGCCCAGTGAATTCAAAATTCCATCTATCTGTTTTGGACCTCTGACCCATCTGGGACCATTACTGTTACCAAGGCCAGTCAGAACAAGATATGGTCCTCAGTGATTTCTGGAAATGACTTAATCCTCAACCTCCTAGTTTCCGCAAAGAAGCCTGCATTTGACAAGTAGAGATTTGTGCCATGAGATTTATACCTGCTGCCACCCAAACCTGTTGCTAACCCTACCACCCCAAATCCAGAGCTGAAGGGCAACAAAATAGCCAGTTGCAACCAGAAGGCCAGGCTCTGCTGACCAGCCAAGGAGGGGTCAGAGAAGGTCGCCACTGCCATTGAGCAGGGCCAAAGCCACTTCATGATGATTTTTCAGCTGGGTACAGTGACCTTTCATTCCATGTTTATTTGGAAATGACCTTTAAGCAGCAATCAGCAAAAAAAAAAAAAAAAGAAGAAATGTTTCAAAGGAATAAATTAGATAATGCAGATGTTCCCCAGTGGTAAGTTAGGCTCAAGCAATACAGCAGAAAATAAAAGCAGCTTTGCCCTGGACAGCCCACAGCTGGTGTGTCCATTAGACTAATAAGTGAGCAGAGAGTTCTTGCAACCTCCGCCAGCCAGCCAGCCAGTTGAGCACCCGAAGCCAGGGTGACCTGGGCAGGAAACATGATTATTTTCAGAATTCAATCCAAAGTATTGCTTGGTATTTCATCTTGATTCCCTCTGTGGCAGAGGTTAACTGCGTTATCTGGGTACCCCCCCCCACCAGGTGATCTTCTTGGGGAGAAGATCACCAAGGCCTGGGACAGAGGGCAGCTTGCTCCATCCTAGCCTTATTCTTGTAGGTGGCATTGCTCCTATGGACATGAATTCACTGACTCCCTGTGGAGTGTCTACCCCACCCTGGATGGTCTGCTAATGCAAGAGGGCCTAAAAGCTATAAAATTTCTCTGGCTCCCTTTATCTCTGTCAAATTAAAAGTTGGGGGGAAAACCCACCGAAGAAAATTCATCCTTTCAAGGTCAAAGTCAAGCAGACAATCATGCTCTAGGATGCAATCCACCTTGGCCACGTTTCCTTTTTGTGTGTCTTCTATCTGCATGCCCTGCTCTTCGTTCGTTCCTCTCTCTTGCTTGGTTGTAATTCTACCCACGATGGTGCTCCCAACAGGTACCGAAAGACAGTTCTCAGAGCCTAACAACTCACTCACCCCGAAATAGCACCATGCCAAAAAGAGGCCTCAGAACCCAGGGCCTCAGCCTCCTCCATCCCCTGCTCAGGAAAGCCTATGGTGTTCTAGGTCTCATTCCCAAAGCAAATGCCCACTTCCTGCCTAGGGGATCCCCTGGAAGAGATCCACCAAGGAACTGTGAGCTTTTCTCCTAGGAAGATTTTCCACAACCCCCCTCTATGGATCCATAACATTTACCACTTCTGCCAGGACATTGGCTGCCTCTCCAAAGGCTTCCAAGCGGCAGGTGTCTGAGCTCAAGCCCCACCCCCAAGGCTCTTCTGGAGCCTATAGCCTGCTCCCTGAAGACCAACCCTCAGGAGACTACTACCAGAGGATCTAAGGCCGTAATTGGGGTACAGGCAGCTGGGGAGACACAAGGTGCCCCTAGAGCATCAGAATGGCTCCCTGGATGGATTTGTCTCTCTTTAGGGATAGGAGCAATGTGAGTGTAGGAATTTTGGCCCATCCTTACTGATTCCAGGTCCCAAGCTGGCCAGGCTGGACAAGGCACAGAAGTGAAACTACAATCCAAGTAGCAGAAGGAGGGCTGCTGGAAAGTCCCAGCACCAGCTGGGGTTCTCCATCCCCATCAGCTCACTGCGACCCTTCACATGGCCTCTGCAGCTTCTACTGCAATGCAGCCCAAGAGGTCAAGCTCTGTGTTGCAGAAGTCTGTGATCATATCATCCCAAAAAAAGTTACCAATGGGGACTCTGGTGCCTAAAATGTTCCCAGCAGCACTGTTTGCAAGAGGCAAAAGGTAGAAGCCACCCAGAAGTCTGCCAGCTGACGAATGGAGGGACACAGTGGGACCCATGCACATAATAGAACATCACTCTCTCAGGACTGAAGCCCTGAAGCGGCTCTAAGGGGTGGGGTGGGAGTAGGCGGGGGGGGGGGGGTGGGTAAACCTCACACACATTCTGCTCAAAGTCCTACCAGCCAAATATAAAGGGCAGCAGATTGTATGACTCCGTTTACATGAATCAGCCAGAATAGATCCCACTATAGACCATGAACACAGCCTAGTGGCTGCAGGTGCTGGAAGGAGCAACAACAATAACTGATTAAGGGCTAGGGGGTTTTCTTTCAGGGTAATAAAAATGCTTTGAAATTAGCAACCCAACATTGTGAATATGCTAAATGTCACTGCCCGGTTGGCTCACCATGGTGAGTTGTATTCTGGGACTTTCTGCTCCATGTGAAGGCTTATGACAGTAAGCTCCCTGTGTGGGTTCCCGCAGACTTGTATGATCTGGGGAAGACTGGGAGGGGGGCAGGCCCTCCATCTCCAACCTGGAATCCCAGATGCCTCTTTCTAAAATAAACACAGCCACAGCTGAAAGGTACTCTTTTCTGGCTTCTCTCGGGACATGCTCTGTCATCTGTTTTTGACTCTTGACTCCTGAGAGCAACACACTGGTCCCCTGAGGCACCCCACTTACCCCACTCACTGGGTGAATGAATGAATGAGATCATACAGCATATCCTGTTTACATCGCTTCTGTCTTTAAAAAGAAGTGTTGTAAGCATGTTGGTGCGAATGTAAAACGCTGTGGCTGGTATGAAAAACAGAAGGTTCTCAAGAAAATTAGCAACAAAATGGCCATATGATTCAGTAATCCCACTTCAAGGTACACAAGGGTACTTCAAATAGCTTGTGGAAAATAAAAAAGATTAATTTGCTTTGGTACAAAACAAATTGAAATCCATGCACTTTTTTTTTTCATAAAATACATGTTCGGTGCACTGTTTGGAGACTTCACAAACACCAAAACCTGAAAATCAGATCTTGAGGCGATACCTGCACACCCCAAGCACTGTAGAATTGTTCCAGAAGCAATGGAAATGTGCACTCGTGGGTAACAAGGTAACTAGGTAAAGACGAGGTGGTGGATACACACCATCGAAAAGCAAGGAACCCGGTCGCCTGCTGCATCCCAAGCCAGCCACAGAAGAGCAAACGCCACATGATTCTGCCCCACCCCCCGGGGGGGTGGTATCTGAAGTGATCAGATTCATAGGAACAGGAAAGCAGAACTGAGACTGCCAAGGGCTGGGCCAGGGTAAGGCAAGGCCAGCTGTGGAGTAGAGAGCTTCAGCTTGCAAGGGGAGAAGTCCCAGAGCTCTGTTGCCCACAAGACGCCCAGAGCAGACAGCAAAAATGGTGATGGGAGAGGGAAATTTAACATTCTCTGCCACAGTTTCACGAAGCTACAGATACATGGCCAGACACAAGTATCATTATGTCTGTCATTTTTTCACAAGCAGGCAGTGAGAAAGCAGCTGTAGCCGCAGGAACCCTGTTGCCAGGTTTCGAGAGGGCACCCTGCTGGTGGGTGAGGCCTTGGCCAGCCGAGGCTGGAGGAGTGCCAGCTCCAGCTCTGGTCTCCAGGAACCCATCAGCACAGATTGGAAACGCACTCCACGGCTGCATGGAGGTGCAGTGGGACCATCGCTACAGGCTTAGGGAACAAGAGTTATTAATGAGGAAAGTCAGCTCAGGCACTCTTCTGCCAAGCCTGGGGGTGTGCAATACTCAGTCCAGAAAATGCCAAGGTAATTTACAAAGTGGGTCTTTGTCAGAAGGCTGCGGGGTTCCCTGGAGGGAATGGGCGGGGGCCACAGGGGACATGCAAGGCTGCCTGGTTTGAACTGTCAGGTAAGGGAGAAACCTTGGTGTCACTTGGGTGTCATGCTGGTGAAACAGCTGGCAAATGACAGCCATGGTTACCATATATTTTTACAAATAAAGTTTTATTAGAATGCAGCCGTAGTCATTGGTTAGGTATTGTCTGTAACTGCTTTTTGCTACGAAGAGGAGGGAGCTACAACAGAGCCTGTACGACCTGCAAAGCTGGTAATATTTACTCTCTGGCCATTAATAGGAAAACTTTGCCAGTCCTGGCTCAAAGGAGAGAAAAAGAGCATCACACTTCACTCCCTAGCCCAAGGGTCCACGGTCCCTGCTCCCATTGGTTTCTTCCCGCTGTGAGTGCTCCATCTCCCTCTACGTCCCCCTGCTGAGTCACCTGCTTCACTGGGTGTGGCAGGGGCTCATGTGAGGCTGCCACTCGCCCAGGGCACTCCCAAGCCTGCAAGTCGAAGATGGGGTGACAGAGGTGACCAAGGAAGCCCATCTAAGGGATGGCTGTGCTACCCTGCCCACAGGCTGGGTCATTGGGGAAAGGCAAAGAAACGAGTGGTCTCTCTGGCCTTCACTTAGAGACCACTTTGAAGAGCCAACAAAAATTGTGGATATTCTCTCCGAAAAAAAAATGGTAAACTAGTGCTTGTTTCTTGGTATTCACAGGTGATGGGTTCCAGGACCCGGTACAGAGAGCAAAACCTGGGCATGTTCAAGTCCTTTAGAAAAGGGAACAGTGCTGACACATAACCTGTGGACACACATCCTCTCATTCATTTATTTATTTTTTCTTGAAAGTCAAGGTTCACGGAGAGAGAAGAAAAAACAGAAAATGAGAGAGAGCTTTTACATCCCAAACTACAACATTGATCGGGGCTGGGCCAGGCCAAATCCAGGAGCCTGGAGCTTCTTCCAGCTCTCCCACACTGGTACAAGGGCCCAGATACTTGGGGAACTGGAAGAGTTGCAAACGTATCAAACGTGGACAGATTCTTATTCCTCTGCCAAGACTCCAACTAGATGAAGCAGAATAAATGATAGTGTAAATCATCTAGAAATGATTTAAAGTAAATGAGAGGGGACAGAGCTGTGGTGTATCAAATAAAGCCACCTGCAACGCGGGCATCTCACACGTGGCTGCTCCACTTCCAATCCAGATCCCTGCTGATGCATCTGAGAAAACAGCAGAAGATGACCCAAGTGCTGGGATTCCCTGCTACACGTGGGAGACCCAAATGGAGCTCCCGGCTCCTGGCTTTGGTCTGGCTAACTTTGAGGGGTAACTAGCACACAGATCTCTCCCTCTCTCTCTCTCTCACTCTTTCAGATAGACAGATCAATCTCGAAGAGAAACAAATTCAAGTGGCATTCCAAAGCTGCCAACAAGAAAGCGCCAGCTAAGTCACCTTAAAGTTCTAAAGAACAGGGGAAGGTATAAGTAACCACCTTTTCTTCTTAATGGCCGGAAGGGAAGTATAGAAACAGTGATACTCTTCAACATACCATGGGGTTACATGCTCGAAGCCCATAGAGAGTTGAAAAGACCTCAGATCTAATGTGCTTACTACACCGACTGCACCGAGCACCCCATTTGAGCAGCATGAGATCTGGTGGAGTCAGGTGCTGCCCTGTGGGCGCTGTGGCTGCTGCCAAGGCCCAGCTTCTCCAGCCAGGATTAGCCCATATGCCTTGCAGGCCCCGGGGTGGGGGGGAAAGATCAAAACCCAAAGCATGCTTCCTAGTGAGTGTGTATTGCTTTCAGACCGCTGTATGTGTAGGATCACCTGTCTAGCCTCCAGCCAGAGTGGTTTCTGAGGCTTTCTGGAGAGGTGAGCACGCGGGTTGGACTGAAGGTAAGCAGGACATGTCCAGTGGCCACTCAAGATGGTCAGCATCCAGCTACTCCATCGCAGGGGCCAGAGCTGCCCTGCTCGCAACCGCAGCCTTTCCGCACCCTAAGCTATGTAAGATGAGCAAGCATGTCACCTGTTCTGCTATCACCTGAGTCCCAACCTTTTCCATTAAGTCCTCAAACAATACATAGTGTAATTCTGTTCTGACTCCTAGAACGGGTCCTAGCACATAGCAAGCTCTCAGGGAGTAACTGATTATTTATTTACTGACTACAATTTTTTTTAAGATTTTTTTTTATTGGAAAGTCAGATATACAGAGAGGAGGAGAGACAGAGAGGAAGATCTTCCATCTGCTGATCCACTCCCCAAGTGGCTGCAATGGCTGGATCTGTGCCAATCTGAAGCCAGGAGCCAGGAGTCTCTTCCAGGTCTCCAGGTGCAGGGTCCCAAAGCACTGGTCCATCCTCCACCACTTTCCCAGGCCACAGGCAGGGAGCTGGATGGGAAGTGGGGCTGCTGGGATTAGAACCGACATCCATATGGGATCCTGGTGCATGAAAGGCAAGGACTTTAACTGCTAGGCCACCACGCTGAGCCCGACTACAATTTCTGACATATGGTTGATGGTCTCCCCATCTTACAGATGGGGGAATGGTATAGAGTTGCTAGATTTAGCAAACTTTCAAAAGTACAACAGCTAGTTAAATTTCAATGTCAAATCACAATATTTTATTACAGGCAGGAACCAAATACTCAGACGCTGGATGTCCTGTATTTTATGCAGCAAACTTAGAAGCCTTTCCAATAAAAAATACATATATATATATCAGGAAGGAGGAAAGGAAGAAAGGAAGGGAGGGAGGGAGGGAGGGAAAGACGCCTGTTGCATATCTAAATGCCTCCATGCATTCCTTTATGAAACTCACAAAGCCTTCCCTAAGGACCTGCCAGTGGTGTGACACTTCAAGGAAGGAGAGGAAGGCTGGCAATGAATGCCATCTTTCAGATGTCCCCAGAAACACTGAGACTTTATTGTGTTTCAAGGCTAACCTAGAAGTTATTGATAACATACTCTCGGACTAATGGGCTAGCACTGCGGCCACATGGAAAATCTAAGGGCTTCATCACCAAATTCCTGCTATTATGTAAATTCAACGGCCCCTGGCATCTGGGAAATGGCTGAGTATGAGATTCATTATAACTAATGTTTTCTTCTGAACTTTCATGATCTTTGGAAATTTCAATTTTTGACCCAATTTATTAGCAAAAAGAAGTAAAATCCTTCCAGAATACTTTTCAATACTTTTTAAATTACTTCCATAATAATTTAAGCTTAAAATCACTCATGCAAATATCTTGTATTATTAATCATACAGATATCTGGTATTATTTTTGAGAGCTTGAACCTCTGAAAAAAAAAAACCAAAAACCTCTCCTAATCCTGAATCCATTTGCTGAGCCTACTGTTGTTTTATTGTATAAAGACATGGTTGGATTAAAGGTATACATAACTCATATATGGAAATACATGAAAGCAGGGAAGCATGCATCTGAATTTTTGATTTGCTAAAAACTCTCTCTGACTGATTGAAATGTAAATAAAATTTATCAGACAGCGATTGAGTGGCATGTAGAATCCTTGGAAGGGACAGAGCAATTAGACACAAGGGTAAACAGTCAGCTACAATCCCATGACTGCCCTGGGAACAGAGGTTGTATAACACACAAGTTGCCCCTGCTCCAGGCTCCACCACAGCACCCAGGCCCTGGAGGCAATAAACCATTGCCACGCACCTCTAGAAGCTGCCCACCATTGTCCCCCTGCTCCCGTTCACAAGGCTTCACCCTGGCTTCTTCCTGACACCCGTTTCTCACGCCAAGTCATCCAACCTCAGGCACAGGTACATGTGCCCAGCAGTCCCCAGCTCAGGGCATTCACGCCCCAGCTGCAAAACAGGCTGGGGAATCCAAAGCCTGATTGTTGACCAAGAGGGCTGGGTCCCATAGGGTGGGTGAACCTCCAAGGGAAGTATATGGGACACACACAGGATCCCCAGACACAGGCCAGTGCCACCCGCCCCATGCATTTTGCTTGGATGCCATTTTGGTAGAGTGACCAGCTCATGCCAATTACTGCCCCCATTGTTTCCCAGGGATTGACTGACACCTGAAATGACTTCTTAACACCTTGTTTTGGCTACAACTCACTTTTTTTTTCTACTTTGTGATTTTTACTTTCTGGTATGTCTGCCATCTCTTACTTCCCATTCCAGATACAGAACACCAAAACAACCTTAATGTCCACTGATTTGTGACCGCAAATCACAGTAGGTTACAAATTAGTATGTACACCAAGCATAAAACATAAATACTGGCTTGGCTATGATAGCAACTCTGCAAATTTTAAAAATTGATAAAGCATAGTCCAAGCAGCAAAGCAGGAGTAACTGGAAAAAAAAGGCTGGAATATGCCTAAGTTCCTTACACCACCAAAAAAATCAGATTCTTCTATCTTTATTCTCTCCCTATTTTCACCAATGCTGTGCATTTTTTTCCTATTGTAAAGAGCCATGTATGTGGGTACAAATCATCCAGTGTAGATGAGATGAATATTAATGTGTCCATAGTCTCACCAACCATTTGCACTTGGGCTGTGGCCTTGTGTTGACGCCATGCTTAAACGGCCTGAGCTGAAACCCACAGGACTTTTCAGGTTAATCCCTTGACCTGACTTCCCTCAGTTTCCCCATCTGCTTTTTTAAAAACTGTATATTTTATTTTTATTTGAAAGAGTTACAGAGAGAAGGAGAGACAGAAAGAGAGAGAGAGAGAGAGAGAGAGAGAGAAATATCCTCCATCTGTTGGTTCATTCCCCAAATGGCAGCAATAGCCAGAGCTGAGCTGACCAGGAGCCAGGAGCTGTGTCTGGGTCTCCCACATAAGTGGAGAAGTCCAAGGACTTGGGCCATCTACCACTGTTTGCCCAGGCTGTAAGCAGAGAGCTGGGTCAGAAGTGGAGCAGGCAGGGTTAGAATGGGTGGCCATGTGAGTGCCAGCAGGCAGAGGTTCAGCCTACTAGACCATGGCACTGACCCTCCCTTCGCAGGGTTAAGTTAAGCTGTTATTTCAGACCTTAGCCTTGTATGGGTCATTTTACAAAAATGATGCATTTCATTGACTCAGAGTTTTAGAGGGAGCTTCACAGAGGAGGTCAGATGTGTAGGAAACTCATCTGGTGTCGCCTGGCAAGGGCGCTATCTGTGAGGTCCCTTTGGACCCTGCAGTCACCTGCTGGTTGCACACCAGCCCAGTCCTAGGACATGCAAACAGCAGCCTACACAGATGGGCCAGCAGGGGATGACCTGATAGTGCACACAGGTGGCAGTGGGACAAGCACATCAACCATCACAGAGTGCAAACCTTGGAGCCCAGCAGGTGAGCCCGGCCTGGTTGAGTGGGAAGGCTCCTGCCCGCCACGTGCAGCCTGTGAGGACCACTGTGCTCTGCAAAAGAAGAACTACGGGCGGTGTGGATGTCTGCACCACTCTCTCCCCTCCACTCTTTCTGGTAACAGCTGGTCAGGAAAATGAGGTTGATGTGACATCACCGACACGTTCCCCACCTCCCCACAATGCACACGCTCCTCTTCTTGGGTCTCCTCCAGACAGCCAGGCTCCTGGGGGCAAGGGGGCCAGGTTTGTCCTGCTTTCCCTCTAATTCAGGGGCATCCAGACAGCCCTGGGGCCCTCCCGTGGGCCTGCAGAAAACACGTTCTGGGTGCAGGTCACGGATGCCCTGCCCTCTCTCTTCCTGGGCTCCTTCACAGAGACCAGGGGAAAATGAAAGACAACATGGAAAAGCAGCGTAGATTTCAGACAGAGGAGACAACCCGGTTCTCACTGTATACATAGGGGAAAAGTGGTAACTGAGATGAACTGTGAATGGTCTTGATTCTGGTCATCATTCCACAATGGAGGCACATATCAGAACACCACATGGTATACCTTAAATAGATGCAATTTTTACAATAAAGCTTAGAGGACAAAAATTTAGAAAAAAAAACTTGGGTTTAAGAGCCAAAGTGCCTTCCAATTATGCAAAAATTAGTGGAGAGAGGTTAAAGAAGTTACTGACCCAGCTGAAGTGGAATGGGGAGCTCATTTCTCCCAAGAAGACAGCTTCCTGGGGTGTTTGAGGCTGAAAAGGGATTGCACACTCAAAGTGTTCTCATTAGCAAATATTTAGATTCCCTCCTCCTTCACACAACCTCTGTGCATCAGGGCTAAGGGCCCTGAGAGCTCCTGTCAGTGATGGCTGTGACGTGCGCAAACCCCAGTGCACCCTGAGAACTGGGCTCTGCCTGCCACATGGGGAAATCAGGGAAGCCAGCGATTCTGCCTGCCCTCCTGGGGCATCTACCCAACCTCCCAGCTTCTTGCCACACATCAGACAGAAGAGTCATTGTTGTCACCTGCTGCGCCCCTGGGTCACACCATCATGGCTGCAAGAATGGCCCCTGTTTGCCTGCGTGGCATGGAAGAAAGCCTAACTCGGTCACCGCCTTCAGTGACAGTGACCAAGTGACAGAGGGAGGATGGGCTCCAGGACATGGCTGCCAGCAGAGGAAGGGATGAGAGAGGAATCAGTCCCCTCTCCAAGTTGATTTTCAGTTAGCAGTGGGAACTTGAGGTTTTTGATCTCTTTCCTAAACTATGTCAAAATTTCAAAAAGTTAATATCCAAATAGAAGATCACTTGCCATAGTTCCTAGTTTGGAAGAGGATAAGGAAGAGGAGAATGGAGCACTACCCAAGATCATGTGGGCCAGGCACCATGGCACCTGACAGAGTGACAGGTTCAAGTCCCTGCTACTCCGTACTTCCAAGCCAACTTCCTGCTCAGGCATCAGGGAAGCAGCAGGTGACAGCCCACAGACTCAGGTTCTTGTCCCCCCTATGAGAGATTCGGATGGAGTTCCTGGTTCTAAGGCTTTGTCCTGGATCAGACCTGGCTGTTGTGAGCATTTAAGGACTGAACCAGATGGACATCAATCCCACTCTCCCCCTCTCCCCACCATATCACTGACTTCCAACTAAAATGCATAAATCTTGAGAAAGGAAATTAAGGGAGAGATGTTACTAAGAGTATGGTCAGCAGGGAAGAGAATGGGATGGGAAGGGGGTTGGAAGGTAGAACAGGTAAGATCTTTTCCTGGGCCTAACATGACGGCCCAACTGGCTGATCTTCCACCCTGTAAGCACTGGGATCCCATATAGGTGCCAGTTCATGTCCTGGCTACTCCACTTCCCATCCAGCTCCCTGCTTGTGACCTGGGAAAGCAGTAGAGGACGGCCCAAAGCCTTGCGACCCTGCCCCTGTGTGGGAGACCCGGAAGAAGCTCAACTCTGGCCATTGCTGCACTTGGTGAGTGAACCAGCGGGTGGAAGACCTTTGCCTCTTCTCTTCACTGTAAATCTGGCTTTGCAACAAAATTTAAAAATCAACAACAACAAAAATCTTTTCCAAAACTATGAATGGCAAGATCCAGGACTGGTTTCCTCCAGCAATCCTAACCTCTCCAGAGCAGAACTGCCCAAAGCCACGCTCTCTACCCCAGTCGTTCCTATTGACTGAATGTAGACACACACACACAGAGCCCAGTCCACATGCTAAGATCCTTATCCTTAACGTGACGGTGTTAGGAGGCAGGGCCTTTGGAAGGATGGAGCCCTCATGAATGGGATGAGACACACGAGAGAGGCTCACACACCCCCTCTGCACCATGTGAAAACACACCAAGAAAGTACATATCAGCAAACCAGCAGTGGACCCTCACCAGACTCCGGATCCTGGACTTTCCAAGCTCCGGAAACTTCAGAAATAAATGTCCTGTAAGCTGCCTGGTCTACAGCCGTCTGTTAGGGTAACCTATGCCAAAAACAGGAGGCAAGACTGTGAAGGAAAGGAATGGGATGTGGTGATCTACTGGATTCCACCAACTAGCAGGGGCTGACAGAAGTAGAACTCACTTAGTCATGTGCTCACTGCCTGCTGTACCGCAGGAACTGGACTGACCTTGGAGAAATGCCCTGAGAATCCTGTTTAAATGCAGATTCCTAGGCCCTCCTCATGCACTGAAATTACAAACATGAGGCTTGGTCCAAATTCCCAGGATATCCTTGTGCACACTGACATTCCAGGACACACAGACAGCAAGCAAAAAGATAAGGCACAAAAATCTGAAGAGAATGAAGAATTCAATAATACACCTTCCACACATGTACACACAAATTCAATGGATTTACATCAAAGGCACAAAAGTAATTCAACAGAGAAAGAATATTCTTTGTAACAAATGCTGCTGAAACAACATTCAGCTGCAACAACAAAAGAAAAAGCTTGAGCCTGCTTCATAGTCCACACAAAAATTAATTCCAAATAGATCAAAGAGTTAAAACGGAGAACGATGAGCCATCAGAAGGAAACAACAGAGCAAATGTGTCTGGCCTCGAATTAGCGGAGGGTTTGCTTTGTTCTTCTTCCTTGCGCTCTTTTTAAAAGTCAAGGATTTCTTATCTGCCAAAAGCATGACCCATGAAAGAAAAAAAAAAACCTGATTAACTGGATGAAGAACTTATACTCTTTGCAAGATACTATTATTAGAACGAAAAGAGAAGACACAGATGAAACTATTTGAAAATTACATATGTAATAAAGGGCTTGCATCCAGAATATACAAAAACTCTCAATAACCAATAACAAGAAAATTCAGCAACAATAAACTCAATAACTCAACAATCAGAAACATGCCAAATAAAAGTTGGGGAAAGCTATGAGAGCGTATTTCACTGAAGAAGATACATGAAAAGATATTCCACATGATCAGTCACTGGAAAATGCAAACTAAAATTATATTGAGCTATCACTACTTATCTGTTACCACGGCTAAGAAAAGTGATATTATCAAGCACTGTTGGAAATCTTACACATTGCAATGGATATGCCAAGGGGATTAGCCACTCTGGTAATTAATTTGCCAGCTTCTGAAGGCCAACACGGACTATATAACCTCGTAATCTCTTCCTAAGTATTTAACCAACCAAAATGAAAAACTTAGGTCCACACAAAAATGTATCCATGAAAGCTGATTCATAACCTCATTCAAAACCTGGAGACGAATGAGGTATATCCACACAGCGGAATTTCACTCTGCAACGACAATACGGGGGGACTTTAAACACGTCAAGCTAAGTGAAAGAAGCCAAATGCCAATGGCTCCTCACTGTATGTATGACATTCCCCTTGGAGATGGGGGATTCACCACTGGGTGCCAGCGGCTAGGGCTAGAGGACAGTGATGCTGACAAAGGGTCCCAGGGGAAGTGGAGCAGGCCTCTGATTTCTTAACTCCAGTGGTAGTAACATGGCTTGTGTGTATTGACCCAAACATAGCCCTGTAAAATTCAATGGGTGTATTTTACTGCATGTGGATTTTATCTTCACTTTTTTAGTGGAAAACAAAGAACATGAATGGAGTCCCTGCACATTTGTCACCTATCTACAAACTTTTCCACACCAACATTCACCTCCATCTCCTTTCATCCCATCTCAGTGGACTACACCACCTCTCCCAACAGCTCTGTTTGCAGGGCAGCCATGGAACTGTACTTCTGAGCTCTGCAAGAAACAACCACCTGCTCAGTTTCAAGTTCAACAGGCCAAAGGCCTCCAGCTGTTAGCTTCCTCAGGCGCTTCTCCAGCAGGCAAGCCGAGAGCACCTCCGACTTCTCAGCCCTCAGCAAGTGGGCACATGGCACCTGCCCACTTCTGCCCAGTGGACATTCCTCCTCATCAGGACATGGGAGTGTGACCCCCCAAAGCATCATATGCTGGAGGCCTGAACTCCAGTGTGATGGTGTTGCAGTATTGGGACCTTTAAGAAGGGGGACCTGCTGGAAGGTTGTTAGGTGTGGGAGGGGGCCTGCTGCAGGAGGGATCGATGCCATCCCACAGAGTAGATTACATGTCAGAGAATGGACTGTTATAAAGCAAACCCAACTCTCCTTCTTGCTTCCTGTCTCACCACATGACTTCTCTCTCCCTTCCCAAGTGCTTGGCCTATGATGCCATTGGTCATGCTGTGATGTGGCCAGAAGGCCCTTCCAGGGCTGGGTAGATGCATGGAGCTCCAAAATTGTGAGCTAAACAAGCCTCTTTTCTGTACCAAGCCTCCAGCCCCAGATGTTTTGTTACAGCAATCTGAAATGGGCTAATCCACTCCTCCAGGAAATCTCTGTTCCCGAGCTCCCTTGGAGCTTCGTTAGCCATGCATTGCTTGCTGCCCAGCAGCGCAGACAGACAAGATGCACAATAAAAACTTGGGGTCAGGGATCTTACCTGCCTAGAAGGTGGGTGGGAGCAGGGAGCCTTCACAAGATGCCTCTGGTACTCATCCAGGAGTGAGAACCGAGAAGATGAGAGCGGTCAGTGTGATGGCTCAACTGGCTAATCCTCTGTCTGCATGTGGCAACATTCCATATGGGCACCAGTTCGTGTCCCTGCTGCTCCAGTTCCTTGCTTATGGCCTAGGAGAGCAGTGGAAGATGGCCCAAAACTTTGGGACCCTGCACACCACATGGAAGACCTGGAAGAAGTTCCTGACTTCTGCCTTCAGATTGGCTTAGCTCCAGCCATTGTAGCCATTTGGAGAGTGAGCCAGCAGATGGAAGATTTCCCTGTCTCTCCTTCTCTGTAATTTTTCCTTTTAAACAACAATGAAACACATCTGTTTTAAAAAACTAAACAAACAATAAACATGCCAACATAGTAAAATAAACAAAGTCCCGTACAGACTACCTGTTAGGAGTTCTGGAAAAATCTGGCAGATTAAACACTTATCCAAACCCCTCCACGATTATAGTAAAGAAATGTTTTTTTAAGAAACTTACTAAGGTGCAAGAAAATGTCAGGAGAAATGACAACAAGCAAGAAAATACCAACAAAATGTTGGAGCTTAGAAAACATCCAGGGATGTAGCTGACTTTGTAGGACAGAGAAAATGGAGCCTGAGTTTGCAGGGCTAAAGCCCACTCAAGCTGCAGAACCACAAACATGCCGTGCCCTGGCAACTCCCGGAAGGGCTGCAAACAGTGGGCTGGTTGGAGCCTTGAAAACCACACCTTTGTGGTTTTCCTGCAGCAGCCCCTGTTCCCTATCCCAGCTTAAAACAAAAAGTGTCAGGCTGAAAAAATGGCTGGTTGAAAATCAGATTCTGTCCCAGCTGTAGGTAACTGCCTAGGTTGCTTTGTATCTAGCCAAGTATTACACTGCTGGGAGAAAAGCAGCTATTAGCTGCAAGGCATTCTGGGCCTAGTTAATGCCAAATGTGTGTGAACTGTAACAATATGCCAGCAGTTGCTTGTGTTTTTTTTAGATATATATATATATTTTTTGAATTTTTAAATTATGTGTTACAATTTCATACAGACTGGGATTTCCCCCCAAACTCCCACCCCCGAAAGATTTTCCCCATTTTACTACAGTAGCATAATCCTTCATAAGGAATTACAATTCCATCAGTCTCTTATTTTAATGTACCCCAACACTGCTGGTACAGACAAAGTCAGACAGTCCAGCATCCCATTGGCTACACTTGTCCAACAGTTTCATTAGGAATCTATCTTTCGTCTGGAAGCAGGGATGCATTTTTTGTTTGGTTTGTTTTGTTTTTTAAGATAAGTGGGGAAGGCAGAGAACTCCAGGTCAGGACATGCTACTCTGGTCCCCGGCTGGGGCGGGAGGGCTGCAGACTGCCCTGGGACAGGTTCTAGGGACATATTGAAGTGAGAGTAGCTGAAGGAATGTTTGACAGGGAAGGAATGATTTCTGGGGTCTTCCATGAACTGGGCCACTGCACTTGCAAGTAGGTAAGGGATTGAGACGGAGTGGTTTAGAGGAGGAAGTTGGAGGGCATGTCTGGGACAGGTAAAGGCACCACCCATGTGGGAGACCTCAACTGGGGTAAACAGAATCACCTACCAGCCACTGGCACATACAAAAGCTAGGGCTGGGGGCATGCCTGGCTGGGCGAGGCGACAGTTCCGACCCCTGAGTGTTGGAGCAGGGAGTGGGCCACATCAGGCTGGACTGCAGCACCCAACAGAACATGAGAGAACCAGATCTGGGGGCAGATTCCGCAGGGAAATTGTAGGTTTGTCTCTGTAGGACTGCAACATCCATCGTTTTACACGGAGAACAAGGGTGGTGATGGGCCAAGCCAAGCTGAAACAAGGAGCTCACCTGATGGGAACCTGCCTGACACTCCTGGGCTGAGAATGGACCTAGTAGAACTCTGGAGACTCCCCTGATGAACTGCAGCTCCCGCTGATGAATGTGAGGACCAGGGCTGTGGGCAGACAGGTTGCGCAAGGTTGCAGCACCCATTGGCATATATGTGGGCTGTATCTGGGGCAGGGGGGACAAACTGGACTGGGCTCCAGCACCCGCTGGTGCCCACAAGAGCCAGAATACGGGCCCAGCATGATAGCATAGTGGCCTTGTACGACTCAGGATCCCATATGGGCTCTGGTTCTAATCCTGGTGGCCCTGCTTCCTATCCAGCTCCCTGCTTGTGGCAGGGAAATCAGTTGAGGGTGACCCTAAGCCTTGGGATCCTGCACCTGCATGGGAGACCTGGAATATGCTCTTGGCTCCTGGCTTCAGACTGGCTCAGCTCCAGCCACTGTGGCCACTTGGGGAGTGAACCATCGGATGGAAGATCTTCCTCTCTGTCTTTCCTCCTCTCTATATATCTGACTTTCCAATAAAAAATAAAATAAATTTTTTAAAAAAAGAGCCAGAATAGGGGGTGGGACAGTCCAGGCTAGGCTGTGACACCTGCAGGATCACACAAGTATCAGGTCTGTGGGTGGGCCAGGCTGGGCTAGGCTATAACACCCATTGGTGAGAGACAGAATGGGTGTAGGACAATCAGGCTAAGCTACATTACCCACCATTGAGTGCCAAGGACTTGCGGCAGCCACATCAGTTTGAGCAGAGGCACCCATTAGCACATATGAGATCCATTGTCAGGAGCAATCCTGGTAAGGGAAATTTGGGGGGCTCCCTTGTGAGGCACAGTTCCCACTGGTGAGTGTCAAAGCCAGGGCTGGAACATACCGTACAAAGTTGGGCTGAAGCCCCCTTTGGCACATGTGTGAACTGTGTCTGAAGTTGGGCCAGGCAGGATCAGTCCATAGAACACACTGGCTTGAGTGAGAACAGCAAAGGGTGCAGGCCAGTTCAGGTTGTCCCACAACACCCATCAGTTCACATGAGGGCTAGGTGTAGGCCAGGCTGGGATAGGCTGCAAGCAAGAGCTGGGACTATTGGCAGGCTGGGCTGCTCCATGCTGTAGCACCTGCTCTTGAGAGCCATGACTGGGGTGGGCCATCTCAGACTGACTGCAGCACCTGCTGGCACACTCAAGACCCAGGGCTGATAGCAGAAGAACTTCAGGGACTCCCTTGCTGGGTTGCTGCTCCCACTGGTGAGTTTGAGAATGGGGACTAGGGGGTGGGTCAGGCTCAGCTAGGCTGCCACACCTACTAACATGCACCAGAACCAGAATGGGTATACCAGCTGGCAAGTGCCTGGACTGGGTGCAAGTCATATCAGGCTGGACCACAGTGCCTCTGGCAGGCCCAAGATCCAGGGTTGGGAACACGCCTGACAGAGGAACAGTGACCACTCCCTACTCTAGGCTTTACCTCTCGCTAGTGAGCACAAGAACCAGGGTGGGGAGTGGGCCAGATTGGACGAAGTGGCACCACCTATCAGCAGCATACGTGAGGGTCAGGTCTGGGAGTGGATTAGGCTGAGCTAAACTGGAGCATCCATGCGTAAACACAAGAGCCAGATGGGATATGCGCTGAGCCAGGCTAGGCCACATCAGAGGCTGACAAGTTGTAAAAGCCAGGGCTGTGAGCAGGCCTAGTGGGGATTATTGGGGGCTCCCACAACTGGACCACAGTACCCGCTGGTATACATGAGGACTAGCTCTGTGGCTGGGCTGGGCTGGGCCGGGCTGGGCTGGGCTGGGCTGCAGCGCCCATTTGTTCACATGAGAGCTGAGGTGAAATTGACCAAGCTGGCTCCACTGGTATGTGCATTGGTTGGTGCAGCTGACAGACCAAACCTGACCCTGAACTAGCTGGCACACAACAAGAGTCAAGTCTGAGATCACCTCAGGCAAGGTTTCTTGGGGGACTCAGATCCTGGCCACAGAGAAAATCATAGGGGCCCGGCGGTGTGGCCTAGCGGCTCAAGTCCTCGCCTTGAAAGCCCCGGGATCCCATATGGACACCGGTTCTAATCCCGGCAGCTCCACTTCCCATCCAGCTCCCTGCTTGTGGCCTGGGAAAGCAGTTGAGGCCCAATGCATTGGGACCCTGCACCCGCGTGGGAGACCCAGAAGAGGTTCCTGGTTCCCGGCATCGGATCGGCACAGCATCGGCCCGTTGCGGCTCACTTGGGGAGTGAATCATCGGACGGAAGATCTTTCTCTCTGTCTCTCCTCCTCTGTGTATATCTGGCTGTAATAAAATGAATAAATCTTTAAAAAAAAAAAAGAAAATCATAGGATGCCTGATCCAGCCTTGGAGTGCCACTTAAGGAGGACTGGGCCTCCTCAGCTGCTGATGCAGTGGACAGCATGTCCAGATGCACACAGGGGATATGACAGCTAGTTCACCTAGGCCAACTGCGGACATCACCTGCCTCATGAAAGGATGGAAAGCAGAACAGCCAAGCTAGCAGCATTGTTTCTGGGCCTGATGATGCACTAAGGTGGACTTTGTCAATCCGTAGACCTTGGAAAGATTTTTCTCAACCCTGGAGCAGTGAAATCAACACGATGTCTCAGGGCTGTAGAGCTTGGAACATTCTTTCCTACATCAGGGTCTCTGGGGCGTCGTCATCAAGAGACCATCCCTACCCCAGATGCTGGTGTGGTTTGGTAGTGGAGAGTAGCTCTCTCCTTCCTCCCCAGTGGACACAGGAGAAAAAAATAAAGGATACCTGAGGCATGTGTCCCACTCACCTTCCTCCATGCCTGACCCTCCCGACCCTGGTGGGAGGTTCATGTGGTCACTTATCCCTCTTGGCTATGTGAACAACATTGAAAATAGAACTGGAAAAAAAATTGAAAGACTCTGGACTTGGAGACATCTGGTCCACAAGAGGTGTGATGTGCGACAGGATACTCCCAACAGGGAACTTGGATGAGCATCTACCTGCAGTCCAGAGAAACCTTATCAGAGTAGGGAAACGTTCTGCCCAGGGCCACTTAGATAATAACATTCATGGGCCATATCCAATCATCAACTTGAACATTAGCCTGCTATGCATTTATCGAATCTCCAGCCCTGCCTCCAGCTGTCATGGCATGGCCGGACCAGATAATTCCAATGGCCTCTATGGTCCACGGAGCAGATGTTCCTCGTCCTTATTCTATACCGTCTTCTGCGCGGCTCTCAGAGCAGCACTGGTAGCCAGGCTACAAAAATCAGGGCCCGTGCAGGGGATTCTGGGGATGTGGGCAGGGCAATGACAACCACTGAGAGAGAGAGAGAGGCTCCTCAGCCTCTCCATGCAACAACCCCACAGTGACGCCACCCCTTAATGCCACATCTGCATAAAAGCAGCACCCAGGGGCACTTCAGGATCCCACTCTTTCATTTTCTCAAACATTTAAATGAATTCAAAGAGTTACAGAAAAAAAGGGAGAGATCTTCTATCCACTGTTTCACTCCTTAAATGACTGCAAAGGCAGGAGCTGAGCTGTTCTGAGCCCAGGAACCAGAAGCTTCTTCCGGCTCTCTTACATGGAATGCGGGGGCCTAGGGACTTGGTCCATCCTCTGCTGCTTTCATAGGCCATTAGGAAGAGGTGGATTGGAAGTGCAACAGCTGGGACAAGCACTGGCATCCATTTGGGATGCTGGTGGCACAGGCAAGGATTAGCCTGCTATGCTATCACATCTGCCCCTAGAGCGTCACTTTTTTTTTTTAAGATTTACCTATTTTTATTGGAAAGTCAGATATAGAGAGAGGAGGAGAGACAGAGAGCAAGTTCTTCCGTCTGATGGTTCACTCCCCAAGTGAGCGTACGCAATGGCTGGAGCTTAGCCAATCCAAAGCCAGGAGCCAGGAACCTTTTCTGGGTCTCCCATGTAGGTACAGGGTCCCAAGGCTTTGGGCCATCTTCGACTGCTTTCCCTGCCACAAGCAGGGAGCTGGATGGGAACCTGGGCCACTGGGATTAGAACCGGAGCCCATATGAGATCCCAGCACACGCAAGACAAGGACTTCAGCTGCTATGCTATCATGCCAGGCCCAAGAATTTCACTCTTAAATTTGAGACTGGTGTTGGGGAGCAGCAAGTTAAGTCACTTCCTACCATGCTGGCATCCCATATGAGTCCAGTTCGAGTTCCTGCTGCTCTGCTTCTGGTCCAGCTCTCTAACAATGCTGTGAGAAGATGACCCAAGTGCCTGTGCCCCCGCCAGGTGCCCATGGAGAAGATCCAGACGGAGTTGCAGGCTCCTGGCTTCAACTGAGCCCAGCCCCAATCACTGCAGCCATCTGGGGCGTGAACCAGTAAACGGAAGAGCCCTCTCTGTCCTTCTGTCTTTCAAATAAACAAATATTTGTTCTTATTGTTAAGTCTTTTTTACTCTTCTTAAAAATTATTTTTCACAATACAGTTCCTCAGACCCGAGGATTTCCCCTCCCATCCTTCCCCAACCACCACCACTGATTTCACCTAGATTGTAACAATAGCTTAGTTCTTCAACGACAGTCGCAAGTCCATCATTCTTCTATTTAAGTGTCTCCTGACGTTGTAGGTATAGAGAATTTTTTTAAATTGCAATTCATCTAGATAACCCACCTACATTTGCAGAAAACCTGAAGACACACAAAAGAACAGAAGAAAGAGGAACGTGGGCCTGACGCGATAACCTAGCAGCTAAATCTTCCCCTTATATGCACCGGGAGCCCATATGGGTGCCAGTGCATATCCACTTCCTATCCAGCTCCCTGCTTGTGGCCTGGGAAAGCAGTCGAGGACGGCCCAAAGCCTTGGAACCCTGCACCTGCGTGGGAGACCCAGAAGAAGCTCCTGGCTCCTGGCTTCGGATTGGCTCAGCTCCAGCTGTTGTGGCTGCTTGGGGAGTGAACCATCAGACGGAAGATCTTCCTCTCTGTCTCTCCTCCTTTCTGTATATCTGATTTGCCAATAAAAAAATTAAAAAGTCTTTTTAAAAAATAGATCTTGGAAAAAAAATATTGCTTGGGACACCAGGACCCTTAACTGAATACCTGGATTCAAATCCCAGCTCCACTTCTGAGCCCAGCTTTCTGTTAATGGGCACCCTGGAGAGGCAGCCCCTCTCACCCAGCTGGAAGGCTTGAACTGCATTCTGGGTCACTGACTGACGCTTGGCACAGCCCCTGCTGTTGAGGGCACTTGGGGAATGAACCAGCAGACGGAAAAATGCACACACTCTTTCTCTCTAGCCTTCAAATTCATTATTGCAAACATGTTTTAATGAAGGGACACACCACCACTTCCACTGACTCCCATGAGTCACAGAGAGCAGTGTGGGAGATGGGCCCTGGTGGGGGTGACCCTGGAGGCTGGCTACTCCACCCCCTTTCTCATCCCTGCGGCGATGCTCCTCCAAGAGAGAGAAGCAAGCCAGACACAGGGCTAGAGAGAGGAGCAAGAAGATTCACGGTGGACAGCGAGACAAGGGGAGCCACGGATGACGGCCACCAGGGGTCCTGAGACACAGCAGTGGCACGCACGTACAGAGGACACCCAGCGGAATCTGGACAGCCGCATGACGCGTCCCTGGAAGGAGGCCACAGAGCTAGAACTGAAGTGAACAGCTGAATCAAGTTCAAGACTTTCCATTATCAGAATTCGAGGGTGAATCATTGGCAAGTGCATACAAAACCAAGCGCATTCACAGAGGGAAAAACAATTTCTTTACAGAGGTAATCGTTAGCTGCAGGGGAAACAAAAGGCCCTAACAAGAAAGGAGAGGCCGCAGAGAACAGTGCTCGGCTCAGCTTCCAGTCACATTTCCGTGGTTATAACAATGATCAACATCAACCAATGACTTGGCAAAAAAAAAAAAAAAAAAAGGATGACTACACTGGCAAGGCAGGGAGTCGGGATTTCAGCCTCCAAGGGGTGAGCTGGGCTCTTTCCATTGTGTAACGTCAACAGCATGTAAGACAGGCAACACTACAAACTACAAGTGTGAGTGTGACCTCCACGCAACACAAAGCTCACGTAAGCAACAGAAGAGCTCGGAGGGAAAAACTGAAGGCGTTCATGTGCATCAGAAATGGAGAAGGACGGAGCCAGAGCCCTCTGGATTTCATTAGCTGCCTAATCCTTCTATTTGACTTCTTAGCCGTGTACAAACAGAAGCAAAATTAGATTCTAAAATAAAAAAAAAAATCTCACTCATCAAACAAATCCTTCCACCGTTTGCATGAAAGATCTGCATATATTTGTTATCAGCATTTCATTTGATATCGTTTTAGAAGACATTAACCAGGATGAGTAATTGAAGCGGCCTGCGCCTATCAGGGCCGCAGTGCTGCCTCCCACTTGCCATACTAAAGAAATGCATCAAATGCTCATTAAGTCTTGCACCACTAATTGCTTTTTGACAGACTGCCAGTTTTGTAGTAAGAACGAGCGAGACAAACCCGTCTTAGACATGACAGCCCATTCTAGCCTGCAGCTTGGGAAGGATGTGGGAGCCCACGGAAAGCTGTCTTGGGGCTCTCTGAGAGGTCTGCAGGAAGGGGGGCTCTCAGCATGATTGCCCTGAGTGCTTTTCAAAGGCTTCCCAAAAAACAGGCGGGCTTCTGAGCTCCCCCCCTGACGTGCACGTGGCCGGGAGGTTGGTAACAAGGCCTAGACATCAATCTTCCTGCTTTTTGGGTGGATGGATGGGTAGATGAATGGATGGGTGAGTGGGTGTATATATGGATATATGGGTAGGGGACAGGCATGGATGGAAGGTGGATGGATGGATAGCAGGTGGCTGGATAGATGGGTGGGTGGGTGTAACGATGGGTAGGGGTGGGGAATGGATGGGAGGTGGGAGGATGGGTGGGTGGGTGGGTGTAAGGAGGGGGTTGAGATGGGGGTATGAAGGACCCTTATGTACCTGCACAGGAGGATCATCTACACAGAGTCTTCAGAGCCTAAGCACATTAGCAGTTCTGCTTTATGCCAATTGTCTGAGAACTATAGATCAAATGAATATTGGCTATTTCTAAACAGTCTGAGATTCCTGAAAAGTACTCATTTTGGACACAAAAAATGGGCATTCAGTATTGCTGCAGCTCAATCACTTTCTGGAACTTTATCTTTGAAAATTGACTTGGGGGGCTTGGCGGCGTGGCCTAGTGGCTAAGGTCCCCGCCTTGATCCCATATGGCCCCTGGTTCTAATCCCGGCGGCTCCACTTCCTCTCTATCTCTCCTCCTCTCAATATATCTGACTTTGTAATAAAAATAAAATAAATTTAAAAAAAAAAAAAAAAGAAAACTGACTTGGGGACCCAGTGTGGTAGCCTATTGGCTAAAGTCCTTACCTTGCATGCACCAGGATCCCATATGGGTGCCAGTTCGTGTCTCTGCTGCTCCACTTCCCATCCAGCTCCCTGCTTGTGGCCTGGGAAAGCAGTAGAGGAAGGCCCAAAGCCTTGGGACCCTGCAACCTGTGAGAGACCCAGAAGAAGCTCTGGGCTCCTGCCTTCAGATCAGCTCAGCTTCAGCCATTGCGACTACTTGGGGAGTGAACCAACAGATGGAAGAACTTTGTCTCTCCTTTTCTCTGTAAATCTGCCTTTCCTATAAAAATAGTTAAATCTTTTAAAAAAAAAAAAAAGAAAGAAAATTCACTTGGGAGTTGAACCCAATGTTTAGAATGTTCAGAATAAACTGATTCATGCCAAGTTTTCTTTTGGTGGCGGTGGATGGCATGGTGGAGGGGAAGAGGATATGATTTTTAGAACGAGCCATATTCTGTTAAGTCACGTCAAATTGTTTACATGCACATAGAAGAGTCATAAAAATGACTGAAGTTCTGTTTCAAGGACCCTGCTATGGAAGGAACCCTATAGTGGGTCCTTCTGCAGGATCCCACTGTGAAGCCGAGCCCCATTCCTGCAGCTACCTGCTCGTCAGGTCACACTGGATTCCTACAGTGTCCCCACCCACCTCTGCCTACTCCCTAAGCTTGAACAAAACATTCAGGAGAGTTCAGTGTTGCAGCAGGCTGGAGACAAAGCCCAAACATTGGTGCTTCGCAGCCCCCAAATAAGAGTGTCTTTCGAGGACAAGGGCCGAGCAAGTGATGTGACACCCAGACATTCATTTTCTTTGGCAGCCGTCGCAGGGACAATCTGTCAGAGAAAGGATCTGGCTGAGAGAATAAGGTGAGAGAGAGGGAGGAGGGGGGAGACAGGCAGCCGTCGGGGGGCTGGGGGGCAAGAGCAGACACATGAATGGGGCGTTGGGGGTGAGGCAGCCTCCTCCTGCTCTCCGCTCTGACCATCTGCTCTGGGGGCTCAAGCAGGTGGGCACCGTGAAGCAGGGGGGACGGGCAGCAGGACCAGCAAACAAAGTCAGTGAGCCAGCTTCCCCAGGGGAGAAGGAAGACGCCGCCAACGAACCCTCACCTCTGGCAAGTGGCCAGCTCCCATGGCTGGGGCTTCAGCTGGCTGAGCAAAGCTGCTCCCGGCCCCACAGCTGAACCCTGTGTGATGGACACAGGTCTCGGTCAAGGAGGCAAATCCATCCTCCTGCCTTGCAGTGGCTCCCATCACGTTCAGGGAGTGCCGCCTTGGGAGCTTTAGCATGTGGTGCAAGAACAGGTGCTCAGCTCCTGGGGCCACCTTTGCAAGACCCCTAGATCCACGTGGCCACACCCTCCCCTCCAGCATCCAGGCCTCTGGCCAGCTCACCCTGGGCCAAGGCTCCCACGAAGGCCACCCTGATTGTAGTTTGGGCCCAGCGAGAAAGGAGATTGTATCAATGACGCCAGAGGGAGGAAGCCACCAAGGCCAGGGAGACAACAAACGACTGACTTCAAGGCACTGCCGTCGCTGTGACTCCGTCCAGGCTGCAGCGCTGCTCCAGAGGGGAGGGCAGAGGGGGAGAGCCGCACAGAAGGGCCAAACCCAGGCTGTGGGCTCCCTTCTGCAAGCCCTAGTGCCACGGACAAGCGCTTCCCAGGGTGGCGCGTTCTGCGCGCTCACTCCCCCCTTGGGCCGGCCTGGGAACTGCAGCCTCTGTGGAAGCCAAGGACTCCAACAGCGTTGCCCTACCCATCAGAGGTTTTGTTTTTGCAGTTCCCCTTACATGTGGTCAGCAACATTCAGAAACATTGAGTAGAAAATTCCAAAAATAATTCATAAGGATCCAATAATGATTATTGCAGTATATTGTTATGGTTGTTCTATTTTATAGTAGCTATTGTGTTTCATCTCTTTCTGTGCCTAATGTGTACTTTTTAAAGATTGGTTTAGTTTTATTTCAAAGGCAGATTCACAGAGGGAAGGAAAGAGAAAGATTGCCTGTTGGCAGGTTCCTTCCCCAAACGGCAGCAGTGGCCAAAGCTGGGCCTATCTGGAACCAGCAGCATCTTTTGGGTCCTCATACGTGGGTGCAGGGTCCTAAGCACTTGGACCCTCCTCTGCTGTTTTCCTAGCGTATAGGTAGGGAGCTGGATTGGAAGTGGAGCAGGTGGGAGATGAACAAGACACTCAAATCAGGAACGTGGGCGAACCTAGCTACGGTGTAATCCACTGTAATACAACACCTGACTTGTAGTTTACAAACTAAGCATTGTCATAGGAGTGTATTTGAAAGAAAAAAAACATAATACATATATCTAATGGGGTTCAGTAGTAGCCACAGTTTGAGAAAGTCCTGGGGTTCTTAGTACACCTTCCCTTGGACCCAGAGGGCTATTGTATATCAGCTGCAGTTACTGCATTAGCGTCCACCTTACGCTTCCTGGGGAGTAGGGCCACTGGGGCAGAAATTCCTGACTCAGAGCAAGAACTTCGAGCTGAGATAAGAGCTGAAAAAGAGCCCCAACCCCCTCCACCCCCCTCCACATCAGGCCAGCTTCTCCACTGTGCACACCCAAAGTCCCATGACACCTTAGCACCCTAGGTCCTGTAGATTGGTCCACCAGAACAGGAAGAAAAGGACAAGGAATGTCTCCCATGCGAAGACGACAATTCGGTGGGACATCTCCCTGGGGAGACCCCTGGCTGCTGGCGACACACAAAAACAGAGACCCCAGGGGCCAAAGGCTAGAGGTAATGGTGGCATGATGCGGGCAGTCATTCTGTACCTTGGGCTGGGATTAAATCCCATCTCTGCTGCTCTAAATGCAGACAAAAACCACGAGGTAAAGCTGCTGCCCTCCCCCTCCCCCGCAAGGTGTGCAATGCCTATTCCGACAAATGACACTCCCTGAAGGGCACTGAGAAACAGCTCCCCCAGCACCCCCAGAGTGCTCTCCCCAGCACCCACTAGGAACCTTGAAGGGGCTTTTGCTTGTGAGGGGGCACCACAATTCCAGTCATCCATTGAAACAGAGCCCCGCAGCCCCCAGGCCCATGCCACACACAAACCCCGTGCATTAATCCCTCATCCCTTAAGCAGGATTCCCAGGCTGAGGGGGTCCCCCGGGATCTCTGAGGGGCAGGGCAACCTTCCTCCTCCTGAGCTGCTGAGGGTCACCTGGATATTTGTAACATCACTCACGGTCCATACAAAATTATCAACCTAAAAAATTAGCATGCTACAGGGTGACTGGATTTTGCCTTGGCAGGAGCGGACCAAACGGTTTTGTGGGTCTTCTCCAGCCCGCAAGCTGGATGCTCCCCAGCCCCACCCTGTAAGAGAGACATGTAGCTGCTCGTGGCCTGGCCCAGACAGCCCTCTCAGCCTCTCTCAGTTCCTCCACCTCTAAAAGGAGCGGGCTGGACCCTCCTCAGTGCTTATCTGAGAGGGCCTGGCACAATAGCCTAGCAGATAAAGTCCTCGCCTTGCATATGCTGGGATCCCATGTGGGCGCCAGTTGTAATCCCAGCAGCCCCACTTCCCATCCAACTCCCTGCTTGTGGCCTTGGGAAGAAGCAGTCTAGGATGGCCCAAACCCTTGGGACCCTGCACCTGTGTGAGAGACTTGGAAGATGCTCCTGGCTCCTGGCTTTGGATCGTCGCAGCTCTGGCCGTTGTGGTCATTTGGGGAGTCAATCAATGGACAGAAGATCTTCCTCTCTGTCTCTTCTCTCTGTATATCTGAGTTTCCAATAAAAATAAAATAAATCTTTGAAAAATTATCTAGGAGCCCTAAACCAATTCTCAGGGCCCTCATCCCAGGTCTATCCCACCAGAACTTCAAGGGCTGCCGTTGGGGCATCCCATTGATTCTCAGTGCAGCCTGGCTGCAAAGCCCTGCCTGCTGTGTTCCAAGGGCCACTCCACTAGCACAGCAGGAACACACTAGCCACCTTCCGTCACCTCACTCAGTCCTCAAGGAGGATGAGCGGGGGTCCTCGGAGGTCTGGATGGCTGGCAGGTCCTCAGAAAACCGAGAATGATCCAGAAAGAACTCATCCCCAAAGACCTCCTGAGGTTGCCAGACACCGCTTGGGACAAGCAGTTAAGATGCTCACAGGGCAAGGAGCAGGGCCCCTATCTAGGGAATCAACCTCTGATAGCCCGTCTGCCACATGTGTCACCCACAGATCTGCACATTCAAACAGGGGCGGGCTCTGTCATGTCGCAACTGTGTGGCCTTGGGGCAGGGTGTCTCGCCGCTCTGTGCCTTGGGTGCTTCCTTCACAAATAGGGATATGAAGAAAGGCGACCGTGGGCAGCGGCTTAGGGAGAATTAGAGGAGTTGATATAAGGTGTTATTTACAGGGACGCTTCATGGGGCCAAATAAATGGGTGCATGCTGAAAGAACAAAGGCTTTCCCTACTACCAAGACTTCTCACCAAGACAGTCTTAACAGTGATGGTGACATGATCACCTGCACAGGTGGAGTGGGTGCAGTGAGACCACGGGCACAGCGGACACTTGGCAAGTGTCACCTGCAGCTTGGTGGGCAGGCAGTGTCTCCCAGAGTGCCTCTGCTCTAGCTCTGCAAGCACTTCGCAGAATGAGCACTCCAGGAAAGCACACTCTGGAATAAGTCGTCCCACTGGGGGACCCCATGTTTTCCAATCTGGGCCGGGATGATAGCAGCAGGGACTGGAAATCGGGGGGAGTGCAGCAGGGGAGAGGGGAAGTACAGACACAGACCTGGGGGACACCTCTCCTCCCCCAGTTTTCATACTACCTGGGATGTCCCTGCTGCAGTGGCAAGTGTCTCTCATTCTCAGAGCCAATTCAACTCTTGATGTTGCCTCTCCCTAACCAAGGAACCTTGCACAAGTCACCTGGCCCCTCTGGGTCTGGAACCTTGAGCCGTGGCTGATGGGCTATAAACCTGAGCATTCTTAACGGGCCTCCTCCCTCCTGGACTCCATGTCAGTGTAGGCTCCTGCTGGACCGGAGGAGGCAACAGGAAAAGGAATAAGAAGCAGGTCAAGGGGTCTCTGAATCCTGATTTGATTTCAGAACTTTCTAGGGGAAGTTACCGGAGAGGCCCTACACTTGCTCACCTATACAGCCAACGCATTTCTTTATGCTGAGAAAAATGGTGATGTATCAGGAAGGACTTGTAGCATCAAGGACTGGGAGAGAGACAGAGTGAGCGAGAGGAAGAGAGAGAGAAAGAGAGAGAGGAGACTGCTACCTTAAGCCATTGTGTATCAGAAGGGTTAACCCTGATGTGTGCCAGACCGCCTCATCGTTGTCTTCCAAGCTACACATCACTTTCCCAAGGTATCGGAGAGGATTGTTCATTCCGGCAGGTACAAGATGCAGTCTCAGAATCAGCATCCCAAAGCTGACATTTTAATTTGGGTAAAATGCAGATGGCTTGTGGGGGACCAGGGACTGGCACAGCTGCCCAACAGGAGCGTCTCCAGTACCCGATCCCCATGCCTTCCATTCTCCCCAATCTGCAGCTGATGCCCTCTGCTGCCAGGTGCTGTTCCTTCCCACCCAGGGGCCCTGGAACCCACATTGTGGCAGCTCCATGGAGACAACGTGGTGTCCTATACTGCTAACCTGGTCCAGCAGCGCTCCCTGCACAGGCTCTCCTGCTCTCCTGTAGGCCTGATCACATCACTTGCATTCAATGTATTATTCCACCACGCAGTAGCATGACCCGTTCAGGACCTTCTTGTTCTTAGAGTGGGCCAGGGAGCCAAGCAGCATCTCCCCTGAGCAGAGGCTGAGCCTTAGCCTTGGGCTTTTTGTCCTGCTGCTGTTCTTAACTTCCTGCTGTCTGTAGTCCCTCTGAAAAGTGCTGAAAGGGGAAAGGTGTTACTTAATTACTCCAAAGAAGCCAGTGTGGGAAGTTACCACCTCCTCTCCGACCCCTGCCTTTTTCAGGCCGGAGGCTGTGTTACTTAGCTACTGACCTGGATGGATTACAGCGGCAGCAGCTCCTGCCGATAACAGGGCAGACCTTTCAGCAGGTGGAGGAAGAGTTAAAGGAGAACAGCGGGAGCTCAACGGGCCACCGGAACTTGGGGTCGGCTGCAGACAGCAGCTGGCAGCCAGGGCAAGCAGCTCTCCCGAGACACGCAGGGGACAGCAAGCACGCACGAGGTGGACACAAGTCAACACCGCTTTCGGTGACACACTTCCTGCTGCCATGGCCAAGGGTGTTCTGCCAGCTGCAGCAGAGAGAGGAGTTTCCCAGGTGGAAGCCCCCCCGCCCCGCCCCCAGACTGGCTGATGGAGAGGAGGGGCAAGGCTCGACAAGGAACCAATGGAAACAAACCGTACTGCACTTGGTGGTCCAGGTCAGTGAGGTGCTCACTCCGCACTCAAGATGCCTTGTGGGGAGACGACTGTGCAGCGGGTCCCCCGAGACAGCCTTGCTGGGCTGGTGCCCCCCAAAACCACCAAGCAGAAACTGAGTCACATCCTGCCTCAAGGAGGCTGCCTGGGGGAGGGGGTGGGAAGGAGGTTTTAGGAGCCTGCCAACCTGTGTGCTAGAAAACAGTGGTAATTAACAGTTTGATAACTTTTAAAAGACAAAATGGGACACAGGGAAAGGAATTTGAGGGCAAAATGGGCACCATGGCTCCTCCTTTTACCTCTCTTTTCCTAAGAACCACTAGAGTCACTCTGTGTGTGTGTGTGTGTGTAAGACTGACTGATTGAGCCCAGCATTTTGGTGTAGTGTGTAAAGCCGCTGCCTGCACTGTCAGCATCCCACATGGATGAGTCCCAATTGTTCCATTTCCCATCCAGCTCCCTGACGATGTGCTTGGGAACAGCCCTTGCACCCATGTGGTAGAACCAGATGACGGTCCTGGTTCCTGGCTTCGACTGGCTCAGCCCTGGCCATTGTGGTCGGTGGGGGAGTGAACCATAGAACAAAAGATCTCTGTGTGTCTCTGTCTCTCTTTTAGCTTTCTCTCTCTCTCGCTCCACCTCCCCAATAAACAAATCTAAAAAAAAAAAAAGGATTGATTAGAAAAGCAAAATGACAGAGAGAAGAGAAAGAGATTGGTTGACTTTGCAATTTATCACTATGGCCATGCTTGGGCCAGGAACACCAGCCAGGTCTCCCACGCAGGTATAAGTGGCCCAAGTGCTTGAACCATCAGCCACTACCTGCCCAACATTTTAGCAGGAAGCTACACTGGAGTAGCCAAGAACCAAACTGGCACTCCAATACAGGATCTGAGCATCCCAAGCAGTGGCTTAATCCACTGCACAGCAATGCCTGCCCCGAGGGGTCACTGGCTTTAAGCTAGGGGAGGCAACAGGCAGCGTATCAACTGTGTCACCAGAAGGCCCGGAGTACTCCTGAGCTCAACCCCACGTCACCTCCCCAGCCCTACAATCACCTCCTCCCGTTGGAGAGCAGAAACTCCTCAATCCTTCCCCGGAGAGTGGCCCACCCAGCCGCTCTACCCTGCCCACAAGAGTCTCTCTACAGAGAAGCTCAGACTTGAGGTGAACCCTGGCTCAGTTTCCATCCAGACCCTGTCCATGAGCCCCGTCCCCCGTCACAGAGCCCAAACCCCTTCATGACCAACATCTCAAAAGCAGAGGAGCCCAAGGGAAGCCTGAGCCCAGCACAGCAGCTTCATTGGCTAATCCTCCACCTGCAAATGCTAGCATCCCATACGGGTCCCGATTCATGTCCCAGCTTCTCCACTTTCCATCCAGCTCCCATCTGGGAGACCTGCTAAAAGCCCCTAGCTCCTGGCTTCAAAATGGCTCAGCTCTGGCCATTGTGGCCAACTGGGGAGTGAACCAGTGGGTGAAAGATCTTTCCATCTTTCTTTCTGCAAATTTGCTTTTCCAATTGATGGTTGCCAAGGGAGGGGCTGGATCCACTCGCTCAGGCTTCAGCCTGGAGTAGTGAGTAGTAGTGGCAGGATTCCAGTGACCAGTGACACAGCTGAATGGACATCCCTTTCCTAACTAGGGTACAAACAGTCCCTTCGCTGGCCCCCGTGTCCAGAGGGATATAAAACTTCCCAGCTTGTCTCTCGGCCCTCCCTTTTCGTTTTCTTCCTCTTCCCTCCATGCAGCGCGAAGGGGGCCCAGCAGCAGATTTTCCAATAAAACTTCCGTTACAATTTTGGACAACTTGCTGGTATTATTCCACCAGTGGATGGTCGGCTGTCATCATCTAACACCAATAAAAATAAATAACTCTTTCAAAAAAAATTCAAGGTAGGGCCCCGATCTCATCCTTCTGAGCAGCTGACTGCTGCTTCCCTGGCTGGTTTAGGACACCTGCCCACCTCTAGGCTCACCCACTTTCCAAATGGCTTCTGGATTTTGTTTTTCCACTGACAAATTGAAAATTGGATAATAGAGATAGATAGATCTGGCAGTTCAGCCCACGGAGAGAACTAATTGGGATTTGCTTTCTGTTTTCCCATGAGGAAAACCGGTAGCATGGCGATTCAGTGTGTGCGTGTGTGTACTTGGAGGAGGGTGGGGAAAGGACAGCTGAAGGATTGATTATGACTTATTAAACTATTGGAACAGGGACTGAATCATCATGATCAAAAAATAGGTAGCTGCAACTGGATGCGACACAACCCCCACTTCTTGCCTGTTCCCTTCGAGCTCCCGCACAACACGGAGGAGGAGGAGGGGTTGCGCTGGGTTAGACCAGCAGGTGCCATAGACAAGGCTGCTGTACAGCCCAGGTCGCCTCCCTCAGCGCTGGGAAAGCCCGGGAGAGTCGAGGCCAGTGGATCTCGTAGAGCCCTAATGGCTCCTGGAACGGAATCCCCGGGGAGCCAGGTGCTACTAGCCCACAACCCTGCGAGGCTGGCATGGAGAGGTGCTACATCACTGCTCCACCCCTTTTGTCCCTGCGGTTACACTGCGCCCTGTACTCTGTGCCTTGCCCCCCCCCCCCCCCGGTGAACACAGCCTGGCAAACTCGTGACTGAGAAAAATCACAAAAACTCCGGCTGGTCCCAGCCACCACGCCAGCTGCCTGGAACGTGCCGGCGAACCACCGCGTGGCTGCTGTGACATCGGAGGGAAAGCGGAGCTGTCCTGGTCAAGAACTCTCCGAGGGACTGAAATCGCTTCAGCCTTCATGCCCCCACATGTGGGTGCCCTCTCTCCCCCGGCTGCCCGCAGTCACCCGCAAGATTCTTCCACCTGTCTCACCCGGGTCCTTCTACAGGACCTGGTGGGCGGAGCCAAACTGCGGTGACGTAACGCGAAGGGGGCGTGGGGAACTGTGCCGAGGGGCCCCCGCCGGCCGGCTGGCCCAGTCCAAGCGGCGCAGCAACCGGAGCGCGCGCTCTCATCGCCACTGGCGCCCCGAGCTCCTGTCTGCGGCTGGGCGCCAGGGGTGTGCAGGCTGGCGAGCTCTCGAACGCACAAGGGACGAGCAGAAGCCAGCGTGCAACACCCAGACACCTAGCACCAGTCCCGGCCAAGCTGCTGCACGCCCGGGAGCCGGCTGGGTCGGAGGCAGGCAACCGCGGGGTGCCAGCGAGCTGAGCCAGCGGATTGCAGGGGGAAAAGCAAAGGTGAGGTGTGCGCGCGTTCCCATGTATGAGAGAGAGGAAAAGAGAGAGAGAGAGGACACTTGTGTCCATCTGCACTGGTGGCGGGCAGTGTGCCCATAGCTGTGCCTTAGTGTGGGTCCCGGTATACGATTCCCCACCCTTGTGCCCTTTGGGGATGAGCTACCACGGGTCTCCCGGCGTGAGCAGGGTCTGTAGATTGTGTGTGCTGGAATGAACTTGATCGCACAGCCTCAAGCCCGCGTTCTGGCGTGTGCCTTTCCACCCCGGTGTCCATCCAGGTGGTGGCTGCGACGGAAACAACTTCTTTCCCAGCCGCCTACACATGAGCCCGGGCTTGAGGAAAGCGAGGCCAGCGGGGAGACTTGGCAGGTGCCAGCGGGCGGCTCTTTGGCCAGGGTGCGCACCAGAAGATCCCAAGCAGGTGCCAGCCGGGGGCAGGAGGTGGGCGCGGAGTGAAACGGAGGAAAGAGGGGCTTCTCCCTACGTATTTCCTGGCCGGGCCAGGCCTTGAGCGGTCTGGGTCTGCACCAACTCCCTTAGCCCTCGGGGGGCAGCTAGGATTGACAATGAATTTGGACAGAGCCCACCACGTGGCTCCCCCCCCCCCGCAGGGAGCCGCCCACCAAGCCCCTCCCCCGGGATATTGTCAGCCGCCCCCAGCTGTCCCTGGCGCCTCCTCCCCAGCGGCGGCGTTCAGAGGCTGGGGTGCTGCACCCCAGCCTTCACTCCCACTCCCTCTTGTTTCTGAAAACGACAGGGAACCCACTAGGACACCCCCTACCCCGAGGGTCCGCGAGTTGGCTAGGGAGGCGAAAGATATAGGGTGCCGGTTGGAGATGGGCGGGGTTGTCCTGACTCTCGCCTCTTGCTGGCCGCCCCCCAGGTTCCCCTAGCCAACGCCGCCCCTGACTTTTCCCGTGGCTCCAGTGCCACGGCGGCGGCGGCGGCGGATCACAGGTGGCCCGCACTCTCCCTGCCCAGAGGGGAGGGGGTCGATGGGGGAAGTCACTCACCAGTCGCGGAAGGGAGAATGCCCCCCTCCTTTTAGCATACCGGGTGAGGACTGATGGGGAAAGAAACCGGATTAGGACCACGCCGACACATAGTTTTGGGGGCGATAATTAAAGCCCCTTTGGGAAGCATAAGGACTACTCTCACCCTCCTCCCCAGCGGAGCCGGGATCCAATCTCTCAAGAAAGCAACAACAAGGGAGCACTGCGGTTTCCTTGTAATCCAGAGCTGGAAAAATAAAGCTAGCTGAAAATCAAACTTCCTTGCACATTTAATGTAACCAGAATTCAGCAAGGAATCGGCTGCCTGGCGTTTGGAATCCGCGGTCTGTGGGACCACTGAAAACAGAAAGTCACCTGGAGACCCTAGGCAGCTAACTGACAGCTCCGTTCAGGAAGATCAGGACTGGTGCTCATTGCTTCCTGACCTCCCCTCCCCATCTCCCAGCCAGCTCCCCTTCCTGCCACCGTCCCCAGGCTCCAACCCTGCCCACCCCAAGAGCTGTGTGTCTTCTCAGCCTTTTCTGAAAGGGGTGGGGGGAGGAATGATCATGCAACGTGCAGTCGGGTCCAATTCAGTGGAAATTCTGGAAGAAAGGGCAGAGCAGGGCTGAGGAGCAGCGTGAATGCAACCTCCGACACACCCCCGCACCTCCACCCAGCCCCCTCCATAGACCCTACTAGTGCATCTGCGGGTCAAGGGTCTGCATCACCCTCGGCCCCTGCAGTGCGCTGGTCCGTGCCACAGAGATGGAGCCCTGGGAATATCGGTGGTTAATGTGCACTCCGAATGCAGGCAGCTTAAGCAGGATTCCAGATCTGTAGAATTGAAGCAACTGACAAAATGGTTAGAAACAGAGCGCAAACTACCCAAGTTAATCCAGGGACAATAGAAACAGGGTTTTTTTTTTTTTTTTTTTTTTTTTTTTTAATAGCTTTGGGGTTTAATGGCTGCCAGCTTGTGTGTGTGTTTTCTTTACCCAATGCAGACATCAAATCTCAGGTCCCCAAAGATCAGTCACAAAGCCCCAACCTCCCTTAGCAGACAGCTGCATGGCGGGGAAGTCGGTGCACCTGGTGTCCACTGTGGCACAGGTGGGCAAAGACCCTCTGGTTTTTGCGGCTGGCTTAGGGCTCCTGCCACGCAGCTACAGTCCCTCCAAGCATGAAGCGGCACACCCCAGATCTGGACTCAAGCCATCAGGGAAAGCATCCAGGGATGGGGCAGCGGGGTGGAGTGGGGTAGTTAGCCGAGAGAATGAGCCCCACTGACTGCCAAACATGCCACCCCGTGTCTGTCCCCATTCTCCACCTGCGTCATCTGTCACATCCCCAAAGCGCAGTTCCAACATTCCTCTGGGAAGCCCCCTCTGCACCTCTGTTCACATCTCTACGCAGTGCACACACACTTTAAGGATCAGTTTCCTTGCCTGTCCCTCCCCCACTGCCCCGTTACTCATCACGCATTGTCCCCCTAGCGGCCACCAGCCCTGTCTCATTCACTCTTGTATCCTTGTCACCCAATCACACAGAGAAGCCAGCCCTCCAATTACTATTTTTTTTTAATGACTGAAGATAAATCACTTCATTGTCTTATATCTTAAGCCAAGCCACTAGTGTCACAGTGATTCTTGGAGCCTGGGGGTAACCCATAGGAGTCAGTCGCTTCAGACCAAAGCCAGCTGGTTTTTCTGTCACTGGGCAGCCAACATGATGTGGAGGAAAGCTTCCAAGGCTTCGGCTCAGATGGTTTACGTTCAAATCCCAGCTCTGCCAGTCATGCACAAGGGGCTGCGAAGAAATCACTTAAGCATGCTAAGCCTCAGGTTCCGTATCTTTAGAATGAGGAGAATCGGGGTGGATATTGCCTGTGATACCAGCATCTCTCATGGTCACTGGTTCAAGTCCTGGCTCTTCTACCTTTGATCCAGCTCCCTGGGATGGCTCCTGGGCAGGCACAAGAAGACGGCCCAAGTCCTTGCACCCCTGCAGCCTCATGGAGGACCTGGACAAAGCTCCTAGCTCCTGGCTCCAGCCTCCAGCCTAGCTCAGATCTTTGCAGCCATATGGGAAGTGAACCAGTGGATGGGAGATCTCCCTCTGTCTCTCCACTTTGCCTTTCAAATAAGTAAATAAATCTTTAGAAATAAATGCATACATAAAATGGGGATCATGACCCCCACCTCCTAGGATGGTGGTCATGACTGAGAGAGACTGGTGCTTAGAGACTGGCACTGCCACTGACGCCACAGTCTGCGGTTATCTGTCCTGCAGCAGGGAGCTGCTGGCACATTCTGTGGGCCACACAAACGAGGCATTCCGGAGCATGTCTCACGCAGGGTCTTTAGGAATCAGCCCTTCTAGGCTAATGAGGAAGTCAAGCACTGGGTATTCAAGCAGTAAAAAATGAAAAAGAGAAAGAAACATAACTGTTTTCAATGAAAGCAGGCCAAACTTTTATTTTTAATATTGAAGACAGAAAATTGATTCACTGAGTGGGTAGATTTCAATAAATTGGAGATAATGAGATGTCTTAGAGAGGAAGAAGGGGGAGGGGGAATAACAGGAGATCCTTGTTAGCAGCCACATACGGTGTGAGGTGATTTCACACACCTCCCCAGCCCTACGCTGGAACAATGAGAGTCAAACCAGCCTCGGGCCGGGCCCTGGGTCATGGGGGCTCAGCACGGGGACCCCCAGACCTCTGCTCCCTCTCCAGTCCGGGGCTTTTCCATGACTGGATTTCTAAAGGGAACGATTCCAACACAGCCATCTGATCTGCATCGACTTCCTTTAGGGGCCTGGCCACCAATGCCAGTGCCAGACCCTCTGAGGTCGGAGGCAGAATTTCTTCTCCAAGTTCTGGGGCACCCCCACTTGGACCAACCACCTGTTTAGGGTGTCAGAGTTCTGAGCTATTTTTGTGTGTTTATTTTTTTTGATCCCAGGACCAAGCCCACCCACCACACGTGTCCTCAGAGATGATGGCTTAACCCAAACCCTTCCCTTACTATTAGAAAAACAACTCAGAAAAAGAGTGTGCATGGACCAAGGCTGTGCTGCTTCTGTGGCAAGATGACATGCTTGTCACTGTACAAGTATGCCTGAGAGCGTCAATCAGAAACCGGCAAGTTGTTGGAAGCTTAAAGAGCCCAGGACTGATGGGCCAATCTCCCTTTTTCCCTTCCAGATGTCGCAGTGGATCCTGGGTCTCCAGGGCCCACTAAGGTAAACGTGAGACCCTTTCAGCCTAGAACCGCTCAGCAGCCATGGATATGGCCTATGAGCTACTCAACGGGAGCCAAACATGGCTGTCCTCTCCATTTGACCCCAATGACTCAGTGGCGGCAGCCAACAGCTCAAACCAGACGGAGCCGTACTATGACATGACGAGCAATGCAGTCCTCACGTTCATATACTTTGTGGTCTGCATCGTGGGGCTGTGCGGTAACACACTCGTCATTTATGTCATCCTGCGCTATGCCAAGATGAAGACCATCACCAACATCTATATCCTCAACTTGGCCATCGCAGATGAGCTCTTCATGCTGGGCCTGCCCTTCCTGGCCATGCAGGTGGCTCTGGTCCACTGGCCCTTTGGCAAGGCCATCTGCCGGGTGGTCATGACTGTGGACGGCATCAACCAGTTCACCAGCATTTTCTGCTTGACGGTCATGAGCATTGACCGTTACCTGGCTGTGGTGCATCCCATTAAGTCAGCCAAGTGGAGGAGGCCCCGGACAGCCAAGATGATCAACGTGGCTGTGTGGGGTGTCTCTCTGCTGGTCATCTTGCCTATCATGATCTATGCCGGCCTTCGGAGCAACCAGTGGGGGAGAAGCAGCTGCACCATCAACTGGCCAGGTGAATCTGGGGCATGGTACACAGGCTTCATTATCTACGCCTTCATCTTGGGATTCCTGGTCCCCCTCACCATCATCTGTCTTTGCTACCTGCTCATCATCATCAAAGTCAAGTCCTCTGGAATCCGAGTGGGTTCCTCCAAGAGGAAGAAGTCTGAGAAGAAGGTCACCCGTATGGTGTCCATCGTGGTGGCTGTCTTCATTTTCTGCTGGCTTCCCTTCTACATTTTCAATGTCTCTTCTGTCTCGGTGGCCATCAATCCCACTCCGGCCCTTAAAGGCATGTTTGACTTCGTGGTGGTCCTCACTTATGCCAACAGCTGTGCCAACCCTATCCTCTATGCCTTCTTGTCTGACAACTTCAAGAAGAGCTTCCAGAATGTCCTCTGCTTGGTCAAAGTGAGCGGCACAGATGATGGCGAACGGAGTGACAGCAAGCAGGACAAATCCCGGCTGAATGAGACCACAGAGACCCAGAGGACTCTCCTCAACGGAGACCTCCAAACCAGTATCTGACCCGCCGTGGGGGACAGCAAAAGAAACAAGCCAGGCCGAGTTCCGCCTGCCCGCAGTGGGCTCCCATAGTACCCTCCTGCTCCCCCCACCCATCACACTTTTAGAATAGGACAGCGCTCAGCATGAGTCCAGTTGAGAGAACAGTGTTTGGATGGAATCACTGGTCTGCTTCAAAGACGGTATATTAAACTGACTTATCTCCCCTAGAAAGTGACCACTGAAATGCAAACGGACAGCTTGAAAACGTCTCAAGAGGAACTCACGCCCGGGTCTGAGCCTTCGAAATGCTGAAGTCCAACAAAAATAGGGAAAAAAAAGTACCTCTGTGTGTGTGTTTAAAACCCCAAAATGTAATCTTGTGTTCTTATATTTATACTTGTATATTCTTGTATACTGTCTGGACAGTCAGACATCATCTCTGCGTTTCCTGTATTCACACACACAGAACTCAAGTGTGCATAAGCCTAGGTGGGCCTTTGCCACTCCAGCATCCACAGACATGGACCTTCCCTGGAGCCAACACAAGGCGAGCTGCAGTCTCTCTTGTGTGTGCGTCCCCCAAGAGGAGCCTGGGCTGTTCGCATGCTCGTGCGGTCGTGTGTTTTTGCAAAGAGTGGTGAACATAAGACGCTTTGCATTCTTTTTCTTAAGAAGGGTTCCTAAAAGTGTACGGCTGCCCAAGACCCACCTCTGCCCTGGTTATCGCTTCATTCGTTTTAGCAGGTGAGTTAGATCCGGAGGAGAAAGGAAAGGGAGAAGATTTGTCTGAAGATGCGGAACACAGATTGGCATGTTCTTCCTTCTCAGAGAGAGTGACAGAATTGATGGCGTGTCCACAGCAAGTTTCGTGGGCCGTGGCTACTGGCCATCGGGTTCAGCAAGACACCGGGTTTGTTACAAGACTACACTTTCTCCCCTTCTCAACTTGCTTGTCTTTTTTAGGGAGCCATGGGGAAGGGAGATCATTAACTGAAAGCAAAATTTTTTAAAAAATGGATTATGATTCTTGTGGGGAAATAACTGTATTCTCTCCAGCATGAAAATAAATGAATAAGAATGGAGCAAAATTACACCTTTGTGAGAACTATGGACTTTTTTTTTCTTTTTTTCATGCCAGACCTGGCTTCCTAATAGAAGAAAGTAGAAATGTGATTCAATCTGTCCTCCAAGGGGTTTCCTGGGGAACTCACACAAAGCCAGGCATCCAGAAAACTATATGGTATACTGAAGACCTGAGGCCACTGCCCCTAAAACACAGGTACAAAAACACACCCCACGGGCCTTGCTGTGCCACCTACCACGCCCACTGCACACACGCTCAGTGTCACAGCCTTCATGACATTGTCAGAGAACTCAAGGACTGCTGTACGTAACACTGCCCATTATTTTTTGTTGTTTCCTAAACCATAATAGGGATCATGGGCAAGTAGTAAAAAACTGACTGAATGGTTTCCCAGGATTACAGGAATATAAACATGGTTGTTGGCAAGAATGCTGTCATTGGGCCTGGTGCGGTAGCCTCGTGGCTAAAGTCCTCACCTCACACACATTGGGATTCCATATGGGTGCCGGTTCTAAAGCCAGCAGCCCCACTTCCCATCCAGCTCCCTGCTTGTGGCCTGGGAACGCAGTCAAGGATGGCCCAAAGCCTTGGAACCCTGCACTTGCAAGGGAGACCCAGAAGAGACTCCAGGCTCCTGACTGCGGAATGGCACAGCTCTGGCTGACGTGGCCACTTGGGGAGTGAATTAAGTGACAGAAGATCTTCCTCTCTGTCTCTTCCTCTCTATGCATCTGACTTTCCAATAAAAATAAACAAAGATTTTTAAAAAAGAATGCCGTCATCCTGGGGTTTTAGATGGGAGCATCATGCTTAGTGCCTCATGTACACATCTTACTTTCCTCTTGTGGCTGCACCAGCGCGCCGGTGAGCAGTCGGAACGAACACGTGTTCCGCCTCTGGCCACTGCCGTACACACTGCCTTGTTTATCTGTCCAGATCATTCTTGCCATCTCCCTCCCAAAAGGGCTCACAGTGGCTTACAAACAAAAAGTTCCATTAGATTTATCACAGATGAATAAATCCATGAGAAAATAAAAAGTACAATTATAAGACAAGACCACCAGGAAAACTGCGGCAAAACACTATATGCAGTAAAACCCACACCATTACTAGAGACCATTGTCTATGCCAAACTCAGTGTAGGTTTCCTAGAAGCGCATCCAATGGAGAGACTTTTTTTTTCCTTTTAAATAAAAACAAAGATTTGCTTAACTCAACTTTATGCTTATTACCAAATGAGATGTTTCCAAGTCTTTCCATAAATGCTGACTATTGCTTAGTGAGATGATTCCAAGGGAGAAACAATTGCAAGGCAAGTGAGACTGATTCTACAGGACCACAGAAACTGGCTTTCAGGGAGGCCAAGTTCATGGCCAAACTCAAGAGGAGATGCTCCCCCAGGTCCCTAACAGAGTCCATCAGCAGGAAGATGTTCTTAAGTCCATAACAGTCTTTCAAATCGCTGCTGTCCTCCACCGACCGGACAGGCATGTTCCTACCACGTGGGAAAGGGCACTCCATTTTGGGAAAACTCTCTTTCAAGGATGACTCACTCTCTGATTGACTTTTTTTTATATCTATACTTCCAAAAGAAGCAATGAACATTGTAGCATGAATTTTAGCAGAATTTTAACTTGAAAATTCAATCTCATTCTCAAATCAACATTTAATTAAGATCAATCTGATGGATGCTGGGACCAAACAGTAATGCACCCCATTGCCTTCAGGGTTAGCGGGTCGTGCAGGCCCTGGAAGCTTCCAACAGCATGGGTAGTTAGCACTGACAAAACCTAAGCGGATTTAGGGAGAATGATGTCGGGAAAGGTGTTAGGACATGGTGGCCCATGGGAGGGACGTCAGCTCGTGCCTCAGTAAGAGCTAAACAATAAAGGACATGGGGGACTAGGACTGTGGGGCAGGGTTTAAATTGTCACCTAGTATACTGGCATTCCCATACGAGCATCGGTTCAAGTCCCGGCTGCTCTACTTCCAAACCAGCTCCCTGCTAAATTGCACCTGAGAAAGCAGTGAAAGGTGGCCCAGGCACCTGGCTCCTGCCAGCCACATCGGGGACCCAGATGGAGTTCCAAGTTCCTGCATTCCACTCAGCCCAGCTCTGGCCACTGTAGCCATCTGAAGAATAAACAAGAAGGTTCTGTCTTTCTCTGACTTCGCCTTTCAAGTGAATAAGCTAAATCTTCAAAATAAAATAAACAAATAAAAGGCATGGAGTTGAACCTTTGTGGGATTCAGGCCACGTCCTGCAACAAAGAAGGGACAGTACATGGTGAAATGGTTGCAGACAGGAGAGAGTGGGCTGGTGGGTGGGGCTGCACTGGAGTCTGCGCAGATTTAAGGACCTCTCCGGGAAGGAGCACACCTCTGCGGCAGCACCCGAGACAGGAGTGCTGGGCTGGGCGCGGCACAGGCCGCTCCCTGAGGAAGGCAAGGCCTACTGAGAGGTGCACGGCCCTCCCTGGGCAACTGTAAATGGAACTCTTGAATGAAAGCGTGAACTGCAGGGAAGGCAGCCATGAACTTGGGCCATGTTGCAGAAGGGCAGCAGGAGACTGACTCTATAGGACTGGGGCAGGCGGCTGAGAGCCGCTGGTCTGGTTGGGGTGTCTGAGAGGCCAGAGGCTGCCGCGCCAAGCAGTGGAGCTTCGAAGCTGGGACTTAGATCCATCACTTAGCTCCTTGTTTTTACCAGATTCCGAAACACCGAATTTCCCATCCAGTGTTCCACAAAAGCAGACCTCCTTAAGTGTTTGTTTTGCTCCTAATATGTGAAACGCTGGAAACAGTCTCCTGGGAAGTCTCTCTTGCTCTCTCTCTCTTTTTTTTTTTTTCCTAGCAGTTCATCTTAAAAAGGAAGGAGGCTTCGGGGACAGCACATTCTACTTACAGCTGAAAAGCTTTTGTAGCTGCTGTTAGCCAGGTGCTCGGACCATTAGGACTGAGAATAACAGGTCGAGGACAAGCTCCCACCCCCACCCCCACCCCCACCGACACCATCAAGAGCTGCCCACCCCGCCCCCTCCTTAATGCAGTGGTGAGTGAACACCGCCAGGTATTCTAGCGTTTTCCTCCATCACGCGCCTGTCTGCATGTACCCGCCCTCAGCTGAAAAACAGGGCTAAATATTAACCAACACATACCCAGTCAGACCAGCAACAGTCCTGACTCTCCCAGGGCCAGAAGTGAGTGTGACACCTTGAAAGGCCGGGGCTGCTCTCCCAGCCTCAGTGAACTTCTGCCTCCTGTTGGACAAAGGTGTGCAGCGGGAAGGGAGCCCACGGACACGGACACGGAGGCTGGGCTCCAGGTGGGTGCATGGTGAGGATCTATGTGGAAGACGAGGAGAATTCATTCCCCATCTCTGTAGATTGGGTTTTTTGTTTTCATATTGAAAAGATGGACTGGGGAAAGAAACGATCTCTGTTCTGGCTGGGAGAGGTGGCTCACTTCCGTCCCTGATCCTGCTAGGACTGGAGGCAAGAAACGGAATGTGCCGCTTGGACAGAAAATTAACCGCCCGGTACAGGGCCTGGCATGGTGGCTGATCTGGCTAATCCTCCACCTCCAAGCACTGGGATCCCACATGGGAGGCAGTTCATGTCCCGGCTGCTCCAGTTCCCATCCAGCTCCCTGCTTGTGGCCTGGGAAAGCAGCAGAGGATGACCCAAAATCTTGGGACCCTGTACCCACAACAAGAGACCCAGAAGAAGCTCCTGGCTCCTGGCTTCAAATCAGCTTGCCTCCAGCTGTTGCAGCCATTTGGGGAGTGAACCAATGGATGGAAGATCTTCTCTTTGTAAAATCTGCCTTTCCAATAAAAGTAAATAAATCTTTAATTAATAAATAAGACAAAGAAAACTGTCTAGTGCTGTAACACATGGCCCATCAACCAAGAAATTTGAGCTGGCATCCTACAGCCTTGTGTGGCCCAGTTAGCCAGTGGGACAGGGAGGACTTTCCATTGCTTTAGCAACTTGGCAGTGCAAGTCACTAAAGAGAGACGAGGACGTTCAGGGTGAACCCAGACCTTGAGCTACAGGGACACAGCAAACAAACCTGTGGCAGCCCTGAGCACACAGCAGGCAGGGCAGCTGCAGGCCCTTAGGGAGAGAGAACAGGTGACAGGAGCCGACACGGGCCCCCTGCGGGGACAGTGCTGCTCTCAAGAAAGGCAGCCCCACGTCAGCTCTCTGAACGGCCTGCCGACTCCCTGAGCACCAATCCCAGACAGCATGAGCTCTGCCTCACAGAGGACTGAGCCACCAGCTCCTCGCAGGGCCGCTGCCCGCGGGTGATGGGACACTCTCTTTCCCAAGATAGCTAGTTTCCTTTGCAAGAGTATAGGTTTTTAAAAAGGCTTATTTTTGTTGGCAAGGCAGAGCTACACAGAGAGATCTTTCATGTACTCGTTCACTTCCCAGATGGCTGCAACTGCCAGAGCTGAAGTGATCCAAAGCCAGGAGCCTCCTCTGCTGCTTTCCCAAGCCATAAGCAGACAGCTGGATCAAAAGTGGGTTGCCAGGCCCAGCGTGGTAGCCTAGTGGCTAGGCAAGGCTTGAGCGTTCCAGGATCCCATATGGGCGCCGGTTCTAATCCCGGCAGCTCCCCTTCCCATCCAGCTCCCTGCTTGTGGCCTGGGAAAGCAGTCGAGGACCCTGCACCCAGGTGGGAAACCTGGGGCAGGTTCCTGACTCCTGGCTCCGAATCGGCAAAGCACCGGCCATTGCGGCTCACTTGGGGAGTGAATCAGTGGACGGAAGATCTTCCTCTCTGTCTCTCCTCCTCTCTGTATATTTGACTTTGTAATTAAAATAAATAAAATCTTAAAAAAAAAAAAAAAGGTGGGTTGCCAGTGCTGCGGGCAGAGGATTAGCCTCTGTGCCACCATGTTGGTCCTGACCCCCCTCACCCCCACAAGAAACTCAGGTGGCTCTCAGTCCACAAAACCAAGTCGTGCTCATTTGCTCCGGGTTGACCAGCTCCATACTTCGCAGGGGCAATGGAGAGGTTCTCCTCCACCTGCACTCTGAAGTCCGTGCCTCCAAGGACACATACACACATACACATGCACTGAACAGGCTTCCAGGTGCCGCAGGGGAGCACATGAGTGGCATGGATGCTGCAGATGTAAATGGAGAACATATGTCCCCACGTGCGTGGGGTGGGTGCAGGAGGCACATGCGTGATACACAGGCACAACTGAGTGGCACTGGGGGGCACCCACTTGTACACACAACACATGTCCACCATCATGTAGGCAAGATCCCCAAGGCAGAGAGTGCTCTAGGATGGAGCCAGCTGTAATCTGATTCATCGGAACTCCAGGGATATTCAGCCTGTGTTTTCTAGACCGATGCCTCCCTCCGCAGGGAGCACAACATGGCGCCTAAGGGAATGTTTTACCCAGAGGATTCTGGGTTCGATTACAGACCACCCGCCTACCCCCCTCCAGCTATGCCTACCAGGAAGAGGCTGCCTAGGTTTAAACAACGAAAATGGGCCACAGGGAGTGACTGGTTTACCTCAAAGCCTGCCCATTCGTCAACCAACATGGACTGCAAACAGCGATGCCTTCGTATAAAACAAACAACACAATCTCCTTGCGGGAAAATTACCAAAAACCCTACTTAAATCACTCCTTAGCAACATCTAGGTGACATCTTGGCAGACATCTCTCTCCTGCTCTATGCTTCCGGACACACATCTAAGCTGGACACTTGGAGAAAATCAGCAAGAAAATGACCCGTGAGGACACACCTCCTCGGCCTCCTGTCCACTTCCACGGCCCAGGGAAGCTCCGTGGCTCATCTAGCTTGCGCCTCGAGGACGGCAGCCTGTGTTTGGGAAGACAGCCTTGCGATCTCTCTATGAACTGATGTCTAACCTCCAGGGCTCATTCTCAAGATTAATTAAAGTTAACGGCGTTCCCGCTGCCTTGCCAACCTGGACTGCTAGCCACCAATGGAGCAGACCTGGCCTGAATGAACACTTCAAATTGGTTTCAGCTTAACTGCTTTGTGGCAGATTGAAACAGTCTCGTAGACATCTCACCCAGACTCCCTGGGAAATGGGCTCTGGGGGTGACAAATCGGAGCTGTCACCTTTATGTGCCAGCCCATGTTTTTCGACCACCTTCAGCTTTCTCATTTACCAACCCCCTTCTGCCCTCTCCAGACTCAGGGACAGCAGGGGTGCCCGACCATCCCACTCACACTGCCTGGGGACTCTGCAGGGAGCGCCATGCATCCTTGGCACTGAAGGAAGCATTTCACTAAGCAGACACAAACCTGGCTTGCTCTTAGCAACCTGATTCTGGACTGTCGGGCAGACAAGGAACCAAGTGTGTAGGAAGTTTGGGATTTTGATGGCCCCATCACTGCCTCTCAGACAAGGATGTAGATCCCAGGGGCCGGCGCTGTGGTACAGCCAGTTAAGCCGCCACTTGCCACATTAGCGTGTCTCAATGAGCACTGGTTCAAGTCCCAGCTGCTCTGCTTCAGACCTAACCCTGTGCTAATGCACCCGGGGAAAGCAGCGGGACACGGTCTGAGTGCTTGGACCCCTGACACCCACGTGCAAACCTGGACAGAGTTCCTCACTCCTGGCTTTGGCTGGACCAGCTCCAGCTGTCCTAGATGGTTGGTGAATGAACCAGCAGATGAAAAATCTGTTTTTCTCTCTCTGCGTCTACCCCCACCATTGTTCTGACTTCCCAACGAATAAAATAAACTTTTAAAAAATAAAGTAACTCGTCATTGCTGGAGGCAGATGTGTCAGCAGTAAAGCCCACTTTCAGAGGTCAGATTGACCTTGGAGAGTGTCAAGGTTATCAGAAACTCAGGTACACTTGGTCAGGTTAAGCCAGGAGACCAGCTGCCCTTGAGCAGCTCGTAACTTTAAGATTGTAGGACTTCATTTTTTCTCTCTCTTAATCATACCCTCCACTTGTCTTTCACAATAGATTTCTCCAACATTTTCTATTTAGGGCAGGCATCTAAACTAGTGGTTAAGAGCCTCATTAAGGACCCAGCACAGTAGCTCAGCAGCTAAAGTCCTCGCCTTGCATGCGCCAGAATCCCATATGGGCTCGTGTCCCGATGGCCCCGCTTCCCATCCAGCTCCCTGCTTGTGGCCTGGAAAAGCAGTCAAGGACGGCCCAAAGCCTTGGGACCCTGCACCCATGTGGGAGACCTGGAGGAAGTTCCTGGTCCCCAGCTTTGGATCGGCGCAGCTCCAGCTGTTGCAGCCACTTGCGGAGAGAATTAGTGGAGGGAAGATCTTCCTCTCTGTCTCTCCTCCTTTCTGTACATCTGACTTTCCAATAAAAATAAAATAAATAAATCTTAAAACAAAAAAGACTCATTAAGATACCCACATTCTAAATCCAATAAACAAATAAAATTAAAATACCTCTGCTGTTTGAGACTTCTACAATGCTCCCTTTCAACCACTAAATGGAGACAGTCCGTCCTGAAAAGGAACTTTTTAGAACTGATTTCAACGGAGACAACACAGAGATTTCAGCCCAGTACCAAAGGGTCTCGCTTTGGCCTCACTGCGGTGTTTTCAGTGGACCTGGGAACGCATGGCAAGCTAGCTGAACACGGGCTGTGCCTTTTCTTTTTTTTCTTTTTTTTTTTTTAAAGATTTATTCATTTTATTACAAAGTCAGATATACAGAGAGGAGGAGAGACAGAGAGGAAGATCTTCCGTCCGGTGATTCACTCCCCAAGTGAGCCGCAACGGGCCGGTACACGCCGATCCGAAGCTGGGAACTTGGAACCTCTTCCGGGTCTCCCACGCTGGTGCAGGGTCCCAAAGCCTTGGGCCATCCTTAACTGCTTTCCCAGGCCACAAGCAGGGAGCTGGGTGGGAAGTGGAGCTGCCTGGATTAGAACCGGCGCCCATATGGGATCCCGGGGCTTTCAAGGCGAGGACTTTAGCCGCTAGGCCACGCCGCCGGGCCCATGGGCTGTGCCTTTTCCCTCAGCTCTTTCCTCCTCATTTCCCAGGTGGTCTGCCTGCCGCGCTCCGGCTGTCACTCACCAATAAACAGCAGTGGGTTTTTACAAACAGGGCGTCAATCACCATCAGAGGAGACGGATCACTCCCTACTCCAGCCCCCCACCGCACCTCCCTTCTCTGCCAAGATGGTGTGCGACGTGGTGAGTCGGATGGAAGACACCGAGCCCTTCTCTGCAGAACTGCTCTCTGCCATGATGCGACTCTGGGGCGACTCAGGGATCCAGGAGTGCTTCAACCGGTCTCGGGAATATCAGCTCAATGATTCTGCCAAATACTACTTGGACAGCCTGGACCGGATTGGGGCCGCCGACTACCAGCCCACCGAGCAGGACATCCTCCGAACCAGGGTCAAAACCACTGGCATCGTGGAGACCCACTTCACATTCAAGAACCTGCACTTCAGGCTGTTTGACGTCGGGGGCCAGCGGTCTGAACGCAAGAAGTGGATCCACTGCTTTGAGGACGTCACGGCCATCATCTTCTGCGTCGCGCTCAGCGGCTACGACCAGGTGCTCCACGAAGATGAAACCACGAACCGCATGCACGAGTCTCTTATGCTCTTCGACTCCATCTGCAACAACAAGTTCTTCATCGATACCTCCATCATTCTCTTCCTCAACAAGAAAGATCTCTTTGGAGAGAAGATTAAGAAGTCACCTTTGACCATCTGCTTTCCTGAGTACACAGGCCCCAATACCTATGAAGATGCAGCTGCCTACATCCAAGCACAATTTGAAAGCAAAAACCGCTCACCCAACAAGGAAATCTACTGTCACATGACTTGTGCCACAGACACGAATAACATCCAGGTTGTATTCGACGCCGTCACCGACATCATCATTGCCAACAACCTCCGGGGCTGCGGCTTGTACTGACCTCTTGTCCTGTATAGCAACCTATTTGACTGCTTCCCGGACTCTGTGCTGTTGACGTTGATCTCCTGGTAGCATGACCTTTTGGCCTTTGTAAGACACACAGCCTTTCTGTATCAAGCCCCCGTCTCACCCCGGCCCCAGAGTGACTGACGGCTGTGTATTTCTGTAGAATGCTGTAGAATCCGGTTTTAGTTGAGTCTTTACATTTAGAATTTGAAAGGAAAAAACAAACAAAAGTAACACTTCTCATGTGCTTTGTAGCATAAAAAAGGAAAAGAAAAACGTTACCATTTCATGCATTTTTCCTTTTCTTCCTTTTAAAATCCACATGCGCATCTGCACCCACACCTGCCCCCCATTCCCAGGTCAAGGCAGGGCCCACAGTGCACCTGCAGAGTGGTCCCTGGGGCCGGCCAGGTTCAGGCCACAGGCCTCCTCGCTGCCTGGCAGGAATCTGACCTGGCTCCAGGCTGGCGGCTCCAGCCCCACGCTTCCTGCAGGTTTGTAGAGAAAAAGCACAGCTCTCACTGGCCAGTAGCTGCCAAAAAAAATCCCACGTGAAGGGCAGCCCTCCACCCCAGCCTTCCCCATGCCCCCTCTACAAACGCCCTTAGCGACTTTGTTCCCATGTTTCTGTCCTGCTGAGCACCGTGCCCCACCTGTGCAGCGGTGCCGCTTCAGACTCCCGCCCCCGCCCCGTCCCCCAACTCTCCCCCCCCTGCCCCATTTTGAGCACGTGCCCGCAACCACCCCACCCACGAGCTTCTTCCTTTCAGTGACCTGTGTTTGCTCTTTCTCATGTGGGGATGTTTGTGCTGCAGTTAAAAAGAACAAGAAGATAATTTTTAAATATCACCAAATGGGGGAAACAAATAAAAAAGATGGAATGTAGTGTTTACATTAAAGCCACCGTTTTCATGAGCAGTTCCTATGTCATTTCTACTGACTCGGACCCAGCCCCCACACCTGTGGTGCCGGCAGTGCTGTGAGGGTCTCTTCTTTGGAAGGTGACGGAGCTCATGAAACCTATCCTTTAGCCTCCTTCCCACTCCATCTCTGAGGGTCCCATGGCGTTTTCTTTCTCTCTCCTTGCTGATGGATACAAGGGATCCTGGAATACCAGAGGCAGCCTTCATCAGATCTGATTGTAAAAGCATTTTCTGTTTTGTGATGTGACTGATACTTCAAATATCAAGAATAGATGTGAAGGCCCAGTGTGGTAGCCTAGTGGCTGGAGTCCTCGCCTTGCATCCACTGGGATCCCGTTGGGGCGCCGGTTCTAATCCCGGCAGCTCCACTTCCCATCCAGCTCCCTGCCTGTGGCCTGGGAAAGCACTGGAGGACGGCCCAAAGCCTTGGGATCCTGCACCCACGTGGGAGACCCAGAGGAGGCTCCTGGATCCTGGCTTCGGATCAGCTCAGCCCTGGCCTTTGTGGCCATTTGGGGAGTGAGCCAGTGCATGGAAGATCTTTCACTCTATGGAATAAAAATCAACAAATATTTAAAGAAATAAAGAAGAAAGGAGAGAGACACACTTCAAAATTGGCAAAATTAGGCTGCCATCATCCAGTGAGCTAATCTGCCACCTGCAATGCCGCCATCTCCTATCAGAGCACCAGTTCCCAGCTGCCCACTTTGGCTTTTGTTTTGTTTTGTTTTTATTTTTTATGATTTTTACATAGTAGAAAAGGATGGAGCCCGGAGCGATAACATAGCGGTTAAAGTCCTCGCCTTGAACACTCTGGGATCCCATATGGGCACTGGTTCTAATCCCAGCAGCTCTGCTTCCCATCCAGCTCCCTGCTTGTGGCCTGGGAAAGCAGTTAAGGACGGCCCAAAGCCTTGGGACCCTGCATCTGCGTGGGAGACCTGGAGGAGACTCCTGGCTCCTGACTTCAGATCAGCATAGCACCGGCCGTTGTTGCCACTTGGGGAGTGAATCACCGGACGGAACATCTTCCTCTCTGTCTCTCCTCCTTTCTCTATATCTGATTTTGGAATAAAAATAAATAAATCCTTAAAAAAAACAGAAGGATGGACAACCACATGGACCACTGATCAGGGTGGAAAGGATCCATGAATGGATGAGACAACTGTTTTCAACTTCTTTTTTCTTTCTGTCTGGAAGAAGAGAGGAAAGCAGAGTGTTGCTCCCAGCAGCCCAATCGCATCAGCATCCAGGATGTGGGACGGCCACTCAATGTCAACCCAGGGTCCCTGATGTGGAACATGTGCCAAGGGCAGTGTCCAAGTGGTTTCGATAGTTCTGAGGTGTTGATTTCATTGTTCCAAGGTTGAGGAAATCCTTCCAAGGTCCACTGGCTGACACCTTAGAGTCCACCTCAGAGTCTCCACTTGGCCAGATCTTCATTATCAAAGCTTGGTGAGGAGAGCTGCCCAATCTGCTCTGCCCTCCATGGAAGTAGACATGCTTTGCAGGCCTCAATGATGTCTCGTGTCCCCCATGCGCATTGCTGGCTGCCCCCTTGGAAGGCATCTCCCTGCTAGCATACCTAGGAGAGCACAGAACACAATCCAAGTCCTTGGGTCCCTGCCACACACATTGGAGACACGGATGGAGTTCCTGCATTTTGGTTCCAACCTGGCTCAGTTATGGCTATTGTTGTCATTTGTAGAATAAACCAGCAGATAGAAGACGCCTCTCTCTCTCATTTTGCCTTTCAAGCAAATCAATCTTTTTTTTTTTTTTTAAAGAAAACTGGCAAAGTCATTGAGTTTCATTTTGTGTACAGATCAATGACTTCCAGATTTGTGAAGCTCCATTTAGCCAGTGTAGCCAGGACACTGTACAACAGATGATGAAGGGGCTGCTCGAAAAATGCCTTAGGAACATGCCAAGGCGGGGCTGACAGCAAGGCTGACTGCAGAGAAATACCAAGAGTTTGGAAATCAAGCTCAAGAAAATAACTTTTTATCCTCTTGTCATCTTTGCACTCAAATCCAACACATACCAAATTTCCAGTTGCTTAAAATAGGCTCAACTATAAATTACACTGCTAAACCCACAGAATGAGAACACTGTTGGCTCACTGTGTACCAGGGCCCATTCCAGACACTGCACCTGCCTCCCCGTAGGAGTCTTAGAAAGTAAGTCTACTGATGCCCCCATTCTACAGAGCAGAAAACAAAGTCACTTCTCCAAAGTCTGTGCTCTTGAGCACTTCCCACCATGCTTCCACCCCGGAGATGCGTGACCCTGAGCAGGTGTCTAACACTGCAGGGCCCACACATCCTCGTTCTCACAGCATTCTATAAAGACTGTCTGAAAGAAAAGGTCTTTGTGAGTCTATGACGTTTATCCTACAGATGGAGGTGCCCAGTAAATCTCAACTGGTCCTCACTTTTCACAAGGCAAAAAGACCAGAAAGTGGCTGATAAATGGTTGAACATTTCCCACAACTCATTACCAGTGAGCCATGGCTTCTAATTGTGCCTTCGTGGAAGGAACGTGCAGCTGGCATAATGATGCTGGATGAGAGCAAGTCCGGGCAGAGACTATGTCTGTAATCAGCATGCAGCTTTCTACCTACCCAGTGTCCTCTGTGGCTGGACCAGAGTGGACCAGGCACAACTTCCACTGCCCCAGGCTCCTGAACCAGCCTTCTGCTGCCAAGGCATTCTAGAAACTGGACAGCTGAGAGCATGTTACCAACCGCTGAGTTCTCATTCTTCCTCCAGTGTGTGATTCACAGTGAAACCACAGCCTGGGGCCTCGTGCCAATCACAGGGAGAAGATGGTGTCACTCATTCTGGGCATGGGACCATCTGGACTGCTTGTGGGTCCAGCCAAAAACAGATGGTACACTCCAAGGGACTTACTGAAATGAATGTGATGCCAGAGCTGCCTGGTGGAGGCAGGGGCGGCCAGACAGGCAGCAGAAAGGGAAGGCTGAGGGGCTGGAGGCTTGGGAAGGTGGGCGCCTCCTCCAGTCCTAGTGATTAAGGGCAGAGGCTGGAATGAGGATGTGAGAGCCCAGCGAGGGCCAAAGCCATGGAGAGAAGGCAGCCCACCAAGCACGGGGCTGCAAAGTCACACCACTGCTGCTAAAATCTTGGAAGATGCCCTGGTCTCCTTAGACTGCACTCAACTGGACATCGAGGCCCGGAAGAGTCAGCCTCACGGGCACAAAGTCAGGAGGGTTCCAGAAGGGACGGTTTTGGGGGAAGGACGCACAGTACCCCAAGCTGCCAGCGCCTCGTAGAACAGCTGCACTGGGCTGGGAGTTTGGTGCCTAAGATGCTGGCATTCCATATCAATGCCAGTTGAGTCCCAGCTGTTCCACTTCCAATCCAACTCCCTGCTAAACGCACCTGGGAAACTGATGGAAGATGACCCAAGGGCCTTTGCCACCCATGTGGGAAACCAGGAAGAAGCTCTAGGCCCCAGCCATTGTGAACCAAATGTATCAGAAAAGCAACAGGCTACTCAACCTGATGTACCCAAATGGTTGCATTTCCCAAGCACTGTTTGCAAAAGGACTCAGGTTGCAAGTTTGCTCCTGTCTAAGAATTGATATTATTTTATCACCCAACCCGGACAAAGCAGATTTGATATCTCTGAAGTACCTGATCAAAACAAACATGGGCCAACATGGTGACACAGCAAATGAAGCTGCCATTGCAATGCTGGCTTCCAATAAGGGAGCACTGGGTTAACTCCCGGATGCTCCATTTCACATCCATTCTCTGCTAATGCCCCTGGAAAGACAGTGGAAGATGGCCCAAGTGCTTGGGCCCCTGCCACCCATGCAGAAGGCTACATGGAGTTCCAGGCTCCTGGCTAGACCAGCAGTGGAAAATCAATCTCTCTCTCTCTCTCTCACTTCCCTTCTCTCTCTCTCTGTCACTTCATCTTCAAACAAATAAATAAAACTTTAAAAAAAGAAATAATCTAACAAAACAATAGCAAACAAATGTCACACCCAGATGGAAGGGCCAAGGCAGCATAACTTGGTAAAGCTTCCTGCAGGCACACCCCATCTAAAGCTCCTCGGTTTCTTCACTGATCCCATTTTTGTGGTCTGGGTCTTTGAACTTGAAGTATTCTTCATCGGTTACTGGCTAATACTTAGCCACTGTAGGCTGCGTGACTCCTAGAATGTGTACAATCATGCCAATGGCTCGTCTCAAGGAAAGGCAGATTCTACAAGAGAACATGCCACCAGACACGTATCATGAAAGCCAAAGAGTCTCCTGTTGCACCTGTGCCCTCCGGCAGCCACAACCTCCTTCCAGGTGAGCCTCGGGCAGCATCACTGTGGCAACCACTTCCTCACCAATTCCTGTCCTCAAGCTGACATCACTCAAGCATGACGGCAGGGACCACATTCCCCTGGGTTTATGCTGACCCTCGTATTAATGCCATGGAGAATAAACCCTGGAGCACACACTCACACACAACACAGGGGCAGCCTTAATGGCATAAGGAGGTTCAACATGAATAGGAGTCCTTCCTAATTCCAAAAGTAACATTCAAAAAATTACAGAATTGGCATAATTTGGGGTTGGGGTTGCTGGAGAGGTCTGGAGTTAGAACAGAACATGAACCCGGTCATTCTCTCTCTCTCTCTCATTTAGGAATGATGGGGTAAGGTGTGGTTTGAATATTCACAAATCCACATCCACAAAGCTAAATTATTGTTCATGTACTCAACCAACAATGAGTGTCTTAGAAGCTGGGAATTGGGAGACACAAAAGGCTGGCTGACCAGATCTTACTGTGGGAGCGATATTCAATAATGAAAAATAACAAGCAAATGAGCTTGTCATTTCAATCCAAGGTAAATCCTATGATTAAAGTGCATGGACACTTTAATCTGTCTGGCTAAAGGCCAGACAGCTCTGGGACTTCCTCAGTGACATGCGGCAAGCCACATGATCTCCTGTGGTCCCAGGCTCTTCTTTGGTAGCGTGAAGATGAGCACACGATGTGTGTGAGGACGGAATGCAGTTGCTCTGGTGCATGGTTCTTCACGCTGCGGACACACAAGGAGCTCTGACGCGGGTCAGCCTTTACTGCTTTGGACTGGGGTAGCCCAGGCAGGCTCTCACCAATGTGAACATCTGGGAAAGGAACCCACACAACAGCAAAAGCCTTGAGGAAGAGTGAGCCAAGCTTTGCAGAACAGAAGAGCAGCGAGGCTGGAGAGAGAATAGGAGTGAGAAGAGGTCAGGCCAAGCAAGGCCTTTGCAGTCTTGGAGAGGAGCTTGCATCCGACCAAGACGGCTGGGCAGCCACGGCAGACCTGTCGTGGTTTTGTGATGAGGAACATAAACTGAAAGGGAGGGGGGAGGCTGGAAGAGAAGCAGCGAAGAGGTTACTAGAAAGGTTCCAGTGAGAAGTGAGTGGCGTGGCTGAGATGTGAGAGGAGCAGGGTCAGCCACCCACGGTTCACGAGCCCGCACTGGCTCTCTGCCTGCTGTCGGGCTGCTTCTGCCCTGCCATGGTCTTGCTGAAGGGTTGTCACAGCAGCTGTAAGCTCTGCTTTGCAGGATCAGTCTACAGGGCTGGGGAATAGACTGGGTGCAGGAAGTGAGGGAAAGACGAGGACAGAGGATCCATTATTCCTGAGCTGCAGCCATGGGTGGTGCCCTTTCCTAAGATGGGGGCGGCTGGACACGTGCTAACAGCGTAGGCAGCAAGCTTAGACATCTGGGAGGAGACTCGCAGGCCCCCGGCAGCTGGAAACACCGAGAAGCCCAGGGCCAGGGCAACAGGCAGGCGTCATCCACAAACACCTGCTTTCTCCCCGTTCCCACTGCCCTCACAGCTTCTCCCCAAACCGCTGTGGTGAGCCTCTGACAAACCTGGTGACACAGAAGATGGTGTCACCTAGACCAAGGTTCAGGATGGCTCCTCAGCTCGTCCAACCTGGAGGGGTCAAGGCGAGCAACAAGAGGCGCCCAAAACGACTGGGACAAAGTAGCCAGCGGCAGGAGAAAGGCCATGGGAACATGAACAGACACCAATAGGAAAGAGGGTATCACCACGGGGGAGGGCAGCTCTGCCCAACTCTTCAGAGAGGCCCAGGACCCCAGAAACTACCGCTGAAACTGACAAGACACTGTGGATGCAGGGGTGAAGGGAGGGTCTAGAGGAAGGGGGTTGAAGGGAATGAGAGATTGTGGGGATAGCAATGGCCTAAGGCCAAGACGCCGCACTGTGACGAAGACAGACAAGCAAACAGCACATCTTTATAAGACCGGAGTCCCTAGAGAATAGTTTTTAAGGTCATGAAAATGATCCAGCTAAGATGGAAAAAATTCTAGAGGGAGAACAGAAAGTGAAGATACATGGGAAGAATGACAGCCAGAGATTACCCGGAGAGCTCCAAGGATAAGGAACGTTCTGTTGTAACAGCAAAGCAGGCTGAGATGTGACCGTGTACTCAGGTTGGCAGATTTAGCGAAGAGGACATGAGGCCATACCTGGTTGGCTTCTTCTCTGTACACAGGGGAGCTGCTCATCACCTGGGGTTGTGGGAAGGCAGGGCAGGGAACAGAGCAGGTCTGCAAAGAAGCAGGAGCTGGTGCTGTGGTGCCCAGCTGCTACGGACAATGTGGGCATCCCACAGCAGTGCCAGTGGAGTCCTAGCTGCTCTAATTCCAACCCAGCTCCCTGCTGACGTGTCTGGGAAAGCAGCAGGGGATGACTCCTAACTCCTTGGGTCCCTAACACTCCTGTGGGAGACCAGGATGGAATTCCTGGTTCCTGACCCAACCTTGGTTGCTGCAGGCATTCAGGGAATGAACTATCAGATGCAAGGTCATTCTCTCTCTCTCTCTCTCTCTCTCTCTCTCTCTCTCTCTCTCTCTCTCTCTCTCTCTCACACACACACACACACACACACACACACACACACACACGCATGCTTTCAAATAAATAAATAAATCCAGAGCGGAAGAAAAACAAGCCAGGTTTTATCACAGACTCACTGGCCTGTAAGCAAATGTATCTCCCCCACAGCGTCCAACACAGAGCTAGTTACCATCAAGTCACTGGGTAACCTCAAGGATGCACTGGCGAAGAACACCAAGTGTGGAGTGAGGACTTCACCAACACCCAGGGTGCTGGGGAGTCGGAGGCCCGGGCCAAATAACCGATGCTGCCACCACAGATGTCACCCCCCAGTGCACACAAGCTGAGACACGCCACCATAAAGATGCCATTGGCATCGCGGTCAAGAGCAAACACCAAGTGTCTGAATCCCACCGGGCCATGATGTAGGATTCAGCCATTCTGGGGTGCTGATGAGGTCTGACAGCAGGCAGGGGTGCAAAGAACAGCCCTCTCCCCCTCCTCCGCTACAGACACAGGAGGAAGAAAAAACAAACGGAAATGTCTGTCCCTCCCACCTTCCTCCATACCTGACCCTCTCCACCCTAACCAGAGCCCCTCACAGGCATGCAGCCCTCTCAACATTACAAAGAATTTTTTTTCAAAAGTCACGGAAGAGGGGGTGACTGCTGTAGCAGAACAAGTTAAGCTGCTGTCTGCCATGCTGCTATTCTAGTCCTATATGGGCACCAGCACAAGTCCTTGCTGCTCCACTTCCAATCCAGCTCTCTACTAATGTGCCTGGGAAAACAGCAGAGGATGGCCAAGTGCTTGGGCCCTGCACCCACATGGGAGACCCAGATGCAGCTCCTGGCTCCTGCCTTTGGCCTGGCCCAGCCCTGGTCATTGTGACCACTTGGGTGTGAACCAATGGATAAAATATCTCATTGTCTGTCTCTCCCTCTGTAATCCTCATTTCCAAATAAATAATTTTTTTAAATGGCATGGAAGATCATTGTATGAAAATAACTGTATGCAGGGATTTCAAATAAATTAAAATTTTGGCACCAAAACAAACTTTCTCTCCTAATTCTATTTTCCAAGAACATTTTGTAGGACCCTGTGAATTTGTGACATGTGTGCATGACATATTTGCAAGCATTTATTGAGCTGTTTGGTTGAGAGCAGAGGTCTACAGGGTCCCCTCACAGACGCCAGGCCACATACTACATACAGCACATGGTGTCTATAAAAATCTGTTAAAAGTCCTTCTATTTTGGGAAATTTCCTGGCTGGCTTTCTGAGTGTATATGTGTGTGTGTGTGTGTGTGTGTGTGTGTATAGATAGAATCATTTAATCAAAGACAGACGTCTGTCCCTCCCATGTACAGAGAGCACTGACAGTCAGACTCCAGCCTGCAGCACGGACACCTACTCCCTGGCTCAGCCACGCTGTGTGCCTTCCGCAGGATCACTCCAGCTTGGAGCCACTCGCGGCCTTGGGCAGAGGGCAGGAGCAGTGTGGAGACCCCGAGGAGGCTGCTCGGACATGGCCTGGCTGCTTGTCTCCTCGTCTGCTGGGAATGTTGTTGAAGCTAAGGATGCAAGGAAGCGGAAAGGGCAAGGATTCCCAGAGGCCGACTGGCCGGGAGCTGAAGACAAGCGCAGTCCCAGCCTGCTGTGGCTCGGACAAGCTGCCTGGTCCTGCAGGACGTGGCTCAGACCACCAAAGGGTGCTGAAAATCCCACGCGCACACTCCAGGTGGCGCTCCAAACTACAGCTATTGCTATGGGCAGAAGGCCTGGTGTGAAGGGTCCCAGGACTTGTCACAGCATTTGTGACTTAACACCAGCATCCCCTACTAAAGTGCTGGTTCAAGTCCCGGCTGCTCTGCTTCTGAGCCAAGTCCCTGCTAGTGCGCCTGGCAAAGCAGCAGAGGATGGCCCGAGGGCTTGAGTGCCTGCCACCCATGTGGGACACCCGGATGGAGTCGCTGGCTCCTGGCTTCAGCCTCACACGAATATGCCTGAACCAACCACCGGGAGAGTGAATCTCTCTTGTTCCAGGGAGAGAGAGAGAGATTTACTTGCCTTTCAAATAAATAAACCTGTATAAAAAAAGATTTGTTTTCATTGGAAAGTCAGATTTTACAGAGAGGAGAGACAGAAAGAAAGATCTCCCATCCACTGGTTCATTCCCCAAGTGGTCATAACAGCCGGGGCTGAGCTGGTCTGAACCCAGGAGCCAGGAGCTTCTTCTGTGTCTCCCACACAGGTGCAGGGTGCCAAGGCTTTGGGCAGTGCTCTACTTGCCTTCCCAGGCCTCAAGCAGGGAGCTGGAAGGGAAGTAGAGCAGCCAGGATAAGAAGCAGCACCCATATGGGATCCTGGTGCACACAAGGCAAGGACTTTAAGCCACTAGGCTACTGCACTGGGCACCCCATTTTTAAATCTGTTTTGACCTCAGCAACATTCACATGGAGGCATGTTCCTACTCTCACATGAGGCAGTGCGGCCTTTAACAGACATGTTTGGCCAGGATGGACCTACAGCTGAGCAGGAATTAATGACGTGCCCTGGAGAATGGGTTAGTGATGGGAGCAGTGGGTTGGCATAAAGCATGAGCCCCTTCTCTTCCCCAGGGCACAGTGGTCACTCCCACCATGTGGTGTCCCTGCCCCCCCAAATGCCAGTATGAGGGCAGCGGCAGGTCCTCTCTGGATTCGGCTGCCCACCTTGAATTTCTTTATGTTAAAGAAATTTCTTTTCTTGATAAATAATTATCCAGCCTCTGGTCATCTGTTCCAGTAATAGAAACCAAACTAGATTTGCTTCAGGGACACATAATTATTTAGCTACAATCTCTTGCAATTCAACACGTGAGGTTTAAAAAAACAAAAATCTTATCTCTAAAGACTTAGAGTCATCACACAATACACACGCATTTATCCCCAAATCGAGACTAAACTATGGCAATCAAACAAGGGGGCGCCGCTTCCCCCCAGTGCCTGGGGGCGTCTGAGATGCCCTGAGCTCCGAGGGAATTCGGTGTCAGCCCTCTGTACCCAAGGAAGGAGCGACAGCGACATCTTGAGGACAATGCGAGGAAGTCAGCCGAGGGGACACAACACACTTCCCAGTGGGGACAGCAGGCCTGTCTGAAAGTCCAGGCGCTGACACCCCTGCAAGCCACCTCTAACAGGACGCTCGACGGCCCGGGGACTCTGGAGAGCAACGGAACCCTCCAACATGCACAACCCAAAGTGTCCACACGTGGATTCTGGGAAGAAAGCCTTGCAGTCCCTCACGGCAGCCAACGGCACCAGCAACTGCAACTTGGACTGGCTCCCCGGGGCCGAGCCAGCGTGCTTGCATCCGATCAGCCAGCTCCTGGCTTTCACTGCAGCTGTCAGGGCTCCTGGGGGGAAAGATGTGTCAGCCAGCGAGAGCTGAATTCCCCGGCAAAGCAAGGGAAAAAAGGAAAAATCCACTTGAGAAAGCAGAGCGGGCAAAGTGCAGACCTGCCACAAGAGGGCGATCTGAGTCCAGGCAAGTAGAAGTCACTGGGCCAAACAGAACCAGGAAAGCAAAATGTTACTTAGTGCTAACCGTCCCTGGTGAGCAAGCCCACCCTGGCGAGGGGCCAACCATCTCCGTGAGCCAGCCCACCTGCAGCTTACCCATGGACCAGAGTAGCCAATGCTGTAGGCAGGCATTGTCAGCCTCATGGGGCAAACCCAGGTCACCATCTGTCCAATGGAAATAACAGCCCCTACACGCTCGGGCTACCACCCAGTAAACCAGGATACCGAGCGCTAGTGGGTTACAGATCGAAACCATCTGATGTCTCGGATTTGCCTCAGAATAGAGCAACTGGTGGATGGCAGAGAAAACAGGGAAAGCCAACCAGCGGGTGAGCGGGCGTGGGGCACCGCAGCTGGAATGCCCACATCCCGTACCAGAGTGCCTGGGTTCGAATCCTGGGTACGCTGCTTCGGATCCAGCTTCCTGCTGAGGCGCACTGGGGGTGGGGAGGGCAGCAGTTGGCCAGTTTAAATTCTGCCACCTACGCACGGCCCAGCCCCTGCATCTGGAGATGGAAATGCATACTCTTCCGACTCCCTCCTTGTCTCTGTGCCTTTCAAATAATAATAATTATTTTCAGAAACAGAGACCCGTGCTGGAACCCCGAGTCCCTCACACGGGACAGTGCCCTGCGTCTCCTCTCCTCTCTCCAAGGGTAACTGCTGGATCTTGCACGTGCCTGCCCTCAGAAACCCCTCAGTCTGTGGCCTGTGGGCTGCAGCAACTACAAACCGGCTAAGACAGCTTTGCAGTGAACAAAAACCACACCCGAGCTTCTAAAATGGCACGGGGGCCATGACCCTAGAAAGCAAGCCAAGTGGGCACCCATGAGCCGCCCCGAGGGGTGACTTTGGGCCAAGCGGCAGGTGGCCGCCGAGGGACAACGATTCACAGGAGGGGGACTCGAGCGTCCTGGGCTAATTCCGACCGAGGAAAGGATGCACCTGCGCGTGGAGAGGTTTCGGGTCACCATCGGCCTCGACCCTCACTGAACCGCCGCGTCTCCCTTTAACGAAGCCTCCTCACGAAGACCCGCACCGCCCGCCGCGCACCCCGCTCCCGGCGGGGCGGAAGCGCTTCCGCCCCTAACCAAGATGGCGGCGAGGCGGGGCGGGAAGGCGGAAGTGGCCAGCGGACGGCCCTCCCGACGCACCATGGCGGCCGCAGCCGTCTCTCCCGCAAGGAAGCGGCTGGATCTGCGCGACCCCGCGGCGCTTTTCGAAACGCACGGAGCGGAAGAGATCCGCGGGCTGGAGCGCCAAGTCCGGGCGGAGATCGAGCACAAGAAGGAGGAGCTGCGGCAGATGGTGGGCGAGCGCTACCGCGACCTGATCGAGGCGGCCGACACCATCGGGCAGATGCGCTGCTGCGCCGAGGGGCTGGTGGACGCCGTGCAGGCCACCGACCAGTACTGCGCCCGTCTCCGCCAGGCCGGCCCGCCGGCGCCGCCCCGGCCCCCGCAGGCCCCGCAGGTCGGTGCCGCCCGCCCACTTTGGGGGGGGTGCCCCGCGGGTCGCTCCCCGCCCTGCACCCCTCGAAGGAGACCCCTCACCTTCCCGGGCGGCGCCTGCCCCCTCGCCCCTCGGGAGGAGAAGCCAGCGGTCCCCGGGAGCCTGCCTAGTCTCACTCACCTCAGGCCGGGGCCGCCGGGCGCTCCCTTCCGCCTGGAGCTGACCAACGCCAGGGGTCCCCTGCAGACCGTTCGGATTTCTGCTGTCTGCTGACCCCGTGGGCCCCCGAGGCCTTCACTCTGGGGTGCGCCCCCTGCACCCCGGCCCTGCGCGCGGTGGCGGCCGAGAGGGGCCCACACCTGTCAGGTCCTGCCACCTCTAGGAGGGTCGACCCTGAAAGGCCAGGGAGGGGTGACAGGTGAACCAACGGGAAGGTCAGCTTCACCGCTTGCTTCCTGCCACGTAGCCACGGGAACTGCATCCCGGGGAGTGGGAGCGTGCTGGTAGTAGCCGAATTCTAGAAGAAAGCTGGGTCCAGGAAGCTGAGCAGACGCCCTAGAACTGTGTATGGAAGGCTGGGAACACCTGGGGAGGCTTGGAAATAGAAACATCCATCTCCCTTCCGCTGGCTGCTGTCCCTGGGGTGGACACCGCTCAAGGATACAGTCCTGCCCCCCAGTTTCTTGTCAAAACTGCGCTCTGCCCTGTTTTGGAAAAGCATTAACATTTGTGTGAGGTGGTCTTATCTGCTTGACCCGTAGACCCACGGTTTGAGTTCAATTGAATACACCCAACTCAATTATTTCTGCTCTGAAGGAGCTTCCGGTCTAGTCAAGCAGATGAAGCCAGGGCCAGCTGACCCAGAAACCAGTAATGATGGAGACAAATGTAGGGCGCAGGTTCACCTAAAGTCTCTGTGCTACTGGGTTTGGGTCCCTCTGGTGAGGGGGGCTTCAAGGCAGGTGAAGTCAGCGAGGGGGTCTTACTCCTGCTGCAGTGCTCTGCCCGCATTCCCGAGAGCCAGTCATCTGTAAGAGAATGTCCTGTTGCCCTGGGCCTGGGGTCTGGAGGCCCGAGGTCAGGGTGTTGACCTGGAAGACACAGAGCTGCTGTCGCGAGTGGGCGTTTGAGGGCAGAGGAGCCTGCAAGAGTCCCTAGACCCAGGTGAGCGGAGAGGGGCCTGGAGGCTGAGCCACAGGAATGGCTCGTGTGGGCCGACAGAGGGGAACAACCGGAAATTCATGGTGGGCACCCAGCAGGGGAAGCCACTGCCTGTAACACCAGCATTCCAATGTGGGCATGGGTTCAAGTCCCAGCCCCACCACTTCCAGCCCAGCTTCTGGCTGCTGTTCTCAGGGAAGCAGCAGAAGATGACCCAGCCTGGCTGTTAAGCCGCTTGGGGAGTGAACCAACACAGAGAGGTGCTCTCTCCCTGTGTCTGTCTGTCTAACATTGCCTTCGCTAGGAATAAAGAGAGGCCGGTGTTGTGGCGTAGCAGGCAAAGCACCACCTGTGATTCCAGCATCCCTTGTGGGTGCCACTTCTGATCCAGCTCCCTACCAGCAGCCTAGGAAAAGCAGTGCTCGGGCCCCTGCTGCCGGGGCGGGAGACCCGGATGAAGCTCCTGGCTCCCATCTTCCGCCTGGGCCAGCCTTGGCTCTTGGCAGCCATCGGGGCGCATGAACAGGCAGCGGGAGGATTTCTCTCTCTCCCTTTCTTCCTGTAACTGACTTACAAACAGACAAGAAGAAAGCTCACTGCGGTGAGCCTCTGCATGGGGCTTGGGCGAAGGTTCGTGTGTGGAGGAGCAGTAGCCGCCACACTGGACCTCGCTGGCTGCCTGGCGTGGCAGTGTCTGCCTTAATGACACTGCATACCCAGAAATACCCCTCGCTTTCTTCCCCAACTGCCGGACGGGACTTCTGACTGCCTCCTGCGCACCCTCCCCTGCAGCTGCCTCAGCTGTCCGAGAAGTTCTACAGCATGGCCGCCCAGATCAAGCTGCTGCTGGACATCCCCGAGAGGATCTGGAGCTCCATGGAAGCCTCGCAGTACCTCCGCGCCACGCAGCTGCACCTGCTCTGCTGCCACCTCCACGGCCTGCTGCAGCTGGAGCCGGCCGGGCCCTGCCACAGTCCTGTCCTCTCCCGCTTTCCCATCCTCATCCGGCAGGTGGCAGCAGCCAGCCATTTCCGGTAAGGGGATCTCACCCCGCCCCTGCACCTCCAGAGCTTGCTCTCTGGTGATGGCCAACCTCTTCCAGCATGATCCTATAGAATCTTCTCAGCTAATGTGGAAAATCCTGTGTCTCCTCCTGTCTTCCTTTCCTAGGTCCACTATTTTGTATGAGAGCAAGATGCTGCTCAAAGGCCAGGCTGTGTCTGACCAAGCTGTGGCAGAGGCCCTGTGCTCCATCATGCTCCTGGAAGAGAGTTCCCCGCGCCAGGCTCTCACCGACTTCCTGATGGCCCGTAAGGCAGCTTTTCAGAAGCTGCTCAACCAGCCGCAGCATGGTGGGTGCAGCTTCTCTCCAAACCCTGGTCCTTCAGCGCGGGACAGGGAAGGGTAAGCTGAGGGAGCTGGAAGCTTCCAGGGTGTTCTGGAAAGTTGCTTCAGAGAGGATGGTTTGGTTTCTTCTGCCAGGTTCCGGCATCAAAGCCCAGATCTGCTCCTTGGTGGAGCTGCTGGCCACCACTCTGAATCAGGCGCACGTGCTGTTCTACACCGTGCCCGAAGGCCAGCTGCCAGAGCCGGCCCTGCCGTGCGGTTTGCTCTTCTCCACCCTGGAGGCCATCACGGGCCACAGCCCTGCCGGTGAGCTCTTGGGCAACCCTCCTTTTGTCTCGTTCATTGAGTGAATGTTTACTCAGCCCCTGCCACGTGCTGCCTGCCGGGGATGAAGCAGGGAACTGGGCACGCACACCCTCTTCCTTGGCGGAGAGCATGCGCAAGCAGGCCAGGCAGCTGGACAAGTGTCTACTTCATGTCGACACTGGTCATTGCTGTACAGGCCAAGGACAGATGGCCTTAGGAACATCAAGCCGAGGGGCTTTCCAGGGTCCGAGAGTTCACCTTTCACACTTTGTCCCTGGCCAGTTTGCTGCGGTGTTGAAACCTGAAGTGCATGGGACCTCCGAAGTAGCCTGTGTTTTGAGTGGTAGCTAGGATAGCGTTGCCACAGTATGAGGCCTGGTGCCTCCCCGAGAGGTACGGTGCCTCGGGAGGCAGAAGGGCGCCCATGGGATGAGGGCTCATTGGCACTTCCCTGCCGTCTACCAGGAGATGCGCAGACCATTCAGTGTGTTGGCAACTACAGATCTACTTCTAACTGCGGAGGACTCATGACACTTGGCTCATGTGTCACCCTTCCGTTCCCATGGTCTCTGTCATCATGCTCAACCAGGGCAGGAGCAGAATTACCAGGAAGCTGCCGCCCTCCCGGATGATGGAGGCCCTGGGCAAGCACTGTCCTTCTCGCTTAGCCTTGAGGTCTGCTCAGACCTGGCCAGAACAAAGCCGGATGAGTTTTGGGAATCCTGTTGTTTGCTCCACAGCAGGTGTGCTCGCATGTTTCTCACGTGGCCTCCGTTCTCCAGGAACAGGCGCTGGGGTCCTGCAGGGGGAGCTGCAGTCCTGCGGCTGGTTTAAGCACCTGCCGGCCTCCATCGTGCAGTTCCAGCCAGCACTCCGAACCCTCGTGCATCCCATCAGCCAGGAGCACCTGAGAGACACCCTGCAGAAATGGATCCACATGTAAGGAGCCAGCGTGCTGGCCTGAAGCCATGGGGAGCCCCCAGCGCACTCGCCGGGGACTGTCCCAGGGTCAGTGAGGCACTCAGGCCGTCACGGCATTCGCAGGCAGCAAGCATCCACTCTGAGAAGCAGGAAGGGGTTTAGCTTTCAACATACTATGGGAGAATTTTGGACTCTCTGAAGGAGGAGCTCTGCATGCTTTGGTAGCTGAAGCCATTCCGTGTGGTTACAGGCAGCCTTCTAGGCTGAGGGAAGCATGGGGCAGTGTGTGTGAAGGCTACAGACTCCACACCCCCTGGATACGGAGGGAGCAAGGGAGCGGGGTGGGTGGACGCGTAGAGATTGGGACCCTGGTGAGACGTGTTCCAGTGGCATCCTGCTGCCTTCCTTAATAAAGCTGTAAAACCCGCAAATCTTGCGGAGCCCAAGGAAGATGCTTTTCTTGCAGGTGTAAGGAAGACATCAAAAATGGGATCAGCAACTTGCTCCTGTATGTGAAAAGCATGAGAGGTCTCGCGGGGATCCGGGATGCCGTGTGGGAGTTGCTCACCCACGGGGCCGCCAACCACAGCTGGGACGTGATATGCCGGCGGCTGCTGGAGAAGCCACTCTCGCTCTGGGAGGACATGCTGCAGCAGCTGTTCCTTGAGCGACTGCAGGTGAGGCCCTGGTGTCACGCTCAGTCTCGGTGGCCGTGCGGCTAGCCGCCAGCCTGCAAGGTCCCTGCCACTTCCTGTGTGCAGTGGCGGAGCTCCAGGCCCTGGGGCCGAGAGCAGTCGGCCAGGGCCATGGTCTCGTACATCAGACATGGCGTCTCGGTTCTCTGCCAACACCACGTGGTCTTTTCTGAATGCAGAGGAGGGCATTCCGAACAGCGTTCTCGCTCCGAGGTTTCCCTAAGTGACTGGAACTGTTCTCACCTTCTCTTCTAGACTCTGACCAAAGAAGGCTTTGACTCCATCTCCAGTAGTTCCAAGGAGCTCCTGCGGGCAGCTCTGCAGGAACTAGAAAGCAGCCCCAGCGGCTCCGCTTCCCATAAGCACATCCACTATGAGCAGAACATGGCCCTCTTTCTGTGGTCCGAGAGCGCCAGCGACCTGCCTTCCAACGCTGCCTGGGTCACCGTGGCAAACCGCGCTCAGTTCGCCCACAGCGGCCTCTCCATGAAGGCACAGGCCGTGAGCCCCTGCGTGCAGAACTTCTGCTCGGCCCTGGACTCCAGGCTGAAAGTGCAGCTGGACGACCTCCTGGCTTACCTGCCCTCCGATGAGCCGTCCCCGCCCAGGGACGTTCCCCCGCCGCAGGCCAAGGGCCCTGCCTTTGACAGGTACGCAGATGCAGGCACTGTGCAGGACATGCTGCAGGCTCACGCTGTGGCGTGCATCGGGCACATCATGGACTACATCCAGGCCGAGCTACGGAGCACCGAGGAAGCCGTGCAGGGGCAGCAGGCCAGCCACAGCCAGGCCAGGCTGCACGCAGTCCTTTTCATGGCCAGGCTGTGCCAGTCACTGGGAGAACTGTGTCCCCACCTGAAGCAGTGTATTGTGGGAAACTCCAGGAGCCCCGAAAAACCAGCCAGGGAGGCTCGGGTTCTGAGAAAAGCAACCAAGGGGAACAGTCAGGATGGCATTCCTGTGCAGGCCAAGTGGCAGGAAGTGAGAGAGATGCTGTTGCAGCAGAGTGTGCTGGGCTACAGGACGTGGAGCAGCGCCGTCGTGAAGGTGAGGGGCAGCACTGAGCGGGGTCCCGGTCATCCCCCGTTAGGCCCCGTCTCGTCCGCCACCTTCAGTCAGGCCCTTCAGTTTCTCCTCCAGTGACATGCGCTTCCTCTCTGCCAGAGCTTCAACTGGAACGCTTCCCCATCCATTCTCAGCCTAGGTGTGACAGGTGGGCAACATGCGTGCTTTCCTTCTGTCAGGTGCCTTCCTGCTCTGGAGCCCAAGTCCTCTATTCCCTGGAACCTTCACGGGTCAGTCCCCTGAAGTGGCATTTAACATCTGTAGCTTCATTGGCCAGGACCCGCATCTGATAGTAATCATTAGCCACAAGAAGAGTGCAGTTGGCCACTCCCCACCCACACAGCCCGAGCTGTGCTGGCGATGACGGGTGACACCCGAAGACCTTACTGGGCTGTTTGCTTTCTATTGCCAGGTTTTGGTGGATGGATTCACACAGGCCCTGCTTGTAGAGGATGCTGGCTCCATCCTGGCCACGGCCACCAACTGGGATGAGCTGGAAATCCAGGAGGAGACGGAGTCCGGCAGCAGCATCACCTCCAAGATCCGGCTGCCAACGCAGGTGCGCAAGACCCGCTTCACAGGAGCCCTGGGCTGAGATGGGGGAAGGACTGCTCAGTTCTAGAAAAATCATTCAACAGCCAACTGCTGAGAAGCTGAAGGCAGGCCAAGTGAAACCAACTCTAGAGTCTGCCTTTTGCTGTGGGAGCTCTGTGCTCAGACTGAGATGAGAACAGCCTCAAACAGGAACAGCTGCAGGCCGCCCTCAGCTCCAGGCACCAGCCGGGGGCTTTGGAGCTGTCGAGTGGCCTGCCTGTTATATGCCTAGCTGCAAAGGCCAAAGTCCCAGCACATGAGCCTGAAAAGGCTAATTTTCCACTTTTGTCTGTCATTTACAGATTGACAGGCTAATGTGTTTTGGTCTCCTCTTTCAGCCGTCCTGGTACGTGCAGTCCTTCCTGTTTAGTCTATGCCAAGAAATTAACCGCGTCGGAGGCCACGCCCTGCCGAAGGTGACGCTGCAGGAGATGCTGCAGAGCTGTCGGGTTCAAGTAGTCGCTGCCTACGAGAGATTCTCAGAGGAGAAAAAGAAGGTGGGTGCTGGGGTCAGAGGGGAAACAGGAAGGAGGGTGCTGGAATGCATTTACAGCCAAATCAGACCACCAGAGCCTCAGGAAAGGATGCAGCCAGGGCCCCGGCTCCAATGAAAACGCCCCGTCTGGTGAGGGGCCTGCTTGCCAGGCCGCACAGTCCATGGCCTCCCCATTCTCAAGGGTCAAACTGGCTTCACTCTAGCGTCTCGAAAGGCCCAGCTTCCAGCCCCACGCTGCCCTGCACACTGTGTGCTTTGGGCAAATGATTAACCTCTCAGAGTTCTCACAGAACTGGCCTGCAGAGCAGGTTTGCTCACCTGAGGACAGAGCCCCCCTTCCCTGCCCCGCCCCCACACCCGGCCTGCCTCAGATGATAGACCAGTTGTAAAGCTAGGGCAGGCACAGGCAGCCACTCCTGGGGAGTCCTTGCCTCCCAGCCTCCCACGCCCTGCTGCTGGACAGCAGGCTGCCCTTGGTATTCCCTTCTGGGTCCTGATTTTGAAAGAATTCAGTTATGTCTTCTCCCCATGTACATCTCCTCCAAAGTTTTTTCCCCTTCACGGCACCCTCTGCAACCCCTGCAGCCTTTCGTGTGTGTGTGTGTGTGTGCGTGTGTGTGTGTTTTCAAAGCTGGATGTGTTTGAAAAGCAGAAACAAAGATGGATCTTTCACCTATGGGTTCACTCCCAAAATGGCCACAGCAGCCAGGCCCAGGCCAGCCTAATGCCCACAATCAGGAACCCCTTCCACATCTCCACCCCGGGTGGCAGAGGCCCAAGTATTCTGGGCCGTGGCTGCCGCCTCACAGGTGCATCAGCAGGGGACTGGAGCAGCAGCCAGGGAGCCAGGCCCCCGGCAGGCAGTCACATATGAGGTGCAGGCATCCTGGGCACTGGCCTCACGTCCTGTACCAGAGCCCTGAGGCCTTCTCTCTAGGGCTAGGTTTCTTCTGTGCTGCTGGGTTTTGGGGGAGGGGGCGGAGTTCGTTTTGTTTTTGAAAATTTTATTTACTTGAACATGGTAAGTTCAGAGAGAGAGAGACAGATATGGCCACCGCAGCCAGAGCTTGTCTGGTCCAAAGCTAGGGGTGTCCTCCAGGTAGCCCAGCTGGGAGCAGGGTCCCAAAAACTCAGACCACCCTCTGCTGCCTTCCTAGGCCGTAAGCAGGGAGTTGGATCAGAAGTGGAGTAGTTAGACTCAAACTAATACCCACATGGGATGCTGGTGTCACAGAGGATTAGCTTGCTCTACCACATTCCAACCCCAGGTTTTCCATTTTAAGACCTGGTTTCTAACACCCTGATTTCTGTTGTTCTGAGAGTGAACAAGCTATGTGTAGAGAAAACCCCTGCTTCTGAAGTCACCAGCTCTAATGCCCTGACAGTGAGCTCACAGTCCTGTAACTGCTGCTCTCTCCATGCTGGGGGACTTGGGGTGCCTTTGCAGAAGGAAGGAGCATTCCCGGTCACCCAGAATCGGGCGCTGCAGCTGCTTTATGACCTGCGCTACCTCAGCCTCGTCCTGGCCACCAAAGGTGAAGAGGGCAAGAGTGGCCGGAGCAAAGCGGACCCCAGGTGCCGTGTCCTCCCTGCTGCCTCCCCGACTTCTCTCAACTCCAGGGCTTCACCGAAGCAGTATGTGTTCAGTACATGTTCTGAGTTTCCACCTGGCTGTAGCTACGTGCTGCGGGAGACCCAGCTTCCAGGGAGGCCCACCACGACGGGCAAGGCTGAGCTGCTAAGCCAGAATAGTCAGCACTCCGTGTTTCCACTAAGTGGGTTTGTGAGCGTGTAACCCATCCTAAGTTGAGAAGCACGTGCCCCAGGACTCAGCATGCCCTGCACCCGTGGCCTTACACAGCACACACCTGCACTCTAGCAGGTCGTGCAGTGGCCGCCTGCTGCCTACTTTCTGGTCAAGTCAAGGCAGTGAACTGCATCCCTCCGAGTCAGCCTAGCAACTGTGCTGGTGTCGTCTGAGCTATGATCAGAACACAGGGAAGGGGCAGCCTTCACTCAAAAACACATCGTGTTGGAAACCCTTTGGGGATTACTTAAGCACAATCAACAGTGACAAGTGGGGAAGAAGCCAGCAATTACATTGAATAAAACTTCTTCGAGGCCCTCTGTGATTGATATATCATAGAGTACTTTTTATCCTCAGAATAGTGTATAGTGATTGTAACCCTCTCTCCAGACTTGAGAAAGTGACTGACCACCTGGAGGGCCTCATTGACCCGTTTGACCTGGATGTTTTCACACCACACCTCAACAGCAACCTCTCCCGCCTGGTGCAGAGAACTTCTGTGAGTCGGGGCAGAGGCATGCACAGTGGGAAGCAAGGGCCATGGGCTCAGGGGATCAAATCCCTGCTCCAGCACTTCCTTCTCCAGTACTGCGGAGGGACGCAGTGTGGGCAGGGCACGGTCATTAGGCTGAGGGAGGACCGGTTAAGTGTCACATGTTGAGGCTAGCCTGTTTTGACCACTGCAGGCCTAGGAGAGGACTCGGGAGGGTTCTGCCCAGGCCTCAGGAAGAGAAATAAAAGGACTGGAGAGTGATCAAGTCATTCTGAAACAATACCCCCAAAAGCAGATTCCCCCAAACGGGTTACAAGTCCAGGGGTGCTGCCTGAGCGGCATCCCCCACCTGGACAGTAAGCGGCACTGTTTTTGCTTCTGCCGCCGTCAGGTCTTGTTCGGGCTGGTTACCGCCACAGACAACCAGTTCACCTCGAGGAGCAGTACCTTCCTCTCCCAGGAGCCCCACAACATCCTGCCCCTGGCGTCCAGTCAGATCAGGTGAGCCTGCCGCGGGGCTCCCTCACTCCCTCAGAGCCATTCAAGGCTGTCCTGGGCCACTCTTTCTTTGCTCTTGTCTTGCAGATTTGGGCTGCTTCCCCTGAGCATGACAAGCAACCGCAAGGCTAAAATGAGCAGGAGCATCCAAACACAAGCCCAGGTTAGTGCCAGCAGCAGCTAGGGGGCCATGTGTGTCGCTCCTGTCCCTGCGCCCCACCAGGCCACCCAGTTAGCTCCCTTTTCAAAGAATCGACATAAAGAGCTGAATGACAAAATGCACTAATGCTGCTTTTAATGGCAATGCAACAGAGCAGTACAAGGTTTTTCTGGCTTGAGCTAAGAGCAGTCTTAAAAGATGCCCCTTGACACTACCAAGTAGCCTCACAATAGAAATGTTTTCTGGAAAATATGCAGGGCAGGATAGAGACCAATGCTCGTATTATTTAGAATAACTGCCAAGCAGCAGCGAGATTGTTCTAACTGGGAAAAACCTAGTTCTGGTGATAACAGTGCTATCCTCCACTAACACCTGCGTGGGTAGCTTCCCTCGGTTTGACTTTTTCTCGTTAATCTGGTTCTGTTTTGGTAGGATGCCGTCCGTTAAGCCCACAGGATTACTTGGGGTACCTGCACGGTGTTGTGTTGGTGTCTGAGTGCTCACACGGCTTGTGTTAATGTGCTTGGTAGTCGCCTCTGCTGTCAGTCAGAATGCTAGCAGTGTGTCCTTCCACAGTCCATGCCATCAAACTCGCTAAGAATTCTCACCCAACCTCTGCCTTTCAACTTTGGTAGATGGTAATGGGGAGAAAATGCTTGCACACACTGCCCATGGGAAAGCACAGCCGGTGGGGCGCCTTCCCGGCATGCCACGCTCCCTCCGTAGTAAGCAGCCTTGGCTCATCCATGCGAGAGCAGGTGGTGGACAGGAGCCTGTGCTTACCCGCTTCCTAGGAAAACCCTTAGCTTCACCTTTTAGCTCCGTTACGTAACAGAATCTCACGCTCTTTCCCAAAGTCCTTTGCAAATCTTGACATGCAACCATGTCTTAGTGCTGTCGTGTGTCCCAGCCCCACCTGGGCACTGTGTGGGCTCCGAGTGCAGTGCAGGGGGAGCAGGCAGGGGCTGGGGGGACTAAGGCACTTCCTCTACATCCACCAGCAGGCTGACCTGCCGGCGCCCTCCGCAGCAGAGGACTCGATGCACGCTGGCTCCTTGTTCAGACAGCTGGTCAATGAGGAAGACGACACGGCTACGCCTTCGTTATTCAAACTTGGCTGGCTGTCGAGTATGACTAAGTAGCCTTTCTAAATAAATACTACCACGTCAGTTCTGAAGAGGCCTCTGCTCGTCTTTCCTAGCCACACCACTCTTCCCAGTTTCAAGGATGGAATGCAGCCCCCTGCTTCCTGCTTGGGGTTACTTTAAGCACAGAGTTAATGCCTGTCCAAGAGCCTCACCACAACTGTTAATTTAATCATCAGTCCGGGCAGCGCTCGCCTCTAGTCCTCGCCCATCGACGCCTGCGCCGTGGGCTGCTCAGTGAGATCACGTCAGCTGCTGACAGCACGGGGCTGTGAGACGAGAACACCCTCATCGAGTGCCTTTCTTCACTGGAGGAGCTGTGCGGTGTTTCCTGCTGGTGTGGACAGGAGGGACAGTGAGACAGGACACACCGTGATCTGGGTAGCCAAGAATCACATTCTCCCTGGCAACAAATATCTAACAGACGGTTCCTGGGGCGCTCTGTCCTCAGCCCTGGGTCGGACGGCCCTCTTCCCGAGCAGAGGCCTGGCCGCAGGACACCCACATGCCGAGAGGTAGTATGGCAGATATTTCAGTGCAACACAGAATCAAGATTTCTACATTTTGGGGGGAAAAAAAGGTGTTTTTTTTTTTTTTCATGGAAATTAGATACTCTACTAGTTTATTGAGTAAAAAAAATTGAATATCCCACATTTTTAAAAGGCTCTTTTACATAAAGTAGACTTACTGGACAGATCTGGAAGTCAGTCTGAACTGGACATACTATGGATTGAACACACAGATGAGGGTTCCTCATACCACCACCTGGACATGGAGCCGGTAACTCCCTCAAGACTCCTATAAAAACTGCTTCAAAGCCCCTTTGAAGTTGCAATAGTGCAGCAAAACCACAAGTAAACAACTACCTGTTGACCTGGTATTTCAAATATAGACTGAAAGGCCAACAGGCATTTTGTGTGTGTGTGTGTGTGTGTGTGTGCGCGCACACGCAATTTTTTTAAAAACAGATCAAAGGTTGAAAAATTCGCACAGCACTGTCCCTTCACAGAAGGCAAGCCGCTGCGGCACGTCAGGTCGGAGGCCGCCCCCGGAGCTGTAGGCTGTGGAAGTGGGCCTCCTTCAGGGTCTGGTTGATGTGAAAGTAAGGGCCTTGGCACAGAGCAGACTGCTCGGGCATGGGCTGCGGGGTGTTGGGGCTGGATCCGGCCGTGGTCTGACTTAAGCTGCTCTCCGGCCCGCTGCCTCTGTCCGGGCTGTTGATGTTGCTGCTGCTGCTGCTCCCACCACTGTCGCTGCTGGAAGACTGAAAGGTAAAGAAGAAATGGTCACAGGTGGCCACTGCAAGGCTCTCCTGTGCTCGCCAGCACTGCGCCCTGCTCAGAGGTAGCTTCCGATTCAGCCCAAGCGCCAGCCCCAATAGGCAGCAGCTTTCGAGTGCACAAAGTCCGTTCATCGAAGACCTCGCACTGCACCCTCACGGCCACTCAGGCTGCAGTGGCCACGGGGATGGACTGACTACCCACTCTGCAGCCCTGGGAGGGAGTGGGGTCACATTCCAACACAGGCTTGGGCTCCCTCCCACCCCGTCTCCACCCCTTTACCCATCTCCATCTACTGTGACCATCCACTCCAGTTCTCGGCCCCAAGAGGAAGTGGCATCCTCGGCAGATGGAAGAAAAGCCCCGTGGCAAGTCTGCCGTCATCCCGTGGATGCACAGGACACTAACAGGCGGCTGGGAACACTCCGTTAGTGTTTTTGCAGGGTTCAGTGTGGGTATGTGTGCACAAAGGTGTACAAACAAACCTCACTTTTTCTTGGATGTAACTACAAGACTTGTGTGTTAGTGACCCTGAATAAGCTACTCAGCAATTTCAGGTAGGAGTCACCTGAAATTCCTGCCTTCCAACATTTAGGTTCTTGAAGGTAAGGTAATGCTAAAGGATCCCTTTTCAATCAAGGAATCTTACAATTTTAATACTGTATTGCTAATAAATTACAACTCCAGTAACCTGACTGCAATTCCTGTATTTATAATTCAACACAATAATGTACTAGAAGGAATAAATGCCTCAGAAAGTTAGAATTGTAGTAATTGGACCTGGCGCAATAGTCCAGTGGCTAAATCCTGGCCTTGCATGCACCAGGATCCTAGTGGGTGCTGGTTTGTATCCTGGCTGCTCCACTTCCCATCCAACTCCCTGCTTGTGGCCTGGGAAAGCCTTGGGATCCTGCACCCACGTGGGAGACCCGGAAGCGACTCTGGGGTCCCGGTTTCGGGTCAGTTCAGATCTGGCCATTGTGGCCATTTGGGGAGTGAACCAGCTGATGGAAGATCTTTGTCTTCTCCTCTCTGCAAATCTGCCTTTCAAATAAAAAATAAATAAAAAGATACAAGAAAAAAAAACCAGCAAAAAACAAAAAGCAATATTCACAAAGAATCCTTCAGGAACCAAATTAAGATTTGCCATGCTCCACATGTCATTTTGAGCCACTTAGGATGGGTCACATACTCCCCTGCCCATAGTAACAGGAAAAAATCTCCCTATAGTTAAGAAAGCACCTCATAAACGGGTTCTAGTATGTTTCTGAATGAAGTCACATGGTAAAGTTAGCAGCAGAGGCAATTAAACTGAAGACATAAGAGGTCAAATTCAAGATCAAAAACTACGCCACAAAAGGCCTGTCCTAACCTAGTGTAACAACCTGCAAGAGCCTTGCCGGTTCAACAAGCCGCTCACTGCACTCCTGAGAAGTGCCCCCGCCGCGCGCTCTGCTTCCTCCCGGTCTCCACTGCTCTTCGCCGCAGTGCTATCTGAACAATAAGGCAAGAACCAGAATCCGTTCCTAGCAAACTTAAGTTTTCATCTCAAGTATTTATTTATACTTTAATACAAAGAATATCATTACTCTGAAAAAAGCTGGAGGTTCTATAAAATTCAACATGTTAGGAAAGATTTCTTTACAATGCTAAAAGGGGTGGTGGTAGTAAATATACTTGCAATTTCTAGTTTTTAAGTCTTGCAGCTCAACTTTACACAGACATATACATGAATGCTTACTCTTCTTATAAAGACTAAAAACTTAACCATACCTAAACCCACACAGTGTGGACCTGGTTAAATTAAAATACACCCAAGTATAAATACAATGAAATTCTACTGGCCATTAATGAAGACATTTTGAATTAAAACACAGAAACATCTTTAACATTTTTTAGTTTATAATAAATATGTATGTCACATAATATGCTTGTTTTCTTTAATATATTCATGTACACACACATATTTGTATTCACCCTAAACAGTATAACAAGATAATAAAATAAACTTAGAATTTAGATCGTCTATTTCTAATATTTTTATTTATTAGAACTCCTACAATAAATAATTCTTTTGAGGGAAAAAAATGATCATGTGAAGTTAACTAAACACTGCTACTAAAAAACTAAAAGCAAAGCTTTGGTGTGCTTGGGAGAGCAGCGAGGGACGGTCCAAGTGCGTGGGCCTCTGCACCATGCGGAGACCTGCGTGAAATTCCTGGTCTGAGTGTTCCAGTCCTGTGGCCATGTGAGGAGTGAATCAGTGGATAAAAGATTCTCAGGGTCACTCCTGCTCTCTTTGTTGCCTTTCAAATAAAATAAATCTCTTAAAAGTAAAAATTAAAAAGCTCCCAAGGGGCAGACCTTTGGTGTGGGTGTTAAGACCCTCCTTGGCATTGCATTAGGGTGTCTCCTGGTTGCGCCGCCAGCTTCCTGCTCCTGCCCGGCCTCGGGGGCAGGAGGTGCTGGCTCAGGTCCCTCAACCTGTGCCAACTACAAGGAGACCTGGACAGAGCTGGCTTCAACCTGTGCTCAAGGACATTTGAGGAATGGACCAGTAGATCTGAGATCTGTATCTTTCTGCCTTTCAAAAAAAGAAAAACATAAAAATTATAGTTGGGTCAGTAAGATTGTAGGAAGCCTGTCTCAGTTCCCTGAACTCCTAACCTGGGAGCTGGCGCCGTGGTTTCATAAGCTAATCCTCTGCCTGCAGCGCTGGGCTCCCATCTGAGTGCCGACTTGCCATCCAGCTCCTGCTTAGGGCCTGGGAGGGCGGCAGCGGCGGGCCCTTGGGCCCCTGCACCCACGTGAGACCCAGAAGCGCCTGGTCCTGGCAGGCTGAGCTCCGGCAGCCTATGAGGAGTGAAGCAGGGATCTGAAGACTGCTCTATATCATTCCTTCTCCCTGTAACTCTACCTTTCAAACACAAAGAAAAAACCAACTTGTAAAGCTCCCTCAGCTGTTCACTTGCACAGAGCAGACAAGGACAGTTTGAAACCAAACAGCTCAATCGAATCCAGGTGACTATACTTTATGTACCATTTCAACACACATAACACGGTCCATCTATATTACTGTCAAAGGTAAAAACAATACAAGGAAGTTTCAAGAAATTCCAGCAAGATCACCTAATCTATTCCAGTTTCCACCCATTTTTTTTAAGCTCACTGTACAGCTCTAACACAATTCGATTCCTGTTTTCTGCCAACCCAGGTTTTTTTCATGTCAGGGAGATAAGGAATATGTCATCATCTACAAATGTACCAGAAGTGTCCAAAATGAGGGCAAAACCCAGCAATAAGTAACAGCCAGCACAAAACGAAAATGTCCCCCACGGCAAGGATCACCATCAAGCCAGAGTTTTTTCGAGGCCACCACACTGGCCCAACAATAATTCTCACTCTACTGAACATTCCTTTTTGTGTGCTCCAACTTTTTTTCAATTACTCACATACATACTATCCATGCTATGTTCTTGGTGACAACATTTAAAACTTTCTACAGGACAGAGTCAAAAAGCCTTTAAATAAGTAGTAGTGAATCAGCACTGTCGGCTACCACAGCACCTTGCTCACACTGACCAAGCAGCCTCCACTTACTGTTAACCCTAAAGTCTCCATCCCTATCTTAAGATACATCCAACTGCCCAACTGCAGATGCCGCGGTCACACGTGGGACTATCACCATATAGCCAAGGCTGGAATGACCCGAGGGCCAGTGCTGTGGTACAGCAAGTTAAGCTGCTTCTTGCAGCGCCAACATACAGTATCGGGGTGAGAGTTCGAGTCCCCGCGGCTCTGGTTCCTGTTCCATTTCCTCTGACTAAGCCTGGGGAAGGCAGTGGCCCCTGGAACCCATGTAAAAGATCCAGATGGAGTTCTAGGCTCCTGGACATAGCATACCCAGCCTGCAATGCTGAGAAATTCTATGGAGTGAAACAGCAAATAGATCACTCCTTTTCTCCTTGTCACTCTGCCTTTCAACTAAATAAACTATTTCTTTTTTAAGATTTATTTTTATTGGAAAAGCAGGTTTTCAGGGAGAAGAAAAGACAGTAAAAAATCCTCCACACAATGATTCACTCCCCAAGTGGCTGCAACAACTGGAGCTGAGCTGATTTGAAGCCAGGAGCCAGAAGCCTATTGTGGGTCTCTTGTGCAGGCACAGGCTCCCAAGGCTTTGGGCCAGCCGCTGCTGCATTTCCAGGCCACAGCAGTGACTGGATTCAAAGTGGAGCAGCTGGGACACAAACCAATGCCCATGAGATCATGGCACTTAGAGGTGGAAGATTAACGAACTGAGGCATCATGCTGGGCCCTCAACTAAATAAATTTAAAAACTAAAACAATTAAAACAAAAACAAAAAAATTGAAAAGGGCCCCAGACAGAGGCTTATCTGTGTGCTTTTTATGTGCAAGCAGACATTTGCCTAGGTGGGCCCCGTCATTCAGGAAATACGCGGGGGCCTCTCAGGAAGAGAACAGCACTGTCCCACTGCCGGCAGGAGGCCAAGGCTGCGGGAGCCAGGGGCCAACCTCCAAGGGGCAGCGGGAGAGGGGCAGCCAGTGGCTGGTCCGCAGGAAGAACACAGAGCTGTGAGGGGCCCAACCAGACGCCCACGCCCCGGGCAGCCTGCGAGAGGTCCTACACACATTCGGCATTCTGAGGCTGCCAACCGGGCTCCGCCACCCCTGTGGGAAACCTGGAATGAGCACCCAGCTCTAGCTAAGTCCCAGCTGGCACAGCCACCAGAGAGTGAACTAACCAAAGTCTTTTTTTTTTTTTTCACTTGACTTAAACAACAATAACAAAACCAATTATTTCAAAGGCAGAATGTTGGAAATCTTGCAACAACTGGTCCATTCCCACATGTCTGCAGCAGGCAAAGTTGAGGCAGGCCAAAGGCAGAAGCCATGAACTTCACCTAGGTTTCCCACATGGTGGCAGGGTCCCAAGCACTGGGGTCATCTTGTGCTGTATTAGCAGTGAGCTGGTAAGGAAACAGAACCTCCAGCACACATGCCAGCATCACAAATGTGCTAAACCCTCCATGTCACTGTGCCAGGCCCAGGTAAGTTTTATTTTATTTTTTTTTTTAAAGATTTATTCATTTTCTTACAGCCAGATATACACAGAGAGGAGAGACAGAGAGGAAGATCTTCCGTCCGATGATTCACTCCCCAAGTGAGCCGCAACGGGCCGATGTGCGCCAATCTGAAGCCGGGAACCTAGAACCTCTTCTGGGTCTCCCACGCGGGTGCAGTGTCCCAATGCATTGGGCTGTCCTCGACTGCTTTCCCAGGCCACAAGCAGGGAGCTGGATGGGAAGTGGAGCAGCCGGGATTAGAACCGGCGTCCATATGGGATCCCGGGGCGTTGAAGGCGAGGACTTGAGCCGCTAGGCCACGCCGCCGGGCCCACCCAGGTAAGTTTTAAAAAGAACACAGCCAGGGCCAATGTTGTGGTACAGCACTGCACACAGCTCCTTTCAGAGCCCAGCTGGTCCACTTCCACTGGGAAATCAGCAGGTAAGAGCCCAAGTACTTGGGCCCCCGCCACCCATGGGGACACTGATGGAGTTACAGGCTCCCAGCTGCAGCCTCACCCAGTCCAGCCACTGTGGCATTCTATGGGATGAATTAGCACCTGGAAGATCTATCTATCCCTTTCTCTCTCACTTTATTATTAAAAAGAGGGGCCAAAGTTATGAAATAGCACGTTAACCCTCTGCCTGCGGTGTTGGCATCACATGTGGGCACCAGTCTGTGTCCCAGTTGCTCCACTTCCGATCCAGTTCCCTGCTAATGTTCATGGAAAAGCAGTGGGAGATGGCATGAGTGCCTGAGCCCCTGCACCCATGGGAGAGCCCCAGAGGAAGCACTAGGCTCCCTGCCTTCAGCCTGACCCAGCTGCGGGGGCCTTTTGGGGAATGAGCCAGTAGGTGGTGATCTCTCCTCCCCTCTCTCTGCCTTTCAAGTAAATGAAAAATAAATCTTAAAAAAGTAAGAATACAGAAAGAGCAAGCCAGTTCCTTGCTGCAGGGATCTGTGAGATCAGTGGGGCTGGGAGACTGACAGCAGGCCCCCCAAAGACCTGGGGGACTGAGGAAACAGGGAGGCAAGAACACAACCAGAGGGAAAAGGGAGGAATGGGCTGACACGCATCGCCCCGGGCTAGGCCTGGTCAACGCCTGCTTAACTGGGGCCTTCATGAATTTCTTTCTCCCAACTTTCATTGGAAAGGCAGATTTCCAGAGAAGGAAGGACAGGGAGAGAGAGCCTCCATGCCACTGGTTCACTCCCCAGACAGACACAACGTCTGGAGCCGAGCTGATCCCAAACCAGGAGTTCCTTGTCTCTGACGCACGTGCAGGGCCCCAAGGCTCTGGGCCGTCCTCTACTGCTTTCCCAGCCACAGGCAGGGAGCTGGACGGGAAGTGGAGCAACTGGGACACAGACGGCATCTAAACGAGATTCTGGTGCTGGCAAGGGAGGGATCAGTTAGCTGAGCCAGCCACTGGGAAGTGCCTGCTCCGCAGAATAAAAGGAGACAGCCGGGTCCAGCGAGGGAAGGCCAAATGAGGAAGTTCTGGCCAAGGTGGCAGGCTGAGGCCGCGTGATGGACAAGGGCAGAGAAGCATAAAGCAAGCTGGGCGGGGCTGGAGGGAAAGACAGAACACGAGGGGGAGGGAGAGAGACAAGAAAATACCCCCTCACTAGGCAAAACCCAGTAGCAGCGAGGAAGCAGGGACCCAGAGCACAGCAGCAGGGCCCACGGGTCCCCTCAGGTGGCAGGGAGGACGCTGCGGAGGAAGAGGAGAGGAAGGCAGACCGGGCCCACTGGCTCGGCCCCCAGCAGCAGAGTGCTCCCAGGGCCCTTAGCTGAGACTGCGTCACGTGCCAACATTCCAGGGTGGGAAGTCCGTTAACAGATAACCCATTTATACCCAGACAACTCTAAATTCCACTTCCACTATGAAAGGACTTAAGGCCTGTGGGGAAATGGCATAAAAAGATACGCTTAATTGGACAAAGAAATATGTTTAAATACGTACACGGGTTTTTACAATATGCAATTTCCATAAACTTCTTTGTCCCAGCTCCCCACTTCCCATCCAGCTCCCTACTTGTGGCCTGGGGAAGCAGTCAAGAATAGCCCAAAGCCTTGGGACCCTGCACCTGCGTGGGAGATCCTGGCTCTGGATCAGCCCAGCTCCGACTGTTGTGGCCACCTGGGGAGTGAACCAGTGGACGGAAGATCTTTCTCTCCTTCACTCTGTAAATCTTCCTTTTCAATAAAAATAAATCAATCTGAGCCCGGCACGGTAGCCTAGCAACTAAAATCCTCGCCTTGCATGCGCCAGTATCCCATATGGGCATTGGTTCAAGTCCCGGCCACCCATCCAGCTCCCTGCTTGTGGCCTGGGAAAGCAGTGGAGGCTGGCCCAAAGCCTTGGGACTCTGCACCCACATGGGAGACCCGGATGAGGTTCTGGGCTCCTGGCTTCAGATCGGCTCAGTTCTAGCTGATGTGGCTGTTTGGGAAGTAAACCACTGTCTCTTCTAAATCTGCCTTTCCAGCAAAAACAAATCTTTAAATATATATGTATTTCCTCGCCCCCAACTAAAAGGAGGCGGCGCAGCATTATTCTCTGTGCCTATGGCTAGGCAGGCCTGGATCTCAATGCCTTTGGACACAACTCCTGCGTCGTGTCCTCGGGGTGACCGCACACACAGCATCTGTCTGGGGCCCCTGCTCTCTTACTGAAAAGTGAAGACAAAATCCCCAGTGGCACCCCATGCAGGGCCCCCAACTGCAGCTTCCTGCTCAGGCATACTCCGAGGTGGCTGCGCCGGCTCAGGGGGCTGGCTTCCTGCCACCCCCCCCACCCCCGCCCGCAAACTCAGGGAGCCAGGTCTTGGCCTCAGCGGCTGCAGAGGCATCACCCAGCATATGGACAAGCACATTCCCTCTCTGCCTTTCAAGAAAAGAGGAGGAAAAAAGAAAAAAATGTAAAACTTACTAAAATATGAAAAAAGGCAAACAGAAATGAGTTTCTGCTTTCCTCACACACTTTCACTTCCAGCCCCCAGGGACACTGAGGCAGACACTAGCTCGTTTCCCAGGTGACGAGCACACATGTGGGGAAAGTCCAGGTAATCCAATGCCTCCCAGCTCCTCCCTCGGCGCTGGCCGATCACTACACTGAGGGGAAACATAACTTTTGGAAACTAATTATAAGTAACAATTTTAACTCTCCCTTAGATTTTAAACAAATTCTGAAATTAAGTGTTTCAAGAAAGACACACAGGAAGTGGTTTCTCTTATGTAGGTCAGTCTCAAGGAAGTTTATTCTCTGACCCTCTCTCAGAGTAAAAGGCACCCATTTCCATTAACACTGTTGTATACGTTATTAATAAAATAACTGGCCAAGACTGCATCATTCCATCTCACACACTACTGTCAAGCGGCAGTTCAGTGCCCCTGAACTTGACCCTGGTGTGCTGCAAGCATGAGCAGGTCCTCAAGGCGTCTCTTGCCAGGGCGATGCCCTGAGGCCCTCTCTTGCCAGGGCGATGCCCTGAGCTCTGCTCCCTGGCTCTCCTCCCTGCTCACCCCACCCTGGGAAACACCCCATCAGCAGCAGGACCTGATGACCTGACACAAGGCACCCACTGGACCCTGCAGGGTAACACAAACAATCCACCCTGCCCAGGAGGCTCAACAGGCAAGACACTGAATAACAAGACATTGGTTTTTTCCGAGATACTGAGGCACAGGTCATCTGAAGGTCATCTGCCGCAAACAACAGTTAAACTAAGATTAAAGCGTCTGTCTTACCCAGAGACCAAAAATGTTCATTTTAAAAAGAACATTTCTGGGGCTGATGCTGTGGTTCAACAGGCTAATACTCCACCTTCAAGCGTCAGCAACCGGTATGGGCAGCTGTTTGTGTCCCAGCTGCTTCACTTCCAATCCAGTTCCTGCCTCTAACCTGGGAAAGCAGTGGAGAACAGCCAAAGCCACGGGACCCTGCAACTTCACAGAAGACCCAGATGAGGCTCCTGGCTCCTGGCTTCCTATGGGCTCAGCTCCGGCTGCTGTGGGCATTTGGGGAGTAAACCAGAGGATGCATGATCTTTCTCTGTAAATCTGTCTTTCCAATATAAATAATAAATAAATTTTAAAAGGATTTCTACTCTTGTTCGCAGGCATTAAGATCATAGATATAAGGAAACAAATACACACTAGACACAGTGCAGCTCAGAGCTACCGAGCTGCACTTACAGACACAAGTAACAACAGACTCTGCAAAGCCCAAAAGAACAGTGGAAACTCAACCACGACTACAATTTTATCATAAGATGCTCACAGGAGCTGTAGGCCCCGGTCTCCCAAGGGTTAACTCCACAGCTTAGCTTGTTTCTAAGGGGTAACAGATTGGGCAATCTTGGCCTGATACATTTACCCCCTGGCTTGAATGCAAGTTACTCTTCCCAGCTTCCCCTTTGTTAAGATGCCCCCAGGGGAGCTTAGGAGTTGCTAGAGCATTGGGATAATACTGGGAGGGACTAGGCAGACTATAAAAGATGCAGTCTGACCCCAAATAAACAGCATTCTGTTCCACTGCATGTTGTCTTGTGTGTTGTCTTTTTGTAACCCTAGTCCCTCCGCTCTGCTCGGGGCACGCTGCGACGCCTGCGTTGCCGACAGGGAGCTGCAAGTCTTTGGTTTTCTTTCATCCCTGATATTTTCCAATTATTACATTAAACAAAAGCTCAATTACTTTTCCGTTAATCATTGAACAAAAATAGAACAGAACTTAAAGAGAGGGGGATAAAAAAAGCCATAGAAAGTCTAGTCTTTCCATAGGTGGAATTTTTTATATATATATTTTTTTTATTGAAAAGTCAAATTCACAGAGACAGAGAGAGGAAGATTTTGCCTTCACTGGCTCACACCCCAGGTGGCCGAACAGCCAGAGCTGCACTGATCCGAAGGCAGGAGCCACAAGCAGGCAGCTGCAAGGGAAGTGGAACAGCCGGGACTTGAACGGCAAGCAAGGAGAGGACTTTAGCCACTAGGCTACCATGCCTCAATCCCTATAAATGGATTTTAATCTTAGCCTGTTCATTAATATTTCCTAAATGGGTACTCCTGCAGGACAGTTACTGATTTCTGCCACTTTCGGGAGTTATTTGAATTACTGCTAAAGACAAACTAAAAATGGGTCAGATCCATTGTCAGGACCTCATTAAAGTGCACGCTCTTTCAGTGGTGAGAACTGGGTGGCGTGTGAGCTGTGAGACCACGGCTTTGGAGTCTGTCACAAAAGCATTTCTCTGATAGTGCAACGCCTGTTACGGTCGGAGCCTCCACCGCGACACAGTGGTTTAAGTCTCCCTGAGACAGCATACAAGCTTCTCATAGAAGAGTCCAAGTCCCAGCAGATCCTCTTCTCATCTGGCTGCTGGCTGGTGTGCAGCCAAGGCAGACGATGGCCCAAGTACTTGGACCCTGCCACAAACGGGAGGCAGGGCTGGAGTTCTTGGCACCTGGCTTCACCCTGGACTAGCACTAGAGGCTCGGGCATTTGCAGAATGAACCAGCAGATGGAATATCTCTCCCGTTATGGCTTTCAAATTAACAAACCTATATTTTTAAATTATTTTATAGAGTAAAAATCATCAGGTGCATAGTTTAATAGAAACATGACCACAGAGTTGGCTTCCTTCCCTCCCCAGGGAGCCTTCCTTCCCCCTAGAATGCAAACTTTCAGGAAATTACAACTGTAGCCTCCCTGTTCACTGTCCCCACAACACTTCAAGACAGGTTTGGGGGCCCAGCGTGACGACTCAAGTGGCTACATCCTCGCCTCGCACACGCTGGGATTCCATATGGGCAGCTGCTCCACTTCCCATCCAGCTCCCTGCCTGTGGCCTGGGAAAGCAGTAGGGGCTGGCCCGAAGCCTTGTGATGAGGCACCCACATGGGAGACCCAGAAGAAGCTCCTGGCTCCTGGCTTTGGATGAGTGTAACTGCAGCCATTTCAATCATTTGGGAATGAACCAGCAGGCAGAAGATCTTTCTCTAACTCCTTCTCTCTGTAAATCTGTCTTTCGATAAAAATAAATAAATCTTGGGCCCAGCGCAGTAGGCCAGTGGCTAAAGTCCTTGCCTTGCACGTGCCAGGATCCCATATGAACACCAGTTCTAATTTCAGCTGTTCCACTTCCCATCCCGCTCCCTGTTTATGGTCTGCAAAAGCAATCGAGGACGGCCTAAAGCCTTGGGACCCTGTACCCGTGTGGGAGACCCAGAAGAGGCTCCAGGCTCCTGGCTTCAGATGGCTCAGCTCCAGCCGTTGCGGCCACTTGGGGAGTGAGTCAGTGGATGGAGCATCTTCCTCTTTGTACACCTAACTTTCCAATAAAAATAAAATAAAATAAATAATAAATAAATCGTTCAAAGAGAGAGAGGTTTTAAAGACACAAACCTTACATATCCTGCATGCTTCTGGTTTCTACCAAAGTAAGGTGAATTGAAGCAACAAGGATCATGACAACGGCTTTTACTGGCTTAAACTATCAGAAAATTGATTTCTGCAATGCAAACTAGGGGGTTCAAAAACGGGCTTTCAAAGGTCCCTGAAACTTCCAATACAACATTGGCAGAGTGCGCGCACGTGTGTGTGTGTGTGTGTGTGTGTGTGTGTGTGTGAGAACCCAAACATGAACTACCAACCGAACAAGAGGCTGCACAGCTTCCTCAAACAGGAAGGGAATTCTTAGCCACCATCACCAAACCATCACCTGTTTTTCATTAATAATGTCCTTTAACGACATGGCCCAGGCTGGGTCGATGCCATGGAGTGGAGACGGTGACCCGCAGGCCTGCCTACCTCCGTGTCCCAGGACTCCTGGAAGACGGCGTTTCGGCTGCTCCTCTTGGTCTGCGGGGGAAGGTGGAGGTCCTCTTCATTGCCATTCCTTCTCCTTTTCCTGAAATTCAACAAGGAGGAGAAAGACAATCCAACAATGGATTTTAATAGGAAAACCATGGGGCCCAGTGCGATAGCATAGCGGTTAAAGTCCTCGCCTTGCATGCACCGGGATCCCATATGGGTAACAGTTCTAATCCCGGTGGCCCTGCTTCTCACCCAGCTCCCTGCTTCTGGCCTGGGAAAGCAGTCAAGGATGGCCCAAGACTTTGGGACCCTGCACCTGTGTGGGAGACTTGTAAGAAACTCCAGGCCCCTGGCTTCGGATTGTCGCAGCCCCAGCCATTGTGGTCACTTGGAGAGTGAATCATCAGATGGAAGATCTTCCTCTCTGTCTCTCCTCCTTTCTGTATATCTGACTTTCCAATAAATAAATTATATATATATATATATATATATACACACACACACACACACACACACATATATATAAAGATACAGGAAAAATCGCATGTTTCTCTAGCAAGTGTCCTCAGATGGACAAGAAACAAAAATCCGCATGCACTCCACATAAGAATCAAGCACGTCAAAAGTCCTGCAACCAGTTAACAAAGAGATAAAGGAAGTCCAACTTTCAGTCCACCGCCTGGAACTATACTGTCCACTATGGCAGCCCTTAACCCCACAGGCCCGTGCCAATAACTGAAACTCAGATTCTATTCCTGGCTCAGTAGACACATGCCCAGTGTGAAACAGCCTTTGGGGCTGGTGGGTGCTAGCCCTGAGCAACCCAGACGGAGAACATTCCTAGATGGCATACAGTTCTACTTACTGGCCAGGGCCAGCCAGAGGGTTCCTTGGTGCAGAGTTGCCATAACTATTCAATCAAATTGCAACAGTGAAAATGATAAAAATGAAAATTTTGGCAAGTTTTTAAATTTCTATTTCGGGGCCCGGCACGGTGGCCTAGCAGCTAAAGTCCTCGCCTTGCACGTGCCAGGATCCCATATGGGAGCCTATTCTAATTCTGGCAGCCCTGCTTCCCATCCAGCTCCCTGCTTGTGGCCTAGGAAAGCAGTTGAGGACGGCCCAAGACTTTGGGACCCTGCACCTGTGTGGGAGACCCAGAAGAGCTCCTGGTGGCTTCGGATCAGCACAGCTCCAGCCGTTGTGGTCACTTGGGGAGTGAATCATTGGATGGAAGATCTTCCTTTCTGTCTCTCCTCCTCTCTGTATATCTGACTTTCCAATAAAACAAATAAATCTTGAAAAAAATTAATAAAATAAAAAATCAATTTCAATTTCCTACACAGTTATATACTTCCTAGGTTAAGGAGACCAGCTTTCTGTGGCAGGTCCTAAACCCAAGGGCAAGTGTCTAGCCACTAGGGATACTACGTGATAACCTTCTGAGGCAGGCGTTACAGTACAGCGGATCAAGCCACAGCTTGGGGCGCCCACACCCTAATCCCTCACCAGGAGCTGGCTCAAGTTCTGGCCCTTCACTTCTCACCCAGCTTCCTGCGACTAGCCTGGGAGCAAGTGTTTCAGTCCTGGCCCGTCCACAGAGATCCACACAGCAGCCTTGGCTGCAGCCCGACACGATGACTGCTCACGTGTCTGACTGCAGTGACAGAGATCTCTGTCTCTCCCCACTCCTCCGTCACTCGCCTTCCCTGGGCTCAACTCTCTCTAGTCTGCGACACTCTGAATACGTCTAACTTCAGTAACATACACAGATCTCAGTTTAGGTCTGAAATGACAGCATGTGGTTCTGATAAAACTTTAAACAACCTGTTGTGGGCTGCACCAGTTACCTCATTCTAAAATGCAGTTGCTTCAAAATAACATAACTATTTTCACCTAAGTTTCTGCCAGGTTGAAAAAATCAGGTGACGATCAGGTTTTAAGATGCCCTGAGTGGACGGGATATGACCCTAAGATTCAGACTGCTACCTTGGTCCTCATACGACCAAGTACATCTGCTTGGCAGCGTGCTGCTGGAGCAAAGCAGCATCTAACGGGAGGCCAGGGCACACCCAGGAGAATTGGCCAGTGGCAGAAGCCTGTCCCCACACTCTCACTTTATCAGGGTGACAACAGCCAATTGCTGCTCTGGGCTGCTGAGTCACCTGAACTAAACGTCCGAGGCTGACCAAAATTTGCCATTTCCTTGTTTATAATGGGGAACGTGTGCCTGCAGTGGCAACATGGATGTCAAGGAGGTTGCTCAGCAGACAGAGTGAAGGAAGAGAGGACCGGCTGGCTGTGCGCCTTCCAGCTGAACTCTGGGTCCAGCCTCGGAGGCAGCAGGTTGCTTCTGGACCCAGAGTTCTCTCTCTGGCCCACAGGGAGCCCTTCCCTTAACAGGGTACCACAGAAACTTCACCCATTTTCTCATTTGCCTTTTTCTAGACTACTGGCCGACCCCATCCCTGAAACCTTTACACAACACTGCCCGAGAACTGGCAGGATTACGACTGCATCCTCACCAATTACAGCTTTTGGCATTGATGCCACGGGCCAGGCTGTAATTTCAGCAGGCACCCTATCATTGATGGACTCTCCCGGCCGGCCGAGCCGACGGCTGTTTAGCCTGTCGCACTTCTAATGAGAGCTGACACCACCATATTCTTTATTCTCCTTACCTCCCACTTTCTGTCGCCTCTCAGATCAACAGTGACACAAGCTGAGAGTACCGGCCTCCGTGCTTTTCAGACTTCCTTTAAAACAGAACTCTCTTCTTAGTGGAACATTTCCTCAATACATGCAAAATGCAAGAGTTCTTCGATCAAAAGGATCTGTCACAGGCAAAAAGCACGGATCCCTCCGACTCACACGCAAACCCAGCCGGCTGGGAGACAGCCTGAGAATCCACAAGCCTACCTTTCAGCTGAAAACTAAGCAAACACTCAGAGAAGCAACGGACCGGGAGGGAGCAAGGCAACAGTCGTGGGCAGAGCAGGGCCCGGCCACCTCTGGAAAGACCAGGTGAGGGGAAAGAGCTAGCAGAAAACCTGCCCAGCACGAAGCCACCACTGGCTTAGCGGGTGCGAGGACCGCCACCGCCACAGTAGGGACACTCTCCGTACAAGCGCTTTACTGCAGGAAATCGCTCAGACTTCTTCCGATAGCTGAGCTGCTCCGAGAAGGCAGCAAACCAACTGCATCTGGGAAGGGGGGTGTAAGCAGCCCCTCGGAGTGCACCCCTGTTTTGCACACACCCTCCTGACCACAGGCTCCTTGACCCGAGCCAGGAACGCGCAGGCTGCTCAGGCCTAAGTCAGGGAGCGTTCCAGAAAGCTCCGGGCCAGGACAAAACTTGTGTTCCAGACAAAGGTCCCAGGCGGCGCAGAGGCAGAAAACCCAAAACAGCCGGATCGGGTGGTGCAGGAGTTTCTCCATGGAGCGTAATTTTTTTTTTTAAAATCCTAACCTGAAATAAACCCGATCTTCTTTAGGTGCCGGCTACCCCATCCCAACTTTCTCCTCCCTCTCAGAGAACACCCCGCAGTCACACGGCTCGGGTGAGGTGGGGGCGCCCCCCGAACAGTTCAGAATCCTGCCCCACCTCGGGATCGGCCCCCCTCGGGGGCTCCCAACCGTCAGGTGGCCTCGCCGCCGCCTCCCAGTCGCGGGGTTCAGCAGCCCCACCGCCGTTCTGACCTTGGCCCCGCGCCCCGACGGGCACCCCCAGGGGCCCCCACCTCCATCCCTGCGCCCATCCCCCGCAACCCCCGAAAAAACCCGAGGGACGGCCACGCTGCAGGGTCACCGTCTCTTGGCACTTCCTTCCCAAATAGGAAAGGGATGGCGGCAGAGACCCTCCTCCAGCCGTCCGCAGGGTCCAGCAGGGATGCCCGGCCCTCCGGCCCTCCCTCTCCGCCCGGTCCACGCCGGCTCGGAGCCCTGGCGTCGCGCGCCCCCCTCAGCGCCTCCGGCCAGCGGTCGCTGTCCTCTCACCTGGGGCGCAGGCGCTCGCTCATGGCAGCCGGTGGAAGGGAGCGCCGTGGCGCCGCCCCGCGCGACGAGGGAACGGCCGGGGTCGAGAGCGGCCGGCCGCCACGCCCACCCCCTCGGGCCCGGGCTCTGGCCGCAGCTCGGGTGGACGCGGCCGGTGGGGAGCGCCCCTCGGTCGGACCCGTACCACCACCACTTCCGGCTTCTCCTCCGCGCCCCCCCATGTCGCCGCCGCCGTGGTCCCGCCCTCGTGCGCCTGCGCGGCGGCGCGCCGCCCGGTGACCCCGCCCACGGGACAGAGGCGCGTCCTAAGGGGGAGGAGCTTCTTCGAGAGAGGTCCTCGTGCCGAGGTGGCCCGGGCTTTCTCCTTTCACCAAGAAGGGGTGGAACCCGGGATAGAAAAAAAGAAGGCAGGTTTATAATACATGAAAACAGGTCGTTGTCGCAGGATCCAAGGGCTCGGCTTAGCTCTCTGTGAGGGGATAGTTTTCGAAAACTCAGGGCGATCTCTTCAGGCAGCGGCGTGGACGGCCTGCCCCTGGTCCTGTATCGGGGGTTGGGCAGGCGCTCGAGGGGGGCCCCCGAGGACGGAGAGCTGGGGGACCCCGGGCGGTGCCGGTGTAGGCTCCGGGCGGTAGGGCGGTGCCGGTGGAGCGTTCCGGGCGATGCTGGTGGGGGGCCCCGGGCGGTCGGGCGGTGCTGGACGGGAGCTCCGGCCGCTCCTCAGCCTGGGGGCTGTTTCCACGTTCTAGGTGTGTTGGGGGGAGACTGCTGAGGCGGGAGGGGAGCGGGGTCGCCAGCCGGTCCTCGGAGCGGCCCCCCAGGAAGCTGGAGGAGGAGGCGGCCACCAGCCGAGGGCGAGCAGGAGCTTCTCCCCTGGGAGCCTCCGCCAGGCTGGTGAGCCTGGAAGAACAGCCCCGGGGCGACGGCTGCAGAAAATTCGGTTTCTCCCGGTTTCGGTTCCTTGACTCGACGTGGTGTGGTGTGTGTGCTGCCAGGTGACCACTCCGATCGTGGTGCGGTGTGGTCTGGTATGTTGTGTGGTGCAGTACGGTATGGTGTGGCGTGGTGTGATGCCAGGTGACCGCTCTGATCTTGAAACGGTGCAATGCGGTGTGGTGTGGTGCGTTATGGTGTGAGTGACCACACTGATCATGTCTGTTTCACACAGGCTGAGGTTCCCATTCGCCCCACTCGGGAACGGTGGGCTGGAGACTAGAAGGCATGGGCGTCCCAGAGAAGTCACCCCGAAAGTAGCATCTTCCTCGAGGAGCTCAGGTAAGCAAAGGAGTCACCGGGTTGGCTATGCGGGAGTCACAGATGCTGGCCCTGACTGCTCGACTTCTGATCCAAATTCCTACTGAGAGCCTGGGAAAGCCGAGGAGGACAGCCCAAGTCCCTGGACCCCCCCACAGCCACGTGGGGGGACTGGGAGAACTCCTGGCTCCTGGCTCCTCCTTGGCGCAGCCTGGAAAGGTGTGGACATCTGGGGAGTGAACCAGCAGATGGAAGATCTCTCAGTACTGTCGAATAAATAAATAAATCTTTTAAAAAGGACAGGTGGGGAGAAAGAGGGTCTCACTGTGCTCGAGTAACCCCTGTTTGCTGGCCTTAGCACCTTAAGGTGGGTTGGTTGCTGTGAGAACTGGACTGGCCAAGCTTATTTCTCTCCTGCATGGTTTCATAGACAGGAGGAACGGCTGTCACATCATTGTGTAATGATAACATTTGTGCATTTACATCTACAGAAAGAATTGCCACAACAAGCATCACAGGCCAAGCCCAGGGCTAGGGTGGACACTGGGAATGTCCCCTCCCCATGGAGCTTTTATTTTGGTAATGGGATAAATCATGTAAAATAAAATAACTAAAACATTTTCTTCTCCCGATTCTACAGAATAACAAGTACAAACAATTTTTTAAAACAGTATTTTTTAAAGGTATGTTTTTCTTGGAAAGTCAGATTTACAAAGAGAAGATGATACACAAAGATCTTCCATCCACTGGCTCACTCGCCAAGTGGCTGCAACAGCTGGAGCTGAGCCGTTCTGAAGCCAGAAACCAGGATCTTCTTCTGGGTCTCCCATGTAGGTTCAGGGTCCCAAGTCTTTGGGCCGTCCTTGACTGCTTTCCCGGACCACAAGCAGGGAGCTGGATGGGAAGTGGAGCAGCCAGGATACGAACCAGCGCCCACTTGGGATCCCAGAATATGCAAGATGAGGCCTTTAGCCACTGGGCTACCTCAACAGGCCCATAAACAGTGTGATTTTAAAGGCTGAATAAATCTGATAACACATTGTAACATAAACTCTATAGTAAGAAGTTGAGAACCACAGCCCTTCCATGTGTATAAGTATTTGTACATTATTGATGCATGTTATGTATGTGTATAAATGAGGTACTTCAAAATATTTGTGGAAAATTAAGTTTATTTTGATGCAAACATTTAAAATCATGTATAGTTTTTAAGATCTTTTTTTTATTGGAACATTGAATATACAAAGAGGAGGAGAGACAGAGAGGAAGATCTTCCAAGATCTTCACTCCCCAAGTAGCCATAATGGCCAGCGCTGAGCCAATCTGAAGCCAGGAGCCAGGAACTTCTCCCCAGGTCTCCCACGTGGGTGCAGGGTCCCAGGGCTTTGAGCCATCCACAACTGCTTTTCCAGGGCACAAGCAGGGAGCTGGATGGTAAATGGAGCACCCAGGACACGAACTGGCACCCATATGGGATCCAGGTGTATACAAGGCAAGGACTTTAGTCACTGGGCTATCATGATGGGCCAAGAGGGTTTTTTTTAATCCTGTTTTCCATGGATTTTTTGAAGTGCCCTTTTGTATATGGGAACATGTGCATATCACTAACATGTGGCATGTTAATGAAGATTCATTTCTCATGCGTCAGTAATGAGAGTTGTAACTGGCTTTTGTTTTTTTGGGTTTTTGAGGGGTTTTTTTGTTTTTTGTTTTTTTAAGATTTCTTTATTTCAGAGGCAGACTTACAGAGAGAGATCTTCTATCTGCTAGTGCACTCCCCGAGTGCCTGCAACAGTCAGGGCTAGCCCAGGCTCCAGCCAGGAGCCCCAACCTCCAGCCGGGTCTCCCTCGTGGGTGGAAGGGTTCCAGGCACACAACTTTCCCCAGATCAAGAGTGCAACAGGGCCCGGCGGCGTGGCCTAGCGGCTAAAGTCCTCGCCTTGGAAGCCCCGGGATCCCATATGGGCGCCGGTTCTAATCCCGGCAGCTCCACTTCCCATCCAGCTCCCTGCTTGTGGCCTGGGAAAGCAGTTGAGGACAGCCCAATGCATTGGGACACTGCACCCCCGTGGGAGACCCGGAGGAGGTTCCAGGTTCCCGGCTTCGGATCGGCGCGCATTGGCCCGTTGCGGCTCACTTGGGGAGTGAATCATCGGACGGAAGATCTTCCTCTCTGTCTCTCCTCTCTGTATATCTGACTTTGTAAGAAAATGAATAAATCTTTAAAAAAAAAAAAAAAAAGAGTGCAACAGTCAGGACTCCAGCTGCCTCTCACATGGGATGCTGGCATCACTGGCGGTACCCTGGCATGCCACTCTAGGACGCCTGTCCCTCCGATAGCAGCTGCTTCTACCTCACAGGGTCTCCCTTTATTACTTTGTAAACTTCTGCTTGCTAATTAATAACTTTGGCATCCTGGCCTGCTTATTTGATTGCTCATTCTGTCTCTCCGTGACAGGAGCATTTTAGAACTGTTTCTTCACACCCAACAATTGATTTGCTGTAACCTTACATAGCAAACACTTTACCGGGCTAGTGTTTCGGACCTTTTTCCCTTTGACTACCTATTAGACATCAGTCTCTTGGCCTTGTTCTTGCCTGGTTGATCCCCAGCAGACTCAGAAATGTAAAATACCAAACATGCATATTAAAGTAACAGAAAGGAAATGCCGACATAGACAAACAATATGCTTTCATGTTCTTCATTTCATATTGGTCCTTTGCAGGAAGAAGATGGGTGACAGCCAGCCCAAAATGGAGGTGTGTCCTTATTGTAAGAAGCCGTTTAAGCGACTGAAATCCCACTTGCCCTATTGTAAGTTGAGGGGCCCAGCCTTACCTTGTGACCAGAAAGGTCAGCGGTCGAAGCCGGCTGAACTTGCACTTGCCACAAAAGCTAAAGAGCCTATCCGAGATGTAATGAAAGCTCAAAGGGGAGAATCAGAGAGGGAGAAAAAAAATACTAAGTTGTTAAGGGACAAGCTAGTACAGACGAGTGAGGCCTCTCCTCTACTAGCTGTTGGCTCAGAAAGAGCGGGTAGTACCGACACTCCAGACAAAGACAGCAACAATCAAGTCCAGCTCTCAGCCAAAATGCTAAATACTGAACCTGAGACGAGTCGCCATGGAGAAACAAACACTCAGCTTTATGCCCCAGAGAGCACCTCTGCTAAAAAAGAACTTGGCAGAAATGTGTGCCCATCAGACAACAGTAGCTGCAGTCATCCGGGAACTGCAGCCTCTCTCGTGGTCGGCTCCCTGAAGCCTTCACTGTCAGCTCAAGGGGGAGTGTACCCTTCAGCCCCACCTGACAATGCGCATACTGCTTCTAGTGACCTAAAACTGGACACAGTTGACCCCCGAAGACAGGGGCTTCTGGCCACACTATTAGATGTGCCCCCTGGTGATTATCGCAGCTCGCCAAGGAATCTCAATGATGGGGTTGAGGGACCAGAAATATCCATGTCAGGCAACGCAAGAGATGCCCCAGGAAGGGCTGGCCCCTCAGGAGTCTCTGCTGGTGTTAGAGACACTGAGGCTGGGAACAAGAACACAGAGTCCCTCATTTCAGGCCTTACAGTTAACCCGTTGGGGCCAACCTGCGGGAAACAGCATGAAGGAAAAGGACTTCACCTTGAAGGAGAGGCAGGTGGGAGCAAAGGAAATGCCGAGAAAAGCATGCCTGCCAGAGAAATTCCAGAGCGGACTTCTGCTAGCCTGGGTTCCAGAGGTTTCCAGACTGCTGATTCTGCCACAGAGAAGGCGTCTCGAGACGAAGGCCCACGCTCACGTGTGTTCACGCCCAGGGAGAAGGCCTACAATGAGTTTCTCTCTGTCCTGCAGGCAAGTAATCAGAACCTCACATCTGTGGCCATCAAACTGCTTCAAGAAGAGAAAGCAGAAGAAACTCGTCATCAAGTCCCGGATGTAAGAGCATCAGTGGAGAGCATGGGACACATCTCTCTGGACCCCACATCTGGCCAGCACACTGGGTGCCAGCAGTTCTTAGAGTCAGCCCAGCATCACGTTCCTAACAGCCCCTTCTTCAGTCGTGTGGACACTGAGGCAAGAAAGACGCTTTCTGGTTCTCTGGGGCTGGAGTGGTTTCCAGAACTCTACCCTGCCTACCTTGGGCTGAGGGTCTTACCAGAGAAGCCTCAGTATTGGGGTGCCATGATCCGGAAGCCTCAGCTCCCGAGTCCCCAGGGGGCAGGCCACTCACCAGGTAAAAAAGGAATGCTCAGAATACTAGCCTACCTCACTCCTTTACTTAAATACACCTAGACAGTGCAGTGCAGAAGAGGTTGCTGTGGCTCCAGGAGTCAGCAGTAATAGTTTATCATTCTTTCTGTCTAGCAGCTGCTGAATGTTGAGCTAAGGCAGGCTGGTGATACAGATGATGGTGGGATGTCTGTTTGGGGGGAGACATGGCCAATCGAGACTGGGTGGGCGTTCAAGGTGAACAGACCAAGAAAAAACAAAATGACTTCCAAAGTTACCTGTCTGGAACAAGCCATGTGTTCTGAGTTTAATCAGGGCCAAATTGTACAGGAAATCAGTTGGAAGTTTATGGTCACATATAGTATCAGAACTCACAGTAGCATAGAAGGCGTGAGCAGGTCGTATCTGTGGGAAGCAAGGTGGAGTTAAACCTCCGGGATAAGGATGAAAGATCAAGGCAGATGGGTGCAAGTGAAGGTTTAAGGGCTGAGCTAGTTAAGTACCAGGGATAGAAGATGGAGCAAAAATTAGAAATTGGACTCCTCAGACGTTCCCTGATGCTCCTGACCAATAGCTAACTAGGTTTGCAGGAATGTAGCCAACTCAGGTGAGCGCCAAGGCATCACAGTTTTGATATTCTTGCTTTTTTCTACTGAATCTTGCATTTAGTTGTTGGACCACCTCTAACCACAGTGCGGAAAATGTCTTCATTTTTCTTACAGGAACCCTTTTTTTTTTTTTTTAAGATTTATTGATTCTAATTTGAGAGACAAGAGTTAGAGAGAGAAGGAGAGAAATCTCCCACCCACGGATTCACTCCCCAAATGATCAGAATGACTGGAGCTGGGCTGCTCTGAAGCCAGGAGCCCAGCCCAGGGACTTTGGCCATTCCCTGCTGCTTTCTTTGGCTTAGACGGCGAGGAGCCAGGACTTGACCGCTGCTTACCTGGGACACCAGCACTGCAGATGGAGGCTTTACTAGCTATGCCATGGAGCTGAATCCAGTTTTCTAGGGTCACCAAGGAGCATCTCCATCTCTTGGTTCAAGATCAGTGCTACTTTGAGATGAACTTTTTTAAGATTTATTAATGTTTGTGGGAAAGTCAGACTTACAGAGAGAAGGAGAGACAAAGATTTTCTGTCCGCCAGGAGCCAGGAGCCTCCTCTGGGTCGCCCAGGCAGGTGCAGGGCCCCAAGGCTTTGGGGCGTCCTCTGATGCTTTCCCAGGCCACAAACAGGGAGTTGGAAGGGAATTGGAGCAGCCAGAACACAAACCAGCATCCGTATGGGATCCCAGAAGATGCAAGGAGAGGATTTAGCCACTTGGCTATCGCGCTGGGCCTGTGAGATGTACTTTCACAGGAGACCCATCACAACTCAGTATAGCTGATAGCTGATGTTTTGGGTTTCCAAAAAATTGCTAATGGTTGTCTTTTTCTGAAGTTTATTTGTTTGAAAGGCAGCAGGACACGGAGAAGGGAGGGAGCGAGAGTTCTCATCTGCTGGGTCATTTCCCAAATCCCTGCAACAGCCATGGCTGGGCCGAGGAGCCAGGAGCTCCAACCCTGGCTCCCAGCTCATCTGCTTCCTCCCAGGCCTTTGGCAAGAAGCGGGACTAGAAGCAGAGGCAGGAACTGATTCTATCCGTTTGTCCAACATGGCATGCGGGCATTCCAGGCAGTAGCCTAACCACAATGCCTGCCCTTGATTCTAACACCAAAAAACTATTCTTTGAATTCCATTTTTGCAAGAACTCTCTAAGTACCTTCCTATTTTCTTCTCTCTCTGAAGCTCAATTTCCTTATGTATGAAAGGGAATAATAACATATTGTCCCAAGGCTGACACAAGGGCTATCTGGATAAAACTTACGTAACAGGGAAGCTTCCCGCCTCACATTCAGCTAACCCAGTAGCTGTGAGCCCACTGGCCATGCCTATCAAAGGGCTCACCTGAGCAAAGGAATATAGAAAGTGTTGTTTTCTGTCAAGATTCCACAAAAGTCGATTATGACGCACGGTCCTTGGAGGGAGGCATTGTCCTTGACCAGTGACAAGCCCTTCTAATCCCAACTGAACTCGGCCCGCTGAGGGACCTGGCCTTGGAAGGAGATCCTTGCCTCTGCACCCTCGGGAGCAGCAGCGCAGCCTGAACAGAAATCCTAGCTCGAACTTAAATAGTTTTCCATTTCATAACAGAAATAGAAGAGCCAGCATTGTGACTTAATAGGAAGAACTGCCACCTGCAACGCTGGCCTTCCAGCTGCCCTATTTCCAGTCCAGTTCCCTGCTAGTGCTTGGGATAAGCAGCAAAAAATAGCCCTAGTGTTTGGAACCTATCACACGGGCCCAGCACAACGGCTCAATTGCCTAAGTCTTCACTTTGTACCCACTGGGATCACATATGGGCACCGGTTTATGTCCCAGCTGCTCCACTTCCCTTCCAGCTTCCTGTTTGTGACCTGGGAAAAGCACTAGAAAACAGCCCAAAGCCTTGGGGCCCTGCACCCACGTGGGAGACCCAAAGGAGGCTCCTGGCTCCTGGTTTCAGATCAGCTCAGCTCTGGCTGTGGTGGCCGCTTGGGGAGTAAGCCAGCAGATAGAAGATCTTTCTCTTTCCTTCTACTCTGTATATGTGCCTTTCCAATAAAAAATAAATCTTAAAAAAAGAAAGGACCCTTCCTCCATAAGACCCAGATGAAGCTCCTGGCTTTCTGGCCCGGCACTGGCCTTTGTGGCTTTCTGGGGAGTAAATCAGCAAATCAAAAATCTGATTTTCAAATAAATCTTTAAAAACTAGAAACAGATGCTTATGATGGGCCACACCTTACTCTGATTTACAAGGTTACCAAATTAATCCCAGTATTAGTTACAACCTGAAAGCATGTGGGAGGGACCTGGAGTTGAGGGAAAAGTTGTATTCTGCCTTTAAATCTGAGTACCTGGGGTTACTATTTTCACTTACTACTATATCCTTGGTTCCCGATAAAGTGAAATTTGTGAGCTGATAGTTTGTTAAGCAAGATATTCCCAAACAACTGCACCCAAAATGCCGCAAAACCTGAAATTTTGAGCACTCCAGTGTGACACTAGCAGAAAATTTCACACCCAGCCTCACATGACAAGTCGCAGAAAAACTGGCACAGCAGAAATGCTTAATAAAATTATTTTCAGGCTACATGTATAAGGTGCACCTAGGACAGAAATTAGCTTTGTATTTACTGTTGGGTTCCAGCCTCGAAATAACGTCATTATAAATATTCCGATGTTCTAGAATCCGAAATGTGGACCATTTCTAGTCCCAGACATTTCAAGAAACGCTTGACCTGTGGTAGGTGGTCAGTGTAGCAGGTGGCGGCTACAAGTAGGCCCTTTGGCTAAGGGTGTGCACCTGGATCAGCTGGGCACATTGTAATCAAAACTTAGTAGAGCCGCTGTGGGGCGGCGGCGGGGAGGGGTGCTAAATCTTTGAAAAAAAAAACTTCCACATGTTGTGGATTCTGACTTTGAACACTTAACCAAAAGGCAAGGCCAAGACCATTAACGCACCTGTTCAGCCTAGACCGTTCCTGAGGCCCAGGCTTGGGGACATGGGCACTGAGTGTGGGGGGACTGAGGTGAGCGACCACAGTGGCTTCTGTTTGGAACCGTAGTACCTTGGTTGGAAAGAAGTTCGACTGCTCTGAGGAGTGTGGAGCCCCTGAGCCGACTCCCAGCCCCCGGCTTGTCCCTGAAGAGGCTCTTGGAAGCTGCACAGAAAGGTGAGAGCGGAGCTGTTGCCTGTGGGGGTCTGTTGCTGGTACCGGGCACCTGGAGAGCTGCTGTAGACTTTATAGCAAGGAAGAGGAAGGGGAGGGAGGATGTTTTCCATCTTCATGGCTTTGTGTTCATCTTTTCCTTTTGGACTCTCACATAAAGCACCAAACCTAACAGGAGCTGCCAGTGACTGGCAGTTTTCATCTCGACCACCCACTCCCACCTCTCTCTGCCACCCATCTGTCCCCAGTTTCTGCTTTCCCATAGTGACCTTGCCTCCCTGGAAGGTAGGACAATTCAACTTCAAGGTCACCGACTGCATTCCTCCCCCCCCCCCACCACAGATTTTAATCTAGCCGAAAGCAGTGTAATTTTGCTAAGGTCAGGTCTTTGGAATTTACCCTGATTGTATGCATAAAGTACACATCTGTTTGTGAATTACAAATCCAGTATCCTCGCAGCCAAGCTGGCTGGGTTGGATCGCATGGGATGATGGTCCTGCCTCCAGGCCCCTGTGACAGTGGGGTGCGTTTCCCTTCGCACAGGCTGGGTCAGGTACAACACCACCATGAGGCAGCGCGGAGTTGGTGGCGTCACTATGCTCTTCACAGGATACTTCATCCTTTGCTGTCGCTGGAGTGTCAGGCATCTGAGTAAGTCATCCCCTGCCTTTAGCCCAAGTTGCACAGGTCGCACCCCATAGGAACCTCCGAGGAATTCTCTGGGTCACTTCCTATTACAGTTGTTTTAGATTTGTGAATGAGCTGTGGCGTGCACCTGCACAGGTGCAGGGTGTACATATTTGAGATTTTGTTTATAATGGCCTTTATAAGACTTGACTGGAATGTATAGGATTGCTATTGTCATATCTGATGTTGTCACGGACCACCTGGTGGTCTGTAAGGGCAGGTGTGGTCTTGGCGCCCTGTCAGCCCTGAAGCCTTGCAGGGCTGGACAGCCCAGAGGGAGAGAGCACAGAACAGACCATCCCTCAGCGTGTCCGGGACTGCCATCCATCTTAACCTTCCTGCAGCTGAAAATCAAGCACTCTCAAGGAGTTGGAACTGGTGCCAAACTCAGCCAGAGGGAAAATGCCCTCTTTCGAAGTAACAGTTCATTAACAGAGGAGTTCATATTAAAATGTGTCTTTAAGGAAAAAAAGATGTTATAGAAGAATATCCCCCCAAAAAATCCAGTATTTTTCACCAATTAGAAAAATAAGCTTCAAAAAAATTAAAAAAAAAAAAGATTAAACTCAGATACTTTGAATATAAAAGAACAAGATAACCATGGACAAAGCAAGGTCACACTATTTTATGTAAAATCATAATAATGAGGTGGGGTTGGGCTATAATTGGCAGGTTTCGGCTCATAAGTACCTGCCAAGTAGGAGAGGGGGGTAACAGCAGGAGTAGGGTTGCAGGACAGCCCTACCTGCTGCCCCACTCTCTTGTTGTGGGGGCGGGAGAACCCTAATATCCCCCCAGGGGATGAGGCTCAGAATCAAGCCAGCATGGCACACAGCCTGCCTCGGTTTCACCAGCCGGAAAGGGGCCATATAGTTGATAACCTGGTATCGACAGCAGGTCTCTCAGGGGAGAAAGGTCAGAATCGCTCCTTGTCCCCGTGACTGTCTACCAGTCCATAAAGCACAGAGCGCCAAGTGAGCGTGTGCTACAGATAGAGCCCGTCAGGAGAGGCGGGGGATCCTTACTCATCTCTCTGTTTATCCAAAGAACTGCAGCGCTGGCGTAAGTAAGGTTGACCCGGACAGCACTCGGGAAAGCTTGGGATCTCCAAGGCAAGCGGGGCACCCACGGCTGCGGCACAGGTCTAACAAGTTCACGTTGTATTGGGACAGGAGAGGAAGTGAAGAGAATAAAATTACTGCCATCTCCAACACTTATGAAGGAACTATATTTTTTATGAAGACGGACAGATCTGATTCTGTCCAGATGCTTCTTTGGCTCATTTTCAGGGGGGAACAAAAATTGAAAGTATGGATGTATTTTTGGTGCAAAAATGTTTTTCATCATGCATGAAAAATGCATATTATGAAAAACTATATAGAGATTTCAAATATTTTTGGCACCAAAATAAAGCTAATTTTAATTCCATTTTTCCATGACCTTTTCAAAATCTGCCAGCTTTGCTGGTAGCGTCCTTGTGCCAAAATATGAGGTCAGTCCCTCCCACATCCAGGCTCCCCCCAAACTACAGAAAAGCAGATGGCTCTCCAAGGGCCAGCTCGCACACGCTCATGAGCTGTTTACCCAAAGCTTGCATTCTGCTCTGTAGTGGGAAGGACTGTATCCTACCACAGAGCCTGTGCCTAAGGAAAAGCTCTCCACAAGTGCCTCCCTGCACAGTGGAACTTTCCATGAGGAGCAGCAAAAGATCGGAGTTGAGAGAAAGAATTACTATTTCAGCATAATGCAGGTATGAGTAAGAACTTCACTGGGCACCCTCCCCGCACCCACCCACCCAGCCAGCCTCCTCTGCCAAGGGTGTCCTCTGTAAATGCCCTTGAAGAGCCACCTAGCGACTCCGTTCCTCCCTGAAGGGTTCTTCCTCATGGCCAGCTTGACCACACGGCAATGTTCTCTCGGTCTCCTGGTCCCCCTCCACCAGCATCTGCACACCACGGCCCACGCCTGTTTTCCCAAATCTTGTTGGCACCCAGCCCTGCTTACTCAGTCAGCTGTTGTCCGTAGCCACGTGGTTGAGTCACAGCACGGTGGCAGAGCTGAGCAACTGCAGCAGGAAGCCCGTGCTGCCCCTCCAGGCTCCCTGCCCTGGGAAAGGCAAGCCCTCGCCTGTCAGAAAACACAGACCCAGATCAGCGCTGGGTTAGCAGGAGACGTTTGCACGGGAGAAGCCCTTCTTGTGTCTGGCCGCTTAGTGCCTGTTCTGCCCCCTGAACTACCCGACACATTTGGGACAGTGGGGACACACCAGGGTAGCCCACTGCCCCCCGGGCTTGTCATCAAGAACATATCATTACTGTAACTAGTATCACTTGTCAAAGTCAGAATGCTAAGCATCAGCCTCTGAAGGAAAGGGTGCTGTGACAGGCACTGTCTGGCTTGGCTTCCGCCAGAGGCGAGCTGAGGTGGGGAGTGGCAGCCAGGGGCTGCTCGATGTGAGTACCAAGAATCGAACAGACATGGCGGACAACAGCAAAGCTCTGAATCATTGAACTAGTAGGAACGAATTCTCAGATAAAATGATGCATGAGAGTTTGAAATAGCCCTTAACTGTCCGCACATGCTGGAGCTGTTGGCCAAAGTCCCTAAAGTAACGGAGGGAACGTCTCCCTTCTCTCTGCTGCCGTCAGAGTTGGGAAAATAACCAAAGAGCTTTTCTTCTCCTTCATGATGTTCAGAGTAGCTTAGTGGAGTTCTTGGGATGTTGACGACCAGCTCATTCTTTTGCTAGCCTTACACCTAAGCGAGCACAGCGTGATGGAGGAATATACTTCATGGCTCCAGTTGGCAGCTTGGCTGTCAGCTAGCCCTCCGATGCATGGTCTGCTGATACCCCGACACTTGGGCAGGCCTAACCATGCGTGTGCCCTGGCAATTCAGGCTGCATCCAGAAGATGAGAGGTCTCTGCCTGCTGCGGAAGCCCTCTCCACAAAGGAGGGAAGAGAAGAAATCCTTAAATAAGAGTCCTGCCCCACACCATCCGCGGCCTGGTGAAGGCTTCCGTAAGTAATCCGCAGTGTGTTAGAAGTGGGGCGGGGGCCATCTAGCCTGATGGTTGATGCCTATGCCACGTATCCGAGGGCCTGGGTTCAGTTCCCAGGCCTGCCTCCAAGTGGCAGGGCTAATTCCTGCTGATTCAGACTGCGGAAAGGAGAAATTATGGCTCAGGTACCGTAACCCTAACCCTAACCCTGGAGAGCTGGACTGGGTGCCCAGCTACAGGCTAGCCCTGCCCCAGCCACTGGGGAGTGAACCAGCACATGGGAGCGCTCTCTCAATTATTATTCGAATCATCAGCAAGCTGTTTTTACACTTTATGCAGAAACCCCCCCATCACTACCAGCACCACTCTACATAATAAAAATAATTTTTAAAAGAATACTAGTCCGAGCTCATCATTTACCTCGTCCAGAACTTCACCTGTGAAACAAGTGGGTGTGCCATGGGGGAGTGGGGGGACAAGTTACCCCGTTTCCTGGATTGTAAACGGGAATAGCAGCACCCACTCTGGAGCTGTGACGGCGTCTGTCTAAATCCCAGCAGGGTCTAATCCAGGAGCGACTTCCTCAACAGCCATTGTTCTGAAACCTCGCCTGCCATTAGACTCCATCCAAACACTAAGCTTAACCATGGGAGAGCCTCAGTGTCGTCCACCTAAACCCAGCTGACATTCACAGGCTTGCTTGGTGCCGAGGCCTGCCCCGAGAACACACAGAGACTGGCTCGGCCCTGGGGCCTGCAAGGTCAAGATCAGAGTCGGACAGGGCTAGTTTCTGGCGAGGACTCTGTCGCCCACCTGCCCTCTAAGCAGGCACTCCCGTGTCCCTGCACCTAATATCACCACCCTGGGACCTTGGGGTGAGTTTTGGGGCGGAGGACATCAAGCAGGGTCTTTGCTTACACTGTCCCAGTGCTTGCTTCCTGCCTGAGTGCCCCCTTCTTTGCCCGGACCAACTCCCACGTGGCTTCCTGCCCTGCACAGAGCCCTGTGGGGTCTCGGAGTGCAGCAGTCCAGGCTCCACAGCCTTCCCCGAGGCAGACAAGGCCATGAGCATCTATCCCCCTGGATTCCCCATCCACCCTGAAGTCACAGGATTGCTGGATTTTACCTTGAAGACAGTGAGTGCTATCTAAACAGGAAGTCCAAATTCACGCCATTCCTACCAGGCTTGCCTTCGTCCCAGCCTGTCTCTGCTGTAACCTGATGTGTACTGCCTTGGGCCCAAGAGACAGCCCCCCCCGCCAGGCTTCCACATCCTTCTAGAAGATTCTCCGACAACCTCCACGCCCATTTCCACAGAAATCTTCCTATGAATCCTGATGCCTCAAACCCAGCCTCTTACCGAGCTGCCAGTCCAGAGGCACCCAGTCTCCCCTGAGCCTGGCCACGCCCCGCTGCAGAACCTCAGCAGTAGGCTTAGTCACATGAGCCCAGCTGTCCTCTGGAGCCCACCTGTGAGTAAACAGCCTTCAGCCTTCAGCAGAAAGCCCTGCGAGCTGCAATCCTGCGGGAGGAGACACGGTTTGTAAATGTGATTCAGTCTCTCCGTCCTTTTATTTTTTTAAAGATTTGTTTATTTTGTTACAGTCAGATATACAGAGAGGAGGAGAGACAGAGAGGAAGATCTTCCATCTGATGATTCACCCCCCAAGTGAGCCGCAATGATCGGTGCGCGCCGATCTGAAGCCGGGAACCAGGAACCTCCTCCAGGTCTCCCACGCGGGTGCAGGGTCCCAAAGCCCTGGGCTGTCCTCGACTGCCTTCCCAGGCCACAAGCAGGGAGCTGGATGGGAAGTGGAGCTGCCGGGATTAGAACCAGCGCCCATATGGGATCCTGGCGCGTTCAAGGCGAGAACTTTAGCCACTAGGCCACGCCGCCGGGCCCGTCTCTCCGTCCTTTTGAAGGACCAGCAAGCATTTCTTACAGCACCATGGGTGCCTTTTCTGCTGACTTCGCAAATTGTGTTCTTCCACAGGGACACTCATGCTTCTTAGTTGTTCGGGGTTGGAAGGTGGGAGCACGTTCTGTCGGGAGAGAATCTTCCAGAAACAGACCCTGGAAGCCTCTTCTAAGGTGCTTCCCAGTGCCTACCAGGTTGCTTCTAGAATAATCCTCCACCAAACCCTCCTTGTATTCTACAGACTCCCTTGGCGGGTTCAGGAGAGGAAATGATTGGGGGGCAAAGGGCCTTGCCCAGGGTCACAGGTCTTAGGGGCCATGTAGCCTCAGCCCTCCACGGCTGCTGCACCCCGCTGGCCCTGGCTGGCCCTGGCTGGCAGCTGGACTACAGGTTGCCACACCGGGCGGATTCGTTGCTTCTCTTTAAACCCATGCACTGGTGTCAGCTTGCACTTTCTCATTTTGTCCTTACAATGGCCCCGTGACACAGGCCATGTCTTGCTCATCTTCTAGAAGGGGGGAACAAGCTTGAGGAGGTGAAGCAATTGGCCCACATAGCTAAGTGCTTTGTCACACAGCAGCCCAAGCAGCTTGAAGGGGAATTCAGACTCCTAACCATGACTTCCCGGCAGACATTCCTCTGCACCCTTGACCTTCCAGCTCCTCAAAGCCAGGCATCTGCCCTCACCGACCAGAGGCGTGGGGCTGGGCCTACCTCCCACACCGCCTTGTTGCTCTTTCCGTTCTTCCAGAAAGTTCTACTTAGCTCGCCTGCCTTTTGGGGGGCACTGAATTGCTTTAGTGTTCGACTTCGGCAATGACTTGCCTGGCTTAACATGGAATGTCCCGTGTCACTAGCTGCTCTCCCCCAACCCAAACAAGCCACTATTTGGGTCATCCACTGCCCCAGAATCCCCTACGTAGGACACAAATGTGTCTTAAACCTAAGTCATCCATGGCAGCAGCTGGCGTGCGTAAGAACGCTGCCTGCCATGGGCAGTTTCCTGCAGCCATGGAGGCCGCAGGAATAGGAGAGGGGCCACGGGCAGGAGTGCAGGAGCTGAGCGAGAGCAGTGATCCAGGTGGCCCATGCCCTGCAGCCTTGGGGGTGCACCTGCATCCTGCTGCCCGTCAGTATGCCTCCAGTTCCGTCATTCACATACTCCCTTACAGGATAAACAGGAGTGGCCATGTGCCCTGTTCAGGCTGCCAGTGGCTCTCGGGAGCACTGGGAACAGAGCAGCATGTGGAGGGGCCACCAAGGTCCTGGTGTTGTGGCACAGCACATTAATCTGCCACTTGCAACACCTACTCAAGTCTTGACTGCTCCACTTCTGACCCAGCTCCCTGCTGAGGCGCATGGGAAGGCGGTGGAAGAAGGTCCAAATGCTTGGAACCCTGTGTCCGTGTGGGAGAACAGGGGAAAGCTCCTGACTCCTGGCTCCTGGCTCCTGGCTAGCTCAGCCCCAGCCATTGCAGCCCCCTGGGGAGTGAGCCAGCAGGTGGAAGATCTTTTTATCTGTCTCTTCTTGGCTCTGTAAATCTGACTTTCCAATAAAAATGAATAAAGGGGGAAAAAACTGATACATGAAGGAGGAAGAGGTGGAGAAGGAGTTTGCAGTTCTCCCAGCGAGGGCTGTGGAGTCTGACCACTGAGAGCACAGGGGTTTGTCTCGCAGCTGAGGAGGGGAATGCAGGATTTTTTGTAAAAGATGGCCTGGGGGAACGACCCACTGGGCTCCTGCGCCCTGGTGCTCATACATGGTATGTATCCTATCAAGGCCCAAGATTGAGGGCCAGACCGGCAGTCCCAGAGAGCGAGGCTCTGGAAGGGCCAGAAAATCCAGGGTCCCACCTTCTCTCCTATCATGCTGGTATCACTAGGCTGTTGGGAGAATACAAAAATCAAACCCAAAAACAAAACAAAATCAAACCCAGGGCCTGGCACAGTAGCCTAGCAGCTAAACACAGGTTTTAATCCCGGCAGCCTCGCTTCCCATCTAGCTCCCTGCTTGTGGCCTGGGGAAGCAGTCAGTCGAGGATGGCCCAAAGCCTTAGGACCCTGCACCCGTGTGGAAGACCCAAAAGAGGCTCCTGGCTTCAGCTGGGCTCAGCTCTGGCCATTACAGCTGCTTGGGGATCAACTAATGGAAGATCTTCCTGTCTCTCCTTTCTGTATATCTGACTTTCCAATAAAAATAAAAATTTTTTTTTAATCAAACCCAGGGACCCATGGAAAGCTATCTCATAAAGGTGTGATTTTTTTCATCCTGATAAACCAAAAGGTAACAAAGAAGTTTACAAAAGAAAAAGAACACCTAGGTGCTACCTTCTCTCCTTGGCCAAATTCTGTCCCTCTCCCCCTTTCCTAAGGATTTCCATATACATGAAAAAGCTGAGGAGCAAGAAACCTTATCAGCCTTTCTAGGACCAGCCTTGCCAAAGGAACAGTTGGTTGTGACCTTCCACACTGTGACATTTGCTCAGCAAGACTCCCCCCCACACACACACCACCATTCTCTGAAATCTCACTCCTAGAACCCAGCTCCGCCCACCCTGCCCTGCCCAGCCAGCCTGCTCCGTCACACCCAGGCCCTGCTCCCCAGTGCTGAGCCCAAGGCAGGGCGAGCACAGGCCCTCGTCTCACCCAGTGATGGACCAGCAGGCCATCTGCCAGGAAGCTGGTGAAATTCTGCAGCAGGAGCAGCCAGGGGGCTGTGTCCTGGGGCAGTCACCAAGAGCCCCAGCAGGCAGGCACCCAGCCTCCACCCCCATAAAGACGTGGCGCTGATATGCAGGGTGGGTGTTGGCCACACGCTCAGGCTGGAAGCAGCTTCATGTGCAGCTTTAATTGCTGATGGGATGCTTCGTCAGTAACGTGGGAAGTTCCCGGAGTCACGGCAGATGGCAGCCCCTTCCAGCCAGAGTCGGCATGGGCTGCCTTCCTCCAGTGCCACTTCCCTCCTTGTCTCTGGGATGGCCAAGAGACCAGGCTGTGTCCCCACTGCTGGCGCTCCTGCCTGGCCTGTGTCACACTTAAATGTCATCCTGACACGCAATCATCATGACCAGGAGTCAGCAGACATTATCAGTGTAAGGTCAAACAGTGAACATTACCCAGCTCTGCCATCTTGGGCCTGAGAACTGCCACCACGAACAGCGCATCAACATCCCTGTGGCAGTCCCCCGCGGTCCACAAGACAGCACCCGGGACAGGGCCATTTACAAAGCAAAGAGGTGCCCTTAGCCCACAGCTCCTGAGGCCAGAAACCCCAGAATTGGCACCTGCTGCAGCTCAGCTTTGGGTGAGGGCCCTGTGCCGCTCCAGGGTACAGGCCAGCCCTGTGGCTTGGCCTGCAGCACTGGGGTCCCACATGGGCACCGGTTCGTATCCTGGCTGCTCCACTTCCCTGCTTATGGCCTGGGAAAGCAGCAGAGGACAGCTCAAGTGCTTGGGTTCCTGCACCCACATGGGAGATCCAGAAGAAGCTCCTGGCTGTGGAGCAGCTCAGCTCTGGTCGTTGAGACTGGAGTAAATCAGTGGATGGAAGATCTCTGTCTCTCCTTCTCTCTGTATAATTCTGCCTTTCAAATCAATGAATCTTAATTTTTTTTTAAAGACAAGGGTGTGTGTGCAAACAGGAGTATGACAAAGGAAGCAAAGGAAGAACATGGGCCAAGCGAGCCAAGCCCACAGCATGCTCCATGGTAACTAACTTGGACTTGGGTGAGAGTTCACTGACCCTGCAGCAAGGCTCCACCCACTGCCAGAGCCCCTCCCATGAGGCCCCACCTCCAACACCTGCAGGTGGCCCCATTGCAGTCAAACTCGGCAAAGCATGGAGCTACTCATCTGCACATGTCACAAAATATTTTTATTTCTTCCCCCAAGCTCTATAAAACCACACTTGGCTCCCCTGTTGTAGGAATGCAGGCAGCAGCTCAGCCTAGCCTGCGAGTCGCTGCTTGCACACCCTTGGATGTGGGCTCGCTCATCAGCACTTGGCATCAGGAGGGTCTGGGCACGTGTCAGAACCTGGGTCAGACCCCAAGTCCTGAGCTGGGTCCTGGGTCCTAGAACAACAACTGCACCTGTTTTAGCTATGGAAAAGCCGAATTTGGGAAGAAGTCCTACCCATAGCAGAGAGATGGTGAAGGAGGGAGGATGTGTGCTTTCCGCAGGGTGAGGGCTCAGCAGGTGCTGGAAGAGGGTACTGGGGCTTGGGACAGTCAGAGCTGGGTTGGGGAGGCATGGGAAAAGGGGAGGGAGGCACATGGGGCCCCTGCCTGCATGCACTCACCTTCCGGTAACTCGGGTTGAAGGCAAGATTGATCTTGGGACTAAAGAAATGCAGAGAGAGAATTACAGGTGGATTCTCACCATCCCTGCTCTGCACTAACATGCTCTACATCAGCCTGCTGGGTAGCTCATATTTCAGGACCCTTCAGGGAGTGAGGCAGCGCTGCAGAGCGTGGCGGGGAGTGGCTGTGACCAGTCCCTAGAGCAGTGTGTGAGGGTGGCCATTGTCAATGCCCACCCCGGCATGAGTACGGGAATGGGGCAGGCTGGAGTTTGAGCAGCCAATGGCACCATGACTTCCAGGGTCAGGGCAAGGACGCAGGGCAAATGCTGTGGGCCTTCGCATTCTCTAGCTTGTGCCAGTGAAGGGACAAAAGATCTATACACCTAGAAGGCTGGGCCAGCACTCAGGGGTGGGGGAAGTTGGACGTGGAGGGGTCACACTTACTGGGCAAACTGGCACCTGGGCCCTTCAGGGCAGAAACCAAAGAAATAGCGGAGACACATTATTTTGCGCACATGGCGGTATTTACACAGGGGGCCTGCAGGGCAAAGAGAAAACTGTCAAAACAGTGGATTTGAGGGGCCTGTGCTGTGGCGTGGTGGGTAACACCATTGCCTGTGATGCCTGCATCCCATAAGGATGCTGCTTCAAGTCCCAGCTACTCCATCTCTAATCCTCCTCCCTGCTGGCGGCCTGGAGACAGCAGTGGATGATGCTCCAAGTCCTTGGGCTCCTCCCACCTGCACGGAAAACCCGGAAGAAGCCCATGGATTTGACCTGGCCCAGCACTGGCTGTTCTGGCCTTGTGGGGAATAAATCATGGGACGAAAGATCTCTAGCCCTTCCCTTTCTTCAACACTGGCTTCCAAAACAAATCTGGAGCGGAGGGAACGTGTACATTTGAGCAAAAGGGGAAACTGACTGGGAAGAGCAAAGCGGGTATTCAATCCTCCTGCTGAAGGCGCCCACTGCAAGCCAGGAGACCTAGGGAGGCGGTGCATAGACACCCCTCAGAGGGTGTCTGGGGTGACCCCAGCTGCAGGTTCTGAGACGGGGAGGTTCAAGATATGGCCAACACACCTGGTGTCCCAGAGGACTTGTCTGGGTGTGAAACAAAATGTGCTGCCTTTCACTCGTTAGCTCTAGAACGGACAGCTAAGGAGAAGCTGGCCCTCCGTGGTCACACCTCACACTCCTACCCCAAACCAGCAGAGCTAAGGCCTCGGTAAGCACAACGCAGCCTAAAACACAGGGAAAGCAGAGATCTGGTGCAGGGACCCTGTCCAGGAGCCTCCCCCGCCCCCGACATTTTGGCCAGACAGGACACACTTCAGTAACTCTGGGACTGCCCCCATCCCATGCCACGCCCAGGTGGGCAAAGTGGAGAAGAGAATGCAGATGAACTGGGCACCTCCCTGCTGAGGACTTCCTGTGGTCCAGTCGCTGCTCACGGTCATGCAGCCTATCGCTGCTGAAGGTAGGATCTGATCCCCAGAAACCACTGTGCCCACGATTCCCCCTCCTGGAGAGAGAGCCCCAGAAAGGCCTTCTGTGGGCTCTACACTGCCCAGGGCATCAGCCCCACCCCCACAGAGAGCCCCTCTGCGCTGACCACCCAAGCCCCCATCTGTCAAGGCCTCACCATCCTTGCAGAAGCCTTGGTCATACCAAGGGCAGTCCCGGGACTTGGAAGCTGGCTTCACGTGCAGGAAGGAACAGTCCTTCTTGTTGCAGTCACCTGCAAAGGCCCAGCAGCGTGCTTGGCATCGAAGCGGGCATGTCTTTGCATCACTTCCACCTCCCCAGCTGGACTGCTCCACCCCTCTCTCCTGCCCAAAGCCACTGGCCTTTCGTTCGATCCTTAGCAGTTTGGGGGTTTGTGTGAGAACAGCAACTATATTGCTAAGCCTTCCTATGATCTAAGTAAGGAGGGTGGAGCCGAGTGGCAGAAACCCAAGGCAATGAGACACTGCCAAAAGACCAAGGATTTGAAGGCAGAAGTTGCCATGTGCTGTGGGCCAGTTCTGCTCTTGGCCTGTGCTGTGGCACCCATGCTGCTCCCAGGGCCCAGGGCAGCCATGCCAGGGCATGGATAAGCAGGGCACTGCTTCACACGGGCCCTGAGGAAGCAGCCGGTTACGGTACCCTCTGAGACATCGGCAACTGTTGGGAGCACCGTCTTGAGTCATGGCTGCTCTGCTCCTTAGCCAGCTCTCTGGCACTGTGCCTGGGACAACCCCCGATGGGGCTGGCATTGTGGCATAGTGGGTAAAGGTGCTGTCTTCAACAATGTGTCAAGTAAGCACCAGTTCGAGTCTTAGCTGCTCCACTTCCAATGCAGCTCCCCGCTAATGTACCCGATGAGCCCAAGTGCTGGGGACCCTACACCCACATGAGAAATCTGGAAGAAGCTCCTGGCTTCAATCTGGCCCAATGATGGCTATTGTGTCCACCTGGAGAGGAAACCAGTGGATGGAAGCGCGTTCTCTGTAACTCTTTCAAAAAATAAATTGGCACCAAGGCGGAAAGAGGCTGCCCCAAGCAGCACGTGTGTTTCTCCTAAGCCCAGCCTGTGGTCTGTCCATGAAGGGGCCAGCCTGGCTTTGCACTGGTATCCCTAGAGGCGGCGGCCCTGTAGCAGAGCACACCCAGGCACACTGTCAGGGCCATGGAGAACTCTGAGTGCACAAGGAAGAGTCCAGCAGCCCCTACTCCTGTCCAACAAGGGGATGGCTGTGCCTGTTTCCCCTTTCCGCCTCCTTCAACGCTGATGGCCCGGTGCTTATCAGAGCTCCAAGGAGCCTGCTGGCGTCTGTCTGGGCTTCCCGCGGGCCGTTCCGAATCGATCTGTCCAGGCCTCCACACAGCACGAGTGCACGTGAAGAAGGTGGCCCTGGTTTCCTACCCGTCCTGTTACCTCCCCAGAAGGGGACACCGGCACTTGGAGAGGGAACACCCACACCCACTCCTCTGGGTGTCCCAGCGCTGCCAAGGGCCTCCTGTGCTCACCACCAGTACACAGCTCTTGGTAGAGTATTGGCCTAGGCCTGGGCCTTCTAAGGGGACTCCAAGGACTTCACCCCCTACGGGCCGGTCAACATTCAACAGGATCTTCACAATACTCGCAGAAAACCACGCACGGATTTCAAAAATGCTCTCACTCCTAAAGAAACCTAACCCTTTTTGTCCCATTTTCCAAGCACATTTGGATGCACCTTGGGCCCTGGAAGAGCTCTCTGCAATGCCCTGGCCCTGGCGCCCCAGCCTGGACACATGGCCCTGCCTGCCTCTCCTCCTAGCCAGCAGGTGGCAGCAGCGCCTCAGCTTCCAGCCCACCTTCAGGAGCCGCCCACACACCTTAAACTCAACTCTCCCAGGAGCAGAGGAAGACCATCTAGCCCTTCCCAACTGCCCTTTGCCCTTCCCACACCTCCCCACACCACCTTCTTCAAGAAGAATGTCGGGCCCAGCGTAATAGCCTAGCAGCTAAAATCCTTGCCTTACATGCACCAGGATCCCATATGGACACCGGTTCTAATCCTTGCGGCCCTGCTTCCCATCCAGCTCCCTGCTTGTGGCCTGGGAAAGCAGTTGAGGATGGTCCAAAGCCACAGGACCCTGCACTGAGTGGGAGCCCAGAAGAGGCTCCGGGCTCCGGGCTTTGGACTGGCACAACTCCATTGCAGCCACTTGGGGAGTTGAATCCACAGACAGATCTTCCTCTATGTCTCTCTGCCTCCTCTCTTTATATCTGACTTGTCAATTTAAAAAGAAGAAGAATGTCAACCCATGGGAATGAGGAAGATTTTGACTTTCACTTGTAAGGTTCTAACCATAGGTCACACAGCGTAGCTGAGTTCACATGTCTTGGAACAACCACACAGAGGGGGTGCTGGAGTTGGCACCTGGTCCCAGCTCTCTCTGCAGGGCCGTCTTTCGGAAACCTCTAGACTGCATCATCCTTCAGGCTCCTTCCAGCCCTGAGAAGCACCGAGAAATCCATGGGGAAGGACAGACCCTGAAACACACACACACACGCCACCCCCACCTCCCATCCTCTAGTGAGGTGGTGGATGGCAGCCATGACTTCCCTTTGCGCCTTGAAAGGAGGACTCAAGGCCAGAAGGGAGGTGCAGCCCTGACCACACGCACCTCGGGGCAGACCTCTGAGCCTTGCGGGCTTGGGCTTACAGCTTACCTTTCATCTCCAACAAGCCATGCAAAGGGCTGCTCTAAAGTATGAGTTACCCATAGCAAGGCAACAGTGCAGGAGCTTCCTTCACAGGCAGGCCTGATGCTTGGGAAGCCCTGGCCAGGACCCACCCTGGGGTTCCCGACTCACTTCCCAACAGTCTGGAGGTTTCCTTGGCCAGCCTGGGAGAGGGAAACAACCCCCTCCAGGCCCGTCCTTTTGGGGCGGGCCCTAGTCTCCTGGAGCACAACTCTTTGGAAGAAGGCCAGGTTGGTTCCCCTGAGACATGCCCAGCCCCTTTCCTTCCAGTCTCATCACTGCCACCCCCTCCCCAGATGAGAGCTGAGCCTGGCAGGGTATTACCGAACTTGGAGTAAAAGTAGCACTCGGGCATCCTAGAGGTGTCGTAGTGGTGCAGGAACCTGCAGTGGTCACCCTTCTTGCACAGCCCCCGCAGCCAATGCTTGCACACCACCGTCTTCTCCCCACGTTCATGCCGGAAGGGGCAGAGCCTCCCTGCAGACGTCAGCACACCTGCTGGAGAGGCCTCACCCCCCGCCCACCCGCCCCATGCCCCCTCACCCAGCCCCGCCCCTGGCACACAGTAGGTGCCCATGATGGGCCTACTGAGTTCACATCTAGAAGGAACAAATGTTGGGGCCCCACAATGTGGAGCGGCAGATAAATTGCTGGCCGTGACACCACCATCCTGCCTTCCTGTACGGGTGCCAGTTGGAGTCCGGGCTGCTCCACTTCCCTGCTAATGTGGGGAAGGCAGCAGAAAATGGCTCAAGTACTTGCGTCCCTTCGTCCAACATGGGGTTTGGAGGGGTTTGTTTTAAGCCCACCTCCTGTCATCATGACCATCTGAGGATTGACTCAGTGGGTGGAAGACCTTTTTCTGTCTTTCTCTGTATCTCTTTATATATAACTCTACCCTCCAAATAAATAAATCATAAGATTCGAAAAACAAATGTTGAGTTTCCTGACTCCCAAGGTCTACCAGGGCAACACGGAAACTGTGTCTTAAGGCTTGCCAGGGCCTGGCATACAGCTGTACCCATTTTGTTCACATCACCATCACCTGCAGGAACCTTCCTGTTGCCAGGTTTCTGAGCAAGCCAGGCCCCACAAATAGCCAACTCTTCCATGGACTGGGGGATGCAGAGAAGGCATTCGCACCACACCCCAAGGACTCCCCGGCTTTACCTTCCACAGCAACGACAGGGGGTCATAAGAACCACTGCTCTAGATGCTGCATAGGTTAACAAAGGAGATATCACTTCAAACTTTGCCCCAGCCTGCATGGTGCTGGCCACCCAAGACCCTAAGTGATTGGAGGACTCATGGGCCCTTCTGGCCCCACTGTCACCCAAACAAGGCTCCAAGACCTCCCAGTTTTGACAAAACCTCTGGATGTCAGCGCAGGTCCCTAACTCGCGCTGGTTTCTGACCCTAGATCAGGATCAGACAGGCTTGGGGCCATGTGGGGCGTGGCTGGGAACCCCTACAATGGCATATGAGGCTTGGTTTGGTTTTGCGACTGTATCTTTCTCTGGGAAGAGCCTCAAGGTGGTTTATAAGCCAGCAGAAAAATTGAGAGCACCCCCCTCCACCCCATATTCAAGTCAGCCCTCTTCCGGGTTGGCTGGGTCTGGGGACAGGGGCTCGGCAGAGGGTGGTGCGTGAGCCAAAGCCAGGGCAGGGGGGGCACAGGATGCTGGGAGAAGCATTTTGGAGACAAAGGCCAGAAATTCCAAGGGGCCTAAGGAGCACGTGTGGACATGGGACAACAGGCCAGTGTCCTGCTGATTTAGGGAGGAAGGAGAATCAGAATAAGGAGCTGGCGTCTTCTGAGAACGCATACCCTCCAGGCCTGAAGGCAGGGGAATGGTCACCTGGGCACAGATGCTGCTGACGCTGGGGGAATCTTAGGGAGTGGCGGGCTCCTTGGAGACCTTTGCCACCTATAACACGGAGATTCGGCCCCATCCCTGCCTCGCCTGCCCAGGCCAGACCGAGTCCTGCCCTCCCCTGCCCAGTGCAGCCCAGCCGGGCTGTTCACTCACCTTTCCCACAGAGTCCTTTATTGAAGAAGTTGCATACAGCTGAGCCCGATTCTGGAGGGAGATTGGGGAAGAGAGGGAAGCAGTGGGAAGAAGGCAGCTTCCCCAAACAAGACCACGGAAGCTTCCCCAAACCAAGTTCACACCTGTGAGACCCCAAGTCTGGGCCCTTGGAGGGCAGGGCAGCCCCCAGTCTCAACACTCTGAAGCCTGCAGCTCGGGTGGCCTCTCTCTACCTTCTCAGTCTGGAAAAATGAGTCCAGAAGAAATGGAAGAGAAAGCCTGAGCAGAGAGGGGTGCAGTGGGGCCTCCTCACTCACTGTCCATGCCCTCGAAGGGCTGAAGCCCCGTGCCTCTCTGTAGCTCCACATCCTTCTCGAAGGCGAAGGTGAATCGCTCCAAGCCAGCAATGACTTCCTGCATCTTCCAGCTCTTGTGGGAACAGCTGTCTAGCAAGTGCTGGCTGGGTCCTGCAGGTGCATGCTATATAGCTCATTGGGGGCCATTAAGGGGCCAGGGTCTGGTGCTGCCCGCCCCCCAGCCTCTTCAACGATACCATTTGTTCCACTGTGTTCCTCCAAAGAGGGGTTGTGGGGCCAGCTACCTCTCTCCTCACATCTATGCAGGTGCAGTTGCCCCAGGGCCCTACACCCCCACACTGTGTATAGAGCCCCACAGAGTGGAGTGGGAGGTGGGGGAGGGATTAGCAAAGACCCACGCTTTACAAACACACACAGGCCGCTTGAGCAAACGTTCCCAAACCTGGCTCAGACCTCACACCTGAGACGCAGCCACAGGCAACTCCAGGATTGCACCACCTGCTCCCAGAGGGCTGGCTGCTGGGATTCCGCCAGGGCTTAGGAGCCCGTGATGGGTTGCAGAGGGAGTGTCCCCCTCACCACCAGCTCCCCCTCTGCCAGCTCTGCTCTCACCTGGGGACCTCTGCTCTGGGCCTGAGCCACAGCCCCAAGTGAGCTCTTCCCCAGAAAGTGCTGAAGATCTCCAGAGGAGAAGCAGTTGGATGAGTGGTGCTTTGTTTACCAAGCACATAATTCCCAGCCTGGCTGGCTGGCTGGCAGAGGAAGTTGCCCTGGGCTGGGTGGCCTCCTAGCACCTCCCCACCCCTGAGAAAGTGCTTTGTCAAGGAACTTCCTATGCAAATGTTGTTTTATTATCCTTATACCATCCCAGCCCGCAGGGTCCAGGACATGGGGACAAGTGAGGGGGTGGATGTTTTCAAAGGAATATTTTAGGGCTCTAAGGAAAGCAGGCTTGTCCTCCCTGCTCCATGCCCTGGCCCCAAACTGGCCTGGTCGCCAACTGCACCTGCAGCTCTCACAGTGGCATCTCTGCCTTTGGTGGCTGGAGAACCACAAATCCAAGGCCCTCTTCCCTGGGCACCTGGATGGAGTACAGACATGTGGGCAGTGCCCTGCAGGCCACAGCTGGCTGGCTGGCTGGGCCAACATGAGCCAGCCTGTTGGCTTTTGTTTCCAGTGTTCCAAGAGGTTGTTGTTCTTTTGAACTCCAGATCAGAAAAGAAAACAGCCGGGGAGGAAGACACCTGGAGCCGAGGTGGGGCTGGCAGGGGCTGGGAGGAATCCAGCAGGTTCCAGACAGGCCTCCTGTAGTCTGACTACTAGGAGCCCCCGGGCTGAGCTACAGAAGATGAGGGCTTCCTAAGATACAGGGTCCAGAGCAAGGTCATCTGTCAGCCGGCCTCATCAAAGGCTTGCACCAGCAGCAGCCTTGAAGGCCAGACAGGCTCCAAGAACCCTGGGGCACACGGTTCAAATCGCAGGGCACCCAGTTCAGCTGAGGAGGAGGCAGCATGGTTGGAATTCAAACCAAGGTCTCCTGTTGGTTTTCTTCCATGCTTGTCCCCTGGACCTCTATATATACAAGGACCGAGTCCTCCATCCTCGGGAACGGCCCTTCAAGTGCTGGCCATAAGCAGATAACAGAGAATCACATTGGAGTGGGAGGAGCCTGGGGCAGGAGGGGGATGGAAGGCAGAGGATGATAGGGGAGAACATTCCAGAAGGTAGGCTGATGGTAGGAAGGCAATGGGCAACATGCAGCCAGGGGAGGGACGGTCAGGGGTTTGATTCAGCAGGATAGGTCAAGGAAAGAAGCGAGGTGTTGTATCAGGGATGCTGAACCAAGTGGGGCCTGGGGCCTGAGGCCTCTCCAGGGAAGGCAGGAGAAGATGGATGGAGTATCAAGAGGGCCGCAGAGAGAGGTGTGCCTAGGGAATGCTTTAAGAAACAAATGAGAGGATCCGGCATGTTAGCTTAGTGGCTAAAGTCCTCACCTTGCACACGCCAGGATCCCATATGGGCTCCGGTTCTAATCCCAGCATCCCTGCTTTCCATCCAGCTCCCTGCTTATGACCCGGGAAAGCAGTTGAGGATGGCCTAAAGCCCTGGGACCCTGCACCTGCATGGGAGACCTGGCTCCTGGCTCCTGGCTTCAAATTGGCTCAGCTCCAGCCGTTGTGGCCACTTGGGGAGTGAATCATTAGATGGAAGATCTTCCTCTCTGTCTCTCCTCCTCTCTGTATATGTGACTTTCCAATAAAAAAAAAAACACACATCTTGAAAAAAAAAGAAAATGAAAATTTTAAAACTTAAAACAAATGAGAGCTCAGGGATATCACCCAAGGGGCTTCCCAGTTCTCTGGTGACCTGAGTATGCGGTGTGTTAGAGAAGGACAGTAACATGGTCATGGGGCCATGTTGTGGCCTAGCTAGCCAAGCCACCTGCCAGCTACATGTGCCACATGAGTCCTGGCTGTTCTACTGCCAATCCAGTTCTGTGCTCATGAGCCTAAGAAAAGCAAACGCAGTTTGCCTAAGTACTCGGGGTCTTTGCCGTCACAGGGGAGACCCTGATGGAGTTCCAGGCTCCTGGCTCCCAGTTTCTGCCTGGCCCAGCCTACGTGTTGCGGCCATTTGAGGCATGAACCAACGACAGACAGTCTCTATCTGTCTCACCTTCTCTCTGTCACTTTGCCTTTCAAATAAATAAATAAATAAATACATCTCAAAATATAAAGATGGATGGCCATGGGTAGGGTTTCCAGCTAGCTTTTCTCCTCTTCCCATCAAATTCCGGCCCGCCTGCCCCCTCTGCTGCCCATTCCACCTGTGTAGACCTGGCCTGCAGGTGCGTGCTGGTCAGCTCTCTTCCAGGAACTCCTTGTCACTTTGGCATAGGAATGATAGCACCAGAGTGGGTATTTGGCACGCTGGTTTGTGTTAACCGCTGGGATGCCCATACGCCACATGGGGATGTTCGTTCCAGTCCCAGGTGCTCTGCTTCTGATCCAGCCCCTGCCAAGACTGGCAAGCAGCAGAAGACGCTTTGAGCCCCTGAGTCTCTGCTCTCTCTGGGGAGACCCAGGTGGAGCACTTGACTTCAGATTGCAGCCTGGCCCAGCCCCAGCTGCGGTGGGTACCTGGACAGCGAACCAGCAGATAGAAGGTCCCTGTCCCTCTGCTTTCCAAATAAAATAAATGTTTTTTTCTGCTTATTCAAAATTCATTTTGCAGTCCTGTCTCTCTCCAAAAAATCCTAACACGTGGTGCCCCATAAGGGTGCTTGCAACAGGGTCTCTGTCTCTGCACGTGTCCTGCAGTTAAGGCTCTGCAGAGAAGCTGCTCCTGGAGTCAGCAAGAGTCCTAGACACAATAGCAAGCGTCCTTAAGAGGAAGAGGAGGGAGACACACAGACCCAGGGGAGACACATAGACCGAGGTTCCACAACTACAAGGAGATGCCTGGGATAACTGATAGCCAGTCACCCCCAGGGATTGGGAATCGGGGGCCTGGAACAGAACCCACAGGAAGACCCAACTTGTCGACATCTTGGTTTTGTACTTCTTGCCAACAAGGAGTTCAAGAACACATTTCTGTGGCTTTGGCCCACCACGTTTATGGCATTTGTCACTGAGGCAGGCCCCAGGAAGCAAACACCCTTACTCAACTAGAGATTCAGTCTCGGGAGCCCTCACCCTGGTGCACTGAGCAGCTGGGAGTCTGCTAAGCCCTAGAGACACCAGCCAGGGCTGCCCTGTCCCCTCAGGTGTATGACCTCTCAGCTCCCAATGTAGACCAGCACTCCGTGGTCTAAAACCAGCAAGTGTGGAACTGGTGCCATGGTGCAGCAAGTTAAGCTCTGCCTATGTGCTGGCATCTTATCTGGATGCCAGTTCAAATCCCGGCTGCTCCACTTCTGATCCAGCTCCCTGCTGATGTGCCTGGGAAAGCAGCTTGGGAAGACACAAATGCTTGGATCTCTGCACCACATGGGAGGCCTGGAAGAAGCTCCTGGCTTTGGACCAGCTCCAGGCAGTCTGGACATTTGGGGGCTGAATCAGCAAACAGATCTCTCTCTCTCTCTCTCTCTCTCTCTCTCTGTCTCTGTGTGCTTTTTGCTCTGCCTCTTTTCTCTTTGTAAACCTGTCTTACAAAAAATAAATTAAGAAATCTTTTTAAAAGCATTTTCTTTATGGGGGCTGGTACAATAGCAGATGGAAGATTTTCTTTGTCTCTCCTCTCTAAATCTGCCTTTCCAATAAAAATAAATAAATCTTAAAAAATTTTTTTTAATGCAGAGAGAGACAGGCAGAGATCCCCCATGCACTGGCTACAATGGCCAGAGCTGGGCCCGTCTGAAGCCAGGAGCCAGGAGCTTCTTTTGGGTCTTCCAGGTCCATCAGCAGAGAACTGGATCAGAAGTGGAGCAGCTGGGACCTGAACCAGCGTCCATGTGGGATGCTGGTGCCACAGGTGGAGGATTAGCCTACAACACCACAGCTCTGGCCCCAGCAAAAAATCTTTTCTAAAAAAAAAAAAAAAAGACGGTGAGTGAACCCCTGGCCAGACACGTGCCACTGCTGCCCTTGAGGGGCTGGGGCCAGCACCAGGTTGTGCCACTAGAACTTCCCAGTCTCCTGTGCCCTGCAGCTTTGGCTTGGCTCTGGTGTTGTCATTTATTAATTAATCCTTGGGCACAAAGCAGACGCTCGAGTCGCTGCGCAAACACGGGTGTTAATTTTTAATCGCCATCATTACATTGAACTGCGACTGCAAACCTCCTGAGTCATCACCACGCTGCTCCTTTCCCTCTTCAGCCACAAGGCTCCCAAGAGGAGGGCACAGACGGCCTTAGGGCCGGGTGGTGGAGGCGGGGTGGGGGGTGGGGTGCTCACGGCACTCAGTCCTCTGGCCTCGAAGGCCCTGCTTTGCTGGACCGTGTGTGGCCATGCCTTCCTCCCACAAATCTCTCTCACCTGCCTCACTTCCCACACAGACACCCTGAGTTCATGGGAAAGGTATAGGCTGTGGCTTCTAGCCAGGAATTCGATCGCCTCTCCGAACCCCACGCGCTACATCAAAGTGACACCAACAAGCGAGACCTCTCTTGGGATTGAGGATGAATAGCAACCATGTGACTCATCCTTCCACGACGTAAGAACTGTGCGACTTTGCACCTCCCCTCCGCCGGTGCTTGTTCCCAATCAAGACACCTGGGAGGCCCATGACTTGATGCCCCAGGACCAGGTGTCTGTCCCCAGGTTTCAGGGGACACTTCTTCACATGGAGCGCCGCTGATGAAAGGCGTCATGGGGCGGGACTTTCTGCTCTGCTGAAGGGGCTGCAGTAAGGTGTGACCTGGCGCACCTGGGGCCCTGGACAGCCATGGGGTTAGGAAAGAAAAGTCAAAGGACTCTCAGCTGCTGCTATTCCGCCACAGGGTTAATGAGCCAGTGTGCCCTGCTCTCTCCACTGCTCTCATCTTTTTATACATATATAAAAAAGACATTGGACCCAGCATGGTAGCCTTGAGGCTAAAATCCTCGCCTTGCACACGCCAGGATTCTGTATGGGCACCGGTTCTAATCCCAGCGGACCCACTTCCTATCCAGCTCCCTGCCCCAACTATGCCCCTCCCCACTATGCCCCAACACCAGTCCCACTACTGCTCTGAGTTGCCTCCTGTCAGGCACAGCTATCGGCCTCACAACAGCCACATGAGGAGCAGGACAGGGGTCCCCGGCAGCCAAGATGCTGCCTTCCCCTGCTGCAAACATGGGAGAAAAAAATTGAACCATCCATCCCATCTACCTTCTGCCATCCCTTGACCCTCCCCGCCCAGATCAGAGAGCCACATGGCAGGCATCCCTCTCAGCTATGTAAACAACATTAAAAACAAAATAAAAATTTTAAAGGAAACTAAGTCCCAAAGGTTTAAAGGAGCTTCTGAAAGACTGCTAGTTTAGGTCTGTGTGGCCCCATAGCCACACTCCTGGCAGCCCATCCGGTGTAGTTAGTACTGGGCTAGGAAGGTCATGTCCATGGGGTCTAGGAGATGGCCGGGATTTGGCTTCTCCCTGAAAATAGGGCCCCTATCGTGAAGAAGACAGGATATTTGGGGTTCAGAGTCAGCCCTGGACAAGGTGGTATCTCACAGCTTTTCTCCTCCACTGTCACCACCGTGGGACCAGACTCATTTGTGTGCCCGGGGCCTGTGGGTTCAGCTGCACACCGTCTCCCGGGGCTGAGGGAATCCTCCACAGGCCTTGGCACCACATGCTTAGGGGAAGCCACAGGCTCAACTGTGGGCAAATGGGAGCTGGCAGAAGCAGCTGGCAAGGCTGGTACATGCTACACCCTGGCCTCCTGCTCCTCAAGGCCAGTCCTCATGGGGAGCAATTTGTGTATTCATTTATTCACCCCCCCCAAAAAATTGTTTTTTCATTTTAACTCACTCGGGAGGATGCAGAAGCAACAAGCTGAGGGCCTCAGCAAATATGGCTGGCAGAATAACTGCTCCCTGGAATGCCCGTGTCCCACCTACAAAGACGCCACCTGCTAGGCACAAGGCACTTTGCGGCTGCAGTGGAGTTAAAAATCTTGAGAAGCAAGGATGCTCTCAAATTGTCCAGAGGGACCCAAGTCCTTCTAAGAGGAAGATGGGAGGGCCAGAGGAAGAGGACTTGGTTGGATGAGGGGAAGGTAGAAAGAAGTGAAGACACTCCACTGCCAGCCTTGAAGACAGAGGCAGGTACTGCAACCTCTAGAAGTGGAAAACCAGGCCCAGCACGATGGCTCAGGTGGCTACATGGGCAGTAGTTTGTGTCCCAGCTGCTCCATTTCCCATCCAGCTCCCTGCCTGTGGCCTGGGAAAGCAGTAGAGGATGGCCCAAAGCCTTGGGACCCTGGACCCATGCGGGAGATCCGGAAGAAGCTCCTGGCTTCTGGCATCCAGGGGAGGGCTCTGACAGGAGGTGGAGCAGAGCACTGCCAGGCAGTAAGGATGCCAGTCCTGCCACGTGTGCCACAGGAATATGCCTTTGTGCATTGAGAAAACAGCATCTGTCTGCAGAGCTAGAGTGGGCAATCCAGCTGGCGCCGAGGCAGACACAGGCGGAGCCCACTGTGCAGTGTGGGTCTGACTTGCATTTCAGGAAGAGCCATCAGGGCGCACAATCCTGGGGCTACACTCCACAGAAGGGCATGTGCACAAGCCCACACATCAGAACCCACAAGTAGCCCAACATCCTTGCAGGTGTCTGGGGGCAGGGTTTAAGACATGCACAGTGCCCCCTATCACAGCGGCTGGGTTCAACTTCTGGCTCTGCCCCCAATTCTAGCATTCCCGCTAAGATGCACTTTGGAAGGGAGCTGGTGAGGGCTCAAGAACTTGGGTCCCTGGGCTCCTGGCTTTGACCTGGCCCTAGCCCAGCCATGGCAGGCACCTGGAGAGTAAACCCAGCAGACTGAAGATGTTTCTATATTTCTCTCTGACTTTCAAACAACATAAAAATGAACAAAAAAGATAAATAAAACAGTACAGAAGTTCAAGGTAAACCATTATTATCAGCAAAGCTGGAGTCTATATTCCACACCCCAAAGGACAGTGTCATGTTCTTCCAGGGGATATCTGCCCCACACCCACGTGGCAGGCAGGGAGAGAGGCTGCGAGAGAACAGGGAACAGCCGCTACCAGGACCCCGGGATGAATTGATTCTCCTGTCCACAAGTCTGTGATGGATGGTGGGCCAAGGTCACGCATTTGATCTGCCTTTGGGTCAATTAGAAAAAGTCCATTTTCAACACCGCAGCCTGCCCTCCAGTCTGTTATCTCTAAATAATTCTTGGGTCAGAAGGCGGACAGAGTGTGAGTGGAAAAAGCCTGCAGGCTCCGACTATTGACAGGGAGGCCATTGTGCCTGCTTTGTAGGCCAAGCCCAGCAGGGCTGGGCAGCAGGAGTGGGAGGCACACAGCACCCCCGTCTGCTCCCTCCCAGCTTGGGTCAGTGGGGTGCTGGGAGCTCAGGAGAGCACAGGACAGGTGGGAGAGGACCAAGCCCACCCACCCTGAGCTCCCCGGTACTGGGGGCTCAGCAGCACCCCTTCCCCCAGCTACCCTGGCTCTTGTTTCTTGGGTGGGCTAGAATCCCATCTCCCTCCACCGCCTTCACCGATTTGTTCCAGACACGTAGACTGACACCTGCTATCTCAATTTGCTTGGGCTGCTGTGAAGAATCTGTAGACAGGGTGGCTTCAACAACAGAAGTTTATTTCTCAGGGTCCTGGGGCAGTTTGAGAGCAGGGTGCTGGCCAACTCGGTTCCTAGGAGGGCTTGCCTCTGGGCTTGCCGTAGGCTGCCTCTTTGCCGGGTCCTCATCGGAGCTCCAGCCTCGGCCTCTCTTTACGCACACACACACACACACACACACACACTCGCTCTGGGGGCTCCACCTTCACAACCTCAGCCAACCCTATCACCTTCCGGAGGCCTCACGCCCATACCCCATCACACTGAAGGTCAAGCCAGGGCACCAGCACTCAGTCCCTCTCAGCCACAGCTGCCTTCTTGCCATTTCCACCTGAAGCAGCTTCTACACGTGTGAGCCCAAACTGACTCCCCGTGGCCACCTCCCTGCACATCATCACCACCACCCAGCAGCTTCGGCCCAAAGCCAGGGATGTCCTTGATTCCACAAACATGCTCGTTTCTGCTCTTCACGTCCCAATCCGTCCTCATCCTTAGGTCTGGTTTAAACACGACTCCCTCAGGGAGCCCCCAGCGTCCATCGCCCATAGTGGCCCCCTCTGGAGCCCTTTTCTGTCCCAGCACACTGTCTTTACCCCATGGGAAGGGTCCCCACTCATGGCTTGCAGCCTGCTGGTCTAGTCCGCCAGTTTTCCTGCCCAAACTTCTGCAGCTAGCCCACGAGCCTGTTTCCATTCATCTCAACATCAGAAAATATATGAAGCCAAGGATTTCAAGATAGAAGTCAAGGATTTGACACATAATCTGAACGCCTTCCTCTTAATACCACCAGTCATGAATAGAACACGCAATGACCTCTACACGCTTGTTTCAAAGGCAGACAGGCAGCGAGAGCGCCCCTTCGCCAGGTCCTTGCCCACAATGTTTGCACCAGCTCAGGTGGGGCCAAGCCAAAGCCGGGGGAGCCAGGACCTCAACCGGGCACTTTGGCCTGCGTGATGGGATTGCAAGTCCTTGAGCCTTCTTCCCCCAGGGCCTGCACCAGCAGGGAGCTGGAACCAGGGACAAAGCAGGAACATGAGTTCAGCAAGTTTTGAGAATGAGGCTGTCCCAAAAGGTGTCTTCACCACCACATTTTAGTGCCTTGTATGGAAGAACAGACGTGAGCTGGAACGGGTTATATTCCCCAGCACCTTCAGAGGGCTTGGCACCCGGTGGGCACTGCCTAGAAAGCTAATGGGTCTGAACTGTAGATGTTGCCTTTCACACTGTCTGCCAGCAACTGTGATTTGGCTGGGGTGGGGGGTGATGTGGCAGTGTGGTTGAGGCAAGCACTGACAAGCCAGCACAGCCACCCCCTAGACCTGCAGCCTCATAACACCTCCCCGACTGTACTCCAGGTTAGACGCTGGGACACCTGCCCTGGGCACCCTGTTGCAGGTACATGGAAACTCTGGTGCAACCAAGCAGCAGCACTTTCTCAATCACGGAACTTCAGCCACAGGTGACTAGTTTCTCTAAGCCTCTTCCTGTTTGTTTTTGCTTTCAAGTTAGAAACAAATATGTAACTTGGGAACAAAAATGGAAATGGGGAAACAAAGCAAAACACAGTGTCTTGGTTTTTAGTGAGACACAGGGCAGTGCCTGCAGACATGGTCCAAGCCCTCGGGGCTGCTCCAGCATCCCAAAGCATGCAGGTCGGTCCACAGCAACACAGAGCGAGCCTGCCCCACAGCATTCCCAGGGGGTGGGTGTGCATGTGTGGGTACATGCAGTCAGGATGAGCAGCTTGCGACACCTGTGGCTGGCCCTCCAGGCTGGTGTGGCTTCCTATACCTCGCCACCAAGCTCAGTGGATACACAACAGCGCTGTAGGGACAGCCTGGAGGGCCCTGCCCGCCTGCACGTGTCCAGCAGAGCTGCTCCAATAAAATACCAGATGGTGAGCTCATGGGCATAGAAACAGGTGCGTACGGCTCAGTCACAGCAGCTAGGAGGCTCAAGATCAGGTGCCCTGGCAGCTTCAGTGTCTGGTAAGGACCCCTTTCTGGTTCCTGTTGTCCTTCCAGGTAGGAGGGACAAGGGGCCTTTCTAGAGCCTCTTCTGGAAGGGCCCTGGTCCTACTTCTTCCGGTTCCAACCTCCTAACCAGATCACCTTCCAAACACCCCAACTGTTAATGCCATCACCTTGGAGGTGGGGTTTCACCATGTGGATGGGCAATGTGGGTACATTGAGCCACAGCATCTGTCCTGTTAGGATCTGGACCACCAACCTCCCAAGATCCCATAAGATGTCCTTCTAGGTTCATTACAACCCCGTGGAATCTTGGAACAAGTGGACTTCTCTCTCTGCTCTGGCTGAGGGGAAGCCGAGTCCAGTTTGCAGGCTGCTTGGAGAGCTGCAGAGGCCCAGGAAGCCCAGGTAGACGTGAGTTGTGTACTACCCTCAGTGCTGCTTTTCCAGATCTTTCTTCCTCTGACCTATATTTATCCTATTGTAATTTTGTCTACCGCTGCCAATCCTTTCTGGAAAGAAAGCAGGACATAAGAACACATGTGGCTCAGGGGAGCCCTGTGTCCTTGGCAGGTTTTTCTAAAATGCCTACAGCCCTCCCTGTAGGCTGGGGTTCTGCTGGGAAAGGCAGTTGCCCTCGGCCTTGCCGGGTTCCTTCCTGGGAGTCTTGGAGACCAGCAGCCCAGCGGTGGCAGCAACAGGTTACAGAAGCAATGCCATCCTCCCTCACACACACACACACCCTCGTTCTCAGGCTCCCATCTGTCTGTTGGCAGGAGGCCAGGGAGCCCGGGGCAGATTGCCAAAGGGAAGTACATGAACAGGCACTCCCCATTTGTACTCCCAACTTTCCTTTTCTGGCATCCTGAATAAGGGCCCAGGGCCTGAATTATGTTCAGGTTAACACTGCAGGCAAAACAGTACACTTGGGGGCAGGGGACGGGGTTGGCACCTAGCCAAGAGCCCGTGGGGAGGCCATGGTGCAAGGGCAGAGGTGAGCTAGGGACAGGGGAGCCGTGCACACCTGCCCTCATGCCGCCATGTCCCAGGCTCCCTCCCCGCTCTGCGGCCACACCCATGGGTCACCTGCCACACCTCAGGGTCCAAGCAGGCCAGCCCTGAAGATTCCACCATCTGTGCTGTGCTCCACTTGCACAGGGCATGGGTCAGTCCCTTATTCTCCCACTCAGTCTTGTGGGTCTATGACACGCAGAGGGCGTGAACCTGACCCTCAGCTTTAAGGACTTTTAAGAACCTCCACTCTTAGGACAGCACTGATGGACCAAGGCGGGGGCATCCTGGGTGGAGGTGTCAATACCAGGTAGCGTCAGCACAGCAGTGGGAACATGGACCTCAGGCTGTGCCCTGCCTCGAGGGGAACAAGCCACCCTGCCAACTGGACCTCTACTGCTCTGTCCAGCCAGGCTCTGACCCTGTTGGTCATTCCATTGAAGGATCAGGCAGTTGGCCCAGTGGTTAAGATTTCGCTCAGGATGCTTGGGTTCCAGGACCTGGGTTCAAATCCTGATTCCTCTCCTAGATTCCAGCTTCCTGCTGATGCACTCTGGGAAGCAACAGGCGATGGCTCAGGCAGCTGGCTGCCTGACACCGGCGTACACACACACACACAAAACGTGTGACCCAGATTGAGTTCCCGGTTTCTGGCTTCAGTCTTGGCCCAGTCCCAACTCTGGCTGGCATTTGGGGAAGTGTGCCGGGGCACACTTAGCCCTGGGTGGACCAGTTCTACCTGACTCATTTGCAAAATGGGGGTGATAGGAACAGCGCTGACTTTGCAGTTATACGAACAGGACAGAGCCTACATACGGCAGCCCCAATCACTAAACACATCAGCCCTTCTCCAGGGGTGGAGGAAGAACAGAACAGCTAGACCGGGGCATGGTGGACACTGGGGCTGCTGTTAGTTCACTGCCGTGCCAAGCTGTAGCTGACCATACTGCCTCTCCCAGTGCCCCTCATCCCCAACGGGGTACAGCTCTACTTCTCCCTGCCCTGGTGGCCACCCCTCACCAGCCTTCATGTTATGTCCTTCTTGGAGCAGGGCAAGAAGGCAAGGGCCCCTGAAGCCCCCCCAGCCCCCACTCATCCCCCTCCACCTGATCCTGTCCCCCTCCAGTCCACCCCACGCTGAATTAACCCCCTCCCAGAGCAGAGACCATGCCACGGGTGCTAGAGGGTGTCTTTAATGTTTGCTGGCTGCTTTAACAATATCATGAAAAAAAAAATACACAGCTTAGAATCTGGGTGGGTTTGGCCTGGGGGATTTCAAAGGCAGCTGGTGGTAAGGAGGGGGAAGCTATACAGACCCCTGGGTTCTTCCCTTCCCCCCGCCCCACTGTGGGAGCTAAACTATGGCAGAGTGCACCTGTAGGCGCAGGGCACCAATGCAGTTAGTGTCTCAGCAGCGCAGCCTAGCAAGGAATGGGGGACCCCAGGCTGCAGCCACATTCCCGCCCCCATCAGCCCAGGACCCCCTTGCCGTAATTACTTCTGTCTCTTGCGTCTCCCTTCTGCTGGCTACACGCAGGCCCAGGCAGGGAGAGTGGGAGAAATTGGGTCAGTTTGTTCCCAGGAAAGAAAAATCCCAGCTATCACCGCCCCTTCCGAGGGGCTCACTCAAGTTTCTCCTCAATGCTTTCTCTCTCTCTCGCTCTTGCATGTACAACTTGAATTTTAGAACAAGAGACAACTTCCACGTATTACAAAAATGGAATTGTGTGTTTACCTGAAGCTCAGATTTTAACTCCACATTCTTTGTTGTTTTGCTTTTGCTAAATCTGGCAGAGTCTCCCTGAGGGCCTTGACCTCTGAACTTGGAGCAGGGAAGAACTGAGACCGGAAGGGGAAGTAGTGTGTGTGTGTGTGTGTGTGTGTGCGTGTGTGCAAGGAAACAGCACAGCCAAAACACACCCCCAGCACCCTCCCCCCACCCGGGGTGCATTATTAAAAAAAAAAAAATCATTTTCCAGAAACTTTCTACACTGGCCTCCTCCAGGTGTTAATAGCTACTGGGGCAGGGCGCCCTGCCCTATGCGGTTCTAAGTTTTGGAAGCACTTGAGACAGGTGAGCTGGCTTCTCTGGCACAGTAAGTCCGCTAGTATTCACTGGGAATTGTCAGGAGGAGACCTTGAATAAAGGCTTGCTAAATGGATTCGGCTTTTCGTTCCAGCAGCAGCAGGACAGGTTCCGCTGCCCGTGATATTGCTCTAGAATCATAAAGAACCAACCAATCCACAGGGCACTGTGCGGTCCCTGTCCACAGTGTCACCTCTGAAGGCCCCCTTCTAGAAGATTCACGAAGCCCAGAACGGAGAGTGGGGCCTCCTTCTGCTCCCACCAGGGTCTCTTCCCTCTGCAAGGAGCTCTGTGTAGTGTTCGTGGCCGGCCATCCTCTTGTGGGGGTGGGGGGACGAAATCGTAGGGGGCCCACACGTCCAGGGCAGGAGCCAGGAATGGAAGTGAGTTGAGGGTCACATTTTCCCCCAGCCACCACCGAACACGGCAGAGAGGCCCGGAGAACAAGGCTGATCTACAACGGCTGCATGTGGCAGGGACTCGGGCAGACATCTGGCAGCCATTTGGGGCCTGGTGGTGGGGAAGGAGCCCCAGGGAGGAAAATTGACTCCAGCTGCAAGAACACAGCCCCTGGGGCCAGGGCAGCTAGGGGAAGGCAGGGCAGAAGGAAGTCGGGCTGGCAGATGGCACCCACTCCGACTCAGGCCCTCCCAAACCCCTTCGGCCGCTGCTGCTGCTGCTGCTGCTCCCTCCTTCATGAGGTCCAGGGCCTGTGGTCCAAAGCCAGGTTCTTGGCTGTCCATGCACGTAAGGTCAGAGGTGGCAGGGGACGCAGCTGGGGAGAAGACACAGCTGAGGGGCACAGCAGCCACCTGTCGCCCTCCCCAGCCCAGTCTCACACACGGATCTCATCCTCTTCCTCCTCCTCATCCATGAAGGAGAACTCCTTGTCCGGCTGCCTGGGCAGAGTGACCCGGGCTCGATCGGGGCCCCGGAAGGCAGGGCTTCGCTCCTCCAGGATGCCCGAGGTGCAGCTGGAGAGGGAGCTGCTGTCCCTTGTGGTGTGGCTGCCCACGCTGCGGGCCGAGCCAGGGCTGGGGGCCGCTGCCGCCACTGCCCAGCCCTCATCCTGCAGAGTGTGGGAGGGCACATCCGGGCCAGCTTTGTCTCCTTCCTGCCTCACCAAGGCAGGGGCTGCTGCGGCTGAGGCCAGGGCCCGGCTGACACTGCCGGGGCCCTCATCGTCGTCACGGTAACCGCCATCCTCTTCCTCTTCTGGGTCCCACTCCTCTTTGTCCATGATGCTCAGGACGTCGCCCAGCATGGAGGGCCCCAGGTCGATGTGGAACGACATGATGGACTCTGCGTGCTTCAGCCCGTAGCTGGCCTTGGGCACCACAGGCAGATCGGTGAGGTCCCCGAAGGCCTGCTCGTCCAGCAGGGGGTCAGGGGAGGTCGGGCCAGTGGCCCCGTTCCGCCGGAGACCCCCTTCCCCGGTGTCTACCTCCTCTTCCTCCTCCGCACAGCCCTCCCCAGCGAGCGCCTTTTTCACAGGGCTGGATGAGAGGCTCTTGGGCAGTTTGCCAGAGCCCTTCTCAGCTGCCTCCTTCTCATTGAGCTGGGGCAGGGACATGGCGTTCTTGACGAAGAGGGCTGAGTCCCGCAGGGAGCCCAGCATGTCCCTCTGCTCCCGGTCTCCTCGGGTCACCGACTGGGACCGCTTGCTGCCACGGAATTTCCGCGACAGGAGGCTGCGCTTGGAAGACGTCGAGGAGGAGGAGGCCTGTTCGTCCAGGGACTCCCCATCTGGCTCACCCGTCTTGCTGTTGAGGAAGGAGGTATCACCAAAGGCGTCCCCAGCCCGGCCCACGTGCATGGTGTGGCGGAAGTCGCCCAGTGGGGCGCTGATCATCTCAGCCGTGAGGTCCACGCGGGAGCGGCGCTTGGAGTGCACGGAGCTCGACACCAGCTGCTTGAGGATGGGCATCTTGCTGCACGGGAAGGGAGGCGGTCCTCCCCAGCGAGCAGATGGGTCCGGGGTCAGCAATCGCGTGGGCTCACGGGGCTGCAATCAGAAAACAAGGACCAGGGGGTCAGCGTGAGCTGTCTGCACTGCACGAAAGTGTAAGGACTGAGCACTGAGCTAAGAGTCCATTTCCTCACAGCCCACAGCTTGACTCTCAGACTCTCAGCAGGGGTGGGAAGAGGGGGGAAGATTTTGCACACCTGGTCAGGACTCCAGGAGCCACAGACACGCACTTCTGTCCCAGACAGAAAGGCTCCTTCTTGTAACTGACAGGGCTTCTTCAGACTCCACACCCTAGGATGCTGTTGCAACAAACAGGAAGGTGCAATGCCAGGGAGCAAGAGGGGACAGAGGCTGTAAGTTCTTCTTGCTGTCTAACCTCGATCCTTATAGACTTAGTGGCCACCTCAATCCGAGCGGCAGTCCTCAGAAAGAAAAGGGCAGACAGGACGTGGGCACTGGGAAGACGAGGATGCTGTTGGGCTCCTCCACAGGTGGAGGCTGTCCAGCTTTCCCTCTCTGAATCAGAGCTGGGATGTGGCTGCTGGGACCCACAGAACCAGCTCCCCAGCCTTGCAGCTCTGCAGAGTGTCCCACATACAGGGATTCCAACTGTGACACCTCTCCATCACGAGGCTCCAAGCTGTTTGTTGGAGGACCCACCCGCTCTAGGGAGGAGGTTGCGACAGTCCTCCCTGTAGACCCCGGGAGTCCAGGAGAGCCTCAAGGTGCCACCCACGCAGCAGCAACCAGCAAGGATCAAGCTCAAGGTCAGTGCTGGGAGTCAAACCAGAGAGGATTTCATCAAGAATGGGTGAGGGTGGCCCTGGGGGTACCCTCCCCATCCCTAGCCCATACCCCCGTGGCTAGCTGCTGCCCCAAGTTAGGCTACCATGTGCCACCTGACCCCTTGAGATATCCCTAAGATCTCTCTGCCCTCACCCTCCACCTCCAAGTTAAGCCCCTGCCTCCCTCCTCACTGCTCCCTGTCCCACTGACGCCCAGCCACCTGCCCTCTTCCTCCGCTGCACCCCAGCATCCTCGGGACCCATTGGCACACTGCTCCCAAGAAGCTCCACAGCCAGGGCGTCTTCCCAGCCACCTTCCCTTCCCCGCCCCATCCCCGGCCCATTGGGCTGTTGCCTCTGCCTACAGGTACCAGCTATATTGTTCTATCCCTGCATTCTAACAATGAATGGCATAATTGGCCTTCAAACACCCCCAAAAGCCAAACCCTCCCTGCTCTTCTGTCCTCCCCTTTTGCCTTCATCTTGCACAGAGCTCAGCTCCAGGGCTCCACTGCCCCAGTTCCGTCCACTCCTGACCACCCCCACACAAAACAAGTGCCGCCCCTCCCAGTCAGACAGCTTTTTCTCCCATCAAGTGCCTCCCTCCCCAGGCCATCCAACAATATTCTCAGGCAGGTGCAGGCATCTGCTGCACAGGTGACATGGGCTGGCCCAGAGCCGGGCGGCACTCTCCAGGGAGGCCTTGAACTGATCCTGCCCTGGTACAATCTGTCCCTCTTCCCTCACTAACCGCTCGGGGGAGTTAACTTCCCCTAACCCTAACTGTTCAGGCACCTCCCTGGTTCCTCCCCATTCTCTCCCAAACAACCTGACATTGAACTGGCCTGGCCAGGGGTCGGCAAGGGCTAGAGAGCAAATCTTCTAAGCTTTGCAGCCAACAGGTACTTTGCCACAGTGCCTTGATTCTCTCCTTAGCATGAGAACACTGGCTGGGCTATGCACACTACTGGACATGGCTGCATTTCAATAAACTCCTTTTAAAAAAAAAGATTTATTTTATTTTTATTACACAGAGGAGGAGAGACAGAGAGGAAGATTCCAATAAACTCTTGACTGAGAGCTTCCAGGGAGGTGCACCTGTCCCCTACCCCTGTACCTCTTCTCCTTGGCTGTGGCCTATTTATAACACACCAAAGGAAAACATCACCTTTCTTTACACCAACAGAGGACAGGCTGGACTTGGACCCAGAGCTGCACCTGCAGAGCCCTGAACAGCAGCCTATATGGCCTTCTGGACCAGCTGTGGGTTCCCAGGACAAAAAAAAACCAAGGAAGGAAGGAAGACAGGCAGGCAGGCAAGCAGGGCTCAGCCATGCTGGGCTCGGAAGGAAGTGAAATGGCACAGTCCCGGCCATGTCCTCTGATTTATGCTGTCCCCACAGTGCACAGTGAGGCAGGAAGGAGGGCCATGATTTCTGCCTGCCTGTGACCGGCTCCTGGCTCTGCTCAGAACGTGCCAGAACGCACACCTACTGCTGCGCCACGCCCAGCTTATAACCCAGAGGACAACTCTGGCCTAGAAACCGACACCCTGGCCCGGGTCCTTTGCCGACCTTGCCTGGGGGGCAGTGCTGCTCAGTGGACATCACTAACGTGTGGCTCCTTGTCCTTCTCTGCCCCACTCCTGCTGCCACTCTTGGCCAAGGCACAAGGCTGTTGCTCCCAGACAGCTCTTGCTGGAAGCCAGTCTGAGTCCCACCTGCTCCACTTCCCATCCAGCTTCCTGCTCCTGCCCCTGGGAAGGCAACAGAAGATGGTCCCAAGTGCTGGGAGACCAGAATGGAGATCCTGGCTGCTGGTTTTGACCTAGCTTAGATCCAGCTGCTGTAGCCATGTGGGAAGTAAACCAGCAGACAGAACATGTCTGTCTCTCCCTCTCTCGGTCAAATAATAAATTGTAAAACAAATAGAACAACAAGAACAATAGCAGAGCAGATTCCAGTGCCCGCTGAGGCTGCTGGTCAGGTCATCTTTATCACAGGAAGCTTAGCAGCACCCCTGGCCTCGACCCACTGTACCTCAGTGCCCCAAGTCATGACAAACAACACGGTCTGGAGCACATAGTCCAATGTCCCCCAGGAGGCAAAGCCCAAGGGAGAACTCCCCAGGTGACTACAAAGCATATAAACCCACCACGGAAGCAGAAAGAGGCAGTAGGGCGGGGGGCAGGTTAGGAGGGGTGGGGTGGGAGAGCCATCAAGCGACGGCGACCTCCTGCACCTCCCTTCCGCCAGGATTCCCCCACTGGGAGATGCTGCGCTCTGTGGAGTGGTGAGCAGAAACAAGCTTTGGAAAACCACAGACCCAGTGGCCCAGTACCCCTGCCTGGGTGCACCCAGGGGAGAGGGGTCCCCACCACCCTAGGGCCCCCTCTCTCCTGACAGCCTTGCAATCTAAAGTCCCCAGGGGGCACTGCGGTGCTCATCCACTGCCACCTTGGCCAGCCCCCTGGCCATGTGCTTCTTCCTGCGGTCTGGTTCCCTGGGGCCTGGGAGACCCCACCCTCAGCGTCCAGCTGAGAGGGGGTTGCAGTAACCGGCAGGGCTGGCCCTCTGGGGTCTCAGAGTCCCAGCTCAGACTGGACAGATACAAGAGGCAGGCTCAGGGCTGCTGACCCCTTACCTTTGGGGTGCTGGGTCCCCGGTCTTGTGGCTTCTAACAGAGAATGATTGGGGGTGAGGATACAGAACAACCTTATAGCAAACAAGTTTGGTGGGGAGGGACTCGCTCTGGCCAGAAGCCTGGGATGCTCCAGGGAGCAGCTGCATGTTCTGGGAGACCTTGAGCGCCCACCCAGAAGGGAATCCTGCCATCGGGAGCTATGGCTTTGGGAGGAGTGTTACAGGTGGCCACACCCACAGCCTATCCCGGACGTGACCCCCCCACACCACACCATGCCATGCTACCCCACCCCGGAAGCCACATCCTACTTTCCCAGCAGGGCAAGGGACAATGGAGCCGGCTCTCCCAGGGACCCCTGAGCTCTGGAGGGCTAGACAACTCTATCCTCTCTCAGCCTCATGCCTGGGACAATAAGGGGACACTGCTGGCCTGGACCCCACAGCCAGCCTTTCTGGCAAGATACACAGACCACAGGACAGACTGGACCAATGCAGGCCACTCGAAATGCCCAGGCAGTAGCCTGGCATAACGGCCAGCCTAGCCCAAGGCAGATGCCAGCCCCAAGCTCTCCTGGAGCAGTTACACAGGACTGCCATCCTGCAGCTGATCCGCAGCTCACCCCGGAACACAGAGTGCCCACTGCCATGGGCAGCCAGCCTCTCACTCCATCAGCCCTGCCCCATCCACCTGAGCCCAACTCCAGGCTCCCGGGCTGGACAGTAGGCGCCCTATGGTGCAGGATGACTCGTCGTGGTCTGGGCTGGCTACAAGAGGCTCTGCTTACTGGCCAGTCACTCACTGACTCATGGATGGCATTAGAGGCTGACTTCCTGTGAACCCATCACTACTCATACTTAGCTGGTACTCACAGCCATGTGGTCTGTACCCACAGATTCTACTATAGCCTTAAGATATTAGGGCGAGTGGGGGACCCTACGTCTGCACTGATCAGAGATGCACACTTTTTTTTCTGCCACTATTCCGTAAACGAAAACAATGAAACAACTATTTGCATGGCATCTGTGTTGTGTTAGGTGCTGTAAGTCATCTACAGTATTCTAGCTAGGGGCCGGTGCCATGATGTAGCACATTAAACCTCCATCTGTGGCCCTGGCATCCCATGTGGGAGCTGATTCAAGTCCTGGCTGCCCCACTTTCAATCCAGCTCCCTGCTAAAGTGCCTGGGAAAGCAGCAATAGATGGCCCAAGCAGCCACTCAGGAAACCTGGAAGAAGCTCCTGGCTCCTGACCAGCCCAGCTCTGGCCATTATGACCAATTGGGGAGTAAATCGGTAGATGGAAGATACCTCTGTCTCTCGCCTTCTCTCTCTCTCACTCTCTCCAATGAAACTAAACAGATCTTCTAAAAAGATGGAGTATCATATCTAAAGTCTATGGGGTGGGCATTTGGCTTAGCAGCTAAGGTACTAGTTAAAATGTCCTTGACCCACATCAGAAGGCTTGGGCTTGAATCCCAGTCCCTGCTCCAAACTACAGCTTTCTGTTAATGCACACGCTGAAGGTAGTGGTGACGGCTGAAGTCCCTGGATCCCTACTACCTACGTGGGAGATGGCACTCCGCTCCCAGTGCTGACCCTGGTCCAACTCTGGACTTTGCAAGCATTTGGAGAGCGAACAAACGAAGGGGAGCGTCCCTTTCTTTCTCCCTTTTAAATTAATGCATAACTTCTAGCAATTTTTTGAAAGCATATAGGGGAGGATACATTTAGGTTAAGCAAATACTAGGCCCTTTTATTTGAGGAAGTTAAGCAAAGTGGATCTTAGATGTCTGTTTACTCAGGGCACAGCTGCAGTGCCAGGGTGGGTAGAGGGGGACCTGAGCCTGCATCCCAACAGCACATGCAGTTCTCAGCATAATAAGGGCAATGGGACCATGTGGGTGTGGGAGAGAAGGCGCTGGGTGCTATTCTCCCGGGAAGGGACATCACGAGCTGAGTACAGGCTGGGGCTGGGGAAGGGAGCTAGCCTGTCAAGCACAGCCCATGCAACAGGCCAGCTTGTGGCATTCAAGGAACAGGGGCCAGGGCCTGGGCCCCACAGGAGCCCACTCCCTCCCTGCCAGCCCAGGCAGGAGACTGGATGGATGGCACTCGCAGCACACAAGGAGACCTCGCCCACTCATTGGCAGGCATGTGACTCAATCCACCCATTGGGAAGCTCCTGGCAGGGGAGGCCTGGCCAAAGGGACCCGGCAGTTCGGTGTGGACGCTGTTGTAGGCTTTGGATAAAGAGAGGAGCTATGGTGTGAGTGAGGCAAGGGAGGAAGGGACACATCCAGGTTTGCACTGGAGGCAGAAGCACCCAGGGCTGACGAGGGCCCAGGTGCAGGTTAGGGAAAAGCGGGTACCAGGCCTTCCAGAGGTGGCTTTGAGCCTGGACCTCCCTTTTTCTTTTACGACTCATTTCTTTAAAAGGCAGAATGACCCAAAGAGAGAGGAGAGACAGATATTCCATCCACTGGTTCATTCCCCAAATGGCTGCAAATGGCGAGCGCTGGGTCCAGGTAGTCGGGAACCTCATCTGGGTCTCCCATCTCAGTGGCAGGGGTTCAAACACTCGGGCCGTCTTCCACTGCTTTCTCAGACACACTAGCAGGGAGCTGGATCAGAAGTGGACTAGCCAGGACCGAACCGGTGGCCCTATGGGGTGCCAGCATCGCAGGCAGCAGCACATGCAGAGTCCCATCAAGTCTCCCTTCGTGTAGGTTGGTCTGACCTGGGTTAGGCGAGGCCACACTCCACCCACAGGCAGCTCTGCAGAGATGGGGAGCCCCGAGAAACAGTGATGTCCTGAACTCTCATCAGCCTTGTCCTACAAAGATAAGCCACTCTTCTGCAGCCCGACAGAGAGGAGCTGATGAATGGGAGAGAACTGGGTGTCTCCCAAACATTGTTACATATTCCAAGCGGAAGTTAGACAGAGCTGCGGTGAACTTTTCACTGACTTTAGCACCACTCTGAGTATTTTAGTTCCTTCACACGTTCTGCCAAAAAAGCCCTCCCATTTGAAAGTGTGCTGTTTGTACAAAGAGGTAAAGGGGCATTTCTGAAAATATTCTCAGCCTCAATAACCACAGCGTTGTTTTTTCTCTTTAAAAAAGCTTAATTTATTTATTTGAAAGGCGGAGTTACAGAGAGAGGGGGGGACAGAGAGAGACACACAGAGCTCCTGCAGTCACTGGTTCACTCCTGCAACAGCCACAATGGCCAGGAATGGGCTAGACAGAAGCCAGGGGCTTCTTCCCGATCTTCCACGTGGGTTCAGGGATCCAGGTACTTCCCAGGCCTGCTAAGGGGAGCTAGATCAGAGGTGGAGAAGTGGATCCAAACCAGTGTCCAAATGGGATGCCAGCGTCCATTACAGCTTTACCCAATGATGCCTCAATATCAGCTCCCTCAATCAAGATGGGCATTTGGCTTCAGGGCCTAGGTCCCACATCTGAGTCTCTTGGTTTGATTTTCCAGCCTTAGACACACTCTGGGAAGCAGCAATGTGGCTCGAGCAGTCCCCATACAGAGCCCCGGACTGAGTTTCCTGTTCCCAGCTGTGGGCTGGCCCAGCCACAGGCCATTCGTTGCAAGCATCTTGGGGTATGAACTCACAGATGACAGCCTTCTTTGTAACTGCCTCTCAAATAAACAAAATTCATATTTCAAAACGTCCAGGATAGAAGTGTATTACACCACTAGCAGTACAACTCATCCCAGATAAGTATTTGGGTACCTACCTCCTTAAAACTGAATGTGCTGGGCCTGACACAGTAGCCTAGTGGTGAAAGTCCTCACCTGGCATGCACAGGCATCCCATATGGTTGCTGGTTAGTATTACAGTTGCCCTGCTTCCCATCCAGCTCCCTGCCTGAGGCCTGGGAAAGCAGTCGAGGATGGGCCAAAGCTTTGGGACCCTGTACCCGCATGGGAGACCCAAAAGAAGCCCCTGGCTCCTGGCTTCGGATCAGCTCAACTCCAGCTGTTGTAGCCGCTTGGGGAGTGAACCAGTGGATGAAGATTCTTCTCTCTGTCTCTCCTCTCTCTGTAAATCTGACTTTTCAAGAAAAATAAAAGAATCTTATCTATAAAAATAAAACCCTGAGTGTGCCCAGGTCATACTTTCAGAACAGAAAGACCAAACGAAAGGACTTGACCTTGGACATGGAGTGAAACCAGAGCCCACCTTTCAGGAATCCATCCATGAAACGAGAACCCCCATCAATAGTGTGAGGGTTTCACATACAAACACAATGTAACATATGGTTTATGCATGCATTTTTACAGATCATATATACACCTGTTGCATGCCATCTTAATAAGCTTTAGTAAGAATCTGTGGCCTAGCAAATAAGGCCACTGCCTGCAGGGCCAGTATCCCCTGTGAGTGCCGGTTCAAGTCCTGGCTGCTCCATTTCCAATCCAGCTCCCTGCTAATGCATCTGGCAAAGCAGCAGATGGCCCAACAAGGGAGACGCAGAGGAAGCTTCTGCCTCTTGGATCCAATGGGCCCATCCCCGTCCACTGCAGCCATCTGGGGAGTAAAACAGCAGAGGCGATCTCTCCATCTAGTCCTCTCCACAACTCTGTTTCTCAAAGAAGTAACAAATAAATCTTTTAAAAAACACATATCAACAGCAGTCCTGGTGGGCCCTTTGCACATCCCGGGGATTTCCTTGCATGCTCGTGGGGGGAGTGGTCCACAGTGTCCCGGCTTCCACTGACAGCACAAGACGGAACCCAGAGGCCTTGTTTAGGCTGCGAAGCCAAGGAAGTCGCTAAAGGAGGTGGGGGGGCGGGGGAGTCCTGTGAGCGACCCAGGCGGTCCTGGAGCCAAGGCTCTCACACCCCTTCCCCGGTAACACCTGCACCAAGCATCGCCAGGCATCCGGCATCTAATTGCCCAGCCGGCCAAATGAGGCTGGGAAAGGTCTGGGGGGTGCGGGGTGGGGGTGAGTTCCCTCCCAGTGAGCCAGAGGGAACTGGGAACCACCAAGGAGGGAGGAAGCTCTCCAGACCCCAGAGCTGCTCAGAATCAAATGTTCCTGCACACCTGCCTGCCATGGCAATATTTCCCAAACAAGGCTCGCAACAAGCCTACGCCCGTGACGGCGCATCTGAAAGGGGCCACACGTCCAAAACGTAGTCCCATGAAAGAAGTCCAAGTCACAGCCACAGATAAACATCCGTGGGGTACATTCAAACACGGGGGGGGGGGGGGGCGGTGCATATTCACAACGGGGCGGGATTGCTCAACCAGCAGGGAGCCCTGAGACAATAAGGAGCCATTTGCCTAAAGGCTTATCACCCAGCAAGACGGCAGCCAGCACCCTGCAGGAAGGGGGGGGAGCAAACAGGCTTGGGTGCTCACAGTGGGTGCACCCTTCATGAATGTGAAGGCCCAGTGGGCACACAGAGACAGGAACGAGCTTTGCTGGGCTTGAGGGGAACACTGACTTTTTCTTTCAATGTGGCAATGCCGTTTTATTTATAATGAATGAATTTCAGAGTAAAGGCTTAAGGAAAAGACTAACTTCCACCCTCCACAGCTCCAGCCCACTGGATGGATGGGAACTCATTGGGGATGGAGTGAAAATGGGTCCCGGTCCCAGTCATTCATGCAGCCGTGTGTGTGTGTGTGTGTGTGTGTGTGTGTGTGTGTGTGTGCGTGCATCCGCTCCTCTTGCTTGTCTCTCCCTGACACCTCCTCTCTTGCTCACCCGCATGACTCGCAGGGTGGCTGTGTTCCTCAGGTCCTTGGTTTATTCTGAGCTGTCCAGGTAGAGAAAGTGGGCAAACATCTAGCAATCTAGTATCAGAGGCTAACAGACCAGACCCTCCTCCCGCTCCTCCCTCTCCAGCAGCTGCTTCCTGAGGCTCACGCCTCCTCAGCCGAGCAGGAGAGGGGTGATAAGCATCACTCCCACCCTGCCGGAGACTGGCCTGCGTCCAGGGACACTGGAGCTCCGAGCCGGGGGCCAGCCTCCCACGCTACCCACAGCAGGATCCTCTCAGATACAGCCTGGCCGGGTGGATGGCTGGCTCCTGCCCCTTCTCCAGCTCCAGCCCAGCTTGCCAGGTCACTGCAAGGGAGCCGACAACACAGAAGGGGCAGAGGTCATCCAAGGGCAACCAGTTCCCAGCTGGCCAAGGATGAGAAAGATTGGCATTCAAAGCTTTTCCGCTCCCTTCTCATCCACATCCCATTCCCACCCTGAGAAGCCTCCTGGTGCCCTGCTGGCATGGCATGTAGCAGATGAGGAGGATCCCCCAGAAGCAGGACGGATATGGGCACAGTGCTGCTCTAGCTCCCAGAAACCCTGCTCTAAGAAGCCCAGGCTGAGCACCCATGCCACCCTCCCTGCTGGCCAGTCCACCCAGGGCACAGCCCATCTCTTCCCAGAGGCATCCTGTGCTATGGTGAGCCTTTCCTAGCAAGGACAATAAAAAGGAAAACGCAGAGGTTGGCATTGTGGTGTGGCGGGTGAGTGACAGATAACAGTTCCGGTTACTCCACTTCCCATCCAGCTCCCTGCTGGTGCGCTTAGAAGACTGTGGATGAAGGCCTCAGTGCTCGGGCTCCTCCCATCGCAGTGGAGACCCAGATGGAGTGTGGATTCCTGGTTTCAGCCTGGTGCAACCCCAGCAGCTTTGCCATTTTACTAGTCAATCAGTGGGGCCTGGCGCGATAGCATAGGGGTTAAGGTCCTTGCCTTGAACGTGCCGGGATCCCATATGGATGCCGGTTCTAATCCTGGCAGCCCTGCTTCCCATCCAGCTCCCTGCTTGTGGCCTGGGAAAGCAGTCGAGGATGGACCAGAGCATTGGGACCCTGCTCCTGCATGAGAGACCCGGAAAGAAGTTCCTGGCTCCTGGCTTTGGATCGGCGCAGCACCGGCCATTGCAGTCACTTGGGGAGTGAATCATTAGACGGAAGATCTTCCTCTCTGTCTCTCTTCCTCTCTGTATATCTGACTTTCCAATAAAATAAACAAAATCTTACAAAAAAAAGAAGTCAATTAGTAGACGAGGGATTCTTTCACTGCCTTTTACAAAATATGTTAAAAATAGAGAATGCAAACGGTCTGAATACTTTTATATTAAATAGACTCAGTTAAACATTTCACTCTTCAAAAATGTTTTCTTCTATGCCAGAGTTAATTTATCTTTGACTCTATTTTTTCCTGCATTTTGGAAGTATTCTTGCATAAACACTTTCTGTCACAGATGGAGAAAGACAGCCACTGTTCATATTTGGGTTGAAATATTTACATGGTAATAAATTATGCTACACTGTTTTAAATTAAGTCCTCACAATCTAACATTTTACAATCAGCCCCTGCTACATCTAAGTTGTTTTAATCTTGGTTTGAGACTTCCTAACTGGCCTTCGGGCAGAACATGCCCACGTCCTTAACTGTTTCCAGAAGATGCATTCTTAGTAGGAAGTTGGTTTCTTGTTGTTACCTTCTTGCAGACCCCGCAAAGGGAGGAGGGTGGCATCAAACACTAGATACTGGATATGCTTTTCTGGTTTTTTGGGGGGTTTTTTTTGTTTTTAAAGATTTATTTATTTTATTACAAAGTCAGATATACAGAGAGGAGGAGAGACAGAGAGGAAGATCTTCCATCTGATGATTCACTCCCCAAGTGAGCCGCAACGGGCCGATGCACGCCGATCTGAAGCTGGGAACCTGGAACCTCTTCCAGGTCTCCCACGTGGGTGCAGGGTCCCAATGCATTGGGCTGTCCTCAACTGCTTTCCCAGGCCACAAGCAGGGAGCTGGATGGGAAGTGGAGCTGCCGGGATTAGAACCGGTGCCCATATGGGATCCCGGGGCGTTCAAGGCAAGGACTTTAGCCACTAGGCCACACCGTTGGGTCCAAAATAAATAGGTCTTAAAAACAAAAAAGCAGGACCTTAACTGCTATGCTATCGTGCTGGGCCCGATACTGGATATTCTTTCACTGACTTGAAAACAACAAAAACACCACCACCACTACACTCAACAAACTTGTAAACAACATTTTTTGGATTACTAAGGAAGGTTAGCATTTAAAAGCAAAAAATGTACCGTTGGCACATTTCTTAAATCTTAGGAATTGCTGGGGGAAATCTTTGCCTGTTTTCATACTCGAGACATTCACTTATTCCAATGGCTTGGTATCTGTGAATCCTTCCCATGTTAAAGGGTATTTGGGGCAGTGTTCTGTGTTCACTTGTGATGCCAGCTCTGAATCCGAGCACAGGTTGGAGACTCCACTGCTTGGCTTCTCCCTCCTAATGGCCTGGGAAGAGCAGGGCTTGAGCCTCTGGACCCGTGTGCAACACGGTGAGGAAGCCCCTGGCACTGGCCTGGCCCGGGGCCAGTTACTGTGGCCATCTGGGGAATGAACCAGCAAGTAGAAGGTCTCTCTTCTCTCTCCATAACTCTCTCAAGACACATAGAAAAAAAATAGAAAATAAATATATATAATTTTAGTTACCAATTCCTTACAGAATTGAGTTTTATTTCCAGAAGTAAGCCAATCATGAAATATTACCTCTACCAAAGATTAGATTCTGGACTGATCCGAACTTCCTTTCCCGGTCTCAAGTCTGTGTTATTTCTCACCTAGATCTCCCAAGGTCACTGCATCTGACATAGTTTGAATAATTGACAGGGTCATATCCCAATTTTTTTTTTTCCAATATCCCAACTTTTTAAAAACATTTTCTTGGGCCCGGCGGCGTGGCCTAGTGGCTAAAGTCCTTGCCTTGAAAGCCCCGGGATCCCATATGGGCACCGGTTCTAATCCCGGCAGCTCCACTTCCCATCCAGTTCCCTGCTTGTGGCCTGGGAAAGCAGTTGAGGATGGCCCAAGGCTTTGGGACCCTGCACCCGCGTGGGAGACCCGGAAGAGTTTCCTGGTTCCCAGACTTGGATCGGCGTGCACCGGCCCGTTGTGGCTCACTTGGGGAGTGCTTCATCAGATGGAAGATCTTCCTCTCTGTCTCCCCTCCTCTCTGTATATCCGGCTTTCCAATAATAATGAAATCTTAAAAAAAATAAATAAATAAAATAAAAAAAAATAAAAACATTTTCTTGGCTTTTCTGATCAGATAGACTAAAGAAATATTTGATATAGTTCCAAAAAAAAAATTCCTTGGAATGATACTGGAATTGAAATAAAAAAATTAACAACTTTGGGAAGCAATGAGTTTATACAACATTAACTTTTCACAACCATGCAAGTCTTTTAGATGCCCATCACATTTTGTGCCTTTTCTATTAATCTGACCTCTCTTGTCATGTGTATTCTGGGCTGTTTCACAGTCTCTTGTTGCTATGAACAGACTTTATACCCACTTTCCTCCCCACGGCATAAAAATGACTGACTTCTCTCTTTGGGTGGCAGAGTGACACAGAGAGAAACTGACAGACACTCCTTAGAAGTGTAACCGGGGCCTGGCGTGGTGGTCCAGCAGCTAAAGGCCTCATTTTGCAGGCACCAGCATCCCATATGGGCGCCAGTTCTAATCCCAGCAGCCCCGCTTCCCATCCAGCTCCCTGCTTGTGGCCTGGGAAAGCAGTCAAGGATGGCCTAAAGCCTTGGGATGCTGCACCCGCATGGGAGACCCAGAAGAGGCTCCAGAATCCTGGCTTTGGATTGGCGCAGCACTGGCCATTGCAGCCACCTGGGGAGTGAATCATCAGCTGGAAGATCTTCCTCTCTGTCTCTCCTCTTCTCTTAGTATATCTGGAAGGTATATTTTCTGCTTTAACTTTGGATTAACATGTAACACACTTTTATGATGTATGCTTTTCTATTTTCTGATTTTTAAATGCCACTCCACTAAACCCAGGCTGCTCCACACAGTAGTCAACTTGATTATGAAGTATTTTGGGCTCCACAAGAAGACAAGCCTACAATCTGTCACTGTGCTCATTTGGCCTCCTCCATTCCTCACTGGTATCTGCTGCAGCTGCTACAGTGTTTCACACTACTACTGAAAGGAAACATCGCTGGGCTGCTTCACAGATAGGGATATTCTGAGCAGAGGACTGGTTAGTGGCTAAAATTTGTTAGTATGGCTGGGGAGCTGTGGCTTTTATTTGAGAGGCAGAGAAAGAAAGAGTTGCCCAGTCCTGGTAGGCGAACTTGGAGAACTCTCCTGACGGGCTGTACCTCCTGTTGGTGAGCTAGGGGCAGGGCAGGCCAGACTGCACAGTGCTAGAGTATTAATATGGGACAGGACTGGGGATGGGGCAGACTGGGCCAGTCCATGGCACACATTGACACAGTGAGAGGATGGGTCATAGGCCAGGCTGGGTTGGATACCAACAGTCGCCAGTTCACATGAGAGTGAGGGCTGGGGCTGCGGCTGAGCCAGGCTGGGCTATGTTGCTGCACCTGCTGGCAAGTGCTAGGACTGGGTATGAGTCATGTCAGGTTGACCACAGTGCCCCCTGGCAGGCACAAGGTCTGGGCTTAGAGCAGGCTTGATAGGGAAAACGTAAGAGCTGCCTGCTGGTGAGCGTAAGAGCCAGGGCTGGGAGCGGGCCAGGCTAGTCAAGGCCACAGCACCCATTGGCCTAAGTAGGGGCCAGGTCTGTGAGCAGGTTAGACTGAGCTAAGCTGCAGCACTCATGGGAGTACATGAGAGCCAGATGGCTTGCAGGATGGACCGGGCTAGACCTCAGCACACTCCAGCATACGCAAAGACTGGGGCTCAGGACAGGCCTGGTCAGGGTTACTGGGGGTTGCCTGTCTAGGCCCTGCAACCCACTGGTATGCGTGAAAACTGGGTCTGTGGTAGCAGCACTCATCAGTTAGTGTGAGAAATGGGGCTGAGGGTGAAACTGACCAGGTACCTGCACCCACTGGTGCAGGTGATGGACTGAACCCTGCCCTGTACTGGCTGGCACATACTGAAGTCAAGTCTGAGGTTACGCCAGGTGAGATTCTTTGGGGTTCCCCCACAACTAAATAGCCGGACTTAAACCCTGCCCACAAGGAAAATTACAAGATGTGTAGTCCAACCTTGGAGTCCATGTTATCAGAACTGGGCCTCCTCAGTTCCTGAGGATTGTGTGGTAGACAGCATGTCCAAATGCACACAGAGGACATGACAGTCAGCTCACCTCGGCCAGCAAAGGATGTCAAGTGTCTCGTCAGAGGATGAAAAACAGAACAGGTTGGACTGTCCTGGCCAAACTTGGCAACATGTTCCTGGGCCTGTGGATATCCTAAAGTGGACTTGGACGCCAATACACCTTGGGAAGATTTTCTCAACCCTAGAGCAATGAAGCCAACAACATCTCAGAACTGTCAAAACCACTCAAATAACACCCTCGGAACATTCTTTCTCACATTGGGGTCTCTGAATTCATTATCAAATGACTACCCCCCATTCCCAGGTACTGGCAACAACCCCCCTACACACATGGAAAAAAAAATAATTGAAACATTTGTCCCACCCACCTTCTTCCTGCTTCAACCCTATTTGAAGACACACATGGGTATGTATCCCTCTCGATTACATAAACAATATTTTAAAAAATCAAAAGAAAAAATAGGAAGAGAGTGAATTCCCATCTGCTGGTTCCCCTCCATCTCCTGCAGGGACGAGGCGGGAGCGGGCGAGAGGTGCAGGCCAGATGGGGCTGGGAACCAGGAACTCAACCTACATCTCCCAGCCGGGTGACGTGCAATGCCGAGGAGCTGGGGTCGGCAGCATCCAAACCCAGGCACTCGGATGTGAACTCAAATCTAATGCTAGCCCCACATCCAGCCTGGAATATTTTTTTTTTTAATTCATTTGTCGGGCCCGGCATGGTGGCCTAGCAGCTTAAGTCCTCACCTTGAACATGCCGGGATCCCATGTGGGCGCCGGTTCTAATCCCAGCGGCTCACTTCCCATCCAGTTCCCTGCCTGTGGCCTGGGAAAGCAGCGGAGGACGGCCCAAGGCTTTGGGACCTTGCACCCGCGTGGGAGACCCGGAAGAAGCTCCTGGCTCCTGGCTTCGGATTGGCTCAGCTCCAGCCATTGCGGCCACTTGGGGAGTGAACCTTGGATGGAAGATCTTCCTCTCTGTCTTTTCTCCTCTCTGTCTTTCCAATAAAAATAAATAAATCTTAAAAAATACACTGGGGGTGGGGGCAGCACTGTGGCACAGCAGGCAGACATTGCAGCACTGGTATCCCAGATGGGTGTTCGCTCATTTCCGGCTGCTCCACTTCCCACCCAGCTCCCCACTAACGTGCATGGGCAGGCAGCAGGGGATGCCATGCACCCCCCACCCAAGTGGGAGACCCATAGGAAGCGCCAGGCTCCTGGCTTCACACCAGCCCAGCTCTAGTCATGTGGCCATGTGGAGAGCAAACCAGAAGATGGAAAATCTCCCTCCCTCTATATCTCTGTCTTTCAAATGAATAAACATGTCTTTTTTAAAAAAAACTTTTTTTAAACATTTATTTATTTTTATTGAAAAGTCAGATATACAAAGAGGAGGAGAGAGAGAGGAAGATCTTCTATCTGATGATTCACTCCGTAAGCGGCCACAATAGCCAGAGCTGAGCCAATTTGAAGCCAGGAGCCCAGAGGCTCTTCTGGGTCTCCCATATGGGTACAGGGTCCCAAGGCTCTGGGCCGTCCCCGACTGCTTTCCCAGGCCATAAGCAGGGAGCTGGATGGGAAACGGGGCCACCAGGATTAGAACTGGAGCTCATATGGGATCCTGGTGCATGCAAGATGAGGACTTTTGCCACTAGGCTATCATGCCGGTCCCTGTATATACAGCTGAAAAAAAAATACACTGGGGCAAGTGTTGTGACTCAGTGGGTTAAGATGCTGTCTGCAATGCTGATCCCATATTGAAATGCCAGTTGGTGACCTGGCTGCTACACTTCTGATCCAGCTTCCTGCTAACGAGCCTGGGAAAGCAAAGGCGGATGACCCATGTGCTCAACCCTGATGGGAGTTCCAGGCTCCTGGATCGCAGCCCAGGGCCAGCCATTGTAGCTATCTGGGGAGTGAACAAGCAAATAGACAATCTCTCCTTCTGTCCATAACTTGAACTTCCAAATAAACAACTCTTTAAAAAATAAATAAATACAACTGTTCACCTCTCTCAAGCTTTAAAACAGGCTACTGGGAAACTGGACCACGTGACCTGTGCTATTTGTATCCCGCCTGACAGAGCAGTCCCGCAGCCCCCGCATTACTCATCAGTCAGCACTGGATTCCTGCAGGTGTTCTCCGCTGGGAAGGAATGCACACTCCTTGCAGCCTGCAGGAGGACCAGGCAAGCCTGTGCATCGTGGCCAAGCGCTAGCTCCTCCATACTTTTACCCTTCAGTTGCTGGCAGACGGAAGTGCGAGGCCAACGCACACTGTGACTTGTCAAGTAGTAGCTAAGGCTGCTGCCTACAACGTGAGCAACCCATATGGGCACCGGTTCAAGTCCCAGCTGTTCTACTTCCAACCCAAGCTCCCTGCTAACGTGTCCAGGAAAGCAGTAGAGAACGGCCCAAGTATCTGAGGCCCTGCCACCCCCACAGGATACCTGGAAGAAGCTCCCAGATCCAGTCTTTAGCGTGGCCCAGCTCTGGCCATTACAGCCACCTGGAGAGTAAGCCAGTGGGTGGAAGATCTTTCTCTTTTTCAAATAAATCTTTTAAAAAGTGAAGACAGCTCTATCATGCTGTCTCCCAGTGTGTGCCGGGACAGTTATGGTGTGCAATGCAGCCCAGTCTGAAAATGCTACTGTGGCCCTACCTGTCTCCAGCCTCAGGCATGGGCCCTTTAGGAAACAGGCTAATTCTTGGCTCACAGGTCACAGAGCAAGTATGAGAGAGAGAGAAAAAAAAAAGTCCACATGCTTAAACGGCTTCTTAAAAACAAAAATTGACAGCAATAGAAAACCTTATCTCACGCATTACTGGCTCCATTTCACAGATAAGAAAACTGAAGCCAAAGGTGGTCAATGACTCACCCAAGTCACACCAGGAGTGAGTACAGAGAAGCTAGAAAAATCCAGACCTGCCGGATTCTACACTCTGGGCCCTTGGGATCCTGAGCTAGCCCGGAGGCTGCAGGGCAGGCACCAGGATCTCTGGCTGGAACCTTGCTAGCTCCCGTACCCAGAGCAGCACCTGCCAGGAAAAACACAAATGAACTCCAGGAAGCCCAGGCTCCCGTCCCAGCCTCGGGGGCCTCGGAGGGAGTCGTTGGCCTGGCTTCCTCACCTCTGCTGTGCCAACTTCCCTCCTCACCCAAGCCCTACAGCTCAAGGCCTTGGAATTACAGGCTAAGACTCTCCTGGTACAAGGCCTTTTGAAAGCCATGAAGAGTTTTCCAGAAGTGCGTCTTCCAAGAACTCGCTGGACATCCTCTTGGGTCCTGGGCCAAAGGAAGGAAGGAGGGCAAAGGAGAAAGCTCATCTTGGGAATCAGGACAGCACACAGGAAGGAAGAGAAAGGGACCAGGATCGGGGAGTGACAGGAAGTGCGAATCAAGACGATGATGGGGCGCCCGTGACTCAAGGACGTCCACTTCCGGAGCTTTGCTTGCCTTTGGAGGGCCTTCCTGGAAAAGTGCGCTTCCTGGCGCTGCTCAGGAACCCTCCAGCAGGGAGCACAGCCCCATGCAGGGGAGGGGCCTCGCCCGACTCCGCCCAAGGTCGGCTGCTAGAAATGAGATCTGTTCAGCCTGTTTGCTTTCACTTGGTTTCTCCAGGGAGCCCAGCCACAGGAAGACACAGGCTCCAGAGGTCTTTGCTGGAGGCAGCAGCAGGGCTCCCCCGCTCCACAGCAAGCTGGCAAATCTTCCATTTTAGGTCTGCCCAGAGCTTGGGGTTCAAGTGCTGAACCCCGTGGAGTGTGGTCACAAGAGGCCCACCACACTGGGCAATTTGCCGATGCCTGGGCTTCAAGATAGCTGATAACATTATACACCTCCCAGCATCACCATGAGGATGGATGAACCAAGAAACATAAAGCACTCAGCCCAGGATGCTGGAACTGTGTGGCTGAGTGGGTGGAGTACTGCCTGTTGTGCCGGCATTCTGGTTCCAGTCCTGGCTGTTCCACTTCCAATCCAGCTCCCACTAAGGCACCTTGGGAAGGCAGTGGAGCATGGCCCAGGTCCCCGGGACCCTAGACCCACACTGGGGACCTGCAGGAAGCTCCTGGCTCCTTATCTGCCTAGCTCCAAACTGTAGTCATCTGGGGAGTGAAACAATGGATGGAGGAATCTCTCTCTGTGTATCTCTCCCTCCCTCTCTCTGTAACTCTTGTCTTTTAAACAGAATAAATAATACATCTTTTAAAAATCAATAAAGCAAGCCCGGTGCGGTAGCCAAGTCCTCACCTTGAATGCACCAGGATCCCATATGGGAGCCAGTTCTAATCCAGACAGCCCTGCTTCCCATCCAGCTCCCTGCTTGTGGCCTGGGAGAGCGGTAGAGGACAGCTCAAAACCTTGGGACCCTGCACCCGTGTGGGAGACCTGGACGGAGGAGGCTCCGGGCTCCTGGCTTTGGTTCAGCTCAGCTCTGGCCGTTTGGCCGCCTGGGGAGTGAATCATTAGACGGAGGATCTTCCTTTCTGTCTCTCCTCCTCTCTGTATATCCAACTTTCCAATAATAATAATTTTAAAAAATCAACAAAGCATTCAGCCCAGCCCTCATACTTTCCAAGGATGCCAGCAGGTGCCCTGCATGTTGGGAGGACTGAGGACACCTCCAGCATAGTCAGGGAGCACTGCCCCTGGCCACTGTCAGTCTTGCAACCTTAAACAGGACATCTCAGGCTGACGCACGTAACTGAGGGGCCCCCGTCCCTTGCAAAGTCTCAAGGGCTCTGGGTGGCGGGGGTGTTGAAGGAGCCCCCAGCTGCTGCCCCCTCTGCAGTCCCTTCTGGCACGGGGGCGGGGGCGCACAGCCATCAGATCTTATCTCCTGCTTGATCTGACCTCCTCCCACCTCCTCACCTTGGAACCTCCAATGACGCAGGATGGAGGAGCCTGGCTTTTCTCAGACAGGACTTAAGCTCCTTTGATCTCAGTTCTAGCAGGATGGGGAGGAGGAGGTAGGAAGAGACAGGCTCCCTCATTCCTGGTGCCATCAGTAGCAGCTTCACCGAGGTTACCCCCAACAACGACAGCCTGCACTTCCACATACAACTACATGCACAGCTGGCCCCCAAACTCCTCGGGGATCGGGGCTCTCCCTTCTTCCATTTCAAACGTTAAGCCCTTTCCCAGGAGGTGGGGGCAGACCTCTTTCTGAAACTGCAGGGCCAGGGGCATCCATGTAAGGGAGGCAGACCATGCCACCCCCAGTGGGGACCCAAGGCAAGAAGCCTGCATGGCAGAGGCAGAAGAGACAGGAAGAGAAGCTGGCATGTGTCTCCAAAGTTGGGCACTGGGAAGATGAGAGCCCAGGAACCCAGGCAGGGAGGCTGAAGGCTGCCCCAGCTGACCTCATGGCCATGGTGGCAGAAGTGACAGCGGTTCAGCACCAAGATGCCCAGATCCATGGCATTTCTGATGCCTCCTGCCCTGAGGATGAAGGCAGGATGGCATACGGGGTGTGCGCAGTGGCTTCTTGCAGGCTGGGATGAAGGAAACCCTTGGGTATGAGATGATGGAGAGAGGCTTGCAGCTCACTTCTTCCTGGCAAGGGAGGATATTGGATGCCAGTGCTGCCATGGTGGCACACAGCCCGCAGCTGCCAGCTGGCAGTGCCCGGGGGAGACTCCAGGGCCCGCTAGCTGGAAGGAAGCCACAGCAGAGTGTAGTCCCAACTTTCAGGAGCCGTGAGCAGCAAGGTGGGAGACTGAAGGCTCAACTTCTTTCATAGTATGTGGCTACCTGAGGTCAAACTCCAAGTCTTCCCAGCTCCGCCACGCAGTCCTGCTCAGAGGGCTGGCCTAGGTTGGCCTTCCGGGAGCATCCTGGGGACACTGGATGGAGCTGGCCCTACAGACACTCTGCCATTCACCACCCCCCCAGACACACACACAAACACACAGTTTCCCTGGCTCCAGACTTCAGTCTCCCCTCCCCCAGCCACCCAAAGTTTTTCAGAAGATCCCAGTTAAGAGCAGGTCCCGCCTCCCAGCTCCTAGGTTGCTCAACCCCTCACCCTTCGGTCTCCAGCCCCAAGCCTTATCTCTGTTTCAGCCCTGCTCCCAACTCCTCCAGGGGCCCCTCTCACCCCCTCCCCCAGCAGCAGCCAGGGAAAACCCACAGGGCTGTCTTGCAAGCTGTCCTGGACGTTGGCTCATTCTTGACCCCTCCACTCACTCCGCTTCACCTGAAGGCACTGGGGAGCTGGCATGGGGAGCAGGAAGGCAGAGAGAAGGGAGAAGCCAAAAGCAAACACCTTGCTGGCCACACCTGGGCACAGGCCCGCCCCGCCTCAGAAATCAGCCAATTTCTCAAGGGTCGGAGTTCGGAATGCCTGGGCCAACAGCCAACTCCAGGCCCCTCTAGACAAACCATGGAAAAAAGCACAACCCGGATTTCCCCTCCCAGGGCCACCTATGCCCACCCCCTGCCCCACTAATGACCCCCCCATTTGCTTGCGACTCCCCAGTCTCCAGTCCCTAGCAGCTGGGGCTGCTGGCTGGTCAGAGGCAGCAGCCACAGTAGCCTGGGTGTTATTCATCAGACTGGGACGAGCACTGCTGGGTGGGCCCCGGCAGGATGACTCAATTGGCTAATCCTCCTGCAGGCGCCAGAATCCCATATGGATGTCTGGTTGGAGTCCTGGCTTCTCCACTTCCCATCCAGCTCCCTGCTGGTGGCCTGGGAAAGCAGCAGATGACGGTCCAAAGCCTTGGGACCCTGCACCCGCATGGAAGGCCTGGAGGAAGCTCCTGGCTCCGGATCAGCTCTGGCTGTTGCGGCCACTTGGGGAGTGAACCAGCAGATGGAAGGTCTTTCTCTGTCTCTCCTCTCTGTAAATCTGCTTTTCCAATCAAAATAAATAAATCTTAAAAGAGAGGAGGGGGTGAAAAAGGGCAGAAGCACCCCCATTCCCTGGTCTCCACCGGAAAAACACAAAAATAGAAGAAATGCTCAAGAATAGCGGAAGCTGAGCAACGGGGCGCTCAGCGAGTGGGGATTCCACAAACTCAAGGAGGGAGCAGGGTCGGCTATGACTCACCGCCAAGCGCCCCCCTCACTCGGAAGGAACCTCCTCCCACGGCCCCCTCTTGGTCCCTGCAGGGACCACCAGACCCAGGGAGGAGCTCACTGGTGTCTCAGCCCTTGAACTTCCCCCTCGGTGGGAAGCAGCAGCTGTTCTCAGGGATGGGACAGGCGAAGTCCAAGTTCAGAGGAGATAAGCCACGCTAATCAGTCACCTGGGGGGTGACAGCCCACACAGCACCCCATACTCAGCAACCGCACGTCTCCCCGACACCCAGTAGGGATGGGGGCCTCCCTGGATGGCGGTGGCTGCCCCTAGACTGCCGGAAGCCTGCTTGGGCCTGGCTTGGCTCCAGCCAAGTCCCCATTTCTGCGAGAAATCCACAGCTCCACTCCCCCTTCCTTTGTGCCCTGTTCTTTGTTTCTCTTAAAATTCAGTCCATCCTGCCGGTGGTCCCCTCCTCCATCCTGCTCAGACAGGGGGCGGGGGCTCCGGGGAGTTATTAGAAACCCAGGCCACGCAGAAGTTGCCTAGCGGAGGGAGGCCCTGCTGGCTCACATTCTCCCCCACCCCCTGACGGAGGAGAGAGCCCGCTCTGGGCAGGACTCCTCCATCGGGTTCGGGATGGGGAGAGTCTCCCCTCCAGCAAGCCAGCTCCCTATGTCCTACTAGACAAAGTCCACACCAAGGAACTCCTCCCGAAGTGGCTTCCCAGGATCCGGGACAAGGGTGGACTCCATGGATCTCCAGGAGGGAGGCGCGGGGACGCGTTGATCAGATGGCAAGGGGCAGAGCCCAAGAGGACAAGTTCCCGGACAACAGGGCAAGGAAAATCGCCGTGTTCCTGCGGCTCCTCGGCAGGCACCAGGGACCTGGTGTGGGTTAGGAGCGCGCCCCTCCCCCCAGGCAGTCCCACACAGTGACACACATACGCACAGTCCCACACTGTCCTCTCCCGGCCCTACCAGCCTGCGTCCCCGGTTCCCTCCAAGCACTCGGCCCTGGCGGGTGGGCGCACTCACCCGCGGCGGCCAGGGTCCCCCAGCAAGCAGGAGAGCAGCTCCTGCGGACGCACCCGGGGTCTGCGGGGCAGTTCGGTAGCTCTGGCTGGGGGGCGCTCCAGGGAGGGGGTGGAGCCGGCCGATCCCCAAGCCCCGCGGGCCCGAGCGGGCGGTTAAACCATTAAGCGGCCGCTCCCAGCCGGACACCGGGAACGCTTCGCTGGGGCGCAAGCCGGTGCGCGGGTTCCGGAGGGCGAGAAGCCGGCTGCGAAGGGGCCACGGCGCGCCCCGCCCCGCCAAGAGGAGCCTGGGCCTCTCCCGGCCTTGGCCTCCAAGTCTTCCGAGCAAGGCGGGCGGGGCGGGCGCCCGGCAAGGGAGGGAAGGGCTGGCGGGGAGGAGAAGGGGGGCGGAGAGTGTCGGTTCCCTGGGCCATTCCCTTCCAGACAACCCGGTCGCTCCTTTCTCCACGATGGGGCCACACTCGGCGGCGTGTGCCACGGCGCGTGGACGAGGGAGGGCGTGCGCGGCCGCCACGATTCTGGTCTTATTCACCGGGACTCAGGGCGCACACGCCCCCCTCGGGGAGGCCACACCGCCACACACCCCGATTCCTGTGCCGGGGAAAGGGGGTGTTGCCCGAGAAGAGGGTGCCCGGGGCAGAGCCAGAACCCTGAGTCCCGCGACGCTGAGCTGGGGTGTGTCTCCCTCTTCTCCCCAAAGCGCGCTCTACTGGTACGCGCGGTGCGTGGTCCCGGGTCCCAGGCACGCGAGCCTCCCCGGGGCGGCGTGGAGACGTCCTGCGCCCTTCTCCCCGCCCGACGCCCCCCCCCCCACTCACGGCTTCCTCAAGCCCCTTAAGCGGGGCTCGAGCCCTTTGGTGCCTCGCAGGGCGCAGGCGGCCAGGGCGGCTGGCGAGTCGCCTACCTCGGTTCCCGGAGACCCGAGCGCGGGGCGACTGCGCTGTCCGGTCCGTGGGCTCGGCGCGGCGGCGGGGCTGGCGGCCCATGTCAGCGCCGGCGCTGCTTTCCCTCTCGGCCCGGGGCTGTCCGGGCTGGAGCCGCTCGGACACTCCCCTTCCAGGCTCCTCCCGCGCTCCCGCCCGCGCCCTCCGCGCTGATGTCACGGGGCTGCCGCAGCCAATGGCCGACCGGCCGCCCGGCCTCCCCCGTTCAAATCAGAAGCCAGAGACTCTTGGAGCTTCAAGCGGGGCAACCCAAGATCGGAGGGAAGGGGGTGCAGGGAGCACCCGCACCCCGCGCCACCTGGCTTCCCCAGCATCGAGAGCGGCTCTCTTTCCGAGGGCCCAGCGCGAGGTCCCTTTAAGGCTCTGCCCCAAGGCCGGCGCCGACCCGAAACCTGAACGCCCCGCCCGCTCCACCCGCCCCGCGCCGGGCCCCAGGACCCACGGGAGACCCCAGCGGGAGGGCGGGCGCCGCCAGGTTTACGGGTTCTTCCCGGCTCCCACCGCAGGCGGCAAGGGCTGGCCGCGGTGGCAGGAGATGGGGGCTGCGGGGCGACTGTCTCCGACTGGCCTGCTCCCCCAAACAGGACCCGCTGAGGCCGCGGGGCTCCTTGGCAAGCCCTAAAGGGGATTAACGCCGAGTTCCCTGGACTCTGTTCTTGGAATAGTTTCGGCTTGTGAGACGAGAGCGTTACCAAAGTAATAAATGTGGGCGGTGCACCGGTCAACAAAACGAAAGTGGACGCTGCGCAAAGCGCAAAGTTCCCTGGCAAAGGCAAAGGCTTGGGGGTGCAGACATGCCACGCCCCCAGATCCCTCCCAGCGCTGCACCTCTGCTTGGGGCCCCAAGGGCCCACGGAGATCTGAACCCCGCAAGCTCGCCCCTCCTATCTGGCCCTTCTGTGCCCAAGGAGCATGAACGCATCAAGAAGTGCAGATGTGAAGGGGGTTTAAAGACAGTCAGGAGCTTGTGGCATGGTCCAGTAACACACAGCTTGTAATTGCTGGTATCCCATATCTGAGCACCTGGTATGTCTCCCTGCTCCTGCACCTTGTCAGGCCAGCAGAAGATGGCCTGTTTGCTTGGGCCACTGTCACCCTGTTGGAAGTTCCTGGCTCCTGGCTTCAGACCTGACAGTTGCAGCCATTCAGGAGAGTGAACCCACAGATGGAAGATATGGCCAGCACTGGGCCAGGCTGAAGGCAGAAACCAGGAGCTTCATTGGGACAGCCCACACGTGTAGCAGGACCCCCAGCACTACAGCCATCTTCCACTGCTTCTCCCAGACCACGAGCAGGGAGTCAGATCAGAAATGCAGCAGGGGCGGGCACTAGGACTCCACTGGCTAATCATCCGCCTCCAGATGCCAGCATCTCCTAGGGCACTAGTCTTGGCTGCTCCAGGAAGGAAGAAATGGAGCAGCCAGGACACAAACCAGCGTCCTTATTGGATGTTCATATTGCAGGCAATGGCTGGACTCAACTATGGCACAGCACCAATCAGCCTTTACAAAAAGCAATGTGCAAACTGGAGTAGGCGGCGGTCATTATGACCTGGGGAGGGGCAGGGGCAGAACTCAGGAAAGGACGGGTTGGAGGAGGTTTTCAGGCACCTCTGGTTTGGAATTCCAGTTCTGCCCCCTGGAAGTTGACAGAATGTCCACCAGCTGCCCATGTGTAATATGGGAAAAGCAGTCCCTGGCTGGGCCACGGACGCTCCAGTGCCTGCCCCCAGGCGGACGGACCTCGGAGTCCTGAGCTACCAAGTACCTTCTCCTCCAGAGGTCCCAGCTTAAGTCTTACCAATTCCCCGAAGACTTTTCTGATGTTTCTAGAAACGCCTTCTCCCCTGCGTCTTTTCTTTTTTTTTTTTTTAAGATTTATTTATTTTTTATTACAAAGTCAGATATACAGAGAGGAAGAGGGACAGAGAGGAAGATCTTCCGCAACGGGCCGGTACGCGCCGATCCGAAGCCAGGAACCTGGAACCTCTTCCGGGTTTCCCGCATGGGTGCAGGGTCCCAATGCATTGGGCCATCCTCGACTGCTTTCCCAGGCCACAAGCAGGGAGCTGGATGGGAAGTGGAACTACCGGGATTAGAACCAGCGCCCATATGGGATTCCAGCGCATTCAAGGCAAGGACTTGAGCCGCTAGGCCACACCGCCGGGCCCCCCTGCGTCTTTTCTTCTTGGGGACTATGTATTAGTCGTTTCTTTTCCTTTTGACGAGTTTCTTGAGTTTGGTCTACATTAGATTCTTTCTCCCAAAAGCATACCCCCAGGACAAACACTTTAGGTCCCTTTGTCATTCTGCTGCCCCTTATTCAAATTCAGGCTCCTTTGGCCAATGCTGAACGGTCGGTGGAAGTTTGTCATTGGGGACAGAGAAACTCGAGAAGTCCCAGCTCTGGGCCCTGGGAGGCCTGCCACCCTTTAGGAAGAAGCTGGGGCCTGCAGCTGCCCCTGGCCCCGCATCCTAGAATCCTGGGGGACCGGCTGAGAGGGACAAGCTGTTCATCTTCCCTGGTGCGTGGACTCCCACTCCTGTGAAGCGCTCAAGAAGTTTCCAGGTAAGGTTCTGCTCCAACCTTTTAGGCCAGAGCTGCCCGTGGCTAATCAGAATAAATTAGTCAAATGGAAAAAAACAAAGAAAGAAAGAAAAAAAAACCCAAGGAGGCTTGGATATCTACCTTGAATTTTCTGGGCAAGCTTCAGACTTTGGGGATGGATTTGAAGTCTTAGCTGAACCTGGGGTGTAACTTGACCTACAAGCCTTTAGGCCTGGGCGTGTGTCTCTGCCTGTCTGGGGAAGCCTGGACCTGCCTCTCAGCCCTGGGGTGCCTGTTATCCTGGCAATTCTGTTGGGCCTCCCCTGCTGATGTGGCCCCTCCCCTTCCAGGATGACCCCGCCCCTCTCAATGGGGCCCCTCTCCTTCCATTGTGCCCCTTCTGTCAATGCTTTCTTCCTGGGGTTGGTTCACACTAGTTTCTGGGCACTTTTGTTCTCATTCTTCTGTCCTAGCCGTAAGGAGATTGAGTTGGCAACCCCAGTCCTGCTCTGCTCCTAGCCTCCAAGTGTGACCCTGGGCAGGTCACGTGATCTCCAAGGGCCCTCTCCATTCCTGTCCCCAGTCCCCTACCGAAGTGGACACACGAGAGAGATGCAATGGACACTTCAAGGTATGAGCAGAACCTCCAGACAGCAGGGTTTGGTCACTGGAAACTTACTCTGCAAGCTTGAAGGTGGAACTCTGGAAGGTGGTTCGTATTAAATGAGGTTCCCAGGGCGGTGCCCACTGTGATGTTAGTGGCTTTATGGGAAGAAGAGAGAAGCAAGCTGGCGGCGGCAGCCTGCTCTGTATCCTGTGTGACGGCTGCACAGTCCCACCCTGCCAGCCAGAAGCCCCTCCCCACATGCAGCCCCTTGACCTTGGACCCTCAGCACCTAGAGCTGAATGAACCCTTACTCTGTCAGTCACCCAGATGTCGGGTCAGTTTCAACAATAGCAGATGGAGGAGCGGCCTATCCCTCGCCTGCCGACCTGGCCTCGGGCTAGCTACTCCCAGTCTCCCTCTGTGCTGCCCAGCTCTTGGAGACCATCTGAGGTCCTTCCCTGGGGCTGGGCCAATCTCTGGTGAGCATCTGGAAAAATCCCAAGAAGATCTTGGCGCTCAGGAGCAGACCCATTGCACCACCCTGGTGGAAAAGTACCCCCATCTGGGGACTCATGGCCCAGGCTTCAGGTGCATGGATGCAGCCACAGAGACACTCTTTACCTGCCTGGGAATTCTCTGGGGATGGGAAGTGGGAGACGATGGAGAAGATGGATGAGTGGGCTGTGGCAGAGCAGAGAGACCACGGATGCTCATCAGAAATAGAAGGGTCCAGCACGGTAACCTAGTGGCTAAAGTCCTCACCTTGCATGTGCCTGAAGGCCATATGAGCACTGGTTTGTGTCCTGAATGCTCCACTTCCCTTCCACCTCCCTGCTGGTGACCTGGGAAAGCAGTAAAGGATGGTCCAAAGCCTTGGGACCCTGCATCAGCATGGAAGATCCAGAGGAAGCTCCTGGCTTCGAATCAGCTCAGCTCTGGCCATTGTGGCCACTTGAGGATTGAACCAACGGATGGAAGATCTTCCTCTCTGTCTCCTTCCCTGTAAATCTGATGTTCCAATAAAAATAAATAAATCCCCCCCCCCAAAAAAAGGACAGAACACCTGGGGGTCCTGCCTAGCGTGTCACCTTAGGGGAGTCTAGATCATGCTGCTTTCCCGGGCACATTGGCAGACAGCTGAAGCGGAAGTGGAACAGCCAAGACTGAAACCAGTGTCCCAATGGGATGCCAGTGTGGCAAGCTTTACCCGCTATACCACACCACAGCACTGGTCCCTCTCGCTCCTGTTGTCATTCGGGTATTGCCAGGTCGAGCTCTCAGCTCCTGGTTGCCATGGTTCCCTCTGTCTCTCCTCCAGGAAAAGGACAGATGGCTGAGACAGTCATGCCTCTCACTGTGGCCCCTACACCCCAGTTCATGACAGACTGCCCCTTTTTCTCTCACTTCTTAGAACCCAGAGCTTCCCTGACCAGCAGCCCTGTGAGGAGTGGCAGAGGTCAGCGTGGCCCTGGGTGCTCCAAAGGCCTACGGGGCTGGGTCAGGAGCACAGGCCCTGTGGCCAGACAATGGATTCGAATTCTGACCCTCACTGTGTGACCCAAGTCACTCGTGTTCCCCTGGGCTTGGTTTTCTCATGTGTACATTGGAGACCACACGGGTCCCCACCTCATGGCGTTTGGCATGACGTTGCTAGATAAGGTGCACCCAGCTCAGTGGAACTGGGGCCACAGGGACAGCTCACTGTGCCAGCCGGCCAGCCGGCCCTGAGCAGCCACCCTCACACAGAACAGGCCTGTCCCTGCTGGTGGTTCCCAGAATTTAACCAACAGAAAAAAAAAAATGACCAGCATTATCTGCAAAAGGCTGTCTGGGGTTTCCGATAAAGGACTTTTGTCAGGCTCTGGGTGGGGCAGGGAGGGGGGCTTACCCAGAGGGGCCACGCCTGAGTCATTGTCCCAGCAGGGAGAGAATGCACAGGTCGAGCTCTGCTGGGTCTTCCCCAGGCATGCCAGAATCCCTGCTGCGCTCCCAGAGGAACGGAGGGGACAAAAGGAGGTGAGTGGGGTGCACTTCTGTGTGCCTCCAGTCCCAGCCTTTCTCCTCCCAGCTGGGTGGCCAGTGTGGCTTATCTGCAAGGTAGAGTGACAGGGGCGGGGAGAGAGACAGGAGAGAGATTGTCCATCCACCGATTTGCTCCCCAAATGGCTGCAACATCCGGGGCTGGGAAGCAGGCACCCATGCCCTGAGCCAGTGTGGCTGCCTCCAGGGTCTGCTCTCGGGCAAGCTGGAGTCAGGATTGGAACTAGATATTGAAGCTGACCGCTCTAGTTTGGGCTGTGGGCAGAGTCACCGCTGAACTGAACACCGGCCTGCTAGGGAACTGTTTGAAGAGGCCATTGTTCTCCTCCTACTTCTCTGATAAATACCCTCAAATTACATAGTTGCTCGCTCAAGGTTCCACACAAGTCTGGACTCTGGGACAGAGAAAACCAGGCAGCTGGGCCCTCCAGGCCAGCTCAGCCTGGACAGTGAGCCACGGTGGACATGAGCAGCTCCAGTGGGCAGATGGCTTTCTGCCCAGGGAGCCTCTCCGTTATTTCCAGGAGGACGAGCTTGCCCTCCTTGAGGGTGATGGTAATGATTCAAACCCCTCCACATTCCCTCTTACCCTTGTGCCCCCCAAGCCTCTGCGCACACTTCATTAAGTCCCTTCCTTGAAGCTCAGTGCGTGGCCCAAGGGTGAAGAGCAGGAAGATGGGAACTGCAGGTGTCACTCAGCATCCTCTGGATCCAAATGTGACGTGACACCTCAGCCCAGATGTTCCATGTGCTTAAAGCGACAGCCTCCTCAAAGCAGGGGGCTCCCATGCCTGGGCCTTCTCTTTGGGGTGTGCCTACCTTCTCCCTCCCTTGGTATAGAGTCCCCATCCACCCAGCATCTGGGCCCTGGCAAGAACCTCTGCCCCTAGGGTTCCCCCTGCACCTTCCTAAAGCACCTGACATGGAAAGGGAGGCCCCTCTGGAAGAAAGGGGCTTCTAGAAACCTCTGTCTTGCCTCCCTGGCTATACAAATCTTTCCCCTGAACTCAAGCCAATGAGTCTGCGCTGTGAGTAGCTGCCCTGAGGGGCGAGGCGAGAAGGGGCCGGCAGCTCCGTGGCCCTTCATGGTGGCGAGAGCAGGGGAGAGGTTCCAAAAGGTGCTCGGAGGCACAGCTTGCTATGGTGGCTACAGGGTTTGTTCATTTCAGTTTCTCAGTTTTCTAAGCGTTGATGTGTGTGTGTGTGTGTGTGTGTGTGTGTGTGTGTGTGTGTATGCGCGTGCACGCTCGTATGCATGCACACACTTTTGTCCCAGGAAGCCTTCGAGTCATAATAATAACTCAACCTCGTATGATGTCAAGGCCAATTCACACTTCCCATCATGATGGCTCGATCCTGCAGGACACTGTCCCTGTCCGCTCCCTGAGTCCTCTGTCACCTGTAGTTGTTCCCCAGAATGTAGCTGTAGTTGAAGGGAAGTGACGCAGGAGGCAGGCTAAGGGAGCAGATGGCCCCAGGGCCTAGGCTCCCAGCCCAAACCACAGTATTTCTCTGAGTTGCCAGTGAAATTCCCAAGAATCTTCCAGCAAAGCAAAACTTGGCTCATCCCAGGTCACTGAGAGCAATCAGGGAGCCAGAGCGAGGAGGAAGATGCTGAGAGGGGACAGGAAAAACTGCAACAGAAGGCATTTCCCCTTTGGCTTTGAGCAGGTTGTGTGGCTACTATAAGCAGAATGATACAAGGTGAGCGATCGCCCACCCGAACAGAAAAGTCCAGAGAAGTGAAATGATTTGTCCAAGGGCACACAGCCAACAGCTGGCTGGATCTGGGAGGAGACGGCTAACTGGGGTAGTTCTCCAACCTGGGTGGTCTCCACACTTTCTGCTTGTGGAAGTAGGGGGTCCTACCCCCGACTCTGCTGCGCAAGGTGGTGCTGCTGAGTTTGGGGTTAAGGGAGAGGCTGGCAACCCCGTCAGCTCTGTGCCCTGGAGACCCTGGGGAAGTCACGGTGCTAGCTGAAGCGTGAGGGAGGCCCCAGTTCCTGGCAGCTTCGCTAAGAGGTGGGGTACTGATAGTTGTACCTATGGGAGCTCACTGGGGTCCCCAGAAAACCTGTGAGATCCACACCAGTGGCGAGTTCTCTCTGCTCGCCATCACACACTTCAGTCGCCACATGACCTTCTCTCGCCGCGTCCCATTGCCTTGTGTCTGTGCACATCCACCTCTGCCACAGGTGTAGGAGCCATCCAACAACCCTATTTTTCTTTCTTTTTTTAAAAAAAATTTTTTTTATTTTTATTGAAAAGTCAGATTTACAGAGAGAAGGAGAGACAGAAAGATCTTCCATCCAGTGATTCACTCCCCAAGTGGCCACAATGGCTGGAACTGAGCCAATCTGAAGCCAGGAGCCAGAAGTCTTTTCTGGGTCTCCCTCATGAGTGCAAGGTCCCAAGGCTTTGGGCCATCCTCCATTGCTTTCTCAGGTCACAAGCAGAAAGCTAGATGGAAAGTGGAGCTGCCGGGATTAGAACCGATGCACATATGGGATTCTGGCGCATACAAGGTGAGGACTTTAGCCGCTAGGCTACTATGATGGGCCCCAGCAACTCATCTTAACCTGATCATCTAACCACCCCTCCCCCAATCCAATTAGCATTATATTCACAGATACGGGATTGGGAACTCAACCTCTCTCTTGGTTTTTTTTGTTTGTTTGTTCGTTTTTTTAAGTGGGAGACAATTCAACTCGTGATGGTGACCTTGCCTTGAGACTCACAGAGCTCACTTCGTGGACCACCCTGGGGGTGCAAGGGGAAGGGACACAGACCTAGCGTGGATGGGAAGAGAGCAGAGGACAAGATGGGAGGTGCTACTGCAGCCACTTTGAGAAGCTCCAATCTGCCTCAACCCTGCTTTCAGGTGAATTGCTGGCATTGAAGCATAGGGGAATTTACCTAAATTTGACTCTGGTGCTTGAAACATGGCTAGAGGCTAACTCGTTTCCCATGAGAGCTGCCTGTTTAGAAGGCTGGCAGGGTCTCCAGCCGAGCCACATCCTGGGTCTCCCTCTTCCAGAGCCACTTGTCTATGGCCATCCCGTCACCATGAGGAGTGCTGGTCTCCCATGTGCGCAGCCTGCTTCTCTCCTGCAGGTCCTAGTCGCTGGCTCCCTGAGCATCTGAGGATGACTCCCCCAGGCTGGGGAAGCTCTCTGGGGCAGAACCCCAGGAACTCCCCCTCAGGTGAGTTCATCCTGTCTGGACCAGAACAAGCCTGCCCGGGGAAGCCACAGGAGACAGCAGCCATGAGGCCTGCTTCCCTCTGATTCACAGCCAAGTGTCTCCAGGACTGGTCCAGGCAGGAGCCAGAGGCCGGACAAGCACAGGCAGCTGGCTGATTACAGAGCGAAGGACTGGGCAGGAGTGGGGAGGCTGCCTGGAGCCTGCAAACAGATGTGGTCATCACATCCACGCGTGTGCCGCCCGTCCCACCCCCGAAGGTCTCCTTCCAAGACATGACATCAGGGGCTACTCCAGAGGAGATTCCCTGCAGCTGCCATTGGCCTCCACCCACAGCTTCTAGCAGCTTCCCGGGTCTTCCCTGCTATTGGCCAAATCCCTTTGTGATGAACGCCCCACAGTAGGTGAGGCCCTGATGACTTCCATGTCACCTCATGAGCCATGATGGAGAGCAGTCCTCCTTCCCCACCGTGGAGCCCGCCTGGCCTTCAAGAGTGTGGGAAGTCCCCTGGGCCCCAGGAGCCACAGCTTCTTCCAGCTCAGACCTACGCAGTGGTGGCCCTCGGGCTGGAACAGTCCCCAGGGGGTGGGGATTTTGTGGGAGATCCCAGCTCTGCCCCCTTGGGCAGGTCACTTGCCCTCTCTATGCACCTCCCTCCCACGTCTGTGACAAAGGCCTTGGGTCATGCATGCAAAGTGCTTACAGGTGAGCTCTGGCTCATATTTGCATGTGCCCTGGGGGTGTCCAGGGTTGCCCCTCTAGTGCTGAACTCAGGGGGCTCCCACTGAGGTTGGTGGACTTGGAACCTGGCTGCAGAGCAGTGTGCCATTGGTGAGGACAGAAGCCTGACCTGCCCCAGGCCAGGCTGGGATGGCATAGGACCTGCCTCTCCTGCTGCAGCCTGGCTACGCCCTCCCTGCTCCCCATTATCAGTGCACCTAGTATGTCCCTGGTCCCCAACCTGCACGCAGAGAGCAGCACGAAGGACGCGAGGTCCCAGCCCTCCAGCCTCAGTAATTAGTGGTAGACCAGAAGGGCCTTTATGGAACATAGGAAAGGCCCATCATTTGCTTCTTGGTGAGGAGTGCAAGCAATTTATCAAGTGGGGCTGTTAGCAGAGAAACAGGAAAGCCAGCGTCCCGTGGTCGCCAAGTTGATTCTGTGAGGGCTGGCTGCCTACAGAAAGCCGACATGGCTAGGGGCGAGGGCGGAAGAGAGGCAGTGCTACGCCTTCCGTGGCGTGCGTGTGTGTGTGTGTGCGCCTGCCTGTCCCTGCTGGGGTGTGTTTATGTGTGGCGGGTGTCTGACCCTGGGATGCTACTGGGCTCTGCGAGTTTATCATCCATCCAGCGATGCAGGACGCACATCGGGGCTGCTACTCACTTCGAGACCTACCTCCACACTTCACAGGGCTGGTGGCTTGGACACTCCGGTCCTGGTGGCCAGAAGTCCACTGCCCAGGTCTGGGGGAGTGGCCTTCCTCCCCTCCTCCAGTTCCTAAGCTGGCATCAACATCACTCCAGGCCCCGCCTGTGTCTTCTCACGGCCTCTCCCCTCTGTGGGTGGCTTTGTGTTCTCTAAGTTTCCTAGAAAAACACCCGTCTTTGCACTTGGCCTCCACCTTCCCCCCAGCGCAATGTGGCTTCATGTTAAGTAATGTCACCTGCAAAGGTGCCGTTTCCCAATCAGGTCACGGGCTGAGGTTCTGGGTGAGTGTGAACTTTTGTGAGGGTGTGGTTCAGCCTACATCACTATACGTGACTTCCTGATCTGAGGTCGCTGCTGAATCCCACAAGGGTGCACTTGACCCCCAAGGCACTTTAGACCAGGGGTGAGCAAGCGCCTGGCCTGCTGGTTTCTGCCATGGCCGCATGAGCTGAGGCAGTTGTCAGTGTTTGAAATGGTTCATGAAAATTTAAAAACCAGAATGTCGTGTTCCATGACATACAACTCTGGTTTCAGTGTCTATAAATATGATTTGTCAGGCGCATTGCATTTATGCCCTGTCTGGCTGCTGCCATGTTAGGGAGACGGGGGTGCCATGCCAGAGTCAGACATATTTATTCTTTCACCCTTAAGGAAACGCGGCTGACCCCTGAGGACATTGCTAACTGTGTTTTACACCTGGGTCAGCCACCTGCCCAGAGAGTTTGTTTATTTATTTATTATTTAAAATATTTATTATTTTTATAATTTTAAAATATTTATTTATTTTTATTAGAAAGGCGGATATACAGAGAGGAGGAGAGACAGAGAGGAAGATCTTCCGTCCAATGGTTCACTCCCCAAGTGGCCGCAATGGCCGGAGCTGAGCCATCTGAAGCCAGGATCCAGGAGCCTCTTCTGGGTCTCCCATGCAGGTGTAGGGTCCCAAGGCTTTGGGCCGTCCTCAACTGCTTGATTGAATGCGTCCCTGAGATCCCTGTTGGGAAAATTTGCCTGGGGGATGGCACAAACCCTTAAGTTGCATGACCCAAGCTTTGAAGAAACCTCAAGAGGGTGGCCACCCTGTGACCTTGGACTCACCCTACAGGAGAAACAGCACTGGGGAAAATGGACTCACACCTCTTCCCTGCCAGCCCCTCACCCCAAATCCCAGATGCATCCAGGAACTGCTAGCTGGTCCTCTCTCAACACCCCAGTGTCACAGGCCCCAGCGTTTGGCTGTGGGAGGAACATAATGCTGGGCTGGCAGCCTGCTCAGGCTCACAGGAGGAAGAGATAGTTTGTGGATCCATGGGCAAGGGAGCTTATGAATAATTACAGTGGGACAGTAGCTTGGTGCTCGGTGAAGGCACGCAGCAGTCAAGGTGCGTGGTGCCTGCTGGACCTGCTGAGCTGATCCCGAACCGAAGAGCCGCCTGGCGGTGCGGTGCTGCAGGCAGGTGGAGGGGCGGGTGCAACTGGCCCAGCCCCCTGCGGAGCCGGTCCTCTGCTTCCCAAGGACCATCATTCAATGAATGAGGGGCATCATTCCGTTGTCTTCTGAGTCATGCTAATGCCAGCTCAGGCACACAGCTGTGTGCGTGTACCCAAACCCCAGGGCAGATTTCAGGGCTTGACAGCCAAAGATATCAGTTTTCTCAGATCTCTCTGGAGCAATGGGTGACTAACATTCTCTGGACCTCGACTCCCCATGCCCGGTGCAGCCTGCAATTCTGGTAGGGTATTATTAATAAAACCTGAACCCAGAGGGCCTGGCAGTCAATTCTGAGAGTTGTCTAGCTATTTCCAATCTGGTTTCCTGGAATCCAGCTCAACTTTCAAGCAACTGACTCTATGCAGCCCAAAGAGTCTCTAAATGGGAGGTGAGAACACTCCTGGACAGCCATGCATGGGGGGCTGCAGAGCATGTCAGGAGCCTGGGTGCAGGTGCTGGGAGCAGCCCTGCTCGGGTCTGCTAGAGCCACACAGGCCTGAGAAGCTTGCAGCCCACTGCTTGAATCCCCTTGGGAGCCCCCTCTAGCTTGTGCCTTAACAAGCCTCTACCCATAACCTACAACTGTAGCTTCAGCGTCTCCGCCTTGCAAGAGCTGAGCCGTCAGAGAGACAGAGAACAATCCTTGACCATCAAAGTGTGAAGGAAGACAGAAGGAAGCTCTGGTGGTTTGGGGTTTGTCCTTCCACACACCAGACAGGGGGCGAAGGTCAGCTCTGTCTAGAACGCAGATACCAGGCCACAGGGAGGGTCATGGAGGCTGGAGGAGTTGACTGCTAGCTCAAAAGGAAGCCCAAGGTGTGGGGTGGGGTGGGCAGCAGCATCGTGGAGTAATAAGCTAAGCCTCCATCCTATATGGACACTGGTTCCAGTCCCGGCTGCTCCACTTGATCCAGCTTCCTGCTGGTGTACCTGCAGGGAGCAGCAGAGGATGGCCCCAAATCCCTGGGCTCCCACACCCCCAAGGGAGACCCAGAGAAAGCTCTTGGCTCCTGGCTGTGGGCCAGCCCAGTTCCGGACATTTCAGCCATTTGGGAAATTAACTGGCAGATGAAAGATTTCTCTTTCAGTCTCTCCTCACTCTGTAATTTTGCCTTTCAAATAAAAATAAATAAATCAGAAGAAGAGGAGGAGGAAGAAGAAACCTAGAACTAGTGGGGTCCACAGTGTGTCAACCTGAGGCTATGTTTGGTGATCAAAGTTACATGAAATTGTGTTTCCCAGGTAGCAACTCTGAGAGCTTTGAGAAGCTCCGTGCATTCTGGAAGAACTCCCTGATGTCTTCCGGGGAGGGCAGCTTCTGTGAGAGGAGGGGGTCGCGCGGTGTTCTCCAACCATCCAGCCCAGGGTGCTGTCTCCACGCCGATCTCTGCATCTCCTCAGATCTGCCTCTCTCTCTCTCTTTCTCTCTCTTTCCCTCTGTGCATTGCCTGTTGCCCCATGCCTTGCCCACCCTGCAGTGTAACTGACCGTGGCAAAAAAGGCTGTAGGTGGCTAAGGTCCATGCATATGGGGGCTTCGACTGGGGAGGGGCCCGGCCTGGGATTCGAACATGAATTTGGAAGGAGGCGGCAATTCAGAAGGCTTCTCCTGGTCTAGAACAAAAGTGCTTTGTGTGCGCTGCCTCTTGGAGGGTCCAAAAGCCTTTCTGGCAAATTCTGTGCTTGTCATTGATGTTTGCCTCGGCCACCAGCGCCAGATCCAGATCACTTTCTTCCCCTGGGGACACCACAGGGCACTCTGTTGTCTCCCTTTGACAAGGGACCATTCTAGAATCAGAGGCCAGGCCCAGAACGGCTTCCTAGTTATTTTCTTTGAAATAAACATCTCCCAGGGCATTGGACCCGGAGTGACTTCTAATGAAGGCGTGGGATTCCAAATTATGTGTAAGATAAAAATGACTCTTGAAAACCCCTTAATCAACTTGACAATTGTTGACCAAGTACAGTGCATATGGTTTGTACTGTAATGTGGACAGAAGTTCTCTGAACTGACCTCCAGTTAACCGCCCGGTCATGGTGACTGATGCCCCATGTTCCTCCTCTGGTCTCGGGATACCCTAAAAGCCGGTGGTAGGAGGCTGCTTCTCCTCAGCCTGAGCACCTCCGCTCCTAGGGAACCACACTGCGTGTTTACCAAGTTATCCCAAACTTGTTTATGCCAGTTGGACTTTTTCTAGTAATTGCATGATTTTGTAAACTATGATGTAAGTGGATAAGTGTGGGGAAGCAGAATCGCTATTCCTCTCAAAATTATGGTGAATTCTTTGGAAGAGGAATGCTTGGGTAAAGGAAAGTTGCAAAAAATTAAAGACTGTGGAAGAGTCGGGGGGCAAGAGCTGAGAAATACAGGGGAAAAAAGAAAATGCAGGATTTGTTTTTCTGGAATCTGAAATTCTGATATATGCTCGTTTTATTTTAGAGGATCTGGGATGAGCTGGCGATGCATTACAAGTGTGATTTATGCAAAGCAGATGGTAATTCTTGGAACCAATCTTTGAAAAAAAAGAAGAAATGCATAGTGCCAGGGACCCATGTCAAGGCCTTGGTGAATTAACACTTGCTTCGGAGGTGAAAATGGGGCATTTCATAGATGTGTAAATACCTCTGCTTTGTATTGGCTGAGCAGTCTGTGTGGATGGCATCCGCCCGGCACTAAACAACAGTGCAGAGTATGTTGCACAAATGGACTCATGAGTGGCACCACATACACTATTCAACTGTTTTTTTCCTTTCCTCCTCTTCCTTGAGTAATGCATGCAAGATACACGTAGTAGCACACAACATCTCACTAGTGTAAGCCCCAGCTCTATCCTAGAGGAACGGCCAGGGTTAGGTGCACCTGATAACACCGCCTTTCTTGGCTTTGGAACTCACTGGGGCTCCAAGGGGCAGGGGCTTGCCTGGGTGTCTGGAACCAGATTGCTTTGGGAGGAAATCGCAGCCGCCCACCCTACCCCAGGGCTAGTCTTACACTCTCACTGCACAGCCAGGTGCTGTGCCCTGGGGCTGTTGCAAGGAAGGCAGCAGTCATAGGGCTGGGAATGTGTGTCAGGGGAGGCTGCTGCTACTGTTATCACGGACCATCACTACCACTTCCTTGATGCAGACTCTGATCAGGGCAAAGTTTACAATAAACAAGACCACAGAGCTCACCTGGAAGCACAGGTGTCCACCCATCTGTGAATAAGGGCCGATAGGCCAGCCCTTCAGCTTTCCCTGTCAAAAGTGTGATGTGGCTAGAAATAGGTGTTTAGGGAGCGGATGGGTTGGGTGTGCCACGGGGACAGGGATGTCTGTCTGCCTTTGCAGAGTGAAACAATGACTCCTGCTTCAGAACTTCCAAAAAAAAAAAAAAGTTTATTTATAAAATACTGACAGTTCAACAGGACACGGGACTTCTCATTGTATATATTTCAAATCAATTTCTCACCTTTCATTTAAAAAATAAACCTGCTAACAAGCTATAGGACATATATATATATATATTTTTTCTCACAGATCAGACACCTGCCATAACGAATTCTCTCTCCATAATTTTTTATTATATATCTTTTAAATCAAAAAAATAAACATTTGTGTCGAGAGTCTCTTCTTTTTGGAGTCTCTGCGGGTGACAAAAAGGTAACTCACTGCAATACTTTTGGTTTTTCTCATGGAAATGGACATGGGGTCCCCAGCCTGTGCCCAGGTTTCCCTGGGGGCATGCCTGGGGGTGCACCGGGTAGGACAGCACAGAAGCACTCAGAAGCTGGCAGAGCTGCTCCGAAGGCCTCCCCTCCACCCTCCCGCCCTTTAGATGGGTACATCAGGGAGGCAGGAGGCGCCCTGGCCTATGCGAGGCCCTGGCACCTTTAGAAGCACCACCCAGGGAGGCACGGGCAGTGGCGAAATGCCTCAAGGAGCATGCGCCAGATGGGGCGGTCCTGCTGTGCCCCTCTGAGTCACGGCAGTGTCTGGTTTAGGGTTGGGGAAGGGAGGGAGGGCGGAAGGGGGAGCGGTTCAAGCCGGCTAAACCCACGGGGCCCCGGGAGGAATATATTTCTGGAAGCCACAGCATGTTTTTGGTTCGTCGGCCGTCTGGGTGTGGAGCGCCTGGGAACGCAGGGGGCATAAGCAGGCAGGCGGTGAAAGGCCAGCCCCAGAGTGCCAAGTGTGGGTTCCTGAGCATGATGCCAGGAGCTGTCCCCAGGGCAAAGCCAGTCCACACCCAATGGGCCAGGTATGTCCCTGTGTGACCCCTCTCCCTGTGGGGTCACCGGAGCAGGAGCCCTAACAGGTGCAGGAGCTTCCTGTCTCCCATGGGCAGTGCCTGTCATGCCCTTCAAGTGTGGCCAGGAGTCTGGCAGGAGGGCTGGGCACCTCCACTGCCCCAGGATATGTAAACAAGGACAGGGAGATGTCTTCTTAAAGAAGCCAGGTTCCACAACCGGGTGCCGGGGCTTCCAGGCGTGGCTGGGATCGTGATCCAGATGGGCAAGTATTGATGAAGGGCGAGGTGGGCCCAGCCTGGCCTCCTGGGCTCATCTAGGGATTGGCACAGTGTCCTCCTTGCCTTAGACAGCAGACGCCAGCTACACCCCAGGTGCAAGTCAGCCAGGTCACCTGTGCCTTACAAGGCAGCAGCGTAGGCCCAGAGGGGCTGCAGGAGCCTGTTGCTACACATACACACACGGATGTGCTCCTGTGCATATGTGTGCATGCCCATGTGTGCGTGGGTCAGCTTGAGTGTGCATGAGCAGGGCGGGTGGGGCAGCGCGGGGGCGAGCTCAGTGCACCCCGTGACTCACAGAACATGGGTCCCTTGTGTAGTACATACAGATGACTCCCAGGCCGGGTCTGCTCAGCCCTGCTTCCTTCTGCAAAAACCCCAATGGGCTGGACTTCAGTAATCCCCCCCATGCAAACTGAGAACTTCCTTAAATGGTGAAATAGCAGAGAGGAAAGGATGAAGCTGTTACCAGAAAAAGACAAACAAAAAGCAAAGCAAACAAAACCAAGAAGGTGAGAAGGGAGGGAACAGCACAGCGGCAGGCCCTGCGGCAGCCAGATGTGCAGCCGGGCAGGGGGAGGGAGTCTGCAGAGGGCCCAGCATCCTGCTTCCTGCGGGCTCCACCTCAGCCCAGTGTTCTCTCAAGGGGAGGGATGGTGGTGCTTCCTTCCAACACCCCCTTGGTAGGGTCCCCACCATTCCTAGGGGTGCTGGGGCAGCCTGCCTGCTGAGCCACCTTCCATCTTCCCCCTTGACATTTCCCAGGGGTTAACAGCATGGCAAGGAATCCTGGTCCTGACATCCCCCCATCCCCATAACCAGAGTTAAGGACTGTGGCAGGTGTGGAGTGGAGTACAGCCTCAAATTCCCTAACTCTTCTCCTCACCCCCAAAGTAGGGTATCGCCTTCCTGCTGGTAGGACCACTAAGGGCTCCACAAAGGGCACCCCCATCCCCAGCTCTCTGCACTGGAGGGAGGTACCTGGCCACCCCAGAGTCGGGTGTGGTCTCAGGGAGGTGGTCTCAGGGAGGTTTCTCAGGGCTGACTGGGGTCCCCAGGGGGTTACAAAGGCCTCTTCTGAAACCTCTGCCCTGGTAATCCCAAGCTAATGGCAAGGCCAAGGTCATCCAAAGCAGCTTTTTCCACATCAGTCTTCGTGGCTGCCCCCCTCCTGGCCGTGAGTAGATTTGGGTGGCATCTTCCCATAGGCTGAACCTGGCTCGGAAAACACTACAGGAGTCACAGGTGCCCTGGGCTCTAGACAGAGGGGCCGCCCGCCCATCTGGGCTGCGAGAGGCAGGGGCTGGGATGGGCAGGGGGTGCAGCCAGGTTCTCTCTAGGAGGACAGGAGCCATAGACCCCTTTCTTGCAAATTTACAGGAGGCGTGCATGTGTTAGGAGCAAGCAGGTGCTACCTGGATTGGAAGAGAATAAAGCTTTGTTCTTTCACACTCGATTTCCCGCTAAGCCTCAGCGCTTAGCACCCACCCAGCGCCTGTGCTCCAGGACGGGCCTCTCCTTGTCTGTGCTTGCGAAAATGGCTTCCAACACAGGGGGTGGCGGGGCTCCCAGGCTGGGGGGCCTCTTCCTTGCATTCCTAATCAAAAAAATACGCAGGAACAAGGAAGTTGCCAAGCAAATTCTCACCCTATAGGTTTTTTCCCCCTCTTCTTCTGTTTTCCTTTCTTTCTAAATGAACCAAATGTCTGGTGGGGTGGTGGAGAGGTTGAGCAAGAGGGTGGGCTGTGGATGTGGGCGAGGCTGGGCAGGGGCTGGGCAAGGGCTTCATCAGGGGCAAGGGGATGGTGGGCACCCTCTGGGCCGGGGATCCTACATGTGTGGGAAGAGGACAGTCCTCTAGACATCTAGAAGCTTCCCAGCAAGCTCCAGGCTGGGAAATTAGGCCCCCACACATCCCTTCAGCACCTGCCTCTCCTCCTGGACACCCAGCTTGGCTGGCCCTGGGATCCCTGGAAAAATAAACTAGGGAGGTGAAAAGTCGACTTGGGTTCTTGGTTGATTTTGCTTTCCGGCAGGTGCTGCAGGAAGCAGTCGGTCCCAGGGTTGCTTCTCCTTCGTTCCTCTGCCGACGTCAAACAAACGATGAAAAGCCCGCGATGGGAGCCCGGGAGCCGGGGGCCAGGCTGCTCGGGGGGCGGTAGAGGGTGCTCTGCTGACTCGGGGGGTTCGGGGCGTTCTGGGGCGTTGGAGTCCGGCTGCCCTTGGGCCGGAAGAGGCTGCCCTGTGGGCCAGCGCTGTTGCTGTTGGCGACAGCGGGGTGGTCGGGTTCGCCGGAGTCGCTCTCGGTGTAGCTGTAGGCCTGGGCCCGTGAGATGTCCTTCCGCTGGCGCCTCCACGAGTTGTAATAGGTGGGGTCACTGATGTAGTGGTTGACGAAGGAGTGGGCCTTCTGGGGGTTCTGGTCGACCTCGTACTCACTGTCACTTCCCTGGGGAGAGATCCGGGGGTGGGGCAGGTTAGCAGAATGCTTGGGACAGGAGCCCCAATGTGTTGGGTAGCTTACCATCTGACCAGGTCCTGTCCACTTCCTGCAGAGGGAATCCTGAGGGTGGAGGGTCTACCATAGCTTTGGAAAAGACCCTGAAGACACGGCAGGCCCCTTGCCCATGGGGGACTCCCCCCAGACCTCCAGGGGATGTGTGAGCCTGCTCAAGGCATCAAGCCCACCCGAAGCATCTGGTGTTACTCCCTTAGGATAAAGTGTAACATCTAGACCAGGCAGAGGAAGGGAAAGTGGTAACAAGGAAAGAGAAACTGGCACCGAGTATTCCGAGGTACTGTGTTGGTGGTTACAGGAATGTGGGCTCTCCATTTATTTCAGGCATTTTCCATCTAATCCTTTTAACGGTGTGGTGACTTCAGGTAATGGAAGGTGGAGGAGGGCTAGCAGAGTTGATATGGCAGATGCTGTCCCCAGGGCTCGGGCCCTTGCCATCTGGAGCCCCTGGCTTCAGTTCAGCCCCACCTAGGCCGTGTGGCCCTTGGGGCATGAAGCGGCCAATGGAAGAGCTCTCTAGCTGGGTCTCTCCCAGTCACTCTGCCTTTCAAACAGCTAAAATCAATATTAAAACTTTCTGGAGGCTAAAGCCAATGAAATGGTTCTGCTGGCTAATCCTCTGCCTCCGAGTGCCAGGATCCCACATGGGCACCGGTCTGTGTCCCAGCAGCTCCACTTCCCATCCAGCTCCCTGCCTGTGGCCTGGGAAAGTGGTCGAGGACGGCCCAAAGCCTTGGGACCCTGCACCCATGTGGGAGACCTAGAAGAAACTCCGGGCTCCTAACTTTAGATTGGCTTAGCTCTCTCTGCAAATTTGTCTTTCCAATAAAAATGTGAATAAATATTTATTAAAAAAAAAAAACTTTTGGCAGGGATGATGCTGTGGTGTAGTGGGTAAAGCCACTACCCGAGACTCCAGCATCCTGGATTAGCGTTGGCTTGTGTCCCAGCTGCTCCAGTTCTGATCCAGCTCCCTGCTAATGCGACCGGGAAAGCAGTGGAAGACGGCCCAAGGGGTCCCTGCACCCACGTGGGAAACTGGTATTAGATTGGCCCAGGTCCTGTGGCTGTAGCCTTTGCGGGGATGGAAGATTTTTTCCCCTGCCCCGTTTCCCTGCCTCCCTCCCCCCAAAAAGACATTCTGCTGAGTTCTTCAGGGTCCTGGGCACACTCTTCCTCCGCCTGCGGGGCAATCAGCCAGAATCTGTTCACCCTGAAAGTTGAAACCTGCATCTAAAAATAGCATGAACCCCTCCCCCAGCCAGGCTCCCAGCTCTGTTTAGAGAGGGAGTTAAAGATACCAGATGGGAACTTTCTGGAAGACTCTGTGCTCTGATCTGAGTGGAAAGAAAACTTCTGCATGACCCTCCCCAGGCTTCCTGCCCGGCTCATGTAGGGGGCCAGCATTACTTGCAAGAGCCCTGGGAGCTCCAGGTGCGAGAGCCTGGGGAGGGGCGTTGGTGCGAGGTGACCTTGACCAAAAGGCCAACAGTGGGCTCACAGAGAGGTGAGAGCAGAGTGGGAAAGGCCCCTGGCAGAGTGTGAAGCGCTGGTTTGCAAGGCTGCCCAACGAGAGCTCGCAGGCCTGCCTGTGCACCCCAGGAACGCAAAGGGAAGGAGGTGGCTGGGCCTGGTCGGCTCACCCCAGGCCCAGGGACTCAGCACTTTCTGGCTCCTGCCCACCTGCTCCTCTCCCCAGTGCACACCCACCTCCCAGGACCTCACCCCTCCTCTTGCAGGGCAGGGCAGGGCAGGGCAAGGCCACCCAAGACAATGGAAAGTCCCTGGGCCAGGTCTCCCATTATGTAACGCAGCACAATGCCAGCCCCTTTTGCGGCCTGCTGCCCAGCTGTCAGTTGGCCGGCCTCAGCACACAGGGGACTTACGGCGGGTGGGCGGGTTCCATCTGCCGAGAGCTGGGCACCCGGCGGAAGCAGCCACATTAAGGACCAGGAGGTAGGAGCTGGGTCCTCCCCTCCTGGGACCTAGGGACGCCCCAAGGTTTTCCCTAAAGGATTAGTCTCTCTGGCCACTCCCACAAACTGGCTTTAATAGCTGCTGGCAGCATCTCCAGGGGTTCGAGAATTTCTGCCCAGCCCCTCCCCCCAGGACTTGGACCCAAAGTCTCTGGGGGTCCCTCGGTGAGTGAACCAGTCTTGGGGTGAAAGGGGATGGAGGCCCAGGCTGGTGCTGAGGTTGGAGGGGGGCAATTTAAGAGCCTCTCTCAGTCTCAGCATCCTGGTCCGTGAACTGCGCAGAGTCCCAGGGGTCACAGGGGAGACGCGTTAATAGAGTGAATGCTGTAAAAGGTATTAACAGGGGAAGACAGGGCTCAGCCTATGTCCCCTAACTCCTCACCCAGGAGAGGGGCGTGGGGGGTGCCTGACTCTCCTCCCACTAAATGCAGCTCCTCCTGGGGGTCCTCTTCCGGCCCTCCTCTGGCTGCTAGGCTGGCCGCCCCTCCCCCACTGGCCCTAGCCAAGGTGGTGGTGAAGGAGGGGCTGGAGGATCTCTCCACTGGGGTTCCCGCCTCCCTCTCCCTGAACATCTGTTTCTTTTCGGGATGGGGGTGGGGTGAGAAGAAAGCCAGCAAGGGGGGCCCAGGGGCTCCTATTGCAGCTTTCAACTCTCCCGCGGCCTGGGTAATTGAATGCAGCTTCCCAGGGCTGGGCCCAGCACAAAGCGGCCCTTTCAGGGACTGCTGGGCAGGTCGGCCAGCGGCTGCCTGCGCTGCTCAAAGCCACTCAGTCAGCAATTAACGGGGACCAGGCAGGGGAAGCACAGCCTGCAGGTTTGACGGCGGGCATGGGGAGGGAGCAGCAGGACCAACCCCCATCTCCAGGAGACAGCAACAAGGGGCAGGAGCAAACAAAGCCAAGGCTTTTTGGGTCACAGCCTGTCCCAGCTGGTAACTACACCGAGGACAAGGGGTCCTTATCTTGCTAGATCTCCCAAAGCTGTTGCCACAGATGGCAGGAAAGCCACCCTGGGCAGCCTCCTCGAGCCTGGAACCTGGGTGGGAGGCCCATCCCACATGTGTGGCCCCAGGGGCTCCAGCCTGGAGTCCTGTGTGCCTGAGCCTGGTTCCCCTGTGCCAGGTGGGATGTGGGTGATGCATCTCTGAACAACCTGGCTTGCTGTCCCTGGGCTGGGGTGGAGGGCACAGGGGCCCTGACTTGGCACTCCCTGGGCTGGGACAGCTGGAAATCGCTCAGCTCAGGCACAGTTTCATTGTGGCACTACCGGAGCCCAGGTAGTGTGACTGTGCCCTCCCCTCGGCTGTGGGAGGCATCTAGGTGGGGCTGTGGTCAGCCTCTCCCATCCACCTCTGCCCGCTGCGGGAGGCCAAACCTACACCTGAACCTGAACCCCAGTCCTCCTGAGGGCTCCTGTGAGCCTCAGTTTTCCAAGCTGTTAAATGGAAATTATCCTGAGCTTCTATCTGGGTGTGTGGGTAAAACCACCGCCTGTCATGCTTGTATTCCATAGGGACACTGGTTTGAGTCCTGGCTCCTCTACTTCCAGTCCAGCTGGCTGCTACTGCACTTGCAGAAGCAGCAGAAGCTGGCCCAAGTGAGAGACCAGATAAAGTACCTGGCTTTGGGCCTGGCACAGCCCTGGCTGTTACAGCCATCTGGGGGGTGGGAGCAGGTGCCCAGTGTGGATCTCTGCCTCCCACCCCCAGACTCTGTGCTCTGCCCTCCCCGTCTCTCACTCAGCACAGCCTGGGTAGCCAGGATCCCTGTGGGCCAGGCTCAGGAGAAGGAGATGGGCACCCTGGCTCAGCCTGCAAGAACGAAGCAGAGGATAAAAGCCCAGAGACAACAGGAGGACACACAGCACAGGATCTTCCCTGTAGCCAGCTCTGTGCAGAACCCTATCCTGCCTACTGTCAGCTAAACGCCACCTCCCCCAGGCAGCCCTCTCAGCCTCCGGGGTGGGGGGTGGCCGGGCTTTCCTGAAGACTTCTCCCAATGTTTTCTCTGCCCCAGTGCCACAAGATGCAAAACAAAACCACGTGCTGACCCACTGCCACATGGCCTGACACACTGCAGTGTCACCGTGGGAAGGGTCTGTCCCTGCTGGAGCCACAGCATGCAAACGGGGTCTGTTACCACTGCTTAGCTGGCGCACAACGAATGGCGGTGGAACCTGCTGAACCAACACTCCAAGGAATGAACAAATGAGCCCTAGAGTTGGGGGACAGACCTAATGCTCACACTCCCAAGTGCCCTACAAGGCCTGCCCATGCATGGCACCTAGAAGGTTGCAGGATGTGCGTGACGGGGGGAGGGTGTTGCAGGTGGCTCTGTCATTCACTCTTCCTTGTCATCAGTCTGAGAAGGGTCATGACAGCCCCAGTGCCTCAAACACTGCCACTCACAAACACTCCTGGGGGTCCGCCCTGGCTTGTTGTTGACTGGTGATGGATACGTCAGTGGGCGCCATACGCTTTGTCCCCTCTCATCTTCTGCTGCAGGCTGAATTCCAATGAGCTGCGAGGGGCCCCACATACGACGCTGCCAAGGGCTGAGTATGGAGAAGATCTACATGCTGCGTACATTTATTCCCCTTCCAAACTCGCACTCTTATTTTGCAAGTGGAATCTACAGGCAGCCACACTGCATGTCTGCAAGGTCCATCCCTTAGGCCGCGGACTCGCTGCCTCTCCCGTCTCTTCCTCGCCTCTGTCGGCAGCCCCCTTCCCCACTGTCCCTCCAGCAGCCCTGCTATGGCCTGTCTCCTACGGTGTGCCGTGCGTGTTTGTTTTGAAGTTAGATGGGCTGTGTTTACAGCCACCACACAGGAAAACAGCTGCAGACGGAGTGAGCTTTGGGTGGTCTGACTTGCAACATAAAGCAGGCGACATAGGCAACCCTCACTCTTGGGAAATCTGGAGTGTGGGGTGGGAGGGCGCCCCTGCAGGGGCAGGGCCCTGGCTTTGGGGAGCTGCTGGCTTCCAGGGACACTTCGTGCAGATGCTTGGTCGCCCCCACATATGCTTTGTTGCAGGCTTGACCACGTGTGTCACAGGGGCATCGGAGGGACAGCCAGGCTTGTCTCTTCCAGCCCTGGGGAACTCCTGGGGAACAGAATCCCTTCTCTGTCACCTCTGGGAACTCAGTACACTTAAGAAATGAGCATTGTTGGGCCCGGTGCGTAGCCCAGTAGCTAAATCTTAGCCTTGCAAGCACTGGGATCCCAAGAGAGCGCTGGTTCATGTCCTTTCTGCCTCACTTCCCATCCAGCTCCCTATTTGTGGCCTGGGAAAGCAGTTAAGGACAGCAGAAAGCCTTGGGACCCTGCACCCATGTGGGAGACCCAGAAGAGGCTCCTGGATCCTGGCTTCAGATCAGCTCTGGCCGTTGTGGCCACTTGTGGAGTGAACCAGCGGATAGAAAATCTTCCTCTGTATCTCCTTCTCTGTAAATCTGCCTTTCCAATAAAAATAAATAAATCTTTAAAAGGGGGAAAAATAAGCCCTGTGGAGGGCCAGTGTGGTGGCCTGACATGTTAATCCTCTACCTACAACACCAGCATCCCATACAGGCACTGGTTCAAGTCCTGGCTGCTCCAATTCCCTGCTAATGGCTTAGGAAAACAGCAGAGGATGGCTTGAATCTTTGGGCCCCTGCATCCACATGGGTGACATGGAAAAAAGCTCTTGGCTCCTAGCTATGGACTGACCCAACTCCAGCCACCTGCAGTCATTTGGGGAGTAAACCAGTGGTTAGGAGATTCTTTCTCTCTCTCTGTACCTCCAACTTTCAAGTAAAAATAAATATATCTTTCAAAAAACAAAGAAGTTTGGAGGAACCAGCATCTGTCCCTCCCCCCCTGCACCTTAGGAAGACGTCCAGGCCCTGTGAGCTGTTAAGGCACAAATTCACATCTATTGCCAGAAGCCCAGGGCAAACATGTCCAGCTGCAGCGATGTCCCCAGGTACCCCTTACAGGGCTGGGCAGAGCCCCAAAGTTGCTGGATGGTGGCGCAAGCTACCCGGGATCCTCTTGGTGACACTTGAGGACTCAGGGTTGGGCTATCTGTCAACAGATATATGCAAGCGATATACCCTTTGGACAGTGGCTTCCAAATGACAGTGCCCTGGGGTTGGAGGATGGGGTGGCCAATGCCATACCTATAAGCTGATGCTGTCCCAAATAGCCTCCCGGGACCAACAGCCCCAACTTACCCTAGAGGCTCCTCTGCATGGCACCCCACTTAATGCACTGCTCAGATAGCCCTTGGCACAGACGGGCTGGTGTGGAGAAAGGACTGGCAAGGCCCTTAGGGCCTGGGGCAGAGCTGAGATACAAACCCAAGCCTCTTGCCCCAACTCACAGCCACCCACTGCTGTGCCAATGGTGTCTCCCAGTCCAAGCAGCCCTGTGAAGATGGTGGTGATCACCCCAGGGACTCACACATAGCTGTTTGGGGTGGGCTGGGGAGGTCTTCAGGAACAACTTCACTGCCAGTATCACTGTCCTCCGAGTGTCTTTCTCTGCTCTTTGAACCAACCCCCACCCTTCTGGGCAGAGCTTGTCCTGCTGGGATGGTCAGTGACCCCAGCAAGGAGCAGGTGCTGCCAGGAGTGCAGGTTCCAAGTTGGTATGGAAACAGTCTCTGAGGGATGGACTCCCTCCCATTACACCAGACCCTATGGCTCAGCCAGGTTCCTTGCCCTGGGGAGTAACTTCAGAAATAGGAGGATCTTGCCCAGTGGGGTTCCTTTTCAAGGCTAGGAGGCTCTGGCACGGCCTCATGGCCATAGGACAACTCTGGGTGCTCCCCACCCCCTGCCCCTGCAAGGATCCAGATTCACAGGGGAGCGGTAACATGGGGTTCCCTGGAGGATCCAGATGAGAAGGAGGCCCAAGGAGCCTATGCCACAGCCTGGTGGGGAACCCGGACCTCTGCTGTCTATGCTGAGTGGTACCTGCACGCTGTTACTGGCCATCTTGGGGAGGAAGAGGCATGCTTCTGGAAAGGTCCCCAATGGCCATGGGCCTGCACCATGGACCCCACGTCACGGTGGTGCTGAGGGCCACATGCCCGGAACAAGGGGCCAGTAGTGAATCCTAAGAAGCCGAGGCAGCTGTGTCCCACACCAAGCCCCTGGATAAGCCAGGTGAGGGGCTCTGCACATGCCAATTTAGGGCCACAGAGAGTTGGGGCAAGGCTGTCTGGCTCTGTCATGCCCAGCAGTGACTCTGCAGCTGAGCCAAACCTTAGCCAGCCAAGTCCCTCAGTCCACAGGGCCCATAACCAGCTCTCTGGCTTCCTGACACCTGCTGCCCACCTCAGCAGCCCCACTCCCTGCTGGCACCTCTTCCCTTCCTCTCCCAGGGCATGGACACAGTTCCCTTTCATGGTCCCCTTCTTCAGCGACAACGGTCCGGCCAGGGCCGAGGGCGTGGTAACACTGTCTCACTAGAAAGTTCTCAGGCCCTCCCATTTGTGACCGGGGACAGTGTCCTGCCTGAGCCACCCACGGCCACTCTCTCACGCTCTGTCTTCCTGAGGCCTTAGCCCGGCTCGCACTAGGAAAGCTGACGTTTGCAGATGGGTTGCAGCACGCCTGGCCCTCGGCTCAGCCTCCGTGGACCTGACCTCCGAGAGCTGCTTCCACAGCCCCAGCGCCAAGCCTGCTGGTGCTACAGAGACACCGAGGTGCCTGAGACCACACATACCCAGGACACCCCGGCTCCCAGGTAGCAACGCCGGATGGGCCCAGGACTTGCTTGTGGGGTCCCATCCTTGGGGGTCCGAGGAGCTCAGCCCTCCATCTCTGCAGCGTGTTCTGATCCCATGTAGCCCTCTGCACAAGGTTGTTCAGGCCTTGGCCTCTGATTCTTGGGGGTCCCCCAGTTTTTGGGTGCCTCCCCCTGCAGGTGCAGCTGCTGGGCGGCTGAGCATATAAGGGTGGCTCCTGCAGGCTCCCGGGGCCTCAGTCATCCAGTATACACTCTGAGCTGAACAAGGCAGGTGGCCCCAGGGCCCTGTGATGCTGGGGGTTTGGGCATACCCCCTGAATCTTCAGGGCCCCAGGAAGGTAAGGCAGGGAGGAACGCTGTGTGATGCAGCCGCCCCCCCTACCCCAGTAGGCCCATGATCAGCTCGGGAGCCATGGTCTCCTCTGCCTTCCTCAGGGCCAGGCCAGCTCCCCGCCCTGCTCTCCTCTCCTGCTCACACCTCACCTGAGAGTCGGAGATTTCCGAGGGCTTCTCGGTCAGGCTGCTGCTCTCAGCCGGGATGAGGTCATTGTACTTGGTGACGTCTTCATCGGAGTAGTGGAGGCTGCCAGGGCTGGGCCTGGGAGGGGACCTGTGGGCAGTGGAGGAAACAGGTCGAAGCAGGTCAGGGGGCCGGGGTCGGGGGGACCCTGACTGGGGAGGCCACAGCGAGACAGGGAGAAGCACCGCTCACAGCATCTCTCCAGCCTGTCTTCCTCCTCCTTCCTGCTTCTGCTCTGGAAGGCCTGGGCCCTGCACAGAGGGGCTTGGAGGAGGAGGAAGGGGAGCAGAGGCAGGAACAGGGGCTGGAGGGCCACGGAGGGGGCCCTGCGGCAGTGCCTGGGCCCGGGGCTATGGACCCACACGAGAAATTTCTTTTGGCATAGGGTGTTTGCACAATCCACACATAGTTTTCCTCAACATACATTTTCCATGAACTTGTGGAAACCTCCTGGTACATGGGGAGACACACAGGAGCCGTGTGCATATGCGTGTGTGTGTACACGCACGCGCACACAAGCATGTGGAACAGGGTAGGTGAGGTCATACTGCCCTCTTGTTCCATGAGGCATGGGCCCTGGAGCCAGCCTGGCGGGGCTGTTGTGACCATGCTGGGCCCAGCTGGCTCTGCCACTGCTGTCTCAAACGGCTCTTTCTTTCCAGGCTGGATTTGGCGGGGGATGAGAGCAAGCGCCTGCCCCTCACTCCTCACCCCTCCCATGAACACACACGTAGCTTCCTCCCTCCCTGACCAGACAGAGGGCAGCTTTGTGAGTTACCAGCGGAGGCTCTGCTAGCTGGGAATGTTAATCGGGCTCAGGCTGGAGACGGGAGCCCCTCTGGCTGCTGTCCCCCTGGGCCTTTACTTACTTCGGCTGCATCCCACTGCCACCTCTGATCAGCCAGGGCTGGGAGGTCCCGACAACTGCCCCGGGTCCTTGGAGGTGGGCAGCCTAGTGGCCACAGGGAAGGGGCCCTTAGCAGGGGTGGGAAAGTGGGGGCTAGGCTAGGAGAGAAGCCAGGAGCAAACACAGAGGCAAGCACCCACCAGCTCCAGCCTTCCCTGGCAGGCTGCCTTTGAGAATGACCATGGCTGAGCTTGTCCCTGTTGAGTATAAACAAGGACCGCGGTGGCTGGGCACTTCCTGTACACACAGGATGTAGGGAAGACACAGCAGCCACCGGCGAGCACTTGGCCATCTGTCCTTGGTCCTGGACTGCAAAGTAGCCATATTCTGTCCTTGCAGGGACACCCAGGACCCACCTCTCAGTGAATTTCTCCTCATGGTGGTCGGATCTGGCGCGACCCAACCCAAGCAACCCCTGGGCTGTGCCACCTGGCCCTGCCCTGTCTTCTCCAGGACAGCTGAAGGCCAGGTGGCATTGCTAGGAGCACCCCAGGACCCCCCACTTCTGGCCGCCGTGCACAGGGCCCTCTGCTACCTGGTGTACAGGCCGTTCTTCCGGCAGAAGGAGTTCTTGACAGACAGGCGTCGGTTGTTGAGTTCCAGAGCAGGGAAACTGCTTTCATCCAAGCTCATCATCTCCCCATGGCCCAGGGCTCCAGACTTGGCACTGTTCCCTGGCAGCAGGGCGAAGGGAGGACTCAATCATACCTTTAGACCACATGGCCACTCCTGCTGGCCTCCCAATTCCTTCCTTCCTGCCCCCAACCCTGCTGGACTCTCTCCATCTCTCTTATTAGAGTTGAGACCAGGTTAAGAGGTGGAGACTCTGTAGGTCTCCTAGGCCGGCCCACATGCCTGTGTGTAGGTACCCTAGGCCGGCCCACTTGTCAGAACAGGTACATTGCAAGAAACATTCCCTGGCCAGCAGGGAGGCAGGCAGTAGGACTAGGGGCCAGTTCACTCACCTGAGTCCGTCTTCTTGGAGTACTTCTTGCTCTGGCCACGGATGATGAGCACGAAGACGAGAAGCAGGATGAAGATAAGGCCCACGAGGGCGATGACCACCAGGAACCACCACTCCTCGTAGAAGGGGTTAGCTTTCTGGGCTGAGGCACACAGGCAGGTGTCAGAGCCAGGAGCTCAGCCCCTCCCTGCCTCACCCCTAGGTCCCCCTTGCCTAGAGGCATCCTAGGCAGGTGGGGCCAGAATAAAGGTGCTTTTCTGGCCTCCAGTGGCCTGAGAAAGCCTTCTCCCCAGGGTCTGCTTGGATTGAACCTTGGTGATAGGATGCAGGGGCAGCTGGGAGGAAAGCTGTGTCATTAGAAGGCCTCCCCTCTTTCAAGCCCCCCACTGCTGGGCTTTCTACACCCAGCACAGCTAAGCCACATGGTTGGCTCTTCCACATCGGTGCTGTTTGGGCCCATGAATCTGGGCACGGGGTGGGTAGGGGGTAGGGAAGGGACCTGTTCAATGGAGCAGCTGTTTTAGAGTTGCACCTGTGCCTTGGTGGTGGGGTTCCAGCAGGCAGAGTAGTTAGTCATGGGATTTGGGGTCCAGGGGTTAGAGAATTGAAGCCTCTGAGGTATCAGGAGTCCCGGAAGGGATACCCCAAAGATCTGAGGTCCCCAACTGGCTCTGGTCCCAACCTCAACACTCATTGCTTCTGAGCATCGGGAGACACTGCATTGGTGCTCCAATGTCTCAACTGCTCCAGGGCCACTCCTCTACCCCCTCCCCAGAGGCTGGTATACCTGGCACGGACTGGGAGGGGCTGCTGGGGGTGCCAAAGCCGTAGTCGTTGACCGCGATGACCCGGAAGTCGTAGCTCACCCCCGGCTTCAGGATGTCCATGCTGAACGTGTAGGAGCTCACCTCCTTGGGGATGTCTTTGATGAGGATGTCCCACAGGCCTTCATCTGTCAGGTCATAGAAGTGGGGTCTCGAGTCCCACCCCAAGCTTGCAGTTCCCCGAGGGCAGGGCTGCTCAGGTCTGCCCGGCGGGACACCTAAACGCTCACTAAGCCTCAGTTCCAAAGTCAACACCTCTGTATGGTCCACTTGAAGCTTTTTAAAAATGAATACCTGTGTTGTATTTAAAAATATTCACCGTGCAGAAGATGCTATAATCGCCAGCCCAGTCAAGGCTGAGCCTGTCTAGCCTAAACGTCTGAAAGGACCACACTGCCAAACCCATGAAGCCACCAACAGCAAACGCCACGCCGAGAAACCAATTCCTACACTGTGCGAGTAACAGCTGATGACCCAGTGCTGTGTCCCCTCGCCGAGACCTCTCACCACGCCTGCGGACATACTCCACAGTCCCAAAGACTCTGGAATTTCAGTCACTTTTGGACATGTCGGGATGTGTCACCTGTCCACCGCCCAGGGCAGCTGACTCAACGCTTGAGCTAGGCGTGGCCAGCTTGGTGCGTTCCGCTGCCTCCTGGTGTCACTGAGAACGAATGGGAGGCTAAGTGGCTGCCTGAGGTTCTATCACAGGGGCAGGCCCTCTTGTCGCCTCACCCAGGCCTCTGTCTTACTCTTTTTTTGTACTCAAAACATACCGAGCAGTAGCATCAGCTCAAAACAACGGGTCTTCTCCCATCTCTTTTGTAAAGTAAGAATTTCAAATTGGTCAAACTCCCTGGATTTGGTGGGGCCATTGTCAGCTCCTTCCTCTCAGAGGAGTGTGGGGGCCCCTCTTGTGTGTTCTCGCCTTCACCCCCACTTCCCCAGACCCCATCTGTGGAACTCAGAGCTTCCCTTCAGCCCCCTCCCCTCCTTGTCCATCCCTAGATCTCTGGACCTTGTCTGGGGGTGGGGTGTTGCCTGTGCAAGAGAAGATGTAGCATCGTCATCAGGGTACAGTAGTGTTGCCATGGTGACAGGGAGGCTGAGGGACCCTCACCAGGTGCTCCAGGAGGATCCTGAAGAGCCCAGCCCTGGACCCTGAGAGGGGGTGGGACTTTCTGTTGGTGCTCGTGGAGTTTAGGGTCAGCCACCCTGGGCCTGGGTCCAGTGTCTTCTTGATGGGTTCCAGGAGACAGAGTCCCATGGGGACTGCCCCCTCATCACCATGGAGGTCCTTTCCATGGGCTGCTACTACCAGGGAACAGAAAGTCCCTACCACCCTGCAGGATATACCTTCCCACCCCTTCCCCCATACGAGCCCTGGTTTGAGTCCTGGCTGCTCTACTTCCAATCAAGCTCTCTGCTAATAGCCCGAGGAAGCAATGGGGGATAGCCCAAGTGATTGGGCCCCTGCACCCACACAGAAGACCTGGAAGAGCTCCTGGCTTCAGACAGACCCAGCTCTGGCTGTTGCAGTCACTTGGGAAATAAAGCAGTGGATGGAAGACTGCCTGCTCTGTCTGTAACTCTGCCTTTCAAATAAATAAATATCTGTTTTTGTATGTACAATACACCTATTTATTAAATATACAGTGAAAGCAGGTGTTTCAAGTCAAGGATCTTTCCAGAACGAAATGACTCCAGGCCCAAAAAGAAAATCGTTCAGAGGGATGTTTAGCTCCAAAGGGCAGGAACATGAATGGTTTAATAAATATCTTTTAAAATGTATTATACTGACCTTGCAAAAACAGTTGTTTAAGAAAAAAAGGAGGAATTACTGTCCCCTCTTACAGATGAGAAAGCCAAGGTCCTGAGAGCACCTAATGTCTTCCCAGGCTCGCACTGCTCCAAGGGGCAGAGCCGGCGTTTCCAAGTAAGGCTGGCTGGCTCTCTGAACTCTCCCTGAGTGCCTGGTCCAGTGCTGTGTACAACTGGGAGCTGAACTGGAATTTCCCAGATGGGCTCAGCCCATTGAAGACCCTGCTGCTACTTTCCAGAAGCTGGGACTTCCTGCCTGCTGTTTAACAAACACCTCCCTGCTCCCACACACCACCCACACTCATTCCACCCCACACAAAGGGTGAAGCTGGGGCAACAGCAGGGCTAGGCCAGAAGCTGCTGGAATGCCCTGCTGGGGCCCTGGGGTTAGCTGATGTGTGGGACAGTTTTCATGGACCTGCAAATCCCAGGCAGATCCCTGGCTGCGCCCCAGAGGGCATGTTGAGTTTGCTTCACGCAGCACCAAGCACAAACAACGCAGGACACAGAGCTGGACAAGAGCTCCTCACCCAGACATGAGGCTGTGCAGCCATGGGGATGGGAGGGGCACAAAGGAAGCAGTGGGGGCCCAGAGGGGATGGCCCACAGGCCCACCGACCTCTCCTCACTGCCTTCCTTCCCCTGTCCTTGTCGCTAACTCCTGGCCCTTCCTGGCTTGGTCCTTCCTTCTATGCTGTCTTGATCCCGCCTGTGTAGACCAAGCCATGGTTCCCAAGCTTGTTGGCACACACTTGTTGGTCTCACGTGGTGGTGTGGGCAGGGTGGGGGAGAACTGGGAAAAAAAATCAAGAGTGCTATGGTCTGAGGCCAACATTCCACAGCCTGCCACCTGCTCGGCCAGCTCGGAGCACGGGCCTGGCTGGGAGAAGCATACGGTGGTCTCCTGGCCAACTGGGCAGCCGGGCCTGGGAGGCTGGGCAGTGACCATCTGGAGAAGGCGCATGCCAGCCCTGCCCACAAACCTCCGGCCGCAAGGCACTAGGTGGATGAGGGATTTGCAATGGTAGGGGTTAGAGCAAGGTGCCAGCAATGGCCACCAGGAGTGACTACAGCCATGAACTGCCATGGCGACAAGCAGTCCAGCCCCCCCAGAGAATCAAGCTGACACACAAGGGGGGCGTTGGCATTTTCTCCATCAGAACCATGAGCCACTCACTGCTTCCCATTACCATTATGATTTGTTACTGGGATTAGAGACAAAGTCTTCATTTATCCCCCAACTACATCTCAATTGCCTAACCACAGAGCTGTGGAATACACGGACCACGCCTCCAGCTCCTTGCTGGCGGAGTAAGCAGAGCTGGAGAACAGGTGTCAGGAAGATGGGCTGGGGTGTGGGAGCAGGAGTGGAGAGTGGCCTCCGAGTGACTTATCGGTCACCCGACTCCTAATGACCTTGGATCTCTAGTGATTAGATCCCAGCTGTGACAGGGAAGGTGGGTACAGTTATGGGAACTGTGCGGACAGCATGAAGGCAGCTTGAGGCCTAAAGAGGTGGCTGAGAGTGCTGGCTGCTTCGGGCATCTTGAGCTGTGCCCCCACAGCGGATGTGGTGCTCCACTGGAGTGTACCACCCCGGGCATTCCCTCTGGCTTCTGGAGTATCCTCCACTCCAGCTGGCCCTCACCTGGCCCCTCCGGGAGCCTTGTGGGGGTGCCTTGACCCAGACAGCATCCCGGCCCTGTTTCTCACTGCCTACTGGGGCCACCTCCTGTTCCATCTGCAGTGTCACAGGCTTGCTGAGGCACCATGCTCCATCCTTCCCCACTCCCACGTGAGGACTTGGGAAGCAGTGGGGGCTTGGGGTGGGGAGTGACCAGGGGGAGTTGCTGCTTTGCCAGGGTGGGGCACACGCACCTGAGGGCCGGGCCTCTATGACGTAGCGGGTGATGGGCCCCTTGCCGGGGTCTCCGCTGGACCAGTGGATGGCAATGGCAGAGCTGTACCGCACGATGATGGGCACTCCTGGAGGTCCTGGGGCCCCTGCACACATGGGACACGGTGGGCAAGGCATGGGTAGGGATCCAGGAAGTCCATGCCGTCAGTCAGCCTGTTCCTGACACGCCCAGAAGTGAGTCTCAATGGAGTATGCCTGGATCTGGCTGTTGCTTTCTCCGGGTCAATCAACAGTCTCCAAGTCCCAGGGTGATGGCTCCAGGATGAAGTCTGGGTGAGCCAGGGGACCTGGAGCCATTAGACCTGGTGCTCCATGCATGGGGACTTCTAGTACCTCAGTGTCCCCATCTGGGAGGCACACTGGGATGGCAGGGCTTGAAGGATGCACCACAGGGCAGTGAGGTGGCTGTGAGGATAGCAGATGGGCCCACAGATGCGGGACATATTATAGGGGCTTCTGAAGGGTCCCCCCAATCTCTCTCCTGTCTCAACTGCAAAGATGAGAGCAGGGCTCAGGCCCCGAGAGCCTCACGGGAGCACAGGGAGGCAGGACTGGGCTTCGGGCCAGCCAGGTCAGTGGGTATGGAAGCACGGGCAGGTAGTAGCCTGGGCAGCGGGCCAGCAGAGGAGCTGGGCACCACAAGGGGGCAGCAGAGGAAGTAGTGAAGCATTAGCCAGGTTCCAATTTACACAGGGACCTGGTCCCTTCTAGTTTATGGTGGTACCTGGCCAGTGCCAGCCTGGCACTCCCTCCCCCACCCTGGACCCTTGCTGCCCCCAGAGCTGCACCTGCATGCCATCTCCCACTGTTCCTGCTTCCCAGAACACAGCAGACATTCCCACGGCCCAGCACAGCAAGTGCTTCTGGAGCCAGTCGCCAGGGAGCAGGCAGCCAAGGTGCCTTCTGGGAAGACAGCCGGGTCCAGCACCCCCTCTGAAGCCCCTCTGGGCTCATGGCCTTGGGAGGGCCTCAACCTCTTTCCTTTCTTCTCTCAAGAATCCTGCCCACAGGCTTGGGGCAAAGGAGAGGTTGGGTAGACAGGGAAGCCTGGAGGGGGAGGGGAGGCCCATTGTACCCTGGACAAGACTCAGAGCTGGGGGAGGGGGTAGCTGCCATCCCCTCCTGGACCGGAAGCCTCCATGGTGTCCAGCTGCTGTAGACCCCGCCTGGCTACACTTGAATGCCCGCTACTTCCTCTTCCATGCTTCCTGCCCCCCTCTCTCCTTCCTCCCTCATCGCTTCCAGCCCAGCCTGGGGCACTGCCAGTCTGGAGTGAGAACAGCTTGTCCCCTGGCAACCCTCTCCTGTGCCCCTAAGCGCTGCCAAGGGCCAGCCCTCTCTTCCTGCTTTTGTCTCACAGGGAAGTCAGCTCAGGTGAATGGCGCAGGGGCAGGTGCAAGGCAGGCCCAAGGCAAGCTTCCCAGGCATTGTTTCTGTGGCTTCTGTGCCCAACCAGAGGCTGGCAACAGAAAGTGACCAGAAAGGGAAAGTGAGGTGTGGCCAGTCTGGCAGCAGGTGGAGGCAAGGAGAGGCATTTGAACCAGAGCTGAGGGGGCGTGCCCTGAGCCACAGGGAGAACCAGGACTGGGGAGGCAGAGGGAGGGGTGAGCTGGGCACATTCCCACCCACACTGTGCCCTCAGGGTCCACGGCTGCTCTGGATGCCTAGGCCATGCTCCCGACTCACAGCGCCCCCTACCTTCTCCTGGGCCCGTGGTGACGTTGGCCTCGACTTCCGGCCCGTAGGTGAAGGTCTTGGCCCTGATGCGGAACCTGTAGGTCATGCCCTCTGCCAGGTCCTTCACCTTCAGCCACAGAGGGCCGCTTCCCTTCACGTCCACTGTCACGATCTTGCTGACCCCTGGGGCAAACACAGCGAGGGGGTCCGTAAGGGAGGGGTCCTGGGGGAGGGGCCTCCCTGCAGGAGCCCACATAGCTGAGCTGTCCACACCGAGTGCAGAATGGGGTCCCAGAAGCTGTTCGCAGGGACTGCTGGTTATAGGCTAAGATGAGCTGTACCCTGGGCACTGTCTCCCCTCCAGCTGCCCCTTTGCCCTGCATGACCAGGCTTACGCAGGCAAAGTGGGGAGAACCCCAACACCCAGCGAGAGGGGATTACCTGGAGGGCTTCCAGGAGGTGGAGCTTGCACTGCGCCTCAGGATCCCAACCCATCCTACCACAACCTGCCCTGGGACCGGGATTTGAGTCCCCTGTCTGCAGGGTGCACGCGCCACCAGGAGAGGTACAATCAGGCTTTGAGGGTGGGGTCAGGGGTGCCGAGGGTTCTGGATCCCAGGGGGCTTCAAGCACGGCTCTTCCTTCACCTGCTGGCAGGTGGCAGGAGCAAGGGCACGGGTGACAGCTGCTGCAGAGGCAGGGTGCCTGGGCAACAGGGACTCTGGGCACCTGCTCCTTTCTGTCTCGTCTCTCAAGGCAGGGAGGTGTCCAGAACTCTGCCTTGCCCAGTGTCCCTGTGACCTTGGGCCGAGGCCCTGGACCTGTCCGCTCCCTCTCAGCATGGGGAACTGAGGGTCATTGCTTCCTTGGCTGGCCCAGAACGGTGGCCAGGACCACCTCCCTGGGACTCTGCCCCTGCTCTTGGGGGCAGGCTGAGGAGAGGAGGTCCTGTCCCCAAGGTCGGGTCATCTCTTACTCTCAGGGCACCCCTTGGGGACTGGCTGCACCCCAGTGCCTACAGCAGTTCATAACCAGCAGCTATGGCTGGGCAGCCCTTTGGGGTAGAAAGATGGGGAAGGCCTGATGTCCCAGGCTGGGAGCCTGGACGTGGTGATGGCCTGGAGGAAGGGGTGAGGAAGAGGGCTCAAGGAAGGGAAGCCCACTTGCAGAGCATCCTGCTTGAGAGCTTTGTAGCACAGTGAATTATGCCAACTCACCGTCCACGGGGGTGCACGGCTCATATACCAGCCTGTAGCCCTCCAGGATGCCATTGGGGAACTGCGGGGCCTCCCAGGACACGTTCACGGATGTGGTGGTCAGCTCGCTGAACTTGACTGAGCTGGGAGCACTCGGGGCTGCAGAAACAGTGAGGGATTTTTGTTTGTCTCTCAAAGAAAGGCTTGGGTTCTGCTCCAAGGAGCCAGCAGGAGTGTCCGGGCCTAGGCCCAGAATGAACAAGAGAGCAGATTTTCCTACAAGAAGAGGCCAGTGGGAGGGGGTCACTGCAGTCATGGGGGGCCATTCTCCCACTCCCTTGGGGTCAGCACACTCATCATGCCACAGTCTGTAGAGCCAGGAGGCAAGGATGTGGCATTTCTCCATGAGCTGCAGGATTCAGACTTCCTACTGCTCAGTGGCCCTGGCTGGTGGGACAAGCTCTAATACCCCCAGGGTCACAGTAGGTCAAGGCCATTTCCTGGCTACGCTGGAGTCCATCTTTTGGCTCCCCTGTGTGGGCAGGGGGAAGGCAGGAGGTGTCTGGACCGCGGAATGTCAGGTGGGCACACAAGGAGTTGCAGGGAACATGGCCCACATGGGAGCCACAGTCACAGGCAGCCAGAACCTGCTGGATGGTGTGGGGAGAGAGGGCCCTGACACGTGGGACATGGGGCAGCACCCCTCCTAGGGGTCCCACTGAGAGTAAGGGGAGGCAGCGGCCTCTGGCAGAGAGGCTGGCCTATTCCTGCCCAGTTTTGCCTCTTTGCGGGGACAAAGGCGATCTAGACCCGCTTCCGGCTCCAGCCTGGGGGCAGTGTTAGCTGACTTTGAAGGCCCAGGGAAGTGGGGGGCAGGGGGCGGTTTCTAGGGACGTGGGACAGAACACACTGTCCTGTTGCCACAGTGACAGAAACTTTCAGACCCCCAGGGGCTCACGTCCAGGCGCAGACGTTGCTGGAGCGGGCTCCCGCCAGCCCCAGCAGGACCCTGGTGGGTGGGTGGGCTCCCGCCAGCCCCAGCAGGACCCTGGTGGGTGGGTGGGCTCCCGCCAGCCCCAGCAGAACCCTGGTGGGTGGGTGGGTGGGTTCCCGCCAGCCCCAGCAGAACCCTGGTGGGCTCCCGCCAGCCCCAGCAGGACCTGGTGGGTGGGTGGGTGGGTTTCCGTTAGCCCCAGCAGGAGCCTGGTGGGTGTGTGGCCCAGGAAGCAGGGCTTGCTCGGAGCCCCTCCTCTGTCCATCCCTCTCCCCTCCTGCTCCGTCTTCTGCCACCAGATCCTGCTACTCGGTCACTCACATTCCGTTTAACCCCAGGCCCTCGGTGGCCCGATTTCCTGTCCCACTTCCTTGCAAGCCCCCCTGGCCTCAACTGGCCTCTCTAAGCTCCTCTGGCATCCAGGCCTTGGGCACCTCTTGGTCCCGGCTGCCCAGAACACTCCCCTACCTGCATGTCATTTTAGAACTTTCCACAGCCAGCCTCTCCTCCTCACTTAAACCTCAGCTCTGAAATCGTGGTCTTGATGGGGTCTTTGTGGGTAAATCTACCCGGAGCCACCCTCCGCCCCCTCCGCCCCACTCTCTCCCCCTTCTCCGACCGACCCCCACGCCCTCACCGTCTGCACATTCCGTACAGTGGGATGTTCTTCAGTGCTCTGTCCCCAGCGTGAAGCTGGGTGGGCTCTCAGAGGACCCTCAGGAGGGTCCTGAATAGTCAGGGAGGAGAGGTGGGCTGGCGGGCGGGCAGGGGGCTGGTGTGGCTGGCCTGCTTGGGTGCTTTCACGCACTTGGCCGTCCTGCCAGCTGCACTGTCCCTCTCCTGGGGTCTCTGGTGTGTGGAGGGGTGAGGGGACGGGGACCCAGCCCTCTTCAGCACCCCGCCCTCCTCAGCACCCCGCCCTCCTCAGCACCCCTACCGCACCTGCTTGCTGGGTCTGTCCCCGGGCAGGGGCGCTCAGCGGCCCGTCCCCCGCAGCATTGAAGGCTGCCACGCTGACCATGTAGGTTGTGTAGCCGGTCAGATTCTTGAGCTTGATGCTGTTCTCGGCTAGGAAGAGTGTCTTCACCCGCTCTGTGAGGTTCCGCCGCTCGGCCTCCCAGAAGTAAATCTGTGGGGGCAGAGGGCATGGGGGTGAGTGGCAAGGAGACACCCTGTCCATTCCCTCTTCCCTCCTGCCTCTGTGCAGGCTGGGTCTCGGAGTCATCGCTGCTGTGAGGTTTACAAGCCCTTCCAGAAACTTCCTTCCCCCAGCAAAGGCCATGGGGCGATGCCCGTGGGTCAGCACAGTATGGGGGCCATCAGCCCTCACCCCAGAGCTCCTGGGGGAACCCACAGGTCCTGTCCCATTGGGCTCTTAACACAAGAAATGAAACCTGTTGGTCCCAGACCCGGTAGGGGAATGGGAGGTCATTTGGCGCCATCTGCTGGCCGTGGAGGTTTCTGCACATTACTTGCTTTTCAGTTTCTTGGAAGATAACCTGGGTGAGAAGTGATGAAGTGGCCTGGCAGGTGTAATCCACCTTGCTTTCTCTCACTAACCCTGTTAATGACAGACGGCTCCTGTGCGTAGGTGAGAGCTGGGGGTAACTCACTCGTTTCCTCCCTTGGCTTTGGTGCACAGGAGCAAGGTCAAGGCCAACCCAAAATCTGGTGGTTGAGGGTGTGCAGTGGTATCTGGTGAGTGTATTCATTGAAGCTGAAGAGGGTGTCGAGGGTGGAATCCTGGGATCTTCAGCGTGATGGGGTGGAGGGAGGAGGGAGACCCATGTGTCAAACACTGTCTCAGGTCAGCGGGATGGGGCCTGGCACCGGATGGTGGGCAGGCAAAGGGGAACTGATGACCTGGGCAGAGGCGGCTTCTTGGGTCGGGTTTGAGAAGAGGAGGACGGAACTGGAGGTGGTGAGCACAGAGTCTGTTGAGAACCGACCACAGACAAGGGGACAACGCGAGGATGGGTTAAGTGACAAGGCTTCTCTGCTATGCTCATGAGAGGGATCCTCTACCAGGCAGGGGCGTGGTAAGGGCCTGGGACCCAGGCAGAAGGTACATGAGCAAGATGCTGTTAGCAGGTGCATCCTGACTGCCCCGAGTCCAGGAGGCCTTTGTGAGATGGTGATCAACAGTTCGGGGTTCTGTGCCAAGTGTACGGAGGGGCTGAGCCCAGACCCCAAGCTGCCAGGGCCCTGCAGCGTGGACACCCGCCTGGCACACTGTTGGTGCTGAAGAACTGAGCATTTGCTGGGAGAATGGATGTCCTGCATAGCATTACAATCACTACGTGGCATCCACTGCGGTCCACCCGCTGCCCTTCTTCCAGGACTCCCATGCGGGTGCAGGGTCCCAAGCACTTGGGCCACCCCCCACTGCTGTCCCAGGAGCATCAGCAGGGGGCTGCATCATTAGTGGAGTGGCTAGGACTTGAACCTGTGTCCACATGGGTTTCCAGCATCTCATTTGGTGGCTTAACCTGCTGCACCACAGCGCTGGCCCCTATGAGGTTTAACTGACTGATCTTGTCCATTTAAGACACACCCCTTGGTGTTTCTGACATACACGGGCACCACGAAATGACAGCCACCATCAAGGCCCTGGGCACATCTACCCCCTCATTTTGTGGGCGTGTGGGATGAGAACATTCAAGGTCCATTCCCTCCTCAGCAAGAGTCCAGGCACAGCGCCCGCTTGGTCACCACACTGGCCGGCAAGCTTCAGACACGCTTATCTGGTGTGAACAAACCGCAGCCCCCTTTAGTCCCCATCTCCCCCAGCCCCCCAGGCCCCAGCAACCACCCTTTCTGCTCTCTTCGAGTCTCACTAGTTTAGCCTTCATATGTACGTGATGTCATCCCCCAGCTGCCTCTCTGGGTCATGGAGTAGGGGAGGGGCTGGTGGGGGTGCATTGCTCAGACATGGCCAGGTCTCTGTATCCAACAGCCCACCTTGGAGAGGCAGGGGTGAGGAGGGGGGGCAGTGTGGCTACAGGTACAGTCCTTCTGTGCCTTGTGTTCCAGCAGCGAAGCCCGAGTGGCTACCTCTCCCGCCCATCACCCACGGGTTCCACAGCTGCCGAGCGCCCCTACTGAACCCCTCATACCTTATACCCCTGGATGTCTCCATTCTGGTTTTCCAGTGGTGGTGGCTCCCACGTCACATCTAACTGTGTGGCCGTGGCACTGTGGACAGCCACGCTGCGGGGTGCTGCCGTGGGGACTGGAGGGTAGAAGGGTGACAGGTGACTGAGGGACCCAGGAGAGAGGTAGGAGAGGGGGCGGGAGGGTGACCTGAACAAGCCTCTTTCCTGCAGGACTCACCGGCTTCCCCGACAAAGACCTCCTGGGGAGGACTGAGGGGTCCCTCGCCCACCGCGTTGTACACACTCATCCGGATCTCATAGCGCTGGTGTTTGTTCAGGTCTGTGGGTGACAGCGGGCACACACAGGTTACTGTCTCAGCCTGCTCAGGTGTGAGTGACAGTGGGGGGGTACACACACAGATCACTGTCCATGCTGGGCAGAGCCACCTGGGAGGGCAGACGTATTTGCTAAGCTTGGGCACACGCATAAGGACGCTTGGCAAGACGTTGGAGTGGGCAGCTGCATGCCCTGGACGGGAAGGTGGCGAGGTCCCTTCCATCTCTGCTCGCCTCTCTGGGGGCCTCTTCCTGCTGCTTCCCCTGGCAGGAGGGAGCCCCAACTAGGGGGTGGGGAGTCCCACCCCAGCTTATTCAGAAGGCATGTGCAGGAGGCCAAATGAGATCCAGCCAGTACAGCTTCTATCTGCGCACAGGGCCACATCTGGGAGCCAGGAGAGCTATGTCTCATAAGAACTGGCACCAGATGCCCTGGGACAGCCAGGCTGCCAAAATGGGGAGCCAGAGCCGGGCTGTGGCCCGCCCACCTGCCCTGTGGCACCGCCCCTCTGCTGTCACCATCCCCAGTGACCGACCCTAGCACAAGGCTGCACTCCCACACTCAGGACGCTGGTCACCACCTGCTTCTTCATGCCACTGGGCAAAGTCCCATGGGTTAAGGGTGGCTGCGTTCTCTGGGCACCCTGGGGTGAGGACAGCAGGGCAAGAGGGGCGGGGCTTAGGTGTCCCGGTGCCCTCTCTCCATCCCTACAGTGGCGGGGACCTGGGCCGCCATGCAAGGAGACTTACTGTCCAACTCGTACTGGGTGAGGCCAGGTCGGCTCAGGTTCCGCGTGGAGTACAGGGCTAAGGGGGCAGGGAGGCGGAGGGGCCGGGAGACAGCAGACAGAGGAGGTTAGTGTGACACCCTCCCTGGCCCCCCAACAAAGACCCCCCAAGCAAGGGGGAGGGGCAGGCAGAGGGAGGCCTGGGCAGGAGCAGAGAAGGGCAGGTTATGGGTGTCTGGAGGCCCTGGGGAGCCTGGCATCATTGGGGCCAGCTCTGGAGGCCACTTGTTTTGAGTGGCACTCCTGGAAAAAGCCACCATGAAACACCAGGGTCGTGAACATCCTCCAAGAAGTTAGAAACCACAAGGAGATAGTACAGCTGGCTGCACGACTCACAGGCGGCAGGAAGCCACCAGCATGAGCAGGTGTTGTAACGACGCGGCCTGTGGACCACTCCCACAGCTGGTCCTACAAGCCCATTTCGCATCCCTGCTCTCCTGGCTGCCTGCCGGGAAACCAGGCCCAGGAGGCCAGGGGTGGCCAGGGAGGAGGCGTCAAGGGTACAGGAACGACTGACTCCCTCTCGTCCCTGGGCACCCAACCTTCCGGACCCTCCCTCCATCCTGCCTGCTACCCTCTCTCCTCCACAAACCAGGACTATGCCCCCTCCTCTCATTCCCCCTGACTGCCCTGCAGCCATGTCACCTGTCACCCTTGCCCAAGTGGCCCTCCTGACCCTGAGTCACTGACTCCGCTGTGCAGCCTAACCCCAGGGCCTCCTCACCCTTAGCCTTGGTAGCACTGAGGCCAATGCCAAGGCCACAGAGGCCTGTCTTGACTCTGGTCTAGACTGCACTACATCTCCTTTCTCTCCCGCTGCCTAATGCCATGGGGGTCTGTCCATATATTTCAGGGTCCAAGAGGGCAGGCAGGGGTCCTTGGGTCCCTCAGTGACTTGGGGAACAAGGGCGGCGCTCTGGCAGCAGCACCCAATGGAGAGAGGTACATACAGGAGCAGGGGTTCAGGTTAGAGGATTCCAGCAAGCCGGCAGGAGGGGGGGCAAGAGATTTCAGAGTAGGGAGGGGAGAGTGTCTGTCCCCGCCCTAAGCCCATCCTCTCCCCCAGATGTCACTCACAGGTGAGCTCCGCCCACTTGGCTGCCGGGTTGTTGATGCCTCGAAGTGTGAAGCCCCTGAGACCTTCGTAGAGCAGCTCCCTATACCGGATCCGGAAGCCCAGGAGGATGCCGTTGATCTTGTCCTCAGCTGGTGGCTGTGGGAGAAGCGGCAGGGACTGGCGAGGGGTCCTGGCCTCAGCCCCTCTCCATCCCTGCATGCCTCCAGCACAGAGCTGTGTTTCACGGCAAGAACAGGAACCACCATAACGGAGGCATTTGCAAAGTACGTGCAGCGAGTGTTTCATCCGTGCAGTGGGCGTGAGGCCGGGAAGGGCAGAAGCCCCCAAGGCCATCGCCCTGTACCGGGGGCTCAGAGAGGTTAAGGACCCTGTGCGAGGTCACAGAGCCCTGTGGAGGCCTGAAGCCCCATCAGGACGCTCAGTAGTCCCAGGAGGTGTCCTCCCCACACCTGCCTCCTTGCCCGGGATCTCTCCACAGGCCCTACAATGGCAAGTGCATCTGTTGGGGGGGCTGCTGTTCCCAGCGCCCTCATCACTTTGCCCTTGGCTTCTGCTCACATCCCCGGCTGAGCGGGAGAGCTGACTGGCTCTTTTACAGCTCTGCAGGACCAGCGTAGCCCTGGATGAGCTCTGACCGCTGCCAGTGGCACCTCCTTGCCAGCCTGGCCCTGATCTGCCCACAGCGCCTGGGGCATTTTCATAGCCTGGGGGGGAGGGCGGGAAACTAAGTGACTAAAGGCACGTGCTTACCCCTGGACCCCCAAAAATTCAGACATGGATAGGGTGGCCTGCTGAAGCCCAGGCTAGACTTTGGTGAGCACAGAAGGGTGTTGAAAGTCAAGACAAGGGACAGCCTGGCCTCTGAGGGTCCCCTGTGAGGGTCCCAGGGCCACAGCAGAACAGCTGGAGGTGCAGTGGCGAGCGGCTGTTTTCTCTGTGCCAGGAAGTGGTATGGCTCCTGGTGAAGAGTACACTGACTTTATGGGAGTCCCAAAAACCCTGGAGGCCCCACACAGCAGATCAGAAGTTAATAAACTCGCCCTGCGGCCGGTGCTGTGGCTCAACATTCTAATTCTCCACCATCAATATCAGCATCCCACGTGGGTGCCAGTTCACATCCTGGCTGTTCCAGCTCCCTGCCTGTGGCCTGGAAAAGCAGTAGAGGACGGCCCAGAGTATTGGGACCCTGTCTCCTTGTGGGAGACCCGAAAGAGGCTCCTGGCTCCTGGCTTTGGATCTGCTCAGCTCCGGCTGTTGTGGCTACTTGGGGAGTAAACCAGCACATGGAAGACCTTTCTCTGTCTCTCCTTCTCTCTGCAAATCTGCCTTTCCAATAATAAGTAGGTCTTAAAAAAACAAAAGATAAACTAGACCGTGGCGCTCACAAGCTGTGTGGCCACTCCTGGGGCTCGGGCCTCCTCTGCAGCAAGTGGCCCCTGGTCAGTGGGATGAGGGGTGAGCATGTGTGTGCCTAGAATGTTCTGTGACAAGCACATGCCTGGAGCCCCTGCTCTGTCCCAGGTGCTTCTGGGGGCAGAGGCAGACCTGGGGGAGGCAGGCGGCCTTGCCCCCAGCGTGAAGCTTATTGGGGGGCCTGTGGGAGTCGGATCATACCTGCCAGCGGATTAGCACAGAGGTGGTGGTGTGCGGCATCACCGAGAGGATGGTGGGGGCTTCGTCGGGAGCTGCGGAGAGAGGCAGGCAGGTGGGCTCCAGGATGCCGGGGAGCCCACGGGCACGGAGCCTGCAGACTCTGGAAGGCAGGGCAGGTGCCGCCTAAGCCCCCCTCCACACAGACTGTCCCCCTTCTGCAGGCCCCAGGGCTCCGACCTGACCCAAGCCAAACCCAAGGACTAGAGTCCCCACAGCTGTCCCCAGAGCTGCAGGCCTGCTCAACTGCCGTGGCCCCGCCACAGCCCCGTTCACTTGTGTGGTCTCAGCATGGAGGGGACTCTGGTGCCTGGGCCCTGTGCTAGATCCTTCTTCTGACCCAGCCTCCCCTCCCTACTCCCAGGATGCTGCCCGGGGAGCCAGAGGTGCCTGCAGGCTGGGTGCTCCCTCTGAAGAGAACGCCCAGGGGCCCAGGAAAGAGCTCCAGGGTGTGAGGGACTGACCGGCCTGCAGGGTGGTCAGAGACTCAGACTCCTCGCTGAACTCGCTGTCCCCAATGTCGTTGGTGGCCTTCACTCGGAACTTGTAGGAAGTGAAGGGCTTGAGCCTGGGTGTGGAGAGGACGGCAGTGGGAGGAGGGTTAAGAACCGAGTGTCCCCCGAGGACCTCTCCCCGTGCCTCCACCACAGGGCCTCACAGTCCAGGTCCCTCCTTGTGTCGGGAGAGAGACAAGGTGCCAACCCAACACACAGACAGGAAGATGGAGGCTCAGACAGAAACTCTGCAATGAAGGGGGCCATCTGGGACTCTATCCCCGGGAGGTGCTTACAGATGGTCCATCTCAGAGGGCCGAGCAGGCATTCAAAGCTCCAGCCTGCCCCTCTCCCAGCACGCCCCTAGCTGCTGGTCCTTGCCATCCCTGCCTCCTCCTTTTTGATTTGCTGGAGGCAGGGGTGGGGACAGAGAACAAGGTCACAACCACAATGGACAGGGCCACAAGATTCTTAGCCAGCCCCGCTGTCCTGTACAAGACGGCAAGGACGGTGCCACCTGCTGGCTGGACTCTTGAGGGACAGCAGAACGCGTGCTGCTCTCAGGGGGCCGTCGGGGTCCCAGAAACAGGTAAACAGAGGCGGCCCTGACAGAGTTCCAGAGGGAGAGAAGGTAGGAGTGACAGAGCTGGAAGGGACCAGTGAACAGGCGCCTCTTGCGCAGCGCCAGCTCTGGAAGACCGCTCTGGGGTGGGCTGTTCTCTGTCCCCCTCCCCCGGCACCCACCTGGGACCCCTCGATGGAGCTGCCCAAGCTGCGAGGGGCCGGGTGAGGGGCTGGTGCAGACCTGCCTCACCTGTCCACGAGGAAGGTGGAGGCGTTGTGGCTCACGGAGGCCGAGTGCAGTGCCCACGGGCCGCTGGGCAGCTCCCGCGTCTGGACGGTGTAGTAGCGCACAGGAGACAGCCCGTCGCTGCCCGGCTCCCATGACAGCAGCACGCTGCGCGCCCGGACGTCCTCCTGCTGCACCACGGGCTTGCTAGGAGGTTGCGGCCGGTCTAGAGGGGTGGCGGCAGGAGAAGGGGAGTCAGGCCCCTCCCTTCCAGGGCGAGGAAGGATTTGGGGAGCGGTGCTGGGGGGCGGGGCGGGGCTGGGCTGGGCTGGGCGCTGCACTTGCTCAAGAAGCAAGACGTGCTGTGGGCCCAGGCCTGGTGCCTCCTGTCTGCCCTGATCCCATGCTGCTTGGAGGCTCAACCTGGCACTTCACCGAGGGGTGCAGACACCAGGGCGCCAGTGCTGCTGCACAGGTGTGGCCCAGCCTTGATGGAGTGGCTGGCACCTCTGCTTTCCTCTGTGGGCAGTCTCTACTTCACCCAACTCCACCCCCGCGTTTTGTCTCTCATCATTTTCCATCTGCTCTCCTGCAGGTTTCCCAAACTCAGCCACTCTGGGCCTGTTGGGGTGAAGTCCCCGTTATGGCCTTGACCTCTGGTGTCAGCGGCACCACCCCGTCTCCCTGCTGGTCGCTCTGTGCTGGGTGCAGGTTCTCAGAAATCACTTGCACACCTGTCTGTTGGATAGAGTCAGACAGCGGGTTGCTCTGGGGCCAGAGGATTGGTCAAGGGCTGGTGGGGTGGGGAAAACCAGAGTGGATGAGGGTCCTTAGGAGGGTCAGCTCGGCTCTGCCGGTCCACTTGACCCCTTGCTGCTGTGACTTCAAGAGTGGATGCCACCCAGGCAATGTGCCTTGTGGCTACTGTTCTCCCACACCTGTCATGCCTGGTTGCCTTGGGGTGCCCCTGCCCTGCCCCTCGCCCCCTCCCTGTGGCAGGCAGTCACCTCTCTTTTCCGTGGTCACCACCAGAGCCTCGGCGGCTTCCCCCCAGCCCTTGCGGGTCTGGGCCGTGATGCGGAACAGGTACACAGACTCAGGCTTGAGGCCGGTGGCTGTGTACTGGCGGGCACTGGGTGCTAGCACTTCCACCGTGGCAGTGTTGGCCGTGGTGGTGTTGAGCCGGTGTGTGATTTGGTAAGCTGTGGGGAGGGGAAGCAGACAGGTGTGCTGGAGGGCAGGGCAGGTTGCCCCCAGCATTCCGAGAGGGGGTCACTCATCCCTCGGCCCACATGGTACCTGGGCCATCTTAGCTGCTCCAACCCTCTTGGTCACTCCCCAGACCTCAGCTGCCATAAGGCACTGAGGCCCAAGGGATCCCACTACTAGCCCCATGTGGGGAAACTGAGGCAGGGAGAGGTCCAGGTTTCCCTGGTCGTAAGGTCTTGTCCTTCCCAGCTTCGCTGTGTCTTGGGCTGCATGGTTGTTTGGGGTAGGTGGTGGATGCAGGCACATGGGTGGCCTGGAACTAGCAAATTGTCCAAGCCCCCATTTTCAAGGTCAGGGGGCTGAGGCCATGCGGGACACAGACTTGCTCAAGTTCATGCAGCTGCTGTGGACCCTGGATGTGACAGGCAGCTTCCCTGTTCTGATGTCCAGCAGTGAGCACAGCTGTGCTGAGCCGGCTCATGCGCCCTCACTTGGCCACACTGAGAACAGCAGCGGACAGCTACCACGTGGCTGTTTGGTAAGTACAAAGCCAATCATGGGTCCTTGGGGGACCCAAACCCTCCCTGGGCCTACTGTGCCTCTTGCTGACACTGCATTTGCCTCGTTCACACCCTCCTGCAGCCAGGCCACGGGAGCAGGTGCAGGCTTACCAAGAATGATGCCGTTGGGCGCTGCTGGGGGCTGCCAGATCAACCTCACCGATGTGGTCCTCACCTCGGGGAACAGGATGCCCATGGGGGGTCCTGGGACTGGAGGGGGACAGAGGAGAAGGAGCCGGTGGTGAGGTTGCCACGTGGCCATGAGCCAGGGCAGCCCAGTGGGTGAGGAGGAGGATGGAGCCAGGCAGCTCAGGGAGTGAGCGTGCAGGACCCAGCACCAGGCTGGGTACCAGGGATGAGAAAATGCGATCCATGAGGTTCCTATTTTCAAACGGTGTCTTCTGGCATTAACAGAAAGCGGAATGAGTTGTCAACCTCAAAGCAAGTGTCACTAGCAGAGCTCTCCTTGGTGCGGTGTCTGTGGGCTCTGGGTCTGTTCTGGGGAAGCTCCCGGCTTCCTCTGCCTAGGGGATGAGGAGCTGCCAGGCAACAGAAAGGACACCCGGAGGAGTTCCCCTGACATCCTGGAGGCTCCTTTCTGGAGCCACCTTTCCAAGGACAGGATAGGCCAAGGGATAGCTGTTGTGCAGGTGTGGGGCAGAGGATGGGACGGGGTGGGGATGACTCTGTGTGTGTGTGTGTGTGTGTGTGTGTGTGTAGGGCGAATGCTGGGACCAAATGCTTAGAAACCTTGAGATTTCTGAACTTGAACTCGGTCTTACAGGCCATGGTGGGGGCTACTTGTCCAAGCAGGAGGAAGGAATGTATTTAGCTCCATTAGATCGGTTTCTAACTGGAGGAGGTACAGAACATGGTATGTGGTGGGCAGAGGATGGATTGGGTAGCTCTGGGTAGGGAGCTTCACAGCAGGGGTGGGGGCTGGGCCTGGATGGTGTCTCTGGCGCCTGCAATCAGGGCCAGGAGGCTCTGGGGAACAGCAAGACCTCTTTCTAGAAGTTTGCTCAGAACACCCTGGGCCAAATGGGAACCAGAGTCCCACTCACTCGGACTAAGAGCAGGATAACAGATTGGAATCCTGTGGCCCTCAAGAGTCACTTCCCCCTCGGGGATACCCGGGCGTGACTAGCATCCTGGGCAGAGGGGTCTAGAGTGCCCCCCACCTCAGGGCCAGCTGAGGCCATGGCTGGCCTTGCAGCGAGTGCACCCCGGGGAGAGTGAGGCTGGGTGGGCGGGAGCAGGGAGCACCCCCAGAGGTGCGGACTCACCGTCATCCAGTGTGCGCTCCAGGATCGGGGGGTGGCTGGGGCTGCCGTCGCCGATGCGCGTGAAGGCCAGCACCTGCACCTGGTACAGCACGTACTTGCCCAGGCCTGTGAGCTGTGCGCTGCGTGACGAATTGCCTTCCACCAGCCAGAACCGGGGCTGTGAGTCCGAGTCCTTCTCCTTATACATCACCTGCCGGCACAGGTGAGGGCTGTGGGCAGGATTGGGTCTCTGGGGGCCAGCACAGGTGAGGGCTGTGGGCAGGATTGGGTCTCTGGGGGCCAGCACAGGTGAGGGCTGTGGGCAGGATTGGGTCTCTGGGGGCCAGCACAGGTGAGGGCTGTGGGCAGGATTGGGTCTCTGGGGGTCAATGCAGGTGAAGGCTGTGGCCCTGGGCCTCTTCGTCCCCAAGGGCAGGCAGGCAGGAATGGGATGGGTGGACCTGGGCTCCTGGGAGTGGCTTGGCCCCCAACGGGACACAGGGCAATGAACACAGCTCATGTTCCCCAGGACTGGGCACCATAAAGATGGACTTGATCTCAGAACAGGAAGGGTCCTTAGAGAGGACAGGCCAAGTGAGGGACTGTGGCTTGCTCTGGGCCACACAGCTAGGAATGACAGAGATCAACCTAATTCCTGGCAGTGAGGCAATGTTTAAAAGAAAAATTCTTTGGGCCAGCATATTGGCTCAACTGGCTAATCCTCCACCTCCAAGTATCAGTATCCCATCCAGCTCCCTGCTTGTGGCCTGGGAAAGCAGTCGAGGACGGCCCAAAGCCTTGGGACCCTGCACCCGCATGGGAGACCTGGGTGAAACCCTTGACTCCTGGCTTTGGATTGATTCATCTCCGGTCATTGTGGCCATTTGGGGAGTGAACCAGCAGATGGAAGATCTTTTTCTCTATCTCCTCTCTGTAAGTCTGCCTTTCTAATAAAAATAAATAAATAAAGTATATATTAAAAAAAAAAAGAAAAAAGAGAGAGGGCCCGGCATAGTAGCTTAGCAGCTGAAGTCCTCGCTTTGCAAGCGCTGGGATCCCATGTGGATGCTGGTTCTAATTTCAGCAGCCCCACTTCCCATCCAGTGTGGGGAGCGCAGTGCCGAAGCAGCTCCAAGGAACAGCAAAGGCTGTTGCAGCATGGCGGCTGGCCCAGGGCCAGGAGGCGGGGTTGGTCTCGCCAGCAGGTAAACAGGAAGTCACAGGGATAGGCTAATGCCCTCGCTGCGATTATGTCATTGCTAGTGGCCTATCAGGTGGCGCCAAGTGGACCCACGGGGAGAAGTGATTGGTGGAGAGCGGTATAAAAGCGGCCGGTAAAAGCAATAAGAGGGAGAGGAGGAGAAAGATGGGGAGAAGAATGACGGACGAACGAGAAGACCGGGGCAGCAGAGAGGGGTAGAAAAGCTAAGGCGTATGGGGAGAAAAAGCGGAGAGGGGTACAAAAGCAATAATACCTACGGGGACAAGGATGGGGAGAAAAGCAGCGGAGAGAGGGGATATAAGGCAAACAGGGAGAAGAACGGGGAAAAGCGGCAGAGAGGGGTACAAAAGCAATAAGGCCTACGGGGAGAAGGATGGGGAGAAAAGTAGCGGAGAGAGGGCTAGAGAAGCAGGGAGAAAAACTAAGACCAACGGGGGAAAAGGCAGCGGAGAGAAGGGTATAAGCGCAGCAGCTTTTGGCAATAAGGGGTCCAGTTGTGGTTCCAGCTTTTCCCAGACCCTTAAGAGTGTGCCTTGTAGGTAGTATCGCTGCGGGTCGGTGACAATCCAGCTCCCTGCCTGTGGCCTGGGAAAACAGTCGAGGATGACCCAAAGCCTTGGGACCCTACGCCTGTGTGGGAGACCTGGAAGGCGCTCTGGGCTCCTGGCTTCGGATTGGTGCAGCTCCGGCCGTTGTGGCCACTTAGGGAGTGAATCATCTGATGGAAGATATTCCTGTCTCTCTTCCTGTCTGTATATCTGACTTTCCAACAAAAGTAAGTCTTAGGGAGGGAGACAGAAATTCCAGGAGCTAATGGAAACCCCAACTGTGAGTTTGGGGTCACCTAGGTGGTCTCCTGGGAGAGGACCCTGGGACTGCCGGACACCTCTCCACTGGAGGAAGAGGAGGCTCCCTGGTTGCCAAGGTGACTGATAGGAAGTGAGGGAGACACTGAGGGGGTGACAAAAACAGGGTGCCAGGGGTGGACAAGGCAGTAGTCTTACCTTGTAGCCCAACACCAGCCCATTGCGGTCAGCCTCTGGGACTTGGTTCCAGCGCACCAGCATGCTGCTGGACGTGGTGGCCAGCGCAGACACATTGGTGGGGCCAGACGATGGGACTGGGGTGGAGGAGGGGAGAGAAGGCACTCGGGATCTGATGTCAACCCCGCGGGGAAAACACATGGCAAGTTATCCTGCATGGTACCCCTGATTTTGGAAGTTGGTACATATGCTGTTTCTGGCGTCAGGGTTGTTAGCATGGCAAAGGGAGTGGGATGAGAAGGGGGCCCCAGGGAGGTCTCAGAAGGCTGGCTATCCTTTAAAAGGTAGCGGATCACGTGTGAATGACAAGGGTTTCCTACCAGCCAGGGTTCCTGTTCTGTGTGCAACCCTCTTTGCCAAGCCCTGGGAAGCTTGTTGACTGTGTGTCTAGAATGTTCCTAAAGCTAACTCCTTCCCTGAGCCCCCACTGCAGGCGCTCTCAGGGTTCCAGCATCAAAGCTGAGGGCAGGGGCCTGGCCATTCGGGACAGCTGAGCCTGCTTAGCCCTCCCACCGTGACGGGATCCCGGGGTCACCCACTGCCCCAGTCACAGGGTAGGGCAGGTGCTGGGAGAGGGATGAGGTAATGTGGCAGGTGCACTGTGATGAGGCTGAGCGCAGATAGGACGGTGGCCCCAGCCTGCTGCGGGCAGGGTACCTGACTCCCGGGTCCGGCCCAGCACCGGCTGGCTCCAGGGCCCGCTCCCGATGGCGTTGAAGGCCTGCACCTGCACGCGGTACTCGGTCCACTCCTCTAGGCCCTCGATGGTGTACTCCCGCTCCACGCGGTCCTGCACCATGTGGCTCAGTGTCTTGCCATGGCCATCCGACCTGCTGTACTTGATCTTGTAGCCCACGGAATCGGCGTTCCCATTGTATTCCATCTCTGGGAGGGGCTGTGGCAAGGCAGGGGCAGGCCAGGCTGCTGTGAGGCAGAAGAACCACGTCCTCTTCCAGAGAGCCCACCATCCAAGCTCTGGGTGCCCACCCCTGGTTGTGGCCTTGCCTGTCTCTACGTCTGAGGGTCCCCATGCCCCTGTGCATTCATTCCAGGCCCTGAGGAGGAGCAGTGGCCATTCTTGTTGGCGTACCTGCTCTGCTGGGGACCCGCCAAGACTCTATGGCCAATCCGCCCATGCACGTGGCCATCGCTGGCTCTGATTATATGTCTTGCTCAGTGACATCCCACGCTCCATTTAACTGCCACTCCTGATCTTGGCTCATGCCTGCCCTTGGGGAAGCGAGCAGGAGGACGGATGGGGCCGCGTCTCCTGTCTGCAGACCTCGGTCTCTCCTGCTGCAGTCCCCAGACTCCCACTTCCTCTCTGGTCTTCGCTGAAAAGACAGATTTCTTTCCTGCGCCTTAGGACTAGGCTGGTGGGGCTGTGTGTGCTGGTTCAAGGTTGTTCGGATGAACTTAACTGGCAAGGAAAGTGGGGGCAGCTGGTGTTGGAAGCAGCTGTGAGCAGGGCCCTTTTGATTCCTTTCGTGAGGGGGGCGGCGCAGCTATGGCCCCCACCTCCCTGAGTCTGCCTCTCACGTGCGGCCCACAGTCCACAGCTGACCACAAGTGATCCACTGCCGTCGGCTTCTCTTGAGCTCAGTGCATGCCCCCACCTTCCGCGGGCATGCAGCAAAAAAGCAGGCCAGAAGCTATTACGGGATCTGACACAGGTCCCTCGCCTGCTAAGCGAGGTAGCCGGCTATGCACCATGAAGCAGGTCAGAGAGAGGCGTTGGGGCCCCTCCTGGCCTGGTCACTGCCTTCCCATGTCCTTCTGCAGTCCCACTGGACACTGCGTGTGGCCCTGCCTGGCCTGGCCACTTCCTTCCCCCTTCACTCTGTAGTCCCTCTGGACACGGTCCTCTAACCTTTCTGGTTTGGAACCTTAAGATGTGATGTGCGAGGGAGGAGGCAACACAGGGACTGAAGGTTACTGGCCATGGGGCCCTGGGCTGGAGAAGGCTGCAGGGAAGACAGCTCTGTGTTGGTCCCGGCCTCTCTGGGAGGGGAGTCATAAATAGCCACCAAAGTATACACAGGGCTGACAGTGTCATATGTTTTTAAGGCAGGAAGGGACTTGCTTGTGGGGGACAGTTTGCAAGGTGCATTTGGCGCTAAGTTTCTGCCAGGCAAAGGAAGGAGGTGAAAGGGTGAGCAGGCCTAGGGAAGTGTTGGAGCTAGCGTTTTCTGCCACCCATGAGGTGTGCAGGGCTGCTTCCCAGAAGGTGCTTGGGTAAGAATTCAAGCTTGCTCCATGCTTTCCTCAGTTTGCTACCTGTGGCACCTGCACTGGGAAATAGCACCCGGGGAGGGTGGGCTTCTCAACTCCCCAGAGGGGCCAGTGTGCTCAGCGGTAAGGGTGGATTTGAGGGTAGGTGGGAGCGGAAGATTTGGGGAGTCCTGGGCACACTACCTGAGCTCTCTGTGCACTCTCTTATTGGGCAAACAGGGAGCAGGGGGGTTCCAGACCATGGCTTTGAGAGCGTGCAGGTTTGATGCATGCAGGAAAACCTCAGACGCGAGCCAGGTGGGACACTCAACCAATCATGGCTGGAAAGTTTTCGGTGGGAAAAACTGTGTGCTAAGCAGGGCTGGGCCTCTTACAGGTCCCTATTCATCAAGCACTACAATACTGCAGCTGTGTACACAGCACTTTGATGGGATTAGGTCTTGCAAAGCACTTGTGTCCAGGAGAGCGTACAGACATTATGTGCAACACCATGGTGTCTCATAAAAGGGACGGGAGCATCCGGGGATTTGGGTTTCAGCGGGTGGGGGGGGCGCGTAGGATGTCTGGAGGGAGGATGGCTTACAACCCTGACCTGTGGGGCAGGACCTGGAGGCCAACAGACCCCTCCCTTGCCTCCTAGCTGGTCCCTGAATCCTGCCAGTGAGCCACGGGGCCAGGGGCAAGCTCCTAAGCTGTGAATTGGCACGAAGATGAGTCCTCTGAGGTTACCCAGAGGATGAAACGGGATATGAGAGTCAAATGCCTGCTGCTGCCGCCTCCCTGGCTGCTCCCTAGCCCCCTCAGCAGCTCAGCACAGAGCAGGACTTCAAGAGGGATGTGCCGTCATACTCTAAGATGAGCCCTGGGGAGGCTTACCATCCAGCGGAGCCATAAGCTGGTCTCACTGGCTGTGCGCAGCGTCACGTTGGCCGGGGCCATGTCGGGGGGCGCCTGCAGAGTCTGGATCTTTCTAGAAGGCTGGCTGGGCGGGCTGGTGCCAACAATGTTGACCTGGCGCATGCGGAAGCTGGGGGTGGGGAAGAAGAGCATGAGTGAGACGGTGAGGGGCTGCGCCCCTCCCCCGAGCTCAAGCGGCATCGCCCACCCCGAGCCCGTCTGGTTACCTGTAATAGGTGAAGGGGTTCAGGTCGGGCACCTCCATGGAACGGGCATCAGGCTCGTTGGCGAGCTGGTGGATCAGGAGCCACTCCTCTCCCTCCCCAATCACGCCCACCTGGGAAAGGGAGGCACCCTTGGGCTCAAGCCCTTGCACAACTCCCACGGCTCCTGCAAGGCGCCCAAGGGGGCCACCATCCATCCTGGCTCTTGACCTTGGCTCCAGGGAAGATTTGCAGACGGCTTGTGTTAGAATGCCACCTGAAGCCCCTGGCCCTACCCTAGACCCCAATGAGCTGAATAGTGGGGGTGGTGCCGAGCAGTGGGGTTCTTCCAGTGAGGCTCATGAACACCCCGGGGTGTGGCTAACGCCCCCTGCTGGCACCCAAATCAGCAAAGCACCAATAGGCACTGTGGGTGGCTAGGCTGCCCTCAGCATCCAGGGTGCAGGCACAGCTTAGAACCAGGGCTTGCAAAGGGCTGTAGGCAGGCCCGGTTCTGGGGCAGCCACTCTCCCCCCAGGCTCAGGAAGGCACGAGTGAGGGGTGGGACCCCCACGCACAGGAGAAGTGTAGGGGAGCGGGCATTGCAGACACAGCTGGTCCCCAGCTTCCAGTGTGTCTAATCAAAGGACTTCTCAGAGACTGCGAAAGTGATATGCACTTGGATTTGATGCCTTTTTAATATTGACACTCCCCACTCCCCAGCAATGCTATCTTGAGATGTTCAGTGTAGGCCAGTGTGCATATTCTGAGCACAGCTAAGGCAGGTGAGGCTGGGCTAGCTTGCTTGACAGGTTGGGTGTCCTAACGTGTTTTAGGTTTATGATATTTTCGACTTATACGAGTCGTTTTTTTAACCAAGTGGCCTGCATGTACTCGGCTCACCTGCACTCGGCCATCGATAGTTGTGTGTGGAAATGCAAACTTCAACATGCATGGGGCTCTGCCTTGGAGAATTTGGGGCTGTCCAAGGCCAGGCTAGCGGGCATGTGAGTCATAGGGCACCTGCCGGCCCCCTCGCTGCCCTCCAGCGGGGTCTTACCTGGGCTTCCACCAGCCAGCGGGAGATGGAGGTTTTCCCATCGTAGCCGGGCCTGAACTGCAAGGTCACAGAACGAGGACCGATGTTGGAAATGCCCAGGTTGGTGGGGGCTCCTGGGAGTTCTGGAAGAGGAGAGGGTGGAATAAGAGGTCGGGGGGGAGTTCAGGTGAGAGCAGGGGTTGGTGAGAATGTCTTCCCCTACTATCAGTTGCAAAAGAATGCCTATAAACAATAGAGGCCCGAGGGACGTGGAGCTAGAGAGGACCTCAAGGGCCAAGTAATGGGCCCTGATTTCCTTGGGACAGGTGGGGACCTGTGTAGGTCTCTCCTGACAGAGCAGGCTGCTCCAAACCAAGTAGGGCTCAGTGACCTGGGTGGGATTCAATCCCCCCTTCCCTCAGCACAGCCCCCCATGCTGCTCCCCTGCCCACCAGAATTCAATACCCCCTTCCCTGAGCACAGCCCCCCACGCTGTTCCTCTGCCCACCAAGGCTGAGGGAGGCCATGGTGGGCAGCGACAGGGAACAGTTCTTGCTTGCCAACCAGCAACTTGGGGCTCCTGAAGGCAAGGCGAGCAGAAAGAGCCGAGATTCTGGGCTCAGTCAGGCCCTGTCCTGCCTTTCTCTGTAGCTCCAAACTTCTGAACTTCCACACCACAGTGTCCTCCTTGGAGATGGACATGGCAGTGACCACACCTGCCTCGGGCTGGTAGTGAGGCCTCATGAGTCCCTGTGCGCGAGGCACTCAGCTCCAGGCCTGGTGGGCACGACAGCAACTTGAGAAGTTTCTAGAAAGTTTCTAGAAAGTGTGAATTGGGAATAAAGGATGTGCGGATTTGAAATCTTTCCAACCAAGTAAACCTTTTTTTCCCTAATTATTTTCATCTTATTTGAAAGGGAGGGCAGGTGAGAAAAGCTAGTGGTGTGGTGTAGTAAGTAAACCCACTGCTTGAAATGTCAGTGTCTCACGGATACCGGTTCCAGTCCTGGCTGCTCTTTTTCTTTTGTAAAGATTTATGTATTTTTATTGCAAAGTCAGATATACAGAGAAAAAGAGAGGAAGATCCTCCATCCGTTGATTCACTCCCCAAGCAGCTGCAACAGCAGGAGCTGAGCCAATCCAGAGCCAGGAGCCTCTTCTGGGTCTCCCATGCGGGCACAGAGTCCCAAGGCTTTGGGCTGTTTCTGACTGCTTCCCCGGGCCACAGGCAGGGAGCTGGATGGGAAGCAGGGCCACTGAGATTAGAACCGGCTCCTATATGAGATCCTGGCACCTGCAAGGTGAGGACTTCAGCCACTAGGCTACCATGCTGGGCTGTGCTCCACTTTTGATCCAGCTCCCTGCTAATGGTCCTGGGAAAGCAGTTGAGGATGGTTGGGCCATTGCATCTACATGCGAGGCCCAGCAGAAGCTCCTGGTTTTGGTTTGGCCCGGTCTTGGCCATTGTGATCATCTGTAGAGTGAACCAGCAGATGGACGATCTTTCTCTGTCTCTAACCACTGTTCAAATAAAGCTTGAGATGGGAGAGAGGAAGAATTCTCTCACACCCCACATTCCTGGGATAGCTGGGGCTGGATCAGGACGAAGTCACGAGCCTGGGATTCAAGCCTGGTCTCTCACATGGGAGACAGGGACCCTAGCACTTGAGCCCTCAAAGCTGGAACTGGGAGTAGAATATGGGGGTCTTAAGTGGGAATTTAGCCCATATGAAAAGCGCCTGCCCTCACACTTCGGACTTTGAACACTTTCTTAAGTCTCCCCGTGTTTATCCTGTGATGGACTGGTCAAGCTCAGGGTCCCGAACCGTCTCGAAGGCAGGAGGAGGGAAGCTGGCCAGTACCCTCTCGGGAGCACAGCCTGAACAGGGCTACATGGCTATCCAATGCAACTCCCCACAGGTGTCGACGGGGAAATGGAGACCCTATTCTTGTCTGAGGTCGCGGAGCCTGACAGGAGCACAGCTAGGCCAGGAGCCCCGTTCTGAGAGGGTCACGCACCTGGAGGCACCCCCGAGGAGATGGTGGAGGCGGACACCTGGCCCTGGCCTTTGGATGTCATGGCGGCCACCTCGATGGTGTATGTGGTGAGCGCCGTGAGGCCGGTGACGCGGTACTCCAGGGTCACGTTGGGCAGGTAGTGGGTCACGCGGGTGTTGGTTCTGTTGTACTCTTCCCAGGAAATCCGGTACCCTGGTGAGAGGCACCCCCACCCCCGGAAGTGGCATGAGCTTGGCTGGGATCACGAGCTGGCCTTGACCCTTGCTCTACTTCTTACCTTTTCACCAAGGCAACAGGTGAGCACAGGGAGCCAGTGGCCAGGGGAAGTGGGACCTGCAGGTCCTGCCAGGGCTGCAGGTGTAACCTCTGTGTGATACCGCCCTCCCGTGGGCATCCCGGCTAGAGACCCAGGGACGCGGCTCAGAGCACAGGTGCCACTGGCGCCCCCACAAGGTGCCTAAGAAGTAGGGGTTGTTGAGGGGTTGGGATGACACTCGCTGGAAGGCAGGGGAATGGGCCTTCCTGTTCTCGCCCTGTCCCACCCTTGGTTGGGAGCAACACCGCGGGCCTGCCTACCTGGGAGGGTGCCCACCTGTGAGGATGCCGTTCTTCTCGCCCGGCTCCTGCCAGCTGACCTTCAGCGAGGTGTCCAGGATGTCACTGAAGCTCAGGTGTCCCACTGGCCCAGGCACTGTACCCCAAAAGGGCCCCACCCAACACCAGTTAGAGCCTCAGACAAAGACCACTGTCCACAAGGCAGCTTGGGGTGATCCTGGGATGACTGGGTGTGGGAACCAAGCCCAGGGCTGCCCTATGCCTGCAGCATCCAGCGGGCCAGGGGCAGGTGGGGCGGGGAGCTGCTTACCGTCCTCGTGGGTGCGCACCAGCTGGGGGGTGCTGCGGGGCCCGTCTCCCGGGGTGGTGAAGCAGAGCACAGAGGTGAAGTAGTCGGTGAACTTCTTCAGGCCGGACATGAAGCCCACGTGGATGCTGTCTTGGAAGTTGGGCCTGGCGGTCACCATGGTGGCCTCCTCTTCCTGTTCCGGCTCCCAGGCAATCAGCTAGAGGGAGGTCGGCAGTTCAGGTAGCGCAGTGAGAAAGTTCCAGGAGAGGTCACACTGCTTTCTGCTGGACCAGTGGGCAGACTCCTCCCGGGGAGAGGGGAGGCAGTGCAGGTGACGCAGAGTCCCTCCTGCAGACCCTCTGGTGTGTGCCACGAACTGGGCACTGTCCCGATTTCCACAGTGACCCCAGGACTGGCTACAACCTGGCAAACCCAGTGCAATATTTATTAAGGATGACAAGAGATGTGCATTTGAGCAAGCCTGGGACCCATCGGAGTCCCTGGGTGAGGGCCCAAGCTGTGAGGGAGTCAGCATGCTGGCCCTGTATTTGACAAATCGGAAACTGCGGCTCAGGGAGGCCGAGCCACCTCTGTCACACAGCTAAGGGGAGGGCGACCTCAGCCTTTGTACTTGTCTCCCTAGGGATGGGGCAGCTTCCTAAAGATCACTTCCTGTCTGCGTGGGAAGTTGCATCTGTGTACACAGGGTGTGAGTTAGCGTTCCCGGCTCAAACATCACCTCATGGTGGGTATGGGCAGGAAACGCCCACCTGGAAACTCGCTCCTTCTTCACGCTCACCTCTGCATGCTGCTCCTGCCTGGTGGTCTAAACCCCGCTTCCCCCCAGTGGAGTCTTCCTCCTCCTATTTCCTGGGCCCATCATGTGTCTCCAACAATGACAGCTGGTCATGGCGATTTCCTCATTTATTTGAAGTTGATTAAATAGCAATTAATGGTGAAAAGCAACACTTGATGAGTTTTAATAAGCACGGATATTTATAGCTATAAAACAATGGCACGCCAATGTTCCCTGATTAACTCAGTCCCTAACAATGCTTAATCTTCTATTTCTCACGGCCGGGTGTTTATAACGGATGTTTTGAAATTTAATTGGTATTGTGAAAAGATAGCCTATAGCAAGTTAATTAGGCACTAATTAGACCCTCAAAAATACTAATCAGAAATACTAAGTGGTATTTAATAAGTATGTTAAATATCCTCCTTATTTTGGTTATCTTGTTTCACAGCAATTAAATTACCCAACTTCTTTGCAGTAGATTAAGAAACAAGTTTCATGTTTTCATTTTGTTTAATTAATGTAAATTTGAATTAATTATGCTGTTAGAATTAATTGTGTGGTGTGTTCCCCAGCAAGTGTAAAAATCTGGGTAAATATTAGTGGTGCTTGGCTTAGGCCAATGACAATTGCTACTTTGGTTTTTTTGTTGTTGTTGTTAAAGATTTATTTATTTTTATTACAAAGATGTACAGAGGAGGAGAGACAGAGAGGAACACCTTCTGTCTGACGATTCACTCCCCAAGTGAGTGCAACGGCTGGTGCTGCACCAATCCGAAGCTGGGAACCAGGAACCTCTTCCAGGTCTCCCATGCGGGTGCAGGGTCCCAAGGTGTTGGGCCGTCCTTAACTGCTTTCCCAGGCCACAAGCAGGGAGCTGGATGGGAAGTGAAGCTGCCAGGATTAAAACCGGCACCCATATGGGATTCCGGCGCATTCAAGGCGAGGACTTTAGCCGCTAGGCCACGGCGCCAGACCTGCTAATTTGTTTTCAAAAAATACGGAGAAAAGGTATCTTGGCAGGTAAAACAATGTCACTAGAGTTTGCTGAGACAGTGAGAGAGAGATGAGAGAAGGCCCCAACAGCTTACAATGCCTAGGTGGGCACACACAGGACTCTGGCCATGTCAGGTGCAAGTGCTGGCCAAGCCCCTCCGGGCCACGCCCACGGCTTGCTGCAGTGAGCACCGGCTAGCAGTTGCTGCCTTGTGATCTAACCAGGAGGGAAGCTGAGCTCTGCAAGGTGGGGCATTTCTGCACGTGCCTGCCAGCAGCCTGCTCTAGCTCCATGCCGATGCCCTTGGCTCCCCCTGAATGGTACTGACAGCATGGTGTGCCCCCTGTTTGAGGTCACCTTTGCAAGTCTCTGTCTTGGATTCTAAGCATCATGGGGGCTGAGGTTTGAGGGTCAGCTCCCCTGCGGACAGCACAGGGAGGTAGATGACAGCAAGTGACCCTGGGAAAGTCGCCAGGCCTCAGGCTGTCACCAGGAGCAGCAACAGCAGCCTGGCTGGACAGAGGTAGCGATGTGCCTCTTGCTTCCAGCGCAGGTAGCACTCCCAGAGCTGCAAAGGATGTGTGTGGCTACAAAGCCTCTGGTTACGGCAGAGAAAAACCGCACCGGAATTGGGAGGACCTCCTCCCTCACCGGCTTCTCTCTGCCCATGGGGCTGGGGGACGGAGGTGGAGTGCAGGCCGTTACTGCTGCACAGTTATTTACTTACTACATGGTTCTGCTCTTGACTCACGTATATACACTTTCTCTTTAAACCTAAATAAATGGGGAGAATGTATCTCTCGGGATTTGGCAATGTATAAAAATTATATATACACATCAATCCTTTGACCCAAGAATGCCATGGCTAAGCAACATCTACTCCAAACTGTGATGGTGAAAATACAGAAAAGATGCACGAGCCACTTCCTAAACAAGACTGGAAGAATGGCAAAGGGGGTTGCCTGGCGATATGACGGGAGACCCCCCAAAGTGAATCATGACATGGACTGCAAACACACCCACTGCTCTCCAGAGCTGTTAAATAAGAGCGAGATGGAGACGGTGCAGAAGGTCCGTGCCATTTCACGTGTCAAAGGAGAGGGGCTGCTTACCGACACGCACGAGCTGGCTTGCGGAAGAGACATGGCAGGGAAAAGCAGTACCCCAGAAAGCTACTGGGGCTGCAAGGGGAGTGGAAGGGAGCGGAGGGGAGTGGGATGGAGGGGAAGTTTTCTTTATTTTTTTTGGAATTTGCTTTGCAGATTTGGAGCTGTGTAAATAGTCTATGTAATTACAAGCCAAAATTAAATTAAAAAAATCAATCCCTAAAAATTGAAAGCAGAATAAAGAAAATGAACCTAATTGTGCATTGAGCTGTGGCGAAATAACACCAAGAGAAAATCTTTCAAGGACTTCGGAACCCGGTCATTGGCAGTTCAGCCCCAGCGGGACAGACCCGCTGGAATAAAACCAACTGCAAGCAAGCCACAGTGGCTGCCGGCGACTGTCTATTGACGCCACCACCCCCAAACCGGTGTGCGGCTTGGTGGGACAAAGTCAACGGGTGAATTTGGAGGATACAGAAAACAGACCAAAAGACCAAGGAACCGTGGAGGAACTTGCAGGCTTGAATAGCAAGTATCAATCCATTGTTTGTCTTCAGGAATAGTATTTCTGGGGCTGGCGATGTGGTTAGCAGGCTGGACTGCTCCTGCGACACCAGCATCCCCTTGTAGATGCTGGTTCAAGTCCCACCTGCTCCGAATCTGAGCCAGCTCCTTGCTCATGTGCCTGGGAGAGCTTGGGCTCCTGCACCCATGTGGGAGTCTGAGAAAGCTCCTGGCTCCTGGCTTTAGCTTGGCCAAGCCCTAGCCATGGTAGCCATCTGGGGAGTAAACTAGCAAATGGAAGATCTGTCTCTATCACTCTCCCTTCCAAATAAATAAAAAAAAATCATTAAAAATGAGAATAATACTTCGGAGCTGTCCATTGGGGCCTGGAAACACCCGCTATTCCTGGAGTAAGGAGCTCTCTCCCTGAGGCCAGGTTGGGCAGTTGATCTGTCACTTCTGACGAGAAGGAGCAAGGACTCCTTCAGGGAATGGCTGATCCAGGTGCCACAAGGGAAAGAGGCCCAGCCTGGGACATCTGGTCACTCCGATGGTCAGGAAGCTACCGAGCACTGCTGAGCCATGTTAGTAAGAAACGTGGAGCAGTGGGTTAAGCTGCTGCCTTCAAGGCTGGCACCCCATAGGAGTGTTGGTTTGCGTCTTGGCTGCTCTGTTTCTGATCCAGCTCCCTGCTAATGCGCCTGGGAAAGCAGTGCTTGGGCCCTCTTACCCACACTGGTGACCTAGCTGAAGCTCCTGGTGCCTGGCTATGGCATAGTTCAGTCCTGGCTGTTGCAGCCGTTTGGGAAGTGAACCTGTACATGGAAGATTGTTTCTCTGACTGTAACTCTGCCTTTCAAGTAAATATATCTTTAAAAATACAAGGAACTTGAAACTTACCAGACATATTAATAAATCCTTAAGTACATGGTGTAATACTAGGAAAACCCAACCAAAATCAACCCACATCACTGGACCTCCAACCTCCACTGAGCTCCTCAGGTATGACAGCAGGTGTGTGGAGGCCAGCACTGTGGCTCAACAAGCTAATCCTCCATCTTCAAACGCCGGCATCCCATATGGGTTTTCGAGTCCCAGCTGTTCCACTTCCCATCCAGCTCCCTGCTTGTGGTCTGGGAAAGCAGTAGAGCATGAGCCAAAGTCTTGGGCCTCTGAACCCATGAGGGGGACCTGAAAGAGGCTCCTGGCTCCTGGTTTTAGACTGGCCCAGCTCCAGGGTCATTAAAGTGATTTGGGCAGTGAACCAGCGGATGGAAGATCTCTAACTCTGCCTTTCAAATAATGAAATAAATCTAAAAAAAAAAAGGTGCTGAAGAACCAATTCTTTAGACTAAAAATTGCCAAGCCATGGGAAAGAACTCAGCATTTACCTCACATTTCCTGGATAAACTGGAGTGTCAGGTGACACAAAGATTGACATAAACATTTTTTCAAAGCACCTCAGCTAATCAAGGTGGAATGAAGGTGTTCAGCCACCACCATTTCCACGTCCTGTGGCGACAACAGCACACACAAGGATTGCTGGTGGCACCTTGGGAAGTGTGACAGCCAGACCCGGCGCCTTCTGATGGAAAACCATAGCCCCATCCAGGAAGTGATCTTTTGAGAAGAAGAAGAAGAAAAAAAAAGACCAGAGTCTGAGCGGCCTCCAGTGCCAGGTTCTAATTCACTGCAAAGGCAAGTGTGAGCGGCGTTCATGAATAGCAGAATGACCCCACGGGTGTGCAGTCAGAAAAGGCAGACGGTGCAACGGCCTGTGGGAGGAATGCTGCTACTGCTTCACAGGAGAGAAAGGGAGGAAGGGGCCAGAGAAGCTGCAGCTCAGCTGAGACCTCACACAGCCCTGACGGCGGCAGGCGTGGGGACTTCATCCAGATCCTGGGGCAGACACACCCCCAGCAGAGGCAAACACTCAGCGAGTCAGACTGAAAACTGAGGGGTGCCAGGAGGGGCTGTTGGGAGAGAGAGAGAGAGATCTCCCATTTGCTAGTTTACTCCCCAGATGGCTGCCATGGCCAGGGCTTGGCCAAGCTAAAGCCAGAAGCCAGGAGCTTTCTCTTAGTGTCCCACGTGAGTGCAGGAGCCCAAGCTCTCCCAGGCACATGAGCAAGGAGCTGGCTTTGGTTTACAGAAACATGTACAGGATCAGCTATAGAATGTTCCATGGGAGAGACAGAGGGCTGGGGATGGATGGACGCATCCTTGCTGGCAGCTGACGACGAAGTTGGTGCTCGTCACTGTCCTCCCTCCATTTCGACAGACAACTGAACATCCTCACAGTTTAAACAGGAAGAGGCAGGTATTGTAGGACAGTGCATTAAGGAGCGTCCCATAGGAGCATGGGTTTGAACCCTGGCTGCTCCATTTCTGATCCAGCTCCTTACTGATGCACTTGGAAAACCAGTAGAAAATGCTTGGGCCCTAGGCACCCACATGGGAGATGTGGGTGGGTTTCACGTTCCTGGAACCCAGGTACTCTGTGAGGGTCGGCATGTGGGTATCTGCACTGCTAGGCTAACACCTGCTCTTGTTTCTCTGCATGCAAGAAGCAACGCAGTCCTGTTTACTGACCTCCCTCCAGTGCCTCAGTTTCGCCACTGTAAGACGGGGTGGTGACGGGGTTTGTGTGCAGGCTGCAAGAGGCACTTCATGTGCTGCCTGGCACTTGCAAAGAGTTCCACCCCTCCCTCCCACCTGCTGTCGCGAACAGCATCTACACAGCCCTTTCCCCGCAGACCTGTGTGGGGATTTGGGGGACCCTCCACAGCCTCCTGGTGCTCTGGGTCCCATGGGCCATTGTTCTAGCTGTCCTGGACACTGACTGGCTTTCCGTTCCCCTGCCCCCAAGCCGGGGGAGGACTGACTGCGTTTGAAGTACAGAGCGTAGTGCTTCCCCAGGCAGGACATAGAATTGCAGCAGGCAGCTAACTGGTCCTGGCTCAGCTCTGCTCCTCAGCCAGGCTGGCGTCCTGCAGTCCTCTCCGGCCTCCCCACAGAGACCCCATTAGGAGATTTTCCTAGGCAACCAGTCAGCTGTAGCCTGCCCTCATCATATCCCTCCCATCCTCTCCGGGGAAAGCTTAGCTGGCCTTGGCTTCTCGGCTGTGGTCAGGGTGGAGCTGGCCTGGACCACCACCCCCTCCTTTGCTTACAACATCAGCAGGATTATTCCCTGTGCCCGGGCAATCTCAGCCCCTTCCGGTCCAGCCTCCCGCACTGTGCAGGAATTGGGGTGAAGGCTGTTAGCTCTAGAACTCACTCAGTGGCGCAGGCGCAGAGCAGAGGATACGTGAGAACCCTGCTGGTTGTGTCAGTAAGCGTCTCAAGATTACCAGACGCCCAGACTGAAAGCCTGTAGCCTTCTGTCCCTTCCACAGCTGGCTTCAGGCCCCTCACATGCTCTGCTCCCCCCGTCCCCAGGAGGAGCCATGGCCAAAGGCACTTGCCCTGAGCAGCTGGGGACAGGCACCACCCTGTGAAACCACAGCGGGGATCACAGAAGGCACGGGCTGCCTTCAGGTCCTGAAGGTGTGCCACTCCTCGTGGGAGGAGAGCTCTAGAGGGGATCGTGGGAAGTCCTGACGGGTAAGGTGTAGTCACGCACTGGCTAAGTCACGCTGACCCCATTAGTGCTTGCTATGGGCTAAACTGTGTCTCTGCAAAAGCCACGTATGCCCATTTCACAGCCAGAACCCCGGCAAGTGTCTCAGTCACAGAGTGTCATCCCAAGAGGCAACTGAAGCCAAGGAGCTCGCTGAGCTGACAGCCAATCCTGATGACCCAAGTCCTTATGGAAAAGGGCACTCAGGACCCGCCCCCCCCACACACAGGGGGTCTGGGAGACAGCTCTAAGGCCAGCAAGAGGGGCTGTGGGAGGGGTAAGGCTGGCTGGCACCTGGATCTGGGCCTTCTGTGGCCCAGAAGTGAGAGAAAATAAGTGCCCGTGGCTAGGTGTCCCGGGCCACGGGGTGGAGTCATGTGCTGTGACAATGACGGAGCCCCTTCTCCGAGTGCTCACTGTACATGTATCCTCATGTCAGGGAAATGCACGGAAGGGCTCACGCCTCGCACCAGCCACAGGACGGGGCTGTCTCCCTGTGCAGCTGAGGAAACTGAGGGGTTCAGCTCCTGGCTGTCTGCTGCAGCGTCCAAAATGTCATTTATCGATGGACCACAGCTCCAATACTGAAGAACATGTCCGGGACAACAGAAGGAGGTGGTGCTGGGACTTTCCCCTCTGAGTTCTATCCCTGTGTCTCTAACCTCTGTGGGGTCAAGGGCAAGTTGCCTAGCAAGCTGTCCCTGAAAGCCAGTGTCACACGGGCTGGGTGTTTTACACGAGGCTGGGGCCATACCTGGGGATCCCTGAGTCTGAAATCAACTTGGTGCTGCTCAGACCTCAGTGCCCGAGAACGGCCCCTGTACTGGGCCTCTGTCAGGGCTGTCTACGTGCTTCCAGGAGCTGGACGTGGCCTTGGACGTGGCTGTGAGTTCATCCCCTTCATTGTACCACCTCTGTGTGGCTGGAGTCCCTGCCTGCCCTCCCACTTACCCCTCACCTTCTCTCTGCCCTTGCCAGCCTCCGGCCTCCCTAGGGGACTTTCTTGGGGCAAGGGCAGGTCCGAGGTACCTTGTAGCCCTGGTTGATGCCATTGATGAACTGGGGGCTGGGGGCGTTCCAGGTGAAGCGGATGGTGGTGGAGTTGGTGGCTTCTGCATGCACGTTGCCGGGGGGAACCGTGGGCACTAGAGATGGAGAGAAGGGGAGAGGAGGGCCCGGTGAGTGCATCTCATCCAGGTTGGTAGAGAAATCTGGATGCAGGGGTCCAGGGTCTGTGCTGGCCAGTGCCCCTCGACTCCTCCCTCACTGCCTTCCTGGGTGCATCTAGGTTTCACGGACCTGCCTGCCTCACCTCACAGGGCATGGTACATAAAAGCAGGTGGATACAAAAGAGGCTTTTGTCAGCAGGAGGGTTTCTGGTGGAGCACGCAGTGTGAATTGTTTCAGGACCCAGCTCATGCGAACGTCATAGAAGGTCCCATGTTCCCAGCCCAGCATCCTCCTCCCCTCCCTTCTGTCCTCCCACCCTGCAAGGGAGCCGAGGACACGGCAGGGATCCTGCCTCCAAGGGCAAGAGCGAAGGGTCTGGGTAACACAGCAAAGGCTGAGCCTCCCAGGACAGGATAGGTATCCGACCCGGCAGGTGCAGCGCCAGTGGGCAGGCAGGGGACCGGGAGAAAGGTCCTTCCAGGGTCAGAGACTCCACCCACCTCCCTGCAGCGTCCACTCAGTGACCTTGCTGCTGTAGACACCCAGGCCTGCGCTGTTATAGGCGGCCACCTCGATCTCATAGTTGGTCCAGATGATGAGGTCTTCCAGCAGCAGGTTGTTGACGTCGGCGTCCGTGATGTTCTTAAACTGGTACCCAACTGGCAGCCCCGCCAGGCAATACCTGAGAGGAAAACACAGGGACATGTCTTACCCCGAGTCAAACCGGCTCAGCCTTGGCCTCTGCCCGGCTGTCCAGTTGGGGGAGTCCCCGGCATGGGGGCCTGCTTGGAGCAGGAGCTGATGTCCTAAACTCAACAGCCACAGGTGCTGGAGGCTGACTCACTGGATAGCACAGGTCCAGAGCGTGCATGATTCTACTAGAGGAATGGGATTCAAGCAGGCTAGCCCTGGGAGTTCTGGGAGGGAGGGGGTATTGGGAAAGTCCTTGAAGAGTCGGGGAAATCCCAGCTACACCTCGACACCCCACAGCAGCAGCAGTAGCAAACTTTCTAAACCCTCTCATGCTCATTCAAGCCCAGGGGCACTGAACCATCCTCAAGGAGTTTGATCCTGAAGAAGCTGCATTGCTCACCTGTGTACAGGTGCTGCTGAGGACGCTGGTCCAGGGACCATACTCGGAGAAGCACCACCCTGCAGCAGGAACCGCCAGCCCAGCACGAATGAGCTAATCATGAAGTGTCTTCAAGTGTGGGGTGGCCCAGTGCAGTGAGGGCGTTCAGACAAGGTCATGAGGAGCTGTTCCCTGTGCTTCCCAGCCAGAATTGAGTCCCTGAGAGTCCCTGCTCACTCTAAACAACACACTGCTCTTCCTATCGCAAGCCTATCAAGCTCTCCCAGATGTCTTAGTGCCCTTAAGGACTCTTCCAGGTCAGCGGGGCCAACATATAAGGCCTGTCCATGGGGCCTGAAGGAGCCGACGCTGCATTTTTTCCGGGAAGCACTCCTGAAGTATCTAAGGCTCTTGTTGCTGGAAGTCCCACTAGATGTCTAACCTAAGTCCTTCCTACCGTGGCACAGGCATTTCCTGGTGCCTGGTCCTCATGAGGTGGAGAAAGGCTGGCCGTGGGTGGACCTGCCCTGTGCTCTGGTCCACGCCCCAGCCTCTGCCGTGCCTCCTGCCCTGGTTCCCCAGGCTCACCTGATGATGTAACCTTTGAGCAGCCCATTCTGGTGGCTCTCAGGGGGTGGCTGCCACTGGATCATGATGGACTGGTTGGTCCGGCCGCTGGCGATCACATTTTGGGGAGGTGCGGTGGGGGGCTCCTCAGGGAGGGAGACCCTGGATGGAAAAACGCCAAGAGTGAGCAGACCTTTCTTCCCTGCTCTGTCGGGCCAATACAGGGAGGGGCCCTGCCCTGGCTGTTTCTGGAAGGTTCTGCACAATTGCTACGTGCCTCCAGGTAAGGCACTTGCACTCTGAGCCTGTTTCTGAGGCAAGTTTCACTTGCCAGCCTTGCGAAACTAGGTAAAGAGCAAATGAGTGTGTCCTAGGTGCGTCTGAGGTTGGGGGCTCTGTCTCCCATTTTTCCAAGAAGTGGCTGTTGGAGCTGATGGGTCACAGCTGCTTAAGCATTTGAATTTTTTTCATTCAAGAGGCAGAAGAATGAGACACAGGGAGAGAGAAGAGCTCTCATTCACGGATTCACCCCTTGTCTGCAATGACTGGACCTGGGCCAGGAGCTGGGAACTCAGTCCAGCGCCCTGCCTTGAGTGGTGGGAACCTGCCAGTTGGGCCATTGGTACTGCCTCTCAGGCTGGGCATTAGCAGGAAGCTGGAGTCCGAAGCTGGAAGTGAGAATCAAACCCAGACACTTGGTCTGGCCTTGAGCTGGGGTGGCGCGGGGGGCGTGCGGGGGCATGCCTTCTCCCGCAGCCCAGAGCACAGTGCGCTCTTGTGTCTAAGCTATGTGTTCACATGACGGACAGGTGTCCAGCAGAAACCGGAGTTAATGATTTCTGATGGATGACTTTCCCTTTCAGTCTGTTTTCCTGGTGCGTCTTTTCTGATGGACAGCTTTCTAAAACACACAGCTCACTCCCTCGTGACTGCGAAGGAAGACCCGAGGGAGGCAGATGGCGCCCAGCTCACGGTGGTGACTCAGGCGCGTTGGGAAGATGAGTCAGCGCCACACCGCCACACCGAGGGGAACCCGCACCTACCACCTCCCCACCCGCAGGTCCTGGGGATTCAGGGGCTCGGTGCCCCCTGTATGGGGGTAAGCCATGGCCCCCTGCCTGCTCCCCACACTGGCTGCCCCTGTCGCCTCCCTCTCTTGCTGCTTCTGTCAAACCCAGTCAGGCTCTCACTAAACCGGCAACAAAATCGCAACGATTGATTTCAGCCTGGAGCATCTCCATACGCATCACAGGGAGTCTTTTTAGAAAAGCCGATCGCACATCAGATCGGCGCCGTGGGGCAGTGGCCCTGCGAGGCCAACATCCCCCGACAGGGCACCGGTTCAAATCCTGACCGTGTGTTCTCCTGCTAATTTAGCTCCCTGTTAAAGGTGCCCAGAAAGGCAGCAGAGGACGGCCTAAGCACCTGGGCCCCTGCCACCCGGGCGGGGGGCCTGGCTGCAGCTCCTGTTTCTGGGCTTCGGCATAGGTGTTTGGACTGCGGGAGGGAACCACATCGGCAGATGGGGTCCCTCTCTCACCCTGTCCTTCCTCTTCCTCAGCCACTCTGCCTTTCAAGTAAATAAGATAAATCTTAATAATAATAAAAAGCCAACTACACAATGATCTGTGTGGAAGTTATCCCGGCCACTGACCTCCCTCAACACCTGCTTCTGCACCAGAGGTGCAGCTACGGTGTAGCATGCATGTCTGACAGGAATGGGTGATGCCAGGTGATGCCTTAAAATAAAATACCTTTTGCTTTTATCCAAATCTCATTCCTTTTATACAAGCATGGTGGGGTGGGGCTGGCACGGTTGGGTAATCCTTGCCCTGCGAGTGCCAGAATCCTGTACGAGTGCTGGTTCGTGTCCCGGCAGCCCCGCTTCCCTCATCCAGCTCCCTGCTTGTGATCTGGGAAAGCAGTGGAGGAAGGCCCAAAGCCTTGGGACCCTGTACCTGTGTGGAGACCTAGAAAAAGCTCCTGGCTCCTGGCTCAGCTCTGGCCATTATGGTCATTTGGGGAGTGAACAGCAGATGAAAAATCTTTCTCTATAAATCTGTCTTTCCCATAAAAGTCAGCCCTAACAGGGCCTAGTGAGGGAGTACAAACCCTGCGGGATCTGGATTCCTCCAGAACCCTGTACCTGTTTAACAGTAAGGGAACCCCCAGGGGCCTGCCAGGAAGGATGAGCCATGACTGTGACCTTATGTGGCTCATGGCTGGTGAGCAGTTGGTTCTGGTGAGTGGTGAGCGGTTGGGGGATTGGTTTAGTCAGGCCCATTACATGACTACTACCCATTATTCATTCAGGTAGCCTTTGTGCCTTCTCTCAGAAGGGATAGCACTGTTATGCCCATTCCACAGAAGTGGAGACTGAGGCCCTGGCAGCTTGTGCCACTCACCTTTCTGTGTCCCTGCTGAACTGGCCTTTTCCCACGTCATTGACGGCACATAGTCGGAACTGGTAGGAGCGAGCGGGAACCAAACCCTTGACGGTGACCGAGGTGGCTTCAGGGTCCACGTTGGCCAGGAGGACCGTCCAGGGGGCATCTGCAGGGACAGAGATGGACAACTGCACTTCTTACCCTCCATCCCGAGCGGGGAGCCAGCTGGTCAGGGCTGGCAGAAGAGTGCCCCACCATTGCCCCCAGCCCATAGAGGCCTGTGTGTGATTTTCCCGGATTCCTGCAGCCCACAGGATACTGAGAAGCTGGAGCGGGAGTCACTGGAAGGAAGCAAAGGCTCATGGGCACGGAGATGCTTTCTTCTTTCCCTCCCTCCAACTGATGAGCTGGAAGCTAAATGTACTGAAAACGTCATCCCAACTGCACCTGCTAATTTTCAACTTCTCAGCATGGGGACTTAGAGAATGCAAATACGAAGGGAAATAAGAGCTCTTAGGGGCAGCTGCTGTGTCAGGCTCAGAGGGACACACCCCTTGGGCACGACCATCTTCAGGTGTCCCGAGGGCCTGATGGGGCAGGCAGGAGGCAGTTGAGGCTGCCCGTGGGGCAGGATGAGACGAGGCATGGGGGACTCGTGCCCAGGCCTGGCTTACACCCCCAAGTGTGCACCTGCTCAGCTGTGGTGGAGGTGGAGGTACAGGAAGGTGTGGGGACACTCACTGTTCTCAGACATCTCCAGAATGTAGCGGAGCAGTGGGCTGTTGCCATCGAAGGGCTTGGCCCAGGTCAGGTTGACGGCCCGCTTCTCTGCTGTGCTGAGGGTGGCCACAGGCCGCTCAGGGGCATGCGGCAGTTGCCTGTGAGACAGAGAAGTCCAGTGTGTGGGGCTGGGCCCCCAGGTGGCCTGGTGCCTTGATGAAAGGGGACAGCAGCCATCTCTGCTTTCTAACTGCCCCTGTGGCCTCCGGCACCTTCCAGCGTCCAGGCAGGCAGGTTGGCCACCCTTACCTGACACGCAGGTGGGCCCCACGGGAGTCGTTTCCCCCGGCCGAGAGCACCCGGCAGGTGTAGGTGCCAATGTCCCCCGACCAAGTCTGCGAGATGTGCAGGGAGCCATTTCTGTCCAGGCGGATCCGGGGGTTGTTGTCCGTGGCCAGCGTGGCTCCATCCTTCTCCCAGACATACCTGGGAATCAGAAATGCCAGTTAAGAGGAAAGAAGGGGCAATGGGCAGTGGGCAGAGGGGACGGGCTCAGCCCAAAGCTTGTCCTGAGTCTCCCAGGTGGGCAGGGGCGACACCAGGCCCCAGCGGGCTTGTGCAAGGCTGGCCGTTTAGGCATCCAGCAGATGGCACATCAAGTCACAATGGCTCCTTCGTGGCCAGGGTTCAAGGTTGGGGCACAGCACTTACTTCTGGCCAGAAGTCAGCACCAAAAACAGGCAGTGCAAAAAGCGTCTTTTAAAAGGGGTGAGAAGACCTGGGTTGGGAAAGGAAGCTTCCAGCACAGGCAACATCTCGGAGTGAGGTTTATGAAGGGAATGACTCGATCGATGCATTGCTGTGACAAACTGACTTCAATGTCCAAGATAAACAAATAAATAAAAACAAAGATGGAGGGGCCTGGAGAGTTCAGGCGCAGCTTGCTGTTTGATGAGGAGTAGCTAGAGGAAGCACAGGTGTGTCATTGTGGTCACCCCCAGGGAGGGCTGGCCTGGGTGTCCATCCCCCCAGTCCATCAGGGTGGCCGGGGACAGGGCAGGAGCCCAGGCCTACGAGAGGCTCTTAGGACTGCCAGGAGTTACAGTGTGTCAGGGAGAGGGAGTGGGCAGTGTTCCAACCTAAACCTGGCAAGAAAAGCCAGCAGGAAGGTGGCAAGTACCAGTACGGCAGGAGAACACAGGACGAAGGGAAAGGAGGAGAAAACGCTACACTTTCCCTACAACCCTGCCCTCCCCGCAGAGTCGGGGTCCGGCATGAGGGCAGACCCCAGTGGGGCGGGGCAAGTGGATCAATGTGGCCCCTGCAGCTTCAGGTTCCCAATCAAGTTCATCTCGCCTGGCTTGGCCTCGGTTCCTACTCTAACTTGGGTAGGTGATGGTACCCACTTGCTAGGGTTGCACGATGGGTGGTGCGAGCCAGCTCCTCAGCGCCTTACTTATGGGGTGGGCTCAGGCATTCCCTGCCAGAGCTGACTAACACCCATGACGTCACGGACACCCCTTTCCGGCTTTCCAAGCTGTCCGTTTCCATCTGACACAACACTATGCACTCTTCCTTTGAAAGGGAGGATTTTTGACTTTTTATTAAAGACACACACACAGAGGGATCTACCATCTGCTGGTTCACTCCTCAAATGAACAAGAGCCGGAGAGGAGCCAGCAGCCCTGAACTCCATCCAGGTCTGCCCTGTGGGTGACGGGGGTCCAGGCACCTGGAGGGCATCTCCCCTAGCTTTCCCAGGTGCATCAGCAGGGAGCTGGATCAGGAGTAGAGTAGCCGGACGGGAAGCAGCACTTTACTCTGACACGGGATGCCAGGGTTGCCGGCTGTGTCTTAGCCGCAGCACTGACCCCCATGTGGCTTTTATCAGGTGCAGGGTGTGTGAACACATTTGCAGGTGTATGGCGCGTGAACAGTTGCCTTGCAATTAGACTCCTGCTGTTCAGATGTCTGGGTCAGTTTCTCATTTTCTGACACTATGGCTACTGCTGCGATGGACAGCCTGTAGCCAAGCATTTTACCTATGTTCCCCACCACTTCCTCAAGGACAAATAAATTCTCAGCGGCAAGACTGCTGAGCTAATTTTCAAGGCTTCTGGTGCCTGTTTACAAATCAAGCTCGGCAATCACTGTCAATTCATTGTGCTAACAGAGCCATTCCTGCCAGGACGCACGGGTGGGTAGAGTTTTTACTTAACAGCAAGTCTGCCTGTGGAAAGCTATTCTAGCAGCTAGCCTTTGCTTCCGGCTACAGGGCTTTGGGAAGCAGGTAGTAGCTGAACTCATATCTAATTAGCAGTTACTTGGATCTAACCAGGCACCCAGGGATAGAAGAATAAGGTAACGACACCGTGAGACCGCAGCTAGGCAAATCCAGAAGGGTGGGACCATCTCAGGCAGGACCAGCATACGGCCCACTATCTGCTGGTATGAATAAAGTTTTATTGGGACGCACACATCCATCGGTTGACACATTGTGGTTCCACTGGCACTGCAGCAGCAGAGCCGAGTCACTCTGAAAATGACCAAAGCCTAAAACACTCAAGCCCTGGGCCCTTTCAGAACCAACTGGCAGGGGTGAGTGCCTTGCTTGGCACTGAAGAAGCCACTGGGGATCCGCACGTCCCAAATCAGGCTCCATCCCCAGCTTCCCTTGCAATGCAGCTTGATGTTAACGCACCCCCTGGAGGCAGCAGATGGCAGCTGCAATAGCTGAGTCCCTGCCAGCCATGTGAGCGACCTCAAGTGGACGGAGTTTCTGATGCCCAGACTCTCAGCTGTGGCTGGTCTAACGGATGGGAGAGCTCTCTCCTCTCTCGGCCTCTCCAATAACTAAAATAAACACAGCTTCTGAGCTTGACCAGTAACGGGAATGGAGAATGGTCCTCATGCTTCCTACCAGCCCCACACTGCTGGCCTAGCTACCATTACACTGTGCAAAGAGGTACAGCTGCCACAGCTGACCTGGTCACCACCGCCACCACGAACTGTGAGACCAAGACCCAGCAGCCGTGCCCTGCCCCCATCCAACTCTAAGCGCTCCCAGAACCAAGCCCTGCACCGTGGGTAGCAGCATGCATGGAGCTGCGACCCAGGGCAACCTCACGGCAGCAGCACCTGCCAGCAGGGCCAAGAAGGTCACGGCCATGAAGGGAACTGGTTCAGCCTCAGAAATGGATACGGCTGCTTTAACAGGCACAGCACCAAGGAAGTGGTGTTTGTATATCAGACAGCCACTAAGTGAGCGACAACCCCACCGAGCGCCTTCACAGTGTGGGAGATGGAGAGATGGGGGAATGATGGCACAGAAGGAAAAAATGGTGAGCAGTGAGCCAGCTGGCCCCAGGGGAGCTGCAGGGCAAGGCAGTGAACACAGCAGGTGTCACCATTACAGATGCTGTCCACATCCTAGGGGTCCTCCATGAATGACCAGAATCACCACCATAGTGACAGCGGGGGAAGGAACAGGGGGTCAGAGAGCACCCCCAAAGCCAGGCCTGACCACGCTGGCCCTACCACAGGTGGGCAGTCCCAACTTACTACCTGTGGGCAGTGACCACATTACCCCCAGCTTTCTTTGGCAGCACCGCCCACCCCTGCTCTCTGCAATCAGGGTGCCAGAGAGCAAGACAGGGACCCTCCTGCCAAAGACAGCCTGGAGAGGAAGGAAAATCCAGGACATGAGCCCCAGGTTGGCAGCCACCTTCACGTGGGCACAGCCCAGAGGACCCTAAACCACAGGAGGGCAAAGAGACCAGAGCAGCCGATCCAGCGGGCGAGCATCCGTCCATCCCCATCCACTCCCGAGGCTGCGCAGGGCGGGGTCGGTCAGTGCCAGTTCAGCATCTCCACTGTCTCAAGCGGCTTAGTCATCCAGCAAGAAGAAATGAACGGAGAATTGGAGCTGAAGACCTTAAGTGCTCGCTTTTGCCGCTTGACCAGGTCGCTAGAACCAGCTGCATTCTCAATGCAACGCTGGCCTTTGACTACTGTTACCAGAGATGTCTCTTTTCGGTAATAACAAACGTGTTTTATTTTCAAAGCCTGGGCTTTCTTAATGTGCCTTTAAAGGTTTTAAAAATTGTTTCATATCTGGTCAAGTTGAGTTTTTTTCTTAAATTTCCCATTTAAAATGTTTAAAGTTTACAATTTTTTTCCCCCCTCCCAAACAGTAGACATACTCTACGCACCTATACATAAAGATCTTTAATAATAACACTAATAAACTAGCTTTCTGACCTCAGTCTCCTAGAATCTGGGTTCTCTAAGAAATCTACTCTTGGAAATCAAGCAAAAAAGGAAACATGAAAAAAACAGATGCTGTTTTCTTTTTTTTTTTTTAAGATTTATTATTTATTTTATTACAGTCAGATATACAGAGAGGAGGAGAGACAGAGGAAGATCTTCTGTCCGATGTTTCACTCCCCAAGTGAGCCACAACGGGCCGGTGCTGTGCCAATCTGATGCCGGGAACCAGGAACCTCTTCCGGGTCTCCCACGCAGGTGCAGGGTCCCAAAGCTTTGGGCCGTCCTCAACTGCTTTCCCAGGCCACAAGCAGGGAGCTGGATGGGAAGTGGAGCTGCCGGGATTAGAACCGGCGCCCATATGGGATCCCGGGGCGTTCAAGGCGAGGACTTTAGCCGCTAGGCCACGCCGCTGGGCCCCAGATGCTGTTTTCAACAAAGGATGCCAGGACAACTGGGCATCCGGAAACAAAGAACCCAGCTACCGATCCAAACCCACCACAAAAAGCAACCCAATGCAGACCACAGGCTAAGTGAGAGGTGAGACTACACAACTCCAGGAAGCCAGCGAGAGAATCAGAGTGACCAAGGCTCGGTGATAACCTCCACGCAGCACCAGGTGCACGCCTCATAGAGGAAAGAGACTGCATTTGATTAAGATTTAAAAAAATTCTTCTTTGATAAGATACTACCAAGAAAATAAACATAGAAGCCTCAAGCTGGGGAGAAATCTTTGCCAAAGAAATATCTGATATGACACTGCTATTCAAAATATACAAACAACTCTTAAAACTCAAGCAGAAGAAAAGCAACCACCTGATTAAAACGGGGCCAAATCCTTGATAGACATTTCTTGGAAGCAAGTGCACAGATCACAAGGAGGCTCATGGGAGGATGGCCCACATACCAGTCAGTAGGGCAAGGTGCTGCTGCACAGCTGAGAGCATGCCCAAACCCACAGCACCCAGCACCCAGCGCTGCCCACACTCTGCTGGGGCCAACCCCACAATGGTACAATCTTCTGGCAAGGTGGTGATTTCTTATAAAACCAACATGCTTACCATTATTTTTCCTAACAAAGAGTCCATTCAACATAAGGTAGAGATTTTCTAAAATAACATAACCTGCATACTAATTGTTACTTTGATAAACACGTATTTCTTGGAAAGACAAATTTAACAGATAGAGGAAGAGACAGAGAAAGCTGACCTTCATCTGCTGCTCCACTCCCTGAGTGGCTTAAATGGCGGGGGTTGAAGCCAGGAGCCACGTGGGTCTCCCACGTGGGTGGCAGGGGCTTAAGGACCTGAGCCATCCTCTGTTCCTTTCCCAGGAGTATCTGCAGGGAACTGGATTGGAAGTGGAGCAGCAGGGACCAGAGCCAGCACTCATGTGAAAGGCAGGAATTGCAGGCATAGTTTAACGCACTGCACCACAATACCAGCCTTACAGATAACTGATTAAGCAAATCTTGATGGGTTCCTCTCAGCTTTATTTAATGTTAGACAGTCCACAGACAATCAAGATGCTGGCGTCGTGGCATAGTGGCTAAAGCTGCAACCTCTGATGCCAGGGTCCCATATAGGCACCGGTTTGTGTCATGGCTGCTCTGCTTCCAATCCAGATTCCTGCTAATGCCAGGGAAAAGTTGTGGAAGATGGTGCAAAAACTTGGGTCCCTGGCACTCAAATGAAGCTCCTGGCTCCTGGATGGAACCTGGCCACGCGTGGCTGCTGCGACCATGTGTGGAGTGAACCAGCAGGTGGACAATCTGTTTTCCTCCCTCTGTAACTCTGAGTTTTGAAAATAATTCAATCTTTTGAAAAAAGATTTGCAACATTTAATTGCAAGGACATTCATAATATTTCTGTTTTTCATAGAATTAAATACAGTTATGATGGTTTTGGATAATACTTGAGAAAAAATCGGACAGTCAGTGCTAGAGAACTGGTAACATAAATGATGCCACACCCACAAAAGGGACAGGCCAGAGTAACTGTGTAACTGACTGTATAAAAAGATACTCAGGGCCCGGCGGAGTGGCCTAGCGGCTAAAGTCCTCGCCTTGAAAGCCCCGGGATCCCATATGGGCGCCAGTTCTAATCCCGGCAGCTCCACTTCCCATCCAGCTCCCTGCTTGTGGCCTGGGAAAGCAGTCGAGGATGGCCCAAAGCTTTGGGACCCTGCACCCGCGTGGGAGACCTGGAAGAGGTTCCTGGTTCCCGGTATCGGATTGGCGTGTACCAGCCCGTTGCGGCTCACTTGGGGAGTGAAACATCGGATGGAAGATCTTCCTCTCTGTCTCTCCTCTCTGTATATCCGGCTTTCCAATAACAATAAAATCTCTTAAAAAAAAAAAAAAAGATACTCAGTGACAGGACAAGAGCATCACAGAAAAAAGCCAAGCAGGAAACACTTTTTTGACTGGCACTCATATCTTAATGCAATGGTTTCTAATGAAGGGGAAGAGATCTGTCCACAACTTTTCTCTTCTACCCATTTTGCCCATTTGCACCTCCTATGTTTTTCTTCCCAAACAGAATGGATTGGTTGTTCAAGAACATAACAATGTTTATTTTTCTTAGTCACAACTAGAGATGAACGCTCAGCCTCGCTCTTGGTCTGAGTTCCAGTACCAAACAAACACTTCCCTCTGCACCTGCTGGGGCCTCACTCTGGGCCCCCTGCTCTGTCCTGAGAACCTGCAGCTGCCCGTATGGGGGCCTTAATTTCAACTCTTCAACTAATTATATATTGGAGGGAGGGAGAGAGAAAGAATGCCCATTGACTGCTGGCTCACTCCCTAAATGCTTGTCAAGGCCAAAGCTGGGAGCCAGGAACTCAATGCAGCTCTTCCACATGGGTGCCCAGGAGGGACCTAGCTACTACACCTTCACAGCTGTCTACCAGGCTCTGCCTTCGCAGTTCATCCATACCCAGGTGCTAATGTGGGACACAGAGGTCTTGGCCTCTTGCTTGGCTAAGTGCCCAGGCCATACCTGCCCATTCCCCAACTGCCAAGTCCGTTTGGTGGCTCAGGTCCTTCCTAGTTTGTCCGCTAGGGGACTTTCTGTGGGGTGGGTGGACTAGCACACGGTGCTGGAGATGTAGTAGAACCACCCAGAGCCTCTGGAACCTGCCTTGGTGCGGGGGGAGTTCCGTTCCCTGTAATGAGCCGGACCGCTAGCAGGTGGAAGGAGTAGGGAAGCACCTGCCCCCACAGTCCCTGGAAGAAGCCTTGGCTGGAAGACATGGGTGGTCCTGGCCATGCATTTTACCAATCCGGGGGCACAAGGGGCCAGTTCCACTCTCCATCCCTACCCCTCACCCATCCCCCACTCTCAGACCTGGCAAAGATGGTTCCATGTGGCTAACTTCGTTCTGTGGCAGAACCCCTTTCAGGAATCCAGGACAGGAGACCGCTGAGCCCCTCTGCTCCTCACAAAATGCCCAGAGAAGGAGTCAAACATACAAGTCTTTCCCAAAAATTCGGCGGCATTTTAATGAACAATACACTACTTTAAACTGCTAGGAAACTTCTTAGCTTTTCAGCTAAGGAATGCTGAGCATATGATCTGAGAATCACCACAGGGCTTGCTTCCCTCGGAGGACATTCTTTCTAGCTGGTATAATTTCATAATATATTTTTTTCCAGAAGAATCTTTAAACAGCCCAGAAATATGGCTATATTCTGCATAATTCCAAGGCTCGCGTGCTGGCGACTGCTCTGCACGTTTATCGAGGCATCTCTTAAAACCCAGGCCGGTGAAGTCGTCACCCACAACTGGTCGAAAGGCTACAGACTCCTAAGCTCACCTTGGCCGGGGTCTCACTTGGTAGGGGTGCGTGTGTTGGGGGCGGGGTGGGGTAAAGACGGTCATATTCCCAATGAACACCAGATGGCACCCCAGCCTGCCACTAAGCTGGGGACAGAGGCGTGCCTGCCAGGGAGACGCAGCCCAAGAAAGCAGGGGTCTGAGCGTCTGGCACACCTGCAGTCCAGCGGAAAGAACAAAGGGGGACCTCTGCGAGTGGGGGGGCGGCGTTCCCAGCCGTGGGAAGGGTCGTGCTCTCCTTGCCTTCCCCTCTACTTCCACCTCCCTGGAGGGGCGGGCATTCCTGTGGCTGCTCTTGGCTCCACTTCACCCACATTAAACCAAGAAGCCTGTTTAAGTGAATTCTTGATCCAAGTATAAAATCAGCCTAAGGGAGAAGACTTGGGTGGGTTGGGACGAGGCCAGGGGTCCTGCTGGGGTGCTGGAGAGCAACTCCAGTGCTTGTGCCTCCCTCTTCTTGCCTCCCAATCCCTCCCTCCTTCTCCTCACCTTCTTTCTCTTCCCCTGCCCCCAGCTCACTGCCTCAGCTGATGGTAGCTCAGTTCCCCAGGCCCTTAGGACTTATTATTTGATACTTTCAAAGGTTTTCATTCTCTCTCTCTTTCTCTCTTTCTCTCTCTCTTTCTCTCTCTCTCTCTCTCTCTCTTACACACACACACACACACACACACACACACACACACACACACACAGAGTTTTCATCCACTGGTTCCTCCCCACCAAATGCCAACAGCCAGGGTTGAGCTTAAGGCCAATGACACAGTCCTGTTCTCCCACTGGATGTCCCAGGACTCGAACCATTTAACCATTTCGCCTGCTGCCTCCCAGGGTGCACACGAGTGGGGATTCAGACCCAGAAGTGGAGCCAACCGATGTGGGTTTCCTGAGTGGCATCCCTATGAGGTCCCTCCCCAGGCATGGAGTCCACAGTGTCCGTGTGTCAGCCTGGACATGGCCCCCTCCCTCCACAGCACTGACACCTGCCCAACTACAAGTGACAACACTGATATCATCCGGCCGGGCACCAGGGCATCAGCAGAGACAGTACCTGATAGTCACTCGGGGGTCATGGGTCACTCCGCACACCATGGATGCCTGGGTGCCCTTGATGACACTCTGGTCCTGAGGGGGCTTGGTGATGCGGGTCCGGGCTGGAAGACACGGCGGGGGAAAGCCTGGTGAGCAGGGAGGTGGGCCCAGGTGCCCAGGTGCCCAGGTGCCCAGGTGTGCTGCAGGTGCAGGGGACAGGTGCATGCGTTGGGTAATGGCTGGAGAACACAGAGCTGGGCAGTGGAGTCCCAGGAGGCTCACACAGACAAGGGGGCTTCCCTCTGACTTCCAGTCTGCCAGCCCACGTGTGTGAGGGAAGAGGGGGTGGAATCAGGATATGATCACATAGGTGGACAGAGGAACTTCTGTCTCCTGGTTTATTGCTCCACCCTTGAGCCGTTCTGGGCTTGGGACAGGTGGTGCACAGGTGGGCATGTCTTGGGCGCTGGAGCAGTGATTAGCGAGGCTGGGGCCTGTACGTGGCAAGTGGCTGAGTAAGTAAGCTCCACGGAAGCCCTGCCAGGCCTGTGAACTCCATCCTGCCTACAACCGCCGCCTCCACATGACACAAGTTGGTCATGTAACCCTGCAAACCCCCAAATGCCTCCCACGCCTGGCTGATGTCATTGTGGCCATGTAAGCCAGGTCCCTGGCCTCTGAATTCGGTTGCCATTGATTCTGTGTAAGAACACCTGGCAGGGACAGACCCACAGAAGGGCAGGCAGGCAGGTAGCAGTGGCCAGGTAACAGTGAGCCTCGCACACTCACCCCATACCACCAGGTCGGCTGAGGCTTCATCAACACCCCGTGAGTTGGTGGCCAAGCAGGTGTAGGTCCCGGCGTCCGAGATGTGCGTGGGGCTGACAAGCAGGCTGCCCGACTCGAGCAGCGTGAAGCGGGGCAGCTGCACGGAGCCACTGGCTAGGATGCGCTCCCCTGTGGGTCACACAGGATGGGGAGGGGCTCACCCTGCAGCCCACCACCATGCTGCCCGCCCTCAGCCACAGAAGGCCATGAGCTGTCTCCTGGCGGCTGTGGGCGGTGACCAGGTACAGCCCTTGGGACTAGATAGTGACAGGCCAGAGTCACCTACTGGGGAGTGGGGCAAAGTGAAGGGAAGAAGGCAGGTGGGGGAGAGCGAGCAAGCATCACATAGGCACAGAGGCCGGGCAGGGCAGGTTTTTCTTGCTGCATTTATGTTAAAGGAACCCCTGTCTCCATGCAGCAGGCTCCCCCCAGCTGTCTGCAGGTCTGTGCGTCCATGTGCCTACATAGGCAAACACACCAAGAGTGAGCCGAGTGGATTGGACTTGTGCCTACAGTCACCCCACACACATGTGCTGAGTGCCTAATGTGTGCCTAACTGGTTTAGGTGCTACTCTGGTGGACAGATGGAGAGTGTGTAACTCGCTCAGGGCTGCAGGTCTTGGAAGACACAGGGCTGGGCTTCAGGTCCAGGGAGGCTGCTGGCGGTCAAGACCTGGCTTGCACAGTGCACTGCCTCTGGACCTGGGAGCTCTCCACGCCTGGCTGCTGAGCTCAGTTCTGAAGACTTCCTTCACCTGGCCACGCCTCAGGGGGCGTTCCTCCTGCTTACCTTTCTGCCACGTGATGGCTGGCCGGGGTGCGCCCGAGGTCTCACACGCCAGCACCACTGACATGCCGTCGATCACGGTGCTATCCAGGGGCCCCCTGGTGATGTTGGGGGCAATGCCTGCAGACAGACACAGTGGAACCCTTTGGCTTCAACCCGGGAGATGCTGTGGTGGGGAGGCCTGAGCCATTAAGGAGCCAGCAGCCTCATCCTCCTGCCCTGGGGTGTCATGGGATGGGAAGAAGCCAGGGCCAGGGCTCCCAAACACCTGCCCCGCGCAGGGACCAGTGACGCCTGGGGAGGGCACAGCTCAGGGATTGGTTGGAATTCGTTTGTCCCGCTTCTTTAGAGGGACAAGCACGGATAACCAAGGGGATTCAGGCTTTCCCTCCCAGGCCCGGAGGGAGAATCCAGTCTGATGGCTGCAGGATGGGGGCCCACACAAAACGAGGACCTGTAGCCAGGGGACCCAAGACACAAGCCATCCTTTTCTGCTTTAGAGTAGGGACAGCTGGAAACTGATTTTGTAAAGCTCCTTTCCTCAAAGCACCTGTGGTCCCAGGACATGGGGGAGGACCAGCAACCCCGAAGGTCACCCAGACAGCGCATGCGCAGTTCCCGAGGGGGGGGCCAGCTTACTGGTGACGGCCAGGTAGGTGGAGGTTTGTGCCTCGCCGGCTGCGTTGCGGGCAAAGCATTGAAACATGCCAGTGTCGTCGGGCACCAGGCCGCTGATCTGCAGACCCCCATCCCCGCGCTGCCTGAAGCGGGCCAGCTTTTCCACTTCCACCACAGCCGCATCCTTGTACCACGTGATTGAGGGTGATGGCACGCCTGTGGGCGACAACAGAGCATCAGCCGCCCCTCCGACAGGTGCCAGAGACCTGCATGCACGTGTGTGGATGCTGCAGTGAGAGGTGCGAGGTTCCTGGTGCGCGAATCGCGAATGCTGTGGGCGCTGGGTGGGTGTTACAAAGGAGCAAAGCCCCCCAGCATCCCTTGGGCTCAGATACGCAGGACTGGACAAACCAGCTGTGGATACTTGCTGTGAGCAGCAATGCCTAAGTGGGAAGCTGCAAGTTGGGGTGTCACTCAGATGCACGTGGTTCCGGCACCGTGCAGAGTGGGCCACATCCTCATCCTGAACTAGGTTTCCCCTCACCTTGGCCCTGCCTGGGCCACCCTCAGGCTGCCAAGCTCTTCTCAGAAGGGACTTCCCCCCCCTGCCAGGTGTCTGCCTCCCAGCATGACACGGGACACGGAGTCTCATGCATTCCGTGCCACAAGTGCACTCTCCCACTGCGATGTCCGACAGCCCCAGTGCATCCCTAACTCGGTGGGACAAATGACCAGGCTGCATCCTGCAGCCCCAGCATTTCAGAAGACGGGACAAGGGTTGGCATTTGTCTGTGGTCTGCTCTTTGCCCGAGAACACCGTGGGTCCTCAGGAAGCTGTAACGAGAACTGCCTGGAGTATGGCCGTCACCCAGCCCCATGGTGTTTTGGTGGTACAAGCATTCTTCATCCCACTCCATGTACCCCACTCTTCCCCACTGTCCTGCATGCTCAGGGCTGCGTTGGGCACCTTTGCTCAGTGTCAGGCCATGGCCCATGGTGGTACACGTCCTTCTCTCTCTGTCACCCTAGATTTTCCCCCCAGCTGTGGGCTGTCCTTGGCTCAGCTGCAGCAGGAGGGTGGGTGGGTGGGGACACATGGTCCTTTCTCAGGTGCAGTGCCCAAGGTGGTGGTTGAGCAGCAGGAGCCAGGCCTCAGGTCTGGTGGCCCTGACTCTGAAGTGACCGGGTACTGCAGATGCCACACACGACGGGCCATCTGGGGCTGCTCCCTGTCCATGACCCCCTCTGCCCACACTGCAGTTACCTTTAGCTCGGCAAGGGATGTCCACCACCTTCTCCATCTCGGCTGTGATGTGTCTCTCGGGCTCCTTGGTGAACTGAGGCGGTTCTGTGGGGAGGAGAGCCCAAGGTGGGGGGTGGTCAGAGCCCTGTGGTGCATGTAGGGGCGCAGTGGGGTCCTCCAGGGGTGAGCCCCAACCTGTGCACCCTGCCTCACCCAACACGGAGAGGTAGGCGCCCCGCACGACAGGTGCCACGCTGCTGCTACGCAGGACGGCCTCGCACTCGTAGTAGCCAGCGTCGCGGCTGCTGGGGTTGGCGATGGTGAGTCGGCGGTTGTAGTCGCTGACGCCACCGGACACCAGCACCCCATCCTTTTTCCAGAGCAGGTGCAGCTTGATCAGGGGCCTGTAGGGTAGAAGGGGAGGCAGGGGCTGGCTCATAGGTACTCTCGGGGTCCTCAGAGGGCGGGGCTTCCTGGATGCAGCCTCCTGAGTAACTGATCTCCGCTGTCTTCTCACATGTTGGCTCTGCCCAAGGGGGTCTGTGCTAACCCCAGGGGGAGTGTGGAGGGACCTCCCGCAAAAGGGGCTTTGTGGTTTCAAGCATCTGGGTAGCCTAGGACTGTGTGTGTGTGTCTGCTCTGCCACCTGGTTAGCGGTGGGAGAAGGGGAGGGTGTGCCAGGAAGGGGAGGCAGTGGTACCTGACCCATCACTGTCCCGTAAAGATGCTCATGGCCACAGTGTGAATCATCTCCCGTGCACACTTCCCTCTTACACAACCTGTGTGCAAGGGGGCTCTGCTCTGGAAGGACTGCTCAGGGTGCCCAGGGCGAGTCCAAGTGTCCTGGGCTGGGCTCTGTCTCCCTGTAATCCTGACGCCACCCACACTCCTCCAGGGCCAGTTCCTCTGGGGCCACGCAGAACGAGGCAGCCCTGCCCTGCAAGCACAGTTGGCTGCCCGCGTCTCTCCTCTGCTCTCCCAGCCCCCGGGCAGTGTGATTTCTGGGCCTTTCTGGATCCTCTGCCCTCCTCAGAGCCAGGAGTACTAGGGCCAAGGGCGGGAGATACCACCCACCTGGCATTGGCCACACACTCCATGGTCACTTCGGAGGTCCCGGCCACCACGCTGGTGTTCTTGGGAGGGATGATGATGGTGGGAGCGATGGGGTCAGCAGGGCCCCCCACATCTGGGGAGAATCAGAGGTTAGAGATCCCATTCCTGTCTGGCCCCACGGAGGCTAAGGCCATGGGAGACGTCTGCCATCACAGTGTGTAGCAGGCAGCCACTGGACATGGACAGGGAGTGAGTGTCCAGGAAGACACTGCTGACCGCGAAGGCCTTCCAGCCTCCTCTTCTCCCCACCTTGTCCATTCTAGCACCTTCGAAACCCAGCCGGATGCCTGCATTTACTTCACTGGCTTGTTTGCTGTTGGCCTCCTGTTCCATGATACAGCTCTCCTGCTCGGTTGGGCAATGTTCCCGCCCCACCCCGAGATGCCTGTGTACCTACTACCGAGCAGGTGACCTTGTCTGAAACCAGAGTCTTTGCCGATGTGTCTAGTTCAGGCGAGAACTGGATAGGGGTGGGCTCTAGACTCAGACACAGACACACAGGGCAGAAGGCTGCAGGAACACGGGGCCCAGCCTGGAGCATGCCAGCAGCTGCTGACCACTACTGGAAGTGGGCAGGGGCCTTCCCTGCTGCTTCCCGAGGACGGGATCTAGATTTCTGGCCTCTGGGAAAGAAACTGTGGTCAGTGTCCTCTGTCACGGCAGGCAGACAGATCCCAGGCCGGTCCTACATGCCTGCATGGATCCCTGAGCTGGAAATTCCACAATGGGATTCGTGTCTCAAGAGGAAGCCACCACAACCTGCCTGCCTCCCCCTCCTCACAGTGAGGACCCACGAAGGAGGTAGCCTGGAGGCCAAGGAGATGGCTCTCACTAGAGCCCAACCTTGGACTTCAGCTCCCAGAACGTGGAGGACAAGAATGTCTGGTGCTGAAGTCCGTACTGTGGGTGCCCACAGAGTGGCCATGGCTGGTGCCTCTGGCACAAAGAATGAGTGCCTGGTACCCAGCAGGAGCTCCCGGGCACCCATGAAGGGAACAAACAGAACTCCCGCAGTCAGTGACCCAAGCCAGGGAGCTGCCCATGGCCGAGGTGGGAATTCTTCTTGAAAGAAACTTGGGGTTGGCATGGTACAGTGGGTTCAGCCACTGCTGTGACACCCGCACCCCATTTGAGCTCTGGCCAAGTCCTGACTGCTGCACTTGCAATCCAGTTCCCTGATGATGCTCCTGGGAAAGCAGCAGACGATGGTTCAAGCACTCAAGCCCCTGCCACCTGCATGGGAGACCCAGATGGAGTTCTGGGTTCTAGCTTTCAGCCTGGCACAGCCTGGGCTCTCGCAGCTATTTGGAGAGTAAACCAGAGAACTCACAAAAGCTGTCTCTCTCTGCCTTACTTTGTCACTCTTTCAGATAAATAAGAAATCTTTTTAAAAAATAAACACCCTCTTCTCACAGAGGCGATGCCATGGTCCCCCTTCTTTTTTTTGATGAGCACTATAAGAGTGGCTATAATTTCGCAGCAGTGGTCAGCATGTGCCCAGGACTGGCTCTTATGCACCTGCTCTCCAGCTCTTGAAAATACAACCTCTGAGGACCTATTTCTCATGCCACAAATCTAGCCAGTTGGCCCATTTCCAGGTGGTGCTGCAGGGAGCCAGCCCAAACGACAGGCATGACCCTGGGGTGGCAGCCGTTGGACATCCTTGGGAAGCCAGGAGTGGGGTGGGGGTGGAGAGAAGCCCCCTTGCCGCTCTGAGCTGCCAAGGCTAGCCTTGGGCAGATCTTCCTACTTGGCTCCAAGAAGAATGAGAGTCAAATGTGAAAAATAAAGGAAAATGAAGGCAGCAGGAAAGGAAGCATAAAAAGTAAAATAATTGCAACAATATAAAGGCCTCGTGTAGATGCCATAAAGAGTGATCGGATTGAAAGCTGCTGATATAGCTGAATCCATAAAAGCGTGCTCTAAGTTGTTTATTACATGCTGGGGCGAGCAGGTAGCATGGCCCAGATTAATGAGCCGCAAGGCAGAGGCAGACATTTAAGGCCCAAGCAGGAGCTGGGCTCCAAGGAACTACAGCATACACAGAGGGCCCGGGAGGAAGGCTGGAGCTCCGGGCACAGCGTGTGACAAGTGAGGGCTGCCCAGGCCAGGGACAGAGGGTGCCAAACGCCTTGCAATGTCCCAGCGAGGGTCCTTGGAGAAGCGGTCTCTGCTGGGGAGGGCCCCACGCTCCTGGGCAGATGCACCCAAGGCAGCATGGAGCCTGGATTGGTGGGGAGGGGAGGGTAGCTCTGAGCTGTGAGCAGGACAGCCTTGTTCAGCCACTTGGAGACCAAGCAAAGGCTCTCGTGCTTCGTGGGGGTGAGGGTGGGGAGCTGGAGTGGGATGGCAGTGAGAAGCAGAAAGGGGCTGTGGGACAGACGCAGTGGCAGAGTGGCCCTCAGGGCACTGGGTCACAGGAAGGAGGCAGCTTAGGGGAAAGGGTTTGGATTTTGAACAGCAGGATGCAAGGCTAGTCAAGAGAGGAGGTGGAGCCCCAAATAGGTACAGCTGTGCAGGCAACAGTGGGACATGGTAGGAGAGTGGGCAGAGACCAAGGGCTGAGGCCTGGATGCTGGACTCGGTCACCTCACGGGCAGGATGTGGACAGGACCTGCGCTGTTAGAATGGCAGGTGCCAGAGGGACTGGTGGAGCGGAGTGCCCAGCAGATAGGACACAGGACAGAGATGGAGAGGAAGGGGAGGGGCTGGTAGCCCTGCCTGAGACCATGAGGGCAGTAGCTGCTGGTCGGGTCTCTGCAGCAGGAAGTCGGGGTTCCAGTGCTGGCTTCACCACTTACCAGCGGAGGCTGCAGGCAGAGAGGACATAACCCTTCGGGTCCAGTTTTCCCAGCTTTCCTACCATGGCTTTCCCATCCCCTGCCTGCCTTGGTTATTGCAGAGTTGGCCCTCATGGGCTCCTTGGAGGGCTTGTCCTGTGGGACCCCTGGGTGCGTGTTAGAGTTGGGTGAGGCCTGAGGGCAGAGCGACACATGAGCTGGCCTGGGGATGTTACAGCACCAACGCGCCAGTTGCAGGACACACCGGGCTGTCAGGTGCTCTCCGGCGTGAGGGCTGTGCACAGCCATCCACCCCTCTAACTATGTTTCTAGGACTGGCCACATGTGCAGTGTTGCCCTGCACCTGTGCTCTGTGACAGCATGCACAGTCATGGTCCTTGGGGCTGCCAGGGCCAGGAGGATCCGGTGGGGATGAGGTGGGGAGTGTTCAGAGAGCCCAGCGAGGGTCCTTCTCCCACTGGCCCCTGCCTTAGGGTCCCCACCACCAGTAGCCCTAGGTTGTGGCCCAGACCCAAGTCAGTGTGGCAGATCTGCTACCAATGTAGCTTGCTTCAGCCCAGCCAAGTGGGATTTAGGGGACAATGAATCCCCAGGGGTCAATGAAAACCACAGGAAGCCACAGTGAGGGAGAGGGACAGGAGGCAGAAGGGGACAGCCCCCTACTCCCCTCAATGCCCAGGACAGCTTTCATAATGGCCAATCTAAGGGATGCTCACGGGCATCCATCCCTCTGAATCACCTGGCTGACTTCTCCAGGTCACTGGCAGCACGTGACAAGTGAGCAGGTGACGTACGTGGGCCACAAGTTCCATGAGTAGAGGCAGGGACGCCAGTGGCCAAGCCTCAGGTGCTCAGGCCCTAACACCGGCATCTCCCCACACCCGGCCAGGGCCACACATGCCTGCTGGGCTCCTGCTGCCCTGCTGATTGAGTGTCATTTAATTCCTGCTGATTCACATTTAATTAAAAACAGATCCCCAGTTTGGTTATTAGAAGATTTTTAAGCGTATGTGGGATGGCTTGCGCATGCGATGCTACCTTTTCAGCTGTAAATTTCACGAAATCTAAACACGGATCACGTCTCTCTGATGGAAGCTGAGCAATCCGATTGGGCTGGACGGCAAGTATAAAATGCACACAGATTTCAAAGACTTCATGAGTGAAAAACCAGCATAACAGATCTCAGGAATACTTTTTTAGATGATGATATGTTAAGGGAATGCGATTTGGAACATAGGTTGAATTAATCAGAATGTATGCATAAAATTAATCTCACTTCTTTGTTTTGACTTTGCAAAAATAGGGGGCCCCAGGGAGATTGAGCATGACTTCCGTGGTTCACATCGTATTTCTAAGGCACACTGGAGCTCTGACCCCCAAAGTGTGGCTTTGTGAAGTGTCCAGGGCCACCCTGGGGTCACTGGTCTTGCTCCCTCCTTCTGTTTCTCTGCTACACAGCAGATGAGACTTGGGTAGGGGGAGGCTGGAGTCTGGCTTGGGGGCGACCAGGGAAGGAACTGGGGCTGGTGGCGGCAGCAGCGGTGGCGAGACTGTGAGGCAGGTTTGCGCTCTGTGGCAGCGTCGGGAACAGGGTTCTGAAGTGCAATCACTCGTGGGAGGAGAAATTAGCGCCCAATGAGTCGGTTCTGCTCTCAATTCAGCACAGATCACGGCAGAGAGAGGCAGAGCTGGGGCAGGGGCCGGGGAGAAGGGGTGGGAGAGGCAGGTGGCGGAGGAGGAAGCCGGGGGGCTGGGTGGGAGATGGCTGGAGGGCTATTGCCAGCCAGGAGGGCAGTGAGCCTCACTCCTCGGCCAAGGAGCAGGTGCTAGAGGAGGGGCATGGGTTAAAGGTGCCCTGACCTCAACTCGCAGGGTAAACTGAGGCAGCCAAGGAGATGCCCTGCTATAACACAGATCATGGAGTGCCCTCAGATCTCTGGCTCTGCCTCTTGCCAAATGACCAGACCTACAAGCTTCTTGGACAGCCCCCCTGCCTCCCACCAGAACAGTTGTAGGAGAAAACAGCTCCCTCAGATGCTGCTGTAATTCCTCTTCCAGTAAGAAACAGCAGCCCTAAGCCTTGGGCTGTGCCAGGCTGCTCATGTTTGATTGAGACCCTGAGTTGGGGTTGGGGTCAAAGGTTGCAAAGGGACCCCAGTGGGTCTTTCTCAGGGAAGGAATCCTCCTCCCTGCCATCCAAGTTTGGGCATGAGAAAGACTGGGAAGATGGCGGGGCCCTGTGGGAGCTTGGTCAGCCCAGGAATGGCATGGCAGGAGCTGGGATGTGCCAACCATCTGGGCACTGGCAGATGAGGCTGGGATCAGAGGCAGGAGACAGGCTTGCTGCCGGTGAGTGCATACAGGTGTGACCATGGATGATGGATGAGACAGCTGTGCAAAGATACAAACATCTGTTCCCCTCCCACACGGTGGCTCAGCCACTGCAGGAAGCCTGGCATCTCGGCCTGTGCTCTGGGTGATGCCTGCCCCGGGCTGCAACACCCCAACTCCAACTCTCTCTCTTTCCTGGCCACAGAACCTGGAGGAAGGGGACAATCTAGTCAGGAGGGACAAGCAAGCAGCTCTGTCGCTGCTAAGCTGGCTGGCTCCAGGCTGGCTGGTCAGTGTCTGTACTAAAGGACAGCCAGGGGTCACCTAGCCACCTGCTGCTTGCTGGCTCTGTGCTGTGTAGGTGGGGGACATTGGTCTGGGGAGCACTGGGAGCCAGGGAGTAGAGGCCACTTCTCAGTGGGAGTCTGTGTCCCCATCAGTGAGGGCCACCTGGCTTGGGATGGAAATCATGCTTTTTAGATGCCCACTGAGCAGAGGTGGGCAACTTCCTGTCCTGCAAGACTTCAGCCCCTGCACCCAAGAGTGTCTGCAACCGGCACCCGGCTCCAAAGCACCGCCTCTCTAAGTCCTTGTGCAGCCGACACCTGTACACTCCATCTCCCTGCCCTCACCCCTCTGCAGTCCTGGTGGCCCTGCTAACAGCCATGCTTATCGTCCCCTCTCCTGCTGCAGGCTCTCAACGTGTCACAGGAGTAGGCTGCAGGCACTCCCACCCCCAGCCCTGCCTGTCTCTTGCTCCTCCTCCTTGGGAGGCTGCCCCCAGCCCACGTGCTTCCCCATCCTCCCCCACTCCCCTCAGGAGCACCTTTCTGAGATTTAATGACCCACTCCATGACAGTCCTGGGCCCTGCTGCCAACTTACTCCCAACAGCAAGTGTGATGGGTTGACTGGTCTTGTTATCCCCATTCTTGTCGTTAACCGCCTGCACATAGTAGCGACCGGCATCGGGAGCCACAGTGGACAGGATGACGAGGGTATTGTCCAGCGTGATGGCTCTGCAAGGTGGAAAAGGATTCTGTTGGCAGGGGGCCCCAGAAGTGGGAGCAGGTACCTGGGGCAAGGGCTGGCTTACCTCCTCCTTTGCCATGCTCGGAAAGAGGCTACCTGGCCCCAGCCCCAACCCGTGACTCCAACCCTTGAGGGCCTGACCCCCAGCCGCATTGGATTTGCTAAGATCCCAGCACCTGTTGGCAGCACCGGTCACCGACTCAGCTCTGAGAAGTGCCAGAGGCCTCGGGAAGCTGTCCTGGCCCCTCCTCTGCGTTGCAGCCCCCACAAGGGATATGGGACAGATGAGTGAGGATTACCCCAAGGAGAAGTGAAGTGACAGATTCAGAAAGAAACTCAGAAATCAGCCCAGGCTGACTCCAGGGTCACAGTTGCCAGCCACACAGATTTCCCCGGGCAAGGTCCTGTCTGTTTTGGTTCCCCTGCCCTGAAGCTGGGCTGGGTCAGAGGGACAAGGGGGGCTGGTTGTGCTGTGGGGAGTGAGGCTGGGCCAACTGCCTCTGCCCCACTTCCCGCCAGCTGGTACTCCTTGCTGGGACCCCTATCCTGCAGCCTGGTGGGGGGAGAGAAGGGCTTATCCAAGCAAGAGTGCCCCTTGAATATGGGTGAGATGGTGCTGGGAGCCTTGCTCACACTGCCTAGCATGCCCCCGCAGCTCCCACATTCTCCCGATGATGAACAAAACCATTAGTTTGTCAAGTGGATCTCAGGATTGTAATGCAATGTGCCCGAGACAGCTGTTAAACACCCTTAATGTTAGTTTAACAAGGACAAATCCAGTTGAATTCTTTTCAAATTTTCCCATTAGGTGACTGTTACAGTTTCAACAGGCACTCAAATGAACATCCGGCAGATGCTGCTGGCCAATGCCGGCCAACCTGGGCGTGGCCATCCCATGAGAGCTTCTGCAGCCACTTGGCTCTCACCGGCCAGGCTGGACTGGGCGCTTCCTCCTTCTCTCTTTGGTTTTGGGCTTCATTCTCCCCCTGACACCCTCACCAGAGCCGGGTTAGGAGGAAAGCAGGCCCTTCTGCTCCCCCATTTTTGGGTACTCTAATGATGCCCCCTTTCTCCTGGAGAATTCTTTTATCCTCCAGCTAAGAAGGCTGAGGGACAGGAGCCAGGCTGGGACATTTAAAAGGGACTGGATGGAGTAGGTGTGGTGATTATTTGGGCAGTCTTCTGCAGGCTCCCTTGTCTTCAGGAGGAGGGGAGCCTGGGCTGCCCACTGCACGTGCAGGGAGGGCTCTGGTTGGGGGAAGCCCCAGGATGGAGTGGCCTGGGATTTTTCTCCAGTTCTTAGGCTAAGGGATTCAGTCACTGCCTTTCCATCGGTCAGAGGCTGCCCAGCAGCTGCCATCTCCCCCTCGTCCCCATTGTGTCCCTCACCTGATGCAATGCCAGCTTCAGGGTGAACACGTTCCCACGAGCAGTGAGCCCGGGGGCTGTGCAGCTGCCAGCTTGCCCAGCTACTCCCAGGCCACAGGGAGCACAGGGTGGGGTCACAAGCCCCCAGGTGGCCCTTGTCTGTTTCATGCCAGGGCAGAGGGCTCCTGGCTCCAGCCTCATCTCGCGTTTGCTGATACTTCATCCACTCTCCTGTATCAGTGGGTCCCAGCCGGGGCAACTTTGCCCTCCAGGGGATGCATGACAATCTCACCACAACATCTGGTTGCCACGCTGGCTAGGATCTTGTGACAGAGGCCGCAGCCAGGCACTGTGGCTGAGTGAGCATCTGACAGTGTGATGGGGCCTCAGCTGGCAACAGTGGGCGAGAAAATTGCCCTTGGGGGAGTGGACCCTGGGGCTGGCAACGGTGTCAGTGGCCCATGTCCATATCAGCATCTTCTGCACGGGGCGGCTGCTGCTGGGAACCGGGGCCACGCTTCACGGCTCCCTGCATCCAGGTGTTACTGAGCTGGTGGGGGAGAAGCCGGGACATGCAGTGGCCCCTGGGCATCCCCTGCAGGGCGCCCTGCTCCTGCTCTCCCTTAGCCCGTGGAATGTGGAGGGCAGCCTCCCTCCCACCCCTGTCCTGGCCTGTCCTGGCAAGGGGATTTGGTGGGTAAGCAGCCAGCCCCCTGGGTGTGCCATCAGCAGATCTGAAGGCTGACATTGCCCAGGGCCTGAATAGAAACACAGGGAGAGGCAGAGAAGTCAGCAGGGAAGGGTGTATGTGTGATGACTGCCCCTCGACAGGGTCGCAGATACCCCTGCACCCACATGCAGAGTGCACCCAGCTTTGTCTGCAACCCAGGAGGGCTCCCTGTCGGTGACACCTACTGAACCTGCTTGGAAGAGGGATGCCTGGGAGGCGTGGGCAGCTGGACTGGGGGCTGTGTCCCAAAAGCCTTTCCTACTCCTTCGATTCTCCCTCCCAACCTGCCACACATGCTCACAGACATGCATGCACAGTTCCTAGGCAGCCAGCCAGCCCACTTCTCTGAGTTCCACAGGCCTCAATGGCTAATTCAATTACAAATAAAATGAATCACCCGCAAATGAGCCCAAAGGCCCCCAGCATGCATCTCTGTTAAGAATCTTGTCTCTTTCCCAACAATGAACAGGAGGCCTGGGGGAGGTGTCGCTAATCTCCCCCTGCCCCACCCGCTCCCCCCTCCAGCTTTCTCTACTGCTAGCGCTCAGCAGCAATTATGCAGCTCTGGCAAGCAAGCACACCAGGATTCTGCGTCCAGGGGTCCTTGCCATGCATATTAATCTGCTGTAGTTGCCGAGCTAAATCCACCCCAGAGTTCTAGTGTGTATTGGAAGAGTGTGGCAGAGGGATGTGTGTGTGTGTGTGTGTGTGTGTAAGAGGGACAGACTGGGAGGGGTGCAGGTGTATGCAGGATGTACTGTTCTGTCCTGGAGTTAGACACTGTTGGGAATGAGGGCAGAGGCTGGAGGTGAACAGAAGAGGGAAAGGGATTATGGGCATGAGGCGGGGGCCAGGGTTTCAGCTGCCCTAGCAAATGCAGTAGGGAGATGCCAACCGGCCCCATCCTGCTTCATGGCAGACATTGCTAATCGATCCTGATGCTCTTCCCCCTTTGAGTCTGGATGAAGTGTCAGAATCCTTCTCAATACAGTGTTCTGGGCAGTCACTATCAGTGATGACAACCTCAGTTCGGGCCTCTCAGGCACAGTAGTCCCCCTCTGGGACATTCTCAGTGTCCACGTGCAGGGGGCACACTGACTCCCACAGCCTGAGTCCCCCTGTTGGTCAGGGTGCCCCTGCCATCTTTCACTCCATTATGGGCTCACACCCTCCCTCCAGGTACAGGGATGTTTCCCTGCCTATTATTCTGCTTCTGTCATGTCCTTGCTCTGGCCAATGGGCTGCCATCAGAGACCTGACACATGCTTCTTCCAGTGTGGCAAGTGGATGGGGACGTGGGGTGCCCAGCTGAGTCACTCAGTCATGTAGCACAAGGCCCCTCCTGTCCGCCAACAGCCAGGTGACCGCAGCCCAGTCTAAATCTCCACCCTGCAGGCTCAGGAGCAGCCTAGTGGCTTCCTCTTGTAAGCTACTACGATGTTTTGTTACGTGGCAGTGGGTCCCGACCATGAGATGGCTGCATGTCAAAATTGCATCTGATGTCGCAGACTTTGGGAATTTTTAAAAAATCCTGATCCCCTCCAGGGGTGTCACGACATAGTAGGCTAAGCCTCTGCCTGCAACGCCAGCATTCCATATGGGCTCCTGTTACAGTCCTGCTACTCCATTCTGATCCAGCTCCCTGCTTATGGCCTGGGAAAGCAGCGACTGATGCTTGGGCCCCTGCATCCACATGGAAGACCTAGAGGAAGCTCTTGGCTCCTGGCTTTGGATCAGCTTAGCTCTGGCTGTTGTGGCCATCTTAGGGGGAGAAACTAGCAGACACAAGGCTTCTGTTTCTCCTTTCTGTGTAACTCTGCCTTCCAAATATAAATAAATACATGTTTAAAAAAATCACAATGTCCGCATCACGCAGATTTGAACAAGATGGGCACACCTTGGGATAGTCTAGGTCAGCATGTTTCAAAACTCCCAGCAACATTCAGCAGGTGAGAATCTGTCGACAAAGCGAGCGACAGGTGTGCTCACCATGCCCCGCCTCGGTGTCCGCTCTCAGATGGACATCAGCCTCATTGCTTTCCTGCCATTGTCTGTAAAATGGGCTGACCCCAGCCACCTCAGAGTTACTGTGAGGACTGCACAATGATGCTGTGAGCATGTGCTCTGGGGACAGGGAAGAAGGATGCCACAACGAGTGTCTCTGTCCCCCTGGATTGGGGCCGGGGACACTTATAGTGAGCCTGGGGCCTCTGGAGGACACAGCAGCCCCTCTGGGCCAGCAACTCCGATTAGCACGATGCCATTGTGTCAGCGCTACCATGTTCCTCTTGCCACACTGAACGTGCCCAAAGGCCAGATCTGCCCATCTGCTCCTCCACTCCCTGCACAGGCCAGGACAGACCCGGGCCAGCGTGCACGGGTGGTGGGACAAGTGGGTCGGGAGAAGGCTGGCCGGCTGGGGTCACAAAGAAAAAGTATTAGAGGGCTCGGGGTGTGGGCTGCAGGCTGCCTCGCTCCTGCCCACCAGCCAGGTCCTGCATGTCACACCCAGGGTCTTTGCACACAGGGTAAGGGGCTGTGTCTCTCTCATGCCTGTAGACCTCCCCTGGCCACATCTCCCTGTGGCTAAAACACACAGCCCTCACACCCCAATCATCTCCAGGCCTTGTCCTGTCTGCCTGAGTCTTCGGCTTGTCACCATGTGACAGGGCCCCTGTAGGTCCCTGTTAAGGTGTTAGAGGTAGTATTACTCTTTAATGGAAAGCAGAGCTGTCTCCAGGACTTCCCCAGAAAAGGGACCCAGCTACCCAAGTATGGTCCCGAGTCCTCCCAGGCACTTGGCAAGGAAGCCCTTTGTAAGCCCAACTTCTGCACCCACCCTAGGACAGCTCCAGGCTGCTGTGTCCCCAAAGGGCTGCAGGAGGCTTCTGCAGACAGGGCAGTGCCCTCCCACTACCCCGCCCAACCCCGTCCCACCCAGGGCAGGCCTCCCTCAGGGTGTTCCCGGAGCCGGTGCTCACATGCGGCTGCTGGGCGGGATCTTGCGGCCATCCCGGAACCACGTCACCTGTGGCCGGGGGAAGCTGGCGATACGTGGGGCGCGGATGACGGCAGCTTCTCCGTGGGAGACACTTTGGTACTTCTCTCCTTCCTCGAAGCTCCCCATGTCTGTAGGGGTGAGAGGGTGAGTAGGGCAGGGCAGGGGTGGTCAGCCCAGCTCCAGGCTGGGGTGTGGTGGCAGCTGATGGAGGAGGGAGGAGCAGACAGGGTGACCACAGGGAGAGGCCACCATGTCAGCCCTCCCCTATCCTCTGACCCGGCCCTTGGATCTGCCCAGTTTCAGGCTTTGGAGCCACGGACTCCTACAACAACCTCACATTTTACAATCAAAGCAGCTGCTCATAGGTGCTCCAACAGGTTGTTTCACTTAGCCAGGAAGGGTCAGAATCAGGATTTGAACTCAGATCTCAATCCAGGCAGCCTTTGCTGTCCTGTAGACACCACAGGGGTTTAGGTGTGAGGTCAGGGGCGCATCTTGGGGCCACGATGCTGTACCCTGAAGGAGAGGCCAGTGTGGGCATGCTGGAGAGAGGGGTGTCATGGGTACCTACGAGCAGAGGGCCGTTCCCTCCTGTGTGATTGCATGGCTGCAGGTGGAGGAACGCAAGGCCCACCTGTCCTTCGCCCCGCCCTGCTCCAGGTAGAGTATGCCCACTCCTTGGCAGGTGGCTTTGATGTTTCGCCAGTTAGGGAGGCAGAAAGCCGGGCAGAAACCTGCAGGAAACCCTGTTGGCTGCCGGCCTGTGTGCTCGGCTGGAGTGAGGGGTGGGTGGGAAGAGGTTCTGAAGCCTAGAGCAGCAGCTTGGAGATGGGATTCAGGAAGCAAACTTGCATTTCTTTCACAGAGGGTAACTGCACAAAATGAAGGTAGTTGCTGGCAGCATCCCTCAGGCAGTCTTGGGCCCACAGCACCCCAGATTTGCTTGATCAGAAACAGGGTTCCAGCAAGACACAGGGCACAGTGAAGTGTGTCCGCACGAGGCAGCCCTTGCTGGCAGCTTGGTCGGAATCCACCGAAGACTTAGCTCATGTGTTAAGGCCCAGGACTGCACCAGTGCAGGTGTGGGGAGGGAAGGCAGCATGTTCAGGCCACTCCTCTCACCAACTGCCCTGGGTGGGTCCAGAAGGCCCTTGGGCAGCGAGGCTCCGGGCCTTCGACTCACAGGCCACAGTGTGCCCCCTGCCCAGAGCCCCTGCCCTGAACTTGTGGCCACATCCTAAGCCACATGGCTCTCATGTTTCAACACTGACACCCCCACATCTCCCCCTCCTTCCAGCAGGAGCCCCTTAACCATCTGCATCTTGGGAATCCCGCAGGCGCCTTAACCCCTGCCCCTCCCCATGGTGAGAATATTTCAGCTGGGGATGGAGCCTGTCCTGCGTCTGCCCAGGACTGCTCCAAGGCTGCCCAGGCTGCCCAGGCTGCTCCAAGGGGAGCCCAGGTTGCAAGCTGCTACCTGCAGACGCCACGGCACATGGCTCCTATGCCTGAGCCCGTCTCAGGTTGTGCCCGGCCCCATCCTGGGTACAGCAAGGCCCTGCTTACACACACCTGCTCTCCTGACTTGGAGCTTCTCATGCACACCCACTTTGAGACCCACGCACTGCCCTGAGGCCTGGGCTTGGTTCTCGTTTGGGTCATACTCTAATCCCATGGCCTTTGAACATAATCCCACTACAAGGAACCCTCATGGCTCCAGGGCTGGTCCTTCCTTGAGCTCCCAGAAACCATTTCCCATAACCTTTGAGGGCATTTCTGCCAGGGGGCACTCTTGTTGAGTCCTTGCCAGGTCCCTTTGATGATATCACCACCCTGTCTCGACCATCTGAGCTCAAAGCCTTGGGGTCTTTGTGGTACTCCCCTTCCTGTCCAGTGTTCTGGCTCTTGGGACTAACATGCTCCGTTATCAAGGCTCCTCTCCTCCCACAGCCCTATGCCAGTCCCCGTGCCTGGGCTACTGATGGCCTGCATGGTCTCTCGGGCCTGGGTCCCACTCCATCATTCTCACACACTGCTCTTAATGTTCTCTTCTGACCTGCTTAGAGCCCTTTTCTAAATTCCCACGCCAGGCTCCCTCATCTCAGTCCGACCAGCCTTCCCTGCCTACCCCAGCACTTTGTGTTATGTAAACCAGAGGCCTCTGTGTTTGCCGGGGACCTGTCCAGAATGCCACCAGCACAGATCGTGGCTCCCACACACACCTGGGTATCACATGGCCAAGTGACACTGGCTGCAGCCACTCCTACTGTAAATTTCATAGGCAGCACATGTGATGTCAGTGGCCTGGAGGTCTTTGGGATTCCAGTCCAAATCTGACCCCCATGGCTGACCAGCTATGATGCTGGGCAAAATGTGCGACCTTGCTGAGCCTGGATTTCCTGTCCTTCAAGATGGAGAAGGAAGAGAACCTTTCACTGCACCGGGCCGAGGGTTATCTGCATCTTCCAAGGCTGTCAGGGTCACAGTTTCTTGCTCTGGTGCTCTTGGCGCTCCTCCCACCGACAGCTCTCTATTTCTAAAGATTTATTTATTTATTAGCAAGGCCAAGGTACAGAAATGGAAAGACAGAGAGGGGAGGGAGGGAGACAGGGAGGGAAGGAGAAAGCTCCCTCTTGAACCTGGGGGGCTTATGACAACAGGACCGATAGAATATTCTAGAAGCTAATGCCATGACAAGGTAGGTCATCACAGGGATGCAGCTACCCCTCAGCTCTCCTACACACACTCGCCATATTGGGAGGAAGCCCAGTGCAGCCCAAGCAGAGAAGGGAACGGCCTCCCACAGTCAGGAACTGAGGCTCTCACCAGGTGACAGCCGGCCCCAAGCCAAGACAAATGTGTGTGCGTGACGGAGCACCTGAGTCCCCAGCTCCCACAGGGTCTTCCTCTGAGACCTCGGCCCAGACATACTCTCTCCCCACGCCCTGGGCAGTTTCTAAAATCACAAGGTCTGGGGGCACAGGAAGTGGTTCCTGTACCCCACTGTGCTTTGGGAGTGACCTATAGCCACAGAACCCAGAAGAGCACACGAGAGTGCCGAAAATTCTAGTAGCTGCAGTCTTAAAGCACTGGATGGTACACATTTTTCACCGTTTAGTTTAAATATCACCTCCTCAGCCAAGATTACCTCAGACCGTCCAAACGGAGTTAAGGAAACAAAGATTTGTTGAAAGTCGACTGCAGCCTTCCCGCCTATTATCTCACTTAATCCTCGCCGTAACACAGCGAGCTCCGTTTTCATGAATACACATTTTTCATTGTTTATTAATTTCTATTACTTGGCTCTGTCTATAAAAAATTGCATCAATAAATCACCTGGGTTTCAGTCCTTACAATAATTTTTATCTATTTCAAAGATTTCTTTCCACAGAAGTCAGAAGATGTATTTGAACAATTTAAAGCAATTTCATGGCAATCGTGTTTATTTCTCCCCCTCTCTAGTTTTATTAGTTTCATTTTGCTGGGGAGGAAATTAAGGTTCATGAAGACAGAGCGGCATAGCCGATGCTAAGCAGCTAGGGCTGGGCCTACGCGGGACCTTGCTCCGCCTTCCTCCCACCCCTTTCCCAAATCAGGCCTTGAATGCAAATTACCTCCTTCTGCTAGGCAGTAGGCCTTCAGAGGTGGTGCCGTCCAGTTCTGTAAGACACCTGCCATCAGGAGGTCCCCTCTGAACCCGCACAATGCCACCACCATTGCTTAGCTCCCTGTGGAAGCCCGTCCACGGAGCAGGCACTGAAGACAGACCTGGCCCCTTGTCCCCTTGGGAACTGCAGTCTGGCCAGGGGGACAGGCAGAGCAAACAGACATGCATGGGAACACTTGGTGACATCTGCAGGCACCTGCTGAAGAGGCAGAATAGGGTTCTCCCTGGAGAAGCTGCCAGCCCAAGGGGCTGCAGCCTGGGAGGTGGGAGGCTTCCTGTCAGCACCCACAAGGGAGACCTGCATGGAGTTCTGGCTGCTGGCTCTGGGCTGGCTCAGCCGTGGCTGGGGGAGTGAATCAACAGGTGGAATACAGACGACCAGGTCTGTCTTCAGTGCCGATTCCAGAGCCTGCCTGCCCATGGTGGGACTCCAACAAAGAGCTGTGGGGCCCTGCACAGTGCCTAGCAGCTAAAATTCTCGCCTTGAACATGCCGGTATCCCATATGGGCACTGGTTCTAATCCCGGCAGCTCCACTTCCCATCCAGCTCCTTGCCTGTGGCCTGGGAAAGCAGTGGAGGACGGCCCAAAGCCTTGGGACCCTGCACCCGTACGGGAGATCTAGAGGAATCCTGGCTTTGGATCGGCGCAGCACCAGCCGTTGCGGCTCACTTGGGGAGTGAATCATTGGACGGAAGATCTTCCTCTCTGTCTCTCCTCCTCTCTGTATATCTGACTTTGCAATTACAAAAAAAATAAATCAAAAAAACAACAAAGAGCTGTGGAATGGTGGTGGTCCTGGGTGGACTCAGAGACTTGCTGTGTGCAGGTTTCTCGCAAGGAGCTGCTGGGTCTGTGCGTGGGGTGTCAGGGCCATAGGGAAGAACGTATGTGAAGGCCAGTGGGTAGGAGAGGAGGGATGGTCAGAGGAAACAGAAGTCCTTCAGGGCAGTTGGGACGGGTCGTGGGTGTGCCTGGTGGGCGGCAGGAAGGATGGGTTGTGGAGGGATGGGTGCTTGCTCTGCTTTTGTGGTTTCTGCCTGGCTTGCTTGGCTGGTGGCTGTGTGAACTCCAGGCCTGACAGTCCACGTGACACCTGGCAGGACACGCAGGCAGAGCATTCCTCAGGAAGGAGACCCCTGGTGTTGTTGTTAGATAAGTCGCTCACTACTCTATAGCCCACCAGCTTGCACTTTTTGAAAGTACAAACCCACCAATAGAAGCCTGCCAACTTGCTTTTTTAAAAAAAGTTAACAGTTAAACTGACCAATCATGACTGTATAATTATATGGAATTGGCCTGAAATGTATAAGAACCCTGTGCTCTTCGACCTGGCTCTTTTTCTTCTGCTCCTGCTGTTTCTGCTGCAGCCTCGGCTGCAGCCGTGCCCTACCCCTGCCCAGCCTTGCTGGGCTGGGGTGACGGCTGGGAACCTAGGTTAACCTCAATAAACTGCCCTTATGTGTATGCACTGACTTCAGTCTCCTGAAGATTTTCTGGGGATTGCAAAATCTGGGCACAAGACTTGTGTGTCCTCGAATGTTTATGTGGTGACGGCCTGATGGGATCAACGGGGAAGGCAGGCAGAGACGGCCTCGGTCCAGCCTCCAGCTGATTCCCTCCCCCTTTGCAGTGTGGCTCTGAGGTCCCCAGTGTCGTCCACTCTCTGTTCTTTGTCCCAGGGCTCTCTGGGTGTTCCAGGGAGCCCCTTGCTGGAGCACAGTCTGTACTGCCTGCACTGCGTGGTAAGCAGCTGCTAAGAGGGAGCCCCTGCTGCCAGATGACACAGGGAGGCCCGTGGTGCCAGGGGGTCCCGGGTGCCTTGGGAAAACTCAATCCCACTGCAGCAACAGGAAGAGATGAAAGTTCACTCTGACACTGACAGGTGCATGCTTTGTTCACACGCCAGGATATATCCCAAGGACAGAGACAGCTTTTCGAAGAAAATTCAACCTGGAAACCAAGAAGGCTCGACCTGGGGGCAGAGCGGTGGCCTAGAGAGGTCCCAGTGTCTGTGTCGTACCCTGAAGGTCTCATTCCACTTCTGGATGGAAAGCATTTAGCAATGAGGGGACCGTAACACATGCAAAAGAGCAAACATAAATTACCCAAAGACAACAACGAGCATTCTTGCCAGCCAGCCAAGGCCCGGGCCCCTCCCACCCCGGCTCCTCCCTGTGGCTCCACTCTCCCTGCAGTCAGTTTCCCTCCTGGATGCTGGGGGTGGGGGGACTGTGCCACTGTTCCTCTGCTACCTCTCCTTTTACACAGGTGTAGATTTGCAGGATTGAGGGCCTTTAGTATGTGGGGGCCCTCTGACCTAGGCTTGCTTGTTCTGCAATATTTTTCCCCTGTGCAGCTTCATCAAGATCTGGCTCATCATTTAGGCACTCTCAGGGCTGTGTAGAAGGTTCTAGATGCAACAGCGCAGGGCTGCCGACATGGGGGTCTGTTCTCTGTCCCTCAGTATCCTGCTAAGAACAGCCTCCCGAGGACCTCCTGACACACAAGGCTAAGAGTTCCACCCAGGGCTTGTGCTGAAAACGCAATTGTTGGGGGCTGACGCCATGACATAGCAGGTTAGGCTGCTGCCTGTAGTGCCAGCAGCCCATAAGGACGCTGGTTCAAGTTCTGGTTGTTCCACTTCTGATTCAGCTCCCTGCTAATGTGCCTGGGAAGGCAGCAGAGGATGGTCCAAGTGCACTAGGATGGAGTTCTAGGCTTGTCGTTTCATCCTGGCAGAGGGGAGATCCTCCCTCCTGCCTTCCCTTCTTTCTCTTTCTTGTCTCTCCTGTCTGTATTCTGTCAAATAAACCTATTTTTAAGAAAAGGCAATGGGGGGGGGTGGCTGAGCTGCGGGTTATGCACGTTACTTTTGACTAACAATGCCAGCCATTTCCCAAATCTGGACCAATTTCCTGTTTCTGCTTCCATCAGCAGGGATCTGGGCCCCACCAGCACATGATCTGGTTACCCTGTTGGTTCCGGCCACTCTGGGAGGTGTGGAAAAGCATTTCTTACATGTCTTCTTACCATGACAACAAGGTCTCTCCCCAGTCCCCGTCAAGCTCATAGTGAACCTGCCCTGGCCCACCTGTGACTTCTGTCGCATTAGGAGTAACATTCAAAGTGCCCACTCCACGGTCCCACCTCCCGATCCACCTCTTCCACTGTCTACTTCCCCTTGCTGCCCCAGCCGCCCTGGCCTCAGACACCCAAGTCCACTCAGCAGTACCGGCCCACGTACCTGGGGCCTTGCATCCACGTGGGAGACCCGGAAGAAGCTCTTAGCTTCTGGTTTAACCTGGCCCAGGCCCAGCCATGTGTCCGTCTGGAACATCTCTCTGTGTCTCTCCTGCTCTCTTACTGTAACTCTGCCTTTCAAATAAATAAAAAATAAAAATCTTTGAAAAAGAAACCAGCACTCATTAACATCCCCACACTGTTGTCCTGAACAGCCTACACTTGCTTTCCTATTCCAGGACTCGAGAAAGCCACTCTTACTGCTGGCATCTCAGCCGTAAACCCCAGCCACATGACTCAACCATATGTTGTAGGCATGGCTGCCACACTGTCTGGTAGTAGGCCGCCTCCAGGCCGAGACACACAGGGCCCTTCTGCTGCCCTGTGGTGGCTCATGGGCGTGTGTGTGCCCTGCTGAGGGCTGGAGTCCTGCAGGACCCAGAGGACGGAAGCTGCTGCAGGACGTCTCATCCTGGCAGGCTCTCCCAACCCTCCCAGCCACTCCTTCCTCTCCCCTGATGCCAGAAACGTACGGTGACTTTAAAAACACACATATTCCTGGAGGGGAAAGGAAGGGCGCTGGGTGTGGGGGGCGGGTGTGTGTGTCTTATTGACTTCTCCCTAATTGCTGTAATTAAAAACACGTAAAGAATCTTTTTTTAACGACTTTGTCGTTATCATTAGCTGGTAGCACAGCTGCCGTATTAATTTCTCATTAGAACCCAATTCACAGCCCCTCTTTGGGAAGAAGCGTAGGAAGCAGGGGTGGGCCCGGCCTGGTTTAGCATCCCTGGTGAGGGGATAATAGGGCTGTGTGGGGCAGAGAGGGCCAAGGAGGGGAGGGGTGCAGCAGAAGCAGTGTAATGGGGGTTCCCTCCCCACATCCTTTCACCTGCAGCTTTGTCTCAATCATGGCCCGTGCTTGAGCCTCACTGGTGCGTCTGGGGTCTGGGACACTCAGAATGTGCAGTGTGGGGGCTGGGGAGAGCTCAGGGTAACCCCTCCCTCTCTGGGGGTGCTGAGCCCGGGTAGAGTCAGGGTATCAGGCAACACTAGTCCCCTCCAGCTGCTTCTCCCCCAACTCCCAGACCGGGAGTCCTCAGAGGGCAGGCCTGCGGCAGCCCACTGCCTTCTCAAGGAAGATGCTGGGTGCCCCCGGGGGTCCTTACTTATTGAGGGTTTCTGTTCATGGCAGATGCACCTGTGCAGGGGTCCGCCATCCTCATCCTCCAGCCCGGGGCAGGAGGGTATGTGTAGGGTGGAAGCAGAGATCAGGCCCGTCTCTGAGCTGGTGTCGGCAGAGTCCCTCCTGTGCAGGGTCTGTGTGCTGTGAGTCATCAGGGGCCCTTGAATCCCTGTCACCATCTGGGTGGGAAGCACCAGAGCCACGTGGACACTGACCTCCCTGTCCTCTTTTGTGCAATGCAGGAAGTCAGTGTCATCTCACCTTGGGGTGTTCAACTCCCCCAAATTCCCTGTTTTACCTGAGCCAAGCGCCCCCCATTTCCTTCCCCTCTGCCCAGCTCAGGTGGAGAACGGGAACTGCAGTGCTGCCTGATGTGCTAACCTCACACGCACACGTTCACAGGTGTGCGAACAGCAGACCAATCCAGACACATCTATGCCTGTGTGCACACACGTGTGAGCACACCTAGACATGTGCACGTGTACACCCCTGCCCATACCTACACACTTGTTCTCTCCCCTCCCAACATGAACAAAGAGGCACTCTGACTCAGGCACGCACTACTGCACGCAGGTGTGCACACGCACTCTCTGCCCCCCACCCCGGGCTCTCACGCCCAGCTACGAGCAGCTCCGCAGGAGGCCTCCGAAGCCATCAGCTTCATTGATGTTGGTTTGCCGAAAGTCCCTCCCCTGCTCCAATCATAAACACTCTACTTCATCCGAGATTTCTTTTCAGCTCCCTTTCTCACCTGCCTCTCCCAGAAGCAAGCTTACCCCTGTCCTGAGCCAGTGCCTGCCCCAGAGGCCTGGATAAGCATGAAGGTGAGGGGCTTACCAAGGATGCCCACATCCCTGAGACTCACAGCATATCCTGGCCCTCTCCCTGTGGGAAATCCTGCAGGGAAGGGCCCGCCATGGGTCTTGTTTCTGGCACACGCAGCTACAATAAAAATGGTGGTGGGCAGCTACTTTGGGACCCTGGTACCTCCTTCCTCGGACAGTCCCAGGTGGCGACTGGGGCCACTGGCAGAGCTCCAGGAAGGTCTCCTACAAGGCTCTCTGTCCAGGTGGCCCCACAGACAGGCATCATTCCCCTTTCACACCGTGGGCTCCTGCACCTGCCGAGGACCACGGGACCCTGCACACTCAGGCTGAGGGGGCTGGAGAAACCAGGGCATGAAGCTCCGGCAGGCTGATGTGGCTGGGAAGGTCGTGGCTGCCGTGTCAATGTGTGACCTCAGGGGAGACCCTTAAGACAGGCGGCAAGACCCCCTCTGAGACACAAGTTACCCTCTCCTGGAATGAAGGGCACCTGGGATATTCTGGCCACATCACAGAGACACAGAACCATCTGAAGTGCAAAGCACTGACCAGCTGGTAACCCTGGTAGCTCTTGCCACTTCTAGGTCTTGGTTCCAGCAACCACAAAATGTGGGTGAGGAGAAGGGGCACCCAGTGGTGTGGGTGACTCTGGCTTTGCCCAGGGTGTGACCCCTGCCCGGGCCCCTCCCGCCTGCATGCGTGGGGTTCCACAATACTCACAGGCCACCTGCACTTCGGTTTGCCGCTGCAGCAGTGCCCCCATTCGGTTCCGCACGATGCAGCGGTAGAAGCCGGCGTGGGTGCGGTCCAGGCTGGAGATCATGTACCTAGGAGACGGGAGCAGAGGGCCAGTGAGCAGCGCGCAGAGGTCACCCTGGGTTCTGGTGTCAGAGGTCATGAAGTCACCCCCTTCTGGAATGATACCATCATTATCTACATCCTCACATCATGATATTTATTTTATTGGGTACTGACACAATTGTCAATATTCTACTATGCCAAGATCATTAAAACCAACCAACCAAAAAGCAAACAAACATCGAAGCGACTCAAGCTGAGATTTTTTTTTCCAAAAGACTAAAATTAAAAAATACCAGAGAAAGAACACATAGAAATCATCAACATTTTATTTAAAAAGAGCATTTTTGAGAAGACAAAAAGAGACCTCATCACGGCACAGAGGCAATTTTACCGATCTCCTAAAATCAAATTTGATCAAAGTCCACTGTGAGAGCCCGACTCTTCTCATTCTAGGTGCACGGCTGCCAAGTGCTGAGCCGAGCATGGCAGAGCCTATGGCTTACTCCCGACACTAACCCCCTGGCAGAGTTTCTTTCTTAGAGGTACAGAAGCTGAAGCTGAGAAATACCCTGATGTTGAACTGTAGTTCCCTTCCCTACCCTTCCCCTCTGCCCTGGGGAGGCAGCTGGGCCAAGATCCCAGAGTCCTTCTGATAGCCAGGCTGGTGGCAGGCCACTTTAGACTGGGACCACACCCCCCAGTCCCTACCTGCCTTCTTGGCCTGCATGTGTCTGTGCAGAGCTGGGCACATGTGGATGTGTCCTGGTCCCACTCTGTGATCCAGAACTCGCTGGCAGCTGGGCGTCTTATCTCTGCCCAGCTCTTATCTGTTCCTCGCCACTGCACGCAGCGCGAAGATGCCAGGATAGCAGGTGCACCAGTCCTGAAATCCTGTTTCCTCTTCTCCAGTCTTCCTCAGAGCCATCCCAAGTGCTCCTGCCTTTATCTCTCCCTTGGTGAGGGGAGGCAATCTGGAGGGGAAACTGCTTCTTTGAAGCTGTGCTGGTAACCAGAGAGGAGACGGAAAGTGGGCTGGGCTGGGAAATCTCGCTAGCTTTGAAGAGACCTCTTTACTAGGCGTCAAAGAGAAGAAAATGAATAAAAATGGCTGAAAAAAACCAGGAAAAGCTGCACAACTTCTGTCTCATGAAAGCAATTCATGCCATCCTTGCATGTCAGACTGCCCAAGACTTCCAGGTCTGGTCAAACCTGGTGTTGGCAAGCAGGGAGGGGGACTGGAGGCATGCTCTCAGCTCTGTTGGTGGTACTGCAAATTGGTCTAACCCTGGGGGAAAATCTGTCAGAATTAGAATATGCATGCTTTCTGACCCAGGAGTCACACTCTTGGGAGTTGGCCTTTTTGATAACACTTGCAACAATGTGGAAAAAAAAAAATAAGATACATTCTAGGATGTTCACTGTAGCATTGCTTGTAATTGCCGAGGTCAACGGATTAAAAACTGGGATCAACGGAAAAGTGCATCAGAACGGGACTGGATCAATACATGATGCTGCCGCCACAGACTGAAGGAGAAAGCCTGCCGGGGGTGGAAGAGGAGCTTCTCTGGGACACAAAGAAAACGCAAGGCCATGGCCATGGGGTGGCGGGAGGAGGCGAGGAGGGAGAGATGTAGGAGGGATGAGGATGGGGGGTAAGTTTTATGAATAAATACAAAGTAGCCAGAGGCTGAACAGTATTATAGCAGATTGCTCAGGCCAAGAATGATAACACAAGCTGTTAATGATACAAGCCACCAAATCCTCAACTACGCTTTAGAGCACGCAAATGAAGCCAACAGAAATCACTCGCTTGTTGCAACAAAGGCAGTGTCGGTGGGTGGTGTGATGACATGACAGTGTTTGGTATGCTATGATTTGTGTAAACTGAGATACCATATATACTTATATGTGTAGGTATACAAAGCCACACGTGCAAATACATAGCAAGGTGGATTCATACACATGTTGGTATGTACAGAGCATGTTTTAAGAAGATAGATTGATTTATTGGAAAGGCAGAGTTAGAGGCAGACAGAGAGAGAAAGAGCTCCCATCTGCCGGTTTACTCCACACACATCCACAGTGGTCGAAGACTAGGTTAGCCAGAAACAACAGCTGGGTCTCCCACATGGGTGGCAGGGGCCTAAGCACCTAGGTCATCTTCTGTTGCCTTCTCAGGTGCAGCAACAGGAAACTGGTTGGGAAGTGGAGCAGTGGGTGGGACCTGAACCGATACTCCAATATGGGATGCTGGCGTCACAGGTAGTGGCTTATCCCGCTGTACCACAACACAGGCCCGCCTCCATGTAACATTTTTGGGGACAGACACTCCAGAACCCGATGTCCTCTCTGGGAGAGGAATCGGGCTGGGTGGAGTGGGGGACATCTGCTTCTTGAGTTTATGCCTTTCCGTGCCCTCAGGATTTTCTTTATTGTATGCATATATTGCTTTTATTTTAAAAATAAAATTAAAAAAAATGCACTTTGTGCATATAATTTAAGTACACATTCTAAAGAATGCTCCAGAGACTCATCAGATCTGAATTTGTCTGCAGATGTTAGTGGTATGTTGCGAGACAAAAACTTTAATAAGAACGCCCATCTTCTACACAAGGCTCCTTGCCCATGGGCTCCAGCCAGGGTCCCCTCCACCCCCAGACCCGCCAACGGGTCACGAGCAAGGCTGCTGGGCTGCTGGCCTGTCCCCACTCTGGCCAGCATCAGGATGGTCCTCGTTGTCTGTTGGGCTTGTCCCTGGGCTGCTTTTGGCCCTCCTGGGAAGACTATTTCTGGTGTGTAGGCAACATTATTTAAAGTAACAGTTCTGCCCACTGCCTTTCTCTCAGGGAAACCCGCTCCACTCCACCCAGCCTGCAGCCCTAGGCTCCCCTCCTCCCAGGCCTCCCAGACAGCGTGAGAGGCAGTTGGCTAGTGTCTCGGCTTGCAACTCCAGCCCACTGCAGGCTTCCCCGAGGGTGATAGTCACAGCACTCATTATTCCCATGGTGGTCTCTATCTACCAGGACACACTCGGCTCACAGCTCTGCCTGTCCCATCCACCATGGCTGCCAGCCCAGCGGGGAACCAGATGAGCCCAGCCCTGCCCGGGTCTTCACCAGGGACAGAACAAATGACTTCTGGAGGAAGCACGGGCTCTTACCTGCCTCATCCAAGGGCAAATGTGGTGTTGGAGAAAGTTCCTGGGCTTGGCAGCCGGGGAGATGTAGACTTGACTTTCACTCATGCTGGGCAAGTGTGGGAACCTGACCAACCTTGGTCTCTTCCTCTGTCACAGGGAGGCCATGATGAACATCTTGGATGCCAAGTGCCATGTGAGGCCCTGGTCACTGTTGGGGTCCGTGCAGTGGATGTTGGGACAGGAAGGTGTGAAGAGTATTGTTCCATTGCAGGCAGGGCCACAAGGAACTTCCCGCTGTGAGGCAGGGCCCAGAGGATGTCTCTACAACCACCTGAGTGCAGCTCCACCTTCCTTTGCATGGACACCGGACCACCCTGCGGGAGAATTCTAATCCATTCAGGCATTGTTTGCTGCTGTGGAGTTGGCTTTTTACTCAATGTGAGCTTGGAGGTTAATGTCAATAATAATGTCTTGCAAAAGGGCCTTCTATTATTCGTACTGTCTTGGCTGTCCCCATTGACCTTATGCTAATCAAGGGACCTATATTTAGGGTTTCATTCCTTCCTTGATCTTTAGGTTCTCCTTTTCTTTGTGATACATTTCTCCCCTTATGCTAATCAAAGGACCTGTATTTAGGGTTTCATTCTTTCCTCCATCTTTAGGGTCTCCTTTTCTTTGATACAAGATGAAGTTGTAGAATAAGAATTGTTGTTGGAACTTCTATTGTTTTTAGGTAAAACAAATGGAAGAATTATCCTTGGAAACACCCACCTGACCATGACGTAAAAACTCTGAGCCAGAATTTGACCGTTTCTGTATAAGTGAAGCGGACAGCTTTCTCGCACTGTCCGTTATGATCATGAAATCATAGTGGTCCGTTTCTTTCCCCTTTACGCCTCATCCACGCACCCTTCTCGAGTTCCGAACTCAGCTGGAGCTGGACTTCGGCAGGTCACCAACAGCTGGTCCGCAGCAGGTGCCACAAAATGCTTGTGCAAATGGGTGCAGGTGCACAAGGCCGTGGGGGAGAGGTCAGGAGATTCAGATAGGAGGGCAGAAGGGCACAGCTGAGGCTTCCCCAGAGCGGGCACGCAGCACAGACTCCAAGTCAAGCACCAGAGAGCAGGGACTCCCTTCCCTGGCACATTTTTTCACCCCCCCACCTGCAAGGCCCCTTGCCTTCTGCAACCTGCAGTTACAATGGCCCAAGCCTGGATCTTCCCCAGGGATAACGAGCAAGGAGTGGGGACAAGCAGCCCCTGCCTGGTTAACCGCTCCAGTGAGGAACAGTTGCAGGGGCTGCTACTGCACATGGGCGCTCGGCACATCCAGGTCCTTCGTAAAGAGCCACGTTATTTGCATAGTCACTGTAGGACATATAGTCATGTGATTGAAAACATAAGCCATCCAAGAAGAAGGACACAGCGGCCTGCCTGCCTCCTTAGTGCCTCCGCAACCTCCCCAACCTCCCCAACCTCCAACTCCTGGGGAAACCTCTGCTCTTAGTTCCTTGGATATCTTTCCAGAATTTTTTTTAAAGATTTATTTTTATTTTAAAGGCAGAGTCACAGAGAAGAGACAGATAGGTCTTTCATCCGCTGGTTCACTACCCAAATGCCCGCATGGCAGAAGCTGAGCTGATAGGAAGCCACGAGCCTGGAGCTTCCTTCGGGTCTCCCATGTAGGTGCAGAGGTCCAAGGCTTTGGGCCATCCTCTGCTGCTTTCCCAGGTGCATTAGTAAGGAGCTGGATTGGAAGTGGAGCCACGGGACTCAAGCCAGTGCCCATGTGGGGTGTTGGTGCCACAAGAAGAGGCTTAGCTTGCTACACCATGACATCGGCCCCCAGAACTTCTTTATGCAGATGCCAAGCAAGCTCAAATTTCTAATCCCTCCCACTGGCCCTTTATAAGCAGGGGACAGGGCCTCTTCATGCCAGGCTCTGCGCCTTGTGCTCTGCAGTGATCCCGGAGAGCCTTCCCAGGGCCTCACGAGCTTTCCTCAGCTCTCTGACAAATCCAGGGAATGTAGGAAGGGTGAAGGCAGCTCTGTCCAGTGGGCAATGAGCAGGAGGCAGTGTGAAGCCTTAAAGGCAGGGCTGGGAACTAGGGCAGCCAGAGGACGGAAAGGGATGACACTGAGAGCCCACACCGTCCTCCCTACTCCCATCCCTTGGCAAGGGGCCCCACCCATCCATTCTACCCAGGCCAAGACAGGGTCCCTGGGCGGGGAGCACAGGCTCAGTGTGGGGAGACTCCCTGGGACAGATAATTGGATTTTTAGAGACAAGAGGAGAGCAGGGGAGAAAATAACTGCCTAACAAATGTGGCCTCGTCTGCGGTACCCGGGAGACACGTACTGCCCTTTGTGGTTGGAGTCCTTGAGTGTCACAGTTGATATTTAAAATGATTCTTACTCACATTAAATAAGATATTTCAATTCCACGAAGCTGTCAGGAGCTGATGCGGACACCAGAAATAATAGGCACCCTCTCCTTGTGTTGTCCTCGTTAATAAATCAGATGCCTAGAGACACGCACGGCGATGCTCGTGTGGACAAAGGGGTTTTGGGGACACACACACAGCCCACGGATGTACACCACCCAGGTGTACATTCATGCACACTTCTGTGCATACACATGTACACTCATAAAACCTACCCAATGAAAGCTCACACACACATGAGGCATGTGTGAACACACCTACCAGCAAGCACACAGGCACACAGAGCCAACATACATACACCACTCACACACACACCATGACATACACACACCTGCCAGCCTGCATGTGTATGCACACATCACATGGATGTGCACACACCCACACACATGCATGCGTAATATAAGCACACACATGCCCACATGAACACAAATGCACATATGAGTACAATCCACACAAAGGTATGCACCCATATATACAAGAGTACACACACCTACACACATGTACACACTCATACACATGTGCTTGCACTAGGCTTCTCTTCAAGTGAACTGTGTTAAGGGACAGAAGACAGCTGAGTAGCCACCTCCCCTGGGGGCTCTGCCTGCTACGTGCAGGTGACATGCACACAGCTAAGGCCATCGCAGAGGTAGGCCATGGGTACAGGCTCCCTTCTCTCATCCCCTGGAGACTCTGCCAGCCAGTGTGGGGGCGTGTGTGCACCCACGTGTGCCTCCCCTCAGACACCTGTGGCCATACCCTGAACTCCTTCCTGCACCAGCAGACCTAGGTGGGGCTCACAGAACTGGCCAGTGTGGAGGTGGCTGGTGAGAGGAGGATGCCTCTGCCCTGTGTGTCAGCTTTTACTAAGACCCTTCAGAGAGATGTCAGGGGAAAAGAACATGTGTCAGATAATAAATAACAGCAATGACACATGCCCGGAGTGAACGTAATCACTATTCTAAGAAACGGCACCCATCCTAAGTGCTTTGACATACAATATCACACAATACCAGACGAGAAAACCGGTGTTCAGAGATAGGAAGGAACTTGCCCGAGCCCTTTCTTAAGAAGGGCAGCTTGGCTTCCACTCTGCCCCCCACTTGTGCATGTGATAGAGGCCACCAGGGGACTGGACAGTCCGGTCACAGTGGGCAGAGACTCCAGAAGAGGAAGCCCAGACCTAGCCTGCAGCGACTTCTTGGGTTGTGGGTGGGGACAGGGGCACCTGTGGCACACCCCCCTTGCAGCAGCCCTAAGGATCTGAGCTTACAACAGATGCAGAGAATGCCAGAAGGGGCAGGGACGGGGAGAGAGAGAGGGGGAGGGCAGGCAAGGATGGTGGTGGTGGTGGTGAAGAAGGCCACCCATTGGCACAGGAAATCAGGAAGTCTGGGAGCCCCAGGGATGACGTCAGGATTCCCCCTGTGGTGAGGTGTGGTGCAGGGAGTCCAGGAACAGTGATTTCTGCTCTTCTATTTTCAGCACTTCTTGTCCTGAGCTCTAATTTCCTTCCCACACCTTTGCTGAGAGTGTGACCTGCACACAGCCGACTTCCTCTGGCTTGGGGCCCTGGAGAGCAGCTGGCTGAGGAGGTGGAGGGGCAGGGCTGAGAGAGGACTGGACAGGGATGCTGGAAGGAGACAGGGTGGGGGAACAGGGTTGTGAGGGAACCTAGCAGAGAGAAGCAGCCTCTCCCAGAGTCCCTGCAGCTCTGGGAAGGGGGTGTGGGCATGGTGAGCTCTGCACTCAGCCTCCTGGAGGACTGCAGGCTGCAGGGGTGCCCTATGGTGGGCAGAATGGAGAGGAGCCTGGTGCAGTCAGTTTGAGGAATCAGCCTGGCTGAGCTCGGTGCCCTGAGTGCTGCTGACAAGGACGTTTCGTGTATCTGAGAGTGTGCTTCTAGCAGGTGAATCCGTGGGCTCAATACAGCACTCTCGCAATGTGTGGGTGAGGTACCCCAATCTGCTGCACGCCTTGATGAAACTTAAAGTCCCATGAAGGAGGAAGCTGTGCTGTCCTGGGCTGGGGACATCCATCTTCTGCTCTGAACCTGGGCCTTGGGCTTCTAGGACCTCAGCTTTGAAAACACTGGGCCCACTGACACCACTGGCCTTCATGGGCCCTCTGCTTGCAGATGGCAGATGGTGAGACTCGGGGCCTCTGCAGGCTCGGGAGCAGTTCTTACAACCAGCCTTGGACCTGTAGTTCCCACGGACTGTGTCTCCTGAGAACTCTGGCCCCTGTGCTGATTCTAGGACCTGGAGGGCCTAGCTGTGTGTCTGTCCACACGCAGGCCTAGAGGAGCCAGAGTTCTGAGGGCTGGCATGGATGAGAAGGGAGGTGGTGTAGGTACAACCAGGATGTGGCATGGCACAGGGACTAGGCTGGCCAAGGATGCTCCTCTGTTTCACTCCTCAGCTCCACCAAACTTCAGGCAGGCCTTTTTTTTTTTCTTTTGAAAAAACAATCGTTTATTTATTTCACAGGCAGCAGGATAGAGAGTGAATGAATGCCCAATACTGTTCACCCCTCCCATGCCCACAAAGTCTAGGACTGGGCAGAGGTGCAGGCCAGGAGCCAGGAATACAATCCAGATTTCCCATGTGGGCAGCAGGAACCCAACAGCACAAGTCGTGGCAACAGCCTCCTAGGAAGTGCACTGGCCAGAAGCCAGAGCCAGACCTGAACCCAGGCCCTCTGATGGGGGGCCTTGTGTCTTTTTTTTTTAATTAAGATTTATTTATTTTTATTGGAAAGTCAGATTTATAGAGAAGGAGAGACAGAGAGAAAGATCTTCCATCCACTGGTCCACGCCTCAAGTGGTCACAACTGCCGGAGCTGTGCCGACACAAAGCCATGAGCCAGAAGCTTCTTCGGGTCTCCCACACAGGTGCAGAGTCTCAAGGTTGTGGGCCATCCTCTGCTGCTTTCCCAGGCCACAAGCAGGGAGCTGGACGGGAAGTGGAGCTGCCAGAATATGAACCGAAGCCCATATGGGATCCCGGTGGATGCAAGGCGAGGACCTTAGCCACTAGGCTACCATGCTGGGCTAAGGACCCAGTGTCTTTTACTGCTAGGCCAAATGCTGGCCTTTCCCGTCTCAGTATGCTGCCCACAGGGCTCTACTCCTCCCTGCTTAGAGCCTGGAGCCTTTATCTAATCCTGGAGCCACTGGGATTCTCTCCTGCATTTAACTAAATATCCTATGAGGCTACTCACGTCCCCTGGGGCTGTGGCTTCACCTGTTATGCCACAGTGCCACCTCTCTGCTTGGATTTTTTTAAAAAAGGATTTACCTATTTTTACTGTAAAATCAGTTATACAGAGGAGGAGAGACAGAGAGGAAAATCTTCCGTCCAACGATTCACTCCCCAAGTGAGCACAATGGCCAGAACTGAGCCGATCCGAAGTCAGGAACCAGGAGTTTCCTCTGGGTTTCCCATGTGGGTGCAGGGGCCCAAGGCCTTGGGCCATCCTCTCCTTTCCCAGGCCTCAAGCAGGGAGATAGATGGGAAGCAGGGCTGCTGAGACATGAACTGGTGCCTACATGGCTTCCTGGTGCATGCAAGGTGAGGATTCTAGCTACTAGGCCATGAAAAATAAATAAATTAAAAAAAAAAAAAAACAGCCAGGCAAGGAGAAACCTGGAGGCTAATTGTCCAGAAACAAGGGGGAAGTGGGACACCAGGAACTGCCTCGCCCTCCAAAGGCAGCTGTGGTTGGGAATGTCCCCAGCGCATCCTGCTCACTCCCACGAGGGAGCTCTTTCCTTCCGGGCTCTCCACTTCAGGCGCCATGAAGGGGTCCTGGTTCTGAGCTCCTGGCACCCAGCTGAAATTCATTATGGTCTTTACTGTGCTAAGGGACATCAGAAAGAGGCCAAATGAGAAGCAGCCAATGAGAGCTGGAGGTCAGGCCTTGGAACCCCAGTGGCCTGGGTTTTGTGGTCTCCTCCGGGAGGGTGGACTGGCAGGCAGGTAGAGCTGCCTCCTGCGCGGCTGGACAGAGAGCTGCACCGTGTTCAGGGTGCACAGGGCCATGGCTGGTGGCTTCCCTGATGGCCCAGCTTGCTCAGGGGGCATGCGGCATGGAAGCTGCTGGAAGGAAGTGCCATGAACCAGGTGGCTTTCACAGAAGCAGTGTCAGGCAACTGTGCGGGTCTGAAAGCCGACACTATAGAGGTGATGGTGGCAGGGTTCTCTGCAGTGGCTCTGGGGGTGGGAAGGTGGATCCTGCCTCCATAATCCCAGCCCAGGTGGCCGCAGGCATCCCTCCAAGCTCTGCCTCCACGGTCAGTGGTGGCTCCCTTTGCAAGGCTGTCCACTCCTCTTTTATCTTTATCTCCCTCCTCTTCTTCTCAGGATACCACCTGGTTGGATTTAGGGTCCATCCTACTCTAGGAGGGCCTCATCTTAGCAAATGACATCAACCAATCCCTAAAAATCCAAATCACTACACTAAGGCCCCCAGGGTTAGACCTGAGTTTATATTTTTGAGTATAATGCGACACACAGCAGGGGATCCCCAAGGATGCCCTCCAGCTCATGGCTCAGTCTTGCACACAGAGGGAGAAGGCAGTCTGTCCTAGAGGAGCGGGTGGACGTGAACACTCGTGCAGGTGGAGGCTAGAAGAGCTGAGGGCAGCAAAGGCTGCCGAAGGTGGTGGTAAGAAGAAGGCATGATGAGTGGATGTCAGAGACAGCGATTGCTAAAACAGTGACCCACTGAATGTGGCGCTGAGCACAGCTTGGAAACAGGAGCCTTGGGAAAAGGCCCAGGTGAGATCAGGACCTCGGACAGTTCTCATCAGCAAGGCCTGGCAGCCTTCTAGAACTAGGCAAGGGAGGAGCTGGGGCTGGCACCAGGCTGGGGTTCCTCCAAGGACCCCAAGGCAAGGTAGCTGAAGGCACTGGTAGGACAGTAGCTGAGCTGGTGTTGCCCTGGTCCACTAGAGAGGGAACAAGTACATCCCAGCTGGAGCTGACATGGGTCATTGAGTCAGGGGCTGGTGGCTTTCCAAAGCTTTGTCAATAAAGTGTGGCATGGGTGCTACAGGCTGGGATTCCTGCAGACAGCAGGCAGAATCTTGGGCTCCTCATCGGCTGAGCTAGGATCTGTACTGAACACACTGCTACGTGCACCAAAGGATGCTTTCTCACACACGTGCCCATCTGATGAAAGGGACACTGATGGGAGCTGGGGACCCTAGGGGTGTGGTCAGAGGGAGCTCAGAATCAAGGTTTCCCAGGTGATGACCTGGGGCAGGGTGCTGGCCCTTCCCCCACAGTGCTCAGTTTCCCTGTCTGTGACACGACACTGATCATGCTCATACCACATGGTCAAGGCCCCAGAGAATCCACTGTGGCCTCAGATGACCTGCCAGCTCCACTGGATCCCGAGCAGGGGGCCTCAGGCATTTCTTCTGTGGAATGGGCAGAGGGAGCGTGCCTGCCCTCCAGACAAGCCAAGCATAGGCCTATCCGCTGTGATGTTTCACTTGCAAACACACCTTTGTTCAGTGTGCCGGATGTACCAGAGGATGGCAGGCGCACATGTGAATTTTGCCTTTGCTTATGCACAATGTGCCTGCCGCAAACCCAGGTCAGGGCAGCAAACAGCATCCAGATGGGCAGCGCAGCACAACAGGTGGCAGGGAGTGAGGGGGTGATCGACACAGGAGGCACTCCCCCACCCCCACAGTGTCCCCTCGGGCCCTCATGTCACAACTGCTTTCCGATGGCAGACAAACATCCCCTTAACAATAATTCACAAGTGGCAATCCTTCCCACGCGCACTTCTGCAAGCGGGCGGCAGGCCTCTTCCACAGCAGAGCGACAGGGACCTCGGTGCTTACGCACTTTCTTGCCGTGGGACAGGCACCCAATCGTGCAACCGTCATTGTATGTTTCTCTCTTCCTTACGGGTCACCATAGAAGTTTCTGGGTAGTATTTCTCCCCACAAGCTCTCAGAGGTTTTTTGATTTATAATTTACAGAATTTATTTGAGAGAAAGAGAGGAGAGTAAGTAGGAGAGGAGAGTAAGTAGGAGAGGGAGGGATGGAGGGGGAGAGAGAGAGAGAGAGAGAGAGAGACAGAATATCCATTAACAGGGGCTGGGGGCCAGGGCAAAACTGAACGCCAGAGACATAATCCAGGCCTCCCCCTTGGGTGGCAGGGACCCAGCTGCCTGAGCCGTTGCTGCTGCTTCCCAGGGTGTTCTTGAGCAGGAAGCTGCAGTCAGGAGCAGAGCTGGGGCTCCAACCCAGGCACCCCGATACAGCACCCGAGTATTGTAGGTGGTGTCTTAACCAATAACCTCACAGTGCCCCACCCCTCCCCCACCCCCACTGCTGCTCTTCCCTCCCTCCCCCGCCCGCGGCTCCGAGGTTCCCACTGGTGTGATGTTGTATAGCTCGGTGACATTTGTGAACGTATGTGTCGCAGCAAAGCTGACTGCCAAAGTACTGAGCATGTGTGACATGCCTCTGGGTTGTGTGCTTAGATGTCTATGAGCAATTGGCGCAAGGCAGGGGCGCGGGTGGCTGCCAGGCAGCAGGTACTGTATCAGGCTGTCAGTCTCAACGGTGACAATAACGCCTGCACCATCAGCTCCATGGATGGCACTGCCTTCAGCACCTGATTGCTGGACAGAATGTCAGTGCCATGGCCATGCTTGGCTTAGAACCTGCTCATGCTCAGCTCCTCTTCCAGCCCACCCATGCATTGCCCTTCGCTGCCCACCAGGGCAACAGTGGTGTCTTCCCTGGAAGCAGTGGGGAAGGTGGAAAACATCGGGCCCCTCAGCATCTCCACAACCCAGGAGCTGCAGAGAAAGAGGACCTGGGCTTGTCTGTGCAGCAGTGACCTTGGCGTGGCCACTTGAATGCCCACACAGCATAATGGCTAATTAAAAGGTGGGTTGTAGGGGTCGGATGTGCACTGGAAGCAAGCACCTGGAGGCAGGTAACAGGTGGGCACTTAGTGAGCTGTGATGGTTTGGACCCAGCCAACTCCTGCCCAGCTGGCCTGAGCTTCCTGTTGGTTAAATTCTACTCCCTGATCTGCCCCAGGCAGATGTTTGGGGAATTTATGAATACTAATGAGGCATTGGGGTTTCCTGTATCTCAATGGCTCCAGCAACCTGCCCTGAAGGTCAAGGGAAGCGGGGATGAACCCCCCCCACAACTTCTCGTAGGCTGCCTCAGGAGGTGGTGTTGTAGGACTGTGCCAGGAAATGCCCCTACCCTGTCCAGGGCACACCTGACTCCAAATTAGCTCTGGCCCTCTCTCTCTATGCAGCTTCATGTGTGGCTGAGTTTGTGTCCCCCAGAATTTGGCAGTGTATATCACCTGTGTTTACGTGTCAGCATCAACACCATCTCTGTGCCTTATATGTTTACATTCCCTATATCCGTGCCCGGCCCCATAGTCTCTCCACCTGTACTCTAGGTCTACCATAGAATCTACAAGGCCTGTATCATATATACCTGTCTATGTGTCTATTCCCATGCCAACTGGATTTATATGTCTATATCATGTATATTTATATGCCTAAGTCTCTAATGTATGTTTATATGCCTAGGTCTCTGTCATCCAAATCTACATGTGTACATGTCTATTTGTCTATCTCCATGTGTGAATATTTATTTTTCTATCATCCACATCTTCATGTACATCTACAAAGGCACTTCAACAGTTCACACAAAAGGAAACTAAAAGAAAACTTGGAGTGCAAGATTTGTAAAAACCCATGCATACAAGGAATCTTCAAAAAGTTCACGAAAAATCTGCATTATGCAGAAAAAAATGTGGGCTTCAATTTTTTTGCACCCAGATAAATTGATTTTTGAATTTCTCTTTTTTGGCAAATTCTTGATGCACCCTCATCTATCATCTAATTTACATCATTTTTATCATTTCACACGTAGGTTGGATGGTTAGCTGTAATTTGGCCAACACAGATGCAAAACTACAAAAACAAAAGCCTCTCATGTCGATTCCATGTTCCCTTTCTAAAAAGGCATTTCTTTTACCAAAAGGGGCCGAGAAAGCAGAGTCTGGTGGCTGAAGGGGTTAGGTCGGCGGGACCTGGCTCACTGCCCAGCTTTGGCCCAGTCCCAGCAGCCCTGTCCCAATGCCAGCCCCGCGACTGAGCACCAAGTCCTGGAGACGCACATGCTCACTCTGAGTACCTCTCTTGCTGGGGTCCTGGCTCTCCTGGGGGCCTGTCGTACCCTCCCTAAGGTGGTGGCCTGCTCTGTATGCACCTTGGCAAACTGATGCTTTGCCAAACACACCGCAGGTGTGCAGCGAACCTGGGTAAGGTGGGAGCTTGCACAGTTCCAGGGACCCCAGATGAGCGGGAACGGGGTCAAATGACCCAAGGAGGTGTGCCCCAGGCATGGACGCAGGTCCAGGAAGGAAGGGCCTGGATTGTGTGTTTTACACGCTGAGTGGCCTTGGACAGGCTGGGCTGCCTGCTCTCTCCATCTCATTGCCTCGTGTGTGAGACAGGAGTGATAGCCACTAGCTGTCCATGTGGGCCAGACACCTCACATTTGATGATGCACTGACTTCTCATTAAACACCATGAGGTCAGATTTAATTATCTCCAATTCTGGTGGATGAGGAAATAAAAGCACAGAGGAGTTAACGTGCAGAAGGTCACAGCAACTAGTACGGCCCCCACCGGCTGCCTGTCAACTTTGTGTTCCCAGCTTCCATCCGATGGGTCCTGTCTGCAGGCCCATGGTGAGCCTCAACTGAGACCGCGGAGATGTGCGTTCATGCTCTTGGCGGGAGGCATGCATGCAGCATACGCTCTCTGCATTAGCTGCTCCTGTTACTACCAGTGTCGATGTTCGCCTGCTCATCTAACCTCTCCAAAGAGCGCCCACTGATCCAGGACAGCTCTTGTCCAGAAAACTAGCCTGAGGGCAGAGCCTGGGCGCGGGCAGAGCCTGGGCGCGGGCAGCCTCGGGCACAGGGACTCAGATGGAAGATGCAGATGGGAGCTTCTGGAGCCGGGGCAGACTCCGCTCTCTGCTGCGCTGAACACCTGCTCGGACCCTGGTGGCCACGCCCCCAGCATCAGCCGCACCAGCTCTGACCTTTTGGGTCCTTGTCCTGCACTGCCCTCGCCTCCAGCCCCTGCCCATGCTCTCACAGGTGACTTCAGACACCTTGTGGGAGAATGAGACTAGAACGGCGCTAATGAGGCCCTGGGGAGCCGCCATCTGGAACAGGTGATGGTGTGGGCAGCTGGGCACTGGCCAGACCCGAGTGCAGTCCTCCGTCGGCAGCGGCTACTGTGAGAATGTGGTGCCTCTTTCATTCCCTAAACCCAGGCTGTCCTTGTGACTCACGTTCACCCAGTGAGTGTGGTAGGACCTTCTGAAGCCCAGGCTGCGAGAGCTTTGCCCCTTCTATGTTTGCCCGGAGGTCAGCAGGGAGGTGATGTGTTGTGGCTGATGATGCTATTGCTTTTCAGGGAGGTTTCCCAGGCAGCGCTCAGTGACTGACCAGCGGCTGCAGCTGACACAAGGCTGGGCATCCCACTATGGTTCTAAGGGTCAAGGGTGAAAGGTCAGCCTGGTGTGGGAGCCTGCAGAGGTGCTGGGGCAGGCCGCCACAGGGCTTATGTCCTAGCTTCTTTGGGGGATCCTTGGTTGCTGCTCCCCATTCAACAGGAAGCAGGGCCTCTCCCTGCAGGTGCTCACTCCCCACCTGCATGCCTTGCTCAGGCTGAGGGGGCGACTGTCTGCTGTCCTCCAGCCCTCAGAGGTTGCCAGTAGGAATCTAAACTCCTTCTTGCAACCCACTTCTCTCTGTCCAACCCCAGGGGTCTCTGAGCCTTGGACTTAGGGGCAGCTTCTGGGAGAGCGTGGAGTTGTGGGGTGGGAGACAGGGTTCAGAGTCACAGCCAGCAAGCCCACAAGTTGGAGGGCAGCAGGGTGGGCGGGCAGATTCCTTTGAGGGCACAGAGACGCAGGGAAGAGGCATTTGAGCCCTCAGAGGTCTTGTGGTCCCAGGAATGGGCTTGAGGGGTCCCAGCAGGGGGAGGGGAAACCAGCATGAAGACAGCTCCTAGGGAACAGGAGGTCATACCCCACTCCCCAGGCATCTGTCTCAACCATCTGCCTGCCCAGCAGGCAACTGAGTCAGGATCTAATTAGGCTTTGTGCCCTGGCTGGGAGCCAGGGGCTGGGGGCACAGGCAGACCTGGGAGGAGGGAGATCCCCAGGCTGCACATGGAGAGAGGATAAATATGTTACCACCACCCCTTGAAGTGGTCCAGAGGAGAAGCATATGGGCCTCTGATGGGGCCCACCTCTCCCGCCTCCCCAGGCACCGGGTGCCTCGTGCGCCCCACGCCCACCTCTGTGCACGGCTTATGAGATCCAGGCCAAATGCGAATATGTCAATTTCAGGTGATGAATGATCAAAGCCTTCCCAATTTGCATGTTAAATTTCCTTATGGTGGAAATAAATAGCCTCTGTTCACCAGGGAAGAGCTTTCCTCCCAGCCCTTCATTACAGGCAGCAGCGAGCACCTCGTTTGCATGTCCCACGCGTACTCCTTGGAGTCTGGGCGGACTCAGCTCAGCTGCTGCTCCCCAGAGGCTGCTGGGACTCGTGAGTGGGAGGAGTTGAGAGACGAGAGGGAAGGTGTACCGGGTATGGCTGGGTGGGCACATCTGTGCATTCCAGACTGTTCCATGCAGTAGAGCTTCTGGTGGATCCCCATCTCCAGCATCATCCTAGTTTGCTGGGTCCCCTTATGTCTCCAGGCCTCAGTGTGTGCATCTATAAAATGGGGGACCTAACTGCCTATCAACTTCTGAAGCTGCTCTATGGGAAGAAAATGTGTTAGCACTAATCATGGGGTCCTAACAGGGTGCCCCTGGTGGCCTCTGTGTGGACACGAGGCTGCTCTGGATAGCAGCAGCTCCCTGGCCTCGGCGCCCCTGCCCTGAGCTGGGTTCCAGCCTACAGGCCCCTCCATGCAGCTCGGGCTTCCTCTCCGGCCTGGGCCCATGAAGGAATGGTGGTAAGGGGTTGTCATGGAAACACAGCCAGGATTTGGGAGGCCTGGCTTCTCCCCCTGCCCCTCCCCTTCCACTTTGGACCTACTGGTCCTCACTGACACATTCACGGCTCACCAGTCGCGGCCCAGGAACCAGCCACACCTCGGCCTCTCTGGCGCTTCGTGCCCCCTGCCCACCTATGGATGCTGAAGCCTGGCCTGGCCCTGCCTTCTGTGCTTAAGTGGGAGGAGGCCTCCAAAGCCATGGGGCCTACTGGGCTTTGGGTCAAGTGTGTAGATATATCTGTGGGAAGGGGACGGGGCTGCTGCAGGTGGCATCAGGCACACCTCCGTCCTCTCTACCAAGAGCCTCCAGCTCGCAACAGCACCCCCCAGAGGAGCTGAAGAGAATTACAAGTACTTGGGTCCCTACAACCCACATGGGAGATACAGATGGAATTCCAAGTTCCTGGCTTCAGTCTGGCCCAGTCTTGGCTGCTACAACCATTTGAGGAGTCAACCAGTGGATGGAAATCTCTGTGTTATTTTGACTTTCAAATAAACAAAACCTTTAAAAAAGCAGGCAAGAGGGAGCAGGCGATGACCAGCCGCCGGTCAGCTTTGTTCTCCACCCCTCCTGGGTCAGGCCAGTGGTGCCCATGCCACGCTGCACCTGCATGACCCCCAGTCTGGCAGGACAACTGGGCACAGGAAGGCATCCTCCAGCTGGGAGATTCTGTGGATGCCAGAGCCACAGGACGCAGGCACCTGCAGCGGCTGATGCCCTCCCAGCCCCCTTGGCCATGTCTGAGTGGTCACATTTGGAGCGAGAGGCTCCCCACAGCCCAAGGTTAAGGGTCCATGGCACAGGAGAGCCCCCACAACGTGTCCCGGGACCCTTCTTGCTGCACCGGCAGATGGAGGCCTGCCTGGAGGCGTGCTGCCAGGCCTCTATGAGCAGGCTTGCCTTCCCCCAGAGCCTCAGGTGCGGGAGCAGGTCAGAGGAAGGACAGTTTACCCTCTGAGGGGGACCCCTTCCTCCTCCTTGGGCCCACCTCCTCCAGCCTCCCCGAAGACTTCACCATTGCTAAACTCGTTAACTTTTAATTACTACCTTCCCTCTGCCTGAGTACACTGGCTCCATGCCACGTACATCTCTATTAAAATTCAATTTATGCCCATCATAACTGATGCCAGCACTTTAGCTTCCTCACCTGCAGCCTTCACTTTGCAGACAAGATGTCCAAACTCAAGCCAAAGGGGAGTCAGTCTCCACAGAGGCTCAGAGCCGGTGGATGGGAACCGGCTTCATGGAGGAGGCCCTGGAGGAGGAATCAGGTCTTCAGGGAAGGTAGAAATGAGCCCATGGCCAGGGACAGGGAATGAGGTTGGAGAGCCTGCTTTGCAGCTGGAGAACATGGGGAAGTGTGAAGTTCTTGTCTTGGTGGCTTTCAGACCCGCTGTGCACTTGACTCCACAGGACACGCACGGCCTCCCTCGGAGGGAGCTACTGGCTTGTCTTTCCATTTACAAATTAGGAAACTGGGGCAAGGACTGAATCATTTAGCCAAAGGCTCTCAGTGGGTGCGGGACAGGAGCTGGGCCAGGCTGGTGCTAGACCTTGGGAGACACGCAAGCATTTGCCAGATAGCACAGGTACATATGGACAGGGCAGGTGGAGGAGGGAGAAGAGGTTGGAGGGCAGCAGACAGCCTGTTCCCCTGGGAGCCAAGGGAGTTGGCAAGAGAGGATCAGGAAAGAGAGGGACAGAGAGAGAGAGACTATCTCTTATTATTTGGTTTACTCCCCAAATGATCATCACGGTAGAGACTGGCATCAGCGGAAGTCAGAAGCTGGAATTCTACCTGGATCTCTCACTCGAGTGGTAGAGGTTCACATGTCTGGGCCACCTTCTGCCTGGACCTTCCACTCGGATGGCACAGGCCCACATGTCTGGCCATCCTCCGCTGCGTTCCCAGATGAATTAGCCAGGAACCAGATCAGAAGTGGAGCAGTCACCACTAAGACTAATGCTCTGCTGTGACATGCCAGGGTTGCAGGCGGTGGCTTAGCCCACTGTGCCATGATGCAGTTCTGCAAACCCGACCTCCCTCTCTGCCTTCTCGCTTTGCGGGGCTGCTTTTCACCTGCTCTGTGTATTACCCATTGGGCCCTTTGCTTAGTCGCCTGCCTTGGTCATCTTGCCCACGCCAACAAGGTGATGAACACATTGGTATTGGGGGCTCCTACATCAAATAACGCCGACTACAAACAAAGCTGTGTCTAGATTTTGGAAAAGCTTTTGCACCAAAATCCGCTTCTGTCTCAGCTCCATTCTCCCTAAAGCTGTGGAAGCACCATCTCCCACTCAGCCCAGACCTTCCTTCCCGCTGCCTGCTGCACATCTGCACCCACACAGCCCCTTTTGCACAAAGCCCCTTCTCTCCACCCACCCCTCAGCCCTTCCTTCCTCTCTCCACCCAAGGCCAGGTGACCACCAACTCTCACCAATCCTAAACAGGCCTCAGACCCACCATCCTCTCCTCTCCACTCTCCCCAAGATGGACCCAACCCCCACTCACTGCCCCCAATTCCACCTCATCCCCAGCTGTCCCCAGGACCTATTTTTGTTTAAAGTGCATCTGATCCTGTCTTTTTCCAAGGAAAGGCAACTCAAGGCCCTACAGAGCTTTTGGCAAAAACCACAAGATCCCAAGACAACCTCTGAGTCCCCACTGGATGGGCCCCGTCAGCCCCCCAACAGGCGTTCTTCTAGCTCCTCCCACCCAATGCCTCTGCACACAGCTCCCACCACATCCTCCTACCCTCCAACCCCCATCTGGACAGCTCCACACATCTTCCAAGGTTCACTGTTGCTGGTGGAGTGCGGCTAACCTCTACGTTCCCTTGGAAGCACGTATCTAAGCTGGCATCCTCAGTCCGTGCCTCACTCTCGGTTATGCCTGTGCTCTTGGGGGAAGGGGCTACATTGTTTTAACAGCTCTGACCAGCAGCCCCCAGAGATGGCTCAGCCGGGTGGCAAGCCAGTGGTGCCACCTCCTTCTCTCACTGCCTGTCCACATCCAGTAGCTCCTCCTCATTTAGTTCAAGTTCTGAGTTCTCCAGAGGATGTCCCACCTGCATAACATCACTTCCTGCCCCTTCCTGGAATTCCAATGTTCATTTGGCCTTAGGGTGGCACCTGTGCACAGGGAGCGACTTGGTGACAACAAAGAAATCCAAAGGGCAGCAGGAAGGGCGGGGCTGGCATCCCCTTGCACAGGTCTCCCCTGCCCAGCTGTTTTGGGTGGGTAGAAGGCTCCAGGTCATCACCCTAGGAATAAGCCAATGTTGGCTCTTCCTGATGCCCGTCATAAAATGACTGATGCCTGGGCCTGGCACGACGGCTTGACTGGCTAATCCTCCCCCTTCAAGCTCTGGGATCCCATATGGGTGCCAATTCATATCCTGGTTTCTGCATTCCTTAAGCTCCCTACTTATGACCTGGTAATGCAGCAGAGGATGGCCCAAAGCCTTGTGGAAGACCCAGAAGAAACTTCTGGCTTCAGATCAGCTCAGCTCCGGTTGTTGTGACCACTTGTGGAGTGAACCAACAGATGGAAGACCTCTTTCTCTGTCTCTTCTTTTCTGTAGATCTGCTTTTCCAGTAAAAATAAATAAATAAACCATCTAAAGTAAAAACCAAAAGCCTGATGCAGGTCTCGCCCTACGATAATGTCAAACCTATCATTCCTCAAGCACCAAGACACCTCCTCTATAGGTGGTGCTGCGGTCAACAGATGAAGGAGGTGAAGGGAGGGAGAGCAGCCAGCAGGTGCACACCCAAGGTCAAAGTCAGGGAACATATGCAGTATGCATCGCTAGATCTAAGCTCTATGTATGTGTCAATCCCGAGTGTTTCTCCATGATGGGTCATCTGACTGGCTGGGCCCTGCACACAGGTGCCCTGGGTAGGATCATGCCAGGCATCAGGGACAGAGCCAGGATCACAGGCTGCAGCCAGAAGACCGTGGGTACAGCCTAACTGGGCGTCCAGGCTGTGTGACTATGGGAGGGCTCTTAAACGTCTTTGAGCTGTGGTTCCTAGAAAGGAAGCAGGCATTTAAAAAAAACCTGCATCAGTCTCCCAGAGCTGCTGCCAGCAGGGACTGGCTCTCTAGTTGTTGGCATGGCTTCAGTGCCCTCTGGGGAGGCCGTAGGCCCCTGCTCTCCTGCCCGCTCACACTTGCAGGGGTCAGGGCTGGAGAAGAAGCCCATGACAAAGCAGCCAGCCTGGGCACGCTTCTCTTCATCCTGTGCTCAGGGCTCTTTCAAAGACTGCCAGCGGCTCTGCAGCCATGTCCTGCCTTTATGTCCCTCACCAGGGTCTCACAGCCCCAGGGCTCCCTGGTTGGCATGGCTTCTGCTCCCTGCACACTCCACAGCTCTACTGCGGGGACACCAGCTGGGCACGGGCTCATAGACCCAGCTGCAAGCCGGCCAGCAGCCCACCTGGCTCTGCCGGCCCTTTCTCTCTGAACCTGCTATTCTGTCCACCAAGCAGGGTGGGGACACTGGCTTCCTGCCCCATGGGATAAAAGTGTCCAGCAGTGACGGCAGGGACAGAGGTGCCTGACAGGGAAGGCCGTGTGTTTATGCATAAAAGACAGCTTGGTTGGACCGGACCTCTGGGACCTGCCACCTGCTGTCTGGATGACTCTGGTATGTTCTAGAACTTCAAGGTCCTCATTTGCAAAATGAAGGTAACACCACACTCTCAGTGTGACTGCCATGCAGGATGGACAGTGCCTGGCATGGAGTGAGCCTCCACAGGCACGAGTTCTCTGCTGTGTGTGCCTCTTATCACACGTGGGAGTCTGTGTGTGTGCAGGTGTGTGCTCCACCTGCCTCCCATGAATGGAGGCACACATGGAGAGTGATTGCGGGATAGAGTATTTCCAAAGCAGCCAAAATAATCTGCCTGATGACTTCACCTGGACAGGGTGATCAGAACAGAGAACAGTGACCACAGCAGCCCTTGCCAGGGCAGGGGGTGTAAACCAGGCTGCACTGGTTGCCTGAACATGGGTGGCGTTGCCACAGGTGGGGAGAGAGCCCAGAGGAGGTTGCCCAAGGGTGTGGTCTGATGGAAGCAGCTGTGAGGGCAGCTCTGAGGGGCCCAGCCTTAGGCACTTTCCTGCCAACTTAGAAAGTTACCCAAGGACGCCTGCAGCTGCACACAGACAGGCTGGGACCTCTGAACATGGGCCAGGGCTATGAGGGACACACATGCTTCTGCACTGATCATCTCCCCTGACAACAGTCACCGTGTGAGACTGTCCCCTGTTCCAAGGCAATGTCCACACCTTGGGAGGGTCTTGCAGTGGCCCACCCCATGAGATGAGGGACCTAGAGCTTGCATGGTACCCTATGTGCCCTCCCCAACCATCCCAACCACCACAGCCTCTTAATTTCTTAAATCGGAAGTGCAAGGCTGGGATCAGAAGGGATAAAGCCTTGTCACCCACACAGGGCTCTCACAGCACTTGCCAAAGAGGGTGCTGGGCTACAACAGGGCCATTGGTACAGGTAGGCACAACTTCAGATGGCCACGGGCAGAAGACAGGTTCATTTGCCCAGGTGGCTTCTACAATGCTTGTTATCCCCATATGCCTCATGATGCTGTCCTAACAGGTACTATTCACTTCATGCCTGTGGCACCAGGGACTGGGCTGGACCCACAGACATGTCATCCTTACAGTAACCCCCCCCCATCCCGGGCCATGGCATGGGCATTCCTGTGCCAGCTCCAAGTACAGGAAGCAAACTCAAGGTGCCAATCATGCTGCCCAAGGGTAACAGTGGAAGTTGTAGGGGACATGACCCTACATGAGTGCCCCAGGACTGGGATGTTCCTCTCTGCCCCCAGCAATGGGTATGAAGCACACCCACCAATGTAATATGTACCAGAAGGATGTGCGGGCTGGTCTTCCTGTAGGCACACACACCAGATTACACAGCCCACCATTAGACTGGATGTAAACTTCTTTGGAATCCAGCAGGGGAAACATGGTGGATTTATGACCGTCCTTCTAATCTGATTTCCTCTCAACTTGCTGAGTAAATGGAGCCATTTTTCTACCTGAAAATCAGATATAATCACCCTATTCAAGGCCTGGAGTTAGAGACAGTAAGTCCTCGGTGCCGGCCACACTCCTTCATAAAGCAATATCCAGTTTGCATTTATTTAAAAAGGTGAACTCGGGACATTCTGTGGCGCCAAAGCCAAGGAATGCTTAAAACCAACAGGGATGCATCTAGAGGACCCTAGGGGTCAGCTCGAAGGAGCAAACATTGGCCACACCTGGGTTCATGACCATTGAAACAAGTGACGGTGTGCACAGAGAACATATGGAGCAGAAACGCCATCCGTGAGTTCACACTGGTGCTGAAGGATCTTAGCCAGGGCAGGAAGTAGGAGCTCTTTTTAACAGCATGCCAGCTACTCTCCTTGGCCCTGCCAGGGTGATAACAGAGCCAGGCAAGGCTCACACAAATGGAGATCTCTCCAGGAGGGAACTTCTGCAGAAGTGGATGGCTCACAAATGCCCACGCCGGAAGTAGGGGGACTCAACGAGAAAGGGTTCTAGGCTGCGAGAGTAGAAACTGGGTCATGGCAATGAAGTGTAATGGTGTTGGATGCTGTGTCCAGCCAAACACTGGGCCGGATACATCTCCATGGAGACTAGTGGGGAGCTCTGAATATCGACTATGTCCTAGGTAGCAGTGTGGCATCAACGCTGGCATTCCAAGTGTTGGGGCCCAGCTCTGGCTTGATAGGGAAAGCTGCTGCCTGCGCCACTGGCATCCCATATGGGCACTGGTTCTAGTCTCAGCTGCTCAACTTCAGATCCAGCTCCTGGCTAATGGCCTGGGAAAGCAGTGGAAGATGGCCCAAGACCTTGGGCCTCTGAATCCAACATGGGAGACCTAGAAGCTGTTGTGGCACCTGGCCCTGGGTATTGTGGCTGTTTGAGGAGTGAACCAGTGGTTAGAAGATATCTCTTTCTCTCTCTCCCCGCCCCTCTCTCTGTAACTGCATTTCAAATATATATATGTATTTTTAAAGCAAAGAATTCTATGTGTGGAAACGGCTGTGGTTCTGCGGGCAAATGTGTGGTTCTGTTCTTAAGGAATAAAGGCATATGATGTCTGAACAAACACTACTTAGCTTCAACAAAAATAGCACCTGGATAATCTACACCCATGGGAAGAGTAAACGAAAGTGAAACAAACAAAATGATAACAACGGGGATGGCCAAATGTATGGGTATACCAATGTATACTAAAGTGTACTATCTAGTGTAGCATACTGAAACATACAAATTCTGCTAATAGTTGGAAAGGCTTAAAAATTAAAATACAGGAACGGAGGGAGAGAAGGCCAAAGTGCCTTAGACCAGACCTCCGTGGGGACAGGGACAGGCAACAGTGGACACAATGGTTTCTCTCCAGCCACCCACCTTCTGCCTTCTTCTGGTAACAATGTTAGCCCTTCTGCTTTATCATGTGACTGTGGGGTACAGGTTGGCTCTGGAGTAGACACCTAATGCCAGTTTGGCCAATCAGGGTGCTTCTGGTGGATACTCATCTGGGATTGGTCAGGGATGACCTGAGCTGGGCCAATCCAAATCCTTCCCGGGGACTTTCTAAGGGAGACTTCCCAGAAGAGTCAATCTCTGGGGAAGTCAGGTGCCTGTGGGGTCGGCCATATCTGTACCTCTGCTTCACTGGCCACAAGAGAATGAGGTCTGTGTGCAGAGGAGGCCATGGCTGAGCTGCCTGGGTGAGGTGCCAGTGGCGGCTGGCCCTGGAGCAGATACGTGTTGCCAGTCTGGCCAATCGTTGGGGTTTCTAAGTATAAGTTTGCATACCTGTGCAAAGGAGCGAAGAGAACTGATTCCTTCCCACCCCCACGGGGTTGCCGGCAACGCTGAGTGCCCTCACTACACAGCACACATGGTGTACAACTTTATTATTATCACCACAGTCAACGGCTGGATCCTGATCTTGACCTAGATGCCCCCAGGAGCCAGAGTCAGCAGTGTCCAAAGGCTGCACTGGGCCCCTGTGAGCCTGCTGTGGGGCCAGACTCTGCCCCTGTGTCTTGCCCATCCCATACCCTGGCAGTACAGGGTGCCAAGGAGTGGCTCTCCCTTCCTGGGTCTTGCCAGGCGTCAAGGGCAGGCAGCACTGGGACGCCATCCATCTGCTCCTGATGCCCATTCAGGCATGACCACGGTTCAAGGGGACATAGGGGCACTTCACAGACTCTGTAAACTGCTTCCCCAGTCGGCATCGGGGCAGGTGGCCATCAGCAAGGGTTCCGGGTCGCCAGCTGAGCTCAGGGTGGCCCCTTTGGTCTCCCTGCCCGCACCTGCTCCAGGAGGACAATGTGACCACATCACACCAGCCAGTGTGGTCCAGAGTCTTGGGGGGGGGGTGGGGGTTATCCTCACCCCCCTTCCAAATTCTGTTTCCTAAAGGAAAGGAGTGGTGCTCCCAGGAAGGACAAATCCTGCAGCAATTAAATGCCCCTCCTCTCATTTGCATTCCCTTGGTCCCTGGCGGCAGATTGGTATCAACATCCCCAGGGCAAGACAATCTTGTTTCCCCAACAAAACCGATTATGCACAACAGGCCCAGGGATTAATCACCAGCCACAGGGCCGGGAGCCAATAAAATAGGCAGAGATGGGAGGATAAGAGGGGAGGGAAGGAGGCAGGGAAGGAGGGAGTGACGGGGCTCTCTCCTTCCTCTGCCTCCCTGGTTGGCAGTGGCCGTGACCTGGGGAGGGCAAAGCTGGCTGGACTTAGTGCTCTGGCATCTGGGTATCCCCACAGAGCAAAAAGAAGCCCTGGCTAAATTGACCCCCAAAGAGAAGATGACCCTCCCTTATGCACCCCAGGGTGCCATGTGCCTGACCCCTCCACTGGGCCCAGAGACTTCTGGAGAGTAGGTGAGGAAGAGGCTCCAGTTGCTGGGAGATAGTGGGCCACCCTGCTCCCAGCCTTCACCTGTGGCCTGTCCACTGTCATTTGAGCCAGTGTCTGGGTGGTGCTTTTGCCCAGCTCCTGGGAACCTTGTGCAGAACAAGGGCATCTCAAGAGCACTGGAGTGGGAGCCTGAGTCCTTGTCTCCCCCCCCCCCCCCCCGCCACACACACACACACACACACACACACACACACACACACACACACACCAGGACTCCATCAGGCAGGGCAGTGGCCCCAGCAGCCAGAACAAGGAGGGGTGTGACTTGCCTGTACTCCAGGGAGAACTTGGTCAGCTCCCTGTTGTTGTGCAGCCACTTGAACTCCAGCGGCCAGCTGCCCTCAGCCATGCACGTAAGTACCAGGCGATTCCCCTCCAGGTGCACCTGCGTCCTCACTGGCTCTGTCTTGAAATATGGGGGCACATCATCTGCAGGAGATAGGAGGGGTACAAAGCTGTTGGTTACAGTTGGCCCACCTACAGGCAGTGGTCAGTTTGGTACCCCAGACAGACAGGGCAGGTGCAGCCAGGTCCACTGCCCAAGGCCAGGGGGAGCTTGGGTCAGAATGAAGCCAAGAGCTGCCCACCAACCAGAGCTCTGCGGCCCTCCTCCCAGCCTACACCAGACTCCTGCCTCTGCTGCCATGCTTACATTCTGGCACCTTCTCTCTCTTACCCCTCGACATCCCTGTCCATTTCTTACCCTTGTGGATGGCACCTTTTTGTGCCTCAGCCAAAAACCATGTAATTTAATAAGTAAACAAGGAGGCAAGGTCCCCATGTTCTGCTCCCCAAGGCGCAAGGAACCCTTTGAAGACATCCACAGTGGAGTCCAGTGGCAGCTGGGAACTCAGACCCCAGATGGCTAGATCCAGTCCACGAACCCTCCATTAATCATACTGCTCTCAGCAGTGTGGACAGGCTCAAAGACAGACATGAAGCTGCTGGTAGGGCAGGCAGTGAATATCCTGCACTACCAGGCCCACGGTGGGGATCCCAGTGTCTACAGACCCGTTCATGTTCACATGGGTGTGGACACATGGCACCTTTCCTGAGACTCCGTGTCTCTATGGGTGGTGAAGAAGAGTTGCCTCAACTGTCATAAACAAGAATGAGAGGGCCATGGTCAAAGTGCCAGGCACTCCTTGGCCAGGGAGCTAACTTCCCCATGGACTGCCTTTTGGTTTAAGACTGGGAAGAAGTCAAAGAAGGGAGATGATAAGGGCCAGGGCTAGGGGGGTGTGCTGACTGATAGATAGATAGGGATTTCCCCAAGACACCATGGCTGGCAGGTCAGCCGGCTGGGGCTGCGTGACCAGGGACCCCTCGATACCCTAGGTTGAGCTCTGGGATCATGGGGGGAGAAGGTATGGAGTCCAGGAGCCTAGACTTCCTTTCTCCCATAGATCCCTCAAGTCTGGGGCACCCCCATCTTCAGACGGGACTGGCACTGATTTGGCACTGATTTGCAGATGTTGCTGGGGTCCAAGCAGGTGTTCACAACTCCAAACACGTGACCATGTACTCTCAGAATCCAGCCTACTGACAAGGCACCAAAGCACCCTCCCACTGCGTACCCCACCTCCACCCCCGAGGCATCCATCTCCCAAGCCGCATAACTTGTGGGATGATTTGGGGGGCCTTCCTTCAACACCCCTTTAACCCTGCTCCTAAGCCTCACCAGTGGCTGCCACCTGAGGCTGCTGGGAGCTCTGAGAGCCAGTGTCGGTTCTTTCTGGTCTGAGGTTTGCTGGTATTTGCTTGTGATCCTCTGGCCACTTGCATGCGCTTGTCTTGCCATTGCTCTTAACCACTGTCATGTCAAGAATCCTGCCTTACCAGCAGAGAAAAAGGAGCGCCCCTCCTTCGGGGCACGCACTAGGGACTAACCTTCATCCCAAGGTCCCTCCTTCCCTTGAGGGCTCCCAGCTCACCTTCCGCAGTGGGACCAGGGGAAGGGACGGGGTTGGTGGGCACCCATTTGCCAAGGAAAGCAACAGGCCGCCCCCTGAGAGCAGCCAGCCCAGCCAGCCCAGCCCTCAGCTTAACCACCAGGCTGGCTCCCCCTTCAAAGGCACATTCAGATTCTCTAATGGCTTTCAAGAGCCCTCTGCATGGCATTGTTAAAAACCCTCTGTTCTGAGCTGTCATCGCTCGTTTGTTTTGAAACAATAACATTCCCAGCCCCCGAGTGATTAAATCTCTTTCTTGGATGTGGGGCTGACGCAGAGTCACAGCAGGCAGATCAGTGGGCGTGTGCACACACACATGTATGCACACACACACTCTGCACCCAGACCTCCCCAGCCCTGCGCCTGACTCATGGGTAACCGGCTCCCTGGACTGCACAGGCCAGGCCATTCCCCAGGTTCCCCAGATGCCAGCCTGGAGCCCGGTGGCTTCCCCTTGGATGAGTTTCTTCCAGAGGTTGTGGGAGACATCGATACTGGGGAGGAGGGAAGGAAGGGAGAGGGGATGTGACCCTGAGCAGGGCGCTCTGCACCTGTTATCTCATGTCACCTCGCAGGGTGGCATGGGAGAGACCAAGCCACTTCCTCCCACATGTCCCTGCCCTCAGATGCAGTGACAGCTGAGGCAGGATGGCAGTCAGGAACCCCAGGGCGGGGGGGGGGGGGGAGATGCAGATGGACATAACCCTGAACATGTGTCTGTATGCATGTCCACATGTGTACCGTGAGTGCCAGTGTGTCCGTGCATGTCTGTGTGTACCGTGAGTGCCACTGTGTGCCTGTGTGCACACCCGTGTGTTTAAGTATGCACATCTGTGGGTCTAAGTGTGTTTACATCCAGGAATGGATGTTTGTATGACAGGTGCACAGGGTAACAGAAGTCACTGGCCGTGGGAAAGTGGCTTACCTTCACCACTTCAGCTTCTCGAAGCGCAAACAGAACACAAATGTCATGGAGGTTACATACTAACGTGTTGGCAGCAGATTCTGATACATGCTATGCAGACGTCAGTTTTACTGCCGCTGATCATATGTGTAGATGGGCAGATTAACCAGCAAACAGGAACCAGCAGTGCTGGATGGTGCAGCCCTGTTACATGCCCTCTCAGTAGGATGGGACACCTGAGAATGTAGAATTGTGGCTAGAAGGAACAATTTTCTTAAACTTGTCTTCATTTCCAAAATAAATACACCCAGAAGTTTTTTTTTTTTTTAAAAACTAAACAGAGTAGCTTTGAAGTGCACATAAAAAAAACCAATGATCATGAAAGAACAGCCAAGAGAATTCTGGAAAAGAATGGCCAATAAGAGACTAGCATAGACACTGAAGTATATTCTAAAGCTACAACAGCTAAAACAATGTGTTCTTGTAGGAACAGGCGGATGAAGGAATCATCTAGAAGTCTGGAAATAGATCTAAAGACATATGGGGATATTTATTATGTGATGGAAGTAGAATTTCAAATCAATGAGGAAAAGATCAATTATTCAACAAACAGTTTTGGAATGGTGGCAGAGCCATTTGGGGATTAAAAAATAGAGTTGAATCTCTTCCTTACGCTTTGCCTCAAAATAAATGCTGGCTGGATCAATGTTTTAAACATGAAAAATGAAATCCTGAAAGAGCTAGAAAAAAGAAGTCACTGAGGTTTAAAAATATGCAATCCTGGCAAAGCCAAGTCCTTGCCAAATGCTTTCTAAGTACACAAAACCTGGAGGTCAGGACACTCTCTCCAGCTTCTGCACGGAAAAGCCAACAACCCATCAACACGAAGCTACAGAGGACAAACTGGGGGGGCACGCATTGGCACCTCTTATCACGGTTCGCAAAAAGCTCATTTCCCTGCTGTACGAAACGTTTCCCCAGATCAATAAGAGAAAGATTAGCAAACCAACAGAAGATTGGGGCAGAGGATATGAACAGTTCACAGAAAAGATTTACAAATGATGCTGGAACGCACGCAGCCACGCTCAGCCTCAAGATAAGAGAAAGGCAAGCGGAAACTCAATAAGACACCGGTTTTGTGGTGTGTTATTCTTTTTTTGTTCCCTATCGCATCGGCCAAGATGCAGAGTGTGATAATTAGGGTGGCCTGCCTGCCAAGCAGCTGGGATGCACGCACGTAGCTTGGTGGAGCTAGAGTTTACACACCATCTAGAGAGCAATTTGGCATACTCGCCAGTCCTCTGTCTCTTCAAGGAACTAACCATCCTCAGGCACTCGGGGACCCGTGCCAGACAGGAGCATTTCAGGGTTGCAGGACTTGTAACAGCCAAACCTTGGAAACCACCGGAACACCTGTCACAGGGTCCCTGCATCTCCGGGGGACACAGATGCACCCCGCCCCACGACACAGACAGCTTTAGGAAAATTGCTGAGTGCAGCTGTGCAGCGACAAGAGCAAGACACGGAAGGGAAGTGCAACCTGTCACCTTTTGTGCTGAAGTTTTCAGTTTTTCCTCAAGCATAGAACGGTACGAGGGGACTTGAGAAAATTCACGTAAAGTGGAAGAGAAAGATTTATTTATTTTGGTGAAAATATTTTGAAATCCAGACATTGTGTTTTCATCAAGCACATTTCCCATAAGTGTGTAGATCCCCTGTGTCTGTGGGTAGAGGCTCTTTCTACAAGATGACGCAAGAGCTGACTCTGTGGCTGTCTTAGGGACTGTGGGTAGTTGGGAGCTCTGGGCCGGAGGGGGCGGGGTGGGGACCATCTTTTCATTCTATACCTCTGTATTGCTTTTATTTAATATTTTTATTTGTTTTTTTTTTTTATTTTATTTCAAAGACAGAGACAAACAGAAAAAGCATGACAAAGAAAGATCTTCCATCTAGCGGTTCACTCACCGAATCTCCACACCAACCAGGGATGCCCCAGGTCAAAGTGAGAAGCCTTTGGTGGAGCAGCTGGGATGCCCATGTGGCATATGGGTGTCTTAAGTGGTGACTAGAGCCATTAGACAGCAAGGACCGTCCCTGAGCTAACTTTATTGTGTGGGCCCCAGATAGGAATTGGTCACTGAAGTCAGAACTGCAACGATACTTTGCCTTTCAAATAAAATGAAAAACCAAGTTGCTTCCAGGAGGTTCACATTTCCCCTCACAGGTCAAGGGTCACTGATTGCCATCTCCCCCTTGTTGTGCCCCCTGAATGCCCCCCATTGTCAGCCTGATTCTGGCCTCCAGGCTAAACTCTGAACTTGAACTTCTCCCCACCAGGCAGAATAAAGTCACCTTTCTCCCTGTTGCAGCCAAGCTCCTTGTGCCTCCCTGAATGGGGAGGGGAGAGGAGCTGACTTCCCATCAGCCCATCCCTGGGAACTTGCCTGCTGGGAAGACCAGTCAGGGAGTGGAGGGTGAAGGTGAAGGCCTCTGCCAGCTGTCTAATTGACCAAGCGACGTGCACCAGCCCTGCCAGGGCTACTGAGCCTGTACCACGTCCCTGCCTGGCTCAGAAGCCTCGCCAGATCTCCCTTTCAGCAGCTCCCTCGGGAGCATCTAAGAACAGTGCTGCCAACTGAAAGGCCTTCTCTGGAGGGCTCTGGAAGGTTCTGCAAGGGGCTGCAATTCTGGACTCCCAAACTTCTCCCCTCCATGTCTCCTACACCCTCCCAGCACCCCCTGCTTTCTCTTGGATGGATCCCCAAGGCCTCCCAACAAGTGCTCCACTTAGTCTGTGCTCCCAACATCTGGCTGGCCACACCCCTGAGCGGGCCAGGCCCTGGAGCGTTGGGAGTGGAGGTTCAGGGCACGCCCCCTCACTAACCTCCACGTCAGGCCTCTCCTCCACACTATTCATAGAGCCCTCTAGCTACAGAGCACTGCATGCCCCTCATCTCAGTTAAGCAATGTTAGCATTTCCATGGTTGCAAGGTGCAAAAATGGACACGCAGGTGGCTCTCTGCGAGACCCTGCCACGCATACATGAACTGGGCTGAACGGCGCCCAGGTCTCTGTGTTGCTGACCTAGGACTCCCTGAGGCCATGTGCCCATTCATGCCCTGAGCTGTAGCACTGCAGGCATGGGCCTCAAGCGAGAGCGCTGGCCAGGGCGGTGGGAACGGGCTTGGGGGACATTCCCGGTGCTCAGGGGGCCCCTCCTGAGGGTCTGTCCCAAGCAGAGGCCACAGAGCATCCCCCTCCTTAGCCTGCAGATCCAGAGCTAAAACGAGAGGCAGGCGGGGAAGGGCAGGGGGCAGCTGGGAGGAGGGTGAGCAGGGGGTGCAGGGCTCAGAGGGATGGGCCAACGTCTGTGGGGAGACGATCCGAAGACACAAGTCAAAGGCATAGGTGTCAGGATGGGGGGAGGAACAGGAAAAAGGAAGCAGAAGCTAGAGGTGTGGGGGTGTCTAGGGCAGAAGACCCCACCCCATAGCTCTATTCAGCTGGAAAGCTCCAAGGGACCACCACTCTCAGGGGGCTGGCTTGCAGGTCCCAGTGGGAGACAATGGGTGGGTTGATATCCCATTGTCTCCTACTGCCAGCCTGATTTATAAGTCAGATGGGATCCCCCACCCCAGAGGCTGCTAGAAGATGTGAAGAGCTGCCCCTTGGTGCCAGGCAATCCTAGGGGCAAGGAGATGGGGAAGGGGCGCAGGCACCACTAGGATCCTGCACCTGCTTCCTGTATTTCAGGACCACCTGTCTAGGAGCTCCCAACCTCTGGAATCTTCTCCACTCGGCTCTCTTGAGGCCACTGCTGGCCACTGACCTGCCCGGGGGGCTGTGAGTGCTCAGGCTGGAGACAGTCCCGGCTTCATGAGGGTCTGCTGGCTTCTCTGTGGATCTGTCCCACTGTGTCTGTGGCACCTGTGGGCTCCTCCGGACCAAATTCGGGTGGGGGATGGCCCTAAGCCTGGAAAGCTGTCTGCGGAGGGGACTTGGCAATACAGCACCGCAGGCTCAGACAGAGGTGGCCAGGTTCCTCTATGGCCCCACCTTCCAGGAGAAACATTCAGGATTGGGACACACACAGACACAGATGACAGCCAGCTTAGCAGGTGCCACCCACATAGGAGCCAGGAAGCCCACCTGGACCTTCTCCCTCTTATCCTGGAGGGAGCCTGGCCTGCCTACTCCTCTCTCTCTCCTCCTCCCTCCCTAGCGAGCCTCCTGCCCTCTAGCCCCCTTCCTCCTGCCCCTCTCCTCAAGGCGGCTTCCACAAATGAGATGCTAATTTATGCATCTCCCCTGCCTCCCGTCTCCTGGCAGATGCCTGGCCCAGCTCGCCCGGTGCTGCCTGCATGCCAAGTGCTTCATTAGCCAGCAAGGGAGCCTCTCGCCCTCCTTAATCTAATCCCTGCCAGTGACCTTCAGGAGCCAGGCCCCTTCTGATGTCGGGTTGGGGGTGGGGCCCCTGGAGGTGCAACAGTCAATTATGCGGCGGCCTCCACAGCTGCTGCTGCTAAAACAGATTTCTCGCTCAGAAAAGCATGTTCAAAGGCGTCTCACAGAACGGATCACCAATTTGTTTGAATACACGTCTAATCTGATTAGGGGGGGCTGGCCATGAGGGCAGCCACTGTGAGTGAGCCTCCACGTGGCCCTGGGGAATCAAGAGAGTGATGGTGAGGGGGGCCAGGCCTGAGGAAGGGAGCATGTGTGTGCCCTGAGCCCACCACCACCACCACCATCACCACCACCATCCCGGCCTTCTGCAGGCTTGGCCCAACAGAAGACAGGCAGGTATAAAGGCACAGAGAAAAGAGGAATGCATCCCACAGCAGTCAGGTGGGCTGGGTCCTTGTGCCTTCTGTCTTCCAGGAGCCCTGGCACTGGGCACAGAACCTAGGGCACAGTTGGGGTCATGAGACATGGGGGAAGTACACGACAAGAAGGCCATGTCCAGACAGGACTAATTGGTGCCCTTTGGATGATGTCCCCTCAAAAATGAGGACCTCCTCGGAACCTCTGGATGGCTCAGAAACCGGTCACTGAGGATGCAACTTGGTGCGATGAGTTTTTACTGCAGCAGACACAGCTGGTGTCCTTGGAAGGCCAGGAGAGATGAGAGAGACCCATGCAGATGGTAGCATTGTCTCCATAAGCTAGGAGTGCAGGACCCACAGGGAGCAGCTGAAGCCACCAGGGGGCAAGGACCGTCTCCTTGGGTCGTCGTAGAGAGTACCCTGAGAGCATGTGCAGGCACCATGAGCTCAGATGCAGAGACTGCAACTGGCTGGAGCTGCTCGGGCTAGAGGGACTCATCACTGGCCACCGGGGGACACTGACCCAATGCCTCTTGGAGTCTTCATTCATCCTTCCTAGGAGGGAGCCTGGAGGGCAAGTCCTTCCTGGCTGGACCACAGCCGATCTCCCCCCAGACACATCCTGTCTGCCAGTCCCAGGCCCCAGGACCTCTGCCCAAGCATTCCCTTCCCCTGGGAAGCTGGGACAGTATAGGCATCCCAGCCTTCCCAGCTCTGGGGATCCCTCACTGCCCCTCCCCTCACTGCGGAGCACCCACCCCACCTCTCCATCCCCCAGCCCTGCCCAGGCATCCAGCATGGTCCAAATCCATGTGACTGCAGAAGAGGACAAGCAAACGTGCTATGGAACTCAGTCACTCGCACCCTTCTTGAGTGTTGACTAAGTCAGGAACCCTGCTGTTAATTCCTTTCACGCTGGGATGCGGTAAGATCCGAGTGTGAGTGATGACTTCACTGGGCCCTGGAATAGGACCACGTGAGTGCAAATTCAGTGAGTTCTGCCACTCCCCGCCTACGTCACCCAGGAGCACCTATGTCTCCTCGTCTGAGAAATGGAACAACAGCGGTGGCTGCCCACCATTCAGGCCCGTGCTTGGGCAGTGCCCGGTGCAGGGAAGAGCCCACACAAAGCGGCTGTGCTGACCCCTTCAGCATGCTCGAGGCTGCCCCTGCGAACCTTCCCCAGCAGCCGGGGTCTCCTCCTGAAGTGCGCACATAAACAATACCAAGCCTTGCATGGAAAAAAGATGGTTCTCATTTCCCCGGGGTTTATTTTGCAATTAACAGGGGCAGGGAGTCCTTCCCTGTTGCAGTTGGAGGGCTCAAAGATTAAACATATACCATTGATCAGAATGTCTTTGCCTAACGGTGCTATTATCAGTTTAGCATATTCAGATTCATTTGTACTATAAAAGTGGTGAGAATAAAAATAAAATTCCTGCCAACTCCTGCCACTCCGCCCCAGCAGCTAACCGACCGAGTCCTCTGTCCCCTCTCAGGACGACCCACTGGAAGCAATGCTTTGGTTTTACAGCTGGAACCTGAGAAAGGAATGACAAACCTGGGGCAAAGGCAAACTCTGGCGTCAGCTGTGTGGCCTGGCCTGGACGTGTCCCCACCTGGCACCTGCCATCCTCCCAGCTGCTGGTGCTCCTGGCAGGTGAATTCATGGTACCGCACCTCAAACCTAGGGCCTGGACACTCTGGAAAGGATGACAGGGGTCTCTCACAGGACCCAGAGGCCCAAGGATGCTTCTGAGACACCACAGCCTGAGGAGTGGTCTCCAAGGTCCACTGTCTTGGCCAACCATGGTACTGGGTCAGTAATCCAGGCCGTGGCTGGCACCATTAGCAGGGGTGACCCCTTTGCCTCCTCTTGCCTAGCCTAGGAGGAGGGTCCTACCGAGCAGAAGAAGATGGTCCGTGGAGCTGGATGAGAGAGTGGGAGCAGTGGGACGGGGGAGGTGGCTCTTCTTTCAAACCACTGGTGTCAACAGGTGTCTTCACAGGCTCCCTGCTGGGCTGCACTTCCATGCTAGGGCAGAGCCTTGCACCTAAGTTTAGGGGCCTCTTCCCCACTCCACCCCCTCTTGCCTGGAGTGGGGCAGCTGGACCCAGGAAGGAGGGCCAAGAGAGGAAAGGCTGTGTGGGTGGGCCAAGTCCCAAGCTCCGTGGATTTTCTCCTTTACTCCCCCTTGGCGAGGAGTCTTGATCCTGCCTGTCCCTTTTCCTCCTCTGAGCTTACAGAAAGCAGGGTGGGTTGAGTCCTGACACCCCTGGCCTCCACCTTTTGTTGGTGGGGGAAGTGGGGGAGGTGGGACGAGAGGAGGCAAAGCTAGCAGTTGTAGCGGAGCCAGGCACAGGGAGGCTGAGCAATGGGGCTGCTGAGCAGGCGCACGCATCCATCAGGCGGCTGACCCCACTGTACCGGCGCTTTGTGGCGTGTAACGAAGACTGCAGAGCAGAAAATTGGAGTTCAATTTGCCGTCCATCCCATGCACAGTGTTCAGCCCGTCTCAATCCCTGGCAGGCGCTTCTGCGCTTTATCATAAATAATAACTGTGGCTCTGCAGCCCTTCCCGCAGCTGTGGTTCCGAGCAACTAAGTCAGGGCACACACACACATGCATGCATGCACACAAACTACATGTACCTGCCGCTGCCATACCCTGTCCCACCCTGGGGGTCACCCAAGCCCAGGTGGAGAGAGGCAGGCTCTGTCTGCCCATTGGACGTTGGACACAGCTCCTGCCCCACCCAGCTTGCCTGTCCCTATCCCTGGCACAGCAGGAAACCCTCCTGGTTTTGTTCCTTCCATATTATAAAGAGTATAAGGGGGCTGGTGTTGTGGCACAGGGCATTAAACCACTGCTTGGGACACCCACGTCCCATATGAGTGCTTATTTGAGTACTGGATGCTCCACTTCTGATCCAGTTCCCTGATAAGGCATCTTGGAAAACAGAGAAAGATGGCTCAAGAGCTTGGACCACTGTCCGCACGTGGGAGAGTCGGAGAAACTCCTGGCTCTTAGCTTCTGCCTGCAGCCATCGAGGGAGCGCACTGGGAGTTGCGAAGCTCTATTTGCCTTTTGCACAAATAAGTGAATCTTTAAAAAATAAAATAGTTTCCAGCGCCCCGCCCCGCCCCTTGGATCCACAGGTCGCTCTGTCACTTTCAGAAGCCACATCTCTCTCCTCCCACATTCATGGAAGACTTGGGGTTGTGTTATGGTCACTGCCACCAGCCATCTCAACCCTTCACTTCATGGAACAGCTGCCCTAAGAGTCTGCAACAGCCAGTGGGCAGGGACAGAAGCCTGGGAGAGCCATGAGGGGTAACAGGCGGAGACAGACTGGGCCACAGCCGGCCTGGATACCCCACCCCCAAACCCAGACAGGGGCTCTCACGGCAGCCTGTTGCCCTCCTGCTGTCAAACAAGTTCAACCAAGGTCGCACACTGTGGACAGCATGTCTGCAGCACGTGCACTTCGGGGACAGATTGGCGGCGGCCAGGTGGTTGGGAGAAGGTGGAATGGGCAGTGACCGCTTAATGGATGTGGGGACTCCTTCTGGGGCCATGAACGTGTTCCAGAGCCAAGCAGAAGCCAAGCTACTGTCATTCAACTGTTCACACCAATGTGTTCATTTAGGTCACATGATTCTTGCCTTAATCCAAAGCAAAAAGCAAAATTCGTGCAAGCCCTTGTCCTGGCTGTGGGATGGGGTGTGGGGAGGTTTGGAAGACACACCCCCTTCTTTGCCCCACACAGTTCCTAAGAAGTCCCCAGGGCACCTTCTTGTCCTAAGAGGTGATCTGGCTCCAGCCTTAACTGCCTGGAGCCAGGAGGGTTTCCCAAGAGTCAGGTTCTAGATCCGCTGGGAGATCTCCTGCCAATCAGTCCCAGGAGGCACAGGGCTAGAAGCCCATTCCTGTCCAAAGTGGAGGCTCCCCTTCTTAAAGCTACTGCTCGAGTGGACACTGCATTTGTGGGGAGGACAAGGCCGTGGTTTTGCAGGTGCACAGTAGGGCCCGATGCTGTGTTGGCACCTAGGTATGCTGAGGCACAGTCTCCTGGCTGATCCCCGGGGGGCCTGCCACCCCTTCTGTGCTGGGCTTTGCTAGGGTTCAATGCTAAAGAATGCCAACAAGACAACTGGGGAGCAGCAGACTTGACTATGAGCCTGGCACACAGAGACCACGTGAACCCTACTCCGAGCCAGGCCAGGTGTGGTGCCTTGGAAACGAACCTCTGAGTCAGGCTGCTCTGGAATGAGGTGGGGTAGGAGCTGCCGGTGACCCCACTTCACAGAGGGGGATGAGGTCTGCCCAGCGGAGTCAGTCCCGGAGTTGCAGAACGGGAAGTGATCTTGATAAGAACTAGTCTTCCTGCCTCTCCACAATCCCAGTGTCTTCGAGACCACACAGAGCATGCGACCCCAGGAAGAAGCACGTCACAGAGGTGGGGCTTTGCTGCCGCAGAGCCCCTGGGGTGGGCAGGTGGACTGAGCCCAGCCTGGCCCAGCCTGCAGCTGTCCCGGCTGCCCGCTTTGCCTTGGCCATGCTGTCCCTGTCCTCATGCCCTGGTGGCAGGTGCTTTTGCACACAGCAGCCTAGGCTGCCCACATGGAGAAGGACAGGAGGCCAGCTGCAGGTGGAGAGAGGGTGGGGGCCTTTCTGATCCTGGGGGCTGCATTTACTACTGTTACCTGGGAACCGCCGTAGTGTCATGCCCTGCCGATGCTGCAAAGAAGACAGCAACAGTCCCTGGACTCTGCTCCTGGCCCTCAAAGGTCAGCTGTCCTGCTGTGTCTCATGATCTAACAGGCTCCTCTGTGTAGAGCAGCTTAGGCCTGAAGGTTACCACTGGGGAAAATGAGAGAGACGCAAGCACAGGAAACAAGTGCAGTGAGTGAGCATGCCCAGGTTTACCTGGACCACATCCATGGGGCTGCAGGGGGATGTGCTTGTGTCTCTGGCCCCCAGCCCAGGAGGCACTGGCTGAGACTGCACATCAGGGAAGGCTCTGGACTGCAAGCCAACCCTGGGCTCATCTCTGCCTGTGATGGCTGTGACACCTGCAGGCCCCAGAGTCCCTCATCTTCTCTAGCGCTGGAGAGCTAACCCATCTCCTCTTGTTGAACGATGGAGAAACTGAGGCTCAGAGGAAGGATTTGAGGTCAGATTTCCTGACAAGTCACCCAATGCACTGGAGAGCTCCTGACTTGCTTATTTTGTCTGTAATATAGGCCAAGAGTTTCATGCATGGTCCCTACCCTCTTTTGAGTCTCTGCCCTGGACCAAGGTTTCCTGGGGATGCTTGGGTCTTCTCCAAGAGCCTCAGCTCCTCAAGACAGCTCTTCCCAAGGGAGGTGGGACTGCACTTCTTGGTGGGCACTGTGGGCTCCTACTGTGGCCTATATTGCGGATGGTTTGTGTTCATCACAAAAATATAGCAAAGTCTAGGCCCTGGGCATCTGGGAATGTAGCCCTATTTGGAAACAAGGTGTTTGCAGACATAATTCAGTTAAAGCGAGGTCACAGATGGGTTGGGGAGAAGGGTCCTGTCGCCATTGTCCTCACAGGGGAGATGTAGAAGATGGCTTGGAGATAGCAGCAGAACACAGATTGCAGAAGAATCAAGGAAATGAGCAAACATGGCCCTGCCCACACCTTGATTTGGACCCCAGTCTCCTGAAAGTGTGGGACAGGACGTTTGCGCTGTGGCAAGCCACCCAGCATGTGCTATTTCGATACGGTAGTCCATCCCTGCACACTGTTGCACATCCTTGCCACATTTCCAGACACTGAGGCCACACCATGCAATGCTCCTTCCCCTGGAAAGGCTTTCCAGCGGAAGCGAGCCCCTGCCGGTGTGTGCGCCTGTCTGTTACCATGCTGACTTGTGACTTCTGAGTGCCCTGTGGGCACATCCTGTATAGCGTGTCCCTCTGGGCCCTGACTGGGTTTCCTGTGTGGGGTGGGAGCCATGGAGGTACCACCAGAAGGAAGAGCAGGAGTTTTGTTTCCAGGGGTTTCCCTGAACTCTGCCCCCGGCCTGTCATTTCCTATCCTGGCACCTGTCAGTTCCTGCACGCCAGCCTCGACTTGCCCTCTCTGGCCCAAGGGGTGTGGAGCCTGGCTAATGGTGACTGACGACGTGGGGTGTGACATGGAGCCTGCAGGCGGTGTGATTGGCATGTTGGCAGAAGGCTCCGGCATGATTGATGGCTGTGCAGGGCAACAGCCCATTTCCAATTCATTCCCTTTCTGGGAAGCAGCAAGCCCAGCCCCACTCCCTGGCCCCAGGCCCCGTCCTTCCCCCTGTGTCCTCTCCTCTCCTTCCCAGGACTGAAGCCCCGCCCCAGCCTTCCCCTGCTGGCTTGGCGGTAGAGGAGGGTGGGATGCTCCATGCTCCAGGGTTCAGGATGTGGGGGACAGGCTGCTCCTGTGTCCCCTCTCTTGCGTCAGAAACCCAGAGAGAGAGTGACGTGAGAGTCCGGTGAGTGGCGCGCACCTGTCTCCCTGGCTCAGCTTTCGATGTGGTCCTTGGTCAGTTCCCTCCTTCCTAGGGCCTCTGCCCAGGGTCTGAGGGCCCAGCTGGCTCTGTGCTCTCTGAGCCCAGGCGGCAGAAGGCCCCAGTCTACAGATGAGAAAACTGACGCACAAGGAGCACTCTAACCCAGGTGGCACACGAGCCCGGGTGGGGGGTTCTGGGTTTGCAGGCAGGGCTGCGTGTGTCTACAGGCAGGCCCCTCACGGCCATCTCTGGGTGCTCATCCCCAAATGCACCAGTCTCATAGAGGCAAAGACAAAGAGTCCCCACAGGGACCCAGAGAGCCAGGGTAGACCATGCCTCAGCGGAAGCCAAAGTCTTAACCCCAACACAGAGCTGGGCCTGGATGGCTGTCACCAGAGGCTGGGCTGCCTCTGGGGCCGCCTTTCCCTTGTAGGTCACAGCCAGACTCCACCACTCAACCGTGTCCAGGCACTGAGGCGGCTGGGGGTAGCAGGGCTCCTGCCCCCAGCACTGTGTGCCTGAGACACGGCGCTCTCCATGGGGCATCGACACTGAGAGGGGGCAGAGGCCAAGAAAACCCTAGGTCCCTGAGCTCAGCCTGCAGCCTGGCCCAGGTGTGGGAGGCAGAGGGCAGGCCTCAAGGCTGTGGTTTAGGCAGTGGGCAGACCAGCCTGGGGAAGGGAAGGGAAGGGTAAGGAAGGCTTCCGGGAAGGCGCTCAGTTCCTGGAAAGGACAATAAATTCCCCAAACAGGGCTTTTTGGCTGGTGACAAGGGATGAAGCACGTGGTTCAGAAACAGCCCCTGTGAGATTGTCAAAGCGATGGATGAGGAGCGAGGGAGAGAGCCGAGAACGGCTGTGGATCCACCCAGGCAGTGGGGGAGGGCAGCTGCCTCAAATGCACCCAAACCACTTAGCCCCATCCAAGAACCTGCTTCTGTTCTCATGGGCACCTGCATCCCCACCTGCCCACTTGGTCCCTCACCCCCCACTCACCGGCTCCAGGTCCTGAGCTCTGATACAGAGCATGCACTTGCTTCACTTGCTCCCTCCCACTCGGCTCATGCATGCCTTTGTAGCCCCTGGCGCTACGATGGGTGCCTGCCCTGGGGACAACCCCAGGCACACCGGGGGCGCGGGGAACAGCTGAGGGATGTCAAGAGTGGTCGGGGAGGGCACTCCTAAGCCGCGTGCTAACAGAGAGGCAGACAGGAGTACGCCCAGGGAGGCAGTGACTCTTGGGCCAGAAGGTGCCTCCCACACAAAGCCAGGATGCTGTAGCTACCAGGCCTGCTGGGCCGGAGGGTGCAGAGAGGGGCCACATGGTAGGCAGAGGGGGTCTGGATGGGGTGGACTGGGGCTCGCTGCCTGGCTTCCCTAGTGAGGAGTGACACAGACTGGGGCAAATCCGCTGGCTTCTTACAGCTCTCGGGGCAGAGAATGAGACGGGACAGGAGGATCGGCCTCACAGGAGCCGAGGCAGGGGTGTCTCCCAGGAGTCTCTGGGCTTGGAATGAATGTGTGAACTGGGGAATGAATGTGAGAGTTGGGGCTTCCAGAGAATGAAGGGCTTATAAATTATGCTAAGGGGCTTTGCGTCCACGTGAGTTTGTGTATCAGTATGTGTAGGAGTGTGTATGTACACATACATATGAGCATGAGTACATATGTGAGCATGTGTGGGTGTACATGCATGTATGCGTGACCATGCATGTGTGTCTGCATGTACATGTCCAAATGTATGTGTATGTGTGTGAATTTGTGTGCACATATATGTGTATCTGAGTTATATGAACATGTATGTGTATGTGCACCGAACACACAAGCACACACATGTATATGTGAACATTCGCACACGTGTATATGTGTGTGTATAAGCATACGCATGAGTACACATGTTTGTATATGTGGTGAGTGTGCACATGAATGCACATGGACACGGAGGGCCTGTTTGGGCGGCAGGGTCAACCCAGGGCCCTACAGCTGGCTGTTGTCCCTCCAGGGAGTGGCAGAGGCAGCTAGAGGATGGTGGCATGGCCGGTGGGGACATGGATGGTGGACCCGCTGCTGTGTAGCACTGTGACTCACTTCCTGCTCGAGGAATACCAGTCCCGGGAGCACAGAGACATGCATTGGTGGCTGTATCCCAGCCTCCAGAGCTGGCGACAGAGACAGGATTCACTGGGCAGGAGGTGACTCATGGCGGGCCAGGGTGAGGGTCTTTTCCATGCTCTGGGTCCCTGGGCAGAGTTCACAGCCAGAGTTAACTTGTAATAAGAGTGGTACCAGGTAGCAAGGCCTTGCAAAGTACCAGATGTCTCACGTGCGTTGGCTGCACCAAAACCACACGTCCACTCTTCAAGGTCACCATTGCTCCTCCAGCAGATGGGGAAGCTGCAGTGCCATGAGGCACAGGATCTGCCCAAGCTTACGTGGGAGGGGCAGCAGAGGCCTGGCAGGCGCTTGGCTCGGGCTCTTGTCCCAGGCGTGCCAACAGCCCCGCTGGGGTCCTGGTGTGCAGGCGCAGGGCTGCCTGCCTGGGCTCTCCCATGAGACCGGTGGCTGGGGCTGGGTGCTCCCACCCCTCCTTCCCTCTCCCACCCTCCGTGGACTCGATGCTGCGGGGCAGTCATCTGCAACAGAGGATCAATCTCTCAGCAGCTTATCCACTCACACTGCATTCATGCCCTGAAGGTCAAAGCTTTTATTTCCGGGTGAGAAGAGGGGTGAGAGGAGAGTGCCTTGGCCCATCACCAATCACGGATAAGTTATGGACCAATCAATACGTCCATTACCCTCTGGACCAGGACTCTGGCGCAGGTGCAAGGAGCCAGGGCAGCTGGCCTCACCCCCACACCTTTGCCTTCTCCAGGGGTCCCTGAACTCTCCCCCTTACCTCTAGCTTCTTTAGCGGGGGCGCCCTCTGGGGCTCTCGCCTCCCTTCCTTTTTCTTGAGTCCTTTTTAAATCATTCTGGTGACTCGAGCTTCCTGTAAATACCTCCTGTTGGGGATTTAGCTTTCTTTTCAGTCATACGGGGGAAAATATTTCCCTGTCCAGAAGAAACATGGTTCTGGGGAGAAATGAGGCGGTTTAGCTGGTAGCGAACAGCACTTGTGAGCAGGCCCCGGGGAGCCCCAGGATGAGTAATGGGGATGCTGGCGGCCACGGCGCAGCAGAGGGAGGCTGGGGCTGCAGAGCAGAGACCATGCCTGCTCCAGCAGGCTGATCCCAGGGGACTTTGCAAAATTCTCTGCACCCCTCCTGGGCCTCAATTTTCTTGTCTGAAAAATGGGAGTGGTTGTAGTGTCAGTTTGAAGATGGGAAGGCTGTTTGGCAAGACAGGTGACAAGGCTCTCGCTGGGCCAGCTTATCTTCAGGAACAGCTGAGTGAAGTCAAGACCAAATTTAACGGTGTCCCCACAAGTTCATGTGCACCTGGAGCCTCCCAACATGGCTTCTGGCTGGAAACAGTGTTCTTGCAGGTGTAATGGGTTAAGATGAGGTCCTAATGGATCAAGATGGGCCTGGCAACCTCATCTGAAGGTCACGCAAGGACACAGACACACGGGGCGGGAGGCCGTGTGGGGACAAGTGGCAGGGGAGCACATCAGGGGTTCCCAGCTGCCCCCGTGAGCCCCCCATGAGGTCTAGAACAGGCTTCTCCTGGGCCCCAGCAAGGGCCTTCCCTGTGGGCTTCTGTGGTCCTCAGCTTTAAGACAGCACAAGAACAAACAAGACTAGGTCTGAGCTCCCACTGGGCCACGTGAGAGCTAAGTCAGGGCATGGACTCAGTGTGGTTGGGCTGTAACACCCAACAGTGAGAACCGGATCAGGTGTGGGGCGGTTGGACAGGCAGGACAGGAGGGGGACTAAATCAGCCCAGGCCAAGGACCCACCAGTGTGTGCAAGATCTGCCACTGGGAAGAGACCCAATAGAGGAGCTTGGGGAACTTCTCTGTTAGGACGTAGACCCTGCAGGTGAGCACAAGAGCCAAGACAAGAAGCAGCCCAGACCAGACCAGGTTACAGTACCTGCTGGCATTCGTGTGACTCAGGTATGGAGACAGGCCAGGCTGGACCAGTCTGTAACACCCACTAGCAATTCTATGAACACATTGGTTTGCAGAGGAAGGAGAGCAGAACAAATTGATCACCTACCCTAGGGAAGCCTGACAGCAAACTTCTGGGCAAGTGGAGGCTGCAGGGGACTATGTCAGCCAATTGACCTTGGAAGGATTTTCTCATCCTCGGAGCAGCGATCACAACAGCATCTCAGAACTATGGAAAGCACTTGAGTGGAACCCTCAGAACAGTACGACATCGCGTACGGGGAGGCTGGGCGTGGTCTCTCCCATTGCACGCCTCCTCCCCCAGATACAAGAAAAAAGGCAAATGGGTAAACAATGGTCTCACCCATTTTCCTCTGATCCTCGACCCTTCCCATCCTGATCAACCATGTAAACATCATCAAAAGTAAAATTAAAAGAAAAAGATGGCACAGTAGCCCCCAGCAGAGGTGCCCCAGGACCCTCCATGACTGCCTATAACCACACATACTGAACTCTGCAGCGTACACTGTTTTTCCTTTACACATATTTAAGATGAAGTTCAACTCCCAGACAAGACACAGTGAGAGAGCCACAGCAACCAGCAATAAGAACAATCAGACTGAAACAAAAGTTACACGCCGTCTCCCTGTCTAAGGGTGCTATGGTATAGTGCATGAAGCTGCCACCTGCAGTGCCAGCAATCCCAGAGGGGTGTCAGTTCATGTGTGGGCCACTCCACTTCCAATTCAGCTCCCCGCTATTAAATCTGAGAAAGCAGTGCAGGTCAACCCGCCCAAGTGCTTGGATCCCTGCACCCAAGTGGGAGACTGCAAGAAGCTCCAGCCTCCTGGTTTGGCCTGGCTCAGCCCTAGCAGTTACAGACATTTGGGGAGTGAATCAGCAATGAAAGAACTCTCTCTCTCTCTTACCCTGTGTAACTGTGACCTTCAAATAAACTAACTTTGCTTTTAAAAGTCAAGATCAACTTTAGCATTTGTGAACTAACTACACCTCACCATGGGTAATGGCAAGTGTGGATTTGTGAAACCATGGAGATTAGAGCAGTGGCTTCGGAGAGGCGACCACAGGAGTGGCCTGGGAAGTACACAGAATGTGCCTAGTGTCTGCCACCCTGAGCACGTCACACATGTCTGCCGTGTGAGCCCCAGCAGGTGGTCATCTGCTATAGCAACAACAAGAAGCTAATGATCAGAGACACTTCTGACACTGAGCTGGGACCCTGCAGCTGAGCGAGGGCGACAGGCTCGGGGATCCGGAGCAGGGGGCAGAGGCATCCCTCCACGTATCATTCTTGCTGTACCTTTGTATCTTTTTTTTTTTTTAAAGATTTATTTATCTTATTGGAAAGGCAGATATACAGAGAGGAGGAGAGACAGAGAGGAAGATCCTCCATCCGATGATTCACTCCCCAAGTGGCTGCAATGGCCGGTGCTGCGCTGACCTTAAGCCGGGAACCTGGAACTTCCTTCTGGGTCTCCCACGGGTGCAGGAACCCAAAGCTTTGGTCCATCCTTGACTGGTTTCCCAGGCCACAAGCAGGGAGCTGGATGGGAAGTGGAGCTACCGGGACTAGAACCGGCGCCCATGAGATCCTGGCACGTTCAAGGCGAGGACCTTAACCACTACGCTATTGCGCTGGGCCCTGCACCTTTGTTTGAGGCAGGCTTCTCTACACTTCTTGGCCCACTTCTGGGGTCCCCATGCGACACTCCTTGCCCCAGGCTCCAGCGACACCAGCAGCTACACATGGCAGTGGGCGCTGTGTGCCAGCAGGGCTGGTGTCCCTGGCACCTGGGTCTCCCACTCTTGTTCCCATCTAGTTCTGTGGCACTTTCCTCCTATTATGGACTTAACAAAGGTAACGGTGGCATATCTCCTACCAGGAGGGAAGCAATTTTCACAACCGCCAGTGGGACCAGCTGACTTCCATGATTCTCTTGCCATGTTCCAGCCCCCCTCGCCCCTCATAAATAAATAAATAACACCATGGACCAAGATGCTTCTGTCTGTTCTCTGACAAGGTGTACCAGAACTTTTTCTCTTTAAAAACTGTTCTCTGGGGCCTGGCACGGTAGCCTAGTGGCTAAAGTCCTTGCCTTGTACCTGCCGGCGATCCCATATGGATACCGGTTCTAATCCCGGCAGCTCTGCTTCCCATCCAGCTCCCTGCTCACAACCTGGGAAAGCAGTCGAGGACAGCCCTGAACCTTGGGATCCTGCACTCGCGTGGGAGACCTGGAGGAGGCTCCAGGCTCCTGGCTTCAGATCGGCTCAGCTCCAGCCGTTGTGGCTGCTTGGGAAGTGAATCATCGGACGGAAGATCTTGCTCTCTGTCTCTCCTCCTCTTTGTATATTTTACCCTCCAATAAAAATTTAAAAACTGTACTCTGTACTTCTTCGCTTGAGACCATCAGGCAGGGAGAGCGTCTATATATGTTGGTTCACTCCCTAAGTGCCTGCAGCAGCGGAGGCTGAGGCAGGCTAAACTTTAGTTAGGTCCCCCAGGTGTGCACAGAGACCCAAGGACCCTGCTGCTTTCCAGAGTGCGCACACCCAGGAAGCTGGCACCGGGAGGAAAGCCAGGACTCGGCGAGGCCCTGGGATGGGAGGTGCGCAGGGCTCCCAAGCAACATGGTAACCACCATGTCAGACTCCTGTCCTTAACCTCCTCTGTCACCAGCCCCATGGATGCCTGCTGGATCCTGGAAGAACCCTGCCCTCTCGATTCGAGTTTCAGCAGCAGGTGCATGCTCGGGTCTCCCAGGTCCTTCACACTGACCCCTGCACGTCCACATCCACAGTCCCCCCACACCTGGGTCTCTGCAAACCTCTTGGGGTCTCCTCCTCTTCCAGTGCAGCGATGGGCACTTTTCATACAGTCATCCCAGCCAGGTCCAGCAGGGGCCTTCCTTGGTCTTTCTCTTCCCTCGCCTGTCGCCCCCATCCCTGATGCCTGTTCCAGCCCTGGTACTTCACACAGCGTCCAGGGCACAGTTGGCAAGCTGGTAAATATTTTTTTGAACAAATTAGTCCTGCTAATACCTCCTAAGCAGTCCGTCAACTGGCGAGCCACCTCCCCCCCTTCTCCCCTCGTCTCTGATCGGGATGCCATCTGCCAGGCTGGCTGGTATTGGTTTCTGGCCATCCACCGTGGGTCTGATCTCTTTAAGGAAGTGGATGTCTTGCCATGTGCTTTCTGTTTGAATTCCTTCAACGGCACCATGTGGTACACAGAGAAAATCCTCAGCAAGCTGGGCATTGCCCTTTTGGTCACTGCATCAGTCAAGCAAAGGATGTTCTAGATAGCTCCACAAAACCATGCAACCTTACCCTGGGGCCTGCTGTTGACTCACCTACTACCGGAAGCCTCCCCCAGACATGGCCAACCGAGCCACAGATGCTGCACCATTGATTTCCGCATCCGCTTCTTTCTCCTCTCTGACATGGGTGGTTCTCAGCGGACTGATTTGGGACCCTTTCTACGCCTGGGAAGCTCTCAGTCATGTTTGGGGAAGTTTTTGATCATCATGATTAGGGAGATGAGGATGTTACTGGCAACCACTGGGTGAGTGGGGGGTACTGACGCTGCTAAACAGCCCACAGGATATGGGCCAGCCCCACAGAAAGAACACCAGACACGACACAGGAAGTGAACATTGCTAGGGCTAAGGCGCCCCGGGTGAGCCTCTCCATTCCCGTATTCCATCCGGGCCTTCGCCACCACCACCACTGTTTGCAGAGTGGCTCTCCCACCTGGCTCTGGAAGGAGAGCCACGCCTTTCCCCAAACAGGAGGCCTGGGTTGCAAAACAGAGGCTGCAGGCCATTCCCTAGGACACAGAGGCACATGACGGGCGCAGGTACCTGACAGCTTCCACCTGAAGAGAGCAGTTGGCACCTTAGAGGAGCCAGGGCGAGCACAACCACTTTAGTTAATGGGCTCCCAGGTTGTAATCGCTTTGCCAGATGGGGACACTGCCCTTAGCACTAACCCTGCTGGGCCGATCAGACAAGCGGGGCTGTTGATTAGGCCTGGAAGGGAGCAGACATGAGGACAATCCTCTCCCAGGGGTGGGTGGAGGAGAGGGCCTGAGGCCTCTCCCTTGTTCCCTTAGCACTGCGGCTAACCAGGCGGGAAGGCTCCAGAGTGTCAGTGTTGCCCATCGGGCCTGGCTTCTCTGCAGCCACAAAACTCCCCATCGGAGGTGCTTTGTGTTCCTGGTCAGTGACCCTTCTCCTGGAGCAACCCCACACTGAGTAGATTGGGGACTTGGCCCAGGGTCAGGCTGGAACCTCCCCTGCAGACTCCGCTGTGCCGTTGGCAGGAGGGGCTCCTCCAGCCGTCCTCCAGCTCCATCAAGGAAGTGCCTGTCTTTGCAACGCTGCCCCTAAAGAAGGGTCATTATTGCTGATGCCTTTCCTCCCCCATCTGTTGTAATCGTTTACACTCCACTTGCTAATTAGAGACTAATTAGCTGGTGCTGAAATTCATCACTTTCCAAACACAACGCGGCAGCAGGAAGCGCACAGCGAGGCGGCCAACAGCTGCACCTCCGTTTGCTGGGAGCCAGGCGCCACTCTGCCCCTCCTTCCCTCCTCCTCCTGCCCGCCTCTTCCTCCTCCTCCTCTTCCTCCTTCTCCTTCTCCTCCAACTCCAGAGCACAGACCTAAGGCATTCTCACTGAATGAATGAAGGCATGTAAGAGTGAATGAAGGATGACTGGTCCAGGAGCACCTGCAGCGGAAGCTGTGTTGCTGGGGAGATGGGAGTGGATTGTATGAGACACAAAGCCGCCCATCAGCTGGGGGAGCAATGTGTTGGATGGGTCACTCCCGTCCTGGAATGGGGAGGGCAGGACCAAACAGGTGCCCCAAGCACAGTGACTGATGTGGAGTGGGGCCTTCAGGTACGGGGCTCAACAGATAAGAGAGTAAGAAACAGAAAGCTGGGAGATTGAGGGAGACGGACAGGCCAGCAGAGAGGAGGCAGCGGCCTTGACAGCCCAGGAGGTGGCGCTGGCCAGGGTGAGAGGTGTGATTGCAACGTGGAGACCCTCTGTGGCCCTGGATTGAAACCATCCATTTGCATGACAGCTGGGAGCTGAGCAGGCCCCAGGCCCCGACCTTGCAGCTGCGTATCAGGGAAAGCCTCTGATTATCCAAAGCTGCGTCTTGTCATTAGGCCACGGGCAGCAGTGTTTTCAGCCTGGCACTGGGACCTCCGTTTGGATGTGTTGAATGAATGGAAGGTGTGCATCCTGTGGTCGGGCAGCCTCCCGGGGACGTAGGTGGCCACCTCCTGCTGCCCTCCAGGCCTAGTCTGGTGGTGTGTGGTGAATATTTGCCATCTGCTTTTCAGAAAAGATGGGGAAGTCTGATTGGCTGCCTTGATCGAGGCCCCTGGTGTAAGCACTCCAACTCGAAGGGGTGATAGGAGATGCCAGACACCCCTGCTGGGAAGACAAATGCACCCACTGCACGTGCTGGCATCAGAACCTCTGGCTCCAGTTGCAACTGCTTGGTTAAGAACTGGGGCCACAGGCCTGGCACGATGGCTCAATGGCTAAACCCTCACCTTGTGAGCACCAAGATCCCATATGTATGCCGGTTCATATCCCGGCTACTCCACTTCCCTTCCAGCTCCCTGCTTATGGCCTGAAAAAGCAGTGAAGGATGGCTTAAAGCCTTGGGATCTTGCATCTGCTTGGAAGACTCGGAAGAGGCCCCTGGCTTTAGATTGCCTTAACTCTAGCTGTTGTGACCATTTGGGGAGTGAACCAGCAGATGGAAGATTTTTTTCTTTGCAAATCTGAGCTGCCTTTCCAATACAAATAAATACATTTTATTTATATCTATATGGAACTGGGATCAGGCCAGTGGAGTTCCTAGGACACAAAGCTACTGTGTTCCTGTTCACTGTGTGGGCTGCAGGGGTGGAGCGGGGCAGCTGGGGCAGCCACACCCCCTGTAAGGACCACAGCACCCCCATAAATCCATAGACTCTTCCTGGCCCCTCCTTTCCTATTTTAGCACCTTCCACCTGCCTTCCCTTCTCAGCGACGCTGGGCCCAGGCTGGCAAACATGCCCAGTCCCCGCCGTAAAGCATTTAATGGGTCACAGCACACCTGGTCTCCCATGCTCACTGCCTGTACACCTGACAGCCAGCTCCCCCAAGCCCACCCCACAGGGTGGGCTGCACCACAGCAGGGGTGGGGGTGAGGCCCAAGAAGGTGAGTTTCAGGCAAGCTGCTGGGATGGCATTTTAAGAGACCTAGATAGAGAGGCTGGCTCAGCAGGCCGACACTGGGATGCAGAGGTGGGCATATTACTGGGGTGCTGGGGGAATGGGGGCTCTTGCCCACCCCCAGGCAGGGCTGCAGTGGGATCACAGTTGCCACGGCACCCAGACACCCTCCCCAATCTGGTTACAGTATAGTCCTGAACCTCGGTGGGGGGTGGTGCAGGGGTAAGGTTTCCACGCCCCTCCTCTCTCCAAGCTCCCCAGCTGTTCACCTGGGAGCACCCCCAACCTGTTTTGTCACAGGGCTAACTGTGCCAGCACCTTTGAAGTCAGGGGAGGCAATGGAGGCACAGCTGGGGCTCTGGCTGTTGTCCTGGGGCCACAGAACTCCCCCCCACCCCAAATCAACTCTGCCCCAGACTTCCGCCCTCCTGGCTCCTTCCTCCCAGCCCCACTGAGTGCCCCTCCACTGGCCAGCATTGTGCCTCCCACATACCGGGGTCTGAGCAGGGAGGCCAGCAGTGGTGTAGGAGGGTGAGGCTGCTGCACAGCCCCCTCCCCTCACTGGAGCCCACCTCCCCTTGCTGCGAAGATTCTAATCTCCCACACATTGATCCCCTCTAATAGGATCACTATGTCTGTAGTCCCAGCTCTTTATTTACAGAATGGGGACAGGACAGCTCTGAAAGGCCTGGAGGGAAACCGGGGGCCGGAGTACAAGCAGGGGACCACTCTGAGGCTTTGGGGATTGTGAGGGCTCATTCGGGTACTATGCTTATGTGTGGCAGCGGCCCAGGACACTGACACGTGTGCGTGGGGTGTGCATACACACATGCGTGGGGTGTGCACACACACATGTGCATCTCAGCGCTCCGTGGGTATGTGCTCACAGATATTAATCCCTTTTTATGCAAAGAGATGAGGGATTGTAAACCTGGGGAAATCAAGCTGGAAACTGGGCCAGGCCTCTCTTCCCCTCCTCCCTGCCCCACCTTTTGCTCCCCTCACCCCTGCCAAATGGATCCGACTGATAACAAGGAAGATGAACAGACGGGGGGGCTGTCAGAGCTGGATCTCAATGTGGCGATTTCGCTCTGCAGCCTTTAGAACCCAGTTTCTGGCCTGCCCCTCCTGCCCTGGGCTTCCCTTTCCCGCCTTGTGCCTCAACCCCCACGCTTTTATCTTCCAAGCTGGGTCTATTGACTTCTCCCGGGGTTCCTGGGCTGCTAATGGAGGGGCAGGCAGCAGGGAGGCAGGGATAGAGGCGGGCTCTGCAGGGGAGCATGGGTGGTGGGCAGGAGGGAGGCATCAGGGCCTGAGCAGGTGTGGAGGGGCATGGGTGACACTGGACACACATGGAGAACGTGCTGGGTGACAGAGGCAGAGATGGGAGTCATGTGGCTGTAAACCAGGGATTGCGAAGACTGTCACCAGAGGCAGCGAGGGCCCTGGCTAGGGTTTCAAAGGGAGTGGGCCCCTCCTTGGACTTGAACATAAGAGCTCCAGCCTCCAGGACTGTGAGTCTGGTCTGGCACTTCCGGCCATCTGAGGCCACTGGCTTGGGATGCTTTGTTATTGCAGTTCTCAGACATCAATGTAAGTCTCTGAGTGAATTCCATCCTGGGGCTCCCTAGTGATCCCCAAACCTTCTCACATGCACGCACACACACATTCTCTCTCTCTTACAAGGGCACACATGTACAATGCACACATACGTACACTCATGCTTGCACACAACCCACACAATTCACTGTCACATGTACATATTTATGCCCAGGCATGTGTTGCATATTTGTACACACATGTACACAGTCATACGTGCATGCACAATAACCCGTGCAGGTGGCACACACACCACCCCATCTGCCCTCATCCATCCATCCCGGGTTCTGCATCTGCGAATTCAACCAATCTTGAATTAAAACTGACACAAAGTAAGCAGGCACAGCCGTAGCTTCTCCCTGCTTCTCCCTCATCTACAAGATTCAGAGCCCTTCCATCACATGAGGCACCCAGAGACATCCAGGGATGGACCAGAGTACACGGAGCATTCTCTGTGCACACCCCACAGCACTTCACACACAGCCCTTGGGGGCTTGGCGTCTGCAGGGGGACCCTGGATCCAGTCCCCCACAGATGCAGAGGGACGGTTACCTAATCAAGTTCCTTTGTGTCTAACTTCAGCCCTTCCTGCTTTTACGAACAGAGCTTAGAGATGCCACTGACTTTGTAGCATCTCCCTGATGCTGCTGACAGAACACGGGGAGGCATGGCATTTATTATTGTACCCATTTGGTAAACAGGGGGATCTAGGCCGGCTGGGAAGGCCAGAGTCAGGACATGCATCAGCCAACGGTGGAGTCCCTTCCGGGGCCTCTCCCCCCCTCATGTCACCTGTCTGGTGGGCAGGCGAGTGACCAGATCTAAGCTGGTGGTCCAGCATTTGCACTGAAGGAGGGTGAGGGCCAGGCCCCTAAAGGGCGCCAACATGGCATGCCCCAGCCTCCAATACCAGGCTTCAGGCATTCTTGGCCTGCCAGGGCTCACCTCGCAAACATGGTCTCCGTCAGCAAGCAGCTGTGGGATGGGCCAGGTGCCCTGTGCGCTAGCCTCTGCTGGCTACTGCCCAGCCCTCACTGTGGCAATGTTGCTCTCCGTGTGCAGGCACTCTCAGAGCAGCAGTGTGGAGGAAAGCACCAACTGGGGGGAAGCAGCTGGGCCTGGGAGTCTGCAGGGGGTAGGCTGCATCGTGTGGACAGGGTCACCTGCCAAAAGATGGCATGGCACCAGCCCTCAGCTCTCCCTGCAGGCGGCAGAGATAATCCCCAGCTCGTGTGTGACAGCAGGACTAAGGCCAGCTCCAAGGCGGCATTTGGCATGAGGGAGCCGTGCTGAGTTCCATCTCATCAACTCTGGGTTTGTGTTGTGCTCATTCCACAGGTGGGAACGCTGAGACCTATGGACTGATGAGGCTACCTGTTGCTATGGACCCCCCAAGTCCCCTTCAGGCTGGAGCAGTTGCAGCCCCCCTCTGCCTCTCCCTGCTGGCTGTCTGTCTCCTGGCATGTTTACCTTTCTGATTTGGGCAGCTTTTGTTTGGCTTGATATGAAAATGGACTTACCCAGAGGGCAGAGCAGCAGAAGGAAGGGGTTGCGGGATAGAGCTGCCCCGGGCAGGGGGTGGGCATCACCCATGGAAAATTCAGACTGCAGACAGATGCCTGGGTTAAGATGCTTATCAGCCAGGTCTGCTGTTTAGGGGAAGGGTGTGGGGCTGAGGGCCAGGCTGCTCCTGTCTGTGCATCCCCCGGGACAGCCCCCAGTCTCTCTGAGCCTGATAGACAGCGACCAGCACACTTCCTGGCCGGGGGTTACACCAGGTAGTGTTGCTGTATTGTGCACTGCACCTGTCCAATGTCAGCCCATGGGGAGGCTGCAACTTGGAATTCTGAGCTACCAGAGGCTCCTAAGGCGCAGAGTAGGCTGGACCACCACAGTGGAGGTGCAGAATGGCCCCACAACCAGAGCCAAAGCCTCCTCGGGTTTTGAGACCAGCAGACTAGGTGGAAGGCCTGGCTGAGGCTAAGACTTGAAGCTGTTGATGTAAGGGCTGCCCCATGGGGTGCGGGTGGGAGCAGGCCAGGGATGAAGGGAAGCCACGGGCAGGCTTATGGCAGTGAGGGGAGGGGCCCCGGTAAGCGCAGGTCAAGGCCAGAGATGCTGGGCTTCATTCATCCCCATGTCTGAAGCTTACAGGATCAGGATGCCTTCCCCAGAAATACAAATATCTGCTGTTTATCCAGGACAAGGGTGGTACGAGCAGGAGGGGCTGGGTGAAGAGACCCTGAAACTTCATGGGTGAGCCCCAAAGTGACAGGAAGTGACTGCAGTCCCACAGATACTACCAAGTCAGGAAACACATCAGAAAGCCCTCTGTGCAGCCCCAAACACAGGACTCCGGGTCCAGCCAGGGCGCTCCAGCTAGGCCACAACCTGCTCCTCCCCCTCCTCCAGAGATCAGTGGAGAGACTGGAACGCCTGTCGCTGTCCACTGCCTGAGCCACTTCAGGGCTGGAGTTGGCTCCCTCCAGAACCCCTGCCACTATAGGAATATGGACAAGTGCTTGCAGCCTGCCATTTCCTCAGGGTGCTGGGGAGGGGGAAGGGTCAAGGTGCAGGGGACACAGTGCTCTCCTCGGGAGCCGAGGCAGGGACTGAGCCCTGAGGGTCGACTCCCGCTTCCCTCCCAGCTGCAGTGTACGTCAGTGCAGGGGCCACTGGCCAGGCACCTACCATGCTCAGCTCTTCCCCTGCCCACCCAAGTCCTTGCTGTAGACCAGAATGTTTAAACAACAGCTCCATTCTGTCTCCCCTGTGTCCCTGCACAGAGCTTGCCCTCCGGAGGAAACCAGCAGTCCCTCGAGCCGTCCTTTCCTACAATCAGTGCTGGTGTTGTGACTGCAAAACTCTGTGAGGCTCAGTCAAGTAAACCTTGCCATAGAGGCGGCCATGAATCCATGCCCAGGAAAAGCTGGTGACCCAGGCGTGAGCATGCGCAGAGGCTATGGATCGGGGAGGCTAGCCTCCTGACCTCTTCTAGAGTCCAGCCTGACCAGCTTCCAGCTGGGAGGGACATGACGCTGGGTCTGTCCATTCAGCAAGTGTAGACAGAGCCCTTCTGGGATGAAGCCAGCTGTGTGACCCAGATGTTAAGCACGGATGTGTACCTGGAATCTGCCAGCAGAGGGACATCTAGGGGATGCAGTGAAGGAAGTGGTACTTCAAGCACGGTCTTCAAGATGAGCAGGAAGGCAGGGGAAGAAGAGAAGGGAGCATGACATGTCTGGGGAACAGACATGGTGGAGGCTGGTGCACCTGAACGCATGGTGACATTCACGGTCTGTGCGGCAATGAACTCACTGATATTCCTGCAACCAAGTGTGAGGTCTGCTTGGCACCCGCAGAGGGCAGCCTTGGTGACTTGCCCTAAGGAAGCAGGTAGGAGCAGTCTGGGTGTGTGCTCTCAAAGCTCCTCTGCTCCACAGGGCATCACTGCAATCGCCCGCCGGTGTCCCTGAGCCGCTCTGAACTTCCCCAGGACAGACCCCTGCCTGGCTCGTCCTTCGCTGTGTCATCATCGGGGTCTGCAGGAGAATCTGGCACGTAGGCAGTACTTTACTTAAAAGATGCATGGAAGGAAGGAAGAAAGGAAGAGAGGGAGGAAGGAAGAAAGGGAGCGAGGAAGGGCAGATAGATGGATGCGTTGGAAGGATGGATGAGCACATGGATGGATGGATGGATTGGTGGGAGAATGGATGGAGGGATGGATGCATAGAGGGATTAATATATGGAATAATTCACGGATGGATGCACAAAGGCAGGGATATATGGATGATGGATGGATTAATGGGTGGATAAGTGGCTGGAACAATCGACCAACAGAGGGATGGATATATGGATGCCGGGTGGATTAACGGATGGATTAACGGATGGATGGATGATTGACACACCTGACAGCCCCATAATCATCATTAGACCAAGACTTGTCTCGGCAAACATCTCTGCTAACCCATGCACTGCCTCGGTGGGGAATGAAGGCTCATGGTAGGAAAACGGCTCCCAGGAGACTTCAGAAAAGAATAGGGGAGTGGTCAGGTTGTAGCATGGCCTGGCCATCACCCAGGCTGCTGGAAAGCAGGTCCCTGGCTGGCAGATCAGTGCAGCCTTCCCACACTCTTGTTGAGGTACTCCTCCCTGCCCCCCACCTGGATGTCACAGCCTCTGTCTTCTAGGACTTCCCTGTCCCAGCACCTTGTCCTTGGAGAGTCACCCCACGTATCACTCTAGCCCTCCTCCAGCTTCCCAGCCTGTGCCCCCGGGGCTCCCCTCTGTATGCAGGTTGGGGGACCCTGTGTAGAGCTGATTTGCTACCCTCCCAGTGAGACTTTATCTTTAATCAACTAATGCAAGTGCAGGAGAGGCAGTAGGTGAGGGCAGGTGCAGGAATAGGGCTCTGGGCAAGAGACAGAAAAGGGATGGGATGAAAAGGCTTTGAAGGAAAGACAAGTGTGGACACCCCCTGCCTGGCACCATCTGACACCCCTCTCCTGCCAGGGCTGACCGTGCACATCACACTGGCAAGGGTCATGCTGGCAAGCGACTGGGGCAGCACTGCCACTCCCAGCTGCTGCCTAGCCTGATGGATGGCAATTAGTGGGAAGCCCACTGGGCTGGACCAGGCACCACCAGCTGCTCTCAGGGGCATCCCTGAAGCTGCCCCAGGCTCTGCTCTCACACTCCTGCCTGCCCGCCTCACAGTGTGCACAGGGCAAGAAGCTGCCTCCTCCCACGGGGCCCCAGCAGCCTCCTGCCTTCTCACATGGCTGGGGACTTCCTTAAGAGCCTCTCGGGGAGTGGGCAGGGGATGCCCACCTGGGGGACTCTTAAGAGGCGATATTGGGGGTTCTTATCCCTGTGCTGTCATTTAGAGTTGGTGTGGCAGGGTGGGAGGATAGAGAGGCTGTGGAAGAGCAGGCTGGCAGAGCTAAGCAGCAAACTGAGGCTAAAGGCCACGGGAGAGACTTCCTCACACTCCAAAGAGGGGACTGGGAGAGGTGGGGGGATGCAGCCCAAAGGGCTTGGTAGGTGAGGGTAAGGGGAGCAGTACAGGGGGAGAGAGGGAGAGAGAGGAGGAGGGGGAAGAGGAGAAGCCTGGATGGGCTCCTGCTGCCCCCTCTGCCACTGCCCTCCACCCAGGCTATGGCAGGGCAGGCTGAGGCCCACTCTTGCCCCCTCCTGCAGGCCAAGGCAGAAAGAATCAATTAATTCATTAGGCTGCCGTGGAGGGACCATCACTCCCGGCACTGTGGCGGGCCTGGCAGCCGATGGCGCTTTAATGGGCACTTTTGCTCTGAGATGACACCTGGGCCAGCTGCTTCCTCACGGCGTGGGATGCACTTAACGATGGAGGAGCCACAGGCGGGCAGAGGAGGGGGAAGAGCGGGGACAACCTCCAGCCTGGCTGGCGGCTCACCCTGGAAGGACTCTGCATGGGCCACAGCCCTTTCATTCTTGTCTGACCTCTGGGGTCTGCAGCTTAGCTCAAGGACAGCAGGTGTGACAGGCATGCGTGGTGAGGCGCTCTCACTTCCTGTTTCCAGGTTTGGGGGCCCTTGTTGCTCTGTGTATGTGTGGCTAAGGGCAGGGTGGCTCTAGAAGGGGCACAGCCCAGCCCCAGCAAGGCCAAGACACAAACGCAGATGCCCTGGGCCCTACAGGTGCACCCCGCCACACCACTGGGGTACTGAGGAAGCTGGGCTTGGCACAGAACCGGACACAAAGGGTGCCGGGTGCAGGTGCCAGCTCCCATCCCTGCATGTGCTTCCTGGAGGCAGGCTCCAGGGTGACACGGTCAGTACCCACATGGTGTCCAGCCCCTAGGGGCCTGGACAGGTTGTGGGATGGCCACTGTGCCCAGAGGACCAACCGCTCTGTGCCTGACTCTGATTCAGGAATACGACCCTGGCCACTGCCCAGGCTTTGGCCACTGTCTGAGGAATGGCAGCAGGGAGTGGCCAGTACTTGTTTTCTCTGGCCAAAGCGTTAGTCTCTGGTGGTTTGCAGCCATGACCTGGACACTCGTGTGTGTCCCCCGTAATGAGGGGCACGCGCGTCCAGCAGGTGGCTTCCCTGAGGGACCGTCCAGGCTCCTGCTGGCCACGCTGCTGCTCTGTGCCTCCAGGCACGGCCTCCGTGTCCACCACTGCCACTGTCAGCTGTATCCTCTGCACAGCTCTGAGGTTCGGGAGCAACCCCAGCTGCCTCCTAAAGAGATGTGTCAAGGACTCCTGTCACTTGTCACTATGACATTGCTGGCTTTCTCCCCTGCCCTGGCCTGCTTCTGGCTGATAAAGGTGCTGCTTCCCTGCCAGAGGCAAAAATCAGCAAGCAGCCATCTCGACTTTGAGGCTGACAAAGCAGAGAGAAAAGCTGGCTTAGCAGAGGATAGGATTGGGAAGGGAGAAGTTGACTTTCTCCTCCAAGCAGCCTTCTGTGGTTGCCTCTAAGCAGGAGCCCAGTCCCTGGGACTGCTCGCTGTAGAAGAAAGCTAGTCCCAGTTTCCTCTTTACTATGGCTCAGTGGGTGCTCTGTGCCTTACAGTTGGTACTTGAGTTAACTGCTAGTTAAATCTGATTCTTCATCCATTTCCCTAGAAATCCTTACTTAGATTCCCAGCCCTGCCAAGGAGTCTGCTCATAGACCAAGGGACAGAAAGAGGACAAACCCAGGACTTGCTTGCCTCAGGCCCTAGGAAATCTGCTCAAGGGAGCAGGAGGTGGGGCAAATCTGGCCTGGAGGGTCAGGGCAGGCTTCCTGGAGGAGAGGGCATGTGAACTGAGACCTGCAAGGAAGACAGAAGGGTGGAGGGCACACATGCCATGCGATCTGGAGGGCAAAGGTCAGGGGAGGGTCAGGCCCAAGAGATACACAAGGGATGGGCTCTCAGCAGGGGGCACTTGGCGGGAGACAGGTCCAATTTTGGAGTCCCTGAGAGATCAATTTGGCTGCTGGAGGAGGAGGTGACAGATGAATCAGGAACACTGCTGTCCACATATCCCCACCTGCGTGGGCTCTGTGGTCGGCAGCTGTCAGGCTGCACCCCAAAGCCATGCTACCCGTTGCTCCCCTCCCCTGGGACCGCCCCATGCTCCCTGGTGGGGGCAGGGCAGGGGATGGCAAGCTGGAGGGGCAGGCAGCCCTGGCTTCCCGCCGGCGCCTCCCAGCCTTCTACAGCAAGGGCCCCTCACCTGCTGACCTCTGTCCCGCTGGGAAAATGACTCAATTACTATAAAAATGAGGAGCCGTCCCGGCTGGATGGGTCAGCATCAAAGATGATTAGAACAGGCAGGGACAAGAGCATCCACCTGCTTGCCGAGGGGAGAGGCAGTGGCAGAGACCTGCTGGGCACCGAGTGCATAATTTTCTCCCAGCCTACTCCACACCCGGGCAGCATCTCTTTCCCCAGGCCCTCAGCATGACAGGTGCATGGCCAGAGACCAGCTAGGAAAAGACAAACAGCCTGGTGTCCTACCACAGAAGGAATCTGCTACAGGTGATAACAGCCAGGTGTCCCAGCGTTTAGCCACTTAGCAGTCTCTATCATACACCTAGGCTGGGGGCAGAAGGAGCACCAGGGAGGAAGTGGGGTTCTTAGAGTCCAGGCAAGTTGCTTGCCCATCGGCAGCCCCTTCCAAGGAGGGCCAACAGAGACAGTCACAAAACAGAAATACCTGGACAATTTTTCTCTTCCTCCCACTCCCATTTCTAGCCAGTGCCTCCTGTCGGCCAGCCTGAGCCCGAAGCCGGCTGAGCTTGGAAGCCTCCTCCCACAATACAGGGGGGCAGGCTGGCTTGTGGACCGGGGGGACACGGGGATCATCCTACAAGGCTGGACAATGGTGTCTGGCTCCTGGCGCCCGTGATAAATGCCTGAGACTCTCCCTCCCGCCTGATTCATCAAGTTCCCAGCGGCACGCTGCACAGCCCGAGACCTTGCCTGCCGGGGAGCTTAATCTCCCAGCCACAAAACAGACAGGCAGCTGCGTGCGGAGAGGCGTGTAACACACCAAAGGCAGCCCCTGATGGGCTAGGTCAAGCTGGGGCTCTGCCTTAGCGTTGCTTCCATCTGCCAGCTCCTCTGCTGCTCCAGGAAGAAGATCCCAGGCACTTCCAGGCTGTTCTCTACCTCCCCCCACCTCCCTCTGACTCCACCCGGAGCATAGCAATGTACAGAGAGCAAGGCAAGCATGGGCCCTACCCTCACTCACCATGCTTACACACAGCAGTTGTCACCTCCTTCCTCAACTACCCCACGTGGCCAGTTTTACCCCAGCCCACCTGCTACACTGTTTCGACCCACGTGCCCACAACAGCCAAGGCATCCCCAGTCCTAACCCTGGCCTGCCCCTCTCCCTGCAATAACTTCTAAAAGAGTGGGTGGTCAGAGAAGAGTGGCGGGGCGGGCATGGCACACAGAAGTCTGTGATTGGATGCTACCAGGCTTACAGACGGGTGAAACGACCAATCAAGACTGGTGGACAGCTAGGGAGACAGGCAACCTTAGTACAGCGAGGCAGATGCTGCTGCAGTGCCCCCCGCTGGCCCCCCACCCTGGGCCAGCTTCTCCTCCCCGCCGCCCCGGTCTGGAGCACAGTTCTAAATCTCTTTGACATAAAATACTGTCAGAGAGCCGCAGCACAGAGAGATTAAAAAACAATAAAGAGAATGCGAAACTCTAGACTATAATTACCAACCTCTAGCCGGCAGCAGCAAAAACGCACTAAAATTTTAATAGGAACCACTGCATTTAATTTAACGACACATTTTTTCAATTACCAGAATAATTGTTTTATTCATAAAATGAGTTTCAATAAAGAGGGTAATTTTCCTTTGTTTTTATTATTCATTTGTGCAACATATTTGAGAGAGAATTCCCTCATGTTACGGCAACTTGGCAGGGACTCAGGACATCTGTGTCATGGGTTGAGACCAGAGCGTGCAGGAGACCCATGGACGTGGTCATCTGCATTGCACGGGCTGGTAAGTGGGGTGGGATGAGGGTGTGAGACCCAGCCTGAGGCCCTGGGCCAGACCTCCCGGGCTCCACCCCCAGTACACCTTTCTCCCCCAGCTCAGCCAACCTCTGCCGCCTGCTGCCTCCACTTGCTCAGAGGCTCTCATCAGCCCCCAAGGAAGATGAGGCTGGGAAGGAACAGCAGTGGGAGGGAAGCAGCAGCTCAGATCCCTGGGGCAGTCACACCAAGGCCAGGATTCTCGAAGCGAAGAGGGTGGCAGTCAGCAGGTGTCAGCAGGATGACTGTTGCTCAGGCCCCGGGAGCAGCCTGCAGCCTTGCCAGCATCCGCTGAGATCGCTAAGGATGGACATGTGTTGGGCACCCAGCGCAGGCTGCCTGGATCTGCACCCAAAGAAGTGGGGATCAATGTTACAACTACTCAATTTTTGTTTAAAGATTTATCTATGTATTTGAAAGGCAGAGAGAGAGAGAGAGAAAGAGAAAGAGAAAGAGAGAGAGAGAGAGAGAGAAAGCAAGCAATCTTGCACCTGCTGGTTCACTTTCCAAATGTCCACAACATCCACGGGTGACCTGGTCCCCAGCCAGAAGTCCAGAACTCCATCCCAGGCTCCAACGTGGGCAGCAGCCATCATCGCCCCCTCCAAGGTGTGTTTGTGGAGGGTTGGTTTGGAAGCAGAGCAGCCGGGACTTGAAGTGGTGCTCTGGTGTGGGCATCTGAAGCAACAACTTAACCAATGCTGGCCCCTCTACTCACGTTAAAGATGAGCGACTAAGCATAGTTCCGTGTCTTGGATCACACTGGCAGGGCATGGGAGATGGGTTTGCACCCTGCCCGGCTGACCGCACAGCCAGGGGATGCGGAGCTCCTATAGGGCCAGTCAGTCTCGGCATGGGTTCGTTTCATGACTCGGCTTTGAAGCTGCTCATCTGGCACTTCTTGCTCTGGCTTCGTTTACACTGCACTCTAAACTCTCTCCCTGGCAAGCTCTCAACTCAAGAGCTCTCACCCTGAGCCCCTGGCTGGTGCTCAGAGCTAGCCGGGCCTTCGGGACGATGGTGCAGAAAGGAGCACCTCGGCCTGGTTTCCAGCTTCTCCACACGTCCCTGCCCCAGCCCTAGGGGACTGGGGGCGGCACTCCGGCCAGCGGGGGTGGAAGGCAGGACCACCATGCAGCCTCTCTGGGCAGGTGAAACAGAAGGCTGAGGGGGTGAAGAGCCGGGGATGAGGGGAGCGCCTGGTCCTCACTCTGGGCATAGAGATGACAAGGACTATGGACACACCCCCTGGGAGTGTGTCATGTGGAACGCCAGAGGGGAGGAGGCAGGGCTGGTGCAGGAGCCTGCGGCTGCTTTCATCCTGCTCAGGGACCACAGGGTGGGAGGGAGGACATGTGGAGGAGGTGACCACGGACTCACAGAGGACAGGCCCACAGAGGACACTGACCCAGCTGACACCATGGTCCTCTAGGCATAGGCCCCAGAATTGCATAACTCCCATGGTCTTTCAGTCAGTCCCCCAATTTCACATTTGCACAGAAACCCTGGTACAGGAACACTTAGGCTTTTGCACATCGTCTTCCCTGCCCCGGAGTCTGTCTTCCTCCTTCCTCACCAGCGTTGAGTTCTGTGCCTCCCATCCCAGAGCAGAGGCCTCCTTCTCCAGGAAGTCTGCTGGGATTGTACCCACTCTTCCCCCTTGCAGCTCTCGCGTGTCCTGGGGATGGACTACCAGTTTGTACGTACTCTCATGGGTTATTCTGTAAACATCACTACGTGACTTGAGTGTGAGTGTTACTACAGGATTGAAACGGTGAGCTCTCCATGCCTAAGGTGGCCTGTTGTATCTGCAGGGCCTGTCCGCAGTTCCTCCTACAGCCCCAGTCGTCAGCTGTGTTCCTGGCCCAGAGCTGGGAGCCACAGACACATGGTCTTGGTCCCTAGGAAGATCAGAATCAAGCAGGTGCCACTGGGAGAAATGGAGGCTGTAGAATACGTGGAAGAGCTGAGACTTAACAGGGCAGGGAAGGATGCAGGGTTTGCGCTGGTTGTGGCAGAAGGAAGCCCAGTCCAGGTGGGCAGGGCATCTCCTACGTGCTGTAGCTTGTGAATGGCACTGTGGCAGACTGCCTGGAGGAGGTGTTTGGGGGGTACACTGGGCACCAGACTACTTGAGCTCGTCTCCTCCTTTGCTTGTTTTGGGGGTACCGAGGCTGACAGCCCAGCTCACATGAGGCCTAGAGGTTGCTGTTCTAGCTCCTGACATCAGGCAGGCACGACTAGACTCAGCCCATGTCTCCCTCCGCCTCCTTCTTTGCTTTCGTGTCCCAGGGCACAAGTGGGGAGGGCCGGGGAGGGCCCAGGTCGTTGTGGGGAGGTGGGGAGTGGGGCTGCCAGGCGCCAGGATCACAGATGCAGCAGATGTTGCTGGCTTAGCAGCTCTGCCTCCCAGAGCCGCCTCAGCCACTTAATATTCCGCGGATGGGATCACTTCCCTTTCATAAAAAGCAAACACGGAAACGCCGCAGGCTCTCAACACCTGCAGAGGGTCTGGGTCTCCAGGAAGCCATGTACCTCAGGAAAGGGGGTGGGTCCCAGAAATAAGCAAAAGGGAGCCAGAGCAGGAGGCAAGATGGAGGAGGGCTCTGGCATGCACAGGGGCTTCGGGAAGTGTCTGCAGCTTTACGGGACACAGAGGTACTTGGGGGAAGCTGCCACCAGGAAGTGGCCCACTCAGGCACCCTCCTGCCACCACAGGCAGAGGGAGACAGAGTTGGAGGCCACTTCCTAAGATAGGAAGTAGCAAGTTCTCCCCAAACACATCATGAGAACAAACCAGCCCACAACCTTACTCTCGCCTAATGAGCATGTCAGTTTAATTAAATGAAGAATTGCCCTGGACCAGGCAGTGTCCATCTTATCCAAGTGGGTCAGGAATAGAACTGGGCTCTCCCTGGTGCCATCTGAGCTAGCAAGGCCCAGTGGTCCCTACAGAAGAAGCATCCTGAGGTCACACAGCCACTGCCCTGGGCCACCTGTCCCTTTTGATAGTGACGTTTGTGTTTGACTTATGCCGTATATGTTTCTCTTAAGAATTTGCTTTACAGAAAATATTTTCCTTAAGTCTTACACAGCTGCTGCCCTTGTAGAGTCGCTATCATTTCTGGACCCTGGAGACCCTCACTCCTGAGCAATGTTGGGAACTAGGCCAACCCCGGGCTCTGCTGCCTTAGAGACCACAGCAGCAGGGAAAGTTCCAAGCCTCAGTTTCATCATCTGTAAAATGGGGTGACGATCTGCAAGAACATAGCACCAGCCCTCACTGTGTCGGCTTGCTGGGGGTTATTACTGAGAAGGGAGTCGGACCTCAGCACCCGGCAGTGCCGGCAGCTAGGAAAAGGCCCCATCAGCAAGTGGGCAGTGTAAATATCGGAGTCAGCCTGCGAGGGGCCAAACTCTCCAGAATATTCTCCAGAATATTCGGGGTCATTCAGCTTCTCTGGGCTCTGACTTCCTCATCTGTGCTACTAGAACGAGTGGGAGAGAGGCCTGATCTTGCCAAGGCTTAGGTCAAAAGCCTTGCAGAAGCTGTTAGATCTTAAAAAAGCATAAGACAATTTCCTCCCTCTCTTTCTTCTCTTTAATGCGTATCCGTGATCCACTTTCAAGGAAGCGAAGGAGTGGGAGATCATTCACCTGCTGGTTCACTCCCCCAATGCCCACAGCAGCCACTGGGGAGCCAGGCCCAAGCCGGGCACCCAGAGCTCCACCTGGTGTCCCACGTGAGTGGCTGAGTGCCTGGCTCTGCGGTTGTCACTTGCTGTTGCCCTGAAAGCATTAGCAGGAAGCTGACATGAATGGGAGTAGTAACCACTCTAACCGGATCTCTGGACCTCCGATAGGGTGATCTGGGTGTCCCAGGCCATGGTTTAACCCCTGAACTGCCTGGCCAGCTTTCTTTCTTTCTGGCTGAAGCTTGTCTTTCAACAGAGAGCAGAGAGGCCCAGGCTGCTGCCAATTGCCTTTCCCAGGACAGAATGATCCTGGAACTCTTGGAAGTCCTGCCTGCAGCCATTTCAGGAGGACGATGGTGGGCAGCCTGGGAACTCTCCCTGGCCACAGCAGCCAGCCTCAACCCAGCTGGGCACATTCTCTCCCCGTCCTCAGCCCCAGGGCCACTGAGCTACCAAGCCAGTCACCTGCCTCCCGTCCTGTCCCCATCACCGCGAGGCTTGGGAGCCTCTGAGTGTATGAGGGGAATTCCTTCTCTCCGTGCAACAAGGAATGCAGGCCCATGGTACAAGGCCAAGGGCTCAGAGGCCTGCCCGGAGGGTGACAGGGCGTGAAGACTAGCTCATAGCCTCATGGTGAAGGTCGGAAGAGCCAGCCTCTGTGAGAGCCTGGCATGTGGACGTGGTTAGCACTGCACCATTTCTACTAGCGTCTCTCCAGAACGTTCTAGAATTTCTCTATTAGTGACAACAACCCTAGCCAGGCAGAGACAGAAAGAGATTCAGATGCCCTGATTCTGAAACTAATTTCAGCTGGAAGGAAGGAGAGGGAGCTGGGGGTGGGGTAGGAGAATACTGGACAAGACAGTTCTTCCACCTTTGTGCCACTTGTAAAAAGCTCCTGACACTTGGACAAGAGTCTCCTTTCATCACAGGTCGGACACCATCAGCCCATTAGGCAGATGGAGAAACTGAGGCCCAATCAGGAAAAGCATCCTTGCCATGCTGCATGGGACCCTTTCCTTGGCCTTGGCGCAGGAGTCCTGGGTGTCCAGCTCCCTGTCCAAAGGGAAGAGGGGTCCCAGCAAGCAGACCCTAACCACCCAGTTCTGGGGAAGCCCCTGGCTTTCTCTAGGCCTGGGGTTGGCTCCCAGGTCACAGAGTGGGTGTAAAGGCAGGTGGCAAGGAGCAGGGTGTCGACAGATGGAAACAATTATATGAAATAACAGTCCTTACATCATAACGTGTGTCATGATTCGTTGTGTGGGCTCCTGAGGATGAGAACTCTGTGCTGAGAACAGGAGGGGGTGGCTAGGAAGGACAGGAGGAGGACGGCTAAGTTCTGCACCAGGACCAAGGACAGGATGGGGTGCCACGGGATCCCAGCCTTCTGCTGGCCCCGCCCTGTCCCATCCCCTGCTGGCCACACCCCCTCACCACCCTGGGGGTCTGTGTGCAGCCATGGCTGCTGTCCTCCTTGCCAGCTGCTGCCCAGTCAGGTGGGGCAGCCAGGGAAGGCAGGACAGGGCAGGTAACAGCAGCTGCTTGCCTGGTGTTTTGTTCCCACCTCTGTCCTGCTAGACACAAGTGTCCACAATGCCTATGTTCCAGGGCCCCAACTTTGCTGAGGGGCTCAAAGGACTCCAAGCCTTCCGGCAGCACCCAGGCTCCGTCTCCTCCCGCTGGACCCTGATGGCGGGTGTGGCCCTGAGCAAGGCATGCTGGACTTGGTGTGGCAGCTCTAGGCTGGAAGAGCAGATTGTGTGAAGCTAGTGAAGTATGTGGATATGACCCGGGCCCCCCATTTCTCAGCTGCCTGCCCACTGAGCTCCTGGGGACTCTGGTGTGCGCTGATATTCCCGGCTGTGGCCAGGACGGGGCTGAGGGAGGGGCTGGTGGAGCTATTCTGGGTCTGCAGAAAGAGCTGTGGTGGGCATGAGAGGTGGATGATGACAGGGCTGGTGGGGCTGGGCACCTTCCTGTCGCCCAGCCCACACACTCTGCTGTGGTCAGCCCTCTGTAAGCTCAGGCAGCAACCAGTCGTGGGTGGTGGAGAGGCGAGACAGAGTCCATGGTAGGGAGTAGTGATGTCAGCCCAGGAGATCCCGAAGGGTGGTGTGGCTCCAGAAAAGCGGTCAAGAAGGGTGCCACAGGGAGGGGCCGTCAGCTTCCTGCTACAGGCCATGCTGTGTGGTTGTTGTAATGGTGTGCTCAGGATCACAGAGCCTGGACTGCCTTCATCCTGCATGTGGCTCAGGCCTCTCCTCGGCTCCATCCCAGCCTTCAGTGGCCACAGGGTGGGACGACGTGCAAGTGGAGGAGTGGCTGGGGTTGGGTGGGACCAACCCGGTCATCAGGAGAGATGCTATCAAAAGTTCCAGATCCCTAGCAGACATTCCATAGCGGCCACAATATCCAAATGCGAATACAGATTGCAGGAGGCCAGTGGAACCCGAGTGGAACATTAGCTGTTTTCATTCATGATGGGATTTCTGCCTTAATCGGACTCTTCAAATGTTGTGTGAGGGATGGGCACTTGGTGCAATGGTGAAGATATTGTTTGACACATCTGTATCCCACACAGCTCTGTTTTTGATTCCAGCTTGCACGGATGTGATGTTCAGCTTTGTCGCCTATGTAGGGGACCTGGATCAAGTCCCGGGCTGCTGTGTTTAGCCTGGTCCAGCCTGGCTGTTGGGGCATTTGGAGAGTTATCTAGTAGATTGGAACTCTTGTCTTTACTTTTCAGATAAAATATTACATTAGTGTTGCTGAATCAGTGTTTACATTTCATATCTAGTTTTGCTCTGTGCTCTTTTTAGATCTATGTGCCCCCTGCTCGCCAAGCAACAGGCCAGGCGAAGACATGCGAGAGCCACACCCACAGAAAAGCTAGGGTATTATGAAGCCAGCTGCTGCTACAAGGAGAAAGGGATGAGGGGCAGGCAGGTGCAGGAGGGAGCTGGGCACAACACTCTGAGGGTCAGTGCAGGGCGCTGGCCGAGACGTGGGCACGTGGGAGATCAGGGTGGGCTTGGGGTTTGGACAGAAAGGGGAGGAGCTGAACTTGGAGGAGGGAGCAAGAAAGCAAGAGAAATATCCACCAAGATGCACTGGGCAGACTGTGCCCACAGCCGCTGTCCTTGCCATGGGTGGGTTTCCTTCGCTCTTTCAGCAAATCTTTCTGAAAACTCTTGCATTTGCCCAGCTTTGTGTGTGTCTATACATTTGGATTTGGAGCTGTTGGGTTTGCTTAGAGTTGAGCTGTCCAATATGGTAGCTAGCCATTCACCGCAGGTGGCTGAATGTAAACTCTAACCTCCATTAAATAAATCTGAATGTTGTACTTTCTCGGGTGCATTGGTCACATGTGGCTACTGGCTACCCTGCAGGCACCACAGCATCCATCACACAGAGAGGCCGCCAGTGCTGGGCACACCGTAAAGGTCCTCCCACCCGGCCTGCCTGCTTCACATGAGGCATGCCTGTATTCTCTGCTGGGCCTGGTTCCACAGGTCCCAGCTGATGCACATGCAACCCACAGAGGCGCCGGCTCCCACAGCTTGAGGGGCTAACCTGCCAGCTTTACACTTCTGGTCAAGATGCAGAGGTGGCCATCAGACTGACCCCCTCCCACGGGGTCCACTGGGTCCACTGTAAGTGACTGTGGGAGGCGGCAGAGATAAACCAAAGACAGCAGACTCAATTCTCAATAAGCAAGAATAGGACGGGTGCACTTCCTCCGTAGAAGGGTTTTTGCTTGAAGTTGGGTGAAACTCCAGCTGGAAACCCTGCAGTCTTTATTGACTTGAAGAACCAGAGGACACAGTTTGGGGCAACTGCAACAGTTGGAAAGTGAGGGCTGGTATTCTGGAAACAGAAGAGCCCGAGGGAGGAGACCCACACTCTCTCTCCACATGAACTCTTATATCCAGAATACAGTCCCAAATTTCTAGGCATGCAAAGAGGCAAGAGAAAAGGCAGTCAATGGGGAATTGTTTCACAACAGCAACAGTCCAGTTAAGATATGGGCAAATGGGACCTGCGCGGTGGCCTTGCAGCTAAGTCCTCATCTTAAATGCGCTGGGATCCCATATGGGCACTGGTACTAATCTTGGCGTCCCCGCTTCCCATCCGGCTCCCTGCTTGTGGGCTGGGAAAGCAGCCGAGGATGGCCCAAAGCTTTGGGCCCCTGCACCTGCAATGGGAAGACCTGGAGGAGGCTCCGGGCTCTAGGCTTCAGATGGGCTCAGCTCCAGCTGTTGCGGCTGCTTGGGGAGTGAATCAATGGACAGAAGAGCTTCCTCTCTGTCTCTCTTCCTTTGAGTATATGTGACTTTGCAATAAAAATAGCCAAATCTTTTTAAAAAAAGATATGGGCAAAAGATACGAACAGGCATTTGTTTTAAAAGTATGAAATACAGGGCCCGGTACAATGGCTCAGTGGCTAAATACTCACTTTGAACATGCCAGGATCCCATGTGGATATCAGTGTGTATCCCAGCTGTTTCACTTCTCATCCAGCTCCCTGGCTGCGGCCTGAGAAAGCAGTGGCAGATGGCCCAAAGCCTTGGGGCCCTGAACCTGTGTGGGAGACCTAGAAGAAGCTCCTGGCGGGCCTGGTGGCGTGGCCTAGCGGCTAAAGTCCTCACCTTGAATGCGCTGGGATCCCATATGGGCGCCGGTTCCCTGCTTGTGGCCTGGGAAAGCAATCGAGGACGGCCCAAAGCTTTGGGACTCTGCACCCGCATGGGAGACCTGGAAGAAGTTCCTGGATCCTGGCTTTGGATCAGCATAGCACTGGCCGTTGCGCTCACTTGGGGAGTGAATCATCGGACGAAAGATCTTTCTGTCTCTCCTCTCTGTATATCTGGCTTTCCAATAAAAAGTAAAATAAATCTTAAAAAAAAAAGAAGCAGCTCCTGGCTTCGGATTGGCTCAGCTCCTACTGTTATGGCCAGTTGGGGATTGAACTGGCAGATGGGAGATTTTAAAATATATAAAAAACCAAAATAAAACAACAAAACAGAACAAAAGTATGAAATACAAATGGCTACAAACAATGCAGAAAAAAAATATGGAGATGGCTCAGAAAACTAAACAGAGATCTGCCATATGACCAGCCATCCACTGCTGTGAAGCTGGCATCGTGGAGAGCCACCTGCATGTCCACGCTACTCACCTGAACTCCCAATACCTAAGACATGGAATCTCCCCAGATGACTGTGGGAGGAAATGTGCTCTGTACACACAATGGTGAGTATTACTCAGCGGCCAAAAGACAGAAACCCTGACATTTACAAGCACGTGGCTGCGGGAGATCATTATGTTAAGTGAAGTAAGTCAGGGGCAAAAGACAAATAGCACATGTTTTCTCTTAGCTGTGAGAGCTATTACATAGAGCATAAAAATGGTGTGGGTATCAACCATGAATCTTGCTTCGCTGAATCACACTATGCGATAGACAACACACTTTTTCCCCCCACATTCAGAGAAAACGGAGGGGAGGAGAGGCGGGGATTCACAGGGTACTAGGAATGCTTTGTTCTTCATTTGCGTGTTGGTTACTGAGTGTGATCAGAGGACAAAAGCATGTTAATCATACACTTATGTGCCTTTCTTGGTCTGCATATTATATTTCAATAAAATGAAAACAAAATCCACAGCAATGGTAAATATCCTCAAGGACAAGAAGGAAGACACACGTCCAATGAATGAACAAACAGGAAACCTCATTAGGGAAATACAGACCGTTTAAAAGAAGACCCTAATACAATGCTAGAATTAGAAAATGCAAGATCAGATGTGAAAAACTCACTGGTTGGGCTTTGTAACAGATGAAAAAGAAGAAGAGGGCATGTGAAGACAGATCAATAGACAACATCTCATCTGAGCAGAAAAAGAGACCCAAAAAAGCCCTGCACTCCAAGGCTGTACACAAAAGTTCGACACATACATAGACTGTAAATGTTCTAGAAAAGGCTGAGAGTCAATGAGGGCAGAAGAAGTCCTTCAAGGAAAAAGGAGACTTTTTCTAGATGTGAAGACAAATGGCAGGAGAAATACCAGGAATACAGAGCTGTGACTTAAGCCAATGACCCACAGGAAGGGCGACCAACATGCTTGATCGCTGGGCAGCAGGACCCGTCTCTCTACAGGCCACACGCAGCCCTGGGAACACATTACACTGTGATGCTAACCTCCGCACCTGCCCAAGGGGGGCACGGAGCAGGGCAAGGCTGCAGAGGCACCTTGTGGCTGCCAAGCGCCTTGCTGCACATTTTCTTAGCTTACAGTCATGACTGGCTCTCTGAGAATCCAGAACCCTCAGTATCCAATATGTGCTGCTGTGAATCGACAATCTGTTTAAAAACCAAAGTCAACTCGGAGGTGTTTGGTAACTCCCCTAAAATCACACAGCTTGCAGTCCTGGGTGTCGGTCCAGCCAGGGAAGTCCCAGGCCATTTTCTCTGCTGGAGGGCCCTGCTAACCCTGGTTGCTGGCAGCACACACAGGCAGGGCTTTCCAAGATCCAAGGTAAGCCCTGCCCAGGGGAAGCCAGCTGACCTCAGAGGGGGCAGACCCTGGCATTAGAGTTTTATAAGGGTCCCCATTCATGTGACCTCAGGTGCAGCATGGCGTGGAAAATTCTGTGGTGCACTAGGCTGTAGGCTGGAATTTACCAGGCGAGAGAAGGAAGCTGTTGTCATGTTCTCGCTGGTGGCTGACAGGTGAGAATTCTACACAAGGCCCTGGCCAAGCCCATCCTTCTCCCAGGCCCCTCCAAGCTCTAGGAGCCTCTCCACAGATGCCCAGCCACCCTCTCTGGGTGAGGGCTGAATAGGGAGTGGTCTCAGCCCTGCGTCTTTCAACTTTGATACCGGAAGAAGACACAGATGGCTCCAGCCCATTGCCCCAGACACCAGGGCTGTCCAAGTCTTGCCCGGTGGGGCAGACAGGAAGCCTCTGCCCCAACATTCCACCTCTGTCTCTCCTCAGTCCCGACCCCGACCCCGACCTCAGAAACTGCACCAGCTAGACCAGAGCTCCTGGCGCTGTCTCCCCAAATTCCAGCAGAGCAGGTGCTCAAGAACTGCTTGCGAACGCTGCAGGGATGAATAAAGTGGCTCCCTCTGATAACAGTGATGATGGTGATGGTGGTGGTGGTGGTGGTGGTGATCATGCAGCCCTAACAAACTGGAGGACACTTACCACACACTATCCCCTCTATGTCTTCACAACCACCCCATTTTAACAGAACAGGAAACTGTGGCAAGAACGGCCATGTTCCAGCCCATGGCAGAGCGGACAGCACAGGCAAGTCTGTGGTGTCGGAACCCTGAGGTGCAGCCCTACTCTTCCCAGGCCTCTCCGTGCTGCTGTAACCCTTGCGGTACTCAGCTGACTTCAGCACTGAATGGTCTCCCCCTGTCAGGCAGGGCCAAGGCTCTCTGGGACATGGCTGACACCCTCCCACCACACTTCAGGTCCCTCTCAAACTTCATTCTGTCAGGAGCTCCCCGCTGGGCCATGGCCCTTGGTGTGGTCCCCAGAGGCGGCCTGTGCTTGGGGACCTCAAGGGTCCATCCCTGGAATGTGGATCTGGGCCCTCGGGGAGCAGGTGGATGCCCGTCTCAGCGGTCCCCGAGCCTCCAGGCAGCTGTATCTAACAGCCGCAGACAGCCATTAGAACCCACTTAGCCATAAACTGCTCCCAGCAGCTCTCTCACCCGGGTCCTCGGCGCTGAGTGGAGGTGTGTGTGTGTGTGTGTGTGTGTGTGTGTGTGTGTGTGCACGTACCCAGCAGGACACGCCTTCTTACTGGAAGGGCTGCTTCCCGTCCTGCCCATCTTCCAGGAAAGGTGAGCTGGGCTGGGTGCAGACAGCATGCCCCTGGACCACAGGGCCTCACCCACCACCACGGCTCTTTCCTCTAGGGGACATTTTTCAACTTGTAGGGGTAGGAAAAGGTGGAGGAATGGGTCAGAGAGGGCCCAGCTGCCTCTGTGACTACTGGCCCAGGCTTTCCATGCCCAAGGTCAGCCTTATATTCAACCAGGAAAGAGGACACCCCGGGGTGTGCCCAGTGTCCTCGATACAGCACCCTTCCCCTCTGTGATGGGGACATCCCAGCCACTGCTCAGAGTGGGTGGGGGGCAGGGGGACCCACAATTCAGGCAGGTAAGAACACAAGAGTCCAGTTGGGGGTCCTGTCTCCCCCACTTGGAGCTTTCCTAAGCCTCCTCCACAAAATCCCAGCCTGGTCTCGACAGAAAAAACAGCAAATGGACAGCCACCCTCATTCACGTGGGGAGTGAGGTGGGGCTCCAAGGGCTGAGACATTCCTATAGAATTGTGGGTTCCAGGGGACCCCATTTAACAATCACTGACCTGAGCCCCATGTCATGACACAGTGGGTTAAGCCTGTTTGCATGTGCATGTGTGTGCATGGGATGTAACCCTCAATGCTTGCATCCCACAGGAGCGCTGGCTGGAGTCCTGGTTGCTCTACTTCCCAGCCAGCTCCCTGCTCATGCAACTGGGACCCAGCAGGAGATGGCCCAAAGGCTTGAGCCCCTGTCACCCAGGTAGGGGACTTGCACAGAGTTCCAGGTCCCTGGCTTTGACCTGGCCCAGTTTTGGCTGTTGCAGCAATTTGGGGAGTGAATCAGCAGGTGGAATGTCTGTTACTCTGCCTCGCAACCAAACAAATCTTAAAACAAACAAACAAACAAACAAACCAAAACCAACCAAGCAAACCAGCACACTGAGCTGCTCACACACTGCTGCTGCTTCCTTTCTCTCTGAAGGGCTCCCACTCACTCCTTGCAGCCAGCTCCATTCTCCACTGCACCCGCATCTCGAGGCCACCCCCTCCTCCCACCCTCGCCCCCCATCTTAGTGCTGAAGGTGTTCCGTTGGCGCATGCGTCACATTTTCTGACTGAGGTTTTGTCTATGCACTAATTTGCCTACTGAATATCTTTCCTTCTGCTTCAGGAGTCCTGGGCAGCCAGGCACATTGTAGGCAGTGGTCAAGACCCAAAAGATGAGTGACCCGAGCAGGTGACAGCTGGCTGGCTTCCACCTAGCAGGGGTAGTTTGTGTCTCCTTGTCATTGACTGTGCCTATGTCTACAACCTTCATGGACAACACTGTGCTATCTGCTTCCTCCCAGAGGGTCTCCCCACGCCCCCAGTCCAACACCTGAAATGCTCTTTTGTAATATCAACGACTTCTCTCTCCCCTGCAGCTTCAGCAGGGAACAGCTCCTCTAATGGTGACCCTTGCCTCGGGACCCAACATGTGCTCAATGAATGAATGAACAATGATGATGGCCACACAGCCCTGATACAACAGGCACTCCTCTGGTAAGGGGCTGACCTCTGGCCACGAGCCAGCCCCTTCCCATCCTGCCTTTAGGAGGGCCTTAACGCCTTCTCAGTGCCTGAGCAGAAACTCCTCGGAGAACCAACCAGGGTTGGCCAGGCAAGAGGTGACAGTGCTGAGGCTAAGCAAGTGGCAAGGGGGGCCCTGGGTGCAACCATCAGGTTTCCACCTCACTGCTGCACCCTTCTGAAGACCTGGACACTCAGCCCCAGCAACTCCAAGGGCCAGGAGGCTAGCCAAACTGCCCGCCCATCCCACTGCCCCATAGTCATTCAGGGTCACCTCCTCCAAGCCTTCTCTATCTCAGGAATAGGCCATCCCCCCACTACTGTAAGGGCCCCAAACTTTGGGCTTTGGAACCAGGCTTGCTCTCACATCTCACTCCTCAGTTCTGCCTTCATGAAGCTTGCCCTGGACACGCAGGCCTGCACTACAACCCCTCACAGATACTATGGCTCCCTCTGTGCCCTGCACCATACCCCTCCACCCCTGTGGCAGCCAGGAGCAGAGCTGTGCAGACACTGGACCACAACCACTGCCACTTGGTGGGAAGCTTCCCAGGGCTTGCACCTCCAGTCCATGCTGCAACCATCACAGCCCTACTGGGCTGCCCACCAGCCATGCTCCCCTGCACATGGCCCCTCTGTGGCTCCCAGTACACCCCATGCTCAGTCCATTTTCACCTTGTTCTTAAGGTGCTTTGTGTCCAATCATCCAGGTCATTGCCCAAACGGCCCTTCTTTGGAGAGGCGCTCCACCACAAGGGCTACCCCCAGTCTTCCCCACCCCCACTCAGCTTCCGCATGACCGCGTCCTTTCCTGAGGCCACCTCTCACAGTCATGTGCTTCCTGCTCCTTGGAGATGAAGACTTCTGTCTACATAGCCTCGCTCCTGTTCCTTCAGCCCCCAGACCATGCCCGGTACACACAAGGGGCTCAACAAGTAACTGCTGAGTGATGAAACATTTTTAAAACTTCATGATCTCGAGTGGCCTAGTAGGGAATCCTGACAACCTCTTAACAGGAGGTCATGTGCGTGGAGCAAGGGGGCACTCCAGAGTGGAGCAGGTGGTAAGGAGGAAGCTTGGATCCCAACCATGAAGACTCTCAGACCTTCACCATAAACTATTAATACGAGCAACAAGGACTATATCCCAACTGCCAAGCAGGCCACAGGGAATTGGATGCCCTCGGAGGCCGAGTACTCTGAGGTCACCCACCCCCAACCGGAGCTTCCGCAGGGGATGGAAGAACTCCAAACACTACCGCGCAGAAACCAACGTCATCGGAAAGACAACCAGAAGCCCTGAGCGGTCCGCAGAAACAGAAGAACAATAAATGTCCTTCGGGACCAGGGAGGAGAGCTTTCTCTGGTCCGAGCCTGGCTCCACCTCTGGACACCCGCCCTCCCTCGCAATGACCATCGGGATTGCTTCGAAAACCCCTCACAGCAAACAAACATACAAACTAAAAAAAAAAAACCTAAAATAAATAGACAACAGAAAGTAGAGCTTGAAATCTGACAGGAAAGAGCTGGCGTGGATTGGCTCATGCCTCGCTGGGTGGGACACAAAGATTAGTTACTCCTCACCGTGGTGTTGAGGATTTTCCTGCACACCCCCCCAAAAAAAAATGTGTTCTGCACCTTAAATGTCAACAAATATCTTGTTAGAGTTACAAGCCAGCCTAGATTATCCTAAAATCTGCCAAGATCAGCAAAATTATACTAAACACAACAAATGGCTAAATACTAAAATGAAATAGACATGAGACAGCTGAATGGTACCTTACAGCCATTTTAAGGTATATAGCAGCCGGTCCTGAATATAAACTAAAATTGAAATGTCAATGAGCTAATCATAGGTTGTGGTTAGGACTTGCTTTTTTTTTTTTTTTTTTAACATACTGGTTACTCAAAACCATGTCAATTCCATAATATTGCAAATTGCTGTTGATGTTATATTGGGACTCTTAATAGACTAGGATGATATTCTACCAGCTCTAACTTCGGACCAGAAATGGTCTCCCCAAGAAACTGTTCAACCCATCTGGACAATAAGTAGCTGGACTCTATGCTTGGTATATGTTTGCAAGGAAAGAATCTTGATTGAATTTGAACTGTAATACTGCATCAAGGTGGAGGAACCCACCTTGGAGGGGAGGGAGAGGGGAGGGGGAGGGGTGGGGGGATTCCCAGAGCCTATGAAACTGTCACATAATGCAAAATAATTAATTAAAAAAAAAAAACTTCATGATTTGTGAAGCAATCCGTTCCCTTGCTCAAATTCATCTACACAGCACAAAAAGGCTTAACAATGACCACACCTCATATCACAGTGTGCACACACATGTCCACACGTGTGCACGCACTTGGTATGCACACACAGCACATACATGTACACATACAGACCAACATGGAGAAACATGCATTAGCACACATGCACACACCAGCATGCACATGCCAGGACAGGCACCACACACACTGAAAACACACAAGCTTACATGAGGACACACAGGAACACAGGCACACGCAAGCACCCCCTCTCCTCCCTCTTAGAGCCGCCTGCATGACCACCTTGTGTGTTCCTCTCTTATTTCCCAGCAGCGCCACGGCAGGGTAACCACCTGTGTGTGTATGTCAGGTGTGCGCTGCAGCTGTCACAAAGGCGAGTCCCTCGCCACCCAGGGGCAACAGCCAGCAGACAGCATTCCCTGCGCCTCCTCTGAACCCTCAGACCAGCCCAGTAAACACTCCCCACCATGCTGGCCTCCCTGCATCTGCATGTGGCTACTGCTGGAAGGTCAGGTGCCTGAATGTCATGACCCCAGAGGCAAGTTCTGGGTCTTGGGAAGGGCTAATACACCTCGCCAATGGACACCCAATACAGTCCCTGGAGGCTGGGGGGACACCGCCAGACTGGTACCCGTGCCCAGCCCAGCTGTGGCACCTAGGGATGCAACTTGACCTCTAGTGGGAGCCTGGGATCCACTGCATACCAGCAGCAAATCAGACCGTCTCGACTGTGCTGTGGACCCTCAGGATGACCCCAGATGGGCTACCGAGGCTTGCGGCCCGAGGTGCCTCATTCACTTGACAAGACGGAGTGCCTTCCTGCCGGCTAAGGTTGAAGTCACCCCGGTAGATCTCACTTGACCTTGGCCACTCTGTGAGCATTCCCGGTGCCCGTGTCCCTCTGAATCAGCCCCTAGTCCCCACAGGGTTCTCAGAAGACGTCATCCATTAATTCACCCACTCATTCATTCACTGGAGTCTTGGGGGGCCCGTGCTAGGCTGTGAAAAGTCATGTGATAATTGTGGGGGAGAACTCCAGGAACAGAAGCACCGCCTCTCACATACCACACGACCTGAGCCAAAGCCAGACATCTCCCAGTCCCTCTGGAGTCTCCATTGTGTGTCTCTCTGCGGGGTGGCATCAGGGTTAAAAGCAAGCTCATGAGCAGAAGGCATTTAGGACTGAGCCTGGCACTTGACTAAGACTGTTGTCTTTGTAATTATGGAAGCAGATGTGAACAGAAGATCTTGGGGTATGTCACATCTTGAGAAAGCACAACTTCAGGTGTGAGGAAGAGGACCCCCAAGGAGGTCAGGGGTGAGGGGCTCCCCACAGAGCCTCCAGCTGCTCCTGCTCTTTTGGGGGGGGGCAGATGGAAAGGCGGGTGTAACTGCTGGGATCCATCGGCGCAGAGACCTCAAAGGAAGGTCTACTGAGTGCAGAGCCTCAGGGCCCAGCTTTGTTGGACCGCCTGTAGGTGGTGTCCAATGGCAGAGACTGCACTGTGACCTCTGTCCAGGGGCTTGGTCTCGTGGGGGTGAGGGATGAGAACGGATAATCAGCAGGTTGGGGGGACCTTGCCTCTTGTGTCACCCAGACACAGCATGACCCCTCAAGGACAATTCACCCAGGGTGGACTCAGGGGCGTTGGGCTCCAGGCACCCGCTGGGTGACTTTGTGCTGCTGTCCTCACCCTCTGGGTGGCAGAAACGAGTGGACATGCTCTTCTTGATGGCCGCTGGCAAGTTAAGGAGTGTGGACCTGGTAACATTTGGCTTTCAGATGCCCGTACGGGGAAGAGAGCAGTGTCTGTATTTCTGATCTGCTGCCCAGCAGACGGCCCCAGGATCCCTCTGTGTGCCTGAGGAAGGGTGGGCTCCCCTTCTCATGGAATATTCCATCTCATCCTGCCCTCCCTTGTCACTTGCTGACCTTGCATCCTTGATGCCTGACTCACATCCCCATTCACTCTATGGGTGAGCTTTGCCCTCTGAGTTGAGACCTGCAATGCCCACAGCTGGGCATCAGCCTCCCTCTTCAGTGTGACCCCTGCATCTCTGGCCTGGCTGCTGAGTGGGGACCGAGAGCTGTCCCCGCCCATCTCACGTCTCTGCAACACTGCGGCTCTCAGAGCTGGCCTTGTACATGAGGCCTCATGACGCATGCCCCTGGGGTCACCCTGAGCTGAAGGTGTGTGTGCACTGGGTTTTATGGTGCCTTGCCCCAGCACATACACACAGAGCAGGGAAAAGCTTGCTGCCCTCAAGCCCTGAGCAGCCCCTGTACCTGCTTTACATGCCAGGACCCCATGTGTTTGCTCAGTACAGACCCAAATGTAGACGCTCCCTGGGGTCAGCTTTCTGCCAATGCCGCCAAGGTCAGTCTCAGCCAATCACCTACGTCTCCATTGTCCCAGAGGCGACCTGAACTCATTCTGGCCTGCACACACCTGCCCAGTTCTCACAGGTGCACCTTCAGCCACCAATAGAAGCGGACAGAAGAGACCCTGGAACCCACCCATTAGCCAGTGGCCCAGGACAAGCCACCACCTGTCCTTGGTCAGATGTGGAAGCAGTACCCTCTCCTGCTGCAGGAGACACCCTTTCCAGCCTGCCCCAACCTTCAGTAGTTTCTCAGACAGCCAGGGTCCCCCTGAGTGCCACAGTACTGGTCTCAGGGTAGGGTGTGGGTGGTACAATTTGGGGAGGGGGCAGCATAGCCATTGGTAGTGCTCTCTGAGGAGCCATCTTCTCTTAATGCTCCCTGCACCTCGCAGGGAGGAGCTGGGAGTGGGGGTCAGCCCCTGCTCTACATTCCTGATCACCTGCTTTGGGCTGGACAAGGGCAGGGTAGAGGGTACATGGCATGCCAACGGCAGGGTTTGGGGGAGCAGCCTGCACACGCCTGAGCATTCTGCCCTCCCTTTTTTCCTGCTGGCAACAGCTGGTGCTGAGGCTCGGCGCCTGTGGCTGTGACAATTATCAAAATGTTTACTATGTGTCACTATTAATAATGGAGAAGCCCCACTCACCTCCCAGTCAGCAAGAGCGCAATAAGAGCGTGAGCAACCAAGTGAGCTAGCCAGCAAGGGGCCAGGCTCCCATCAAGCACCCTGCTCTCCACCCCCTTCCCCCTGGGTCAGTGCAGGTGGAGGTCGTGCCCTTGACTGGGAGTCTGCAGGTTCTGCTCTGGTCCAACTGGCCCCTCCAGAGAACCCCTTCCCCTCCTGGATGTGCCTCAGACACGGATGCCGGAGCTGGGGCTTCACTCCTGGATCTGCCGCTGACATGTAGCCTGAGCCCAGGCAGTTTGTGTGTCTCCCCCGGGGTCTCAGTGTCCTTGACTGTGAGATGCAGGACTCTGTGCTCTAGGGGCTCTCCCAGCTGGGCCTCTTCCCCACCTGGTCTCCCAATGACTCTGAACTGGAAGGCATGTGGTCAGTGTCATGGCGCAGCAGCAGCAGGCTGAGCCGTCACCTTTGGCACTGGCGCTCTGCATCAGGGGGCTGGTTCGAGTCCTGGCTGCTCCACTTCTGAGCCAGCTCTCTGCTGGCGCCCTGGGCAGGCAGCAGAGGACTGGCCCAAGTGCTTAGGCCCCTGTCACCCTCAAGGGAGACCCAGATGGAGTTGCTGGCTCTTGACTTCAGCCTTGGCCATTATGGCCCTTGTAGAGTGAACCAGTGGATGGAAAATGTCTCTTCCTCTCCCTCCAGCACTGCCTTCTCCTGCTCTGTGTGACTTTGTCTTTCCAAATAAATAAATGTATCTTTGAAAGAGGCAGAGCACGAAGAGTCAGAGACTGAGGCCCGTGATACAATCTGGGGATGGGTGCCGAGGGCCACCTCCCATCTGCAGTGGCTGCTGACTAGAGACTGGGGTACAGGAAGTGCCATGGATACCCTGGGGGCAAGTTCCCACAGTTCCCATGTTAGCAGTGGGGGAGGGCAGAGCTGGGCAGGGAAGATGGTGCTGCCCTCAGAGCTATGAAGAGCAAACACTCAGAGAGGTTAAGGAACCAGCCAGGGCCACACAGTCAGAGGTGCAGCCAGGATTTGAACCCAGATCTGCTGTGCACATCCTGTCTTCCAGGCTTCTCACCGTAGGGGCCAGCAGCCAGTGCCAGGGTGACCTGAGAAAAAGGATCCCAAGCCGGGAGTCAGAAGGCCATCCAAGGTCAGCCCCAGCCCCATCTCCCAGCTAGATGTCCTCGGACCCTTCAGGCCTTCAGTTTCCCAGTCTGTGAAATGGGTGATCAGTGTTTTTCCAGCTAACGCCACTGGGCACAGTTTAGGGTCTGGAGCAGCCTCTTGTTCCAGAGGTAGATGCTGTGCTATGGTCCATGGACACCTCCCAACACAGCCTTTGGAGCCTCTTGGATCTCAGACCTTGCTGAAGGCCTGCTGTGGAGGAGGAGGCAGGTAGGCAGGCAAGCAGGAGGCCAAGACAACCCAAACCTCCACTTTCTCCCCCAAATCTCCACGTACAACTCTCTCCATGCAACTCTGCATGGGAGCTTACAGAGGGTGCTGGTGAGAAGGGGCCATGACATGGGGCAGTCCCCAGAACTGAGCTCTAACACCACATGCTAACCCTGACCTGCCTCTGTCTGCTGGCCCGCCACCCAGAGACTCCACCAACTAACCACAGACCACAAATACTCAGCAGCACAGCACTGTGCCTATACCAGACACGCAGACTTCAGGGTTGTGGGTCTCAACAACACGGGTTGTCAGCTGTTTACACAGCATTTGCATTGCCTGAAGTCTTGCAGGGACAGTGATCTAGAGGTGAGAAGTGACCACGAGGACTGCACAGATTGCACATGAAGATGACACCAGAAATTCGGGCATCCCCGTCGGCCAGGGGACCTATGACCCATTCCCCAGAAGCAGCAGGACACAGCTGCACACCTGGCCAACTCCATACCTACACTCACCCAGCCCCACCACTTACACTGGATGTCCCAGAAGAAAGATGAGAAATGAATGGCTAGGACTCCAGTGGGAAGACCCCCCCCCCCCCGCCGTCGCTAGGTACCCTTTTGGGACGTTTGCATTTCTGAGTGCTTGAATTATTTATTCTCTCCAAAATGATTTCCTACTTGCTTTGTGGGGCTTCTGGCAGACCAGGAAGGAGCAGGGGGAAGTGATGCCTACAGAGGTTTAGCCTAACTATGCCTGGCCAGAGTGAGCACCCGGTAACATGTTTGTCCTTGTCCTCCTTCGCCTCCCCTGCCCACCTGCCACGCTCTGCCTCTCTCCTGCCCATCACCCTTTAGTTATTTATGTCTTCTTCCCAACGAAGGTGCGTGTACAAGCTGGATCGATTCATCTACATCCCTCGCTCGCTCCCTGAGCCCCTCCTCCCAGCCCACTCCCCCTTGCCGAGACCAGGCGTGTAAATTCCTCCTGGCTATTAATTAAAAGCGGCTTCTCCCTCAGTGCCAGGGTACTTGCCATAAATTAATAGCAGTCTTCTTAATCAAATCTTATCTCCTCCTCGAGCCATAAACACATGGCGCTCCAGTCAGTATCTCTGGGCACCCGGCCGTGAAATTTAATTTCTGAGGCTTCGACAGGCTGCGTAGGGTGGGTGGGCACCTGTCGGGGGGCTGCCCTGACTCGAGACCCCTGGCTGAGTAGCTGGGCTGGCGGAACCACCTCCAGTCATGTCTGCGGGCAGAGCGAGTCTGCATCTTCAACTCCTGCAAGGTGCAGACCTGTGGGGGGCATGATAATCATGTCTGTGCCATGAGGACATCTTTTTGATGCTATTTCCAGCTCCGTGAGGGGATGGGTTGGGATTATGGTCCCATTTCACGGAGTGAAACACCGAGTCTCAGGTCTTCCACAGTGTCAGCTCTGGATGGAATCCTTGCTCTGCCACTAGGACCCTCCCTGTTCTAGGGAGAAGGGCATACCTACTGCAGCCGGCAGGTGACAATGGCACAAAATGTCGCATACAACAGGCCAGGCACAGCGGCCACGGAGGGCGGGACCTTTACTAGGTGACCTGACCACTGTGCATCCTGCTACAAAAGCTGGTGGGATCTGGATCCAGAACCCGACTCCACTTCCCTGGAACTCCATCTCCAGGCTTTGGGGTCTTGAGGCTAGGTCCTTTGGGCATGCTCTGTTAGACTGCCCCCCCCACCCCGATTCCACTCAGCCTGTGGAACGCCCCCCTATGTGGTGTGTGCCAATGCAACAGCAACAGGGCTGAGGTGGAGCCTGCAGTTGTGTGTCTGGAGTGGGCAGGGCAGAACCTGGGCCCAGCCACTATTGTTAAGCGGCTCTGAGCCGCCACCATCGCTTCAGGATACTTCTGGTCACCTGTCTCCCCCAGGCTGCTCTGCACTACCCCCCTCACACCTGGCTTCACAGCTCAGGTTCCTTTGGCCCTGGGGAACCTGAGGCCAGCTCCCCTCACTGTCTGCTCCTGGGGCTGTGAGTCCCACGGCCCAGCACACATGTTTGTGGAGATAACTCGTGGCCACTTCAGTGCTGTGCACCTCCCGGGTTCCCAGCGTTTCCACCCACCCCCCCACTCCTGGGCAAGAGCCGTGCCTATCTTTACAACTGTCACACTCACAGCCCCGCCTCTCAGCCCCGTGCCCACTGGGCTTCTCCTTTCCAAGCCTACCCCTGGCTCTGCAAGTTGCCTCAGGATGGCCCCAGGCAGCTGTCCCCCTGGCCCTACAATCTCTTCCTTTCACTACAGCAGCTGACAGTCCACCATCCAAAGTCAGTCCTGCTCACAGGACCCCTGCCCAGTGGCTCTCAAAGCAGGGTGGAGGTGATGGGGGAGTCCCTGGGACAGCTGGGAGCTTGTAGCACCTGGGACCTCCTTAGACTCACACGCTGTGGTGCTTGCCCAGACCTGAGCAGTCGGGGGTCCTGAGAGAGGGGTTTCACCGTCTAAGGAGGCTTCCAAGGCTTGTTCACCTTGGAGGGCCCTGGCTGCAGGCCAGAAAGTCTCATCAGGATGACTCGGACCCCTGGCCATGTTTCCCAGATATAGCTGGCTGACTCTGACACCCCCCTCCCCACAAAGGTCCTACAGCGCAGAAGAGCCAGCTCCAAGGGCCCACAGGATGCAGGCTGAGAGCTCTTGCTGAAGACCTGGCTAGCCCTGGTGCCTGGAAGGATCACCCAGAGAAGGCTGGGCAGGTCAGAGCGCCCCTTACGGTCCCCTGGGGCCAGAGGAGTCCACTCCCAGGAGCTCTTGGTGATGACGGGAAGGCAGGTGCTGCGTGCACCTGACCCCTCCTCTCCCACCACAGCCCTCGGAGGCACACCCCACTCTTACGGCCCACTGTGCAGATGCGGAATCCGTGTGACACAGATCCCAGACCTCAGGAAGTGTGAGCAGCAGCAAGGTGGGAGAAGGACCCAGAGGAACAGAAATCGACTTCTGGAGAAATAGAGCAAGCGAGCCAGGCTTCAAGATGTGGATCAGACCTGCAGATCCAGGGAAAGGAGGTCAGTAAGACCCAGGGATGAGCACATGGCAAGCCAGGGAGATGCAGCCATGGCACCTGCTCCATCATCATCAGCAGCAGCAGCGTGAACCTTGTACTGCACAAGCCTTAGTTTCCCAATCTGTAAAATGGGGACACTGCTACCAGCCAGGCAGCTTTGGGCAGACTGAGAAGGGAAAGCACTTAGCGCTCACAGTGTCCCAGTGTCAGCACTGGCCAGGGTGAAGCTGGGAAATTTCCAGCCTGGTCACTGGAAGCAGGACCGAACGGGGCAATGGTGCAGGACTGGCAGCAAAGAGAGCAGTGGCAGCCTGGTCCTTGCAGCCCCAGCCTGCTTCCGGAGCAGTCCTGCAGAGCCACTGGGATTAGCAGGTGCTGCAGAGGTGCTAAATGCCATTAGCACCTAATTATGCCTTTGTCCTTGCTGTAATCAGCCGAAGTGGAGAAGGACTGGGGAGGGCATTAAAGAGAAAGCAGGCAGCTCTCTGCAGGAGGGGACTCCATACCTGTATGGTTCCCCTCTTTCCAACAACCGGAGGGTCTGAGGGTAGACCAGGTGGCCAGAAAGGAGGCTGTGCTTGCAAGCTCCTAAGCCCAGGGCAAGACTTGGTTAAGCAGCGAACACGGAGCAAGCAGAAGCTGTGATGAAAGAGTACACCTAGCCAGACAGGTCAGACGGCTTGGACAGAGAGCACAAGGGGGGCCCAAGGGCCAGGGGTACCCCTGCGGTGGTCACTGTAACCTGGGGCTGCACCACTGCCACTGAGTTCCCAGAACACACCTTGGAATGACACCACTTCTCTTGCTGGAGATGATGCTCCAAGGCCCGACAGTCCCATGAGAAACAGTTATGACTTAAGCTGGCCTTGCCCGTGCTGAACACATGGGCCGAGGCCCAGCAGCTCCACCCTCTGTCTTTCAGACCCTGGCCACTGGGAGTTTCCCATGATGCATCAGTGAAGATGATGGGGGGCCTAGGCTCTAAATCTCAGGGGTCAGGAGACCCAGCCACAGCCTGGCAAAGCTGTTCTTTCCCACTGTGGTCATCTGGCCAGTGATTTCTTGCCAGGGTGTGGTGGGTGCTTAAGAGAGTGTCCAGAGAGCAGGGCAGGCCCTGCTGAGATGCACACCAGTGACCAGGAGTGGTTAGAATGTTATGCCAGGGCTTCTTGTCACCCCAAAGCCACCTCTGCTCTGCTGGGCCCCAGCACACTCCCCTCACGGGCTCCAAGACGCGAAGCCAGGTTTGGCAAAACCCACATGCAGGACTCCTGGTACAAGCTGACCACAACTGCTGGAACTCCTGTTTCAACAGTCCACACCTGCAGAATGTACCCTGGACACCCCCAGGGTACCTCCCTGCAGCTGAGATCCACACTTCCCTGGGTGGTCCCATCTCTTACCTGGCACCTCCCACCTGGAGCTCCCAGGTGCATAGGTGAGCACCCCTGGGTCTCTGCCCGCTACCTGGTGGGCGTGGCTTACAGCCTACCTACACGTGACCTGAGGCACAGCTTCCAGCTTCCAGTGTGCAGAAGTGACTTCTGACATGACCAGGGGGTCAAGGGGAACAGACATGCCTTCTAGCCAATTACAGCGTCACTGTTGGGAGGAGGGACACACTGTTGGAAGACGTCCTCCTGCCCTCTCCCTCCTTACCCTTTATAAACTTGGAATTTGTGTGGAATAAATGAACATCCCTCACCAGTTTGTCTCTGGTGACTCTCGTGGCCAAAGAGCACTGTCGCCTCACCCTCGGTGGCCTCGGGGCCTGCTGGCAGGTTTCCTTGAGACAGAGGAGCAGGAGAAAAAATACGGGGGCTGCCAAGGTCCTTTGTGTTGCCTTCTGCTCCATGGGCATACAGGCAAGCTCTGCAGAGGCCACGGGGCTATGAAACGAGCCAACACACCTGGCCACCAGGAAGCTGCACAGGTGAAAAGCACCCAGCGCTAAGCAGGCAAGAGGGGTGGCACAGAGGGGGCTTAGCTGGTGACTAAGAACACACACAGAGCCCTTGCTGCCAGCCCACCCAGCTCAGGCTCGCACCTGTGAGAGGAGCAGGCCTGACCTCCAGTCCCCTCCTCAAGCTGAAATACCTGCTGATGATGCCTGGCTTGGCCACTAAGGATGCAGTTGGAGAACTGCAAGTTGTGCTGCCAGAGTAGCCCCCACAACACAGCTGGGAGAGTGCGGAACTGCCGCCCACAGCCACATCTCTCCAAGCCTGGCACCACCCACCCATCAAGGCCTCTGTCCCCTATCACGCCAGAATTAGAGCCTGGCTCCCTGTGGCTGCCCCCGTACCTACTGGCGGGATTACACCTGGATGAGCAGAATGTGTAAGAGCAGATTTTATTGATGTCATAAAAATAAAAATGATCAAAATAGAGTCGGAGCCCAGCCAAACAGGTGATGTTAGAGCGAAAGTCTGCCACCGCCAGCCTCTAGCCATCTGTTCCCCATCAGCCCCCTGGCCTGGTCAGCCAGACTCCTGAGACACATTCTAACCACGGTGCCCTAGGAGCTGCCACCCTGCATCACGAAGGACGCTGGCCAAGGACACTCAGATCTAAAAGGAAGCCTGGCTGGGCAATGGGGCCCCAGTGGCTTCCAGACAAATACCCAGGGATGGCTACCACCAGCCGTGCCCGGTACCCAGAGCCCTGGGGAACAGAATCCAAGGGCTCCCCAAAGCACGGCCTGGGCGCATGCCCTTCACCCAGGCAGTGCTGCTGCTGTGTTTGCAGCAAACGGTGGGGTCCATGGCACAGCAGGCCTCCCGGGACTCCTGCAGAGCCAAGTGTGAAGAACGTTCCACATCCAGCTGTCCACCTGCCACCTGCTCTTTCTCTATGGAGTGCCCCCTGCTGCCCTATCCACAGAGGATGTATTCCAGGCTGCCAGGGCATGCTGGGACCTCGGGGAGTCCCGAATCTAACACGGACACCATGTCCTCCCTAATCTGCTTTGGGCATAGGAGAAGAGCAACAGCAGAAAGTTAGAACAAGTACAACCACAGGCAGACGAGCAACTATCAAAAATGTATGAATGGCTGACTTCCAGAAGTTTCCATTTAGCATCCTCAGACCTTGGAAAGTGGATAAGGGGAGAACCACTGGGCTGTGAACGAGAGACCCAGCAAGGAGGTGGTGGGAGATAGTGGGACAGGGGTGTGAGGGACAAGAACTTTCAACACTCACAGCCCAAATGCCCTCCCCTTGCCTGCTATTGCATAGCCCTTGATGGCTTTGCCCACTGCCCAGGTCAGCATCCACACAGAGGCTCCTGAGGCCCTGCCATGGGCTCTGGCTTCAGAGCTGCCCCAGAGGTCCACACGGGCCAGGAGACAGCGCCTTTTGTAAGTCCAGTGCCACACAACTCTGAAGACAAAAGTCTTGGTGACAGGCCAGTTCTCAGCACTTGCCCCTCCCACCCTGTCCTTGCTACCAAGCATAATTCTCCCTTCTTATGCAGGCAGGCCATACCCACAGGACCACTGTCGTGGTCAAGGTCAGGGGAGGGGGTGTTCCCAGAGGCCAGGGGCACAAGCTAAGGCCCCGGCCTACTGGAGACAGAGTGCTCTCATCGGGGTAGATAAGGATGGCCAGGACCTTGAGCGTGGTGGCAGACACCCAGCATGGAAGGGCCAGAGCAGATGGCACCCAAAGTGGAACCCCCAAGCGAACTGCTCACGTGCTGCCTTGCTGATGAGATCTGAGGTTTCTTACATGGAGTAATCAGAGTAATCGGATCACGGGAGGTGTTAACTGGATTAGGCAGAAGGCTTCCAAGAAACATCGGCTCCAAGTGACTATCAGCTAGCACCCGGGCTGGGCACGTGACAAGGACCAGTGCCAGCTTTGTCGTCCGTCCTTTGGGCACCACTAGTGAAAACGGACCTGCATGGCACTCTGCAGGTGCGCTGGCTCCTGTAATCCGCATGGGGAATTCAAAAGCATCCTCACAGAAATCCCGAGGCTTGGAGGGGAGGTGGAAAAATCCCCCTAGAACTCAGAACTACAAGGAAGTCTTGTCCCATCAAGCCTCTCTGATGAGGGGCCCAGCTGGGGCACTCCCCACCCTCACCAGCCTGGGCGAAGGCCAAGAAGCTCAGGGGCATTTGTGGGTTCCAGCAGGTGGTCAGGCAGCCCCCTCAGCCTTCTACAGCCAGAGTGCTGTCCTTGCCTACTGGGCAGCACAGGGTCCCGTCCTCAGCCGCTGCCATGCTGGGTATAAAGGTGCTCTCACTCCCACCTCCTGCCTGGTACTGCTTACTCTGACCACTGCAGAGACAGTATCTTGACCACACCCACCAGAGGTGGCAGTGGGAATACGGCAGGCATGGCAGAGGTAAGCAGGAGCTCCTGCTCTAACTCCCTGCTCTGTCAAGATGCCCTGCCTTCCCCTGTAGGTTAGATGTGTGCACGCACATAATACATACATGTGCACATGGGTGCATGTACACACATGCACAAATATACATGTACACAGGCATGCACAGTAACATGCACATATAAATGTGCACACACACATGCAAACAGGTCTCCTCCTTCTGCCCACTTCACTCTCCCTCTAGGCCTCTCAGCCTCCCACGTCCACACATTTTCCTCATCTTGGCTTGGGCGCATCTCCCTGGTCAGCGTGTAAAGCCAAGAGGCTCTGCTGGCCTCTTGCTCCTGTTGCCGCACCCTCACTCCCACCTGAAGGATAGCAGCACGCAGTTAGGATCTGTTCATTGGGTGAATTCCTGAGAGCATAAGTGGGGTGGCGGCAGCACTAGGAAGGCGGGAGCTGGGGAAGGCGTAAGATCAGCACAGGACGCAGGCCTGGGGGACAGGGTGTGTGTGCGCAGAGGGTTCCTGTATAGACAGCACAGGGGTGTGTGTGTGCATGTGTGTGTATGTGCGCACACAGGTATGTGCGTACGCACGCACAGGGGGTGCCCTCATATGTATATAGGGCATCCCATGCATATGTGTGCATGGACAAAAACAGTTCCACACAGGGAAGACACAAGCAAGTGGCAGTGGGTATGGCTGGAGGACCAGGACAGGGATGTGGGGAGCACACTTCCTTTACACTGTTTGCTGTGAGATCCTCTTATCCTGTGGCTCCTGACTTGGGATGAGGGGACCTCATGGGCAGTTGTGGGGGGCATATGAGACTCAAAACAGAGGAGTCTGTGGGGCCTAGGTATGTCATCCCTGTGCCCAGCACCAGTGTCCCTCAGGGCCTGCAGCTCGTGTCTGGGCATCACTCCAGGAAGTGCCCATGCCATGTGCTGCTGCAGGGTCCCCGGGGGATAGGGAGTGAGCAGGCCTGTCACCCAGGCCCCCCTGGATGGCTCTAGCTTTTCACTACAGCCCCAGGGACAGGCCAGGAAGCTGGGGAATAGGGGTTCCAGCTGATGGGGTGCCAGGTAGAGGGATGCAGAGCAGGCCTGGTACCACCTCCTCCCCTGTCTTCCCAGGAATGCTTGGGGGCAGCCAGGAGGGCAGTGAGGCAGGGCATGGGGGTGAGAGGGACAGACCCATCCTGTTGGGCTCCCTGTCACTTGACACAGCCGCCAAGCAGCCTGAGGGGTTGGTAGATGTGGCCCAGGCTGGGTGAGGGGGAAATCTCTCAGATGGAAATCAGGATTGCTGCACCAAGGCCACCGAGTTAGAGGCTCCAGCAGCTGCCCTTTCTGATCAAGGCCGGGATATACAGGTCAGAGGAAAGCCTGCAAACAGAGCAACTGGCTGGGGCAATGGGGCAGGTGGGGAGGGACCCAGGGGTGGCCCTGGGGTCAGGAAACAGAGAGGGGAGCCAGCATACGGGAGGGGGGCGCTAGTGTGAAGCGTGAAAGCCTGAGTACTACACCTGGCCTGGGGCCCCAGGTAGGTGGCAACACTCAACTTGCAGAAGTCTCACTTTGCCTATCCATCAGGTGGGTTTCCATGGCTCTGAAGCGAGGTGCCTCACAGGGAAGCACCTCCTGCCGCGATGCTCTGTGCTTCAACTGGAAAGTGGTGCTACCTGGTCTGCACGGCTGCTGTTCAGCATCCCTACAGGCCCCAGCAGTGGGGGCCCCGTGGAGGAGGAGGAGGAGGAGGAGGAGGAGGAGGAGGGATGGAAAGCCCTGGGCCAAGATGATGGGCTTCTGCATTCATTCCATAACCTTCGCAGGTGGCAGCTCCCCTGCTGTATGCAACAAGTGAACAACCCAGGCAGAGGGAGCAGACAGGGCTTGGTGGGCTTCTCAGGTCAGCTCTTGTGTGTCAGGTCACCCTGCCACCCCAGGCTTCATGCCCTGGTTCGTACCATGCAGATCTGGGCCCACGCCGCCTCCTCCTGGAAGCCCTCCTTCCCTCATCAGCACTCACACCCAAGGGTCCATCCAGCCTGGGACTTGAAGGAGACTCTGGCCTGCAGGGCTTGCACAGGGAGGTTCTGGGCAGATGCTGGCCACCAGTGTGCCCAGGGGGACAGCAAGTGCAGTAGTGAGTGGAGTCTGGTTGTCAGAGCATGCCAAGACCAAACCGAGGGGTGGGAGCTGACCCCACAATGAGGCTCACTGGGGTCCTGGCGTCAGCTGGTGGCCAAGTGCACCTGCTGCCAGGGCCCCACAATCTCGGGCCTTCTGTATCACATCTTCCTGCGGCAGGGGCTGGAGGTGGGGAACAGCAGTTCCAAACCCCAATCCTGGCCCTCCCAGGCCAGGCCTCCGGGTCACTGGAGGGCAGCCACATGGGACCATGCCGGCTGGCTCAGTCAACACGGAGTGCCCTGACAGCCAGCTGGCCAAGCAGCCCCAGGCCCCAGCCAATTTTAATCATTGATGCCCCAGCCTTGTTTACGACTCTATAAAACCTGTAACAAAGATACTGCCTGTCTTTCCTGCTCCCTCCACCCCACCCCAACTGCCATCCAGCCTGGCTCTTGCTCCCTCATATGCCACTTGGCTTGCTAAGAGGAACCACTGTGAACAGGCACTGTTGGCCAAAGGGTAGAGGGAATGTCTTTTATCAGGGGCTCCCTGCAGTGCTGCTAGGAGCAGCAGATTCCAGCCCAGCACACCCCCAGACCTCGCCTTGTGGAAAGTAGCCCTGGACTATTGAGTAGTCCTGGGAGCTGAGGAAGCGGCCCTAGGCCACTCCCAGCCCCTCTATCCCTTCCGCTTCCACAGTGAATCTTTTCTCTAACTGTGGTGGCTAAGCAAACAGCCTGAAGCATAAGGGGAGGTCCCGTGTCATCTTCTTTGGCAAGGGGGCCCTGTTGGGCCGGAAAAAGCTAGGGAAGGGGGCGGGGGAGACTGGCCCTGTGGCCTGAGCCCCAGGGGCCTGACCCTTCCCTGGCCATAGCACACTCCCCCCACCGCCCCAGTCTACTCATCCACGCGCTCAGCCGCTCTGGGATTCTCCCCAAGAGCCCAGGGGTGGCAGCTGTGCACCGGGGCCAGAGGCCACATCTGGAACACATGCTCTTCACTGAATTAGTGGCTCAGTCCCAAGCCCTAGCTCCCTTGATCCCCCCAAAGCCCTGTCCATACTGCTAACAAGGATGGTAATTTGTTCATTAAGAACGAGAGGCCTGCTGGGAGGCCTCCTGCCCACCCAGAGCCCAGCCAGGGGGCAGGAGGGGGAGCTGAAGGGCAGGCGGAGTGGGGGGGAGAACAGCCTCTCCCAGGCCCAGGGTCAGAGCTGTGAGCCTCGGGGGTAGGGCCCCACCTGCTCTGCTCACTCGGCCTGTGACTACCTGGAAGTGGGGATGCTTTGAGGACAGGACCACCCGGCAGCCCCAAGCCAGCTCTTTTGCTCTGTGACAAGCCTTTGCGGCCACACAATCGATGCAGACAACTCGATCTGGCATCAAGTCCCGGTGCAAACCACAGCCCATCAAGAGGCATTTATTGTCCTGAAAACAAACAGTCCCCTCCCCCAGGGCTGGTCCCATCTCCACTCCCCCGCCCTGGTATCCTTTGCCTGTCCTTGGAGCAGCTCAGAGCCACTAATCCAGGCCATTCACTCCTTTGCATTCCAATCTCTGCCCGAGCTGGTCCAAGCTAGTCCAGCTCCCACAGGGGACAGGAAACCAGCGACAGGGTTTAGGGATAGGTGGGGGAGGGGCAGGCCTCTTTGTGCAGGGACCCACCTGACAGAAACCTGCACCGTTTAACCACACAGAGCTCACAGGGTCAGGTCTTGGGTTGAACAGTGTCCCCCCACTCTATGCTCATTTGGAACCTCCAGATGTGAGTTTAGTTGGAAGCTAGGTGGCTGCAGGGGTAACAAAGCTAACGTGAGATCATTGTCCACGACTTGTCCTTCTAAGAGGATGTTTTAGACATAGGGATGGGCATGCAGAGAGAAGTACACAGGAGACACAGAGCGCCGGGGAAGGCCACGTGATGAGGGAGGTAGAGATGGGAGCTGTGCACCTGCCAGCCAAGGGATGCTCCCACACATCCAGCACCTCACACCCCCAAGCAGGAAGAGGCCTGGGACACAGAGCCACCCAATGTATTCTGGGTAAGCTTTGCTGGGGGCAGCCACAGCAGTACAGGTAGGCAAAAGGGTTGGGCAGCTTTGGCAAATAGTGGTCTACAAGTAGGAGTGGCATACAACAAAGTCTCAAGACCAAGGCAGCAGAGCCCCCCATCAGTGCTGCAAAGGCATGCCCCCATGAGCTGCAGAGAGGTAGAGGAAGCCAGGCTCTGCATGGAAGACACCCAGCCAGAAGGGAGGCCGGGGCTGGAGGGGCCACCTCTCTCACAAGCACCCCAGCATGAGCCATGGCCCCAGCCACCAGGCCCTCAAGATGCTGACCTGCACCAGTCCCGGCAGTCTCTGGTTTCAGGCCAATCCAGGAGGACGTGGACCCAAGGGGGCCAGCCCTGTGGTGTGTCATAGTCCTTGGCCCAGCATGCTTTCAGGGAGGCCAGATGAAAATAAGGTTGAATGGCTTCCCCTTCCCCCGCCCCATTTTCGGTCCCTTCCATCTTAGGAAGACCAAAAAGGAGCACAAGGCACTCTGTGTTCAGGTCTGGGCGCCGCCTCCAGGCAGGGCTGCTGACTTAGAGGTTCTCAACTCTGGCTTCACTCCCCGCCTGGGTCAGATCATCCCTTCCCCTGGGGCCGTCTGTGTACCATGGGATGCTCAGCCGCATCCGGCCCTCTGTCTGCTGGCTGGCCACCGGGAGGTACTCCCCTCTACCTCCCCAGGGTGTGACAACCTCCTCGTGTCTGCAGGCCTTGTCACATGTCACCCAGGGATTTGGGCATCCATGGAGGCCAGCTCAGGCTCTCCTCCAGATGTCTCCCCTTTGAGGGGGCAGTGAGGGCCAGGAGAGACAGAGAATATGTGGGAAATGGAATTAAAGAGGAGTTTATTTTGGAGCAAAAGAAAAAAAATCTTGTGAAATCTATGCATTCCAAGGTCCTTTAAGAAGCTCATGAAAAGGCCTATTATAAAAAAAACTGCTTAAGTTCAAAAATTTTTTTGTACTCACCAAAGCATATATCGTTCTCTGTGAACTTTTTTGAAATCTCCTCTTGCCCATGCAGCCTGAAAAAGGGGAGGCCTTTTCTCCCAGGGGTCCCTTGCTAAGGGCAGCCCCCTCACCCACTTATTTTTTTTAAAGATGTATTTATCAGAAAGGCAGATTTACAGATTTACAGAGAGAAGGAGAGACACAGAGAAAGATCTTCTGTCTGCTGGTTCACTTCCCAAGTGGCCACAACAGCTGAAATTGAGCCAATCTGAAGCCAGGAGTTTCTTCCGGGTCTCCCACATGGGTGCAGGGTCCCAAGGCTTTGGGTCATCTTCTGCTGTTTTCTCAGGGCACAAGCAGGGATCAGGGTGGGAAGTGGAACAGCTGAGTTACGAACTGGCACCCACATAAGATTATAGCACATGTAAGTTGAGGATTTAGCCACTGGGCCATTGTGCCAGGCCCTTTTCATGTGGAAGACTAGAATGTTCTGTGCACCTGCCGTGGCAGGCAAATGAAGAAAGGATTCCCTTCTTATGTGAAATGTGGCTGCTTCTGGTTTTCAGGATGATCCACACATCAGGGTGGCTGGGGTGCTACCGTAGGCAGGGCAGTCCTCCCAGAAAGTGGGGAGCTCTGGCCCTAACTCTGAATGCATAAGCAGGGCCACAAGCCCCCCACTCCTTGACCCCAGCTTTGTATTTCCTGCAGATCATTTCCAAATGCTCTTTCATTCTCCTATCTCCACAAAGCTATCAGAGAAGCAGGATTCGCCCCCTTTTTTAAAGAAAGAAAATAGTAAGGTTCTGAGAGGTTCTGGAAGCTGCCAGGAGTCACATAGCTCATGAGTGTTGGATCTGCATTCCCCCTAGGTCTGGCTCCCGGCACAGCACAGGCCCTGGGGTCCCCTGCACACGGTCCACTTCCTGGGGTGCTACCAGTGGTCACAGCAGATGTCTCTCAAGAGGAGCCCCAGGAAGGAGGTGTCAGAGAGAGGAGCGCAGTGAGGGGGACAGCAGGAGGACAGGACCCACGAACAACCTGGCTGGGTGTGAGGAAAATGCCCAACTTAGAAGCCATGGCTAACCAGGCAGCAGTCACCCCCGCCCCACCAAGCCTCCATCCAACCCTGGCGACGCCACACGCAGGGAACGCCCGGCGGGCAGCTCCTAGATGTGGGCAGCTCCTGGACATGGGCAGCTCCTGGACACAGGCGCCACCACGTCAGTGTCCCTGGCCCCAGGAGTGTTTGTTTCCAGGGCGAGGCTGGTAGGGGGCCCAGGTGGGGGTCGGCGGAAAGAACACGCTGACAGCCAGCACTGGGGGTTTGAGGGGTGGGGTGGGGGGAACAGAGCTCCATTCACAGCTTTCCAGAAAGGCTGGAAAAGTCAACTCAACAAGAGACGCCTGCTTGGAGCCACCCTTCTCCTCTAACTGGCACGCCCCAAGTCTTCCCAGAGGGAGCACACAGCACACACAGGCCCTGGGAAAGGGGCCCAGCATTCCCCCAAGGAGCTGCAGCATTGTGTGGCCAGCTGCCTTCAGGGAGTGAGCACCAATACCCCTTCTTGTGCCAGCAGGGGCAGCCAGCAGATTCGACCCCAGTTTGAGGAACTCCCCGAGCCGCTGACCACTGTAGGGTGCAGGAGAGAGAAGGGCAATTCCAGGGCTTCAGGTCCTAGCCCTCTCGTGGATAGAGATGAGCCAGGCTCTGCCCAGGAGGTGCTGCCAAGGGCAGGACCGGGTGACCCTGGGGCTGGCCAGGAGGTCTGCACTCATCGCTGGAACACTTCCGCAAGAGCCATGGAGGGAAAGGACACGGGAGGAACAGCTGTCCGGGTCCGGCAAGTGACGCCTCCAACAAGGACACACCCACCCTAGAGCAGAGCGCTGCTTCCAATACAGGCCCTGGTGCTGCTGACCAGATCCCTGATAACACAGCCTGGGAGGCAACGGATGATGATTCATGCACTCCAGCCCTACCACCTGTGTGGGACACCAGGCTGGAGTTCCAGGCTCCTGGCTTCAGGCTGGCCCAGCCCTGGCTGGAGGGGCCATGCGGGGAGTGAACCAGCAGATGGAAGATCTCTCTCTTTTTCTGCCTTTCAAGTAGATTCAAACTCTTTTAAAAAAGCATGAAATAGACTCAGCAATGGGACCTGCAGCCATGGGGGTGGGATAGGAAACACCGGCAAACACTTGCGATTGGTGGATATTGTGTTAGGAAGGAAGAAGCCACCGGGCAGGCTCAGGAGAGAGCAGGAGTGTCAGGACACTCCTGGGAGAGTTCTGGGCAGTAGCCAGGAGAGGCTGCCACCAGGCAAGAGAGGGGCAGTCCCCACAGCCAGTGGACCTGTTACCATGGAGATCACAGGCCTCTTCTGGGAGCAGGGGGCTGGTGGCCGTGGGAGTGAGCGGGCACAGCTTCCAGGAACACAGAGTGAAGGTGGGAAGGCCCCGGTGAGACAGGGCACCAGGCAGGGGGCGGGGTCCTGGCTAGGGCAGAGGAGGGGCTGGCCTCCATCAGCAGAGTGGGCTGGAGAAGCAGACACAGCAGGCTGTGGCTTCCTAGAGCAATGGAATCCAGAAGGTTCTTGGGGGAGGGACTTCTTGGGGCCACGGCTGGGGCTGGCTGGGGGGAAGGGTGGAGGTGGCAGAGGAAGATTTCTGGTCTCCTCCCTGAATCACCACCACTTCCAGCTACCAAGTTCCCATCACTCCTGCATGCTTGGGTGACAGCCAGGGCTCCTTTGCGTATGCTATGATGCTCTGTTAGGGTGTTCGGGTCCCTCTCCGATGCCTGAGCACCTGCCAACAGATGCACTCATGCCCAGCACATCCTCCTGCTGGGTGTTCAAAGCACCCGACGGTCTCTTCTTTTGATCTATGCACCCCGAGGCTTGGTGTTCCCAGAGCCTGAGAAAGCTGACCTCCCACTTTCCTGCCAATCCAGAGACCAGAGAAAACTGCGGTGTTGGAGTTTTTTCCTAATTCCTGTGTTTAAAAAAATAAATAAATAAAGAGGGAAAAAGAAAAAAATCCACTCAGGCCAAACAGAATGAGGTGGCCTTGGAGGGCTGATGAGCTCCAGTGAGCAGATTCAGGGGTTCTTTGCCAGCACCCCATTTCTTTGTGGGGTACCAGGAAGTAGGCATCTCATGTAAGAATCTGAGGTTCTCAGAGGCAGCAGTGGGAGCCCTGGATGCTAGAGGTGGTTCTTTGAACCCCTCTGCTGAGACAGGAGGATGGGGGGTGCTGGCAGGGGAGGGCACTGATAAGAGAAAAGCCCCTTTAAGGGGGGCTTCCAGGGAGCCACGAAGATAAACACGGCTATCAGGTATGGGTGCCCGCGGGCCTGGCCTTCTGCTCCAGCATGGCCACTGTCACTAAGTCCCAAAGCCAGGAGGCAGGCCTTGCTGTTTCTGTTCCACAGACAGAGCTCAGCCAGGCTTCAAACTGGCCAAGGTGACACGGCCGGGAGCAGCTGCTTTTGATGGTGCGTTCAGCTCACACCAGAACCTGTACTACTTTTGTGTAAAGCCACTAGCTACTCCGTCCTCTGTGGATCTTCCAATGCCACAAAAGGGCAGGGACAAGCCTCTCAATAGAAACTAGTAGTAATGGGCATTGCATGCTTTGCTCCGGGAGTGTCGAGGCCGAGGGTTAGAGAAGGGCCTGGGTGAGGGGAAGACAGAGCAGTAACAGGTCAAAGGTTACACTTCCAGGCCATTCTCCAGGTTGCCCAGGTGGTGAAGCTTTGGAACGGCCCAGCAACCAGTGGCTTTGAGGGTCTCCAACGACCCAGATTCTGAGCGAGGACACAGGACCACACCAGTAGGGTGGGGTGTTCAGTGGAATCTTCTGCTCTCCCTAATTCTTTGCCCCAGTCTCTAAGAAGCAAAGAAATCACCCCATGAAGAGGCAACTCCTGACGTAAGTGCCCAAGAGGTATGGACAATGATCAGGAGCATTCCATCAAGTCTTCCAGAGCTTCCGAAAGAGCGGGCAGTGCCGGCCTCCATCCTGGGGTGAGCTCCCAGGAACAAACCCCAGCAGGAAGCAGCTGAGGCTGCCACGTGCAATGGTGGGACTGGCACATCCTAACTGTCACCCAGCCCCAGTGCAGGGGCAGGCCCACATGCTACACATTCAGTTATTCATTCAACAAACCTGGACCTGACCAGCAACCACCGTGGCCTGGGCTTGGCACCTGGGCTCCTCCTTTTCCACCTGGGAAACCACTCAGACAAAGATGGCTGCCCTCAGCGTGGTGATACTCCAATAGGAAGAGGAGGATGTGGCGTAACAGACACGGTCGATGGATGAGCAGCCCTGGGAGGCGATGTGAGATGGGGGGGGCGGTGATAGATATGCAGGTGCCAGACGGCAGATACTTCCCACCCCCCAGGAAGTCATACTCCAAGAGCGTCCCTGAGTGACCTGGGGTGGCCTGGCCTTCTGGGCAGTGGGCAGCCAACCCCAAGGGTCTATAGTGGGGACTGCATGCTGGGTTTAGAGCACACAGCAGGGGCTTAGAGAGTTAGCCCTCAGGGACTCCTGAACCACCATGAAGTAAACAATGGCTTTTAGTCTTAGGATCCTATTCTGTAACCTGTGGGCACAGGACACCGCTCTGGTTTGTGTAGTCAACGTTCGTCTTTTTCCATCAGCCCGGATTCAGATTATAGAACAGTTGCAAAGGAACAATGAAGCAGCCCCACAAATCCCATCACCCAGTTTCCCATTGGCTTATCACTCAGTACACACCATGGTCCATTTGTCACAGCTAAAGAAGCAGCACAGGCTGTACCTCACAGAACCTGAGACACCCCCAGTCTCCTCGTGTCTTTTACTGGCCTGGGGTGCAGCCAGGGTCCCCACAGCTTGTTCTGCCGTCCCCTTTCCTTTAGACCCTGTGCAGTGTGACAGCTTTTCAGATCTGCCTGTTGTTTTGGTGACCCAGAGCGTTGGATGTCACTCCAGTGAGGTGCCTCTGGCTGGGCCAAGGGAGGAAGATCACAAAGGTGAGGTGTCCCACTCAGCCTGTCCCCTCTGGACACGTGCTGCCAGCATGACTCACCACAGATGGCACCAACCGTGATCACAGGGAGGAGACAGGCGCTGCCCGGCTCCTCCACTGGCAAGCATCTTGTCAGACGGTCCTGGCTGCAGCTTCTATAGAAAAACTCTGCTTCTCCTTGCAGGTGCATCTAACGCCGCCCACACTCAGAGGAAAGGGACTGTGTCTATTTTTGATGGATCACAGTGACTACTGCCGGGAGTTGGGGGCTACTGAGCCACTCAGGGCATACAGCATGGTGGCTGGGACTGAGGCAAAGGTAGGCAGAGGAGGGCTCTACGCAAACTCCTAGGGTTCATTCAGCTGACCAGGTGGTTCTTCTGTACTGGATGTGGACATAAGAGAAAGTAGAATCAAGGGTTTAAAAGCTGCACCTTGAAAAATGTATTTGAAAGGCAGAATTACAGACAAAGAAGGAAAGATAGAAGCAGGGATCTTCCATATGCTGGCTCACTCCTCAAATGGCCTCATTAAATCCCTCATGGTACAGGGATCCAAGCACTTGGGTCATCTGCTGCTGCTTTCCCAGGCACATCAGCAGGGAGCTGGAAGTGGAGTAGCTGAAACTTGAACCGGCACCCATGTGGATTGCTGGTGCTACAGAGAGACCGTGGGCTTAACCGGCTGCACCACACAGTCAGCTGCATCTTGATATCACCATCAATGAACAGCATTTCAGGGTGTGATCAGGAGTCTGTGAGCTCTTGAGCAACTTAGGCCAGCAGAGCCCATGGACAGTTAGTCAGTCAGTCTGGGTTCAAAGAGACAAGTCTGGGCTGGAGGAAAATGTGGACACTTATGGAAATACAGACTGGATGAGCTCACCAAGGACGGGCAAGAGGCAAGCGAGAGCCAGAACTGAGTCCTGTGAGGCTCTGACACCAAAGGCTGGACCAGGAGGAGGAGCAGGGACGGAGATGCCAAAGCAAGAGCAGAGAGGGCCAAGCCGACGGCAGATGGGGACCAGGCACCAAAAAGCCTCCCATGGGCAGCTTCAGCTGATGCCCAGAGAGGGTTTAAGCAGTGAACAATCAGAGTTGGGAGCAGCACACACAATCCTTCAAGACATTTTGTTCCCAACAGGAGCAAGAACATGGGGTGAACGAACTTGTTGGGGCTAGCCTAAGAGAAGGCTGATTTGTAAGATGGCAAAGGAGGGGCTCAGTGCCACTGGGACCCTCGAGCGCCCCTGCAGGTGGGAGCACACCTCCAGCAGGCAGTTGGGAGGAGGTAAGAGTAGCCCCCATTGCAGGACCCCAGGAACGAGGGCTGGGGCTGGAGTGCGCCAGCCCAGGCAGGTGCATGGAAGCAACTGCCCAGACAGCTGTCTCCAACTCCAGGCCTGGAAGATGCCTGCCCATCCCAGATACCACAGAAAGGAGGAAATCAGCCAAGCAGCCATTCTGTTCCCAGCCCAAAGGTTGTGTCTTTCCAAAGAAGACCATCATCCTCTCTCTCTTTCCCCCTCTCTCTCTCCTCGACAGGGACAGGGACAAGGACAAGGTTAAGGCATGACACAGCACAGCCAGGCTGGGGCTGGCACCCCGACCCTTGCACTGCCCTGCCTCTGCCCAGTGTCTCCTCCCTGCCAAATGCCCCTGCTACTGGGACAGGTATGCTGTACAACTTGAATGTCGGTCCTGGCTCCCACTAGTGTTTCCCCAATTCCCCACAGCACCCCTGGCCACATCTTCTGCTCTCGTGGTCAGCAGCATATATGGAGCGCAGCACCTCTGCCTCTGCTGGGAGTTGACCAGTGGTTGAGAGTTACAGTGCCGTAGTGTTGAAGGCTGGGGGATTGGACAGAGTCCCCAGACCCTTCACACATGAGGATTTAGTTAGAGGACGACTTCAGGCCCCACTTTACCTCTGGGGCAGGGGAGTTCCCATCCCTTCCGCACCCTCCCATGCAGATCCACATCCTTGCCAACCTTGAAGGGGCCTGACTCATTGCTGTCAGATTCAGTCCTCTGTCTGCCCCTGCAGTATATGTGTGAGGGGACATTACCAAGTGGCCGGGGACAGGTGACACTGACCCTGGCCCTGGGCTGGCACAGGGACCAGGCCTGGCTAAGTGTTGCTGGTCACAGTTAAGTACCACGGACTCTTGCCGGCTCAGGAGGAAGTCCACATTACCCGTCAGCCACCAGGGAAGTCTCCCCACAGCACGGCTGTGAATTAAACATGCAGCCTAATGAGTTGATTTTATTAGTTTGCAAACGCACTGAGAACTCGTTATCAAAATAAACATTAGTGCCTTTCACCCCGGCGCGGCCGCCTCAAGTGAGGGAAGAGAAACGGAGACAAGAGGCGGCTGCCTGGCGCCGACCCCATGTGTGTGGGCTGCAGGTCCCCGTGTGACCCTTTGGGGGTGGCAGTGGAAGGACAGGCCAAGGGAGAGGGCTTATGTGGCCCTCACTGCAGGCTAGGGCGTGAGGTAGGGGGGGATCCCAAGAGCTTCCCCCACAATCATGGCAGCACTTGCTGATCTGACGCCTTGGTCGTCCGACCACCTTCTGGGGTAGGAATTGCTACCCCATGTCTGGAGGAAGACACAGGTGCACCTGTCCCAGGTCACGCTGCGGGGCCTTGCAAAGTGCAGTGGCATCCAAAGGCACTCAGCCACTCCTGAGAGTCGGAGAAGCTAAGCAAGACCAGATTCTAAGGCAGCCAGCCTCATCCTCCCTGGAAAAATTGCCAGCCCTCCAGAGTCTGGACAGGGGGCAGGAAGATGGACAAGGCAACCAACATTCAGACAGGCCTTCTGAGCCTGTCTCCCTGGAGACGCCAATGAATGGCCTGCTCACCTCACCCTACCCCCCAGGCCCCTGGAGAGAGATGGTTCCAGGCTGGCGGAATTAGCTGAGAAGCCAGCAGGACAGGGACAGTATTGTCATGCTCTGTGGTCATGCTGTCTTTGGAAAGGATGTTCTAATCCCATTTCATCCGCTTTCCACGGCTGTCAGCTGTTTGTGGGCATTTGGGAGGCAGGTTTCTGAAATCAGAGCGGGGGTGCGGCCCTTCCCCCCGCATGTGCTTGTCCATCCATCATGCTGTCCCGGACGCTTTGTTGGCCAGCCCCAACCCCCTTCCAGTGGCATCCCAGCTGCCCCATCTTCCCTTCTATTTTGGGCCCACAGCAGGACAGGGCTGGGATGCACCAGCCAGGCCCCCAGCATGAGGCTGGGGTAAGGGAGGGTTGGGAAAGGGGGGTTTTAAAGGTTCCAAAGACAGGGAAAGGAGGAACTTTCGGCTGCCATCTGTCTGTGCAAGAGAAGCAGCGCTCTGAAAAGTCAGGGGACCTGCACTTGCTCTTTTTCATTTTAATATTTATTTATAGGAAGCGCAAGAGACAGAGTAAGAGAGAAAGTCAAACAGACACAGAGAAATTTTCCACCTGCTTGGTTCATGCTCCCCATCCCATCCTCGCCCAAACCAGCTACAGCCTCTGGTGAAACCAGAAGCCAGGAACCTCCTGGGTTGGTGGCAGAGACCCAACTTGTGGGGCCATCACCTGCTGCCTACCAAGGTCTGTGTCTTAGGAGGAGGCCGCAATTGGATGCAGACGGAGCTAGAACTTGAGGTGTCTTAGCTGCTGCGCCCTGAACCTGTACTTCTTAATTAAATGTATCGCTCATTGAGCAGCCAGAGAGAGACCTAGCGTGTGTGTGTGTGTGTGTGTGTGTGTGTGTGCGTGTGTGTACGATAGAGCGAGAGAAAGAGAGAGAGAGGAGGTAAGCCCTACTTTCCAACCCCTTGGCTGCATCAGACCCTTACGATCAAGTCCAGCTTTCCCAGCCTGCCCCTGAGGCCTCCACGCCAACTACTGCCCTTTTCCTGCTTCCTGCCCCTGTCCCAACATCACCATCCTTTATCCTCAGCTTCTTGGAGCATCCCTGGCTGGATCCTAGCTCAGGGAGCTTTCCAGAAGCCTGGGAGGAAGCATGTGCCCATTTTCCTGAAGAATCCTGACACACGGTCCTTGGTGCCTGGAAAGGTGGGACCTGTTGGATGGTCCTACCCCACTAGACAGACTCAGCTTGCTTGGAGGGCAGGGCCTTAACAGGTGTCTGTCCCCAAACTCCCCTTCTCCGGGCATCTCAGAAAGGCTGCTCCCATGAGCTGTGCCTGACGGGGAGATGTGCATGACAAGCCCCGCCCACATCCATCATTATTATTCTTGAGACTGCTATTACTCACCAGCCCTTGGAGCCACGCCTGGCACGCTGTGAATATGTGACACTAACACCGTAGACTCAAGAGTGTGGGACCAGCACTGCGACACAGTGGCTTAAGCTGTGCTTGCGACACCAGCATCCCACAGGGGCACCAGTTTGCTCTGCTTCCCATCCAGCTCAGTTAATGCAGCTGAGAAAGCAGCAGAAGACGGCCCAAGTGCTTGGGACCCTGCCACCAACATAGGAGACCGGATGGAGTTCCTGGCTCCTGGTTTCCATGGAGCCCAGCACTGACTATTGTGGCCATTTGGGGAGTGAGCCAGTGGACAAAAGCTCTCTGAGGCTCTACCTTTCAAATAAACAAATCCTTCAGCTGCGGCATGGGGTTCCAGTCTCAGGAAAATGCAGCAAGAAGCTAACCTAAATCTCCTTGGTTTTATGTTCTCCTGTTGCTGATAATGAACTGGAGGTCCCAGAATCACAGGGTCATGTCTGAAGCCCCTCAACATCTAAGCAATGTCCTACCTCCTGTGCACCAGTCCCAGGGCAGTGTGGGACCCCATGCTCTGGGGAACAGAGGTGGTCTCCATTGAGTTCTCAGCAGAACACAGGCCTCTGCATGCACCCCAGGCCGTGGAGTGAGGCAAGAAAGGGGAGAACCCATACATACGCCTCAGCTCTGTTGTGCTGTCCACCCCCGTCTCAGTCCTGTCAACCATGTGGGGCCTTACGGTGGGCATTGCTCCGATGGAAACTCCTGGCCTGGTGATGAGCAAGAAGGGCCGGATTCCAGGTTTCAGAGGCCCAGGGGCCCCTTTTGCACTGGGGACAGCTGAGAATGGCGAGGACAACTGGGGTGGGTAGAGAATCAGTTGTCCCAGGAGACATGGAAAGACAGGGAGGCCTGGGCTGGGGGTTGAGGCAGGGCGTCAGTGGGCTCTCCACACAGCCACACAGAGGTGATGGAAAACAGTTAGCAACAAGTGAAGGGAGCCAGTGGCCACAGTGGGCTAAAGTAGCCAAAAGGGGTAAAGGGTACACACTGGGGACAACTTGGCAGCAGCAAGGACCTTGGTGGTCCTCAGATGGCATTCCTCATTGTAGGACCTGGAGCTGTTAGGGGCTTGTCTCAGAGAAGCCCTTGGGAGGGCTACATTTTTTTTTAAGACCTTCTGTCTGCTGATTCATTCCTCAAGCAGCCGCAACGGCAGCAGCTGAGCCAATCCGAAGCCAGGGGCCTGGAGCTTCTTCCGGGTTTCCCATGCGGGTGCAGGGGCCCAAGGTTTGGGCCGTCCTCGACTGCTTTCCCAGGCCACAAGCAGGGAGCTGGATGGGAAGTGGGGCTGCCATGATTAGAATCGGTGCCCATGTGGGATCCCAGCATGTGCAAGGTGAGGGCTTTAGCTGCTAGATTATTGCACTGAGGCCCTACTTTTTTTGTTAAAGATTGAGTGTGTGTGTGTGTGTGTGATCTCTTATCTGCTCCTTCACTCCACAAACGGCTGCAATGTTTGGGGATAGCTCAAGCTGAGGAGTCAAGAGCTCATTCCTGGTCTCCCATGTGGATGCAGGGGCCTGAGTGTGAGGGCCATCTTTTGTTGTCCTCCCACGTGTATTAGCAGGGAGATCGATCGGAAGTAGAGCAGCCAGGGCTCACCCAGCACTCCGACATGGGGTACTGGCATCCCGGGCAGCAGCTCTGCTTCTTGTGCAACACCAGTCTCTCTGGGACATTCTGAGTGGCAGTTTTGCGTGAAGTTTTGCTCTAAAGCAGAGCAGGAGAGGAGAAGCGCTGTGAATCCACACCTATGGAGTTTTCTTTCTGGCTTTCTTTCTGGGTTTGAACCCCCGAGAGGATGGCTGCAGGCAGGGCCAGCTGTGGAGCCCATCCACCTGACTCCAGAGCTGTCTCATCCCAGGCTTGCCCAGCTGAGAGTCCCCAGGGAACAGGGAGTTTATGTCAGGGGCGGGCGGAGGGTTGTCCCTGCTATTTTTGTTCTCCTGAATGATTTAGCAACCCCTACCCCCACCCATACAACCCTTCTTCTGGTGAATTAACTGGCTCCCCCGAAATCATGAATAATTAGTGAGCCGGTTCTCGATCATGCCACTTAACAGCTTGTGTTCTGAAAGCACTTTATGCCCATTAGCAAAAGGACTCCTGATCCAACCCAGGAGGAAGAGAGAGGCTGCAGCACCCCAGGAGGTCACCTCACGCAGCCCCCTGAACCCACCCTGACCCCTGGCCTCTGGGACAGGGCAAGGCTAAACCAGCAAGCCTCCCTGTTTGGAGAAAACATCGAGGTGGAGATGCCTTGAAACCAACTGGTGTTAAGTTTGAGACCCAGCCAGCCCAGTAGGCTGAGGAGTCAGGCCAGGCGGCTCCACCCAGTGTGGGCACATTCAGGGGGGAGCAGCAGCAGCTGACTTAACCCAAGGCCCACAGGACGCAGCGTGAACTGACAGGGTTCTTCTCCAGTCTCTGGGAGGCAGATGACATAGGTCTGACACTTGGAAAAGTCCCTCTCAATGAGCCCCACCTCCTCTCATCTCCACTGCTCCTCTGGTCTCTGGCTTGGGGCACAGTTGGCCATCTGTGCCAGTGTGCCACCCCTTGTAGATTCTATGACAGAGTCGTCACAGCAAGACACCCCAGGCAGGAGGTCCTGGCCTGACCCCACCGGCTCTGGAGCCAGACGTCATGGGAACAGGGCTCCTCCACCTCTCTCAATTATTCAAGGAGAAACTATAGAGAACCTATTTATTCAGAATGAGGCTAAGAAAGCATCATGAAAAGGAGTTTCTGTTTCCATCCTACAAAGAGGAAGGGCAGTGACCTCTGAGACCAACTATCCACTTGGTGCCCAGTGACACAGGGGGGCATGGAGAAAATTCCTGGGAAATATGAGTGAGGGTCTGTTTCTGGGACAGCTCCTCTCAGAGCACCCACATCTCACAGTTCCAGGCACTGGACAGGACATGGAAAGCAGCCATCTGCAGGTGTTGCTGAGTGAGTTGCAGCAGGTGGATTCTGGGCGGGACATCCTGGTTGGGAAACACGAGCACTACAAGGTCAATCTCCTGATTTTTGTTGTTGTTGTTGGCTGTTGTTGGTTGGTTGTTTCTTGTGTGAGGGAGATGGCCCCTGGATCTCCAACTGCCTAGTCCATATGGGTGGCCACAGGCACATGGCACACTGAGCCCTTGGCTAATAGACCCCAACATGGCCTGTTTACTGGGCATGCAACAAGAGTAGTGGGCTGCACCCCAGTCTCTCTTCTCTACTCTGCTAGGACTTCCTTTAACAACTCTAGGACCTTAAATATTACATTCACCCTGCTTTTCAGCAGGTAATTAGTCTGCCCTGAGATACAATTTCCTGTGCTTCCTGACCTTTAACTTCATTGGAGGGTCCAGAGAGAGACATATCTGTTAGCCAGTCACAATGTTGTTGTACTGTGGAGACTGCCCTTCTGCCTGCCCCCTTCTCCTATATAAGCTTGTGATTTCTCTCAAATAAACAGACATTCTTCACCATCAGTTTAATCTCCAGTGTTTCTGCTACGGGACAGCACTGTTGTGGTCTCGGGGCCTGCTGGACAGAAGACCCCCAAGAACTGGTGCTTAACGTGGGGCTTAAACCCACAACTAACCCTGGGATTAGTCCCATACTCTACCGACTGAGAGACGTGTGTGTGTGTTTTAACTTGAGGGTAAGTGGAAGTCAGTATAGCATGTACAGCTAAAACTCCAAAAGAACAAAGCTATGGTAATCAAAACAGCATGGTACCACCATCAGGACAGACATAGAGACCAATAGATAGAAAATTCAGAAAAAAAAAAAAAATCCCCTGCACCTACACCCTGTCATAAGCCTAAATGAAGAAAAATAATCTTTAAGAACTGGTACCATAATAATTGGATATTCTTATATTAGAGTATTGACCCCATACTCCATACCATATATAAAAAATAATTCAAAATGGATCAACAGCCCAAATATAAACCTCAAAACGCTTAGAAGAAAACATCCCATTAAGTCTTGATTACCTTGTACTTAGCAGTAGATTCTTAGATACAACAATAATAAAAAAGCATTATATTAGACTTCATCCCAATTAAAAATCTGTGTGTCTTGAAGGGTATTATAAAAAAAATGAAAAGACAATGAATGGGACAGGAGAAAACACTTTCAAAATCACGTACCCAACAAGACTCTCATCCCTACAACACAAAAAGAACTCTCAGCATTCAACAACAACAAACAACATAAATCAAAATATAAAGGGTTCAAAAGACATTTCTCCAGAGACGATATCTAAACAGACAATAAGCCCATGGCAAGGTGGTCAGGGCTGGCGCTGCGGGTAACTGCCAGTGATGCCAACTGCAACCTGGCTATTCCACTTTGGATCCTACTTTCTGCAAGCGCTTCTGGGAAGGTAGGAGAGGGTTGGCACAAGTGCATGGGCCCCTATCATCCATGTGGGATGCCAGGACGGAGTTCTTGGCTCCTGGCTTCAGCTCCCTGGCTGATGCGGGCATTCTGGGAGTGAGCCAGAACACGGGAGATCTCCTCCCCTCAGTCCCACTCCCAGTTACTCTGCCTGTGAAGTAAATAAATCTTTAAAAAGGAAAATATATTTCTTTAACAGTTGGTAAAACTTGTTAGTCATTAGGGAACTACAAATCAAACCCCACAATGAGGTGTTACTTCACACCCACCAGGACAGCTATAATTAAGCACGTGGAAAATCAATGTGGATGTGAAGAAATGGAGGCTTCCACAGCTCCAGTGAGGCTGTACAACGGCTCGCTATGGCTGAAAACGGTTCCTGGTACTTCAAACAGTTAACATGGAATTGCCACATGGCTCAACAATTCTACTCTTAAGCAAATGCCCAAATGAGTTGAGAACTGTAGCAAATACATGTATACACATATTCACAACAACAACAAAAAAGGGGGGAGGGGCTGCTAACCGCCATTAAAAATAAGTTCAGAAATGAACTAAGGAATATACATACCTTGGAGTACTCTTCAGCTATTCAAAGGAATCAAAGTGCTACTAAGTGGTACAATCTCAGAAATGTTATGCCAGACACAAAAGAGAGGTGTCCACTTATATAAAACATCTCTAGCAGGTAAATCACAGAGGCAGGTGGTAAACTGTGGTTGTCCAATGCTGGAGAGACAGGTAGCAGGGGACTTCCTTCAGTGGGGAGAAATACTTTGAAACAACACAGCAAGGGTGGCCTCACAATGTTGTGTCCCTTGAAATGTCACTGAATTGTTCATTTAAAAATGGTTAATGGTGCATAGGGACCTTTGGGCATGCAAGTTGAGACACCACGGCCCGCATAAGAGTAGTTGGATTTGTTTTCCAGCTCCACTTCCAATTCCAGCTTTCTGCTACCGCACCCCATGGGAGGAGGCAGGAGATTTCTCCTGCAGTTAGGGCCATCCAAACGGGAGACCCAGATTCAGCCCAGGTTCCTGGCTATGGCCTGATCCGGTCTTGGCCAGGAATGGATCAGCAGGTGGGAGCTCATTCTTTCTGTCATCCTTCCATCTCTCCAACTCTGCCAAATAATCTAAGTAGTTACTTTTGTGTCAGGTGAGTTTTACCTCACTTTTTTTTTTTTTAAAAAGTAGGTCGAATCCTAGAAAGGAGAAAGCCCAACTCCCAGATCCTTTAAAAAACGTATTTCTAAGATGTGTTAATTTGAAAGGTAGAACAACAGGCGGGGGGAGGGCAGGATGGAAAGAGTGAACTTCCACCTGCTGGTTCATGCCCCCAAATGGCTGCAGGAGCTGGCCCTGGGCCAGGTCACAATCAGCATGTCCAGATCTCCATCACCTGGGCCATCTTCTGCTGCTTCCCCAGGTGCATTAGCCGGGAGCTATATCAGAACTGGAGCAGCCGGGACTTGAACCAGTGCCCTAAGATTGCCAGTGTCACAAGCAATGGCTTAACTTGCTGTGCCACAGAGGTCGCCTTTCTGTCTGACCCAAGAACTGTGTGTGCTCAGGGCAGACTGCCAGGCACCCTGAGGATGAAGGAACTGAGATTTGGGCTACTGATGAGACACAGCTAATCAACCTAGCTCCTGCTAAACCCCAAACACCATCAATACTCTGAAGAAACAAAGCAGAGTCTAGTTTGCTATACTCTGCAAAGCACATTGCAATGCTCAGGATACACTCAAAATTCCTTCCTATACAAAGAGCCAGGGAAACAGAACCCTCCTCCAATGATAGTAACCTTAACTAGATGTGCCAGAAAGCATCTAACACAGCTGATAAGTTACAGCATGGTCATAATGGATGAGAGGGCAGGAAGTCTCGAAAGATAGCAATGATCTAGTTGGAAATTTCAGAACTGAAAAACTAAGATACACAAAATTCAAAAATCTTTCAGGGGACTGGCTTGATAGCTCAACTGGCATCCCATACGGACACCAGTTCACTTCCCGGCTGCTCCATTCCCCATTCAGCGTAGCAGCAAAGGATGGCCCAAAGCCACCTGGCTCTTGATTGGTTCAGGTCAGCTGTTGCAGTCATTTGAAGAGAGAACCAGTGGATGGGAGATCTTTCTCCTTGTTTCTCCTCTCTGGAAATTTGCCTTTCTGATAAAAATAAAAATCCCTAGACACATTCACAAAAGGATAAAGATAATAAAGGAAACAATGACAAATGCCACTCCATCCAAAAGACAGACTAAACAAGTCAAGAGGAACTGTCAGTCCCTGACACAGATGCTAGCGAGAGACCCAAGGAGGAAGCAGCAGGAAGCTAGAACACAAAACAAAGCCAAAGGAACAGTGGTTATTTCCCCAAATCTGATCAAAGACAGAACTGTACAGAGACAAGATGGCCGGCAAACCCTAAGTGAGGCAAATCCCAAGACGCTCAGGTCTAGATATAGCACATTCAAAGATACAGGGACAAAGAATGCCGGGCCTCCTTCTCAGGAGCTGTTCTCTGTGTCCCTGCCCCACACCACAAGGACAGGCCTGGCAAAGATCTGAGGGCAATTCACACAGCTGCTAGAGTCACCTCCCACCATCTGGTGTCCAAATATCCAACCTTCAGAAGGCACTGCCCATACCCATTCCTACTGAGCCTTGCCTGAAAGGCAACTTCCATTGGACAGGTGTGATTAGCTAAAGAGGGTGGGAGGTCCTTTTGGTTCTGGGTTCCAGAAAGGCAGGCACAATCAGAAAGGAGACCTAGAACTATGTCCACCCCATGCCTGTCTTCATTGCATTTTTAGGCTGATTCCCAAAGCCCTTACAGGGGGTCTCCGCTCCCTTGGAGCATCCTCTCCCCAAGCCCAACCAACCTACAGCTTGGCCCTTCTGGGTTCCAGAAGCAGGGGTTGTTTTCATGATTCTCAGACTTTCCTCCTCTTGCCCATGGTTCAGTGTTTGGATAGGGAGGGAGGTTCTGGTGCTAAAATACACTCATTGCCTCACCGGGGGTGGGGGGGAGTGATGTGGCAAAGGGGAGGTGACCTTCTTCTCCCCCGCCTCACATAGTTCCTCCAAGAGACAAGGACCCCAGGGGAAGCACCTGTTTTTCATGACATCCCCTTGATCTAGCATGACCCAGAGCCTGGGCGGCGCTACATCACATACCACGATGTCCAAAACTCACTCAAAACTGCATTATACACAGCAGCAGGAAAACATGCCATGACTTCAAAACGAAAAGCAATCAGGAGACTGACCCTGGAACAGCTGGATGCTGGCTGTGTGGGCACACACGGGAAAGCAGCTGGCATGGAGCCCTGGGTCCAAGGGTCACCACCCCTGCCCTATCCTCTTCCTTCCCTGGAGAGCAATCAGGGCCTGTCCTGCACATGATGAACCGACAGTCTGCAGCCATAGCCATTGCTCGTGCCCTGCCTGAACCCTTCTCCCACGCCTGCATCTCCACCTTCACCCACCACAGAGCTCCATGTGCCCGGTCCATCCAATGCCTTTATCTTCTGTCCCGTGTCTCCAGCAGGAAGCTGTACTCCACGCTCCATTCTGAACATGGCTTGCTATCTTATTTGGACTTATTCGACATCTGTTTCCGTAATGCTCACTGCATGCCAGAAGCTATTCTTTGAAGGCCTTTTCCATTTAACTTGGTTAATCATCACAACTATGTCATGACTTGCTCGCCTTCATGTCCAATGTACAGGCTCAAAGAGGCCAAGCTATCTGTCCAAGGCCACAGACACAGGCTGGCTCCAGGGTCTCCTGTTCATCAACTGGCTGAATAGAGGAACAGGGAACCCTAACCCTTTGCCTAAGGCCTTGGGGTAGCAGGCCTTCTCACGGACTCACTTCCCCCAAATGACCTAAAGAGCATGAGCAGGTGGACAGGAGGGTTTCAGAGCTGTGCCTTAACCCTGTGCAAATGCAGCGAGGGGACAAGGAGAGCAAAGCTGACGCCTGATCTCACCTACTCCCAATCTCACCTGAAGCTGGACCTGTGGCCCCCCCGAGGGTTAATTCCCCAGCACGACCCTGGATCCTCGCCTGCAGGTCCAGCCTGGGCTGCTGTGTGCTTTTTCTCTGGAAGCTGAACGGATCCACACTGTGTAAGGACTCACCCTTAAATAAGTGATGAGCTCACACAAGAGCCCTCTCACTTGTCCCCTGGAGAATGCTCGGCTATGTTGATTTAAGGGGTCAATTCCTTTTCATGTGCTCCCTCCTGCATCACAGACTGCGCCGCAGACACGCAGGTGGCCTGCCCAGGAGCAGAACGACTGGGCAGCTGGGTGGCTCAGCCTCTGGGGTTCCCTCCCAGGGCCTCACAGCTGGGGCAGGGGAGTGCAAAGGAAGGAGACGTAAAACATAGTGGTGCAAGGCTGACTCCAGAAAGCAGATGGAGCCAGGGGCTCGGGTGGGGAGGAGTCTCCAAAACTCCCAAACCTGAAGACAACTACAGCAGCCAAAGAATCACGGCAGCCTCCCTCCCCAGTGAGCACACCTGTCACATGCGGACGCTGATTCAGCAGGGCTGGTTTGGGCCTGGGATTCTGCATTTCAAACCAACTGTGAGTGATGTTATGTTGCCAGTGTAGGAGTCCTCAGCCACTGGTTGCCACCATACTCTCTCCCTCCCCCACCAAGCCCTGAATTAACCAGGCTCACCCACAGGAGGGAGTTCACTGTCCATGGCCCTGGGGTATTTGCTAAGCACCTGCTGTGTGCCCAGAGTCCCGAGCAGTGCTACAGTAGATGGCTGCCTCTGGGCCTGCAGGATCTTCCTGTGAACCCACAGGGAAGCAGAACACAGGGGATTCACATTTTCTGAGCTGTGTGCACCTGAGCCCCACATCCCAGAGAGGAAACAGAGGCTGGAAAAGCTGCCGTCTTACTGAGGTCTTGCTGCTGCGTGGCAGCAGGGCCAGGACCCCAGGCAAGGTGTGTGCTCCAGGCTCAGAGGCGGAGGTGTTTCGTGCACGGGCTCTCACCAGGTTAGCAGCCAAAGGCGGTAAGAGAAGCACATACCAGGCAAGACCAGGCAGGCCCCCGAGATACTGAATGCCAGATCTACCCCTCCATTCCTCCGCCGGCCTGCCATGGTCCAGGTGAGCTCCTAGAAGAGCCTGGAGAAGTTTCTAGGCTTTGATCAGCGTTTTCTTAATCCTCGGCTCTAAGATAAGGGGGTCACGCTTAGAGGGAGAAGAGCCCACGGACCCTAGAGGACCCTTGACAGAGCAGGAAACTCAGGCCTGCAGAGGTAGGCGGGCAGGGCGGCTCCCTGGGCCCACGACCTGTGTGCTGAGACCAGCGGCACACTGACAAGGACTGCCCCTTGGGCTGACTCTTCCCACCTAGTGGCTTGAAAGACTGCACAATTTTCTAACAGGAGACTTGCATCTCCTTTTGTACTGGATCCTATCAACTGCAACTGTGGTCCAGTCAGGGGTCAGGGAACATGCCAGGGCTGGCCCATGTTTCAGAGCAGTTCCTGCAGCGCTGCACTAAGCAGGGCTGAGCTAAGCAGCGCTGGGTTTGTGGGGCAGGCTGGTGCAGGCCCCTACCTTCATGGCAGCCAAAGCTGGGGGCCCTGGAAAACTCCAGGAGACACCGGAGTGAGGCAGGGGGACCTGTGCGGACTGGGTCCACACGGTCCACATGGCCTCCCCCCATGTGCGGGGACAGACGCAGGGCGTGACTGGGGCTGGCAGGGGAGGACAGGGGCCAGCTGTCCTCAGAGTCTTGACTTTTCCAGGGAAACCTCTACCCCCAACAATACTCAACCCTGAAGGGCTGGGCAAATGTGTGGTGCTCAGCTGTGCCAGTCTGTCCCCTGGGTCCCCATGCAACCTGAGCCAAGCCCTCGCATTGCTTCTGGGATTGGCTGAAAAGACGGGCAAAGCCAAGTGGACTTCACCCGGGAGACCTGGCCTGGGTGGAAGCCGCCTCCTGTGCCCCTTCCCTGGCCTCTTCGTTGCTCAGGGCTGGTGCAGGGATCACAGCCAGCATTCTAGCCTCTGGGGGGCCACCATCCCCCTGGAGACAGGTGCTGGCACCAGGCAGGGCTGAGGAAGGAATGTGGAGCCTGGGGCACAATGACACAGAGCCAGGAGGCCTCTAGCAGGCTCAGGAAGTTGGGCATGGAGCCTTGGGGGTCTCGGCCCAGGGGTCTAGTCTAAGGCAGGGACATTGACAGGGCTTCTGATTTATGCATCAGCTTACTTAACATCGTGCACTGGGGCCAGACAAGCTGTGCTGGGTGTGCTGCAGGGGCCTCTTCTCCACACAGAAGCCAGGCCGGCAGGGGACACAGGATCTGAGACCATCTTCGTGTTACCAGACAACAGGTGCACCTTATGTGTCATGCTTTCACACCTGCGCCACTGTCCCATTTTTGCTTTGGCAGCTGGGATGTTCCAATCCAGACTCCTGGAGCCAATGGCAGATTTCAATGCCAAATACAAGGGGAGACACCTGAACAGAGCCAAGTCAATGGCCATTGCTGTGGCGTCTTTCCCAACGCCCCCTCCTCCAAGGTCTCCCTGGAATAAGGGGGGTTTGAACACGCAGCCCTTGCAGGTCAGGGCGGCAGGAGCGAACAGCCTGGAACTAGCCACTAAAGCAGCACAGACGGCCACTTCTGTCCTCTGGCCCCGGCACCAACAGTTGGAGTCGGGAAGAAGCTCCCTGGCCATCTCCCAGACATTTACACGAGGCCGCCAGTTAGGCCTGGAGCCTCTGGCTTGCCCCCTGGAGAAGTAGCTTCAGCAGCTTTGCTGGCGGTGGCAGTGGGGGTGCTGCTCCCCAGGAAATTGCAATCTAACAACCCATTTAGGAGACCCATGTCAGCTCAAACATGAGCTCACTTGTCCCATGCTACCCTCTCATCGCCAGCACCAGTGAATTATATCTGGGCTCCAGGAATGCAGTTCCTGAGGCCCCAGACGGAAGGTTGTCCTCTTGCCCCTCCCTTTACCCTCTCCTTCAATCCTGGGAGCCCCCCAAAGCCCAGCACTGTGATGTGCCTGGGTCTCCTCTGTCCTCCCCGTCCATCAGCCCCAGGGTGTAGATCTTGGCTGTTTGACTCAGTCCAGGCTCCAAGGCCCCAGGCGCCCAGCAGAGGCAAGGGCACAATCAGACCTCCTCCCCCTGACACCCGAGGCTGGGCATTCCAAGTTCTTGGAGAGACAATAAGTTCTAACATCGCGGGTGAGGTGCAGGCAAGCAGGCGCAGACAATGGGCCTTGTGTGTCTCCCCACGCCTTCCTGCTCTGGAACCAAGACCCACAAGGGACTCTGGAGCCATCAAAAGCAGCACTGTCCGTCTGCCAGCCCGGTCCCATCCGCCTCGGCACCCCCTGGTCCTCCCCGGGGCCAGAACCATGTGCCTCTCTGCACAAGGTCTCCTGCACCTCCTACACTTCTCATCCACCATGGCTGGCCTTGGGGCAGAGGAGTTCAACGCCAGCACTTCCCTTCTTGCAGTCCCTGGGGCAGTGGACAGAGCTCTCCGTGGCCAGGAGCAGCTCCTCTCCCGGTGGCTGATTTCTCTTCATTAGTGCAATCACATCAACAATGACAGCCGCATATTTATTACTGTCCTGACGACAAGCATTTTTCACCCAGCGATGCGCATACTGATAATGAGCTTGGAGCAGAGCTAATGAGGAGCTCCCCTCGGCCCTGCTCGGCAGCTCCAGCAGCTCCGGGCCCCCAAGATGCCTGCCTGCCAAGCCGGTGCCTGCCTGTGGATGCCTGACCAGGGTGGGGAGAAGGTACTCCAAGGGTGAGGTCAAGGGTCACCAGGCCATGCAGGCCAGAACTGTCCAAAGCCAACAAGGGTGCCGCCCCCTCACCTCCATGCCCCCCTGGTGGAGGAGACTTCAGGATTAACTGAGCAACAAGACATAAACTGTGGGCACTGTCTCGGAGGCAGGTCCATTTCCTCCATTCTGGGTTCTGAGTTCGTGAGCCCTGATGGTGGGAAACTAAAACTACGGGAAAGGAGAAGGCTGGCCACACAGCGGGAACCTGCGAGGCCAGATAGAAGCTGCAGGGTCTGGAATCTGAAGCACAAGAACCTCTTCCTCTCCTGGGAGGAAGAGACTGAGCCCTAACTAGGAACGTACAACAGGGGCCAGCATTGTGGCACAGCCGGTAGAGCCGCTTCCTGGTACCAGTTCATATCCCAGCTCCTCCACTTGTGCTCCAACTCCCTGCGAGTGCACCTGGGAAAAGCAGTGAGAGACAGCCCAAGTGCTTGTGCCTTTGCACCCATGTGGGAGATCCAGATGAAGTTTCTGGTTCCTGGTGTCAGTTTGGCTCAGTGATGGTCATTGTGGCCATCTTAAGAGTGAGTCAGCTGCTCTCCCCATCTCCTCTCCCCCATCTGTCTCCAAACTCTTTCAAATAAGTAAATAAGTCTTAAAAAAAAAAATACAGGTCCGGTGCAGTAGCCTAGTGGCTAAAGTCCTCACCATGCACACACTGGGATTCCATATGGGCACTGGTTCTAATCGTGGCAGCCCTGCTTCCCATCCAGCTCCCTGCTTGTGGCCTGGGAAAGCAGTCGAGGACAGCCCCAAGCCTTGGGACCCTGTACACGCATGGGAGACCTGGAAGAGGCTCTGGGCGCCTAGCTTTGGATTGGCACAGCTCTGGCCAATGTGGCCACTTGGGGAGTGAATCATCAGATGGAAGATCTATTTCTCTGTTTCTCCTCCTCTCTGTATATCCAACTTTCCAATAAAAAAAAAAAAAAAAAAAAAAAAAACACCACCACACATGCTCAGTAGACTTTGGGGAAGGAGCTCTGAGCTACGGTAGGGACCTTAAGTAATAAGCTTAGCCCCTAACATTCTCAGAGCGAGAGCTTCAACAGAATTTGGTTCCCAAACTTTTGCAGAACTTTTAATTAATTTACTTATTTGAGAGGCAGGATTACAGAGAAAGAGAGAGAGAGAGAGAAATCTTCCATCCACTGGTCTACTCCCCAGATGGCTGCAACAGCCAGAGCTGGGCTGGGCTGAAGACAGGATCAGGCAGTACGTTGGATCCCACCCCCTTAAGTCAGTGACACTAGCAGGGCGATCAAGTTAATCCAATCACAGAGTTTCAGAGGTGGGCTCAGTGGTTATGTCACCTGTGGCCTGCCCTTTGCAAGCTGGTTCTTGCAGGAGTGCTGGCTAGCAAAGCCTGAGTCGGACCCAGTCTGTCCATCTCTCTCTCTCCTGGCCCCCTTCCTGGCTTGTCACGTGATCTTCCCTCCACATTAGCTGCATCACTGCCAGCCACCACCTTCACAGGGGACAAAGTGATGGGGCTGTTTGATCTTGGACTCGAACCTCTAAAACTGTAAGCTCCATTCTCTGAGTCATCTGCGTCAGGTGTTTCATTGCAGTAACAGAGCACTAACCCCCTCCACTCTTCCAGAGGGAGCTCCTAATTAGAAAAAAAGGGAGGGCCTTATTGTGGACATAGTTACCCCAGAGCCCAACACCTTCGACCAGCATCTGCCTGGACAATTCCTGAAACATCTCCACGGGAGGGGACGACGGACTTGCCCAAAGCAAGAGGAGGTGGCAACAGGTTCCAGGGAGAAGCCAGGAGATGGGTCCTCTACCGGGATTTAGCCTGGGAACACACAAATATAGGTATGTCACCCAGGGGGGCATCAGCAATAGCTGCAGTGGCCAGGGTACAATTGCTTCAGAAGCCAGGCAGATAAGTAAGCGAGACCTGCTAGAAAACTTTAAGCAAAAACGGTTGGAGTGTGTGTGCGTGTAGCATTTCAGAATCCTACAGAGATGTGGCCCAGGAGATCATCTCAGCTCAGGTCTTCAAAGCAGCTTTTCTGGCATCTTTCCCAGGGCGGTCCACGAAGCCTTGGGGAAGACACGCCACGTCTTCTAGCAGGCCCCGTTTGCTTTCAAACTACGCTTTGTCTGTTAAAATAGAAGTCGTGCCGACTACAGAATGGAATGCAAATTTCTACCACATATTTAAAAAATAAAATATGAAAAAAGGAAAAGGTCGCGTGGGTAGCAGGCAGCTTCAAGCAGTACAGCCAGGTCCCCCAGGGCACACGTCCACTCTGCTCCACCATTAAGCACTGGTGTGGAAGGAGACCGGAAAAACGGTATTTATGCCTCCAGCTTTTCACAGTGAACTTTGAGCCACATAGGATGAGAGCCCAGCCCAAGGGGAACCCAGCAAATATTGCAGTGGCAGCCTGGACGCCCGCACAGGTTACGTTGGCTCTAATTTCTCCATCACCCCTACGGCACCTTTCTTTCAAGAGTTCAGTTAATTAATTGGGGAAGATCATTTATGTCTAATACCTTCATCCTTGTGGATGGAGGATTATTAGCTGCACTCAAGGGGTTTATAATTAGAGGAATCAGTCACACATGCACATTAAAAGATCTTTCAGAATCAACAAGGTCACAGTGCCCAGTGAGTCGTGTGCACCTGCGGACAACCTGAGAGGGTGGGACATTCCAGAGGGAGGGCAGGCTATATCCCCGGTGGCCAGGACAGCTTCACGTTGCACTCTCTGGGGGACAATGGCATCTGGGTCAGTGGATGGGGAGGAAGAAGGGAGAAAGGAACTGATGCTGGGCTTCGGGGGTGAGTCTGGCAGAGGGGCAGGGGAAGGTGGCAAGGCAGCAGTGCAGGGACATGGCGGAGGGTGTGGCATTGGCAGCACAGCTCTGGGCAAGCTGCAGAAATGGGAATGGGAAGATGACCATGGTCTCACCAGGTTGATGGGCAAACAGGATACTAGAAGAGGGCTTCAAGTCTCAGGACCCTGCCCTCATGCCCACCCAAGCAGGGAAAACAGCTGTGGACAAAGGCGACAATGACGGTCAGACACCCTGGGGCCCACGCTGTTGAGGGGCTCCTGAGTGTAGCAGTTTGACCAGATCAAACGCAACCGTCCAAGACGCGCCTGGCCAGCGTCCATCCTCTCACAGGAGTCAAGTGATCTCGGCAAGTCACCTAACAGCTCTGACTCCATCAATAACAATACTGTTTCACAAAGGGTCACACTTCCTGGCCAACCTCCTGGGGTGCACAGCAGATGGGACACCTGCAAGAGCCACTCCACCTGGGCTTGAGGTTTCACCAAAGGATCCAGTAGATCTGCTTTCCTTAACATCCAAACAGCCAATTAGAATTCACCCTGCGAGTTCTCTGTGGAGATAGAGGACATCTCAGCCAAACAAGAAAAGTCCCTAATAGCAAAAGACTGGGTGCTTCTGGCAGATCTGGGGAGCAGCTGTATTGTTAGAAACCAGTGCACCTGTCAAATTGCAGGCCCATTGCTGATCTAGCTTCATAGCACCAAGATGAACATGATCCTGATGGTGACAAGACAAGCACTAACCCGGCGTTTACTATACACTAAGCACAGTCCTAAGGAACCCAAGAACCCCAGCCACGACCCAACGGGAGACTCCCCCCACTTCACAGACACAAAGACCAAGGCACAGTGAGGCTGTGTGACTCGGCCAAGGCTACTCAAGCGGCAGATGAGAGGAAGAGTGGGAACCCAAGGAGTCATCTGTTTTCCAGGGTTTCCAGTGGCTGTGCCATCCCATTTGGGCCCCCAATATCACCTTCTGCAAAGGGGGCCAGGCACTGTAGTACGAGGTGATGGTTGTCACCTCACTAGGCACTGCAGTATGAGGTGCCTATATTTCGACAACCACAACTCAGGTCTGGACAACTCAACCACAGCTACTCTGGCTGGCACCTCGAGAGAGGGACTGTGGACGAAATGTTGGCATCCAGCAGGCCCCTGACAGTGGCGAGTCTTTCCTGGAAGTTGAATTCTCCCAAATAATGGCAATAACAGAAGGTTCCTTCCCTTCATGAAAATGTCATCACCCTCTGGGTCACTACCAGCTTCCCATGAGGCATCAGCCGTTGCCTGTCTTCCTTCTTTCTTCCTCCAGTCCTCATCCCATTCCATTTGGAGGTTTCCTGTGGGAGGCAGCACTGTGGTGTGCCAGGTGAAGCTGCTGCCTGCAACACTGGCTTCCCATATGAGTTTCAATGTGTGTCCCAACTGCTCCGCTTCCATATTAGGGCTAATGCACCTGGGAAAGTGTGGAAGATAAGTCTGCTTGGGATTTGGTCACTGGCAAACCAACCAGGAATGCTTGGAGTGACCTTAAAGAGACCCTCAAATAGCTTGGGACACCCCAATTCCAGGGAGGGGACAGATGGAGGACAAGAAGGTTTTGCTAAGGCTGAGTGAGGACACAACAAAGGTAGAAGCAAGAGCTGGGAGGACGGGGTGGGAGGAGGAGGAGGAAGAGGGGAGTGGGATTCCAAGTCTCTTCTCCAAGCACTCCTGGGTTCCCAGGTCTTAGAACAGCAGCACCGTGCGGCATCCTGCTGATGAGCGGGGGCGGGGGGGGTGTCCTTGAGTACTCGAAAGAGTGCTGGAAAAGGCAGCAACAGGACGAGGGTGAATGCTAAACCACAGAATCCAGATCCAAATCCCGACTGCCCATCAGGAGGACTCGGGCCAGAACCAGTGCGAGCCTCAGTTTACCCACACATGAGTCACAGGCTGGGGAACACCAATGCAGATGATAGCTGTGACACACCTAGAAAAGGTTACCCAGAGAAGGGGCAGTGCCCCGTGCTGTGAGCCCAAGGGCAAAGGATGCTCCCTAGGGAGGAAGTGCAGTCAGAAGACACAGGTGGATGACAGGAGATCCCAGGGCTGAAGATCTGCACACCAGAAGCAGCTGAGGGTTCTGCGGTAAGCAGAGAGGAAGAGCCACAGCAAGCCCACAGTGGGCAGGGGAGCCCACAGCAAGCCCACAGCGGGCAGGGTGCCTTCGCCACACAGGGACCTGCACACAGGCAAGAGTCATGAGAATCCAGTCCCGGTGGGAGCCAGATGGGGCTGTGAAGACAGGAGGGGCGTGGATACAACCATGGGCATGGGAGGAGCTCCCACAGCCAGGGGACTGCCTAGTGGGGCCCAAGAACACTGAGGTTTCTGGGAGTAATGGGACGTGGTGGCGGACAAGGGAACAAAGACTGTGCAAGGGGACAGGAAGGCCAGTGGTTAGGACATCATTGTGGCCTTGACACCGTGTAACACAAACCATGTAACACTAACAGCACTTTTGAGGAACCCGGATGCTCATTATCCAGACGATGCCACCTGATGGCTAACAATCACTCTGTGCTCCGTCTTCTTTGGCAGGCCAGAAAACTCACGCTCAGAGCAGCAGCGCCCAGGGGAGGGCAGAGGCCAGGCTGGCCCGTCACCCATCTGTTGGCCTCCTCCTGGCTCAGTGGGTATGTTGCACTCCAGACACCTGGCCCCCTGGAGTCTGGTGGTATGGGCTCAGCAGCATCCCTGCCTCCTCCCTGTTGCCCAGGATCCTGCGTGGCCCTGGACAGTCACTCGCTCATCCTGCCTGTGCCCAGCGTGTGGATGGCAGGGGTAGGAGGGTAGAATGTCTCGGCAACGGGTTTGTTTCCTTTCCATCACAGGCAGTGGTTGCCGCAGGCGCTTGCTGCTGGCCCATTTGTTGCTATTGGCATCCCAAGGTCCTGAATTACATACGATGACTAATTCCCACCGCCTGTAGGCAGCTCTGTGGCTGGCCGTCTGCAGCCACGTGCTCTGGGGGTGGGGTGGGGGAGGGGTGGGGGTGGGGGAAGGAGGGATGGCAATGCCCCAGGCAAAGCAATACCCAACATCAGTTCCATCCCAGTCTCCTGCCTCCCTGAGGGGCCAGCTGGTGAGGACAGGGGGCCCCAGCCTTCCGGAGAACCCTTTCATCACAACAGCTGTATCCCAGGACGACCAGCCTGCTGAACATAAAACTAAGCAAGCACCCAGGAGTAAGACCTCCATCACCAAGGGGGATGCAAGCGAGACCAGAGGGTGACTTGCTTGTGGACCCAGGGCAAGCACTTAGGATGCTCCCCAAACACTTTAAGGGCAAGGGCAGGCTCCCATTCGTTCTTAGCCCAGGGGACAGGCCTGTTCCCTCTGACTGTAGAGCCTCCCATGGTACAAAGTCAAATGCATGGCAACACTCAGTTAAACACATCGCTTTGCAGTCGCCCTGCTTAAACAGAGGGTTGCTGTAAAGGATTTGGCCTCCTTCCCAGCCTCCCTTTCCTCATCAAACGCGGTACCCGGCCCCCCTCTGGCCTCCCAGCCGAGGACATCACGGAGAGCCCGTCGATAAATATTTGCGGAACAAATGCATGCAAGCAAGGGTCTTGAGGCGGGTGTCTGGCCGTGCGTGTGATGTGGGCTCTCGGGTGGGTATCATGACCCTGTTCCCCCAGGCACAGAGACCTTCTACAGCCACAGGATGCATCCTACTGCTCATCCAACCACAACCAGAGGGTTAGAGACTGCCCCAGCTAAGGCCAGTGGGCACTGGGGGGTCGGGATGGGAGACGGACCATGCAGCAGGGGAGAACAGAGCACACGGAAACCCCCCCTCCTTCGACCCCACGTCTGTGCAGGACTCTCCACAGTGCAGCCCAAGGCAAGCTCGACACTCGCCCTCCTGGTAATTAGCAAGAGGCCCTGATCAATAAGTTATTTTTTGCTGTCAGTAATTAATAATTACAGCTTAGCCACACCATGTAATTAAACTTTCATCCCGCTCCCTCATGAGCTGTTGGGCTTTTATTGTGATTAGCTCCCAGCACTAAACTTTCTCCCCTCGGAGCCCTCCAGAGCCGAGGTTTTTCCAGCTCTCCTTCAGGGTTCTCCCTCTACTGGGCTTACTCAGAGCAGACTGTTGTTCTTCTAACCCAGGCATGGTTCTTCTGGAAAAGCTGGCTAGACTGCTGTCGCTGTTGCTGCCGCCCTCCTTACAGCCCACCGGGGGCCGAGCTCCAGCAGTCAGCAAGCTTCCAGAACAAGGAAAAAAAAATCGAGGTGCTTAGTTAAAATGCAGACTTCTAGATTCACCCAGACCTTGGCAATCAGAGCACGCAGGAGTGGGGCCCAAGAATCTGCATTGCGCCAAGTGCTTGGGGGTCAAGAGCTCAGGGCTGGGACTTTGAGACACAGTCATGGAACCGTGGAAGTAAGAGCTTGAGTGAGACACAGGAATTCAAGCTCTAAGGTGGGTGGCAGGGACCACTCTGCAAGGGGTCCTGGCTGCTCACGGTATTAAAACAATTCTATTGGGTACCAGCACTGTGGCATACTAGGCTAGGCCTCCGCCTGCAGCACTGGCATCCGGGTACCAGTTCGAGTCCCAGCTGTTCCACTTCCCATCCAGTTCCCTGCTGATGCACCTGGGAAAGCAGCCGAGGATGGCTTAAGTGCATGGGTACACACTTGGGTGACCCGAAGAAAACTCCTAGCTCCTGGCTTTGAATCAGCTTAGCTGTGGCCATTGCAGCCATTTGGGAGTAAACCAGTGGATGGAAGATTTTTCTTGCTTGCTCGAGCTCTACCCTTCTTTCTGTAACTCTGCCTTTCAAATAAAAAGAAAATAAATCTTATAAAAAATTCTCTCAGGACTGCCAGGTCCCTGTGTCTGCCCTCCCACAGTCCTGGAATGTCTCACATCTCCAGATGAACTCTGATGGACAGGAGCTCGTGTTCCCAATGTACGGAAAGGAACACCGAGGTTCTGGTGGCTGAAATCCTTGTCAGGAGTCTGTCTGGCTAAGCAGCAAAGCCAGATCCAAGAACCTGTCCTGCCTCCTGCCAAGAGCAAGGATCTTTCTGCCACATCCAACCTGCTTTAGGAGAAGACATGGTGGGAGGTGAACTGGCTCGCACCACCTTTCTCTACAACCAGGTGATAGAGCTGGAAAAAAAAGAGTCGGCTCTGTCTGGGTGGGAATGGGCCACCGTGGTGCACTGGCATTCTCATTGGGGCTAGGAGGTGGCAGCACTGGGCACTGTTCTTAGGGGACCAAGGGCATGGTTCCAGACTCCAAGAAACGTGCTCTCTGATCCCAAAGCAGCTAGTTTAGACCTTACATCCTAACTCCATGGGCTGCAACACACAATCCTGGACCTGGAGACGGCCCCTTCCCACAGTCCCCTGCAAAGTTCACTCTTGGAGGAAAAATGACAGGTGAGCCCCACCCCCGCAACACAAACAGAGCAGCCCAACCCTCCAAATGAAGGCATGTATAGCAGAAAGACTCCCAGTTCTTCTGACAGGGGCATGCAGCTGGGGACAGGAGGAGCCTTACACATGCCGGGTGGGATTTGGGCCTCAGGAGTATGGAAGGCCAAGCAGGTGCCCCAGGGACCCTACAGGGCCGGGTCCTGCATCGGGCAAGCATTGGTGAGTCACCTGTAGGTAGAGGAGCTTCAGGGCTGGGTGATGAGGGCAAGGTTTTAGACAAGGGCTGGGAGCCCTTTGGAGCATCCTCCTCCCATGCCCGTGGGCAGCTTGGGACAAACCTGCAAGGCAGCCAGGCAGGCACACTGTAGCCCACTCCTGCTGTGCCAGGGCACCGTGCCCCCTGGAACCATAGAAAGCTGGGTCCCACACCAGGAGACAGGGCTGCTCCAGCTGCTCCTGGTGCCAGGGATGGGGGCTTAGAAGTCTCGGGATCCCAGTCCTGTTGGTGCCTGGGGGTGGAGGGAGGGACCACAGAATGGACCCGCGGCTCATTGTACCCTCTGTGGAATGGCCACTAGAATAAGATGACCTCCCAGGTCCTCACCTCCTGAAATATTTTACGATGACCATAAAAACAATAACTTTTACGACCTTACATTTGTAGAGCTCATTATGGAATTTCTAAATGCTTTTCCGTAAATTACCTCGTAAAACACCCTCGACTCTGCCCTGGGAAGAACTGAGCGTTTTCAAGTCCCACGTCCTCCATCTGGGCACTCACACTCGAGCTCACGGGGTCTCCCCAGTCCGCGACCCCGAGCCCCGTCCGTCCCCAGGCAGGGTCGCGGACGCTGGAGCTCAGGACTGGCTTCGTCTCCCTTCCTCCCCCAGCAGGCGCCGCTCCGACTCCGCCGGCTCCACGGCTCCACCGGCGCGATCTGCCGCGAGCCTCAAGCAAGCCAGCGCCGGTGCCACCGCCCTACCCCGCCAGGACCTGAGCGGGCACCGGGGAGACGTCTGGGTCCTCGCTGCGGGAGGGGGCAACGCCGATCCCACCCGCTGCTTCCTCCATCCCAACCCCCGCGGCCGCAGACCACCGGCCTCCATCGCTCCAGGCTGCTCCCCGCTGGCGCCGGCCAGCGCCGCAGTAGCCCAGACAGCCGAGCGACCTGTGGAGGCGGCAGCCAGGGGCGGGGCGCTGGGTGTGTCTGGGGGGCGGGAGGGGAGGCCGCAGACCCTCCCTCCCCAGCCACCGCCCCATCCCGAGCGCCCCTGGAGGGGTGGGATGCGCGGCTGCGCTCGCGACCCCCGCTCTAGGCCCGCGCAGCGAAGCGCCCCCAGCCCCAGCAGCCGGGCGGGTAGCCAGCCGGCGCAGTCCCCCGGTGGTACGTGGCCAAGCCGAGCCAGGGCGCCCCACCCGCTCCCTCGTCCCCGGGCGGTCAGCGCCTGCCCGGCAGGGCCTTGCTCGTCCCCGCGGACACCGACCCGGGAATCGGGCGCCCGGCCTGGGGAGCTCCGAGGAGCAGAACGCGAAGCCGGCCACGGACCGGAGCGGTTCTCTCACGCCGGCCAGGGGGGCACCATCTCCCCTCCGAGCGAGCGGCTCTCCTCCCCTCCGCGTCCCCCCACACACACCAACACCCAGGACGACCCCCGCCTCACCGCCTCTCGCCCCTCCCCCAGTTTAGAAGCCACAGGTCTCGAGAGCCTGCCCTACCCAGAGAGACGCCCCCACCCCAAACTCGGGGGAGGGGTCTTGAAACACCCCGAAGGGGGCTCATTCAAGCCTAAGCCCAGGGTCCAGGAAGCCGCGGCCGCCCCTTCCCCACGCGCCCCCTCCCCGCCCTCAAATGGCATCGCCTCGCCGTACCTTGGGCTCCGGCCCCGGGGATCCGATGCAAAGCCAGCAGGGTCCCAAGCAGCAGCCGCCACATGGTGGCCAGTCTGGAGAGGGGGCCTCCGGGGTCTCAGTCACCCCCTCCGCTTTGTTTTATAATCCGGTTGGGGTCCGGTGCCCCGCGGCTTGGTCCGGGAGTCCACGCAGCTCGGGCTCGCGGCAGCTTGGGCCACTCCAGTCCTCTTCTCTTCTGTCCCAGTCGGCCGGAAGGCGAGGGGCGAGCGAAGAGAAAAAGGCGAGTCTCCGTCTCGGACTCGGGGCGCCTCTCTCCTTCGGCGCCCCGACTCTGACTTCTTTCCCCAGTCAGGGCGGTCTTGGCGGTCCGGCCGGGTCGCTGGCAGCGCTCCGGAAAAAACGGACAACTTCGGGAAACTTCCTCCCGCGGCCACGTTCCCCGCCCTCCGCCCCCTCCCCGCCCCCTAGTCGGGTTCTCCGGGCAGTCGCAGTCACCACCGTTCCAGGCGCCGGGCCCCCAAGACCCAGCCCGAGCGGAGCGCTGCGGCCGAGGACGAGGATGTGGGGGTCCCTTCAGAGGTGCCAATTTCGGGGGTCGCAGCTAGCATAACGGGCAGGGTCTCCCTGGAGCTGAAGTTTTCTTCTCGAACTTTGCCACCCCGTCTTGCCTCGCGCCGAAGCTGGACGCGCCCGGAGACGCTGAGGGGACTAGGCGCACCCTCGACTCCTCGCCCAGCCGCCTAGCAAACTTTGCGGGTCCCGCGGCTCGGCGCGCAGCTCCGCTCGCCCATGTCCGCGCCGGCGGCCGGGCGGCGGGGGCGGCTGCTGGGCTGGGCAGCCCTGGCAGGCTTCGGCGCTCGGGCGCTGAGCCTCCAGCCGCTCCGAGGATGAGGCTCCGCGGCTCTGCCCTCCGCCGCACCCTGGCCGGTGCTCTCGGAGAGACGCGCGGAGAGAGCCCGGCGGCGAGCAGCTCCGGCTCCGGGGGCGCGGAGCCTCCACGGCCGCCCCCACGCTCGCCGACCGAGCTCGGTCTGGAGAAGCCGCGGCGGCCCCCAGCGCGCCTCGGCCGCACCGCCGCCGCCCACCTCGGCGGCCGCCGCTTGCCGAGCCCGCCGCCCTCCCTCCGCTTTCCGCGGGCTCGGCGACCAGAGAGCCGCTGCTGCCTGCGCCGAGCCGGAGCTGCGGGGGCAGCGTGAGCCGGGGACGAGCGCGGCGGAGGCGGAGACGCGGAGAGAGGGGGGCCGAGCGCTACCCCGTGGCCGCGACTGGAGCGCAGCCTGCGCGCCGGCGGCGGGTGGGGGGAGCGGCGGCGGCCCCGCGCCAGGCCCGGGAGCGAGCCCCGCAAGAAACACAGCCGCCTGTGCCGCCGCGACCGCCCTGTGTCACCGGGCCCCGCCGGAGGGCAGCAGTGCCGGCCGCGCGCCAGCCGGGGACGGATGCCCACGGAAAACCTCGGCTCCCCTCACCAGCCTGGACCTGCCCTCCTCTCTCAGAGGCCTCTCCCGGGAACCCCCAGCACCCTTCCGGGACTTGGGGCGGGGAGGGCAGGAGTAGGGGGGCGGGTGGGGAGAGACGGGTCCCCTTCCCCCAGGTCAGGCGCGCCAAAGTCTGGAAACACTGAGGGCGGAGAGCAGGACAAAAGGGAGGCCCGGGGGCTCACAGAAGGCCGTAGAAGTGGAGCCGGTGCCAAGACATATGCATTCTTTTTCTTTCTTCCACCTCCCCCCTCCCGCCCCCTTCTTCTGAGCTCACTTGTCTAAGAAGGGGAGGTTTAATGGAGAGAGAGACACAAAGGAGGGAGGCTGAGGTTTCCTCCCTCTGGGGTCCCAGAGGAGCCAGCCGCCCAGCCTCTGATCACCAGAGCCGGGCCATCTTCCCTGGGTACGTTGGACCCTCCTCCACTTGAAAAAAAAAAAAAAACTTTATTGATGTGCACACATACACAAATGGTACTAACGTTCCCTAGCAAAAACAGTTAAAAGTTGAGACTTTTCCCCTACAAGACGGGGGGCCCCAGGCTTGGGACCTGCTGAACTCGGAGCCTCTCTGGTTTCCTGGGCCCGCCTCAGACCCTTTGCTTGCTGTTGCCTCCCCCTCCTGGCTGGTGGTCATGGCTGGCTCTGTTCCAGGTCCACCTCCACCAGGAGGCCACCCCACTGAAGGCTGCTTTTATTCCGTTTCATTTCTGTTGCTTTGAAAGACCTGGAGGCATTTTGGGGAAACATCTGAGATGCTGGCCTGCATTCCCTTATGGCCCATCGCCCCCTCCTCCAAGAATGGGAGGGATAGAAGCCTGGGACGTGGCCAGCTCTCCCGTCCTCACGGGGGCCACACCAGGCACACCTGCTTGAGTGGGGCATACATGTGTCCTCCCACACCCGCCACATGCTCCGATGGTCCAAGCAAGAGCAGCTGGTCTACGGGGTGCTGTTACTCGGCTGGCTCCCAGAGGGGGCCTGAGAGCCAGGTTTGTAGGGACTTCTCAGCCTTGGAGGCAGCAGTGGGAAGGCTGTGCCGCTGTTTGCAAGGGGTGTGTGTCGGTTCAGGAGGATGCCAAGGTCTGAAACCTGGTGGGCTGCTCATCTACCCCTCACCCCCATTCCTGCCAATGCTCAGGATGTCCAGGTTACCCTGCATCTGTTCCTGTCTTGAGAGGAGGCCTCTCGGACAACCACATGTCACCCTCTAAGTCTTCCAGAGGCCAGGATAGGGGACCCACCAGGGGCTGGGGCAAGGTGGGCTTTGCTTGTTTGCAAGCTGGTTCCCAGGGCAAGTCTGTGCAAGTCTATGGGAGATGGAGACAAGGATGGAGTGCTTTGTGAACTCAGCCGACACACACACACACACACACACCTGGAGTTTCGCTGGCTTAGGAGGAGGCTGAGCCAGGAGCCTAACACTTTGAGAGGGGCTCGCTCCCAGGAAGCCTACTGCAAACACCGTGACCCCCTTCTTGCCAACAGCCGTGTAATTAGAAGGCTGTAACTAGACAGGGTAGCTGTGCAGGTGTTCCTCAGAAGGGGCTGCATGGCTCACACAGGCTCCACGCAGCCACTGTCCCCTGGTGTACAATCCTACTTCTTGTGGTTACAGTCTGAGCATCCAACCCTCTCCATGGGCCACGCAGGGACAGGCTCTGTGTCAATCCCCTCTGCTCTTCTGCCCCAGGGCTACCTCTTGTAGAAGATGCTTGTAAGAGACCAGACCCTGGAAGCTTGAGGGGGAAGGCCGGGCTGTGCCCCCCCATCCTGTGTGCCTTATGCCAGAGCAGGGCCAGGGGAGGTCCCCATCGTTCCTAGGTCTGGTTCTGCCAAGGCAGGACTCGAAATGCAATAAATCTACAGCAGACTTTTTTTTTTCAGTTGCTCGTTTTGTACAGCCCTCGAATGATGTTATAAAGATCCAAATGGCCCTGGGCGAGAGAAAAGCTCCCCCGCCCTGGGTAGCGCAAACATTCTCTGACCCTATATAACAAGGCAGATGGCCAGGGAAATGGGCCTGGAGGTAACCCCTCCTCGCCCAGCCTGTCCCCATGTCCCAGCCGAGGGATAGAAGGAAGACAAACCCTGGGCAGGTGGAGGGAGGCGTGTAAGCTCAAAGAAGGTCATGATCCTTCTGACCCTGTCGTCCTTGCCCATCAAACCTAGGCAGGGCTAGCATCAGCTTGTCAACACAGTTACTGTGTATTTATGTCCTGTTTTCAGCCTGCAATGTAACAGCCAGTGGAACAGAGCGTCCAGTGGCAGGGTCAGACTACAGTGCCTTCCTGCAGCATTGGGTAGCATGGGGCTTATGCCCAGCCCAGCAGGGCACGATCAGTGCCTGAGACCAGAAGAGCCCAAGGCAGGCACTTCAGATGCCTGCCCTCTTCCTGGTCCCCAGCCCCTGCCTCCTGCACTGCCCAGCTGGAGACCAGGCAGAGAGAGCGATTGGCTTGCACACATCCTAGCCCGGAAGGGAAGAAAGAAAGAGTCCAAAAGGAGCCTCGGGGCAGAAGCCCCAAGCAGGGGCTACCATTAAATAATGATGGCATTCCTCAAAACAGGGACCTACCTGCCTTGTGGCACCGCAAGTTAAGCCACTGCCCAAGACTCTAGCTTCTCATATGAGCAACAGCTCAATGACCAGCTGCTCCATTTCTGATCCAGGTCCCTGCCAATGCACCTGGGAAAGCAGCAGAATGTGACCACGTGCTTGGGTACCACATGGGAGATCCTGTTCAGCCTGCCCTAATCCTAGTCTTGTGTCCATCTGGGGGAGCGGACCAGCAGATGGAAGACCTCTCTCTCTTCCTCTCTCTCTCTCTCTCTCTCTCTCTCTCTCTCTCTCGTCTCTCCCTCTGTAGTTCTGCCTTACAAATAAATAAATCTTTTCTTTTTAACTAGTTGTGCATTCTCTCTTTGGCTTTGCTGATTGAGGATGGCAGTGAGGAGGGGTCCTGGGGCCCTGTCTCAGCTTGGGTTGCTGTAAGGAAATACCATGGCAGCCTTGCAAACACACTGTCATTTCTCTCAGTTCTGGAGGCCAGGATCAAGGTGCTGGGTAAAGGCTGTCTCCCCAGCCTGTAGGTACTACGTGCTCTCCGGCACCCCATATGGCAGAGAGAAGGAATTCTACCTTTTTGCCTGCTCCCTAGGGTATCAGGCCCCACACGTGGGCCCCACTCCCAGGAGCTCATCTAAATGTGCCCCAAGGGACATTGGGCATCAGCAGAGGGTGTTTGCAGGGGACACACTCCCTCCCCGATCCCACCCCCAGCCTTCATTACCCACAAACATTTCATCCAATCAGGAGAATGAGTTTGACAGGATTGTGTACAAAGGGTTGGCGCATTGGCTCAACTGGCTAATCCTTCGCCTTCAAACGCCAGCATCCTATATGCACATTAGTTCATATACTGGCTGCTCCACTTCCCATCTACTTCCTTACCTATGGGCTGGGAAAGCAGTGGAAGATTAGCCAAGGCCTTGGGACTCTGCACCCACATGGGAAACCCGGAAAAAGCTGCAGGGTCCTAGCTTCGTGTTGCCTCAGCTCTGGCTGTTGTGGCCACTTGGCAGAGTGAACCAGCAGACAGAAGCTCTTTCTTCTTCTGTGTGTAAACCTGCCTTCTCAAGAAAAATAAACAAATCTTTTTTTTAAAAAAAGTGTTACGCGCACATCCACAGCTGAGCTGGGGCAGCTTCCCCGCCCCAGTGTCTGGTTGGCTGGTGAGTGGGTTCCAGTTCCTGTGGTGCTTCTTGCTTGGTGCTTGCGCTTGTCATGAGAGGCTGGGGGAGCCAGTGCATGGGGAAACCCCAGAATTTTGCATTTGCCTGGGACCTTCAGGTACTCTGAGCCCCAGACACAGGGTTGGGAAGCGACCCTGCCAGCCACTGGAAAGCATGGAGCTATCACCAACCACAGGGAGTGCTACGTGCCTGCTGCTGGGTGAACCCAGGAAGCAAGAAGCTGGCTAGGCTGGAATGCACACTTGGTGGCAGTCTCAAGACTGAAAAGGTAGCTGTTTTATATCTTGTGTCTGTCATCAAGGACATCAGCGCCTCAGAGAACCTGGTGCTGGATGGCTGGGACATGGGCCTTTGAATTGGACAAGAATTTAGAATCTTTTAGGGCTGTTCAGAATCACACGGTGATGAACTCTAACTTGATCAAGGCGACTTTCATCTGTCTAGTACAAGAGGAGACAGACGGATCTGCCTTTCAGAGTCCTCAGAGCTAAATTCTTCCAACTGAAAGGGCAAGCACTAAGACCTGGTAGCATGTAAGCCAGCCCAGCTGTCCTTGTCGCTGCTCTGTGTTCCTGCCCTATGCAGGCAACCTTGCGCTTGGGCTCTTGCTGCCCGCTGTGCCTGAAATGCCCACCCTCCTAACATCCTCATCTACTCAGTGATTTGGTTAAAACTGTGCTGGACCTGTGAGATCTCCCTATCAGTCACTTGGGCCTGGTGCAATAGTCTAGTGGATATAATCCTCTCCTTGTATCTGCCAGGATCCCATATGGGCACTGGTTCATGTCCTAGCTGCTCCACTTCCCAGCCAACTGTCTGCTTGGGTCCTGGGAAAATGGCAGAGGATGGTCCAAAGACTTAGAACCCTACACCTGCATGGGGAACCCAGGAGAAGCTCCTAGCTCCTGCCTTTGGATCAGCTCAGCTCCGGCCATTGTAGCCACTTAGGGAATGACCCAGCAAATGGAAGATCTTTCCCTCTGTCTCTGTTTCTCTCCGTGTATCTGTCTTTCCAATAAAAATAAAAATAAATCTTTAACAAAAAAAAGGAAAAGAAAAGTAATACACTTACCCAACATGAGTGGCTAACTTCTGCTGGCACCAATAGGCTCCTGGGGGTCTGCAAGTGCGTGCTTGAAGGGACCTGTGGGATTGGCACCGGCAGGGGCATCCAGGGACCTGGAGGCTTGTGCCCAGGCAAAAGCCCAATGGGACGTGGGGGAGAGGAGATCCCTAGATTAGCATGCTGGTATGGTGTGCTAGTGGACCAGGCTTGGGCAACTATGAATATGCTTGGATCTTGGGTGGGTGGAGGGGTAGTAAGGTCCCAGGTCAGCATGCATGCATGCCAGAAGTTTGGGTCCCCACTGAGCAGGCAGAGCTCCAGGCCAACATACTACCCCAGTGGAAGACTGGGCTTGGAAAGATTAGGCTGGGGAACAATGCACTCCCAGGCACAGGGTGTGGATTGCTCAGAGAAGAGAATAAGAGGATGTGGGGGAGGAAAGACCGCTGAAGGAGTATATTGCAGGTGAGGAATAACTTCTGGGGGACTTCTGCCAACAAGGACACTGTACTTGCAGGTAAGCGCAAAGGCTGAGACCCAATGGTTTGGAGGAGGAAAGCTGGAGGACCTTTCTGGGTCAGACCAATGAACCTGCCTTTGTGGGAGACCTGAGCTGGTTAGCACACCCACTGGCACACACTAAAGCTAGAACTGCAAGGCCTGTCTGGTGGGGCTAGAGCACAGTATCTACCAGTGAGCATCAGAACAGGGGAGAGGTGACGCTATTAAGATGGACCATGACACTAACCAGCACATCAGAGAACCAGGTCTGGGGGCAGATACTGTGGGGGATATGTGGGCTCACTCTATGGAACTGCACTATATTGGCTTGCTCAAGAACTGGGGGTAGTGACAGGCTGAGATCGGCATGACCATGGAACCCTCCAACACTCGTGGGTACTGGGGTGGGATCAGGCTAGGCTGGTTCAGGTTGCAGCAACCATAGTCACATCTAAGAATAGGGTGTGGGGCAGGCTGCAACATCCACCAACTACACAAAGGCCGAGACAGAGGGGATAGACAATGTTGGGTAAGGGCCTAGCACGCACTGGCACATGTGAGATCTGGGTCCGGGAGTGGGCCTGTGAAGGAAATTGTGGAACTCCTTGGTGGGCTGTGGCTCCTGCTGATGAGCATGCCATTCATGCCTTGGTAATGGTCAGGCCAGGCAAGGCAGCTCCACTTGTTGGCAAGTTTGTGGGTTGGTTCTGGTGGGGACAGATCGGGCAGGGCCAGGCCAAACCTTAGCACACTGGCATGTGCAGCAGCCAGGATACAGTGTGGGCCATGCCAGGCTGGCATATCTACCAGTTTGCATGAGTCAGAGATGGGGCACTGGGCAAGTATAGGCTACAGCATTCACCAGCGAGAGTTGGAACTTGGGACAGGCCAGGCCAGGCTGTAGCATCTGAATTCAAAGGCCAAGATGGCCTATGCCAGACTGGGTCAGAGCAACCAATGGCACGTGCAAGATCTGTGGCTGGGAGCAGGTCTGGTTAGGGAGCTAAAGGGATACCCAAGCTTGGCTGAGGTTCCCACTGGTGAGCATGAGAGCTGAAATGGGGGTGGTGAACTGGGCTGGACACGACTGTAGTATATCTTGGCATGGGTGTAGACTGGGTCTGGGGTGTACCAGACTTGACTAGGCTCCATCACCTACTAGTTCTCACAGGAGCCAAAGTGAGCATAGGATGTCGGCTGAGCTAGGACTCAGCACCCGCTGAACCACATGATAACTGGGATTGGGGTTGGACCAGGAAGGGCTGGGATGTAGCACTCAACAGTGTGAGTGTGAGCTGGTCAGGCAAAGGCAGCTGTTCCTGCCAGGACAGGAGGTGGGCCAAGTCACCCTGGCCAAGCACCCACCAATGTGCATGAGATCTGCCACTGGGAAATGACCTGATATAGGAATTTGGGGAACACCTCTGTCAGTATACAGTCCCTAGAGGTGAACACAATAGCTAAGGCTTGGAGCAGCCCAGACCAGGCCAGGTTACAGTACCCACTGGTGTACATGTGGGTCGGTTCTTTGGGCAGGTCGCACCGGGCCTGTTCATAACACCCACTGGCAGATGTGAGAATCAGGATGGAAAGCAGGATGGGTCAGATTGGGTTATAATACCAGCTAGTTCACACTAGGGCTGGGACTGGGTATTAGCTGGACTGGGTTAGGTCGCAGCACCCACCAGCATGAGCTTGTACTGGGGGCAGGCCAGGCAACTGCACTTGCCAGCAAGTGCCAAGGTGAACCAGACCATGCCAGTCTGGGTCACAGCACCCATCAGCACACACAACATCCTAGGGGAAGGAAAAAGCCTTCCCCTAGGATGGGGCAGTGAGGATTCCTTTTCTGGGCCACTACCCCTGCTGGTGAATGTGAGAACTGGGACTGGGGCAGACCAGGCCAGGCTGGGCTACAATACCCTTTGGCCTATATGTGAGGCAGGTTACAGGGAGAGCCAGGCTGGGCTAAGCGACCATGTCCACTGGTGCATGCATGAAGCAGAGTAAGCACAGGCTTTGCTGCAGTATCAGCTGGCCTGTGCTGAGAATGGGAACAAGTCCTGTAAAGCTAAACTCCAGAACCATCTGGAAAGTGCAAGGTCTGGGGCTGGGAGTGAGTCTACTAGTGAAACTGATGGCTGCAGCTCCTACCAGTGAGCATGGGAACCAGGGGTGGACAGGCGGTAGCACCCACCAGCATAACTGTGGGGTGGATTGTGGGGTTCGTTGGGCTGAGCTAGGCTGCAGCACACACCGGTGTGTACAAAAGCCAAAGGGGATGCAGGATAGACCAGCCAGTCTGTTGCACATCCTGCATGCACAAGAACTATTGGCTGGGGGCTTGTCTGGAGGGAGTTCTTGGAAGTTGCTCTGACTGGACTGTAGTTCCCACTGGTGTGTGTGAGTGCTGAATGTGTGGTGGACAGGGTTGGGCTGGGCCGCAGTATCCATTGGTTTGCCTAAGAGATGGGACTGGAGACAGAACTGACCTAACAACTGCAGTTACGGGTGCGTGGCTGAGAGTGGCAAACTAAGCCAGACCCCTTAGGGCAAGCACACACAGAATCAGGTCTGGGATCACCTCAGACAAGGCTTCTTGGGAGTCCCCCTAACTGAACCACTGGACTCACAACTCCAACCATGGGGAGAATTACATGATCTGTGGTCTGACCATGGAGTGCATGTGTCAGAACTGGGCCTCCTCAGTTGCTGAAGAAAGTGCAGTGGATGGCATACTCAGATGCATATGATGAATATGGCAGTCAGTCCATTGGGGCTTGCACAGGACATCTGATACCACAGCAGAGGATGGAGGGCAGAACAAACTGGGCTACTTTTCTAGCCAAGCATTGATAGCAAGTATTTGGATGAATGGAGACTCTAAGGTGGATTATGTCAGCTGATGGACCTTGAAAGGATCTCCTCATCCTTAGAGCAATGAAATCGGCAGCATTTCAGAACTATTGAAACCATTTAAGCAGTTCCCTGGAGCATGCTCCACATCGGAGACCCTGGGATGACATCGAGTGGCCGTCCCCCATCCCCGGTACTGGGATGCTGTGTGTGGCTTCTCCCCTTCTCCCCCTCCTCCCCTGCCCGCCTTTCCAAAAGAACAGGAAGAAGAAAAAGAAAATTGGAAACAGTTGCTCCGACCAGCAGAGCCAGTAACGTGGACAGGGAGAGGGTCTGGTGACAAAGCACCAACAGGAGACCAGTGATGGTGGAAGTCTCTGCCAAGTCTCCCTTTATTGCGCCTTCACCTCTCCTTATATACTCTTGCCCCCTATTCCTAATTTAGCCAGGATATAGGATACAGATTAGTCTCATTAATCCAGGTGTTTTTAGCCACAAGCCCAGTTCCTGTTCCTGCCCATACCAACCAGTGCTAATCAACTCCTCAGCCTACAACAAGTAGTCTCATCTACTTTCCCCTATTCCTCGACCCTGCCCACCCTAATCAGAGGTCCACATGGGCCTGTATGTTTCCTAACTATGTAAACATCAAAAATAAAAAAAGAAAAACAATGCGTTTGCCTGGATGAAGCTCAAAACAATACCCAGGTGCAAAGGTGAGGTGCTGACTGACCACAGCAGCCACCGCCTGATCCCCTCCCCCAGCACACACTGCTGTGTTGGTGCAACAATCCATACATGCACGTGTATGCTCCTACACGCACACCACCCTCCCCGTCAGCACTGAGACCGCCATCTGCAATCTGTGCTGCAGGTTTTACATGTGAATTTATCCACTGCCTGTGTTCCCTCGCTAGAACACAAGGGCCTGGAAGGTAGGGACTCATCCTACCTGGCTGTATGCAGAACCTGTGCTCAAGGCTGTCCCTAGGAGGGAGGAGAGCCGCGGACAGTGAATGGCCTTGCAGCTTCTTCACTCTGCGTGTCTGTGATTTTCCTGATCTTGCAAATTAAGCTCTTTACACCTCACATGTGTATTTTCTAATATTGGGATTTACAGCAAACACTTGTTAATCCCCAAAAAGTAATCTGGTCTTGGGCTAATATCTGTGACACACACAATCACATGCATTAATCTAGTGTCTAAGAAAGAAGGTTTTGTCAAGCCAAGTGTGAGAGGCAGCCCAAGTCTCAGGCGGGAGCCTGCCTCTCAGGCAGTTGCAGAATAGGCACATCTGGATTATGCTACAAGCAAAGAGGGCCTGCTCACTTGATTTTTCTCTTTAGGAACCATTCCAGACTGTTCCAGAACCGAGACATTTAAGACATAAGTTCTTTCGTTCTAGGCCTTTAGTGTTTGGGACAAGACAGAGGCATTTTGGGGTCAGTGTGGTGCTATAGTGAGTTAAGCCATTACCTGCAATGCTGGTGTCTGATATGGGTGCTGGTTCAAGTCCCAGCTGCTCCATTTCCCATTCAGCTCCTTGCTAATGCCCCTGGCAAAGCAACAGACTATGATCTATATGTCTTGGCTCCTGTACCCAGATGAAGGTCCTGGCTTGTGGCTTTGGTCTGGCACAGCTCCTGCTATTTGGAAAACTGAACCAGTAGATATTTTCCATCTCCTTTTCTGTCTCTCCCTCTCTGTGTTAATGCTGCCTTTCAAGTAAATAAATCTCCTTAAAAAATGAATAGGGACCCAGAGTGGTAGCCTAGTGGCTAAAATCCTCACCTTGCACACACCACTGCCTGGCAACCCATGTGGGCATTGGTTCATGTCCTGGTTGCTCCATTTCCAATCCTGCTCCCTGCTCGTGTGTTCAGGAAAGCAGCAGCAGACCCCTGCACCCACGGGGAGACCCGGACGCAGCCGGGCCCAGGCCTGGTCGTTGATGCCATTTGGACAGTGGGCCAGCAGATGGTTCTTTCTCCTTTCCTCTTTCCATAACCATCCCTTTCAAATAAATGAAATTTAATAAATCTTTTTAAATAAAGATGGAACCATGTTTTCGTATGTAAGAAGGCAGAATGCAAGATTCACAAGAACTGGGACATGGAGTCTGATGGAGCTGAGCCTTCATTTCCTCTGACATAAAATGAGAATAATGAAAGCACCTGCCTTAATAGATGAAGACGAAGTGAGATAACACTTCGAGCATTGGGCATCTAATGAGCACTCAATAATATGAACCGATTCCTCCATGGTGGCTTAGAAGATTTTTACAATTCTACAGTTTCTACTTAGGATGATGGAATCAGACTTTAGGACAAAGGTTGCTATAAAGCATAGTCAGTGAAATCTGGCCCACCACCTGTTTTTTGTAGGTAAAGTTCCGTTGGAACATGCTCATGCCCGTCCGTGTGGTACACTCTCTGTGGCTACTCTCGCGAGGACTTCCACCCTGTCACTGCAAAGCTGAGTGCTGGCGGCAGAGACATTTCTAGGGAATTGATAGTGTATAGCAGACAAAGGTACCACCTGCGATGCCAGCACCCCCAGTGGCACCCATTCATGTCCTACCTGCTTTACCCATTCAACAATCACACTGTGACTGGCTAGCAGGCATGTCTATCTCTCCGGACCCTCCAGTCAAGTTATAGATCATGAAACACAGGAAGCTGTGTCTCAGAGCAAACTCATTACACACTAAAAAAAAAAAAACAACAGGATGAATTTAACATTTGACTTCCTAGAGCTGTTTACCAAGGAAGTCCTAGCACAGCTTGTCCAATAACAGAGAAGAGAGACTGGGGTGTGGGCCCAGCCCAGTAGCCTGGTGGCTGAGGTCCTTGCCTTGTGCACACCAGGATCCCATATGGGCGCTGGTTCTAATCCTGGTGGTCCCACTTCCCACCCAGCTCCCTGCTTGTGGCCTGGGAGGACAGTTGAGGATGACCCAAAGCCTTGGAACCCTGCATCCGTGTGCGAGACCTGGGAGCGCAGGTTGGGGAAGGGCTCCTGGCTTCATTTTCAGATTGGAGCTTGGCCACTTGGTAAGTGAATCAGTGAACAGAAGATCCTCTTCTCTGTATATCTGACTTTCCAATGAAAAATAATAAATATTTTAAGAAGAGAGAGAGAGAGAGACTGAGGTGCAGCCCACTGCTCTTGCTGCATGCCCAGTGAGCAGGCCAGATTGGGATCTTGGTTAGCTGAGACTCCTGTCAGGGGTTCACCAGTGGACACAGTGTACCGTGGGCTTACAGCCTTCCACGCGGGCTAGGCAGGCAGAGCTCTAGGGACAATCTCCCATGCACCTGATCTTTGGGTAACTGCAATCCCACCCAGCAGGAATTGGCATGACATCCCCCAAAAGGCAGAGAACAAGTCTCCTGTATTTGGGGAGCAGGGAGGCCAGTCCTGTCTGTGGGTGCCGCCTTCCCTGTCCCAGGGTTCTGAAGTCTGGGGTCCCCTCTCTTCCCTGCCAGCCCTCTCTGGACTCTGCCTGCTCTGCTCCCTGCAGAGCCATGCGGCCCCTCCCTCACACCTGCCACTTCTCTTTGGACCAGTGGCCTTCATGCTCCCTATGGCACTCCCTCAAGCTGGGAGGCTGGTCACTTCCTGTTACCCCTGCTCTCTGTTCCTGCTATCCTTGAGGAGCTGGGTGCTGTCCATGAAGACCAGCAGCCAGGGCATCAAGCGGCAAAGGGTTAGCAATGCAGGTTCCCAGGCCCAGCCCCAGACCTGCTGAGCGAGGGGAGAGGGTTCATCCTTGACTGAGGTCCCTGGGGGAGGTGTGCGGGCCACTTTGAGAAGGGCAGCTTTCCTGCCCTCTTCCCTCATGCCCTCATGCTGGCTTGCAATGGCCGAGGCTTCACCCCACCTCTGTCCCCATAGCCTCCCACCTCCGCAGGGTCATTTGTGTACTTGGTCCTCTCTGGCCAGCACTTCCAGTCTGTCTCCCTCTCACCCGCACTATGCAAAGCCTTTGAAGAGCAGCAGGAATCCGTGAGCTTGAAGAAAGGCTCCCCTTGACCTACTCCCTCTCCAATCCCACAGCCCAGGGCTAGCCTTGCTTTTCCTGCCAAAGTCTGGAATTCATGCCAAGCTGCCAAGCGGGCCCCGCGTCTCTCCTTAACCCCTGGAATTCTAGCTTGTAGTTCTAAAATGCTTTCATCAAAGATCACCTCTCTGCCTTCATTCTCGGGTTCCCACAGCTGCGGTGGCTAGGGCTGGCCACTGTGACCTCATGAGAAGGTCCTCCACCCCAGGCTTTCTCAGTCCCTTGGTACTGTCTTGTCCCACTGAAGACAGACTTGGGGAGATGATCATGTGGAACGAGCCTCTCTCCTGGCCCTCTCTCAATGCTCAGCCCGGGTCTGGCCCCTGCACAAGGCTCTGTCCTGACCACTGCCCTCCATGGGGACACACACACAGACAGAACAAGGTGTGGAATCCTGTAGCTATTGCCAAGGAGTCTGTCATGTCACTGCCCAGACAACAGCTTACTACAGACAAGGACACAGTCTGACCCTACTCAGAACAATGTCGTTGGCCCAAGGACAGCAGGACAAGAACAAAATTCACTCCCATCACCAGACTGTCCTGTGGCGGCCCCCAGGTGGTCTGTGGCCTCTTTGGGAAGCTGAAGGGCCGTCTGTTCCTCTGGCCTTCAGCCTGGGGCTTTTCTCACCAGAATACACTGCAGGCTTGCGGTGATCTGCAGGTAGGGAGGAAGAGAAGGCCAGGGGGGAAGGCTGCCACCTATTTATCCCAAAAGAGCTCAGGAGCAGAAAGAGGTACTCCAAGCTGAGTTCTTCACCTGCCATTCCGCCCCCCGACATTGCTGGTCACGGGGTCCCCTCTCCCTGTGTCTTGCACACTGTTGCATCTATCAATACAACTCTATACTCCCTGAGCTGCCACCCTGGCCCAGCCTCCACCGAGCTGGGTTCTTTCTGCCGCCTCCCACCTCTGGCGGCACCGCTCCTGCCCCAAGCCCGTTCTGCATGGGGCAGCCAGGAGCACCTTGCCACCCAGAGTCGCAGCTGCAGCTTCCCCCGTATCTTAATCTTCAATCTTTGGCGTGATTCTAAAGGTATTTACCCCTCAAAGCAAGTAACTGTTCTCTGGAGGAGCATGTTACACTCTTGCCACATGGACTGCTGGGATGTGTTGGCGTCTCTTCGAAGCCATGCCAGGTGGGCCAGGGACTTGGGAACATGTCTGGCTTGAAGCAAAGCACATGGGCTTTCCTTGTGCCACTCTGCATTTACTTTTTTTTATAATGAAAAGGTTACAAAACAAATGGCAGAGATTATTCATTATTCAAAAAATTAAACACACACACACACACACACACACACACACACGACCCACATCCTTTCCTGGGCCTGACCAGTCTGCTCTGTTGACCTGGCTGGAAGTACCTCCTGCCCTCCCACCCCCTTCCCTCCTTTCAACTCCCCTTCCCATCCTCCCTCCCTGTGCAAGCAGTCCTAGGCCAAGTCCACCTTCCCCAGTCCCCTGGGCTTCTCCTGCTCAACTTGCACAGCCCTTTCCAACACCTTGATTCAGACGTAACTGCCCTGGTTTGCTCCATCCTGGTGTCTGCCGTCATCTCCCCTCTGTGTGCTTCCCGCCACGCCGATCTGTCCCACCCCTGAGGCCACCAAACCGCAGAGGGCAAAGTTCATGGCTACTTTGCTCACACCAACACCCCACGTAGTGTTGCGAAATGAAATGTACAGCCACCACACACTTGGGCCTCTCTCGAGGAAATCTGTCCCAGACAAAGAAAGTAATAATTAAAATGAAGAAAAGAAAGTTTCCAGTTCTGTCTCTGCTATGGCAAGCGGTCAGCCTTTTTCTTTTTCTCTCTTTTTTTTTTTTTTTACATATTTTCTTCCCGATCTTTCCCTCTTTTGTGAAGAAAGACAATCTCAGAGATACAGGTCCAGTCCCATGTCTTCTCCATAAGCAACAAGGAAGAGTTTGCCATGTGCTTTAACGCACATATCTTGTGTTTTCGTTATGACTGTGTACAAGTATACACGTAGGTGTATGTCCATATATCCCAACATTATTTTACATTTAAAAATGCCTAGGAATGGCTTCATCTTACGTAATGTCATACAATGTATGCTCGCACTTGACACTGTCACATAGGCATATATCTTGTCAGCTGCCTCAGTCCTTGGAGCTGTCAGGGAGCAATCCGCTGTACAACACATCACAATGTATTCACCCCCTTAATGAGGTACACCTGGCTCTCCTCCAATTTTGTCTCTGTCACAAATGCCGGAAATGGTGTGTCTCCCTAGGTACATTCTCTCTCCTCACCCCCTGCCTAATTAGAGAGGCCAAAATAAATGAGAGCAAACCGGCCAGGTTGTCAGCCAATGGGGACTCTTCTGTGCACATGGCTGCTGGTGGGAGGGGGACCCACGCGATCACTTCAGAGGGCAATTTGACAATATCCCGTTAAGCTGAAAATGCTCAACCCCGTGCCCAGGCCATTCTACCTCTGTAATAAATCCTTATCACCAGAGGTAAAATATATTTCTCTTTCACACCACAGAAGGCATAAACTAGGTAATACTCCTTTAGAACTGGAAGTTCACAATGCACTTTTACATATATTATCTAACTTGACGTTCTCAACCCTGGGAGAGCAGTCGGAGCCCTGTATCATAAGTGGGGAACTGGGGTCAAACAGGAAGGAGGCTGCAAATCTATACTTGACGTTTTGCGAGTGCATTTTCTATGTCCCCACACTGCCTTGCTGTATTTTTCTTAAAGAGGTTTATTTGAAAGCATTGCAGAGATGAAAGGGAGTGGCAAGGCGGGGGCATAGGGAGAGAATGTTCTTGGTGCTGGTTCACTCCCTAGATGGCTGCAGTGACCAGGACTGGGACATGCTGAAGCCAGGAGCCAGGAGTGTCCCTCTGGTCTCTCCACATGGGTGCAGGGGTCCAAGTAGTTGGAGGTATCCTCCAGGGCTTCCCCAGGCTATTAACAAAGATCAGAAATGGAGCCGCTGGGAATTGAACTGGCATCCATATGGGATGCTGGTGTCGCACACGGGAGCTTTACTGCTGTGCGACAACACTGGTTTTTTCATAAAGTGTGAAGAGAATGAACTTGCTTGGGGTACCTTGTAGCAGTAGGTGCTGGGGGGGCCCCTGCCACCTGCCCTTTCCCAGGCTCTGTACTCATTCCCCAGGGATTCTGAGAATCGATCGTGGGCAGGGGACAGCTGCCCCTCTTCAGGGAGTTGCCCACTGCCATTTGGAGAAGCCTTGGTTGAAGATGCCTAGAAATTGTCTCCAACTGCTTCCAGCCCCCACAGCTTAAGGGAGCCTTCCCACTAATGGCTTGTGAATGCAGGTGTACAAATAAAGGCCCTACTAACTTGGGCTGGGCAGACCACTCAGGGGTGCCATGGACATGCCGGAGCTGCTGGGGCTGGGCAGAGGTTCAGCGGGACTTGCATGTTTCCTCGCTCCAGTCCCTGGCTTTTTCTGTTGTCCATGCCTCTTTCTGCCTCCCTCTTGGGAGCACGCCTGCAAGACAGTGCCGGTCCAAGGTCTCCTCTGGTAGGGCAACCATTCTGAATCTTTCACATGCATGAGAGTCACCTGCTGGGCCTCCTGTTTGGGATCTTTGTTCCAATTGGTTTAGGGGAGGGTTCAGGAATGTTCATTTTTAGAAAGTTCTCTGCAGATGCTGGTGTTGACCCAAGGTGGTGGTGCCTGGAGACGCAGCCTGCTCCCCAAGGATGGGATTCTGAAGGCAAGGGTGCTGGCTGGCAGTGAGGAGCCTGCCATGGGAATGGGGGAGAATAGATGGTCCCTGGCAGGTGCAACAGAACCGCTCTGTGACAGCCTACAGTTGGAAAGGGTGCAGCAGCTTTCGCAGTGTTTCTGGCATTTGAGCAGACAAGCAGAGACAGTAATTACGTGAACTGTGCAATGGAGTGGCTGTTTCTGAGAGCCACCGGTGCATCAAAGAAAGAAAATGACAGGCCCAAGTCCGCTAATCAGCAATTCAGAGCCCGCTGTGAGTCAGAGGGTCTCACTGGCAACGCGGTCCCTTCTGTGCTGCCAGCCTCTGTGCTGAAAACCAGGTTTGGCACCCAGGTTCAGGAGCTGTGGACTTGGGAGATATTGCAGTTCTCAGTCCCAGCCTGGGACAGCAAGGTCAGGACCCTTCTGGCCGGTTGCAGGGAAAGGGGAGTCTGCGACAGGAATGTTGTGGTATCTTTGTAGTTGAGGCCAGGACCTTAGGACCATTAGAAGAGGCCCAGTCCTCCCCCCGCACCTTCCTCCCCTTAGTGGATGGTCCTTTGTGGGTAGGCATTATGGCATTGTGAGCTAAGCCTCCACCTGCAATGCTGCCAGCCCATAGCAGTGCTGGTTCAAGTCTCAGTTGTTCTGCTTTTGCTTTGGGTCCCTGCTAATGTGTCTGGGAAAGCAGCAGAAGATGGCCCAAGTGCTTAGGCCCCTGCCACCCACTTGGGAGAATTCCAGGTGGAATTCTAAGCCCCTGGTGTCAGCCTGGCCCAGCCCTGGGTATTGTGGGCATCTGAGTGAACCCCAAATGAAGTGAAAGTGGGTGGAAGACTCTCTTTGCTTCTGCTTCTCTCTCTGCCATATAAAGAAATCTTTAAAAAGGAGATAGTCCTTGAACTTGAGCTACTATATATTAGGAAAGGAGAATCTGGTTATTTCAAGGACTTAATGGGTCCGAATTGACACCAGCATCCAGAGGCTCAAACTGCTGCTGTGTCCTCCTTGTTAGGACAGAGTCCGGCGATAATTGGAGTTCTGGCCGGGGGCCATCTCACGGCGAGCCCCCCAGTCCAAGGATCTGATAGGAGGCCATTTCCCCGGTTTATGACCGACACAGTCGCTCAAACGTATGCTAAAACTGGCATAGCCCTCAGCTTCACTCGCTGGCTTGTGTGGTGTTAGTAGGATCGGCTGTTACGGTGGATAAGGCCAAGTGGACATCCTTAAAACTGACCGCTGTTCCCTGACTCCCACACTCGCAAGCCAGCGTGTACACGCAAGAAACAGTGGAGGTGAGCACCTCAGCCACTGACCAGATCGGCTTTGTGTCACCCAGCCCCTGCACAGCCAGATGCATCATGCCAGGTGTCTGCACATCTCCCCAATTCCAGCTGCTGGATTCAGGCGACCGCTTCACTGGAACGAAGGCACGCAGCTTCTTGTACGGGGTCTACAGTTTCCCCAGCTGCCCAGAGTACTCTTTTCAAGACAGAGGACCAGAGGCAGCTTATATTTCTAGGGACACACAAGAGCACACACGTCCCAGGGCACAGTGTGCCGTCACATCTGGACGTGTGTGTGTGCGCACGTGTGTGTGTGTGGGTGCCGTCAGGGCTTGATCACATCATGCTAACCTGGTTTAATAAGCAAGAAGTCCAAGTGGTCTGGGGGCAAGGCAAGTGAGCACGGGCGACTGCCCCTCAGGATGTGGCTCACTGTGATCGTGGCGCTGTGGACTGTGTCCCCAGCAGGTAGGACACGGGGGCTCAGGAATCCAGGGCTGCGGGGATGGGGTGGTCTCACCCCCGATGGCTCGCTTAGCCAGGTTTGTGTTTTCTGGACCTGCAGCTGAGGTCTCTGTGGCTACAGGTGCAGCTCCTGGATGGAAGGTGACTCTACCAGGTGACAGGCCGAGGCCTCCCCAGTCTAAAGTGCTGGTGCTCTCTTGTCCCCTCAGTGTCTGCACTGGATTGGGGGTGTCCTTCCTAATGAACAAGAGGAGGGAGACGTATCACTGCCCCAGGGGTGCTGAACAATATACTGGGCAGTTCCGGCACCCACTGGGGAATCTCTTGTGTATCTGTGAATATATTTTTTTGGCAAATTTATTCATTTCTTAGAAATGCAGCATTCCAGAGAAAGAGATCTCCCATTTGGTGATTCATTCTCAAATGGCTGCAACAGCCAGAGCTGAGCTGATCAAAAGCCACGAGCTTCATTGGGTGTCCCACAGGGTTGCAGGGGTTCAATGCTTGGGCTGTCCTCTGCTACTTTCCCAAGTTCATCAGCAAGGAGGTGGATGGGAAATGGAGCAGCAGGTACTAGAACCAATGCCCACATGGGATGCCAGTGTGGCAGTGGCAGTGGCCCAATGGGTACAACACAGCACTGGCCTCTCTTAATATTTGAAAAAGAAAATGGGCAAGACCAACATGTATGGCCAGATAGACATGGTTCCCACGGGCTCAGGTCCCTGGGAAAAGACCACCTTGGAAAAGACCACAGGGGAGGTGCCAGAGGAGTGGGTTAGAGTGTGAACTGTGACCACAGGCATGATGGCAACAGCAGGGGAAGACCTTTGCTCCAACAACTTTGCCTTTCATGTCTTGCCAGAGTTAGGGATCAGAGAGAATTCCAGAAAGTTAGCCCAGACAAAGCTCATCAACACAGGAAGCCAGTGGGTTAGGGTTTTGTCATAGCTGAGGCTGCTTTCCATGACAAATAGGCCCTGACCATTGGCAACAGTCTGGAGACGCTGGGGGGCTTTGCGCCCTCCCCACCAGCAGTGGGCTGTCCTCTTGCCTCAAGCATGAACATCTCCCTGCTGCTCTTGACGCTCTGTGGAGCAGGTGGGGTCAGGCTGAGGCGAGGCACCAATAAATCCCATGCCCATTCTTCTTTTTGTGTCCCTCACCTCCTCCTTGCAGGATCCCCACAAAATAATCCCTTGCACAGAACCCTTGTCTGGGAAACACGGCAGAACATTCTCGTCTCTCTTTCAGTATCGGCTTGTCCAGACTCAGCCTACAGGAGTACGGGCAGACAAAGGCGGTGCTTCCCCACGGCGCCTTCTACCCCGCCAGCCCTCCCCAGGGTGCTTGCTGCCAGGAGCTGGTACCGTACTCGCTCTGTCGCCTTCCTGCGAATGTGTTTGTGTGTGTGTGTGTGTGTGTGTGTATGAAGATCTACAGACATATGCAAGGTGACACTTGACAGTAAACTGGATGCTTCTAAATACATTTTTCCGTGACTTCTTTCCTTGGGCAATGTGTCTCAGAACTCCTTCTATGATAATGCGGGAACAACTTCAGAAGGTTCATGGAGACTGTGAGCGAGGGGTGAGCGTTGGACATGGTCTGCGCTGCCTGGGATGCCTGCGTCTAGACTGCAGGGTCCGGGGTGGAGTCTGGTCTCTCCTCTGGATTCTGCACCCTGGAAGGCAGCAGTGATGGCTCCGATAACTGGGTCCCTGCCACCGGCAGGGGACTGAGTTCTTGGTTCCTGACTTCAGCCTGACCCAGCCCCAGCCTGTGTTTTAGAATAACCTTGGGAAGTGATCCAGCAGGTGGGAAATCTTATCTGTCTGCTTGTCTTTGTCTCTGTACTTTTCTAATAATAATAATAAGAAGAAGAAGAAGAAGGAGAAGAAGAAGAAGAAGAAGAAGAAGAAAAGAAGAAGAAGTAAACTTTAAAAGTGGACTTAAGATCTGGCATGGTGGTGTAGCAAGCTACTCTTCTGTCTGTGGTGCTGACATCCCAAGTGTACGCCAGTTCAAGACCTGGTTGCTCTGCTTCCTATCCAGCTCCCTGCTAATGACCTGGAAAAGCAGCAGAGACGCCCAAGGCCTTGGGTCCCTGTGCCCATGTAGGAGACTGTGAGAGACTCCTGGCTTCGGATCAGCTCAGCTCTAGCTGTTGCAGCCATCTGGGGAGTGAACCAGTGCATGGAAGATCTTTCTCTCTCAGTCTCTGCCTTTTTCCTGTAACTCTTACTTCCAAGTAAAATAGGTAAATCCTTTTTTAAAAAATAGATTTAAAAGTGAAGCTTATTTTAGTGCATTTTTAAAATCCATGCAGCTTTTTTTCGTAACACATAGTTCCATGAAGTTTTTGAAGGCCTCTTGTATCTTTAAGTCTCTTTCCCCCCCAAATGACTGTGTACCACCTATTACATAACATAGTGTACAGTGCTTCCCCAGAGGTGAACGGAGCCTTAGTGAACGCTCCAGGTTAAAGTGCCTGACACAGGGAGCTGGTGGCGGGGTGTTCGGGGATACGAGGGCTGAAGGTTATGCTGAGATAACTTGGATCTAAAACCACATTGAGGTAGAAGTCACCACACTGCTTTAACTGCATCACCACACGGCTGCAACCGTGGGTAACTGTGGGCAACAACGCCATTCCTGCAGCGGGGGACGCCAGACAGAGGGGAAGGCCCCAAAGCTCAGGGTGTGCAGGTGAGCGGGACGCACAGCCATGCATGGTCTTCATTCCACAAAACATGAGTAACTGCGTGTTACCGTGCTGTCTTCATTGCCATTGTTTACACTGGCAATTAAGGGCAAGTAGTTTGAAAAGTATTTATTAGTCATTTCCCCCTCTGAGACTAATGTATTCAGGCATTATCTCATTTTTATTGATTGTTAATTTTAGTTAGTTGGATGGCAGACACACACACGGAGGGGAGGGAGAGAGCCATCCAGCAGTTCATTTCCCAGATGTTCACAGCCCCTGAACTGGAGGAGGCTGGAGCCAGAATCCTAAAGCCTGGAGCTCTGTCAGGGCCCCCCAGGTGTGTGCCAGGGACACCAGTAGTGGGACCCTCACCTGCTGTGTCTCAGGGTGGGCACTAGCCAGAAGCTAGGCTCAGGATGGGACTCGAACCGTGGCTTCCAGCTGAAGAAACAGCTGTCCCAACCAGGGAATCACTCCTATGCCAAACACCCTCTCCATGTATCTCATTTTAAACATAGTGTTGTGACATTTTTAAAAAAAAAAAGATTTGTGCTTTCTCTATATCTATGAATTTTTCTTTTATCCTTTAACTCCCAGATATGAAATGAAAATGTCTTTTCTCCCAGATTATGTCTGTGGTTCTTTTTTGTTGTTGTTATTGTTCTTAAAGATTTATTTTGTTTTTATTGCGAAGTCAGATATACAGAGAGGAGGAGAGACAGAGAAGAAGCTCTTCTGTCCGTTGATTCACTCACCAAGCAGTCACAACAGTTGGAGCCGTGCTGATCTGAAGCCAGGAGCCAGGAGCTTCTTCTGTGTCTCCCACACAGGTGCAGGGTCCCAAGGCTTTGGGCCGTCCTTGACTGCTTTCCCAGGCCACAAGCAGGGAGCTGGATGGGAAGTGGAGCAGCCGGGACTAGAACCGGCGCCCATATGGGATCCCAGGGCGTTCAAGGCGAGGACTTTAGCTGCTAGGCCACGCCGCCGGGCCCACAAGGATGTTTTTAAAAACAGCGGATTTCGTGGAACTTGTCTTTCAAAGGTTGGGTTTTGTTTCTGTTTAGATATTTCTGGGGTTTTTTGAGTATGATAAGATGTAGCCTTAACTCCCCTACTCAGAGGGGAGACACACAATTTGCTGTCTAGTCAACCTGTACCTGCTGAAATGTCACCTAAATTATGGGGCTGGCATTGTGGCACAGCACGTAAGGCTGCCACCTGCGATGCCACCTTCATGTGTGGATGCTGGCTACCTCTCTGCTAACGCACCTGGGAAAGCAATGGCACATGGCACCCAGGCTCCTGCCTCCCCCTTGGGAGACCCAGTTGGAGTTCTAGGCTCCTGGCTTCCACCTGGCCCAGCCCTGGCTGCTGCAGCCATTTGGGCAGGGAACCAGAGAATGAAAGAGCTCTCTTCATTTCTCCCGACTCCCCTCTGCAACTCTGCCTTTCAAACACTTTTTTTTTAATAAAAAAATGAAATGCCATCTAAATCTTGAGCTAATTCACAGTGCATAGAATATCGGGTTGGGCTTCTGTTTTGTTAGTTTAAGTTGCCGACCTGTTTCCACCCCATCAGGAAGCCACACCTGCTCGTGTGTTTTGCCCTCTGCTAGGGTAAGGCTCTATTCATCGTGCCTCCTTTTAAAGAAGTCTTTGGCCATTTGTAGGCAATGCTTTTTCAGTGTGCATTTTAGGATCAATTCTCTGAGTCAGAATATCTCGTCTGGATTGTAATTGTGACATTACCTCCGTATGCCAGCACAAACGGAATTCACCTATTTTCCAGGTTGAGTCTTCCCACAGAGGAATGCTATCTAGTTCTTCTTTTGTGTTTTTCTGTGAAGTTTCGCAGTTTTCTCTCTATATGCTTTATTAGGTTTGTCTGGGTATTTTGCAGTGTCTGCTGCAATTGTTAATGGCACTCATTTTTTTAAAATAGATTCTTCTCATTGGTTATTGCCAGTGAATAGAAAGGATACTGGATTTTGTATGTTGACTTTGAATTCTGCTGCATTTCATCCAGCTGATCTTCCTGTATTCTTTTGGCTGATAATCACTGTTTGTGCATACTGTGACCGTCGGGTGTCTCCTATGCTAGCATTTATGCTTCTTCTTTTAGTTCCTATTGCATCACCCTATACCTCTACTCTAATGTAAACCCTGCACCTCTACTCCAATGTAAATGGTAGGATTTCAAGCTACTTTGAATTAAACTGTGCATGGTGAAGGAGACATTAATATGGGACGAACAAGCATATTTTGTGATTGGTTGGCTATAGCGTAACAGGAACTTTGCCAGATGGGGACAGAAAGAAAGCTGTCCCATCCCCAAATGGCTGCAATGGTCAGAGCTGAACTGATCCAAAGCCAGGAGCCAGAAGCCAGGAGCTTCTTCTGTGTCTCCCACACAGGTGCAGAGTCTCAAGGCTTTGGGCCATCCTCCACTGTTTTCCCGGGCCCCAAGCAGGGAGCTGGATGGGAAGTAGAGCAGCCAGGACAGGAACCAGCATGGGATGCTGGTGCTTGGAGATGGAGGATTAACCGGTTGAAACGTGCTGGCCCCAGAAGCGCATCTTCTGCTGTGTCATCTCATATTACTGAGATGGTACAAGGTCAGTAAGAAGTTCAGTAGAAACAGGAGACGTTGGCCTGGTAAGTCTACACATATGCCCTAACCTGTTTCAGTCTGTGTATGCCACTGTAGTAAAACACCTGAGTCTCGCTAACTCACAGCAGGTGGAGATAGCTTTGGTTCTGAAGGCTGGGAAACCCGAGCTTCTCTGGGATGCGCTCTGTGAGACGGTGTCTTCCTACACGGCAGAAGACAGAATGAGGACAAACTGCTTTCTTCAACCCCAAGTCCTTTCATCGGGGTACCAATCTGTTCAACGGACTGAGTCTTTGTGACTTAATCACCTCCGAGACATTGAGGGTTAAGTTTCAATTGGATTTTGGAGGGGACCCCATCATTTGAACCGTAGCACCTGCAGCACCTATCAGCTGCATGCTGGGATGGATGTTCATTTGTTTTTCCTCTGGGATCAGCTGAAAAATTTTCGCTCCCACAACCATCTTGTCTTCCACTAACTGAAACTTTGTCATAAGCACCAAGGTTCTATGGTGTTTTTTTTTTTTTTTCCTTGAGAAAACGTGTTGGATTTTTACCAAATCTGTCTGCGTTATCCACTGACATGATCAGAACATTTTTTGCATTAATTTGTTAATGTAAACAAGGACATTAATACATTTTCCAATATTGAACCATCCATCCTATAATTCCTAAAACAAATTAAATTTGAGTATAATATATTATTTCTTTAATACACGGATGAATTCGATTTGTACTGTATTTTTTGCCTCTAATTTCTAATAATAAAGCTGACTTTCAGTTGTGTTCTGTGCGACTCTGGGTTTGCTATCAGGTCCTGCAATTTCACAGAAATAATTCAAAACACGTTTATTTCCTTCTTTGCTCCTGCATAATTTGTGCATCAGGAATGAACTGTTCCTGGAAGGTTTAGTGCAAGTCAGCTGTGACCTGCTTGGGACCACAGCCTGGAGCTGAGCCCGGCTCTCTGCTCTGGGAACTGCCTTTGCAGGCTGCCTTGCCCTCAGGCTGGTGGGAGGCACTGACTTACAGATGGAAGAATGCAAGTAGGGAGGAGCAGGGACAGTCCCTCCCACTCCCCTGCCCACCAGTGGCAAGGGAGACCCTGGCTGGACTTCTGGCACCAGCCTCAGCCCCGCCCCCTAGGTCCAGCTCCCACAGGATTGGCTGCTGCTACAGATGACTCCTCCCCCACCGTTGCTAGGCAACCGTAGGTTTCCCAGCTTCACCATCTCCACGTGAGCAACACTCCGCATTAAATTCCCTAAGTCTGAGATACCTAGTGCGGTTTACATGTTCTGACTCAGATTTTTATCCGATACCCCTTCTTTAATCCACTTTGATCGTTTTCTTTGCAAATTATATGTTGCCAAATATTTAGAGACTGCAAGTGATGTTATGGTTTTTGAGTACAGTGTAAAATTATTGAATCCAACGGCTTAATCTATCTCTTCAAATACTTGACTTTTCCTGATGAGGACATTTAGGACTTAACTCTGGGGGATGTTGAGCATCATCACTTTGTCTGTAAGCCTCATCAGTTTCACATTGATTTTCAGATTGGTTAGATTAAAGTTGCAGGCACTATCTTATGAGTTTTTAATTCATCTTTGCTTCAGTAGTTCTATTCCCATTTCTGTTCTGAAGCATGTGTCTTAGTGTGTTTCCTGGCCAAACTCGTCAGGCCTTTGTCTCCTGGAGTAACATGCTGCTGGGAGCTGTGCATCGGTCCTTGTCCACTCCACGGCAGGGAGGAGCCTCGCACCTCCTCTGCCCACCAAGTTGCACACTTGAAACTCGAACCCAGATCTGTCTGAATTCAAAGCCCTGCCTCCTCAGATAGCCCTGGCAGACTGAGAAAGATTAGTGGGGTCCTCACAGGCCGGCTTGACATTTCTTACAGAGAACATGAATTTCCTTTGTAATTGGGAGAGAAGTTAATTAAGCCCAAACAAATAATGATAATAAAAATAACCTAGAAGGGAGAGGAAATGTCACAGCCCCAGAGAATGGCAGCTGCAGAATGCGTGTGGAAGAGAGGCTCACATCCCCAGGTGCTAGCTCGGCCTGATTTCCCTCTCCTTCGCAGCTGATGGAGACCCCCAAGCTTCTCTACCCCAACCTCAGGGGATTCCCTCTTCAGCTGAGGTTGCCCCTTTCCCAACAAAGGTGCTCCTCATGTTAATTAGCCCACAGGTGCCTCCCTGGCAAGGATGCTTCGGGGAGTTGGGCACCTCACCATGCCCATCCCGGACCATATGGTAGGAAATTCCAGTCTGCGCTTTCTCCCAAGCGTGCAGTCAGGGTGGCTTGTTGGCGGTTCAGGGACTCTCTGAGGGACCTGGGCCATCCTCCACGGCCAGGGCAAGTCAGCCACCCTCCTTGGCTGGGGTAGCCAGGGAAGGATCACTTCGCATCCGTTGTCTGCACTCTGGGGCTCCAAAGTCCTGAAACCTCCACACACGGCCTCCTGCTGCAGGCAAGTAATGTGATGCACACCACGGCACGCATATTGATTTCAATTTTTGGTTCTTATCAAGATTTATTCTTCATCCCTCCTGGTAAAATAGTGACCTTGGACACGCCGCCTTCCATATTTGCTGCCCGGGTCAATGAATCTCAGTATTGACCTCGGGGTCCATCAATAGCTGCTTATTGTTGAGATATTTCAGTGTCAATAAGTGGCCCTGTGGAGGCAGGAGGGGAGCTGCCCAGCAAACCAGCAGCTGAAAAACCGATCCCTTCTCCCCTCTCCAGTTGTCATCTTGGCGCAGAAGGGGTTGGTTTTGAAATTGATTAACTTTCCTGCAGGGAGTCTGAAAACAAACTCCCAGACAGAGCTGGAGTCCAGCAGAGGGAACCTTCTCCGAATGCATGCTTGTGATTTGGAGAGCTCTCCCTCACGTGTCTGTTTCAGTCTCTACTTCCTGTCCTCTCCTTTCCCACAGTATCAGTCCTGGAGGAACAACCAAAGGATGTGGCCAAGGGTTACCTGGTCCCTGGGGCAGCAGTTAACTTGCTCAGGCTTACCTGGTGAAAGACCAGGAAGACAGTTCGTGGACATTGGATGTTCCTGGGATGGATCTTGGTTTTGGGACCACCAGGTCGCAGCCCGTGCACCTTGCAGCATGAATCCCACTTACCCAGTGAGGATGAAAGGTGCTGTGTGCACGTGGCCAGGGTCTAGGAGATGTGCCATAAATCTCAGCTCTTGGGGTGCAAATGCTGTTGTTACACTTGCTGAGAATTGGGGCTCTCCCTTTGCACTCCTGTCTCTTGATCCCTCTGCCCCTCCCACCCTCTTGTTGTTTCCTATCTTCCCAGGAGGAAATTGAAAAACTCTTATTCTCTGACTACCGAGTCAGGTCCCGTGTTTGGGTGTCTCTATCGGCCACGCTTGCAGCTCTTGGCTCACCTATGTGCTCTAAGTGTGCTTGCCCTGGCTTGGAGGCCCTGGGGGCTGAGCTCGAACCTGGTTCTCTGGACCACCCAGAGCAGGGGCTGCAGCTGCCTAGGTCCCCTCCGCACAGTCCTGGCTCTGCTCTCTCCTGTGCTATGCTGTGCTTCAGCCCCAAGCTACTTTCTTCTCCTCCTTTCTTCATGGTTGCCTCCCAGCTCCTCCCTCCTCCAGGACTGATAAACTCTCCCAGTACACTGTCCCAGGCGCTGCTCGGCCTGGGTGCTTAGAAATGGCTGGGAAGCCCTGAGGATGATGGTGGGGGGTGGGGTGGGAGCGAGGGTGACACCACTGCAAGCTGCAATGCCTTTCAGCCCAAGTGCTGGCTTATTCCACTGCTAGGAGACATGCTCGCCCCGGGGGTCATGGACCATTCTGGCAAAGGGGAGACATGCAGTGGCCACATGCTACAAACTGGATTTCACTGTGCGGAAGGCTCTGCTGCTCCCATTTCACAGATGAAAAAGCAGAGGCGCCGGGATTTGGACTCTGTTTGATTCCAGCGCTCAGTAACTGAGCACTTGGTGGGAAGGAAGGATCCTGGGGTCAGAGGAAGACACAGCTGACATGCTGGCGTTTGACTAGGAGGTGGCATGGGGTAGATGCCATGGGCGCCCTTCCCCTGCCCTGGGCAAGACACTTCAGGTGCAGCAGCACAGCTGGAGGAGCGCTCTCTCCTCCCCCTCAGGGCAGACTCCCAGCTCCTCTGCTGCTGCCACCACTGGCTGCCAGAAAGCCCACACTTCAAGCACCCAAACTCAGTGTGCACAGGCTGAGCCCTACCTTTGCATATGCAAAGCAGCGCCTGTCCCCGCCCACACTACTCTCCTGACTCATCATCACCTGGCGTTGAGCTTCCAGAGAGGGCCAGGAGCCTGTGCCTTCATTCATGTAGCTGTTGACTCCATTGCTGCATGAGACAGGACACCGGGTCCTCCAGGGGAAAAGAGATTTGGGGGTTCATTGTGACAGTTAAGTACATGTGGTTTAGTAGCCAATGTGTGTGTATATGCATATAAGGTAACCTAACAAATATATGCATGCACATGTGTGCGAGTGTATAGCAACTACAAACATGGATTTAGTATTAGAAATACATGTGTGCACATGATAAATACATGTGTGTATCTACATGTGCAATGATTATTGAAGGCATTATAAATACACGAATACAGGTACACTTCTACATGTGCACATGTGTATGATGAATACATGTATCCATGTACATGCATCTCCATGCATCTGCATGTGCGTCTAATAAACAATATATCATGCACACATGCATGTTACTATATGTATAGCAAATATATTTGTGTATGTTACTGTGTGTATAGTGGACACATATGCACATATGCTGTGTTTCTGTGTATAATAAATGCACACGCATGTGTTTGTTGTGTGTACAAATACACACATGTATGTTTCTATGTGTGATGAATGCATTTACACATGCAGGTGCCAATGTGCATACAGTAAATACATGCATACACACATGTAGGTATGTTTCTCTGTGTGTAACAAATGCATGTGTGTGTAGACAGCTTCTGAACTATAGGGGTCCTGCCCTCGAGGAACTCCAAGTTCAGCGGAGAAGACAGACATGCAAACAATTATGACAGAGTGAGCAAAACAGCTTTCATGTAAGCAGGATCAAAGAACGGAGGAGACAGACCAAGACGTGCCCAAGGCTGCTGGGGAAATTGGGAAAGACTTCAAGGAGGAACACGGGAAGGCTGGGTGAGCATCTTCCAGGCGGACGGGGAGCCAGGAGCTGCCGAGGCAGCAAGAGTGTCCATTCGTTCAGTCGTTCTTTGTTAGGACATCTGTTTCTCATTAGCACAGGGTTTTGTTAGGATAGAGAATGTCAATACTTTACCCTTCTATCCTCAAAATGAAAACAAGTTGAATAAGTCATTTTAGACCCATTCGATTACACAGGTACTTTAGGGCAGAAGAGACCAGTGACTGTACAGGTGGCAGAAAGACTAAATAAATACCAAAATACTTCAAAAGGCTTTTGGAGAATTGGAATGAAAAAAAAAATCTGAGTTCATGATGAGGGTGTTTAGACTGCTGTTTGGGATGCCCACATCTCAGAGTCCCTGCGTTCAAGTCCTGGCCCTCCTTCCAGTTCCAGCTTCCTGCTCATGTCGAGCCCAGGAGGTAAGCAGCAGGTGACGGATGGTTGACATGGTTGGCTCCCACCGTCCATGTGACACCCAGCTTGAGATGGCAGGTCCTGGCTTTGGCTCAGCCCCACTTGGTTTGTCGCAAGGCATTTGCAGCGTGAGCAAGCAGATGGGTCATCTCTCTCTCTCTCTCTCTCTCTCTCTCTCTCTCTCTCTCTTTCTCTCTCGCTGTGACTCTGCCTCTCAAATAAATAAGTAAATTAGAAAAAAATAAAATGCAATTTTTTTAGATAACAAACCTGAGGCAAGTTTCTTCTACAAGCCTGAACAACGGTTTTTTAGGTGGGAGGGAGAAATAATACTCTGTGGAAGGCTGCATCTATGGGGAGACGTAAAGGAAGGAAAAGTGCAGCCTTGAAGTTAATTAGAAATTGTATTTATATTTTATGTAAGTGTATTTTAAAATTTCTCCAGAAGATTATTGGCTAAGGTGCAAATTATAGCAATGTACTGTGGGGTTTATATCTTACATAGAAGTAAAATAGATAACAGCAAGGATACATTAAGCCAAAGCAAGAATTTCCAGTTGTTTTTGAAAATAGGATATGATTATTTGAAAGAAAATAATGTTAGAATGAGGACACATGTTGTAACCTGGAGCGGGGGCTGGCATTGTGATGTGGTCTGTGACACTGGTGTCCATGTGGGCACTGGTTCATGTCCTGGCTGTTCCACTTTCCAACCCAGCTCCCTGCTCATGGCCTAGGAAAAGAAGTGGACGGTGCAGTGTCTGGGCTTTTGCCAGCCATGCGACAGGCTTGAATAAGCCAGACCCTTGGCTTTGGCCTGGCTCAGAGCTGGCCATTGTGGTCAGAGAGGGGAGTGAAGCAGCAGAAGAAAGCTTGCTGTCTATCTTGTTGCAAATCTGACTTTCAAAATAAAACAGCGTCAACCTTTATAAAATAACCTAGGGAAATCATAAAAATGAGCACCAAGTAGTACTTCAAAAAATGTATCAAAGAAAAAAAGTATCAAACACATAAAAAATATAGAAAAAGAACTCAGAAAGAAGGCAGAGGATGAACAACAGTGGAAAAAGTGAAAAGCTAAAATTAAAAAAAAAAATTCAGGCAAATGAAGGGTTGTCAACCAATTCCTAAAAATGCTATTTTATGGAAGGATTGTGCATGGTTTTCAAAGTTTTTGCACATCAAACTCTCCCTTCAGTTTCTATTTCTCATGATCCTTTAAAGCAGCTTCATAGATTTAAATTCCATTGTAGCAATATATTGTACGATTACAGATGGCACCAGCTCTTCTAAATTAAGACAGAGAATTTCACAACAGATAGAAGCAAGGAATAATGGACACACTATTTATAAGAGGCACAATTTTAACAGTCATGGGCAGGTGAAAGCAGGCAGAATTCCCCAGGTCTACTGCAAATGTCAGAAAGGCTGGAAGGTCCCGAAACTATCAGATGAAGTCATCTTCCAAGTGCGTACATGAGCGGCACCCCCGAGCCTTCCACTGCACTTGGATTAAAGACAAAGTTGTCAACAAGAACCCACAGCTGTAACTGTGTGCATCCCTATGCACTAACGGAACTCGAAAGATGTCAGGCAGAAGTAAGAAACAGACAGGCAGACACAGCTGGAGGTTTTTATTTCCTTTACTGTTGCTTGACCTGATAGAGTGCCAGTGAAGAACAGCTAAGGTTTGAACAGTCTTATTGGGCAACCTGATGCATGGTGTTTACAGAACATGCCACAGTGAACAATTTCAGCGTACACATGCTTTTCACATGCAAGCGAGTTGACCAAAACTCACCATATGGTACACAAAGGAAAAAAATCTCAATGATTAAAGGAATAAATTCTGTGAGTGTGTTCTCTAAATAGCAAGTGGCCACAGTCTGCAATGCCTGCAGCCCATATTGGAATGATGGTGTTTAAGTTCTGGTTGCTCCACTTCCAGCTCCCTGCTCACGTGCCTATGAAGGCAGCAGAAGACGGTCCAAAGACTTACAAAGAATTCCTGGCTCCTGTCTTCAGCCTGGCCCAGACCTGCTCTTGTGGCCTCTGGGAAGTGAGTCAGTGGGTAGAAGATCTCTTTCTTTCTCTCTGTCACTGCCTCTGTCTGCCATTTTGCATTTCAAACAAACAAAATAAAATTTTTTTAAAAATGTGAAGCAACTGGTGGTTAATTCACAAAAGAAGTGGACAATTATTTTTAAGAAGAATGTATCATTAAAATATAATCAGTAACAAAAGAACTGTAGAAAAATCTGCCAATATTTGGAAATTAAGCAATATACTTCCAAGCAACCTATTAACCAAATGAAAATAAAATCACACAAGTAATTACAAAATATTGTAAATTAAATCTAAATAAAACTTATTGGGCCCAGCACAGCAGGCTAGCAGCTGAAGTACTCACCTTGAACGTGCCAGGATCCCATATGGGCACTGGTTCTATTCATGACAGTCCCACTTCCCATCCAGCTCCCTGCCTGTGGCCTAGGAAAGCAGTCAAGGATGACCCAAATCCTTGGGACCCTGCACCCACGTGGGAGACCTGAAGGAGGCTCCTGGCTTCGGATTGGCGCAGCTCTGGCTAATGTGGCCAATTGGGGAGTGAATCATCCAATGGAAGATCTTCCTCTCTGTTTCTCCTCCTCTCTGCATATACCTGACTTCCAATAAAAATAAAAGTACATCTTTAAAAAAATTACCAAAAGTTGTGAGGTTAATTCAATGTTCTAAGGAAAATTTAAAGCTTTATATGCTCACATTAGAAAAGAAGAAAGGTAGGTGAAAAGCAAGTTAAGCTCACCCTAAAAGTATGAAAATATTAAAGATAAAAGCAGCAACCCATGAAATAACCAATGGAGAAGCAATAGATAAAACCAACAGGATGACCAGCTAGGAACAAGTAGATGCGCTGAAAAGATCAATAAAATGGGTGAAGCCCAGCCAGCGTGATTAAAAAAATATTGTCAATTCTAAGAGACATCATTAATATGGATTTTGTGGATAATAAAAGGGTGATACAGTAATATTTAAAAACTCGTGTGCCAATACATTTGACAAGTTCGGTGAAACGAACACATTTCTTGAAAATACAATCAATCACAAGAAAACAAAGAATCTGAGTAGGCTTTTCCAATGACAGAAGCTGAATTTTACCATAAATCTTTCCCACAAAGGAGAACACGGTTCTCGACAGTCCTACTGTCACGTTTTCCCAACTTGTCAGGAGCAACCATGGGAAGCAACAGAGATGGAGTTAATGAAGAAGCCCCCCAACTTACTTCATGAGGTCAGCACTCTCCAGCAGCAAGGCCCGATGAAGCCATGTCAAGAAAAGAACACCATAAACCAACAGCCTTCATAAACACAGGTGCAAAAACGTTTCTTGAAAAACAATAAATTCAGAGTTGCAACTATTTGGGGAAGTAAGACAATGAATGAAGAATCTCATCTCTCTCTGTAATTCTACCTCCCAAACAAATGTTTAAAAATACAACAAATTAAATCCTGCAATATTTTAACAAGATGGCATATCAAGAACAAGTTAAGCCCAGGAATGTAAGGTTGATCAAACATTTGAAAATCTATTAACGTTGATCATATACAGAATAAAAAGGAAAGAAACATCCTTTGTCTTAATGAAAAGCACCTGATAAAATGCAACCGTTTTATGATTAAAAAAACCCTTAACTTACTGCAAATGTAATAGAGCAAACTTCCAAATTAATAAAAGGAATCTAAGGGAAATTTCAAGCTAGATTGGCCTTAAGGACAAGAGTATCTACCCTCACCTCCTCTATTTGCCCTTGTACTTGAACCCTGGACAGTATAATAAGGCAAGAAAAAAAAAGTAGAAAGAAAGGGTGATTTTATTCTGTATCACATGATTGGAAATAGGAAAATTCTAAGTTTATATAGTAATTCCTAGAATTATTATGTGAATTTAGCGAGGTGTTAGGACCCAAGGTCACACACAACTCGATGATACATACAACAATAAGTCACTAGAGAATACAATCTTAAAACTTCCTTTAATGTAACAGGAAAAACATTAAATGTCTTGGGGTAAATGTCACAAAAGATACACAAACCTCTACACTGGACACTCAATCATTGTTAACAGAAATCAAAGACCTAATTAATTGGAGAAATACGCCTCATTCATGGATTACAAAGGTCAACATTTTTAAGATGGCCTTTCTCCCCAGATTGATCTATGCCTCAATACAATCCCTGTAAAACCCAGACAGGCTTCTTCATGGAAATTGACAAGCTGTGTTTACAACTTCCATGGGAATAGTAAGGATCCACACGAGCTACATGGTTTTGAAAAGCAATCAAGATTTACCCAAATGACAGGAAAACAGAAACTGATCATAGCACTGAGCCAAGAACCACCAAAGCAACCTTGTTCTCCTAGGGCCAAAGCAGCAATAATCCACGAATCAGTGAGCAGAATGCCTGGTCAAGGCGCGTGCACAGTGGGGTAGAACAGCAATCAAAAGGAGCAAATGACAAGTGCGCACATGGACAGCAGAGAATCCCCAGACGCCACGCGTGCAAACAAGTCCAGACACAGCACACTGTGGTGTGCTTCTGTGTGGAGGACCTCTGAGAACAAGCAAAGCAGATGAGGAAACCACCCACCTTCAGGTGAGGGTGGTGCGGCCTGGAAGGCTGGCTGCGGGAAGGAGGATGTCGAGGTGGCTAATGCTGCAGGTGCACAGCGGGCTGGTTGTTTGCCCCCACCCGTCATGTTGTTTGTTTTACTTGATGGACCTCTAACTTCAGTATCAATCGGAGAGTGGGGAGAAGGCAAAGAAGAAAGAAAGTGATTCAAAATGCAGGTGTTGTTTGCAACCAGATTCAAAAATTCAGCTTGGCAAATCCAAGAAAAACTGATTGTGAATGGGGGAATAGTAGAAATGAAATAATGAGCTATTCTCACTGGGTGTGCAAATGGTATTATAGATGTTTGTTCGTAAGGCGTATGGATGTGTAGGTAGGTGAAGTATTGTGGTGTTTGAAATTTGCTCTTATGTAACTCAGCAAAAATAAAAAAGGTAGCGAGAGTGGCAAAGGAGATAGAAAATGTTGGTGGTGGCCAAAAATGAAGGAAAACACAGGCTGTGTTCCTGTTTGTTCTCTTTATGTCTGTTCCCAATTTCCTGCTGAACATGCTGAAAGTAAAATTGAAATAAAAAAATTAACTGTAGGTTAGAGCACGCCATGCCTTTGTGCAAAATTCGCCAGTCATTTCTCATCTCAGGAAAATTCAAGAGCTTGGCCACATCCACAGAAATCTATTAACGGGTCCTGAAATTAGTCTAGTGCCTCATAATGGGTGCTTTAACACAAGAAATAGGACAAAATAGAACAGGAGCATAAAAATACTGGAGGATTTGAATGTGCAATAAAGGTATGTAGTGTACAAAACTTCATGAGTTTGTGTATGTGTGAGAGCTTGTGTGTGTGTACATGACAGTTTGCATGTGTGTGGACGACTGACTCAGGATGTATACACATTTTCTGGCAGATTGGAACAAAAACCAGCCCTATGTGATCTCCCTTTTATTTTCCTTATTCCACCCCACTCTATTCCTGCTCTGGGATCCTTCTCGCCTTGCTCCCATCATCCCAAGTAGCCCCAGGTAGCCACCTGTTCCCTTCCTCCTCTTCAGATGCCTGCTCAAGTGTTGCCTCAGCCAACAAGCTACCCAGGCATCTGCCAGCACCCTGTCCCGGCCTCCACTGTCAGTCTGACCGCTGAGTTCATGTTGCACAGTCCTTGCTTCTTCACACCTGACCATCTTATCATAGAGTGGCCGTTCACAGCTATGTCTGGAGTGCTCTGGATGTTGCTGGTACATTCTGGGCACTCAATGGCTCTTGTAACACCCACAACCATGCTCAGAGCTGTAGGTGGCTACCAGAAGGTGCTGAGTCCACAGGAGGGACAGTCAGACCTGGGGCAGCATGAGGGCTTGGAGGGACCAGCAGCGGGACCTAACCATGTGTGTGTGTGTGTGTGTGTGTGTGTGTGCATGTGCATATGTGTATGTGGGGTGTGTGAGGTTTCATGTGCACATGTATGTGGTCTCTGTGTTTGCAGAGTGTGTGCCTAATAAACATGTGCATGTGTATGGGGTATGTATCCATGTGCATATAGGCACAGGTGTGTGTGTGCATGTGGAGGTGTGCGGGGTGTGTGCATGTGCAGATGTGTGTATATAGGTGGGCTGCATGTGTGGCATGTGTGTATCAGAGCAACCTGAAAGCAGAGAGCTGCAAACCAACAACAGAAAACACACACATTGCATGTAAGAGTGTACTTCCATGCTGTGAGCACACAGCAAGGCACTCGGGGACACAAGGCATCAGGGAAGCTCCGAGTCCCCCAGGCATGGGCAGTTGCCATCCCTCAGGGTGGGCACATTCAGCAGATGGCAGCAATGACCTGTGCGGGCGGACCCAGCACTTGCACACAGCCTGTGGGAAGTGAGACAACACACCTCTGTGCATGACTGTTAGCTCCCAGAAGACTGAGACAGGCACCTCCACCTTGACCCACCAACACCCTGCATAGGTAACTGTGGAAAAGAAGTGAAAATACCTGCCCATAGAAGGCTGTGTGCCCAAATCTTCCTGCAGTTGTATCCATGACCCCAAACAGAATACAACTGCAATGCTGGTCTGCAGCTTGGATGAACAGGTGGAGAGGGTTCTGGACCAAACACCAGTCAGCAACAGACTGAAATAGACTGGGGAAGCCCACCACAGTGTGGATGGATCCCAACAGCGCTGGGCAGGGCAGGGAGAGAAGCCAGCCACACACACACAAAAACTGGCCAGCTCCATTCACATGAAGTTCAACAGGCGGAACTCACACTGTGGTGATGGAGACAAGAGCAGTGATTGCTGATGGTACAGCGTCAATGGCAAAGGGACAGTGGGGCACTTGTTGATGAGAGGAACACCTGCCAATTTCAATTGGCGTGATGGTGGATGGAAACGTTCCATGCATCCTGCTTCTGGCGATGGCTCTATGGGTATGGATGGTCATCACAATTCACCAAACATTGCATTGAAAAATACAGCTCGCTTCTCTTCCTAAGTCCTGCAGGTGAAGTTAGCTTTTGTTTTCAAAGGTGAGTGAGGAGGGTGCAGGCAGCAAGTGGGAATCTGGGTTTTGGCTGGGCAAAAAGGAGGGAAGGGAGAGTGAGTTGCAGAGGGCAGTCGGGGGCTGATGGCACTCTCCTGGCTGAGGCTTGGGTGCCTGGGGGGAGAATTTGGCACTTCTAGGGACAGAGCCAGGGTTTGGTGAAGTGTGCACTCAGTAAGGTAGAGAAATGGGAGGTTCCCACCTGAGGAAGGATGCATCTACAGGGACAAGCCTGGATATAAGTGCACAGCCAGTCCTCCTGTGACACCTGGAAACCCACTCGTGCTCCTTGTCTCTTACTGCATAACGAGCCACTCCTAACATTTAGTGACTTGAAGTAGCCATGTCTGATGAGCTCAGGATTTTGTCACTGGGCTGGGCTCAGCTGGACGGTTCTTTCACCAATGGGTTTTAGTGATGGGTGGGTTGGGCTTAGAGAAGATGCTGTCCACTGGCTCTCTGCCTCTCCTGCTCCCCTGCCTCTCCTGCTCGCCTGAGCTCCATCTCTCCAGCAGGAAAGTTTCCTTTCCCCAGAGCAGCTCTGGACTTCCATGAATGCCAAACAGAAGCTGTGGGCATTCCTGGGAGGGTTGGGTCAGGGTAGGTAGCCACTTCATGCTAGCAATGCACTGGATGATGAGTTGTGCTGTGTGGGTTAGAACACATCACCCAAGTCAGCCTTGATTCCAGGGGAGGGGCCACAAAGTGGGCATGGACCACCATGGTCAGTTGCAAGCCGTGTGGCCTGGGACCCATCATTCAGCCCTCCCTCACCTCAATTTTTTTTTTACCTTGGGGAGAATTGCACCTGCACTGACCTCATGATGTCCTTGTTGGATCTGAGAAGAGAAACGTGTAGATAGAGTGCGACCTAGGCTGTGTTCCTGAGTCACCACTGCCCAGGCCCCTCACCCATCTTCCCTGACCTGGCTTTGCTGGTGCTGGGCACCAAGGACCCTCTGAGAACCCTCTCATGCCAGGGGCCTTTCGTGCCTCTTCAGCATCCCTGTCTGGTCAGAAAGGCCTATCAGTGCTGCGGCGCTCTGCCCATCTCTCTCTCTGTACCCCTGCCCCCTCATCCTCTTCTTTCCTTCTTGCTAATTAAATATGGGTCAGCTGTTGACATGACTGTTGCCATGCCAACCAGAGAGCACCTTGGAGTGACAGCGCCCTTTGCCCTCCTGCAGGAAGCTGCTTCTGCCCCCGGTGCCCTGCCTCCCTCTGTCTCGCCAGCCTCCTCAGGGTGTTCTTTATAGCACCTGAACCCAGCAGGACACACGGGCTCCCTCACATCTCAGCCTTCCCCGCCTGGAAAAGTTACTCTGCTGAAATGAATCCATTTGGCTTATAGCAGTCAGGCTGGGGAACATAGCCTGCCCTTCCAGATCTGGGCGAAGCACAGCTGATTCTGATGTTGGTCACTGTTTGTCATCCTTTTGTAGAGTCACAAGCCCACCGGCCTGCTCCCAATACTGCTTTCTGTAACTCTGGCAATGACAGGATGCCCTAGTGCTACCAGCGCAGTCCCTGCTGCCTGGAGTGGAGCCCGAAGATCCCATGACCTGCATCTCCTGGGAGTCTGTTAGTAATACAGAAGCTGGGGCCAGTCCTGACGTGCTCACGGGAATTACGTCTTACAGGCTCCCTGGGTGACCCCTGTGCACACGCTGCTATCACGGGAAGCTGTGTGCCTAGAGCCATTGAGGGCTGCCCACTGTCAGCCAGCAGCTGGGAGTTGGAACAGGCCTTGTGCGGTGTGAGGATTGACTTTGGGTCCTGGCTGCATGTATGAGGAGGTTCCCAGGGATGCGGTGTGTGTGTGCCAGACAAAAGAGGGAAAGCCGAGAGAGCCAGGCGGCCATCCTGTTCTCTGGGTACCTCTAACCTGGGAGATGGGGAGACACATGCTAATGAACGTGTACCTGTAATGCTGTGGAAGGAGGCAGCAGAGCTCCATTCATGCATCCTGCTCCTTTAGCAGGTGCACCCTGCTGGAAGCTGCCCTGCATCCGGTGTGTGAGGGCACATCTGGTGAACTCCAGACACCGCGAAGTCAGGGAGGACTTCCGGAGGAGGTGACACTGCAGCAGAAGATGAAGCATGCGCTGGAGTTCAGTTACTGAAGGAGGGTGTCGTTAGTTCTCCTCAGTAACAGTGTTGCATGTTGCGGAAAAGGTGAAAGAGCTGAGGCTGGGCCAGCCTCCTGGGAAGCAGCACCAACCACTCGGGAGCTCTGTGGAGCTTCTGCTAAGGAGGCGCCAGGTGGAGGCTGGCTGGGACAGCTGCAGGTTGACTGGGAGGGGAGGGAAGGAGGAGAGGGTGGGATAGCCGTTCCTCCTGGGCAGCTCGCCTGGGAGGCAGGAGGAGAAGAGCAGAGCCAGGGCCAGCACGCTGTCTTGCCTTGGCTTAGCACTGTGACCATGGTCACCCCATGTGTCCTCTCTGGGGCCAATTCCCTCTTTCTCTGTAGCATGGAGACAGCAGTAGCAGCAGCAAAATAAAGACCAAGCTCACTGCTGGCTGCTGCAGTTGGTATTCTCAGCAAGGAAAGGGCATCTCGCTGGAGGGATGCCCTGAAAACAACGGCCTGGGGGACAAGGAGGAAGCTCAGGGGCCGGATACGGGTAGAACTCCCATCTGCTGACTCGAGGAAGGAGGGCAGGAAGGCAATACAGCTCTGGGGAGGAGGCAGCAGAGACAGCGATGAGCGCCAGCAAGCAGGTGGAGGGCCATGGCCTCTGAGTCTGATGTTGGAGGGCAGGGCTGCTCACAAAATCCAGGTGGAGACTTTTGAGCCCATCTGTGAGGCCCTGCTGTGCCTGCTCTGATGGGCAGCAATGCCCAGGGGGAAGAGGTACATAGACAATGAGGGGGGCATCCCAAGGAGAATGCCATGAATGCTCACCACGAGCGGGCAGGACTGTTCGAATAATGGTGAAGAGAAACTGAGGGCCAGGCCACGTTTGGCTGGATCCTCCAGGGGGCACGGGGTCCTCAGCTAGCAACGCATGACACACGTGTGGGCTCCAAGGAGGTGCTGAGCGGCAAAGCCACTTTGCAGAGGGAACACTCCAAAGCTGCCTTTTACACCATCAGCCAGGCCGCCTCGCCTGTGTTGCCCAGAGACTTGGTTCTGAAACTCTGCCTCATAGGAAGTGACAGAAAGCAGCTGTGTTGCCTTTCTTCACTTGCTACATTGGCAACCTCCTCCCAGACACTCGTCCTGTGCCTTGTGCACTATTGGTGGGCATTACAGTTACAATCCTGAGCCAAGAGCATGGGATCCTGGTTCTGGCGGAGTTTACATTGTAGTAAAGGGAGACACGGCAAGAAAGGACCATGCATCTTCTATCACCAGGTGATAAGCACCATTGAGAAAAAGGGATTCATCTGTGACTTCATGAGGGAAGCCAGAGCAGGCAGGCCATGGCCGGGGAAGGGACCTCCGTCTAGCTGGGTGATCGGGGAGGCCTTGGTGTAAAGGGTGGACCTCTCCAGACAGGACATAGCACATGGCTCCCTAAGTGTCAATGTCTTATGACTGAGGAGTTCAGAGGAGAGACGGGGAGTGATCCTGGACTCCAGAGGGTGGGACTGAGCCACGTGCAGAAGGGAGAGGAGGAGGAGGGTGCTGGGGCAGAGAGAGCAATGGGCACAAGGACTCAGAGACAGGTACAACATGGATGCCTCATTCACAGAACAGCACAAGCGTCACTTGCTGCGATGCCTTCCGTGGCTTCCTGCGCACCCCACCGTGACCTGTAGTGCCCCCCTGCCCTCCCAGTTCTGCATCATCAACACTTGTTTCACCAGGCTATATTCTTTATACTCACATACGTTTACTCCAGGAGACTTCATTCTTCCTCCAGCTTAGTCTATGTCCAGTGCTCAGCACGGAGCTGACAGCTAGAGAAAGACAAAGAGAGGCTGGAGGCGGGCAGGGTGGAGTAGCATTGGGGCCAGATTGGAGCTGGGCGTGGAGAAGTGGCTGTACTCTGTGGGTTGGTTTTTGGGAAAGCTGACTGGCAATGATGACATCAACCTCAGAGCTGCTGGTGGGGAAGGGACAGCCATGCGCAGGAGCAGATAAAAGAGAACAAGAGGGAAGGGAGAGCTCTCGGAGAGCCTGGTCTTTAGCTGCCGAGCTTCATGGGGACAGTGACATACAACATAGCCCTGAGACTGGAGGAGGCTGGGAGCGGGGAGCAGTTTACCTGCAAGTACCACATGGCTTAAAGCGCTGATCTGCATTCAGAGCAGAGTGCTCATTTCATCCCCCGCAGAGCGACGCTTAATGATGTTCCAGACGGTGGGATTTGAATAATAATGTTAATAACAGGATGGTCCAATGACTATCTACGTGTGGGTCCTTGGCGACTTCAATGGAACCTGGAAATTTGCACACCGACAGACAGTGATGGCGTGCACCTGGCAAACACAGTCACTGAAGTTCTGATGGACGGCTGGAACCAGCAGAACTATAAAACGATGGTAGCAATAACAACGGGCCCACGGTGTTAGCGCACATTAAAAATCAGATTAATTAGTTCATCTAAAATAACAATACCCATTAAGATCATTAGGAATGCCTTAACTTGATTTAGTATCCCAGCTGCAAATTTCTCAGCTTTTTTTTTTTAAGGAAACATCGATCTCAGGTTTGAGAAGCCAAGAGAAGCCACCCCCTTTCTTCCCCTTCAGCAGAGGAACATTTGTGGAGTGCCTACTGGATGGCCCATCCTGCATTTATAGAACACCTGGTGGCTACCACACCCTCAGGTCCTTGGATAGAGTTAGGGAGGTGATCCTAGGATGTCAGCGGTGGCCCATGTGGCAGCCCAGAGACTGATACAGCCCCAGGCACACGCTCATCTGTGTTGCCCAAAGTGATGACTGTGAGACACGACTCAAATGACCCCAAATGCCAAGTTCATTATTTGGGTTTACCACAAGGCAGAGAAAGCAGAAGGGGTACGTGGAGGTGAAAGGCTGTGACTAAAAGCTTAGGGAAGACCCCAGTCTCCAGAACGGTGGACAAGGACCTCCCCACTCCCCGCCAAGGTCCCTGTTGCTGCGGTCTGCTTAGCAACGTCTCCCTCTGTGTGTCATCCCTGGATTGGCATGCCGCCACCCCCCAGCCTGGTCCGTTCTTGCTGAGCTTGAGACCGGAGGGAGTTGAGCACGAAGCTGGGCGAGTGTCTGGAACTGAACTCTGTGGGGGCAGAGACCAGCTTGAGGTGAGACAGAGAGGCGGACCCCTGAGTGCAGCATGCCCCGCCCCGACCTCGGCAGGGGTGTCGTGAGGGTGCGGCTGCTGCGAGACATCCTCTGGCTGCAGACCAGAAACAAGCTGTGCTGTTGAGGACGATGGGAATGCCTGTGTCTGCAGTGTCCCGGGCTCCATCAACATCCCCTGGGGCAGAGGTGAGCGAGGGGCTGAGCCCAGCTAGCTCCTCTGAACCAAAATGGCCCTGAGCTGCTAGTAGCCATCCCATGGGCTACACTGCTAGCTTCTTCCCTGGGGGAGGGGATGCCTGGGGCCCTTTATCCCAAATCCCTTTGGATACACCTGCCTCTGTCCTGACCCTAACATCAGAACACATTCTGAGAGATGCCTGTGCTGGGTCACAGGCATGCCTTTCAGATTTCTTTTGCTTTGTTTTTGGATGGGGAATCTGTATTGTGGCGTAGGAGACTGAACCATTGCCCAGCATCCCCTATGAGCACAGGTTTGAGTCTCAGCGGTTCCACTTCTGATCCAGCTCCCTACTGACGTGCCTGGGAAGACAGAAAGATGGCTTAAATACTTGGGACCCACTCACGTGGGACACCGAGGTGGAGTTCCTGGCTCGTGGCTTTGGTCTGGCCCTGTTCCTGCCAACGTGGCCATATGGTGAATGAACCAATGAATGGAAGTTTCTCTCTCTCTCTCTGTATTCTCTCTTCCTATAACTCTGCTTTTCAAATGCCAAAAAAGTAAACATTTTCTAAAAAGATGATTTTTATCCCTCCTTTGAAATTGTTTCCAGAGATGTTGACAAGCATATACCCTCAGTGTGGTGGCCAATTTAAGCCCTCATCCCAGATGGCACCTTGCCTTACTGTCCTGCCTGCAGCTCCAGGGGTTGCAGGGCTGGGGCAAGCTTCTCACTGCAAAACTGGTTCCCATGCCTCCTGGTGACTCCCCCACCCTGGACCCTTCCAAGGCTGTCTCTAGCAGCGTTTATGCTCCTAAACCACTTCCTGCTTTCCAGAACCAAAACACAAAGCCACAATGCTCCCTTGGACCCAGGGGGCTTGGCTCAGCTCTCTCCGCTGGACAGTAAGTGGGGCCTTGTGGGCATGTCCCAGGGCCATAGTGCACAAGGGCGTGTTGGCAGCTCCTTGTCTTTCTCAGTTTCCATGCACCCACACCATGGCTGAACTCAGCATTGTTTTTTCCATGAACGACCCTAATCCTCCGAATTCTAGTTTTTCGCCCATCAGACGATTAGTCAGAAAAACGCTCAGTGCAGTATTGCTGAGTGCTAGCTGCAGCCTTTCCCAATGCCCAGAGGCCCCGCGCTCCTTGCTCGCTCTCGGCATAATTCAAAGGCAAAGTAAAGGGGCGATTCAAAAGCCAGATGAGCCCTCTGGCCTCGGAGAGGGCCAGGCGGGAAGGAGCGTGCACCCCCAAACAGCCCATCAGGGCGGTTGTCAGAGCCTTCAGCAATCAAGGAGCTGGACAAATGGAGCCTCAGGGCAGAGGACGGAACCTAATCAATCTCACCCAAAGCTTCTCTCAGTTCCCACCTCAGCTGCCAGTGGAAGGGAGGGGGGATGAGGGAGCCGGAGAGCAGGCAGCGAAGCATGGGCGGGTCACTCTGGGCCAGCTTGGACCTCTCAAGCACTGTGAACACCTCTCTCTGCAATTTCTGAACCCCTGCCCTGCCCTCAGGGGCGGTCTGCTCCTTCCCTCCTGCCAAATTCACGAATGCATGCTCTGCACTCCACGCCCACACCTGTAGTTGGACTTTGGGCTTCCTTGCAGCCTTCTTCGCCTCTTCTCATCCTCCAGGGACCCTTGTTTCCCACAAGGCGGGTGTCCAAGCCCTTTCAGTCCCCACAGCAGCCTGGGACCCTGCAGGAGCTGGAGTCCCATTGGAACTCTGTCCTTGAGTGGTCATTGTGGCCTTGGGAGGCAATGACTGCCTCTGTCCATGCCTTCAGTCTCGCGTGTTCTGAAGATGAAGCAAGTTCGGGATGCAAAGGCACCCACGTCAGCAGGTGTTAACCACAGTTGATTGAACCACTTGCACTTTCCCCTGCTTACACATGCAATTAGCCCTGAGGATCTTGGTTCTCCTCTGTTCACCTGCGGCCCTCTCTGCTTCTCCCTGTCCTTCCCTCCAGTGCTGCTATAGGCAGGTCTCTGGGTGTTGGAGCCATCCAATGCTTCTTGATGCTAACAGAGGAGATGGGGGTGGGGGTGGCGGAATGACTGCGTATGTCTCCTCCCGCCTTCTCTCCCACGATACCTACATTATCTACAAGGGTGGCAACCAGGCTCCGCACCTCCGGCTGCTGGATTGCCAGCCTGTTATCTCCGTAGTGGCTCTTTGCCCTCAGCCTGTGGGAGCTGCTTCTGCCCACCCACGTGGCAGGGCTTCCCCACCTCCCAGCTGCTCCATCGGCCTCCCGCCACCGAGTTCTTGCCACCGTCTCACCTTTGGCTGACAAAGCTGAACGCCATCTGGCTTCCCCACAATAGGAGTTGGCTAGACAGATGACATGGTATACCAGCTCATTCACGGTACATTTTTCAACGCACAAAAGCAGGTTGCAGAACCGTATGTAAAGGAAGAACCTATTTTGGAGGAAAAAAAAAAAGAGAGAAACTGACTCTAGACTCTCCTGTGGGTAAACACTTACAGCATGGCAGTGGCAAGCTCTTTCCCTGGGTGGTGGGCCAACCCAGGTTCTGATTTCCATCTTTGTGTGTATCTGGGATTTTCTGATTTGTTTACAATGAACATATATTTCATCTGTCTCAACTAAATAAACAAATATAGAAAAGCACCACCCGTTCGCAGAGACCTCATTTGCATATATTTGCATGCCATTCCATCAAATGCCATCTATCAAAGTACCACTCCATCAGACCTCAGGAATCAGAGGCCTGGCAGCCACCCTCACAGGTGGCTCTGAGGCCAGGGTAGCCTGTAGCCGCTGCCTCCACCCCTTAGAGGGTCCCTGGTTACCCCACCAGCGATCTGGGCCCCCGAGTTCCACCACCCAGTGCCCCCATCTCCAGTGCTGACGGTGACCCCAGCTCAGAGGCAGCCACCCCGTGCTGTCATGTTCCCAAGGTGTCCTTGCTTCACTTCGCAGCAGTGAGCGTCTTCATGTCACTTGCTCTGCTTTGACCTTAAGTGGCGGATTCTCCTTCCTCTCTCCCTGTCCCCTTCCCCCTCGGCTGCGACTGTCTGAGCCAGGCAGCTGAGCTGTCGCAAGCTCGCTGCCTATTTTTGTGCTTTCTGCAACTTGGGGCATAGAGGGCTGAGCGATGACAACACCGTCTCTTGGCAGTGGCTGGGGCCTGTCTGCGTCGCGGGAAACCAGCTGAGGGACATTTCGCGCACGGCGCGAGGTATCTTACTCCACTATGCGAGGGCCGGTAGGGCCAAGAGTACACTCACACTCACACACAGGCACTCACACTCATGCATAGGCTCATGTAACAGACACGCATTCATGCACATGCTCACACTAAAACACACTCCACTCATGCACACACTCGCACCTGCACTCAAACATACACACACATACGCACACACTAGCTCATGCTCACTCATATATATACACACACACTCAGACTAACACACATTCATATACATGGTCACACATTCATGTCTATTCACACATAACCCCCCCCACACACACACACTCACACTCATGCATACGCTCACACAGTGGTCTGCCCGCCGTGGAGGCTGGCCCAGCTCCTCTGTGTGACCTTGTGGAGTCTGTGCAACACAAACAGCAGCCTGGCTGTCCAGCTGACATCCCTTGAGTCCCACACAGGAGCTGCTGTCAGGCCTGAGCGCACAGTCCCAGGGGCTGGACCCTGTCTTCCTTCTCCTATCTTGTCTGGAGCCTGGCATGCTGTCAGTACCAGATACATCACAATAAACAACAGTGACGTTCGCCGTCACCAGACCGGCACGCACCTGTCTGGGCCGCTGGACAGTGCCTGGGTGGCCTCACCTGTCTGCTATTCCTGGAGGTGGAGAGGCAGCGGGAGCCTTCCTGCTCCTCCAGAGGCTGTGCCCAGACACAGCTGGCCCCTGGTGCACGGCCTCAGGAGGCCCTCCAGGTTGGGGAGGTGGCAGCTGTGAAGCCCCTCGAATCTGTCAGCTCAGCCACTTGTCTGCCCTCCCTCCCTGGACCACCAGCCCCAGTATAGAGCAAGGGCCCAGTGCAGCTGTAAGGCTGTGCTGATGTGTGGGCTGGAGAGGGCAGGAGGTGCTGGCTGCCCGGGGACCCTGGTCTCAGGAGGCAGTGGCTCTCCCCACTCCCAGTTATGGCAGCTGCTTCTTTGTGGTCTTCTGAGTGCCCACTGGCCTGTCCCCCTGCGGGAGCAACAGTGCTCCGTGGCACAGCCTCTCACTGGGGCTGGGGCTGTAGACAGGGGCCCTGCCTGGCATCTCTCCCACAGGCCATCAAAGACCCTGGGTCCCCAAGGTAGCCCTTATGTGCAGGAGCTGCAGGTGTCTGATAGGAGGGGAACTTGACCTTACCAGTACCTTTCCCTGGTGGGAAAGGCACACACACAACCACAAACATGCTTGCACACGTGACTGAATATGCACATATACAACCACAACACCCCTAAACATGTGTTCATGCACACACTTATGCGCACATGCAACCATGACACACATCCACACATATGTGCACAAACATATATGCACACACCACACACACATATGCAAGTACTTATACAAATGTGTACTCATGCACACACTCCCCAACATACATGCATATACACAATTACACACGTACACAGCAACCACCCATCCACACCCTGCACTAGGCCCCGGGGTCTTGACCTTGGCGCCTGCCTTCCCTGGGACGCTCTGGAATCTGGAGGGTGAGGCAAGTTGATTGGCAAACCAATCATTCCTTTCTCAAGGCAAGGTCACGCTCAGCTCCCCCACACTCCTTCATTTCCACTTTCTGGGAGGAAAGAACCGCCTCCTGGGACACTCCCAGGGCTGGAAATTGACTTCTCCGTTTCCATATGTGTTTTGCTTCCAATTCAGGGCAGAGAAAAACACAGCCCTTCCTGCACTGACCCTCCCCCAGCAGCCAGGGCTGACATCAAAGAGGTGGGGTGGGGGTGCCATGGACTCCAGGGTAGTGACCTCCAAGGTCTGAGCAGAGACGCAGCTGCTGAGGAAGTGGGCTCCAGGGCAGGTGTAAGCTGCAGAGTCTGTGTCTGCTTCTGCTGCTTTCCTTCTTTTGAGGCAAACAGTGCAGCCAGGGGCTGGCTGTTGAGTTGTAACTTGAGCCGCCTCAGCGCCAGGGGTCTGAGTTCACCCTCTATGAGTGGGCTGCTTACTAAACCTTATTCCCCACCTGAGACCTGACCCCTGAGCCCCCGATCCAGCCAGCTCACCTGCCGCCATTCCTAGCACACACTGTGAGCAGAGTGGTGGCCTGGTCACCCTGCACGATGGCCTGCAAGACCGTTTCTCCCTGGCACACCTGGAGAGGGTGCCATGTCTTAGCTGCCCTCCCCCAACTGATCCCCTTGCCAGGCCAATCCCTGACCTGTCTGCTGCCTGCCCTGGCACTTCCTCTTGCAGGTTCTGGCTCGAGGCAGAGACCCACGCATGCCCTTCGCCTTCCCCGAGGAGTACCCGGGAAGGTCAAGGCCCTCTTCCTCTTATGCCAAAGAAAAATTATTTGAGGCCTTACACCACTGGATTGGCCTGCAGCCCCCGCTACACCTGGTCTCTCCCCCTCACAGGGATGCCCTGGGCCAGTACCTCCACCTTGGGGTACTGTACCACTTGTCTCCGGGTTTGACCTGCCAGTGACTCCTCCGCCCGTCGGGAAGCCACCATACACCTAGGAACTACGAATCTGAGCTTCCGTCTCCATTATGACCCACACTGTCTGCACCTGCGTGGGACTCTGGATGTCTTACTCCTGAAGGCAAGGTCATGCTATGCACCTTGTAACATCATAAGAAGGATGAAATCCTATTTGAAGCTTCTAGCAATCACAAAGGGAGAAGAGCTGTTCCTTAGTTACTATGTATCAGAGGAGAGGAGAGATACACCCGGGAGCAGAAAGCATTACTCCACTCCCCACTTGCCCAGACTGAGGCTCTTGGCAAGCAGGGAGATTTGACTTGGAATGTTCTGGAACGTTGTTGAGTCCGGCAGAAGCACAGCCAGTTTTGTACCGGTGAATGGATTCAGAATGGTTTCTGTCAAGCCATCCCATTCCATGGGGATAGGGGGTCTGTCAGTTGTCACTTGGCAGAGTGGGAGGAGCTAATGACTCGGTGGGGGTGGTCCCTGTTGACCTATGTAACCTGCAGGCTGGAGACTGTGGCACCATTCAGAATCTGTCCCCAGCTGGCCAGATGTGCCTAGCTGTGCCTAGACCCCCATGGAAGCAGTGAGCACAGCACAGCAGGGGCCTGGGTAAGTGGACCTTACTTCCAAGGCTTGGCACTGCCTGCCCCGGAGTGCAGCTCCGAGCCATCCACATACGCTGCCTGTCATGGGAAGGAGGAAGGTAGTTTACCAGGATGACTAAAGTTTTATTAACCTGCCACTCACCCAGGGAGTAGATCAGGAAGCCTGAGTAATCAGATCCATGGCTTCAGCAACACAGCTGTGCTCTCTGCCCCAGGTGTGCCCACTGCGAGCCACGGCATAAAGCAAAGGCACGGTGGGGTGGTGATGGGGGCAGGGCCAGGGCACCCTGATAACTGCACTCATCCACATGTAGGCTTCACTGGTGCCCGGTGGGCCTCTCCTTCTTGGCATGTGTTTTCAGCAGCAGCAGGTTTGTTTTCCTCATCTCCTCTTCTGCTGACTGCCCTGACCTTCAGGGGTCACAGCCGCATAGGGATGGAGGGTTGAGCCTGGGTGTATTGGGTGGGTGGGTAGGGGCGACGAGGCTGTGGGAGAGCCTCAGAACCCTCCCCCCACCCTGGTCACTGCTTCTGTGGCCCTGCCCCTCCCCCATGAGGCTGTGGGGTCCTCACGCTTACGTCTGAGCTGCGCTGGGTGACTCATCTGCAGATGAACTTCTGAGATGCTGTGCGACTTCCGAGACCCGGCAGCTCACTGTGGGGACTGAATGACATCGGAGAGCCCCTAAGATCACCATGACCGGGGTCGGGAGGGAGTGCTGGATGGATCCTCTCTAGCTCGTAGCCAGCACGCGCTCTCAGTCCAAGGTAATCGCCAGCGGGCGCCATCTCGGGTGTGTGGCCCTAGTTGAGTCTTTGGGTGAACACAGCCCCAACTCATACCTGACTGCGCCTGTGTGGCAGGGTCAGGTGAGGGCTGCCCCGCAGGACTCCCCCAGGCTCCAGGCCACTTCAACCCGTGGGCCTGTCTGCTGGCTGTTTCCAAGCGCTGAGGTGGGGGAGTGTGACCTGTTCTTCAGGAACAGGTGTTGGGCCCGTGCTGTCAAGGTTCTTAGGGCCCAGGCTGGGAGATCTACATAAATGCTTCTGCAAATGACCATTTGACGTGGCAGCAGCCCAGAACAGTGCCGTGAGGAGGCAGTGGCGCAGAGAGGTTGGGGAAGTGGCAGGAGGTTGGGGGTGATTCGTTCTGATCTTAAGGGAAGGCAAGAACTTAGCAGAGGGTAAGAAATATCCTGGCATAAGCAAAGGTCCTGTGGCAGGAAGGAGGGGGCAAGTGACACTGTGGTGTGGGGACCAGGGACATGACAGAGAGGAATGCGGGGCCCAGGCCTCCCAAGCTCCCCTTTATACACTGTGACAAGGTTCCAGGCCTTTGTGAGGACAGTGGGAGAGGGACAGCCAGGCCCGGCAGGGCTCTGGGGAACACTGGACCGGAAACAGCTCTCCAAGTGGAAATGATGCATGCAAAACTAAAGGGGACCCAGGCTGGTGTGGGAGGGGGTCCCTCCCGCTGAGGGTCCTGGGGCCCCTGTTTCCTAGGAAAAGCCAACAGGGGTACTCTAATCACGTGACCTTGCAGGGTCCCCTCTCTGGGGACTGGACACGTATGGGCCATCTGGGAACCCAAGACTCAGTCCTCTGCAGCCGTCCCGGCCCACTGAGCACACTTGCCAAGACTCGCACCAGCAGATTAGCTGGGGCGACGGCACAAAATGATATTTAATGTGATTCATTATCCTAATGAGCTCTGTAGCGTGCTGTCTCCTTTTTCCCTGTCACCCTCCAGATGTTAATGGCGACACAGGGGTTAGAGGAGGCAGCCAGCAAGCAAATGTCATGGGAAGGAGGAAGGTAGTTTAGCTTGGCCATGCCTGGACCTCGGGGCCGCAGTGCTGCCTGGCTTCCCCTAAGATGCAGGCGCTGTCCCCTCACTGCCCAGGAGAGCGACACGCTCAGATCCTCTGCTTACAGTGTTCAGGTAAGACATGGACACACAGGACCCCCCCAATGGCGCTGCTGGGTCTGCAGTTCCCTGCCCTCTCTGAGACCCTGCCTATAAGCGGAAGCTTCCTGGGAGGTGGCAACGAGAACCCTACCCCCTCTTTGCAGTTGCCTTGTGCAGGTTCAGCGAGGTGAGGCCCAGGCGTGTGTCTAGCACATAGTCCAGGCTGCTCAGTAAATGCTGTCACTGTGCTAATCAGACCTTCAGTACGTAGAAGGCACATGTAGTCAAGATCGCCATGTCAAGTTCCTGCGAGTCAAGGGCCTGCTGTATGCTCGCTTACACGGGCTGTTCGGAAGGCAGAGTGGTCCGGCTCATCTTGGGAAGCCCTTCTGTGGCTTTCCTATGGTCCCAGATTACAAAAAACAAAAGGGAAAACACCATAAGAGGTTAAGTTAGAGAGGGCTGCCCAGCCTGGCAGGGCCTGCTACGCCTGAAGTCTGCATAACTAACAAGTCTCTCTTTCTTTCTCTTTTCTTTCTCTCTCTTTTTCTTCCTTCCTTTCTTTCTCTTTCTTTCTTTCTTTCTCTTTCCTTCCTTCCACCTTCCCTTATTTTTTAAGGTTTATTTTATTTTTCTTTGGAAGGCAGATTTTTACAGAAAGAGAAGCAGAGACAGAGAGCGAAGGTCTTCCACCTACTGGTTCACTCCCCAGATGGCCCCAGCAGCTGGAGCTGAGCTGATCCAAAGCCAGGAGCTGCTTCTGGTTCTCCCATATGGGTACAGGGTCATTGGACCATTCTCCACTGCCCTCCCAGGACACAAGCAGGGGGATGGGAAGCGGAGCAACCAGGACATGAACCGGCTCCCACATGGGATGCTGTGTCCACAGGGTGGGGGAATTAAAGTGCTGCACCACCACACTGGCTCCAGGGCCCTGTTCCTCCCCCCCACACACACACACACACATTGCCGAGGGACAGCCTGCAGAAGGAACTTTTGTGTCTTTGCCACAGTTCTGTTCTGCTCTGCCTCCCCCCGCCCTGCCCCTGCAGCAGCTCACCGGGGCAGCAGAGTCTGGGAAGAGGGTGGAGCTAAGAGGGGGCAGGGTCCTCGCTTCTCCACCTGCCCCACAGCAGGCACCTGCCAGGTGAGGGGTGAATGTGGGGAGGGAGACGCCCTCTCTGTCCCGGGGTTGGGAGTTGCATGTCTGCAGGGCAGGTGAGCTAGGAGATTGCATCCTGGACCCCTGAAGATGGTAAGGTTTTTGAGTCTCCATCAGCTAAAATCAATATTGGCACAAGTGTGTGTCATTAAAAACTAAATGAACATGACACAGCCAAACAGCTGCCTATTAAACAAATGAGTCTTCTCCCCGCACGGGCACAGCAGGTTATTAAATTCTGCATTTCAGGAGCTTCGCCGTCTGGAGTGGGGAGGGATGCATCTTGATGAGTCATCTGTATGTGGAGAACAGCGGGGCTCTCCTGGCTCACCCCTGCAGATGCCCGCTTCTACTCATGGGGACGCGTGGTCCCTCTGAGCTGTCACATGAAGCCCGGGTATCTCGGGCCATCTGATGGGCCCAGCTGATAGCGTCTCATCAATGAATATTGCGGGGACCGCTACCACGGGTCAGAATTCTGCCAGGGCCTGGAACACTCATCTGATGTCTCAGGTCAGGGACGCACAAAAGCATCTCCAAAGACCCAGACTGGCCCTGTCCAGGAAGCCATGGAGGCCTACCCTGATGAGTCCAGAGGCAAGGTGGTGGACTTGGTGAAATGATTCAGCGATGCCATCATCAAAGTAATTCCATCTTTACCTTCTGCTTTTCCCATTATGGTGTTGGTCCTCCCTCATGACCACAAAGTGGCTGCCATGGCTCCAAGTATTGTCACCAGACATGGCTGAATCCAGCAGCAGCTTCTCCTTCCACTTCTCCCAGTATAATAGAAGATTTTCTAGAAGCCCTGAAAAGCCTCTACACTGACCCCACGTGGTCAACATGCTTGGGAACAACAGTGGCTTGAAGCACCAGCATTTGAATGGTCCCCAGTGTCCTGCCCTGTGGCTACGATGGATATACTTTTATTCTCAGAGCAGCGGTTGGAGACCCACTTTTCCACAGGTGTTGGCAGATCTTCAAACTTAATCTAGATCCTTCAAGTTCTAACCAGAATGAACTGGTGGTGCTTCCTGGGTGTGTAGCGCTGAAGGAGTGTGAGTCTGTATTAGGGCTTGCAAGAGAAAGACAGCTGAGCTCTGTTAGTTGTGCCTGCCTCTGGCACAGCAGTGGGGGCACTGCTGACATTTCCCCGACGGAAGCTGGGTTCCACCCACCTTGGTCTTCGCTCCGCTCAGAATCACGCAGGGTCAGGAAATCGGTCAAGGTGGCCTCATTGTTCCGCATCGGTGTTAAATGGTGATCGTAATGGCATTAAACACGATCACACAGTATTAATTTAACGTATGTTTTAATAGCCATGACAATGACCAAGCTCCTCCTCCAGACCTTGACCAGCAAGGGGCACTTTGCTTGGCACACGTGATGAGTACGCTGTTGGCAGGCAGCCCGTCCGTCATCCTAGCCTCCAAAAACCCAGCGACAAGTCTCCTTGAAGGTGGCATCGCTCTGTGTGGCCTGTGGTCACCTGCTGAGCCAGGGCAGGAGGGGTGAGAGCAGCCTGTGGTCCCAGGAAGTGCAGGGGGGGCCCAAGGAAGTGGTGACCCCTTCTGGCCAAGAAGGGAACTACATGGGCTTGCTAGCAAGACATGACCAGCAGGGCGCCTGATGCATGGGAAGGGCCAGCAGTGGACTAGTGGCGCAACCTGGCTAGGGACCTTTCAGTCACTCACTAAGGGGCTGCATTGTCCAGCCCAGCCCTGGCTCAGGAGAGAGGTGGAAGACATGTGTGCGCATGTGCACAGACGGGAGAGGACAAGCAAGATGTTGACCCTTGGCCCTTCCCGCCTAGGGAGGATGGGCAGCAAGGATGCCGGCAAGCACCAGTCTGGGAGGCTCGGGCTATCCCCATGTGTTGGTCACTCTAGGATGTTCTGTAAGCCATTCTACACCTCCTCACAAATACACACACCACTCTCTTTTATCAAGATGGCGCCTCCTTTTCCAGGCCATCTAGTCTACCTTGATGCAGCCAACCCCTTCAGTTCCCAGACTGCTGCCTCGCTCCCTTGATGGAGAGAACCACTTCCTCTGGTATCCTCTGCCTTGGGCCCTGTGCTCTGGTTCCCTCTGCTTGCAATAACACCACTATACTTGACATAGGACGATGGAGCTGCACTGTCAGCCACTTTCTCCAGGCCAGGCACAGAGCGCCGGGCCACTGGGCAAGATCTTGTGTCAGCCTCGGCACAAGGGGTACCACAAAACGGGGGTTCGGCGAGGACAGGCGACTGACCCAGCCTCACACAGCTGCAATGGCCCTGCACAACGGGAACAGAAGAGGCCGTGGGTGAGGCCTTTGCCCGTTTCTGTGATATAAATAATCCCAGGGTCCCGATTTCCAGCAGCAGGTGCATTACCGATGGGTTCGCAATAGTTCTGGAAATCTGGTAGCTCGCTTCTTTGGGTCAGCCAGAGCTGGGACCGATTTGTGACTGTAATCATGCTGTCTGTCCCCATCCCTGGCTCAACTTCACCATTAACCCCAGTATCCTGCCTGGTGCCGGGAGCCTAGGGAACGCTGAATGAGTATGTAAAATGACAAGGATTTCTGAGTGGAGAGGTGTAGGGGGTATCCAGAGAATCCCCCTGGCAGGTCTCTGCCTTCCCCTTCTCTTGGGAGGAGGATACTGCTCTGGACGTAGCCCCTGAGGCCCTGGCTGGGAACGGGGGTCACCTTGGGGCATCTGGTTAACCGGATGGCAGCCAGGACCGATTCAAACCCTGCTGCACGTGCCTGGCTCCCACGGTCCGGCCAGAGACCTAAGGAGAGCTGAGGGGGCTGCTTCCTGCCAGGTGGAGGACAAGAGGGCTGTGAACCAGGTCAGGCCAGCTGGGACAAAATCCACAAGCAGGAGCCACCCCTTGAATATGTGTGCATGCACGAGTGTGGGGTACCCGTCGAGATTATCAGTAGCAAAGATGTTGGCCAAGCTGTAATCAGCCCGGGCAGGGCCAAGGCCAAGAGGGGAAGACCTGGACAAGAGACTTCCAGGCAGCCTGGGGTCCCTGAGACGGGCAGCCTGGGGGTAGGACCCCCAGGGCCGTGAGATGAACATCCCTGGCACTGCCTCGATCGGCCTGGAGCTGGGTGAGGAGTACGCAGAAAATGAGTGTCAGCGTGAGCTGGAACTGCGATTCACAAACCTGAGTGTGCTCGGGCTGGGGGGTGGGGGGCTAGCCTCCTGGGCAAGTGCCTTACATAGCTGCACAGGTTCCACTCTCAGGAGCACTTGTACTCTCTTGGGTACATGACCCGGCATCTTCCTCTTGAGATTCGAAGTGTGAGGCTCCACTTTAGCATTTATTCTGGACCCCATCAAAGGGCATGGCCGGCTCTCTCCCCAGGGGCCTTGTTAGCACCCGCACTGCTGGGCCCTTACCCAGAATATTCTCAGGTGGGGCCAGAGAGCTCGTAGATTCTCCTCCAAGGAGAGGAGTGATGCCACGGGGGCCACAGCTGAGGAAGGGCCTGTCCAGAGAAGTACTGAGGCCCGGACAGAGCCACGGCTGCCCAATCTGTTGGGCTCAAGCCTTTGTGTGCTAAGAGGCCTGCGTCGACCCTCCAGGGCTGGGGAGAGAAGAGAAGTGAGGATATAAACCATTGCAAGCAGGCACACAGGGGTGGGATTGGGGGAAGCCAAACCTGCCACGGGCTGAAGCTTGCAGCCAAACCAAGGGAAACTGAGTCACTATGCACCTGCCTCGGCCTGACCGTGCAGCGACCTGGAGGCCATGCCCCTGACTTGGTGGTGAATTTGACCGTGTGCTGTGCGCCTGTCTGGGAGCTCCGGCTTCCATCAGTCTGAGTTCTATGACAACCCCCTTCTCTGACAAACAGTATGAGTTGGGGGCTGGCTAAGTCTTTGAGGGGAAAAATTATACCTAAAACTGTCTTTCCAGCTCAGTAACCACACCAGAGTATGCTTCACGAGTCTGAAAAACACGAGGCCAAGACAGTAATGGGAAGAAGTCGGATAAATACAAAGTTGTGGTGGGAGACCAGTTGTCAAAGCAGGCAACCAGCTCCAGGAGTCTTAAATCATTGATTAGCCTCAATCAGAAAGAGAACAGTGGAGTGTGGGGAAGCAGGCAGGTAAAAGCATTTACAAAGCAATTGCAGACCAAAGGCCAATGTGTTCATCCACCAAGTACCCAGACGAACTATAAAAAAAGCATGAAAGTGGCCCAATTCAGAGACGTGCATGTCCCATGGGCAAGGGTGGTACTTGCTGAAAGAAATACCGTGATTGGGTTTGAAATCGTCCAGCAATACACTAACTCATTAAGGAACCATAGTCGGATGACAAAAATGAGATTACTGTATCTTTTTGAGCTCACCGATTGTAGTGCTTTATCATAGGGCTGTTTGATGTTTGATTTGCTTCTCCGAAGCCTGATGCTTCTGCTGCATCCGATTCTCAGGATTTATAAGCAATGTTGTCCAGAATGATTCTGGGGCTTTAACTCGTAGAGGACCGACCCCGGTGAGCCTCTGAGTAGATGATATGATGCTCTTTTGAAGTGATCAGAGCAGGTGGCGGGGAGCCTGGCCACCGCCCAGAGCATGCACTCAGGCCTCAGGACGGTAAGACTGGTGCTGAGCTACCTGCGGGCTTGTGGGTATTCACCCAGCGTGTCGTTTACTTCCGTAGAAGGCGGGAAGCATGTGCCTCTGTCTGTTGTCCAGATGGGCAAACAAGATCAGAAATGGCCAGTGCCTTCCCTGTGGTGCCACGGTGACTCCAGGGCCGGGATGCAGCGTGCCGGCTCCTGCAGCGGCGAGCCAGGGCCGGCCCTGCCCCTGGATGTCCTGATGTGGACTCCGTGGACTCCGTCAAGGGGCGATCTACTGTGAGTTTGCACATGAATGCACGGGTGGGTAGAAAACCCCGGAGGACTGGAAGCTTGCCCGCTGCCCCTCCTCTGCCCCTCCGCCCCTCCGCCCTGGCTTTTTAGGTGCGTTTAAATGGAAGCCACTGTGCTTCCTGCAGTCCAGGAATGCACTCCAGCTTGCCAGCTCCTGGGTCTGTGAAATGCAGGCTCTCTCCTCCAATTGCTCGTGCCTGCCGTCCAACTCCTGTCCCCTGCTCCCTCCAGGAGCCAGCCTCTGCAGTCTCCCTGCCTCCTCTGCCCCACCTTGCCTGCCCCGCCAAGGCACCGCGGGGGCCAGGCAAGGCCTCCAAAGACACAAAGCCTGTGTGTGTGTGTGTCTGAACTTTTCAACAAAGCCACAACATCCCAACTCAGGTGGTGACCTTTCCTTTTTTTTTTTTTTTTAAAAAAGATTTATTTATTTTTATTTGAAAGGCAGTTAGAGAGAGAGAGAGAGAGAGACAGAGAGAGAGAGAGAGAAAAGTGAGTGAGTCTATTTGCTGGTTCACTCTCCAAATGGCTACAACAGCCAGAACTGGGCAAGTGAGTCCAAAGCCAGGAACTTCTTCTGGGCACAGGGGCCCAAGGCTTTGGGCTGTCCGTTGCTTTCCCAGGCCATTAGCAGGGAGCTGGATCAAATGTGGAGCATCCGGCACTCAAACCAGTGCCCACATGGGATGCCAGCATGGCAGATGGGGTCTTAGCCTGCAATGTTTTCCCACTGGCCTCCTTTTTTTTTTTTTTTTTAAAGATTTATTTGCTTACTTGAAAGGTAGAGCGACAGAGTGAGAGACACAGATCTCTTGGCTAGTTCACGCCCACAATGATCAAAACAGGACCAGGCTAAAAAGCCAGGCCCCAGGAACTCCACCTGGTCTCCCACAGGGGTGACTATCTTCCCAGGTGCATTAAGCAGGGAGCTGGGTCGGAAACGTGGTAGCCAGGACCGGAAGCAACACTTTGATAGGAGCTGCTGTTGTTGTAGGAGGCCATTTCATGTGCTGTGCCACAACAGCGGCCTTGGTTAGTTCCATGCTCCAAGAGGAATCACGCCTGGAGGTGCCCTCGTGTCCCCTGCTCCTCAGAGCGGGGCAACCATCCACGGCTCTGGTAACAGCCAGCGCAGCAGGCAGAGGAACCACCCAGGCGGGTCTCAGACGGGCCATGAGGTGCTTTCCATCATTCTGTCGCTACTGCAGGGAGCTTACTGGCTACAAGGGTCCCCCAAACGTTTGGCTACCCCTAAAAGGTGCGGAGCCCAGAAAGAGGGCGCATGCGGGGTAGCAAAAGATGATTCAAAACGCGCACCCTCCCTGACCCAGCACAAGTTCCCTCCCACGGATTTGTGGGGGAGGAAATGGTCGAGTGTGTCTGTGTATGCGGGTTCTTCGCACCGGGTGGGGGAGCGGAGGCCCCCAAACAGAGCCTGCGGGTGTTAAAAGCTGGGGTGTGGGAAATGGAACGCAGAGGGGTCACCGTGTCAGGCGGCTGGAACACAGCACCCGCACCGGACACGGACTTAGGAAGGGAAAATACGGGGAGGAGAGAGAAAGGTGGCCAGAAATCTGGGGACCAACAGTGTTGACGAATTCTACTCCGGGTGATGGAGTCACGGGGAGATTCCTTTTCCTCCTGTTGTTTTGTTTTGTTTTGTTTTCCGTTTACTGCACTAAGTTCCTTTTCAACTAGAGAAACTGTCTTTTCATTAATTTTTCTTTTTTAAAAGATTCGTTAAAAGAAAGATTATTTTTTATTAGAAAGGCAAGATTTACAGAGAAGAGGGACAGACTGAAAGATCTTCCATCCTCTGGTACATTTCCTAAGTGGCCGTAATGACCAGAGCTGAGCCAATCCAAAGCCAGGACCAGGAGCTTCTTATGGGTCTCCCACACGGGTGCAGGATCCCAGGACTTTGGGCTGTCCTTGACTGCTTTCCCAGGCCACAGGCAGGGAGCTGATGTGGAGCAGCCAGGACATGAACTGGTGCCCATCAGGGATCCTGGAACATGTAGCCACTAGGCTACAGTGCAGAGCCAAAAAAATTCATTTTATTTATTTGAAAGAGTTACAGAGAGAGGAGGAGGTCTTCCACTGGCTGGTTCACTCTCTAAATGGCCACAGTGGTCAGGGCTGGCCTAGGTTGAAGCCAGATGCCCAGGCTGGAACTCCATCTGAGTCTCGCACATGAGCTTTAGGGGATCCAAGCACCCAGGCCATCCTCTGCTGTTTCCCCAGGTGCATTGGTGGGGAGCTGGATCAGAAGTAGAGCAGTTGGGACTTGAATCTGCTCTTACATAGGATACTGGCATCACGGGTGGTGGCTTAACCCACTGTGCCACAACATTGGCCTCAGCAAACAGCCTTTAAAGGGGTGGTTCTGTTACAGATCCTTTGGCTCAGGGCCTTCGGGTTGTGACAGGTGGCAGAAATGCCTGGAGCTGACAGCTGCGGCCCCTCCCAGGAGGGCCCAGGTTGCAGGTAGCTGCGGCGTTGCCCCTCCATGGGAAAGGCGAGCGTTTGGCTCGTGGATTGGGCTCCCGCCTCCCTGCTCCCACAGGCCACCATCAGTATCCCAGACACCCAGCCTGTTAGACACAGCGCTTGATGAAAGATCAAGTTCCTGAGATTAGTGCCGGCTTGAAAAATGACCTGAGAGTCCCTGGAGATGGGGCAGCGTCGGAGCCAGCTCGGCATTTATCACCGGCCGCCCAGTGCCGGGCCTGGACTCCACACAATCTTGACAGATGGTTCTCTTGAGGAACTCTCCGTTTCCATTTGATTAGGGGCCCATAAACACGGATTGCAATTGAGCAGAGTGCGGGCTGTGCTGGGCGGGCACCTGCCAGGGTTCTCGGAGCCTCCTGGCACGGCTGGGACATGGTACCTGGCAGCTGCCCTCAGCCACGCGTGTGTCTTGGTGAGGCTGTGACAAGTGCCCACTGCTGTCTCCCCTTGGGTATCTGCTGGAAGGCCGAGTGTTTTCCTCTGGCTTGCCTAGCCCAGCCCTGCCCAGCTCAGGGTGGCCGATGTGCCCAGCTGGAAGGGTCAGGTGGCTCAGTTTTGGGGTTCACCATCCTGTTGCTGCTTGTTCGCTCACACCCCATTTGTCATCACAAGCAGCTGGGGGTCCGGGGAGTACGAGGAGAGGGTCATGTGCTCCCACAGTAGGGCCTTGCCCCCAGCCTCACAGACCAACACTTCTCCCATGTCCCTCTCACTGTGGGGACAACGAGAGTGAGTCCTGCGGGACCTCTGGACTGTCTAGTAGAGGAACACCTCTGGGAACTTGATTTTTGGGCTGAAATCGACAAATGCTTCCCTGCCCTGGGTCAGGCAGTCCTCAAAGTGCTGGGGACAGGAGTCTAGAATTCCATCTGGGTCTCCCATGTGGGGGGCAGGGGCCAAAGCACTTGGGCTGTCTTCTGCTGCTCTTAGGTGTATTAGCAGGGAGCTGGGTGGAAAGTGGAGCGGGACATGAAGCAGCACCCATATGGAATGCCAGCACCACCATCAACAGCTTTACCCACTGTGCCATAACATGAGCCACATGCTTTGCTTCCATGGATATTTTCTACTCTTCCGACCTGAAAATTCCCCTTTATCGTTTTTGCAACTCAATATGTTGATGACTATTATGTAGCTATGTATTTTGAAACATATTTATTTTGTTCTTTTTATTGGGGAACTTTCCAATGGCTATAGATGTCTCAATTGTCAGGATTAACTTTTCACAGAATTTTAAAGAGCAAGACAAGCGCTGAGGGGATGGGAGACTAAAGAAAGGCCTCAGGGAGAAACAGAGAAGCGGGGGAGGTGAGAGAAGCACGGCCGAGGAAACAAGGGCAGATACACCACATCAAGGGCAGGCAAAGTGCAGTGGAGAAAGTGGAGGACCGAGAGAGGAGGGAGGGAGGTTGGGTCTGCAGCTCGAAGCTGGAGCCCTGGGGCAGAGGTGCTGTCTTGGAGGGAGAGAAAACTAGGGGAGGACGGGCCAGGGCTTCCTCTGTTTCTGCTCCCGGCTCTCTGCCTTGCAGACCTGGGTCAGTGCCTTGCTGTCCTTCCCATCAGCCATGCATCCCAAGCACGCTGCCCTGGTTTCTACGTGCCCAGCAAGGAAACCGGCAAGGAAATGCCTGCTCTCTGGGGCTCCCCTTCGGCTGCTAAGCCAGGACTCCACCCTGCACTCCAGCCAGGAGCCCAAGGCGCTGGCCAGACCTGAGACCACAAAGTATAGGCCATCCAGCAGCACCCTGGGGCCCAAATGCTTGCGAATGCTGTGGCCTCTTGGGTGTGCCCCCGCCCACGGTTCTGTCTGCTCCTTGGACGGGCTGGAGGCCACAGGGAAGGAGAGGGGCGGGAGTGGGGGCTTCTGCCCAGGCCTCCTGGTGCGTGCCAGTTGCTCTGGTCCCTGTTCTTTCATGCCTGCTCACAGGAGGCCCCGACTTTGCACCCCGCACAAGCACATCTGGGCTTCTTCAGCCCCCATGACAGGAACATCTGCTGCCAGGAGGGGCCAACCAACACAGCCAGCCGTTCTTAGGTACTGGCCCTGATCGCCTCCAGCTCCGGGTCCCTCGTACTCCCTCTGGGAGTGAATGGAAGGACTTCCAAGACAGTTCTAGAAATGTGTTACTGCCTCTAAGCCCAACTGAGCCTTCTGTGGTCCAGGCGGCAGCAGGAAGAAGGACAAACAAGGACACAGAAGCCTGGGCAGAGAGTTGCTGCAAGCTCCCCCCTAGTCCCCGGCTCCAGACACACATATTTCCCGAGGCTTGGGCTTCTCCTAGAACAGGACTGGAGACAGAGGCCACACTAGGGGCCTCTCAGCTCCTGGGGTTCCTGTTGACTCCCACCTGCTGTGTCCGTGTCTCTTTCTGACCCCTAGAAGCCTGCTTTCCCAGCAGTGGAGTGCTGGTGTCTTCCTCCCTGGCAAATGGAGATGTGAAGGTGCCAGCGGGGAAGGGAGAATACCCAGGCACCTGCTCTGCATGCCCCCTTGGATGGAAGCTCCAGTTACCCAAGGTACCCTGTGCCTACTGGGCTGCCCACCTGCCCCCAGGCTGCTCCCCAGCATGGTCCTGCATCCTTAATGTTGTGCTAGATGCTCCCTTCTGGGGACCTGCCTTGGGGTGAGCCCAACCTGAGACCCAGGATGGCAAGTAGCCCTCTCTAGGTTTAGGGGTTGTTGCCAAGGGCAACCATGGATGTTCTAAGACCTCAGAATAGGGGACAGAGGTCAGGGGGCGGGGACAAACAGGTGCAAAGGAAATTTTTTATAGCTTTGTTCTGGATCAGCCCTGAACATAGCTCAAGTCCAGAACAGAGGCACAGAACCCCAGCCCTCCAGCAGGGCCACCAGGAGCTGCGAGACGGCAGGTGGGGAAGGGGGGTTCTCTTTCACCTCCCTCTCCTCGCTGACAGGAGCACCCCTCCTCGTAGGAATCTTAAGCTATTGAAACTTCCACTCCTGAATCTGAGGTGGGAATTTAAATGGCTAATTTTGACCTCGGAGAGCATGGTAGGAAGATAAAAATCTAAGGGGCAGGTGGAAAGGGTGAGAAACTTCACCTCAGCCAGCAATATGCACATGATTCGTTTATTGGCTGCACTCATTAGGGAGGCGGAAATTCTGGCGTCCGGAATTCCTTGGCCGGTGATTATTTGCTGGGTCATAGTTTCACGAGCCACGATCCAGTCGTGAAATCATGGATGGCAACCTTTGCATTTCCAGCGAGAGAGCCCAGCCTCCAGAATCGACCCTGCTTGAAGGATGAACGTGCCTTGCAAGTGTTCACAATGTCGCCCCACTCAGTGTCTTCATGGTTAGCGTCCATGCATGCAACCAAGTGCAGGCTGCAGATAGCTGGGAGAAGAATGTAGTTAAGCAGACTCTGCTTGCTCCAGAGGCCCTGCGTGACACGGTGTGACGGCCACTTCTGTAGTATTGACAGAGCTCTGGTCCACCACGCCCTGTGGATCCCGAGAGGCGGTTGTGCTGAGTTTCCACCGTGATGTCCAATGCCTGCATCCCTAGTGGTGGGTTTGGGGAATGGCCCTGATGAAGGACCAGCCCATTCCACATCATCGGTCAGGACAGCGTGGTTAGAAGCAGGGCACAGGCAGGTGAGGGCTCACCTGCAGCTGGTAGACAATCGCTAAACCAGACCCTTTGCTGTTTTAGTCTCTGAGACCTTGGCAGGCACGGGAGGGGTGCCTGGCTCCTGTCTGAACAGATGGGCCTGCTTGCAAATACTTCCTGAGGTTCCCTCGAATGCACAACATCCTGCCTGGAGTGGGTGGCTGCGACTGAAGAGACCTCAAAGCAACACCTACCCCAGAGGGAGCAGCTGCTCCCGCTGAACCAACAAGTCCCACACGCCGCTGCCTCTTTGTTGGAGAGTGGGACCCTCTTAGGCAGCAGGCTGGGCGTAGGCGTTGAGAGCAAGGGGGAGGCTGGCTTCCCTGGCTTCCTGCCTTGGCAGCTGAGGGCTGAGGTCTGGAGGGAACAGGTCGGGATAGGGACGGTGGGGACGGGCAGCGGGTCCAAGTATTGACTTTGGATGTGTCACGGCTGTGCTGGGTGTGGGGCCGGATCAGACAGTTTCTGCAAGAGCTGGCACTAATCTGGGACGGGATCTTGCCTGGCCAAGCTCTCTGCCAGTCCCAGCCGTGTCCAGTTTTTTTCTCAAGGATGGGTAGCCAACACTGCGCCCTCTTGGCAGCAAGGTCACACTGAAGTCAGGGGAGAGGACCCTACAGGCACGGCCAAGTGTCCCCAGTTTCACTTAAGCACAGCATGCTGCCCTGTGACACCACGACTCCCCATACCTGCAGCGGTGAAAGCAGCAAACAGCAAACAGGGAGCTTCCCCTTACTCCTGCCACACCCCCACGGAGTTCTTATATACGATGGGGATACGACCTCAGAATCCTTCTTAACACCATGGTCCAGGGGCAGCCCCTGGGAGCTGACTCCAGAGCAGATGTCTGAAATGAAACTCACTTCAGCATTATCCCTGGTCACTCCCGGTTTGCAAAGTCACGTTCACAGGTGAGCGTGTAGCAGGTGTGCCGGGGCAGAGTGAGTGACAGTTCACCGTGTCGAGAAGGGAAGGATTTTTGCTAGACTGTGGGATTTCAGATTGGAGTGGCTCTGAATTTGGCAGGAGAGCCAGCCTCCTGTGATCTGGGCTGACGTCACAGTCAGGATTCAGAGAAAGCAAAGCAACCAGGACTGGTGACTCCGCTAGCTGAGGCACCTGTCCAGTGTGCTCCTCCTCCATCTTCTTCATAGACAGGGGCCTTGGAAGTCAGCTTCCAGGCTTGGGGGCAGTGAGGGCAGAAGGAGGAGGGGTCCCAGGCAAGCAGGGAAGCAGGACCCCAGGCAACCAGGTTTGTGTGTCTAAAAGTGTGAATTGGTGATGTGCCATGGGTGTTAAGGGAAAGCTGTTGTTGGCCTGAAGCAATGGCTCAATGACTGATTAATCCTCGCCGTGTAAGTGCTGGGATCCCATACGGGCACCGGTTCATGTCCTAGCTGCTCCACTTCCCATCCAGCTCCCTGCTTTACGGCCTGTGAAGGTAATGGAGGATGGCCCAAAACCTTGGGACCCTGCACCCTTGTGAGAGAAACAGAAGAAGTTCCTGGCTTTGGATTGGCTCAGCTCTGGTTGTTCACTTGGGGAGTAAACCAGTGCCTGGCTGGGCTTAAGATGCTTCCAGTGCTATAGCAACTAACAAGGCACCTGGCAGGCTCTCAGTACACAGTGGCCTTTTAGCTGCCACTGACAGGGCTGAATGGGCTCAGTGGGGTGTGCGCTCCCTCCTCTGCACCTGGAGGCGGGGTTGGCTGCGGGGAGGGTGGCCGCAGGGTGACTGTGGCTGGTCTGCACAGCAGCTGCCTCAGCCTCATGGTTGGCCCTGTGGCAGTTGCTTCCCTGCTGTGTCCCCTCAGGCATCTTCTGCAGCCTCAGGGCTGGCAAAACCCAGACAGGCTCCAGCAGAGACCTTAGAGCCTGGGGTATGGAGGGGAGGGGGCTCAGAGCAGAAGGGGGCTTCCTGGAGGGGGAGGAATGCACAAGCCAGGTCCTGGAGCCTTCAAGAATAGAGGAGATGCTGGACAGCCCAGCGGCTGGACAGCGAGGCCGGACGTGGTCAGCACCTGCTGCTCTCTAAGCATCTCTATGGGAAGACCCAAGAGGAAAGTGGAAAGCAGGTTGGGCCCACGGAACCTGGAAAGAAATTGCATGAGAAGCTTCAAGCCTTAGAGGGCACAGGGCCAGGAGAACCAGCCCAAGTGGACCAGTCCCCGTGGGAACTGTAGGGGACATAGCAGTCTCCCAGCTACCTCTGGGCTCTGAGGTGCTGGGCTGTGGTCCTAAATGGACTTAACCCTTCAGCAATGGCGCTGCCCTTGTCCCCAGTCCCAACAGCCAGCCCCGCACACACACCTGCACTGACCATGCACCAGGGTCCCATCACTAGTGAATTCCCCTCCCGACACCTGCTTGGCTCTGTGGCTGTGGGGCTGCTGAGAGCGGGAAAAGGCAGCACCCCTTCCTGCTGGGCCAGCCAGGGGTCTGCATGCTCAGGTGAAAATCTCAAAGGGACGGGATGCTGATGGGAGCTAAGGGTGTGCGTCTGTGTGTATGTGTGTGGAGTGTGAGCAAGCATGTCTCTGTGCATGTGTGTATTTGTATGCACCTGCCCGTGCATGTGGTGTGTGTACATGTATGGTATATGGTGTTTGTGTGCACGTGTATGTGTGTGTGTGGTACCTGGTCTACCCATGATGGGGAGGCAAACTGGGCAGGGGCGGGGGGAGAGTCTAGTCCAGTGACAAAGCTGGGGCTCTGCAGCCTGACGGTTGCCCTGAAGACAGCCACCATCCATGGTTCCATCTGTGGCCACCCTGCCTGTCTTGCACTCAGTTCACAGGTCACTCCCAGGGGCCTGTGTGAAGTGTGAGGACGCTGATGTCAAACAGACCCACTCCTCAGGACCCACAGCCAGAGGTGACAAAGTGGCCTTGGAAGGGTGCTGTCTGTCTTTGGGGCCCTGTGCTGTATTGCCCTCAGAGCTGTCAGGTGGAGTCCAGCTGGCGTGGAGAAACTTCCAGCCGTGTCCTTCCCCACCAAGGTGGTCCTTCATTTCCTGGGATGTGTGGGTGCAGGGCAGGCCTTGTACTTGTTCAGGCTGTTCACATTTGTTCACGTTTCTGACCTTGTGGGCAGAGGAGGAGGCAGGCTATTGATGTGTAGTCCACGGGTATAGAGGGTGTCCCAAGGTTTCATCAATGTGGCAGCTCCGCCTTTATTAAGGCCCCAGCCAGGGGGTGTGAATTAACCTGCTTGGTGCCCCAGGGCCCGGGCTCACAGCTCCCTCTGGGCTCTACCCCACAGCTGGGACGATCTATGTAGGGATACTGGGTAGATCACAGACCTGTACAATCAGTGGCCAGGGGATGGGGGTCCCAGTCAGGCTGCAGCCAAATGTGTGGATGGCAGGGCAGGGGGCAGCTCTCCAGGCCCCACCATGCCCAGTGTGCCCACTGAGCCATGGCAAACCCAGATCCCTGAAGTGAGAGTGGGACAAGTCAGCAGGTATGGACAGGGTGGCTTTTGCAGAGGGGTGTGTGGCCAAGCCTGGGAATGGCTGCTGGGTGGCGCTGGGAGCCATCACTGTCCCTTAAAGGGGTCAGAAGCCGGGAGCTCCTGGCCATAGTCGTGCCCAGGCCAAGGCTACAGGGAGGAGTGGGAACAGGTGCACATGAATGAGCAGACGACAGGAATGGCTTCACTCAGCACTGAGCATCGGGCTGCTGGCACCCCCGAGCATCAGGAGGGCATCCGGTGTGAATCCTATGGTGTGCTCCTGGGTAGGTGTAACAGTGGAGCATCTCACTCAGCCCTTCACCAGCCCAGCCAACAACAGCCAGCATCTCCCTGTGTGTCAGGTACCACAGGGCCTTCTGTGGGGCCTTCTGTGGGGCCTTCTGTGGGGCCTTCTGTGGGGCCTTCTGTGGGGCCTTCTGTGGGGCCTTCTGTGGGGCCTTCTGTAGGGCCTTTGTGCCTGAGTCATCTCTGTCTTCCTGGGCAGTCGTCAAGGCCAGCACCACTGCAATGCCCATTTCACAGGACAGCCAGAATGGACAGGGCACGCAGTACGACAGGTGGCTCATCTCTTGGACCAGGCTGTATGCGTTTCAGTCTGGGCTCTGGCATTTGGTAGATGTGTCCTGGCCTCTTAGACTCCACCTTCAGAGGCTTCTAGGTTGTGGGACAATAGAGAACAGGTACATCCACAAATAGGAGGTTTCGTGAAAGAAGGGAAATCAGTCATCAGAGGTGAACTGGGGTTGGCGCTGGTGACTAGACCGTCTGGGAAGTGGAAGAAAGTGACATTGACTGGGGACAGGAGATGACCACGTAGCCCCCTGGGGCCCCTGGCAGGTGGGGCCACCTGGTGGCGACCCTGGTGATGGCAGGCCCTGGCTCCAGGTGGGTGGCCGTATTCTCAGGTCCCTATTCCTGCAGCCGACAAGTTTCCCACTCTGCATTCCGTCCACACAGTTCTAAATATTAAAACGCATTGGCGGAGAAATTGCAATAGGGAGCTGAGGGCAAGATGCCGCTATAAGTTGGGCAGAGGAAGTGAGAATGGATTTCCTCTTCCCACCGCCAGGCAGTGTGTGTAAGTAGGGCAGCTGCAGGTGTGATGGGAGCAGGAAGTGGATCTCTGCGGGCTGTGCGTCAGGCGCTTCAGCAGAGGGTCCCCCCACCCCCTAGGGGGTGGTGATCCCCCTGCCCCTCACGCCACTCCGCCCTAGATCATCCCAGAGGCTGCTCTGCTGGCCAGCTGTGGGCAACAGCCCCAGGGCAACAATTAAAAATAAGTGAAGCAAAGTAAGTAAAAATGAGAGCAGACAGGTAGAGTCCAGTGTTTGTGTGTGTGTGTGTGTGTGTGTGTGTGAGTTTGAGTGTTGAGGGGAGGGTGTGGGTGATCTGGGGACTCCAGTGTCTGAGCTCTAGTGCTGGCAAGAGATGCTTAACTGGCAACTCCCACCCCCGACTCCTGCATCTTTGTCCTTGAATCTTGCTGTGTGTCCCTTCTGCTGTGCAAGCGTCATTACCCTCTTTCCTTCTTTTATTTGCAGCACTCCTGCAGCCAGCACCTGCAGGCCAGGGCAGGTCCCATCTGGGCTCTGCCTCCCCACTCCCTCCAGCCTACTTTCAATGCAGCCTGCTGGTCAATCCCCCTGGGACGTGGCTTTGGGGTTTTTTTCTCTTCCCTGTTTACAAATCTTCTATTTATCCCAAGCTATCAGCAAAACCCACATCTGAAACCTTTGTATCGTGGGTTCCACACTTCTCCCCCTGGAGCAACCATGCCTGCCCGCTGGCTCCAATGCCTGCCACCCTTTGCCTTAGCTTGTCCCTAGAGGTCCTGAGCTGCTGTTCTCTTGGGGGCATCTTATCTGGCACAGCTCCAACCCCTCCTCCAAAACCCAGGCTGAATCTGATCTCTGGGCAGACCCATCCCAGATGAGAGAAAGTGGAGCCCCTCCTTTGCCCTTGGGACTTGACCACAGGTTTACTGAGAGGAATTCATCACCTTCCTGCTGCCTTGGGTCTATTTCCTTAAGGGCTGGCACTTTTAACTCTTTTGCTTGTTTGTTGTCTTGGCTTTGCAACTCCTTGCGATCTCTTAGAGGCAGGTGCCTTGACTTTTTTTTTTTTTTTTTGAGACTTTTTAAATTTGAAAGATGGAGAGAGAGAGAGCAAGCTGCTGGCTCACTCTCCAAATGGTCACAGTAGCCTGAGCTGGACCAGACTGGAGCCAGGAGCTAGGAATTCCATCCAGGTCTCTCATGTGATGGCACAGGCCCAAACACTTCTGCTGCATCCCTAGGTGCATTAGCAGGGAGTTGGATTAGAAGTGGAGCAGCTGGGACTCGAACCGGCACCTGTAAAGATGCTGCCATGGCAGATGGTGGTCTTACCTGCTGCTGTGCCACCACACAGGCTCCAGGTGCTGACTCTGGGCACCTTGTACACCCTGCAGAGCCCGGAGCTGGGAACCATCACTCTCGGAGCAGGGGTTGTTCCTGAGGCATGCTATCCACCTTTCTGTAACCATGGGGACACCACTCACCTCAGTTTCCTCATTCATTCATTCATTCAGTCAGTCAGTCACTCATTCACAAGTGTCTCCTGTGGGAGCCATCTGGTTCTCCTTGTGCCACAATGCTGTTCCCGGGGGACAGCCTCACCCGAATGACCTCAGCCATGCTCTTCCTCTTTGCCTCCATGTGCACACTGCTGGCATCCACTTTTCTGCTTCCCCACTCCCCCGGACCTCAGCCACCTGTGCCACAGACACCGGCAGCCCCAGGTGCCCCAAACCAAGAGGAGGGAATGAGGGGCCCAGCGAGGCTGGGTGATGAGTGAATGAATCGGTGGTCTCTCTGGACAAATTTCTCTTTTCTTTCTTTCTTTTCTTTCTTTCTTTCTTTTCTTTCTTTCTTTTCTTTCTTTCTCTTTCTCTCTCTTTCTTTTTCTTTCTTTCTTTCTCTCTTTCTTTCTTTCCTTTCTCTCTCTCTCTTATTCTTCCCTTCCTTCCTTCTGAGATTTATTTATTTTTATTGGAAAGGCAGATACAGACAGAAGGAGAGACAGAGAGAAAAACCTTTCATCCATTGGTTCACTGCCCAAGTGGCCACAACGGCCAAAGCTGAGCCAATCAGAAACTAGGAGCCAGGAGCTTCTGCTGGGTCTCCCATGTGGTTGCAGAGTCCCAGAGCTTAGGGCCATCCTCCAGGCTATGTGCAGGGAGCTGGAAGGGAAGTGGAGTAGCCAGGATATGAACTGGGACCCTTATGGGATGTCACACTTGCAGGTGGAGGAATAGCCAGTTGAGCCATTGTGCTGGCCCCTCAGGACCGATTTCTACTGTCCAACCAACTTACTTGGCTCCCACCACGGACCCTGTGCTGCCGAGTCCTTAGAAGCAGCTCGCTCCCTGGCTGTCCTTCCTCCACAGACACCGCTTCCTCCCCCTGTGGCTGTGCAGGTGTCTTACCTGTTCCCTTGGTGGCCTCTCTCTGTTCATTCTACTTCTGTGGCTCCTCCTCCTCTTTGCTGCCCTGGACACTGCTCCTCCTGCTCCTCTTTATTCCGCCCTACCAGCCGCTTCCTCCTCCCAGCCACCTGCATCCCAGGCACCTGCTCCAAGTGGATGGCTCTGCCCTTTCCTTGAGGTACCTGCTCCATCCCACGGGGACATGACCTTCAAGAAGCCCCAAAGCCTTTGAGTGTACTGTGTGCACTGGGGGTTAGCTTGCAGGGAGAGGGCCAGTGACATGGACTCCAGGGCAGGTGGTGGAACCCTCGGGAAGGAGCGAGCACGGCGGTCATGTGGTCTTTCCTACAAACGGAGAGGGCTGTGGCACCACGAGACCAGGCCAGACTCTGCAGTGGGTGATTGGGTGCCCCAGGAAGATTGTTGGCAAGGACGGTGCTGGCACATGGGGACACAGCAGAAGCCTCTGCAGACGCCAGAGTGGCAGCATGACCCAGGCAAGTACCCTCTCTGGAGGTGGACAGGGTTGGTGGAGAGAGGAGGGGACAAGATGACAACGGGGTGGCTGGGGATGCGTGCTCAGCTTGGACAGAAACTCTGACACCTGTTCCTCCCCCCATCCTCCCTCCCAGATGGTAGTGCCCCCTACACACACACACACACACACACACACACACGGGCCTTACGCCCACCAACCTGGGCCTGCTCTGCTTGGGTACATTGACCTCCTAGGGGATCACAGCTGGTGCTTTCTGGTCCCCTGCATGAGTGTCCTGAGGCTTCCCTAGCAGGTGATGTCACACTAGGTGGCTCACAGCAGCAGGAAGTGACTCCCTCGCAGTCCTCCAGGGGTGGCGATGGCAGGGTCTGCCCTCTGCCGGCTCTGGGCTCTGGTAACTGCCATGGGTAGGCCTGTCCAGAGCCTGACCTGGGCCCTAATCTTGCCTTCTTCGGCCTGGACCTGTGGTCGCCTCTGTCTTCCTCCTGGGATTGCCCCAGTCCCCGGCACACCGGCTAACCCACGGTCACTACCCCACTTTAATAGAACCTTCATGGAGGACAGAACAAATCGATCAACCACTCCAGCCAAGTATTGGCAGTGAATATCTGGGCAAATGGAGACTCTAAGGTAGACTGTGTCAACCAGTGGATTCTGGAGAGATTTCATCGTGCCTGGAGTGGCAAGATCGGCAGTAATTCGGAACTGTTGAAATATTGAAACCTCATGAGCAGGACCCTCAGAGCATGCCCCACATCGGGGAGCCTGGGGTGGTGTCGGGTGGCTGTCCTCTATCCTAGGGTGCAGGTGCGTTTGGGAGACTGAGTGTGGCTTCACTCCTTGTCTCCCCACTTCCCCCCAGATATAGAAAGGAAAAAAGAGAATGTGGAAATAGTGATCTCACCCACCTTCCTGTAGCCCTTGACCCTAATCACCCTAATCAACTATGTAAAAATCATCAAAAATTAAAATAATTCATAATTTACCAAATAAGAACCTTCATGGGATAACAGCGAAGTTTCTTTCTTTTTTTTTTTCTTTTTGCTAAGTAAGGTGACATTCACAGTTTCTGAGGATAGGGTTCGCATGGGGACCTGATGCCCCCAACTGTCTGTGTGACCTTGGAGAAGCCACTTACAGGGCAGGGCAGCATCAAGATCGATGACACAAGGTGCCCGGGTACATTTTACAAATGCTCTCCGCTAGCCAAGAACGTCTGTTCCTCCCATCCGTGTGTTCTACCTGCCCAGGGTTGTCCATGCCTGCAGCATGGGGTGGGGGACCCTACAGACCCTAAAGAAAGAAAGGGGTGCTCCCCGGGGAGCCCCAGAATGAACTCATCTATGGTGAGAGGTGGAAGGGGGGCGGCAGCAGCGGCTGCCTTGCCTGACTCTGCTGCTGTTTGCTATTCCTGGGCTGAACACCCCCAAGCTCGGACTGGGCTTGAAGCAGGACTGTCTGGAGTGATGTGGCGACAGGATGATGGATGGCACGCAGGCCTGGTTTCTGACACTGCGGCACAGACTCCGCATTCTTTATCTGGAGCCGCCGCTGGCGGAAGGCAGCAAATAAGCAATCCAGTTACAGGGATCCCTGATAAAATTCCATTACGGCCCCGGAGACAATCACGCCGGATTCAATCCGCGCGGCAGGCAGGGGAGGCGAGGGGCATGTTGGGAATGCGGTGTTGCCACTGGGGAAATTTTCCCTGAGCCCGGAGGCTCTCGCGCCAGGAATTCCATAAAAGTTGCCGGTTTGATCAGAGACCCAAACCATCGCTGACAGCCAATTGTCTTTGCCATTTGCTCCTCGATGAAAATTACCCAGGAGGTGGCCCTGGGCTGTGCTGTTGCCAGGGGGCCGGGACCTTGGTGTTGTAGTTGATTGGGTTTTGATGAAGAAGCTGGCCTGTCCCGGGGGGCTTGGCCGTGGGAGGCCAGCTAGAGGCGGTCGGTCGCTTTCTGGCCTGCAGCTGATACATCACCGCCTCTTGATGCCCAGGAGGAAACACACACTTCTGCTCCCTACTCGGGCCCTTCTTTGGGGATCCCGAGAGTCTGGTTAAGATGTGAGGGGGTAGGGGACTGGTGGGGGCACTCTCCCAGCATTCCTTGCTCCTGACAGCCTCTATCCTGACTTCCCTTCCAATGTCCCCTTGAATTCCTTCCTTATCTGCTGTGGGGTCATGCGTCCCCTATCAGGATTCCAGCTTCTACCTCAAGGGGCTGCACTGAGGGGTTCTCCAACCCAAGTGAAGTGTCTCCCATGCCCTCCTCTGCACACACTCTGCCAATGTGCAGGGGTTTCCAGGGTGGTGCAGGCAGTGGCAAGGGTTTGGCATGTCCTGACTCAGTCGATTCTGCCTGGGAGGTGGATGCTGTGTTTGGTCCCAGTTTGCTGAGTCACAGTCATTCAAGTCCTGGGCCAGGGTCTCACGGTTGTCCAGGAGAGAGAGCTCAGTCCTAGACCTGAGGGCACCCTCCCCCCACCCCATGGCTATGGTGCCGGGAAGGTCATGTCTGACCCCAGCTCTTACTTTCAGCCTCCTTTCAGCTCACCGCAATAATGTGCTGCCCCCCCCCCCCCCCCAGGCAATGGCAAGGCTGATCAGGGCTGGGCTGACCTCCTGACCTTGCTCTTTGATCCCTGCCTGGGCCTTGCTCTTAGCCCTTAGAGATGAAGGGAGGAGCAGCTTCCGCAGAACAGGGCTCACCTTCAGGGGTGGGGCCGGGCTGGAAGATAGGCCTGGAGGTTCCCTGCTGGGCCCTGGCAGCCTGCACCTGGCACAGTCAGAGCACACGCCAGCACCCCCACCATCCATCTGGACACCATGTTATCCCAGGTTCCCTGCTGGGCTCCTTCCAGACTTGGCAAAGCATGCTGCCTCTTCCACATAACTCCGGGGGCCTTACTTCTGACTTGGGGACCTGTTCTTCCCTCACACATGGCCAGCTCCCCCTGCCCGCGGTGGCTGCACCCAGAGGCCCCCCAACACAAGCTCCCGCCACCACTTCCTTGGGATCCAGGAACCCAGCTATATGCATTTTCAGTACTGGTGACCTGTGGGCACTGAATGTGAATTTGCGTCCTCCTGTCTCAGCTTTCAGAGTCCAACAGTGGCCACACTGCCATGTTCTCCAAGGAGACATAAAGAACCAAGCGCTCTCTCATGCTTGCTCAGATACAAATCTGAGGGCCACGTTTTCTATAGTCTCTTCCCTGTCTCCTTTCCCTCTTCTTCCTCCTCCTCCTCCCTCTCCTCTGCTTCATCCCCCTCCTCCATAAAAAGGATTTATTTATTTGAAAGACAGAGTTAGACAGAGACCGAGAAAGCAAGTGAGAAAGAGATTGTCCATCCGCTGGCTCGCTCCCTCAATGTCCACAACATCCAGGCCTCCCATGTGCGTGGCAGGAACCCAAGTCCTTGAGCCACCTAGGAGCTACATTAGCAGGAAGCTGGAGACAGGAGCTCAAAGAATTGGAAGTCAAGCCCAGGGCACTCTGGCATGGCATATGTCATCCTAACTCACATCTTAACTGCTAGGTTAAACCCTGCACCTACTTTTCTACAAAATCACGGATGTTCCCTTTGAAGCTCCACCCATGATCTCATCGGACTCAGGCTCCATGTCCACCTGCCCTTGGCATGTGAATTTCAGGATCACCTTTCCAACACGTGACACTTGGGGTGGGGGCACACAGCCCAACCACCACCAGCCTCTTCACTTTTAGTGAGACTTCCCCCAGGACCAGCCAGGGTCCCCCCTTGGAGAACGGCGGGCAGAGAGGTTTCTGGAGGGAGCTAGCCCTGCCCAGCACTTTGAATGCTTCCCTGGGGCTCCAACACATTTCAGGAAGGCACTACCAGGGCTGATGACCACTTGTCCTAGCAGGGAAGGCCATCATTGCCTTCTCCCTCGTCTGCCCAGCTGTCACCAGCTCTGCGTGCGTGGAGCCGTCACACCAGCTCTGCGTGCGTGGGGCCGTCACACCAGCTCTGCGTGCGTGGGTCCGTCACACCAGCTCTGCGTGCGTGGGTCCATCACACCAGCTCTGCGTGCGTGGGGCCGTCACACCAGCTCTGCGTGCGTGGGGCCGTCACACCAGCTCTGCGTGCGTGGGTCCATCACACCAGCTCTGCGTGCGTGGGGCCGTCACACCAGCTCTGTGTGCACGGAGCCATCACACCAGCTCTGCATGAACAGAACCATCACACCAGGTCTGCGTGCGTGGAGCCATCACACCAGCTCTGGAGCAGGGGATTCAATCAGATGCTCAGCTATTAGTCCCAGAGTAGTAATTGAAGCCGGCTGATTGGACCGATCTATTAGGCCTGGGAGCTTCAGGAGACGGCGCTCAGAGTGTTCCCTCTGCCTGCTAATCTATCTGTCTGGCATTTTATCTTGGGCACGGAGCTTGCGTTGGAGCACTGAGGCATTTTACAGTATTATTATTACTTAGCACTTAGAACTCACTTCATCAATGAGAGGGTTGAGCGCCGGCGGTGCTGGCTGGCTGGGCTGTGGGGGTTGCCCTTGTCTTGGGGTTCCGTGTGGTCTAATTATCCTTTATGTCTTCTCAAACACAGATTTGACTTCCTTCTCCTGTATGAAAGGGAGGCAGGAGCCCCTGGGGGCTGGAGAAAGGGTGCCGGGGGAGTGGGCTTAGCTTGAGGTCAGCTAGAAGGCAGTGCCAGGAGAGGAGCCAAGCACGAGATACTTCCTTGGGAAGGTGATTCCAGGAAACACTATCCAGGCAGTCGGGAGGGAAGCTGGCTCTGCTACTCAATAGGTGTCTGCCCTGAGCATCCCGGGGAGGGAGTCGGGACAAGAAACCCTCCACGTTATTGCACCCAAGGGGACCAGTAGCTGGAGTTTGGAGCCGCCAGTCCCCATCTGACGTTGGCCATGGCTGCTCCCAGGAGCCTGGGCTGCCAGCCCTTTGAGCATGGCCACTGCCTCCATAGACAGAAGGACTCAGTTGGAGCATTGTGGCATGGGCTGACCTGGCCCAGGGGTAGGCAGGGCCCCAGCAGTGAATCACTGTGGTCCTCACACAGGATTAGACTGAGGCGTTCTACTCCCAGTACAAGCCTGGGGGCTGGGAGTGCTGCGTGTGGCCCTTCGTCCTTGCACAGCTCTGTCGCTCTCCCTACCTCTTCATGGCCTGAGGATATATCACAAATTCCAGCCAGCAGGCAGAGGCCTGGAGCTGGGGAAGTGGGGGGTCCCTTCCTGGGATTACTCAGAAAGAGAGGCATGGGATATGGTTTAGATTCAAGTACACAGTCTTGCAGTTGTGCAGCCTTGAGCCAGAAGTGACGTCCATCTTTCTGTTCTGTTCAACGGGAGCACAGATCCACCCGGCAGGCTCAGTGTGTGTCCAGTGACTGGTCTTGTGCCTGCCACTTCCCTTTGCTTTTTTTACTTTTTAAACATTTATTTATTTTTATTTGAAAGGCAGATACACAGAGGGGAGGAGAGACAGAAAGATTTTCCATCTGATGGTTCACTCCCCAAGTGGCTACGATAGCTGGAGCTGCGCCAATCTGAAGCCAGGAGCTTCTTGCAGGTCTCTCACATGGGTGCAGGGTTCCAAAGCTTTGGCCCATCCTCCAAGGCTTTCCCTGGCCACAAGCAGGGAGCTGGATGGGAAGTGGGGCCGCTGGGGTGGGATCCTGGTCCATATGCGTTCCCGGCCCATATGGGATCCCAGTGAGTTCAAGGCAAAGACTTTAGCCACTAGGCTATTGTGCTGGGCCCTTCCCTCTGCATTCATCTGCTGCCCTTCTCACCTGCCTCAGGAACCCCTCCCCTTCAGAATATTTTAGGCAGTAAAGGTCTCCTCTGGGGTGGACCCTGCTCCACAGACACCTGTCTTCATTCCGTAGGCCCTCCGGTCACTCCAGGCTCCCCCTACACACGAGTTCCTGTGCTCCTGTCCTGGGGCCAGAGCAGAACCACATGGTGCCCTGTGGGGCCCATTTTTCTAGCAGCTTAAATAGCTTTGAACGCTCCTTCTACTTGCAGAGGCGTGGGAGGCAGCTGCTGCTGCTGGGGCTCCAGGCGCCCCTGCAAATGGCAACCCCCTTGGGCGTGTGGAAGACATGCTGGGAAAAGCTCGGGTCTCCTCTTCTTATGTATTTCTCCCCCTTGCTCGTGCCTCTGCCCCTAACCTCCACAGGGCTACCAGACAGCCATGCAGATCAGCCGTCACTGTCCACCACCCCCGTGCGCAACCCCATTCTTTTTCTCTCTGCTCCCCGGGCTTTGCAATTCCCTCGCGGCCACGTGGGATGCTCCTGTCCGTGGTCCAATGAGCAGGTGTGGAGTTAAGACCTTAGTATCCATCTCCCTAGAGGGATGCCAGTATCCTCTCTTGGGAGTCTCATGCAGGGACTGGGCAGGAGGCCTGGGCAGTGGTCAAGGAGGTAGCATGGCTCACCCTTCAGAGGTTGGGAGAGGGCGGCTTCTGAGCTCATCCTAGGGCTGCCTGTCTGGCCCAGGCTGGATCTGGGCAGTAGCCAGTGTCCTCTATGAGGGGATGCATCATTCTGGTGCTTGACATCACAGTAAAGGCCCCTTGGCGGCAGGTGCAGGCGGTGCAGCTTCTGGCTCCTTGGCCATACACGTGTCCTCCTGAGCTTGGCGCAGGCAGAGGGGGCTCTGGGCTGAGAAGTGCAAGGACACAGGTAGTAAGATGGCCCTAGGAGCCTCTTCCTGTGCCCTCCTGAGCAGCCCCGGTGCCTGCAGTATCCATGCCATTGGGTGGCTCCAGTTCCCTTCTGGTTGCTGAGCCTTGTGCCTGGTTCCATCTTTGCAGCAGGAGCCCCACGCTGTTAGAAGAGTGACTCAGCTGACTTCTTCCAAGGCCAGCAGTGCTTGGTCAAGGGCACTCAGTGTTCGTCCCACCCTCCTCTTCCTTCTCTCTGTGCCTCTGCCTCACCATCAGGCCGGGGGAAGCCAGCCCCTGGGAGAAGGGTCGCTGCTCCCTAATTGGCTGGGAAGCAGGGAGACTGCAGAGGGGCTGCGATCTGCTCTTCTCAACCTTCACACTGGGGAGGACACACTCACAGCCGAGGCTACGGCTGCCGCCTGGAAACCCGAGTCGGCAGCGGGCGGAGGGTTCTGCTCCCGGAGGGAAGGGCAGAGAGAGGAGAACGGGCCCTCATTGATTTCCTCCCATGTGTCAGGCACCTGACCAGGCCCCTGTGCGTATCATCTGGTCATAACAATATTAGCCTTGCAGGTAAGAGATGGGCGTCTGGATTCTACATGGCTAGATTAGGATCCCAAGGTCCCTGATGTCTAGCTGGGTACAGGCGACAGGTGGTGGAACCCACCCAAGCCTTGACTTGCTCACCTGTAAAGTGGGTGTGACTGATGGACCTGCCACAGGCTTTAAATGAGACCCTGTTATATCTGAACACAGCGCTCCAGGTCTTAGTGGAAAATCCACAGTCCCCGCCCCTTCTGGTTTGATTGGCAGGTGATATAGAAACAGTGTCTTGTTCCAGACCATGGAGGCAAAGCGTGGCTGGGCCCAGACCCCGGACTTAATGTTTCCAGGCTCCCAAACCAGACTCTGGGCAGACATCAACACTCAGTCAGCAGGGGAGAGAAGATAAATGGGTCCAGGGCCCGAGAGGTGCCCATCCGCTCTGCCATGTTGCCAAGGGCAGAGATGCTCATGGCTGCTGCCAAGCTCCTGACAGCCAGGAGAGCTGGGGTTGGGCCCCGACATTGCAGAGGCTGCTATGCTGGGACAACCGCCACCGCCGTTCACCTTGTGCCGGGCTGTGTCCTTCAGCTGCCTGGCAAGGGCCGGGGCCGCGGGGCTGCCTGCGGCGGAGGCAGAGGCGGGGGCACTTGAGGCAGAATTGACTCTGGATAAACAATTACAGTCTATTTACCTCCAACCATATGGCATTGAGGAACAGGTGTGCAGGTAATGAAGAGCCCAGCTCCAATTAAACGCCTGGGAACCGGGCCGGATGCCTGCTGCATCTTTTGCTTGGGCTTAGGCCCGCTCGCAAACGAGAGGGAAAAGACCTGGGGCCCGGCCCAGGCAGATGCAGCGGGCTGTTCGTCCCGGAGCTGGCAGTGGGCGGGGGCTGCCTGGGCCAGGCCTGCTGGTGGAGAGGAGGGGGATGGGTGTGGGACTCAGGGTCCCCTTCTTGGTCCAGCTCCTGCAGTGTTGGCTGTATCTGGCAGCTAAGAGGGGGCAGCTTCATGGACACTGCTCTTTCGGCAAAACCACCCGGGGAACCTGCCAAGCTGGGAACATGGGGGGTCCTGGCATGGAAGCTTGCCTCTCAGGACCCTTCCACCTCAGGTCTTTCAGGTGCCTTTAGTTGCAACTTTCCAGTATATTGCTTTGGGTCTCTGCCATGCACTGAGCTGGGCACGGCATGGGGGTGGGGCAGACACACTGATGCCCAACAGAGGACCAAGGACTTGCTCCACATTCAATTTCTGTTTGGAGGATGAGGAGGTCTCAGGCATTCTGGGGGGGGGGGGGCGGTGTTGAAGACACCCCTGCCATCACTGTAGGGAGTCCCTCCCAAGAGCCGAGTGTGGCACCTGCCTGGTGGACCAGAGCTGTTGCCACAGGTCAAGGTCAAGCAGCTCTCTCTTCTGCCCCTTCCCAAATGCTGTCAGCACCTGCTTGGGCTTCCTGGTCACTCCTGCTCCTTGGCCCTTGACAAACAGCTGTACCCTTCTTCCTCCAAGCCCCGACTGACTCCAGGGTCGGAGTCGCCTGCTCCTCGGCCCGTTTCCAGCACACACAGTGCAGGGTCAGGCAGGTAGGAAGGAGGGCCTGGCAAGGAAAGAAGCGAGCAGGTGGATTTGAACCCCTGCCTGCCCAGCCTCTGGGGACGTTCACCTGCCGGCTGACGGAGAGGGCACTGTTTCTGCTGGCCCCAGGTCCTGGCCTGTCCCTAGGGAGACAGTCAGTGCCTGCAGGAGCCTCCAGGCCTCATCTGATGGCAGAGAAGGGCAAGGTGCCCCGGCAGGTGCCTGCGAGGCTGTAAGCAGAGGCAGAGAGAAGATGAATGGTGGCTGTCTCTGTGGTGGGCTGACAGGAGTGGAAGGAGGACACCCAAGCCATGAATCTTGCCTGTCAGTTTTCTCTGCTGAGCACCACAGAGGCCATATATACAGGGGCGGTCGGGAAGCCCCAGGTGTGTGAGGACAGAGCAAGACACGGGAGTTTTTCACACTCCTGGCCTTGCCTTTGTTTCCCTTTCCTCTTGGCTTTGACGCATTGCTTCAGAACTTGCCAAGTTCACATCAGACCTTCCCAAATTCCCCCACCAGGGGTACCCCTGCCTGGCCTCCCAGGGGGCCACTGGCAGCCTCCCTCCCCGCTTTGGGGATGCCAATCCCATTCTACAGGGGTGAATTCCTCTGGGAGAATGCAGTGGGGTTGCAGCAAACAGACAAGGAATGATGCCAGGGAGAAGGGGGCTTCAGATGAGGAATGTGTGTAGTTTTGGGATGGAGGAGAATGAGGTTCGGGGAGCCCCAGCTCCGGAAGCTCCAGCCTCCAGCTCTCCCCCTCCTAACAACACACAGGACAGGAAGCAAAGTAAATGGCTTCCAAAGTGGGAAACAAATGGGAGTTTTAAAAAATGCTCCGGTTCTAATGATCAGAGGGGTTATTCGTAATCCCAGAGCAGAAAGTGTGTCTTGAAATCTATGTTTTGTGCTGACAACTTCTCCCTAATGGGCAAGATCTCATCCATGATTGGGCCATAAAACAGCTCCACTGGCTCTGCCGCTTGTCTGAGGAGGAATAGCCACTGAGCCTGCGCCCGGAGCTGAGACCCCAGTCCAGCCCTGGGCCCCTGCCCTGGGCACCCCCAACTCCCTGACTGGCCCAGGCTCGCAGCCCTTCCCTGCCTCTCTGCTTGGCAGGCAGGCCGTGTGCCTCACTGTGTCTTCACACTGTGTGTTGCCCGCATCTCGATTCACAAAGACACCAGCCCTGTTGGACTCACGTCCCTTTTAACCACGTGTTTGGAGGAAATGATATTTCTGAAGACCCCATCTCCAAACATGTGGGCCTGGAGGGGGCTGGGGTGAGGACACAAACATGTTCCCTTAGTGGGGAGCAAAACTCCACCCATGACAGTGGTGGCAGGTCCTGACCTGTGACCCGGAGCCCTGGGACCTTTGGGGAGAGGGCTGGCCTGCCCAGGCCTTGTCAGCTTAATCTGTGAGCCCTCGGTGCCCATGAGCCCCCCCAGCTTGTAGCAATTCACTTCAGGAGCAGCAGAAACCAATAGCAACATCACATAGGATCAGAGAGCAGCTGCACCTGCTCCGCATGGAGCCAGAGGCTGAGGGAAGCCTTTCTGTGTTCGTTTAAGATTTAGTTATTTATTTGAAAGGCAGAGTTACAGAAACAGAGAGAGATTTTTCATCTGCTGGTTCACTCCCCACATGACCACAATGGCCAGGGCTGGACCAGGTTTTAGCCAGGAGCCAGGAGCTTCATCCAGGTTTCCCATGTGGGTATAGGGTTCCAAATACTTGGAGCCATCTTCCACTGCTTTCCCAGGCCATTAGCAAGAAGCTAGATTAGAAATGGGGTAGCTAGGAAATGAACTGATTCCAAATGGGAGGTTGGTGTCACAACAGCTACACCAGAGACAGCCCATTTTTCATTCTTTTCAGATTATGTATTTATTACGTAGAGTATCAGAGAGAAATGGAGAGATACACAGACATAGCTTTCATCTACTCCCCAAATGTTCACAACAGCCAGGACTGGGCCAGGTCGAAACCAGGAAACAGGAACTCTATTCGGGTCCCCTTCACGTGGGGCAGGGGCCCAAACACTTTAACTGTCTTCTGCTGTTTTGCTTTCAATCTTGCTTATGTAGTTGAGGGGGATGCGTGCCCATGTGCGCCTGGTTAGGATGGGAGGATTGAGGCACGGAAGAACGGAGGTGAGACAAACTTCAGTTTTTTTTCCCGCCTCTGTCCACAAAGGGGGAAGTGAAGGGGACCGCTCCTTGCTATCAAAGGACATCAGTCATGGGGGTGGGGGACAGTCATTTGACGACACCTTAGAGACCATGTGCTGGGAAAGAACATTCTGAAGGTGTTACTTGAGTTTGGATAATTAGGAGGCATTGTCGGCTTAGTTGTACCAGGGCTGAGAAAATCCCGGGTCTGTTGGCTGACCAAGTCCACCTTGGGACATCTACTTGTCACAAAAGTTGGTCAGGAAAGTCGTCCTTTTATACTTTCTGTCATCTGATACTCCCAGCATCCTCTGCTGTCCTAGATGAGCTGGCTGACATGTCCCCAGCACGCACATCCAGGTGGTGGATAGGGGTCGTCAAAAACGTCTTGGCCTAGGAAATTCTCTCCTCTTTCCCCCTGCTCCCCAGTTTCCTCTCTTCCCCTCTCCCTTCTTCTCTTTCTCTGCTTTCCATCCCAGCAGGGTCCACTTTGGCCTTCTGCTCCCTGTCTATCTGGCAAAGTTCAGGGACCACAGAGGCCCTAGCTTCTCTCCGCTCTTTTCTTCAGCCTTACCGGCCTTTATTGGCCCTTGCATTTGTTTGCTCAGCCTCGTCTTACCTCAGCCCACAGCACACCTGAGGCTTGTTGTGGGGAGCCGGTGGCGGAGCCGCTCCTGGGATTGGAGGGGGCCGTCACAAGATGGCGGCTGGCCCAGGGCCAGGAGGCGGGGTTGGTCTCGCCAGCAGGTAAACAGGAAGTCACAGGGATAGGCTAATGCCCTGGCTGCGATTATGTCATTGCTACTGGCCTATCAGGTAGCGCCAAGTGGACCCACGGGGAGAAGTGATTGGTGGAGAACGGTATAAAAGTAGCTGGTAAAAGCTAAGAAGGGGGACGCTGAGGAGAAAGATTGAGAGAAGGATGACGGGAAGAACGGGGCAGCAGAGCGGGGAAGAGGGGCTAAGGGCTTCGGGTGGAAAAACTAAGGTGTGTGGGGAGGAAAAGCGGCAGAGAGGGGTACGAAAGCGGTACGGAAGCAGTGAGACCTACGTACGGGGACAAAGGGGAAAAGCGGCAGAGAGGGGGTACAAAAGCAGTATGGAGAGAAATACAGGGACAAGAACAGAAATACAGCAGAAAGTATGGGGGAAGAACGGAGAAGAGCAGCGAGGGAAGAAAAGGCGAGAGGGGGAAAAGGAGAAAGGGGTATAAACGCAGCCGCTTTTGGCAGTGAGGGGTCCGGTTGCGGTTCCGGCTTTCCCCAGACCCTCAAGTGTGTGCCTGTCGTAGGTAGTGTTGCTGCTGGACGGGGACAGTTTGTCTCGTGCCCCGTGGCCGAGAGGGAACAGAAGGCAGCTGTGGGGAGTGGGGGGAAGTAAAAACAATGCAGCTGAGAACTCGCCCGGGGTGGAAGACCTACTGCGTCTCCACACTCTAGCCTGGGCGTGAAGTGGTGCAGAAACCTTGGGAAGCAGAACTAGGGACACCTGAGGGTGGCACCTCCTGGACTGGACATCTGTGAGTGAAGAGGTAGGGGCCCCGAGAGCCCCAGCCTGACTGTCTTCAGGAGCCCCTGGGTGCCTCAGAGCTGGGGGTGCTGGGGAGCTTGGAGGTCCCATGACTCTCCCGAGGTTCTCCTCAGCCCTCTACACCTCCGGGATTGGCTGTGAGCTGGAGGGAAGATGCCCAGAGGGGTCTGGTAGAAGTGGACTGCTGGCCTTGACAATGACAAAGTCTGAGGGTGTAAAGACAGGGCTTGGGCTTCCAGGGAGAGGGTTTGCTAATGTCACCTCCTGGACATGCTTCGCCTGGAGACTAAGCAGGGAGGGCTGCCGGTGTGGTGGGGAGGGAAGGGGAGCTGCAAATTCGGCCTCCTGGTCTTGGCTCTCCCCTTTCCAGCCTGCTGCGCTTGCAAGGCAGCATCTGGAAGGAATTAAGGTTTAGGGTGTAGCCATTAAATGAGGGCCCGAGGGCAGGCACCAGTCCACGTGGGGCAGCCATTCTAGTCCAAATGAACTGCTCTGGAACCCTGACCAAACACATACCCATCTCCCCAGGCAGACAGCGGCAAGCTGCAGCCTTGGCCCACACCTGTGGGGGCCCCTGCTTTGTGAGCAGCAGCCTGGGCTCTCCTTGGGTATTCTGTTGGCACGGACCAAGGCAACAGACAGCAGCTCCTGTTCAGCTGCCAGGAACCACAGCTGATGATAAAAGCCATTAAAGGTCAGCTGGGACTAGGGAACTATTTATGTTAAATGTCACAGATTAAGCCGCAGAATGGGCCTCACATGGCGAGCTGGGATGAGGGGAGAAGCTCCGCTCACGGCTCACTGGGCTGCCTGTTGAGGGGCTTGGGGTGAGGGAGAGTGGTGCAGAGTGGTTTGGGAGTGTTTTGCAGATTTCCTTCAGCCAAGGTGATTAGTCGGACTGTCTGTCCATCACAGTTGCTAAGCAACCTGAGGCCAGGTTTGGGGATTGCTAACCCAGGTTCATAGAAGTGGACCCGGGTGTGCCCAGGACAGGGGAGCGAGGAAGCCTGGGCAGAGAGCTCTGTGGGGTGCGGTGGGGGTGCTTCACCTCTAATGGAGAACTCAGAGGTTGTGACTCTGGCAGCAGCTTAGCCTGGCTTGAAGGGCACAAGGGGATGGAGGCAAACACACCCACAGAGCCAGTTTGCCAACGGGTCTAGAAGGTCCCTAGTATTGGTTAGGCCCTACTGCACCCCTGGGAGCCTCCTGGGGCGACCTTGAGGCTTGCTCTCTGCCTTGCTGCCCTGTCTCCCTGAGCACAGGGAATGCAAGTTCAGTTGAATACTGGTGAGAGCAGGCCTCATTGGGAAGGTAGTTGTAGTTGGGCAGGAGCGGGAAGGAGCAGAGGCTGTTAGATGGGCCCATCTGAAGCCCTATCCTGTAGCCTTGAGTGATGTCACAGGCAACTGGCTTGGGGTACCCACCTCATGGCTGGCTTCTTGCAACTGTTCCATTAGGAGGGACCCACGGGAGACGCTGTAGCCCCCTCCCTGGCACCCTGTGATAGGGAATCTTCCCAGCCCCCCTGGGACCCCAGATAAGGCCCTCTCCTCTTCTGACTGCCTGGCTATGGAAGGACTGGGCTGGAAGTGACTTGGCCCGAAAGGGCCCAGTCTGGGAGAGATGGACAGAGATCTCGGACACCCTGAGCCAGGGGTGGGAAGGGTGGGGGCATGGAGCAGGGTGCCTGGGGGTGAGGGAGAGCTATATTCACTCCTGGCACCCACAGGTATGCTGCACCTACCTGGTGGCTGGCTTCGAGAACCTAACGCTACACTAAACCCTTGTCCCACTTCCATTGTGAGGGGAAGCTATGGGTGAGGTGTGGCCAGCCCAGGGGCCTGAAGCCTGACCCCTGTGTGGACCTATAAGAGGCAGGATGCAGTGGAAATCCACCTGGACAGTGAGCCAATAGGTGGAAAATCTCTCTAACTCTGCCTTTCAAACACATAAATCTTAAGAAAAACAAATTAATCTTGAGAGCAAGGGAGAGTTACCTGCTGCTACTGGGCAAGAAGATAACGGCTTGGCTTGGACTTTAGGAAGAACATTCTGGAAGGGTGTGCTGGATACAGCAGTTCTTAAACTTGACCGTATCGGAATGATCCAGAGACCTTGTACAGAGTTCCTGACTCAGCAGGTCTGGGCCAAGACCGGGGAATCTGCATTTCTGCTCGGGTGCCGCTGCTGCCACAGGCTGGGGACCAGAGTCAGGGAGCCTCGGAGCTGGAGGGAAGGAGTAATGAGGGAGGGTGAGGGGGTGGGCTGATGGGCCTGGTGTGTCAGGGTGAGCCGTGCCAGCTGTGGGCTGTGGGTAGCCACGTCACCAGACGATCCCAGGGGAGGCAAACAGCAGGTGATGGGGACGGCAAGGATACAGGAACAGGAAATCGGAAATGGGACTCGACATGAGGCTGAAGTCCCAGATGAGTGAGGCAGAAACCGGTGGCTTGGGCCAAGGTCAGAATCCCAGCTGAGTTTCCTGAAGAGCGAGCAGTGTGCCGGGAGTGCCAAACTGCTCTGCCTTCAGCCAGCCTCTGCCCTGACAGGCCTGGATTTGAAGGTCAATGCTATGTGAAGGCTGTGAAGATGTGGGAGGGAGAATGTGGAGGCCCTGTGGGCGAAGAGGTGCCAGCTCTGGGAGCTGCCCTGCTGCGGGCCCCCAACACACAGCCTCGCTCCAAGACCAGAGCTGTAGGGCCAAGGGCTCTACTGAGACCAGCTGTGAAGTCCTAAGGTGCCATAGACACGTGCTGCCTACAAGGATAGGGAATCCGGGCTCAGCCTGTGCCAGAGCTGTAGGATTTCTCGGGCCTCTGAAGTGGCCCAGGATCAATAGCCCCAGGAAGAGGTGGCATGAGCTGTTAGAGAGCACTCCACCAGCTCCCCAGGGCTTGGACACCTGTCAGCTGCTGCCTGTCTTCCTGCATCTATGTCCCTGCCTATTGGCTCTCTTCTGTCTTCTGTGACCTTGCCAACTTGATTCAGAGCTTGGGCAGGGGGCATTGGTGCTGCAAGGAAAGCTGGCACCTAGGTTTTACCCATCCTACTGGGTGAACTGCTCCATCCCCATTGGGCCAGACTGGCCTGCGTGGTATGTGTCTGGTGGCACTTGGCACCACATACGAGCATGGTCCTCAGCTTCAGTTTCTGCCCGTCTTGGGCCCTGCAACCTCACCTAGTGTGAACTCTCCCAGAAACTCACATGTCACAGTCGCAGTCTGGGGTTGGTTGCCCAACTGGTCCTCTGCTCCTGAACGTGTCTGTACTGTGCTTGTGCCCCCAGCTAGCCAGGGTCTGAGGCCTGAGTTCTCACTTCCATGCTTTCTGAGCCCGTATCCCTTGTGTCCCTATTGGGATTTGCATCCCCATGCCCGAGGTCACCACGCCTCCGCACGGGCAGCAGCCCACCCTGAACGTGGCAGGCACCAACACCACTGACACTGGCTTCCCCCAACACTGCTCGCCATGGGCGGCCAGGGCCACAGTTGGGGAGGAAGTCTGTAGTGTGGGACGGGTAGCAGGGATCTGGGAACCCCAAAACCCTCCTGAAGGGCTCTCCTTGGAGATTCAAAGCTCCAAGATCCGGACCCACTCTTGGCCAATCCTGGCTTCTTCCACAGCACACCTCGCTTCCTGCCACCCGACCCTGGCGGGAAGAATAACCACCATCCAATGGAGTAGAAACTACACAGCAGAAACTGTAGGTTCTATGTTTGGCCCAAGGATACAAGGACTTGTGGTCAGAGCTGTTTGTTCCCAGAGCTTGTGTGGGTGACCGTGGCAGTGGTGGTGGTCTCCCAGTCTTAAGACCCTGGGGTGTGGCTGGGCTGCTCGTGGCTTCTGTTCTGACATGCCGGGAACCCACACAACCACAGCAGCTGCCTGCCCAGCAGTTAACCCTGGGCAGAGGACTGAATCTGTTCGTGCACCTGTTTTGATAGTTTTATTGGAACACAATAGTGCCCATTTGGCTACAGACTGACGGTGCCACAATCATGCCAGGGCCAAGCCTCTCATCTGTGAATTTGTGGAATACCACAAATATTTCACCTGTAGCATTCCAGGGCAAGTGGAGTATGAGGTCCCCAACATTAACTGGCTCTCCAGCCCCCTGCACCTGCTCTGTGGAGCAGTAGGTGTGGCCATTGAGTGGGAAATGCTTCAAGCCAGGTTTCACTGGCTTATGTGGTTAGAACCCCACAATGGCTGCCTCAGTTGCTGGAATTCAAGCAATTTTCCCCCAATTAAGCAATCGTCTGGGAGCTCTAGCTGTTTCCATTGCCAGGCTTTTTTTAATGTACAAAGTGGGGAGCAGTGAGGAGAGTGGCGTCATGTTTAGGAAGGGCCAGATATAGAAACAGCCTCTCCATGAGCTCTCTGGTGTGTGAGGGTGGTGGCAGTGCAGGCGGCTGCTGGCAGGGAAGGTGTGTCAGACCGCACAGCTGGCCCCAGCAGCGGCCGGCCTGGGGAGCCAAGCATGCCCATGGCAGCCAATTTGGAGGAGGACTGGGTCCTCCAGGGCCAGAGGACACAGGCCGCACATCAGGGTGGGGCAGAACCCAAGTCAAGCAGGCATGCCCTCCAGAATTGTAAGAGAAACGGGCATTGGCATCTCTGGGGAGGAATAGAGCTGACCCTCCCCAACAGCCCTGTCTGGCACATAGGCTCACCCATCTCCCCTTAAAGATATCACTGAGGGGATTGGCATGATGGCTCAATTGCTAATCCTCCGCCATAAGTGCTGGCATTCCATAGGGGCACTGGTTCGTGTCTCACTGTTCCACTTCCCATCCAGCTCCCTGCTTGTGGCCTGGGAAAGCAGTAGAGGTTTACCCAAAGCCTTGGCACCCTGCACCCAAGTGGGAGACCCGGAAGAAGCTCCCGGCTTTGGGTCAGCGCAGTTCTGGTTGTTGTGGTCATTTTGGGATTGAACTAGCAGATGGAAGATCTTCTCTTTCTGTAAATCTGCCTTTCCAATAAGAACAATCAAATTTAAAAAGTTTACTGAGCTTTAGGGTGGGGGAACGTGTTGTGGCAGCTCGGGTGAAGCTACCGCCTGCTACACCAGCATCCCATAGGAGCTTGGGTTCAAGTCCCAGCTGTTCCAGCTCCCTGCGAATGCACCTTGGGATGCAGCAGAAGGCCCAGGGCTCTCCCCACATGGGAGACCGGATGGAGTTCTGGGCTCCTGGTTTGGTGTTTGTGGGCATCAGGGGGGAGTGAATCGGTGATACAAGATCTCTGGCTGTCATTGCCTCTGTAACTCTGCTTTTCAAATGAGTCCTAAATCTTTTTTAAAAGGAAAGATTTCACAGGGTCATTGCAGGAGTAGTTACAGGTGTATATCTCTGCATCGGCAGACAATCCGCAGGGGGTCCCCCTGCTTTCCCATTGGGAAACATTGGCAGGGATTTCAGTCCTTTGTCCAGCACCAAGGTCAACTCTCACCTGCTGGGGGACCAGGCAGGTGGACAAGAGCAAGACAAAGACTGTGCAGGCTGTTGGGGGTCGGGCCCGGGGGAGGAGAGCCTCACTCCCCTGGCCCACCGTTGCCAGGGGTAGACAGTGTCACAGAGCCACCACCCTCCTCCAACCCGGCTCCCAAGGCAGGATCTGGGGCTTAGTGGATCAAGGCTGCCAGGAGTGACACTGTCTTCATTCCCCAGAAGTGCAGCCGAAGCTGCTTCAAAGGAAAGGCCAGCGCTTGTAGAGCCCATAAAAAGCGTTTCATTTTTATGCAGTGGGAAGCTGGGGAATTAATTCCCAGCGGACAGAGGTCATGCGACGGTAACTGAGTATGAAGCAGGTGCAAAGACAATGTTTGGGGAGGCAGGAGAGAGGCCGCTGGGCCCAGAAGGCTAAGTGTAGCCGGGAGAGGGGAGGGCAGGCTGGCCGTGGGCAGCAGAACCTCATCGGAGGACCTTTGGTACAGGACTTGGAAGAACCAATCATTCAGTGTCAATTTCATCAGGCTTTATCTATTTGGCACCTACTACAACAATGAGGAACCCAAAGCTGACCTGGCACCTAGAAGGAAGCCTGGAGCCAGAGCCCGAGAGCTGCCAGTCTCCTTGGCTAGTTGTCCACTCTGCCAGAGGGGTGAAACATCTCATCACTGTCTCCTGGTCATTGGCTAGTAAATCATCCTAGCGGCTGCCTCAGACGATGCCAGGCAGGTGTGACAGCAGCCTAGAGGGCACACCTTGGCAGTGGATGCTGGAGGTCCGTGGAGGGTCCTGAACAACTTTGGGAGTACCCCCGATGTCCTGAGTTCAGGATGCTATATGGTGGGCAGGCATGGCAGGGAGCCAGGCTGCTGCCCAGTTCACTGCAGGTGCTGGATCTGGAGGAGAGGATGGCATGGGTATCCTGGCTGAAGGCAACAGTCCCCCAGTTTCAGAAGAGACCTCACCAACTCAGGCAGAACGCACAGGGTGAGTGGGGGAGGGGAAAGCAACCAGAAGCTTCCAGAACTCACAAGAGGACAGCCCAGAGAAGCCCAACTCAAACCACATGTGGAGCTGTTGGCTTCCTTACAAAAGGAAGATGGACACAGGTGCGGTGGCTTTCAAGCGCGTGTTTGAGCCTGCTAATGAAAGATGCTCGCCTCTCAACACACAGTAAAACATGAAAGGGTTCCCCACGCTGTCTGTCCTTTGCCATCTCTCTTCCACACCAAGTTCTCTAAATCTGGCATGCATTGTCCTCCTGGAGTCCATCGCCTGCCTGAGGTCTAAGGGCCCACAAGCCACTCGGGGCTGCCGGTGGCCTGCCGGATCAGACAGCCCCAGGATCAGAGACCCACATGAGCCTGTCTACTCCCTAAGGCAGGGGTGTGTCTGTCTCCTGTGGCATGGTTGAGCGTGCTCTCAGAGCGGGCACACCCATCTGCAGACGCCGACTGTGAGCCCTCTTGGCAGGTCAAGTTGTGTCTCATGGCAACACTCTGGAAGAGATGGAAAACTTGGGAGGTTTTTTAGGAACTGGCGACATGGAGGCGGGCAGGTGCTGTCTGGCATTGCCGTGTAGCCAGTCCCAGATGGTGGAAATCCTCCCTTTACGCCTGGCCTGGCTGCTGCAGACAGGCCAAAGGCCCAGGTCTCGGGCTCCACCCCTGGAGAGGGAAGCCTGTGTGTGACCTCATCGCTGGGCTGCTGGCCAATGACATCACTGGGAGGGAGGGCGGGGAGCCAGGCCCAGGAAGTTATTTCTGGAAAAGGCTGGCGGCCAGGCACAGCTCCTGAGCGGTTTCAGATGTGGTTGGGATAAAGCCGCCAGCTGGCCCCGGTGGAGCCGCCAAGGGCTGGGCACGTGGATGAGGCAGGAAGGAAACTGAGAAGGGAGCCAGCTGATGGGCGGAGCAGAGGGCCCCCCTGTCCTACGGGGATCACAGGGGTGTCTGTGTGGGTGTCTCCTTCCTGTTGTCTGCGCATCCAGTGCCAGCCACCCTAGCTGCCTGGGAGCTTTGGGTTCCTGCAGCCTGTGTGCCCGAGGGGCAAGCAAGCAGATGTCTACGTGTGTGTGTGGGGTGTGTTCCTGTGGTGGTGGTGGCTTCCCTGCCCTGCGGTTGCTCCATGCTCTACTTTTTGTGTGTGTGCCTTGAGTGATCACGTGTGTGGTGATGCTAAGAACACAGATACATGCTTCGTGTGTGTGTGTGTGTGTAGGGAGGTGGAGGCGGGTAAGAGCGCGTGTGGAAGCCAGAAAATAAGAGGCGAGGGGGAGAGAAATCACCGGAGGAAGTTGGGAAATATAATTTCAGTGGAAGATACAGAGGCACTTACAGAAGCTTCAACGAAACTAGACAAACCTCTCAAGCCATTTATCAAAAATGCCCGCAGCTCTGCTGCCTGAGCAGGTGCAACTAGAATAAAATATTGAGCAGGTCCAGGGATTGTGGGGCTGCAGGAGCCTAATAAATAAGAAGCGACTGAGACACCAGTCCTCATCCTGATGGCTTTGCTGTAGCCCACCTGTCCACCCATCACGGTCTGGGAGCTCCCAGGGGACACGGCTGGAGCCAGGCTGGCGGGAACCCGAGCACCCCTGCTGTCCGGTGACGGTCATTCCCTGGGCCCATCACTGGACAGCAGGGTGTGTGAAGGGGTACAGTGATAACCAACGGGCTCCGTAACCCGGACCCCAGCGGTGCCACCAGCTGAGACCTCTTCCCACCACCCACGTTTAGATAACATGGATCTTCCTCCCCACCCCCGCTGTGGGCAGGGAGTGGCTGAAGGGATAGACATACTGTTATACCTGGGGACTTCTGGCACCTGCCTCTCACATCACTCCTTCCTCAGCTTTCCCCCAAAAGAAAAATGGTGAGTTTTGTCAAATGCCCCTGTAGGATAGACTAGAAGAAGTTTCTATTCCTTTTTACCCCTGAGTTCCTAAGAAGGTAAGAGGCCCGCCCCTAGCACAGACCGGCTCCTGCCCCCAGCCTAGCTGTTGGCCTCCTCCCTCCTCCCCACTCGCCCATCCTGACATGCCAGTGATACAAACCTGGACTGTTGGTCTTGATGTGAGAAGCTAAGGGTGGAAGAAGCGACTCGAAGACTGTGGGAGTCCATACTTGCTCAGCTGTGATCCAGGGCTGGAGACGGGGAAAGGAGCCGTTGAGGGGGCTCCCCTAGACACCGAGCTGAAACTCAGGAAACTAGATTCTCTCTCAGCAGGCAAGAGACAAAGGTTGATGAGGGAGCAGCATGCAGCCTGGGCTGACCCAGGCTCTGCAGGAGCAGCCAGAGGTCGAGATTGAGATCTTGCATTTACTAGTTCACTCTCTAGATGACCACAGTGGCCAGGGCTGGACCAGGCTGGAGCCATGATGGAGGAGATTCTACAGGGGCCTGAGCACCTGGGCCGTCTTCTGCTTTCCTAGGCACATGAGCAGGGAGTGGGGTCAGATGTGGAGCAGCTAGGATAAGACCATCAGGTAACCTAGGCGGCAGCTTAGCTGCAGTGTCACAGTACCTGCCCCGACTCGGGGCTGCCATGTGTCTGTAGACTCGCCAAGCACCGTTGCTCGGCTGCTGGCCCTGGACCCCTTTCCTGTCCGTGTTCCTCTTTTGCCCTGTCTCCAAGCAGCCCTAAGTGTGGGAGAGGGTGGCGAGTCAGCAAAGTTACCAGGACAACCTTCCCAGCGCACTCGCCCCTCTGTCTTTGGAAATCTGGAGGAAGAGGGAACAGTCATTTTCCTGGGGTGCAGTGCCTCACGGGATCCAACGGCGCAAGGCACGGTGCCAGGCGGAAAGACCTGGGCCCTGGCCCATCATCTGCTTCCCAGCCGCCTGTCTCCCTGGCTCCTTTCAAACGCTGACATCTGGGCTCCAGCCCTGGGCTGAGGACTGGAGCAGCAAGGGGCTGTGCCATCAGCTTCTAAGGGGCCTGGCCAGGCCTGTACCTGCCCCGAGCCTTGTGGAAGCAGGCACGGGCGATGCTGGTGCTGACATCCAATGCCGATGCTCCATGGCTGTCTCTACTGTTCTTTTCACTCTGCAACCGGGGAAACTGAGGCTGGGAAAGGATGTGTGACTTGCCGGTGCCCGCCAATAGCACATGACAGATACTGGCGCCAAGCCTAGTTGTGAAAGGTTCTGAATCCCATGTTCCCGCCCAGGGGCTTATCTCTTCTACAGAAAGTGGTTTAAGGCAGAATGAGCTGAAAGCCAGCGGAGTGATTAGCTCTCTCAGCCAGACCCGGGAGCGGGATCTTAAGTGGAGTGTGCAGAGAGGACCCGGCCTAGGTCGGTGTGAGACTTTGTGTTCTTAAAAGTCCTGCAACCCAGGACCCCTCAGTCTCCAGCAAGCTAACAGTGACAGGGCCTGAGGGTGCCACAGGGGGTGTGTTGGTTACACCTGCCTGCCCTGTGCCATTCAAGGTCATTTCAAGTTCAGGTCAGCAAGTAGAATGGGGTCTGTCCACAGGGGGCTCTTGCAGTGGGCATGTGTGCAGTTCTGGGGGTCTTCTTGACCTCCTGCTTTCTCTGCTGGGAACAATGCCTCACCGCCCCCTCCACTCCCACCCACACCCCAGGCCTTTGGCACGCTTGCACTGGGGGCTAAGCATGCCCCGGGCCCCTGACACTGGCCCAGCCCGCTTCTCAGACTGATTTCCCAATAGGCAGTGAGTGAGAAGGGGCCAGTCATTTTTCTCAGCCTCTTTGATTTTCGGCAATCTCCACCTCCCAGAAGTCGGGTCAGAGTGAGGCCCTGGAGGCTGGGGCAGGGACAGTGCAGGGGGTGGGAGGAGGGAAAGGGGCACAGGTGGGAGACAGGGTCAGGCACCCCACATTGCCCAACAGACAGGGCACTGAGGCCGTCCAGGGTCCTACCAGCTGAAAACAGGGAAGCAGAAGAGGAAGAGGAGAAAGGCAAAACTTCTGGTTAAAGAAAAAAGTTCAATCAGATTTGTAAAGGGCACAATTTACAAATCCGTCACATATTTTACTAGGCTAGGATTTACGGATTAGCCTGTAATACTTAGGCAGCTTTTTGTAATAAAACCTTGAGCCGAGGCAGCCTTGGGGAAGCGAGGAGGAGAAAGGATCCTTCTCTCTCTATCTTGCTTTCATTTTCCCAGCGTTTTTTTGGATCCAGGCAGCCCATTAATCTGTGCTTTATCTGCCTATGGAGAAGGATTGAGCTCTTTATTGGATTTTTGTCAAGAATAAATGATTTAGTTTGGGATATTGTGGAAACGATTTTTGTGATATTACACCATCTAATAAATGAAACAGCAGGGATCAATTCCTTTCTTGCGATGTGTTCAACAGGCAGGGTGAAATATGCCCCACAATTATTTGGTATTGCACTCGATAGATGTTTATGACCGAGTGTGACTGAATGTATGTGGGTCTGCCCAGGTGTGGGCACCCATCCTGGACCAGATCTCTGGGTCCCAAAGTCTGGGAATGGGGGTTGGAAGGGCTGTGGCAGCCAGTTGGAAATGTAGGTCAAGTTCAAGTTCAGTCACAGCTGAGGGTTGGGGGGCAGGAATCAGGCCTGAGGGTAAAGGTAGGAGATTGTGATTACCAAGGCTCTGGCACGCATGGTGGACATCAGTGCCACAGTGGGGAACACCGGGTCCTGCCCTCCCTGTCTCTGTCCCCCGCACCCCGCCCTCGCTCTAGGACCAGAATCTCAAAGGAAAATGTCTGACACACTTGGAAGTGGGAGCTGGCTCCCTGCTCAGTTCAGCTTCTGAAGCTTCATAACCCTGCAGGCTCACAAATGTTTATGGTGGGATGATGGCTGAGGAGCCTGGCTAACTCCTAGCAGAGACCCCCAGGACAGGGACTAGCCGGGCATCCAAGGCTTGTGCTCTGGGCAGCCACATCTTAGCTCAGATGATCGAAAGGGAAACAACCCCCGTCCCCCGCCTGGCACACACTGCACCACCGTGAGCTTGTGCGCTCTGCTTCCAAGAAGCGCTTAGCGAGCATGCAGGCGCTGACGGCTCTGCACGCCAGGGCTGCAGGAGGCGGCAGTGGTTGCTCCCAGGCGTTTGCGCCCTGCCTCACAGCAGTTGCTGTGCACCTGCAGACTGAGACTGAGGGACGCTGCAGCTCCCTGCCTCAGCTCCTACACAGTCCACTTCTGTACTCTTGTCATTCCCTTCACCTGCTGTGTTTTCTGGACCAGAACCACACGTCCTGGAACTTGGTGCTCCTGGGAAAGGAGTGCCGAATGGGTTGGCACCACCTTCTGCCCAGAGTGCGGTTTGAATAACCGATCCCCAATTCCAGCCCCTTGTAAAAGTTGTGCTGAGAGACCCGACGTCGCCAGCGTAAGGATACTTGGGGCAGAAGCAAGGTATGGTCCAGCCAGGAGGCAGCTTGGAGTCGGGCTGGGATTCCTATGGCACCATTTGCCCCCTTGCCCACTAGGGGGCACTGAGGAGACAGGGTCTCCTGACACCTGCTCTGGCTGAGCAAGGGGGTTTCACGGATGCTTGACTTGGTCAGCTGGGCACAGACGGCGACCAAGCAATCGCCACTCCACCCGGGGACTGACCCGCACAGCTGTCTCATGCTGTCTCCCCGTGGAGCACCAGGGCCCTCCTGTTGGCTGCTGAGACCACACGACTCCTGGCCACCGCCATGATGCCTCCCTCACGCTCCCACCTGCTGTCCATGGCGCAGGCAAGCAACCTCAAACAACCCTGCCGTCCTTCTTTCCTGTCCCTCCCAAGCAGGGTTGGGTGCTCGGCAAGTTCCCAACAGAGACGTCCCAGGTTTTGTAGGCCGTGTTTCCGCGTGGAAACACACACTCTGCCTACAAGGTAACTGTGGCTTGGATAAGAAATGAGGTGCTCTAATGGCAGGAAGGACGGCAAGTGTGGGGGCCTCAGCAGCTGCCCTGGAGGACAAGCGAGCGAGGGGGCTCGGGGCCGGTGGAAGGCCCACATGGCATTTTCTGTCGTGGAGGCCCTGTGAGTGCACTTCTGCACTTAATCTTAGCCCAAAGACTGAGAAGCCGGGACTCTGGGCTCCTGGTTGCTCAGCACACGGCCCTGACCTGTACCGCTATGGTATAAAAGAAATAGCAGGGGAGAGGAGCTTAAAACGGCGTTCCAGCCTGTGGAAGCAGACGCACAGAGCAGGGATTGGGAGAGGAGGTTAATGAAGGGCCACCGCCAATGGGAGTCCATCATTGCATCTTCAGTCCCTTGGCCTCGTGGCCAGAACTGCAGGTAGAGGATGAGCTCAGTCCTGGGACCCATGAAACCCAGTGTCTGGTGCTCACCTGTGAGTACCTCATGCCCAAGCCAGCTTGGGGACAGCTTTGAATCCCCCTGACTCAACACACACTGGACAGACATTCCTTATGACAACAGGGCCTGCCCAGTGGCCTTGAGACTTTGGGTCCAACTCTCAAAGAAACCTATAAATCCAGGTAGTGCTTTGGGGACCATGGGAGTCCAGGTAACTAAGGTTCATGTAGGGGGACAGTGTTGTGGCTCATCAGGTTGGGCTGCAGATTGTGGCGACCCATGTTGGAGCATTGGTTTGAGGGCTGGCTGCTCCGCTTCCGATCCAGTGCCCTGCTAATGTGCCTGGGAAGGCAGTAGAAGATGGCTCAAGTGCTTGGGCCCGTGCTGCATTGAATGGAGTTCCTGGCTGTTGTCTTTGTCCTGGCCAGGTTTGGCTGCTGCAGTCATTTGGGGAGTTTCTCTCTCTCTCTCTCTGCTTTTCAAATAAAGAAAATGAATCTATTAAAACAAAGAATGGGTGTGGCAAGGGAGTTTCAGTCTAGATTCAGTCCGGAAGAAAACATGCAAATAATCACACTGGGCGGAAGAGGAAAGATACCAAGTTCTTTTAATTAGCAGAAGCATCTGCTGGGTGCCAGGCACCATGCACACTGAGTACCACCCTGGCTGTGACCCATCTGGCTCTGCCATCCAGGAGCTGGTGGTCCGGTGAGCAGCAGGTAGAATAAACACCACCACAGAACTTCAAAAGGTGCTTCAAAAGTGTGTTCCAATGAAGTGTGTGTGAAGTTCAAAGCCGTTTTACCCTAACTCATGTTTTTGACAGAGAAATTTATTTGCAAAATGAACAGGTGAATGGGAAAAGGGAAGGCGCCTTCCAGGAGACAGCTGGGAGCTAGGGTGTCTCTTGGAGGGAGGGAGGGAGAGACCTCAGCTTGTCTTCAGGGCCATTCTCCACGCGCATCTGGAAGCATGTGCATTGCCTGTGCGTCACATGAGTGTTTGCGGTAGCAACGTCGGAAGACGTCTGGGAGCTGATGCGCCTAACCACCGACAAGCTAGTTCCCCAGCACACACCCTGCTCCTTCACCAGGGGCTGACTTTTAACTTCTCAGATTCCAGGAGCCCCTGATTGCCCATCTTGGGGTGGAAGCTGCACCTTGAGCTGAGCCAGCCCTGGTCACAGGTGCCTGATGCGTGGCTGACACTTCCGGCCTGGCCAGGATGAGCCAGGTAGAGTAGGCCAAAGCTCTCCAGCTTGGGAAGCCGGAGACTGGGGTTGCAGACTTGGCTCTGCCTCAGACGAGGTCACACGGCCATGGCAGAGCCCAGTCTTGACCTCTGACTTTTGGCTATCGGAGTCACTGCTCTCCTTTCCTGTTGCTTCCTGGATTCGAGTCACTTGGTCACTGATGCTGACTGTGGACATGATGGAGAGACACCAGCTTCAGAGGCCCAGAGGGGCTCAGGCCTGACCAGGGAGAGCATCCCTAGGACCACCTGCAGGGTGCCCAGATCTGAGGTCCGGGCAGCCCCATGGGGGCTCAGGAGCAACCCACCCACACACTGGGCTCGAGACCCCCAGTCAAGTGGAACTAAGTGGGCCCTTTGTCAGCCTCTCTTCCCAACAGTTGGGACACGGGCCTTACCTGTCTGCAGGCCAACAGCTGCAGTCCCCAGGGAGGCTTGGTGCACACACACTGTGACACACAAGGGACCCTTCGACAAATGGGCACTTGGGTTTTCCAATCCAGCGTAGATGGGCAAGAGTGGGTACAGGGGCCCCAGCAGGTATCAATACTCTTGACCTCGCTTCTCACGGGAGCCTGGAGCTCTAGGAGTGTGAGCCAGCCTGGGCTCTGGAGACCATCGGCCATGGGTTGGAGGGTTGGAGCCCAGCAGGTCTCTGCCCCATGTCTTGATCTGACTGGCAGGTTGAGATCTGACTGGAGGTTCTCCCAGCCCATGCTGAGCACCCTGGGATTCTGTTTTGCATGTGATTTGCATGCTGGGGCTGAGTGTCCCCACCCATCTCTCCTTAGCTTTTCTCTCCACTATAGGGCTGAGGTGGAGCGGGCTGGTGATGCTGCCCCATTCCTTCACCCCGGACCACCAAGCCAGGCTGGACCAGCAGGCGGGGTGAGGTAGCAAGGTCCTAAGCATAAACAGCTTGGTGACCTGGGGAGTTCGCTAAAAGTCAGGGCTTGATTAGTCAGGTCTAGAGTATGGTGCCGAGTTCGCTCTCAGAGCGGTGTGTTTTGACACAATGGGTCCTGCCCCAGAACTTCTGACGGTGTTGGTCCCGTCTTGGGGCTCAGTGAGCCTGTGAGGTCTAACCCATGGAGTCAGATGGGGCCTGTTAGAATACCCAAGCACCTTCTGTCGGGCAGAATGATCATAAATGGGCTGATGGCTCCCTGTACGGCCAAGGTGACCTGCCGAACCCAGGTTGCTACAGGAGCTGCCCTGGACCCTCCCTCACGCACTCCGATCACCTGTACAGCAGTCACCCCCATGTGACTGCCAGGCCCGGAGGCAGAGGCCTCCTGGTGCGTGTAAGATTTACAGAGGCTGGGGGCAGTGTCAGGAACAGATGCCAGCAGCAGGGGTGGGAGGATTCTCCCATCCCTACACCCCCTCTCGCTTGGCAGATGGGGTGCCAAGAGGAGCTTTCATCGCACAGAAAATCACCTGCTGGCTCTGCACCCGGAACCAGGACTACAACAGCCTTCTCAGCTTTCCTCCAGCAAAATGAATGCCCAGGGCCCCTCCAGCCCTCCCGTGGAGCCCCTCTCATGGCCAGGGACAGCGCCAGGAAGACGAGCTGCGTGCAAGGCGGCTGGGCACTGCCTGAGGGCTGGGGTGTGGAGGGATGAGGCCCGTGACGATGATACCGCTCAGAAGGGGTGGTGCTGCAGTGCAGGAGGTGAGTGGCACCGCTGGGCCAGCCTGGCTCTCCCGGGGCTGGGATTCAAACAAGGAATTGGTACCCGGGGACAGGAAGACGCCCTGAATTCCAAAGCAGGGCTGGTGGGAGATAAATCTGTAGCCCCTTTTTTCAGGTTGAAGTTTAAGTGTCTTCTTGGGGCCTCCTGGGTCCCTGTAGATCAGCTCCGACCCTCTGGACCTGCAGCCCACACCCTGCCCAGCCCAGGTCACACCACATCCCCCCCATCCGCGCCTGCTGTGCTTTGTCCTTCTTGCCCCTCACCCCACCCCTGCCCCATGTGAATGGCTCCCTCCTGCAACAGGAACTTATAGCTCAAACTGAAATTTAAGCTCATTGGTTTGGAGAGCTCAGTCTCCAAGGAGCAGCCATGAGAACATCTGTCTTCCTCTGGAGTCCACGCCGACCTTTGAGGTGACAAATTACAAGGAGAGGCGGCTTAGAATAAATAACAACCAGGCTCCAGTGTCAGGCTGGGCCTGGTGGCTCCGGCCAGAGCAGGTGGTCACCTTAGCCTTGGAGCTCTGCTCTGACGTTTTCACTCAAGTTCTACTCCCATCCCTCTCAAGCTCCATTCTTGAAGTCCCATCCTGCCCCCTGGATCTGGGCTCCCGTCCTTCCCTTCCCCTGCCTGAAGTCATCAACCCCCAGCCGCCTGACCTGCAGGTCCGTTTCCCTGGCGACCAGCCTGTGATGACCCTTGAACCTTCAGATGGGTGGTGTGGGAGCAGCAGGTGCCTGGGAAGAGGGAAGGAGAAGAGAAGGTGGTTTTGTGCCACTCGCTTTAAAGAATGGGACATCAGGTGCTGGCATGGATTGGAGAGGGGATGGGTGGGGGGGTGACTCAAAGCCACGGCCACTTTCGACTCGGGGAGATCAAGGCAGCCCCCTTGCCCAAACTCCCAGGCAGGTCAAGTGGGGAGGACACACACCCTAGTGCCTCACTCCAGGGAAAACCCAGTGGCTTCAGGAGGTGGCTTTCGGTGGCTTGCAGAGCCAGCATCAATGCCCAGTGATGGACACAGCAAGTGGCTCCCTCAACTTCCTTCTGTGTTGGGGTCCTTCTTGTTCCCTCCAGGAACTGGAAGGAAACAACAGTCAAAAAAAAAAGTTGGGTCAGGCTCTATCCCGGCTGCAAAGGTGGCCTGCTACGAAGTTTCAGATAACTTGCCTGCAGCCTGAGTTGTGTAAACTGGATCAGGCCTGTGGATAAGTGAAGGGGAGTGAGAGGGTTTGAATACCAGCTCAAAGCCAGCAGCTCCAAATTCTGGCGTGGGGTGCAGGTCCCTGGAGCCTCTCCTTGCCACTCAGAGGATGGACTGGAAGGGAGGAGCCCCAGGACAAGGAGCAGAGCAGGCAGAGGCCAAGGGGCCGTGCCTTAGTTTCTCCTCCTATACCTGCCAGCAAAGCAAAGGGGCCCCCTGAGAAAAGTGAGGAGAAATGTGGAGAGGAGGATTCCCATAGACTGCCCAGGACATGAAGCGTTAATAGGATCATCCAGGCTGCTGGGAGGGAGGCGAGGAGGGAGCTATTTCCAGCCCTGAGTGTGCAGGCAGAATGCCTGATGCTTAAAGGGGTGTGGGGCTGGCAGACACCATGCCTAAGCATGGACCGAGTGCCCAGGATGTACAGCCTGTTGCAGAGATGTGGTGGAACTCCCAGGAGCTCCGAGACTCAATCTCTGTGTCCCCAGACATTTTTGGAGTGAGCCCAGTCACACTTGGGTGAAACTGCTTCAGCACGGCAAAGTTGCACCTTCCAGCTGTCTCAGTGCCAAAGCTAGTCTACCCTGCAAAACAAGCTACAGCCCTAGAGTGTTCCATGCAGTGGGTATCAGGTGCAGCGGCATTTTCGCAAACTCCCCAGGACATGTGCGCTTACTGCGCCAGGGTACTTTGGGGGTTTTGGACTGTCTCACTGAGGCCAACGTCGTCAAGCCTGATCATCTGCCAATGGCATTAAGACACACTTGGATTCGGTCTGCCCAGAGGGCTGCCAGCTTGCAAGAGAACAGACGCAAGGTTTTCAAGTGAGCATTATGCAAGGGATCTTCTGGAGGGTTAGGGTGAGAGTGGCTTGGCAGAGAAGACTCCACTAAGCTGCCACTTGGTGGGAGTGGGAGGTGGCAGAACGAAGTCGTCAGTTTGTCTCAAACATCTGTTGCACACCAGGGGCTGGGACTGCAGAGGGACACTGATGTTTCCTGAACTCTGCAGCCCTGTGTTAAACAGGTATCCTTTCCGGATCACAGAGGAGAGGAAGACAAGAGACTCATCCCAAATCGCAAAGCTGGGTGACAGTGTTCCATGGTCTCCCTGCGTTTTGAGTACAAACACTGGCTGTCCTTAAGAACAACTTTGAAACAGAGCACGACCCTCTTGAGCCTGCTTACTGGCCAGTATAAAAAGTTCAGTTCCTTAAGCTGGCGTTCCCTCTTTTGCAACACGACCTGCTGTGTGTGCAGGTGTCTCCTGGCCTCTTTGTCTAGTCTTACAGGTACTGTGACCACTGGCCATCGCTCTGGTTGCAGTAACCTGCATCAGCCAGCCCCAAGCACTCCTCCAGCACCCACGAGACTGGGGAGGCAGGGCTGACTTTTATTTTTTTTAAGATTTATTTACTTTTATTACAAAGTCAGATATACAGAGAGGAGAGACAGAGAGGAAGATCTTCCGTCCGATGATTCACTCCCCAAGTGACTGCAACAGCCGGTTCTGTGGCAATCCGAAGCCGGGAACCAGGAACCTCTTCCGGGTCTCCCACACGGGTGCAGGGTCCCAGTGCTCTGGTCCATCCTCGACTGCTTTCCCAGGCCACAAGCAGGGAGCTGGATGGGAAGTGGAGCTGCCGGGATTAGAACTGGCGCCCATATGGGATCCCGGAGCGTTCAAGGCAAGGACTTTAGCCGCTAGGCCACGCTGCCGGGCCCCAAGAGCTGACTTAAGTAGCAAACAGGGCAACACCTCAGACCCTGCAAGGTCTTGACAGAGGTGGGTTGGACACTGCATCAGGAGTTAAAGAGAAACACGAAAACTTACGGACCAAGAGATCCAAACTGGCTTTAGCACCCCAAACCCACTCCTTCTGAGGCTGGCAGAAATGCATTACTGCTGTTCACTTGCTGATTTCTCAGACTGGAGAGAACTGGTTTTTTCTCCTTCCCAGTTCTAAAGGCGATTCATCTGTTGTCTTTCAGTGGGTTTCACCTCGACCAACGACAGGCCATTGAGCCCCTTTGTCACACAAGTCCAAAGTCTTGGCCCAACTAAGTTACAAGGTGGGCTTCACTTGGAAAGGGTGGCTTCCTTTCGGCTCTAATTACCTTCGCTTCCAATGAGTGAGAATTAATATGCAATAGTGATTCCTAGTAGGCGCTGTATAATTTTCAGCTGTTAATTATTATTATTAAAATTATTAAAAATAACTACTCCTTGTGTGCCAGGAACTTTCCAAGTGCTTTGTGAAGTGCCTTAAAGCTACTCAAACACTACAAGTGAAGCATTTTCAACTCCAAGAAACTAGGGTTGCCAGGAGGGCTGACATTTTACGTGCAGAACTGGTGACCCAAAAAGTCAAGTCTGCAGCCCTAGACCCCACCTTCTCCGAACCAGGGACCCCTCTTGTAAAAACAGCTCTCTGGAGTGTAATGCACCTGCTCTTCAGTTGACCCATCAATGTTTCTGGCAGATTCTGAGATGTCTGGCACCCTCACCACTGTTGCACTTGAGAACATTCCCAGGGACAGCAGGTTCAAGTGTTGCTTGCACCACCAGTCTCCCTTAGCAGGGTGCCAATTCAAGTCCTAGCTGCTCTGCTTCCCAGCCAGCTGCCTCCTATGTGCCTGGGAAAGCAGCAGAAAATGACCCAAGTGTTTAAACCCCTGATACCTACATGGCTTCAGGCTTCAGCCTGGCCCAGCCCATGGGGAGTGAACAACGTTTCTGTCTCCTCTGTCACTCTGCCTTTCAAATAAATAAATCTTCCATAACCCCCAAAATAATCCTGTACACTCATAACCTTTCCTCAGTCCCAAACTGCCTGCTTTTGATAAATTTTAATATGTATTGAATATGTATAGATGTATATTTATGGGAGTCAGATATACAAATGTATTTACATATGGAAGCCAGAGTTATAGGAATGGAAAGATGGCCAGAGAAACAGGGGGGGAAACTTTTCCATCTGCTTCACTCCCTAGATGGCTGCAATGGACCAGGCTGAAGCCATGAGCCAGGAGTTTTAATCCAGGTTTCCCATGGGGTGGCAGGAGTCCAAGTACATGAGCTATCTTGCACAGCTTTTCTCAGGCCATTAGCAGGGAACTAGGTCAGTTTGGACATGAACTATATGGGATGCCAATGGTACCTTTCACTTACGATACTACAATGCTGACCCAGATGATATCTCTGTCTACACAAGCCCGGCCCTTGCTTCCCCCTGTGTTGAAGGATGTGGCTTCCACACCTTCTGACATGGGCTGCCCCTTGCCATCACTGAGCAGTTAAGCGTGGCTGGCACCCACTCCCTTTGAGAGTCTCGGGCTTGGTAAGTCCCTCCTGTTTCATACCAAGAGGAGCCTCAGCAGAGTTTGGGGGTGCCCTTGGTGTGTCCCCCAGCAGCTGGTCGCAGGAGATGGATGTTGTGTGTGGGTTGAGAGTGAGAAGATGGGGACCCCAAAGAAACTTCTTGCCTGGACTCAGGTCTTATGTCAGGAAAGCAGCAGGGACCCAGCTATCTCATTTCATACCCAGCCTGTCCCTGTGGAGAACTCCACATATTTGTCCTTGTTCCTTGGGGTTGCCCATCATACTTATGCCAATATTTGGAAAAAGTCCTCAGACAGGAAAATGCAGTCTGGCCAATGGAGGTTGGCTAGAGTCCTCAAGATGTTCAGGTCCCAGAAGCCTGGATGGGCCCCTGCAGTACCAGCCTTAACTCCTGCACATACAGGTGCACACACCTGGTGGGGCAGGAGGACGGCCAGGACAGAGTACAACCGTCACCCTGGGCTCTAGCCCAGCTGCTCTCTGAGGACACCCAGGGTGCTGCTTTGCCACAGGAATGAAGTCATCACAGGAGACGTATCCGAAACCAACCAATGCTACCTAGTGACTCAGAGCTTTGTTGGGGTCAGAAACTCCAGCCCAGGCCATCTAGGGGTGGGCATCACTCCAGGACTACAGCAGAGGGGGAGGAAGTGCCTGTTCCCTGCACCAGACTTGCAGAGTTCATCAGAGAGCTGGCCCTGGTGGCTTGGGAGCCCTGGGCAGCCTCTGGATGCAGTTCCTGCGCAGGGGCTGGAGTCTGGCTGGTTGTTCCAAAGCTGGGTGCCTTGGGTCTTTTGGGAATGGAAAGATGGGAGCCTTGGGAGTTTGGGGAGTCGTGGCCACCCCCTCCCTGATGCTAGTTGGAGGGATCATTCATGTACTCATTTGTCACCAGCATACTCATTTGCCTTTAATCTCCTGTCAGGAGCTTGGAGTGGGTAAGGTGCCCTGCCCTGTCTCAGGACCCTTGGGTCTGACACCCTCCACCTTCTTGCAGAAACGAAAGAGGACACGTGAATCTGGCATGGGCTAAAGTCCTGGCAGGCTTGTCTGCAGCCGGGTGCTGGCACAGCCTTGGCAGGAGTCTGTAAGCACCCCTGGGAGAAGGTGTAAGGTTCCGATCTCCATCGCCACTTCATAACCTGGCATTGTCCCTTGCATGCAAAAAAACTTGATGGACGTCTGTGAATGAGGAAATGGATGTGTGTCTTTGAGTGACAGACGAACACTCGGGTATGTCTTTACATATTGCTGGGTTCCCACAGCCATGGGTCACTGCTTTTATATGTTCATACAACCCTGTGCATGTGTGAGCACATGTGAGGAAGAGGGTGGCCTTGGGCATGGTTCCGCAGTGTTCAGGACTTGGGACAGCCCTGCTCCCTGCTGTCTGCCTTCAAGAGATCCGTCTGCATTTTCCACACACGCGCCGCTCCCTGGATTCTCAAATATTTATGCTGCTATATTTAAAATCCGTGAAGTTTCTCTCTTCCTCATTCTGCATGCTGGTGTATCTGTGTGCGTGTGTGTCCCTGGCAAAGGAGCCCTCAGACCTCGCCACTCTTTCACTCCCCAAGCCGAGGTCCCAGAGGGACCCAAGGATGCCACGACCACACTGGCTTCTGACAGATTCTGAGTGATGATCCCAGCCCTGGAGGAGCGGGGACACTCCCAAAGAGGGCCCCCTGTCCAGAAGGCCTCTCCCGCAGCTGCCAGCTGCCGCGAGCTCTGCGGAGGAGCTAATGGGTGGAGCCCAGGCTTCAGACACAGGCTCTGGGTCAGCACCACCAGTGCCTGGGCTTCTGGCAGCTTTGGAGGGCTTCTGGAAGGACGGAGAACAGAAACGAATGAGATGGAAGCCATGAGAACGGGTGCACCTGAAGTCCGGGTCTGGGGTCCACATCTGCTCCCTGGCAGTTGACCTGCGAGACCCAGGGACCACAGACTCTGGTCTCCCGCTGGGTTTGGGCCCCAGGAAAGGAGGTCAGGCAGTCGTTCTGGCCTCTGACCCACATGGGCACCTCCAGGCGGCTTGGGCTTTCATGTGGCAGCCCCTCCCTCACCATGTCCCTGGCCTGGGTCATGGCTCTCGCTGCTCTGCCCCCACCTCCCAGGCTCTGGCTGCTCACAGTTTAGCTGCTGCTAATCCTGAGACAGGTGTCACTCACCCTCCCCTTAGAAACCAGCTCCTTTATTCCTGCTCCAAACCATCCCCGTTGGAGTGTTTCTCAGGGTAGATCAGGTTGAGGGGCCCTCGTGCCAACTGCTTGCCCTCACAGAGACTGGCACATGCATGCAGGTGGGGACTGGATCTCTGCTCCCTGCGTGTCTTGTGCCAGCACCCTCCAGTAACCACATGACTAAGACAGTGCCCGGCGTCCGAGAAGTCTGTTTGTTTTTTTTTTTTTAACCAGCCATGCTCGCTCCCTCCAACAGCCTTTCATTCTTAGGGAAAATCTGCTAACAAGAACCCTGGGTTGGCTGTAGCTGGTGCCAGCCTCCGTGCCTCCTGACTCCGTGGAGAGGGCTGGCTCTTGGCCAGGAGCTGCAAGCCTGTGGCAGGCGACTCGGTGCCATCCCAAGTGTCAGACACGCTATGCATCGTTATCGCCCAGCTCTTCCGGCGAGAATTCCAAGGGAAACGAGAATCTGTTCTGGCCTCTTTGGAGTCTTTCTCAAGGACTTGAAATTCCTTTTGAATTATCTGGATAGTCCTCTTTTTATAGAAAACAAGAAAAACCCAGCAGCTTCCTCCCTGTGAAGTTAGCACTTCAGCTTGCCCGAGAGTCGGCAGACTCATCATGCTGCGGCTGGCTTTACTCAAGGATGGTAGAGAAGGCAGCCTGAAGAATAACAACCCTGACACAAAGGGATCTGTCCTGGGGGAGTGGGTGCACCTGTTGCTGGCCCAACATGCCAGGTGGGTATTAACGTGCCAACTCTTCTGCGTGGCGAGTCAATCCTCTTATTTCATAAGGGATACAAGTTGTAACTGCGCCAGAGGAGTCCCCAGTGGCACCACCCCTTAGAAGCAGGTGCACCATGCTTGCCCCTGGGGATTCATCGGAGACCATCATGGGCTCCCACTAACTCCTGCTTAGAAACAGTCACCCCTGCATCACCAGGTCAAGCCTTGGAAGCGGAAGTGTTTTGTCCAGGCTGTTTAGTCTGGATGGGACAGCCATGCTGCTGTGTAGCATCCCCAAACCTGTTATTCAAAAACAGGAGCATATGCCAGGAAGTGACGTCGGCTCTCACGTCACCACTCCAATGCCTGAGCTGCTGCTGTGGGGAGCTTGGGAGGGGTCTCTGCCACAGAGGGAGGAGAGGACCTGGAAGACCACAATGTCCAGGAACTCTGTCCTGATCTCCCAGGTGGGCCGTCTTCGGCTGCCTTTTCAGGCACATTGGCAGGGAGCTGGATTGGAGGCAGAGCAGCCAGGACTAGAATAGGCATTCTGATATGGTAGGCCAGCACTGTAAGTGATGGCTTGACCCGCTGCACCTACGCACCAGCCCCTCTGTGCTTCACTGGCCAGAGCCCAGCAGGTGGGAAACACATTCCCACCAAGGTCGGCAAGAGCCCCAGCATGTGTAACTGAGTGACAGTGTCAACAGTTTCCTAGGAAAAGCTCCGAGTCTGCTTCAGAAAGCAGGGCAGTGTCCACGCAGGAGACATTTTTATTTATATCTTTGGTTTTGGCAAAAAAAAAAGGATCCTGTCCTGGTGAGCTGTGGGTGCCATCACAGCCTACACGTGGTGCAACTTCAAGCAGCAGCAAGACAGTCCAGGGCAGCAGGACCACGCCCCCTCTGAAGGCTTGGCTGGGGAGGGGGTGGGGTTCTTTCTGGCCTCTTCCTCCTTCAGGCGGGACCAGGTGGCCGCTGGCCTGAGGTGTCATCACTTGGCTCATCCCCTCGTGTGTGTTTGTGTCCTAATTCCCTTTTCCTGTGAGGATGCCAGTCATCGGATTGGAGCCACCCTAATCCACTACACCCTGCCTCTGTCCTAATTCTGCCTGCTAAGATCTGACTTCCAACAGGTTGCATCTGTAAATGCTTGGCGTTACAGCCTCAACATAGCTTTTTTGGGAGGTGGATGGGGGTGGGTGGATACCAGGCAACCCCTGACAGGTGCCACATACCTGCTGGATTGAGATCCAGACTTTGACACACTGCTTCAGTTGGTGACATAGGAAACCACCCCCTCCCCCAGCCTCCTGCCCTTGCACTTGCTGCTGCTCCAGGGTCCCTAACAGGCTTCAGTCTGGTACAGCCCCAGCTGTTGCTGCTATTGGGGGGTGAGGTAGATCAGAAGGTGGAAGATTTGCTCAACCTTTCAAGTAAATAGTTTTTTTAATTTAAAAAGAGCGCTCATGTATATATAGAGAGCCCGGGAATGACCTCACCCCACATGCCTGCTTCCACCTTACCAGCTTGTGCCTTCTGTGTGGGTCTCCTTGCTCGGGGGCCTCCAGGCTGGACCAACAGACCAAGGGCAGGATCCAGGTGTGCGTGATTTGTGCTGGTCCCGAAGCCAGTGGTTCTCACCACAGCATCCTCCAGCCAGGGGCACGCAGTAGATGGGTCCTGACTTGCCAGAAGCAATCCTCAGGCCAGCGAGCAGGTGCCTGGGGCTCTGTGACCGTCTCAGCCCTGAAGGAGATGGCTTGGGGATCAAGGGAGCGCCCCCTCCACACCGTGCCCCCAAGGTCAGTGCCCCTAGCACAGCGGGCCCCTGTGAGTGGATTGCAAGAGGCTGTGGTGCCAGTTGGGGTTAAGAGCCTCTGGCCTCATTATTCCTGGATGAGATCAGATCATTTCTGGGCCTTGGAGCTGTCTGGGCCAGGTTGCCTCTAGGCCTGCCTGCAGAAACCACAGAATCTTCTACATAACCCCTGTGGCCTGCAGGACGCAGGCTGTGTGGTACGCCTGGGTTCATCAGTGTCTGGCACAGGGAGGATTGGTTGTTGCAGAAAACAAGATGAGAAGGCCAGGGAAGGTTTGGCGATGGGTCCTGGTTGTCCTTGTAACAGCTGCACCCGTGCCCCAGCTCCGTTTCAGCCACGTTGGGCTCTTACCTTTGTCTGCAGCCCTGACTCCTCTATTTCCTTTGCTGTTAATTTTTTATTGCACGCACTGCTTTGTAGGATGAGGTGCAAGGTCCGAGAGTCGTTTAGGGGATAAGGAGACACGCATGTTTATTTTATTATGAATTTATTTATAAGGCAGACAACAGAGGAGAGGCAGAGATGGGCCATGAACTGGTTCACTCCCCAATGGCTACAACAGTCGGGGCCGGGGCCAGTCTGAGGCCAGGAGTCAGGCCTCCCTGAAGATCTCCCACATGTGTGGGAGGGATCCAAGAACTTGAGCTACCATCAGCACCAAGCCCTCGGCCAGTTGCAGAGGTAGCCATCTGATGAATATTTATTAGATCAGAAAACAGAATGAGCTGTGCCACTCTGCCTCTCAGTGATCTATGCGAAGGCTACGCAACAAGAAGGGGCAGTCCTGGAGCAAGGAGAGGCGGGTGGGCAGGGCAGGGCAGAGCAGGGCGGCTGCAAAGGGGCCGGCGTGGCCCAAGCCGCTCCTGTTTCCAAGATCTGAGCATGTTTCCAGGGCCCATCCAGCAGGCCCACCCCGCAGAAGCCAAGACTGAACTGGAGGAATCTCGGTTGCTTGGAAAGCACATGGTCTGGGCGAGAAGGCCAAGTCGGAGGCAGGTGCAAGACGCTGCACTCTCGAAGCTGGGCACCTGTGCAGCTCGTCACCTGGCAAGGGTCCCAGGAACCACGCCAGGGTCCACTGTCCCCTGTGCAGCTCTTGCAAAGCAGCCAGCTGGATAGGCCACCAAACAGATAAGTAGATCGAAGAAATGCGGGGAACTTAGTAGCTGGATTTGCCGGCGTGCTGGGTGGTGGCGGGCAGGAGGCACTGCTTCTACGCCCGTTCTGCCTTTTCCAGCCACACCTCCCAGCACTGCCTGGGCTGGAGCGAGTAGGCCCTGCTGGAGGGTGCTGGGCCAGGAGGCTCCCACCTGTCGCTCTGGTCTCCTGTGATCCCACGCAGCCCCACCCCAGAGAAGGAGGCTGCCTTTGGGTGCCCCTGGGGTGCAAGGACCTCATCAGCCCCTATGTGTGTCCTCTGCTTGGGTGGGGGAGGGGCAGTTCTGAGACTCAGGCCTCCTGTAGCTTGACATTGAGGAAAAGTCATGGGACAGTAAACACCACTAGGACGGGCAGGCAGTAGGGCAGGGCACACAGGCAAAGTCTAAGGGTCTCTTAGGGTGGTGCTGGCATGGTGGGTCCCCCAAGCCCACAAAACACAACACTGAGCCTGAGCATGCCCTTAATGGAAACCGTAGGCTTTGCTTAATGGGAACACATGGGTGTGGGCTCACCATCATACCCTGGGTACTACACTGCAGTGTGTCGATTGGAAGAATTGGGGCGCATGTGGGGGTGCGCGGAGGCTCCACACTTTCTACTCAAGTTTTCCTCGAGATAATACAGCCTATTCATTAGTTTTTAAAATGCACAGTGAAGAGACGAAGAGAGTGGGTGAGCTATTCTGAAAGTTTCCTCAAAGAGGCTGAGGGGGAAGCAGGGGAGGGGGGAGGCAGGTGAGGGAACAGCCCCTTTCCACTCCAGAGCTGCCTCTGCCTGGGGACCTGGCAAGGACCTCCTGCATCAGCGACCCCAGAGGAAGGCGGAGGGGAGCGGGTGAGTGGGAGGAAAGAGTGGGAGTTTTTCCGGGGAACAAGCCTCCCCAGGCAGGAGACACAAACCACAAGTGCAATTAGTCAAAAAGAACTTGAAATTAAAAAATGCTTCCACACCGAGGGGAGGGGGCACGTCAGTTGCTGCAGCCCGCCTCGCTTATGAATAATCCAAGCGCCCGCGAGGGGGTGCAGCCCAAGCCCAGGCAATTAATATGTACGGGAGCAGAGATGCACTTGGGAAACAATGGTGCCGCTTCCCCCTCGCGAGACGCACAAACATTTCCGGGAAGACTGACGTGCTTATTACCTTCTCACATAATTACCTTATTGTGGGGCGTTTGTCACCGAACGCCTTCCAGACGCTTTAACACCTACCGGGCTTTGCTTCGTTGGGCTCAGCGGTGCAGGGCAAGGGGTGCGGGTGGGGTGGGAAACTGCGCCCTGCGCCCCTTTCTCTAATCCAAGCCACCTTCCCCACCGGCTTCGTCCGTCCGGAGACCCTCTCAATGGCTGCGGACCCAGAAAGGCCAGGGTGCTCCCGAGCTGGGGGACAAAGCATGGATGCGTGTGGCAGAAGCAGACATGGAGCTGTCCACTCCAAGATCAGCCCAGTGGGGATGTCCACCAGCCTGTCTGATCCTCTGGGGATTTGGTGGTAGTGGCGGGGTTGGAGTGGGGCATGGGACAGGGAGGCTGGGTGCTGGTCTTCTCTCCTGGCCCCAAGACAGAATCGCACCCAGGTCTCCGAAGCTCAACATGTTCCCGTGGACAATGGTGCCTGTGGCGTTCCTTCCACATCCCCTTGCCTAGAGAAGGGGTGGGGCCTCCTTTCCAAAGTGAGATGGTGAGGACGTTCCCTGAAAAGACTGACATTTGGGTCAGCCAATTGTGTCAGGAAGTCCCCACTCTGAATGTGGGCTGGCATCACCCAGTTAGCTAGAGGCCTGGAGGAAACTGGAAAACTGAAGGAGAGGCAGGTGCTCTGGCTTTTTCTGTCTTGCCCCCATGCTGTCCAGTTTCCTGTCTCACCATGTCACCTTTTGCCCATGAGTCATGATGTGACCCGGCCACAGCAGCCCTTCACAGACGGCCAAGCTGCTGAGGGTCCCCAGCTTGGCCTTGGATCCTCAGGAACTGGAAACACATCTTTCTCCCTTCACGCCTGACGCAGCCTGGAACGTTCCATTATGGTCACAGAACACCATCAGGTGTGGGGCCCTGCTGCCCAGACTCCTGTAGTTCAACGCATCCGTCACTTACCACAGGAAGCATGCCCATTCTTTCCTTCCCTTTGTTCTGATAACAGATACGCTCAGCGTGAACTTTCCTGGTGCTCCCTAATGCTGCTTGGGCTGCCCTGCCCTGCTCCCTGCCCTGCCCCCTGCCCTGCCCTGCTCCCTGCCCTGCCCTGCCCTGCTCCCTGCCCTGTCTCCCTTCCCCGCCCGTGGGTTCCCTGCTCCTCCCCAGCGTCAAGGCCACCATGGGAGCAGAAGGCCGCTGCCAGGTGCATGGGGGCCTTCCTTGGCCTTCCTTGGCTACTCCCACATGGGCGCTGCTATCCCCAGCTTCTGGCCCCACTCCTGATCATCCCACCCACCCAGGCCCCTTCTTAGCCTCCGCCTTTCGTTCAAACACCGGCTCCCTTCAGGCGCTGGCCTTAGCTGTCTTCTGGCCATGCTGGGGTTAGACTGCAGCTGCCACCTGTCTGTACAGCGCCAACGTTTGTAAATCCAGCCTCGCCTTTGGAAGTCACTGGGCCCTCAGTTAGACCCTTTGTCTTGCTGGCTGGCCCTGCTTCTCCTCCTGAATCTGGTCTCGGGGCCCAGCGTCCCACATCGTGCAACCAGAAGCTGGGGAGCCCCTGCGGAGTGGCTCTGTCACCTCGTGCTCTCCAGCCCAACTCAGGCCCTGCCTGAGACACCGTCTTCCAAGCCATGGCTGCCTTTCCCAGCCAACTCGTCGGGTGGCCTTCTATCTGCTCTGTGGGCTGACCCTGGGGTGGATGATCATGAATACCTGAATAAGCGTCACCCCATCCACTCCATGGTCTACCTTGTTCAAATCCAGAGATGGCAGTGTCTTGATCCTTCCTGAAACCTCCTTCTCCATTCCTCTTGTCCTATGGGAGCAAGGGCCACCCCATGCTGTCTAGTCCTGCATGACCTCCCCTCCAGGCTGTTCCCTCTACACCACCAGACACCCAAGGCAATACCACGCCTTACGATCTCTGGTCCAAAGGGTTTGTCTCGGTGCCTTGGGTGTGTTGAGCATCATTCTTGCACCCTGAGGTCCACCACTAGGGGGCCCTAGGGCCACCCCTCTGGCTAGCTATCATCAATGGATCACCCAGACTTGAGCCCTTAAACCGCAATCGTTGGATTACCACATCCCACATATCTGGACTTGATTGTGCTCATGTAAGGGTGACTCTTATTCATAGTCTCCCGCAAGAGATTAACGCAAAAAGTTTGAGAGAAATGAAGCGAAAGCATATTTTGGTGTTAAAGTTTTGGAAATATTTGGATAGGTTGTTTTTTTTAAGAAAAGGGGACAGGAGAAGAGGAGGAGGATAGATTTCCTCCATCTGCTTTTTCACTCCCCAAATGGCTGCTGTGGCACGAGTTGAGCCAATTGAAAGCCAGGAGCTTCTTCAGGCTCTCCCACGTGAGTGCAGTGTCCCAATAACTGGGGCCATCTTATGGTGCTATCCCAGGCTGTTAGCAGGAAACTGGATTGGAAGTGGAACAGCTGGGACATGAACCTGCTGCCATATGGAATCCAGTGCTTGCAGAGAGAGGGTTAGCTAGCTGAGCCATCGTGCCAGCTCCCAAGGAGTCCTTTTCCATTGATCAAAGAGGAGGTTTCACAGGAGGCCCCGGCATGCTTCATTCAAGATCAGGATGTGGTCACGTGATCCCAGGAACTAGATCCTCCTGGGGCTCATGGGAAGGAAACATTGCTGTCTCAAGTCCTCCAGGATACTTCTATACATGCCATAATCCCTTCCCACCATGCGCACTGGTAGTGTGAACCCTTTGATAAGATCTACTTATTTGTTACAAGGCAGAGTAAGAGAGAGGAGAGAAAGAGATCACCATCTTGTAATTCACTTCTCAAATGGCCATACTGGCCAGAGCTAGGCCAGACTGAAGCCAGGAGTCAGGAATTCATGTGGATCTCCCTTGTGGGTATCAGGAATCCATATCAGCCTGGAAGCTGGATCAGAAGTGGAGCAGCCAGGACTTGAACCACAGTCCATACGAGATGGTGGCATCACAGGTGACAGCTTCACTTGCTGAGCAGCAACGCGGGTCCCTATGGTGAACTCTTGTTTTTTGGTTCTTAAAGGTACAGTCTACATGTTACTTGCTTTGGGGCTTGGCACTTCTTCTGTTTGCAAAGTAACGACGGAGCGAGGGGCAGAGCACAACACCCCAACCCGTGTGGGAGATGAACTCTTTCCAGAGAGGACCAGGCGTTTCTGAGGATAATCGCAGCCCAGGCAAGGGGCTTAGAAGCGCCGTCTGAATGCCAGCACGCATGAGGTGGGGGAACTTTGGAAAGCTCTCACAGGACTGGTATTGCAGCACCGTAGGTGAGGCTGCTGCTTGCAATGTCGACATCTCGTCCTTGTCGGTGCTGGCTCCAAGTCTCCAGGATTCCACTTCGAATCCAACTCCCTGCTAATAATGCCCCTGGGAAAGCAGCAGAAGGTGGCTAAAGGACTTGAGTCCCTGTCATCCATGTGGGGAACCAGAATAGATTTCCCAACTCAACCTGAGCCTGGTCCAGATCCTGTTGTAGCCATTTGGGGGCGCTCTCTCTCCCCCTGTTTCTCTTCCTTTCAAATAAATAAACTAATAATTCTTAAATCCCAAAAAGGGTCATGAGAAAAAAATGGAAATGAAAAGAAATGTATTTTGGCACCAAAGAACTTGAGATCTGAGCATCAGTTTATCATAGCATGCCATCTTCACGAGTTGGTTTTTTTTTTTTGTGAGGAACCCCCCCCCCATATATGCCCCGTGTGGCCTTAATTCAGGTGTGTGAGCTGCTGCAGGTATGCGCAAGTGCAGACCCTCCCTCCAGAACGCTCCATGCCTCCCCAGCACCACCTTTCCCACCTTGCTCAGCTTGTACTGTCTCCAGCAACGGATGAAAAAGTGGCCCATGGAAGAAGCTAGGAGTTCCTGGCTAGAAGCCTGGGCGGGGAGAGGGCTGGCAGGAGCTGAAGGGTCTGAACGGTGAGCCTGCTTTCCCTCCTCCACCTTCCCCTGCCCCTGTCAGCCGTCTGGAGGCACAGAAGGCAGAAATATCCCTTCTTATTTCCAGCACGGTTCCCCAGCTGCCTGGCCCGGATTGCCAGGCCTTTGGAACAATTGTTTGCCAGGCCGTTCAGCAGGGCATCTCCCTGTGGGCACCCAGCTCCTCTGCCTGACAGGCTGTGTGCGAGGGGCCGGGCCTGAACGACTGTAATATGAACCATGAAAGTGGATATTAAAGGCTTTATTACAGGGTGAGGGCTGCTAATTGCAACGTTCTTTTCAGGAAGCCGGAGCTGATGAGTTGAAGCCACAGCACCCAATTATTATAACTCTGTCAGCGTGCAGCGGGAGAGGCAGGGGGAGGGGAGGAGGCCTGCCGGAGGCGCAATTACCTGAACTTTATCCAAGGCACAAGCGCTGCCGGCTTGGAATTTTAAAAGGAGATCTGTGATGCTCCCAGCTTGCTCCCTGTCACAGCCCTGTCGCTGTTGATTACTGATCCGCAGCCCTTGGTGGCCTCCCTGCTGGCTTCTATGGGAAGAGGTGGCATCAGTGCCCATCAGCCGACACCCACGCCTCTCCCGGTGCTGGGCTGAGATGGGCGGTTGTCCAGGGTGCCCCCGGAGAGGATGCTTGAAGAGCAGGGGGCCTGCCCTGGTCACTCTACAGCTCAGAGTCCATGGTTCCCTGATTCCCACCCAGCGCTCTGGCTCCATGTCATAAGTTGGACACCCAGCAGACGACCACAGTCAGGTGCAGGGGCAGGTCATGTGAGTGTGGGAGCCAGGTGGAGGCCACTGATACGCTCCTGGAGGAAGGAAAGGCAGACCTCGCTGGGAGATGGCTTGTGAACAGCCCCATTGTCAGCTCTCCATCCCCACGCTCCACACCTTGCACCATGTGCTTCCAGAATCGGATGTGTGCCAATGTCATACACGCTGACCACCAGCTAGGTCACCACGTTTCAGAGGTGTGCACATACACACACCACACCTCCACTAACTGAATCACACAGGTGATTGCACATTGACAGCAGATCCCATGAGGCACAGTCCGCTGAGTGCAGAGATGCGGGTGGCAAAGGTACCTGGTGGGAGAGCTCAGTCACAGTGGTCAACAGCAGGTGCACCAATAAGGCAGCTCTGATGGCTGGGCAGGAATTCAGAAGGCAGCCAAGAGGTGGGAAGAGACTACTATGGGAGGATGAGGTGGCAGGTGGAGACAGAAGGCGGTCACAGATTGCTCTTGAGTGGTGGAAGGTTGCAGGCAAAGAGTAGGAGGAAGGCATGAGGAAGGAGAGATGGGGTCACACAGATGAGCCCAAAGAGATGAAGTAAAGTGAGGCATGAGAGGTGGCAATCTGTCAACAGGAGTGTCCCTGCAGCCCTGGCTCCGAGGGCCAATGTGGAAACCAGCAGCAGTTAGGACACGAATGGCACCTGTCCTACACAACTGCCCTGATCCTTCCCTCACACCGTACACCGCTCTGCCTCGAGCAGGAAGCTGGGGACCATGCGTGTGCTATGCACCATTCCTTCCTTTTAGGCAATTACACTCCAGGAGGCGATGCGAGCCTCCACACCTCCACCTGGCACTTCCTACACCACACGATGATGGTCAGACGTCACTGAACCGCGAGTTTCTCACCGACAGAGATAGAACCTGCCTTTCTCTCTAGTGTAACCTGAAATGGATCTCAGACACAATATCCCAAACTCTAAGACTTCTAGGTTAAAATCTAGAAAATTTTGTGATCTTAGGATAAGCAGAGTCTTCTGGGATGCTGGACTATGTGCCATTGCCTGTACTAACAATGTCAGGATACACTTAAATAACAGAACGACGGACTTATGACTGCTTATGAAATACTGTGCTATTGTAATCATAGAGGGGAAATCAAAGGGGAGTGGGAATTTAGGGAGGCGGGAGGGGAAATCCCTGGGACTGTGGAATTGTACAATAGAATTTAAAATAAAATAGAAAGGGGAAAAAAAGGGGAGAAAAAAAACCGGAATCCTCTGGACACACACACAAGCAAAATAGCTAAGTCTTACTTCACAAGATGAAGCTTTCTGCTTTTCGAACAACGCCAATAAGAAAGAGGAAAGCAATGCTGAAGCGTCCAGGGCTGGGCATGTCCAGCAGGTGGGAACACATTCCCACCAAGGTCGGCAAGAGCCCCAGCATGTGTAACTGACAGTGTCAACTGTTTCCTGGAAAAGCCCTGAGCCCGCTCTGCAGAAGGCAGGGTGGTATCCACACAGGCGACATTTTTATTTGCAGCTTTGGTTTGGCAGAAAAAAAGGATCCTGTCCTGGTGAGCTGTGGGTGCCATCACAGAGCCTCTGCGTGGTGAGACTTCAAGCAGCAAGACACTCTTGCAGTCCAGGGCGACAGGCCTACCACGAAATCCCCACTAAGCATCCTCACTTGGGCTCATTCCTTCAACTATCCATGGGCCTCTCCATTTGCTGCAAGATAAACTCTAAAGTGAGAGCTAAGCATTGTACTATCATTATTACTATAAATTATTGATTGCAAGACACTGTTCTCATATTTTAGTATTTCTGGAATTGAATGTATTTCGCAATCAATGGATTTGATAGTGTTTTTCCCTGGTACATACAATAAGGGTGTACCTTGCTTTCGGGGGTGTCTTTGGCTGTGAGATATGAGAGCTCCATTCTCTTAGCCATCCTAAGTTCTTGTCAATATGCAAGTAATATCAGAATCAGAGAAAACGCTCTCCCAGGGCTAGGAGGAGGGAAAGTAGGGATGGTTCAGACTGCCACCACTACCCCAGCAGCAGTAACACGGTCCATCCGACACTGCTGTTGCCTTTGGGGGACCCAGTCCCCAACGGCCTCTCGGGTACCACTCTGCCTGTTGCTGATGAGCAGGCCTCTCCTCCCTGCATGGCCATGGCTGGTCCTTTGCTTTTCATCCAGGCCACCTCCACCTGCCCTCAGCATCCCACCTCTGGCCTCCTCTCCAACTACCTGAGTGGTCCCTCACCTCTACAGAAGAGATTGCTTTGCAAAGAAAGCAGGGACTCTCATGGCTGGCAGAGAGGGTGAAGATCCAGGTTGGGAAAGTAAATGGAACCAAGGGAACACAACAGTTAGGTGCTATGGTCTCCATGGCACCACTGGGTCCCCAGCTCTGGAACTCTCAGCTGGTGCTGCTGGGGTGACATGGTCACCTTCCCTGTGACGTTAGGTCACTGCTTAACACCCAGTGTCTGGTTAGACTTGGCCACAGACCCTGACCCTACTGCTGGGGTAGAGGATGCATTGTTGGTACCCTTTGAGCATCCCCTGCTCCTGCTGTCCACTGGGCATTGGGGAAGGGAGTGGAGACATGCTAGACAGGTGACAAACAGCCAAGGTTGGCTGCCTTTGTTTTTAGGGATGGGCGTGTCCTTGGCATCCGGGGGTGTCCCAGTTGGCATTTTGTCTGAATTTGGGCAAGCAGTGGGCCAAGCAGCCAGTAGAGAAACTAGTCCTGTGTGTTCCCAACTGGTTGTCCTTAAAGCATGGTGAACATAGAGGCCAGCCTTGGGCTCCAGCCAAGTCAGTCTAGCCTGAGGATGTAGGTATCCCGTATGGGAGTACTGGTTCAAATCAAGTCCTGGCTGCTCTAATCCAGCTCCCTGTCAACAATGGCCCAAATACGTGGACTCCTGCAAACCACAGGGAGAGACCCAGATGGAGTTCCTGACTCCTAGCTTCAGCCTGGCCCAGTCCTCACTGTTACAACTACTTGAGAGTGGACCAGTGAAAGATATTTCTCTCTGTCACACACACACACACACACGCAGCCTTTCAATTAAATAAGCAAATGCTTAAAAAAGAAAACAAATAGTAACTATTGTAGCAGCTATTAAAGATTTTCCAGAATTATGAATTACTACTGTGTGGTAGAGGGGCCAGTGTTGTGTCTCAACAGACTAATCCTCCACCTGCAAGTGCCAGCATCCCATATGGGTACTGGATATAGTTCCAGCTCTCTATTTTCCTATCTAGCTCCCTGCTTGTAGCCTGCGAAGGCAGCAAAGGAGGATCCAAGTGCTTGGGCTCCTGCACCCAAGTGGGAGAGACCCGAGTGCTTGGGCCCCTGCACTCACATGGGAGACCTGGAGGAAGCTCCTGGCTCCAGCTTCAGCTTAGCCCAGCCCAGGCCTTGTGGCCATTTGGGGAGTGAACTAGCAGGTGCAAGATTTCTTAGTCTCTCAAGGTAGGAGAACTGAGAACCTGTACTTTTGAAAAGGGAACAGATATGGCCAGGAGTTACACATGCTGTCTCTACATCCAAGCCATACATGAGAACCGACCTCTTAAGGAGGCGCCTTGAAAAAAAAAATCCTTGTCCTTACCAGGCATTGAGTCATCTGGGCTGCATCAGGAACCAGGAGCCTCTTCCGGGTCTCACACAGGTGCAGGAGCCCAAGCACTCAGGCCACCTTCTGCAGCTTTCCTGAGCACATTAGCAGGGAGCCGGATCAGAAGTGAAGCACAGACTGGTGCTCCTATGGGAGGCTGACAGTGCAGGTGGCAGTTTAACTTGCGTGTCACAACACTGGACCCTACCTCAAGATTTGTGAAACCAGTGCTGCCCTGCCAACTCTGCCCATCTCCACAAAGACAAACCCAGCCCTTTCTTTCCTGGGTGTAGTTCAGGGCAACAGCGGCCACGATCAATAGGTCAGACTTGATAGGTCCTCCCGCTGCAGGACCATACTCGGTGGTCATCTTCCTCTTCCCTAACGCTTTTGGCTCAGCAGCCCCTTGCTAGCACACTCGCCCTACCACTTGCTCAAACTGACAGGAATCTGAGCTACCAGATGTTGCCTGAGTTCCCAGGCGCTCTTGACGCCTGGAAGAACGGCTCCTCTCCATCTCTCCACGCAGGTGTTTGCAGGCCTTTGGTTTCCCAGTTGGCTGTTGCACAGCTTCCTGTTCGCTGGCTGGGGAATACAACCCAAACCGCTTATGCTGCCTTCTGTTTCCTGGAGAGAGCCCCAGAAGGGGAGAATGTAGCTTCCACCCAGCCCCGTCTGGCAGCTTGGCTGTGCCTCTCATATTGAGAGCCAGGACCAGGTCCCTGGGAGCCTGGGATCAGGGAGCAGGTTCCACGACCAGAGCCGAGGGAAGGGGTGCCCGGGGCTTGCTAGCTGGTAGTTGCGCACATGTTCCCTCCACTGGTACTTACGTCAACTCGGTCTTTGTATCTGGGTCACCGCATTTGCTTTCTGTGTTCCTTAAAAGGTGCATGTGGCTCGGGGGACAGCTTTACCATCAACACGCAAGCAGTGCATTGGAAAAGCACAAGCAAGACTTTCCCCACACACAAAGCACCTCCTGCAGGACAGGGAGGGGCTCAGGTTGAAGAATGCCTGGGAACCAGGGCAGAGTGGGGCGGGAAGCCGCTGGCCCTGGGGACCACATGTAGGGTCCCTCAGTGAGTTCGCTCTATGTACCTTCACTGGGAGAGCTATTCTCTCACTGGGCGCAGGCCCCAGGCTCAGCACGGACGACTTACTGCTGTCCTCTGACCTCGTCCTGTGGCTTAAGAATCCAGAGTGCAAGCAAGCCAGGCCCAGATTCCCTATAGCAGCCAGCCAGCCTGATTCTTTCAAACTTAAAGATCAGGTGAGAGATAGCAGTGTAACCCAAGCTCAGCTCCGGACAAGGAGTGAACTGATCCAGTACTAATGGAGGAGAACAAGCGTCAGAAGAGGGGACATCCTGAAAGCGGAATGGCCAGGTGGGCCGGGCAGTGCACCTGCCCCCAAAACTCAGGATGTGGGCAGGGTGAAGTTTAGAGACAGAGCAGGGTGCAGCAGGAACTCACAGGCAGACCTGTCAAGTTTGGCCTCCGGGGAGAGAGTTCTGCGTTGTGTGCAAGTTCACAGTTTACAAGGAGCACAGGCAGTAGGGGCGTCAGGGGGTGGAGGACCCAGTGGGTGAAAGGTCTCTGTCCGTCTCTCTCTTTGTAAGTCTGCCTTTCAAATAAGTAATCTGCAGCGTTGCCAGTAGCCCCGAGGCCTCCTGGCTGGACATCTGCTCCTAAGACCAATGGCCCAGTTTGGCTCTCAGTAAATGATGGTTCTTTCTGTCCATTCCCTGATTGTGTTCAGAAGACAAATCCCTGTTTAGGAAGCAAAGAGAGACAGATATCTTCTATTGACTGGTCCATTCACATGGCCCTAATGGCCAGAACTGAGCCAGGCTGAAGCCAGGAACCGGAAGCTTCACCCAGGTCTCTAGACTCTCGGGCCATCTCCTGCTGCTTCCCCAGGCGCAGTAGCGGGGAGCTGGATTGGAAGTAGAGCAGCCAGGACTTGAACCAGTACTAGCTATGCCACCACAGTGTCCACCATGGGCCATCTCCCGCTGCTTTCCCAGGCGCAGTAGCAGGGAGCTGCATTGGAAGTAGAGCAGCCAGGACTTGAACCAATACTAGCGATGCCACCACAGTGTCCACCTAGCTTTCTTTTCAGCCCCAGGCCCATCTCTGGGTTCCTTATCTTGGGGTTGACCAAAGGAAGTTAGAGACTTAGGGAAGCTTCCTTTCACACAAGGACTTCAGCAGTGGAACCTTGGACAGCCCCTTGAAGCAAGCCTCTCAGATGCTGCTAGCCCACAGCCAGGAGACTGCCTGTCCAGCTCCACCGTGCAGGACTGATGCAGGGTAGGCTCCTGAGGACCAGCAGTCCACGGACACCACAGCAGCTGTTCCCACAATGCCACTGATGTCAACAGGGTGCCCTCATTAGCGTAGGCCCCTCCTCCAGCCCAGCCCACAGGAGGCTGCCATTCTGGTCTGCTTCCAGTCCAGGACTTGATTGGATAGGGAGGCCCTGGTCATCACAGTGTTTAAAGTCATTCAAACCAGGAGCCCCAGCACAGACCTCCATGCCCTGCTCCAGGGAAGGGGGACGGCTCTTTGATCTTTAACCACGGAGGAAAATCTCTGTTTGCATATTAAGGTCAGGAAATTAGCCTTTTGCTTGGCTCTTCCAGTGGCCCAAGTATTCATCTTGTGGAGCAAAAAGCAGGCGGCGCGAGGCCCCCACGGCAAAGCTACATGGCCGGAGAAAAACAGAATATGCCAGACAGAATCCCTATCCCCGGAAAACTCGGGGGACAGAAAGGAGACCAGTAAGCCACCCCAGGAGCTCATTCTTGAGGGGCTACTCCAGGAAGGCTTCCCAGCGGAGGTGACACTTCCTAGGGATTTGCAAATAGAAAGGTGTGTATGCAGGTGAATGTGGTGGGGGCGGGGCAAGGAAGGGGGTCTTTGCCCCAAGAGACCCTGCTCGCTCCACACTTGCAGGAGCATAGCTCCTTGGACACCCTTCCCGTCTGGAAGATTCTTCCCCACTTGGCTCTCACAGTGGTTTTTCTCCCAAACTCAAACATGAGTTACATTCCACCTCACCCCAAGAATTCTCTGTAAAGAGTAGGGGGGACTACTCCATCCAAGCCTTTTGTTGAAAGGTGGAGTTTTGGGCCCCATCCTGCCCTCGTGCACTGGGTCCTGGCAGCTCTAGAAGGAGGGAGAGAGGGCACCCCCACCACGATGGGGGCAGCCCAGGGAGGACCCTTGCCGGGGCCTCAAGTGCGTTTGGGATCTTGGTTGTACCTCCAGGGAGCCCGGGGCCCAGATAACTTCCTGTTCTTTGTAAAGTCGGTGGTTCCAAGACTGGACAGCCGCTGTGACCTGGCCAGCTTCACGCACAGGTGGAAAACTGCTCAGCTCTGTTCCCTGCACCGTGGGTTTATCAGCTCCTCGGAACTGGGCCTCGCTTCGGTTCCAGAGCTGAACTGCAGGCTCCACACAGGGACCCCATGACCAGGACCCCCTCCCTTTTTCCAGGCTTAAAAGCCCAGTGCCTGGGAGAAGTTCCCTTCACTCTCCTCCACCATCCCCACCTCCTTTCCATCACTTCAAACATTCCTAAACTTTAGAGCAAGGGAGTCGAGGCTGCTGCTGGAGTAGATTTAAAACCTCAAATGAATTTCAAGATGAATAAGAACAATCGCAATTAAAATCAAACGTCGTTGGGGCGAGCATCTGCTGGCTCTCATTCAAGGAGCCCACGGACCCGGCCTCGCTTGCAGTCACAGCTGCTCCTTAATGGGGCCTTAAACGCTGCACTCCCCAAGTCGGGCGCTGATGTGTGGGGACTGCCACCCCCTTTGAAGCACCACGGGAGACCAAACCCTGGAGTTAATCACTCAGAAAAGCAGGAGTGAGGCCCTTCCCAGCCCGCCAGCTTCGATCAGCTCTGGCTCTCCACATCTGTCTCCTGGCCCCTCCCGTCAGGCCTGAGACAGCCAGTCAGCTCTTCCCAGCCACTGGCCTGGGGGTGAAGATAAGAAGGCGGCTCCAGGGGAGCCAGGGCTTTGCTCCTACTTGGGGGAGAAAATAAATCCTAATCAATGCCAGCTACAGAGCCCCGAGCCGGGCCTGTGCTTGCTTCATCTTTGATCTTGGGGCTCCCAAGCTAGGTGCTGTGAGCTGTGTTGGTAGATGAGAAATCGGGCTCAGAGAGGTCATACAAAAGGCTCAGGGTCACACAGCTGGTGTGGGGAAGCAAACCTGAGGTTCTCAGATTCCACACAGCTCTGGGGCCTTCATGCGCAAGTCCCAAGGGGGGAGCCAAGGGGACAGGCTCAGGATCTGTCTGGCTACCTCTTCTCCAACTTCTAGAATATTCCTCAGGATCCTCCCTCCTCCCACCCCCATGTACCATTCTACTAGGAGCTGAGGGAGGGAGGGATCCCCTTGGTTTCAGTGCTCCATGTCTGGGGGGTGGTATTCATCCTCCCCCACACACAGCGCCAGAACCGGCTGCTCAGCCTGTGTGAGCAGGAGGCAGTGCCCAAGGAAAATGGTTAAACATGGCGACGGCAGCACCTTCAACCCTCTAAGCCAGGAAGAGCCTCTTGGGCTCCCACCCTCGAACTCGGGCCTGTGGCCTCCTCCGTGCTGACCCCTGGGACATGAAGGCATAGGCAGGGTGGGCTGCATGGCAGATACCTTCATGGGAGAGACCAAGGGTCCACGCGTGGGAAGAGTTTCTGGGCACAGAACAACCAAGAGGCAGTTCTGAAAACTGAGAGGGAAGCCGGTGGGGGTCCCCAGGCTGAGGAACACTTGCTCCCCGGGACCCTCTGTCTGCAGAGAGCCACTCTGACCACACCCCCATCCCCCTGACCGGGAAAGGAAGGGCACCAGCAGGCGGGACCCTGGGAAAGGTCTTCTCTCCTTGTGCTGCTCTTCCGTGTGCATTAGCAGGGAGCTGGCGCTTGATGTGGGATGTCAGTGTCCCGGGCGGCAGCTTAATCCTCTGCACCACAACGTCAGCCCTGCATGGTTTTTTCTTGCAAGTGTGCGGGGAGGAAGAGGAACGCCTCACGTCAGAGCCAGTACTGCCTCCTGCTGGTGGGACATGGCATTGTATCCCACTCTAACATGGTAGGTGGTATGGTCTGGAAGCTTAGTTAGACCCATCATCTAGACTTGAGGTGACCTTCATCTCTCGACGCTCAACTTCCTAACCTGCAACAAAGGAGACCTGCCTCTTCAGGGATACTACAAACAGCTAAGTCCAAGGCTAACATCGTGACGCGGCTGGTAAAGCCACCACCTGCATCCCCTGTTGGAGCATCATTTGAGTCTAATCCAGCTCTCTGCTAAGGTGCCTGGGAAATCGGTGGAAGACGGCCTGAGTACTTGGGCCGCTGCATCCACACAGGAGATCCGGAAGGCGCTCCTGAAGATCCGCACCTTGTCACAGCCCGAGTGCTCACTCACCTCTGCCCCAGCCTCACGCAACTGCTGGCTCACCTGCAGCCTGGCTCTGTGAGCTGGCCTCTCTCAGCTGTGTTTTGGCCAGCCCGTGTGTGATCCTCTTCCCCTTAGTGTCATGTGTGCCTGAGTACCAGGAGCAGGTGTCAGCTCGCCCCCTCCTCCCCAGCTGAGTATCCTGGTTGGACGGTGTGCACTTTACATCCCACAATGACTTTGTGCCATCTGGGCTTTGAGCCATGCCCACACTGCCACAGCAGCCTGGGCATGGTCACACTCTCCTTTCCCTCAGGGCTGCACCTTGGAGCTGAACGGCTGGCTCCTGGGCTGGCTCCACATTGAGCTGCTTGAGGATCTGCCAGGTCCTTGTCCAAAGTGGCTGCCCTCCCCCACCACTTCCTGCCTCTTCCAGATCTGCCGCAGAGCAGCTGATGAGCTCTTTGGAGTCATGAACTTGAGCTTCTGTTTCTTCCTTCACTTGAGCTCCTGTTTCTTCCTTCTGTTAGCAATTCCACGGTGGCTTCTGATTGTTCATAGAACAAAAGAGAAACCATTTCTGGGGCATACAGGTTGTCTATGCTGCGCACCAGCCCCACAGAACCACCTCTGCCCGCTCGCTGGCTGCTCCTCTTCCCAGGGAGCCAGTGTGAGCACCTGTCTGCCCACCTCCACCTCATACAAGGTTCCCAGGGCTTCTCTAACATAGCCCGGGGCCAGCCCTGAGGGATGCAGAGCTGGGTCCCCTGGCTGTTCTGATTGAATCCCAGCTGTCCACAGCGCCATGCTCCCTCTGGTGCCTCAGGGAAGGGGAAAGCCCCAGCCATCTCTGGCCATCCCTGGCTGGCATCCACCCTCTGGCACCTCTCTCTGCCTATGTCATCACACGGCCACCTTCCTCTGCATTTCCTGATGCAGCGGCCACACTGCATCAGGGGTCCGTGCTACTCTGGTAGGGCCCCATGTTAGCTCACTGCATCTGTAACCACCCCCAACTGCAAGTCAGCTCACCTCCTGAACTCTGGGGAAACCAGGAATGGCGGCAGGTGATGCTCTCTAACCCATGTTCCCCTGTTCCTTGGGGCTCAATTCAAATTTCACCCCCAGCCCCTCAGCACTATGCCATTCCCAATCCCAGCTGCCCTCTCCCAGGGCATCTTTCTTAGCAGTGTTTGACACCGTTGCAAGCTGTAAAACGTGGTTATGGTCATTGTCACTCAGTCCCTGCAGGTGTTTGTCTAACTCCCTCAGGAGTGAGTCCTCCTCCGTCTGAGTTGTCCTCCTCCGTCTGAGTTGTCCTCCTCCGTCTGAGTTGTCCTCCTCCGTCTGAATCGTCCCTCTTAGGAGTGCATCCTCCTCTCTCAGGAGTGAGCCCTCCTCTTCTGAGTCCTCCCTCAGGTGTGACTCTACCTTGCTCATCAGAGTGAGCCTACCTCCTGACTCAGGGTGACTATTGCCAGAGCAAGCTTGCAGGGGGGCGGTCTTGGGTAGTTGGCCAGTGCCCAATGGGATTTCCAATGAAGCTGGGGAGCCCACTCTTGAACTTGGGCACAGCGTGGGCTCTCAAGCCCCCCGCCCCATGGCTGAGCTTTGCTGCCAGGTGGAGTGCAGGTGCTGCCACCTCCCAGGAGAGCACGCCTGTTGCAGAGGAGCCCTGCCATACCTCCTTGCCAGCACCACGTAGGAGTTTGGCCAAGAGGGCGCTCCTTCCTGGGCACAGGGACAGAGTTGGGTTTGGGGAGGGGCCTGAGGTGCTGACAGGTACTGAGAGGCGTGGTGCGTGGGTACTTGGTGCCTCCCGGCCATCTGTCTTGCTGGGCGTCTGCTGAGTTGGAGGTGGTTGGCTATCGGCTGGGGTGAGGAACCTGCTGCTTGCAACGGGGGCAGTTTGGGGGGCCAGCAGCTGGGATGACACCATGCTCTGGAGCCGGGAGCTGAAACAGAAGCTACTGGGCCCAGTGTGGCTGCTGTCTGGCTCTTTGGTGCCCAGGCACTGCCAGGCCCTGAGTGGGGACAGGTAAGTCAGGGCACCATGCTTGTGTGAGTTGTTTCCTGGCTCCTGCCACAGAGATCTGGTCCATCTCCCACCTGTTTGGTTCCTTAGGGGACTCTTGGGACAAATGGCTTCAACCATAGGCTGAGTTCAAAGTCAAGGTGGCAGCAGGGCCATCCCTGGAGGGGCTGCCATCAGCCCTTGTCTTTCCTGGGCTTGTAGCTGCCCCCTCCCTTCTCTGCATCTTTCCCTGTGTTTACAAGGACCCAAGCACTGGACCCAGAGCCCACTTAACATCTGGGATCTTTGTATCTGGAAACTGTAGTGCAAGTGACGGTGTATTCTACTAGTCTACGATCCGGAGCAGATGGTGCCCTTGGATGTGAGCTGGCCAGGCATACAGTGGTGCCTAATAAAAGCTGAGAAGTGGTGGTGGTGCTCGTAATGGAGGCAGAGGCCACCACAAGCCAGGGAAAAAAGGCTGAGTACCTCTCTGTCTCTTACAGGGTGACATGACAAAGAGGTGTGGCCATCTGCTCCTCCCAGTCACGTGCAAGCCCAGAGATGGGGGCTCCCCACCTGGCCAGGCCGGCGATTAAAGGCTCTGAGAGCCAGCCATCAGCAGGAGCCTGGAAAAACGCTGGCTGAAATTAATCACTTGCCTTGCCAGGGTATTTATTTTCTCCTTTATACCTGGAGAGAAATGGGCTGTGAACTGGAAATTTTCGGAACAGTAGGCTGAACTTTTTTGTCTGAAGGGAAACAACTTTCCTTTAAAGTGCAACCATTTGCTCGATTCAGTTCCACCATTAAAGGACAATGGCCAATTTTCTTGGGGGACCTGGGACGTGGGTTTTATCTAAAAAGCGAGCGCGTGGGGAATTTACTCACCTAGCTGTGATCGCCCGTGAAAACAGGTGATTTAATGATTTAACAGGGATTTAAATACTGAGCTCCTGAACCACAAGCAGCGAGGAGGCAGCTGGAGGCCTGCAGTGGCGATTTCCCACTGAATGAGAGCAGGCAGCACGGGCAAGCAGGAGGGAGGAGAGGCAGGCGGGAGAGATGAGGACAGTCAGGCCTGAGCGGGGACGGGGTGGGCCTTAGCCGAGAGAGAATGCCTGCTTTAAAAAAAAGGCCATCTTAAAGCATGTGTGAATGCATGTGTTCAGCCACCTTTCACAAGTCAAATTTGACACGTGTGGTTCATACTGATACGCCCAAGGAGCTCAGCTAGGGCTGCGCCAAGGCACCTAGCAATCCTTGTTGGCTTCATGGAGGCGGGGAAGACATTCTGGTACAAAGGCTTCACCTAAGCCTGTCCCTGTCAGGATCCTCCCATCCTGGTGTCGACTCGCTGAGGGAATGAATACAACAGGTGTGTGGGTGCCAGGAGGCCAGAGCGTCCTTACACTGGGGGGAGTGGGCAGCCTCAATTTGCTCCTCTGTAAAATGGGAATACTTCTGCCAGACTCTCATGATCCTCTGCAGATTCAAAGTGGGTCAGGCTGGTGGTATGGCCCGAGGCACTGGTGGGTCACACGCAGGCAGCAGCTTCCTTTCTTCCCCCACCCCCGATCTTCTCCAGGCTTCCTTCGTCCTATCTAGCACCTGCTTAGGAGCTTGTCTCTTCCCAGAGGCTCCCCGCTCTGGCCAGGTGTGGCCCACCTCAGGGGTGGCCTTGGCCATCACAGCACAGGCTGTGCCTGACAAGGAAGGCTGTGGCCAGACTTTGGGGTTCAGGTCTTGATTTTTTGATCCACGTACAGTATGACACCAAATCCGATTTGTTCTTAAAGGTTTATTTACTCATTTGAAAGGAGAACTACAGAGAGGGAGAGAAAGAGACCTTCCATCTGCTTGTTCACTCCCCAAATAGCTGCTAAAGCCAAGGTTGAGTCAGACCAAAGCCAGGCGCCAGGAGCTTCTTCCCAATCTCTCGCATAGCTGCAGGAGCCCAAGCCCTTGGGCCATCCTCTGCTGCTTTTCCAGGCCGTTAGCAGGGAGCTGGATCTGAAGTGGAGCAGCCAGGACTCAAGTTGGAGCCCGTATGGGATGCCAGCAGCATTACAGGTAGTGGCTTAGCCTATTATGCCACAAGACTGGCCCAAATCTTCTGAGAATCAAGTCTGGGGTGAGTGATGCTCTATGGCAGCTGGCCGGGAGATAAGGACATCCATGCTGCACCCTTGTGGATGGCCCAAGTGCTCTCATAGGGCTGCAGCTGGCAGCCTATGGTCATCATGCAAGGAAGCAATTCTTTCTAGTTTGAGATGAATGACAAGGACCGGCTTCTGTGCGGCCTAGTGCACAGACCCTCTCCGTTCCGTTGCTCCAGGCCCTGGAAGACCAGCCCCAGTCTAGGGTGTGTGTGGATGTTGAGTTTTGCGCATCCATGCATCTTGTCAGGGACAGTCCTGAAGTTTCCAGAAAGGGCAAGGGATCGGGTGACGTGGCACCTCTTCTCATGGAGGAATGGATGAACGAATGAATGAGTAATCCAAACTAAGCTTCACCTACTTGTTTCTTGATAGAAGACTAAAAAGCTTCCGGCTACATGGACATCTGGTCTACCCTAAAGCAGCATCAATATCTATTATGAGCCTGGAGCCACAGACAAGCAGTGACCAGCGCCTCCCTTTGTATTCAGTCTATCGGCTTCTCAAGGGCCATACTGATTTCCCCCAACCTCTCTGCTGTCCCCAGTGCAGCAGGGTGGCGTGTGTACCTTTCCCATCTTTCTGAGACTATACCCCATGTCCACACAGCCCTAGAGGCCCACACTGTGGATGGGCTCTGTCTTCTTAGCCTGGCACTATCACCTTGCAGAATGCAACCTGGACCTCAGGTTGGGCAGCCAGGCAGGTGCCAACATGGACCCCAAACCCCAGGACACTCATCCCAGGGCAAGCTCTCTGCACCTGGCCAATAAGCCACTGGAAATACTCCAGAAGGTCATGGAGAGGAGGTGCCTCTCTGAGCTGGCTTCCCCTCCCAACCCACTACTCTCGGGGTGTTCCCATGGCTCCTCTCTGCCTGCTGTGGGGGTGCCCATAAGAGAACAGGAGCTCTCAGCTTCCCTCCAAGGTAGGGGTGCAGCGGTGGGAGCAGCCCAGCCACCAGTGCCTACTTGCCTCCCCTGGGTGAGGCTTGGGAGGAAGGGGAGATGGTCCTGGCCAGGGATGGATAGGGGCATTCCGGTAGGGAGATTGGATGCTTGGGTCCCCTGGCTAGGGTCGGAGGCAGCAGAAGAGATGGGGCAGGTGCATGGGGCTGGCGCCAAGATGTTTGGCACAGCCCTGCAAAGCCAAAGGACAGAAGGGCGAGAGTTGTTGCAGGCAGCTGGGCATGTCCCATAATTACAGGAGAGAAATGAGGCCAGAGCCTGGCGCTCGCCACCTCTGGCTGAGTGATCATCGCCCTTATTATAAAGCAACTAATTATTAGCCTGGCTCATTAGCAATTATAAATCTCTAACTCCAGAACTTCATTAAAAAAATGACAAGTTAGCACTTAATTATTTTCCCGACTGCCTGAATCCAGCACAGCATTAACACCCCTTGCTCTGAGGAGCGTGACTGTCCTTCAGGGATGGGACAGAGGGCCCTGCATGGCAACATCGCCCGCCCACACCCGAAGATGCTGGGAGCGCCCCACCCCCATCCTGTGGCTGAAATGGAGCAGCCTAACATGAGGGGCATGGCAGCTGTCCTCTGCCACCTCTTACGTGGCACCCCGGGTGCCTGCTGCTGTCCATCTGCGTGTGCACCTGATACAGAGGACCTCAGCCCACTGAGGTCACCACACCTGCCACAAAGGTTATGGCAGCTACTGTATTCTCAACCCCAGCTTTCTAAGGAGAGAAGAGGCTCAGAGAAAGGACCCACAGACCTTTGACGTCCAAACCTCCCTACAACTTGATGAGTTGGGGCTGGGAAGGGAGATACAGGGAAGAATTCTACCTTGCCTATGTATTTGAGAGAGAGGGAGAGAGAGAATCCATTTGTTGGTTCATACTCCACCTGGCCTCAATAACTTCTAGCTGAAGCCGGGAGCCAGGAACTCCAGCCGTCTCCTATGCACATTGCAGGGGTCCAAGTGCTAGGGCCATCTTCCTCTGCTTTCCCAGCTGCATTAGCAAGAAGTCAGAGTGAAAGTAGAGCAGCTGGGACCTGACAGGTCGCTCCTATGGGGTGCTGGCATCACAGGCAGTGGTTTAACTCGGTGTGACACAGCGCTGTCTCCAGCAAGACCCGTGCTGATTGATACCTGATTCTCTTGTGGCATCTTCTGTCATCTCCCTGCAGCTTCCTCCCCTTCCTGGGCACCACTGAGGGGCAGGGCAGGGCAAGACAGAAGGGGCTGCAGGAGGACAGTCTCCAGATCCTGCTCTTCATCTTCAGGATGGAAGGGAATGACAACAGCCAGGAGGAGCTGCCTGCGAGGGGACAGCCAGATGTGGGAGAAGGCGGGAAGACAGAAGGGGGAGAGCCCCTGGGCACAGGGTAAGCCCGAGACAAGTGAGGGCCTTTGGGCTGTGGGCGTGCCTCCACCTTGACTGATGTGTTGCTGCTCCAATGGCAGGGAGTGCAAGGGTGGGCATTTGGTGAGGCACTGCCTGCATTGTAAGCGCCTAGGTTGGAGTCCTGGCTCCACACTCTATCCTCCCTTACTACTAATGTGCACCCTTGGGGCCTCCACCCCCATCTGGGAAAGCCAAACTGAATGACAGGCTGCTGGCTCCAGCTTGACCCAGCCCAGCTGGTGTTGCAAGTTTTGGGAGGAGGTGAAACATCTGATGGAATCTCTCTCTGTCTTTCAAATAAACACATCAATAAAAAGTGTAAAAATAAAACAAGGCTGGGGGTTGAATAATTCTTCCAGAGCTGATCCTGACCTCAAGTTGTCTATAAAGAAATTTCTGTGAGCTGGCACTGTGGTGTAGCAGGTAAAGCCACTGCCTGCAACACTGGCATTCCAAATGGTAACTGGTTCCAGTCCCAGCTACTCCACTTCTGATCTAGCTCCCTGCTTATGGCTTTGGAAACCAGCACATATCCCGAGTCCTTGTACGCTTGCACCCATGTGGGAGACTCGGATGAAGCTTCTGGCTGACTTTGGCTTGGCCCAGCCCTGGCTGTTGTGGCCATGTAGAGAGTGAACCAACTCATGGGAGATCTCTCTCTCTCTCCTCTCTCTGTATATCTACCTTTCCAATATATAAAAAAATCTATAAATAAAAAGTACTTTTATAAAGAACCTTCTGGACACCACAGATACCGATTCCAACAGATCAAGTGCCCACGCCCTGGCAGGCAGTTACAACCACAAAATGCAAGGAAACAAACGGACTTGCATGGCATTTGTATTAGAATCCAGATCATGTGGGAGTGGAGGACTGGCTGAGGAGGATGGAAAACAGGCCTGGGATGGAAGAAGAGAGGCAGGTTACTCAAGAGGTTCTCCTGTTGCCATCAGCCCCTGCTCCATTGGTTACATTGTCTCAAATCTCAGGCAATTTAAGAGCTGAGTGAACCCCGCTGCCTGGGGTGTGACAGCCCGTGTGGAGGAGGTGTGGCTGAAGCCTGGCCCTCTTCCTTGGCCTCCTCCAGGCCAAGGCCAATTGAGCAAGCAGCTCAGCTGAGAGGGGGAGGGAAGGAGCCGATGATCACAACCCACCGTAAGGGTCCAACAAACCCCTGCAGTGTCACCAGGCGGTCAGGGAGAAGGGGGGACGGGATCTGGCAAGGGATGGGGGAGGAATCTTCCCACTGTGGGAATCTTGATGTGAGGCTGGTGGGCTCGACTAGGCAGCAGCACCCTCTCCACATTCCTTTGAGGAAGAGGGCAGGTAGTTCTGTAATTTCCTGTAGGGTTTCCACATCTACAAGGGGCAGAAATCTGGGATCCCAGACAGGTGGGTAGCAGCAATCAAATGCAGGTTGACCCCCACCAACCACTTCCTGAATGTTCTCTTGCTCACCTTTCACAACACCCCACCTGTGCTCCCCAATCCCCATGGTACAGAACAGCCCAAGATCAGGTTACCCACCATGTCCTCTCTACCCTTGACCACTAGGCTAACCCATCTCTTAGGAAAGACATTGAGCTCCCGTGGGGCATACTGCTTTTCTGCTGTGTTGAACAGATTGTTCTTGGGATGAAGGGTCCTGGCAGGCAAATGGTCCCCTAAGTAGGCCTGGACCATGTGGCACCCATCCTAGCAACTCCAGCAGGTCTTGGGGCATGAAGCCCAGTGCCTCCTGCTGGCCTGGCCAGAATGGGCAGCCACCCCTGGCGGTGAGGGGACAGGGTTCAGAGAAGTAGGGAGTTGAGACCTCAGTTCAAAGTGGACTGGGAAGCAAGGAGGGTTCCCCAGAGTCAGGCCCCCCAAGCAGCTGGGAGCAGATTTTGAGTGAATGGAGACGCTGTGTCCTCTGAGGAAGACTCCAGGGAGTGGCTGATGGTAACCCCCTGAGTGAGGGGGGAGACAGCTGAGGCCTAGAGCTTGGCCAAGGGCACACAAGTGACTTTTGTTGGCTGAGTCCCCGTGGGGGTGGACTGCAGGGGAGAGTGCACCATGGGCCATCCCTCCTCCTAGTGGGTGCTCCCCACACCACCGGTATCCACGAGGGAGCATATAACCCTGTGGCAGGAATGAAACACCACACTAACCACAACCTGCCAGGTAGGTCCCAGCCTGAGCTTATGTCCCCTAGGAAATGGAGCCCAGAGGGGAAGGAACGCCCAGACACTTACGGGACCAGGCTCCCAGCACCCTGAACCCAGCAGCAGGAGCATCTCATCTCCGTGGCAACCTCGGGGTGGCAGAAGGGATGGGGAGGCAGAGGTCCTGGGTTCTGTTAGCCTCTATGCCACTGGGGACTGTGCCTGGAAATCCAACACCCCCCACCCAGCATACACACACGGAGGCACTAATAGGCAGGAAATTCTATCTTACTGTGGCACTGGGAGCCAGGTTCTCTGTGCAATGATGGAATTAGTGACTCAGTCTGCAGCCCTGGGTTCTGTTAGAAGACCCTCAACTCCACCCAGAGACCCGGCCACTTGTTCCTTCCTGCCCTGCCTATACCTGTGGGTCAAGGACCAGGTGGGAGTCTTCCTGACTCGAACTGGTCTGAGGCCAGCACTGCTCTGTCCTCTGTTCCTCCCTCCAGCTTCCAGGATGTGGAGTGGAAGGTGCCATGGCGTCCTTCTCACCTGAAAGTTCCTGTGGCCAGCCACCCTTGCTGTCAGGTGAATTTTCTAGAAGCCCTGACAGGTGATGGCTGCCTGCCTAGGGACTGCCCCTCTCTGAAAACTGACAGGTAATTGGCTCTTAAATCCCCCGAGAGATCCAAGGAGGATGAGGAAAAAATTACGGCTGTGGAACTGAGTCTTAAAAATTATATCACCTTTGCTGACAGCGTAATTACTCCTTTTTCTGGAGATTTAGTGCAGATCTCCTGCCTGAAACAGCTGAGGATTATTTTAAGGGCTCCTCTCTGCTTCCCACTCTTCCTCCTTCCCCACGGCTGCCTGAACCCCGATCCCTGGCCTTGGCCAGCTTGTGTATGCCCCCTCCAACTTGTAGGGAGCAGGGCATCCCCAGCCGGTGTTGGGAATGGCCGACCACGGGAGGGAGGGGTGACAGACCGGGGGAAGAGGCCTTGATTGGCAGCTCCCTGGGTTTGGGTTACTCAGGATAGCATGAGTCCTACACATGCCCTCTGCCAAGACCTAGCTACCTGTTGGGCTGACCACGATACACCCAGGCACTACCGAGGCCCTTAGTCCCCCGCAGTGGCCACGTGTGTATAGGTCCTCCCTCCCATTTCTCATTCTGTGGGGAGCAGGCTGCAAGCCTGGGGTTGATGCTCACTGGCCGGAGGCCCTGAGATGTGTTCTGCTCAGGTTCTCACGGGCTCCCATGAGCCACAGGTGCCTATGTACCTCCTTTTTATAAGTCAGCAAGAGAAAGGCAGATAGAGCAATCCTCTATCCACAAGTTCACTATCCATGTCTGCAAACAGCTAGGGTGGAGCCAGTTTGAAGCCTGGAGCCCAGAACTCAGTCCAGGTGTCTCATGTGAATGGCAGGGTCACTTGCTACCTCCCAGAGTACACATTAGCAGGAAGCTGGAACCGGAAGCGGAGCTGGGAGTCCAATCCAGGCAGCCTTGGCTGGGATGCAACCTTCCTCAGGAGCGTCCTAGTCCAGGACCTGACTGAAAGCCTGAATCACAGGTGTCTGTCTCCCCAAGGAACTCTCACCCTTTCTCCTAACTTTGGGTCCACATGGGAGGATCAGATCCCACTGTTTATGCAAGATCCAGATGGACCCAGTCGTCCTTGAACCCTTCTCACCTTGGTCTCCGACGAGACCTTGGTGGGGTTGCAGGAGCCAGCGGGAACTGGTTTACCCTCTCAGAATGACATTTCCATACACTCTCATCACCCCTCCCAAGCTGATCATACCCCCGTGTGATACAGCTACAGCCTGACATTACAGGGATAACCAGCGCTTATTAGGCACCTCCTGTTTACCTGTAGGAGGACAATGTGACCCTAGAAGGTCAGCGAGAACAGGATTACGGTTGATTGGATAATATTTGCATGAGAACATCCGAATGGCTACCTTTTGTATATCTGATGGGATATCGTTTGTATAAGGACAGTTGAGTGGACAGCATGTGAATGAGAACACTTGGTGGAATATACAAGACAAGTAGTTCCAAACAAGAGTACAGAAACCGGTCATGGTTTTTGTTGCTAAGTTCAATACCTCCACCCTTATCCCATAAGACCCTCAGTGTGTAAAGTCTGATGCCACTAATAAACTTTGGCTTTGACCATCAGTCAGGGTCCACGCGTGTTATTATCGGCTCCATGCACCAAGTCCATCGCTGTGGGACAGCAACATTTATCCAGCACTGAGGCTGCAAGGAAGGGATAAGAATGAGCCCCTCTCTGCAGGTGAAGGGGCAAAGACCTAGGGAGTCTTACTCACAGCAGAGATGTGATTGGGACTCGGGCATCTGGTCCCGATAGGCTCCTAACTCCAGCCAGCATTCTTGGAAGCTTGGGAACTCGGCTTCTCCCTCTGCGGCTTAGTTCTGGCCAGTTTGTCTCCACAGAAGGGCTGGGGAGTATTGATGATGAACTCTACCTTGTCGATTTGACTTGGGGGACCACTGGGTGCCAGGACTTTTGGCCACACACTGTTCTGGGTGTGTCTGAAGGGTGATCCTGGAGAGGACGTGGCAGTGTGAACCCAGAAAAGGCCCCTGGCCAGAGTGGGCAGGCCTTGCCCAGCTAGCTGCAGCTGTGAAGAGAACTCACGGGCTGATAGGAGGCAGTGTGCTCTCGACGCCTGGCCACTGGGACTGGGACCCTGCTCTCTTCCTGGCTTTGGTCTCGGTGAAACCTGTTATAGGTTCAAGGCTCTCAGCAGGCAACTTTTGTCAGCGGTGCTCCTGTTTCTGAGGCCTTGAACTAGACCCTTGCGGTCCTGGGTCTGTGGGCTCCAGCCTGCCAACAGCTATGCCTTTGCAGTCGTTGCTTATTATAAATCTACGTATTCATCCATGTGCACACACACGTGTAGGTAGATACCCTACAGGTACTACTTCTCTGCAGAACCCTGGCTGACAGTGGGATGCTGGGCTTGGCTCAGCTTCCTTTGGGGTATGGCTCTCATCCCAGCCTGCACTGCAGGGGCCACCGGCAGGAGCCCACCTTGGAGGGATGTGGCAGGAAAGAACAGCTGAGGGGCTGCGCTACATGACAGGCTCAGAGAAGCAGTCTTGGGCAGGCCTGGCTGCGGAAGCCGCAGCAGCAGCGCGCAGGGGCAGTGGCTGCTCAGAGCCAGCAGCACCAGCCTCCTTCTCTGTGTTTGGGAAAGTCCCTGATTCCAAATCCAAACATGTCAATCATGAGCTCTGTCAGCCTCTCCTGCTAGGAACTGAACTTGGCAATCAGATCATGCCTCCTGGATCTGCTGTCTGGAGCTGGCTACAGGGCATGGGACAGGCAAGAGAGTGCTCACCCAGGGTGGACCTGGTTCCCTGCAGAGGCTGAAGAGGGACCCGTGTCCAGGGCTGAAACAGGACCTCCTTGGAGCTCAGTGGGGGAGGCGAAGGGTCCTGGCTGGATCCATCCCAGAGGGGTGGCTTTGGCTGGGGAATCTGCATTGTGGCCAGAAATTCAGTGAGCTACTCAATCTCCTCACGCAGGTTTTTTGTGCCTTTGCCCATTTCTGCCTCTGCTGCTCACATGGAAAAGCGCCACGGAGCCATCTTCTCCAGGCCCTCGGCAATCCATCTGGGTCATTCCCTCTCACTGCCCTGCCCAGGCCCCTCCCCGCAGGAAAGAGGGTTTCGTGGCTGAAGAGTTTTGCCCCAGCCACAGAATTTCAGGTGGGACTAGGATTCAAAGTCAAGTCTTGGTGACTCCCAAGACACGGTGTCCTCAGTTACCTGTATTCCTGGTCCCTGCTGTCTTAATTACACCTGTTTGCCAGGGGAAAGAGAAAAAAACCACTCGACATGGCTGCTGAGAGCCAAATTGCTTTTGAGCTGGACCTGGTCTACCTATGTTCCCTGTCGGCTTTAACTCCAGCCGTGGCAGGAACTCAGCCCTAATATCTTGCAAGCTGGAGAATGTAGCTACACAAGTTTGGGTTGTTAATCCTGACTCCGATGCTCCATGCAGCATACACTGACCTGCCTAAGGCATCTTCATGCTGGGGAGCTGGATAGGTACCCTGAATCCACACCGAGCTATGCCAGCCAGGCCCCTCATGCGCTACTGGCCACATCCATATTTTGTGGCTGCTTCCAACACATAAATGAATGCATTGTCCCCTGGTGATTAAGGTGCCCATGCAGGAGAAGGCAGACGCAAGGAATTGAAAGCAAACAGCTCCACCGCACCTCCCTCCTCGCACCCCGGGCAGGTGAGCTGGAATCACTCTCCTGGCCGGGGGGAGTGCAGATGGTCATTTTTCTGGCATTGATCCGTGGGCTTTCCCATTTGCCAGGAGCAGCCCGGAGCACAGAGTGTGCAAGAAGAATCTGTAAACCTTTCCCCCGACACCATTCTGGGCCTAGCTGAGCCAGCAGGCTGTGGAAGAACAATGCTCCACTCGGAGCCTGAGTGCCCCAAGGAAGGGGCAGCTGGCCACCGGGCCTGTGTGTTTGGAAGTTTAGGGCAGCTGGAGCAAGGGAGCTGAGGTCTGGATCTGGCCCCGTGTGGCTGGGGCTGAAACTCAAGGATGGGGGTCCGCTCATCCAGAGTTACTTGGTATTCCAGGCAAGGGCTTGCTGAGTGAGATCTGTGCCTGGTCCCCGGGTGTGGCCTCCCCTCAGTCTCTCCCTACCACCTGCCTCTGTCCCCTTTATCCTCAGTGCTCCCCACCTGCCCCCCTCTGTTGGGACCTCTGACTGTCATAGCCTCTTTGTTGTCTCAGCAGGTGCTCCCTCTCTGGACACAGTGGGCCACCTGGTGGGCACCTCCCCCTCTCTGGCAGTAAAACTGTTTTCTGGACAGACCTCCTGAGGGTGCCCTGCAGCTGTCCCACCTCCTGTCTGCCTCCAGCAGCCACACGGGGCAGAGCAAGCTTTGCAGTCCAGCCGCAGCTCTTCCTCTGCTATTCTTGCTTTGCTGAGCTGAGCCCTGGACCCTGGGCAGGTGACACCAACCCTGTAAGCCTGGACTTTGTGCACAGTGAACAATGCCTCTGAATTCAGAGGACGTTTGATGAAGTTGGTTTTGTTTCCAAAGATTGATCTACTTACCTGAATGGCAGAGTTAGAAGGGGAGACAGAAATGAAAGCTCCCCAAATGGGTACAACAGCTGAGCCGGGCCAGGCTGAAACCAAGAGCCTGGAACTCTTTCAGGTCTCCCACAAGGGCAGCAGGGTCCAAGCACTTACCTTGCTCTCCCAGGTGCAATAGCAGGGAGCTGGGTCAGAACTGAGGCAATGGGGACTCGAAGAGGTGCTCATATGGAATCCGGGTGTCATAGGCGTCAGCAGCACAACGTGTGCCCTTAAATGATTTTTTTTAACCAAGATCTGGTTTCAGAGGAAAGAGTGCCCCCAACCCTCACCCCAGGAATAACTACCACTGCTTTCCAAGGAGTGGGGCTGCTGCCACAGAGGTCTTGGGGACCAAGTGCCTCCATAGGGTCGGGACACAGAAATAGGCATGAGGTCAGGGTGAGGCCAGGGAAGGCAGATGAAAATGTAGCATTTTCTGGGTCAGAAGGATGAGCAAGAGATTGGGAGGGGGAGGCTGAGAAAAGGAGCCAGCAAGATGGGGAGTGCAGACAGGGCACCACGGGGTAGGAGTATAGAGTGGTCAGTGAGAGTTGTGTTGGCCCAAGGGACTTGATCATGGGCAAATCCCATTGCTTCCCCCCAAAGCACGCCCCCAACCCCAAGGTTTGTAAAAGTCAGAGCCAGAGCAAAAGGGAATCTTCCCTTTAAGTTCAGGGAATCAAGGCGGGATTTGAGGGCATGTGGTCCAGGACGCAGGCAGTGGGCATGGGGCACTGGGTGTAATTCCGCCCAGAATGGAGTCACACCCAGAGACTCAGCATGCGAGGTTCCCCAGGACCTCCCCGGGGTGTGGAAGCAGAGTGGGGTGTCAGGATCCCCAGGGTCACGAAGGTCCCATTTGACTGCCCGGTCCCTGATGGCTCCCAGGTGTGGACCCGCCCCTGCAGTGGGCCTAAGAGGAGCAGCAGGGTCTGGCCTCCAGAGCCACATGCTTTGAGGAACAGCTGCCAACAGGCCATGGCTCCTAGGCCCCCTTCAGCCCTCAGCCCAGAGCCCATGCAGGAAGTGAGGCAGCAGGCAGCAGGCAGCATGGGCCTAGGGTGTAAAGCCTTTTAGGCTCCACCGAATGGAGCCCAGTGGCCGCTCAGCCACTGCTACACTGGGAACTGGCAAGTCGCTCAAGTTGTCACATCCTTTGTGGAGAATCCAGCACAACCCTCCCCAGTCTGATCAAGATGGGCAGGCCAGGGAGGTTTACCTCCTCCACTGCCCTTGGCTCCTCCTCCCTTTCCTTCCTCCAGGATTTTTCTGGAAACTCAGCTGCTTGGCTGCATGTCCCATCATGTCTTCTTGGATTTCCCTCAGGCAGATTATAGACAGGCTCAGTTTTCTGAGCTGTAAAATGGGTATAATTAGATGCCTCGACTTACGACGCATGGTTGGGAGCATGTCCAGGCACAGGCTAAGCCTTAGCTGTTGAGATGTGTCCCCAGCGCCTCTGGGAGACCTCCCCACTGCCCGTGAACAAGGCCCAGCTGCTGCCCTTGGGGGTGGCAGGGAATATTCAGTAGTGGATTTCTTGTACTACTTCCGAATGATGGGGGCCCACGCTGGGCCCTTGGCTTCCTCTTGGAGCCTGTGGCGGCCTCAGAACTAGAACCACTTTGATGCCTGGATTTTGTTTTAAGTTCCTCCTGGGGGGCGGGGGGGAGGGAGTACTGGGTCATTGCCCTCCAGAAAGTGGTGGCTGCAGAGGAGGTACAGGAGGGGGATAGGGTGTCCATCTTCCGGGCAGGCTAAGGAGGTTTCCCTGCCCCTCCCCAGGAGGTGGCTCCTCAGTTCTGCCTGCACGTTGAAGGGTGTCCGCATCCGTCGGCACTCTGGTCATGAGCAATAGACGGATATTAGGAAGGATCATACGTCCTCAGTGCGAAGATGAAAAGAGAGCTTGGAAAGTTCTGGAAGGGAGGCATCAGCCCCTTTCCAGCTGTGACACTTCTGTCACCAGAACTGCTGGACACAGCCACCATCTCAAGAGGCCTCTGCAAACATTTCTCCTTACCCCCCTAGCTCATCAGTACTCACACCCGAGTCTGAGCTCGAACACACAACTGGCCTGGCCTGCTTGCTCCATCTCCCAGTGTTGGTCACGCTTGACTCCTGAGTGGGCACTAGCTTCTGAGGCTGCCCAAGTCAGGTCGCCTGCCTGACCCTGGCTCTCGGTGTGAGGACAGCAGACCACGGCAGGGCTGAGGGGAGCCGCACCTGGCGGCACTGCCACAGAGCACAGCATCCACTGCCCATTCTTGACGCGTCCTCTGTGACCTTGCAGCTGTTTACCTGCTGCTCCGGCCGGTGGCTCAGTCACAGCTTCCCACCCACGCCCTGTATTTGGGGTGGATGAACAGAAACCTGTGTTGGGAAGGAAGGGCTGCTTGACACCACTGTATGCTGTAGGAGAGACGGGAGTTAGCTTAGAAGACAGAGTGGAGGCGTTTGGCTTGTCTCCCTGCATGGCAAGATGGCTTTAATCCCCCACCTCCCATGCAGGTGGGGAACAGCTGCCCACCAGTCCCACAGACCTTTCCTGCACACCCACCCCACTACCCCTCAGACCTGCCCCTTGCTTGCTTACTGCATCAGAGAAGTGAGCCTGAGGGGAGGGTCAAGGCCCAAGTCCCTGAACTTGGGCTTCAGCCTCGCTAGATCTCCCCCAGTCCCTTTAACCAACACCCCCATCTGTCTGCTTCTCACTCAAACCCCTGTTGGTGGGCAGCTTCCCCCTGCAGCCAGGGTCCTATTCAAGCACCTTCCTGGGGACAGGCTCGGGCTTCTAGCTCTTTCCTACCCTGCCACAGCCCAAAACCAAGGAAATTGTCCTGCCCCGACTGACCACTGATAGATGAGAGTAATTGGTGCCTGTCCGCCCAGGGCCCTCTCCATGCGTATCTTTAGACAACGGATTTCAAATTGATTTAAAGCCCAAGCTACACTGGTTTAGAGGAAACTCTAAAGAAATGAGCTCCTTGAGCCAGGGGAGGATGTTTAGGGAAACCTGTAGTGGGAAAGTATGGGGCAGGTGGTACCTATGCCACCCCACTAGCCAGGGCAGAGGGAGGTGGGGATACTCCAAACAAGGCCCAGCCCAAGGATGCTCCACATGGTCCTGTGGTCCTTCTCCCTCCAAGGCAGGTGCAGCAGAACTAACAGGTCTCCAGAATTATCTCTGTTGCTTTAAGCCATGGAGCTGGAAGGCTCTGGCAACTGCAGCAGCTGTGAAAGTGACTTCGGCCAACCTCCCCTGGTGAGCCAGTGAAATGTTGGAGGATGACCCAGTGACCTGGCCTGCTCTCTTTGCTATGTCTTCCTCTTGGAGGGCTGGACAGGAAAGGGATCCTGGGGGTCTCTTTTTTTATTCCCCCAGGCTCATTAGGTAGCAGCTTGCACAGAGAATTCCCTCCCTGGGTCTCAATCTGCAGGAGGCCTCCAGGCTCCCAGAGCCGACCCTCTTCCTGGTAAGAGTCCTGCAGCAGGAAGCAGGGAAGCTGGTGAATCATCCCCTGCGAGAGCTTCCTCCTGCCTGCTCTGCTCAGAGGAGCCAAATGAACAGAACTCAGCCATGTCCCGGCAAGCACCTGGGGAGCTTGTTAAAAAGCAGATTCGGATTCAACCAGGGCTGGGCTGGGGCTGGGCTGGGGCCGCGCTGGGCTGGAGAGGCTGCATTTATAACAAGCTCCTGGGGGATGCAGGAGCTGGTGCTCCCCACCCTGCCGCGGTCAGGCTGCCCAGCCTTGGGGTTGCAAGGGCAAGGCCACTCTGAACACACCCGCTCTAACCCACGTGAGCCTAAGTGAAGGAAGTGGAGGCAGAGGAGGGGTGATGGCTGGGCCAGAACTGGAAGTACCTGCTGCTGCTCCGAGCACTTGCCCTGGCTTGTCCAGGTGAGGAAAAGCATGGCCAAGCTCTTCCTGGGACAAGAACCCCCAATGCTCACCCCATGTGGTGCCCCGCCCAGCCCCTCAGTTCGCCCTGATCTGGCTTTCCAAGCGCACGTCAGCCGCTTGGCTGATCGATAGGCCCGCTTTTCTGTGAGGGCTGAGACTCACCCGGCAGATGTAATCAGGGCTCGGGAGACGTCCTGGCAAGCGGGCACGTGGGGAGGGAGCGCTGCAATACGTTTAATCAAGGAACAGATGGGGAGCTGATAGAGTGTGCACAGAAATCAGGTTTCTGTGATAACATGCGCTTCCCCCACTCGGCCTCCGCAGCCCCGGCCGCATCAACAAGCACGCCCGGCGCCAGCTCCAGCCCTGCCCTTTCCAAAGATGCTTTCTCCAGGAACCTCGGGGCCCCTGGAGGACAAGTGTGCTGAGAGAAGAGGAGGTTGTTGCCTGCTGAGATCCTCCTCCTCCTCCACTTCCCCTGCACGCAGACACCCAAGCTTCCTGCACGGGGAGCTCCACTCCCCTTGGCTAAGCAGAGCCAGACACTGTGGCTGGGAAGGCAGAGAGCTGGCAGGCCGTGCGGCAAACACCCAGTCTGCGAGGCTGGCAGCCATGCCAACCCCTGGCCCATCTTCAAGTTCAAGTTCAGAGACCCCGAGGTGTCTTGGTCCAAGGGGAAGGTGGGTTCAGAGATTCTCCATGGGGGTGGTTCTGTCCCCAGGGGACCCTTGGCCTCAACTGGAAGACATTTTCTGATTGTCATGACTTTGGAAGGAGGCGGCTGGCACAGGCGTGCATGGAGGCCAGCGATGCTGACTGACGTACAATGCACAGGACGCCCCCACAGCACGATGGATCCCACCCAAAACGCCAGTGGTGTCCACAGCAATCCTGCCCTGCGGGGACTCACATGCCAGGCAGGCTCTACACCAAGCAGGGGGACCTGGCGGTGGGCGTGAAGGGTGTGGGAGGGTGGGGTTTCACCTTGCTTCTCCCCGCCCCCACCCCCAACGCTCCTGGGTCCTTGAAACGGCCTATCCAGCGTCTAGCAATGGCCTGCATTCCATGCCTGGCCTCTGTCTCTCTGTCTCTCTCCCTCTCTCACTAAATGAGGTGGCCTTAAATGGTCACGGCAGCGTGAAGAATTGGTTTGGGCAGATATGGGCCTGAGAGCCACAGGTGCTCCCAGAGATAACATTGCTTACCTGTCGGGCTGACTGTGAAAACCAGGGCTGTGCCGGTAGCCATGTGAATCACATGGTGGGGAGGACAAGCAGTGAATTAATAAGGTGGGCCACCCTTCCACCCATGGCACTCACTCCTCTGTGGTCCCTCTCAAAGTAGTCCTGGCAATCCACCTTTATAAGCAGGGGTGTGGTGCAGATGGGCAAGACCTCAGCCCGGGGGCATAGCCTCCCCCCTGCATTGCCCACTGTTGGCTTCCTGCTGGCTTGGGCTTCTGGGGGTGACAGATCTGAATGGAGTGAAGCTGCAGCTGCATTGTACCCCGGGGCCTGCAGGTGCAGCTCCAGGAAGAGCAGGCCCAGGGACTCCTACAGCAGTGGCTTTGAGCCAGCCTCTCCCCTCAATTATCCTGATCAAGCTTTGACCTTGATCTGCTATACCTTTGGTCATAACTGAATCCTTCCTCTTCTTTGCCCGCTTAGCAGAGCCCGGTGTGTCCAGCTCGCACCCTGTGTTCTATGTCCATCTGACAGATGAAAAAATCGAGTCCCAGAAAAGTAAAGAGACTTGCTTGAGGTCAGAGTCAGGACTCTATATATATATGACCAGATTCTGAAGACCACCCTCTTAGCAGGTGGCTTCCCAAATTGACTCCCCAAAGTGGCTCCCGTACACAACGGCATCCATAGTTCCCAGGAACTGGCCAGATAAACAGTATGCCCACCCTGCCCCAGAATGGGAAGCCTGCACTTGTGCTTTTAGGTACCCTGGAGACAAGGGGGCGTGCCCCAGGGAATGCTTCTGCAGAACTTGGAGGGTGGGAGGGGTTGGGAAATGCACCAATGTCCAAGGGCGTGTCAGAGGGATGCAGAAACTCAGGGCAGCAACTGGGGCAGGCACACAGTACGTCTAAGCAAGTTGGCGCAGCCTGTGCAATGTTGCCCTTGTGATTTCCGGGGCTGGCTCTAATGTGTCCAGCCACATCCTGATCTCTCCTGGACACTCCAGCATGTGGACTGCCCATGTAGACTCCCCCTGCAGTTCTCCTCCTGCTCCCAGAGCCATGAACCTGCGCCCTTCCCTGCATGTGCTTGCTCCCCAACCCCTGCCGTTCTCATCTGAACTCTAGGCTCAGAAAAGCACCCCCTCAGATAGGAAAGAGTGAGCTTTCCCCCGCGCCCCACCTCCTGAGAATTCTCCCCACAACCCTGTGCGTCTCCCCACCCCACATTTAGTTTCTTTTCATTGGAAGCACTTCCATCTGCTGTTTGAGCTGGGACCTGGGGCTCCACCTGGGTGTGCTGTTTCTGTTCCCAATTAGAATATAAAGGTGCAGCCATTCACCAAAGATGCACTGCAGTGCCAAGGAAGGTGCACCTGTAAGCCCCGGGGCAGCCTTGGTGGTGACTCTCTAAGCAAAACAGACTGTGAGTGAATTCACCCTTGTGTGCCAGCTTAGACCTGCTTTCTCCTTTACTCCGCTGCACCCAGGATGCCCGAGAGCAATTGAGAACTCTGACTCCCGCTGCTGGGTGCCTACGTTTGTTGGGTCTCATTTCAGGACCAGGAGACAGATGCAACGGGGGGGAGACGTTGGATCTGTAGCCGCTATGCTGATCAACAGTTGAGAACTTTCTAGAGTGGGGTGTAAGTTGGAGGAGAAGCAGTCTGGTGGGTGGGTGGGTGTTGGGGGAAGTTGACAGCAGCTTATTTGTGTCCCAGCCAAGGCATGGGTCTTCTTCCTGCTCTTTGCAGAGCCTGCAAGCAGCATGTGAGAAGGGCAGGTGCTGCCTTTGCCTCCTGTCCAGCCTGGCCAGGGTCTGGTGGCCACCACTCTCTATCTCATGGTGCCAGCTCTCTTCCACCTGTGATGGGTCTGCAAAGCAGGTAGGGGGCCTGTGGGCAGTGAATCCATTAAGGGAGTGACTGGCAATTTGAACACTGCCCCAGGCAGAGCCCAAGCCCTGGACTAGGGAGATGAGTGGGTAGGGGGCCTTGGCCTTGGCCTTGGCACCAGCAGCACTCTCCAGCCAAGAGCTCCTGGCTTCAGACCTGAGGTCTGCAAAGGCTACTGTTGAGGTCCAGGTGAGTATTCTCAGTTTTGGGCACAGATGGAGCCTCCCGCTGTGTGGCATCCCCAAAGACTACATCCATGGGTGAGTGCCGCTGGGTCTGCATAAAGCTTTATTTACAAACATGACTCACAGCAAGGCTGGATTTGAACTGCAGGCTAGTGTTTGCAGTCTCCTTAGAATTACTAGGTGTGCACTGATGAGCTGGGGACTCTGGGGTTTCTGAGAACAGGCACAGCAAAGTCAGCATGCCCAGATGTTCAACCTGAGCCCCGAGGACCAGGCACTAACCTTGTACATCATCCAGGCGCTCCCTGAGGGCCACGCTGTTGCTGTTCCCATCTTCAGATGAGCGGTTGAGGTGCACCTGACTGGGGGCTGCCTGGGCTGGCACAGGCACCTGTTGCCCTCCTGTCTCCCTCCAGCTTCCCTTGCGGGTGGCCATGGCTGCTCCCTGCCTGCCCACCTGCCTGGCTGCTGCTGCTTCTCTCTGCTCTCCCAGCTTCACTTTTCCCATCCAGAGCACGAAGATGCCTAGGTCTGTGCCCACCCCCGCCACAGGGGTGCCAACAGAGCTCGCCCACAGGGACAGAGGCATCATCACCCCCTGCCAGGTCACCAACCCTGGGAGCGGACACCTGCTCCCCTGCTTTTTTCCAGCACCCAGCTCCCAGGGATGGCAGTGAGGAGGGAGACTTTGCATTTGCGAGAGACAAAAATGCAAATGGCTTATCTGACTCTAATACTAAACAGTGTGAGCCCGGCAGGAGGTCCCTGCGCATCCTGCCAGCACTGACAGGGAGGCCATGCTAACAAATGCCATCTCGATGACAATCATGGGGTAGGGGCGGAAGGGAGGGGTGGGGCGATGGGCGGGCTGCATCCAGGCTGCTTGCTTCCTGGAAGCGTCCAATGCATCAGACCTCCTTGCCATTTTACAGATGTGGAACTGAGGCTCTGTGAAGTCACAGTGGTCAGCTCCCCCTAGATACAATCTCCCCCTCCACGTTGACTTCCCGCAAAGGCAAACCCAGAGCCGGTTCTGGGACTGCTAAGGTGGTCAGGGCCTTCTGTCCCGCTTGAGCACAGCTTCATTCAGGGTATGGCACACTGCTTGGGAAGCAGGCACTGGGGCCCGGCAGGGGGCACTCAGCACTTGCCTTCTCTTCCTCCCTCCCTCCCAAGATCCACGGCCTCTGTGGGCAGCCACCGCATTCACTCTGGTGGGGACAGAACGTCTGCCCACACTGTGTGCTAGCTAGCCGTCCACCTGCCTGACAACAAAGAGCCCATGTAAGGCGCCCAGGAGGCTAGCCCCATTTGTTGACAAGCCTGGGTGAATACAGACTTTGGCCACCCAGGGGGAGTTGCTGCTGTGCCAGATCTGCCCCAAGTAGCCACCTGCCGGGCAGTGGCTGGCGCCAGGGTGGCTGTCTTGAGCTCAGGGCCACAGAGACGGCTGGCAGCAGGCCCGACTTCAGGGACAAAACTGCTCTTCCCAGCTCCCTCCCACCTGCAGGTCTGGGGGGTGTGCACTGGAGTCAGCGGCTGGGCGGGCACTTCATCCACAGACACGGGGCAGGGCTGGCGTCTCACACGACCCCTGACGTCTGGGTCACTCCCTCCTTGCTTCCCTCAGCCTGTTTCCTCCCTTGCAAAGCTGCCATTAGTGCAAAGTCCTCAGAACAGTGCAGTCAAGCTGCAAGTACCGCACCTGCTGATGCCATTCTGGGTTAATTCCAATCCAGATCACTGTGGCTTCCAAGGACACCAGCGCCCCCTGCTACTGGGGCCAAATCCCTGTTCCTCCCTTCTGTCCCAAGGACCCTGCCAGCCAGGCACCTGCCTGGTACTAGAGGCTCAGGCTGGGGCACCGCCATTTGTTTGAGAAAATGCTACACGACCTGCCTTTCTAGACAGGACTTCAGAACTAGTCGTGTCTGCCCTGGTGGTGGGAACTGGGAGGTTCTACAGGCCCTCCAAGGAGGCTGTGGGAAGATCAGGATGCAGGTGCCCTGGGCTGTAGACGCTTCCCCTGCTTGCCAACCCTATATCACCCTCTTCCTGCATGGAATTGGCTTTTTTCTTAATTTATTTGTTTTTATTTGAAAGCCAGAGTTGAAGGGACAGGAAAGGAGTCAGAGATCTTCATTTGCCGGTTTAGCTCCCAAATGGCTGTAACAGTTGGAACTGAGCCAAGCTGAAGCCAGGAGCATCCTCCGGGCCTCCCACACAGGTGCAGGGTCCCAAGGCTTTGGGCCATCCTCCACTGCTTTCCCAGGCCACAGGCAGGGAGCTGGATGGGAATTAGAACAGCTGGGACATGAACCAGCGCCCAGCTGACACCACATCTGGAAGCTTGGCTTGTTATACCTTGGCAACAACCCTGGGATTGATTCCTAAAAGATGCCATACCCCTCTTGTCTTGGGGCTTTTCCCCAGAGATGCCAGCCTAGGGCAGCCCAGCCCCTTGGCAGGAAAGGCATTGCCCCCTGGAAGTCCACTCACCTCCTCTTTGCTGCCCTTGGACTGCTAGCCCCGCTCATATCACACCTGCAGTCTCTTTCTCTCTCCCTCTCCTTTCTTTTCTGTTCTCCCTCCCAAGCGCCTTCATTCCCAGCTGCTGACTGTCCAAGCAATTGTTTACCACCATAAACTATGGTACAATTCCATAAATATGTTATTTATCCTTCCTGCTATTATTCCCCGGTATTTATTTCTGAAACTCGATTATTAAATCTGTAAAGTGTTCGGTGATACACGGGCAATGAAAGACACTATATAAAGGCGAGTTTATTATTATTATTATTCTGTGATTAAAACAAGGAAGAAAAATGAACCCTATTAAATCAAACCGGTTTCGAGTCTGCCCTCAGGGGGCCCTGCTCTGTGGTGATGAGGGACGGACCCCCAGGGCCCTGGGCTGGCCACAGACTCTCTACTACGCTGGCTGCTGTCCCAACTCGTTCCTCAGTGAGTTGTTGCTGACACCAGGGAGAGCTCCAGATTTGCAGGAGGTCCCGTTGGCTGGCGGAGTTTGTTCTGGGAAGAGCGAAAGCGATTCCGTTTGCAATCTTACTTTTCGCCATCAGTCACCACCGGTGACATGAAGAGGTAATAGAAGTGCCCAGGAATCCTGCATTTTATTTCCACTCGGTGGCTTTCTCTTGTGGGGGAAGCATAAATTTGACAGAGTTTTGTGCAGATTTTGCAAAATCCAGTCTCTCTCCGTCTGGCTCTATATGTGTGTGTACAGCTATCTTCCATGCAGCGAGCCTCAGATGCACGACTTCATTCAGGGACAGGCCAGAGGGGCGGGGAGGGGGTACCTGGGAACACACACCAGGGTGTCAGGTGGCTGTGATGGGGACAGGCGCGGCCCAGCCCATCCCCAGGGCAGTGGTCTGAGACTGCAGCAGCTGCCAGGAAACACTGGAAACACATGTTCCCAGACCCTCCACCCACACTGGCCTGACAATGCAAGAGATGACTGTTGGGGTGTTGGTGCCAGGACTGGGAGAAATCGCTGCTGGTGTTCATTGGGTCTCTGAGGGCGAGCCAGTGGCCTGGCCAGAGGGGATGGTTAGGGATGTGGACAGTCTGACATTGCTCCTCCCCCACCTGCACCTGAGCCTCAAAGTGGAATTGGGCAGCTCCCCCAAGGCATAGGGAGCTGCTGAGGTTTGAGCAGGGGAGGGACAGGAGCCAGCTGCTGAGGGTGGAAGCTACACAATGCGGCTGTGAGTGATGGAGCAGCAACTGGGACATTTAGGGCAATTGGAGTTGCGCATCCGGGAGTTAATTAGGAAGACCCAGGCAGCTGAATCGGACTGCGACTTCTCCCACGTCGACAGTCAAGGCAGAGCTCAGCTCAGCTGGCTCCATGCCGAACGTGCGGCTCCTCCTTGGGAGCCGAGCTGACATCTTGTCATTTTTGTCAAATCTTTTTGACATCCTCACCAAGAGAAAGCACGCTGGAGCTCATGATTTGATTATCTTGTGATGGCCTTCGGATAATTTTATGGACTAGGGGATGTCACAAAATCAAGCATACTCAGGGCCACGTTGGGATTCGTTGCTAGGGAAACCATGGACCAAGTGAGTGGAGGCACTGGGAGTTTGGGTCTCGCCCCTCCCAGACTCCATGACCTGGGGCGGGGCTCTAGCCAAGTCTCAACATACACCTGCACTTCTCTGTTGCCAGCGATCCAGTGCAAACATCTCCTCTGTGCCAGGCATAGGAATGTCATGTAATCTTTGGTGAGATAGGGAGTCATTAACTCCAGAGAGGAGGTAGAGGGGTCCAGGGACTCCACAGGAGGCCTCAACCAAGGGCAGAATCGCAGCCTCGCCAGGCTCCCCTTTGCATTAGGATGTGATTGGCATATGAGTTCTAGACATTCACAGTACACAACTTGCAAGTTTTGTTTTAAAGAAAGACATTTATTTGAAAGGCAGAGTCACAGAAGGAAAGGGAATGAGAGACAGAAATCTTCTGTCTGCTGGTTCACTCCTCAAATGTTCCCAATGGAACTGGGTTGGCTCAAGGCCAGGAACCAGGAGTCTCCTGTGTGTGTGTAAGGCCCTAAGCACTCAGGTCATCCTCTGCTACTTTCCAAGGTGCATTAGCAGCAAGCTGGATTGGAAGTGGAGCAGCCCGGACTCATACTGGACCACAATATGGGATGTCTGTCGCAGGCAATGGCTTTACTTGTTACACAACAGCGTCAGCCTGACAACGTGACGTTTTGATGTATGTAGACACTATAGGATGATTCAGTTAGCTGGTTAACATATTCAGCATCCCATATACTGGCTTCTGTGGGGTGGGAACTATAATCACCATGCTCTCTGCCCCGTCACCAGGACTTGCCCATTGTGTGGCATCAAGATTCGGTACCCTCTGACCAGCACCGCTCAGTCTCCCCCACCTGGGTCCAGACCCTGGCACCTGCCGTCTGCTTTCCACAAGTGGACCTGAGAATGTTCAAACTCTGCTTTATTCTGTAACAACTATCAGCAGCTTGTGAAGCTGCCTTGCCTCAGACAACCTGGGCATGAAATGGGTTCAGAGCATCCACCTTGGCTTTTCTTCCCAGACCTGTTGTTTAGAGAGAACTGAGCATTCTCCATGTGCTCCAGCTGTCCCCTCTGCCCAGTGTGGCTGCATCCTGGCTAACCGGGGTGACAGTGGCTGGCTGGCAGGGCCACGCTGCCCATCAACCCCTGACTAGCACCCCTGGCTGCACCCATAGACGCAAGAGCGCATGAGTACATGTGTAGGCACGGCAGGGAGTGAGCCGGGCGACTTTCTGTGCCACTTGGGATCTGTTAGCAGCTGTGACTCAGAGAGGATGAGAGCGGAGTGATGAATTGAGCCTGCGAGTTACCTCGGGGATGACACTGCTTGATTAAGCTAAGTGCTCTCTCCGGCCCCTTGCCTGGCAATTGCTCGTTTATTTACCTTAGCAGGAGAGCAGGGTTCGCACTGACATGGCTCTCCCTGGTTCAGGCCAGCCTGGACACTGATCTCCCTGCTACCTGCCAAGGGCGTGATGGGCCTGCATTGCTTGTTCCTTCAGCGGGTGGTCAGGTACTGCGTCCAGACCTCTCGGGGGGGATGCAGCCACCTGCTACCCTGCATAGCAATGCAGAGTTGAGTTGGCCTCACCCACAGGCCTGTGCCTGGGGGCATCCAGGCCAAGCAGCTCGGAGGCCTGGATTTCCTGTCTGGGGACTTTAGGGTGATAACCAAGTTGGCCTTGATTCTCACTGTGAGGGGCAGGGAAATGGAACCAGGAAATGGCAACTCTCTTCCTCCTCCTCCTCCCATAAAAGAGACAAAGATTCTGTCCTCTGGGTCACTCCTCAGATCCCCACAGTGGCCAGGACTGCGCCAGACTGAAGCTGGCAACTGGGAACCCCATGCAGATCTTGCAGGGGCGGGGGCAGGACCCCAGGTACGCAAGCCCCCACCTGATGCTTTCCATTGCCTGCTCTAGCAGGAAGCTGGAGCGCCTGGTGTGATGGCTTAATTGGCTAATCCTCCTCCCTGCAAGCACCAGGATTCCATATGGTGCTGATTCGCATCCCTGCTGCTTCAATTCCTACCCAGCTCCCTGCTTGGGGCCTGGGAAAGCAGCAGAGGATGGCCCATGGGGGGGCCCTGCACCCCCATGGAAGACCCGGAAGAAGCTCCTGGCTCCTGGCTTCAGGTTGGCTCAGTTGCAACTGTTGTAGCCATTTGGAGAGTGAGCTTTTCTGTCTCTCCTCTCTGTGAACCTTTCCAATTTTTTTTGTTGTGTCAAAGATGAAATCAGAAGCTGGAGTCAGGATCAAACTCAGGATGCTCTGTCCAACAGGGGTCCCAAGCACTTAACTGTAGTCTTGCCCACTGGACCCAGTGCCTGACCAAGGATGGGGCATCTCTGAGCAAGCTCCTTCTGTCCTATGGATCAGGACCCAGCTGGGTATTTTTTGGAAAGGCCCATGGAGCAACATTCCTCCACATCCTCCTTTGGGAGCAGTAAGAGCAGCAGCCGCCTCCTGTGGCCCAGACACCCTGGAGCCTTCTGCGTGCACTTAATCCTGAAGGCAAAAGGCAAGAACTTCCCCATCTCATCGCAGAGCTGCCTGAAGCTGGGAGCAAATTGCCAGAAGGGCTCTTCTGGATCAGGCAGCCTCCTTTCACAGACAGGGGAAGCAGCCATGGGAGCTCCCACCTGCTGCTTGCGGGGCCTGAGCTGAAAACCCAGGCCCTACCACTTGCGTGTTGGGGACTGTGAAAGCACAGGTCACCTGCTCCAGCCATGCGGTGAGCCAGCAGCCCACAGCAGATGTCTGAGTGCATGCATTCATTCACCTATGCATTTATTCAATAACACTTGTGTCCTATTACCTGCTGTGGTTTGCTCCCCAGAAGTTGACAGTTTAACCCACGCATGCTGTGCTCTGACTGGCTGGCAGTGAGCAAAGCTCCAGGAATGTCACCCAGGAAGAGACGGGATAAGCTGCGAAAGTTCTGGCAGCACTGGGCCTGGGACCTCCATAAGCAGCATGTGGCTGTGCTCCTTGACCCCTCACCCTTGCTGAAGCTGCACCTGCGCTGCCAAGTCAAGGTCTAGGGCCTTTCCCGTCAGCATCTACCCCATACCAGCACCATTCGTCACCCCGGCCTCGCCCAACACCTCTGCGGCACCATTTCAGGTTCACCACTGGGGTCATTTATTTCCTCTCTGGAGATGCCTGGGTTGTCAGAGTTAGTGGTGAGTTATGAGGCCAGGGCATCCTCAGCTTCTCGGGGTCATATTTCACCCTGAACAGCTCCTGGGCAGGCTTCCACATAGCAACTGAGAGGTTACGGGTGCCACATGGGTCCCTGTGCAGTCAGGAGGCTTGGAGCAACTGCGAAGGAAGATTCCAGGGGCAAGGTTCTCCGCTGAGCTGGTCGTAGTGGGATGTAGTGGTCAGCCCGGCGAGGGACACTGAGAGCTCTGGGGGAACCCTTCCCCTGAGCAGCCCACCCTGCTATCCTGTCGTGTTTGCCCCAGAGCCACAGCAGCCTACCGTGTGCCACCCACTCCTCCTGCACCATGTAAGGTCCCTCGCTTATTGGCACCAACCCACAAATGCCACTGGTCGGCTTCCAGCCCCTGCAAGAGGCAGATCCGTAATGACAGTGCGACATGGCGCGGTGTAACAAATTGTCCGTATTATAGCACTTTACATCTTGATATCCATTCTCCTCAACGGGCTTATCTGTAAACCACCGAATTCACACTGGGATGCTAAGAAAATAGCTGTCATATAATAGATGGGGTCTCCCGGAAAATGAACATTTACAAATGGCTGTAGCATTTACTTAAAATGTCATGCCAATTGCTTGCTGTTGTCTTTATGCAATGAGATTGATTTTACTGCTCCTTGGAGTCCTCAGCCTTGATGGGTAGTTTTTAATGCAGTAGGGAGACGTTTTCCATGTTTAATCTATAAATAGAGCAAGCAAAGGCACGGGCTCTTCAAGGTGCAGTCCCAACCTCTTTCTCCAGGGTCTCCTCTCCTCCTCTCCTCACCTCTCCTATCCTACTGTCTCTCCTTCTTCCTCCCCTCTTTTCTCCTCCTCTCTTCTCCTCCCCTCTCCTCTTTGCCCGTCCCCTCACCTCTCGTCTCTCTCTTCCTCTTTCTGTTCTCCTCCCTGCCTCTTCCTGTGCGCTCTTCCCAGGATGAGAAGTTGGACCCCAGGCAGGGTCTGAACCGACACTGCTCATGAATTCAAATGTATGCAGATGTATGGATTTGGTCTAACAACTTTAATTCCTTCATCTGGCCGGGCAGTTAGGGGCTTTTGCGGTGTAATTTCTGAGTTCCATTCTCTCAATGATGCCCTGGGGTTGGACTCCCAGAGCTGATGGAGTCAGAGCCTCCTACACGGTGGTAAGCCCCCACCCACCCCTGCCCCTTCCTGTGCGCTCTTCCCAGGATGAGACCAAGGGCTCTTGCTGTCCTAGCAGCCTTAGGCAGCCCACCCTCTCTGCCGGACAGGACTGGGTAGGGTGGCACTGGGAGAGGGCTTTCTGGGAGTTATACCACCCTCCACTCTCTCTCCAAGGTTTTCTGAAGCATTATTAGCAGCCTGCCTGGCCAGCAGCCCTACTTTGTCCCCCCATATCCACACCCTGGGTACCCCTTAGAGTTTTGCATCTGCCTTCTGAGCAGGAGCTAAGGGAGGGTAAGGCAGAGGAGCCTGCCAGGCTGGGAGGAATGGCCCAAGAGACCGCCCACTCCCTACCCACCAAGGTTTCCCAAGGGAGCCTCGATGGTGCCCAGGCTGCCTCGGGGAGCACCGTCCACCACACTGCTCTCACTGTGCCTATGGCCCCGGAGTCAGGGGCCATGTCAGCTGCCTGTTGCTGTTAGCAGTGAGGCCTCCATCTGCAGCCCTGTCCTGCAGGTCCCCACTCACACATCACACTCTCTGACCACAGGTCCTGGCCACGTCACTGTTTGCTCAATACCTGGGTCCTAGGCATCTACTATGAGTGGGTATGAGGGGGCTGAATGGGGCATGAGGGGACAGATGGAGGTGCACAGGGGCCTGACAGTTGCCCCCAACATGGTCTGTCTTCTTAACACTATCACAGGCAGGCCTGGGATGCACTCTCCTCGGAGCCTGCTTGGCCTTGGAATAAGCAGTGGGAGGAGGTGCAGGGCAGGATCCCTGTAGGAGATGCCAAGGGAGTTGAGTTCTGAATGAGATGGAGGCATTGAGCAGACTGGCATAGGAGGGGGAGGGGCTCGAAGACAGAGGGGACAGGGACTGGAGCTCAGCGAAGATGGGACAGTCCCTTCATGTGACCAAGCTGCACCTGAGACCAGTGGCTTTAACTGCCTGGGGGGTACCCTGCTGGTGAATCTCACAGGCGGCAAGCAATGGTGCACCCAGGTCTCCCAACTCTGGGGCACCTCTTCCTCAAACCCCTCCCAGGCTAGGCAAGACAGCTGGCAGGTCCACACACAGTGATTAACCAGAACCCAAATAGTGATTCAGACCAATCATCTGCGGTGGCCCTCCCTGGGGACACTGCCAAGGACAAAGCCAGCCAGTGCACTCCAATGTGTGATAAATTCCTCTTAGGGAGAAAACCCAGCATGTCTCCCTTTGTGGCGGAAAGCCAGGCAGGTGGATTCCCTCTCCTGCCTGGGGTCGCAGCCCTCTCTCCCGCTGTTTGTACCACCGCGTGGATGGAGACCCTCAAGGTCCGACAGGGTGCACCAAGGCAGCCTGGAACAGAGACGCTGAGTCCCTGCGGGCCAGCCTGCTCCATCTGGGAGAACTAGGGCCTGAGCAAGCACTGGAAGGAAAGCTGCACCAGCCAGGCCTTGAAGCAGCAAGCTCGAGCTCGAGCGTGCTCTACTAAGGAAAGCTGCTCCTGGCCCTCCCCTGAAACGTCCCTCCCACCCCTGCTGCCAGGAGATCCAGTTACCCTGACAACCATGGCTGGGCAGGGGCGACTGCACTGTGGCCAGAGGCAGACGCGGGGGAGGTCAGTGAGAGTCTTCCTTGGGGATGCTGGCTGCATCCACGAGTTACCTTGGAGGAAGCAATTGTCCAGACTTGCTGACTTAGAACACCCTTGGTTTCCTTTCTTCTGGCGCCCTCCCCGGGTTTGGACAGGCCACAGTGGGGACTTGTGTGTCCTTCCTGATGTCTGAGGTCTCACTGGCACAACTAGACTGTGAGGGAGTCTAGCAAGTGCTGGAGGTTGAAGTCGGCTGGAGGCATCCTCGTTCCCGCGGACGCTGCTGACAGCGGAGCCATGGCTTGGCTGTCAGCCAGTGCTCCCCGATGGAGCCTCTCAGGTTTGGGCGTGCAAACAGCACGGTGCCTGAGTTCCAGGAGTCCGTGACTCTGCGAGAGCTGGGTGGAAGTGAATGGCATTTTTATAATCTAGCCTTGGAAGTCATTTAATGTCACTTCCATATATTTTATTGGCGAAGGCAAAGGGAGAGGCCCTCCCAGCCTCAAGGCTGGAGGGCGGGGCGGGGAGTGAAAGTGCCAGGAGATAAAAGGAACCTGAGGAATGGGACAGATAATGGTGGCATCTTTGGGAGATGCAGTCCGTGTAAGCAGTGCCAAAGCAGTGTGCCTGCAGAAACACCCTGCGAAGCACCTGCTGTGTGCTGGGCTCCACACTGAGGGCTCTGTGTCTGCTCCTAGGAAATCTGAAGGTAAGTGCCTGGTGACTGGGAGCACCCATGGATTAAGCTGCTGCCTGGTATTCCCTATCAAAGCACCAGTTTGGGTCCCGGCTGCTCCTGTTTCCAAGCTAGCTCCCCGTTAATGTGCCTGAGAAAACCACAGAAGATTGCCAAGGGCTTGGGCTCCTGCACCCACGTGGGAGATCCAGTTGGAGTGCCAGGCTCCTGGCTAAGGCCTAGGCTCCAACTCTGTTGAAATAATTTGGGGAATAAACCAGCAGATGGAAGATCTCTCTCTGACTCTAGCTTTCAAATAATAAATAAAATATTTCAAGTCCAAGATGACTGCAGAGACACCTAGGGGAGAAGCTGATGTCAGGCTACAGAGTGCTGGCCCAAGGTCTTTCTATCTTGGGCAGCCATCTCTCTGAGCAGAGTCAAGGGCAAGGTGAGGGCCACATGGCATTGCCATGGCAACAGAGCTGGCTGAGTCTGGGCCACTCAATGCATGCAGTCCCCAGGGCCCGGAGCTGCCCCCCAACTGTGGAACACAACTGGGGCTCCCTCCCTCCAGGCTCCCCAGCTGAGTACAACCAACAACACTGCCCTAGTTCCCTGCAGCATCAGGTACCCCTCCTGCTCCTGCCGCTCCCGCATCAGGTGCTACCCCCCTGCCCCACTCGTCTGTATTTGGCCTGGACTTGCTTCTCCCCACTCTGCAAAACTCTCCAGACTATTGTGACCATTGATGCTTGTCATGAGCCCCTGATAACCCTTGAAGGGAATCAGAGGTCAGCTCACTGCCTGAGACACCCACACACAGCTATGGCCTTAGGAAAGTTGGCTGTGCTCAGCAGAGGGATCTCATGTCCACACCCTGCTGGCACACAGGGGCCTCCCTTGCCCACCAGAACAACTGAATTAAAGAGACTCCCCCACACGCTTGGCATATGTGCTCCATATAATTAGGGAGCCTTTGAAAGAGTTCATTGATGGCCGGGGCTTCCCGGGGAGAGGGAGGGAAGGCGGTAGTGTTAATGAAGCAAGCGTGTGGGTTGTGAGCGCCTGGTGAGGATGCGGAAGGCGGGGGAGACTCAGGAGGAGCCTCTCAGAGGCTGGCAACTTCAGGTGGGAAGAGGAGGTCATGGGAAACTGGCTACCTCTTCGAGGCAGAGCAGATGTGGGCAGGTGAAAGGCCAGGAGGAAGGGGCAGGAGCAAATATACCATTAGCATTCCCGTGGCTGGGCCACGGCCAGCAGCAGGGTTCCTGAAGGATTAATGGGAAGATGGCTCTGGGGCAGCCACTCCAGGCTGAAGCCAAGCTCAAGAGACCTGGAGTCAAGCCGACAAGCATCTGCTTCCTGGAAACCTGGAATGGCCCAGAAGGAGCACAGAGCTGACTTGGAAGGGAGGAAGGCAGGGTGGAGTTGCAAAGGGCTCTGCCATCTGATGGTTAGCTCAACAGGTGCCCCCCTCTTCCCCTACTACCGATCCCCAACCTCTATTGATCTCACTCAATCCCACCCAATCCTCCCAGTGCCACGCTCCCCCTTCCCTCTCTATATCCATTTACCCCCTTCTCCCCAGGGGATTCCCACCGTTGATCTAGTCCCAAACAGCAGGGGCAGGCGGGTAGCTCCCACACCCTTGTCTCCCACATCTGACCCAGTGGTCCCTCATTAAGGTTGTCACTATGCATAGTTTGGGCCTTGAAAAATGAAACACAATGACCCAAGGGAGCTGCTGGCATTTGGACCAAGGATGCTCAGCATTGTGCAGTGCCCACTCAGGCACAGTGTGTGTCTCTGAACTGCCACTCAGCCTTCACTCCTTCTTTATCAAGGCTGGCTAAGCCATGGGGGAAGTTAACCTAACCACACATGCCTGGCTGCACACACTCTGACTGGTTCCCATCTAATCTGCTCATCCTGGCAGTGCCACAGGCCAACCTGTGCTTACCCTGGAAAGTGAGGTGCTGGCTGCCATTTGGAGGATGCTCCGGCTAGGCATGGCCCCGTGGCTATGTCAAGCTTTAATGGGTAATAAAGATGAGGTTTTGCAGTGCCTTCCCCTGATGCCTGGGTCGGTCTCTCAACTGGTCCCAAACAAAAAAGAGGACCAAGGCTTTGACTAGCCACCTTCCTGCAGAGACTAACAGGCCCTGTAAGGAGTTGGGCAAATCTGGGCCCAGGACCTGCAAACCCAACCAAAGAATGGTGCCTGGTAGGTTCCAGGAGCCTCACTCTGCAAAGAGATTCGGTATCCAGTCACGACCTTTCAGCCACAACACCTGCTGGTGGGACAGAGCTCAGATTTCCACAGACCAAGGGCACCTGGGCACAGCCCGGAGGCCACAGGGCAGGGACTGTAAAGTGATTCTTCTCCCTTCTGACGCAGGGCAATAGGGTGGTGAGGGAGGCTAAGCTATTTCTATTGCTGTATTTGATCATTGTGGGGAAATCATTCTTTCCCTTTTAAACTGTCCTTGGCCATGAGGGCACCTGCATTAAACCAAAGCAAGATAGATTCCCGTCTTCTGGCCTTGGCCAAGGTCAAAGCAGGGATGGGTACCTTCCCTCACAGCGCTTTTGGCTTCTTCCTGGGCAGCTGCAGGGTCCCATGGAGTATCCTTGCCTCTAGTAGCACTTGCTGTGGACCCTCTGGTAGCATGGGAAACCTCACCAGCCACCTGCAGCTGCTTGTGGCACTGGACTGAAGCCTCCAGGCCACCCCCTACAGCCTTTCGAAGGAGGGCTTCACTTGGTCAAGAAGCTAAGTGCCAGGGCCCACATTAAGGCATAGCAGGTCAAACCATAACCTATGGGTCTGGTATCCTATATGGGCGCTGGTTTGTGTTCTGGTTGCTCCACTTGCCAGCTCCCTGTTAATGGCCTTGGAAAGCAGCAGCAGATTGTCTAATTGTTTGAGCCACTGCACCCCATGGGAAACTCAAGAGAAGATCCTGGCTCGCGGCTCTTCAGCCTGGCACAGCACTGACCATTGTGGCTATTTGGGAAGTGAATGAGCAGATGGAAGATCTTTCTTTCTCCCTCTCTGTTGCTCTGACATTTAGATGCATAAATAAATCTTTTTTTTTTTTAAACCAGCATCACTAAGCTTCTTCAGCTCCATCCCCAGGAGAGCCCTGGGCACATCTCAGACCATGGGAATTGACCCAGGCTGGCCCCAGCGCAGGTTCTAATACATGTGTGCCACACCTCCTCTCCACTCCACCCTACATCCCAAGCAACAGGATGCTGTTCTGCTGCCGGCCCCCTCCCCTGCCCTCCTCTCCATGCCTCTCAATGTGGATACTAGCCCCGGCTGCTCAGGCTGCATTCCTGCCAGAAGCCGATTAGCCCGAGAGCAGACTCCCTCAATTCTCCAGTGCCTGTCCTCAGTGGGCATCCCCTGTCCTCTGTAGCCCGGATGGAGAGGGGCTACCATGAGGATAGAGAGTGAGAGGCATTGCTGAGCCTCATGAACAAGTGCACCTGTCTCCTCTCCCGGTGGCCACAGACACAGCACCACAGAGTCACTCCACCTGCCCGGCCTTCTCCGCCTCTTCCTCTCCAGTTCCCACCACTGAGTGCTTTGCACAACAGCTCCAGCGAGGACTGCATGGGGCATGCTCTCAGCTCAGTTTCTTACTTCATCGTGTAGCGTTTGGCACAAATCCGACTGCATGGGATGTTCCTGAGGCCACGGAGGAGTGCGACAGGCCTGGGGTGGCCATGTCTTTGCCAACTTGCCTCTCCCCCTTCCAGTGAACTCCAGGGCCAGGCAGGGGGTGGTGTAGACTGTGCAGAGTTTGGGCCATGAGTGGGGATCCTGGCACCCTGCACTCCGCCGGAGCCCGGGTGAGTGGGGAGCGACAGTCACGTGGCTCTGGGCTTTGGCAGGAGGATGAGGAAGACGCTGAGATGATGATATTGCTCAGCGGCCTCACGCCTTTCATCTGGAACTTATTGGAAAACCTTGCTCAGGGGATGAGGCGCCTCCAGGCTCCACCAGCTGGTTCCCATCCAATGGGCGTTCAGCCCTTCTAAAGCCACATTGCTGACACCACGAATGTTGTATGTTCCTGATAGGATAAGCCCACCACAAATGAATACCTGGGGCAGATCCTAAAACACAATTCTTCGCCGCTGCAATCATTCCAGCCAGCCCCTCTATCTGTGCTGACAGATGCAGTAAATCTTTCAGCATTGCAATTCATACGTTGTTTGCTTTTGTTTTTTTCCTTCGGTCCCCAAAATGGCCCAGACAATAAACTTCACCTCCTTTTATGATTATCGATGTGCTTAGTTGGAGGGCACGCACGCTGCCTGCTCTACCAGCCTCCACCAGCGCAGGGCCCCTTCCCACCCCCAGGGGGCTCTTGTGCAGGCTGCCACACTAGTTCTGAAGGTGCACAGCTTCCCATGTGCCCAAGGCGGTCTATGTACCCGGGACAGGTGGATAAGGATCCCTGTGTCTGAGCTAGAGGAGGAAGTTGAGGCAGCACCCAAGGGATGCAGGCAGCACCCAGGGGGCCAAAACACAAGTTTCTTTCGCCTGCCCTGCACCAGTCAAGGTGAACCAGGCGGAGTCAGGTCCTACTGGGGTCCTTCTCCCCAGGGGATCCTGGGAGGTATGGCACCTGCCTTTCCACCTTCTCCTTGTCCATGAACAACCTCAGAGAAGCGGATCAGGTCCTGGCTCCACTGGCCTTTGTTTTCCAGTCTGTAAAATGGGACTTTTGACACTCGCCCTGCCTGCCACATGAAGCGCTTGGAGGGTAGGGTGTATGTGTTGTAAATGGGGGTCAGCTGGGCAGCTGTCTGGGGCTGGCCCCAGGGCCCAGATGCCTCCGGGGCAATCTGGATGAGGCTGTGGGCATACCAGCCCTCTGGGACCTGGTGGACTGCTGGTTTAGGGCGGTGGAGCGCATGTTCTTGGGGGCTGCATGTTCTTGGAGGCCTGAAGCCAGCAGGAGCAGCTCCTCCTGGGGGCGCTGTGTCCCACACCCCACCTCCCAGTAGCAGTCCCTGCAGTCCTCGGCTTGTAGGCACATCGCTTCCTTGCCCCAAGGCCTCTTCCCTGGGTGTCCTCTGGAGCCAGGACACCTGGGACTCAGCGCCATCCATGCATTCTCCCTGCAGAGGGCCTATGTCAGAGTCAAGTGCCCGTCTGTGGTCCCGGGGAGGGGAGCATTGCTTAGGACTCAGAGGCCACCACCATTTGGCCCCCTCCTGGGAGTGCCCTTCTCCTCCTGGCCCAGGCCCAGAGCTGCTCAGAGCCAAGACTGCCCATCACCTCCCAGGGCTCCCTGACATGTGGGGTCTCACAGGGAGTGTGCGGAAGCTTCACCCTGGGCTCCAATGTACCCCCACCCTGGCTCCAGGTCAGCGCCACCTGGCCAGGCTGCCTGCAAGTGCCTCCGGTCACCTGCCTGTTTCCCTACCCCCACCCCAGGTGTAGTGCTAGAGGACCCTTGGGGTCCTTTTCGCACATGGTGCAGGGTCTCAGCTGCCACCCTGTGGGGCCCATCCCTAGATGGCACCGTTTAAATGACACTTTGGCCTTCTGAACAACACTCGAGCCTGGCAGGCAAACAGATCTCAATCAGTGCCAAATGCCCACCTCAGGCTGCAAAATTTCATCTTGTGTACCAAGGGCAAGATTACCTGCACACACCATACCCCAAGACTTCCAGGGTTCCTCGTCCCCTGGGGCCTAGAGCCCAGGCCTGAGCCTTTTCTGTCACAGTCACCGCCAGCACGGGCTTGCATGCACAACGCCCACACAGCAGCTGTGACATGGTCATTTTCCCCAGGGAGAATCCAGGGCTGTTGGCTCTCTATCATCTGTCCTATTGAATTACAGAAGGAGAGGTGAGCTTGTCACCTGCTCTGGAAGCAAACAGTTGTGACAAGTTTTTAGCAACAGTTTGCTCACAAAGGGGCAAATGGTCCCTCTTGGGCTGCTCTGCTGGAGAGAGGAGTCCAGGCTGTTCGGCAGAATTATCTGGTTTGAACCAGCCCCGGGGAACTTGTCCCTACAGCCCCTCCCCATACCCAGTGCCTCATTGGCATATGCCATCATCCCAGACTCTTCTAAATTTGCATGCCTGGCCCCTCCTAGGCCACTTCTGCTCCCTCCCCAGAAAGGGATGGTTGCTTATTCTGTGCCACCTGCCCCTGCTCAACTCCCTGCCCTAGGACTCTGCACCCTACCTCCTGTGCGGAAAGTGCCTCCTGGTCAGAAACCAGAGTAGATCCTGGTTCAGGGGAGACTTGGCCTCACCCTTGGCAATGGGAAGGTGGCGGAGGGCACACAGTTCTGCTCTTGTTCACATGGGTACTCAGACTGTGGCCTACGTGAAAAGGCCTCTCAGAGGCTTCTCTGGCCTAGATAAGATGTTGAAAGCCAAGATCAATTTGCTCCTGAAAATTAGGCAGATCAATATGAATAGTGCTGTCTGCCCGGCATCTGTGCACGCCCAGGGGTGTGTGCCTCTTCTCACGTCCTGGCTCTGCCTCTGCACACGCTGCCCTCTGCCCACCTTCTCCTGATGCTTGTATCTGTTCTCCATTCCTGCCACAGTAGAGTCTGTCATTCTGGGGGGGCAGGCAGATCAGGCAAGGTTTCCAGTTCAAGGGGGAAGTGTTCTGGCTCCAGCAGGGACTGGACGCTGTGTAGTTCGTAGGAAGAGGGTTTATTGTCCCAGCCCTTCTCTGAAAGCTCTGCCCACCCACATTCCCAGGATGCAGTCAGCCTTGCAGGATGGGGGAGGCAGAGGAAACTTCACCTGAGCAGTCACCTGTAGGCCAAGGTTGCAGGGACTGGGTGTGTAACCCTCAAGTCCAAATCCCTGTATTAAACCAGATCAGTGTCCTTGACAATGTGTGTGGCTCTGGGCGTGGCTGATTAACCCAGGAGGCTTCAGTGCCTTGGTCTTCACCAGGATGGTGGGATCCTGTGTGGGCTCTGGCTTGACCCCTGTGACACCGAGGGTACGAGGATTTCAGCCAACAGGTGAAGCAGCACTTGCTACATGCCTTATGCCAATCTGTGCACCTGCTGTGTACTAATGCATTATACTTTATGACTGTTTCATGTCTGCCTGCCGTCACCATCCCTTGCTCAGCTATGAGTTAACAGGCCAACAGACTGCCCACGTGTACACAGCTATGAGGACAGAATGCAAACAGTGGGATAAGGGAAGGATGGTTCAAGTCCCCCTGCTCCACCCTTGCCTCTGGGACTAGATCACAGCACCCCAAAGCCCTGGGCCAGCCCTTGTCCTCAAGAGCCTTTCCTCCCCCTTGGTGGTCTCCTAGGTAAAGGAGGAAGATGTGGGCTGCCTGCAGAGTCCAGGGTGGGCAGCAGCTCCCGCCTCCAGAGATGAGTCAGTCACATCACTTCTGTGCTTCCCACGCCACTCAGCAGCTCTGCTGTGAACATGGTGATGGAGTAAGATGGAGAAGCCAACACATGGACATGGCTCTTACCAGTGTTAACGATGGTGACAGCATTTCCTTTGCTGGGGTGTGTGACTCAGGTGACAAAATGCCTCCCTCCTCCCTCCCCGGTGATGTCGACATCTTCAGAGACCCCAGGGTCTGTGTGGCCGAGACACTCACCTCACCCTGCACCCAGCTTTCTGTGCCAAAGTTCCTAAGGGCCAGAAGAACAGAGAGCTGGCGTAACACACTCACATCAGAGATCCATCCAACAGAGGTTGACCACATGCACCTCCATCCTGGGCATCATGAGGAACATGCAAATAAAACAGGCCCTTGCCTACGCCAGCCTTCATTCTTCTGGGGAGACAGGCTATGGAAATAGATCAGCCAATGCAGAATACAATACAAGTTTTAGTGTTCGCGTTTGTTCAAATTAATTCAATCAGGGACCAGCGTTGTGGTGCAGCCATTACCTGTGACACCAGCATCCCATATGAGCAGTGATTTGAGTCCCAGCTGCTCTACTTCTGATCCATCTCCTTGCTAATGCACCTAGAAAAGCAGCAGAAAATGGCCCAAGACCTTGAACCCTTTCCACCCACATGAGAGATCCTGGGTCAAGCTCTTAGCACCTGGCTTCAACCAAACTCAGCCACAGCTATTGTTGCCATTTGGGGAGTAAACCAGTGGAAGGAAGATTCATTCTCTTTCTCTCTCTCTAGCTCTCTCATTGTCTCTCAGCTCAGCTTTTCAAATAACCAGACAAGCAGCTTGACCTCTGGAGGGCGAGAGACCACAACCAAGTATGTCCATGTCACTAACCTCTCTGGCCACCTGCTTGAGTTGGACAGCGCCTCCGTGGTCAGCAGCACTCCCTCATGTACGGCCTCAGGCCACATCTGGCACAGCAAGTACTGCTCTCACTTCCACTGGGAGAGGACCTAGGAGGCTCCTTGCTGGTCTCTTTCCGAGCCTGTTCGATGTGTTTCTCCCTGCCATCAACTTCCACAAGAATCCTCTCTCTGGCTTTGGTCTTGGCTGTGGTCTTGGCTGTCAGAAGGGAAGTGGTCTTGCAAATTCTTAACCTTTTTGGTATTACATATGATTCTTTTCCCAGAGTCTGTGACCAGAAGTGGCACGTGGCCAGTGCTCATGAAGGATGAATGTTTCTGGGTGGTGACAGTTCCCATTGAACAAAGGGCTCCCTGATGAGGCCAGCCTCCCGGGTACAGGTACTCAACCACCTGCTGCTCTCACCGCTCAGCATGTTTCATTCGCCACCCTTCCCAAGCTGATCTCTGGATCCAAGCCTGTGGACTCTGCACCAGCTGTGTGGCATGTCTGGGCTCCCTTCACCATCCTCCACCACCTTCCTGATGCCTCCTCAGCCTTCCAGCTCCAGCACCTTCTCTGGAAAGTCCCCAAGCCCGAGTGAGCTCATGCTCGTGTGGATGCCCATGGCATTCCATCTGCATCTCTACTGTGTAATGTGTGACACTGGGGACCAGGCAGGGAAGCCTTCTGCTTGCTAGAGCTAGGATGCACTGGAAAGGAATTTCCTGTCTGCACAGCAGCCTGTGAGCTCTTCAAGAAGCCAGGAGCTGCATACTTTCTCAATAAGTGTTAGCAGGTGTTAGGTCAATCCATGGTAGATGCCCGCATGAATGAATGAAACAACCTGACAATAAGAAGAGACAGAAGGCAAGGTGGGGACCTGTTTAACCTGGCAGCCCTGTAGCAGCGCCCAGCACCATGGTCAGAAATGGGATTCTGTCCACTCACTTTAACACCTACAGAAGGTAGAGATAAGAATCCCAGGGGTTCTCTCAAGGGGCTATTGTGCAGCGCCACACAACAGCAGGAAGACCTTGCAGAATTGTCACCCCATCTTAGGCATGGGTCATGGGCTAGGGGCTGACTCAAGGACCCTCTAAGACAAGCCCTCACTTTCTGGTTCTCACACTCTTTTCTAACCTTCTCTCCTTGCGTGCTGGCTGCCTGGTGCCTTGCTTGAGCTAAACAAATATGGCAAAGGGAACGGGGCATCCCTTTTGAAGTTAGCTGGAAAAGATCTGCCCTGCTCAGAGGCTGTCATCATGTGACAAGGAACAGAGGGGAACCTCCAGTCAACAGGCAGCCGGCAACTGCAGCCTCTGGGAACCGGGTCTCACCAGCAGCCCCAGTAAAGGATTGCTTCTCCAGCCAACCCTTCAGATGAGAGCCCAGCCCTGCAGCTTGTGGGAGATTCCAAAACAGGGAATGCCACCCAGCCGTTTGCAGTATCTGTGCCACAAATACTACGAGACAGTAATGTTGTTAGCGGCAAGGCTCTGGGCTGATGGGTCGAACTGCAGCAGACTTAACACACACACTCCCCGACCCCTGATCCACTCCAGGTCAGCCCTGCCTCTTTGGAGAGCGCTGAGCCAGAGTCTGCGGCCTCACAGCCTGGATGGAAATCATGACCTTTCTGCCCTTCACCTGAGTGACCCTGAGCAAGCTGCGTATCAGCTCTGTTATCAGGTGCACAAGAACATCACCTGCCTCAGGTAGACTGGACCTGCAAAATGCTTACAGTCATGATCACATTATAATATTTACCGCTATCCATTATAGCACGTCAATACTGATGGCATGTATCCTTTGAAATCGTCTCGGCTTAAGTTGCCACCTACATGACTGCATAAAATCGATCCCAGGCCACATAAGCCAGCTCCACCATAAGCCAGAGGAAGAGGGCCTGGGGCAGAGAACAGCGTCCAGCTCGCACTCACTGCAGCCTGAAAAAAATCGAAGGTTGACCCCATCAATGAGGCCATCTCCTCCTTTCTGCCCAGCGTCCTCAATGCCCCTGTTTGACACCCAGAGGAAGAGTGCACGCACAAGGGCAACCACTCCATGTCTACAGCCAGAATCCATTCTCCCGTATTGTTAAGGGAAAGTCAATATCAGATCATTACAATTAAATCCTATTATGGATGGGCAGAACATAAAACAGTCCTCAGCGGGGATACGCCAGGGCTTACATCCTCGCTGTGGCTGTCCTGGGGCTCGCAGCTGAGGCTGCCTCTGGCTCCCTGCTGACCACAGAGCTGCCCACCTCCAGGCAGAGGAGCTCTGAGGGAGCCGTGGCTGCTTCCAGGACAGGTTGAGTCTCCAGGGCTTGCTCTGGGGCCAACAGGTCACCACCATCCTGGGCAAGTCTCAAAGGCAAGTGATGGGCTGCCCTGGGTGGCAATGATTTAAGGAGGAAGCAGTGTTCGGTGGGCATGTAGGGGGGACCACACAGGGCCTGTGCCTCGTCTGGACTCATGGACCTTGGAGATTTCCCCAGTGTGTGGCAATACGGTGGAGTGTGTTCCAGTTTGACCCCAAGTCCTTACAGAGTAAATAAATACAACTGGGCAGACCACCCGGGGCCAGGCGTTCAGATTGGAGAAGAGAAGGAAAGCTCATGTGATTGCCAAGGAGAAAAGAGTGCTTCTAGAACCTGTCCCTGGCTACCCCTGCCACAGTTTGAACCCTATTTACTTTTCTAGATGTCCTGTAGGCACGCAGATGCTCTTGGAGTCCTGCACTGCCTGGCCATCCCGCCAGGGCCTCCCCTGGGCTTTCCAGCTCACATGACTTTGTTCTCTCTCCCTCAAGGTGACATGGTGGAGAGGCCAGTGGATGAATGAAGCTACCAGAGCCTGCTGCTGCCACCGGCGCGGGCGTGGGTGTGGGCACGGACGGGAAGCAGTGTGCCTGCTCCCGCTAATGAGCGTCCACAGATATCCTCGGCAAGACAGGATCAAATAATTGCTGTTGAGGTTGTGCTTCTGATTAGCTTTCTAGTCCCAAAGCTAATTGTCCAATTTAATAGGCATCTGCTATTTTTCATGAATATGTTTGAACTTCACAAGCTGAGTAATTTTTCCCCCCTAGCAGAGAGTCAAAAACCTGGAAAATAATGCATCCTATGTTCTGTCCCGTTCCACTCCATGGAAGGCTAAAGTCACAGACAGGATAACTGTACGGGCGTCAGAGGCACAAACAGCCCTGAGCCTTGTCCCATAGGAATCAGAATTGCTTTCTGCTCGACAAATGCGTTGAACCCTGGGTGAGCCAAATACAGCGTGATACACACATTTGCAGAATCTGTCTACCTCAAATCCAGGCATACTCCAAGGCTGTGACAGTGACAGCCCTGGGCAGGGTCTGGTTCTGGTCCCCAATGTGTGTGTGTGTCTGTGTTCCAGGCCCTGAGGGTCTCTGGATTTCATGGCTTGCAGCTTATTAACCTCTGACCTCTTGCAATCTTCCATCATGCAGCTTCAGCCAAGTGACTGCCCATGCAGCAAACACCTGCAGCCTTGCAAGGAAACATCCAACTTCCCCTGTGTCTATTCTCAAATGACCCTTCCCTCACTGAAGGGTGGTGCTGGGGCTGCAGGTGTCAGCTGGGGCAAGATAAGTTTGGCTCCAACAGGAAACAAGTGCAAAAGCTCAGCTGTACTACTATGACAGGTTCTCTTTCCCTCCTCTCTCTCTCTCTGACTACCCCTGTGTTGTCACTCATCCTTAAAGTGGGCAAGCAATCAGGAGAGAGGCTTGCTTCTGTAAGGAGAAAACTTTCAAACTTTGAGAGATTTCTTTGAGCAGAAATGGAACCACGAGAGCTGGTCTGAGCCAGGAGTCAATCTTAAGGCTCCTTCCAGGTGAATGCCAGCAGCCCTCACCACTCATTTGGTTTTTCATAATCCTTGTGCTTTGCTGTGGATGTCCGCATTCCCTCCAAAAATTCAGGTTGAAATGGAATGCCCAAGGCAGAAGGTCTGATACGTGTAGCATGAGTCGATGAGGCTGGGATGGTTCCCCTCTCGTACATGGGACTGGTGACCTGGAAGGGACTGGCTCAGATCTTGAGGCCCCTTCTCTCTTCTGCAAAGAGGCATCTTGGAAGCAAGCACTGAGGCCTCCCCAAACAGTGAGCCTGCTAGCACCTTAAGCTTAGACTCCCCAACTGCCACATCAGTGGGAATAAATTTTCTTTCCTCTGTGAGCCACCCAGACTCATTTTGTTAGAGCCACACAAACAGATGAGGGGACCCTGTTAGAAAGATTCCATCCATCAACATCTGCAGAGCTGGAACCAGTGCTATGATCAGGGGTTGAGGTGAGGCAGGTGGAATAGCCAAGCTTCTGGCACATTGTAGCCACCGCTGGGCTCCTCATTGGTGGTGCTGAGTCTGGGCTGTGGCCACATGAGGCTGCATGTGTCTCCCCCAGCTGAGTCCTCAATCCTGATCAACACATTGCTATTTGTTAGTGATCCTGAGACCAGAAACCCACTAAGAAATGCCTTAACTTCCGACCCACAGCTCCTGTGAGTTGATAACTGCCTGTGGTTCCAGATTTCTAGGTTTTCTCAGTTTGTCGTACAATGATAGGTAGTTAATGCCATGAGGCCAACAGGAAGAGAGGGGGCATACGTGTTGGCGTTTGAGATTTGGGGCTTGATGGAAGTCAGAAGCCAAGTGGCAGGGATGCTGCAAATGTACAGTGAACCCAAAAGCCAGTCCTTTTCTTCTTTTTCAAAGATTATGTATTTATCTACTTACATATTTTGAAGGCAGAGTGAGACAGAGAATAAGACGCACCCAGATATTCCATCCACTGGTTCATTGCCCAAATGGGCCACAACTATGAGACTGGTCCAGGCTAAATTCCATCCACCACATGGCAGGGGAGGGCAGGGGCCCAAGGACTTGAGCCATCACCTGCAGCTTTTCCGGTGCATCAACAGGGGGCTGGATTGGCAGCAGAGCAGCTGGACCCAAAACGGCAATCCAAGATGGGATGCCAGCATTGCAAGTGGCAGTTTAACGTGCTGTACTTCCACTGCTCAGTCTGTCTCCCCGTCTTCCCCATCCAGGCAAGCAGAGGGGCCTCTGGAACATTCTTCTCACTCATGGCTGCCTCCCACGTTTACAGCACAAACCTGAAAAACATCTCCCACCCACTACTTCCCAGCAGCAGGTGGTTGACCCCTTGCCTGACCACATGGGACTCCTCCCCCTGCCTTCACCCCACTCCTAAGATGCCACCCTCTTAAGAAGTGTTCCCTCTGCTGGCCGTACCCTGATTGTGAAGTAGAACAACAAGAAAAAAAAATCTTTTACTTAAAGATATTTATGTCACACTTCGAAATGTCAACCGTTTTCATTAAATCTTCTCACATTTGGGCTGGCAGAGGGACGCGGGGATCTTTGGGAGACACTTTAATCTCAATCAATTAGGAATAAAGGAGTCCTCGCAGTGTGCCGATAAAAGAACACTTTAATTTTAGAGCTAATTAAATATCAACAATTGGAATGCGGCGACAGACACTTAACCTGCAGTAGCCCATTATTTATTAGGAATATAATGCCCCAACTCTGAATGGGGAGTCAGTTGTAGTCATTTTAATATCAGCTGTCACAGTCCAGCGGCTCCCTTTAGTCTTGCTCTGGCATCGACATCTCTCAGGCTCTTCCGGGAACGTCTATGCACCTGCGCTCCACATCAGATTAATTAAATGGGACCCACCCAGGACCCACCAGCAACACAACCTGAGACCAAGCAAAGGCGGCATAGGCAGTGGATGGCTCGGTTCCAACCAGCCAGAGCTAAGGGGAAAGGGTTTTGAAACAGACCAGCTGGGAGGTTTGGGGCTACAAATTAGAAGAAAATAAGGAAAACCTGTTGAAGTAGTTGAACTGTAAGGGTGTGTTATCTTACATAAAGAGAAGTGTGGAAGTAGGCAGAGCAGCCAAACTGGATAACTTGATGATATGTTCAGCCACTCCAGGGCACTCTCCTCTTTGTCAGCCTGGGCAAGTGAAGGATGTCATCCCTCCTGGTGCTTGGGTGGCCCCTGCCAAGGTCTCCCCACGTGGGATAATGTCCTCCAGAGATCAGGTGCATTCTCCTGTGCAGCTTCTTCTGCACTACTTTTAAAGTGTGTTTTGGGGTGAGCATTGGGCCTGGTGGTTAAGGATGCCGCTGGGGATACTCATCCCATATCAGGTTGCCTGGTTTTGAGTCCTGGAACCATTCCGGACCCGATCCTTCTGCCAGTGGGCACCCTGGGAGGCAGCAGCGGATGGCCCAGTACTTGCATCCCTGCCACCCACGTGGAGACCTGGATTGAGTTCCTAGCTCCTGGCTTTACCTGATCCCGCCCCAAATGTTGCAAGTATTTGGGAAATGAGCCGGCACAAGTAACATCCCTCAGTTTCTCTGCTTCTCTATCATAAAAGATATTTCCAGTGCAGAGTTCATATGGAATACCCCTATATTTCTTATCCAGCTTTTTCTGTGATTTAAGTTCTTGTTTATTTATTATTTACACATTTATTTTGGAAAGCCACAGAAGCAGAAACAGGGCCCCACACAATGTCTCAGTGGCTAAATCCTCACCTTACACATGCTGACATCCATATGGGCTCCAGGTCGTGTCCTGGCTGCTCCACTTCCCATCCAGCTCCCTGCTTATGGCCTGAGAAAGCAGTGAGGACAGCCCAAGGCCTTGGGACCCTGCACCCATGTGGGGGATTCAAAAGAAGTTCCTGGATTCAGATCACAGCAAAGGATGGGTCAAGTTTTTGGGCCCCTGCACCCATGTAGGAGACCTAGAAGAAGCTCCTGGCTCCTGGGTTTGGATCGCTTCAGCTCTGGCTATTGTGGTCATTTGGGGAGTGAAATAGTGGATGGAGCATCTTTCTGTCTCTTACTCTCTGTGGAAATCTGCCTTTCCAGGAAAAACAAATGAATAAGAAGGGGTAGGAGGAGGAGGGGGAGGAGGAAGGGGAGTGGGAGGGGAGGGGGAGGAACAGATAGAACTCACCATCTGCCAATTCACTCCCCAAAATGTGCACAACAGCCAGGGCTGGACCGGACCAAAGCCAGGAGCCTGGAACTCCATCCAGGTCTCCCACGTGAGTGGCAGGAACCCAAGTACTTGAGCCATCCCCACCCAGGGTGTGCTCTAGCAGGAAGCTGGAGTTGAAGCAGAGCTTGGATTAGAACCCAGGTCCTCGGATACAGTCTGCAAAGCATCTCACGCAGCAGCTTAACCTCTCTACCAAATGTCCTTTTTCAGTCTCCCCCATTATTGGCTGAGCGCGTTCGCTTTGTATCTCACAGGTTTTTCCACTTACATGCCCTGTGTTTTGGGATCCCAGACGATGCACTCCATTTAGCCGTCCGTCATCCTCGGCCTGCACAGAGCTGGGCAGTGGGCACTTCCTCAGTCTGTCCTCATTACAGATGACCTGAACCGTTTTGAGATGTGCCAGCCAAATGTTTTTGTAGAAGTGCCACCATGGTCCCAGTGTGATGGCTCAGTGGCTAAATCCTTCCTCGCAGGCGCAGGAGTCGCATATGGGCGCTGGTTTGTGTCCCGGTTGCTCAGCTTCCCATCCAACTCCCTGCTAATGGTCTGGTAAAGCAGTGGAGGATAGCCCAGTGCTCCTGACTCCTGGTTTCAGGTCGGTTTACTTCCAGCTGTTGTGGCCACTTGGAAAGTGAACCAGTGAGCAGAAGATCTGTCTTTCCTTTTCTCTGTAAATCTGTCTTTCCATTAAAAAGAAATAAACCTTAAAAAAAAAGAGAGAGAAAGAAGCAGTGTCTCCCTGGGGTCCTTGTCTGCGGCTGTATGCTTAGGGAAGAAAACAGCAGAGGGCAAGGGGTCCTCTTCACGGCATACCCTGGGAGCACGCGATAGCCACATGACCTTGGCTGAAGACAGTGACCTTGGCCACCTGCTTGAGGTGATGCCCACCCTCCTTTCCTGTCTCTCCATGACCCCTGTACCTGTCTGTTAGTGAAGGAAGCCCCCAGCAAGCCACGGGCAACAAGCTCCACGCTGAACACTCTGCCGCTTCTCTAATTCAAACGCTGGTTCTGCCACCCTATGGCTGCGTGACCTTGAGTGAGTCCGTGAACATTCCATGCGCCTTCCTCGTCCTCATCTGAGAAATGGGGATGAGGGACGTGTGAGGTTCAGGGAGCACCCAGAGAGGCGGAATGGGCATCAGCCACGATTGCACTCACACTGAGCAAGCAAACAGATGTGCCCAACCTGTAGGGAGTGCAAACGTGGGTGGGGGTGCAGCCATCTCCAAGAGCTAGAAGGAATAGTGTGCCCACAGTCAGCACAGGGCTCATCTCACGGGGGAATCTCCAAAGGACGCAGGGCTGGAAGTCCTCCCGGCTGCCGCAATGTTCTCCTTCCTGAGCCAGGCTCCGGGGAATCCATTTGATTAATTTTTATACCTCGCCTACTTGCTGCACACTCTCTCTGCATGTAGGAGTTATTTCCTAATAAAAGCGAGCGTCCATCAGGCCCCTGGGCTCCCTGTGTGTAGCGGTCAGGTGAAGACACAGCCAAGCTGCAAAGGGAGAACTTTCTTTAATAACGCACAGAGCTTCGTAGCCTCTGGTACAGGTGGTGGTGACCAGCCCTGACTGGCAGGAAGTCACCTGATCACCTCACCTCTGCTGGCCTAGGTCATGCAAGGTACTTCTCCTCTCAAGTAAATAAGGATTCAATGAACTGCAAAAAGCCCCCAGGCAAGGGGCTGGCTTCCAGCTATTGTTCCACTAGGCCTCCTGGAGGTGCCTGATTCACCACTTACAGCTGGATGGAGATCCCGCCTCTCCCCTCATAGCTCCAGTGCATCTGGGGTCCCCGACCTGGGGTCTCCTGCGTGGCATGGTGTGGTGTGGTGTGGCAACCCATCAGCTCTCATCCCTCCCCCTAATCCCTGGAATTACCAAGCTGCCTCTACTTCCCCTGTACCATCCCCGGTGGGTAGTTAGGGAGCTGGTCCACAATTCACGCTCAGCATGTTCTGCTGGATCCCCACTCATCATAGCCACCGAGAAGTGCGAAGAATCTGAATGCGTGGCTCAGCCCGTGCTGGATGTGGGACTCGGGACTCGGGACACGGCCCCCTGTGTCCAGCAGCAAGATGGCATTGTCTCCCTGGCCCACAGGCTGTGAGGGTGCCACAGAGCAACGGATGCCCTCCAGAAAACTGGAACGGCCTAACTTGCTGCAGAGCCACTGTACGTTAGCTAGCTGACAGGTAAGAGCGGCGACTATTAAAATACCCAGCAGATAGAGCTCACACTCAAAAAGAGTTAGCTGCATCTTTTTCCGTCCCTTTTTCCTGTGGACTTTAACGAGTCAGCCGAGACAGTGGCTGCAGAATGTACATCTGTGGGAGCCGGCTGACCCCATGCCTTGACCTGGATTCGTGATCTTCAGCAGTAAAAACAGCTCCAGTGGAAGAAAGAGAGAGAGAGAGAGAGAGAGAGAGCACGTACAAGTGCGCTTAGGACATTTCAGGAGGGAAAAAGCCACTGGGCTGGGATCAAAATGAAGGTTGCCATGGTGGCTGGTGCTCACAGCTAATGCGAGCCTTTCTAAGGATAAAGGAAACCAGGTTTAACTGGAGCCTGTTCCACCTGCCTTGTTGTCTGCTCTCAGGGACGCTGTGGTGGCAGAGGCTGTGGCCTGCAAAGCACAGAAGCCCACCGACAAGAGGCCCCCAAGCTTCCACGGCTCACACCTGGAGAGACTGCGCCATCTCCCTCTGCAATGGGAAAAGCTTTGTTGCCTTACATGAAGGCCACATGCCTCCTACCAGAGACCAGCAAAGGAGTGACAGGGTGCTGTGCCGCAGTACACTCCCCCTCCAGCTGCAAGGACGGCCAGGCCGGAGGGGTCACACATGCTCTGGGCGTCACAGGAGGGCACGCCAGCAGCATGCCGGAGTCCTGATTGGCCTGCCACCGCCTGGAGTCTTTCCTAGCTGGTTTGGAATTTCGGAACATGCTCAGAGCACACAGTCCCAGTCAGCTAAGCAGGAAGAAACAGCTGCAGGCCTGGGGGAGCCAGGCGAGCGCTAGAGGCCGGCTGGCCAGGGCAGAGCAGTCAGTCTGGGACTGGATGACCCCAGCAGGTGGTGTGACCTGTGGGAGGAGGCCCGCTCCTCTACCCCACCCCCAGCCATTAGCCACAGGCTTCCCTGTGTTCAGAGGTGCTATGAGCTCCGTGTCTTGGGGCTGGCTGTTGTGCTCAGAACCAAAACTCTACCCAGATGGACTTAGGGTTCCAGGGCTTGAATCCCAGAGTCACATGCCTGGTTTTATGTCCTGGCTGTCAACATTGAGCCTTTTCCTTCACCTCCTATAACCTCAGTGTTCACATCCATAAAATGGGAATAGAAAACTATATAGACCATGCAGGTAGAACAACCGCATCACTTATTGTTCGAGCTGAGCGAGAAGCATTCATTGTTGAGTAAAAAATAGACAACAACAGGAGTCATCCCAGACAATGCCAGACATGGGGTCCCCTCGGGGGGTGTTATGAGGTTATAAAGAGGAAATACAAGTTTCTAGAACAAGAATTTTCTGGAACAAGTTCTTCTGCCTGAACCAAGCTGGCTCTTGCTGATACCTCCTCCACAGCATCACCCTGGCTTCCTCTCCCCTGAGCCATGCACTGACAGTTTCATCTATAGAAAGAAAAACAGTGGCAAGGACCCAGCCCAGTGGCTCAATGGTTCATATGGGTGCTGGTTCATGTCCCAGCTACTTCATTTCCCATCTAGCTCCCTGCTTGTGGCCTGGGAAAGCAATAAGACAGTTCAAAGCCTAGGGGCCCTGCACCCGGAAGAAGCTTCTGGCTACAAATCAGTTCAGCTTCAGCCATTGCAACCACTTAAGGAGTGAACCAGCGAATGGAAGTTCTTTCTCTCTGTCTCTCCTTCTCTCTATAGACCTACCTTTCCAATCAAAATAAATAAATCTTTAAAACAAACAAAGGCCCCTGCCTCACTGGCTATGCCACATCTCTCTGTTCCTTATAGAAAAAGTCCCTGGTACCCACCTACAATGTCCTGCTCCATCTCCCTCCTCCAGGGGCAGGACGTACAGACGAAGGTTAGGGGGGACATGAGGCTGAAAGGCACATGTTCAGAGAGGAAGCACAACCTAGAGGGAATGCTGGGAGAGCTGTGCACAGGACTAGGGGAAGTGGTATGCTGACCATGGTAACTTTAATGACATTCTAATGATCGAAATTAAAGTCTCCACAGGAACTTCGTCTGTGGCAATATTGGATAAGATTAGCCAGTGTATAGCAGATATACATTCGAGTGGCTGAATGAAGAGAGAGGCAACACAGATTACTGGGGCCCCCAGGCAGAGAACCCAAACACACAACAACCTCCCCGGCCCCCAGGCCTCTTGCTGGACTGGACATGCTGGAGGGCAGGTGTTCCTGGCTCCGGAAGACCCTTCAGCCCACAGTGGTCCAGATGGACTATGTGTGGCTCCGGGCCCTCCAGCCCCTTGGAGCTGATCACCAGCAGTGAGTGGCAGGGGAGAGGAACGGTTGGCAGCCCAGCACATCCATCAGGGTCTGGAGCAAGACAGTGGCTTATCCAGCCCCGGTCGCACACTCGGTTCTCTTGGGCTTCAACTGAGTGGTAATCATGCAACCACGAAGAGCTGGGCGGGAATGTTCCCCCCCACCCAACCAGGTCCAGCACAGTGAATGTTGGTCCACCCTGCACCCTTGCCCAGGGAAGACCCCATGCACTCCCCCCCATCCCTTAATGCATTCCCCCCACCCCCTCCGCTCCATGCATCAGCCTCATGCACCTCTCTCCCTGTGTCTTGAAGCATTGTTCTCCTTCATCATATCCATGCAACCTTCCTCCTTCTGCCTGAATGCATCCCTTCCCCTGGACAGGTCCACGGCCCCTCCTCCCCTTCAGTCACTGGCTGAACATTGAGATCTTCCGCCTGGGAGTCTGCATTCCCAGCAGCTGGCCAGGTTGTTTATTCCAGCCAATCCTCCCTTCTGGTGGGGAGGAAGGAGGCCTGGTGGAAGGAGCAGCCTCCTGATTAGGCAGTGCGTGGAGCACAATGAGGCCTCGGCTCCTCGACACAGCCCCCTGCCTGCGCCTCATCTGGGCTGCTTTGTGCCTGATTTTCTTCTCTGCGGCCCTATCTTGCGTCCTCTCTTTGCTTTATTTTTGCTCATTTCCCCCCTCCTAATCTGCTTAACAACTCGCCAGCTCCCTGCCTGCTTTTCCCCGCCGCCCCCGCCGGTCCCGCACTTCCCTTCCCAGCCCTAATCGTGCCGCGCCGCCTGCGTGGAATAAAAGCCGCCGCTCCTGGGAAACCCGAATGCAGGCAGCGCTCCCTCATTAAGGAGGCGGGCAGGGTCCGGGCTGCCCTGCGCAGATGGGCCCCGGAGGTGGGGGCCGAGAGCCCATAAGGGCTTCCCTCCCAGGACACCGGCTCTGCTGCTGCTTCTTTCTCCAGTTTAGGTCTACAGCCTGGGAACTGGGACCCATCTAGAGAAGGGGGGAGGGAAGGGACCTGCCTGCCAGCCCAAAGTCACCCAGGCCTCCCTGCTCAAGGTCACCCAGGCCTCTTGCCTGCTCTGCTGGCCTTGGCCTGAACGGTGGCTTCCAGGATGCTGGCAAGGCAGTGAGATGCCCTAACATACCCCGTGCTCTCCTAGGAGAAAGAAAAGACGGACCACTCCACCGGTTCCCTCCCTCCCGCATCACCGCCCTGTGCCAGTTGGAGGAGTGTCCTGGAATTCAGGTACCATTGCAGCACTGGACCTGCTGTGGTTGCAGGCAGGGACCTCCATCCAGCAGTCAGCCAGCATCTGGGTACCTGTGACCACCTCCTCCCTAACTCACACAGGAACACACAGACACACACAGAGACAAGCATAAACACAGACACAGGTACACACACATGCACACACACAGGCACACAGACCTAGAGTCAACCATAGCACATACAAACACAGGCACCTGCCCGCAAACACACAGCATGCAGGCATGCATCCACACAGCCTGGTCCCGCTGTCAGCTCAGCCCCCAGCTCCAGGGCTGGCGATGTGTCAGGGAGGTGCTTTACCCAGTGGCCAGGAGAAGAGAAGCTGTTGTTTTCCAGGCTCCTTATTTTGTTTAAGAAAACACCTGAATGGGCCTGTCTGCCCCTGGGTGCCTGTGGAGGGGAGAGGATGGACACCAAGCAGGATCGGCCTGCTCTCCTTCACTTGTTCTGCATCTTAACAGGAGGCCCAGGTTCCCCAGCAGTAGGAAGGGCAGGGACAAAGGGGACTCTGGCATGGACAAGGACAGAGCCCTGGGCTCTTGGAACAATCACAGCCCAGGAGAAATGGCTGAGACCCCCGGCACAGCCCTACTGGCACTAGGAGCTAGGGGCGGGCTGTCCAACATAATCATCACCCCATTCCCCATCCTCCTGCAGGAAGCTCCTTCCTGGGGCTGGGGCTTCTCACGCCAAGGCCAAAGCTGCCTGTGGCCAAGGCCGGCATCTAGCAAAATGGTTGAAGCTGCAGGCCTGGGGGTCACTCGGCCTTCAGCTGTCAGGTGGTCGCACAGCCACCCAAGCTGGCTGACAGCTGCTTTGTGTGGGCTGTAGCCAGGAGGGTGAGGGGGTGACTTTAATCTGAGGAGCCCCAGGCCCAGGAATGGTGTGCTGCTATCCCCTGTTAAGGGGAGCTCCCCTCCCCATCCACAGACAGAGGGATGACTGTATCTGCCTGGGCCACTTTGCCTGCCAGTCTAAGGGCTGTCCTTCCAGGTGCTGCTAGTCTGAGAGCTGTCACCCTTGCAACTGACCCAGAGAGGATCTAGCTTGGTATGGGCCTCTTCCTGCCAGCACAAGGCTTCCATGCCCCACCCCCACTGCTCACACCCACTTGCCTGACTCTGGGGTCCCCACTTTGAAGCATGCCTCAGTTTGGGAAGTACTTTGGGAGAGAGAAATCAGTGAAGTGGTAACCAACTAAAAAACTCGGTCGTACGAGGGGCTGCTCAGGAACGGTGAGGAACGGGCTGTGGATTCATTCTCCCAAGTCCTGGGGGCTCTTGTTCTGCACTGCTGGGGGTTACCCTAGAGCATCCAAGGTTCTGAGTTCTAGGCTACCCTGCACACCTGTCAGAAGCTGCACAAGCTCTTGCGAACTGAGCAAGGACCTGAACCGGGAAAGCAGAGAGTGAGCCACGTGGTCCCCAGCAGCTGCGGGAGGCCGTGAGTTTGTGAGATGAGCACAGGAGCCTTCACTGGAACCCACAGCCCTGCTGTCCCAGAGCCAATCTCAGAGAGGCCTGCCAGCCTCCGGGAACGGCTGGCCAGGCCGTGAGGGCGTCAGGAGGGCACGGCGCTCCCATGCCCTGCTTCTGCACGTTATTCCTGAAGCTTCTGCCTTCCACCCGCAGTATCCCACGAGACAGTAATCCTCCAGAGAATGAATTAAGATCCAGTTTTGTGTTTTCGATGAAGCTAAGAGGTGTGATGAATTTAGGAGCATCTAGAGCCAACAAGTTTATAGCCATAATATACAAAGACCTGCCAGATTCAATTAGAAGGCCTCACAGGCCATGTGTTCTTTGGTGAAGTGCAGTAGCATCTACAATGCTGGGGATAAGTGGAATTCAGGAGGATCCCGCCTACCCTCTGTTTGACTGAGTCTTCATCAAATAACTGCAGACACATTTCACAGACAGAAACATGGGTATTAGAGATGGAGGGAGATTTCTTCAGCTGTATACCTTTCAGGGCCCAGACTGCCTTCCTTCAGGCTACCATCTGGAAGGCTTGAGAGAAAATGCTTCGATCTGCTAACTCACTGCCCAAATGCCTACAACAGCCAGGTCGGGGATGGCCTGAAGTCAGGGAGCAAGGAACTCAACCTGGGTCTCCCACATGGATGCAAAGAACACCCCTCACTTGAGCCTTCACCCATTGCTTCCCAAGGTCTGCATCGGCAGGAAGCTAGCAGGAAGCTGGACTGGGATGTGGAACCCAGGGACTCTGATACGGGGACAGAGGTGTCTTCAACAGGGTCTTCACTGCCTAGCCCTAGCATGGCCTCTAACATGCAGGCAAGGGAGATGCATCCATTTGCTATTGTAATACATTGGGTATCCCAAATCTTAGTGGCTTCAAGCAACAGCCATTTCTCCTCAATGTGCATATCTGCTGGGCTGGGCTTGGCTGATCTTGGCCGATCTGGGATTAGCTGGCCAGCCGGATAATGGCCGGCTTGTCTGAATGGCCAGGGCTGCAACAGTGTAGCTCTCCTTCTCATACCTTGCCCACCTGCTGGCCACACAGTCTGAGCACCTGTGCAACGAGGAAGGCACAAGCTTTTGTTTGAACTCTGGGTGAAGTTCACTGCCTGCTACATTGGCCACACACACTCTTGGGGACTAAGGAGGTTGGTGCTGCAGAGCCTGTCCAGGGGGACAGCTCACAGGGCCATTCTCACCATCAACCTTGCACCCAGGCCAGCCCAGGGCCTTCCCTGGGTATAGACCAATTGCTTCCCCACCAGGCCCCCACCTGCCAAGTGCAGAAGTCACCTCAACCTCCTCTGTCATAGGCATATGTTAAGTCCAGTCTTGGCACCCTGGGAGTGGCAACAGCTGTGATGGGCTGGACATGAGCCAGTGGCCTTCCTGCCTCCCCTGCATCGGGGCACCTGGGGATGAGCAAAGGGGGTGGGGTGCCAGGGGAAAGCAGAAAAGAGGGAGAAGTCAATGAAATACTGGAATAGCCCCCAACCAGTCCAGTGTGAATTCATCCCAGTGTATCTCTGTCATCCCTTCCTCTGATTTCCATACCCTCCCTGCCCCCAACCCTGTGCCCCTGCCCATGCCAGTCGGGTGGGTGTGTTCCTCCAGGAACTGACTGTGCAGAAACTCGTGTTGTGTTACTCTTACCCCAGGGGCTGCAAGTCTACTTTCAACTCAGAGACTAGTGCCAAGGTTTGCCTCGTGTGCCTGTTTCCTGGGCCTGTTGTCCAACCCCCTTCTTGGGCCTGGAACCACAGCCTTGACCCTGTAGTCTCCTCTGTAGGTACAGCCTTATGCAGACAGCCCCAGGCCTGGTCCGTGGGGATGCTGGAGTAGAATGATGGATTCTGCCGTCGCCTGCTTCCAGGAAATATTGCCACTCGCTTTGTATTTATCCTGCCCTTCATGCGATGCGGAGAAGGGTTGAGACAGTCTCACGGCTATCCATTATCTGCCTCTGTTGCAGGTGGAGGCCGGGGCTGGGGAGATGAAGCGCACACTCAGGAAACCATAGATACTTACCGAGCGCTCAGGCACTGCAAGGAGACAGGGGAGAGGGGCCGGGGCGCTGGGGAGTGTGGCCGCCCCCGCTGGACTCGGGGTGCAGGCCTGTGATGTGCTTCTAGAAGAGCCTTGTGCATCATAAGAAAAAGTGAAAGTTGAAACAAGCGTGCCCAAGGGCGATTCGAAATCGGCTCTAAAAGCTTCCAGAAGCTGCTCTTTGATCCAGCACTTCCACACGCAGACAATTTTGCAAGTAAATAAGTGTGCAGAGAAGCACCTAGGAAGGCCCTCACAGAACCTTATTCAGAGCCGAGGAAGAATGGGAAAGCAGCGCAGCTCAGCCCCCACAGGCCTTCCCCACAGCTGCAGAGCCTCGCCGACTGCCAGTGTGTGCAGGGTCCTCGTGGAGACGGGGAGGCCCCTCAGTTATCATCAAGTCTCTGCTAGCGTCCATCATGGTGACCACAAGTGACATTATAGCATGTTGTGAGGGTGCTTCAAAAAGTCCATGGAAAGTGGGAATAAAAGATGCTATTTTGTCGCACCAAGAAAAAAAATGGAAACCCATGGGCAGTTTTGTTTGTTTCGTTTTTTAATACTTCAGGCTCCTGGTTTCAACCTGGGCCAATCTTAGCCCTTGTGGCCATTTAAAGAGTGATAAGCCTGCTGTCTCTTCCTCTCTCTGAAAATAAAGTAAAATAAAATAAAATAAAATTAAATTAAATTAAAAATAAATATTTTTCTCTATAGATGTGTGTTTTCATGAATTTCCCATGCATACATGTATATACATAAAGGACCAAACGGGGTCTTGGTGGGTAAGGGCAGAGATATTTGGTAGCTCCCGGAGTGTCCAGAGAATCCACCTGGGGTGCAGAGCCGTGCCCACTGGTGTTTATCACAGGACCCTCAGGGCCAGCACCCTTTAGGCCTATGAATGTGTAGGATAATTAAGAAAGCTCTCAGGGTCTGGTACAGTAGCTTAGCAGCTAAAGTCCTTGCCTTGCACGTGCCAGGATTCCATACGGGTGCCGATTTCCGTCCTGGCAGCCCCACTTCCCATCCAGCACCCTGCTTGTGGCCTGGGAAGGCAGTCGAGGACAGCTCAAAGCCTTGGGACTCTGTACCCATGTGGGAGACCTGGAAGAGGCTCTGGGCTCCTGACTTTGAATCAGCTCAGCTCCAGCCATTGCAGCTGCTTGGGGAGTGGATCAACGGACAGAAGATCTTCCTCTCTGTCTCTCTCCCCTCTGTGTATCTGACTTTCCAATAAAAATAAAATAAATCTCAAAAAAGAAGAAAGCATAAGTTTTTTTTAAATTTGTTTGAAAGGCCGAGGTAGAGAGAGAAGCAGAGAGAGAAGTCTTCCATCCACTGGATCACTCCCCACATGGCCCCAGTGGCCAGGGCTGGGTCTCCCACATGGGTTTCAGGGGCCAAAGCACTTGGCCCAGCCTCTACTGCTTTTCCCAGGTGCATTAGCAAGGAGCTGGATCAAAAGTAGGACAGATGGGACTGGAACCAACGCCCAGATGGGACACCGGCCTCTCAGAAAACAGCTTTATCCACCAGGCCGCAGTGCCAACCCCACAAAACAGGTGTTGATGGGAAAAGAATAAGAAAATGTAAGTGTGTGGGGAAAGGCCTGTCCTGATGGTGCCAACCATCTGTGCCCCCTGCGTGTCATTAAGGTATCTCATCTCCACAGGGGATGCTGCATCTTCACTTCTGTCCCTGGCTGCGAACCCCAGTGGCAAAAGCTCTCCAAGCCTTGGAAGGCAGCATGGTGCAGGAACCGAGAGGGTTGGCTTTGGCAATGACAAGGAGGCAGTGCTTCTGTGAAAGCTGCTGAGTGTCGGGTGGGCTGCCCTGACGCCCAGGAGCCTTCCAGAAGGTCACAGGCAAACTTTGCAAGCTGAGGGGTTTTCAACAGATCCACAAAGGCAGATCAACGCTCAGAGAGGGGCTGTGACTTAGGCCACACCATGTCACACAGCTTGTAGGGAGCCTTCAGGGGGTGTTCTGGCTCCTCCAGGGCCAGATGTGCAGCCAGAGCCTCGTGGCTCAGGAGGATGGAGGAGTGGGGTGTGGAAACAGCCTGTCCGCGGCACTTTGATGGAGCGTCTCTCGCGTGGTTATCGCGGGCAGAGCGCAGTGCCGAGATGTCCTGCTCTCCATTCCGCTCATCTGCATGTGTAAATGTGCGTGTGTGTATATATATTGCTTATTAGTGTCAGTGGAATTTGCATTTTAAGTGGATCGGTTTGTTGGCATGTTCTTTAGCACCCTGGACTCGAGAGGGATTTTCCAACTTTAATGCTTGCGGCTCCTTGCGCAATAAACCACTGGGCTCTTTCCCAGGAGCTGGCGAGTTGTGGGGGAGAAGAGATGTGTGTGCAGCGAGAAGAGGCAGGCTGGGAGGGGCGGCCAGACAAGCAGTGACCGCTGGGTGACCCGGAGCCGGTAGCAGCTTCTGCCACCTCACCCAGGGGCCTGACTTGGGATTGCAGGTTGGATCATGGTCATGGTCACTGCAGGTGGGGAAGTGTCGGTTGCTTAGCCAAGGTGTTACCATCAGTTCACAACCCACTTCAGCCTCCCAGGCCCTCATCTGCTCCCATCCCCCAGCCCTACACTCTTGGCTCTCTTGGCATCTCAGTTTTGTTCTGGAAAGTTCCATTTTCATCTTGCCTGTGGCATGGCTTGGTTCTTCTCCTACCCTGGCTGTCTATAGGAACCCAGCAGGATAGCCAGTTGAAGTCAAAGATGCATCGATCCCCTGAGTTATGCTACCCCCACCACACCACCTTGGAAGGTAGTCAGGAATCTAGACTTTCAGCTTGCTGGCCCTATGGGAGTTCAGAAAATGGTTTCCAGAGTGAGGGGTGCCCTTTGCTGTCCTCCTGCTTGCTCTCCTCGCACCCCTGATTCTGCCCCTCACCCAGCTGGAGGGGGGCTGGCCATGGAAGTCAGAGCTCTCCCTGCCTACCCAAGACGGAGCAAAAAGCAGCTATTGTGGTATGACAGCTGCCCATACAGGAACCGAGAACATCACTCTGGGGGGGCTGCAGTCCAGTTCCCAGGAGGAAGCAATGCTGCAGAGAGTGACCAGGTTGAAGCTCAGTGGTCAGACCTTGCTGGGTTCTCGCAGTTTGGCCTGAGGCACACACTTCTGCCCCAGCAAGTTGCTGCTGTGTGGTTGTACAGGCCGGCTTGAAACCCAGTCGTCCCTCTCCCCACCCCTCATCCCCCACCTTTTGCCTTAGGCCTCTAAGTCGGCACCTGTGTCAAGTGAAACCATGATGGAAAACATTTGTGATGCTTTTCTCCTGTCCCCAACCTCCAGCTTTCCTCACAGAGGTGTCAGTCACCACCCTTCATAACAGGCAGTGATGAGATCAGACACCGATCCACTCTACAGAGAATCCCCTGCTGACCTGCTCAGCTTCCCCAGGCTTGATCCCCCAGCCTGGCTGTAGGGGCCTCCCGGGCATAGGTCAGTGTCATCCCCACAGGGGAACCTCTGCAGGAGTGATGGCGACAGTGGGGTGTAATCAACCCGAGCTTTTCCAGGCCCAGCTGCCACTGCAGGCAACAAGGACTGGCAGAGCTGACAGTAACCAGAAGGTGGGAAGGACAGGTTCCCTCCTTCAACCCCCAGAGAACAGCATGAGGTGAGAGAGAGAGGCAGAGAGAGAGAGAGAGACTCTGGGTGTCCAGCAGGACAACCCACAGTAGCACCACGCCATGAGGAAGAGCCGCATCTCCCCAGCCCTGGCCCCTGCCTCCCACTACCGAGCATTCCAGTCTGATGGTGAGAACATAGCCCAGTGCCCAGGGAGGGGTACTCCACAAAGCCCGTGGCCAGCAGGACTCGGCACCATCAAGGTCATCCGTGAGTCGCCTGAGTCCCCAACAGCGGGCACTACCTACCATGTGGTACCCTGGGTAGGACCCTGAACAGGAAAGAGCGTGGAGGTGGGAAGGTAAGAAGACACCCAGGAAACCTGGAGCGAGCACAGGATTGCATGAATAATGGTGCACTAGCAGCAGTTCCCGACTTGTGACATATGTGTCCTTCTCATGTGAGATGTTGAAGAAGGGGAAAGAGTGGGAGTGGGGAAGGGAGCAAGGCAGCAGGGCAAGGGGGACTTTCCCTCTGTGCAATAATTCTGCTAACCCAGAGTGGGTCCCAAAGAAAGCCTTGGTAGAAAAAGTTAGATCTCATCAAATGGCCACCATGGACCTTCATAGTAGTGTTTCTCTCCAACCCTTCCAAGCGGCTGCTGGGTTTGGAGGTCCATGTACCCTCATAACTCAAGGATGCTGCTGACCCCAGGGGTTTGAATGCTGGGAGGCTCCTTTCTGGAGCCTGGCAGCCAATCTAGCTGGTCCACAAGACACCAGTAAGGCCCACACAATACCATTTGCCAGAGAGCATGACTTGTGTGCCCCGCCCAGGGCACCCCACCCCCCTATCATGAGGAGCCTGTTCTCCTGGTGCTAGGTTCCCCCTGGGGACTCACCTATCTCTGCTTTGGGGACCCCCAAGGCTCAAACAAGCGTAAGACAAGACAGTCCTCATAGTGTTGCCCAGCACCCAAGAGGCACAGGACTCACCTCGCAGACCAGCATCAATTTCCACGCTAGTGGAACCTCCCCTTGGGCCCCCATGTGGATCTCTTCCATCTCCAATGGCCACTGCACCCCTAGGCTCCCTGGCTGAGTGGTTACTCGGTCATTCATAGCTCTCAGTCTTGACTTCACCCCCATTGGCTGTCAGTAACCTCTGACACATGCCCCCTTCCATGCATTGCATTAAAACTCACGTTCATGCAAACATTAAGTGCTGGTGAAGGACAAATCACCAATCACCAATCACCCCTGCACCATCCCTGTGTGACACACCCTGTCCCATCTCCTGTGTGACACATGAGAACAGATGCCTGTTGTCAGATCGTTGCCCTGGACCTGTGTTGCTACGCTGGGCGCCAGGAAGACAGAGGAGGACGAGGGCTCTGACCAGCGAGCCAGTGCTCTCCAGCCCATAGACTTTGCATTCCAGCACCGTGGGGAGTTAGATGTCTCCAAGAACCTTCCTGGAGATGCAGAGTCCAATATCTCCCATGGGCTGCATGGAAGACACAACAGGAGCCACAGAGTCCCCACACAGATAAAACAAAAGCAGAAGCACCAACGTCAAGTGCTACCCAATACCCGGAGGACCTGGGCTTCTCTTCCTAAGACTGGCCAAGGCAAGAGATAGGAGCAGAAACCTTCACCTGATGGAAGGCCACATCCTTGCGGAAGCACCAAGGGTGCCCACCTTCCAGAAGGAAGCAAACGGGAAGCTTGCTGGTCTTATTCTACTCTGGCTTCAGATGGAGGGATACAAACAAACTTGCTTTGGATTCCGTAGTCATGAGCTGATTGGGTGTGTGGCTGTAATTAAAGCTGCCTGTAGTCCCAATGATCTAGAGAGGAAAATTAAATTGAAAGTTGTTCTAGCTTGATAGACCATGGCAGAAAATGATACAAGTTCCCTCCAAAAAGTCCTCCCTCCACATCTCTCATAGAATTCTGATCAAGTCCCAAGGAATATGGTGGCCATGAGCAAGAGGCCCAGAAACCTTCCTGCTAGGATCCAGAAAGAGTAAGAATTCTTTTGAGAAGAAAAAAGATTGAGAAGGTCTAGCATTTGTTTGACCAAAATCCCAGAAGAAGATGCTAGAGGAAGTGGGGGCCAAGTCGTCTTCCGAATGATGGTATCCTGAGAACTTGCAAACGTTTGTTGCAAGGCACACATTTTTGTACCCAGGAAGCTCCGCTTGGAATTTGGTGCTATTCTTGGTGTCTTCAGACAAGGCTTGGCACTTCCACTTCGTAGACTGTGGAAAGTTGCAAAAACAAGATTCTCATCCAAAGAAGTAGAAAAACTGGATAAATCTCAGCACCCCAACTCATCAGAGAGCTGTGATCACACAGTGACAAAGTCGCCAGCAAACGTGGATGGAGCAGGGCTCGCTAGGAGAGAAGTCACATGGTGACCTCCCTGGGGCCGAGCATGGGCGGAGGAGGTGCCCTGCAGCTGTGGCACGGACAACGGCAGGGCCAGCTGAGACCATGAGCTTGCTGAAGTCAAATGTGGCCACACAGGGCAGCCAGAGGAGCCGCAGCTCCTGTTCACACTCATGCTGTTTCCCACCAGCCTCTATCGGGGGATCCAGGGAGAACCTGGGTCATGGGAGGACACCTCTGGGAGCCACCCTCTACAGGATGCATTCGTTTCTGCTCTCCTACAAAACAAGAGCTTTAAGGCACCAGAGGAGGCACCACAGACCCTCCTGCCTGCCACACTCAGACAGATGATCAAGGGGAAGCATTTGGAGCTATGTAGCTAAGACCTTGCTGGGGTGCCTGCCTCCCACATCAGAGGACCTGTATTCAAGCCCAACTCTGCTCCCCATGCCAACTTCCTGCTAATACACACCGTGGGAGATAGGAGTGACTGCTCAAGTACTTGGGTCCCTGCTACTCATGTGGGAAACCCAAATGTAGTCCCTAGTTCCTAGTTTTAGCCTCGCCCAGCTGGAGCTGCTGCAGGCCCAGGGAAATGAGCCAGTGGCTGGCAGATCTCCCTGTGTCTGTCTTTGTGTGTCTCTGTCTCTCTGCCTTTCAAATAGATAAAAAAAGTAAATACTTCTTAAAAATAAGTGATCAGGGCATGGCATGGTAGCCTAGTGGTTAACGTCCTCGCCTTGCATGTGCCAGGATCCCGAATGGGCTCCGGTTCTGGTCCCAGCTGCTCCATTTCCCATCCTGCTCCCTGCTTATGGCTTGGGAAATCAGGAGAGGATGGCTCAAAGCCTTGGGGCCCTGTACCCATGTTGGAGACCTGGAAGAAGCTCCTGGCTCCTGGCTTCTGATTGGCTCAGCTCCGGCCATTGCAACCACTTGGGGAGTGAACCAGATGGAAGATTTTTCTCTCCGTATCTCCTCTCTGCATATTCGGCTTTCCAATTAAAAAAAAACCTTAAAATATAAATAAATAAGTGATCAGTATCAGTAGGGTCAAAGGGAGTAGGTAGAGAGCCTTGAATGCTTCTTTCACTTCCTTCCTTCCTACAAAGAAAAAGTTGTAAGCCATTCAGGGCAAAGATAAATGAAACACGGTGGTGGTCGCCTTGATGTTGAGTCCCGATCTTCCATTCAAGACCAAGTTCGTACTCATGACGCCTTGGCTATCAAAGGAAGAGGACAAGGAGGGCAGCTGTGCTGCCAAGGCTTTCCCCACAAAGCCCAGGTTCTCAGGATCCCTAAGCTTGAAGCCGAACAAGGCCGTAAGAATCTTCCTGCCCCTCCACAATGCTGCCCTGAAGTCCCCAGGACTAGCAGTAAGCAGCTGGCAGGGAAAGTGAGGAGAAGCCCACCATGTGGCATAGGCATTCAATGACTGGGGAAGGCTGAGGGTGTAGCATGGACTCTGGGGACATCTGTCCTGAATCCAGGCAGCAGCAGGAGCAGCAGCCATCCACAGATGATCCGAGGCTCAGAGCTCACCAAGGGCAGCCATAGCAAAAACACAGCCCAAACCCAGTGCCTCCTGTAGCTGGACGGACTCAGCATTGCAAGGAAATGCCTTGAAGCAAGCAGCACACCATTCCCAGCTGTAAGTATGACTTACTTTAGGCTAATCTGTTATGAACATGATGTCTGGCATTCAACCAGAAATTAAGATACACCACACACAAAAAGGCAAGCCAATGCAAATTACTGAAAAGAGACAAAACAGCTGGGAGAATAAGAGTCCGACATGATGTAGAATTAGAGTGATTTGACGGGTGCTTTAAAATACGATCTTTTAAAAAAAAACAGTTTTATTTGCTTTTAGTTTATGGACAAGTGAAAATTGTATCTATTTATTGTGGAGAGCACAGTGTTTTAAAATATGTATACATTGTGCAATGGTTCCATCAGGTCAGTTAACAGGTACATTATCTTTTTTGTGGTGAGAATATTTAAAATCTACTCAGTTGGCAGTTTTCAAGATTACAGTAAATTGTTATGGATGAGAGTCACTATATTGTGCTAGTGAGCTCTGGAATTTATTCCTCCTGCCTAAAAATTTGTAGCCTTGGACTAATAATAACTAAGATGAAACTGTGAAAGGATCTGGTGAGAAGATGGAAAATGGGCCAGAGTGGGTAGAGAATTCCAACTGAGAGAAAGGAAGCGTCCATGGAGGATATCCGTAAAAGAAGCTTCCAGACTTGGCTTCTGGCCTAGCAGTGAAGATGGTGCGTGGGGCACCCACATTCCGTATCCGAGTGCCTGAGTTTGGGCCACACCTCTGTTCCTAATTCCAGCTTCCTACTTGCCAGGTGCATCCTGGGCAGCAGCAGGTGACGGCTCAAGCAGAGGAACCCTTTCCCCTGTGGCTGGTTTCAACCCAGCCCAGCCCCAGCCTCTGCAGGCATTTAGGGAGCAAACCTTCAGTGCAATCAGGAATGAATTTGCAAGAAAGAAAGAGAGGGAGCCAGAGGCAAAGAAGGAATGGCCTTACAGAAACCCAGACTGGAAACTTGGCTACATGAGGACTTGATGGCAGCCGCCACAAGCTCGGGGAGAACCACGGGGCAGAACTTCCTCCCAGAGCTGTACAGCCCGCTGACATCTTGGGTTTGGATCCCAACTTCCAGAACTCAGAGAGAACACATTTCAGGCGTCTGAAGTCACCCAACTTGTAGGAATTTGTTACAGTAGCCTTGAGAAATGAGTACAGCAGCTATCCAGCACTCCCTCCTCCATGCTTATCCCAGAGAAATAAAGACATAGATGCAAACAAAAACCTCCCATAGAAGTTTCTAGTGACTTTATCGATTGTCACCGACACAGATCTCCAACCACACTGCATCCACCGAGTCCTGAATAGGTGACGAAAGAAATGATGACATGCAGGGGAACATACTCCACAATAAAACAAAAATACGTGCATCAGCAGGAGGCACTTCCCAAAGCATTGCAGCAAACAAAATCAGCCACAGTATGGGGCTATGCTGTGGTGCAGAGTTCAACTGCTGGCTTGAACAACCCACAGCCATTGCTGGAGTGCCTGTGGTCGAATCCTGCCTCCCTGCCAACCCAGTTCCCTATTAATACACACCCATGTGCCTAGGTCCCCAGCACCCATGTTAGAGATCCCGGTGGAGTTCTGGCCTCTGGGCTTCAGTCTGATCCATCCCTGGCTGTGGTAGAAACTGAACCGATGGACAGAAACCCTCTCTATCTCTCTCTGCCTCTTAAATGAATCAATCAATTAAAATTTGTTTTCAAAAAATATCTAGGACCAAAAGGTCAAATGCTACAAGATTCCATTTCTCTGGCATTCAGGAAGAGGAAAAAGCTACAAGAACGGGAAACATGTTGTCAGAAGCTAGGGCTGGGACGGGGGGCTAGTTGCAAAGGGGGATGTGGGAGCTGTTTGCCGTGATGAAAATATGTTTGTGCGTACACTTTTAAATGTTTTTATTTACTTACTTGAAAGGCAGGATGAAGAGTGAGGAGGAGATACCTTCTACCTGCTGGCTCGCTGTCCAGATGGCAGCAACAGCTAAGCCTGGGCTGGGTTGGTAAACAATAAGCCTAGAGTTGCAGCTACATCTCCCACATGGGTGGCAGGGACCCAGGCACTTAGGCCGTCTTCCACTGCTCTCCCAGGCGTATTAGCAGGGAGCTGGATCAGAAGTGGGATACGGGCTTCACAAATGGCAGTTTAACCCGTCACTACCAGCTCTAGTGTCCTATGTTTTAGTGATGGTCTTTAAATGGTCTGATCGGTTTGTTGACATTAATAGAGCTACACAACTATGAGAGAACACGGTGCTCTATGTACATTTTGCACTAATCAACTTCAAAGAAAAACAAAGCATGAAACACCAAAGAGAAAGAAGCTATTCTAGAAACATCCAGAGTGAGAGAACAAAACATCCATGAAGAAACCACATGGGTCCAGTGACTCTGTGCAGTGACCACGACAGCCCTGGATCCAGAATGTGGGGACAGGTCAGCTCCAGTGCCCTGAGAGAAAATGACCCTCAGCCTACCATTCGACAAGCCGTGTAGTCAGCCAGAACCTGCCAGTGAAACAAAAAGAAGTCTGCAGAGTTGAAGCCAGTGAGGAATTCATACAGCAAGGCAGGTGCTTGCGAGATGATTTAGCAGACTGGAGACTTGGACATTGCAGATGGCACATGCCCACACCAGAAGCCCCACGAAGCTACAGAGGAGGGCTGCATGAAAGGAGGAAGGCAGAGTGGAGGGCATGGTCTTGGGGTGGGGTGGGAGGTGGGCATCACCATGCCAGAGGACTTTCTGCCGGCTCCCCGATGCCATGCTCAGCATAGGCAGCTGCAATGCCAACTGCAAGGGAGGCACCGGGGGAGGGGAGCAGGTGCAGCAGGGTTTGGACAAAGAAGCAGAGCAGATGGGTTTGGAGTGGAGAGCAATGGGGCGATGCGCATCAACCTTGAACGTGATCAGGCCACATGTGTGCACGAGAGAGCCAGAATACCTTCCCACTAGAATGGCACCAGACACATAATTTGCCATGTCAAAGGGCAGAGATAAATAATAACAATTTGCAAAAAAAATACACTTAAGAGTTATTCTCAAAAAGATGAAAGAAACAGAAGTATAGTAAGTGAGAAGGAATTTGATTTTTAAATTAAAAGACCAAGATCATAAGACTGCTTTTTTTAATATGTATTTTTTTTAATTTGAAAGACAGAGTTATAGCAAAAGAGGACGAAAGGCAGAGAGATCTTCCATCTGCTGGTTCACTCCCTAAATGGCCGCAATGGTCAGAGTTGAGCTGATGTAAACCCAGAAGCCAGGAGCTTCTTCCTGGTCTCCCATATGGGTGCAAGAAACCAAGCACTTGGGCCATCCTGGGCTGCTTTCCCAGGCCATTAGCAATGAGCTGGATGGGAAGTGGAGCAGCCTGAATTTGAACCAACATCCATATGGGATGCTGGTGCCTAGGGTGGAAGCCCCCACCAAACTGGTTTTTTTAACTTGTATCTGAGCAATAGAGAAACATGCACGAACACACTCACACACACACACACACACACACACACACACACACACACACACACACACACTCCTATCCCTGGTCCACTTTCAGATGTGCCCACAATGAGGCCAGGGTTAAGGCATGCCAAAGCTGAGAGCTGGGAACCCAATCCAGGTCAGACTGGCTTTTCAGAAATCTAGTTCAATGTGGTTTAGAGGAGACAGAAAAATATATGAAGTTTAAAGGTCACAATTACAAAGTTAAAGGTAAAAAAAAAAGGAGAATGTAACAGAAAACATTGCACCAAAATTGGTGATGAAACTTACTGATCTCAGATGCAAAGGACTTTTACACACAAAGCATTAATAAAAAGATGGGAATTTCAACATAATGATTAAAAAGTTTATCAAGACAATCCAAACATCCTCATGTTTTATGTGCCAAAAAGAAAGCTCAAAAAGTGTAAGGGAAAAATCAACAAAGCTACATGGAGAACTAGGAAACACAGAGGCAGAGTGAAGGGTTTTTATACACCCATCCCCATTATTGATGAAATGGACAGAAACCACTCACAGTACTCGAGATGTGAACAGAAGTCTATTAGTCAGCCTTGCATTGCTACGATGCAACACCAGAGGCAACTCATTTCATAAAGACAAAAGGTCCACGGAGCTCATCGCTGGCAAGGTGCAAGTTCATGCTGGAGCAGCTGAGTTTATTGTTGAGCCTCGGGTGAGGGCCTAGGATGGCAGTGTAAGAGGTGAGTGGAGCAGGCATCACTCCACCAGTGAGCTAGCCAGCAGCCGGGAGGGGAGACAGGCTGGGCTGTCATCAGAATCAGCATGCAAAAGCCACCCCCAGGATCACAGCTCTGGGAGACAAAAGACCTCCCACCGGGCTCCTACATACCCCAAGGAAAGGCAGCTTCTACCCTTGGGGTATCATTCATGTGTGTGACCCCGGAATTTGAAGTCCTGCATGAGTCTGGGACCAAGACACATGAAGCCACAGCAAGTGCACAGGGAAGGATCTCATTGTGGGGGCCGGCACAGTGGCGCAGTGGCGCAGTGGCGCAGTGGGTTCAGCCATGTCCTACAACATGAGTGTCCCATACTGGTATCAGTTCAAGTCCAGGCTGCTCTGCTTTCTATCCAGCTCCCTGCTAATGTGCCTGGGAAAGCAGCAGAGTACTGCCCTAGTGCTTGGACCCTGCACCCACGTGGGAGACAAGGATGCAGTTTCCAACTCCTAGCTTTAAACAGGGGTGTGAACAGTGGGTGCAACATTTCTCTTTCTCCTTCTTATTCTGTAGCTTTGCCTTTCAAATAAAAATATTTGAAATATGGAGACCTCATAGTCATATGTAGAACATTGTACCCAACGTATCTATTTCAAAACACATGGGAGGTATTTACAAAATTTGAGTATATGCTAGGCCATAGCTCTAACCTCAACAAATAATAAAAACATTGGATTATCTGACTGTAATGCATTCAAGTAAGGAGCTTAATAACAAAAACACCCATTTAAAATCCATATACCTGGACATTTTAGAAGATCTAAATATTCATGTCTCAAAGAGGAAATTAAAATGAAAATTAGACAATAGAATTATGAATAGCCAAGTGATAAAAATTATTCCATATGAAAGCTGGGGGAAGGGATACCATTAAATCAGTATTTAGAGGAAAATTTATACATTTAGCTGCTAACATCAGAATCCAAGAAAGACTCCAAAATAATGCATTGTAGATCGAAGTCAAAAGGCATCAAGCAAGCGAAAATAGGAAGACTATTAAAGCACAAAACTAAGGCATAACACAAATGCAATAGGAAGCAATATTAAAGCCTACAGCTGGTGCATTTGGGGGGAAAAAAAACCTTTTTAAAAAAACACATTTCCTAGTAAGATTAATCAGTCAAACAAAACAGTGGTAGGGGAGCAAGGATGAAACAAAAATAAACAATCTTAAGACTTAAGAAGGGATTATAACTGCAAGACCTGCATTGATTCAACAGAGGAAGGGAGATTTGAGAAACGTATCTGTATGAAACGCAATCACTTGTGTCAAACTCTGACTAAAGCAGAGCTGGAGGGCCAGGAAGGAGGAATCACGCAGGATCCACGAGGGTCCCGTGGGAGGAGCTAGCTGAGGAAGCTGTCCAAATCTCACCGTTCCAGGCAGGCAGTAAGCACTAGCTTGCCTACCCGCCACTGTCTCCATCAGTTGGCAAAGGCCAGCGCTGGCGGCCGAGGATTCTCCAACGGCTCCCGTGGGCACCTGCTCACTCCAACCTCTTAGGGTGCCCCAAAGGTCCACCAGGATGCCCCTATCCTGACTTGCAAATCCCTTGCTAATCCCAAATAAACTCTTGCCTTTGAAGAGTCGCTGTCTCGGTTGCTCTACATAGTTTTACAGGTTATTATGGAAAAACTTTGTGGTGAATTTTACAGCTTAAAAAATGGATAAATTTCAGGGAACACGACTTATCCAAGAAGCAGTGGAAACTCCAGAGAGTCTAATGACCTTTAAATAAATTGAATTATTTGGTTTAAAAAAAAAACTGTCAGAAGAAAAAAAGCTGGGTCCAAATGATTTATCAGCAATTTCTACCAAATATTTTAAGAACTGCTCTTCCAGATAAGAAAGGAAGACATCTACCCCAGACCATCTTAAAAGGTTACCATCATCTTAATCCCAAAATGAGACAAGAAATACCAGCAAGGTAATATCAGCAAGAAAAATCGGTGTCATCCTATGTGAAAACTGCCCAAGTGGCGATAGAAATAGGCCATCTTGCAGCAACACAGTCTAAACCGCCAGTGCTCCTCCGTAGGCTAATCTCCCGGGCTCTCCCACTCACATCACAGTCAGCAGTGGACAGCTCTGCTCCAGGCAGTTCACACAGGGATTCAGGATGCTGTCCCCAGCCCTGTACCACCTGGAACCTGGCTTCCAGAGTTGCTGTGTAAAGGAAGGACAGGCTAGCGAAGCCATATGGGGTGATTTTAACTCCCAGGTGGAGAAAGGACGAGACTGTATGCTGTGTGCCCATGTCTGTGTACCTCCACCCCTCCCCTGCCCCAAACTCAAACATTAAAATCCTAACCCCTAGAGTGTGTCTGGAAACAGGATCTTTTTTTTTTTTTTAAGATTTGTTTTTTCATTTATTTGAAAGGCAGAGTTGCAGAGACAGGCAGGAAAGACAGAGAGATTTTTCATCCGCTGGTTCACTCCCTGAATGGCCGCAATGGAGCTGTGCCATGCCAAAGTCAGGAGTCAGGAACTTCTTCCAGGTTTACAATGTGGGTACAGGGGCCTAAATACTCGGGCCATGTTCTACCGCTTTCCCCCAGCACATCAACAGGTAGCTGGATGGGATGTTGAGCAGCTGAAACTCGATGGACATTAATATGGGATGCTACATCACAGGCAGTGGCTTAACACACTGTGGCACAAGGCTGCCTCCAGAACAGGGTCTTTAAAGAACTATTTCAGATAAAATGAGGCCTCAGGGGTGTGTTGTACTCCAGTACGACCGATTGCTTTTCAAGAAGGAATTAGGACACAGATGTGTCCTTATACAGACAAAAGAGTAGGGGAAGATATAGTGAGAAGGGAGCCATCTGCAAACTAAGCCAATCGACCTCAGAGGAAACCAGCCCTGCCAGCAACTTCTAGTCTCCAGAAAGGTGAGAAATTAATTTCTGTTGCCTAAGCCCGCAGCCTGCGGTCTTTGTGTGTAGCAAACAAAAGCAACTAGTACCCCTCCCATTGGAAATCAGTCAATCTGGCTGCAAAGCAAGCTGGGAAAACAGATATCTCTGCCTTAGAAAAGGAGATGGAGGACTGACTACATTGCCTACCCCCTGTCACAAGAACACAGAGGCAAAAAACAAACAAACAAACAAAAATTCATCAGTGGGTAAAAATCAACCCACCCAACACCAAAATGGGAGAAAGCATGAACAGGCTCTGGCTTGATGAGAAGCCACAGTGGCCTGCAGTATGTAAGAAGCTGTGCCTCCAGCTCCTTGGTGTGCAGACGCACGGCACGCTGGTCCCTCTGGTCCCTCTGAGACATGCTGGCAATCAGACACATGGAGCAGGAAAGTCCACAGACACCGCACTGCCCACCCCCAAGATGGGCGCTCACAAACACGTGCATGAGGAGCAAGAGGCAAAGAAGAGGTGAAGAGGTCTGCCCGTGTGTTGGAAAGCGGAGCTCATGGCTACCCTAGGACTCTCACAGGCCCCCGTCTCGGTGTAACCCTGGGTACACAAGGACTTCTGCTGTGCACCCAGCCCTTACAAGGTCCCGGTTCTAATGCAAAGAGGTCCCTCGAGTTCTGTGTTCGCCTGCAAAGCCATTAGTCTGAAGGCCTCACGGACCATGGCAAATACAGGGGTCCCAGAGGCTGACCTGCGACAACCCAAATGCCAAGCTTGCACCAGCAGTCTTCTGCAGAAACGACAGTGTATTTACACAATAGAGTGCTATTTAAGAGTCAACATGACCTAAACACAATTATCCACCTCCCAAACGGATGAATCCAACAGACTGGTGAGTGGAAGAGCAAGGTGCAGAAGCTACCTTGTAGGATTCCATTCTACGAAGCTCAAAGCTCAGGCAGGTACACACAATGGACGTGATGCTTAGGGATGCACACGCTCCCAGTGAAGCTTTTTTAGAAGCAAGGATGGGACTGACGTTGTGGTATAGCAGAGAAAGTCACCTGCTGTGTCGGCATCCTGTATGGGTGTCTGGCTGCACTACTTCTCATTCAGCTCCCTGCTGATGATCTGGGAAAAACATTCAAAGATGGTCCAAGGGTTTGGATCCCTGCCTGGCTTCTGGCACCAGCCTCACCATGGTGGTCATCTGGGGCGTGAACCAGGGGATGGACACGCTCTCTTTCTCTGTCTCTCCTCCTCTTTCCATAACTCAGACTTTCAAATAGATTGATAAATCTTTAAAGAGAGAGCGAGAGGGAGAGAGAGCCCAGGAGATGATTAGTGTGAAACTCAGGCAGCAAGCCCCAGTAGTTAAAGAGAGAAACATGTCAAGGATAAACCCGCAGGGAACACCTCAAGTCGGGTGGTGAATAGTTGAGCATTCTCCTTTATTATTCTTTAAATTGTGTGTACACGTTTCACGCACTCTTTTGAATAAGGAAGTAGCAGGGAGCCTGTTTGTACGAGAGTCCCAAGTGACTAGCAAGATAAACCCAGTGCATTGTAAAAAAGTCTAAATTTTGAAAATCAAGCTTTACTTGCACCTGTGACATAAAACACACAGATATCTAGATTTGCAAGTCAAGCGAGGGTAGACACCCAGAGGGGACCCCCAGGGACGTGCTCCTCCTTCAATCTAAGCCGCTACCTTGCTGGGGACAGCCACTGCAGAGTTGGGGAGCAGTGGCAGGGCTACAGAGTAAGTGCAGACAGGTACGGCTCCGGGATTGCGGGTCCATGGGGGTGGAGGACTTCCTGCAACAAAGATGGAAAGCCATCCTCTCTCTGGCAACCCCACGTCTGCTTGTGAAAACCTCACCCAAACCTCTGTCTCCCACCCTCCAAGGAGGACCACCGGCTGGTGGTGGGAACCAGTGCCAGGGAACTGAGGGCTGGGGCTCTGGTGGGGGCCCAGAGCCAGATGTGTGTCACTTGGTCCCACCCGGCAGCATCGCCCACTGTTCTGCTGCCCCACCTCCCTGCAAGGAGAATGACATATTTGCGTTTCAAGGTGTATGTACTTCCCGGTGCACCATTAACGTCAGAAATATTAGTGCAACTGCTTCCAGACTATCAGATTCAGTAAGCAAGGCAATAAACAAGCCTGGAGCAGCTACCAGGTGTCATGGACCTGTAACTGCTCTAAGCTGCTCTGTCCTGTGCCTTCCCATTTCCCCCGGGGCCCTGAGGCTTTCAAGAAACAGAGCAGGACAGCCACCTGCCACATGGGGAGAGTCCCACGTGCTGTCTACTGGTGAGGCACCTGTGAGTTCAGAGCCAGGTGTGGACTCTAGCTCCACAATTGTACTTCCCTGAAGTCCCAGGAATCCTGGTTTCTCTCCAGCCCGCCGGGTGGCTCTATGCTTACCCACCTTGCTGTCTGTGATCCCATGAAGCCCTGGGTCCTCTAGTCCCAGGGTCCCTTGTGCCAAGACAGTGGCAGTGCAGAACAGGCCCAGCCTACCTCCAGCTGGGAAATCCAGAACGCTCTGGCCTGGCTGTTTGGGAATTCAGAAGTCATCCATTTTAGGGGCTGAGAACTCAGGTCTGGAGCCTGGCAGGCATGGAATGAAGGGTCTTTTCTTGGGACCGGTGCATCGGCATAGCAGCCGGCATCCCACGTGTGTCAACTCGTGTCCCGGCTGCTCCACTTCCAATCTAGCTTCCACTAATGCTCCTGGGAAAGAGCTGTGATGACCCAGTGCCTTAGGCCCCTGCACCGGTGTGGGAGACCCGGAAGAAGCTCCTGGCTTCTTTCAGATCAGCTCAGCTCTGGCTATTGTGGCCATTTGGCAAGTGAACCAGCAGATGGAAGATCTTTCTCCTTCCCCGTGAAAACATGACTTTCCTTTCCTTCCCTCATCCACAAAATGGACATTTCAATTACCCTTGCCTATGAGGGCTGCTATGGGGATTACCAGAGGTTAAATGTCAACCACCGGGACAGGGTTTCGGGCACATATGTGCTGGCTCCACACCTACTGTTCTTATGAGGTGTGTATCATCTTAGCAGGCACATGGCTGTGTGACTATGGGACAGCTGGCATATGAGCAGATGAGGGTCAAAGTGGGCCTGGATCCCTGGGTGATCTTGGGTGACCTTGGGCTGTGACAATGAGGCAATTGGGACACATGGGGCATGACATTTAGGGATACCCCCTCTCTTGTCCTATTCCTGTTTTTCATTTGGTTATTATTCAGAAGTCAGAGTTGCAGAGAGAGAGAGCAGGAGAGTGGATCCATCTGCTGGTTCACTTTCCAAACGGCTGGACCAGTCACACCCGGGCCTTGGACCTATGTGGCAGAGGGCTAAACACTCGGGCCAGCCTCTGCTACTTCCCCAGGCACATCAACAGGGAGCTGGGTTGGAAGCAGAGCGACCAGGACTCATACCAGCGCCCCTATAGGATGCCAGCGTCAAGGATGAAGGCGTGCCCCACCACATTCTCAGATCCTGTCCCTGTTGGACAAACCATGTGCTCTTCTGTGTCACCTAGAATGTGGTGAATGAACTGGAGCTGCTTTGCCAGTAAAAGTGTCCGGGAATGACTCTCCCTGTGGCACACTGCTTCCGTGAGGAACAAAAAGAGGCAAGGCAGGCAGGACAAAGTCACGAATTCCTATGGATGGAGAGGTCACGCGGGACTCACGGCTGCCTTCCAGTGGGTTCCATCAGCTCCATTCCTTCGTTATTTTTCTCATCTATGTGAAAGGGAGAAAGAGAGAGAGAGCTCTCCTTCTCCCATGCATCTGTTTACTCCCCAAATGTGCACAGCAGAAAGGGCTGGGCCAGGCCAAATCCAGGCCAGGAACACCATCCCAGCACCTGAGCCGCCATCCATTGCCTGGTCTGTATGCATCAGTAGGAATCTGCGGTGGAAGCTGAGCAGCTGGAACCTGAAGAGGCACTCTGACTTGGGATGTGGACTGTTCAAGTGATGGTTTAACACACTGCATCACCAGGCAGGCTCCAGCCACTTTTCTGGGGTTAGCTTGACTGAGTTCCGGTCTTTTACTGCAGAGGCACAGCAGACAGCAGAGAGACAGCTGGGAATCAGACCCAAGAGGCCATGAAGGCTGCTATCCCATGTTTGGTCTTGGTTCTCGCAGACGGCTCACGTCCAGGTGATCCTACGGCTGCGTCTCCACCACCAGGGGGTGCTCTTTCATCCAGATGGGAGGCAGGGGTGTCACTGCAGGTACGTTCCTCCACAGAGAAAGTATAACACTCCCCTGGCTGCTCTGTGAACAGAGACAAGGCCCACTTTAATCTTAAGGAGGATAAAACGGCCTTGTCAGCAGCCACCGACCTGGGAGTTGAAACAAATTTGCATGGAATCCTCGCTGGCAAGTGTCTCTGCTCTCCCGCTCTCCACAAAGAGCCTGTATATCTTTTCCCCGGCCCGTGTAGCAGAATTATAAAGTGGATTTTGGGGAGTGGGTCCCGGGGGTGCTTCTCCAGAAGGTTCTAAATTAGCATGCAGTGCCCCAAGAGGGTGATTTTTTTCCCTTCAGTGATTTGCCCAGCGTGGGAGCAGCAGCAGGCCCTGGCCCCAAATGGGCCAACTGCATCAAAACATCTTAAAGCAGACCCTCCTGTGAACATCTGAAATCCCCCACAGCCGCTGGAGAGGGGGCCAGGCACTAAGAGGATGCAAATTTAGTTACCAAGCATGTTCAAAGAAATGAGCTGCCCCTGCCACAATATTGCTTTTCTCATCAGCAAATGGGGCCTTTGCTTTGTAATCTGGCGAAGCTGTCAAAACAATCAGATTGGCAAGGCTGCGAGCTGTCTGCATCCCGGGAGAGGATGAGCTCGGCCGCAGCCCTAGTCGCACGGCTCCGAAACGTGCTTTAGTGGGCAGGCCATGGGGCGGGTGTGGGACACCAGTCAGGGCCCTCCAAGGTCTCAATGGCAAAAGCAGGCCCGGGGGATGTGCTGGGTGAGTTGGGAGGTGGGGCAGGGAATCTGGCTCTGGGGCGCCCCAGGAGCTGTAGGGCGAAGGTCACACACATACATCCTCACAGCATCCTGGGCCCTCCTCTGGGTCCCACAGGTTCCCCTACAGCCCATCAGGGAATTGGATACAGGACACATGAGCAAAGCCAACTTCCCCTCAGGCCAGTCCTTGCTACCTCCTGGGGTCACCCTCCTGCCTCTCTGTGTGACCTCATGCAATCCACAGAGATCACCTGGGACCTTCTCCTAAAGCCAAGGCCCTCAGCTGAATCATATCTCTGATGTCCCTGTTTGCCATTGAGTACAACACATTTGCAGATTCTAGGGGTGGGGACATTGATGGGGGCCAGGTGCTCTGCAGGATGGACTGCAGGCATGGATGAATCCAGGGGGCTCCGAGAGCCTCATCAGGGTCTTCCTCTTACCTCTGTCTCTGCACTCTGCTTCCTTTGCATGAGTCATTATTCCCTCTGGCATTTCAAATAGCCAAGGAAAATGCAGCCCGTAGCCCTAAACTGTGACATTTCCAATGATTAGACCTGCGTAAAAATAGCAATAAGAATAATCACCTCCTGTGTTCTCTTTCTCCACCCCCAGTCTAATTACCAGTCTCAAAATAAACCCACTGAGTTAAACAAGGCTCCCCGCGGTGCTTGGGAAGAAGGGACCACTGAGAAGGGAATAAAACCTCTTTGGGGCAGCAGGGTGAGGGCGTGGCAGCCTAATGAATGCTAATCAGCAAGTCTTTAGTTTGTAATTGGAGCTGAAGAGGCTGCTGGACCCAGCTACCGCTGTAATGCAGTCTGGCCATTAAACCAGCCTTTATAAAAAAGGCCAGAAAACTTCGCCATGGCCCTGCACAGGATCCCAAAGCCTGTTCAGCCATGTGTGTGGAACCTGGTGGCTGAGCAGAGCCCGTGGGTGCCTGTCAGCCCTCTTGGCCTCATCTGGTGTCTCTCTAACCTGGAGAGCTGAGATCTACACCCCTCCCCACCCCCCAGGTCTGCGGGGTGATGGTAGTGGGCAGTCACTTCTTCCCGGCTGGCCTCCAGCAGCAACCATGAAAGTTCCGGATACTCAATGCCCACTGCTGCATCAGAAGGCAGCTTGAGGAGGGAGGAGCTGGGGGGCTCTGTGCACCTGCCCCCTCATTCCTTCACCCAGATCTGTATGCTAACAGTCCAGAGCTACAGGGAAGAGGACTTTCACACTTTTCCTGGAATTAATAGCCAAAGATGTCTGGACTTTCATCTCTAAGTGTTCTATATATAAGCTGCACAGATAATCTTGGAGGATCTGTGTCCTTGTTTTCTGGTCTTTTTCCTGTGCAACTGTGCTGGACCCCACTCCCCACCCCCACTCAGGAGATCCACCTCAGGGCCCCACGAGGAGTCTTTCCGTATCTTTCTTCAGATTCACATCTTCCTGCTTAAATACAGTCAGCCCTGGACATGTAAGGGATCGGTTCTGGGGCCTCCCACCCCCACCCCCAAGGATAACAACATCCTCACGTGCTGGAATCTCTTCTATAAAATAGCATAGTATTTGCATAGAAGCCATGCATAAACCATGTGCAGGCTTCCATACACTCGGAATCATATCCATATCATTTATAGCACTGAACACACCATCACCGCCATGTACCCTGTGTTGGTGAAGGAATAGTAGCAAGAAAGAAAGTCTGCCCATGTTCAGGGCAGGTGCAGGTTTATTCCAAATCCCGTTGATTAGTGGTTTGGTTGAGAACACAGATGTGGAACCCATGGACATAGAGCCTGACCACACGCACACGCACACACACACGCACACCCCGACACACTGATGCACGTGATTGTCTGTATCACTGTGCCACTTTCTGCGTGTTCTTCTTCCTCAACAATACCTTGGGTGAACTCCTCCTGTAGGTACCATGGGCTAACTCTAAGGAATGGTTTTCAACAGTACAGAACACAAGTCAAAATGAATGCAGGAGAATTCAGAATACAGTGTGAATTCAGGAGAGATTTCTTACATTTTTCCAATAAATAAGGATGTCATCCTTTGGCTAGAGTCTTTCCAATTCACATATGACTGCAAAATCGTGGAAAGCACATATCGATTTGAAAAAAAGAAAGCAATTGAACTCCATTTTTCCCCCAAGAGTTCACAGTGACCTGCCATTCAAGCTGCATCCTTTTCTTGAGTGTGTGCTTTGAGTGCAAGGCAAAGGCTGGGTTCCCACCCAGCAGCCACCTCGAGGGTCTGGTCTGATCTCCACTGAGCTGCTGTCTTTACCGCGTGTCAGCTGGGAGGTTTGGGTAAACGCTGTTTGCCATAGAAAGCATGACAGCAAGCCACACAGAGAGTTCAAGGCGATTATGCCTGCTCACACATCCCGGTCCCTGTAAGCCTCCAGCCCAGTTCCTTCCCATGCGCCAATCATGCATCATGGCAGGGCTGGAAGGGGGAAAGTTCAAATGAATCAATAGTGATGCCCATCACAACCAGTCTGAGGCAGAGAAGTGGACAGAAGCAGCTTGTTTACAGAACAATCCAACGCCCTGGCTGTTCGCAGGACTGTGCGTGCCCGGAGGGTGCTCAAGACCACTTACTGCCAGTGAGCTGCAGGGTGCTGGTGAGTGGTCATGGGACAGAAGCCTGGCCTTGTGTCTGAGGAGGGATCCACAGGGAGCTCAGGCAGGTGTGGGGGTCTGAAAAGGGGCCCAGGGCAGGTTCTGTAGGCAGCTGTAGCCTTAAGCGGCAGGAGCAGGTAAGGGGTAGCAGGGGTCATTTCCTGTCCCCTCAGCTACCACACCTCCCATCGTCCAGATTCCCTGCCTGACACCCCCAACCCCCCAGAAGGCAGAGCAGAGGTGCTGCCGCTCTGTGGTCCCACCCCATCTTGCTGCCATGTGAGTGAGAAGGCGGCCATTGGCGAGCCAGCAGTGGGAGGCACACAGCCAAGTCAGCATGCGCCTTGGGCTGCGGGTCTCCACAATGTGACTGCATTGTGTGTGGTTTGGGATATTGTCTAGTAACACGGAATTGAGTCCTGTAGCCAGCGCCTGTCACCTGCTCCATCCGTGGACAAGTGCAGGGCCATCAGGCTACACACAGGGATGAGTACCCAGGGAAAAAAACATTGATAGCAAGGAAAGGCCTGGGAGCACATGACCGTACCTGCTCCCACTAAAGGTCAAACTATGTCCTCAAAACTGTCCCTCGCTACCCAAAGCCCTGAGAAGCTGTAACTGCAAGAACTCCAGCATCCTTCATCTGAGTGGCCCCCAGGGCCCTCCCCCATGCAGCCCACCCCCAACCCCTCTCCCCACCTCAGCTTCACCCAGAACCTGATGAGAAACGGGGACCCTCCTTATGGACAATTTCTTTAGGACTTGGAGGTGTTCCACTGCATCCCTTTGGTGCTAAGCACAGTGTGTTGCACACACTGGGTCTCCAGCACACAGTAGGTGCTCTGTGCAAACTAAAAAGACACTGAAATGCTCTGTGCAAATTAAAAAGACACTGAAATAGTAGATGTTGGGGTGGACTCGGCTGCAGAGCTCAGGTGAGAGTACCCTGTATTGATTCAGGGCCCAGTTCTGCCTCCAATGCAGCTCCCCACGCATGTGTACGTTGGGAGGCAGCAGCGACCGGCTCAACTGCTTTGGGCACGGGCCTGGCCCAGCTCGAGCTGTTATGGCCAGTTGGGGAGCGAGCTAACAGACAGGAGATCTGTCCCTGCTCTGTCTCTCTCTGCCTTTCAAATAAACACAAATTAAGTAATAATTTTAAAAAGATAGTAGGTGGCTATTAGCAGGAAATGGAGAGAGAGGAGAGAGACTCTGGGCAGCAGTGATCTCTTGGGTTGCAGGAAGGGGTAGAGGCTGGTCCCAAATCCCAGCCTTCGGGGGAGCTCCGAGTCCCCCCAGGGAGGTGGGAACCACTACTATTAATTACCCAGGCCAGAGGGTGTCATTCATTCATTCATTCATTCAGATCTCCAAAGAGGAAGCCATGTTAACGGTTGGGCACGCGGTTCTCTCCCCCAAAAGTAAGAAGATTTATTGCCTAAACTTACATTTTATCACGCACAACCAAATAAAAGTGATCGATCTCCCTGCCCGCCTTACAACGTCCTTCCACAGTTATTAAAGTCTCCAAAAATGTTTTCTTTAAAAAAAAAGATAGTTTAAAAGAAAGAGAGGTGGGGAGACGCAGGAGCAACCCCGGAAGGAGCCAGGAAAGGCCGTCTTGCTGAGAGCCATTTGTCTCGTCAGCTTCGGACTGCAACCTTGATGTCACTGCATCTTCTGCTCACATCCACACACAGCAGCTGCCAGGTGAGCAGGTGGAAATGGCAAACTCCCTCAGAGAGCCTGGGACCAGCTCAGAAGAACATCAAGGGCTCCCAGTAGTCCTCCAGCTCCCACACACAGGACAATGCATACTGGCCACCGCCAGGGCCCTGCACCTTCTGCCCGGAGCCGTTTGCTCCCCACTCACTAAGCAGCAAGCAGGTTTCCCATTTGGCTGGGCTCGAAATCTACCTGTGTGGTTTGACTGCACAGGTAACATACCTACACAGCTTGGGCTGCACAGGTACAGGAGGGCTGCCCATTAGTTACGCACAAGCCCGTGTCTGTAGACAAACACAAAGATGAGCGATGACAAGCCCCTCATCGGATCACCCTAGCAGGTCCCAAGAACCGTTGGCTCACCATGCTGGCGTCATCTGCTTTTACTTAATGTCAAGTCATGCACTTGCTCAGTACCCATCTCCCTGGCACATGGCGCCTTCCTTCAGGACAAGCATTAAGGCCTGTGTGTCTCTCCCACATGCAAGGACCTTGGCTGCTTCCCAGAGGGGCCACTGGAACCTAATGGCTTGAAAATGATAAGTCCGGGTTTTTATAATCCCACAAACCAGAACTTGTTCCATGGTCAGTCTGATCTCTTTGCAAGTCAGCGCTCATTGGTTGAGTCTCCTGGACTTGTTTCAGGCACGTGGGTGGAGCGCCTGGACATCTGTCCTGGGTCCACATCAAGTTCATGGTCTGAATATTCCATCCTGACTTCTGGAGGGTGCCACACAGGAGGGCTCCCAGCACAGCGTCATGGGGTTTGGGGTGGCGATGACATTCCCAGAAAGCCTCCCTCCACTGTTCTGCGTTTTCTGAGAGCGAGAGAATGAAGTTTCCTTTGTGGAGCACTTTCCTGGTAGGACCTGGAAGACAGCCATGAATCTGTCATGCACCATTTGACACAGGTTCCCAATGCCAACTTTAACAGACACTTCCATCAGCCCTGACGCGTCAATGATCTGTAAGCCATTAACCAGGCAGTATTAGACCTCCCAACTTGGGCCTCCTGTCCAGAATCCAAAGCAGAGAGGATCAGAGGAGGGAGGAGGGGAAGAGAAGACTGATCCAGCACTGGCCTGCAGACAGGTGCTCCACTGCCCGCAGCCCTGTCGGGGGCACCAGGCTCACACACAATTGGCCCAGCCTGATCAAGAAGCCAACCTGTGTGGGAAGGTCAAGGTAGGTAGACCAGGTACCAAGACTCGCACACACAGCAGCTCTGCCTTTGGAGCCAGGTAACCTCAGGGTTGGCCCTTGACCAGCAGGAGGGGTCTCTCACTCTGAGTCTGAATTCTCCCAGCCCCCAGTACATGTCCTAGGGAATCCAGTGCCAACACCCGATCCTCACTTCCTATGGAAGGAACGAGTGTGCAGCACTCAAGACAGAGTCCTGCCTGATGGAGCGTCCCAAGGGTCTCTCACTTTGATACCCATTTCCCATACGGGAGCTCGTCCAAGGTTCCCCATGACCCGGCAAGAAGGCACTGCTGTTGTACTTACTTTGCAGGTGGGGACGCTGAGGTAAACTTGCGGTCTTGCAGCTCCAACACCTCTATTTTTAGCCACTGTGGACACAGAAGCCAAAGTCAAAACAGGCTGGAGAGAGTCCAGCTCGAGCAGGCAGGAGCATCAGTGATGCTCAGCTGGCAGCGGCTGCACTGTTTGGGCAGGGCCCCAGGGAAACAGTTTATCCAGAGAGTTCTCGCCCAAGCCTCCCAGAGTTCCACAGCAATACCTTTCACTCCCTCTAGAAAGGACAGCATCTATGTTACTGCCTCAGCCAGCCCCTAGGCTGTTTGTCTTCTCAAGTTCAAAACCTCCCGACTTTGAGCTGCTGAGTCCTGGATGCAGCTCCCTCCAGCCTGCACCAAAGCAGCTGGGACCAGGGGCCCCGGCTCCTGACAGCAGGTGATCCCTCCCCCCCCACCCTCCCCACTCCCCCGCTCACAGACAGGCAAGCTGCGCTGGATCAAGGCAGGAGTAATGGAACGTATGGGTGGACGGGGTGAGACAGGGATGGAAGGCATACGTTAGCTTGACTTAGCTCACAGCGCTGGGGGTCCATAGTGTGGCCCCAGCATCCCGCCAAGTGCCCCTCACCCTGCTGCCTGCCATAGGCGTTAGGAGGGAGAGATCTCAGGGTGAGACAGGAAGCCAGAGGGGAAGGTCGGGGCCAGACTTGCCTCTCGGTAGAACTTACTCTCATGAGAACAAATTTCACAAAAACAGCCAAGAATCTCTTCCACCAGGCTCCAGTTCTGGAAAGTTCCACCAGCTTGCTTCCAGCATACAGGCTTGGAATTGAGATGCTGATTAGGATGCAGGGTCCCACACCAGGAAGGCCCTGGTTCCAGATCTTTCTGTGGTTCCTTCCTCCAGCTTTGTGCTAATGCAGACCCTGAAAGGCAGTGGCGATGGCTCAGGTCGTTAGATTCCTGCTTCCCATGTGGGAGACCTGGTTGAGTTCCTGGTTCTTGGTCTCAGCCTGGCGTGTCAGCACTTGTTGACACTTGGGGAGTTCCATTTGCTCCCTGTGTCCCTTCTTTCTAGAACATTCCAAGTAGAAGAAGAAGAAAAGAAGAAGCATCCCCAACACCTGCCATGTGACAAGAAATGCACCTGCCGGTGTGCCCATGTCATTTGGCATCATGACGGGCTTGTGAGCACCTGCACCCTCAGGCTGGCAGAGAAGGCCTCTTGCCTTGCCCAGCCTCCCACCCCTCTAGGCCCCAACCTACCCTGGTTCACCTGTCCACTGAAGCCCAATATTGCCCCCAACTCTTCCAAGGAGTCTTCTCCGGCTGCGTCTTTCCTTCCTCTCATCCCAGATCTATTTAGAATGTGTCCCCCAGTTTAACACTTGCTTTATACCATGCCGTATTGATCTTTAATCTTGTAATCCAGACATACAGTGCAGAGGCTGTGTTTCTGCCCTGTGGCAACCCTGAATAAATTTAATTTTTCATCAATTGAGGAAACAGATGCCTAGAACTGCGCAACATGAATTTGCACTTTGCGGCTTCCCAGACCAAGGCTCAGAAATGCTGAGCTGAAGGCTTCTGCACTTGTGTGACTCCGGGGACCACTGGAGGGTGGGGCAGCCACCAGAGGGCCTGTCACAGTCAGTGGACCCCTCCACCTTGGGGAAGTATGACGGGAACCCCAGCCTCCTCTCATCTCTGTGTGTAGTGGCTCTATGTTGGATGGGTAACTGACCTCTGCCTCAGACTATCCCCACCCCATCCTCCCCACTGCAGGGATACACCTGGGCACAGGGACTACTACAGACAACAGGAAAGAGTGTGGCAGGTGGGAAGTGACATTCGCAGGAGGTCGCATGACGCAGCGTGTATGTGACACCACCCGGCCTTCCTGCCTGGCACCTCCTGCGTGCAGGGCTCTGGCTGGGAAGACCACACGAGGAGGCACACCCCTGCAGCTCCTATGCCCCTTATGCAAGGTGGATGGTGCTGGGGAAATGATGCACTTGGCTGTCTAAGAGACAGGGGTCCCACCAGGAGCTTGGAGGCTCAGGAACTGATAGCTCCAGGGAGCAAGTGTGTGGAGCAGCTTCCTGGAAGGTGCACACACTCCTGCCAGGCACACTTCTCCCCAGGCCACGGTGCACTGGGAGCCCAAGGGACAACTGTCCATCCCGCCTCTCTCCTAAGGCCCCAGCCCACTCCTCGGCCTGGAATCATAGGCCTCCTACATAGCTTGCTTCCTAACGTGGCTCTCTAACCTTTCCCAACCTCATGCTAAGCCAGTGGCTACCAGTGCTCCCCAGCTGGGGAAATGAAGCTAAGTGGCCCTAACAGAGAGTGTCAGGATCATCATGAAAGGCCTGGTTGACTCGAGCCCCTAATGGTCCACTCCGACCCCGGCTCCCGACCATGCCCACAGCTCCCGTATCAGGCAGGGACAGCGGGAAGTAGGGAGGCCACAGGGTCACAGTTGCCCTGGTGCCAAGGGGGTGGACTGTGACCAGCAGGTGGCCGGAAGCAGAGGGAGAGAGTGGCTCCCAGAGGATACAGGTAAGCAAAGATAGAAGGCACGGGGCCTTTGCCCATTGCTCCGGGCAGTCCCTTCCCCATGCCAGCCCTCTTTGCATCCACATTCAATCATCTTTTCCCTTTCACTGCGCGATGCCCGAGGAAGATTGGTGTGAAGCAAAAAGACAGCACTGCCTACAGATGTGATCAATTGATGTGGCAGGCAGCCGCCAGACACAAGGCGGGGAGAAGCAGCAGTCTGTCACTGTGGACACCCCTGTACCCCCTTCATTTTCTCTCCCCTCTTCCTCCCTTCCCTTCCCTCCCCAGCCCTGCTGCAGGCCCCTTGCTTTTTTCTGTGCCATGTGCTTCTTTCTGACCTTGCTTTACTCTCCCTGTTATTTTCTGCCTTATATTTCATGGGAATGACCCAGCCCCTCTTTCTCTTTTTCATTAGCATCTGAGTGACAGCGGGGGACATAGAGTCTTCCTTTCTTGGTTATGTGGGATGCTGGGTGGTGGTGCCGAGCACTCCCCAGGGAGGCACTTGTCAGTCACTCAGAGGAGGTGAGACCAGGTTCAAGTTCTTGAGGGATCCCTGCTTCCCACCCCAGAGAACAGACCGGGCTTGAAAACTCATCCAAGAATGCAGTGTTCCCATCTTCCAGGAAAGGGTGTGTGGGAGAATGGCATCTTTTTGTTCATGTATTTGAACCCTATCTGGGTTTATTAAGTGTCACTACAAGCCAGACACTGGGGATCCAAAAATGAGCAACACCGCCAAGTGTGTTGCCTTGCACACAGCAGGTCCTCAGTAGATGGTGGTCAGCATTATTTTCATGATTCCAGAAGCTTCCACAACCAGACAAGGTGTTTCCTAGTGCTCAGTAAGTGGTGTTCTCTTCCTGCTGGGAGCAGGGGAGACTGGCTTTGCCCGACATTGTTTTCATCAGTCTTTGTCACTGTTTTAATGCAGGAAGGGCTGGAGGACGGAACGGAAGCGTTCTAGATTAGAAGATAGTCATTAAATGCAAATAAACTTGTAATTAAAAATCGTGATAAGTGGTATGGTGAAAATGCACAGGGGAATAGAAGAAAACTAATTTAGGAAAGTGGGGGAACCTTAAAGAAACATCTCTTCACTCAGTAGCTCTCCAAACAGGGTCCACTAAGCAACACAAGGGAACTTGCTAGTAGTTCAGAACCTTGGGCCCCCCGTAGCTACTGCTCTGGGACCAGCTCAAGCTATCTAGATTGCTACAAGCCTTCCAAGAGACCAATGCTCTTTCAAGAGTGTGAGAACCAAAGAAGGAGCCAGAGTTGATCCAGTGATAGGGACAGAGGAGGCTCTCCAGATAGCTAGCAGCATGTGCCAAGGCCCTGGGGCAGGAAGGACCACCAACGTGAGGCCAGATGGCTGGTGAGGGAGGGTGCAAGTGGGGTTAGAAAACCACATCTTATTGAGCCTTGGAGATGACCGTGAAGAGGGTGGGCTTTCTCCTAAGTTCCCTGGGCTCCCTGCAGAGCCAGCAGAGGAATGACTAATGTCTTGCAATGCTCTGGAAGGCTAGCATTGCCCACAGCTGATCCCAGCTGCCCTCAGACCTCCCTGGCCACGCCCATTCCTCATTGATCACGCCCAGTTTTCCATTGGCCACACCTAGTCTTCCGTGGCTATATCCAGTTCTCATTGGCTGTGCCCAACCCTCCCTGGTCACGCCCAGTCTCCCTGGCCATTGCCAGCCTCCCCAGCCACTCCCAGTTCTCTCCTGGCCACGCCCAATCTCCCTGACCTGCCTGGTCCTCCTGACCGTGCCCTCCTCTCCCACAGAAGCCGTGGCTGAAGGCACTGTCTTTGCCTTCTGTGCCGCTGTTGCCTAACGAGATTTTCTAGCTGTCTGCATACATTATTTTTTATCTTTTTTCAAAAGTCGATTGGGAGCATAAAAACAATGGCATTACAGCTCTTTTTTTGCTTTTCAGCACCGCAAGTTCCCGAGTTTTATGAAATAAAAGCACACACGATTTTCTAAAGCCAGTATTTATACAGATGATCTGACTTCTTCCTTCAACCAACAAGTCTTAAGGAGCACCTGTTACACCTCCGGGACTGGGCAGGCCTGCAACCGAGAAAGAGCCCAGCGTCCTGCCTTGGAGAATTTCTGTCCTAATGGCAGGAGTTGGTCCAGCATGCAAATTTATTCATTTGGGGGAGAAAACTTGCATCCATTAGCTCACTTTCCAAATGGCAGCAATGGCCAGGGCTGGACCGGGCCAAAGCCAGGAGCCAAGAACTCCATCCAGAATGCCCATACTGGTAGTTAGGCCCCAACTATAGAACCATCGTCATTGCCTCCCCGGGTCTGCACTCGGAGGAAGCTGGAGTTGGGAGTGCAGCTGGACCTTGAGCCAAGATACCTCAATGAAGAATGCAGGTGCCATAACTTGCATTTCCATCCCCAGGACAAATGCCAGTCACACACCAGCATTTTCTGACCTCAGCCACTGGAAGGATGGCATTATCACTGGAACAGGTGGGAAGGAATGGCATAAAACAAGTTCTTTGTTGGAGCAGGGGGGGAAGAGGAGTCAGTTAATTCTCTGTGAACGTATGACCCTCCAGCAGACAGATGTGAGGATAGGCTAAGAGGTGGGACATACTCACGGGCACAGTTCCAAGATTAATGTCACCAGCTAGCAGGGAGTCCTTGGGCTAGGATCCCCATCAAAGGTGTCCCACAGGAATGGCATGCACCAATACCGACCTTTGCCCCATCCACGTCAGGCTCAGAATGGGCTGGGAGCAGCCCACAGGCCATCTAGCCTCAGTGGACCACGGCAGTGAGTGCAGCGAGCCTCGGGGGTGGGGGGTGCCGGTCACGTGGTCTTCGTATTGGGAGCTGTGAGCAGACCACATGCATGTCCTCCGTGGCTGTTAGATACATGCAGGTTGAGTAGGCAGTTAGATATACGAGTCTGGAGTTTAACAAGAGGGTCCACTTAGAGACAGTCCTCCCCTGGGGACAGCTTCTCCCAGGGATGTGCTGCTGCCCTTCAGGGCCCCTCCAAAGGTCCAGCCCCACGTCACAGCTCCCAGGAGGATCAGCGGAGGCCGCCATCGTGGGGGAGGGGTTGGAGTTTGGGTGTCTATCCCCCGAAAGGTTCACATTCAGGTGCTTAATCTAAAGTGTGGCTGGGAAGTGGTGCAGCCATAGCCACCATTTGGGATGCCCATACCCGATATGAGAGTTTCCTAGGTCCATCCCACCTCCACTTCCAATCCAGCTTCCTGCTAAGGCACAACCTGGGAGACGGCAAGTGACGGCTCAAGTCCTGGGGTACTTGGACTCCCCCAAATGTTGTGAGCATTTGGGGGAGTGAACCAGAGGATGGAAAGCCCCTCTCTTTCTCTCTGTGTCTCTGCTTTCCAAATTAAGAAAAACAAACAAAAATGAAGAGAAGCACTTCCAGAAGGAAATGTGGCAAGCTAGGGGAGCTGGTCCTCGGCATGTGGACTCCACCAGAAGGAGTCAGGAGACTGAAGACTCAGCAAGAGGTGTGTGGGTGGGCTGAGAGAAGGGCCGAGAAACGCACCAGTATTGAGCCCCTCATTTAAACATTAATAATAATAAAGATATGGGCTTTTGTGAGTTCCAGAGGCTGACTCACAACAAAGAAGGTTTCCTCTTGGTCGCTGCTTGGTTCTCCTGAGAAAACCTCTCTGGCTTCCTGTCTGAATATGGGGTTTCCTCCCCCTGCATACACTCCCACCATCTGTCACGGGAGCCTGCACTGTGCTGTTTGAACCTGAAGCTTTCAGAACTTTGAGCTCATTAAACTTCTTCCTTGTATGAAGTTAGCCTGCCTCAGGTACTTCATAAAAGCAATGAAAAATGGGACAGGGTGGCGGGGAAAACGGGGGAGTGCTACCTCTTGAAAAGCTCATTGGCTGGGGCCAGCATTGTAGCACAGTGTGCTAAGCCACCGCTTGCAATGCCTGAGTCCCATATGACATCCCATATGAGCACCAGTTCGAGAGCTGGTTGCTCTGCCTCTGCTCCGGCTCTGCCCATGCACCTGGGAAAGCAGCAGAAGGTGGTCCAAGTGCTTGGGTCCCTGCATCGAACCAACACATGGAAGTGTTTTTCTCTTTCTCTCTTACTCTCTTCTCCTCCCTTCTTGCTCACTCTCTTCTCTCCCTGTCCCATTCAAATTGCTTTTTTAAATCTTAAAAAAAAAAAAAATTCAATGGATGCTTTGGTGAGAAACGAAAACCCCACACTCTCTGGCCACCCATCCCGAGGTGAGACGCCTCACAGCAGACAGTCCTATCTGGATTGCTTTTCCTCCTGTTTATGGCGCCTACCAGCTGTCCACCTGCAATATGATCTCCTTAATCACTAGTCCACCATTTCTTCCACCCCGCCCGGAATGTCAGCTCCACCGGGAAGGTACATTGCTCTGTTTGTCCACTGATGAGTTCCAAGTACCTGGCACAGTGCCCATTGCATGGCAGGTGCCAACAAATGTTCATGAATGCATTCACGCAGGAGCTGACCTTGGAGACTGTGCAGCCCAGTGCTCCCATCCCTGGTTGCACTCCCACACCCCACTCTGGCCATCCCTCCTGGGCCAGGATCCAGAGTTGGGGAGCTGCCTTGTTTTGGAGGCCCCAATCTCCCCCATCTACAAGGTGGGACGCCAGCAAAGGCTGGTCCACAAGAGGGCCACGAGAGTTGCCCCGGAGCTGTCCAGCAATGCCGCCCAGGAAGCTGACCCTGCAGGCAGCTCACAGTCCAGCCTGGCCCAGACTGTGTGGTGTGTTGGGGTGGCCTAGACAGGTGGCTGAAGGAACTTGGTCATTCTTCAAGGTACAGCAGCCTGGGTATGAACCATTTCCACACCTCCTAGGAACTCAGTGTTACCACCTGTCACCTGGCATGAGACTTTGCATCTGAACACGTTTTCTCATCTCCAAAGCAATGGGTCCTGGACTTTGAGATTCCACCCAGGAGGGAAAAAGAGACCAGCATAAGAAAGCCAGCTTTCTATTTTGTTTCCTAAGGAATTGAAAAGTCAACAGATCCGGGCCACTGGTCATCTCACCTGCTACTGGCCTCCTTGGGCAAACTAAGGAAGCTGCTGCCTCAGTCGAGGGACTCAGAGCTCCAGGTTCCCCCCAGGGTCCCGGGGACCAAGGTCTATATTTGTCTGCTCGCCTGCAATGCTCACCAGTGTGCTTAGCTATGTGCTGCAGCGGGGAGCTCCCCACCCCCAGCCCCTGCCCGGAGCAAAGCTCATGGAGAAACAAGTTGGTCTCACCCTGCTTGGCCGTATGGGGACCTTCAGCCCATGCTGCAGACTCCAGGATGTTGGCTGTATGTGGAGCACTCACCGAGGGGGTTTCCAAAGCTCAGCCTCTCCACAACCCTGCAAGGTGGGCGGGGGAAGCTATTGTCTCCCCACCTGGACAGCTCAAGAAACTGAGGCACAAAGAAGTTCAATCAGTTTCAATCAATTTTCTAAATCCCACAGAAACAACACCACAGGTGCTAATGTGCCAGTGCCCAGTTTGTTCTCTTGGGGGTGGGTGGGAGCAGGTGGCTCAGCTGGCCAAAGGGGGAGGTTCTACAGAAATCAGTCCCCACTACCACCACCCCTCTACCCCAGCCCTGATACTCGCAGGTGGATAACAAGACTACTTCCCACGTGGGTTCTCCTGCTGTGGGAGCAGCAGCCCACATAGTGATATGTCCCTGTCCCGGCCCCCTGGAAGCTGCAGAGGTGACCTCACTTGGAAAAGGGCCTTTGCGGATGTAATCGTACATTTCCCGATGAGATCATCCCTGAGGTCCTAAATCCATTGCGGGTGTCCTTCTAAGAGGCAGAAAAGGAACAAATGGCGGGAGACTGAGGAGACAGCTTTGGGCCCACAAGGGGGTGAGGCAGGAATCTGAGTACACACAAGCCGGGACCACCACCCAGGACCTGCAGCCAGCGGGGAGGCTGGCACGGACCCTCCCCTCTGAGACCTCCACAATGACCCAGGCCTGTCCACACCTTGGTTTTGGATCCCAGCCTCCTTACTGAGGACATTTCCATGGCTCTAAGCCACCAGCCTTGTGGTCCACCCACCCCCTCTCCACTTCGTCCTCCTCTGACCCTTCCAAATGCCCCCACACCCAAAAAGTTCCACTGCACCCTCCCCTCTCCTCACCCCACACATTGCCACTGAACATATCATCAAATGCAGAAGCCACCAGCAATGGCTCCGATGCCAGAACCCAGGGTAAGGACCAGCCAAGGAGACGCTGGTCAGGGAGTGCTCAAAGGGAGGGACCTGGGCTCCCAGCAGGCACCCAGCAAAGAGCCCAAAGGCTGGGTTGGATGGGAAGTCTCTGAGTTCTGGGCCCCAGGAGCTGTGAGGTGGGGACAAAACCAAAGTAACTCCCTCTATTCCTTCCAGAGGCTTCTGCTAGGAGCTGGTATAGGAATGGCCCTGACTGTGGCCCTCCCACTGGATCCCCCTCCTCCATCCTTGCTCTGTCCAAAGTGGTCCCAACATCTCACAAATGCCACGAAGAGCAGGTGCATTGGGATAGGTCAGACCTGGATCCCAGCTCAGCCTCCATCTCCACCCAGTGCCACCAGTGCCTGGGCTTTGTGTGTCCTACCATGACCTCTGACCCCTACCTACTGCAGCCATTGCCTGATGGAATGACCAGAGGCCTCAGGGGGATATCTCTGGTCACTTACAACTTGGAGGTTCCCCAGTCTAACCACAGCCACCCTGAACCCAATCTTGCCACCCTCCCTACCCCCTCCAGCTGGCCCTCCCCATTCGTCCCAAAGTCCCTCCACACGTCCCATACACCTAAACATTAGCACATGCCCACACATCCACACACACACAGACATGTACACTCTCACATACTGACACACACAGCCATGTACACACACACGAGCTCAACTCGACCCCGAAGGCCACACAGTGCACGGCATCCTGGCAGATGGAACACATAGCAAGTGTGGCGAGACTCGTGTACATGCTCAGATCAGGCAAGCGGGGTCCAAGCAGACCCTCAGTAAGCCCACAGAGCCCTGAATAAGATTGCCTGTCACTACTTTTGCCCAGTCTGTCTTGCCCGCCCCACTCATCCCCAACTTTTTAGCCCAAGGAGCTCAGTGTAGAACACACAGTAGGTTCTTCAGAAATCTGTCTTGAATGAGCAACCCAATACAACACCTGTGTGAGCAAGCTTAGTGGCTGCCTTTTTCAACCCAGAACACCAAAGCAGCCTTGAATGAAATGACTAGGTCATTCTCCAAAGGAGAGCGGGATATAGTGCCAATGTCCTTAACCGTCTATTCAGATCCCACGCACTACGTGACTCAGCCTTAATTAACAGAATCCCACAGCCTGGAAATACTGCATCATGCTCTAGTGCTTGGCACTCATACACGTGGACTTTGAACTTTTTGCTGCAGTTTAAATAAAGCACTTTTCTCCGGTTCAGAAATGAAGGGATCAATCAAAATGGGTAAGGGGATAGATACATGGTTGGGTGGGTGAATGGATAGATGCATGTGTACATGGATGAATGAGTGGATGGGAAGGTAAATGGGTGGGTAGGTGGAAGAAAGGAAGAAAACAAAAATAAAAAGGAAGAAAGCAGGGATGAGTGGAAGAATAGGTGGCTGGGTGCATGGATGGATAGGCAAGCTGATAGGTGAGTGGAGAGATGGGTGATGGATGGATAGATGAGCTAATGGGTGGGTGAACAGAGAGATAGGTGGGTGGACGGGTGGGTGAAGGGATGGGTAGACACATGGATGGATGGATAGATGGATGGATGAATAGATAAATGGAGCTACATTTAAATATGGCTCAAATTTCTTTCTAAGGCACTTTCTTGGAAGGTTGTCTCCATTCTGACCCCTCTTTACTGAACATCTTCTTGGTTGGAATGAATTGGTTTGAGCAATGTTCCTGTATGGTTCCAGCCATTTTATGCTCACGGGTCTTAAGTAGGTATGATCCTCTACATTCCTTGTAAACTTGCCCTGAGTAGGGACTGCACTGTTTCCACCAAGACTTCTCCAGCAGTTCCTTCAAGGCTCTGCCGGAAGCAAGCATCCAGCAAGCCACCTGTCACCTCTGGCTGGTGGAGGATGGGGGGGAAGTTCTGGCCTGGGCTAGCCCGTTGTAGATGCTTCTTGCTGTGGCTGGTCCCAAGGAGGAGGGCTGCCCTGGACGCAGGAGTGTGCAGTCTCAGACACTGCCATCTGAGGATGTGTCCAAGTGCGGTCCTTCTCAGACCCTGTATAAGTAGCGCTCTGCCTTCCCGAGGGCCCCACAGTTGCAGATGCCTGACACCTGCTTCACAGAGGGGAGAGAGACCCCAGAGGAGGTCCCCAGAAGGAGCAGAATTAGACTCATCGGGCAGACCATGCTTGTTCCATGTGAAGGCCTCAGCTACCACATCCTGCCTCCCTTGTTACTGTTTCCAGAAAGATCCAGAAACTGTCAACACTCTCCAGCCTTGAATATGAATACAGTACACAGCATAATATGGTGCTCAGACTGCCTAGGAGCACCTTCAAAGGGGCACACACCCTGTCTGAGATTCTGGTTCAGCAAACTGAGTCAGCAGAGGCAGCACAGGGTCTTCCAGTGCCACAGCAAGAGAGGCCTGAAGGAGGCAGTGTCCTCGTCACCTCCTCTGCAAATGTGGTGGGTGGGCAGTCGGCACAGCAGTTGGGACACATGTTGGGATGCCAGCCTCCTGTGCCACAGTGCCTGGGTTCGGGTCCCACTCCTCTCCTGCTTCAAGCTTCTTACTAATGCAACAGAGATGGCCCAAGTACCTGCCATCACCCACATGGAAAACCAGGATGGGGTTCTTGCCTTCTGCCTTTAGCCTGGCCCACAAAGTGGCTGTTACAGCCACACTCAGTCACATCCAACAACTGCATGGAGGACTGACTCTCTCTCTCTCTCTCTCTCTCTCTCTCTCCCCCCCCTCCCCCCATTTCTCTGTAGCCCTGTTTTTCAAATAAATCTTCTGTTAAAAAAAAAAAAAGAAGGAAAAGAAAGGAAAAAAATAATCTCTGAATAGGGGAGCCTTGCAGAAGTGCTGACGTTGAACTTGGCACACTCATTTCCTGGGGTCTGTCTCTCTATTTGCTCCACTCTAATGCAAAAAGGACATGGGTAGGGGAAAAAAATAACAGCTCAGGTGTGAGCAGCTAAATTGGCTTCCGTGGCAATTTGTGTGAGAGAAGGGAGAGAAATTGAGTGGGATGACACAGGTGGGCTTTCAAGTCTTAATTTGTTCACTCACTTGAAAGTTTTCTATACGTCCAATTCTCTTTTCTCTCTCCCTCGCTCTCTTTCTGTCTTGCTTTTCAAATTAACATTCTACGAGCACCTTGCCCAGGAGTGGGAGTGCATAGGCTGCGATGCCCAAATTGGATGCCATTGAAAGTGGAGGCAGGAGAGCCTCCAGACAGTTGTGGATCTTGGCGGTCGGGGGAGGTGGGGAGGCAGGGGGAAGTGGATGGACGGAGAGACAAAAGCGCAGAGTGTAAGATGGTGGCCAGGAGTTCTAACATCACTGTCAGCCTTGTGGGATTAGATAATGCTTCTTGCCATCGCTCAGCAAGACCTTGTGGTTTGCTTAGGGTGCTAGCTCACAGTAAGTGCGCCCTTGGTCACGTGGCATAGCCTGGGATTCCACAAATAGAGGTGGTGGTGGGCTGGAGAAGGCCTGGCTGAGCTGTACTGGAGTCACAGGATTCCCGGGAGGCCGCACTTGGAAGTCACAAGGTTAATGGGAAAAGGGGGCATGAGAACACTCAGCAGTCAGGCCTCTGGAGGGAACTGGACTTGATGTTGATAATGAATAGTGCTGACTAAAGGTCGCGGTCAAGGAAACGGTGTCACTCCCCCCCCACCCCATGTCTGTGACAGGCGCGACACTGCTTGTCACACGTCACGGAGTCCTACAGGTGATCGCTCCGGGGAGTAGAGAAAAGCTCAGCACCTCGGCTCTGCAGCCGGGCTGCTGGCGGAACGTACAATGCCAAGCTCGTTTGCTGCTGCGGGGTCACCTTGAGGACGTGGCAGATCAGAACTCTGGGGAAGATGTGGGAGGCTGTCACATGCGGGACACCAGTGCCTCTAGCCTTCTTGTGTGACATTAAAGCCCAGGGCTGTGCCACTCTCAGGCCATGCCTGGCACCGGGCCTCCAGGTACCACAGTCCTTATAAGCACACAAGGATGGGTGCCACAGGCATCGGGGCTGCCCTTTGGAAATTTCCATGACCCAGGGCGTTTAATGTCACAAAGGCTTGTCTTTCCTTTGTTATAAGAAATGACAATTACCCACCAACAAGCCGACCGGGCAGTGAGTTACTAGCTCCCACTGTCAGCCTTCGGCTATGCTTAGCTTATCTATCCCCCTCCCCTCTCACTTGGTGTCCTCCAGTGACATTTTTAGGTCAAGTTTACAGACACCAGTGTGCTCAAAGCCTCACTCCACATGTCAGACAAATGGGTCCCCAGCTTCTTATTTTAACTCAGAGCATTTCTGAATGGCTGGGAGGCACTGTCGCGTCTCTCCTCGGTCACTTTGATGCCTTCCCACCAAGTAAGTAAAGCCAGGCAGTGTGTCCTCTTTAATGGTGCAGCTGGCTTCTTTCTTCCTGGATGACTACTGTGTGGTGCGTCCACGTCGTGACATGCTCCATGAGTTCCTTTTTCACTGGGCGGTAATACTCCACAGCACAGCTCTCCCACACCGTGTATCCTTCCTCTTGTGAAAGATCTTGTGTCCTTCCCAGTTTGGGACCCTCACAGAGCTGCAGTGAGCAGTTCTGTACGAGACTTTGGGAGGACCCACATATTCACAGTCCGGGATAAACACCCGAGAATAGACAGGCTAAGACTGAGGACAGGCAGGTGGGTAACTTCACCTGGCCAAGTTTTGCTCAAGAGTGGAGGTAAGGTTTTACCATCCTGTAAACAATATGCAGATATTCCAGTTGATCTACATTCTTGCCAATATTTAATGTCAGTATTTTTCTAATTTAGTCTTTATAGGGTTTTGTGGTTTTTTAGAGAAAGATTTCTTTTTTATTTAAAAGGTGTAGTTACGGAGACGAAAGGCGGAGAGATCTTCCACCCACTGGTTCACTCCTCAAATGGCTACAATGGCTAGAGCTGAGCCAAACCAAAATCAGGAGACTCCCCTGGGGCTCCCATGTGGGTGCAGGGACCCAAGGACTTGAACTCTGCTGCTTTCTCAAGCCATGAGCAGGATGTTGGATTGAAAGCGGAGCAGCAGGGACGTGAACTACTGCCCAAATGGGATGCTGGAGCCACTGGTTAAGACTTTGGTCTGCTATGCACAGTGCTAGCCCCTGTAGTGTTTTTTTTTTTTATTTATTTTCATTTTTGTTGAAAGCAAAGAGAGAAACAGAGATAAACGGAAAGATGGAAAGAGATTTTGCATCTTCTGCTTCATTCACCAGATACCCACATCAAGCAGGGCTGAGCCCAGTCGGGAACCTGGGACTGAATCCTGGTCTCCCGGGGGAGGGGGTGACAGGGACCCAAGAACTTGAATCATCATCATTGCCTCCTGGAGTGCACATTCGCATGAAGCTGGATCACAAGCGGAGTAGGCAGAGTTTGACTCAGGTAGTCAAATATGGGATGCAGACAACCTATCCAGGGACTGAACCGCTGGGTCATCCACCTGCACCCCCCAGAGGGGGTCTAATGTGCCTCCACCTGCTGACTAAAGAAATCCTGAAACCCTCTATGGGGCTTATGGGCCAGCCACAACCCCCCTTTGTAGGGCATCTTTTAAAATCTTTGGACCATTTTGTATATTGTTTGTCTCGGATATTTGCACAAGTACAGGCATCCATTATAAATCCTGAATACAAGTCCTTTGTCAGAGTTGTATTTGGTGAGTTTTTCCCTGGTGTATGCCTTGCCGTTTCATTTCCATATCTTTTGAAGAGAAGTTTTCAGGTCTGAGAAAGTCTACGGTATCTTTTTTTTTTCTTTGAAGGTGTCATCTTTCATGCCCTCACCTCTCCTAGACGGCTAAGAAAGGTTGCCACTTTTTTTGTCCCTAATAGCTTTTTAATGTCAATTTTTATGTTTGGGTCAGCCATTCATCTCATATTAACTTTCATGTGTTGTGTGAGGTAGGGGTTGAAAAGTTCTTTTAATCTCCGATTATTCTAAAAAGCATTTGTAAAAGTGATTTTCCTTTCCCCATTGAAATGTTTCGGTGCCATCATCAAAAACCGATTGATCAAGTGTGTGGGAGCCTGCTGCCGGCCCCCGCTATCTGGTTTCAGGGAACAATTAGTTGGCTCTTCTATGAGGCAATGCCACGTTGCTTTGATTACTTTGTGGTGAGACTTAAGCTTTAAAAATGCCAGTTTCCCAGCCTTGTTCTTCTTTTCCAGGGTTCTTCTGAGTTCTTTGTCTTTCCTTACAAATTTTAGAAGCATGTTATCCATTTGTAGTTTTAAAGAGGCAAGGAGAATTTTGGTTGGGATTGAATCAAAACTATAATTAGGAAAGAATTTGCATTTTGCCAGTATTGACTCATCTCACTCCTGAACACACGGTATCTCTCCATTTATTTATTTATTATAGAAATAATCATGATGTTACAGAAATCATAAAAACAGAAATTGTCATCGCAGGGTCTGTGGTCTCTCACCCCAAGATTCTGCAGTCTTGTGTGTGGAAGCCGGACAGAACTTCTGGTAAATTCACTCCTGCAAGGGACAGAATCGCATCTCCTCAGACACCGCGAGCTGCAGCCGCGGGCCCCATGGGGCTTAGGCAGAGTTCCCAGGTGGCAATCAAGGTTACAGAAAGCCCCGGGGATGGGTCCTTAAAGGAATGGGATTAGGGGCAAGAGAGAAAAAAGTGGGAAGAGCTCAAACCTGGGAAAGGCTGGGACATGGGGGCACCTGACTAGGTCGCCCTCTGCAAGGAATGGAGCTCTGCCTTGAACCTGACTGAGCCACATCCTGCTCAGTGGCACAGACACCACCCATGCAGGTGGCTGGATGTCCCCAGCTTCCACCTACTTACCAAGCCCAGCATTTTCAGTTCTGAACTCCTGAGGGCTGCTTCATTTCCCGCCCCCCGCCCGGCCTCCGCTCCCCGGGAAACCCAGCATGGGACCACAGAGCACCCCAGGACAGAGTCTGGATGAATCAGAGACAGGAGAGGGGAAAATGCAGAGTCCTGACTTCCCCAAACTGCTTGGGTTGCAGCAGCAGCGCTGCCAGTATTCGCCTTTCCAGAGATTTAAATTCTTGCAAACCCGACCGCATTGCCCTTAGAGCTGGACCAGAGCATCCAACTTTGCCAAGGCCGGGTGGCAGGGGGACTCCTGTTCCTTGCAGGTTTGTCTTCCATAGAAGAAGCCTGTTGAGGACAACCGCTGGGACGAGGCCTTCCGTGGTGCCAGACCTGCCAGCAAGCCCTGCTTCTCAGAATGTCAAGCAGTTATTGACTCGTGGGTCGGTGTGTGTGCACGTGGGGCTCTGCTTCCTGTGCCCACACTTCTCAACAAGAGGTGGCCCTGAGACTCCAATTACTCACCGCTCAAGAACACTGTCAGCGCAGGAGGGAACAAGACACACGCTGGCAAAGAGCCCTGGGCCTGTCTTTGCCGGAGTCTAGCTGCTCTGCTGCAGCTCTCTTCCACCTGCACCTGCCTACCACACCATCTCTGGGGGCATCCGTTCCTGCCCACCAGCCACCTTAGAACTCCAACTCAACTGTCCACCATTGAGGGTGGGCGTCAGACCTTCCTGCTCTTTGCAGATCACAAGGAGTGGCCTCCAGGGGAAGTGATCGTGCTGATCATGGATTTATTCATTCGGTGTATAGCTGAGCATCCAGCAAGAAAGCAGAGCAAAAAATACCATGGTCTTGACTTGAATATAGCTGCCATTCCCACGGGAGGCTCTGTGCTGGGAAGGAAGGGAGGAGACAGATTGGACAAAGAACATAGGATGCCAGGACAACAGCCCATGAAGGAGGGACTAGGACAAGATGGAGGGACTGGAGGATGGTAGTGACAGGGAGACAGACCCCCTCGCCAGGAGGACGACAATGAGCAGAAGGCCTCCCCAACACGCGAGTGTCAGCAGCAAGGACACACGTCTAGAGTGAGAGCATTCTTGCTGAGAGGGAGGAACGGCGAGAGGGCAGTGTGGCCGGAGTAGAAGGAGCAGGAGGAGCAGGAGGAGCAGGAGGCATGGAAGAGGAAGATGAGTCCCGGAGGCAGACCTGGCCACATCTCATGAGGTCTGAGGCCAATGCCAACCTGTCACAGCCGCTTGCTAGCAATGTCCTGATGCTCAGTTTAGCTTTTCCCCCAGTGTGTCCTCTGCCCGGGTATAAGAGCATGCTCCATGAGCCCATTGCCTTGCTGTATGTACCACGGCCTCAAAGGCTGCCACTGCCCACAGGATCAAACCCAGTCTTCTTCAGGTGGACCACAGAGGCCTCCTTGTTGCCAGCCTCCAAGGCCTCTCCCCGTGGTAATGGACACTCCAAGCCATTCAGCCTTAACCTGCCTGCACAAAGCTCCCTATCTTTGAATCATCATTCACAGGGCCTTTTCTGCCAAGAAGGCACAACCCAGGTGGACTCAGCCAGCATCCCAGGCTGGGGACCTTGGTGGCCATGTAAGGCCAACCACTGGACCATAACAATTGAACAGGTAGGCTCCATCCCGGGAGCCTATGGAGGGCATGACCAAGAGTCAGTTATAAGGATCTGATCCCAAGTCAGAGGGAACAGGCACGCCCCACTCCTGGAACTGGCCGGTTCCATCAGAGGGGAGCAAGCGGCAACTGATGGAGGCTTCCCTGAAGACTCTTCTACCTCAAAAACAGCACAGGTGCACCTGTTATCCATACAAGTTCAACAGACAAGGAGACTGGATAGGACAAATCTTCATTAAAATTTAATATTTTTAATTCAAGAGAGAGACATGGAGAGATTGTCAGACAAAGCTCCCATCTGCTGGTCCATGCCCTGAGTGGCTGCAATGGCTGGGGCTGGAAGCTGGGAGCCTGATTCAGGTCTCCCAGACACGTGGCAGGAACCCAAATACCTGAGTAACCAGTATCTCTTCCCAAGGGCCACATCAGCAGGAAGCGGGAATCCCAATGAGAATCAGACACCAATCCCTAGCATGGGTTATGGACATCTCGACCAGAGTCTTCACCACTGTGCCAAAAACCCCTAGACTAAGCAAATCTTAAGAAACTGAGCTGGAGACCAAACATCCCGGTGTATACTCTAACATCCTCCAGGGCTAGGTGGATAGCACAGCAGTACCCCAGGCTGAGAGGACCTCATGTCCTCCCACCCACAGCATAGGGGTCACCAGCATACACACACATACATCTGCTTGGGAGGGGGCTCAGAGAATAGACTCCAGGCCAGTCTGCCTGTGCTTGGCTGCTGGATCCTTGTGGTCTCTGTAACTTAACTGTAAAAACTCATTCTTTGCTGGGTTGGACACTATGGTGCAATGGCTTAAGCACTGATTTGGACTCCCGCATCCTGTATCCAAAGGTCGGCTCAAGTCCCAGCTGCTCCATCTCTGCTCTAGCTTCCTGCTAATGTGCCTGAGACACAGCAGAAGACAGCTCCAGTGCTCAAGACTAGGCTACCCACGTGGAAGACCCAGATGGGGTTTTGGCTCTTAACACTAACATGATCCAGCCCAAGATGGATCTCTCTTTTTATCCCTTTCTCTCTTTTTGTCTCACAGCCTTCCAAATGAATGACTAAACCTTCATAAATACAATCAACTTATCCTCACCGGTATCCATGCTGTAGGCAGGTAAGGTGACAAGACTCGGCACCTGCTGGGCACTTGCACCAGGGGCTGGTCCCGGCTGAGTCCTCACCCTATTCCCCGCCCACCTTATCAGTCCACATTGCTAGTTAGCAGAAGGAGAAGCAGCCTGCAGGCCAGAGCACCCAGGGTCCCCGTTGACGAGGGTGCACCTCTATGTCACGATTGCATGGAGAGGTGTTTTCCAGGGAGTCAGCACAGCACTCGTCAGCGATGAAGGACGCCGATGTCCAAAGTGGCTCCTTGTGGTCTCGCTGCCACTCTCAACATCCAGAGTCAGCCACCAGGTCATCTCGGGCTTAGTTCATCTCCTCGCCAGTATAGACTCTGAGTCCCAAACCCAAGAGCCCTCAGTTGGGTGCACGTGCTCGCAGCCTGGAGGATTTTATCACAGTCATAACTCTACCAAATGGTAGCCGTTATGCCGCACGGCTGTGTCCACAGCGATGTAGCCATCCATCTCGGCAGGCGTTTATCTAGCCCCTACCGCATGCGGTGGGCAGAGGGCGGCTGGGCGCACACCCTCGGTGGAGAACCACCACCTGCCCGACCTTGCCCCACTGGTAGATTGGAAGGGGGCCCACACCTTCCTCAGCAGCTTTCGCTGTCTATTGAGCTGTCTTCCCTCAGCCTGTACCCTTTGCCCCCACCCTCTGACCATCTTCGTCGTATCCTGCTGTTGAGTCTCCTTTCGCTTTACATTTTAAGAGTTTATTTATTTGAAAGGCACAGAGAGACAGAAAGAGCTCCCAAACTCTCACTCCCCAAATAGCCACCGCAGCCAGGGCCTCGGCCAAGCTGCATCAGGAGGCAGGAACTCCATTTCGGTCTCCCACAAGGGTGGCTTGAGATGTCACTGTGGCCTCCCAGGGTCTGTGCCAGCCAGAAGCTGCAGTCGGGAGTGGAGCCGAGGATCAGACCGGGCACCACGAAGTGGGACGCAGCCAACAGACAGCGAGCGCCTGGCAGCATCGGGACCCTGTCCTCCTGGGCCCGTCCACAGCACCCAAGCCGTGAAGGTTAAATGAATCTTGCAGGTGCTTCACGCCCAACCCAGGGCTCACTGGACGCTGCTCACACCCGTGGGCTCTGGAACGGAAGATGGAGACAGACCATCCCTCAGGAAGTGGGATGCTGGAGCCACTCCAGCTCCTAGGGGAGACATTGCTACACCTGCACCTGAGGCTGCGACCTCCTTCCCCACGTGCCCTCTGCAGGAGCAGCTGCACTCACTGTCCCCCACACCACCCTCTCCTTCTCCCCAGGGCCACTCCTGTGCCCACCTTTGTCCACAGGGCCCTCACATTCATGTGTACCTTTTTCCCCATAAATGGGAATCTTCTCCTGCGTTCCCCCAGGTCACACGAACAATGAAGAGAAACAGAGTTGTGGCACCAGCTAGGACAGGAAGGGAGGGGATGGAGTGACCGCTGGCCCGGCTCCACACAGGCCAGGTGGTGGGAAGGCAAACCTCACCCATCTCCACCCATCCTCTCACCCCACTCCGTCCTCCAGATCCCGCAGGATCAGATGTCCTTTCCTGATGTGCATGTGTGTGTGTGTGGGGGGGGGGATTTACCTGCTGCAGGCATTGAGGCCACATCCTGCGCCTTCCCAACTCCAGTGGGCCCATTGGGACACATGCTGTGTCCCAATGCATGCCATGGGACGGAGCAGCAGGTGTGGGGTCAGGAACTGCCTTTCGTCTTTGGTCAGCTGGAAGCACCTCCACAAACATCTGCTCCAGGGTGAGACAGCATTATAGTTCCTCATGATGTCCCCAAAGTCTCATGATGCAGGCAGAATAGAATGGAACAACAGTTGGGGGGCAGTGATTCCTTCCCTTTGGCCTGGGAGTGACGCGCCATTCAGCCCACCTGGCTGAGATCTCGTTTTGTTTCGGCTCGAACCCCTCTGCCCAAGGACATGGAGCTGGTGGGGAGCAGGCGAGAGGACTCCTCCCCCAAATCCCCAACTACATGCTGGTGGCTCTGGCTCTCCTTCCCCAGGTTTGCGGGTGCCACTGAGGTCTCCGTGGGGCAGCTTCTCCCACCACTGTTGTGTGGTGTGGGCATGGCCACGGGGGAGAGCCAATCACAAAAGGGCAATGATTGGTTTTCTTCTCTATGGCACCTTGCACATTGTCCAAAGTAGTGGATGGCATCTCCGGATGCTGGCAACCACACAACAGTCTCAAATGCCCATCCTTTTTAAGTGAGTCTCCACTACCAGCTCAGGTACCATAGGCCCACCAGGAAAGGGTAAGGTAGAGTGTAGAGGACATGAATTGGAGGGCAAGTTGTGACTTGGATACAAACACAGTGGGCAGACCAAGCCTAACTCACCTGCCTATAGGCTGAGTGAGGCCCAGTTTGACCATCCATCAGAGTACCTGGGTTCAAGCCCTCGCTCCAGCTTCCTGCCCACAGACGCCTTCAGAGACAGCGTCATGGCTCAAACACTGGGGTTTCTGGCTCCCAACTGTGGCCTAAGTCCAGCCCTTGGCCTCTCAAATGAATCAAAATAAATCAACAAAACAGAAGTGCAGAGACACATGACCCAGGGCTGGGAGGGGACACGTGGTGACCTCAGGCTCCTCTGTGTCTGCTCCCAGCCCAGCACAGAGCTGCTGACTTGCTCCGAGGTGGCTGCTGGAGCTCCAACCATCCACCTTGCAGATTTCAAGATGGGAAAGAGAGGGGTATCTAAAGACAGGACTCTCCCCTCCACCCCATCCCCCCACCAGCTCTCTGCACAGAAGTCCCAGGAAGCTGGCCTGTTAGTCCATTGCTGGGATGCATTTTCATGACCATGCCTAGCGGCCTAGTCCCCACTGCCTGGCTGGTTTTCCCACCACCCCAAGCGTGGCAAGGATTTTTCTCACCGAGGAAGCCCGCAGTGGCAGCTCCTGGACAGTGTCTGAGCCATCCCACCGCTCCTAGGCCTGTATCCTCAGTGAGCCTCACTCTGCAGGTGCAAGCTCAGTCTTGCACATCTGTCCAGTGAAGAAAGTCAGTCCGCAGAGAAGAAGGAAGGGAACTCCCTGGAAGGAAGTCAGGCAAGCAAAGGCAGGATCCCCAGCTGAGTCCCAGCTCCTAGGGGAGCCGCTAATTACCCACTGCCTGCCCAGGAGCCCTTTGAAACCCAAGGATTCTGTTGAAATGTTGCTAATTACCCTCTACTTGACCTTAAGGTGAGATCTTTAATATATGAAGCTGTTTCCACTGGGCTTGGCCTGTGTGACACCTTTCCTTTTCCACCTGCAGGTGGATGGATGTGGCAGATGGATGGATAGTGCATCAAGTGGCACAGGTGGACAGGTGCTCAGTGGTACTGGTGGTCTCGTGGTGCACGAAGACAGATAGTGTGGATGATCAAATGGTGCAGATGGTACAGGTTGACTACAGAGGTGAGGAAGGGACAGGGCAGGTGCCAGCGAGCATAGGAGAAGCAGAGAATCCAGCCCCTCCCTTGCCCCGCAGGAGCCGCCTCCTGTTCTCCCGGCCACTGGATTGAATCACTAAGGAGACAAATAAGTTTCTTGTTGGCCCCGCTGGAGGAGGCGATACTGAGCCGTGGATTGTGGAGTGCAGAGGCCATGGTGAAGTGGGACTGGAGACAGCAGTGGTCACTCCTTCTCCCAGGGCTCAAGGTCAAGAAGAGAAGGAAATGTCCCAGCCAGCAGGGAGGAGGGCAGGGACAAGCAATTAGATGGAAGAAGAGGAACCTATGGGTGACTCAGATTGCAGAGGCAAAATTGGCTTCCAAGAGTCAAGTCCTCCATGGGGCTTTGTTCTCCCTGTGGGAAAGACATCCTAAAGACAACAAGGCAGACTAGAGCTGGAATAAAGGAGAGAAAGGAAGACGCCCAACCGACTCGCACAGCCAGGAACAATGGCCACTGTGGACTGAAGACCCAGTAGGTGACACTGGCATCGCAGAATGAAAAAGATCAAGGGAGTGCTCTTCCTCGGCTCACGTCTCCACAGAGCCTTGGAGTAGAAGCCAGTGGGGCAAGCCAGGCAGGGACAGGAACTCCAGGAAGAACTCCCGAGGCTCCCCAGAGGTGGGTAGGTCTGAAGAGGTGGGTATGTCTAAGAGTTCACTGGCTGAACCAAGAAGAAACAAAACCTTCTAATCAGAGGCAGTCCAGCACCCGCAGCCTAGAGGGAAAAGATAGCAAGGGCGATGAAGGGAAGCGCGGCAGGCGGGGCCGGCCAAGTGGGGAGTGGGCTGGAGAACAGAACTCGCACAAGGCAAGGACTCGCCAGAGCCAACCGGAGCCATGGGAACAGCGTGCAGCGGGGCCACCCAATCACGAGCCCACTCCAGAGCACACACTCTGGTTGCAGAAAGGGTATTGGCCTCGGGGGTGACAATTTCAGCAAGAAGACCCGTAGAGTCAGTGGCCGTGCTCTGACAAGAGGTGGTGAGATCCTGAGTTAGTACAGGGATGGTGAAGACAATAAAGGACATGGGGGCCATCAGAGAGGCGTGGGGGAGACCGGGAGATGCGGGGGGTCTCCCAGATATCAGAGCCGGGTGACAGGGTAGGCAGTGAGTCTGTTAGCTGGGCAGCAGACAGTCTGACAGGGACGGTTCATGGGTTTGCTGTCCAAGTTGCCATTCTGAAGTGGCAGGGTCGGGGAATGGGGTGTTGCATGGATCAGGGACTTCCAGAACATTCATGGAAAATGCACTTTCTGAAAAGTGGGGCATGGGTTTCAAGACATTTTTTGGGGCACCAAAATAAATCTATTTTTTCATTCCATTTTTTTTCCCGTGAGATTTGTTCTAAGAGTCAGAGACATGCAGAGAGAAACAGAGTAGTAGAGACAGAAAGAAATCTCCCGCCCACTGGCTAACTCCTCAGAGGTCCACAGTGCGAGGGGCTGGGCCAGGCGGAAGCTAGAAAGCAGGAACTCAACCCAGAGCTCCCACGTGAGTGACACGGAGCACATTAGCAGGTGCATATTAGCAGGAATGGAACCAGATCCAGGGCATAAACCTGGATGCCCTCATAAGAGGGGAGTAGGGGGCATCCCAACTTCTAGGCTAAACACCTGCTCCCTCCCCACCAACCTCAGGGAGACCTCTCGTATGGGGCAGGCCTGCAGGCTTCTGGGCATCACTTATTTGTCCTGGGGTCCTGCGACAGCCAGCATCGGCCATTTATACCATGGGCCTGTGGAAAAGCTGGTCCCACCCAGAGGAGGAGGATCCAGGGAGGCCCACCCCACCAAAAAATATTGAAATCTATGTATAGTTTGTCCATGGGGCACATCATTTTCCAGGAACCTATTGAAGACCCTCCTGGCTGGTCAGGGTCTCAATCCTGTCTGGGGCAGATGTCCACTCCTGCCGTGGTCTCCCCTCAGCCCCACCCCGGGGATCTGGCCCACTAGTGTCTCCCCTGGCAGACCCACTGCGGCTGTCACCGAGTCACAGGCACTGCAGACAGATGCCCCATAAATGGCCGGGTGCACCTGCCTCTTGGGGGAGTGCGGTGGGGAGGAGGAGGGGTTTGGCTAGTCCACATGCTGCCCAGCACTGCTTGGGGGATTGCCAGGGTATTTGTTCCCCTCTCCAGCCGGAACATAATGTGAGGTGATGAACCCGCTTCGAGGAGCACGAACAGTCAGGAGGCCCCCATCATGGCTCTAGTCTAACGTTGCAAACACAGGTTTCACCATCTAAACTGCAGGTTAGTAGCAAGCCTTCCAGGTAAGACCAGGGCTAGATGTTGGCACCTGGACCCTTTCAGTATGAAGCTGTGTAGGGGTAGGGGACTGGTAGGGGTCCCCAGGAGGAGAGGAGGAGGAGAAGGAGGAAGAGATCACTTCCCAGCCTGGCAGCCTCCCGCCTTTGCAGGGTCCGTGGACCAATTATTCCATCAGAACCCGACTTCATTAGCGCTTCAAGGCGCATGAAACGTTAATCATGGAAACCTTGATATTCTGCAGGAGAGACACACTCTGGAAAGAAAAAAAAAACACACTTTCATTTTCCTTTGAGGTTAATAGAAGGCTAATTTGAAAGCACTTGGTTAATGAGAAAGCTAAAAATACCTCCAGTGCCAGTCACGTGCCTCCGGCCCCACCTCAGTGGCTCTGGCCTCTTTGGAGCCCGGCCTCAGGTGGGACACACAGAGCTCTGCCCATCAAGGACCTGCGTCCATGGCCACGGGCGGGGCAGGGGTGCACCTGGCCCCAGGTGGGCGGCCAGCGTCCAATGCGGGAGGTTTAGGCTGGGCCTCCTCGATGGAATCCCAAATGCTCCCAGCAGTGGGGATGGGTGACCCCGGCCATGGGGACTGTGTCCTTACTCCCAGCCCTGCTCGGCCTACCTGGACAACCCTTGGGATGGGCAGCGGGGAGAACAAGCAACACTCCCCCAGGCAAACCACAGCAGCCAGTAGCACTGCTTCCAGGTAAGCGCCAGGCGGACCCGTGGTTGGCGGCAGTGAGAAGATGCCGGCTTCGAGGCAGATGTGTGCCAGCCTGTGTGTCTACAATGAAGAGGAGCTGGACTGAGGAGAGGCCCCTATGGCTGGCAGCCTTGGGAGCTGTTAGGAGAGAGCAAAATCCTGTGTGGGAAACTGATGCAGGAAGCTCCATGCACAGCCTTGGGAGCCTCCTCCTCCAGCCTGGCTACCTGCCCCGCCCCAGGCCGCCTGCGCCTCTGGCTCTCCCATGCTGCAGCTCCAGCTGCAGCCCCTGGATTCCCCAAGCAGCTCTCTGGGTCCCCTGAGCTCACCTGATGCGGCGCGGCCCTGGTCTCCTAGGCAGGCTGTGGGAAAGAAGGAAGAAAACAGAGAAAGAGGAGTCAGGGCAGAAGAGACCCCACCTGGGGCTCCTCCCCACCCCACCCTGACCCCCAGGACCTGTGTGCTGTTCAGGGCTGACTCCCAGAAGCCTGGGGTCCCAGGGCGGAGCTGAGAGACACCTCCTCCTTCGTGGAAGGGAGCCTCTCCCCCAGGGTGAGAGACGCGAGAGGCGGCTCCGTCTGTCTCTTGCCGCCCCAGTGCGAGGCTGATTCCAAGAACGCCCTGGCAGGGAATGAGAAAGAGGTGGAGTGGGAACACGGAGACCAGGAGCCGGCACCCCTACACGGCTGCGCCCTGTGGGGGGAAAGGGGGGGTCCCTGGTGGGGTCCACGCCTGGAGGCTGTGAATGCAGCTGCAGGAGCTGACAGGCCCTGATCTCATCCAGACCCTGCCCAACCCCTGCTGATCTTCCCCCACCCCCAGCCTCCTCTGGCCTGGCCTGGCCTGGCCTGGAGGACTCAGGCCCATAGCAGAGGCCACTGGGAAGCTGGAGCTTTCCCCCAACTGCCAGGGCAGAGGCCAGTGCCCAGGGGCCTCCTCTGTGAATGCCTGAGGATGGTCCCTGGGTCCCAGGGCTCTGCAGGTGTTCTGGGTCAGCAGAACGCCAGGCTTCAACAGGGAGGGATCCAGCTGGGAGGCAGACCCAGCAGCAGGCATGCGCACATGGGCATGCAGTGTGTGTAGTGTGTGCCTGAGCACATATGTGGGTATCGCGTACGTGTGTGTGTGTATAACAAGAGAATTTTAGGGAACCGGCTCACAACCATGGAGACCACAAGCCCTACTGAGGAGCCAATGGGTCAGGGACCAGGGGGGCAGAGCTGCACGTGCCACTCCAAGGCTGTGGTTGGCCGGGAAGCTCCAGCTTCATTCCATCCAGGCCCTCCACTGCTTGGATGAAGCCCACCGTGTCACAGAGCCATCCCGTGGACTCAGAGCCCACAGACGTCCATGCTCATCACCCTGAATCAGTCCCAGAAAGTCCCAGACTGCGGCTTACCCAGAGAAACAGGCTGTACGGCCCAGTCAGGCAGGCACACACTGCCCGTGCCATCAGTGCCCACGCCTGGAGCTGCTGTGTGCATAGGGAAGCCATGACACATGTGGACATGTGACCTATACACAGCCGGAGGGGAGTCATGAAACAGGATACCCCCGGGGCACAGCCAGGCTGTGACCAGACCCTGAGACCTGCAGATGCAGTGTGGGGTAGCAGGAGACAGGGGCAGCACCGCAATCCACTCCTGGGTCCTGGCCACGGGCCTAGGCACAGCCAGACTCCCCGGCAAGCAGGACCAATGCACCCCACTTCCCAGCGAGCCACATGCAGGCATGGCTGAGACACCCAGCTGGACGAGCCAAGCCCCATGCTGCCGCCGCTGCCACCACCATCACCACGGAGGGCCGCCTCCTCCTCCACCGTCGCCGAGAGCGCGCATCCAAAGCCGGGAGAAACTTAATTAGGATTGGAAAAATGTGAATTCCAAGGCTTATTAAATTCATGATATTTTTACTTACCATGTACCCAGAAATATATTTAGCAAAGCAATTTACACCCTCACTGGCTGGAGGATCGCGGTTTTCTAAGTTGGGTTTAAAGATGTAAATGGGCTCCAATCAGGGTTTGGCCAGGAGGATTCTGCTCTCTCTCCAGCCCACCCCACTCTGTGGCTCCCAGCTTCCTGGGGTGGCCAGTGCCCATGGGAGAGGGATGGGGCGAGCCAGGGTGCCCACACGGGGACTCCTTTGGGTGGAGAACCTGCTGAGTGCCAAGAACAGGGAGTCATGCCTCAGCAACTATATGAGATCAGGGACACCTTCCCCACTCAGCTCTGTGACTTGGGCAAACTCTCTGCCTCAGTCTGACCATCTGTAAAGTGGGGGTAATCACAGCCCATACTGGAGAAATGCTAACCACAGGAAAATCACGGACTTGAGTGTCCATGCAGCGAGGGGAGGTAAACTCAAGCACAAGCAGAATTCAGAACCATGTGCATGTGCAAGCTTTTGACCCAGCAGCCGAGACCCCTGCACCCTATTGGGGCACCTGGCTTCCATGCCTGGCTCTGACCCCCCGAGTTCAGCTTCCGTTAATGGAGCCCCTGGCAGGCAACAGGGTGCTGGTTCAAGTGGCTCACTGCTCCCTGTCATGCATGTGGGAGATCCAGACTAAGTTCCTAGCTCCTGGGTAGCAAAGGAGTGAACCAGCAGGTAGAAGTGCACGTTCTGGGCCTGGCGCCATGCAGTGCCTAGCAGCCAAAGTCCTCGCTTGGAATGCACCAGGATCCCATATGGGCACCGATTCTAATCCCAGCAGCTCCACTTCCCATCCAGCTCCCTGCTTGTGGCCTGGGAGAGCAGGAGAGGATGTCCCAAAACCTTGGGACCCTGCACCCGTGTGGGAGACCTGTAGGAAGTTCCTGGCTCCTGGCTTCGGATTGGCACAGCACCGGCCGTTGCGCTCACTTGGGGAGTGAATCATCAGACAGAAGATCTTCCCCTCTGTCACTCCTCCTCTCTGTATATATGACTTTGTCATACCAATAAATAAATCTTAAAAAAAAAAAAAGAAGGCACGCTCTCTCTCTAACTTTCTGCCTTGCACATCAATTCTTTTAAGCAGGTGTACCTATCTTCAGGCTTCTCGCTGTGGATGGGGCTGGACAGGTTCACAGGCCACTCTGACCTGGTCTCCCTTCTGTCCAAGTGTGAGCAGGCGGTCAGCACCCGCGGGACGTGGAGGCCAGGAGGGTCCGAGTGTCCATGACTACTGATTTGCTAAATGAAGTGGCGGCTTGCTCCACCTGGAGAGGACTTGGGCAGGCCAAGGATCTCAGCCAACAACCTATGTGGTATGAGACAGTCCTCCCCTGCCCCTGAGGACCCTTGCCTGAACTCGGAGCCTACTGCAGTGGTATAAGCAGCCAGCCTTGGAGTTTCATTCACCGACGTAATTTGCTTATGGACCAGATTATAACTGCAAAGCTGAGCACCATGGTCCACTAAGTTGAAATTCTCACAGATTCCACGTTAGTGGACTTTATTTGCCACGTGCAGGACTCCCAGGACAGCGAACTGTTGGGCTCAGGAGCCTCTGCCTGCATCAGTCACCACTTCCCAGAGAGGAGCCAAACAGGGACACTGTGAGTTCCGGGGAGCCAGGGAAGGAACCCCAGCAATCCCGTGGCAGGGGAGGGGAGTCAACAGCAGCCCTTGCTGAGCAGGGCAAGCTCCAGCCCTGTCCAGCTCCTGTCTGACCCCCAGGGCCTCTGGAAACCTGTGTTTCCAAAGGTTGCTTCTCCCAGGAAGCCTCTCTGGATTTTTCAAAGTGAAAGTTCTTTCTCATAACCCCCATGGCTGCACTTGTGTGATCCTCACGGGCACCTCTGTGGTTCCAGGGGTCCAGAAGCCCCCACCTTTCACCATCTCGCCTCCTCTTCCCCTTTTCCCATGTGTTGGAGGGTGCGGGGGCCCCTGAAGAAACCTGGGTTGGAAAATTATTTCAGGGAAAATAAAAAATCTGTGGCAACCAACCGTCTAAGCAGAACTGGAGAATATGGGGGGAGGGGAGGCTGGCTAAGCAGGGGCGGGACCCCAGCACCTGTCAGGCTGACCAGGGACCAGCGAGCCTTCTCTCCCTCTGCCCTCTGGAAGGCTCTCAGAAACCTCCGGAGGGACTGCCCAAGGCCTGGAAAGGGACCCGTGAGCTTTCTGCCATCACGAAGCGTGGCTGTAGCCCACAAGCCTGCGTTGGCCTCCCCGGCACAGCTTCAGTGGAGGCCTGGGACCAGGCGGGGAGCCCAGCAGAAGCCCACCACCCTCCTCCCTCCACCACACCGGCTGACACATCACTGTCACCCGGGAGCTTCACAGGGTGGCTGCAGAGCAAGGTCACAGCCCCTCCGGGGACTGCCTGCAGTCAGAAGTATCCTGGGAAATCTGATTTGCAAATTGACCTCTGCGTGTGGAATGGGCCAGGGCCCAGGGCAGCGTTCCCAGCGGCAAAGCCGGAGGCTGGCTACCCCCTCAGCTCTGATCTAGAACAGGTCTGGAGTTCCTTCACCAGCCCCTCCTCCTTCTCGTCCTCCTCTGGAGGGCGCGTCTGCAGGTGGCCAGCAGAGGGCGGCAGAGAGCAGGGGCTGCCTTCAGCTCCCAGGTCTGCCGTTGCCACTGCAGGTATGCACCCCTAAGATGTGCACCCTCTCATTGGGGGTGGTGTCACAGGCAGGTGAACCCAAACACCTCCAGGAAAAACACATACTGCTCCTGTCGGCCTGAGCAGGTATGGAATAATCATGCCACTCCAAAGACCACACAATATGCTTTTTTATGTGCAAGCTATAAAAGCAACACATGGGGCCCAGCATGGTGGCTTAGCAGGTAAATCCTTGCCTTGCATGCACCAGGATCCCATATGGGCAATGATTCTAATCCTGGCGACCCTGCTTTCCACCCAGCTCCCTGCTGTGGCCTGAGGAAGCAGACAAGGATGGCCCAAAGCTCTGGGACCTTGCACTCACGTGGGAGACCTGGAAGAGCTCCTGGCTCCTGACTTCAGATTGGCTCAGCTCTGGCCATTGCGCTCACTTGGGAAGTGAATCAACAGACAGAGGATCTTCCTCTCTGTCTCTCCTCCTCTCTGTATATCTGACTTTCTAATTAAAAAAAATAAAATAAATCTTTTTTTAAAAAATAAAAAAGGTAATACATGTCTATTGCAGAAAATCTGACATATCGTAAGACATATAGGAACAAAGCTAAAACCACATGGCCCACCACTGGCGGTAAACTATGGCCACCATGGAGCATACCTGTGCCTTCAGTTGTGTAACACAACCAGAGCATACCTTGGCCCCGCTCACGCTGTCTCCAGTGCACACGATACAACGACCCATCTCCCCACGCCCTAAAAGGCCAGGGAGTCTGAGTCCCCTGGAAGCGTGGCCTTGACCCTTCTGCTTGTGTTTGAGTCCTTCAGTGAGGCCAAGGTCTGGCCGTCCACACCCACAGGTGGGCGAGGGCCCCAGCCCAGGAGGGAAGGAGACAGCAGCATGCATTAACCCAGAGTCAACGACTTAGAAAGTTAAACATTCGAAAGGCAAAGAGATTCCCAGTTAATCAAACAGTTGATGTGTCCGAAAGGCCAAAGGAGATAAAGCTACGCCTGGTTCTTGGGCTCTAAGCATGGGGACTAGCACAGTCTCCTCCCGAGTCATCCTCCCTACTCCTGACTCTCACAACAGGGACCTGGCCCCAGCTGGCCCACTCTCCCCTCATCCCACCAATCCCTGAGGGAGCTGCTAGAAAGAGGGCTGTGAGTGCAGGGACGAGAGCCCAGGGTATGCTGTGAGGGCTGAGGGACCTGCATGGGATGCACAGCCCAGGTCAAGGTCAAGAGAGGGCAGCCGGTGGTGGGGTAGCATCTGTGTCTTAGCCATGAGTGCCAAGTACACAGGACCCTCCCACCACGCCTGTTATCCTGTGTCCCTGTTGGAAGGGGTCAGGGCAGCCCCAGCTAAGCGACAGGCGGCCCAGAGTCTAGCTGGAGGAGTCTCTCTTCCTTGCCCTCGCCACCCCCAGCTCCCTGCTGTCCTCTTGTGGCACACACGGACACTATCCCAGCCGCAGATGGAAGGCAACTTCAAGGGCAGCGGTTCCTAGGAGGCAGCGGGTATAGTGCATAGAAATGCCGTCACATGTGCCCCCTGAAGTTCTTAGGGACTGCAGGCATCGCATCCACCCACTTCTTGGGCTCAACAAGGCATCTGCCTGCATGTCGGCTGAAGGAGAAGGGCAGAGAGGCATCCTGGAGACAGAAGTGGCAAGGTAGCTGCCTTGAACGTGAAAGTGCTGCGTGCTTCTTGGGGCTCTGTCCAGCACCCCAACACCTCTGGGACGGGTGACGGCTGCAGAATGCCCAGCTGTCTGTCTGTGTCTGGGGGTGGAGTTGACTCAAGAGTCTCACTCTTGTGTGCACACGGGTTGGGAGCCTCATCTCTGCTTGGTGGCTCCAGGCTGACCCCTTGCCCACTGTCCAAGGCAGCAGATCATTCCAGGACGCAAAATGGAACCTCAGACCTGAGCCTCCAGGCCACGCCCATTGTGACGTCCTGGGGGTGACCCTGACACAAGGATTGGCTTGATGTTGTTCCAGCGTCCGAGTATCCATACAGGAGCAGAAGGGCTTGGGGACAGACCCAACACGCAGCTCCAGGGCTGGAGGCGGGGAGCCCGTCTTCTCTCCTGACACCCCATGCTGCCATGATTGCCAGTGACCCAGGGTCAGGCCTTCCCAACTGTGTGATGGAAATGGGGCCGGGGCTCTTATGGTCATAGCTGGGTCCTTCTTGTTGAGCTCACTGGATCTTGAGCGTGGAGTCCATGGGGACTGGACGGTGGTGGGGTTAGGGTGAAGGGAGCACCCAGGACAGGGGGCATGTAGGTCTGGAAGGAGCTATGTCTGCTCCCAGACTGTGGAAGGCAGAGTCAGTCTGAACACCCACCTGCTGAGCCGTGGTGGAGGAGAGCAGAGGCGCAGGACAGAGAGGGGACCTCAGGGACCTGGGTCCCCCCGCCTCTTTCTGCACGAACCCTGGCATCTCCAGGAAGCTCCTGGAAAAAGCTCCGCATGGGTGTGAAATTGGGCTTAGTATGATCTTGGTGTAACCTTGACACTGGTGTAATTTGTGAGATAACGACTTCCTAAGAAGCTTCTATGTCCAGTCACTGTGTCCAGCAGCCGGCATACTGCCCTTGTACAATAGGCACTTAATATCTGTCTGCTTGGGACAACTAAGGAAGACCAAGCTTATCAGCTGACGGTGTGGCTAATAAAACTCCCAGAAGCATCTGTGCTGGAGGATCCCCAGGAATGAATGAGTTAGACCAGCTGCCCATGCTGAATCTGGACCTACCAGTTGGCAGGGTGGTGTCCCTCTCTGTTCCTGCAGGCAGTGGGACAGGCTTGAGCTGGAGAGATGGGCTTCTCTGGAGATCATTCCTAGGCGGGAGAACTCAGTGCCATGGGGCAGGAGTGTAAGAACCATGACTGCAAAGTGACAGGGGCTAAGTGTGCGGTAACGGGCCGTGCACACCAGAGCTGAAGGCAGTGTCCTTCATGTCCAGGCTAGCACCTGTGCACGGCAGAGCCGGGTGGCTGAATAAATACTGTTAACTGGTTGCTTTCTGTCACATGCTTGTTGTTAGCCATCCACACCTTCGGATGTGAGGAGAGCTGGGCTCCCAGCGGCCTGGCTCTTTGGGCCCCAGAACAGCCTTGGAAACCCATCGGCTGGCTGCTTCCCCATCACCTCCTAGCAGAGCTGTTTATCAGGGATAGAGTTTTGGGACCCAGAGAGAAATGGAAGACGACGCAAACAAGTTCACAAGAAAAATGATATTCCGAGCATGGCGGCTCCCAGCTGCATCCTGAAATCTCCCCTCTCTTCATTGGAGGGAGTGTGTGTTAAGGTAACAGCGAATCTTACCCAGAAGGAAAGTGGGTTGTGTGTGACGTTCACATGGCCCAGGAGGCTTGCTGATAGTGGGAGAGGGAAGACTGGGGTCAGAGGGAGGGAGGCGGGTCTGGGTTCTGCAGCTGGGGTTGGTGGCTGTTTTTCTGGGTACAGCCACTGCTCTGACAGGCCTGGCAGGTCCCTAACCAGAAAGCTCTGCTGTTGTTATATGGACGTGGCCGTAAGAAATGGTACTGGGATGAGCACAGCTATATTCCCACAAAACATCATTTACACACCCTGAAACGTGAATTTGCCATCAGCTTTACCTGTCATAGAATAATATGACTCTTTTGAAGTTTTTTCCCCCCTCCACATCTGAAAAACCAAGAATCATTCTCTGCTCCTGGTCTGTTAAAAAACAAACTAACGGGCCTGGCGCGGAAGCCTAGCAGCTAAGGTCCTCGCCTTGAATGCACCAGGATCCCATATGGATGCTGGTTCTAATCCCAGCAGCCCTGCTTCCCATCCAGCTCCCTGCTTATGGCCTGGGAAAGCAGTCGAGGACGGCCCAAAGCCTTGGGACCCTGCACCCGCGTGAGAGGCCCAGAGGAGCCTCCTGGCGATCACTTGGGGAGTGAATCAACAGACATAAGATCTTTCTCTCTGTCTCTCCTCCGTGTATCTGGCTTTCCAACAAAAATAAAATCTTTAAAAAAAGAAGTGGGGGGATGATTCGACAAGGCACTGCAATCTAGAAATCACAAATTGTCGGTAGAGGGCGCTGCTCTCCCTGCCCCTGGGCGGGGCAAGGCGGGGAGCTTCTGGCCCCCTGGACAGGCCAGCTTCCTTGGACAAAAGGTTTCAAGGCACAGATTCTGTTCTACCTTCTCCCGGAAGCGGCTTCTGCTGGGCATGAGACCGGCTTGATTTGTCACTGCACAAGCAGACAGCCAAAGCCAAGTGGGAAGTGTGGGTTCCCCTCCATCACCCGCCTCCCCAGCCCTGGCTGCCAGCCCTGGCTCCGCCAGCCTCCACCCAACACATTTCCTTAAAGGTTTAGTTTACTTACTGGAAAGACTTGAAAGAGGGGATCTTCCATCCGCGGTTTCACCTCCCACATCCAGGGCAGGGGCAGGGGCACAGCAAGCGCCTGGGCCGTCCTCTGCTGCTCTCCCGGGTGCATTAGCAGGGAGCTGGCTCAGAAGCGAAGCCTCTGGGACGTGAACCAGCAGCCATATACGATGTTGCCATTGCATTCAGCAGCTTTCCCAGCTAGGCCATAGCACTGGCCCTCTGGGCACACTTCTAAACTCTCACGACAGCATTGCTGTCCTTGGCAGAGAGTCAGAGAGTCTGGGGTGGCTCCTGCTAAACACGGCTGTACAGTGCCATCGCTCTGAGCTTGGCCTTTGTGGATTTAACTCCAATGAGCACCGAGGGCTCATTCTTCCTGCAGTGGCAGCAGTAAAAGGGGAGCAGGTGACATCCAAGATGAACTGTGTACGGATGACAGGGAAGCTGGGTGGCATCACCAGCTGAGAACAGTCAGGTACCCTCGACTGCCAGGATACCACTCAGCCACCAGGGGAATCATTGGAGGGCCTGGGGCTTCAGAGATGGGGCTGAGCCAGAAAGAATCCAGCTTCCAAGAAACCTAGAAGTCCTCAGCAAGAGAAAGCAAGCTAGGGGTGCAGTAAGGCTGGCGCTACCCCCCATCTTGGGGGTAGCGGGGAATCTAGGGTGCACCCCACACACTGCCACTGGCCCCTTGTGGAGACCCAGTTGCCTGCAGCTTACCTGAATAGGGGAGTACCAGGTGCCAGAGTGATGGGCTCAGGAAGGAGTGCCCCATTCAGCCCAACTTGCAGAGGGAGCTTCCCTGGGGGAGTACCCGGAGGTGGCCAGGCGGGGCAGGCATCGCATAGGGAGGGAGCCAATCAAAGTCTCGGCTCTGACAGTTTCATTTTCCAGAGGAGGGAAGAACAAACGCGGGAGATAATTGTAGTGGAACCGCAGATAAGTAACGTTTGGTCTCCTTTTTACAGCCATTCCCTAGGGGCCCATTATGGTAATTTTTCTTCTATAACTGGCAAATTATATAACGAGTCAGATGATAAACCAGCAAGCATGGCAAAAATCTGCGTTTTCGTACAACTGCTGGCACCATTCCCACCTCTATCATCCCAGAGGTCAGAGCATCTTCTGCCCTAGGAGCCTGGCACCTGCCCTCCTGGCTCCACACATAGCTCTGAATGGAGAACAGGGAAGGGTTGAGAAACACAGTTGCATCCTGACCCTGGCTCTTCCACCTGCAAAATGGGCATCCGGGGGCTGGCCCCTGAATGCACCTTAGGAGTCTGTTTTGTCAAATGGGCAGCATCTATTGTCCAAACTCTGAGGTCTTTTTTTTTTAGTGATGCCTGGTGCCAATCAAATGCAATAAATATTAGCATTTATTGCTAGCATAAATATAATTAATATTGTTAATAATAACAGTATCATTGTGGCTATAAATACCATTAGTAATGTTATTTAGTGGTGATGATGATGAAAAATATTAATAATAAATATTATTGGGGCCAGCGTTGTAGCATAGTGTGTAAAGCCTACTTCTTGGCTGGCTGATGCTTAGTGTCCCTATGGCTCTGTTTTGGACCAATTCCCTGCTAATGTGCCGGGAAAAGCAGCAGAGGACGGCCCAAGTGTGGGAGACCCTGGATGAACTACCCGGCCTCTGGCTTTGTCTTCGCCCAGGCCTGGCTGTTGTGGTGATCTGGGGAGTGACCCAGCAGGTGGAAGATCTCTTCCTCTTCCTCTGTCCCCTCTCTCTTTCCCCACTCTCTCTATCCAATAAATGAATAAATCTTGAAAAGCAATCATCACTATTGTTGGGGAAGGATCTAGCACCTGAGATGACGGGGGGCTGCCACGTCCCATTGCAGAGTGCCCGGGTTCACCTCGGGCACAGGCTCCTGACCCCACATCCTGGGAGGCAGCAGGCAGGCTGAAGTGGTTAGGCTCCTGAACACACATTGGGACCTGCTGGCTCCCAGCTCCCACGCTGCCTAGACCTGGCCACTATGGATATTTTGGGAGTGAATCAGCAGGTGGGAGATTTTTGTCTGTCTCTCTCCATCTCTCTGCCTCTCTAAATAAATAAAAATTTAAAATGGGGACTGGTGCCATGGCTTTGCAGGCTGACCCACACACACACACACACATACCTGTAGCACTGGCATCCTATATGGGCACTAGTTCGAATCCTAATGCTCGACTTCTTATGCAGCTCCCTGCTTATGGCCTGAAACAGCAGCAGAGGAGGGTCTGAGTGCTCGGGCCCCTGTACCCACATGGGTGACCCAGAGGAAGTTTCTGGCTCTTAGCTTCAGATCAGCCCAGCTCTAGACATGGCAGCCAACTAGGGAGTGAACCAGTACCTAAGAAGATCTCCCTCTCTCTCCTCCCCTCTTTCTTTCTCTCTTTGTAACTCTGCCTTTCAAATTAAAAAAAGTAATCTTTATAAAGGTAATAACTATTATTAGTAATATTGTGGTGGTGTTAACAATGATGATGGGTTCTGAGAAGATGGCTGAGTCCCTAGGGTGGGGTACAATTGGTTGTGGAAGACATCACACACACACGTACATCACACACGTGTAACACTACACACATGTACAATACTGCATGCACACACCTGGGTTGAGGCTACAGGCTCCTGTTCCCCCATGGCCATGGCCAACAGGGGGAAAGGAGGCTACCACCCAGTGCCGAGCCCAAAGGAGACCATGGGGTGGGGCAGAGGGAGCGCTGGGAGGAGCCAAGCTCATTGTCAAGCCCATTTCTGCACTGGGACTAGGATTTTGTTCTCTGGGGGATGTAGGGCAGGCGTGGCTTCTGCTACAGAAAAAGAACCATAGACCATGATAAGGACCTTGGTGGCATTGTTGCTGGCTGCTGGGATCATTCACTCATTCACAAATGTCCACTGGCTTCTTATTACATCCTGGGTCCAATCCAAGTGCTTTAGATGTATCCAGGAACAAATCAGATACCACGGCCCACCTTCATGGAGCTTGATATCCAGCATGGGGGAGCACACACACGTGTACACACAGAATGCACAGGCACACATGTGCACATGCAGGTGTACACAGGCACAGACACACGAGAAGGGGGTAACTTGGTAACCTGCATGTTGGAAGGGTGGTGGTTGGGAGCCAATGGTTAAAGTTTTCCCACCCTCCTGCTGGCCGAATGAGACACGAGAGCTCCTCAGAGATAACAAACTGAGCCTCCCCATCCATAGCAGGTGTAGCACTCTTCCCACCCCATATGCTGGGTATGTCATGTGACACATTGCAGTCAATTCTACATCAGCTACAATGATGCAACAGCCTCTTTCCACATGTCCCAGGGTCCCAAGGGCTCAGCCATTGCCAGGCCATGGGCACATCCGGTCAAATCACAACCCAGGAAGTAGACTGAAGCCAGCCCGGCTCAGCCCCCGAACAGCTGATGTGCAGAGCTCAGGCAAGAAGTGGAGAGGTGACCAGAGCCCGTGCGCTGGTTCCCTCTTGTTGCCCTAAATAGTGCAGCTCCCACCAGCAGCGACCTCTTCTTACAATGTCCGTGGAGGTCAGAGCTCAACGTGGGCTCCAAGCACAAGGCTCAAGGTGGGCTCTTGCCTAGAGGTGCAGGGGACAGCTGCTCCCATGTCCCTCAGGGCCAGGCCCAGGGAGTTCCCCTCACCTGGTTGGGGGAGTGAAGGCCTCACGGCTGGGGTTTCCTCAGCTCCCAGGGCCCTCTCTGGCCCCTGTGCCAGGTCACCATGCTGACCTTACCTTCTCTTCTCCCATTCTCTCTGCTTCTTGGGGCTTATGGGATGACACAGGCCAACCTCGCTGTCTTCAGGGAGCACGAATGTGACGTGTGGGGGCCCCTGTGCCCAGGCTGGTGTCTGACTGTGTAACCAGTCAACGGGACTCTTAGAAACAGTTCGAGGTTCTGCCTTCAGGAACCCGAGGCTTGGGCTTGTTGGGACTGTTCTGCATGCGGCACCATCACAACAGGACCTCAGTGAGCAGGTGGCATTGGAGAGAGGACTTCCTCCAAGCTGTTTTCCACTCTGTATTCTTTTTTTTAAAATGATTTATTTTTATTAGAAAGGCAGATTTATAATGAGAAGGAGATACAGAGACAAAGGATCTTCCATCCACTGGTTCACTCCCAACAGCCAGAGCCGAGCTGATCTGAAGCCAGGAGTCAGGAGCTTCTTTCGGGTCTCCCACACAGGTACAGGGTCCCAAGGCACTGGGCCATCCTCCACTGCTTTCCCAGGCCACAAGCAGGGAGTTGGATGGAAAATGTAGCAGCCAGGACATGAACCAGTACCAATACGAGATCCTGGTGCTTGAAAAATAAAGATTTAACCAGTGAGCCATCGCACTGGGCCCCTGACCTACACTCTTGAACCACCTTTTGCCCAGATTCGGGCATGTCTGTGATGACAATGCCAAGAGGACAGATGTGGGAACAGCACTGTGGAGGAACCTGCCCTCCTGCATGAGCACAGAAAGCTGGGATCCCATAGACTCCAGCCACTCCCGCTACCAAAACTGGGTCAGAGAGAACCACAGCTGGGTATCGGCCCTGCCACTGGCAGCAGCTCAGTTGTCCATCCCAAGGAGCACAAAGCCTGTCCTGGAGCTGGCACCATGGTGTGGTGGATAAAGTTGCTATTTGCAGTGCCAGCATCCCACATGGGTGCCAGTTCGAGTCCTGGCCATTCCACTTCCCATTCAGCTCCCTGCTAATGCGCCTGGGAAAAGAAGCAGAGAATGGCCCAAGTACTTGGGCCCTTGTTCCGGTGTAGGAGACCCAGAAGAAGCTCCTGGCTTCAGTCTAACCCAGCCCTGGCTGCTGTAGCCATTTGGGGAGTGACCCAGCAGATGGAAGACCTCTCTCTGTCTCTCCCTCTTTCTTCCTTTGCAATCCTGCCTTTCAAATGCCTGGTTAACAAACCAAGGGATGAGGGAGCCCTGAGGGCAAGAGGCCAGTCAATCCCCAAAGGCTGCATGGAAGAGGCTCTGGTCCCAACTCTTAAGGTGCTCACACGCAGCAGATTCCCAGATGTGAATAATCTGCAGCAGGTGGTCAGAGCGCATGGAGACAGAGCGACGGCGTGAAAAGCAGCACACCTGATTAGAGAAACACAAAGAAACAGGAAAGGCAGGTGGGAGGGCAGGGGCCAGAGACGAGCTGGGGTATATCTGTGAGACCCAGGGAGGCTGCACGGAGTACCCACCGCCGGCTCCAGCTGCACTAACCAAAGTATCTTGTTCATTCCCGGGGAAGGACTGGGAGGCAGACAGTGACACCCAGTTGTATCCTGTCCATGTGCTCAGCCACCTCAGCATCCAACACCCTCAACGGTTAATCGACAGCCCCCACCTGCCCAGACAGAGACACCCCGACTTCCAAGATGAATGACTTCCCCAGAATGACAGGCACCCCACCAGAATATCAATAGCTTGAGCTTCTTACCATTCCATCAACATGTGTGGCACTGGGTGCGACGTGGCCATAAAGACGGCTGAGCTACGACCACTGTGGAGATGCAGTCTGTCAGCATGGTGATGATCTAAGACTCACACGTAGAGTGAGATGGAGAAATTGATGGGCACTGTGGCAAAGTGTGGAGAAAAACACACAGCGAATTCCAAGGATGGGTCGGTGGGAGGGGAGCGCCGCGGGGGGCAGAAGGGAGGGCTCCAGCCGCAATACAGAGCGTGGCCCTCCAGCCCTGAGCATGGAAGGATCAATGGTGGAGGAGCTCATGGTGCACCTGAGCTGAGCCCGACCAAGGCAAGCTGGTTCTGAGCAGGGGAGGCGGTGAGGACTGCAGACCAGCCCTCACAGCACCCCTGCCCTGCTATCACCTTGCTCTGCCCCACAGATCTGTTGAGAAGCTTCCAGAGGCGAGGACTGGGAGGTTTCCTCCATTGTGCTCAGAGAATGCCCTCCAGAGATGCCACAGCCACGCCTGCTCAGCACCTGCATCTTGGCCCCCTACAGTACAACCCCTACCAGTGCCTCTCCCATTGCCACCAACCCACTTTGAGCCAAGCTGGGGAACTGGTAGCAGCACTGGAGTGGGGCAGGAGGGACCTCACCAACACACAGGAGGCTGGAGGAGGTCACCGTGCAAGTCCTGAGCCCTTAGACCAGCTTTCAGATGCCTGATACCTATGAGGCAATCATTTGAGACAGAATTTTCTAGAATTGGCTGCATTTCCCTTCATAGTGAGGGACGTGGCACAGCGGCACCCATGGGCAGTCGTCAGAACCGTCAGCCCCCCGGGAACTTCGTACACACAGAGACAGGTGTCAGTCCATGTAGGACAGCCAGCCCTGGAGGCAACGGCTTCAGGAGCGCTTCTTGTCTGCCCCAGAGACTGCCTTGGAGCTGCACCAGCCTCCCCCAGCTCCAGCCCAGAGCTGCCAGCACCTGCCAGCCAGATCCCCAGAACATCCCTGGATATTGCCAGATGCTCGGACGGCCCAGCCCTGTGGGCGCCTGGCAGCAGTAGTCTGCTCATCCAAAAGCCACATCCAGAATCTGACAGGGAAACAAGCGCTTGGGTGACACCCAAACGCGGCGTCAAAGCCGACAGGCTGACATCTCCATCTGGCCCTCCAGTCCAAGAGTCCCCGTGGGTGGGAAAAGCAGGTGGCTCTGTGCTGGGGGCAACAGGGCAGAAGCTCAGCAGGTACTCAGCCAGCTTGGTTCTTGGTGGGAAGAGGGAAATGGTAACAGAGCTGTGAACAAGGGAAGAACTCATCCTTTGCCCACATCACAGATGGCAATGTCCTTGGGTCTAGGCCAGTGGTTCTCAACTTCAGGTCCAGAAAGACCTTGGAAAACAAAACAAAAACCCAGGCCCACGTAGGATGGGAAATCCCAGGGAACCAGCTGAGGAACCAATAGCATTTACAACTGCCTGAGAACGCCCAGTTAGATCCTGGCTGGCCAAGCGTGTCCCTTAGCGATCATCCTGAACAGAGAGAATGCTGGGTGGGAGGGGGCAGAGAGAAGTGGCTTTGAGGATGCCAAGAAGTCTGACTTTTGTCTCCTCTGCAGTCCAGCCCAGGAATACACCCCCCTCCACACACACACACACACACACACACACACACACACACACACACACACACACACACCCTTTCCTCTTTTCTCATTAGCATTTGACCCAGATCTCCAACTTCAATTCCTCTTCCTCCACCGTCCACAGCACTTGGTATGCACTTGCTCATGGTGAAGGCTCATGCACCCTGCCCTGTCCTGACACTATCTTGTGTGGATATCAGTCCCAGAGACCAGTCCTTGGAGTGCAGTCTTGACCTCTGGCCTTGCCCACCCGACTGCCTTCATCCCTGGAAAACTTGTCAGAAATGAAAGCTTGCCAGCTCTACCTCACAGCCATGGAACTAGGCACCCTAGGGGCAGACCCAGCAGGGGCAGGGTTTTAGTGTGGCCTCTGGATGGGACTGCTCAGAACACTGGCTCCAGCATGGTTTCTCCGGTATCCGGACCTGGCTGCTCTTAGCATGGTCCCTGGCCCAGTAACCTCAACCGCACCTCAGGAGCTGGCTGGATATGCAATCCAGGGTCCCTCCCAGAATTTCTGGCCCCTACCAGAGCTGCTTCTTTACAAGGTGCATGGGGAAGCGGGAAAAACCCAATCCCAGAAAAGCATCACTACGCCCATCCGTGCTGGGAAATGGTGGCTTCCAGCCTCAGCTGCCAGTAAGGACCTCACAGAGGGGCTAGGAAGGTCACTCAAGAAACAAATGGCATGACCCCTATCTCTGAGAGACCATGCTCACCCTCATGGAACACCTGAGGCTGGGAAAGTTACACAGAAAAGAGCTTACAGGATTTTTTTTTTCTTTTTCCAGAGTCACTGCCTGAGCCCAACCTGGCAGCCTATGGTTAAAATCCTCACCTTGAATGCACCAGGATCCCATATGGGCACTGGTTCATATTCAGGCTGCTCCACTTCTCATCCAGCTCCCTGCTTGTGGACTGGGAAAGCAGCAGAGGATGGCCCAAAGCCTTGGCAGAGTGACCAAAAGAGAGACCTTCTCTTTACTGGTTCACATTCCCCCATACAGCTACAACAGCCAAGGTCTCCTGACTCCATCCAGGTCTCCCACGGGTGGCAGGGGCCCAAATACCCTGATCACCTTTCCCTGCCACCCCAGGCACATCAACAAGAAGCTGGGTCTCCCAACAATGCTGTGCTATGGGATGCTGGCATCGCAAGCGGCAGCTTAACCCGCTGCACCCAAGCACTGTCCCGGTTCACAGCTCTAGAGGTAGAAAGTTCAAGCTTGGGGAAGGCCTTCTTTCCTCCAGTGGCATTGTGGCTGCAATCGGGGTAGGGGCTCAGGGAGTCAGCGACTGTGGGAGTGGGGTAGGACCAGGCCTGCTCTCTCATAGTCCCCCTTTCCTAAACCCTATGGGGTCCCACAGGAGCATCCTTGTCCCCTGTGGAGTCAGGACTGTCAGCAGCCTCCCCTTTCACATCCATGCTGAGCCCCAAGCCCCAAGTGCATCTGAACCACAGCACTGCCTGGGTTACCAAGGTCAAGTAGACAAGATGTGTCTCCCTGCTGGTCGTGACATCCCTGCGGCTAGTCCCTGTCCCTGACACTGACCTTGAAGCAAGTCAGCCCTGCACGGAATCCTTAGCACCCACCCAGAGGGCGTCCAAGGCTGGCATCCATGGGAACTCAGCAGCACAAACGACCTGCTGGCTTGGCAGGTGCATCCCGGACAGGAACATCATGAATCCCTAGCTTCCGTGTGGGACTTGGGCTGGGCTGGGCGCAGTCAGGCACTGCAAAGGATACGGTGGGGTGCCCCAGGCTTGTTCCTCCCAACAAACCCTCAAGCGCCCCCTGTGTACACTAGGTGAATGGCACCATGTGTGTCCTCCACCTCTGCTGACCAGTTCCGTCCGAGGTTGCCAAGGACGTACCCACTATGAGTTCGATGTTCAAATGCCTGCTTTTCCTGACAGATTATAAATAGCTACTTTGAGTCCAATTTGAGGTTTTGATTTAAAAAGAAAGAAAAGAAATGAGCTATGCACCCATCAGAGAAACTCCTCCCTCTCTTCATCCAAAAATCCATCCGAGGTCCCTGCCACCTTCCCCACACAGAGAACATTGTGCTGGGGCGTTCATGTCCCCACCCCCTCCCCGCCCCTGGGGTAAATGAGACCATTACAGGAAAAAAAAATGCATTTCCATGTCTGTTCCAATAAGCACAACCTAATTAAGATTTTATAAACACTCACCCAACAGGAAAACACAAGCACACACCGTTCACAGCGCCTAAATTAGCAAGGCAAATAGAGGCTGGATTAAGAGGTTTTCTCGCCTGCTTCTGGCTTTAATGAGACAGGGGAGGGTGTGGTGGAGGGACATCCCCACATCCCTAAGAACACCCCTCTTCCTGTGTCTGAGAGGCCTTTTTCCAGGCCTCTCCCGGCCTCTCCCCTGCTGCTGAGGCCCTGGGAGGAGGCTCAGAGGCCCTGTCTCAGTGCCCTGGCACCTACGTGGCGCCTGCCATTCTCCCACCCTGTGACACCAGCTCACAGTGCTCCCAACCGAGTTGTACCTGCGGCCCGGACTGGCAGCTCCGGGCTCCTTGCTGGCATGCCCGCAGCAGGTACCAGTTTCTGGGCCTAGACGGCACAGACTCCCTGGTCCCTGACTCCCCACCCCAGGACGCTGTCTCTCTGCCCATTTATTTTCCCTGCCCCCCTTGCCTGCCTGCTGCCCGTGCCTACCTCCATGCTCTCCTACTGGAACAGAAAAAAAAAAAACAAACCAGGAGATAATTAGTTGTCTGCCTCTTTGTGCACCCCTGGGGCTGCTTGGGAAAGTGCATTTTCTGCACATGTGTAGAAAATTAAATCTCTTGTGTTTTTGAGAAGCGTGGGAGGGGACACGTCGAGGGTCACAGCACTGGCTCACTTGGGGGTGGGAGGATGGCAAAGAACACTGGGGTCTGGCAAAGTCGGATGAGCAGGTGAGGGGCCAGGAAATACCAGGAGACCCAGACTGCGAACTTGGCCTCCTGGTCCTATCCTCTCCACCACCGCACAGGGGGCACCCCTGCTCTGAGAAACTCATATTTCCTGAAACCAAGCAACAGCTCAGCTACCAGGTGAGACCTAATCAGAATATTCCAGAACTGGGCTGCAGGTGTGCCGGGGATAACCAGACAGGGCTGTGCACAGCAGCGGGGACCACTGTGCTGTGTTCACCTTGGCCGTCCCTCTCAGGCAGACATAAAGATAAGCTGCTGTTGGACGCTTGCTTTCACCCAGTGATCGCTTCCCAAGTGACCTGCAAAGGCAGGAGGGTGATGCAACTTGCCTGGAAATATGTATGGTCCAGAAGGAAACCGATCAAATCCCAAAGCCACGCGGCCAGACAGCTGGGCAGGGTGGGCATTAGCTACGAGGAAAAGTGGACTCCTGAGCTGGCTGAGATGCCCCTGGAAGCCAAGCCACCTGCCTGGGCACCCCGCGACCCTCCAGCCTGGGCCAGCTGCAGCAGCTGTGGCTGCAGTGGCCGAGCTCTGCAAGTGAGCTAGAGTGACATTCGCTTTGTATACACATGTTTACAACAGGAGCCAGATGGCAAAGGGCTGGAATCCTCTCAACACTGCTCCCAGCCGGGCTCTGCACATGCCACGGACACAGCCACGTGGGGCATGGGGTGTGGGCCACCCTCCCTGCGATGCTCACCCTGAGCTGCTTTGCTTCTGAGGGGGTATTTATGAGCCCTGGCTTAAAGGATGCCTTAGCCAGCCAGCTGTCACAATGCTGTAGTAAATCTCCCCACATTCTACCGACAGAAGAAAGAAGTGTAACCCACTGTGATATCCCCTGGAGTTTCTTTCCATCCGGAGTGTGTATGTGTATGAAATAAGGGAATAAATAAGCAAGGCACACTTAATGGAAGGGTGCTGGTGAAGGATGGCCAAGGACAGGCTTCAAGATGCCAGGGTATCTGTGCTAGCAGGAAGAGAGGGCAGACTCCTTGCAGATCAAACGGAGCAGGAGGTCCCAAAGCTTGGAGACATCCTGAAGTGACACACTGGGGACCAAGGAAAGCTCTGGTCACGTGCCAGAGCTTGCAGCACAGCATATGTGGGTCCCCTCCGGCTGCCTTCCTCTGAGGCCACAGGCAGAGCCGAGCCCATGCCTCCAGTTGAGCAATAAAGAGAGGAGGAAGAGGAGTAGAAGGAGAAACTAGGGAAGTGGTAAGGACCAGCTAGCCCTCGCTGCCAGTGAACCCCAAACATCCACAGCCAAAAAAACCTGAGAGAGCTAATCGCCACACCCAAGAGAGGAGAAAGAGAGAGAGAGAGAGAGAGATGAGGAAAAACTAGACACGAGATCTTGCCATCTCCAGCGCTGGGGACTACATGCTCTGAGCAGAAACAAGATTTCCTATGTCTTGGAAGAACATTCCAGAACTCCTCCACCCCCATTCACATTGTGCCTCTGGGAGGTTCTGTGTGTGTCCCTGGGATGCAGCCGTGAATTCACAGCACCTAACTGGGAAATTTACTTCCTGGGACTCTGAGAAAAAAAAAGTTAGCGGCAAGATGGACGTCAGCTGGAGGCGTGGAGGTGAAGGCGGGGCTAAGGTCACATCTCAAATGCTTGCCTGGAGCAGGTTCCAAGCACTGTGTGATCCCCCCCAACACACATGCTCCCCTCACTCGTGAAGCACGGGCCTCAGGAGGCGTCTTGCTGCTTCAAGGATACTGGACAGGATTGGCCTGGGCTGTTATGTTTTGTTTTTGTTTTTGTTTTTAACATTTATTCTCAAAAAAAAAATTTAGTCTCATTGATCTGAAAGGTAGAGAGAGAGAGCATGAATAAAAGAGAGCTGTCATCTGCTGCTTCATTTCCCAAATGCCTCCACAACCAGAGCTGGACCAACCTGAGGCCAGGAGCCTCCCGCATGGGTGCCCGGGATCCAAGCACTTGGGTCGTCCTGCACAGCCTTCCCAGGTGCCTTAGCAGGGAGCTGGATGCGAGTGGCAGCTTGACCCGCTGTGCCACAGTGCCAGCCCCTGGGCCTGGACTTCTTGCGCAAGGCCATTGCAAGAAGGACCTCCAGAAGGACTTTCAGCAATGACAGCACAATAGGAAGATGACAGTCACATGTGCCTGCAGGACACACCCCTGAGAGCCTGGGCCCCCATCTCCTTTCTACTACCCTGGCCCCTTGCTCAGCCTGGCTAGGGACCTGGCCCAACCCCGCCAGGACTGCTACTGCGTGAAGGCAGGACAGAAGCTCTGCTTCAGTCACTTCCAGACCCTGTGCAGGGCAAGCACACGCAGCGTGCAGCTGGGCTCACAGGAAGTTGGAAGGCAGGCACCAAGGACACAGCCTCAGTGAAGTTTGAATTAGGAAAAGTGGATGTAGTCCCCAGCGCACAACCCCTCCTCCTGGGAGTCACGTCCTCCTGGGGTACCCTTCCACATGGTGCCAGAGTGGGTCTCTGTTGTGTCACTTCTGAGATGAGGCTGTCAAGGACACAGTAGTGGGGGTGCCCTGAGCAGCTCGTTGGGAGAGCGCCTGGGGCTTCCTGGAACCAGCCGACAGGAAATCAGGTCTGGAGGGGCCAGTGCTGTGGCCATTGGGCTAAGACACCACATACTGGAATTCTTTCTAGCAGCCTTTTTGAGGCCCAGCTGCTCCACTTCTAACGTAATTCCCTACTAATGTGCTGGAGAAAACAGCAAAAGCAGACCAAGAGCTTGGTTCCCTGCCACCCACATGGGAGACCCAGCAGGTGGAGTTCCAGGCTCCTGGTTTGCGCCAGACCATTGCAGCCATTTAGAGAGCAACCCAGAAGATGGAAAATCTCTTTCTCTTTTTCTCTTTTCCTCTTTTTCTCTTCTCTTTTCTCTCGGGCCCAGCGGCGTGGCCTAGTGGCTAAAGTCCTCTCTTCTCTTTTCTCTCTTTCAAATAAATTCTCCAACCAAAAAAAAAAAAAAGAAAGAAAAAAAGGAAGAAGGAAAGGGAGGTCTCCTTCCAGCTGCCCCATGAGTGTGCCATGTTGGGTTGGCCCCTCGTACTCTGGTAAAGCCCTCCAAGATGGCAACCTCTTCCAAGATGGAAGCAGAACCATCGCATGGAGCTTCCACCCTCCCGACTTGCAGGCTGCACCTTGCAGTCCTGAGGCACAGCAGGTCAAGCCACAGCACTTTGGGGCCGTTTGTCATGCCACACAAGGAGAAAAGTGAGTTCTCCAGGGACAGGTTGGGGAAGAACACACGGGCCAGATACGTGCCTCGGCCCTCCCCCAACAGTTGCATTTGACTGTGGGCCTCTGGTCCAGTATCTCCTAAAAACAAGGGTGATACGGCTGCTACGTCACATGTAATCGGAACGACAGGTCATGTGGCTCTGCGCAGCTGTCCCCAGCTTACCCTCCATAGCCTCCTCCTCGGACCATGGAAGATAGCTCCACTTCCTTCACGCCACCTTCAGTCCTCTCACTTTCCAGGGTGCTGCTGGGTCCCCAGCTGGCCTCTAGAAAAGATTCAGTCAACAGCTGGTGAGTCAATGAGTGAATGAATGCACAGACAGCCTGAGCCTCCGCTTGGCCTGTCCATGCCAGGGTCAGCTGGGGTTGCACGGCCTGGCGCTCCTCACAGGCCAGGTCCCCAGCCCCCGCATTGGGAGGGAGCAGGAAGCCGTGGATCAACTCATTGTGTTGCTTTAGCTAATGAGCTGGGACTAGGGAGTGAAATGAGAAAACAGAGCTACTGAGAGAGAGGTGGAGAGATGGCAGGCTTTTCCGGCCACTGTTACTTAGAAGCCACAGCAGCAAATTGAGAGTGAGCTGGTTTTCATTATGGGGTAATGAGCCCGGACGATAGGACAAAGTGCTGGCTGGTGGCGGCAGAATGAGAGAGTCCGCCCTGTGTCGCATGGTGAGGTGACATCTTTCTGCTGCATTCCGGAACAAACGCCAAGGGTCTTCCCGGAGCAGAAGGCACACAGTGTTGGCTTCAAACTTTTTTAACTTTTGAGTGCGTTTCTCCAGGAGCTGTGCAAGGTCTCTGTTGCTTTGTTCTCACCTTTTGGGAAGAGCTGCCTGCAGCTATCAGCTAAGGGCTTGCAGACCAGAGCACTGGTGTCCTGGGGGACAGCAGAGAGGGGACGCTTGCCTGGAGCCTGCGGTAAGAGCACCTGACTTCATCAGAGGCAAGGCCACGGCCTGCGGGAGAAGAAAGCAGCCAGCACCCAGCGCTCCGAAACATCGCCCAGCCCGGATTGTGGTCACCCTCATTCCAGTAATAGTGGCTGGACCACACAGCAAGGCCCCGCCAAGCATGTCCAGGGCCATGGGTGTCCACTTTCCATAAGTTCTGTGGAAGGAGATGTGAATGCCCAGAGAATTTTGAGCTTCAGATTCACAGTGAATAGTGTACGTGTATAAATACATCCCAAATAATCCCGTGGCGTACATGTATTCTAAAAGCTAATTTGTTCATCTCTCCCTTTTCTGTAACTCTTTCAAATAAATACATCAGTGTTTTCGAAGGGAGCGTTGACATCGTGGCACAGCAGGTTCAGGGATATGAGTTTTCACTTGGTTTGAGTCCTGGCTGCTCTACTTCCAGTCCAGCTTCCTGCCAATACACCTGGGAAACAGCAGAGGATAGCTGAGAGCTTGGACCCCTGACGCCAGTGTGGGAGACCCAGCTGGAGCTCCAGGCTTTGGTCTGACCCAGTCCTGGCGGCTGTGGCCATTTAGGGAGTGGACCAACAGATGGAAGATGTGTGTGTGTGTGTGTGTGTGTGTGTGTGTGTGTGTGTGTGTTGCTCTCCTTTTTAAGTGGACACATCTTTTAAAAAATTATTTGTTGTTTATCTCAAGATCAAAGTTACCCACCTTCCATGCCTGTCTGGCAGTGCCCACAGTGGTTGTCTGCTATAGCCCATGCCCCCTGCCATTTCCCATTCCCTGCGTCTCTGGAGGGGGTGGCAGGGTGGGGAGACAATCAACAGAGACACTGAAGCTCATCTCTGGAGAGATGCAGGCTTGGGGAGGGATGCAGAGAGCTACAGGAAACGAGGCTCCCCAGGCATGGTCCATTAAGGCTGGCCTTAGGTGACCCTCCCGCTCCCTGCAGCTGCACACACAGCAAGCTGCCCGAAGGAGCACAGTGAGTACAGTCCACCACTCTCACGCCTGTTCTCTCTGACTTTGGCAGGGATGACTTAATGGCCAGGAGTCCTGGACTCTCCCTGGGACTCTGACGCTGGGACCTCAGCCAGGCTCTTGGAGGAGCAAGGGGGCCGAGCTTCCTCCCATCAGGGCAGCCTGGGGCACGTAAACTTCTCACAGGGCAATCCAGGGCTCCCGAGGTAAGTGTCCGTGGATGGATTACCCACGCAGAAGAGCTCGCTCCTGCACTCCAAGGTCCCAACCCCCTCCCACTTAGCATCACTTTTGCCCTGACCTAGGGGTCAAGGAACAGCCCTGGGGACCCAGAATTGGAAGGGGACCACATTATCCCCTTCTCTGAGACAGAAGGGTTTAAAGAACTGTGGCTTCCTTTTCTACCTGCTGGGGGCGTAGGGGAAGGGGCTTGCAGCAGGGGATACACAGTGGATTGTGACACAATGACAATGAACAAGGCTGAAGTCGTGGCCCGGCATGGAGGTGAGCCCTGGGAGGCTGCAGAGGAGGCGAGGAGAGCAGATGCTGAAGTGGCCCGTGGTTGGCAGGACCTGGGCTGGCAGGGCCCAGGCTTTGGAAGAAAGGACTGCCAACACTGGAGGGGAGCCGTGGTGGAGTCGGCAGGGAACACCAGAAGCGCCCTCCAGCTCGCGATGGCTTCCGCACGCTTGTCACCATGGCTGCCAGCAACATCACATTCAACTAATACCGTCTGTGATTCCACTCACAAGCCCCCAGGCTCCCTTCCACCCCTACCCATCTGCTCTTGCCCAGTCTTAACCCTGGTCCCCCCAACACATACACCTGTCTCCACTCCCAGCAGAAACATCTGCTTGCAGCTGCCTCTCTGCTCTTACCTCAGCCCAGTCGGGTTTGGTTACTGACCCTGGGCTCCAGGGCTAATTCTGCAAATTTCGGACTGGTCTTCCTGTGAGCTGTGGGACTTGTGGGATGGCCTCCTGAGACCCCCACTGCCCGCAATGCACAAGCAGAGCCATGATTGGGGTGGGGGGAGGTGCACCCACAGGCTCAGCTTTTTCTCCTGGAGACCTGAGATGCTTCCTGCCCATCGCCTCCCCAGGAAGCCAGCAGCCAGGCCTGGTGCCATCGGGGACCATGGAGCTCCTGTCTCCGGAAGCCGAGCAAACAGTGAATTGGATCACCTTGCCTGCCGCGTCCTTATGAAACGGCAGAGAGATCCAAGTGGGCAGCTTCTGGCCACTGCTGTGGGGGAGGTAAAAGGCCGGACTCAGGACTCCATGTACAAACTAACCAAGGCTCTACCCAAAGGATGTGTGTGCAGGGTCTCAGCTCTGCTGCCCACTCCCCTCCTTGGAGGACAGACCACCCCCTCCATCCAGGACCCAGGGCTGCAGAAGCCAACCACCCACCCAGCCAGCCCACCATAACTGCTTCTGTTTATTCTACTACCTACCTATCCTCTCTCACACACACATACACACGCTGCTGCTTCTAGAATTTCACAAAAAAAAATGAAATTACAAAATAGGTTTATTAGGGCCAGTGCTATGGGGTTTCAGGTAAAGCCACCAACTGCAGTGCCAGCATCCCATATGGCCCTGTACCCACGTGAGAGACCCGGAAGAAGCTTCTGGCTTCAGATGGTCTCTCTTTCTCTCTCTGTAACTGTGCATTTCAAATAAAAAATTAATTTTTGAAACTAAATAGACAAATAAACACAGTAAAGTGTGCTTTTTTTGGTACCAAAAAAAATGTGAAATTCCTGTTTTGTTCTCATCACAGGCATTTTTCACACACGTGGAGAAGAGCGATGTAGGCGGGTCAGGCCTTGTGTGGGAGGCTTGCTGTGGGCTCAGCAAACATCCTTGCCCTTGACCTTAACCTCAGGCTGGCCCATGGAGCCCATGAGGGCAGCAGGCTATGAGGAGAGGCAAAGGGACCCCAGGCAAGCCGGCCATGAAAGCACACACTCTGCCAGCTGGCTAGTCCAGACTACGAGCAGGTGTGAGCCCTACCCAGCAGGGCCTGTGCGACCCCAGAAGTAACCTTGGAGGAGAACTGAGGTTCCTTGGAGTCTCCCCTGAGAACAGGATCTTGCTGGGACAGACTGGCATGGTACACCCTGCATTATTTCAGAGTATTTAAATCTATATGGAAAAAAAAGTATAGGGAAGCATCCATCAATTTGAAAAGAATACTCAAAGATTCAGAGCAATGGGAAGCGATAAAGGAAAAAGACAGATGGATGAAACCACAGACCAACTCAGCGACGCTGTGTCAGAAAGTGCGATAAGCAAATTGAATATGTAATATGACACCTGCTGTAGATGACACATGTTTTGGTCCCATGCCCGTAACACCTCTTGAAGGGACTTGGGTAGGGGCTGCGAAGCCTCTTTCAGAAGGAGGTTCTCCAACAGCCACTGCCGAAAGGATGTCAGGCACAACCTAGCCGAGGGTCAAGGGGAGGGCCCCAGGCAGAGGACCCAGGGAAGGCACCGACTCCACATTGAGGCTCCAGGCACCCACCTGGTACGCAGCCTGAGGCCGGTCCAGACCAGATATGATGCCTTCCCCAGCAGGTGATGCTTGACAAGGAGTCAGAGCCAGAGTGTCAGTCAGCACAAGCTCTTGTGGGTACTACTAACAACTAACTGGCTTTCGCTGCAGAACTGAGGCCAGCAGGGGTCCAGGCCTGGTCCATCCTCGGAGCCTGTCTGGTGCCCAGGAAAGAGGCTGCAACATTTCCAAGTCCCATTTGCTCCATGGGCATCACCAGGCACTCGGGGCATCAACCGAGGAAACACCCCTGCACTTGATCTTTGGGGTAAGACCTGGGGCACTTTGAATGGGGACAGAGATGTGGCTCACTGCTTACCTGCCCATGACCTGAGGCACAGCTTCCAGCCCTACACAAGGAGCATAACCTCTGACATCAATCAAAGGTCAAGGGAATAGATGTGCCTTATAGCCAATTACAGCATCTTCCCTCCCCTTCCTTAACCTTTAAAACTCGTAGCTTGTGCGCAAGAAACCAGACATTCTTCAGCAGCTTATCTCTGTGGGTTCTTGTGGCCAAAGAACACCACTGCCTCACCCTCGGTGACCTCAGGACCTGCTGGCAGGTTTAAACCCTGAGACAGAGGACAGCAGTCTTCCTCATTACAAAAACATCCAATCAGAAGTGAGATGTCCTGGAGGCCCAGCATTGTGGCCAAGCAGGTTGCATTGCTTGCAGCACCAGCATTCTTTATCGAGTGCCAGTTCAAATCCCAGCTGCTCCACCACTTTCCATCCAGCTTCCTGCCAATGCGCCTGGGAAAGCAACAGAAGATGGCCCAAGTGCTTGGGCCCTTGCTACCCACATGGGAGACCCAGAAGGAGTTCCCGGCTCCTGGATGTTGTGGTCATTTGGGGAATGAAGTGAATGGAGGATCTGTGTGTGTGTGTGTGGTTCTGCCTTTCAAAATAAATAAATACCCAGGAAAGAAAGAGTATTGAACGTCTTTATTAGTCAATGGAAATTGGCATGGGCATGGGGGAAGGCCACAAAGTGAGCCCATTGAAAGGCGGAAAGAAATAACAGCTTGATTGTGACTTTCCATTTAAAAAGAGCGACAGCTTATGAAACAGTTTGTTTTCGCTTACACTGAACAAAAGTCGGATCTGACTGCAGCCCTTTTTTTAATTCTTCGTATGAACAAAGAATAAAATGTTGTTCTGAGGGCCATAATTTTTCTGACAAGATTGTCTGATAGCGCCATACAACAGCCTTGATTTCACGTTTGACTTTCGCAGCGCAATCATAAAGAGGACATTTTTGCAAAAAATATTTGAAGGCGTCATCAATTTTCCCAATGGCCTGTCTTAATCCTCTAAAATTCAAATCTCTCTCTTTTGAAGTGCCTGTCACTTCATCAGCCTTGTAGATTTCCTCTTCTGTAATTGTTAACTGGCTGAAAACTCCACCAACTCCTCATTTGCCAGTAGCCTTCGCATGTGATTCAAGTAATTCTCCATAATCACTTTGATCAACCTCAGGAAATTGTGCTTCTTTTGCAGATTTTGAAATTGTCTTGCATTCTATGCCAGCATGTTGGCAACATATGGCTAACGGGAACAGATAGAGCCACGGAGAGGATGAGAAAGGGTAGAAAATTACACTGGGATTAAGTGCAAGGGATGTGGGAGCAGAGGTGGCATTTATAAGAAGTCAACCTATTAATGGACACTTTTGTGGCAGAAACTTCAAGAAAGTCTTAAGATTAACTTGAAAGGCAGAGTAAAACCAAGAGAGATAGGCCAAAACAGAGCTTCAATCTGCTATGAACCAGCCCCAGGATGACTGCAGGAGCCAAGGCTGGACCAACGCCAGCGCCAGGAACTCAGTTTAGGTCTCCCACATTGGTGGCAGAAGCCTAATGACTTGAACCATCACTACTGCCTCCCAGGGTCTGCGGTGGCAGGAAGCTGGAGTGAGGGGATGGAGCAAAACCCAACTCAGGGGCCTGATGCAGTGGCCTAGCAGCTAAAGTCCTCCCCTTGAACGTGCTGGGATCCCATATGGGCACCGGTTCTATTCCAGGCAGCTCCACTTCCCATCCAGCTCCCTGTTTGTGGCCTGGGAAAGCAGTCGAGGACGGCCCAAAGCCTTGGGACCCTGCACCCGCGTGGGAGATCCGGAGGAGGTTCCTGGCTCAAGTTCCTGGCTCCTGGCTTCAGATCGGCACAGCATCGGCCATTGTGGTCACTTGTGGAGTGAATCATCGGACAGAAGATCTTCCTCTCTGTCTTTCCTCTCTGTATATCTGACTTTGTAATAAAAATAAATCTTAAAAACAAACAAACAAACAAAAAAATGAGTCAGGCACTATGATATGGGAATTGAGTGTCTTAACTGCTAAGCTAAATGCCCACTCCTGATTTAGAAACTTAAAATACAAACCAAAAAAAAACGCTATCTGTAAAGGAAAAGGACAGAGAGATCTTGCATTTGCTGCTTCACCCTCCAGATGCCCACAGCAGCTGGAGCCGGGAACACAACCTGGCTCTCCCACTAAGTGACAGAAAGACCACATGAGCCAGCATCTCCTGCCGCCTCCTGGGGTGCATGTTAGCAGGAAGTGGGACCAGAAACAGCTGCTGGTGGAGCTGGCATGTGGTACAGTGGATCAAGCTGCTGCTGATGTCACTACAAACCATATCCCAGTGCCTGCCCAAATCCCAGCTGCCTCACTTCTGATAAGCTCCCTGTGAACGTGCCTGGGAAAGCAGCAACAGATGGCCCAAGTAACGAAGCCATGTCACCCATGCGGGAGACACAGTGTTCCTGCCTCCTGGCTTCAGCCTGGATCAGATCGGGCCATTGAGAGAGTGAATCAGTGGATGGAAAAACTCTCTCTCTCTCTCTCTCTCTCTCTCTCTCTCTCTCTCTCTCTCTGTTGTCTGGCTTTCAAGAAACTAATAAATTGAAGGATCATTTCTCGTCCTTTTGTCTAACATCTAGCGAATTGGGAGAAGGAAGGCAGGGAGCTAACACTCAAGCCAAGCCCCCCTCGGCACAGCGGTGTCCCAAGCAGCATCTTGACTCCCACAACAATCACCCTCCCCATCTTTATTTCCTCCTTCATCTTAGCACATCAGGGTCTCAGATCTTAGAACACAGAAAACAAGGATCCCTCCATATGCTCGACAGCCATTAGCCACCAGACGTAAAGAGTACATGCAAAGCAATGTGGGGGGGGGGGATGAGCAAAAACAAAAACCTTTTATGGAAACAGAGATGCAAGAGGAAAATAATTGTACAGCAAAAATACTCAGCTTCAGCATAAACAATGAAACACATGACCAGGCAGCATTCTGGCGGCCGGTGAATGGTTTTTAAATTATAATTCTCCACAGTGCCAAGGTTGTGAAGACCCAGGTTTTCCTCACACACTGCTGTGAGGTGTAAATTGGAACAGGCTTTCCCAAGAGCAAACACACAGCTCACCGCAGCCTGCAAATGATTTCAGCTGCATCCTTTTTATATACACATCTGTGTGTGTGTGTGTGTGTGTGTATAGTCCCATGTTGCCTGGGCGTACCCCCACAGCATTCTCAAAACGAACAAAAATGAAATCAAGTGTTGATTTTGAGGGCATAATTTTTCTGAGGGGGAAAAAATCATCTAGTGGCACAAAACAATATCCTTCACTTTGAGTGAAGTTAATTGCTTTTCAGCTCTCGCCGAGGTTCAGTCTCTCCCTTGGAGACCACTTTGCACAGGAAATAGACTTTTCCCCTCCAACAGGTCTCCACAGGAAGGGGACCTGGAGCTGGGCAGAGCTGCAGCTGGGCACCAGCGCCCAGCCAGGGGGCTCCTAGTGCAAGGTCAAACACAGAGCTACAGGCAGGGCTTGCACACCTGGCAGTGAGGAGCCATCCAGGTGGGCACCATCCTGTGTGCAGATGTGTTGTTCTCAACAACCAGGCATGCTCCAGCTGGTACCCAGGGCGCATCTCCAGCAGACTGCAGAGTTGTTGCAGCTCGGAGGTGGTTTGTCCCAAGTGGCCCTCAGTATGGTGCTGGGGTGGGTGGAACCTTCAGAGGTGGGGCCTCAAGGGAGGTGGTTAGATCTCTGCCCTCAGTTCTCATTGGTTCCCACAAGAGTGAGTTGTTGCAAAGAGCAGCTGGGGTAGGCTCTGTTGTGCAGTGGGTTAAGCTGATGCTTGGGATGCCCATAGGCCATATCTGAGGGTTATTTTAAGTCCTGGCTACTCTGCACTTGGAGAGCTGGGAGACAGTGGGTGACAGTCCCATTAATGGGGTTCCTGCCCCTCCAAGTGGGAGAGCTAACTGGAGTTCCCGGCTTTCACCTGACCCCAGTCTCAGCTGTTGGGGCCCTTTGGGAGAGTAAAACAGCAGGTTGAAGATCTCTCCCTCTTCCTTCCTGCCTTCCTCACCCACTCTCCTCTCTTGGGCTTCCCCTCTCACCCTGTGGTCTCTCTCTCGCACATGCCACCTGCCACGGCATTCCACAGTGATGGGGCCTTCCCCACAGTTGGCACCCAAGCGATGAGCTAAATGAACCTCTTTCCATTTGAAAGCTCCCAGCCTTGGGTCTTTTGTTGTAGCAGTGGAAAACGGCCCAATACCCAGAGATTTTAAATGCTATTCTTCCCACTTGCTGTAGACTTGAGCATTTCTACAATGAACAAGCATCACATTTACAAGCATAAAAGATGTGTGCTTTTTTAAAAGAGACAAAAAGAGGGCTTGCATGAACTAGGCACAGGAACAGAATGGGGAGGGAGAGAACATGGAGAAACGAGTTCAGGAGCAGGTGGGCTGGCTGGCATCAGACCGTGAGGGCTCAACACAATTTGCACTGAAAAGCAGCTATTCCTAGTAGCGTGAGAAGGCCAAGCCAACGGAGGCCCAGTAGGGAAAGGAGGGGAAAGGCCAAGTTCTGGAGAGAAATCACGGTGCTCCTGACTGACCCTCCCCTGCAGTGACCTCGGGACTTGTCAGACACTGGGCCAGAACTGGCTTTATCTGTTAAGCATTGTTGAGTTCGGGTTTCCGTTAACAATGATAGCAAGTGTTCCAAATGGAGACTCTAAGGTGGACTATGTCAACCAGTGGATTCTGGAGAGATTTCATTGTGCTTGGAGTGTTGAGATGGTAGCAATGCAGAACTGTTGAGCTATCAAAACCTCTTGAGCAGGACCGTCAGAGCATGCTCCACATCGGGGACCCTGGGATGGTGTTGGGTGACTGTCCTCCATCCCTGGGAACAGAGGCATTTGGGAGGCTGGGTGTGGCTTCTCCCCTCTTCCCCCAGTTACAGGAAGGGAAAAAAGAGAATGTGAAAATAATGGTCTCACCCACCTTCCTGTAACCCTTGACCCTTTGCACGCTAATCAACTATGTAAAAATCAGCAAAATAAAATAAAATAAAATATAATAAAAGAAGTCCTCTTCCCAGAGGTACTGATCTTGGGGTTGCAAATGGAACGCAGAGTTGGAGAGGCGGACACAGAAGAGAGCATCATGTCTGGCATATAGTACATGCTCAGTCAGCGGTAGCTCCCTGTTCCTAATGCACCCAAAAGCCCGAGGGATCTAAACCTCGAGCAGTACCTCAAGTATTGCAACATGGTGAACCAAAAACAAATAGAACGCAATGAGAAGTCGCCGCTGGGCCCTCTGCAGGAACTTCACAGGAGATGCTGAAACTCCATCCCCTAGTGTCCACACACCTCCTGCGCTGAGTTTTCTCCTGGACTCAAGCCATCAACCTGGGTCCCACAGCCCCTCCACCCTCTGGCTCCCCTCTCACTTGGCCTTCCTTTGACTTGTTGGGTATGCAGTTGGCATCTTTGCTTACTCACCACTTTCTGCTCCACCAGGGGGCCCCAGGAATCAGCAAGGGAGGCCCTGGGCTTCTGCTGCTCAAGGTGGAAGCATTGCAGCCAATCCGATGCACTCAAAAGGCTGCCATCCTGTGTCACATGCCCGGGACTGAAGGGTCAGCCTTGAGCACAGCTGAGCTTCCCCCAGCTTCCTGGACTGATGTCATTTCCTGACCCCACAACCAGTTTTCGCTCCCACACCCAGCCCCTAATCCAAAGGGAGGACATTGCCAGCCCTGCCAACTCCACTCAAAGGCCCAGAATCGATGCTCTTGGCTCTGATTGGGTTAGCTTGGGTCATGTGCCCACGCCCAAGCTCTGATCCCAGAGGTCAGAGGATGGAAGCTACTCACTGGCTTATCTAAAGTCATGGACCTCAGCTCCAGCCTGGGGGTGGAGCCAGGACAGCCGCACTGGAAGCCTGGGAGGGAGGGCAGGTGCCAACGTGGGGACAGGAGCCGCTGTAGAAGGGAGAACAGACACTGGCAATACAAAGTGTACACATGCGTGCATGCACTTTGCTGCAAAGTCTTTTTGCAGGGTTGGCGGGGAGGGACACTATAAGATGTTGCAGCTCACGCCATCTTTGAGATTCCCCCACTGTGCTCTGTGGAGTCACTGGCCATCAGGGAAAACCCACACTTCAGAGTCTGCTGCAGGTGTCACATGAGTCCCGGAACACACCATATCCTAAACTTAGTGGCACAGGTTCGGGGGCCTGTGGTGTAGCTACAGATCATTGGTCAGCCAGTGTCAGGTAGCCAGACCAACAGCCACTGCGGCCTTCCTGGGCGTGCCCAGGAGCTTTGCCTCAGACCCCATCGTGCTGGTCACCACTGACATCCACAGGCTGCTCATCAGCGCACCCCACAGACTCCTCCTGTGGGCGGGATCCTGGCCCGAAGCCTTTCCTGCAGGGCATAGCCCCAGCTGGCTTGCCCCCTGCCCCTGTGGGTTCCATGTGTAGGCCATCCCCCCTCCCCAGGGTGTTCAAGGGCTTTCTCCACTCTGGGTTCCTCTGGCTGGTTCTCAGCATTGGCCTAATTGCTGCTGGACATTTGGGAAACCTGTCCCTGGGCTGGGCCTGGGCCTTCTCTTACTCAAAGCTCCTGGGACTTCTGGTGTGACACACACCTCCATCCCCTAACCATGGCAGTCAAGGCCACCGCATTCATTATCCCTACCTGCCCAGGTCATGGGCAGCCCCTGCTCACCCAAATTGCTATCCTCTCTCCCTGCTACCCAGCAAGCTCGTGCCCCACTTTATCTCTGTTCTGTAGCCCCCAATTCCAGAGGGCCCCCCTTCTCACTACCGACACGCTTCCTTGCAGAAAGGGTCCTGGTCCTGCAGCCTTGGGCCGATAACCCACCTCCTGGGTTCCTCACTGGTGGATGGGGCAGCGTCTGCCCAGCTCCATCCAAAGGAACCAGGATGAGAGACCATGCCAGTGAGAGGGCATGATGTCTTCTCAAAGGCCAAGTTCAAGTCATACACATCTGTGGGTTTCCCCGACATTCTCTGGTCTCCTGGTCCGGGGGCTCCCCAAGCTGAAGCAAGACTCAAAACCCAAACAGAGTCAAAGGGACCCACAGCCCAATAGAACAACACCCAGATTCTTCAACCAGAAGATGCTCAGGATCGGCAGGGGCAGAAAGAGGCTTTCTGAGCTTCCCCTGTCCCACTGCACCTGAGACCCGGAGCAGGCAGCTGCATGGACCCCCTACTAGGACCCTCCAGAAAGGGGAGACTGCCTTTCACACAGGGACTTGTATGAGCTGCTGGAGTTCACAGCACCACTGGCTGACACAACCTGTTTTCGTGCAGCTTTGGAGTCAGGACACCAGTACAGTCAGTGTCTGGTGAGGCGTGTCTTCTCAGCTTGCCAACAGCTGCCTCCTCGTGCAACAGAGCGGCCACATGCTCCTCGGGGTCTCTTCTACAAGTTCTAGTCCCATCATGCAGGGGTTTCAAGGGCGCACAAGAAGGGTTCTCTTTGACGAAGGGGATGCAGCAAGGCTAGGAGGAAGCAGGTGTGGGCAGGTGCAGGAAAGGAGAGTAGAGGATGTTCAAGCCTGAGGCCGACTGCTCACAGGAGGGGCTACCAGTCACCCTGGCTGGGGTGGCTGGGGTGGCTGGGGTGGCTTCAAGCGCAGGAGAGGAGCTGAATGAAAGCTTAGCCAAGAGTCCTCCCATTGCAGTTGGTCAAGGAAGACAAGCAGTTTAGAAAACCACTCAGGAGGCAAAAAATGGGACTTTGGAGGGCCATGGCACTGGCCTGGTCAGTGGTGAACGAGAGGACATCTCTGATTCTAAGCTGTTTTCTGAAACAGAAGAACCAGAGGCCTCCTTTAAGCTTGAATGCTCCCCAGGAACACAGGGCTCAGATGCACAAACGATAACTCCCAGTAAGAGTGGATCCAGGCTGTCTGGAAGGATGTCACATGGGCCTCTTGGGGTTGCAAGTGGGTGATCACCTCCGGTGTTAAAGACAAGAGGACCCTGGCAAGTTTGAAAGAGGGAGAACCAGGGATATGCCCATGAACAACAAACCTGCCTGAAGTCAAGACTGCTTCAGGGTCGAGTTCCTCTCCCGAGGGTGCTGTGGAGGACTGAGGCCTAAACTCCAGCTCAGGGGACCTGCCCAGGGCAGGACTGTCATCAAGAGGCCAATCAATGTCAGGGTTGGAGTCCAAGAAGTATGGCCTGAAGGGGGACCTCCTGAGTCCAGGGAGCAGGCTGGAACCTGTATTTCCTGTTCTGGTTTATGAATCTCCCTGCTAGATTCCCCCCTCCCCCCGTGCTGTGCTACTACATAACAACCAGCTCTCTAGAAGGGAGTGAAGGAGCCCCTGCTTTTTTGCCGATTTCTGGGATGTCAATCTTCCTACTGTGGCACACGTGAACCTACCAGGCTCATTCAATCTGTGGGATTTGTAACCAAACTTATAGACACGTACAAGCCAACTGCAGCACCCCATTGCTCTGAGAGTGTGTTATGCTTGGGGCAGCACTGCATGGGAAGGAAGTGGACGGTGGCTGGGGCAGCCATTAGAAGATGCCCAAAGGAGCAGAGCAGTGACTGGGATGGAGCTTTCCGTAGCCAAGCAGGGGCAGGGACCCTGGTGTGACTCGGCACGTGTTGGCGCCATACATCAGACTCTCTGTTTACATGAGCTTGTTGCAAGTCCCCGGCATGCCACCACCTGCGTCACCAGGAGGGGGTCTCCCCAGCCCTGTTGCCTGCCACCACCTGCGTCACCAGGAGGAGGCCGTGCACCTGCAGGCACATGGGGCCATGTGGGTATGTGTCACCCTCCCCTTGCCCAGGCACCCTCTGGGTCGCTTAGGGTGACTGGGGAGAGAGTGGCCTCCTACAAACCCAGATGTGAGTCAACACGGAGGGCCCCACACACCCAACAGAGGCCAGGACCTGCCATCACAGTCACCACTTCCCTCCACCATAGCCACCGACTGGCTCTGGTGGAAACAGATGAGCCAGGAAGTTGAAAGACCCAGGAAGCCAAAGCTATTTGTTTAATGAAGTAATCTTGTCCCCTCCCTCCAGTGCCAGGCAATGAATAAATTTGCAATCACCATCTTGAGGGGACAAGAAATGGGGCATGACTCGATTTTCTTTAAGTCAAATTCAATCTGACTCCAAGCCCCGTCCCCTGGGGATGGGAAGAAGCACACGCTCCTTGGGGGGAGAGAGGGGCTCCCTCCCTGCCACCTCCCTCCTAGATGTCGGATGAAGGAGACTGCAGCCTTGGCCAAGTGGAAGATTTCTGTGGCCCACACTGGCCCCTGGGAGAATCGGGCAGCTTCGCAGTCTGACCCAGGCTGAGGCTCGGAGTCTGCAGTGGTGGGCAGCTCAGGTGCCTGTCCCCACAGCCCCACAACCCCGCACTCCTGAACTGCACACTGGGCTGTGATCCCGCATGGCCTCCTGCTCCTCGGGCACAGCCCCCTCCCTGTGCTGCTCTACCTTACCCTACAAAACTACAGCTCCCCTTCCCACACGGGCCACCAGCACCTTGCCCTCAAGGAACTGAGCCTTCTGCCTTTAGCCCCGGATGTGGCTCCTGGCCAAGTCTGATCTGTTTCTGTAAGGAACACAGCATGCCAGCTAACCCCAAGATGGCAGGACGGGGCCCATGGCCAGCAATCCAGAAAAGAAGTGAAGATGGTTAAAGACTACAGGTCAGGGAGATGGGCCCATCTGCAGAGGGAGTGTGTAGGAGAGGCCGAGAGGCCTACCTGAGCCAGTGATGGTGGAGAAATCCCATTGGAGTGTGGAGAGGCAGTTAGGCAAGGGGCAGACACCTGCCAGGCTGGCTGTGACATCTTCCCCCATCCCACGCACCCAGATCTACTAGCTCTCCCTTCAAGAACCAAGCCACATCCTGGTGTTCATGATCTTAACTGGCAGCGCCACCTACAGCCATGGCCATGACAGCCATGGCCTCTTCTTTCTTACCCCCAACCCCTCCCATAACCCCACTCTGCCTCCAGCCCCTCCTCACCCTGTCCACTCCCATGCCACTCCTGGTCACTTGTTGCTTATGTACAGTTGAATATGAAGACAAGTTCACCCAAGATGGGAGGAGAGAGGAACAGGGCAGCTGCCCCCACCCCTTGTGTAACCCGTGCCACCGCATGAGCCTGGCAGGAACGCCCCTCTGAAAATGTTTGAGTTCCCTCTGGAGGCAGGTGGTGGCAACCAGGAGAACTTTCTGCTCACTGTACAGCACCCCTAGTCCTCCCAGCACCCCAAGGCAGGTGGCAGGGCAGTAGGATGGAATGTTTGCCTGCCATCTTCTCTTAGGTAAAGATTTATTTATTTGTAAGGCAGAGAGACAGACAGAAAGAAAGAGATCTTGCATCTGCTGATTCCCTCCTCAAATGTTCAGCCAGGACATGGGGCAGTAGGGGACAAGCATTAGGGTCATCTTCCTCTGGCTTCCAGGGATGTTAGCAGAGAGCTGGGTCAGAGGAGGAGCATCTGAACCTGGAGCATGCCTTCATGGGATACCAGTGTCACATGCAGCAGTTTTACCCGCTGTGCCACAACATCAGTACCATCTTCCTCTCTCCACTCATAAGCCATCAAGATCATATCTCAGGACCTAATCTACCCTGATCCCCCGCAAGGCCCTACAGCGCTGTGCAGTGGCAGCAAGGTGCCACCCTCTTCATGTCTCACCGTAAGGATGATATCTCAATGCAGCCATCCTTGGAGGACAAACCACACCCAACCTCAGCGGCCTCCATCTCTGATCAGAACAGCACACTTAGGAAAAACGTAGACAAAACGGTGGCTTCTGCAGGCACCTCACCCCTCCCCGACTCCCAGCCCGATGCAGCCTGGTTTATACACAGGGGTGGTAACAAGCCCAGGAGGCACAGTTCATGGGATGTCTGTGTGTACCATGTGCCTGCCAGTTCTTGCCAGCCACTCTGAGACTGGGGCATCCCCATTTGAGGTCTGGAGAAAGAAAGTGCTAGCCCAAGGGTGTGTGCACATTTCATTAGCCTTAGAAAGGAAAAGGCTACAAGCCCACCACAGGAACAAGAAGAAGGATGCATCCCAGCCCCCACTCACTCACCTAAGTCAGGCATCCTAAGCCCTGGGTAGCACTTGAGGGCAGGAGAACCCTGAAAAGGCCTTAAGTGATGGGGAGCGTGCTGGCGGGCTGGTGCACAGTGTACAACCTGCAGAGCTGTGCACAGCGCCCCAGGCATCGGCAGCATCCGGCTTAGCCTCTGTCCACTAAGGCAATTTTTCTCACACACAGGCAAGAATGTGATCCCGAAGCCACTGGGGATGCTGGTAGGATGCAGTTCCCGATTTAGCGGCTTAGGGAAGGATGAAGGAGCTTGGCAAGTAGGATAAGCAGCCAGGTGTCCTGTGACCACACGTCAGGCAGCAAGGTCTGCAGGCTGCTGTGGGCGCATGGGGGTCACCCTGCCCCATCCAGCACACCAGCACAGCTTCCCATCCTGGGCTCCCAGGACCCCCAGCCAGGAGGCCCAGAATTGAGTCTCAGCAGGCTTTGTCCTGCAGTCACTGGCACCGGAGCAGCAGCTTAGGGGACCAGCAGGACTGAGCAAAGGAATGTCATGGCAGCCTGGGGGGCTGTAAATAATGAAAGTCGGATCCATAAGTAATTACTTTTTAATTAATTAGGAATGATGAATAGCCAAGACCCAGAGACTCCTGGGCGGAGTTACGGTAACTGAAGCAGCCTGATGCATTTCCCTGCTTCAGTTGATCTGCTGGGTGGAGTGACAGAGAGGAGGGCTCATCCAGGGTGGGAGTGGGGGTGGGGAGCAGTGCCCTCCAGAGTAGCTGCAGGGGGCTTCCCTTCATCCCACTGGAGGAGACACGGAGGAGACAAGGCTACCCTCTGGCTTCCAAACCTTCACCCACTTCCTGGGACAGGGCTGGTGCTCCTTCCTGCCCACTCAGCAGGAGCAAGACAGCTGCCTAGGGAGGCCCAGCTCCAGGTCACAACTCCAGTAGCTGCTGCGCGCAGTGGAGTGGGCAGGACACTTCACAGAGGCAGGCGCCGGCAGGGAGGAGGGATGAGGCCAAGGACTCCCCTCCACCGCAGTGCAGCCAGGGGGGGCAACAGGAGGGATAGGCCCAGATCAGCACCAGGACCAGGGCAAGGCTGAGCGAGGCACTGCCATGGCGGAGAATGTAAAGGGGCATCCAGACCTCAGCATCTGTAGGCGCCACCTCCCTGCAAGCTCCACCTCCCTGCAAGCTCCACCTCCTTTCAGGCTCCACTTCCCTCCAGGCTCCAGCTCCCTACAGACAGGAAACTGTCACCTTATTAGACTCCAGGAAGTTACTACCACCTGTGGCACCTTGGAGATGCACCACCTTGGAGGCACCTTGGACCCACCGGGTGGGTCCAAAGGGGATGCTGGGAAAGAGAGTAACACTTGCTCAGAACCTGCTGTGCTGGCCAGGCTCAGGGGGACAGCATGTTTATCCACATCTAAGGAACAAAACAGCCGAATGCACGCCCCCCCACGCCCCACTCTCTCCCTCGGCCCCCTGTGCCTCATTGCAGCCCCAGACTTTTGGATCCTGCTGCTGCTGCTTCTTTTTTTAATCTAGACTATTTTTCTTCATCATTGGTTTTAGATTTTTTTAAAGATTTATTTTTATTTGAAAAGCAAATTCACAGAAAGATTGGAGAGACAGATAAAGAGATCTTCCAACCACTGGTTCATCTCCTAATGACCACCATGGCCAGAGCTGGGCCTGTCAGAAGCCAGGAGGCAGGAGCTTCCCCTGCTCCCCGATGTGGGTGTAGGGGCCAAGCACCCTGGCCATCTCTGCTGCTTTCCCAGGCACATCAGCAGGGAGCTGGACAGGAAGTGGAGCAGCCAGGACTCAAGGTGGCTCCTCTGCAGATACAGGGCAGTGGCCGTACATAAACCATATCCAGCTTTGCCACCCCGGTCTCAGCTTCCTGTCCCCGCAAAACAGACAAGAAGAGCCCCTGCAGAGAGGTCTCCCATCCAAGTACTAACCAGGCCCAACCCTGCTTAGCTTCCGAGAGCAGAAGGTGGAACAAGGTAGCAAATGCCAACCTTGCTGCCATCCCCCAGCCCGAGGCCATCCGTGGCAGTTCCCTCCGCCCCAGCCCAGCCCTGAAGCACAGGACCCTGGCACCCTGGGTGGGTCCCTGTCTGCTGCCAAAGCTGGGTGAGGCCCATCATGTCTCAAAACTCCACCTGCTTCTGCTTGGACGGGAAAGAGCTCAGAAACTGATAGTGGTAGCTGGGTCAAATCAATTTGTTTGTGTTAATTGCAACCAATTAACTGTTCTCTTTTTCAAGATAGCCCAAATCAGGCTGTTACTAGGCAGCTGGTTTCTGGTAAGAAATGCCTTTATCAGCCACCTCCACCCCCAACATGGGCAGGACAGGTAGTGTCAAGAAGACAGGTCAGAGGCTGTAGGGGTGATAGATGGTGGAGGGCTAGGGAGGACAGCCCAGATGCAAAAGCCTGAGGGGGACACTCCCTGTGGGCATGAAGTGACCTAGGCCAGCCCAGGCTGCTACTCAATGTGCAGATGGCACGATGTTCCCAGCTCCCCACCACCAAGATGGCCGAGTCACATGGCACTTAAGGAGGATATGTAAGCGTAGCACAGGTCTGAGCGTGGCTACCTCCACCATGGCCACTCCGACAGCCACCATGCTGGCCGTATCTTCCCCAGGCACCTGGCAGCCTGCAGCCGGCCCTGCCTCCCCCTCCCATGTCCACAGCACTTGAGACAGGTGTCCTTGATGGCTCCACATATCACTCCCCACCCCCAGGGTCAACTCCACCTGCCAACCTGCCAGGCTCCAGGCATCCCCATTCCAGGGTCTGGCTGAACTTGGCTGGAGAGAGCAAGGGAGGTAGAAGGTGGGAAGAGAGAAAAGGCTGGGGTGTTATCACCCACGCTCTCCCCAGGGAGATTGTGCCACATTTCCAGGGTATCTCTGCCCCCTCCCTCCCCCCCCCCCACACTGCACACACTGTACTTGCTGGCTCTGTCACTAACCCTCCCTTCTCGGGTCCCTTCAGCCCTGCGATCCCTTCCCACCTGCTCCCTGGAAGTCTCACGATTTCCTGTCATTTCCTTAGCTCTGCCATTGGGTTGGAGTTGTTACTGTCTAGGAGTGGCAATAACTGACATTGAAGCAAGGTGTTGTCCCATGATCAGAGGGCTTGAGTTCAATCCTCTGCCCTGGCTCCTGATTGCATCTTCCTGCTAATGCGCATGGTCAGAGAGAGTTCGAATACCTGGCTCAACTCCTGCCCCAACTGTGGCAACCATTTAGGGTGGAAGATCTCACTCTGTGTCGCTTTATCTTTCAAAAATTGGCTTATTTTCTAACCAACACACACACACCCTTGAGCTTCTTCAGCGCTCTCTTTTAGAAGTGCCTGTGGGTTTGTGTGTCGGTGGCGGGGGGTGGTCATTTTCATGGGCAATTCCACCCCCGGACACCTGTGCACAGACCCTGGAAGTGTCATTCACACTCAGTCCTGCAGAGAATGCAGGAACAAAGGTGTCCTTCCGGAAAGGGGCACAGGCAAGGGTTGGATGCAAACCAAGACCTCTGCCATCCCCTGAGCCAGCGACCCTCGCGCCACCTTGTGTGACGTCAGTGGCACAGCTCTGAGTTGCTTGGCACACTGCGGCCAACAGGGACCAGATTTGATAACTATTAGTGATCCATACACGAAGTCATTGCATGGGAGAGCTGGTGAAGCGAAGAAAGCCATAAACGCCTTTTCTTTTCAGCCTTAAAACAGCACAGCTATAGAGCCTGCTGCAATTAATTAGCGCTGTCTCATTAGCACCTTCATCTCCACACAATGCAAATACAAGGGCGCATCAAGCAGCTCTGGCTGTGCTGACTGCTGCCACCCCGCCCCAGGGAGCCCTGGGCCTGGCAGCACTGTGGAGCAAAGCAGGTGCCTTTCGGAACTTGCAGAGCAAGGAGCACACATGTTGGATGAAAGTGGGCGGGGGGGGGGGGTCTGTCTAGCAATGGCAGCACTCCACCAACCAGCAGAGGAGCCTGGGACGGAGCCCAAGGGATTGTGCACCTGCCAAGAAATACCAACTGCAACCTGTAGCCTGGGAACCACAGTTGTCTCTCCTGAAACAGGTGAGCTGCAGGTGCTGCTGTCACTTGGGGCTGCTTTCTTGAAGGCCTTGAGGTTTTTCCCGTCGGTGATCTCCAATTGATGTCCAGACAGTGGAGTGTGTTGTCCTGGGACTGGGGTCCCCCTGGATGGCTCTTCCTCCTGCTTTCTCAGCTCCCTGAGGGTGACTCAGCCCCCTAGCCTGAGATAAACCCAGGGCATGTCAGAAGTTGAGCTGGGTGAAACCAACTGTGAGGTGGGACCCCCCAAGCCGCTGTGAAGATCCACACTCACTCCCACCCGAGTTGGGGCTGTGGCATAGCACGCCAAGCCTCTGCCTGAGGCACCAGCATCTTAGATGAACGCCAGTTCTCGTCCCAACAGCTCCACTTCCAATCTAGCTCTGGGAGAGCAATGGGAGAGCAGTGGTTCATGGTTTTGGTCCCCTGCACCCACAGGGGAGACCTGGAAGAAGCTCCTGACTCCTGGCTTCAGATTGGCTTAGCAGCCATTTGAGAAATGAGCCAGCAGATGGAAGATATATTCTCTCCATCTCTCCCCTCTTGTTTCTCTCTCTGTAACTCTGACAAATACAAGTAAAATAAGTCTTTAAAAAAAAAACTCTCCGCCCCAAAGAGACACCTAGCAGCTGATGGCAGCACAGCAGAGAGAAGGAGAAAAGCGCCTCTCCCCAACGTACACTTTCTAGCAAAGATTTCCTTATTCATTGTATCCATTTATTTTTATTTGTTTTTAAAGATTTTTTTCTTTTTATTGGAAAGGCATATTTGCAGAGAGGAGAGACAAACATCTTTCATCCACTGGCTTACTCTCCAGGTGACCACAACAGCTGCAGCTGCGCTGATCCAAAGCCAGAAGCCTGGATCCTCTTCGGGTCTCCCACAGAGGTACAGGGTCCCAAGGCTCTGGGCCATCCTCCACTGCTTTCCCAGGCCACAGGCAGAGAGCTGGATCAATTCTTAGGCATGTGTTTGTAAGACACAGGCACCTCACATCTGCTGATTCACTCCCCAAATGGCTGCACTGGCCAGGGCTGGACCAGACTGAAGCCAGGGGCTTGGGTATCTGTCTGTTAGGAATGAGCGTATGTGTGAGAGTGACGGGCTAAAACTCCTGCTGAAGGGAGAGGAACGCTGCCACCTTGGAAGCACACCAGATTGCATCCTTCCAGGTCGTGCTCAGATCTGAATCACGTTACAGCTGGCCCCATCCTCCTACTAGGAAGACACCCCTGGAGGGAACCCCAGCATGAAGAGGAGGGGGAGGAGAAACAATGAGCCGAACTGGACCCCGTTCCAGTGTGCGCGCTCAGCTCAGCTCTCCACCCTTTCCTGGGCCACCCGCCTGGCCTGCCAGCTGTCCTCTCTCCATTCAGCCCTGTCAGCTGGCTTTCCCCAGCCTGGGTGGCTGGCCACTCCCAGGCTCTGTCTGTGGGTGCCCATCCGTGCTGACGGATGCCCTGCTCTTTCAAACCTTGCTACCTTGCTGACCACTCCCCTCTGTCTCACTCTCCAAGACAAGAAGCTATCCTGCTCATCTCGGCTGCTGCAGTCAGGCCACCCACTTGGAGGACAGGGATCCAAGTGCTTGAGCCATGCCTGCCACCTCCCATTGGAACCAGGAGCAGAGGGACCAGGAGCAGAGGTGCTCCACCTGGGAGGCAGGTGCTCCAAGCAGTGCTGTGCTCCCTTGGACAAGCCTCTGCCCCCACATCGTCATGTTGGGAAGGGGCTCTGTGAAGAGCTGAGCTGCCACAGCTGCTGCTTCAAGGGCAGGACTGGTGTTATTGGGCGTGGGGGGTGCTTCCAGGGCACCCCAGGTAGCTGAGCTGCTCTGACCACTGTATTCAGTGTTGCGACAGACACAGGACTAAAGCATTCCCTGGGAGTGTACCCCCAGATGGTGTGGACCAGGACCCTGCAGAAGCACGAGTGTGGCTCAGCCACCGGTGGCTCAAGGATGGCGGCCTGTAGCCATCCGTGGCTCTCTCCATCCTCCCCAGGCCTAGGAAGGGCAGTCCCTCAGGGCTGGCCGGTCTGGGAAGCAGGGACCAACCCCCGTCCCAGGCCTGGCTGCAAGCAGCCACAGCCAAACCCACAGCCGCCCAGGAGCAGATTTTAATTCTTTTGCAATCAGCCTTTTTCCCTTCTTTATCTGCTAGCTGAATAATGCAGCCTGTTGAAAAAAAAAAAAAAGGCCCTCGGCACAGTCCTGGTGCTCGTTTACAATGGAAATTGGGAAAACGGCGAAACACACCCTGCAAACTGCATTTTAAAGAAGACGATTCAATTGGATTTGGCAGTTCTCATACTCAGGACCAGAAGGAGAAAATCTGTCTATGATTTGAACATGTATAATTAAGATGAAAGCCTTAAGTACCGAGTGCATTTCTTAAGATGTCACCGGCACTGTTGACTCCAGGCATTCTGATCAACGGAGCAGAGATTTTATTTCTGAACTCTGAATAGCTGCGAGACACTTTGTGAAAACCAGTGTCATGACGCCAAGTCAGCCCAGAGACCCTGAATCGGCACAGCCCGACAGACGGGGTGAAGGAACCAAGAGCCTGTCTCTGGCGAGGGAGCTTCGATATTGCTCCAAGGTGCGCCCCGCCCCCTTGCAGACCGAGGCTCTCTGCATGGGATCAGACTCGTCATCTGGCACGTCCAAGCTCTCTGTGCTGCGCGTCCGTTTCTTAGTCGTTTGGCTGCCGGCAGATCAACCACTGCCTCATCTTCGTGCCTGTTTAAGCAACCCCCTGCTTGGCCTCATAAAAATCCCGAAGTGTCAGGACCGGCTTTGTGGCTCAGCAAGTTAGGCAGCCACCTGGGATACCAGCATCCCATATGAGTACAGGATCTCAACATCGTATCCCAGCTGTTCCACTTCCCATCCAACACCTTGTTAACGTACCCAAGGAAATCAGCAGAAGATGGCCCACGTATTTGGGCCACTCCACCCACTTGGGAGACCTGACTAGAGTTCCCCCGGCTCAGCCCTGGCTGCTGCAGCCAGGAGTGAAGCAGTGAAAGAAAGATCTTCTTCCATCATTAAAAAAAAAAAAAAAAAGCCCAGGGCCAGGCACAGTAGCCTAGTAGCCAAAGTCCTTACCTTGCATGCGGCGTTGGGATCCCAAATGGGTGTTGAGGATGGGACCCTGCACCTGGGTGGGAGACCTGGAGGAAGCTCCTGGCTCCTGGCTTTGGATCTGCGCAGCTCTGGCTGTTGCGGCCACTTAAGGAGTGAATCAGTGGATGGAAGATCTTCCTCTCTTGTGTCTCCTCCTCTCTGTATATCTGTCTTTCCAATAAAAATAAAATCTTTGTTAAAATCCCACTATGGAAGAGTAGTGATGTTGAAAATTTTGTCATAGTCAACTGTGAATATTTTTTTATTCTGTTATTAGTAATGGCTGTAATCTCTTACTTGCCTAACTTATACATTAAGCTGTAGCATACAGGGAAAAAACAATCTATGTAGGGCCCCATTCTAATCGTGGTCTCAAGGCTCTTGTGGACAAGGGGGAGGACTGTATGTGCCACAGGGACAGGAAGCAGAACAAGCAGCAGACCCCATCTCTGCCCCTTGCTCAGGGTGGGATCTTGGGCAGTTACATGGCCTTCGTGCCTCAGTTTCCTCACCTTGCCCAGCCTAATGAGTTCCTGACTCTTCAGGAAACATGAGATGGCTCATCAAGAGTCACCAGGCAGCCCCACAGGCTTCCTGGTGGAGAGCTGGAAGCTGGGGAGGTGACTCAGGGGTCGCCCAGCAGGAAAGAACCACTGCTGGGACATTTTCTCCTCTTGGGTGGAGGAGGGATGCCTGAGTCCTGGCTCCACTTGTATAGGAAAAGCTGGCCAGCCTGGGTTCGGTAAAGCTGCAGCACCCTGTTAACCTGCAGGCAGCCAGCCCTGAGGATGTAGCCCAGCCCCGGCCCCAAGGCCAAGAGCACCACATGGGTGACCATGGGGACCAGGTTGCCCGGCTCCCGTGGGAAGCCCCAGAGTGGCATGGAGGAGCCACTTGTTGCGTGTGAAGAGATGGCAGCCCAGGCCAGATCTGCACAGCACTCTTGCATCTCCTTCTGGCCTAGGCCTCATGCCACTCCGCCCGCCTGGACCCTCGGGCGTTGGAGACCATGCAGGTGGCTTCCACCGCCCCAGCTCTGCTCTCACCCAGCAGCTGATCTTCGAAAGTGATTGCTCCTCTCCTGGCCTCTTCTTTAACCCCTAACCATGAAAGTAAAAGTATCTTTTCCCTTGGAGATGGACAAGAGGCCCAGCCTGGGGGAGCAGGTGCCACATGAACCCCACGATCCTTTCCTGCCTTGCTGTTCCATCCCGTCCTGCCTCAATGCCATGTCAAGCCCAGACACACCACACCTCAGACAGGGCTCTTCCTGTATGAGCCTGAATACAGACAGGAAGTGCTCACTAAGACTCAAGGGAAGCCCAAAGCTCCCCCCACCCCATCCACCTGTCACCCCATGAGCCAGGACCTGCAGCCCACTGTGCAGGGGCTTCTGATGTAGGGTGGTGTGAAAAATGAAAGTTTCTGGTTTCCCATGCTTTGGGGTTTTTTTTGTTTTGATTTGGGTTTTGTTTTTTGCTTTTTAGCTCCGAAATCAGGCATAACTTAAAAGGATCAAAGTAACCCCAACCAGAGCCTTAAGAAGCCAAGAAAATCAAAGAAGCACCCAGAAGCCAGGGATTTTGAGGGAAAGGGGACACATGGTGACAGCTACTGAGGTACCCAGGTATAATGCTCAGAATTGGATGCTCAGGGCTGGCGTGATGGCATAAAACACGAATTCTCTACCTGCAGCACCAGCTTCCCATATGAGTGCCAGTTTATGTCCTGACTGCTCCACTTCCTATCCAGCTCCTTGCTAATGGTCTGGGAAAGCAGCAGCCAATGGTCCAAGTTCCTGAGTCCCTGCACCTACATGGGAAACCTGGAAGAAGCTCCTGGCTCCCTGCTTCAGATCAGCCCAGCTCAGGCCATTGCAATCATTTGGGGAATGAACTAGCAGATGGAAAATATCTTTCTTTCTTTCTTTCCATCTCTCTCTGTAACTCTTTCATGGAAAATAAAAAAGAAACACTTTTTAGAAATAATTTAAAATAAAAATTTTAAATAAAAATATTTTAAATTTAGGCATTTCAATGTTTAAATATTAAAAATATTTTAAATATCTCAACTTCTCTGAAGGCAGAGGAAAAGAGAGGTACAGCACTAGAGGGTCGATGGCGGGTTGACCAAACAACATGAGCCTGTCACGGTGGCAGGTGCCAGGGGTGCAGCCCAATGTAGACACATCCCGGTGCCAGGGGCCCCAGGGGTCAGGAACCTATTGCCCGCTGTGCTCCAGAGTCTGGGGGGCTTCCTGCCAAGTGTGAGGGACCCCCCCCTTCAGCAGTCTCACCTGCCAGGGAGGTCCAAGGCAAAAAGTAGAGAGGCAGCGAAGCCCGCACATAGGACTATGGTCTGCTTTGCGTACTAAGAAGGGAGGACCCCGCCCCCCAAACACAGGGACTCTCCTTCCCAGGCCTCAGGCCACAGAGTGTGAAAACATCACATCCCCGAATCCGTGTTGGTTCCTGCTCTTGCTATGGTTCTGTTTGCTTCTCATCTTCTGGATAGACAGAATGGCAAGCAGACACACCATGGAGACCCGGGCAGAGGGCTGTGTTCCCACGGAAGGAGGAACACGCTGACATGGGGGACTTGCATCGGACATCCCGTCTGCGCCGCACAGTGATGAGTAAGAGTTTCACCATTCACCCTCCTAGGGCTTCTTTGGCGAAGCTACTAAGCACATCAATTTTGTAGAAATGCTGGAATGACCAGTATAGTGGCAGGCCTGGTGGGGGTTATGGGGAGTCGCCCCAACTAGGCTGCAGCTCCCACCGGTTTGCATGAGGGCCGAGTATGAAGCAGGCAAGATCGGGCTGGACTACAATACCCATCGGTTCGCATGGAAGACAGGGCTGGAAACAGAACTGACCCAACAATTGCAACGACCAGCATGTGCATAAGCTGATTGGGGCGACAGACAGTGCCAGAGCCTGTACTGGCAAGCTCACACAAGAATCAGGTCTGGGATCACCTCAGACGAACTGGAGATCCCTCCAACTGAACTGCTGATCTCAGAACCCCAACCATGAAGAGACTATGTCAGCCAGTGGATTCTGAATAAATTTCATCACGATTGGAACGGCAAGAGTGGCAGCAATTCAGAATTGTTGAACTGCTTGAGCAGGACCCTCGGAGCACGCCTCACATCGGGGACCTGGGATGGGTGGGAGGCTGGGTGGGGCTTCTCCCTTTGTTTCTCCCTTGACCCCAGATACAGGGGGGGAAATGATGACGTTAGTGTGGAAACAATGATCTTACCCACTTTCCTGTAGCCCTTGACCCTTTGTACCCTAATCAACTAAGTAAGATAATAATAATAATAATAATAATAATAATAATAATAATAATAAAAGAAATGCTGGAATGCTGTGGTCTCTCTTTTTAACCTGTGGATACTTTCAAAAGTTCACAGAAAGTGAAATTAAAAGTTAAGATGGGGACTGGCACCGTGGCACAGTGCGTCAGCAGCAACCCATATGGCTGTCAGTCGCTTTGAGCCCGGACCGCTCCACTTCTGATCCGGCCCCCTGCAAATGCACCTGGGGAAGCAGCAGAGGCTGGCCCAAGTGCTTGTGCCCTTAGAACCTGGTGGCATTGGAGACCTGGCTGATCCAGCCCCAGTCCTTGTGGCTGTTTGGGAAATGAATTCATGGATGAAAAATTCTCTCTTTGCTTGTACCTCTCCCCCTCTGCAGCTCTGCCTTTCAAATAAACACATCTTTAATACATGCTCATTTGGAATGCAAATGATCCATGCAGAATCCTTGCATTCTCTGACACGCATGATAGGCACTGCTGTGTTTCTCTGAGCTCCTGGCATGCGAGGATTTCAAAACTTCTTGCACCCCACTACACTTACCTCTTGTTTTCTAAGATTTGTTTTATTTAGTTGAAAGACAAACAGACACAAAGGGAGATCTTCCATCCACTGGTTCATTCCACAAATGATCACAATTGCTAGGGCTGGACCAGGAGAGCAGCTGGGATTCCGACCAACAAGCTGAGGTGAAAGGCTGACATCAAAGGTAGCAGCTTAGCTGTGCCACAATGCCAGCCCCAGAAGCTCTGTTGTGCCAGTGAAGCTTCTTCTAAATTACAACTCTACAGTGGCCACTTGAACACTGGGGTATAGTAATGGCTGCATCTGGGGCCCAGTGTGGTAGCCTAGTGGCTAAAGCCCTTGCCTTGCACGTGCCGGGATCCCATATATGTGCTGGTTTGTGTCCACCTCCCATCCAGCTCCCTGGTTGTAGCCTGAGAGAGCAGTAGAGGACCGCCCAAAGCTTTGGCACTCTGTGCCACTGTGGGAGGCCCAGAAGAAGCATCTGGCTCCTGGCTTCAGATTGGTTCAACTCTGGCCATTGCGGCCACTTGGGGAGTGGAGCAGCAGATAGAAGATCTTTTTCTCTGTCTCTCCTCCTCTCTGTAAATCTGCCTTTCCGATAAAAATTAGAAAGTAAAAATGGTTGCATTTGGAGGCCTGAGTTTCAGGTTTGGCTACTGAGACGAGGGGCTGTGATTCGTGGCTGCCTTTTGGGGCACTGCTGTATCCCTCACCATGCAACTCATGGCTGTCTCCCCACACAGGATCTGCCACGCTCCCCTGCAGCTCTGTCCATCAGGGCTTGGAAAAGATCAATGTTCAACTGCCACTAACAGCACCCGGTGGGAGGTGGCTTCAGACCTCTTCCTCACTCAGGAAAGTTCTGGAGGTACATTGGCCCCAGGTGGCATTGGAGTTCTGAGCAGCTCCTGCCTGGCGCTGAGTCTTCCCTCTTGCATCAGAAGGTGGCTGTGTTGGCTCCCCACCTGCTTTCCCTGGTGCATACGTGGGTCAGCCATGACCACACTTGGATTAGCCACGTGTACACCTGAAGGAGGCTTCCAAGCCTGACAGGGCACACAACAGTCTGTAGGATCCATGTGGTTGGAGGCAACAGCAGCCTGTGAGCCTGAGGGCCCACCCATGGGTCCATCCTCCTGGGACTGGCCTGGCCACCTTAGCCTGGACTAACATGAGAAAAATCCCAAACCACAGAGGACTGTGGGATACTTCTGGCTCACTTCCTCCAGCATGGCAAGGGACAGGTGGGCGTGGAGCAGCCCCCGGGGCTTCTGAGGGGCTCAGGGTCGGGCCTGATTGGTGTTGACTTCAACAACCCCTACGAGAGCCTGGTTTGGAAAGAAGCAGGGGGAGGAGAAGTGGGACAGTGAGGGGGAGCAGAGCTCCCCTAATTTTGGCATCTAATAGAGAAGAAGCTCCACCTCCCAGTGTACTGGGCAGTAGGTTCCAGCATGGAGCCTCCGCCCCCCAATCTCATTATTGGTGCACAAGTTATTGGTCTGAGATTTAGCCTATGTGTCCACTCCACTCAGGACACCGGTTGCCCACCTCCTGTGCTTCAGGAAGAGAAAATCACCCAGGCCCTTGGCAAAGACCCTAGCCTGACGCTTGGCACAAAGCCACATCCAGGTCTGCCTGTGCAGTTCTGTTGTTTGTGGGTGAGTGCTCATAGCTCAAGAAGGCCACACCATGGCCTAGACACCCAGTGGCATGGGGCCTTCTGGGAGACTGGAGACAGCAGTCCCCCGACGCTCCCAGAGCCCTGTGGGGTCAGGTGTTCATGCAGCTGAGTTTTGCTTCCCTGCTGCCCCTGCGAGTGGGTGTGAAGCTGGCTGTTGTGGGTACGCTGGGCTCCTGAGCATGAGGAGGGGTGGAAAGGGCTCCATGAAGGTGGACATCAGAGCTCCGGTCAGCCCTCTGCCAGCGGTTGCTGCTAAATTATTCAGGGTCATTGGCAAAGATACCTCAGGCTCTGCCATGCACTCAGGCCAGCTTGTGGCCATGCTCTCTGGAACTTGGAGAGAACATTGGCAGGGGAGGGAGCATAACCCGGCACAGTTCTTGAATGGAAACAGGAGGACTCAAACCCTGCGGGAGCTGCCCACCTGGTCCTGACTGCCACCTCCTGCACCAGGGCCCCACACATGCTTGCCAGCATCCATCTGGAGTAGTGAGGCAGCTGCGGCAGCCCAGTCCCTGCCTGTCCCCTGCTCCCCTCACGCAGCCTCCAGCCCCTGCTGTATGGGCTGCATGGGTGTAGCACGTGCTCTGTGCGGGCACCAAGAGAAATGCAACTGCAGCCAGTTATCACTCACAAGAGTTATGCTAGGCATATGGGACCAGTGGGGGTCTGATCACAGCAACACGCAGGTCCTAAATCAGGGCAGGGGAGGAGGGGGAGCAGCAGGAGGCCACACTGGCCAGCCGGCCAGCCTTCCCAGACACTCCTCCCAGTGTCCATTTTCCCAGAGGGCGGTCAGCTGGGGTCAGTGCTCCTGGTCCGTGGAGGCCGAGCCCCGTACACTTGGGCCACATTGCTGAGATACTCAGTGACAGGCTCCCTGACCTGAATCTCCCTGCAGTTCCAAAGCCTCAGAGGAATGCACACCCTGACCCTGGCTCTTCAGGGTCAGACACACACACACATACACACACGGCCCTGGTAGGTAAGGAGAAGGCTGTTGGCACCTGTGAGAAGACCTTGGTCCAGGCCCCCTTGAGTGTGCAAAGCCTGACTCCACCTGCCACCATGAAGCCACATCGTTATGCAACTTCCCAGCTCTGCAGAGCCAAAAACTATCCTGATCACACAGCCTCCAGTCTGGATTTCTCGTGGTTGCTTGCAGAAGGAAGCCCAGCCTGGCCTCTCCATCCCTGCCCTCCTTTCACACCTGCTGTGGGTGCCTCCATTTTCAATGGTGTACACCTTTTGCCTGGTGCCCTCTGAGAACCTGTGAGGCCACTGGGTACACACAGCCCCTCAGTGGCATTAGCAGTGGAGGACGAGGTAAAATATAGATGGGGGGAGGAGGGGAAGAGCCAGGCCACGCACCGCCATTTGTCCTGCTCCTGTGTCATTATGTGTTCTGCTGCAGCGTATTATCGAGATGATTAGTGGCATCAAATGACTTCTGAAAAATGATGATGTGCCATTAAAAGCATTAGTCTGTCTGAAACCAGCACAAACACACGGCCGGGCGAGGATGAGTCATTAGCTGGGGAGGCAGGGGGACGTGACGGGTGCTGCTGGTGTGCCAGGCACTTAGCACTGCCAACAGGTGGGGGCAGGGCAGGGCACTGCCTGGCACCCAGGGCCCTGGGGCCCTGGAGACAAAGGGCTGAGGAGCTCCCAACTCAGGCCCAGGATCTGGAGTGGGGTTCAAGGGCCCTTCCTGGGCCAGGGCTGACAGCAAGGAGGTCACAGACACCCTGTGTAAGGACAGGGAGATAAGGCTGCCACTCCTGCGGACTGGAGGAAACATGACTTGGGGAGAAGCAGAGGAGCAGGAGGAGACTCAGCCCCAGAGGTGAGGAGCTGCAGAAAGAAGACCACAGCAGAGGATCCCCAGAGTTGGGGTGGGGGCTAGATATTTTTTAATCATCTCTGGGGGGGAAAATTGGCTTGGGAATCACATTGTAATTTATGATGACAGGTACATTGCAAGAAGGTATCATTTGCAAGATTAAAAAACATTTTCTGAACGTATAGCAACAAAATTGCCGTGATGCTACAGCAAAGGGAAGAAAGATAGAGGAAAAAGCATGGACAATGTTTCCAACAGCACCCGAGCTCTGAGCCCAGCCCTGAAGGGCCACATGGCCAAAACTACAGCTCAGATTTGCAAGACACACGACTAAGGCAGTGGTCCAGCCCTGCGGGTGCACACAGCCAAAGCCATGGCCCAGCCCCACATGGGTGCAGGGACCCAAGCACTTGGGCCATCCTCCACTGTCTTCCCAGGCACATTAGCAAGGAATTATACTGGAAATGGAGCAGCCAGGACTTAAACAAACACTGGTATGAGACACCGGCATTGCAGTCAATAGCTTTAACCTGCAACATCAGCTCCAGCAAGTAAAGAGAGATTTACTTAGCTCAGTTTCGCAGGTTCAAATCCAAGATGGGGAAGCCCCATTGTTTTGACTTCCAGAGAAGGTGATGGAAGGCAATGGTGGAGGGAGGACCATGCAGCAAACCAGGAACCAAGAGACAGGGCCCCACCCCGGGGACCAAGACTTTAGCACCCAGGCAGCATCTGTTTTTCACAGGTGAGGAGCAGGCCTGGAGGAAGGGGGTGATCACAGACAACAAAGGCTTCCTGCTGACCCCGAGGACCCCAAGCCGCAGGAACCAAGGCCAGGACAAGCCTGACTCCCTGGAGTTACTGAGCAACCCATGGTACAGTGGACATTCACCATGTCCTCACCCCCGCCCACCACCCTACCTGGCTGTCCAGGTACACGTGCAGACCTGGCCAGGTACAGGGACTCGAAGTGTCCCTGATGGTCCTGGGGGAGAGGTCCCAGGAGCCCCCAGAACAGCAGGTCAGGATGCCTGGGAGAGCTCTGGCTTTGGATTTGCATCTTCAGACACAGTCCAAGATCAAAGCCCAGCTGGTGGTGGTCCTCAGGCAAGCAGGTAAGCCTGGCCAGGGAAGATTTTAACAACTGGCTGAGCCTGCCAGAGTTGAGATCCCCTGCTCTAAACACCACTGCTGTCAGGGAAGCCCAGACTGGCAAAAGGGGCAGAGCAACAGTGGCGGCAGTAGTGGCGGCAACCCAGGGCCTACCAGTTGCTCTGGGCAGAGCCAGCTGCCTCCACAAGGATGCCTTCTATTATTTTGTTTTCTCTCTTCCTTTCTCAAATCCAGCAGTCTCTCCCTCCTGTCTGCCACTCCAAGGCCAACTGCGACCAGGGCCTCAGAAGGCAGCCAAGGCCTTGAACCTGCAGGCTGTCAGCTCCCGACTGACACCTGTCATAACCCCGGCTGCTCCGTGACCCTGAGGCCAGGCCCCACATCAGCCAGCATCTGTGTTGCCACAGTCTTTCCAGAAGTGTCTGCAAAGTGGCTGAGTTCCAAAGGCCCTCCCTGCCCGTCTCCCCTCCAGGCCTCACTGGGGACGACCACCCCTCCCCGCCCTGGAAAAGCCCAAGCATGCCATACTTCATCTCCATGACCTTGGCTTTGTGGCTCTGAGGGGCAGGGCGCTGAGAGCCACTCAGAAAGACTGGGCCGAAATTGCTTCCACCCACTCTCCCCGTGATCTTTTGGGACCTCAGGAAACCCACCCCCTCCACGAGTTCATTTTCTCCTTTCCTCCTCACTAACACAGACAGCAAAGAGGTTTGGAATGCTGGCTCTGTTTGTGTCCCAACTCCCAAGGGTCACAGATGGCAGGAAGGTTCAAGCCCAAGTCCAGCTGCTATAAAGACGAAAAACAGCCATCTGAAGGCTGCTCCTTTTTTTATGATTTATTATTTTTATTGGAAAGAAAGATTTACAGAGAGAAGGAGAGACAGAAAAAAATATCTTCCTTCTGCGGGTTTACTCCCCAAATGGCTGCAATTGCCAGAGTTGTGCCAATCTGAAATCATGAGCCAAGGGTTTCCTCCAGGTATCCCACATGGGTGCAGGGTCCCTAGGACCTGAATCAGCCTCTAATGCTTTCCCAGGACACAAGCAGGGAGCGAGAAGGGAAGTGGAGCAGCTGGGACAAACCACCATCCGTATGGGATCCCAGTGTTAACAAGGGGAAGATTATCCATTTGAGCCATCGAGCCGAGCCCTGATGGATGCTGCTTATCTACCGCTTGTTTACTCACTGAAGATTACTAGTCAGACTCCTAACAGTGTGGAAGTTCTTCAAAATGTCTAGCCTCAATCTCTCCTGTTGCAGCAAGTCTTTTTGAGTCAAGCTGATCTCAATTCTCTTTGTCAAAGCTCATGAGGCCCAAGAACACTACAGGTCATCTCTCTTATAGCAATAAGTATCCCGGACTTGGATCAGGATGCTGATTCCAAGGCCTGCCCTCTGGGGAATGCTGACCCTGCACTAGAATGCCCAGGCCACAAAACTCTCCCCAACAGCAACCTGGGGACAGCTGATATGGCTGCAGCCATCAGAGGCCTGCCCCTCTCCAAAGGGCATCACCACTGGACACCTGCCCCTCTCCAAAGGGCATCACCAACAAGGTTCAAAGGGCACAGCAGAGTCATTCTGTAGCCCGGAGTGGCAAGGACCCCAGGTCTGTATTCTCTCCTGGGGAGAATCCCAGTGTGATGCGGGCAGGGGCCTCCCTAGGGCGTCAGTGCCCTTATAAGAAGACACATCGAAGTACATTGTGTCTTTCTCTCTCTCTCTCTTTCTCTCTCTCTTTCTCTCTCTCTTTCTCTCTTTCCTCTCTCATTCTCTCTCTACCTATCTCTGTCTCTCTCCCTCATTTCCTCCACCATGGAGGACACAAAAAGGCAGCCATTGGAGCACCACATTAAGCCTTCACTTGCTACCCCAACATCCCATATGGGTGCTGGTTTGAGTCCTGGATGCTCCACTTCCCGTCCAGCTCTGCACACCTGGGAAAGCAGTAGAAGATAACCCAACTGCTTGAGTGCCTATCACCATGTGGGAGATTCTGAAGAAGTTCCAGGCTCCTGGCTTTGACCTGGCCCAGCCCTGGATGCTACGGCCATTCGGGGAGTGAACCAGCAGATGGGAGACCTCTCTCTGTCCCCTCTTCCCTCTGCTCCACCTGCACCATGTGAGGACACAAGAAAGCAGCCGTTTTAAGCCAAGGAGGAGGCCTTGACATCCTAACCAAGCTGGTCCCTGATCACACACTTCCAGCCCCCAAACTGTGGGAGAGTAAATGCCTGGTACCTCAGCACCCATCAGACAGAGGGATTGCATGAAGGCCAGGGATCCACCATCGCTCCCAAGGCCACTGCACCCCATTTGGAGAAACAGGACTCCAGTGGGCACCCCGCATCAGAGCCAGCTTCTGCATGCCTGGGAGATGAGACCAATGGGAGAATCCACTGTAGGGAACATGAGTGGTACCTGTACCCTGGAGAGGGGCAGAGCTGCTGCAAATGCTCCTCACAACTTGTACCTACGGGACTCTAAACACAGCCTTGTCCCTCCCAGCTGTTGTTCTCACACTAAGCGGCTCGGAGCTCTCGGCACACCCTGGGTTTATTCACGCCAGCACCCTCACAGGAGGCTTTGTTTTTATTCCTATTTTACAAAAGAGGCAGGGAGTCCCAGAGATGTCAAGAAAAGTCATGGGACTTGGAGCCAGGGGATCCGTGGTAAAGCTGAGAGCCGTGGTGCCATGCCACGTGGAAGTACAAGAGCATGGGCTGGCGTGGGGCCAGGGCCCTGCGCAGGACCTGGGAGAGGCACGCGTTGTTTGCATTTGGGAGACACGGGTTTACGCCGTGTTTGTTGCCTTTGTTGTTGAAAGGCCTTTGGGGAAAATCTGGTGTAGATCAAGAAAGAGAAAAAAAAATTCAGGAAGATGAATGGATGAAAGAAAGAAATGGGGAGAGGAGAGAGGAAAGTCCAGGACTCAGGTTATAAAGCAAGTGAATGGGGCTGCAGAGCAGGGACGTTCAGGCCAGGCTCAAAGGTGACTGGATGAAAAAAAAATAATAATAACACACGGATGTTTCTGGTAAAGGCAGAACTTGACATCCACAGCATGCATGAAGGAGGGGGCAGGTCTGGCTCATGCTACCCTTGCCTGACAAAGTCCTTGGCCAGGTGGCCGGGCTGCCATTTGTAAGTCACACCTGCCGTGAGGTCACAGCCGGGCTCCTCTCAGGTTGGCAAAACTCAAAACCCTTGCGCCAAGCACACGCAGGGAGCTGGGGCCTCCCTGCTGGCCCAGGTCCCTAAAGCTCACCACCCCTAATGCCCCACATGGCCGGAGGGACTCCCTCCAGCAAGCTTGCCCGGCAGCATCATCAGCATCTAAGCCAGGTGCATGGGCAACCCTGGGAGGCAGGGTCATCCCACCCACACGGGCCACCCCAGGTCACCCCATCCACATGGACGGAGCTTCTGCAAAGCAGTCGCACTCCAACCTACAGTGGGGCAAGAGTGTCCCCTACACTCAGCTGCACCCACCTCCACAGCCCCAGCAGGCTGGCCCCAGCCACCTCCCCACTTCCCACCTGCAGGGCTCAACCTGGGAACCTGTGATGAAAATGCAGCTCCTGTCAGGCTGGGTGAGGCCCCAGGCTCCCTCCTCTACCATCAAAAGGCAAGGCCTAAGGAAAGAGACAGGCTGGCTCAGTCTAAGGGGGTAAGAAACTGGTATTACAGGGACCAGGACTGTGGCATACTGGATAAAGCCACCACATGTGGCAGCAGCATCCCACATGGGCACCAGTTTGAGTTTCAGCTTCTCTACTTGTGATCCAGCTCCCTGCTGGTGTCTGGGAAAGCAGCAGAGAACAGCCCAAGTACCTGAGCCCCTGCCACCAGTGTGGGAGACCAGGATGAAGCTCCAGGTGTCTGGCTTTAGCCTGGCCCAGTCCCAGGCCATTGCAGCTATATGGGGGAGAGAACCAGCAGATGGAAGATCTCTCTATCTCTGCCTCTCTAGGTAACTCCAACTTTTAAACAAAAATACATCTTAAAAACAAAGAGAGAGAGAGAGAACTGTTTTTTTTTTTTTAATTCTGTCTTCCTTTGCAGCCTGCTACATCAGCTCAGAGACAAGAGTCAGGTCTCCTGCAGGTGTCGCATACCCTCGACACTCCAGGAGAAATGCCGAGCTGGGGACAAAATGTGCCAGCTGCCCCAGCACCTGCTGCGGTCTTCAAGCCGGTGAGTTGGTGATGCATCGCCCAGTGCATGTCACGGCCTCCCTTGCACAGACCCACTGCATGAGTACAGCTGGCTGTCCCCAGGGAACTCTGACCAGCCGACAGGCCACAAGGCTGAAGGGTAATGAAGGGATAGGCCAAGAGTCACAGGGCACCAAGCAAATGGGACAGGGACCCCAACAGGCACGTGGAGCCAAGGCAAATGCCACCCCTCTCCCCTGGAACAAGGCAAGCAGCCTTCTCTCTTCTCCTCCCTAGGATGCCCTCCTTGGTCCTGCCAAGGGCACCCTAAGCCACCATCAGTCACTGCAGGGGCAGCTCCTTCCCGTGTGCCCAGGGACACCTGTGGGAAGTTGTCCCCTTTTTCCTGGGCCCACCCATGCTGGCCAAGCAGGGTGAACCCCGCCTGTGGTCAGCACTCCAGCAGCCACTGTCACCGACAACCAGAACTAAATCTAACAGCAGCCGGGACCCCACCACCACCTCCATGCCCCTCCAGCTTCCTTACAACATGGGTCCCTACCTTTTTGGGGGAACCCTTCCTATGGGCCCAGGAGGAGCTGCATGCCCCACCATGCTTCTTAGAAAACCCCACAGTAGCCCCTTAGGGTATGCAGTATTACTCTCACTTGGCAAACAGGAAGGCTGAGGTCCGGATGAAACAAGCTCACACCACTCGGAGACTGAGCCACAGTACTGTTTTCAGTCTGATCATCAGGAATATCGAAGGTTAATTTTCAAAGAAACATGAGATCATGACTCCCGAACCTCAGTTCATGTTAAAGATTTTATTAGACTTAATACTAATGAGGGAAACGGGCAGAAGTTACATCCAATTCAAAGGAGATGCCTAGAAAGAATAAATGTATCTGGTGTAGAGCAAAGTGGAAGTGAACCTACAAGCAGACCCAGCTGGCTCTCTCCCTGGGAAAATGGTGGGCTATTAAACTACAGGGCCAAATCTATTTTCATGCCTATAGACAAGAATTCCTTTGCATTGTTATCAGTTATGTACAGCTTACAGGGCCATAAAATATCAGGAAGGCACGGAGAGGCTGGGACCAAACAGCCCACAGGGGCGTGCTCCCAGCCGCCTCGTTGGCCCCTGGCAACAACCCACCATCTTTTCTGCTTATTTGCAATTTCCAGGAGCGCATGCTAGAGCCAGGTCTGGGTGATCTCGCTGCTCCACTCTGCCTGCTGGTGGCAGTGGATGAAGCAGTGGGGAAGCAGAGACCCTCCCAGGTAAGGGCACAGGTGCTGGGGCTGCAGGAGGGAAAGGCACAGGCTGCCATCCCGTGGGAGGAGTGAGCGCACAGATGCATATGTGGGGCACTACTTCTAACACCCCCGTGTCCTCAACCACTCAGTCCCCACACTCAGCCCACGGCGAGGTTACCTGCTGTCCCGTGTCACAGACATGGGCGCTAAGGAGCTGCTCTAGGTCTCATGAAGGCACAGCCAGATGCAGACTCAGGCAGGTGGATTCCAGAGCCCTGCTTGAAGACCTGGGCTGCACAAAACAACCTGGAGGGCAAAGCGGAGATTGAGATTGATGTGTCGATAATGACAGAGCACTGAAACCACTCCAGCCCCCACAGTTCTGGGGCCCTGGAAGAGTCTAGAAGGTTCTAGGGCCTTTCCTCTTTTGGATTCCTCAAGCAATTCCATCTTTTCCAGCTACCAAAGCCAGTACATTACACCTTTTTAATAATTTTTTAATTAATATATTTTTAAAGGTCCTTTAATTTATACTTATTTTTGTAAGAAATTTTGACTTAGTGATAGTATTGTAAAGCAACTGGTTAAGCTGCCGCTTGGGCCAGTATTCCATATCAGAGTGCTGGTTTGAGTACCGACTCCTCCACTTTCCATCCAGCTCCCTGGTAGTGCACCTGGGAAAGCAGCAGAAGATGGCTTAGGCCTCTGCACCTATGTGGGAGACATGGATAGAGTTCCAGGCTTCTGGCTTTTGCCGGGCCCAGTCCCAACCGTTGTGGCCCTTGGGGAATGACCCTGCACCCTGGTTCTCCCCCGGCTCTCCTCTCTGTCACCCTACCTTTCAACTCAAGACAGAATCTTGGCATCCACAGCCATGAAGTGAGTCCCAAGCTCTGCTCAGCCTGGAAGACACAGCCAGAACTCTCAGTTCCCTGGTCTCCTGACCAGCAAGTCGACTCCGCAGCACCTGCCATGCTGAGGGCATGTGAGCATCACGTATTTCAACCCCTGGAAAGATCTAGAAAGAACACCCGTCCCCCTGGTGGCACTCAGGACAGCTTAGTATTGCTATGGATCCATTTTGCAGATGGGAAAACTGGGACAAACCAAGTTGGGAATCTGGCCTGAGGTCATTCGCCTGCCACTAGCTGTGAGAGGCCAGTAGTGATCAGAGCCTGTCGGTATCACCATGACCCTGGGAAGACCCTCAAGATGTCATCTGGCCCTTCATCCTATCGAGAGCCAAATAAGTGGACACTTCCTGGGAGCCTGAGCCAGAAAGAGACCCAGAGGGAGAGCAGGCCCTTTTCCAGCTCACACTGGTGCTGACAGAACCACAGGCGGGTCCCAGTGCTTGGCACTGCACCAGCTAAGCTTCCCTCTGGACATTGCCTCCTGCTTGGCCAGGGTCCTAAGCAAACAGACTCGTCCCCGGGGGCCCCCTGTAGGTATCTGCCACAAAGCCCCCGATACACCAGGCCCGCTGACGCTGCCACCTCGCCTGCACAGCCATGCTCACTCTCTGCCAGCATAAATCCAGCTAATGCATCCAAAAAAGGAAAAATCAAAATGTCAGATCCAAAGAGATGGTTCCATTGAAGGAATATTGATTGTCATAGAGAATATTCTCACTTTATACACCTACTTAGGCGGCTCCCCAGGCGCGGAGGAATTCATCAAATATTGTCACGGCACATAATGACGCCTGCTCCTGGCGCTGTGCTCTGATCCGGCTCGCAGTGCCTGTCCCAGTGGGCATACGGGTGGAGCAAAGCAGGGAGGAGTGGAGGAAGGGACTCCCCAGGGCGTTGTGCCTGGCACCTTCTCCAACGTAGGCTCTTTCCCATGTAGCATCTGAACGCCAAAGACGTGCACTTACACCCATTTTGCAGATAAACTCAGCAGGGGGAAGGGACCCATCCCAGCTCATGGTGTCAGCAAACTGAAACGTGAACCTGAGTTTTCCAAGGTCAAGTTTAGGATCCCTTGCATCCCAGCAGGGCTCCCAGCAGCCCTGATCCAGCCAGGACTGGAGACACGTGGAATCCTCTTGGCTGGGTTTTGTCCAGTCAGCACATAGATCAGGCACCCACCGCTTGCCCTGGACACAGACTCAAAACGGCCCAGACTCTCACTGCCTGTAGCAACATGGAGCCACAGGAAACTCATCTTTAGGGACTAAGAGTTGGAATTCTCAGAAAATGCCTTCCTGGAAGGACTGGAGTTGTGGTGTAGTGGGTTAAGCTGTCACCTGTAACACCAGTATCCCATATGGGAACTGGGTCACGTCCTGACTGCTCCACTTGCCACGTGGCTCCCTGCTAATGCACCTGAGAAAGCACAGACCTGCCACCCATCTGGGAGACCAAGATGAAGCTCCTGGCTTCTGACTCCTGCAGCCTGGCCCAGACTTGGCTGTTGTGGTCCTTTGAGGAGTGAACCAACAGATGAAGGATCTCTCTCTCTCTGTGACTGCACCTTTTAAGCAAATAAATAAATTTTTTAAAAAATAAAAAAGAATGAAAGAATGCCACCCTGGAGACTTGATCCTTGACCTCTGAGCCATTTACGGAGTTGACCCCAGCATGAGGCAAAAATCCGAAGGACCCTGAGAAAGTGGCCCAAGACCCCACGAGGAGGTCTCCACCTGTAGTGACCTGGGTTGTGACCAGGAACTGGGTTGTGACCAGGAAGAGGGATTGGGTGCCAAGTTGTGGGATGCACCTGCCCTGCAGGTGTGGGGTTTCCCCACACCTTGTGGGAAGACACAGCTCCAGCTTCTCCGACAATGAGCCTGTCCCAGGAAGGGCTGCAGGCCTGACAAGTTTGGGTTTGCAAATAAACCTGGATGCTCTTGGGATCAGGAAGTCAGCACAGCAGCCAACGCCAAGGCTTTCCAGACCCTCTGTGTCCATGATAAGGATGTACAACAAGCCCGAGGAGCGTAACCTGAGGTCCCACCTGTGATCTGCCCATGCGTGAACTCAGCCTGACCGTGCCCTGGGAAGCAAGAACTGCTGCTAGCCCACAGAGCCACTGAGTAAACAAAGACACAGAGAGTGAATGACCTGGCAAGGGTACAAGTGACAGGACAAGGTGGAAAGCAGGATCTATGACCTTGGCTTCTTCCCCTCCATCGGGCTCTGACAAGGGGGTGGAAAGAGTCATGGTTCCCAGAGTTGGCCAGCTGGGCTCTGAGTCTGCCCATCCTCCTGTGGTTCCGAGCGGCTCCTAAGACTCCGGGTCTGAGGAACAGCCGAGAGGCCTGCTGGGGTGATGCCCTCAGGCCTCCTCCAGCTGCGCCCTTGAAGCAAATGCCAGCTGATGAGGTGACTGCTGTCTACACATTCTTGTTCCCCAGGTTGGCATCTGGGCTGTGGTTGGCCTCCAGGGGAATGTAGACCCAGCAGCTGAGCTGCAGCTGGGGTTTCCCCCTTGGACATCTGCCATGGTCCACGCTGAAGCAGGTGACTGAGCAAGGCAGGTGGCCCCCACTGTCCTTCTCACTGACACCCCGGCTGAACCCCAGTGCTAGAAGCCCTGCCAAAGGTAGACAGGACCTTTCCCATTTAGGCCCCCTAGAATACATCCCCACTCACCATAATTTCTGTCTTGAGCTGATGCTTTAGCTAAAGTCCTCAGCAGGTGTAGCAGGTGGGTCATTCCATTCCCAAGTCTTTGCCAACAACCCACTCCCTTGCAGGAAGGGGAAATGGCCTCATTTGAGGAAGGGAAGGCAGTGTGGCCGGCGCTGTGGATGGAACCATTAATTCCACTTAAATAAAATGTTACTAATAATTGGACATACTAACCAAGAAAAATCGCACCGGCTGTCATCAGTATGGCAGCAGCAGGGTGCCCCCGACACATTCCCTGGGCAGCTTCCTGCCGGGAGCAGATGGCATTAAACACAACCAAAAAGGGTTCTTTTAGGGCCTGGGGAAACCAAAGGAGTCATGAGCTGAACACTCCCTACCCAGGGGAGGAAGTAACAGCCTTGGAGAGGAGAGTTGGTGGAGACAAGTCCAGGTGACCTAGTGACAGGACTAAAAGCTGGCCCTGAATGGCTGCCTCCTGTGCAAAGCTCCAGATGGGGGCAGCAGGGAGCAGGTCTAAGGAGAGTACACCAGAAGAGGGGCTAGGTCAGGGGTCAGGCAAGGACAGGTGTCTGCTGGCCATGGAGTGTCTTGAACAGTCAGAGCTCAGAGCAAGAGAGCAGTTAGCACAGCACTACAGCGGCCTCAACTGAAGACAGGTTCTGTGTGATATAGCTGTCCCAGACATGAAGGGGCATAGGTACAACCTAGAACCAGGACTGGCCCCCTAGCCACAGCGTCCCCATCATAGGTAGGAATAAGCCCACATCTTAATTGCTCCAGAAGAGTAAGCCTTCCAAATCCCCTGGTTCCTTTAATAGGCTGGGAACATGCAGCAGCCCTTGGCTGTGGCCCAGGCAGTTCAAGCCTCTCTCTCCCCTCCTATGCCCCCATGGTCCTGCTTGACCAAGGACAGAGGCCAGCTGGTCCCCCAAGCTGCCCGGATCTTGGACTTTGAGCATGAAGGTCCCGGCCTGTCCCCAACAGGAGTGGGGAAGTGTCTTACCTTGTACCCATGTTCCTAACAGCCTGTACTGTGCCTTACAGGTGGGCCCACATGGATGCAATTCAGGTCCTTATGCAGGATCAGAGCACCCTGGAGGCCAGGTCCCATCAGAGACTCGCTCTGCACCAGCTTGTCCTCAGTCCTTGAGCGAGGGAGATGTTTACATGGGGTTTCTCATGGCCACGGCACAAAGCAGGGGTGACCACAGCTGGGAGAAGAAGGCCTCATGCTGGGAAGGCCACCTCGCTCACACGGCATCCCCAGGTCAGGCGGGCTTATATTAAGTTACGAAGGTCATGTTATCCAAAGACCAGGGAGCCCTCTTGACCCTGTGGGCAGCTCCTGGCCCTGAGGAGCCTTGGCCAGAACAACCCCACTCACACCTTCCCCCTTTTCCCCCAACACTCCCTGCGCCTCACCCCTGCCTACACCCCTACCCCCGCCTGCCTCCCCTTGCCTCCCCAGGTCCTGGTTGTGTCACACTGGGAGCAAAGAAAGTGTTATTGAATTTTTGCAAGTACTTTGCATGGTGTCTGATTTACAATTCATAACCTGGATTATGCTGCAAGTTCAGCCTTCCGGGGTCGGTGTAATTTAGATCTCGGAAATATTTGCCATGCTTTCAATTCCCCCGACATCTGACGGATTGGAAATGGATTCCACCCCTGGGGGTTTCCTGTTTGGAGGTGGGGGGTGAGTGATGGAATGGGTGGTAGGGAATGAAGGCAGCTCACAGGACGGGATTGAGGGTGGGATGCAGAACCCAGGGACACCTGCGGGGTGGGAAAAGAAGTTCAAAACCAGCAGGAGAAGGTGCAGGGAGAGCAGCATGTCTGGGGTTCCTGTTTATCTGCATGCATTGTTCCCTGCTACCTGCCACAGGGGCCCTGGGAGCAGTGCACTGAGTATGGAGGGAGGGCGGCCAGGAGGAGCCGCCTGCCCTGTGGAGCAACCGACGGATACCGATCCTTCTGCACCTGCCTCTGCTGGAAGGCAGTGAATCCCTGGTTTACTGAGATACAATGAACACACTGTAGGACTTCTATCACAAGTGGCCACTCAGGAGCTTTCAGTGTCTCCATTCACAGAGCTGAGCGCACAGGGCCACAATGCGGTTGGAACCCTCATCTTACCCTGCACGCCTTCACGGTCACACTCCCCACCCCAAGGCTGCTGCAACAACTTGTCACTCACTGGGTGTCTTCTAAGAACAGAAATTGATTATCTCATAGGGGTAGGAGCCAGAGCCTGGAGTCAAGGGCTCGGAGGGGCAGGGCACACCTGAGGCTCCAGCACAGGTCCCGTCCCTGCCTCTCCCAGCCTCGGCGGGTTATCCCAACCTGTCTGTGTCACTCCGGTCTCTGCCTCCACCTTCACATGGCTTCTCTCCTGTGTCTCATTCCCTTACATGGATACCTGTCCCTGGGTTTAGGGCCCACTCTAAATCCAGGATGCTCTTATTCTGAGAGCTCAGTTTAATGATACCTGCAAGGACCTTTTTTAAAAAATGTAAGGTCACATTCATTCATAAGGTCTAAGGTTCAAACACGGACCTATCTTTTGGAGGACCATCTTGCAATCCACTATCATGGCCTCATTTACCCTACCCCTGGGCAACCACTAATTTATTTCCTGCCTCTGTAGATCTTCCTATCCCAGACATGTTGTATGAAAGGAATCACGCAATAGAGGGGTCCTTCGAGATTGACTTCTTACACTCAGCACTGTATTTTCAATAATACTGTAACATATATCTGTACTTCATCTCTTCTGTTTATTGAAAAATAGCTCATTATATGGCTATTCTACATCATCTCTTTCCATTCACCGGTGTATGGACATACAGATTGTTTCCAATTTATTATTATTATTATTATTCTGTATAGTGCTACAGGTACAACCCCTAATTACATTTGCCATCAGCAAAATAATGAGAACTTCATATAATAACAAGTGGAGTAGGCAGCTTCCATCTGTCTCCAAGTGCTCTGCAACCTCCTGGTACTAATGCTCTTGAGTAATGCCCTCCCCTGAGGCTGGACTGGACCTAGTGACTTATCCTTAATAAACAGAATATGCCAAAGTGTCAGAGTGATGGATGGAGGCATGCATGCATGGGTGGATGGGTGATTGGTGGAGGAACACAGGGTAGATGGATGGACTGATTAGGTGGGTAGATGGATGGATGAGTAGAGGGTGGATGAGTGGATAGGTTAGAGGATGTATGTGTGCTGGGCCCGGCAGCATCATGGCCTAGCGGCTAAAGTCCTCACCTTCAACACTCTGGGATCCCATACGAGCGCCGGTTCTAATCCCAGCAGCTCCACTTTCCATCCAGCTTCCTGCTTATGGCCTAGGAAAGCAGTCCAGGACGGCCCAATGTTTTGGGACCCTGCACCCGCGTGGGAGACCTGGAGGAAGTTCCTGGCTCCTGGCTCCTGGCTCCAAATTGGCACAGCACCAGCTGTTGAGGTCACTTGGGGAGTGATTCATTGCATGGAAGATCTTCCTCTCTGTCTCTCCTCCTCTCTGTATATCTGGCCTTCCCAATAAAAATAAATAAATCTTAAAAAAAAAGAAGGATGTATGTGTGGCTGAATTCAATGAATGAGTGGATGGATGGATTGATTGATGGATTAAATGGATAAGTAAATGGATGAATGGATGGATGGATGAATGGATGGATGGATGGGTGGGTGGATGGATGAATGGATGGATAGATGGATAGATGGATAAGTGGATGGGAAGATGGATGGATGGAAGGAAGGAAAGAAGGAAGGAAGGAAGGAAGGAAGGAAGGAAGGAAGGAAGGAAGGAAGGAAGGAAGGATGAATGGATGAATGGATGAGTTAGAGATTGACATTAGATGAGCACTTGCCTGGTGACCTACGCTCATTTTCCTGTTTGCTTACTACTCGCTCTAATGAAGCAATCTGTTAGACTGTACGCTGCCCTGTGAGAAGCACATCTGAAATTGAGCTGAAGATGGCCTGTGGCCCACAGCCCTCTTAAGATGGGGACCTGGGGACTGCCAGAAATCCCAGGGCTGAGCTGAGGTGAGCCCTGCTCCCTGTGGCCCCATGCAGCATGTGAGTCACTGTGGGCCAGAGGACCACCACCTAGCTCCCCAGGAGTCCTGACCCCCACTCTGCAAGACAATAATAAACTTATGTGGGTATAAGCCACTATGTCATAAAGCAATTTGTTATGCAGCAACAGATAATTAATACAGTGAGGAGAGAGGAATAGTTAAGCTTAGAAGGTCATGGGCTACCGGAATGTTGGACAGGAATGAGGCTAGTGGGAGCTGGCATTTGACCTAGGTGAACTATTATTTGGAGGGTTTTGGTGGTAGACTCCTGACCTCAAATTCCATTCAAGGATTTTGCTTTCTTCTTTTGGAGCTGAGGAGAGGAGCTACAGTAACCAGCACATCGGAATGGCTGATGTGCTGGGCCATCCTGCCTTACAAGTCCCCAGCACCAGAGGCATGGAAGTGCAGAAGCAGTGATGGCAGCTCCAGACTGGCTCAAAAGCAACGCACAGAGCTGGGCCGAGGAGCCAGCAGCCTGGGCATCTGGGACACAGCTCTTCCTGGTGCACCAGGGGTGCCTGACTGTGAAAAGATTGCTTGGGAGGCCAAGAGCGCAACCAGCCAAGAGCAAGAAAATACCAAAAACCAAATGCAATGATCAAAATGGCAATGATCGCATTCCCCAGATAGCCACGTCGTCCATCTCATCAGATCTTCTTACAATGTGACTTTGTTACTTCCGCAGCAGGAAGCGGAGTCCAGGGCCAACAATGTGGCAAGAGCAGGTGCATGTGGCAACTTGAAATGGGTGATGTAAGTCCCTCCCAAGATCCTGCAGGAGCCAAGTGCCCTGGCACTGTTGGCACTTGTCCTACTAGCTGGCTCATGGTGGCTCAGAGGCAGTTTCTAATTCTAATTAAATGGGCCAAGGAAGAAAAGGTGTGGGGGTGGGGCCTGTGAGCCTCGCCCAACATTCCCAAGACCGAGCACTGTACCAGGAGGCTGGAACAGGCCCTTCATGCACATTTACCAGAATAGACACCCTTCAACACACCATAGCCTCACACAGGACCAAATTATCCACAGCTGGAGTGCCAGGTCTCACAGTCTAGGAGCTGGATAAGCTAGCCCACAGCCCCACCCACCTCCAGGACAGGGACCGCTCATAACTGCAAGGAAATGGTGACAAATCATACTTACCCAAAGACAGAGGGGGATTGGTGGTTGAGTAAGCCTTTTGTGTGGCCTGGAAGAAAGCATTTGGTGGGAAAGCATTCAACAGAAAGCAATAGTTTAGGCCCAGAGTCATGCTCTATTATAAGCTAAAGCCTCACCTTGCACGTGCCAGGATCTCATACGGGCAGCAGTTCATGTCCCGGCTGCTCCATTTCCCATCCAGCTTTCCACTTATGGCCTGAGAAAGCAGTAGAGGATGACCTAAAGTCTTGAGACCCTGCACCTCTGTAGGAGACTTGGAAGAAGCTCCTGGCTCCTGGCTTTAGATCAGCTCAGCCCCAACCATTGCAGCCACTTGGAAAGTGAACCAACAGATGGAAGATTGTTGCCTCTGCTTCTCTATCTACAGCTTCCTTTCCAATAAAATAAATAAATAAATCTTTAAACAAAAAAAGAAAATTAATAGTTTATATTATTGATGGCTTAGGAGGCTCTTTGTTAAGATGTTGCACAAAATTGGGGGGTGGAAGGGGTGGCTTAACAGGCTTATCTTCCATTTGCAGTGCTGGTATCCCAAATGAGTGCCAGTTCAAATCCCAGCTGTTCCACTTCCAATTTAACTCCCTAGTTATGTCCTGGGAAAGCAGTGAAGGGTGGCTCAAGTATTTGGGCCCCTGCACCTGTGTGGGAGACCCAGAAGAAGCCAGCTCTGGCTATTGCAGCCATCTGAGGAGTGAACCAGCAGATGGAAGATCTTTTTATCTTTCCTCTCTCTATAAATCTGCCACTCAAATAAAAATAAAAGTAAATATTAAAAAAAAAAACAGATTTTACATAACTTGACTTGTTTGAACTCACCAAACCCCATGCCATCCCTACTGTCCCACTACCACTACCAATTCATACGGGAAAATTGAAGACGCAGGGAGACAGGGCATGTGGCCTGCAGCCCCACAGCTAGGGAGTGAGCGGCAGTGCTGGGACAAACCCCAGACAGCGTAGGCTCCTGGATGCTGCCTCCTCCCCCTGCTTTCCTGCATCTTGCTCCTGCGCCTGCTGGCGCATTCTACACCTGTCCATCAGCCGCTGTCCACCACAACATCTTCAGTCCCAGGTCGTGGGCTCTGGTCAGCCCCCAGGAGTGACAGAGAGAGTCCCAGTGAAAGGATAGTGACCACAGTGAAGCAAGCTGAGGGAGACCCGAGGAGTGGGGCAGCAGGGACAAACAAGGAAGCTGCGACGTCCCCAGGACTGAAGGGAAAAGGGAAGGCATGGCTAGGAGCTGCTGAGCCAGGCCCTCTTCTGTCCCACGCTCTTAGCCCCTGGGAGCGTCGGGCCCACACTAGCTAGAGGCAGGCAGCTGACCCCAGAGGGCATCCTCAGTGTGGCTGGAGAAGGGTAAAGTGAGGTTGGCAGAGCAAACCAAGTCTTTCCTGCAAGGTCAAGTTTACCCAGCAGAGTCTCAGAGGTTAAGGCATCTGCCTGCCGCAGGCCACAAGCTCCAAGGTCGGGAGGGGGTATTGACTGGACCCCCAAGTCCTCCCGCAGTAGCTGCTATGGCCCCAGTCACAGCCAGCAAGGTTTCTGCATGTGTACCTCGAGCAAATGATGAGGCTCCCGGCTACCAGCAGCCTCCGCAGCGTCTCCATAATGGGATTTTAATTCACTCCCCGCTCACCCTGCTGAGCCACAAAGCACTCCTGTTTGTCTATTTCTTGTTAGGCTGCTGCTTCCACCTAGGAACAGGAGGCAGCCCCTAGTTCCATCAGCTTTCAGGCCAAGCCCCTCGCTCGGGGCACCCCATTCCTGCACTAAGGAAGGAGTAAGCAGCGTGAAGAGCAACCTGGAAGGGAGCCCCCAGCCCCCCAGCCCAGCGGGGCCAGGAGCCTGGCTGAACCTGCCTGCCAGCCCCGCCACGCCCCCAACACCCCCAATCCAGGGAACACCAGCTTTCACACTTGATCACACCAGAGGTATGAGTTCTGAGTGCATTTTGTTTGTTTGTTGAGAGCTAGAGTTTAAAGAGAGAGATCTCCTGGTACACTCCCCAGATGGCTGCAACAGCTGAGGCTAGGCCTGAAGCCACCACGAATTTCATCCGGGTCTCCCATATGGATGCAGCCCCAGCACATGACCCATCTTCTGCTGCTTTCCCAGGTGTGCTAGCAGGGAGCTGGACAGGAAACGGAGCAGCAGGCAATGCCACTACCTTAAGAGGGAGCTTAACTTACTAAACTTTCTAAACCAGCCAAGCTCATTGTTTCTCTCTCCTCTGCGCTTCACCTAGGAAGGTGGGGGGCACCTAAAGGCCTCCTATTCCCTGCCTTCTAGCTAGGCTTGGCCAATTGGAGGCCCAGGCATGTCACTGAGGAACAATCACCCCCCAACTCCTCCCTGCCTGCTGCGGTCCAGCAGGTGCTACTGTCACTGGGACTGCAGTTCCTGATGGGAGGGGGGCTCACAGAACACTGCTCCTCCACTGTCCCCTCACCCCTCACTCCTGCTGCCCCCAGGGTCCCCTCCGTTCTATCACAAGCCCAAACAGCCTCTACATTAAATGGGTTTCCCTGGAGTGCTTGGTGAGTGCCATCTGCCTCCTGCCTTCTGGAGCCAGGCATGGGGCAGTGACATGGTGACCATGACATCACCAAGCACCCAGTGCCTTGGGCAACTCAAGGCCAGCTTGCAGGGGGCTTGAGGGGATGCTCCTAGAGGAGGCCAGAGCTGCAACTGGGGAGTCCTCCCAGCCTGGTGCCGGCAACCAGCCGGAGCTATGTAGCTGGCAGATGAGGCTGCCCAGTGCCCCGTCCCATCGCCCCTAGACACTGCTCCAAATCGCCTCTGGTGGAGAACCGTACACTGTAGGGTGACTCAGCTCAGAGCTGAGGGGCTGGTCAGCTGCACCAGGCAGCAGCTTCCAGGTGGCTCTGCCCTAGGCGCCTCCTACCCAGGTGAAGGCGACAGCCCTCCCCCAACACTCGGCCTGTATGCTGGAGGCATGGGCACCTCTGGTTCCCTGCTCCTCTCCCCTCACTCAGGCCGGGATGATGTGGGGAGGCAGCTGGTGGCTGGGGAGCCCAGCTGCTGCTAAGTTATCCAAACGATTTGTCTTAAGATTCATGCAGAATTCATTGTGTGGGGACGGCTGGGTTGTGGTTTAATATTCATGCAGATTTGGAAGCAATGTTAATCACGGGTGTGGGAAATTTGCACTTCTGCTGAATTCTCCTCCTCCCAGCCTGGGCCAGCCTCAGCCCTCTCCCCAGCCCCTCTCTTTGCCCCTTGGGTTGCCTGCATGGATCCTAGCCCCATACAGCAGCAGCAACTGGGCTGGACACACAAGCTGGGGCCCTGACTGACCCCATCTGACCCACCTGCTGGATCCACTGGCCCAGCCAGCCCCAGGAGAGGAAGCAGGGCTGGGGCCAAGCAGCAGGAAGCCCCTCCCATCTTGACTGGAAATAGATAACCTGCTATAGCAACCAGCTATGTGCAAATTAGCATTGATTACTCGCAAATTAACAGCTCGGGCATTTCAAACCCAAAACAAGGCCTGAGCTCCCATCTCTCCCTCCCTCCTCTTGGCTCCTCAGCCCCGTGGCCTCACCCCTCCTCACCGTGGCATCAGGGCGCAGGAGTGGGGAGGCAGCCTTCCCTAGACCTCATCAATACCCTCTGCTTAAAAAAAAAAAGTATTTGTTAATTGATTTATATGACAGAAATGATAGAAAAAGGAGAGGCAAGAGATCTTCCATCTGCTGCTTCACTCCCCAAGAGGCCGTGACTGATGCCAGAAGCTCAAAGCCAACCGGGTCTCCCACAGGGATGGCAGAGGCCTAGGCACCTGGGCTGTCCTCTGCTGGGCTCCCCCAGGGAATTAGCGGGGGGTCTGGATGGGAAATGAGAAGCCAGGGCTGTGCTGGGAGATGTCAGTGTCCAAAGGATAGGCTTAACCCACTGTGCTGCAACTCCAGCTCCCCAGCACCCTTTCCACCCACCCATGCTATTCTCAACCTCACACAGGAGAAATTGTTCTAGAAACTGTCCCTGGTTCTGAAGGCTCTTGGTAGCCAAGTCTGCCTCCCAGCCTCGGCTCAAACTCCACAAGTACAAGGAAAGTAACACGGACACAACTCCGGGGAGTGATGGCAGAGGGGAGCCCTGGGCATTCAGAGGTGAAAGGTCACCAGGGCGTCAGAGAGGGCCCAGAGGACAGAAGTGACAGGTCATCAGAGGTCAGGGACCCCTGGAGGTCAGAGAACACCTGAGTCCACCAGGCACAGCGTCCCATGCTCAGAAGGGATTGGGTCCCTCCTCCTCTCCCTCTGTCACAGAGGAGACTCCCAAGCCCTAGGTTCCCCAGCTGGCCTGTGACAGCAACGTCAGGATCCAAGCAGAACAGCACACCATCCCAGCACCTGGCAGGCAAGCACTTGCTCGGGCACCAGGTGCACAGGTGGCAGCCTGGGCTTACAAAGCCAGAGGGGCCAAGGAGACACCTACGGATGAAATTCGAGAGGCAGCTACTAGGAGGCCGGGCAGGAGGGAGCACAGCTGGGAAGGCCTCCTGGAGCACCTGTTCAAGCCAGCTGGTTGACCCAGATGGTGGGAGGGAGAAGAGGTACAGCAAGAAACACTGCCCCAGCTTCTCCTTGCCCTTGCAGCCCCTGCCAGGTCTCATGGGTCAGTCCCTGGGACGCTGGGCGGACAGGGGATACACCAAACAGGGTCTGAGAACCAGCAGGCCACTGCCTGCCCCTTCCCTTCCCCTGGCCTCACAGGCAGCTCAGCTAGAGGAGGCCGGAGAGCAAGGCAGGAGTAGAGGCGGGCCCCATGTGGCTAGCCCAGCACAAGAGCCAGAGGAGCCAGCCCAGGGGGGATTGACAAGAAGAGAGGAGCTGGGTGGTGAGGGGTAGTGGTCTCTGCCACCCCATGGCCCTGCCCCCACCCACCCCCACCCCCACCCCCGCTGCAGGGATCTGGTCAATTGCCCCCAGCAGCCACAGCACCTGCTACTGCTGGCAGCTTCCACACCACCACTGCACAGCTGCTGCCTGTGCCCAAAATAATAACCAGGACATCTACCCCTTCCTGCAAGAACCCACTTGTCTGTGGGCACTTAGAAGATGGCATGATCAAACCCTCAATACCCACCCCTATGCACACACACAGGTGCACACTCTCATGCTTATGCCGGGTGTCCAGAGAAGGCTCTGGGACTAGCACACAACCAGATGCAACTGCTAATGCCCAGTGAGAGATGCCCACAGAGGCAATGCTGGCAAGGGGTCCACCACAACCAGGGAAGGGAACCATGCAGCACCAAGAGAGCACACAGCCAGGGTGCTGCTGGCACTGCAGTGGAGTGCAACGGACTTCCCCAAGACCTGGGAGGCAACCACAACAGGTGGCCCAAGCACCACCCAAGCACCACCCTGGCACACGCAGGCACTTAGGAAGCACTTCTGTCTGCCTAACGCACCATGCTTTCTTTGGTGTCTTGGAGAACCCTTGTATGAGCTGTGTGTGATTCTAACAGGGGGCAGTGTCACCACATAACATCACACACATGATCATGTGATAGGACTGTCCCAGCGTTGCCCTCCTCTTGTCAGAGTGGCAGGTGCAGTGGTAGCCATGTGATGCAGTCTGGTCCATCAGAATCCTGCGTGGGAGAGAGCTTGGGGCCTTGCCGGAAAAAGAATGTGTAGGGACATTTCTGAGTGGACGTGACAGGCAACAGAGTCTCTGTGTTTCGGGGTGCATAGGGTGCATGGGGATTGCTTTCCACCCAATTTTGCTGTGAACCTAAAACTCTAAAGACCAAAGTCTTTTTTAAAAGTGAAGATTTGAGTCACACATTGTGGCGCAGCGCACATGAAGCTGCCACCTGCAGTGTTGGCTTCGCATTTGGGTGTCCTGGATGCTCTACTTGCAAACCAGCTCCCTGCTAATGCATCTGGGAAAAACAGCAGAAAATGACCCAAAAAGGTGGCTCCCTAGCCCTAGGTGGCAGGGCTGGAGGAAGCTGTTGGCTACTGGCTTGGACCTGGCCCAGCCCTGGCTCTTGTGGCCATTTGGGGAGTGAACCAGCAGATGAAAGTGCTCTCTCTGTAACTCTGCCTTTCAAATGAACAAAATATGTCTTTGTTAAAAAATTAAAAGGTCAGGCTTGGCTCAATGGGTGACTAAATCCTTGCCTTGCATGTGTCAGGAGCCCATATAGGTACCAGTTTGTGCCCTGGCTGCTCCACTTCCCATCCAGCTCTCTGCTTGTGACTTGGGAAAGCAGTGGAGGATGACCCAAAGCCTTGGGACACTACACCCACATGGGAGACCCAAACGAGGCTCATGGTTCCTGGCTTCAGTTCAGCTCAGCTCCTGCCATTATGGCCATTCGGGGAATGAAACAGGGGATAGCAGATCTTTGTCTCTCTCCTCTCTGTAAATCTGACTTTCCAACAAAAATAAATCTTAAAAAAAAATTTTAAAAGGTCAAGGTTTTTAAAAATGGGATCAGGAATTAGAAATATGCAAAAGTTGGAAGGAAGAAATAGATATTAATTTTGGAATTTTTATTTATTAGAGAGGCAGAGAAATGGAGGGAGACAGAGAGCTTCCATCTGCTGGTGCCTCTCTGAAAGACCCATAGCGGTTGGGCCAAGACCAACATCCAGTCCACAGGGCAGTGCACAACCCAGCATCTTTGGCTGAATGAGAAGAGCCCTGTCCTTGGAGCTATCACCGCCACCATGCCACATCTCCATCAGCAGGAAGCTACAGCCAGGAGCTAGAGCTGGGATTCAAAGCCAGGGACTTTGATGTGGGCATCGTTAAACAGGCTCAGCACCTGCTCTTCTCAATTAGAACTGAACATTAAACTATTTCTGGATGTGCGCTTGCTGGGCTGGAGATCCTGCCCAGCAAATGAAGAGCGATACCCCTAACAGCAGTGTCTCCGTGTGCAGGGCGTGGCAGGCGGAGAGTTCCTTAGAAGATGGGACAACAGCAGGAGAATTCCTTTAACAGCTCAGCTTCTATCAAACTGCTTCAGTGTGTGAGGTCTGAGATGGAACAAAAGGCCATTTGTAATTATCTGCTTTAAAAGTCATCGTTATTGATCTTGAGTAAGATACACACATTTTTTCAACAACAATCAAAAAAAAAAGAGAAAATGATAGTTTGCTACCACTGGGAGTTTGAAAGCCGCAGGGTCAGCGGTCATCCTGCTGGGCTGTGGAGGAGGAGGAAGAGGGAGAGAAACAGAGACTGAGCAAGCCCTGAAGAGAGCCACGCCTAGTTGGCAGGACCCGTGAACCAAGAAATGCCTGCTTGAGTTGGGCTTACAACAACCAAACAATCTTAAGAAAACAGACAAGCAAGCAAGCCCATGCCTCCAGCGAGAAGGGAGCAGCTTCCAGCTCCAGGTGCTGAGGGCACAAGCTGAACGGATGGGTGTGGCTGGCGCACAGGAGCCCCCTGTGGCCTGACTCAGAGCCCAGGAGAAGAAAGGACAGCAACCAGATTTTGTAGAATCTCATTCACAAGTGTGCTTCACCCTACTGTCTTGGAAAGACAGGGGAGCCAGGCTGGGATCCCACTCCATGCCTCGGCATCATGGTTAGGGCAGAAGAGTCATAGAATTCCTCGCAGGTAGAGCTGAAATCGAGAGCTCTCCAGACTGGATCATCTTGCACACTGGGAGCTGTTGACAGAGCATAGATGTCAGGATAAAATGGGCTTGAGGTCTCTCTGAGGGCATCCTCTGAGCACACAACTGCAGCTCAGGCTCAAATAATACAAGACACTTGCCCATAGACAGACTGCTACCCAAGCTGCGCCAGCCCCAGCTCCAACAGTGCCACCATGTGTTAGATGGGGGTAATGGTGGTAAGGGACAGAGCTGTGGGACTCTTTAGCGGGTGAGGCTGGGACCTTAGAGCTTTGACAACCGGAAGGAGGGAGGAGGCCACCAGTGGGCAATCCTAAGCCCTGGGGATATTCTAGAAAATAAATGGGGTACAGGGTAGGGAGGGAAAACAATTGTATTTGCATCTAAAACTAGGTCAGCTCAGCAGGGGTCTGACTACTTGGCTCATCTACCTCTGCTATCCCAGGTGCCATAACAATCAACTGGATCAGAAACAGAATAGTCAGGACTCAAACTGGGACTCCGGAGACGCAAGAGGCAATCTAACCTGCCGTGCCTCCACACTGGCACCAATCTCCCTGGTCAAGTTCCCAGCCCAAGACTTCACAAGGCTGCAGGTTCCCAGGGGCCGAAGCCGGGGTGTAACATCACTTCAGTGACCACACCTCCCTCCTAGTGCTCCCACTGACAGCACGTGCACTGAGGAGCCCAGGACAGCGTCTAGAGCATGGCAGCCACTCTGCAAAGGGCAGCTATTCCTACGAGTCAGTATGGAGGTGCAGTGAGTTAAAGCTGCTGGCTGCAACACCAGCATCCCATATGGGAGCAGTGGTTTGAGTCCAGGCTCCACTTCTGATCCAGCTTCCTGCCAATGCACCTGAGAAGGCAGCAACAGATAACCCAAGTGCTTGAGCCTCTGCCTCCCATGTGGGAGACCCGGAGGGAGCTCCTGGCTCCTGGCTTTAGCCTGTCCCAGTCATTATGACCATTTGTGGAGTAGATGGAAAATTTCTCTTCTCTCTCAATACATACATACATAGATGGATATATATATATATGGATAGATAGATAGATGATAGATAGATAGATAGATAGATAGATAATAGATAGATAGATAGATAGATAAAAATCTGCCTTTGAAATAAATATAACACATTTTTTAAAGGGTAGCTGCCTCTATTTTTTGTTTGAGAGGCAGAGAGACAGGGAGAGGGAGAAACACACAAAGCTGTCCCATCTGCTGGTTCATTCTTTAAATGCCTGCAGCAGCCAGGCTTGAGCCAGGTGAATGCCAGAAATCAGGAACTCCTTCCAGATCTCTTATAAGGCAACGCCTGCTGCCTCCCGGGGTCCGCACTAGCAGGAAGCTGGAATTGGGAGCAGGGCTGGGACTGGACCGCAGGCACTCTAATGGCAAATGCAGGCATTTACTGCCACGATGCCCTTGCTTGTTGAAACAGCCTCATCACATACAAGCTTACAAGGGCAGCTCTTCCTGTCTGGCCACCCAGCAGGCGCCCTGCCCTGCCCTGCCCCACACATGCATGTTGGCAGTGTCCAGGATGCCCAGGACAGACCTACTGCCACCTGCACTCCCTCTGGCTCAGGCTCGAGATGCAGCTGTGTGTTCTGTTCACACCCAGGCATTTCCAACCTCTGGCTGGGCCCCCAGATGTTGGCACAGATAGACACACGCACAGACATGATCTGCTGCTCAGGCTCAGTCAAGGACACACACACACATATGCTCTGGTCCTTTCCAGACCCAACCACACATCACCTGACCTCCCTATTCCCAGACAGAGCCCCCTGCTCAAACAGGACACCACCTGTCCCTCCTGCCCCGAACAGCTCCAGCGGCCTTTGTGGCCTAGATGATGGTCAGGCAGGTGTGGGAGCCCCCAGACTGCGCTGACCCCATCCCCACCCCTGTTCCCACATCCTAACCCTGCGACCCCACCTCCCACCCTGGCTCCCCCACCATGGCCCCCAGGGCAACACTGATTGGCCTCCCAGCCCAGCAGCAGCCGGAAGATGTGCCCCAGCTGCAGGAGAGCTCTCGTAATTTATGGAGTGTCTGATTTTTAATCAGTTTTTTGTTCCTGTGCTGTAATTGTCCTAATTAGATATACATATTTTGATGAAGGTTTTTCCAAAATAAAAAAAAAAAAAAACCTGTAATCGAAGCTTGCCTGATGTTCTTCACACTCCCTCGCTCTATTCCAAATTTCCACCAAGGTAGGGTCTGGAAGCTGAGCCCAGAGCTCCGGTGCCTTCACAGGCTGCTCCGAGCCAGAGGGCGGGAGGGCAGATCTTGCAATGTACAGCAGTATCCTGGGCCCCCTCACCTCCCATGCCTCATCAGGGGTCAGGGCTCCTGGGCTCCCAGGCTGGGGATGCCTCTGTTCCCACAGGCTCTCCCTCCCCCCACGAAGATTCCAGGCCACTCCTGTTTTGCATACCTGCACCCTCATCCTCACCTACAGAACACCTTCAGGCTTGTGCTCCCATCAGTTCTCTTACATGGAAACCCTGGTGGGGCTGGGGGCTGCCTTCTTGGAGGGAGGAGGAAGTGGCTGGGGAGCCGCAGCCCTCCAGCAGTCCTTCTGTGCCTGGACCCAAACAAGCTGACCTCACTGTTACATTCTTCCAGCATCAAGCTGCACCTGACCAGAACAGCTCATGATGCAAACTCCCTCCCGCTGAGCACACGGCAAAGTCTGATGTGCCAGCTTCATGACTGTCTGCAGGGCCTGGCAGCCCAGTTCCAGCGGGTCAGGGTGCTGGCCAGATGCCAGCATTTAACCTGCAAGGGCCTGGGACAAGAGATGATGATAGATGATACACACCCCAAGGAAGATCCCCACAGCTGAACAACCAGTCCCGGAGCCCTGGTGGATTCCTAAGAAGGACAAAGACCAGACATGCAGGTGAACACACACACACACACACACATACACACTTGCCGTGATGTGCCACAGCCAGGGAGCATCCTCCCTAAAGCCGCATAGTGCTGTTTGCATTTTGCAGTGGAGCCACAAGTCAAAGTCAGCTGCTTGTCTTCACAAGGTTAGCAGGCCTGGCAGATTTCGTTATAATCAAGAAAAGCTGAGGAAGACACCCTCCTTCAGCATGGTGTGGTTTCTGCAAACCACAGTGCAGCTTTAGTTTCTGCCAGGAGGGGGCACTGGAGGAGGCTGGGAGGTGGGCTGTGCAGGACTGGCTCCTCCCTCCTTGTCCTGGGGATACACCCACCCACAGAGGAGCTGCAGGTTCCAATTTGCTGTTTTCTTCCTTTCCAGCTGCAGACAGCCCAGCCACAGCTGGTGCTCCCTGGGCCTCCCAAATGTCTGCCCCTCAAGGGTTCCTACCTCTTCCCTCACTCCCTCAGCCTTTGTGACCACTGGGTCAATCCCCACCCCTGGGCCCTCACTACGCTCATCTTAGCCAAATCCATCCATTGAACTCTGCCCAAGTACTAGGTGTGGCTTCTAAATTCCTACTGTACCATGCCCTGTATGGTGTCCAGCTCCAAACAGGGAACAAGGGGAGGGAAGGAGTATGCCGAGGAGTACAGCAGCTACCTCTGCACTGAGGGGCGTGGCTAGCTCACCCACAAAACCATCACCAGTCCTACCCACTCCTCTAACACACCCCAGCTGAAAGGATAAAGGAGTCGGTGGATGGATGGGTGGATGGATGGATGGGTGGGTGGGTAGGTGAGTGGATGGACAGGTAGATGGATGGGTAGGTGGATGGGTGGGTGGATGGGTGGATGAATGGGTGTGTAGGTGGATGGATGGGTGAATAGATTAATTAATGGATAAGAGAGTAGCCAGCAAGGAAGCCGATCTTTCACAGAGCTTAGCATCGTGCAGCCAGAATAAAACCACCAGCAAATCCAGTTTCACAAAGTGAAAAATCCAAAGTGGAAAGGAGGGCAGGTGAGGTCAAGAATAAACAGGAACTGTGCCTGCTGCATGTGCTAATCAGGATAAGTAACGCTGGCCAGTGGCTCAGACTCTCAGGGACTTGGTGCAGCAAAGGATTATTTCTCACCCACACTTACTCATGGCTCCTCGACCAGTTCTGAGAGATGCTCCCCCAAGCGGTGACTCCAGAGCCCAAGCTCTATTGTTCCAATGACACAGCACCCTGAAAGTCCCCTGATGGGGCTCCACACCCAGCAGGAGAGGGAGGGAAGAGAGAGAACACAGAGGAGCCAGTATCTGAGGCTGGGCCCCTAGAGACCTGTCGTGTCCACTTGGATCTGATTGGTTGTCACTGAGCAGGCATCTCCCAGCACAGATGCCCCAGCATAGCAGGGGGTCGGTGGTCACTTCTGTCACCCTGGGCATGGCACTGAATGCACCAGCAATCTGACAGACCCTCGCCTTGCTTACAATAAACCATACACTGAAGCAGCAAGTGGACACACGCTGGGCGTGTCACAGAGAATGCACACTGTCTGATCACACAGCACGTGCCTGGGACACCAGCACATGCCGGATGCTGGCTCTGAGACTGGAATGCTGCGTCCCTTATGCTTCACGCCTTGACTTGTTTCCAGTCTGACGCATGAGACAAGGTTCAAGCCAGTGACAGAGTACCTACCCCGCTCTGCAGGTGTGAGTCAAGTTCCCCCCAATGTGCCTTCTGATTCCCAACCCAACAGCAGCATCCTAATCCAGGATCTTAGCAAAGGTCCCTATAAGGTCCTACTAGTGTTAGGGGGTAAAGTCTCCATCAAAATACTGCAACAGAACCATCTGTCCCTAAGGAAGTGCTAGCCAGCCCTCTGAAGGTGGCCTGTGGGGTCCTGGGTCCAGTGTCTCTCCCCTAACAGCCCACGCTCCCCTACCCAGTGTCCTCAGCCTTCTCCGACCAGGACCCACCCAAAATGCCACACCTCCACCGCTGCTGAAAGGAGACTCAGAGCGGATCGGCAGAAATCCTTCCTCAAGATGAACGGAAAGATACTCAGGGTGGGGAGAGAAGGCTGAGATGCTGGGAGAACGGGAGTCTGGGTACTTGCAGCTACACGTGGAGATTCGCTCTAGAATGAAGTCATGCAAAGACGAGAGGCAGATGGAACAGGAGCCCTGAGGGGGTTGGCCTGGTGGTGCCTGATACCTGTTAGAGTCCCAGCTGCTGCTCTGCTTCCCATCCAGCTCCCTGCTGGTGCACCTGGGAAAGCAGCACAAGATGGCCCAAGTGCTCGGGCTGCTGTACTCATGGGAGAGACCCAGATGTGGAGTTCAGGCCCCCTGCCTCCTGTTGGCCTTGCCCTGACTGCTGTGGTCATTGGTGGTGATCCAGCAGATGGCAGATCTTTCCAACGCTCCTTCCAAATAAATAAAATAGGGCCCAGCACAGTAGCCTAGCGGCTAGAGTCCTCCCCTTGAATGTGCCAGGATCCCATATGGGCGCCAGTTCTAATCCCAGGGACCCCATTCCCATCCAGCTCCCTGCTTGTGACCTGGGAGAGCAGTTGAGGATGGCTCAAAGTCTTGGGACCCTGCACTTGCATGGGAGACCTGGAGGAAGCTCCCGACTCCTGGCTTCAGATTGGCTCAGTTCCGGCCATTGTGGCCGCTTGGGGAATGAATTAGCGGACAGAAGATCTTTCCTCTCTGTCTCTCTTCCTCTCTGTATATCTGACTTTGCAATAAAAAGTTTAAAATATTTTAAAATAAATAAATAAATAAAATAATCAACTTTCTTATTTTTTTAAGAGCTCCGAACCCTGCATCTCATCCCTAAAGACCCGGTTCCTCTTGTTTTCCCAGAATCCTTTGCAGCCCCATGCATCCCCCACATGCTTAAGCTAGCTGTGCCAGGCTTCCTTCACTTGCAAACAATTGAATCCTGACTAATATCTTGGCTTCCATAGTTCTGCTCAGTCCATCCTGGCCACACATCTCTATTTTCCTGCAAGAAAGTAACTGGGGACAGGACTGGCTAGGACCCATTGCATGGCTTCTGCCCAGGTTGTCCATGCCACAGTCTCCTAGAACAGGACCCAGGCTCCCGAGGAGCGTACACACACACGCATGGTACCAGGTGCACAGTGCAGCGTCCCCGCTGCCCTTCCCTGGCTGTAGTGCTCAGAGCCCTAGAGACCCACACTCTGGAAAAGCAGATGTCAGAGAGCACCCATGGGAGCAAACCCAGCAAGCCAGGGCTCGGAGGTCATCCTCATGCAGATGTGTTTTTCAAAAGTCAGGGTGTTTACCAGGCCAAGAACACAGCCGCCCGGGACGTGCTGTCGGCCACACTGTGAAAGCCATCACAGAGAAGGGAAGCAGGCTGATTTCCCGAATGTTTCAGAGGCCAGGCCCGCAACCAAGGGCCTCCCGGTGCCAGATTGCTGCCCAAGAAGAGGAAGAACTTTCCAGCAATTAGGGCTGCCCCGTGGTGCAAGGGCTGCCCCCAGAAGGCAGTGAGCTGCCCAGCATGGCAGCAAGCGGGCAGCTGCAGCCCACCATCTGTCAGCTGCTCCTGCCAGGCCTTGTCACACTGGACAGCAGGATGGATGAGCTGCCCTCCCCTGGCCGAGCTGCTAAAGTTCTAAAACATGGTCTGAACATCAGAGAGACCAGGTCCAGCACAGGGGCTAATGGCCAGAAGGGGAGAGATGGATTTGCTGGGAAGGACCCAGCAAGAGGTAACACCCACAGCCGACCGTGGCTGTCTGACAAATCACAGCCAGGGTGACTCTGAAGAGGAGGCATTGTTGTCTTTCTAGAACTTGGCTTCATCGCACTGCACTCTCATGGCTACAAACGACCCTTCCAAAGGCAAGAGAACAAGAGTGAGCTCCCTGCTCCTGCCCGTAAGGAAGATTGCTGTAAGTTAGCCACCAGCAGGGGTCACTGCACCTGGAGGGGCTCAGAGGGAAATTCAGGCAAGGTGCAGTGGTCTGGAAGACACACACCCCAGTCTCCATCCTGCTCCCTTGGTCCCAAATGTCAGAGTGGTCACAGCATTGAGACTGTCCACACTCCCCTATTTTCATGGCCAAGCCTCTGGAAATGTCTCCAAGCGTGCTACTTTGTTTCTGCTGCAGAGAGAAGGGCAGAGCCCAGACGCCCCATCAGCCACCTAGGTGGGGAGGAGCAGACACAAGGGGGATGGCTGCTTGGGAAAGGAACCCTGACTGTAAACCCGGAAGAGCAGCAGAGAGAGGAGGAAAGGCGGGATCCAGCCCAGGGACCACCATGGATCACTCAGAACTCTGTAATCGCCAGGTGAGAGAAACTGACCATGACTAGCTTGAGCAAGAGGTCAGAGGAGGGTGGGCCACTGGTTGTTATAGCCAGGACAGGGAGGGACCACTCTGGGGTAGCTCACAGGATTAAAGGGATGCCTATGGGAACCAGCGCCTGGAATCGAGACCCTCCCCCACCCTGAGACTGCACACATGGCAACAGGAGTGTGCCCCCTCCCTCACCCAGCAGTCACCTCTCCTGTGTTGGGGAGGGCAGCCGGCCGCCAGAACCCACCTCCACACTCCAGCATCCTCAGGGTCACAGGTGCTGGCTGACAGCCCCCACAGATGCCCAGGAAGGGTCCTACCCACCTGCAGCCCCAGGCCCTAGCCCCCTACTGTCACCTACTTCCCAGGGGATGAGGCCCCATGGTTGGCCAGGTGAAGGCAACACAGGTCCCTCAGGTCTGACGAAGCATGAGTGGTGTTAGCATCACCCTGTCCCTTAGGGTCCAGGCTTAGCCCTGGACAATGCGGGGAAGGCATTGAGGGTTGGGGGAATGGAGATGGGAGAAGAGGGATTTGGGGCATGTGCCAGGACCTCTCTCTGGGAAAACCAGATAGACTGGGGACCAGCAGGAATGCCCCACAGACAGGCCTGACTGAGCCCTGGTCAGGACAGCCTGCCTCGGCCATGTGAGAGGGTCTGCGCTGACAGAGGGCGGCTGCTCCGACTCTCGGAGGGTGGGTTCCATTGACACTTCCCTGCAGGAGCAGGAAGCCAGAAGAGCCAGCCCCCTGCACGCCTACAGGTGCATACACACACACACACACACTCTCATACATATTGATACACATTGATATTTGCACACTGCACACACTCATGCATGTACATTCACATGGTCTTATGCATATTCACAGACTTTCACATATGCACTCACACACTTATACATATTATTGCACTGTACACATATTCATACATGCATATTCATACATGCACTGTCCTGCTCACACTCACACACTTTCACAACACGCACACTCCTCTGACCCGTGGTCTTTTGGGAAACCCTGATCTCCACCACCCACCTGCCTCCCCCCCTTACAGAGTGCACCTACAGGCTTTGTTGGTCCGGGTCTCCCAGTGGGACATGGGGCAGCCAGGCTACAGCTCCCTCAGGGCTGGGAGGGTCTCAGGGTGCCCACAGCACTCACCCCAGACAGGACCAGCTGATGCCCATGCTGGGGAAGTGAAGGGTCAGATCCCACCCTAGTTCTAGCCACTCCAGGGTGAGTTGGGAGAAGAAGAGAAAGGCTTCGACTCTAAGCTGCTGGGCCCCAGCTGGGGCAGGACAGACGGACAAGCTCTCCTGCTCCTGTCCTGGACCAACAAAGCTGTCCCTCCCAAGGGAGAGGAAACCCACTCCACCCCCACAGGCCAGGCATAGCCAGCAGCAGGTTCTGCCTTCTGCCTCGGGCAGCCCTAGGCCCCCTGCACCCCTGCCTGGCGGGCTCCTCTTCAGGCTTGTTCCCCAGAGGCCCTATCCCTCCTCCATTCTGTCAACCCGTTGCTCCAAGAAGACTTGACACCACAGCCTTTTAGCTGTAAGCCTCCATTGCCCCGCAGCTCTGAGCACCCTCACATCCCCTCAGCATTGCATTCTGGTTAGGTTTTATGGGTGACTGGCTCAGGCTGGGGGGAAGGGGCAGGGGTGTCTCCAGGCCAGCACACCTTCCATGCCCGACAACAGCAGGAGCCCAGGTGCCCTCATATTACAATCGGCACCAAACACTGTCCCCTCTGTCCCCTGGGACAATGTCAGCTCTTAGTCCTGGGGCCACCCCCGCTCTGCAAACTCCATCCCCTTCCACCGAGGCCTCTCCTGGGTCACAGACCCACATGGCCCTGTCTGTGCAGAGAGCTCCCCAGCACACATGTACACGCCCACAGGCATGTACTCAGACTGCCCATCGAGTCAGCACCCAAGTCCCACTGGGACACCCCTAGAAACTTCCACCCACCCAGCTGAGCTATCAGAGAAGTACTTGTAAAATGATGCAGGTGTCACCAGCAAGGCAGGCATGGGAATCCTCCCTTGCTTCCCAGATGCCCCCAAACACATCTTAAGCACCCACAAGCCCAGCCTGCTCGGGACATTGTCCTTTGTCCTTGCAGGTGGGCATCCAGGGACCAGAAACCCTGTGGGATGCACAGGGCAGGCTAGACCAAGAGGTAAGAGGTTCAGCCACTTTCCCTTCCATCTCCCCAGCTACCAAGGGGTTTGCCTGTATGCCAGTGGAGAGAGAGAGAGAGAAGGTGAGACATGAGACAGGCAGCCCAGTGACTCTGCCCCAGTCTGGCCCGAGCAGCAGGTGACATGAAGCAATTACAGCTGCTGGCACTGAGCGGCTATTCCTCCGCAGCTCCCTGGGACCTGGCAGGCTTCCCCCCCCCCCCCCGCCCCCCCCCCCCCCCCCGCCAGATGCTCCTAGCTGCATGAACTCAAGCAGGCACTAACCTAGGAACCCTCTTCACGCTGCTCTCCCTTTTCTCTCCCCTGGAAAGTTCCATCCCCTCCCTTCTACCCACCTGCCCACGTGCTGCGTCCCACCTGCTGCGTCCCACCTGCTCACTACAGTCCCTTGCTGTACTGGAGGGTGCACTCCTGGACACCATCTGAGAGGCAGAGAGGGGCAGGGGACAGAGAGCTCTCATCCACTGCTTCCCTCCCCAGATGCTTATAACCTACCCAGACTCGGGGACAGGAACTCAAGCCAGGTTCTCATCCCCCATGCCTCCCAGGGCACACAAGGGCGGGAACCAGGAGCACAGCTGGACTCCACCCATGCATTCCAATGGGGCCTAAAGGCATCTCAGCAGGTGGCCCAACCAGGAGGCTAAACCCTTCCCTCTCCCATCATTTTCCTTCTGTCACATCCAACCTGGGGAGTTGGATGGGTGGGTGGAGGAACCCGTTAGTCCCTCTTCCCCACCTGAAGCTGCCCAAGCTGGACAGAAGAGAGCCCCAGGCCTGCCCTGGAGCCTTAGGCACATGCTCTACACGCAGGTCTGCCTGCCACAGGCCTAGGTGGATGTGAGAACCAGCAGCAGTGCAGGGCAGGAGAGCAGAGGTGCTGGGGCTACCAAATTCTGCCCCTTGGTCCTCTCCAACAGGGAGGCAGGGGCTGGAGGGGGGGACACAGAGGGACGGAGTCCTCTCCCCAAAGCCTCACACTGATTTCCCCCAGAAATCCCTCCTCCCCACCCAGAAGCCTGCTCCAGGCCACCCTGCTAAGGAACAGATGTTTCCCTTGAGATGGGCTGATGCCCCAGGCCCCATGCTCTGTATGCTATGTCCCAGCTGGCCAGCCCTGGACTCCCAGATCTCTATAGAGAAGTCTTCAAGGCCACCTAGGGGCTTGAAGAGAACCAGGGTTCTGATCAATTGTGGATGTCTGCCTCTGACTCAGGAGGGGAAACAGTAGAGTTTGCTGTGTGTATGTTGCTGCAGATTTCATTCGAAAAGACCCAAGGAGAGGAATTTCAGAAAGTGAGGAGCAGCAGCTGGAGGGGTGTGCTCTGATGAGGCTAATGGGGTACACAGGGCTGGGCTCCCCAGCCTTAAGTGAACTTGGACTGGAATCAGAAGCCCATGGAGTGCAGAGAGGGGACCCTTGTGCACAGCCTGGGTGTGGCCATTGGGTTGAAAAGGAAGTGACTCAGGCCAACGCTTCTGAACCCATAATAGACTTTCTGATCACCCGAGGATTGTGGGGCAGACTGGGGCAGAGGTCCAGCAGCTCCAAGGGGCTGCTGTCCCCAGACATACACCTTGCAAGACTTAAGCCAACAATTCACAAAGTGTGGTCCTCAGGAAATACAGCATGCAGCATTCTCCCCCACACTGCCTGAATCAGAAATTCTAGGAAGGCCCAGGAGCGTGCTGCGTGCCAGCACCCTCAGTTGCTGAGAGGGGCCATTCTTTTACCTCCAGGACACCCCCATCCAGCCTGCAGAGTTCCTTTTGGCTGCCCTCTGGCCTGCACCACCCCTCCTGGGACAGCCAGGTAAGCATTTAAGAGGTGAGAGTCAAGTGCAGAGGAGTTAACCATCCCATAGGTGGTGAATTTCGGGCTGAGTAGAAACGCATGTGGTGGACACTCCGACATCTAATTTCCAAACCCTAAAGGAAAAGAGAATTTTAAAAAAAAATTACCTGAAACACACCAGCAACAAAGAGTTGAAATTCAATCCCGAACTAAAAATACACATTATTTATCTTTATGTGGAAGGAGATGAGGGAAGGCCATTAGCTGGTATTTCTGCCTGCGCTGCGCTCGCTCGCAGGAGCGGCGAGCCAGAAGGCTGTTGTCCTACATTTCCTTTTGTTGCAGTTTTGCGGCAACAACGCCAGCACACAGAAGCCTGTGCCGCTTCCTCCCACCGGAAATGATTTCCCATTATCTGGTGACTGATAGGGAGGGCACCGGGAGCTCGGGTGGTGCCAGCTTCCTAAGGGGCAAAGCTTTCTCCAATTCTCAAGAGCGCTTAAACCCTGCAGCCTCACCACAGACAGACAGCTCTGGGCAAGGGGGATGGAGCGGATGGAGGCAGGGGACCAGCATGTGTTTGACTTTTTTCCAAAGCAGCTGGCCAGCCAGGCCAACTGCAGGAAAGCCCCCAGCTGGCCCCTTCCTGGCAGGTGAGCAGCACTGAACCTGCGGAGCCGGCCACGGGCACAGACAGGAGGGGAGTAAATTCTGGAAGGGGAGGGCGAGGCTGGAGAAGAGGGGCCCAGCAGGCAACATACAACGCTCTGACACCGGACCCAAGGGTGCGGAAAGCAATAGCTAGGGCGGAACGGCCCATGTGGAGGGCAGGAGGCAGTGGCGCAGACTGTAAGCCAGAGGTCAGGAGTCCACATCTCCCCCTGTCACCTGCCCTCTTCCCCCTTCACACGGAAGGTCAGAGGATCAGTCTGTCCCAGAACCAAAGGACACAACAGCAGGTTTGACCAAGAACTTGGGTCACACAAACACGGGTTCAAACTGGATCCCCACTTAGCAGCTGTGTGCTTGCTTGACTCACCTGTAACTAGGGGGACATCACAAGGCTCGAAGAACACTTTGTGAGTCCCCTGTGAAAGAGAGCATGGCCACCCAAGACAGGATTGAGCATGCTGTGTCCTCTCCGGCCCCATGACCACCTTGCTTGGCTTCAGTGGCTGCTGATGCTGTAGGAGGGGGCTGTCTTCCTTTCTGGGTCAATTGGGGGAGGGCAGGGAAAGAGGACAAAAGGGAAAAGAATGGCAAGGAAAGGTGAGAACCAGGCTAGAAGGAAGGAGAGGAGTGAGGAGAAGGCCTGGAAAAGGTTGGCAAGGTCCCCAGAAGCCAGGCCCCTGGGCATGAGCCTCAGGCCACTTGGGCACTGACCCCTTCACCGACATGGGAGCCTGCCCTGGCCAGGCTGGTGCAACGCACAGGGCAGAGCAGTTCCCCAGTGGGAGACAGCAGCAGGCCCAGAGACAGGAGCTGGTCCAGCACTGCCTCTGCCAACAGCAGTGTAAAATGGCAAACAACACCCCTCCCTTCCTCGCTCCTTCAACATCTTCAGGCACCTGCCCAGTGCCAGGCACTGAGGACACAGTGACCAACCAAGCAGAATCCCTACCCTATGTCTCCTGACAGCGTCTCATCGAACTGCGGGAGACATTGACTCATCAGTACGAAGGTCCTTTAGAAGTTTATGGAAACTGAACTTCCAAGATGAGTTTATCAGAGTGCCTGGGTTCAAGTTCCAGCTCCACTTTCCATCCGGCTTCCTGCTCATGTGGGCCCTGGGAGGCCCAGATGGAGCTCCTGGCTCCTGGCCCATGCCTGGCCTAGCCCTGGCTGTTACAGGCATTTGGGAAGTGAACCAGCAGTTGGAAGACCTCTGTGTGCCTCTCTCTACTCCCCCTCTCTCTCTCTTTTAATTAAATAAAATTGTTTAAATTTATTTGGATGCAAACAAAGGACCTTCAAAAATCCATGATGGAGAACGGGCACATCATGAGAAAACTGCACAGTGATTTCTAGAACATTTGTGCCCAAACTTAATCTTTTCATTTCACTTTTTAAAAGATTTTCTTGTTTATTTTAAAGTAGAGTTATAGAGACAGAGAGAGAAAGAGAGCTCTCCCATCCACTGGTTCACTCCCCAAAAGAGCGCAATGGCCAGAGCTGAGCTGGAACCAGGAGCCAAGAGCCTGCTCTACTACGTTCCCAGGCTACAAGCAGGGAGCTGGATCAGAAGTGGAACAGCAGGACTTGAACCATCGCCCATATGGGGTGACGACCATCACAGACAGCCGTCATTTTTCACTCTTCATTGAGCTTTTCTGAAGTTCTCTCAGCAGGACCGGAAGCAGCCTAGCAATTGGCAATCAGGGCACCTGGCTCCCAGCACGAGTCGTGCCATACCCATCGCCACAACACTGTCTCGCTACTGTGTCCGTGCCACCTGGCCACCTGGCCACTCGGGGCTCCCTGCAAGGGTTCTGCTCTCACACTGCCTCAGTCATTTATAAACCTTAGGACAGGAAGCAACGCAAGTGAGCATCTGGATTTAACAACCTCACACACCTCTTACGAGCAGCAGGTCAATTGCTTAAAATGCCACTGTTGAAGACAAAATGAACAGCAGCCGTGGAAGGCACAGACCCAATCCAGCAAATGAACCGTGCAGGGCGCTGGCCCTGGGCCATGGAATTTCAGTGAAATAACCTATGGGGAATCAGTCTCCCTCCCCCTCAGTGCCCACCTGGACCCCAAGATGCCCTTGGCCTGGGTGAGCTGCAGGTGGGGTGGCCTGACCAAGCTGGCACCTGGTCAGCCCTTCCAATCAGTATCTGTGTTCCTACACCCCACCCTAGTCAGCCTACAGCCCTGGAGCTCTCCCTGGGCCTTCACCCTGGCTCCCACACAACCTCCTCATCATAGCTGCCAATTACACCCAAGCTGAAGGTCACTAAAGAGGAGAAAAGAGGTGGGTCACTAAACACGTGGGACAGCAACTGCTCTGGGCACAGGGACAGGGGTCCAGCCTGGGGGCGCTTGCGGCCCCCACCTCTTCCTGTGGGACAGCAGTTCTGGCTCTGTGGACCAAGCCAGTGCCTTGAGAACGCATTTTGGCAACTGCCACCGTCTTTCACCATGACCCCTGGCATCCCCACACCCCAGCCAGCTGGTGCCCCTGACGATCAGTGAGTCGTTACCACCAAGACATCCAGGCTGTTTCCCTGACCACCACCTCTGAGGGCAAGAGGCTGCCAGGGCTGGAGATGCGCTCAGAATCCCCACCCACCGCCACTGTGCCCACCTGACCTGCACTCGCTTGCCCTTAGAATGGATCCTGCCAGCTCCGAAACGCCACGTCCCACCAGGCTTCCCTTGGCCGCTGCAGCTGCTGTTTCCTTGCCTTTTAAAAAATAAGGAAATAAATGAAGCACAACTTTCTCCAAGTCTCATGTGAACATCACAAAGTTCACCATTTGCAGCATATGATCCAGGATGTGCTTACAAACCTGTCGCCAAGATCGCCACAGTCCTTGGGGCCTCTTGCCCCTCTGGTCCCTTCTGCTGCCCCCCCCCATACTCATACGGACATGTTTGGCCCTGACCTTTTCCTCAGACCCCAGGTACTTCAGGCAACTGTGCCCATGCCTCTCACCCAAGTGGCTCCAACTCCGTGCCCCACCACAGCCAATGGCCTCAGCCGGAGCCAGCGCCTGAGTCAGGGACCGCCCATCCTCAGCAGGCTGAGCCAGGTCCCTACAGCGCCACCACCTGGCCGTTCATCCTACATCTTGCCCATCATCTCCACAAACACCCGCTGACAACAGCCCAGCAGTCCTCCTAATTCAAAGTCATGATGTTCCCTAGCTGGGATTCTCAGAGATACAACACAGGAGGAGTCGAGGACGGGGTAGGCACTCCTCCCACCTGCTTTTTAGCATCCCTGTGGAGACTGATTCAGAATCTGGTGGAGTGAACACAGATTTAGGCAGTGACTGGTCCAAGCTTCCGAGACAAAGGGAACAGGGCCATAGGGGCTGGCTCTGTCTCATAGCCACCTCTTGCACTGCATCCCATTTGTGTACATGTTTAAGTCCTGGCTGCTCACTTCCTATCCAGCTTCCTGCTAATGCACCTGGGAAAGTAACGGAGGATGACCCAAGTGCTTGGCTCCCTGCACCCACGTGGGAGACCTGGAGGATGCTCCTGACTTCTGGCTTTGATCTGGCTCAGCCCTGGCCATTGTGGCCATTGGGGAATAAACCAGCAGATGCAAGATCGATCTCTCTTTCTCTCTCTGTGCGTGTAAGTGAATCTTTACAATAAAAGCAAGATAGCCCTGGGACTGACCTGGACCTGCCTCACCTCCCCTGCACCTTGGGACAAAAAGGCACGCTTCCCTTCTCCTTTTGTCAGTTATGTGGAGGGTGAGAAAGGGGCAGAGAGAGGCTCTTGGGGGTTAAACACACACACACAGCAATCCCATCAATTTCAGAAACAGGATCACAGTGTGGCCCAGCACACACTCGGCCCTCACGCAAACCAGTGGGAGCTGCAGCCTAGTTGGAGAAACCCACAATAACCCCCACCAGGTCCGCCCCCGCCCTGGTTCCTGTGCTTGCCAATATGTACGGCCAACTGCTCCAGTCTGCCCCACATCCCATTCAGCTCTCATATGTGTCAATGAGCATTGAAGCCTAGTTCAACCCAACCAGCCCACATATGTGACAGTAGGTACCACTCTGTTTAGCCATGTCTGCCCCAGTCCTGGTTCTCATGCTCACCAGTTGGAATGGCAATCCAAGAGGGAGGTGCCCACTGTTTCCCTACTGGGCCCATTCCCACTCCTGGATCTTGCGCTCTCCAGGTGGTTCTGCACTTAACTTGACCGAATTTGTGCCCCTGCCAGCATCAGCCGGCTGATGTTGCAACAAAGCCCAACCAACCCAGACCCACTCTGATTTACACATGCACCAGTAGGGACAGTCACCCCATCCTGACTTTCCCCTGTTCCAGTTCACATGCAGGCCAACAGGTGTTGCAGCCCTGCCCAGCCTGGTCTGCCCCCCTTCCAACTCACACTCACCAGTGGGTGTTGTGGTCCAGCAGGGCAGCCCGATGCAGCCCCTCTTCTGGGTTCGCCCCCTCCCCCACTGGGTCTCACATGTGCTGGTTGGGTGCCTGCAAGCACAGGATTCACCCATGCTTGGCAGCAGTGGACAGGGAGCGAGGATCCCCAGTAGGAAGCCTGGCCCAGTGTGGGTTCTCCCAGCCACATGGCTGTGGCTGGAAGAGTAAGGTTACCCATGCCTCTGAGCAGATTTACCTGGACTCCGTAGAATCTTTTTTTCCATGATTTATATATTCTTAGTGGAAAGGCAGATTTACAGAGAGAAGGAGAGACAGAGAGAAAGATCTTTTGTCCACTGGTTCACTCCTCAAGTGTCCGCAATGGCCAAACTGAGCCAATCCAAAGCCAGGAACCAGTAGCTTTTTCTGGGTTTCCAACATTGGTGCAGAATCCCAAGAATTTGTTTAATATCTAGTCTCTTAAACCATCCCTTAGAAAGCACCAACCAGGGTCCGGCAGCGTGGCTTAGTGGCTAAAGTCCTCGCCTTGAATGCGCCGGGATCCCATATGGGTGCCAATTCTAATCCCGGCAACTCCACTTCCCATCCAGCTCCCTGCTTGTGGCCTGGGAAAGCAGTCGAGGATGGCCCAAAGCCTTGGGACCCTGCACCTGCGTGGGAGACCTGGAGGAGGTTCCTGGCTCCTGGCTTTGGATCGGCACAGCACCAGCCGTTGCGGCTCACTTGGGGAGTGAATCATCGGATGGAAGATCTTCCTCTCTATCTCTCCTCCTCTCTGTATATCTGACTTTGTAATAAAAATAAATGAATCTTTAAAAAAAAAAAGAGAGAGAGAGAAAGCACCAATCAGCCAGTAGACACCATGCCAGACATTATGTCAATGAAAAAAAAATGCAGATCAGAAAGGTTAGGTCACAAACCTAGAGTCACCCAGCTCAGAGGTGGTGGCATCCAGATGGCTAGTAGCCCATCCCTGGGTCCTGTATTCCTCCAGGTCACAGTTACACTTACCAAACAAAAGGCTTGGATTCCTTGTTCTCATTAAAAAGCATACTGAGGGGCCTGGCGTGGTAGCCTAGCAGCTAAAGTCCTCGTCTTGCATTGCCACGATCCCATATGGGTGCCAGTTCTAATCCCAGCAGCCCTGCTTCCCATCCAGCTCCCTGCTTGCAACCTGGGAAACCAATCAAGGCCGGCCCAAAGCCTTGGGACACTGCACTCGTGTGGGAGACCCAGAAGAGGCTCCTGGTTTCGGATCAGCGCAGCTCTGGCCGTTGCAGCCACTTGGGGAGTGAACCATTGGATGGAAGATCTTCCTCTCTGTCCTCCTCTCTGTAGATTTGACTTTCCAATAAAAATAAATAACTCTTTTTAAAAAAAAGCATACTGAGCTCTGAGGATAGTAGCCTCATCAATTTCCATGTCAAGTTTTCCGAGTCAAGTGTGGGAAATTTCTGGCAAAAAAAGAGAGAAAGACAATTTGCAGACGAACATTCCAGCATATGCTGGGCAGGGAGGAGCGGGTGCCTGGGTAGGAGGCAAATCCCAGGCAAAGAGGGAGGGAACCAGGGAGTTTCCAGGCAAGGATTAGGGTTCTAGGCAGAGTATGTCTCCTGGACCCATCCGCTGCACTCAGCGACCTCCCACTAGGGGGGGACTGGGGCAAGAAAGGAAACCCTCATCCACCCCACCCCTCCACTGGCCCCACACTCCCCACATCCCGGCGGGCTGCTACACCCAAGGAAGGAAAAATGGCATACCTGCCAGTACATTAAGCAGCAGCTAATTATGCATAATAAAAAGACGCTGGCCCCTGTGTGCATAAACACAGCTTTGACTGAGTATCCTTCCCCAAACAGCCCTTCTGGCTTAGTGCAGTGGCAGCCAAGCGTCTTGAACATATGGTTGCCATCCAGGCCTCCAGGCGGCTCTGGATTAGGAAGGGGGAGGGGCAGATAGGGTGGGAAAGAAGAGCAGGGGCTGGGGAGGCAGGCGATGCTGCTGGCAGAGGGCACAGGGTAGGGGGCATGGCGGCTTGAGCCCGGAAGGAGAGCCCAAGGGGAGGCCATTGGTAATCATGACACAGAGCCTGGGGGTGAGGGTCAGGGGGCACAGGCAGGCCCAGTCCCAAGCTTAGGCCAAAGACGATGATGGGGGCAGCCCAAGAGGTGCTGGGTGGAGTGTGCCCTGGGTTTGCCTCAGGGCTTTGCACCCCCATTTCCATCTGCACTGACTGCAGCCCCCAAAACCTGCAGATTCCCATGCATGAATAAACTCAGAGCATTAACAAGGCCTCCCACCACACTCCTGGCCTAGCCCTTGATCAGGCCCTTCAGTCTAGGGCTCTGCCCCATGCCACCAGCTGCCCCTGACCCAAGCATGACCTCCTGTGCTGCTGCTCAGTTGCCTGAGGCCGCCCAGAGTTCACATCCCCAATACCTGGACCCCAGATGGCCCCACAGTGCATCATGGGAGTCCTGTTCCTCTCAGCAGCCAACCCCTTCTTAACCTTTCCCGGCTTCTCTCCCACCTCTCGGAACAACATCCACCCACCTGCCTCGCAGTGGGAGGGAGGGAGCAGGGAGCTGCAAAGCTGGGCAGAGCCGGTGCCCTGTTCTGTCCTCAGCAGCCAGCCTCTCTGACAATGCCCGTCCTGGCAGAACTGAATGTGCTGTGCACTTGTTAAGTGAAATGGATGCTGGGGGAGTCAAGGCTCCATCTCCCCACTGGGCAGTGGGCCAACGTGGTGTCCCCTTTTTTCCCAGGTCCCAGATGAGCTCCAGGTGCTGTGGTTTCCCTCAAGACAGAAGCTGAGTTGAGGGTTGGGCTGTAGTGGAGCCCTTCCTATGGCAGGCAATCACAGGAGGCAGGTGTGAGGAGGCATAGGGGAGAGCCAGGAAGGGGAGCATCTTGCTGGGACCTCACCGCAGAGCTGGATGGGCAGTGCCCCCAACAGTCCCACCACACCCCACTGGCTGCACTCCGACCTTCCACGTGCACCTGCCCAGGCGCCTCCTCCCATGTTGAGAAAGCAGGGATCAGCATGCAGGGAGCCGTCCCTCACAGCTGCTCAGAGCACAAAGGGGATGCCCTAGGCTGGAGACTCAGGACACAGAGGGGAGAATGAAGGAACGAGGGGGAGAGGTTGTAAGAAGGTTCCAGAACACAGCCAGGGACTGGAGAAGGGCAGCACCAGGCAACAGCAGGACACACAGGTGCACTAGCACCCAAGGCAAACCCCCTCGATGTAGCTCTCACTGCCAATCGGTGACAGGTGGAACAGCATCCATGAGAGCAGGGACGCAGGTAAACGGTGAGCAGGCGTGCTTCTTGGCTCCAGGGGAACGAGAACCAATGGCTCAGGCTTCCACAGTCTGTGGCTCGGAGCCTCCCATCAAGAAGAGGCGATGCCCTGCCCCCTCTCATCCCTCATTTTCACACACATGCCCTCCCATGGGCACAGGGGGAGGTACACGCTCCTGCTGTGACAAGGCGACAACATTGCGCCTCTGGGTGCCAACAAACTCATTAAACAGGGAAATGGCCAGCTCTTATTTCAGAAAATAGGAGAGTTGAAGAGAGAGCAGCTGGGGGCGGGGTAGGAACAGTGGTCCTGGGCAAGGGTGACGTCACTCCCCAGGGCCTAGCATGTTTCCTCTCTCCGGGATGGGGAGTGCACCACCACATGAAGGGGTGGGCGGGAGAAGCACCCACAATGTCCCAGAGGGTTCCCAAGAGCAAAGAACTGCTTCCCAAATGCTCCCCAGTAGGGAGCTCCAAAGACGTGAACTTCCTGTTGTGCCAAAACAGGAAAAAGGAAGCACAGGGTAAGAAAGAGCAAGATTGGCTGCAAATGCCTGGCACCTGGGTGCTTAGAGATACCAGGCAGAGGCACCCAGGATGCAGGGTACATAAACATACCTGTCCCAGGGTCTTGGTGTGTCATTGTCGCAGCGAATATGGGACATCACCAAGGGGCTGACCGGTGTGAGCCCTGCTGCCCTGGGCCAGCTTGCAGAGGTCAACAGGCTGAAAGGGCAGACAGAGCCTGGTGCCACACCCAACTGCCGCGTGCCCAGCCACACAGGTGCACTTCACAGGCGGGCAGGACAGTGGCACCCAATGAAGGAGCTCCAGAGAGGGTGCAGGGACCCCTCTGTACTTCTGACACCTCCCTTCAGACCTGGTGGCAGAACCCCTGTCACATCCCTGGTTGCCAGAGGGGGATCCGAAAGGCTAATTTCATTTCATTACATCCCCAGCAGCCTTCAATTACAGCAGGCGGGAGGGGGGAGGGAGAGGCCAAGGGGAGCCGAGCCACCACGTTTCAAAACGCCGCAGTTTTGCGCTGTTTTTAATTTAATGCTGCCGGTAAAAGATGCCGCCTCGGAGCCGCTAATGATTCTCGTGAATTATTTTTGGTTGATTCACACACCCCTCCGACTTTAAATAACGAGGGAGGAAGACGCTCCGGGTCCCCCCTGGAGCTTCGAAGCCGCAGCTGGAGGAGCAGTTCGTGCGCATGGGGGACTGCTCTTGACTTTGCCTTTCCCATCTCGCCCACTCCCATGCCTGGGCTTGTCCAGAGGGGCACACGTTGCGGACCCCTCGAGTCCCCTCTGCGAATTCTGTCATGCCTGCCATCCCTTGCCGCGTTGTGCCAGCTGCCTGCGCATTTGCGGTGCCAGATCCAGGGCCAGACACACTCGCCAAACCTCCCTAATTGGCCCTGAGCGATGCTGTGGAGCCCAGAGGAGGAAGACAGGCTGGATCAGGAGCTTGTTCAAGGTCACCACGCAGACATAGCAGTCATGGCGTCCACACTCCCTCGGTGAAGGAAGGGGGAGGGCCCTTCTGGTCTGTTTCAAGACTACAAGAAATGAATCGGCCAATGAACCCTTCTTTTTTTGCACCCAGAGACGAACTTCTTCCTACTCACTCCGTGAGCTCCAGTGTTCTCTAAAGGGCCCTCTCTGAACAGCAAGACCAGGCCCCAGAGCAGACAGGAAGAGCTTCAGCCCTTCCAGAACCCCAACCCCAGCTGCCCGTGAGTCCTGCCCCTGCAACTGGTCCCAGCACCCCAGGCAGGACCTGGAGCATCCGCCAGCTGGGCTGCTGTGGTCCAGCAGCAAGTACCTGGACGGAGCCTCCATTTGTCTTGATTCTGAGCCTGTCTCTGGTGGGGAAAACCCCTCTTGGTGGCCAAGGCCCCCTTTCCTTCCTCTTCCTTTCAAGATTAAATTAAAGGCCGCTGGTAAGAGCACTAAAACCCCCTCCGGATTTCCGTTGCTCCACAGCCTCCCACAGCCTGGGAGTGGGGGTCTCTCTGCTGGGAGCAGCAGGTGGTCGGCAGGGAGGGAGGGGGTTGGGAGGGATGCTGGGAGAGGGTGGGGGCTGCCTAAGCTGCTCCATCCCCAGGAGTTTGGGGGCAGCTGCACTCCTCGGGCAGCCCCAGCAGGAGGCTTTGAGGCCTAGGCAATCAGAATCAAGCAGATGGGAGGAGAGACAGAGGCACCCCAGGACTCTCCCATCAGAGCAATCAGCACATATGCAAAACGCCAACTGCCAACTGCTGGCACCCACCATGTGACATGGAAATAGAAGCTGTGAAGAACCTGGGTTCAAATCCCAGCTCCGCCACTTACTAGCTAATGGCCTCAGGCAAGCTTTTGAGCTTCCTTCAGTCACCAGACTTGATAGGAACAGGAAGCAGAAGCGAACAGCAGCCTGTCAACCACAGGACTGTAGGCCTGGTGCAGGATGAAAACACAGCCTGCCAGGGTATGACCCTGCCCCGGGGTCACACAGCCCCTAGAGCCAGCCCTGCAGGGGGCTTTCAGGAGGAAACATTAGGAAACCACTGTGTGGCAGGTGCAGTGGCCCAGCTGCAGGAGGCCTCAGGAAGGGAACAGACCCTCCGCAGGCAGGGTACCTGAGTCAGGAGAACCAGCTTTGTGAGTGTGTCTGTCATGGCCTTACCTGATGGCACGGGGCATTTGGGGGAAGACAGGCAGGGAGGCTGGGGACTGGCACCAGGAGTGTGGGTGTGAGGGAGTGCCCAGCCCAGACCTGGGGTGCTAACGCCTTTGCCTGCTCTGTTCATCGGCGGCACTCTGTGGACCTAAGGATGAGGTTCTCCTGGGAGACGACTTTGCAGTCCCTGGGGAAGCCCCAGCCTGGACCACAGCCGGGCTTAGGTGACATCGGTGATGGATCTGCTGGCAGCTGGCAGTGTGGGCACTTGCCTGGTGCTGTCCCTCCCTGGGGAGGGCGCTCTGACTGAGGAATTAGGGGTACTCCAGGAGCCTGGCACACTTCCCCTGCCCTGCAATCCCTCAGGGATACTCTAGACCATGGTGTGGCGACACCCACCAACAATATTGCCCAGGTACCATCCTTCATTGTTTGCAGAAAAAGTGCATAACTCTGTTGGGACAAGGCAGACAGAGACCTCCACCCAGGTCAATGTGAAGAGCCAAAGGCAGGGGCTGGTAGAAATCCAGGCAGCATTCGCTGTTCAGCACAGCTCAGTCAAACACCGAAACCGGGCCTGGTGTTGGAAGGTTCGCAGTCTTTTCTGCCAACTGGCAAGGTCACATTATCGTGGACTCAGCTCCCCCTCGGCCCCATGTCCTCTGGAGGAAGCCGAGACCTGGCTGGGGGTGGAGGCTTTCCTGGGCTGGAAAGCTCTTTCCTCCTCTCTCCATCCCAAGTCAGCCTCGGCGTAGTCATGGTTTGATCCCCCAAGAATCCAGGCCGAGACAAAGATCCAAGCATAAGCCATTTAGCTGAAAGGTAGGGAGGCCCCAGCAGGGGAGGCGGGAAGTGATCCGGATCAGGGACTGCAGCCAGGAAAGGGCTATTAATAAGTCTGCAGCCAGAGCCAGCACCTGGGGCTCGACCTCGGGGACACACTGGAAACCAGGGAAAAGTCGCAGCTCTGCTGCAGAGCCCGGGACAGAGGAGGTGGGGCGGGGAGTCGCTGCATTGCACCCCCGGAGTTGGGGGGCCTCGGCGGAGGGCCCAGGGAGGAGATGGAGCTAACTCTAGGCTTCTCTGGCTAGCTGAGGTGTCGGGAAAGGGGGTGGTGCACTCTGAAAGACAGAAGTGGCAGGTGGATGTCAGCCTGCCTGTACAGACAGGCATACAGTTGGAGCACTCAGCCTCCGAGGTCTAAGGCGCTGTCACACTGTCCAAGCAGGTGTAGAGTACCCACAGCTGGCGCCAGAGCTGGTGTGATGGAATGATCTCAGACTCAGGTCAAGCACAGAGCAAAGCCACGAGGGTCCTGCTTCCCAAGGCGGCAAATCCATGCATTATGAACTTGGAGGCTTCTGCAGAGAGAGTAATATCATCTCCAGACGGCATTTCTGTCGTCTATAGGCTGATGGCTGCCAAATTGATGTTCTGGCCTGAACAACTTCCCTGAGTACAGGACTCATACATCCAGCTAACTACCCATCTGACACGTCCACTTGGTGGGAACAAATGACCTCCAACTTGGCCAGGAAGTACATGGTCTCACACAGGACAAGAAGGCTGGGAAGCTAGGAGGGACTCAGCTGGATAGCCCGCACAAAATTGCAGTCAAGCTGTTGACTGGAACACCTAAAGACTTGGCTGGCTGGGGGTTCCTGCACCTGTTTCCAAGATGGCAACCTCCCATGGCCATTGACTGGGGGCTACAGTCTCTTTCCTCAGGGACCTCTCTAAAGGCTTTGCCCCCCAAAGCAGGCAGACCAAAGAGAAAGAAAAGAGGCTGGTGGGCCCAGCACAATAGCCTAGTGGCTAACAGTCTTTGCCTTACACGCCCCAGGATCCTATATGGATACCGGTCTGTAACACAGCTGCTCTACTTCCCATCCAACTCCCTGCTTGTGGCCTGGGAAACCAGCAGAGGATGGCCCAAAGCCTTGGGATCCTGCATCTGCATGGGAGACCTGGAGAAAGTTCCTGGCTCCTGGCTTCAGATCGGCTCAGCTCCAGCGATTGCAGCCACTTGAGGAGTGAATCATTGGACAGAAGACCTTCCTCTCTGTATAACGTCACCTTCATCATGGCATAACATCCTTGGGACCTGTTGCCCATTCTGAGCAAATCTGACACAGTGAGAGAAGGCCACACCAGGGGCAGCCTGGAGTCCCAGGACCACAGGACGTCAGGAATTCTGAAACCCCTCTGCCTCACCCCCCTACCGAACCATCTCAGCAGTGAACACCTAACCGTCCTCTCTTTCACTCCCACCCACACCCAGCTCTGGTGGCTCCTCCTTCAAACTGTGTGGGAGCCTGGATGATGTCACTGCTGCTCTGGCCTGGTGCCTGGTGAGTTTGGCATCTCACCTGGATGAGGGTGATGATGGCCTCTGTGGTTGGTCTCCCTCCCCCACCCTTGAGCAAACCTGGCAAAATGCATTGCTTTTCCCATCAGCAGCCTCCCAGGAAAACCAAAAGTCCTCTTGGACCCCTCTCCAAGCTCTTTCTGCCATCTATCTGGCCTTCCATCCTCCTGCTACCCTGCAGTGCTCCTTCCGGCCACGCTGGACCTGCCAGGCACTCCCCTGCCTCAAGGCCTTCGCGCATGCTCCTTCAGCTCTTCCTCTGGGCTCCTACCCGGACAGCCCCTCCCTCCTTCCAAACCCCGCACCTGAGTGACCGGCCCAGTACACGTATTCTCAGCCCTCCTCCTCTGCTTTGCTTTGTCTCCTTGGTGCAGTCGGTCATCTCCATGCCACCAGGGACCCCTTCTTGTAGCTCCTGGCTTCCTCCCGGGATGCTGCAGGAGTCCTAGTGCAACTTCCTCAAAGGCAGCGAAGTGGAGATGCCCGTTGCTCCGATCCTAGCCCAGAGGTGGACGACACAGCATCACTTCTCCTACCACGTTCTGCTGGCCAAGTGGCCACAGAGCCCTGAGTCAAGGAAAAGAGACATGGACCTCAGCTTCTTAGGGCAAAAAGCAACCGAGGGGTTCAGGGCCATGTTGGAAGACGCTGTAGAAAAGAACAGGAAGCTGACATGTGCCAGGCCCCTGCTTGGTTTCAGGCTCAGCATTGGACATATCTGCTCCTCAGGCTCCCAGGTCAGGGCTGGCCTGCAGCTCACACCGTAGGACGGGGCACACACCTGCTGTGTGTCCACTTAGCGTGGGAACCTGGGGCTTATGACAATGACCAGCATCCTCCTCCTGAATCAGAAAGCCTTTTGGAGGTGGGTGGAGGGAGACAGTGATTGACTGATTCAGGGTAATTGGGAGATCTGTGCCAAAGCTTGAAATCAAGGGCAACAGGGATGTCCTCTTGAAGGACTTCCTGGGGGCACATCTCATCATCCCTCCCTTCCCCAAGTCCTGTCTCTTTAAAGGCTGTCCCTGGATAAAGAGGCCCCCCACCCACCTGAGATTTGGAACTCATCCAAATCATGAACAGTGAAAACCCACGACCTGCCAGGCTGGGGGGCCGGGGGGGCGTGCTCTGGTGCAGGTGCAGTGTCAGAGCTCAGCCCCGCCTCCAGGACAGTGGCTGAACACGGTAGAAGATGAAGGGAGGGACCATGTGCTTTCAGAAGCCATCTCTGAACCCCACGTGTTTGTGGAGGAAGCAGGCCAGGACCCAAGACTACATGAGCCCTTGCTCCCCCTTGTCTGTGCACTGCCCCCCACTCCAGATCTTCATCACTGTCATGGTCCCAGACAAGGTCTCTCCAACCTGGGTATCTGACTTTACCTCCTGGCGACTTCAAAGACCCCCCCACCTTCAACACATCCAACCCCCAACTCTGTGCCCCACACCCTCACTGTCCTCACTTGGGCTCCTGCTGTCCCAGGCTCTCTGGACTAGCTTCGTCCAGAGCCAAAAGCAGGTCATCAGCTTGCTCCCCATCTAAATGTCACTGGGTCCTTGGGGCTTATCTTCCTGAATGTCACTGGACGTGGCTCACTGCTTGCCATCATCTCTGGTACGAGCCATCTCGGTGGCCTCCTTAAGGTACCACCCACTCCAGCAGATGGGGCCAGCAGGTGCCTTAAGGCCCCCCTCAGAGCTGCTCCCCACCCAGGAGTGAGTTTTCAAAATGCAAAACAATTCACTTTCCCTCTCAACCCCAGGCTTCCCCAAGCCCTGTGACCTGTCACTGCCAACAGTGAGCCCACCCACTCCATGTGGCTCCCCTCCCACCTCCCACCCCCGGCCCCACGTGCTGCCTCAGCCACACTGGCCTCTCCCACTTCCCCAAAGCCTCCCTCCTCCCTGCTGCCTCAGGCCCTTTGTGCATGAGCTGCTGCTGCCACCCGAGAGTCAGATATACAGAGAGGAACATCTTCCTTCCATTGATTCACTCTCCAAGTGGCTGCTATGGCTGGAGCTGCACCAATCCAAAGCCAGGAGCCAGAAGCCTCCTCTGGGTCTCCCCCGCGGGTGCAGGATCCTAAGACTGCTTTCTCAGGCCACAAGTAAGGAACTGGATGGTAAACAGGTCCACTGGGATTAGAACCATATGGGATCCTGCTGTGTGCAAGGAGAGGACTTTAGCCACTTGGCTACCGCATCGGGCCCCCTACACACTCTTTTAAGAAGCCTCCCCCACTCTCAAGCCAGACCAACCCCTCTGGCCCAGTCCTGTTGGTCCCAGGTGGCATCCCTCCTTCTCCCCACTCTTCCCGTTGAACTTGACATCCTTCTGTGCAAGACTCTGATGAACATCTTTCTTCTGCTCTGAATTCTGAGGGCTCTGTGTTGGTGCTTGGTGCAATTGTAGCCGAGAAGCCGATCCAGGGCCCTGGCAGACTAACATCTATGGAATGAACATTGTGTGAGAGAGAGAGAAGACTGTGCACCGTCAAAGTTGCTGGAAGTACTGAGCACCTCACCTTAACTTCCTAGGGCAGATGGGACTTGAGCCAACCTGGAAGGATGAATAGATTGTGTTAATGGAGACATTCGGCAGAGTATTCTAGAAGTGTGCAAGAAGATAAACAGGTACAGGACACGTGTGTGTGCTGGGGTGTTAGGAAGAGATAGACCAGGCCAATTGGGAAACAGGAGGGGGACATATGGGATGCCAGGCCACCTGCAGGTGACTGCCAAAGCCACAGGGAGAGGTAGACTCAAGAGCATGCCAGGACCAAGGCAGGTGTTCAGCAGGGCAGTGGGAAGGCAAGCCTCAGGGCAGAGCAGTGGGGACTTGCCAGGTCAAGGCTGGTCCTCATCCAGGCATGCGCTGAAAGAGGCGCTGGCTGTGCAGGCACTGGGGATGGAGCAAATGAAGGGAATCCAGAGAAAATGCTGCACCTGCCTGGCCACCACTGTCTGCAGAACGGGAGAGGGAGCCAGGCTCCGGAGCAAGAGATCGGCATGACTCCTGATTCCATCACCGTACATGTCCCCGGGCCAAGCGGATCCAATCGATAGGAGCCGTCAGGACCAGCGCGAGGGACAGCAGCCAGGCCCAACTGTCTGCACAGAACCCAGCGAAGCCCGACCGAGGGGGCCGCCTGGCTGACTTATTGCTTATTAATAATATAAATATGTAAATGCTGGGAGGCAGTATTGATCCCCACACGCACACCATCTATCACGAGAGAGGGGAATGGGTGTTGTAAATACCAAGCAGTAAATCTGTGGCTTAAACCTCCACAGAAGTGGGCTGAGGCTGGGGCAGGCACAAGGCGAGCCTAACCCTAACTCAACACCTGCCGGCCGCACCCAGAGTGTGCTGCATCAAAAGAGAGCGGACAGCTGGGAGCCCTCGGGTGGAAGGGAGCGCACCTGCCCAGGGTCCTGGAGAGACACCCACGGCTGTTATTATGACCACAGCAGAGCAGCCAGGGATCTCAGTACCACCAGACCCCTCTCTGCTTCAGGGGTAACCTCATGAATAGTTTCAGCCTGGGTATCCCAAGGCTGTCACAGGAAGTAACATCACAGAGACATGTGCCACACTGAGGGGGAGCAGGGCCTGGGGCAGGAGTGCACACTCAAGCCCCATCCCTGTGGAGGGCAGTGCTCCTGCCAGGAGAGGCCCCATGGAGCTTGTGGTCAGGGACACTCAAGCCCACTTCTGTCCTCAGAGCACTTCCTGCTGCAGTGAGGGTCCCCGCCTTCCGGGAGCGCAGCCCCAAGTCACCCCTTCGGGATGCACTCAGCAGGTGCCGGAGGCTCAGCTGTCGGGGCTGGGAGAGAGCTATGAGATTCACTAATTCAGATTTAGCATCAGGGTCTGCCTTTTATGTTCCTTGTGGATGCTTGTGCATTTGTTCTAGATTTTTCACCCTTTTTAAATAGTACGTTGAACTAGTATTTTTCTTTGGATTGCAAGCTGAAACGTCGCACTAACCCAGGCTCATGCAGCTGTCACGCCATCCTCTGCTGCTTTCCCAGGCATGTTAGCAGAGAGCTGCATCAGAATCTAACAATAAACAGATGAACAAGAGAAAAGCATGCAAGGTTATTTGAGGCGACTTGCACATGACAGAAATGAAGATCCAAAACAACGGGCCAGTCTGTGTCTTGCACGGGTAGCTGGAGTGGAGACTGGGCCGTGGGGAGGGCTGGGCTGGGGGGCAGGTAGAGCCTGACACATCCCTGAAGTGCTTCCTGCCTCATCACTATCCGCACCAGGCCCCAGGCCAATGGGCCTCCCCACTGCTATGTTGGACTGTGAATTTCCAAAGCCAAGACTTCAAATACAAACCCCCTCCTTCCTAAGGAGTTCCCGCTGGTTCCCCACTCTGGGGAAAGAAAAGAGGAGGGAAGCGGAGAGGAAAAAGCAAGGAGAGTGGAGAACAGAGACGAGAGGAAGAAGGGGGAAAGGAGCAGAAAGAGAGGGGAGAACAGAGTGGGGAGAGGCAGGAGGAGAGGGTACCTGTGTCTGTGGACCCCAACCACCTGCAGGTGCTCCTGTGACGCACTGGCGTCATCCCACTATACTGCCCTCCCTGCCCAGGAGGACCCTCAACCCCAGCCGCCCCGCTGCCATTTCTAAATCCGACCACAGGAACCTTCACGATCTGCGGGCTCTCTGTCCATCCCAGGTGAGGGACCCCACCCCAGCCCTGGGCACCGCGAGCCTTCCCCCCATCTCCGTGAAAGGCCCTCTTCATGCCGACTTGCTTTTATTATTACGCCAACACCCTCGCTTAATTCTCTGCTGTCTTTCTTCTGCACTGTTGATTTACACTGTTAGTGTTTTAATTATACAATTCAGCACTCCTTAAAACATGAAAAACTGCTCAACTTTTCAAGCAATTAAAAGGCAGCGGAGTATATCAGCAGATCCAAGACGAGATAAGTAAATCAAGCAATTACGAAGCTTGTCTGGTGGCTAGACAACAACCCACCCGGAAAGGAGCGAGGTCTGAGGGCCCTCGCCACCCCACTGCGGAGTGAGGTGTCTGTCCCAGGCCCACCTGGCTGCGCCTGCCTCCTTGGCTGCCCACCTGCCTGCCATCTCCCTCTATGTTACCTGCTGCTGGCCAATTTTGCCCCATGAACTTGGGCAAATAGCAGCCGTGTGGGCCAAAGACTGGTGGTTGCTTGGGGAGCAGCACCCAAGATACCCACAAGTCATATCATCAGAGTTGCCTGGATTTGGGGTCCCAACACCCCTTTCAGTCCAAAATCCCCCTAATGCACACACCTTGGGACGCAGCAGACATTGGTTCGAAGGCCTCCTTGGGTCCTTGTTACTCACGTGGGAGACCCAGATGCAGCCCCTGGCTCCATGTTTGGGCCTAGCCTGGGCATGGCTATCGTGTGTGTGCATTTGGGAAAACGAATCAGGGGTGGGGATCGTCTGCGTCTCAAAATAAAACAAAAATAAATAAATCATTTAAAAACAAAGGATGGAGTTTTCTGTTGCCCGCTGCACGGCATGAGAACTTGTCATTCCATGCGCTCAACTCCCATCAGCCAGCGGGGCTGCCCCAGGAGGTTCTGGGGGATGTGCAGGAGGTAAATACGATTAGTGGGGCTTCCGACCGTGGAGGAAGAGGAGCAGCATCTATTGCTCACCCCTCCTGGGCTCATGACGAAGCTCTTGGACAAGAGCTGCCCACGAGAAAGCATCCATGTGTACATACCTGTTCATGATGGCAGAGCCTTCCAAAGGCACTGAAGCCATGAAGAGACAGGAAAATTGGTGGGTCGTTTTGAAGAACAAGTGGACAGTCAGGCAGAAGGATGATCAGATTTAAAAATACTGAATCCCAGCTGCTCCACTTCGGATCCAGCTCCCTGCTAATGTACCTGGAAAAGCAGTAGAAGATGGACCAAGTACTTGGGCTCCTGCACCCACGTGAGAGATCTGGACAGAGTTTCAGCATCCTGGCTTTGACCAGCCCTGACCACTGTGTCCATCTGGCGAGTGAATCAGATGGAAGGTCTCTCTGTCTTTCCCTCTCATTCTCCCACCCTGCCTTTCAATTAAGTAAAATTTTTTTTTTAAAAAAAAAATCTTTTTTGAAGATGTGATTTAGGGCCGGCACTGTCACATAACAGGTTAAGCTTCTACCTATACCACCGGCATCCCATACAGGCACCAGTTCATATCCTGGCTGCTCCTCTTTGGATCTAGTTCCCTCCTTATAGCCTGGGAAAGTAACAGTGGGTGGGTCACCCATGTGGGAGACCCAGAAGTTCCTGGCTCCCGGCTTCAGATAGGCTCAACTCCAGCCAGAGTGGTCATTTGGGGAGTGAACCAGAAGATAGAAAATCCCTGCTGCCTCTTTTTCTCTGTAATTCAGCCTTTCAAATGAAAGTAAAAGAAATTTTTTTTAAAAAAAAGTGTGATCTAATGGCTGCAAACTAGTAGCCTGTGTGTTGGGTCCTCACGGTTTTGGAGGGACAGGGGTGGGTGAAGTCCCATCTGGGATCTTATGATCTAAAGCAGAAAAGGGCAGGAAACCTGTCTTGAGTTTCAGGGCCTCACCGTGGCCCTGCTGAAGTGGACACGGCCAAGGCGCCGCATTCCTACTGCAGGTTCATTTCCGTAGGAAGTGCAGCCACCACCACTGTCAGCCTCCGGAACCCTTTCCCTCTTGCAAAACCGCAGCTCTGTGTGCACTCAGAACTGACTTCCAGCGCCGCATGCCTCACTGGCTCTTCCACTGCCCCCTATGCTATGCAGGGCTGTGCTTTGATCACGCCACCTGCAGGCCTCCTGATTGATTGTGGTTGCTCGGAGGATTGTGTAGATCATGCCCTGAGGTCTGAAAGTGCCTGGATGAGGTGCTTGTCCAGGTTTTCAGGATTGACAGGCAGAGGCTGAGAGGCCTAAGTTTCCCTACATGAAAGCATTGGCCCCCAATAGGTGGCAGGGGCATGCTCTCTGCCTCCCTTAAGTTCAGAGTGAACTGAAGGGGCCGGGTGCATCCCCACAAGCTCAGCTCCCTACCAGGCCAACCCCAGTTCCCTGGAGATAGACCCAGGACCCTCAGAAGACTAGGGGCTTCCTAGAGACTGGGTCAGGTGGAGTCCAGGAGCACGGACAGCGAGACCCAGAAAGGCCAGAGGTGCCCGTAGGCATCCGCTCGGCTGGTCAGGCTGTCTGGAGAAGGATGCTGAGCAAGGTGAGGAGGAAGGTGGGGACTGCAGGTGCACGGAGGGAAATGGATGGTGCTGAAAGCCCCTAGGTTGAAGACAGAACCCACCTGATAGACACAGTCCCCACCATCATCCAACCACTGCAGGACTGGTAATGCCAAGTACAGGTAATACCAAGTAGTGCCGCAGTCTCAGCCACTGGCCCCAGCAGCAGGAGGTGGGGCACTGCCCGAGGGTTTGGCTCAGGCATTGGGATCCAAACACACCCAGGAGATGTCCCTGACTGGCCCTTCCCCAAGTCTTCCCTGCTCAGCAGAGGGGACACGGGACATTCCAGCCTTCCCACCCTCGGGGACGGTTTCCTCTCTGACATTTTCTTCTCAACCAGAGTACTTCCCTTTAACTGGCCCGAGGGATCAGACGATTATGATCTGCAAACGGTGCCCTTTCCGAACAGAACTGCTGGCTGCTGGCGTCTTCACAAACTAGAGTCCCTCGACCACAGCAGGGACTGAAACTGAAGCCCGGGGCCAGCACTGTGGTGCAGCTCGTTAAGCCACCATCTGCAATGCAGCATCCCATTTGGGTGCTGGTTCAAGACCCAGCTACTCTACTTTCCACTCAGCTCCCTGGTAATGTACTTGGAAAAGCTGCGGAGGTTGACCCAAGTGCTTGAGTCCCTGCGACCCATGTGCAAGACCACAAAGAAGCTGCTGGTTCCTGGCTTCGGTCTGGCACAGACCCAACCGTTGCAGCCATTTGAGAAATAAACCAGCAGATGGAAGATTTCTCTCTGTCTCTCCTCTTTCTTTCTCTGTAACTGCCTTTCAAACAATTAACTGAAATTTAAAAAAAAAAAAATGAGGACCACACACGGGTCCAGCTAGCATGACTGCTCTCGACCCATCCCTCCCACCTCACCCCCCAACCCCCTCACCCCCGCCTAACCCTGCAGACACAGGAAGCCAGGTGTCCCTGGAGTCACCTGCTGGGCCACAGCCCATCCCTATTCCACTGCAGGAGTATCCCGGCAGACACTCAGATGCCAGCCACAGCCCATGCCTGGGCTCCAAGCAGAGTCTCCCCAGCCAGTCCCATGGTCTCTCCAAGGTTACCTGCCTGAGCTCTCTCTGTGGCAAATGGTTTCTTCTTGCTGCTCTTTGTAATTCCAGAACCACCATTCATCATCTCAGGCTCTCTGAATGCAATCTCTTCCTAAGAGTGAAAGTCTTTCCCCCCGCTCTGCGCCTTCCAATTACCTGCTCTCATTAGTCATTAGCAGAGAGCATTAGCATATCTATAACTTCTGGATGCCTTGATTAATCTGACTCAGATTGTACTCCCCGATTGCCTCTAATTGGCTAAAGAGTGACCAGAATGGTAGGGAGGTGGGAGGGTTGCGGGTCACAGGCATCTCAACTAGTTTCTGTGTGAAAATGGCACAGCAGAAGCAGGGTCCCTGTGGGATCACACCCCCTGTTCTAGCCACGCTGGTAGGAAGCCAAGGCAGCAGCATCCCTCCTCCACTCACAGCCTCCCCAAGGGGCATGCAGGTGCTGTCTGCAATCCGGTCCTCAGCAGTGCTTGGCGAGAACTAGAGGGCAGAGGGGGCGGGCAAGGCTTGCAGGTGGTTGCCGAGTTGGAAGGTTGGAAAAGCTGGCAGCCAGGTCGCTGACCTTGCGTCTTCCACAGAGCACAGAAACAGGGTAAGACGTTAGAGAAGTCCCGTGGAGAGATCTACCCTGTGGCATTGTGGATTAAGCTGCCACTCGCAACACCGCCCCCAACCCCTGTATAGGAGTGCCTAGTTCAGGTCCCAACTGCTCCACTTCCTATCTGGCCCTCTGCCAATGCACCTGCAAAAACAGGGAAAGATGTCCCAAGCAGGGCCTCTGCACCCACATGGGAGACATGAACAAGGTTTCTGCCTTGCCTTCCACCTGGCCCAGTTCTGGCTATTGAGGCCATTTGGGGAGTGAATTGGTAGGTGGAATATCTCTCTCTTCTCTCTCTCCCTCTCTGTCACTCTGTCTTTCAAATAAGCCCTTTTTTAAAAGTCCCATGGTTAAGAAACTTGTCAGCTTTAATTCAAAACTTAATAATTATTATCATTTATCTCTCTAGACCACCTGTAATAGCTCTATAGTGCTACGTTTTCAAATTACCCCAAAACTGGGGCTGACACAATGGCTAAATCCTCACCTTGCAAGCACTGGGATCCCATAACAGCTGGCTCATATCCCAGCTGCTCCACTTCCCATTCAGTTCCCTGCTTACAGCCTGGGAAAGCAGTAGAAGATGGCTCAGAGCCTGGGGACCCTGTACCTGCGTGGGAAACCCGGGAGACTTTCCTGTTTCCTGTCTTTGGATCCGCTCAGCTCTAGCCATTGTGGTCATTTGGGAAATAAATTAGCAGACGGAAAATCTTTGTCTCTTCTTCTCCCCTTAAATCTGGCTCTTGACCTCTGCCTGGCCCAATCAAGGCCTCTGTGGTTTTCTGGGAAATAAATCAACATATGGAAGTCCTCTCTCTCTTTCTCTCTCTACCTGTGACTTTCAAATAAATGAATGAATAAATCGTAAGAAATGACGTCCGTTTTCACTGCCCAGGCATGTGGATGGATGTGTGTATTGGCTGGTTCAGGTGATAGACCACACCTGACCCTGCACTTACGGTGCACACAAGAGTCAAGTCTGAGGTCATGCCAGGCAAAATTTCTTGAGGCACTCCCCAACTAGACTGCTGGACTCAGACCCCAGGCACAGGGAAAATCACAGATGTGCAACCCTGACCTTGGAGTGCCACTTGAGGAAGTCTGGACCTCCTCAGCTGCTGATGCCTGTGCGGGGGACAGCATGTCCAGATGCACACGGGGGACCTGACTGTCCTGTCGGAGGACGGAAAGCAGAACGGGTTGGACAGTTCTCTTGGCCAGCCTTGCAGTGTGTTCCTGGGCCTTCGGATGCACTTAGGGTGAACTTTGCAAACCAACAGACCTTGGACAAATTTTCTCAACCCTGGAGCAACAAAACCAACAACTCATCAGAACTACCCAAACCACTCCACTAACACCCTGGGAACATTCTTCCCCACCTCAGGGTTTCTAAGGCGTCATCAAAGGACTGTCCCCCATCCCCAGGTGCTGATGTGGTTGGCAGCAAGGAGCTGTCTTCCCACTCCTCCCCTGCAGACACAGGAGAGAAAAAGAAACTGAACATTTGTCCCACCCATCTTCTTCCGTGCCTGATCCTCCCCATCCTAATTAAAGGCCCATATGGGTGTGCATTCCTCTCAACCTATGTAAGCAATATTAAAAAGAAAACCAAAAAATGAAAAAAAAAAGACGATATCATTTTTCTTTGGCACCTGACTGTAGGGAGTGATTTCTATTCACCCTAATTGTTATTAGTAATAGAATTCAAAACACTGATTGTTGATAGTCCATGAAGTTCCTGGAGTAACAAGCCCTTTCCAGGGAAAGCTACTCCCAGAGCTGGCAATGAGGGGCCACCACCTGCAGCACTGGCATCTCACAGGAGCACCAGCTGCTCCATTCTGCAGCCCAGCTCCCTGCTAACACACCTGGGAAAGCAGCAGCACTCAGGCCCTTGCACCCACAGGGGAAGTGGAAGAAGCTCCTGGCTCCTGGCTCCTGGCTTTGGCCTGGCCCAGTCCTAACCACTGCAGCCATCTGAGTAGTGAGCCAGCACATGAAAACTTCTCTCTCTCTCCCTCCCTCCCTCCTTCCCTCGACCTCTCCTGACCTCTCTGTACCCTGACTTTCAAACAACTAGATCTTTAAAAAAAAAAAACTCAGGTGCCCAACATGCTGTAACCAGGATCAGATGCCACAGGTGACCCCATTTGACCCATTTTCTAGGGTCACACTTGGTGTTCGCAATTGATAACTGAACCCGGGCTTCCAGCTTGTGGAAAGAAGCCCTCAGCTTGTGGAAGCCGAGGTCGTCTCCAAGCAATGGTGTTAGTACTGACTTGAACTGTGAGCATCCAGAGGTGAATTGTTTGGGAAACCTCTTCACATTTTGGTGGCACAGGAAGAGAGGATCATGCACCTGCCTTTCCCCTCACTCTCCCATTGCCATCAACTGGCAAACCTCACCAAACATTTGAAACGACTGTGTTCATGTACTGGACCACAGATGGAGCATACCAGTAATCCCGCGTATAAAGAAGCAAGCAAGATCAGTCCCAGCTTACCTCCAAGGGGCTTGTTGAGCCTCAGGAACAGGAAGAGGAACTCCAACAGGGCAACAGAACTGGCTAAGGCAAAACAAGGCACGCTGCAGTTCTTGGAGACTACAGAACTAAAATCTGTGAGCAATGGACATTGGGTAGAAATGACGTGGCGAGAGACACACAACAACAACAACACCACACACACAAAACCACTGCAACAAAAGGGTCACCTTGACTCTTAGTAAGTACTGATCCAAATGTGTGTTGAGCAATGGACTACTCAAAACCAACAGGCTGGACGATTTCCGAAGCTCCCACAGGCTGAGAACATTCACCAAGCTTATCTGCCCACCACTCGAGTGACAACCAAAGTCCACAATGGATGAGACAGCAGACTCCTCAGAAAGGCGTCTGTCTCGTAGTGGAATAAATTTTGCTCTAGACCAAATGTTGAGCAAAAACAAAAAGCAAGCCTCAAAAGGATCAAACAACTTAATTATGTGCCACAACAAAACCAAAATCTCTTTAAAGAAACAAAATCCAGCACAAATTCACTATGCCCACAAATAAATCATGAGAAGAGCAGGAAAATGTGATCCATAACAAAGAAAAAAGCAGACCAACAAGTCACACAACAAGGGAAATGACAGGTGCATTTACAAGTGATTACAAATACTTCCATTAGCTGGAAAACATAAAATAATTCATAAACATAACAAAAGGATAAACAATGTATTTTTAAGAAAGATATTCTATGCTTGCACAAGTGTAATACCCAAAATAAAATGTAAAATACACTGGCAGAGATAAGCAGAAAATCAGTGACAAAAGCCTAGGAAATATGCTATCTTGGGCCCGGCCTAGCACAGTAGCCTAGTAGCTAAAGTCCTCACCTTGCATGCATCCAGCTCCCATATGGGCACCAGATAGTGTCCCGGCTGCTCCGCTTCCCTTCCAGCTCCCTGCTTGTGACCTAGCAAGCAGTCAAGGTTGACCCAAAGCCTTGGGACCCTGCACCCACATGGGAGACCAGGAAGAAGCTCCTGGCTTTGGATCCACTTGGGGAATGAACCAATGGAGAGAAGATCTTTCTCTCTGTCTCTCCTTCTCTCTGTAAATTTGACTTCCCAATAAAAAAAAACTTTAAAATAAAATAAAATAGGGCCCGGCGGCATGGCCTAGCGGCTAAAGTCCTCGCCTTGAAAGCCCCGGGATCCCATATGGGCGCCGGTTCTAATCCCAGCAGCTCCACTTCCCATCCAGCTCCCTGCTTGTGGCCTGAGAAAGCAGTTGAGGACGGCCCAATGCATTACACTGCACCCTCGTGGGAGACCCGGAAGAGGTTCCTGGTTCCTGGCTTCGGATCGGCGCGCATTGGCCCGTTGCGGCTCACTTGGGGAGTGAATCATCGGACGGAAGATCTTTCTCTCTGTCTCTCCTCCTCTCTGTATATCTGGCAGTAATAAAATGAATAAATCTTTTAAAAATAAATAAATAAAATAAAATAAAATAAATGCTATCTTCACAAAGAATAATAAATGAGAAAATCAGTGACATGCAGGACAACATTAATGTTCTAACCTATGTATAATTGGAACTCTAAGGAAAAGGGCGAAACAATTGGAAAAAAAGAAAAATATTTTCAAAATTTTATTAGAATTGTACATACACAGATCAATAAGACCTTCCCCCCCCCCACCAAAAAAATGGAATAATCAATAATTCCACACAGGTCTTTAAAGTACTGGGAGAAAATAATTGTCATAAAAATTCCCAGCTTCGGATCAGCTCAGCTCCAGCCGTTGCGGCCACTTGCAGAGTGAACCAGCAGACGGAAGATCTTTCCCTCCGTCTCTCCTTCTCTCTGTAAATCTACCTTTCCAACAAAAATAAATAAATCTTTTTTTTAAATGATAAATAAAGACTTCTCCAGACATGTACAAATGCAAAGAATTCAGTACTTCTGAACTTCAGAAACATAAGAAAAAGATAGTTGGGAAGAAGAAATACGATTTCAGATGGAAATCTGAACCCACACAAAAGAAGAAAGAATGCCAGAAATGATAAATATGTAGATTTAAAATAGATTTTCCCCCATTTTAAAATATCCATGAAAGATAACTGACTGCTTAAAGCCAAATAGCAGCTCCACGAGTCAATAAATGACAGAGATCAAACAAGTTGATTCTGAGAATGTAATCACTTTGGAAAAACTTAAAATTCATTCACCACAAGACCCAGCAAATTCAATGTATTTTCCTAAAAGAAACAACAGCATATGTCCACACCAAGACTCAGACATGTATAGGCTCAGAAGTTTACTTACAATGACCCCAAGCCCAAAGCAACTCAAATTCCCAAGCAGAGAGGCAAACAGCAGCAAATTGGAATTGTTCACAGCAATAAAATTACCAACATCTAACATATGGTAATAACAATCAGAATTTCAACATGGCACAAAACATTTTTTTAAGATTTATTTCTATTGGAAAGGCAGATGTACAGAGAGAAGGAGAGACAGAGAGAAAGCTCTTCTGTCCATTTGTTGACTCTCCAAGTGGCTGCAATGGCCAGAGCTGAGCCAATCCAAAGCCAGGAGCCAGGAACTTCTTCCAGGTCTCCCACATGGTACAGGGTCAAGCAAGGAGTTGGATGGGAAGTAGAGCAGCCAAGATTAGAACCGGCACCTATATGGGATCCCAGTGCATGTAAGGCAAGGACTTCAGCCACAAGGCTACTGTGCTGGGCTCAAGCACCAAACATTTTTTAAAAGTATTTGTTTCAGCACTTCCTGTTAATGACCAGCAGTGACGTGGAAGGGTATGGCTTACAGTCAGTCCTGCCCATCTTGTTGCATGGCTGCCAGGGTCCCCCACCAGCCATGCCACCTTCTTCCTCAAGGGTGTAGTTATGAGGCTCTCCATTCTCAGGGTACAGGGCTCCTTGGCTGTGACTCCGCTTTGTGCAGACAGGAGGGAGGAAGCTGACATGTCAATGGTTTCCCCTTGAAACCATGACTTGACTATAAGGAAAGGGAAGAGGAGAGGGGGAACGGGTGGTGGAGACGACACCACATTGAACCAGAGACTTAAATGCTTGTCAGAGCTAAAGACCTCAGCAAAGACCAACTGATGGGTTCTTACTATTTTTTTTTACAACACACTTATGGCTAGGGATTGTGCTGAACTGTAGATAGATTGAGAAAGAAAATTTACCTTGAATTAGAATCTCCCAGTCCATGAACATGGTATGCTGCTGCTTTTCTCTAGATCTCCGTTCCCATGGGTTGACTGGACTGACTTACCAGCTAGCTACAGTATGTGGTCCCTAATAATGCACGTATTTGACACTTGAAAACAAAACCATTATACTTCCTGATAGGAGAATAACATGTAATTTTAATTTCAGTTTTCATTTTTCTTATGTTTTTCAGACATATCCTTTTGTTTTCTAACTCTAGGTTTTCAGTTTGGGGGATGCAAAGAGATATCATAATTTCCTTCTGGGATCTATCTCTTCATAGTCCTCACATAGTCTCTCCACACAGTTGGGCCATGCCTTACTGCTTTCCCAAGCACATCAGCAGGGAACTGGATTGGAAGTGGAGCCACTGGAACTCTAACCGGTGCCCGTACAGGATGCTAGCACCACAGGCAGAGGTTTAGCCTACTACCCTATGGTGCCAGCCTCTTTTTTAATTTCTTCATGGCATTTATCACAATTTCAATTTTGATTGATTGACCAAATGGGTCCTTGCTGGTTATCAAGCCTACCTGTTCTGGGATAAGCTCCAGGAACACATGGAGAGACTGCTGGGGTCTAAATATGTCCCCCTCAAAAAAGCTCCTGTGTTAGAAACTGAATCCTCTGAGTCAGGTGGTCCTAGTATTAGGAGGAGGGACGAGTAGGGAGTGAGAAGGGTTAGATGGCATCATAAACACGGGTGCCTTGGTGGCGGCTTGCCCTGCCTCACCTTGTGTGACACCTCTGCCAGGTCAGAGTCCACAGAATCCCCAGAACCCAGAGCCCGGCACCCAAGCGTGCACTCCAGACTGCAGGCTTCCGTTAGAGCCACACAGAACACAGGGGCTGCATCTCGTTTGTAACTGTGACCCCAAGGTCTCCAGCAGCACCTCCTGCTAATCTACAGCCACTTGTTGCTGTTCCCGTGGCAACCAGGATTTGGGAGCCAGTGGGAGCCAGTGGGTTCATCCTTCTCCTTATCAGGCTAGACAGCTCTCCCCAGCACCACATCCTATCTGTCCACTTTATCTTTATTCAGTATGTTTTGGAGCGGCTTGAGATCCTCTCCTACTTCTTTACCTGTGTGTGGTGCACTTGTTACAACTGAAGCATGTGGGCATAGGTTGCCAGCATCGGCCATGACTGTCGTCAGGGCTCGTACGTCATGTAGGCTGCGACACAGGTATAAGGAAGAATACTTGTCATTCATGTCACACAAGAAGGTTTTGCTGCCTGAAAATCCCACCCCCACCACCTCTTCTCCCTTCCTTGCCTCCCTCTGGGTCATTTTCCTTTTCAAAAACTTCACATATGGACCCAGTGTGGTAACCTAGCAGTTAAAGTCCTTGCCTTGCACGTGTCGGAATCCCATATGGATGCCAGTTCATATCCCGGCAGCCCCGCTTCCCATCCAGCTCCCTGTTTGTGGCCTGGAAGGGCAATTGAAGACGGTCCAGGACCTTGGGACCCTGCACTCGCACGGAAGACCCAGAGGGAGGCTCTTGGCTTCAGATTGGCTCAGCTCTGGCCATTGTGGCCACTTTGGACACAGCATCTTCCTCTCTGTCTCTACTCCTATCTTATGTATCTGCCTTTCCAATAAAAATATATTAATTGAAAAAAAAACCCCACATCGTTAGAATTTCCCAGTATCTCCATCTTTCACTTCTAGCCCTTCTGGCCCAGCACTTGGAATGTTCCACAGATGTCTTCCAAACACACAAACGAGTGACAGAGAGAACATGGAGACACCCTCCTTCCAAGGGCTTTTGTGCCCCTGGGAGGCAGAAAGTCCAGACCCCTTTCCCTATTTGGGGCCAGAAGACTTCCCTGCTCTCCTCCCAGAGCTTCGGTCCCATTCCGCATCCCCTTTAAATTATAAAAGGAGTTCTTGTCTGAAAGCTAATTTAGGCACCATAACAGAGACTATATTTAATGTAAATGGAAGGAGCAGAAACAGAAGGATTTATGGTCATAATAACCTGCTTGTAATAACATGGAGTGGGTCACCTGCTTAAGAAACCTTGGATTAAAAAGAAAGAAATTTACCTCCCGAAAGAATGAGCCTCCCCAGAACAACTGCGAAGCTCCTGGTCTTGGCACTCTTATTAAATCCCATACATCTTGGGATATGCTCCCACTAGGAGTGGGGGTTTCCTTTTCCCGGCCATTGGAATGGCCAACGTGAGCCCTGCAGCAGGAACGAAGCGGGAGGAGAGGGGCAAGGCGGCCAAAGCCACACTGTTCTCTGTACTGAGCGCAGACAGTCCACCACAGACACTGGGGAAATGTGCCGGGATAACGGGCCTAGGGAGGGAGCAGCCAGCAGGACGTGGTCCACTGATGAGAGCTAGCTCTGACGTCATGGGTCCCACCTAGTGCAGGTGCAGATGCTATGGGGGGTAGGAAGGAGGGTACAGTGTCCAGCAGATGCCACATCCCAGGATGACGGCAATGCAGGCTTTGGGGAAGCAGCCGAGTTTAGCATTCAGTCCACTGTCATTGCTATAGCTAAATACCTGTGGCTGGGAAATGCTTGAAGAGGTCAGGCCCAGTGTTGTGGTGTGACAGGTAAAGCTACTGTTTGCAATGCCACTGTTCCTTATGGACAATGTGAGTCCCAGCTGTTCCACTTCCGGACCAGCTTCCTGCTTATGACATGGGAAAGCAGCAGAGGATGGCCCAAGTGTCTGGGCCCCTGTACCCACATGGGAGACCTAGATGAAGCTCTGGCTTCAGCCTGACCCAGCACTGGACACTGTGGCCACATAGGAGTGAACCAGCTGATAGAAACTCGATCGCTCTCTCTCTTTCAAATTTAGAAAAAAAAAATTTAAAGAGAGGTGTCTTCAGCTCACAGTTTGGGGTTCAAGGGCACAACCCTGGCTTCGGCCCAGCTGTGGAGAGGGCCTCATGGTAAGGTGGGGAGCCAGGGAGCTGCGCAGTCCAGCATTTTGATCACAGTCCACTCTCATAGAGGGAACAGCTCTGCTCCGGGGTCCATGCTCCAGTGGCCCAGCTGCTTTGCATGAGACCTGGCCCCTTCTAGAATCCACCACTCACGGCTGCCATGCATGGGCCCCAAGTTTCCAACGTGTGAATCATTGGTAGCCAAATGACCTCCGTACACCGTACCTCGGTCCCAAGCCCAGGCCCATGGGACTGTGGCAATACTTAGCTAACTGTACAACAGACAGTGCCAGCAGGAGTGAGTCCCATCTCCCCTGGGCCTCTGTCCCCCGCCTCACAGCAGCACTGGCGTGCACAGAGGAAGACCCAGAGCCTGAGTGACGCTCTGGGATGGCAGCACCAGGTCCCCGCTGGCTCACTGAAGACTCTCATTCCCAGAAAAGAAAAACAGGGGAGGGGCCGCTCCCTGCCTGCTGGGAGCCTGGGTCTCTCTGCAGCCGCTGTCCCATCCTAAATCCCCCGTCAGGCCCTCCATTCTCAGTAATGGCTTCTTGGGACATGGGTAAACCCCAGTGGTCATGTTGGGCTGAGACATCTGCCTAAATGGCTGCAGCTGCCACTCATGGCACCAGAGGCACCAAGTCTCATTGTTGCAAAGTCCTCTTGGGGGAGCCGGTAGGAGGGGCACCTTGCCAGGGAATCATGGCATGAAACACACCTCTGCTGAGAATAGGAGGGGCTTCTGAAAGTTCCCAGGAGCCCACTTGGGGCTCCTTAGGGCATCCCATCTTCTGCGGAAGCCTCAAGCCAAAGTGGATGCTGGGCCATCACCGAACAGGCCACCTGCTCCCTCCTCCTGGGGGGCCTGGACTGGGGCTCCTTTTCCAGTGGAGCCTGAGCACAGAACCACCCAACACTGTTGGTGCAAGAGCCTGGACAAAGACCCAGACCTGCTATCCCCCAGCCAGCCCACCCACTCCTGAGAGGGGGCAAGAACAAGCTTGCGTTAGGAAATGAAGATTGCTTGGCCTCCCCATGGCGGCCCGGAGTGTGTCTTGTAGGAAATCACGAGTGTCGGTTGCTTCATCTTGCAGGGGAAAAAAACACCCACGGAAAACGCCTGCAATTACCACTCATCACCACCACCCGCGTGCCTGCCGCCTCCATACCTGGTAATCAGGGAAGTGCAGACAAAGAGAGCTGGGCTTTATTTAGCACCTGTCTGCTCCTCCATCTCAACCTGGAGTGAGGCGACAGCGGTCATGTCCATCCGTCTGTCAACACTGCTGGCAGCCACGGGCCTCCCTCTGCTCTCCTGTGCGCAGGCACTGGGCGGAGAGTCCTGAGCCACCAGGCTCCTGAGCGCCACAGGCAGTGGCATTTGCTGAGTGCATCCTGGAACGATGAGTCCTGCAGGGCCTCTGAAGGACTCCAGGACAAAGAGTGGGGTAGTTAAGATCCAAGACGAGGGGTATGGCAGGACCAGCACTGTGACACAGCGTGTAAAGCCACTGCCTGCGGTACTGGCATTCTCTATGAGCACTGGTTCGAGTTCTGACTGCTCCACTTCCTGTCCAGCTCCCTGCTTATGCACCTGGGAGAGCAGCAGAGGAAGGCCCAGACACTGGGCCCTGCATCCACATGGGAGAATGAGATGAAGACCAGGTTGCAGCTCTGGCCCAGCCCCAGCCGCTCTGCTCTACCTCTCAAATTTTTGCTGAAGATCTATTTATTTTTATTTAAGAAAACAGAATCACCAAAAGAAAAGGAGACAGAGAAAAAAAGATTTTTCCATTCACTGCTTCATCCCCCAAAATGACTGCAATAGCTGGTGCTGAGCCGATCCAAAGCCAAGAGCCAGGAGCTTTTTCCAAGTTGCCCACATGGGTGCAGGGTCCCATGCACTCAGGCCCCCTTCCGCTGCTTTCCCAGGACATTAGCAGGGAGCTGGATTAGAAACAGAGCAGCCAGGACTCAACCCACCACCTACACGGGATGCCGTTGCTAAGTCAGAGGCTTAGCCCACTCCATCACTCCATCAGTCCCCTTTCAAACAACTTTTTAATTTTTAAAAGATCTTTAAAAGATACCTAATGTCACCAGCAGAAGACAGGGCGTGGTCTGGAGGAAGACAGCTGAGCCTGCGTCTTTCACAGGAGAGCGTGAAGGAGTGTCTGACACGACACACCGGACACGGTGGCACAGGAGCAGAGGCCACACGCGGCAGAGGGCCACGGTCAGACACAGGGGAGAGACACCAACCCCAGCTCACAGGTGGCTCTGCACCATGGCTTGGCACAAACCACAGGGGGATCCCTGTGGCAAATCCCCAACTAACAGGGTCTCCCAAAGGCAGAGGTCGCAGGGTGTTAGTTCAAGCCGTGTCTCCGATCATCCACTGTGGCTGACCCAAGCCCCAGCCAGCAGTCTGGTCCTGCACTAACTTGTGGGCTGTTGTCAGTGGCTGGAAGGAACGGTTCGGACCCAGGAACCCAGCAGTGCTGGCACGTGGAGCAACAGACCTGGGGAAGAGGCAGGGTGATGGACCCCACATCGAGGTTCTGAGCACACCTCTGAACATCATCTCATGCCATGGAACCATGGCTTAACCATGGCCATCAGTGCACTGCACAGAAGCAGCGGCCTGGCAGGAGTCAGTCCAGCATCTGGGGTGTGGTCACCACTAAGTGCACTTTAAGTCCATGTAAGTCTGCACAGTGACAAAATTACAAAGGACGCATTTGAAAAAAATAGTTCTGGGCCTGGCACAGTAGCCTAGTGGCTAAAGTCCTTGCTTTGCATGTGCTGGGATCCCATATGGACGCCGGTTTGAATCCCAGCTGTTTCATTTCCCTTCCAGCTCCCTGCTTGTGGCCTGGGAAAGCAGTTGAGGACAGCCTAAAACCTTAGGACCCGTACCTTTGTGGGGAGACCACCTTGAAGCTCCTGGTTCCTGGCTTCAGTTCAGCTCAGCTCCGGCCATTTTAGCCATTGGGGACTGAACCAGCAGACAGAAGATCTTTCTGTCTCTCCTTTTCTCTGCAAATGTGTCTTCCCAATAAAGCTGAGTGGCAAAGAGAGCTTCCAGCCAGTGGCTCACTCCCCAGATATCCTCAACAGTAAGAGCTGGGCCTGGGGGGACAGCCTCAGTGCTCTGAGCGCAGCTGCACAGGGCTGTCCCTCCAGCTGCAGAGGGGACAACTCCACTCTCGACCCTCCCAGTCCTGCCAGCCTCTTCCTGCAGGGACCTCACTCACGCACACCCCGCACACCCCGAGGGTCCCTTTTGCCCTTAGAGTCCTCCAGTGTGTATTCAACGAATCCTCCAAATTTGCTGGGGCACAGCAAGTCAAGTCCAGCTGCTCCTCCCCCATCCAGCCCCCTGCTAACGCACCTTGGAGGCCAGTGGAAGATGGTCCAAGTGCTTAGGTCCCTGTCACTCAGAAAGAACACATCCTCTACACCGAGTTAATCATGGAAGACTTCCAGGAGGAAGTGGCATCCAAATTAAGTGAAAAACCTGGGAAGTTGGTGGAGCATGGTTTGTGGGATAGTGAGCTGGGAACAAGGGGTAAGGGCAGAGGGAAGGGCACAAGGAACAGCATTGTGACAGAGGCCAGGGCAGGGAGGACTGGGAACCTCACTTGAGGAGGCGTCGGTACAGTTTCCAGGGGGACACGGAGCAGATGAAAGAGCCTTGAGCAGGGGAGGGTCACCCCGGTGTCCTTGTGCGGCCCTGGAGTCCACTGGCACCTTCTCCTCCTGGCACTCGGTGGAACTCTAACCGCCACCTCCTCTGTTGGGGCACTAGTTAGCATGAGCAGTTAACCCACAAGGAAGTGTCAGCAAGGGAAAACAGGGTTATCCCACCGCAGGATTCTTTCATTGTAATGGAGTCCTGGGTTGACAAATATTTACCCAGTGGCCTATTACATGCAGGAGACTATGCAAAACTTCCGGGGGTGGGGGGCAGAGTCAAGGCTTGACTTGACAAATCAGGCTCCTGGGGGGACAGGTGTTGTAGCTGAAAGCCCCCTCTCCTCTCCGGTCTGCCTTGCCCCCACCTATTCCCACCCCTACCCATCCCCCTTCAGTGGAAGTACAAGTATAGGTGGAGTCTGCTGGGGACAGGGGACCCTGCCTCATGTTTGAGGCCTCTAGCTCCGCCCATAGAGGCCAAGAGAAGCAGCTGGGAGAACTGCCAATGCCCCATGACTACTTCCCCGGCGTGCTGACCAGGGGCCCTGGGCACCCGGGCCCGTGCCTAGCACAGAGAGGGATGGATGCTGGCAGAACACAGCAGCCCTTGCTTCTGCTCTGCTTTGACCAGCAGAGCCTCCCACGAAGGGAACCTCAGCTGCTCCCTTCTCTCTATTGCCAATTAGAAGCCAGACCAGCAGAGGGGAGGGAGAGCAGGCGAGGCAGTGAATAGAGCAGGACGGGGCTTCTCCTGCTGCAGGTGATCACACCACCAAGTCTTCCTTCTCCATCAGCCCCCTTGCCAAGCCACGCTTGACTTAACTCTCCTCCCTGGTACCTGCCATTCACCTGCCTGGCTCCCGGTCTGGGCACACAGAAGAGACAGAGGCAACGTGAGGGGGGATCTGAGAGCCAAAACAGAGAGACTTTTATTTGATTCGCTGTGGGTCACTAAAGGGAGCCCGGACCTATGCTGATGCTATCTTCCCAAAACTCAGTGCTTCCATCCTTAAAATGGACACCAGCCACGCACCTGTAACTCCCTGGGACCACACAGACCTTGGCTCTCCATCAGCCCACCAGACACCCTCTTCCCATCTATTGAGAAATACTGACATCTAGTGGTTGGGTGGTGGGTGTGCAGCACAGAGTGGTGCTTAAGAGAATTGGGGTTACAGGTGCAAAAACTTCTCTATCAAGAGCAGGGAGGGTCCCCCCCCACCCCACCTCACCCTTGTATTACAGGTTTCTCTCTGCAGTGTTCTTCCTTTCCCCTTCTGAAGTGCTCCTTAAGAACCCCCAGTCAGGAAGCCATGTTCGAAAAAACTAGGTATCTAGCTGGTCCTGGCTAGCCTTGAGCCTGACTGGGGCGGCGGGGCCGGGGGTGGGGGAGTAGACAGCAAGACAGATGGGGCTGCTTCCTGCCTTGTTGACAACCAGTCACCCCTGCCAGCCCCTGGTGCAGACCACAACTGCTTACTCAGCACCAGGCAGCTGCCAGAGCGCATGTGTGTATGTGTGTGTGTGTGTGTGTGTGTGTGTGTGTGTTTGCACTGCAGGGGAGGACACACGGAAGAAAGATGGGAGGCGTGCGCAGCATGAGTCACTGGCAGACATAAACAAGTGAACCGTGAAATCATCGAAATTCATTTATGCAACAAATATTTCCAGGCACCTGCTGTGTACCAAACCTAGGGAGTCGCAGAAGGCTCATCCGGTCCTGCAGCTGAGAGATGCCTGAGCCGTCTGCCCTCAGGCTGGGCCTGCAATCGACCTTCAGGACCCAGACCAGAGACAGTCTGGCTGCATCCCCAAGTTCCAGGACACCAGAGGCGTCCCCTGCAGGCTTGTGGAGGTCATTAGCCCAGCCCCGTACCTGCCCAAAGCAGGAATCCTGGGGCTGGCTCCTAACTGCACTTCCCTCAGGGAGCAGCTGATGATGGCTTGGGTACCAGAGACTGACTGAGCTTCCCACTTTGGCTAAGCCCAGACCCAGTTGTTGTGGGCATTTGGGGCCTGAACCAGCAAACAGGTCTGTTCTCTCTCTTTCCCCCTTCTCCCTCTGTGCATGTGCCTCTCAAAATAAAGCAATTTTTAAAAGAGACACCTTCTTTTTTTTTTTTTCGCAAAATAACTGCCTTTGACTTTGTCATCTTTAAAAAAGAAAGATTTATCTGTTTCACTTGAAAGAGTCACAGAAAAGAGAGAAAGAAAGAGATCTTGCATCCACTAGTTCACGCCACCCAAATGGCCACCATGGCCAGAGTTGAGTTTATTCAAAGCTGGGAGCCAGCAGCTTCTGCCAGGTCTCCCACACAGATGCAGGGGCCCAAGGTCTTAAGCCAGGAAGAGCAGAAGGGGGAAGGACACGAGGTTCAACAGTGCCCCGCTCAAGTTCACATCCAGCAACTCCTCCACCTGTGACCTTGACCAGAAAGTCTCCACAGGTGAAGTTGCAGACGGCAATGAGGTCATCCTGGGAGGGAGTGTGCCCTCTGCGCGGTGAGCACATCTGGGCAAGGGGCAGGAGAGGAGTCCTGGGCGTGAGGGAGGAGTCCCGCGGGGCTGGCGTGAGGCTGGCGCGAGGCTGCCACACGCGCAGGGGTGATAGAGGGTGAGCCTGCTCAGCCCTGGACCTCAGCCTGAGGCTTCCAAAACTCTGAGTGTCCTGTGGTTCATCTTTCCTTCATCCTTCCTTCATTTCTTGAGGGAAGGAGAGAGAAAGAGTGCTCTTCTATCTGCTGGTTCACTCGCCAAAAGCTCTCAACAGCTAGGTCAGCATGAGGCTGAACCCAGAACTGGGAGATCCCTCCAGGTCTCTCACATGGCTGGCAGAGGCCCAAGCACTTGGGCCAACACCTGCTGCCTTCCCAGGTACATTAGCAGGGAGCTGGATTGGAAGTGGAGGAGCTGGGATTTGAACTGTCTCTTTCATATGGGAGGCAGACAGCCAGAGTGAAGGCTTAACTTGCTATACCACAACACCCGGCCCTAACTTCTGTGGTTGTCAACCAGTAAGACTGTGGTTATGTCCAGCTGCAGCCCTAGAAAGCAAACACAAGACACAGTGCCATCAGCCAGGGTGATGAACTGGCCAGGTGCGGGGAGCACCAGGGGCAGCTTGGTCACTTCCTGCAGCCGCACCTGCTGGCCGGAAATGCTGCAGGGCATTGCCTGGCTGTGCCTTGGCCCTCACCCCAACCACTCACAGTTTTGGGCACAAGGAAGACGCCCTCAGCACCAGGGAGACCCAGTCTGCTATCTGAGTGACTGGGAAACACTGGAGGGCTCGGTCATGACTGGGGGGGTCACTGGAGGGGGAGGAAGGAAGCCCCCACCATTTTTGTCCTTACACAGTGATGTGACTGAGAGGAGGTGGATGGCCCTCCCCAGAGCTCGCGCCCCTGTGCTCACAGCATCACTGGAAGCAAGAGCTCAGGCTAGCTACCCTTCCTCCTGCTCCCCCTCCTCCCCCTCCTCCCTCCTCCCTCAGCCCCCAGTGTCAAGAGGGGCTGCTGCCAGAACCTCACAAGCTCAGCGGCAGTGACAGCTACGGTCAGGCTCGAGGTGAGGGGCCCAGGACCTGGAACTTTGATGCGCTGCCCCCCGCCTGGCGCCCTGCTGACCCTGTGGGGCTGTCACTTCTCTGCATCCTCACGTTGCTTTTCAGGCGATTTGGGAGGCTTCCTGGGAGATGCTTTGAAGCCACTTCAAAGCTGGCCCGTGCTGGCAACAGTCACCAGGCCACAGAAAGGCCTTGGCCCCTGGGCTGCCTCCAGGGACGAGTCCCGCAGCCACCATGGTCACTGCACAGCCGGTCAGAGGCCCGGACCTTGTACAGGGAAGGTGGGGAGGCTACAGCTGGGGGGACAGCACGTGGGGCCCCCGGTACCTCCACACTCACCTGGCACAATTCCATCGCAGAATAGAAAGTGGCAGAGAGGAGGTGGGGGACTCTGCTAGGAATATCTTCCAAACAACACAGAACTTCAAAAGGAATTGCATCCCAGACCCCTCGGGCGCCAATCCCAGCCTTGGCACCAGAAACAGCGGTGGCATCCGATCTGATGCATAGGAAATATATCAAGTTCACGGCAGCCTCACATGGAGGCTCAAGTGCTGTTCTTGTAGCCTTAGACCCCCAACTCCCACCCCAGGCTGCTGGAGCTCCACCCCCACCCCTTGCTGCCACGGCTCATCCAGGCTGGGAGTGGGCACAGCTCACTGGCACTGTCTGCCATTCCTGCCCTGCCCTGCCAGCCGTCTGCTCTTTAGTTAAGAACACACGGTGCTCACTCTATCTGTTGCATCATTGGCACCAAAGCTCCAGGCCAGGGCCCCCAGCTGCTCCCATACCCCACACCCCACAACGCAAACTAGACTGAGGTTCCTGGACCAGCTGGGGAGACTGAGGCAGCAAGCGGTGCCCCGCCTCCACCCCAAGCCACTGCCTGACCCCACTCCACCTGACACTCTCCAGCCCCCTGCCCCACCCTCTGGCCTGGGGCTTCCCAGCACAGGCCTGGATCTCATCAACAATAAATTTGGAGCCATTAAAATACAATAAAAGAGAAATTAAATGTGATCGCTCTGTAAATTATAACTAATTGAAACATCGATTGTAATTTTTATGATCTGCATTCGAGCGAGAAATGAAAGTGAAGCAATGGCGGAGGAGTCCTGGGGTGCTCTCTGCACCCGCCCCTTACCCCTACCTCCTCCAGATCTCCTTCCTCCCTTCCTCCCCCAGACCCTGCCCAAGTGCTTTCTTCCAGAAACTTCCCTTGTGTTCCCCGAGGCTTCCTTTGGCTCCATGTGCCAGGCCAGCACTTCCCACAATGTTTTTAGGGTGACACAGTGCCAAGGCTGTAAAATCCACCCTTTGAAGATGCGTCTGTCGTAGGCAGCCATCACCACCGCCAATTCCAGCAGCACAGAGGGCAACCCCAGCCGTGGGTAGCCAGTCCTCCCTTCTCCCCTTTCTCCAGGCGCTGGCAGCTGCCCATCTGCTGTCTGCCCACGGCATCACCAACACTAGACACTTTGCACAAATGAAATCACAAAACACAAAGTTTCAGGCCCAGCATGATAGCCTAGTGGCTAAAGTCCTCACCTTGCACACATCAGGATCCCATGTGGGCGCCGGTTCTAATCCCAGTGGACCTGCTTCCCATCCACCTCCCTGCTTGTGCCCTGGGGAAGTAGTCGAGGACGGCCCAAAGCCTTAGGACCCTGCACCCATGTGGGAGACCCAGAAGAGGCTCCTGGCTCCTGACTTGGGATCAGCACAATTGCAGCCACTTGGAGAGTGAATCAACGGCTGGAAGATCCTCCTCTCTGTCTCTCTTCTCTCTGTATGTCTGACTTTCAATAAAGATAAAATAAATCTTAAAAAAAAAACACAAGATTCGTCTCTCTTGGCAGGTGTATGCAGCGTCCACTCATGTCCTAGCCTGAGTCAGGACCTCACTCCTTTACGTGGTTAAATAAAGTCCCGTCGTCCAGTGCTTGGCCACTCAGCAGCTAAAAGACACTCGGGTTTTGTCTTTTCTGTTACTGCAAATAAGGCTGTGATGAACAGTCCAGCATGAGCTGATGAGCAAGTGGACTTGCTTTGTATTGATTTGTTCTTTTTTATGGATTTGAAAGGCAGAGTGACCAGAGAGAGGTGGGGCAGGGAGAGAGAGAGCAAGGCGGAGTGTCCATTCACTAATTCACCCCCTGAATGCCCACGACACCTAGTGCCAGGCCAGGCTCAGGCCAGGAGCCAGGAGCTTCATCCAGCTCTCCCACAGGGTGGCAGGGACCCCAAGTTCTTCAACTTGCATCTGTGTGCCCAGGCCCCCAGTAGAGAGCCAAGCCAGACGCAGAGGCCCTGTGAGGGGGAATGCATGTTCCCAGGCAGCAGCTTAGCTTACTGTACCACAGCACCAGCCCCTGTGTTCCACCCCCATATTACCTCAATGCTTATCTCTTTTAGAAACCAGAAGCTGCATTCCAGAGAGACTAAGACTTCAAAAGCTTTGTCAAAACTAGATAAAATTATTTTCAAGATGGAGCTTCAAGGGAGTGTTGGGTCTAGCCGTTCAGCTGCCCGCAAGGATGCCATGGGCTACTTCAGGCTCAACACCAACTGCAGCGTCTCGATCACGCAGATCTGGGAAGAGAGTGAGACCCAGGCTGCAGCCCCAGCTCCGGCCCTCTGGCCATTTGCAGAGTGAACCAGCAGATGGAAGCTGTCTCTCTTGCTCTCTGTCTCTTAAAATGACACTTAGGGCAAAGCCGTGAGAACACAGTAAGGGTTATGGCACCACTTGGCATGCCAGCATCCCGCATCACAGTGCCTGGCTCCAACTCCTAGCTCCGCTTCTGGTCCAGCTTCCTGCTCATGACGCACACCCTGGCAGGCAGCAAATGGTGGGAGACACAGAAGGAGCTCCAGGCTCCTGGCTTCTGGGGAGCGAACCAGTGGATGCCGTTGTCTCTCTCTCTCTCTCTTTTTCAACTAGTATATTTGTAAACGATACATTGTCAACTTGCTATGAAGATTGCTAAAGGTGTCTTCTGAATTTCTGGACTTAGCTGGGGGTGGCTTTGGCTTCAATTATGGGTCAATCAACAAACCCTGAGCAAGGGTCTGAGAGCAAAGCCAGGGCAGGCCTTCACGTGCCAGATAGTGTGATCAATATACACAAGATACGATCAGATGGACTTCTTCCGACTTAGTAGGAAGCTATTTTTGAGGATCCAGACACAAACAGGATTCAGTCCCTGCCTGGATGAGGTCACAGCTGAGGGCAAGAGGCACCAGGGAGCAGGACCAGATGGAACCCGCCTCAGCGGTAGAGTACACTTGGTTATGGCATCAGAATAACGTGGACGTGGGACATCCAGATGAGCAGCCTAGCAACAACACAGCTCCCAGAGACAGGACAATGCCACCACGCAGATGCCCAGAGACCCCTCACGCCCCTCCCATCACTGCTTCCCCCAAAGAAAACCAATATCCCAATTCCTGTCATCTTAGCGGGTCTCGCCTAAAACGCAGATCGCTTAGCATGGGCGTTGTGGTACAGCATGTTAAGCCAACACTTGGGATGCCACCACCCAGCTGGGATCTGCTCTGTGCTTCTGTCCGAGCCTCCTGCCCGTGTGCCTGGAAGGTAACAAGTGCTGGCTCAAATGCTTGGCCCTCTGCCACCAACGTGGGAGTTCCAGAGGGAGTTCCTGGCTCCTGGGTTTAGTCTGGCCCAGCTATGGCTATCGCATTTAAAGAGTGAGCTAGCAACTGATGGAAATCTATCTCTTTCTCTGTTTCTGGACTTCGCTGTTCTTAAGGGGCTGGCCTGGGCTTTGCAGCCGTGGGGCAGCGGGTCTGACCTCTACCAAGCACACCCCCAAGCGCTGCCAACCAAAAGTTCCTCCCTTGCCCCAGGGACACTGGGTCAGCCGTTAAGGGAGCTGCCATGGACCAGATGGAAGTAGCTAGAAGTGACTTTGTGAGCATGGAAGGAGTCCGGCAGAGAGTGTTCTCAGGTGTGCCTGGAGGCAGGAGTGTAGTTGAGCCCACGAGGGCCAGCCTGACCCAGCACCAGTCAGCTCCAGCCACCTGCTGGCAACCCAGGAGTGGGGGAGGGGTGTGCAGGGAGCTGGTCTGGAGCCCAAGGCAGGATTTGATAAGAAGAACACCCCAGGAGCCTCCTGTGTGCCAAGATCGGATTTCAATTAAGATGATTAGCACTGTTTGTTTAGACTCCAAGCCACACACAATCTGTGGTTGTTCCTGAGAGCTGAATGAAGGGAGGGAGTGGAGCAATTCTGCCTGAATTGGAGAAGTCCCCAAGAATATGCGCTGAGGGGACCAGGGGTGCGAAATCTAGGGAAATCCACATACCGCTGCTACATGTCTGAAGGCTCCGGCTGGGGTTTTAATTTTTTCTCTTGTCGCATCTCTCCAATGGAATGGGCCGCAGTCCCGGCACTAACTCCTGGCTTGGGAATACAGACAATGAGGTTGGACCAAAGCAAGCAAGTTTAGGCGTTTCTGACGTTCTGTGTGAACTTTAAAAATTTAACTTAGAAGGCTGAGAAAAAGAGATCTTGCAACCACTAGTTTATTCACCAGACGCCTGCAACAGCCACGGCCGAGCCAGCCTGAAGCCAGGAACCCCAGAACCCCATCTAGGCCTCACAGATGAATGGCCAGGACCCAGGCAATGGGGGCGTGGAGAGAGTCAGGGAATGAAGAAGCGATGAGCAGTTGACAACTCCCAAGTCACAGGCAGCACCATATCCCATCACGTGGCTGAAGACTGGGCACACACACTTCTCAGCCTGCAGCTCAGCCTCACTTCCCATCATGCTCCAGGTGCCAGGACACCTGCAGGATGGGCACCAGGTGCACCGTAGCCCCAGCCTGTTCCCTGCCTCCTGTGTGTCTTCAATCGGGCCCTGCGCTACAACAGGACGACCCCAGCCAGGTTGGAGGGTGCCTCCCTCCACTTACAGTTCACAATCAGCATTTTCTTAACCATAGAGCTGGACTAAGTCTAGATAGGAGAGTTCTCTCCAAGCCCAGCCAGGGCTTCCACTGCCCACCGCACACGCGGGGGTCCCTAGCACAACACAACCACCCGAGCCATCACCTGTTGCTTCCCAGGTGTGCACTAGAGGCGAGCTGGAATGGCCAGCGGAGCCGCGCCTCAAGCCGGGTACTCAGCCAGCTGTGCAGGCATCCCAGGAGGCGCCAAGCATCCATGCGGGAGCTTCGCATTGCTCTGTGCCAGGACTCTGGCGATGGACCAGCCCTGGTTCTCACACGGCTGTTCTCTGTGTGTTGGTGGAGTTCAGCGAGGCCCAGGCTCTCACCTACCGGGGCACCGACAGCTGTAGACCCTGCGGCAGCTGACCCGGCTCTCTCAAGGCCACTGAGGGAAAGATTCTTATTGCCAGGCTTCCTAAAGAACTCATGATTAGGCCACACTCTCCTCCCCCCACCCCCCAGGCCAAGCTTCCTTTTAGCTGGCTTAAAGTTAACTGCATGGGGACCTAAATGGCACCTGCCAAGTGCCTTTTCCACTGGCACATCCCATCAACCACAAGCCAGCCACACGTGCGTTTGCATCTGAGACCTCCGGGCAGAAACAGGCAGCAGGAGTTTACTTGGCCCGCAGTTCCAAAGGCCAGAAGAGCAAGAGAGTGGACCAGCACATGATGAAGGTCTTCGCATTGCGTCAGGCAGATCCTGGCAGCCAGCAGGTGACGGTTCAAGACCCTGGGACCCTGCCACTCACAAATGATACTCAGATGGAGATCTGGGCTCCTGGCTTCAGATTGGCCCAGTCTTGGCTATTGCAGGAGTGAACCTAAAGATAGAAGAGCTCTCTCCCTCCATTCCTCTCTTTCAAACAGAGAAAAATTAACTTGCAATATGTCCCACACTACTCTCCATCATGTTGCTGCTCAGCTTCCAAATCTGATATGGCTGCTACAGCTCCAGCCATCAACTCCACAGTCCAGGCAATGAGAATGACGAAGCAAAAAAGAACAGCATCTCATCTCTGTATACCACTTTTCTTTACATGCCATTGGTTAAAACTAGGTCACTTAGATTCAATTGACTCCAAAGAATGCTGGGATAATTAGCTTCATCCTGGATAGCCCTGTGTAATGCAAGAATGAGGGACTGGATGCAGGGATTTCTGGGAGAGTTTATTCTCATCTTCCTGCCTGTCCTGTGCGTGCAGCCCAGGCATGGGGTATTTCTCTTGTGCACAAGTCTTGGCTGTTCCTTTCAGCAGCCTGCTCACGTTTCCACAGCCATTGACCGTTTCACCGAATGCATTATTCACGCACCCCTTCCCGCACTCCTCCACCTGCTCATTGACTCACAGCTCTTCTCCTCATTCACTCCTTGCTCAGAAATTCCCTCCCAGGGTCTCGCACAGTCCTGGGCACATGGTAGGCTTCTGGGAGGGAGAGTGAGCCAGTCCCAGCTCTCAAGTTGCTCACACACACAGGGAAAGCAGCCAAGAAGACCCAGCATGCGAGGTCCGAGGCACAGGGGCACGGGAACTTGCAAAGGAGGCCACGCAACCCACAGAAGGCTTAGTTTCCAAGGGGAGCTGCGTCCCCTGAGGCTCTTGGAAAGAGCCTTCAGGTCCCACAGACCAGAAGGCAAATTCCAGCCCCCTGGACTCAGGGCCAGCTGGCCCTGTCCATGGCACTGACCCATGCCTGGAGGTGAAGCCTGGCAGTGCCTGGCCCCTCCCCGTGGCTGGCACACAGGACAGACAGGTAGGACAGCAGCAGGGATGGGGTCACAGGGCCAGGGGTGGGGTCGCAGGGTCAGGAGGCATGGTCACAGGGTCACTGAGCGAAGCTATGCTATGTCCCCAGCAGGAACTGCAGAGCTGGCTCTGAGCACAGGGTCGGTGCTGGGGGACGAGCCCATTTCCCAGCTAACACATGGGCTCCCTGAGGGCAGGGGATGAGTTTGTTTTCCTCTGGGTCCCCAGTCCCAGCATGCAGGCATGGAGGCAGGCTTGAGGAGTATTTGTGGCCCTGGCCTTGAGCTCTCAACATCAGAGGGCCCAGCTGTAGAACACACACACAACACTCTGGGAAGAGCATCCTGGGTCTTCCCCCGCCAATGCTGTGTGACCTCGTGCAGGTCACTGAACCCTTCTGTGCAACCGGGGGGGTGGCGGCCTTGCCTAGCTGTGGCCATTGGAGAACGGCGGGAGGCCATCTCCATGGCACAGCTGGTGCACGTGGGGTCCTCAGTTTGCTAGTGGCTTCTGTCCCTGTTCTGCCCTGAAACCACAGGATGGGGGCCCTCATTGCTCTCCCAGCAGGCTTCCCTTCCTGGATCTAAGGAGCTGGCCCCACTCATGACCTTCTTCTGACTCCGCCCAGATCCTATTCTTACAGGGTTAAACCCACCGGTGCCAAGGCCGTGGTCAGTTGCAGCCACTACATCTGCTGTAATTAACAAGCCAAGTGCCCCAGCCTGTCAGGCAGCAGGAAGGGAGGACAGTTCTCCCTGGGCAGGGGCAAAAGCCTGCCCCTCCTCCCACACTGCCTAGATCCCCCATCCCCTCATCCTCGCCCTCAGTCCCGGTAGGCCACCTCTTTCAACTCCTTCCCAGGGGAAGTGGAACAGAGCAATCCAGATGGTTCCTGCTGCCCTACCCTCACCCCATCCCCTGCCCCACTCAGGACAGTAGGGGTGGTGAGGGAAAGTCAGAGTGGGGGGCAGCCACACCCCGTAATCCAGCCCCAAGACTCAGCCAGCAGGGACGTTGCAGCCTTCCCTGGTTGTCCCCTCCCCGCCACCCCATCTGTGTGCTCACTTGCCCCAAGGCAGGTAGGTGCCTGCACACAGGCCCAAAGCCTCAGTGCATGCACGTCCGTACAGCCCCTCCCCCTTCCCTGCTTGCAAGCATCTCTTTAATCTCCCCACCTTGGAAGGCATGACTGCTCTCTGGTAATTGCTTCTGGAAACCAGGTCACCGGTTTAATCTGGAGATGGTATCCTAGGTGAGGCAACCACATTAAGAAGCAAGTTGGTCCCATGAATTTCTCTAGATGCTGGGGTGGATATGTGGGGCTGTGCAGGTGGCTGGCCCACCTGCTCGTGGGACATACCAGCCACTGGATCATGAGTGGGCATTGGGGAGTGGGCTGGCAGGGCTCCCCAGGACTGCTGGGAGGCTTGGGCGAGGGCTGGAGGACTGGGGGAGACCCTGCAGGAGAGGCGGGGACACACTGCCACTCCCCGACCTGCATGCTCCCTGTGGCGAACACCACGGCCCAGATGAGTGACAGACAGCACTTGAATCCCCACAGATGCTCGGCGCGGCATCCTGCTCAGCCTGTGGCCTGGCAGAGTGCGTGTCTCCCTCCCTGTCCAGCTTTTAATTTGCAGCATCTGTCAGGGGCGTCCTGCAAGCCTGCATGCATTACCTGCTGACAGCCGCGTCATCGATTTTCCCTTCCCGAGCTGCATAATGCAACAGCAGACAGCAGGCGAGTGGCCAGCCCGTGCCTTCTCCCCCCCCAAGCCGCTCTTCTCCTCTGGCCCTCTGGCATCCCCTCCCCCTGGCTCCTGGAGACACACGGCGGGAGTGGCACTTGTCTGTTCTGTTCAAGATGGATTCCCCTCCACCCCAAGATGACTCTGACCGTGGCTGGAGGACGTGGGCACTCCAATCCTTGTGGCCGCAGCAGGTGGACATGGACGGGGAGCAGCTCGGGGAGTGAAAGGGGCCAGTGGGGCAAGCCCTGGGGACTGTGTTACCTGTTCCCTGGACTTGCCAGTGCAGTCCTGGGGCCGCCCAGCTCATCCCCCATCTCCCCTCCTCCCTCCCCCACGCCCCCCCCCTCGCTTCTCTCCAAATCCTCTAGGAGCTCTTGAGTGGGACTCACATTCAATTAACGGCCCCAGAGTCAGCTGCTGTGCTAAGCACTTTCTCACTCGTCATGTCTTCTCATTTCTCATCCACAAGCGTAGATCACACATTCAGGCAGGCTGAGCACGCAGGGTCACACTGGCCTGGCTCATGGCAAGGCTGGCCGCCCCTCCACTCCATGGACCACAGGAGGCACAGGATCCCCGAACCCAGGGTCTCTGGTCTCTGGGAACGCTGTCCACCGACGCCTCCTCCCAGAACACCACCTGGATTGCTCCTAGGCAACCTGCCTGTTCTGCCCTCCTCCAGAAGGTCTCTGCCGTGAGGGTCCAAGTGCACAGAGGGGGAGTAGGGGGAGACCTCAGGACCCCAGGCCTGGGGTAACTGTGGCAATGCCAATTACTTCCTGAAGTCCCACCTCCCCACATTTGGCAGTGGGCGCAAGAATCCCAGCATGGTGAACTTTGGGGAAGCCAACAGTTGGTTGGCTCATCACGGCCTCCCCTTAGTGGGGGAGACAGGGACGGGCCTGGCTGCTGGCTATCTCGGGACCACCTGTCCAGAGCCAGACACGAAGCTGCAGGCTCTGGAAGGTGTGGGGACCATGGCTGTGCTCTTGGAGGGGGCTCAGTCTGCCCTAGCGGCACATGAGTTGTAGGGGTGCGGGGGGGATGCTCAGTCACCTGCCCTTCAGGGTGGCTCAAGGCCCCTCCTCCCTTCCCCCACCCCACCCCAACTCTGGAGAAGACGTCCGACCACACCTGTCTCCCAGGACCTCAAGATGAGCATGAGGCTCCCAGCCGAGGCAGTGCCTGGTGCTCGCTGTGACCATCACTGACCACCGCCCAGTCAAGCAGGCAGCAGGGGGTGGTCATCCTCCAAGTATCCAGAGGAAGGCTTTGGAACCCACAAACACGGAGGCCAGACCAAGGTCCAGAGCCTGAAGTACGCCCATCCTGAGCACCTAACTGAGAACCGCGTCACAAAGCACACCCTGCCAATGCGGATTAAGCCTCTCCCTGCAGTGCCGGTATCTCACATGTGCACCAGTTTGAGTTCCAGCTGCTCCACTTACGATCCAGCTCCCTGCTAACGTGTCCGGGAAAACAGAAGATGGTCCAAGTGCCTGGACCCTTTTACCCACGTGGAGACCTGGAAAAAGCTCCAAGTTCCCGACTTCTGACCTGCCCAGCTCCAGCTGTTGGGGCCATTTGGTGAGTAAACCAGTGGATGGCAGATTTCTCTCTCTGCCTGCAAAAAACATTTAAAGACCACCCCTTCAGCAAATTGGCTCTCAGAGAGTCTCCTGCCCCCCTCAACACCCCGGAGGGTGTGACACAGGCTGGGCAGGTGCCAGGGTCAGAGCAGAGCAGGCCAAGGATGCAGGTCAGATGCCAGGACCCCTGGGGCCTGCAGTGTTTGGCACAACTGCCCGGGGGGGGGGCGGGCGCCAGGAGCCTCTTGCACCCACGGAGGAGACTGACCCCAGACCCACCCAGAAGTCCCACACCAGCTCCCCACCAACCAAAACTGCAGAGGCCGCAGCTGAAGCACGGCCATCTTGGCCATGCGCACATGCACACTGGCCAGTGACGGACCACAGTGATTCCAGCCTGGACCCACAGCCCTCAGAGAACCTTCCAGAAACATCCTGCGTCCTCAGGATCTTCTCTGACCAACTCCTGTTCCTCCTTTACAGAGGCAGCACCTCCTCCTGGAAGCCTTCCGGGGTTCCCTCTGGAGAAGGGAAACCCCCCACACACCACCATTCCCAACTCTGCAACCCAGTCGCCTGTGGGTGTCCACAGCCACAACCATGCCATGGTCACTTCCCAACCTGTCCCAGCCTGGAGGTGCCTGGTACAGAGCCAGAATGGCAGGTGGGAGAAGCGCCCCACCCCACCCTACCCCGGGACTCCCTCTGCCTTCCTGTGAGGTGGGGTGGCAGGGCTTAACGATCTGTTTCATCTTGTTCCCCCCTCTCCACACGTGCTGCACAGACACTGGGCCTGCCAGCCCTATGCCCCCCGCGAACCTCAGAGCCCAGCCTACTTCCTGCAGAGCCAGGACCTGGGTGAGGGGACAGGGCAGGCCCATGAGTCCCCCACCTGCACCCATCTGTCCCCCCAACCCCCATCCTTCCACCCCTTCTTGCAGCGAGTGACCTCAGTGCTGAGTTTCCTCCAGCAGAGGGTCACCCTACACCCAGAGTGGCTGGAGCAAGGAGTGAGAGGGGAGGGGTCCTGCTTGGCTGCTGGGCTCCCCGCTCTCACAGGGGCACAAACGCGGGTCGAATCCGTAGGAAGACTCTGCAGGGCAGTTAGAGCCCTTGGCCCTTGCATGGCCAGCACCCTGGGAAGGGGAAGACCTAGGTGGAATAGGTTCACGGAAGGACGGCAAGGAGGTGGGCAGAGGGAAGTCAAGTTTGCAGCCAAGAGGTCTTTGCCTCCAGGAGAGCAGCTGAGTGGCCGCGGCCGACAGCAACTGTCTCCCGTTGGGTCGCTAAGAAGTGTGGGGGAACCAAATATGACCCCAGAAACGCGAAGCAGAGGATGAACATCACATGCATGGCTGCAGGCTTGCTGGGCAGGACAAACGCGCACTTCGGGAGGCAGCTCGAGACCCCCACCCCCACCACTCACACAGGACACCCTGGCTTCCTTCTGGCTGGGCCTTAGCTGCTGCTGCGGGACACTCGGGGGCTGGAAGATCACCCTGTAACAAATTAAACAAACCAACGGAGCCAAGGGGGGGTTGGGAGAGCTGCGGGGTAGCAAGGAAAGGGGTGGAAGGGAGAGATGAGGAGCAGAAAGGATGGATGGCGAGAGGAGAGGAAGCGCAAAGAGGAGGAACGTGACGTTCGGAGCTGCACTTCTCATCGCGGCCAGCAGAGGACAGACTGCGGAAGTTGTCGGGATTCTTGGCCCTTTGAGGACACCGTCGGGAGGGTTTAACTGCCCGGAAGCGGAAGTGCGCCGCCTTTCCGTCCCTCTGGTGTCTGTGTGCGCGGTGAGTGTTGCGGGACGCGACTGGGACGTCGCGGGGAATCCGCGGTCATCGGCGGCCGCGTGCGTCCTGGGGCCGCCGGGACTGGTTCGGGGTGCGGGGGAAAGCGGGAGTGTGCCCGGCGGGCACTGGGGAGGTCGCGCAGCGCTCCGTTAACGCCGCCGCCCGTCCCCGCAGGTGCCGCCCGTCGCCCGTCGCCATGGTGAGTGCGTCGCTACCCGGGCCGTCCCGTCCCTTCCGCGGGGTCCCGGGGCCGGAGGGCTGGGGGGCCGGGGAGGGGGGTCCGCCTGTCACCAGCGCGGCTCTTCTTGCCTTTCAGCCTCGCAAAATCGAAGAGATCAAGGACTTCTTGCTGACAGCGCGGCGCAAGGACGCCAAGTGTGAGTGGGGGACGCGGGGAGATGCGGGGTGCGGGGGTATCTGGGGAAGTGGGGTGCACGGAGGATGTGGGGTTCTGGGGAAGTGGGGTGGGGAGAGGGGCAGGAGGGGAGGATGTGGGGTGCATAGGATGATGTGTGCAGAGGGGGACGTGGGGTGCAGGGGGATGGGTACGGGGCGGGCTGTCAGAGGGTTCGCTCGTGGCACGAGGGTGGGGGGAAGCAGAGGCGAGGAGAGGGCATCCCGTCCAGGCACTGCTGGCCGTCTTTCCCCTGGTGTGGATAAGCAGATTACAGAGACGGGTCCACCATGGCTGGTTCACTCCCCAAACGGCCAGGACCCTCTTCCGGGTCTCCCACGCGGGTGCAGGGTCCCAAGGCTTTGGAGCAGCTGGGACTTGAACCGGTGCCACAGGCAGCAGCTTCGCTCTGGTGCCACCGCTGCAGTTGGGGCCCTGGTCGGGTCAGGCTTATCTGACCGCACGGGCTGCTGTCTGCCTAGTCCTGGCATGGCATGTCAGAAGGTGGCAGACTCGGAGTGTGCCACCGGGGTTGATGCAGAGGGCGAAGCAGCTGGTGGGCTCGGTCCCCTAAATGAGGCTACAGCAGCGGAGTGGTGGGGTACAGCCCTCCTGTGTGTGACAGGGCACCCACATGTGGCCAAATCTGTGGGCAGTAAGGGGTGCAGGATGCCAAGTTGTTTCAGCGTTCACGTGTGGAGCTGTGCTCCCAGACCAACTGCTGTGCCCTTGGCCCTGGGAGCCATGGCTGCTGCCTGGCTCCAGGAGCCGAGCAAGATTGTGGGGGGGTTGCTGCTGGCACCTGCATGTCTGATCAGGGACTTGGACCAGAACTCAGAGCCATGTCCAGCCTTCGACCACCATGACTGTGTATACGCGTGTCTGGCTGGCTTTAAGGAAGGTGGGAGGAGAGGTTTGATGTGCGCAGGAAGTGGCAGCCTGGCGGGGATGCTGGCCGCAGGGACACACCTGTGCTGTTTGTAACATCTGAACCCCTGCGCTGTTAGCTGTGTGTGGGAGTGCGGGCACCCCGTCTCAGGGTGCCTGGGCTGGCGGCCTGCCTGGCTCAGCTGCTGGTCCCGTGGAGTCCCGAGCCCTGAGTGGTCCCAGGCAGGGCACTTCGGGGGGAGGCGTGCAGGGACCCCAGTCTCCTCTCCCTTCCGCCCGAGTGTGGAGTTTCCTCTGAAGTTCCTCCAATTCCTCCTGATCTCTTTGGTAGCTGTCAAGATCAAGAAAAACAAGGACAACGTGAAGTTCAAAGTGCGCTGCAGCAGATACCTGTACACGTTGGTCATCACGGACAAGGAGAAGGCCGAGAAGCTCAAGCAGTCGCTTCCCCCAGGTGAGGGGAGTGCGCGCTGGGAGGGGGCAGCCCTGGGTGGCCTCGGTCACCCTGCAGCAGGGCACGCCGATGTGCAGACAGCTTAGACGGCTGGCTGACCCAGCCCCGGATGAGGTGGCTCTGCCCGAGGGAGGGTTGTGTGGCCGGCCAGCTCCCCACCTGTGAGCGGGGTGCTGGCACCAGCAGCATTTGTTCCCAACAGCTAGCAGTGGTGACCCAGTGGAGCAGGGCAGGGTGACCCGGGTGTGTCCGCAGCGGCTGACAGTCGTGTGGTCTTCCCTCCAGGCCTGGCAGTGAAGGAACTGAAGTGAAGAGGTGCCGCTGGAATTGCATTAAAGTTTTTAAATGACTTCAGTGTCCTTTGTCCTTGAGTCCTCCCCGGGGAAATGGGGCTGTTTGGCCATGGCTTCCGGTGACAGTGGCATCTGTGTCCTGACTGTCATCCCTGCCGGCTGTGGGAAGAACAGCCCAGTGGAAGAAAGTCGTCAGGGCCCTGAGGACTGTGGCACCCAGCAGGAGGGTCTGCCTGCCCTGTGGGTGCCCCTTACTGTGGACCTGGGAGTGAAGGGGGCCACTGCAGATCCAGCCAGGATGTCCAGCAAGGGGGCGTGCTGGTGGGCTGTGCGATACGTATGTCCTCAAAGCCCTGGACCTGCTTCTCCCACTGCTTGCTCTGAGAAGCGGCTGCCTTTGGGAAACAGTCGGGTTACAGAGGACTACACGGTGGGGCCGGCACCTGGGGAGAGCAGGTAAAGTTGCTGCTGCCGTCGGGCGACACTTGGCGCTCATATGCCTTGGAAAGCAGAGGATGGCTTAAGGAAGGCTTTGGGCCGTTCACCCACAGAAGAGGCTTCAGACGAGCCAACTCCGTGTTGACTGCTGTTTCCTATAGCTGTGCCTTTCAGATTCTGAGGATTTTTTTAAGATGTATTTTTACTGGAAAGTCAGATTTGCAAAGGAGAGGCAGAGAAGATGGTCTTCCGTCTGCTGATTCACTCCCCAAGTGAGCTGCAACAGCCAGACCTGCGCCGATCAGGAGCCTCTTCCGGGTCTCCCACGCGGTTGCAGGGTCCCAAAGCTTTGGGCCGTGCTCGACTGTGTTCCCAGGCCACAGGCAGGGAGCTGGATGGGAAGTGGAGCAGCTGGGACATGAACCGACCCCCAGAAGGGATTAGAACCAGTACCCATATGGGATCCTGGCACATGTAAGCCGAGGACCCTCGCCGCTAGGCTACTGTGCCAGGCCAGGGATGGAGGGGCTTTAATCTGTGGATCTGCTTTCCAGTAGAAATAGGTACGTGATTTTAAAAATCTTGAAAGGTAAATTTTACATAAGAGAAAATCATTTACTGGTTTATGTTATGGCCAGAACAGCCAAAGCTGAGCTTGCTGAAGCCAGGAGCTTCTGGGTCTCCCAGCACGCATGCAGGGGCCCAAGGCTTGAAGCATACATCACTGCTTCCCCAGGCCATAAGCAGGGAGCTAGATCAGAAGGGGCGCAGCCAGGACACGAACCAGTGCGCATGTGGAGTGCCGGTGCCTACCGTGCTATTCCACCATGCTACTCTCAAGTGTTTAGAGATTCATTTTTATTGGAATGATCTAGAGAGAGGGAAGAAAGAGCTTGCTGCTTCACTCCCCAAATGCAGAGCAACAGCCAGAGCCTAGCTGATTCAGAGCCAGGATCCCAGACAGGTGTAGCGTCCCAAGGTTTTAGGCCATCATCAACTGCTTTCCCTTGTCACAGGCAGGGAGCTGGATGGGCAGTGGAGTGGCCGGGATATGAACTCGTGCCCACAGAGGATCTTTGTGAGGATTTACGCCCAGGGCAGGGAAGTGTAAGTACGTTGATGAGTAATCCAGTTGTGCCTGTGGCCGGCCACAAGGTGTCGCCCCATACCGGCAGTCACTGGAGTTGCAAAGGCACCCAGGGATCCCTTCTGTGAATGTAGCTGATGTTCAGGTTTGCTGTACAGCATGGCTGGTGGGGTATAAGGTGACACTAACAAGCAGGCTGAGCATGTGAGGTGGGTGTACTTGGTCCTGTTTCACACCTGTGAGGGGCTGCTCAGTGGGGTTTGAGATGGTCCCCCAGTGACATTCTCAAGAAAGCTCGCCGTGTCTTTGTAACTAGCACGTAGTCTAAGGCCACACATGGCTGTTAGATCAGCCCTGCAGGGCCTCCAGCCAGCCTGTGCCACAGGGACATTGGGGGCCGTCTGGGGCAGTGTGCGTGTGGTCATGGCAGCTCCCATGTGGCAAGGGCAGTGAGGCTGAGCCCTCAGGTGACAGCCTCGCAGTGGGGAGGGCGCTCTGGGACCCTGTGTGTGTGTGACTAGGGGTGGGGGTCCTGTGCGATCAGCTCCTTCAGCATGTTCCTCTGTCACCTGCACCCACGCCGGCCAGGCCACCCTGCTTCAGGTTCTTAGGCAGTTCCGGGAGCCTCACCCTGCCCTGCAGGAAGGCGAGCCTGCCTCTGCTGTCCTGTGTCTCCTGAAGCCCTGTTCAGGCCACCACTGTGACCAGCTCACCCTGCACCTCCAGCAGGTCACACATCCGGTGGTGTGGAGGCCGCAGGCAAGGAGAGGGCTGGAGGGTGCGTGTGCCGTGCTGCCCCCCTGGCAGCAGAAGCTGATGGACCGGCCCCTGAGGCATCAGCCCTGGCCAGGACCTCGCCTCTGTGACTGGCCCTGGCCTGTCACTCCTCATTCTCCCCCACCACCCCCTCTGTAAATAAAGGCATTTTTTTTTAAGATTTATTTGTTTTATTGGAAAGTCAGATACACAGAGAGGAGGAGAGACAGAGAGGAAAATCTTCCATCCAATGATTCACTCCCCAAGTGAGCCGCAACAGCCGATGCTATGCCGATCCGAAGCCAGGGTGCAGAGTCCCAAGGCCTTGGGCCATCCTCAACTGCGTTCCCAAGCCACAAGCAGGGAGCTGGATGAGAAGTGGAGCTGCTGGGATTAGAACCAGCGCCCATATGGGATCCCGGCGCGTTCAAGGTGAGGACTTTAGCCGCTAGGCCATGCCGCCGGGTCCAACGCATTTATTTCAACGGAAGGTAATGTTTTGTATTTTTAAGACTGAGACATCTCCCACCCACCAGTTCACTCTTCAAGAGCCCACGTCCTCCGGGCCTGGCCAGGCTGGAGCGGTCACAGGCTGTGCCCAGGGAAGGCGTTAGCCGGACTTGGGGTGTGTGGCATGACATCACAGCATTCCTGTAACCCCGGGCCTGAGTGGGCAGTGGGGTGCCCCTGCAGCTCTGGCTTCCACACTTGGGATGCGCCTCTCTGCCAGCTCCCTCAGCTCACAGCTTCCCCTGGGGGCCCTCCTTCCCTGCGGGTGCTGTCTTCCCACACCCACGGCCCCCTTCATCACCTATCCCGCCTCCATCACCATGTCCCCAATAAAACTAGGCTAGTGAATGACCAGTCATGCCCCCCGCCCTCCTGCGCCCCCAGTGGGCCTGGACCCTGGGTGTGTGCACTCGGGGCTCACCGACCTGTGCCCAGGGCACTGCCCCGCATCTCCGTGGGAGCAGGGACACCCTGGGTCTGCGCTCCTGGCATCCTCCCCTCCCTCTGTCTCCATAGTGGGCTCTCCATCAGCGCGTGTGGACACCTCCAGGCTGCTCCTGCCTGGCTGCGGGCCGTTCCAGAAGCCGGCTCTGAGGGTCTTCCAGGACACCTGGTCCAGCTGTGAGCTCCCTGGGCGCCTGCTCCCCTGCCCTGGTTACCACATCAAGATTACACAGTAGGCGCTCCATAACCAGTTGAGCGAGTGTGCATTTAGAAGCAAGGCTCTGTGGCGGGTCACTTTCCCGCGCTGACTGCCGGCTGTGCAGGCCGCCACGCCCCCCCCAGGACCCCAGGTGACCGGAAGTCACCTGACCGCACAGCGGGCTTCTGGCCATCCGTCCACCGCTTGCTCCCTGAGGGCTGGGGACTTGACCGCCGGGGGCAGGGCGAGAGCGCGGGGACTGGCCCAGCGAGGCGTGGCCTGCCCTGCAGACTGGGGCGGAGCCTGGGCATGGCTGAGCTGGGTGGGCGGGGTCAATGGCTGGATTTGGACAGGGCCTGGGCGTGGCCGGTCCCTTATGGGGCGTGGCCATGGGTGGGCTGGTCACCCGGCAGCTCTGGAGTGGCGCCAGGCCGTGACCAGGGTCTGGGGGCGTGGCCAGACGGTGGGGCGTGGCCGGATCTGGGTGTGGCCAGGGCAGAGGCGGGATCAGCCGGCAGCTCTGGGGCGGAGCCGGAACGTGGCCTGTCCCGGGATGGGGCGTGGCCAGAGCTGAGACGGGGCGTGGTCAGCCCTGTGGGCTGGGGCGGAGCCGGGGCGTGTCCCGTCCGGGATAGGCATGGCCGGGGGCGTGGCCGGGCCGGCAGGCGCGCGTTCCGGGCCCCGCGGCGGCGTCGGCAGCGGCGGCCGCATCGTGCGGGCTGTTCTCGCGCCGAGCCATGCCGGCCGCGCGCGTGGAGTACATCGCGCCCTGGTGGGTCGTGTGGCTGCATAGCGTCCCGCACGTGGGGCTGCGCCTGCGGCCGGTGGACAGCACCTTCAACCCGCGCGACGAGACGTACCAAGAGGTGGGTGCGCGCACCCCCCACTCGCACTTCCCTTCGCCGTGGGATCCCTTTTCTGTTTTCCTTCTTCCCCCGACTCCGCCGTCCCTTCCGTCTAGAGGGGGATCTAGGGGGAAGGGTCGGGCGAGCTGGGAAGAGGAGTGTTGGACTGGCGTCGGGAAGGGGAGGCGGGGGCGCCCCGAAGTTCTGCGCCTGACGCGGACTGGACCTGGGGGAGGCGCGCTTTCCGGACGCCTGGCGCGGCCGAAGTTGGGGCTGGCGCCTCTAGCCGGGCTCGCCGACTCCGCGCCCGCCTGCCTGCGGGGTGGGAGCGGCCCCACGACCTCTGCCCCGGCGGCTTCTCCCAGGCTGGCGGCGGAGGACTTCCCAGGGCGCCGGGTGCGTGCGCCATGGTGTCCGGGAAGAAAGGCGGCCCCGAAGCAACCTAGTCGGTACGACCCCAGCCCCGCAACTGCTTGTCTTTGTCCTCTGCTCTGTCCGGGATTGCCCGGTGCCAGTGCCTGGCCACCCGCATCCAGCGTGAGCTCGGGTCATCCTGTACTCTGCCTGCGCCCCGTCTCTGCGTGTCCAGCGACAAGGCGTGGGGGGGGGGCTCCACACCCCCACCTCAGACTTCCCTGGCCAAACAGTAACACCATGGCAGCCTGGCTCAGATCTAGCCAAGCCCGGCTGCCCTGCGCCCTTGGGCTGTATCTATCAGTTCCCTGTGTTGGGGGAGCGATTCGGACGGGCTCCCCCTGTGATCTGTCTCAGCTGTGGGCATTTGAAAGCAGAGCCTCTCGGGTCGCGGGAGGGTCAGCCCCGGCTGGCCTTTGTCCCGCAGTCCCGGGAATCCTGCCCCTGTGGGGTGTGCCCTGCCCATGTGCAGGGACAGTGAGCCGGAGGCTAATAATAACCTGTGGTGTCCCTGACTGCACTAGCCCCAGGGGACAGGAGCGGGGAGCCCTCCTGTTGGTCCTGGCCCCTTGGTCTCTCTCCTCTGGCCCAGAGCTGGCCCCTACAAGTGCACATTCTCTGAGAAACGTGGCTGCCAGGGGTTAATTCCCAGGGCTCTTCCGCTCCCAGCAAATGCTTGGAAAGAGGCGGATTTCAGGGACAGCTGTGTAGATTTGTGTGTGTCTGTCTGTCCCAGTCTGTGGCCACCCAGAGCCTGCACAGAACTACACTCCCAGCTGGGAGGGGGCAGGGACGGTCTCTCTACCCCAGGGGCTGGGGGAGCTGGCAGCCGCCCGAGGCTGTCCCTTGGACCCAGCCCGGCTGACCAGCGGTGGCTGAGCCAGAGGGATGGACTCACAGCCCCTGCCCCTGTCCCCCCAGGCCTGGCTTCCAAGGGCATCCTCTTCCCATCTGCCATTGTCCCACCCACACCCCCCCCAGCACCATCTGGCCCTGCTGGGGGATGGGAGCCCGTGCCCTGAATGCAGTGAGCGGGGTTGGGAAGTCTGGCTCTGTGTGGCCCTTGCAGCTGGTACTTCCTAAGTCCCCCTGGTGTCTGACCACAGGCCTCTCCTGGACATCCCCTTTGCCTTGTGAGCACCAGTCACGGTCACAGCCATGGTCAGGAGGCTGGTCCGCTGACACTGCAGCCTGGCTGGGGCTGCCAACTGTCTTGTCCCAGTCCCCAGCAAGCTGAGCACTGCGCCCAGCCTGGGGTGGCCCGGGGGGCACCAAAGGCCTTTGGGGAGTGGTCTTTGCCAGGGATCTCTGGGAGCAGGTGAGACCCTTCTGTTCCCCTGGGGTCAGTTCTTCCCCATCCCTCGGGGCACTGGAACCCGAGTCCTCCCACTTGGCCTGCCTCTGCCAGCCCTGAGGGGAGGTGACCCAAGCCAGCAGAGGCCAGGTGAGTCCCGAGGCTGGAGTACAGGGGGAGGACGTGCTGGCACAGGTGGGCTGCCCGCTGCAGGCTATGCCTCTGCTGGGGAGGAGTCCTGGCGGCCTGAGCCCGCTCACCTGCGGCCTGTGAGAAGCCAGAGCTTGGAGACAGAGCCTGCCGCCAGCACCTGTCAGCTGCCAGAATCACAGTGTCCCTGGGCCTTGTCTGGGTACCTCCAGAGCCCTCTGGCACTACCTCCAGCCACCTCCTTTCCCTCTTCATCCCCACATTGGTGTCACCATCATCATCCACTCAACCCTGGCATGTCGCCTGTGACCCCACGTGCAGGAAACTCCAGTCCTAGGCAGGAGCCCTGGCAGGCCTGGGAGGAAAGGCCAGGCAGCGAGTCCGGCCCAGCAGAGGTGGGCACGAGGAAGCTGCGTTGAACCTGCGTGAACTTGGAGGTCATCAGCCAGTCACGCTGAGCCCCACGAGGGGGCCTGGGAAACCTCACCCCCTGCCTGCTCCCTGCTCCCCTCCCTCCAGCCCCACCCCTCGGCTGTTCCCTCCACCACCCAGCCGCAGTGGTTTCTGGGGCCCCCAGCTTGGGGCTCCCTGGTCTGGGTTTCTCAGGACAAATTGGCAAACCAGAGATAATTGGAGTCGCTTTGATGAGGACGGCAGAGCAGGGGTGGGGGGCTGGCAGGGCCCACAGGCACATGATGTGGGGAGCTGTCCTCCCCGCCCCGCCCCAAGGAGCTCTTGGCTCCCACTCCTGCGCCTCCCCACTATCTGCATGTGGGGCTGCAGTGTTAATGAGTGGCAGGCACATAATTACTCCTTAGAGAGCAGGGTGACACTTAGGTATGCTCCCCTCCTCCCTGCCTCTTCCTCCAGGCTCTCCCCTCCCCCCACTTCCTTCTTTCTCTGCTCCCTCCCAGGATCCCACCACTCCCTCCCAAGTTTTCCCAGCACTCCCCAACAGAAGCATCCCTGTGCCCAGGCGAGCTGCTCCCAAGGCCTCCTGGGTTTTCCAGGGCATGACTGCCTGGGTTGGGGCTGCATTGATGATCCCCTAATTGAGGCCAGCTGGCCAGCTGAGAGAGGCTCAGCCACAGGCCACAGAGACTGGCCTTGCGGGAGGCCACGGGGGCTGGGTGAGGAGATCACACGGGGCTGACTCACAGCCCCACCACTCCTTGCCAGCCCCCGGTTGCTAGGTAGGATCACAGGGTGGATTTAGGGGGCTTTCCTGCTAGGGGGTGGACTGAAAGTGGGACCCCCCCCTCAGGGCAGTCTAGAAGAGAAGGGCAGGATGGGGGTGGTTTGGACATTAGCTGTTGCGATGAGAACATCTGTCCCCGGCTCTGTTAGGTGTATTTATTTATCTGGAAGACAGAATGACTAAGAGAGGGAGAGACCGGGAAGTCTTCCCTTCACTGGTTCAGTCCCGCAGGTGGCCACAGCAGCCAGGCCTGAGCCAGGCCCAAACCAGGAGCCTGCAATTCCATCTGGGCTTCCCTCGTGGGCGGCAAGGGCCCAGGCACTTGGACAGTCTCCCACTGCTTTCTCAGGTGCATCAGAAGGGAGCTGAATAGGAAGCAGAGCAGTGGGGAATCGAACCAGTGTTCAAATGGCATACTGGTACAGCAGGAGGTGGCTCAGCCTGCTATACCACAGTGCTGGACCCTATTATCAGGGATAAATTGAAGGCCACATACATAGCCTTGACTGCAGCACAGTGAAATTAACATATGTTCCTGGGTGGGGGACACCACCCCCATCCCATCCCAGTATGCTCCTGGGTCCTCAGGGCCTCCCTCCCTGCGGGCGAGTTCCCCGAGTGCCTGTTCTTTGGCAGCTGGCTGGTCAGTCTCAGCGTCACAGCTCTGAGGTTCTTCCCCAATCCCATCCCCATTGCAGTCTCTTGTTGTGGCTGGCATTGTCCGTAAACTGTCCTCTCACTGGTGGACACCTGCTCCTGTGTGGTCACAAAGCCACTGCTGCCAGGAACATCTGCGTGTGTGTGTGTGTGTGTGTGTGTCTTTGGGGGGCACAAGCCCTCCTGCTTTTTAGAAAATGGTGTCGTCAGGTCGTGAGGACACACTGTTGAAGGGAATCAGGAGCGAGGCAAGCATGCCTGTCCACTCCTCCGTTCCCAGGAGCCTGGGCTGTGTCCAGCTGTGAGGGTGAAGGAAAGGTTAAGTGGCCGTGAGTGGCATAGATGGGGGAAGTCAGAGCCCCAGCCCCGTGGCTGAGGGGACAAGGGCAGAAGAGCTCCTCCTGGTGCCAGCTGTTCATCCTGCATGGAGGTGACAGCCACCTGTCCACCTCCCAGATGAGCCATGTCTCCCACCCTCTGGCTGTCCCCACTGCTTCAGCCATTTATCCCCATGATGGAGAAGGTGGCTGTGGCTCCACACTGACCAGCAGAGCAGCCTGGGACAGGAGTCTAAGGACCTGCCCGTGACAGTCTGGGGCTGGTCTGCAGAGTGGAGCCGGAAAGGGGCACTCCCTGGACGTCTGCTGCACTGTCCCCCTGGAGCCAGGTGCCCCTGGAGCCACTGTCCCCCTGGAGCCAGTGCCTGGGTGTCAGGCTGCCCTCACCTGCTGGTCCCTGCACAAGGTCTACCTCCCCAACCCAAGCCACACAGGGTCCCAGAGACACACTCCTGCCTGACAGCCTTTCCTAGGGTGTTGACAATTCTGCCCCAGGAACCGCTTAGGGACATGCAGGATGCAGAAGGGGCCACCAGCTTAGGGGCCAGACTTAGAGCCAGCTCCAGACCTGGTTGGCAGCCACCCAGCCCAGAGCCATCTGGTGCCCATTTGGCTAAATCAAGAGATTGGAGGGTAAAGAGGGTTGGGGGACACCAGAGCCTCCTGAAAGACAGCGGCTGCTTTGCAAGACCCCAAGGGACTGGGGTGGTGAGGGGTGTGTGAACAGGTAGGTGACTCAAGTCCCCTTCAGAGCTCTGGCTTTGGGGGTGGGCAGGGCTGCTGTTGGCCCCCAGGGCCAGCTGTCTCTTGCAGGATACAGGCAAAGGGACACTGTGGGTTATAGATCCTGGCCCCACCCCCACTCATCCCCCCAACACTGAGCTGGCTCTGCTTTTCACGTTCCTGGAACAGGCACTTGGCTGCCTAGACGTGGAAGCAGCTGCTCAGGTGATGGGCCCTTGGTAGGAGGAGGCAGCACACGTGCCCAGTAACCCCACCTGACGCCATGTGAGGTTCCACTTTATGTACAAGGTGCTTAGCAGGTGACTGCCTCACTCTCCACACGTCCGTAACAGTCAGGACTGGAGCCAGGAACTCCATCTGGGTCTCCCACGTGCGTGGCAGGAACCCAAGCACTAGGGCCATCTTCCATTGCCTTCCAGGTACAGCAGCAGGAAGCAGGATTGGAAGTGGTGCAGACAGGACTTGAACCGGCACTCCTATCAGGTCCCGATGTTGTAAGAGGCAGCTAAACCAGCTGTGCCACGGTCCCTTGCTGCGCTGCCTGGCCCCGGTGCTCACTGGCCACAGCCTTTGCTGTTAGGTCCTGATTCCTGTCCAAGGCTTCAGGTGCTCAGCTCTGTCAGTCAAGGTGCAATAGCTGGAACCCCAGGCCAGCCCTGCATCTCCCACTCCCCTGCACCCACCATCGAGCCCAGCACTGGGGCTCCATCACTCCCCACCAGCACTCGAGTGTCAAGTGCTATGTACAGAGTAGTAGGAGGAAAGGACGAGCAGAAGGAAGATGGTGACAGCCATAGAGCCCAGCCCTTGTCCCTGACCCATGGGCCCCCTGGGCAGATGGCTTCTGCAGGGGTCCTCTCCCACGCGGCTAACACCAGCCTCTCCCTCTTGCAGTCGCTGTTGTTTCTGGGGCTCGTGGCTGCTGTGTGCCTGGGCCTGAATCTGGCCTTCCTCGCGACCTACCTGGTGTGTGTGTGCTGCCGCCGGCAGGATGGGGCGGTGCAGACCAAGCAGCGCAACTCCTGCTGCACCACCTGGACGGCAGTGGTGGCCGGGCTCATGTGCTGGTACGTGTCCCCTCTGCATGTGCAGTCAGCAATCTGTCCCTCCCCATCCCTGTCCCTTGTTCCCTCCCACCCTTGGGTGGGGGCTCACCTGGCTGAGCTCTGAGCCCTTAATGGATGAGTGTGGCCCCACACAGATGCTGTCCTTTGCCTGGCCACACGTCAGCAGTCAGCTGCTAGGTTGTCTCCTGAAGGGGCACACAGGGTTTGCCCAGCCCCTTGCAGGTTGTCCCCACAGTCCACTAGGATTCTGAACCCTGAGCCTCTTTGCTCCCTGGCTCCATGCCTTCCCAGCCAGCCTGGGCCTGCAAGGTCAGAAGGCAATCTGAAAGTGGCCTGATCGATTCCACCTCCGCCCGGGGTTGGTAGCTGTGAGCCGTTAGTGCCGTGGCTGAGGCCAGTAGCGCTTCTGGCTCCCGCTGCTGCTCCTGCCCGCACTGGCTACTCGAAGGAATTGCATGTTTCTTGTCTGAACGGAGGCTTTTCCCCAAGCCCAGTGATGGCTCCAAACCTCTGCTGGGGTGTGGTCACCCCTGGCTGGAGTCTGTCATTACCCAGCTGGCCACATGGTGAATGGCAGACGGGACGCCCAGCCACCGTGCTCCTCTGCTCTGTTAGGACGTGTCCATCCCTCATCCCGCCTGTCACCAGAAGACAGGCCAGCCCTGCAGCAGTACCAAAAGGTAGGCGGGACAAAGTGAGTACCGGGAGCAGGGACCCACGGCTGGTGCTGCTTAAATAAGAAGCTGGAAGAGTTCTTGCCCGGGTTAGAAGTTCAGAGACAAACATCATCTCCAGCCTGAGAGGTGACTGTGACGTTAAAGTCCTCCTGGGAGGGGCCGGTCTTGCAGTGCCCTGGTTAAGCTACCGCTCCTGAAGCCACACCGAGTGCAAGTCACAGCTGCTCTTGGCTCATCCAGGAGGAAGCAGAGCAGACCCTAAGTGCTTGGGTTCCTGATACCCACGTGGAGACCTGGCTGGAGTTCCTGGCTCCTGGCTTGGAGCTGGTCCATCTCCTGCTGTCATAGGCATTGTCACTCAGCTTTTCAACTACATTAATAGATATTACCTGATGTCCTCCTTTGAGAAGGTTGCACAGTGGTTTGGAGATGACAGAGCAGGTGAGGCCCCAGGACCCTGCAGTGCTGGCTGTGCTGGGACCCCAACTCCGTGAACCCAGATGAAAATAGTAATACCACCAGAGGTCAAGTGTACCTCCACTTGGCGATCCCAGCCTGACTTTATAAATCAAAGATGCATTTGATATGTTAACTTAGCGAGTGTCACACCTTAGCTTGACCCACCTGAAGTGGGCTCCGACACTAACGTTAGCCTCCAGGGGAAGAAGGCATCAAATACCAGTCTTTGGTTTGTGTGTTTGTGTTGCCTGATAGATGGAGAGGGAGAGACAGAGAAAGTGTGATCTTCCTGTGAGGAGTGACTCAAACATTAGCCCCAAAGATTGCTGAGACCCCCACCATCTTAGGCCCTTAGGTTTCAGCTCCCTTAAGTTTTGGTTTCATTTCAGTAAGTGTGGGGCTATTTAGTTAACTCGCCCAATTTTGTACCCAACAGCCCTATTTATTAATCCCTTGCGGCCCTGTATCCCTGGCCCTGCTTACTGCTGCGTCCACCTGTCCTGCAGCCCTGTACGCCCGATGCCTGCCCCTATGTTCTCTTTCATTTTTCCTTGCATTTTGTCTCTCACACTGTCTTCCCCTCCTCTGCTCTTGGGGCTCTCTGTCTCTCCCTTGCTGGGGTCCCTTGGAGCCCCCTCCTGCCACTATGGCAGGAGTTCCCGCTCTCTTCCTGTCTCTCTTCTCGCTCTGCCTCCGCTCCCTCCCCACGACCATCTCCCTCTGCCCTGCTGTCTCCCCTTTCCAAGTGCCATCCCTCTGCACTGAATAAAGAGATCTCTGGTTTGGCTCACTGGTGTCTTGGGTAAATGGCAAATTCCTAGCACTTCCATCTGCTGCTTCACTCCCCAAATGCTCCCCACAGTCAGAGCTGATTCAGGCCAGAGCCTGACTCCACTGCTTGCACCAGCACCTGTTATCTCCCAGGCACATTAGCAGGAAGCTGGATCCGCAGCAAGGACAGGACTGCATCCGGGCATTCCAGTGTGGGATGAGGCCATCCTCTTGGGCAGTTCCCCCAGCCATACTCCTGTGTCCTCCCCGTGAGCCTATCTGGGAGGCAAATGCTGAATATCCGATGTGATTTGTCGATGACTGTATGGAAAGTGAAAACCGGAGAGGCTGAATGGGCAGGCTCGCTGTCACACCATCGCAGAGGTGAGGAGCAGCTCGAGTGGCCTGGGCGGGCAGGGCCGGCAGGTGGCAGTTAGCTGCGGTCTGAGGGAAACTGAGAACAAGAACATGTGGCAGATCTCACTGCAAAGCGTTCTGCTCACCAGGCATGCCAGGTTGGAAGAAGCCAGCGTAAGGGGCTGGCGGTGGGTCACAGCACATTAAGCTGCCACTTGGCAATACTGGCATCCCATGTCAGAGCGCCAGTGCTGGTGCCAGCTGCTCCGTTTCCAAGCCAGCTTCCTGCCAATACGCCTGGGAGGACAGTGGAAGACAGCCCAACTGCTCCCAGGATGGAGCTCTGCCCAGACCTGGCTGCTGTGGCCACCTCTCTCTCTTCTCTCTCCCTCTTTCAAATAACCTTGCTTTCCAAATAAATAAATAAATCTTAAAATGAACATTTCCTGCAGCTGGCATTGTGGCTCAGTGGGTTAAACCACCGCCTGTGCTGCTGGCATTCTGTAACTACATTGAGTCGCACTTCTCTGCTTACAACCCAGCTCCCTGCTAACGTACCTGGGAAGGCAGCAGAAGATGGCCAGGGCTCTGCCACCCATGGGGGAGGCCCCAGATAGAGTTCCAAACTCCTGACTTTGGCCTGGCCCAACTGCCTGCTGCTGTTGCCATCCGGGAAATGAATCAGTGGCTGAAAAATCTTTCCTTCTCTGTCTCTCCCTTTCTCTCTGTTGTTCTGCCTTTCAAGTAAATAAAATCTTTTTTTAAAAAAGACTTTTTCCATGTTTATTGGAAAGGTAAATTTACAAAGAGATAGAGAGGCAGAGAGAGAAAAATCTTTCATCCACTGGTTCACTCCTCAAGTGGCCGCAATGGCCTGAGCTGAGCCAATTCGGAGCCAGGAGCCAGGAGCGTTTTCTGGGTCTCCCATGTGGATGCAGGGTCCCAAGACTTTGGGCCATCTTCAACTGCTTTCCCGGGCCACAAGCAGGGAGCTGGATGGGAAGTGAATCAATAGGGGCATGAAGAGTGCTGGCACTTGCAGGCTGAGGGTTAGTGTTGATTAGCCAGTTGAGGCATTGCACCAGGCCTTAAATAATTTTTTTGGTAATAAAATGCACATTCTTAGACCTTCCCCGACAGAGCCAGTGGTCAGGTGCAGTGACAGGCACTGGGTGATGGCATCCCTGGGGGGTGCTTCTGTTGCTTTGTGTTGTGGACTCCAGGGCCAGCCAGAGGGAAGCTTGGGAACAGCTTGCTGAGGGGCAGGGAGGGGCGTCCCCTCCCCAGGTCCTGTCTGGTTTGAAAGGGAGGGTGTGAGTTGGGCATGGGCATCCAGAAAGTTAGTGACAACTGGAGGCTGTGACCTGAAGCTCTGTAGATCACAGGGCCATAGGAGCCCAGCTCTCAACTGATCCAGTGATCTCTCCAGCCTGGAATGTTGGAGGCAGACCAACTAGAGCAGTTTCACAGGGGGAGGTCTCAAGTTCTGTCTCTGGTTAAAACAAAATACAAATCAAGGCCACGTGGGGGAAGGAGAGGCAAGGCCTGGCTGGTGTCCCGCGCATGCCTGCTCCTCCTTGCGAGTGATGGGGGGGCGGGGGAGGGAGGGAAGCTGCTTGTAGAGCCCAAGGACAGGGAGGACGGGAAGGCTCCCCCCACGTCAGCATTCCTATGCTGGGAGCCGGGTGGTCAGCCTGGATGCAGTACTGCACTTGGAGGCCACCTGAAGGAGTGACCTTGACCATTGGTCAGAGTTGAACCCAGAGGGCATAGTGAGGTGATAGGCTGTAGTGCGGAGGATCCAGAGGATGTACGTCTTACCCAGAGAGGGGGCAAGAGGGTCCTGGGGGCCACAACAGGGGTGTGACCAGTGCCACACGTACTCAGGCTTTTTTCTGTAGCCCCAGTGGACTGCTAAGACGCAGAGAGCGCATGGTGGCAAGAGGCAGGTAGCCCAGGCGGAGAACGGACTTGGTGCTGGCACAGGCTCTGGGGTGTGTGTCAGGTTCATGGAGGAAAGGATGGCCAGGGAGTCCCCAGTTCTAGAGGTGGCAGAAACTGCCCCGGAGCGGTGGTCTCTCTCTGGTCCTCTAAGAGCTGACTCAGGGTCACTCAGACTGGTTCGATCTCCCCGCCCACGCCCACCCCCCCACTTCCAAGTCATCAGACCAAAAGACAAGTCTTTGCCCAAAGCAAATGACCGTGGGGTCCCTCTGCTCTGTGACCCCATGTGGCCTTTTACCCTTCATCCTAGACATCATTGCTAACCCCCTTCCTGGACAGAGCTCCTCTGTGACCGTCAAATCCCTTCCCTCCATCCACGTTTCCGGAGCCCTTAGTCCTAACAGCCCAACCTCAGAGATGGGCAGCTGAGACGTCCAACGGCAGGGGAGCTGGGAAACAGCCCTGCGTTGCACCCGGACAACGGGGTATTATTCACAGACACAAGGAAGTGAGCTCCCCAGCCGTGAACAGACACGGCGGACGCTTCTGTGTCTCGTTTGAGTGAGAAACCGGGCTGGCAAGGCACCAAACACTTATTCATTTCTTTGAAAGGCAGAATCGCAGAGAGGGAAAGAGTGTCTCTAACAACCGGATCTGGACCACGCTTAAGTCAGGAGCCAGGCGTTCTATCCCGCTGTTCTGTATCGGTGGTAGGGGCCCAGGAACTTGGGCCATCATCCTCTGCGTAAATGCTGGATGGAAGCTGAGGGGCTGGGACTCGAACCGATACTCTGAGGTGGAATGCCAGGGTGTAGCAGTGGCTCCACCCACTGTGCTCAGCACAGGAGATCTTCACAGCTGTGGAACTGCTTGTGCTGGTGCTGTGGCGGTGGATCCGAGTCCTGAGGCGTGTGTCCAGTCCCACAGGCTGTGCAGTGCCAAGAGTGAACCCTAATGCCAGCTGTGGACTTGGGTAATGTGGTCCACTCTGGTGGGCTTTCTAAGAACTTTCTGTTCAGTTCTGCTGTGAACCTAACATTGCCCTCAAAACTCGAGTTGATTTGTAAGATAAACAGAAGGTGCTTACTGGGCACAGTGGTTACCCTGCCCCGGCCACTTTCATCCCGGTAAAAAGTACCTAGTCTGTGTCTTTCTTCTCATCCAGCTTCCTGTTGATGCATACCGTGGCAGGCAGCAGGTGGTGGTACAAGGACTTGAGTTCCTGCTTCCCACATGGGAGACCCGGGTGAGCCCCCTGGCTTGCGCCTGGCCCAGCCCTGGCTGCTTGCAGGCGTTTGGCGAGTGAACCAGCCAATGGAAGGTCTCTCTGTCACTCCGCCTTTCAAATGACACATACATAAAATAAGTACAGATGCTGTCTCCTAACCTTTGTTTGGGGTTTCGGTTGTAGTGCTGCCTTAGGCATTGGATTCTATGGGAACAGCCAGACCAACGACGGGGTCTACCAGCTCACCTACTCCCTGGACAATGCAAACCACACTTTCTCTGGGATTGACACCCTGGTAAGGCTCTTGGGGAGCTGGCTGGGCATGGGGACAGCCTGCGAGCTCAGATCGGCCACAACAGGGGTCCCAGTAGGTCCCCCGCCAGTTCAGACCCACAGGCTTGCAGCACCCTGGCTTCACCTTGTCAGCCCACAGTGCTCTGTGTATCCACTCTAAATAGACTCCAGGAGAGCCCCATGGGGGTGGTGGGGTTCCCCCAGGACAAGTCCTGGGTCTGTAGGCTCTGGGATAGGGATAGGGCCCGTGACCTTAGCTGGGGCTCACAGTAAAGGCCAGAGGCGTTGCACTGAGGGCAGGAAATGGCAGACCACTTGGGCCTCTGGCCTGAGCGGCAGGGTCAGGGACTTCTCATTTTGCCTACATGCCCGTCGTCACCTTTGTGATGGCACCAGGGCCTTTGCTGCTGCCTTTCCAGGCAGCGCTAGTTATGCTGGTAGCCAGGCCGTGGAGACCAATCCTTGGGCACCCACCCCAGGCCAGTCCCTCTCTGGACCAGGTCCCCAGCGGAGGGGGTGACGACAGCCTGTCCAGTAGCCTCCCCTGCAAAATCCAGCCCTGTCTGTCTCCAACTGACCTGCCCCAGCAAGGCCCTGGCAGCCCGCAAGGAGGATACCACCTCCTGTGCCCCCTCTGACTCGCTTAAGCTTCTGTAGGCTCTAATCCTGCCGCAGGCCGCCCTTAAAGAGACAGCTGTGCTGCTTATGGGGTGCCAGCCCTCTGTGCTGGGTCCCATCGTGGGACCCATACCTGGTGTCTGCCTGGATGGTGGACTGAGCAACTCGGGTTGGGGGAACTGGGGGGGCAGGCTGTTGGGGTGCACCCCACCCATTGGGTGCACAGGGCCCCCTGCCTTCCCCCTCTCCTTTCCGCTCCTCTTTCCCTCCCCTACGCACCAGCACCAGAGTCACTGGAAAAGGAACACAGCCCCGGAGGTAACTTCTTCTCCGGGAACCCCCAGACCACCGTGACAAAAAACCTGATGGGAAGATTTGAGTCCTTCTCTCTGGGAGTGGAAGCTGGGCTGGAAACAAGCTCCAGGGTGGACTTGGAGCTGGCTTGGGACAGTTCCCAGTGAATCCCACCCGCTAGGACCCCCATGTTGGAGATGTCAGCCTGGGGCTTCATCACCACTGTCAAGTGGGGGGGAGGTGCCCCCAGGGCTCTGGGCCCTCCCCCCAGTAGGGAGCCACTGCATCCTGCCCCAGCCCTGGGGCTAGCACAGGTGCTTTCCCAGGAATGTGGGGTCAGCCTGTGCTGGGCCCTGGCTGGGGCCAAGGAGGCTGGTTTGGGTCCCAGTACAAACAGCAGCCCTTGGAGGGGCCCACTGTATTGGAGAGGTGAAGTTCAAATACCAAATAAATGACATTAGATGACTTCATGTAGGTCAAAGTGCGGATAAACTGCTAAGTGGGCTCCAACTGGGGTGACTCATAGAATGGGCCCCATTATAATCATCACAATTACTGTAATTACCAGAAGGGAGGAGGAGGCTGCGGGCAGGGGCTGTGGGGGGCAGAGCTGGGTGGGTGGGAGGAAGGGAGGACCAGGTTACCTGGGCTGCGCCTTGGTGGAGTTGGAGCTGGTCAGAGACCCTCGGGGGACTGCCCTGCCACACCTTGGGGACCCAAGCAGGGTCTGGGTTTATTGGAGGAATCAGAAAGGGGTTGTTCGGGGCTGTTCGGTGGGCAGGGGCCAAGGCATTCTTCCTGTCACCTAGTGGCTCCCCCACCCAGTTGGGGGCAAGCAGGAGGGACTCCAACCAGACCCCCATGGCATCAGCCACTCCTAGCACCTGCTGACTCTGCACCTTGCGTCTGTTCCTGGCATTCTGGTGGCCAGCATGGCTCTCTCGGAGCCCATGGCAGGCTGAGGGGCGTGAGGCATTGCCTGCACCCAGCTGTGGCCTAATCCTGTTTGAGCAGGAGCCTCAGCGGCACCAGCTAGGCCTTCTGATTCCAGTTTTCGGCCACCCACCAGCTGCTGGGCCTACCCTGGGGGCCTTGCTTTCCTGCCTGGCCTGCCCAGCCCTCCAACTGCTCTGGAATAAACTCATTAAAGGCAGGCCCCACCTCCCTCCTGAGGTTTTCACACCTGAGCTTGCATCAGTCCCTTGAAGGGCCTGTTGGGCAAAGGCAGGAGGCATAGGACCCCACCTTGGCCAGGAGCCTGCGTCTGCAGGAGTGGGCAGGACTGGGAATCCGCAGCTCTGACCAGTTGCTGGGAGATGCCAGCACTGGTATGCCATCCTGGGGGACGAGTTTCCAGGAACCTAGCCTGGGCAGCGGAACTGTCCCACTGTCCCTCTCGCCAAGATCTTCCTTCCCGTGAGAGAGGAGAAGTGAGGAAGTGAGGAGCTGTACAGAGGCCAGCATTGTGATTTTTTTCTCTTTTGTTTCCCGTGGGAAGACAACATCAGGCCGGAAGACAGATGTTAATTGTCTTGGTGTCTTTTTTTTTTTTTTTTCTGCTCTCCCAAGGAGGAGTTTAAGAAACAGGGAAGTTCAAAGTTGTGGAAGTTGTAGAGGGGAGAGTTGGCAGTGGATTTTAAGCTTTTTAACAGTCCTTGCTTCTGATCTTTGCTGTTTATGGGCGGGAAGGACATAAGCATGACCTCGGGCCACGCACGGCAGGGCCAGGTGTATGTAGCCAGGGCCGGTTCCCTTATTCAACCCGACAGGAAGTTTCTGGGCCCCCGAACAAAGGCACTTGCACCAAGTGGCTTGGGGTTCCTCTCCTCTGCCTGCTGGTTGCTGAGCCCCTAAGGCGTAGCTGCTGCTAGCTGGTGCCCCTGAGTCCTATGGCTCCCAGAAGCCAGGCACCGGGCAGCAAATGGAGCGAGCTGCTGGCATGGAGATAACAAAAGGACACAAAGAAAGCCATTCTCTCCTCCCATGGCTGGGCCGCAGATGTGCAAACCCGCACAGCCAGAGCTGCCATGGTGTTATCTAATTGGCCTCGGGCTCAGGCTCAGCCCTGCGTAGGAAGCTTCTGCCGCTTCTGCATCCCTCCAGTCCTCCCAGCTGCGGGAGCCAGAGCTGCCAGCTCCGGATCAAGATCAGCACACACTGTCCCTCTGCAGCCAGCTGGACTGCCCGGGTCCCTGGGTGGCAATCTCAGGGTGGCACGGCCCTTCAGCCCTGGGTGGCGACACACGAGTTCCAGGCGGACTTGGGGGTTGCCAGGCTGCACCCCTGGGCCCTGCAAGCTGCTTGGCTCTGTCCAGATGTTCTCGGGCAGATGCGCTTGGAAGGACGTCCTCGTGGCTACCTTCATTCCTACACACACTGCCCCCCTCCAGGCCATGGGACTGGACAGAAGCACACAGAGATGGCACCAGCATGCCTCCTGCTGCCTGGCCAGGCTCTTCAGAGCCAAGGTCAGAGCTGTCTGCGGTTTCTGTCAAACACCCATTGTTCCACCTTCCCAGGGTTCCGGATGCAGCAGCAGGCAGTTTCCCTCTTAGGGAACGTTGAAAAATCCCGTTGCCGCGGGACAGACAGGTCAGGAAGCAACATGCAAGCCCCTGAGCTCAACCGTTTATTTCTGTGAAAAAGAGAAGTCCCCTACCCCAGTGTTTCAGGTTCAGAGACTTCAAGCAGGAGAAATGGGTTGTTCTGTGTGCATCCCCATCCGGGGTTCCTCCTCACCCGAAATGCTTGCGACCCACTGCCTTCCTGGCTCTCTGCCATGATGAGTCAGACTCATAGCTCCCCCCCTCCAAGTCCTGTTTCATACCCCTTCCACCCCAGGTTTCTGGAACCACCCAGAAGATGAAGGTAGACCTGGAGCGGCACCTGGCCCAGCTCAGCGAGATCCTCGCCAGCCGAGGCGACTACCTGCAGACCCTCAAATTCATGCAGCAGATGGCAGACAACATCGTTGCCCAGCTCTCCGGCCTGCCCGTGTGGGAGGAGGTCACCACCCAGCTGACCGAGCTGTCAGAGCAGAGCAGCTACATAGAATACTATAGGTGAGGACTCCCCCACCTTGTACCCTCAGAGGCATGCAGCCTCAGACTCCGTCACCTAGCCAGAGGGCTCTGTCCTCTCCTGCACTCCATCTCAGAGACCCCAGGGCCGAGGAAGGTCCCTCAGGAGACAGCCAGGCAAGGAGGCAGCGGTGTGACCTCCAGGGTGCGTCTTGCCAGGCAGCCCTGCAGCGCTGACATGGCACCGTGGCCTTCCTCCAGGGTACCTGGCGCAGGGGTGAGGTTGGCAAGTCATGGAGAATGAGAGTCAGCTCTTGGGGCTCCTGACCCCCACTCTTGGCTCATCTTCAAGCCAGTGACAGAGCTCAGAGCCACAGCCCTGCATGACTTACCCTGGTTTTCGGGTTTCTCACCCTGTATCCCAAAGCCCCGTCTGTCCCTGGTGGTCACTGATGCCCTGAAAGCCAGAAGCCTCTCCCAGCTGGGGAAGGTGCTTGGTCCCTAACGCAGCACAGATGGACGTGGCTGCTGGGCAAGGACTGCCCTGGGCTTCCGTGTGCGAGGGAAGCGATCTGTTCTGGGTCTTCTCGGGGCCCTTCGGCTCTTCAGCCCCGACCCCAGAGAAGCAGGAGGGCAGGGGCTTGTGGCCCCAGTGACTGCCTCGCCTTTCACCCTGTGTGTGCATGCTATATGCACCTGCTCCTTGCCCCCACCCTGTGAATCAAGGGGCTGCAATGTCCCCCACTGACAGGAGTGCTAAGGTTCTGGGGACCAAGGTGTCCAAGGGCCAACTCTCCCATCAGCCCAGGCCAGAGCTGGGCGGGGCTGGCTGTGGCTGCCTTGCCCACCCTGAGCTCCATGATGGTCTGGAGTGAGTTCTATGCAGGCCTCCTTGGCGCCACGTGCAGAACCTGGCACCAGTGCTGACTGTGAGGGCCCTAAACTTGCCTGTGATTCAAGGGCGGGATTGGGACCCAGGAAGGCCGGACTGGGCACTCGTCAGAGCTGGGTCTCCTAGGGGCTTCCAGTCATGCCTGTGTATTGCTATCTGGCCATGCTGGCTCTGTGCTCGCAGCACCTGCATGAGTCTTAAAGTTTGTTAAAGTGCCAGGTACCCCCTGCTGGGCTGCATAAGCCGTGTTCCACATGCTCAGTGGCCACCCCTGGGCAGGAAGGGGCCAGCTCTGGCTCAGACTCTGAGTAAAGGCAACCTGGAGAGGGGGCGGCCCCGCAGCCCCTGAAGTGGCGGTCTGTCCATGTTCACTGGGCTCTTGCTGGCTCAAGGCCACTTGTAATACTGGAGCCAGTGGGAGAGGGGCACTGCTGTGTAGGCTGCTCCATTCCCCGCACCAGGCGGGGCTGCCGGTCGGGAGGGTTCTCCCATGGTCCCACTGACCTCCCCACCCCCTCTGCCCAGGTGGCTCTCCTACCTCCTGCTCTTCGTCCTGGACCTGGTCATCTGCCTCGTCACCTGCCTGGCACTGGCCAGGCATTCCAAGTGTCTCCTGGCTTCGTGAGTAGCGCTGCCTATGGGCCTGAGACAGAGAGCAGGGCAAGGTGCCATCACCGTCCGCAAGTGGCACGGGCCTGGTCAGGTTGCCGAGTGGAGCGGGCAGGCTGGTCCCTCCTTGGCAGCCGCCGACTGGCCATCTGGATGCCAGCAGGCCCAGGTTTTCCTCCACCTGTGCCCTCCCTGCTGGGTCTACTTGTGCGGAGCAGCCCAAGATGCCAAGCACAGCACCTTCAGCCACCTCTACCCACTCCCATAGTGCTGTGGGACCTTTGTAGTGGCAGTTAGGGGCTGTGGCAGGGTTGGACAGGGGCTAGGTGGAAAGGTGCTGGAAGTGGTGGGAAGGCGGCCGTTACAAAGCCCCCCCCCCCACTTGCTGTACACCTTGCCCGGGTCCCACATTGGCTGCCTCTCTCCTAGGATGCTGGGCTGCACGGTGCTGGTGCTGCTCCTCAGCTGGGCATCTCTGGCCACGGACATGGCCGTGGGAGTGGTGAGTCGGGAATGGGAGGCAGGAGGTGGTCGCGCTGGGCGGTCTCTCTGGGGAGGTGTCCTGTCCATAGTCCCGGAAGCCCATGATCTCAGAACCAAAGTGACTTGGGTCCTCTGGGCCAGGCTCCTCCTGGCTTTACAAGGAGACTGCCCAGAAAAAGGAAGGGGCTTGCACGAGGGCCAGCTGCGGAAACAGGTGGCTTTTCCCTGGGTGTGAAGAGCTGAGAAAGACCGGGCAGGGGTGGCGTCTGCCACCCAGGCTGGTGGCAGCACAGCCCTGGGCTGCTGTCGCGGGCCCTGGGCACGTGGTCTTGCTTTGCTCGCTGCCCTCCGACACACGTACTGTGCTTCTCTGCCTTGGGATGCTAATTGACCAAGAAGGCAGCTGTCTGACCGAGCAGTTGGGACGCCCTCATCCCATAGTGGAGTGCTTGGGTGTGAGTCCCAGCTCCTGTCCCCAGACCCCTAGGCAGCAGCAGGCGTTGGCTCAAGTAGCTGAGCCCTTCACACACACACACACACACACACACACACACCCACACACAACGGGAGGGGGTGACTGCCGTCTTGCTCTCCCAATCTCTGCCTCTCAAATTATACTTCTTGACCAGCTGAGGGCTTCCTACATGGTTATACTCGGCCCTCAGTAGACCTGATGCTGGAGTTCAGCCACGCACGTGTGTCTATCTGTTCAGTGGGCATGCTTTGCTGAGTGACACTTGGTGCCAGAGGGCTTGGGGGACGTGTGGTGTTTGCTGTTTGTTGCCTGAGTTGTAGGTGGAGGAAGACAGACTTGGCAGATGACTGGATCGTGTGTGTGCGCGCGCGTGTGCAAACAAGGACAGCAGGACGAATTGGGATTGCAAGGCACAGATGGAGGCACACAGGCCGCCATCTAGCCTATGTTTCTCTCTTCTGCTGTGGCTCTCACTGGGAGGTGAGAGGCTGGGGGCTTGCACCAGAAGCCCCGTGCCCAGACTCAAGGTTGCCCAAGGGCTCTGGCCTGGGACTGCTGGGCTTGGCAGCTTGAGACAGGAGATATCCCTGCCCGGGGCCTCTGTGCAATGGCCAGTAGCAAGGCCAGGACAGGAGGCCCCGGCTCATGGCCAGAGCGTCTGTCCTTGGTGGCGCGGGAGCCCAGCTGGCCAGAGCAAGGTGCACAGCTGCCTCTCGGGACAAGGGCTGGCACACAGAGGCTCTCCAGGGGGCCCAGGCTTGTGCCTTCTGGAAGCCCCGTCGCCTCCTGCTTACCACCCTGAGGCGCCTTGTGAGCCAGGCCCCCTCCCTGTCCGTGCAGGCCTGGCTCTCTCACCACGCTGCAGTGTTTGAGGAAACAGAGGCGATTTAATCCGCCAGCTGGGTGCCCTGGAATGCCTGGGAGCTGGGAGCAATGCCATTTCCCCAATTCCTTTAGTCAGGCCCTTGTGTGAGAGCCACTCTGGGTGAGGTGCAGCTGAATGGGCCTTTGACAGGGGCCAGGGGCCTGCTGCATTTTAATGCGATGGGAGGAGGGGCCACAGCAGCCCTGGGTGATGATGCCCAGCTTGTGTGTGGCCTGCAGGCCACCCTGAGTGCCTCTCCCCCTGCCTCCGCCCAGCCATATCCCACCCCATCCCTGTCCCCACGAGGGGCGGTGGCAGTGTCCCTGGAATCTGCTTGAGAACGAGCAGCCAGGAGCTGAGCCCTGAGCCTCTGGGCGTGGCCTCCCGTGCCCCCCAGGTAGCCCTGCTGGGTTGTGCCCTGTGTGAGCCGCCAGGAGCCCTAGGAATGAGCCTGGCCCAGCCGTTTGACTCCCAGCTCCAGCTACCTGAGGGTGCTCACATCAGGAGGTGGGCAGTTCGGTTCCTGGGCTGAACTCCTGGTTCCAACATCTGGGGAGTGAACCCTAGTCGGGAGCTCTCAATCTCTCACTCTCTGCCTCTTTCAAGTAGATAAATGTGGCAGGTTTTTGTTTTGTTTTGTTTTGTTTTGTTTTGTTGCTTGCAGAGTTAGAGAAAAGACTGAGGTTTCCATCTGTGGCTGACTCCCCAGATGATCGCAGCAGCTGGAGCTGGGACAGTCCACACCCAGCAGCCAGGAGCTTCTTCCAGATCTCCCCCAGTGGGTGCAGGGGCCCAAGCACTTGTACCTTCTCCGGCTACTTTCCCAGGGAGCAGGATTGGAAGTGAAATAGCCGGGACACAAACCGTTGCCCATAAAGAATGCCAGCCTTATAGGTGGTGGCTTTACCCACTTTAACACAATGCCTGCCTACCAATAAACAGAAAGTTTTTAATTAAAAAATTTAAAAAAGATGCCCCAACACAGTAGCCTAGTGGCTTAAGTCCTCGCCTTGAGCACACTGGAATCCCATATGGGCACTGGTTCGTGTCCCGGCTGCCCTGTTTCCCATCCAGCTCCCTGCTTATAGCCTGGGAAAGCAGTGACCCTTGGGTCACTGCACCCACGTGGGAGACCCAGAAGAGTTTCCAGGCTCCTGGTTTCAGGTCAGCGCAGCTCTGGCCATTGCGGCTACTTGGGGAGTGAGTCATCGGATGGAAGATCTTCCTCTCTGTCTCTCTGTATATCTGACTTTCCGATAAAAATAAACTGAAAAAAGGAAAGAGGAAGTAAATGGGGTGTGGTCTGAGCAGGTGTGATGCAGGGGTGAAAGGGAGGGAGGTCCACCTGCATCTACCTCCCCTCCTCACCCTTCCGCAGCAGTGGAACCTTGGGAACATGTCCTGGTTCTCATGCCTCCGTTTCCTCATGTGTGAAATGGGGAGAGGCACAGTCCTTGCCTCAGAGAGCTGCTGATAGGAAATTCCTGCGAGGTGCCCAGAGCCGTCCCCAGCTCCCACACACTGACTGTCAGCATGCAGGGGTCCCCGGCAGCGCTGCCCGCCTCACCTCTGTCCTCAGGAACTGCCTGCAGGCCCCACACCACCTGGGCAGGGACCGGGCAGCTTCTTCCCCATCCAAGCCATGTGTGCAGCCTCCAGACCATCCCATGCGGATGCACCTGTCCCAAGAGATGGAGGACCAGAACTGCAGGCTCAGGGCTGGCCAGGAAGAGGAGAGGGGAGGGAGAGAAGGGAAGGAGGAGGAGAACCGTGCTGGGGGAGCCCAGGCCCTGGCCCCTCCCTCCTTGGGTCCCAGACTTCCTGAAAGTGGCCCAGCCTGAAATGGGCCCCCTGTTCTTGTTTTTCCCAAGATTCTTCTCCCCCAGTTTGGGCCTGCCTGTTCTCTGTCACCCCAGCTGGGGGTGGGGGTGGCCCCAGGCCTGCTGGCACTGCACCTCTGATAGCTAATAAGGAGCCAGTGTGCCGGGACGATTTGTTACGTCTGTTAGTGGTTTGCGTGTGAAATCATTCTCCCAGGGTCCTGAGCACACAGCGGGGGGGGGTGGGGGAGTGCAAGCTCTGGATCTGGTGGGGCCTGCTGTTCCCCAGCCCTCCTCCCTCCCACCCGCAAACTCATTTCTAGACCCTGAGTGCTGGGATGCAGCTGCTAAGCCTGCAGCCGTGCCTGGTACCTGGTAGGCACTGACATCTCGAAGGAAAAGAGCGTGGACAGGCCCTTTCCTGGGGAACCTGTACCAGCGGAGGGGGCTTCCCGGGTTTACCCAGTGCCCACTGCACCCAGGCTGGCTCAAAGGCTGGCATCATTACCACTGCCTCTCACAGGCCCCCCCAGCTCTGCTGTGGCACAGCCTGGGATCTCACCCTCTGTGCTGAGCCCCTCCCCCTCCCGCTCTCTCTGCACCGATGGACCCAGCACATTCTTTAGAGAGAATCCGGGGCCTTTGGAGATTGTTCAGCCGCGCGTGTAGGGCTTGGTGACAGCAAGTTGAAAAAAGAGAGCCGTGATGAGCAGATGTGTCCCCCTCCTCTCTCCCCGCCCCCCCACCAGCCCTCACAGGGAGCTCCCTGCTGCCCTCTGGGCCTAGGTCTGGAGTCTTCACCCCACCCCCCGACCCTCCCAGGCCTTGGGAATGGCCTACAGGGGCCACACGGCTGGGGCGGCAGGCACCTGCTGCCCCCAGACTTGGTGTCCGGCTCCATCCTGCCCCCCTCCCATCTCTCCCGCTCCCAGGGCACCAGTGACTTCTGCGTGGCCCCCGATGCCTTCATCCTGAACATCACACAGGGCCAGATCAGCACAGGTACCTTGCTCTCCCAGCAGCTCAACTGTCCGGTGCCTCTGCTTACCCCTTCCAGTACTCACCACCCCAGACACCGGTCCAGCTGGACTCAGACTCCTAGAAGTGGCCTCCCTGGGGTTGGGGGAGGGGCTTGGGAGGAGAAAGGCCATGCTGGCCCTGGGGGTGGCCTGACACACACACTGTTACCTTGCAGAGGTGGCCCGCTACTACCTATACTGCAGCCAGAGCACCCGCAGCCCCTTCCAGCAGGTACAGCCCACCACACCACGCCCCTCCAGCCCTGCTGCTGACCGAGGGCGTGTGTCACACGGTCACCTGCACACTTGCCCCATGTGGGTGGCATCATCCTCACTGCAGTGGACAGGTTGATCAGGTGGCCAAGTTGAGCCCCTGGGGAGCCGCCTCCCCATTGGGTCAGGGTTCTGCGGTATCCCAGGGCTGGCTCCGTCCAGCCCTTCTGCAGCTGTCCCTGTGGGCCGTGCGCCATGCCTCATATCCCTGCCCACACTGATGCGGCCTCCAGGGGAGGGGCTTCTGAGCTCCCAGCACATGGACCCTCATGGGGGGCTGTGCTCTCCCCCGGCCCAGGTACTGACCGTCTATCAGCGCTCGCTGACCACCATGCAGATCCAGGTGGCGGGGCTGCTGCAGTTTGCTGTGCCTCTGTTCCCCACGGCTGAGGTAAGGTGTCACCCCCACAGTCCCGAATGAACCCCGATCCTAAGGGCAGTTTACTCAGATGCAGCACACCCCCCACCCCCCGGGAACTCAGGCGGGCATTGAAGCGTGTGTGGCTGGCTCCGCATCCACTCCCTTGGTGGCCTGGCCCCTTCCTTGGGTTCTTGGTGCCCTTGGCACCGAATGCCCTTGTGGTTTCCTCACTGGGCCCTCCCGGACACTCAGCTGGGCCTCTCCCCCTCTTCTGGCTGCAGAAAGACCTCCTTGGAACACAGCTCCTGCTGAACTCATCGGAGGCTGGCCTGCACCAGCTGACGGCCATGTTGGATTGCCGGGGACTGCACAAGGTGCATTGGGGGGTTGGGGAGACCCAGAACAGGTGTGGAGCACCCCAGCAGGCCACATCTTCCCAGAGCAAAGCTAGCAGAGACTAGAGCTCAATAGTGGGAAGAGGGAGGATGGCCCCAGCTTTGAGACACAGGGTGAGGGGAGGCCTGTGAAAGCTGTGGTGCGGGTGTGTGGTAAGATTAGGAGGGTTGACTCAGGTTAGCTCTAGGACACCGGCGGGCCCTACCTTGCAAGAGGGAGGTAGCTCACCATTGTCTGTACTGGCCTTCTGGTCAATCCATGCATCTCCCTGGGTGGCAAGTGGACATCTCAGTTTCATTGCCAGGGTCATCTCTGCAGGAGGCTGAACTATCAGACCCAATAACTCAGGGAACACAGGGAGATTATGGGAGCACACGCGCAGACACCTCAAGCAGAGGCCAATGTGTCGGCATCGCCCACATCCCCCGTGGGTTTAGAGCAGTTTGCCTCTTGTTAAGGACTCAACTTGACCTGGGCTCATGGCAGCCAGCACCTCCATAGTCATGGGGCGAACCAGCTCGGCCCCGGCAGCCTGGTTGGTCTGCCTCAAGGCCGGTGCTCCAGGGCCTGGCACACAGCTCTGCGGTGAACCCCTAAAGCTACATTGGGCTTCACCACAGGGACCCTCCCTTAATGGCAGTGCAAGGTGCTGGGACTGGGGGCAGAGGCTGCCGGAGATGAGCTCGGCTCTGCCCCCCTCCTGTTCCCTCCCAGGACTATGTGGACGCGCTCACTGGCGTCTGCTACGACGGCATCGAGGGCCTGCTCTACCTGGGCCTCTTTTCCCTCTTGGCTGTCCTGGCCTTCTCCACCTTCGTCTGTGCAGGGCCATGGGCCTGGAAGTACTTTGCTGCCAGGTGAGCTGCCCAGGCAGGAGTGGGGAGCCCTCCCTAGACTGTGGGGGGCCCCAGGGCAGGCACAGAAGCCAGGAGCCATGGCAGCCTCCAAGCCACTGTGTCTCTCAGCAGGACAGGGTGATGCAGAGGGGGGACGGCTGGGGAATGTCAGGGGAATGCTGAGGTCCCCCTGGGAAGAGGGAAGCTGCCTCTGGAGAAGGTAAGAAAGAGCAGGGTAGGAAAGACCGTGGTGGGCTGCCTGGAAGAGGCAGTCCTGAGCCAGAGAAGCCGCATCCGCCTGGGAAGACAAGGGACTAGAACAGGACTTTGCAGTCCCGGCTCACTGCCATATATCATTCCAGGGACAGAGACTACGATGACATCGATGATGGTGACCCCTTCAACCCCCAGGCACGGCGCATGGCAGCCCACGCCCCATCCAGGGGGCAGCTGCACAGCTTCTGCAGTTACAGCAGCGGCCTGGGCAGCCAGAGCAGCCTACAGCCCCCTGCCCAAACCATCTCCAACGCCCCCGTCTCCGAGTACATGTAAGGGGACCTGGCTCTGCGGATGGCTTCTAGGGTCCCTGAGCTAGTCACCCCTCCCCGGGGGCTGTGCTGGGAGAAGAGGCCCCTGCAGTGGGCGACAACCCTTGCCTGGTACCTTTCGGGCACTGAAAGAAGGGCTGCCAGAGAAGGTGCCTCCTCATAGCCTCCCCTCCCCAGCTCCCCATGCACACCCCCGAGGCCCTCCTGACAAAACCCTTACCTATGCAGGAACCAGGCGATGCTGTTTGGTGGGACCCCACGCTACGAGAATGCACCACTCATCGGGAGAGGCTCCCCTCCACCCACGGTAACCCTGGCTGCACCCCTCGCATGGTGGGGGTGGGTGGGGGGAGCTGCAGAAGAAGCCCCTGCCAGCCCCAAGGGTTCAGGCTCAGTGGGGCAACCCCTAGGGAGTGCTGGGCTAGAATCCACTGCTTTGTCCAGCCGGGCAGGTTCACCCAGTTGTCTCTCTGGTCCTGGAGCCAGGGAGCTCGGCAGCGCCTCCATCGGCCGCTCCTTCTGGTTGGCCCATTACCTTTCTTCAGAGGCAATGAGTAAAAGTCTCCCATTTGACACACTGGAAGAGCCAGGCCACTGCCTAGGAGGAAACGAGGGCTTCCCTGGTATTCCACAGGTGCACAGGGCCCCAGTAGACGTAGGCTCAAGGACACAGGTGCCAGTGGTGAAGCCTCGGGCTGACTGTGAACTTAAGCAAATGTTTTGCTTCTGTGTCTCGGTTTCCCCATCTGTAGGATGGGGTGGTAGTAGCACCCACCTGCTAGGAGTTAGAAGGCACAACGGAAAGAGGTTTTGCTCATTTCAGAGTTAGTTCACATGAGGTGGAAGGAGTGGGGCAGCAGTGGAGAGATGGCTGCACGCAAGGCTATGTGAGGGTGGGGTACGGGAGATGTATTTTGCTTATCTGAGATGCAGACCCCACATGGTCATTCAGTGGTCAGGGCTGGGCCTCGCTGCAGCTAGGAGCCACAACTCTATCCAGGCCTGCTGTGTGGGTGGTGGGGGAGGCGCATTAGCAGGGATGTGGATCAGAAGTGGAACAGCCCGGACTCGACCTGCTGACTGATGTGGGAAGCCCACATCACAGGCAGAGGCTTGCCCCGCTGCCCCACAACACAGGCCACTTACATAACTTCCATTTTTAGCAGATGGCATGAGAGCCACACCCCAAGGGACATTTTGATCGCCACAGCTTAGGTGGAGAGGGACATGGCTGCCGGCATCTGGTGCCAAGGATGGCCCTCCATGATGAAGAGTGGTGTGGTCCCTGGTGTTCCCATTGCACAGGGTTATGCCCCGTGTGCTGCAGGCTGCTGAGCAGTGTCCCCGACCTCTGCCCTGTAGAGGGTCTGCGCGTCCTCCCCCTCTCCCTCCCACGGCCCCCCAGTGGGTGTCTTCCCAGAGCCCTGCACCTGCCAGCCTTTGAAGTAGCTTCACTACCAGCACATGGCCCATCCTGGTTTTGTTCTTTCTTCCTGGGGTCCTGGGGAGTGGGAGTGGGCTGACGGAAGCCTTGGCGACCACTCACATCCTGGCCTGCCTGGCTAGGCTAGGAAGGCAGATTCCCGTGTGCTGATCTGTAACTCAGCAAAGTCCCCTGTGTGCGGGGATTGGGGGAGTAACTGAGAACAGCCAATTGGCAACTCGGCTTCTGTTTGAGACGCCTCAGGCCCCTCCCCCGCCCTTAGCAGAGACCATGAACTAACCGGGGTTACACTGCTCTGGGCCAGGCTGAACTCTCCTCCCACCCTGAGGTCCTGGGCAGTATTGACTGCCCCAGGGGCCACCTCCCACCTGGACAGCTTGGGGAAGTTCCCTGAGTGAGCAGCCTGGGGCTGTGGCTGGGACTGGGTTGGTGTCCCTAGACGGGAAAGCCGCAGGGGCGGAATTCCCCCAGAGGTGAAGACCAGCTGGCTTCATGGAACCCAGTAGGCCTCCTTGTGTAAACAGTCAGTGTCCCAGTGAGCAGAGCTCCCGAGGCCGGCAGGTGGAGAAGTTGAGTGGCGGATTTCCGCCTCCTGCAGGTTGTTTTTGTCAGGGTTAAGGCAGAGGGGATGTGATGGTGCCACTTCAGGAGACAGGCGGGCTGCTCTCTTCCTCCAGTTTCCTCTGACTGCAGTCAGGAGCCTGAGCTCCGTTCTGGGTCTCATGGGGGGGCAGGGGTCCAAGCACTTGGGCTGTCTTGCTCTGCTTTCCCAGGCCCATTAGCAGGGAGTTGGGTCAGAAACAGAGTAGCCAGGCCTCAAACCAACGCTCCCATATGGGATGTCAAGTGTTACCAGCAGTGGTTTTAACACCTAGTATTGGCATTTAGAATTTTTATTTACTAATAACAATCGTGGGAATTGTCCTCATACTCACAGAGACAAGATCTCTTGGGAGAGGTGCCTGAAGGCTTTTAGCGGGTTAACAAGTTTGGGAAATTTCTTTCTTCCCCTGGAGGGTTTTATCAGCCACCTCCGGGGCTAAAAACACAGATGCTGGGACCAGGCCATTTCTGGCCCAGAAAATGAGCTAAAGAGAGGTTTGCTGTCTTGCCTTCCTGGAGCATTCAGCATTCCAGGGTGTCTGGATACAGCTCCAAGACAGCCGCCCTGGTCTACCGCTGGCCCGGCCATTGCCAGTGGTCTCGGGGACTGCTCCGCGCATGGTTCTGTCCAGCAGTGTGCCAGCTGCTGTCCACTGGCAGCCAGGCGCAGCCCGCTTGACCACCCCACATTGAGACCGCCGGGTTGAAGAGCTTCTGGTCTCTTTCTCCCATCCTTGCACAGGTATCCATTCCAGGACGAATGGGCTGAGCCCTGGAACTTCCTGGGGCGGGGAGGCAGTGTCCTGATCCTCTGGCTCTCTGGGTTCAGTAGGGACCAGCAAAAGTAGAGACCCCATAGGCCCATCCAGGGTGCCAAAATCTCAGGTCCTGCAGGCACAACCCTGGGTGGTGCATGCCATGGGACAGGGTAGCCGTGTCTCAGTGCCCCAGGAGTAGTTCTGTCGTCAGCTTTTTGTTATTTTTTAAAAATCGTTTATTTTTAAGGCAGATTTACAGAAAGAAGGAGATAGAAAGGTCTTCCATCTACTCCCCAAATGATCACAATGGCCAGAGCTGAGCCAATCCAGAGCCAGGAGCCAGGATCATCCTCCGGGTCTCCTACACGGTGCAAAGTCCCAAGACTTGGGGCCATCCTCTGCTGCTTTCCCAGGCCACAAGCAGGGAGCTGGATAGGAAGTGGAGCTGCTGGGATATGGACAGACCTCCATATGGGATCCCAGCACTTGCAGGAGGAGGAGGATTAGCCAATTGAGCCATTGTGCCAGGCCCTGTTGTCAGGTTTTTAAGGGTGAGAACTGTGGGAGGGGTCTTGCCTACTTGCCATCATTTTGAGTCTCTTCATGTTGGGGTTGGATGCTCTAAGGTCCACTTCATAGGTGGGAAAGTGAGGCTAGAAGAGGTTGGAGAGGTTCAGCCAAGATACCAGGGGGAGCAAGAGGCACAGCTGGGATTTGGATCTGGGCCCATGTGTTCCCTAGCCTGTGCCCCGCCAACTGCTACTGACTTCACAGGTGCATGCTGTGGGAAGCGAAGGGACAGGCCAGGTGCTGGTGGTGTGTGCTGGGGTGGAAATGATGGAGGAAGAGGGCTAGTCTGTGTGCACCTTGTGTTCAGGGCTGGGGGGACCAGAGACGTGGATGTGGGGCTGGGGACGTGCAGATGTGGCACCTGGCCAGCCATGGTCCCACCCCGTGTGCCCTAGACACCCTCTGAGAGGGACCATGGTGCTTGCCTGCTGCAGGTGTCACTCACTGAAGAGCTCCTGCGCCTCTGTTAGCACAGGCATCCCAGGAGACTGAACCCAGAAGCCCCCTCAGACACCAAAACCTCCAGATGCTCCTGTCCCTTTATAAGATGGTACAATAGTCACGCATCACTTCCTGTTGAGATGCATTTTTGAAAATGTCAGTGGCTGTTTACGAGGCAAAGCCAAGGCACCACGTGTGTCTTGATCCGTGGCGGTAAGACCCGCTGGTGCAGAGTCTGCCTCTGCGCTAGGTGGGCTGGATGAAGGGTCTTTGAGAAGTTCCTGGAAAGTGCTTAGAAAAAAGCCATGCCTGAGCTTCAAAATGTGCCTTGCACCATTCCATTCTGTTGGCCATGGGCTTCATGGAGCAACCTTGTGTCATGTCCATCCGTAGCCCAAGGCCCCAGCTCTGACTGCCCTCTCTTCTGTCTCCCACAGTACTCGCCCAGCATGAGAGCTGCTTACATGTCGGTTGCAGATGAGCATCTACGACACTATGGGAGTGACTTTCCAGCCTAGCGGACAAACGACGGACAGATATGCGGGGGTCCCTGCCTCCGTCTCCTTTGCGTATTTAGTGAATGCACAGAAAAGCTACATTCCTTCAACTGGAATCACAAGTGCCCTGACACTGGCAGGCTCCCTGGGCTGCAGGAACCCAGCTGAGATTCCTGACCAATGTCCTGGGGGAACAGAGGACCCCCAACTGGGCCTGCCGCACTCTCCTGCCCCTGCTCTCCACACTGGGCCTCACCCCTGCATCCACGCTCACAGGTGGGGCGGAGCAGCGAGGGGGTGTCAGATGCCACATCCTGGGATCTCCCTGCGCTCCTGGGCCCCCTTATCCAGGGCCGTGCTTCTCATTAGCACTGACCACCATTGGTGATGGGCACTGCAAGCCACTTCTCGGAACTGCTCAGCAGTCGAGGGAGGGCGTTTACAGGAAGTGGCGTTGCTGATGAAGCCCAACAGTGCCCACAGCCACATTCCAGAGCCAGTGAACTTGGCTGGTCATGGAGGTCTGTGCTATGCAAGCTGCATAGGCAGGGGTCTGGCAGCTGCACTGTGTGGGCCCTGGGCCTGGGGGACCCAACTGGCTACCAAGGGTTAAGCCTGTGTTCTGGTGTTGCCGTCGTGAATTTGTGAGCCACACACGGGGAGGGCAGCCCCTTAGCAAGTAGCCCCTCTCTCTTCTCCCCATCCCATGTTAGGGCAGCAGCTGAGTGTCCCTCTTCAAGCAGCTCTGTCTTTTGAGCAAAGGGGCACGTTGTGGCTTGAGGTGAGACAGAGATCTGCCCGTCGTCTCCCCTCCCCCGCTGGTTTCCCAGCCCTTCATGGGAAGGAACCAGGATTGGGGTCTTTGGTGCTTCAACCTCCTGTCCTCCCTGGATGCACAGCCTGAAGCCTCCAGCTCAGGAGCCAGGGCTCCCTTTGCATTCCGTAAATAGTCACTTTGTCACCAAACACTGGGAGCAGGGTGGGTGCCGCTTGCAGCCCAGCCTCTACAACAGGCCAGGGCCAGGGCCCGGACCCCACCTGCATTCACAGACCTCGGAACACTGCTCCCCCCAGCCCCCTTGCTTCCTAACCTCTGGTTTGTGCCCTGCCACTTGGGGGTGTTTTTACTGCATGTAAACTAAACCACAGTTCCCCCCAGGGGGTTCCCAGGAAACCTAGTGGGAACCTCTTCCTGACTGCAGGTGCAGCCTGGCCTGGGAGAGAAATAAACATTGTACTAAAAAGGCAGATTGGTTCTGTACTTGCTCAGCTGCGGAGATGAAGGGGAGTCCATCTCAGGACAGCCACAGCCCTGGGGAAATTCCTCCAACTGCTTTGCTGTTGGGAAGACAACCATAGCTCAGGCTCAGAACCCTGGAGTGTGGTGAGCCACAGGGAGTGGGAAGGCAGCCAGGCTGGGGTGGTGGGGCACCACCACGTGGCGGCACCCGCACAAGGTCGCTGGGCCATGGGGCCCCCTGCTGGTAGGGCGGCCATCACCCACAGGAAGAGGCACTGCTGGTTGACTCCTGGACCGGAAGCCAAGCCCTGCCAGGCACAGGCCTCCATGCACTTAGCCAAGCCTGACCTGCTGCCTGGGGTGGCCAGGCATACAGAATCATTCCTGTGTTTTATTTATTTAAAATGTTTGAAAGAGTTACAAAGAAAAAAGAAACAGATCTTTCTTCTACCAGGTCACCCTTGAGCTAATGTCCACAGCCTGGCCAAAATCAGGAGCCATGAGCTCCATCTAGGTCTTCCACGTGATAGGCAGAGGCCCGAACACCTGGGCCGTCTCCCACTGCTTCCCGCTGGTCATTAGCAGGGAGCTGGATCAGAAATACAACAACCAGGATGACAAAGGCACAGGCAGAGGCTTAACCTGCTTGCCACAATGCCAGCACTAGTTTGTGGTTGGTTTTTTTTCGGAGGAAGGGAATAATGCTTGCAACTAAGTTTTAGAAATTAGTTATGTATTGTTATGTATTTGAAAGCAGAAAAAAAAAATGCTGGTTCATTCGCTCTGCAAGTGCCTGCAACATCCAGACTGGGCCAGGTCAAAGTCAGGAGCCTGGAGCTGACCTAGGTCACCCACAGAGGTGGCAGGAGCTGTCATCTGCTGCCTGCAGGTACACATTAACAGAAATCTGCTTTGGAAAGAGGGTGAAGAGGTGACTCAATCCCAGGCACTGGGATGTGGGATGTGAGTATATCCCAAGTTGTGACTTAACATGCTGCTCAACAGCCTCCCCCCGACTGATTTTGTGTTAGAGAACAATAACGTTGGGCCGGGCATGTTGGCTCAATTGGCTAACCCTCCCCCTCCAAGCACTGAGATCCCATATGGGCACCAGTTTGTTCCTGGCTGCTCCACTTTCCATCCAGATTCCTGGTTTTAGCCTGGGAAAGCAGGAGAGGGTGGCCCAAAGCCTTGGGACCCTCAATCCCATGTGGAAGACCCAGAAGAAACTCCTGGCTCCTGCTTCAGACCAGCTCAGCTCTGGCCATTGCAGCCACTTGGGGAGTGAACCAGGGACAGAAAATCTTTCTCTTTGTCTCTCCTCCTCTCTGAAAATCTCTTTCCAATAAAAAATAGATAAATGTTTACAAAGAAAAAACAACCCCACAAACTTTGAGCCTCATCTGCACAATTTTATCCCTTCGCCACCTAAATTTTCCATTCTTCTTAATAACAGATCTATATTACCAAGAAAGTATACTCAGTTATTATAATACTTATTTTAAAAGATGTGTTTTTTTGCTAGAGTTACAAAGAGAAAGGGAGAGCTCATCTAACTGCTAGTCCACTTCCCACATAGCCACAATCACCAGGGCTATTGTTGGAAGCCAGTTAGCAGAGAGCCAGCTTGGAAGTGGAGTAGGCAGGATTCGAACTTGTGTCCATGCTGGATATATGTAGCAGGCGGCAGCTTTACTTGCTATGCCTCATTGCCTACCTCTATTATAACATTCTTAATTCCCTTAAAAGTGTGTGTGTTTTCTCACTTGCAAGCACCTACATGTCTTAATTTAGGTTCTCAGTTTGGGAAGATGGCGCTCTTACCCCGGCTTCCTCTCTGTCCTGGGGTGGAGAAGCATCTGGGCTTCCTGGGGTTTGAGCCCTTCTGTGCTCACACAAGTGTGTGCAGACACGTGGCCAGGAATCCCGAACTCTTCTTCCTGTTTGGACTTTTCTGTCTGTTGATTAAACTCATCACTTTTCTAACTCCTTCCTCTCTCTCCCATCCCCCTCCCCCCCCAAAACCACATATGGTGTGGACATTTCAAACTACAAAAATGTGTGAGAAAGTTAGAACGTTTCCCATAATCTAACAACCCAGAACGGAACGCAGAGACCAGTTTATGGAGTATTCCCCAGGTGTTTTGTTTTTTTTTTTTTTTTTTTTTTTTCCTAGAGCACTGGCAGAAATTCAATTGCTCCATCTGTGTTGCTCTGGGATTGCTCTCTGCACATCACACTCAGTCTTGGACGTCTGCCTGTGCTTTGAAAAACTTTGCTCCACTTCCAATCACTGGCTCACGAGTACCGAGGGGCGTGGAAACTGTTAGATCCCAGGATTCCACCAAGGAAACTGCTCTCCTCCTGTTGGCCAGGGATTCGTCTCAGCCTTCGTGAACCGCCTGTGCAGTAAAAGTAGCCTTCTGTTAATAATAATTTTTAATAATTTATAAAAAAATTTGTTTATTTTCAGTCTCTTGAAGGAGAGTCAAACAAAGAGAGAGAGATCTCCTGGCTCACATCCTCAGTTCCTGTAACGGTCAGGGCAGCCCACGCAGAAGGCTTGGGCTGCAGTGAGAGCAACCCAAGTGCTTGAGCCATCCCTACTGCCTCGCAGGGTACATGTTAGCAGGAAGCTGGGCTCAGGAGTGCAGCTGGGACTCTGAACTGGATGCAGCAGGTGTGGGATGCCAGGGTCCCAAGCTGCAAGTTAACCACTGCACCAAACATTCCCCTAACAAATGTCTTGAGTGGCTGAGTCAAAGTCAGCACCTGAGGCTTTGTAGTTGGGAGAAAGGCGTGTCACTTGACTTACTGGTCAAGAGTTCATCACTGAGTTCTAGGTGACAGGTGGCAATATAGGAGGAGGGGCCAGGGCAGGGAGGAAGGCCTCTGTCTCATCAGCTGGAGCAAGAGGGTGTTGGTAACACCTGCAGTGCCAGGTGGACAGCTCGAAGTCTGGACCGGTGTTGAGATACCAGCCCAGAACCCTGTGCCTGGGGGACACCCTGAGAACGCCGTCACTAACATCCCAGGGAGAGGCCAAGCAGGCCGATGGCAAGGGCTCAACCGGGGACCCCAACAGAGGAGCAGGTGGAAGAGAGCTGAGAAAGCAGAGGCAGGTGGCAGACCAGAAAGTTGGAGAGGCAAAGAGGGCCAGTCCTGGGCGCAGGACAGTGTGGTCCATCCTGACAGGTGGGCCCCCAGCTGGCATGTGGACTGAACCTCAATTCCTGGGGACGACCATTGGAGCTAACCAGAGAGGAGGTGTGGAAATCTATGGTGCATAGCTGCCTTCTGACCGCCTCCCAGCGCCAGGGGCTCCACTGTGACTCCTGGTCTCAGTGAACACGGAGCCAGCCAGGCTCCTAGGCCTGCCTCTGTGATCCTGTCACCTCCCTGCCCTCGTTCATGACCTTAAAGACACTGTACATCATGGTGGAACTTCGGGCAGAGCCCATGTGCTCTGTGACAAGAGCACACACCCAAGGCCCAGGCCCCAGGCTGTGGAGCCCAGCGTTTCTGCCTGTCCGTAGCCTTCTCCAGCAGACGCAGCAATGTCCTCACATCCAGCTCCTGCCCTGGTCTTTCATTTTGGTTTTCTCTGGACACAAACTGCAGATAGCATTCTCCCATCCAAGTACTAACCTGGCCCGATCCTGCTTAGCTTCCGAGATCAGTCGAGATCGGGCGCGTTCAGGGTGGTATGGCCATAGACTGCAGATAGCATTCTTACTGTGAGCATATCTGTTGCCCCAGGCTGAGTGGGGTGGGGACAAATATATGGCCCTTGGATCACTTAAATGTATTTTATTTGAAAGGCAAATGACAGTGGAGAAAGGGAGATGTTCCGTCTGCTGGTCCACTCTCCAGATGCCCACACACAGTGCGGTCCAGGCCAGGCTGAAGCCAGGAGCCAGGAACGTAAGCTGAGTCTCCCATATGGTGTCAGGGACCAAACAACTTGAGCCACCACCTTGCAAAGTACGTGTGAGCTGGGATCAGGAGTAGGGCTGGGACTCGAACCCAGGCACTGCAATGTGACTGTGAGGGTCTTTTTCCTTAAAATTGTATTATATTTATTTGAAAGGCAGATAGAGAAAAAGAAAGATCTTCCACCAACTGCTTTGGTCCCCAAATGACTGTAACAGCCGGGCCAGACCAAAGTTGGGGCCTGGAATTCCACCTGTGCCTCCCATGTGGATGAGGGGCCCCAGCACTTCAGTCCTCATCTGCTGCCTGCCCAAGGCACATTAGCAAGGAGTTGCGTTGGAAGTGGAACAGTTGGGACGTGAACCTCCCCTCATGTGGGATGCTGGAATCACAGGGGTGAGCTAACCCGCTGCACCACAACTCCAGCCCCAAGCTGCTTGCTTTCAGCATCGGTGGGAGAGCCAAATGGCTTCAGTTAAATGGTACCATGCCCCCCATTTCAGGCTGGGGAAATGAAGTGTGAATGAGTGCAGGCAAACCTCAGTGCACAAGAATCCCACATGGTTTGTGTAACTGGTCAACCTTTGAGAACGTAGAGCTAATTGGTTCCCTTCCTCCATGTGGGCTGTGCCCAGCAATGCCCTCGTTTTATTTGACAAGTAGAGGAACAGAAACAGACCATGAAAAATGAGGGGCGGAGTCCCGACCTGGCTTCAGCTTCCAACCCAGCTTCCTGTTAAAGTGTCTAAAAGGAAGTCAGTGCTGGCCACCTGTATGGAACACCCGGAACGAGTTCCTGGGTCCCGGCTTAGACCTGGCCTAGCTGAGCTATTGTAGCCCTTTGGGGAGAGAGCCAACAAATGCAAGATCTCTCCCTCCTTGCCCCCACTCTCTCTCTCTCTCTCTCCCTCGGTTGCTTTTTCAAATAACGATGAATGTAAGTTTTAAAAATAAAAGAAAGCTCACATTAAATAGTAAGTGACACGTGCTGGCAAGGAAGGAGGAGAGATTGGAACCCTTGCATGCTGGCAGGAATGTACAATGTTGCAGCCATTGTGGAATACAATATGGAGTTTCCTTAGAAGATGTAAAGCAGGAGCCAGTGTTGTGATGCAGTGGCTTAGTCTGCCACGTGTGATGCCGGTATCCCACATGAGCACCAGTTCGTGTTCTGGCAGCTCCGCTTCTGATCCAGCTCCCTGCTCGTGCACCTAGGAAGGCAGTACAAGATGGCCCTACAACCATGTGGAAGACCAGGATGGAGTGCCAGGCTCCTGACTGCAGGGTGGCCCGGCACTGGCCATTGCGCCCTCTGGGGAGTGAACCAACGGGTTGAATATTCTGTTTCTCCACTCTGTATGTCTGCCTTTCAAATAAATAAAAAGACTCTTGGTAAAAAATGAACAATGAAGTCACTATATGATCCAATAGTTTCGCTGTGGGTACAGAGCCAAAAGAGCTGAAAGTAGAGATCCCAGAGCAATCTTCATGTTTATAGCCTCATGGTTCCTAATAGCTGATGTGGAAGCAACCCAAGTGTCCATTGACAAATGAATGGAGAAGCAAGATGCGGTCTAAATGGATAGAGAAGGAGAGATTCAATTCTGACACAGGTTGCACGATGGATGAATCCTTGGCAACGCTCTGGCAGGTGAACCAGATGAGTCACAAGAAGACAGCATGCGACACCTCTCAGAGGAGGCATTGGAGCCGTCAGGTTCACAAAGGAGAGTGTGGTTGCCGGGGCTGGGGACAGGGAGAGTCCATTTCCCAGACACAGTCTGCTTTTGGATCCGGGTGGAGGTGATGAGGGTATAGGTGCATGCTAGGTTAAATTGTCTGCTAGGAATGTGGGCAGCCTTTGTTGTGTGTATCTGGCCACAGTAACAATTAGTTGGGAACATAAGGAGAGGCAGTTGCTGCAAAGGATGATGGGCTGGGCTGGGCTGGCTGACATCCAGCACCGGGTCTCAGCGCTCAGCTAAGAACTTCTGTTGTCAATTATGTGGTGATTGGATGGAGCTCCAAGAACCGTTCCACTGTTTTGTTTTTTTTTTTTTTTTTTTAAGCTAGGATCTTGTGAATGCTCGTAATTATATGACTCATGCTTGCTTCCCAGGGGCTGCTGAGACAGGCTTGCCCAGGTGTGCCCGTGAACAGGGCTCCTGGCAGAGGCTGGCAGCCTGCAGGTCCTCTGAGAGGAACTGCAGATGGGATCCCATAATTAATGGCTGCAATGACATGGAGAGAAGCGACTGCATCTTCCCATCCGCTTTGCTTCTGTCCCTTTATGCCCTTGCTGTAATCCAGGGAATGGGTTCACAGTCCTCCAGGGGCTGGTGCGGCGGGGGATGGTTGCCCTCATCACCACCCCTCCCCGCCCTGCCCTCTGCCCTACCCTGCCCCCAAGCAACCATGGCTGCACCAGTAGCTGACCTGTCTCCTAACTCTGTGCTGTGTGCAGGTCCCAAGAGCCCCTGACCACACAGTGCCATGTCCTTCATGCCCTTACCCACCCAGGCCTGGCCAGCCTTGCCTGCAATGCCCACAATGCCCATGCAAGGGAGTCCTTTGGGAGACTCCGACTGGAGCAGGAGCCCTTCAGTTCAGGGCTTGTCTGGTTACCGTGGCCCACCAGGCACTATCTCTTGGGGAACAATGTTACATCCGACTCATGAAAGGCAGGTGAGCAGTGAGGCTGGCACATGGGTGGAGAACTCAGGGTGACTGCTTGCTTATTTCCTTCCTATGTCCATGAGGCTCCAAATGCCCAGGCTTCCAGAAGGAAGCTGCCTGGGCCTCTTAGTCTTCCCCTACCTACCTCCCACAAGCTGGCCCCCACTGAGCATCCTCCCTCAGGGACTGAAGTTCAGCCACAACGACCCACCCCTCCCCCCAGATGCCCTTCTTGGAGGGAAAAGCTTGCCTTGGGCTTGCCTTGCCCTGTGCCTTCCTGCTGGAATGCTCCCTCCGTTCCTCCCCCCTGCAACTCCTCACCACTCTGCAAGGCCTCATCCGACTTTTCAGATGTCACATTCCTTCTCAGGCCAAGGTCTACCCTGAACTTGGGCTCACCTCATCACCCCTTGCTGTGGGCATGTCACAGGTGGCATCCATTCAGGTTCATGGCCTCTGCCGGCAGCATGGGCAGGACACTCGCCTTGCATCCCCTGGCTTGGTCCTCCCAATTATCCTATGAGACCCACCGCTGGACACCCACTTTGCAGATGGGGAATGCTGAGTTTTAGAAAAGGAAGCTTGTGAAGCCAGCGCTGTGGTGTGGCAGGTAAAGCTGCACCTGCAATGCCAGCATTCCATGTTGGCACCGGTTCAAGTCCAGGTTGCCCTACTTCCCATCCAGCTCCCTGCTAATGTGCCTGGGAAAGCAGCAGAGCATGGCCCAAGTGCTTATGCCCCTGAACCCATGTGGAAAACCCTGGTGTCAGCCTGATCCAGACCTGACCATGTGGCCATTCGGAAAATGAACCCGCAGTTGGAAAACCTCTAGCTCACTCTCCCTTTCACAAAAATAAATCTAAATAAATAAATAAATAAATCAGCTTGTCAGAGGTCACCTGATTAGTAAGCGACCAATCTATGATTCAAACTCACGTTTCTAACCCCAAATACCCCTTTATTTCATTGTTATAGCTCTGTGATAAGCACTCACTCGTTCATTCACACAGTGGACATTCTACAACTTGCCGTCCCAGGGCTAGGCAGTCAGGCACGCAGCCCCTAGTTCCACAAGACCCGCGTTTATTATGTTAGGTGCATGGTGGAGACACGGGTGGGCCGGATTATATCCCTTACTAAATGTGGGACCTGGAGTAAGGAGTTACCACGATGCTCAGCTCGGCGCTCAGGGATGCGCCCGCACGCCGTGCGCGCTGCCCCATGCGTGTTTGCAGGCTGGGAGAACAGCCTCTGCAAAGCCCCGCCAGCGCTTGTCACTACCGGAGCGCAATTCCACGATCCTGGCCCCTTTTACTCCCATGGCCAATTTCCCCCGGAGGGAGGAGGGCGGGGCTGGGCTTTCCACGTGGCCAGCAGGACAGGGAGTCACGTGTTCGTCGTCCCCTCGGGCATCCCGGGCCCCCCGCCGGGTTGCTAGGTGACCGGCAAACTCGGCAGCTGCCGGCCGTTTGAGGCGCGCAGGAGTGGAGGGAACCCGCGCTTGGGCACGTCCCCATCCTGTCAGTGTCAGGACGGGCGGACCACGGTAAGGTGCGGCTGCAGAAGAGAGAGAAGGGGGCCGCTCCAGAGGGGAGATAATCCCCAAAACAACCCTTTGACACCTCCCGGGGTTCCGTTTTGGGACAGCAGGTGTCCTGACTTGCGTCCTGCCCGCGCCCCCTTGCTGTCCTGGGCATTCCCTGATCTTAGGACTCCCGGGGTGTCTGGTCTCAGGAACCACTCAGGGGTTCCTGGTAAGAGCTTGAGGCAGCCAGAGGGGCTTACGGGGCGGCTGTTGGGGGAGCCTTCCGATGAGAAGCCTTCCTGCAGGAGAGGCAGAGCCACGCACCTTTTAGGAGCCAGGTCCTTTAGGTGAGTCCCAGCAATTGGCCCTCAAAGCCCATTGAGAATCCTGGTCAAAGTCAGTTTCTCCCAAGCCTGGTGCTGTCCCTTATCCCCACACCCCAGCTCAGTGTGTGCCCCCACTCTCCTGTACCCCAAAAGTGCTGCTTCTCCCAGCTTTTGGATCCTGCAGGAGTTTCCCAATCCCTGGATTGTTTCAAGTTTTGTTTTCCAAAGTCGGCCAGAATGGAGCAAGGGGAAAGAACTGGATTGGTGTCCCAGTCAGGCAACAGAGTGAGTCCAGGGGCCCCCTCTCTGTGCCAGGCCTAGGGACGGGAGTGTCTTCCTCTGAACACAGCCTTGCCGTGGAAGGTGCAGGTGCACGCTGACCAGCGGGAGTGTTGCATGGGTCTCTGCTCTGGGTTTTTCTCCCACCTCCCTGGGTTTGCTCTCCCCGTCCCCCTGCCTGGGAGCCTCCTGCCTAGCCTCCAGCCTCTAGGAGGTGGAGCTTGGCAGGAGGGGTGGTTCCCTAATGAAGTCCGCCCTCTGCCTCCCTCTGCCCTGCCAGGTGCCAGTGAGTCCCAGGCACGGAGACAGAGGGATGAGGCGGGGGGGGGGGGGGGGAGCAGCCATTGAGGTCTCCAGATTCCACCATGGAGTCCAGTGCGGAGAGATGGCCCGGGTTGCTGCCCTGACCCTCCTCCCCTCGCCCGCCACACTCCCCAGGCCTCCCTCCTACTACTTTCTCTCTGGCCCTGGGAGCTGTGCTCCTCCTGGCAATCAATACCGGGTCACATTGCACCACTCAGATGAGTTTTGTCTTCAAAATCCTGGTCTAGTGTTTCTCATGCTCAGGCTCCAGGTGATATAGCACTGTGACAGGTGCTTTGCACACCTCCAAGTCCCTGGGTCCCAGCCGAGACAGCCTCCCTCCAACACCGCAGGGGGGTGGACATTGCTCCTGCCCTGCTCTGTACCCTTGTTGCAGCCCCTCACATGAAGCCTACTCAGCAGGATCTGTCACACGAAGGAGGTCGAGCTTCCTTCATCGGCCTCACCGTTTATCTCCAGGCCCTGCTAGCTAGTGAAAAATAACCTGCTGGGGTCCTTGAGTGAGGCATCTCCCGGATCCAGGGCAACCTGGCTCCAGACACAAGAGGCCTGAGCTTGGGAAGCGCCAAGAAGGAAAACCTCGTTGCTAAAACTCGTCTGGGCTAAGAGGTTCTTTTGGACCTTTGCTCATTCTTTTGGGCATCTTTGTACACCCTAGAGCTGGCTTTCTTTGTACCCCCTAGAGCAGTTTTCTTTTTAAAAGTTTGTTTTAAATATGTATTTATTTGGGCCTGGCATGGTAGCCTAGTGGCCAAAGTCCTCACCTTGAATGCGCTGGAATCCCATATGGCCACCGGCTCTAATCTTGGTGGCTCCGTTTCCCATCCAGCTCCCTGCTTGTGGTCTGGGAAAGCAGTCAAGGACAGCCCAAAACATTGGGATCCTGCATTCATTTGGGAGATCCAGAAGAGACTCCTGGCTCCTGATTTCAGATTGGCACAGCTCTGGCCATTGCAGCCATTTGGGGAGTGAATCAGACAGATCTTCCTCTCCGTCTCTCCTCTCTGTATATCAGACTTTCCAATAAAAAATAAATAATCAATATTTTTTTAAAAAAGTATCTATTTACCTGAAAAGCAGAATTTGATAAAGAGAAGGGAAGGAGAGCTCTTCTATCCACTGATTCGCTTCCTTAATGTCTGTGATGGCTAGGACCGGCCCTGACTGACAAAGCCAGGAGCCTGGAACTTTATCCGGGGCTCCCACATGGGTGGCAGGGGCCCAGGCACTTGCTGCGCTTCCAGGCGTGTTAGCGGGGAAATTGGATGGGCAGTGAAATGGCGGGGACTTAACCCTGCAGTCACGTGGGGTGCTGGGATCACAGGCTACTGCATAATCCTGCATGTACCACCTGCTGGCCCTGGCAGTTTTCAGAGAGAGAGTGGGGAAAGGAGGAGAAAGAGAGCCTCAAACTGGGTACCCGCTGGTGCTCGCGGCCTGCAGCCCCGGGGATCACCAGAACAGCAGCCAAGGGAAGCTCAGGGGCTGCGAGCCCTCCCGTGGGAGTTCCCCAGCTTTGTCCTGCCCTTTGCTGGGCTGCCCAAGAGGCTGGCTGGTTCATGAGAGGGCCTGCTACAGCGAGAGTGAATTGTTTCTTAAAGACTAAAAAAAAAATTTATTTATTGGGAAGTTGGATATACAGAGAGGAGGAGAGACAGAGAGGAAGATCCTCCGTCTAATGATTCACTCCCCAGATTTGCCCTCCAGTTAGTTCCCTGCGAGACTCCTGTAGCGTTCAGGAACACCTGCTCACCGGCTCGAGCCTACTCTCTGGGGGCTGAAGGCCTGTGCTGAAAACCCGACTCCGACAGGCTCAGACAAGCTGCTCTTCCTCCCCACCCCACCTGCCAGCCTCCCAGCCAATAGCATTTGTCCAGGGCTGCACAAAGCTCCAGGGGCCTTTGTAATAGATGAAGTTTGTGCCTGTGATGCTGGCATCCCCTGAGTGCTGGTTTGAGTTCCAGATGTTCCATTTCTTTTTTTTTTTAAAGATTTTATTTATTTTTATTGGAAAGTCAGATATACAGAGAGGAGGAGAAACAGAGAGGAAGATCTTTCATCTGCTGATTCACTCCCCAAGTGACCGCAACGTCCGGAGCTGAGCCCATCTGAAGCCAGGAGCCTGGAGCTTCTTTCTGGGTCTCCCATGCAGGTTCAGGATCCCACGGCTCTGAGCCATCCTCTACTGCTTTCCCAGGCCATAGGCAGGGAGCTGGATGAGAAGCGGGGCCTCCAGGATTAGAACTGGTACCCATATGGCATCCTGGCGTGTGCATTGCGAGGACTTTAGCCACTAGGCCTCCATGCCGGGCCCTGGTTGAGCAATTTGTTCTGTTCTCCATCCTCTGATACGGTACCAGATGTCCTCTGCAGGCCCCAATGGACTGCCAAGTCTTCCGTGTGCCTCTGGGCATGCCATCCACTGCTCTGTATCAGCCACTCAGCAAAACAATTTTTTAAAAGCATTTGTTTTCTTTGAAAGACAGATCTGCAGAGAGAGGGAGCGAGGGAGAGGGGGATTTTTTCCATCTGCTGGTTCACTCCCTAAGTGGCTATATTAGCCAGGCCAAAGCCAGGAGGCAAGCACTCCATCCAAGTGTGCCACAGGAGAGACAGAGAACAAGCACTTGGCTGTCTCCACGGTTTTTCCAGGTGCGTTAGCAGGGAGCTACATGGGAAGCAATGTAGCCAGGACTTGAACCTGCTCTCTGATGCAGGATGCTTGTGTTACAAGAGGCATCTTAATCCACTGTGCCACAATCCCAGCCCTGCATGAACTTTGTAAAGTGCACCTGCAGGTCCATCAGTGTCCCAGGCTACACCCTCGGGAAAGTGCCATTTAGGGTGCCCAGCATAAGTCCAGCTCTGCAGAAGCCCACGGCATTGTGTCACAGATGGGTCCCATCAAGTGGCCAGCCAGGTTATGAGTGTCCGAGCAAGCACCCGGCGGTGGCGTCTGTGGCTCTGGGGAGCCGCCCTTTGCATCTGTGGCCCTGGGGACACCCTTTTGGGAGTCCCCGTCTGTGTCAGTGCGAAAACCCTTCCCTGCATTGTGCGTGGATGCTGGCCCTGGGGCTGCTCTGTCACTTCACCTTCTCAGCGTCCTGTGGGACAGAGTGGCTTGGGCAGATGCACGCAACTGCTGAAGTCTAGGGTGGTTTGGGGGGCAGTCCAGGCCACTTCCCATTTGTCCCTCACTGTGCCTTAGCTATTCCACCTGCTGAAGGACAGCCTGGCTTTGTCTGCTTCTTCAGTCATCTTCTGCTCAGTCCTGGTTGAGGGCATCTGGAGGGAAGTGAGCCCTGGGGGGCTCCCAGAGAGTGATGGGGTAGGGCTTCCAGAAGAGGCCTGGGGCTGTCAGATCTGTGTCCACGCGGCTCAGGTGCAGTGCGTGGCAGGGAGTTTACTTTGAGATCTGCTCACCACCAGTATTTCCTTCTGTCCCCCTGATGAACACCGACTTGATGGAAATGGTGACAGTTGAGGGGGAAGAGCCTTGGAGGCAAGTGGACCAGTCGTGCCAGGCTGGGCATGTCACTCAGTGCCTCTGAACATCAGATGCTTTCCAAAAAGACAGTTGTGTCACATGCCTCAGAGGGTGAACCGGGAAACTGAACAGAGTAGTGCTTGGCAGATAATTGTTGCTCAGGTGGATTTCTGTTTGAGAAACAGAGACAGAAATAGCTTCCATTCACTGGTTCCCCGGCCAGAGGCTACAATGGCTGGGGCCAGCCTGGGCCTGCACCACGAATTGGGCACTCAACCCAGGTCTCCCCACGTGGGCAACAGGGCCCCACTGCCTCGCAGGGTCTGCACTCACAGGCAGCTGTCATCAGAGTAGAGCTCAGAACGGAGCCCTGATGCTCCAGTGTGGGACATAGGCAACTTTTCAGCTTTAAAAATTTACTTAGGGACCAGTGTGATGGTTCAATTGACTTACCCTTCACCTGCAAGTGCCGGCATCCCATAGGGGCACCAATTCATGTCCCAGCTGCTCCACTTACCATCCAGCTCCCTGCTTATGACCTGGGAAATCAGTAGAGCATGGCCCAAGTGCTTGGGACCCTGCACCCACAGGGGGTACCTAGAAGAAGCTCCTGGCTCCTGGTTCAACAGATGGAAGAGCTTTCTGTCCCTTCTTTTCATATATCTGCCTTTTCAATAAAAATAAATAAATACTTTCAAAGATTTATTTATGTATTTGAAAGGCTGAGTTACAGAGAGACATACAGATATTCTACCTGCTGGTTCATTCCTCAAATGTCCACAATGACCAGAGCTGGACCAGGCTGAGCCCCAAGCCTGGAGCTTTATCTGGACTCACACGGGATGACATTGCAGGCAGAGGCTTAGCCTGATAGACCCTAACGCCACTTATACCTCAACCATTAGGCTAAACATCTGCCTGTAGATCAGGTGTCAGTGTTGCAAGAGGTTAAGCCTGTGTCACCAGCATCCCGCATGGGCTTCAGGGCCTGGCTGCTCTGCTTCTGATCCAGCTCCCTACCACTGTGCCTGGGAAGGCAGCGGAGGATAGCCCAAGGCGTTGGGCCGCTGCGCTGGTGTGGGCAACCTGGAGAAAGCTGTTGGCTTTGGCCTGGCCCAGTCCTGGCTGTTGTGGCCATTTGGGGAGTGAGTCAGCAGATGGAAGAACACTCTGCCTCTCCCTCTCTCTAACTCTGATTTCCAAAATAAACAATTTACAAAATGAATAAAACGCAGGTGCAGGAGCTGGCGTCTGATGACGTGGCTAGGATGCCCACGTCCTATCTCGGAGTGTCTGGGTTTGAGTTCTTGCTCTACTTCCGATTCAGCTTCCTGCTGATGTGTGCCCCGGGTGGCAGGAGATGACGGCTCTTGTACCTGGCTTCCTGAAACTCACACGAGACCCAGAGGGAGTCTCTCTGTTGTGTGCATCCAGGGAGTGAATCAGCACATAGACAATCTCTCCTCCCTGTCCCTAGCCACTGAGAACCCGGGACCCCGGACCCTGGTGAAGCACCCACCCTCCTCCTCTCCCAGCCGTTGCCATGGAGATCGTGTACGTGTACGTCAAGAAGCGCAGTGAGTTCGGAAAGCAATGCAACTTCTCAGACCGCCAGGCAGAGCTGAACATCGACATCCCGCCGAACCCCGAGCTGGCTGAGCAGTTCGTGGAGCGGAACCCGGTGGACACGGGCATCCAGTGCTCGGTCAGCATGTCGGAACATGAGGTGTGTCCTGCCTGGGGACACCCAGGCTGGAGAAGGTGGTGGGCTGGGTGGGGGGGCTGGGCCAGGGGGGTCAGGGGCCCAGGTATCCCAATTAGAATGGCCCCACCTTGATGCTGGAAGTAACTGCAGTGCCAGGGGTAGAGGGGACTGGGCAGCAGCCCTTCCCAACGCTGGGTATGGGAACCATGGGATGCTCTCTGAGACTCGTGGGGTCAGAGTGTGTGTGTGTGTGTGTGGAGGGGAAGCATTTGGGACAGTTGGGGAGGGAACAGCCCAGCTTGAAGACAGCAAAATGTCCCACTGGAATTTCTGGATGGGAACTGCTTTAAGAGAAGAGAATGAGGGTTTTGGTGGTCGTGCCCCAGGGGCTGATTGCACTCTGCCTGTAGGGGGCAGCAGGGAGGCCCTGCTGATGGGCTGAGAAAACAGGTTTTACCAAGGGCAGCGTGAGTGTCCCACTCACTCCCCAGCCGTGAGGGTGTGGGTACTTCTGGTGACTCGCAGCTCAAACAGATGAGCTTCTGTACTCCTGACCTAATGGCCACGGTGGGGACCAGGACAGTGGCACCTGGGCCCGGTAGCCCAGCAGAGTGAGGTCAGGCCAATCACACCACTCAAGGCTCTCCTACCGGGAGCTTGGCCCTGGCAAGACTTTAGGTTTCAAAATGAAAAGGTGACGGGGAAGGATTGCTTAACTGGAGTATCATGTCCCTGGATTTCCATCTTTATTTCAAAGGCAGATATTTTCCGTCACTGGTTCACTTCCCCCAGATGCCCACAACGGCTGGGGCTGGGCCAGGCCAGGCCCCCCTGGGAACTCCACCTTGGTCTCTTTGAGTTTGGGCAAGGATCAGGTGCTTGGGCATTCAGCTGCCGCTTGCCCGGAGCAAGGCCAGGGCATGTTAGCAGGGAGCTAAAAGGAGGAGCTGTGCTAGGGCTCCAAACCAGACACTCTGATAGGGAATAAGGAGGCCCCCAGGGACACCAGACACACACCCCAGCATGGGCGGCACCGGCCAGTTGAACAGGCAAAGCCATCCTCCCTGTCCCCAAGGTCCAGCAAGGAGCTGCTCTAGACGTTCCTAGGGAGAGAGAGGCATCCTTGCCTTCCTGTTTCTTTAGAATCTCAGGGAACAGATCCGTTAGGATCAGATCAGGTCAGATCCGGGGCTTCCTGATGTCAGCTGCAAAGCTGCCATCTCCACATGGTGGCGCTGTGCAGCTACCTGTGACCACCTGGGGCCAGGAAGCACCTGGCTGCATGGCTCCAGCACCTGAGTCCCAGCCCTGAGAGCTTGGAGCCCAGAATCCCCACCCCCTGCCCCGACCCTGGTTTGCCTTACTCCAGGGGCGCACATCTCACTGTGGCTGTCTGTCCAGGCCAACACAGAGAGGTTCGAGATGGAGACCCGGGGAGTGAACCACATCGAGGGGGGCTGGCCCAAGGATGTGAATCCCCAGGAGCTGGAGCAGACCATCCGCTTCCGGAAGAAAGTGGAGAAGGACGAGAACTACATCAACGCCATCACGCAACTGGGCTCGGTGAGGATTCCTCCAGCCGCTGTGCGCCCACCCGTGTCTGACGCTCTGTGGCTTGTGGCAGCCCCCTCGGAGCATAGCCGCTGGAGGCCAGCCCTGGGGGAGTCTGCCATCCACGGCACAGGCTCTGGGAAAAATCTGGAATGTGGGAAGTCCTGTGGGCGGCACGCAGGAGGGATCATTCATTCAGCAAGTCTGGCGGAGCACGCGGAGTTTGCCAAGCTGCACCTGCCCTGCATCCTGACTTAGGGTTCCCAGCTGACGGTCAGTCAGAGCTAGGTGAGGCACAGGGCCACTGGCAGGGGCCCAGGGGCTGCAATGATCACCGTCCGACACAGAAAAGGGTGTTGTGAGAGAATGCGAGGCCTGCCATTTTGCCCTGTAAGGAGGGGTGTGGATTTCCTGCTGTCAGGACCCCAGAAGGCTTCCTGGAGAGAGGAGGGGGCAGCTGGGCATGGGCTTGTGCTTGACGGGCATTGGGAATGGTAGAGGGGTCAGGGTCAGGGTTGGGGTCAGGGTCGGGGTTTAGAGTTAGGGTTTAGAGTTGGAGCTAGGTTTAGGTTTGGGTTAGGGTTTAGGGGTTGTGGTTTTAGTGTTAGAGTTTAGGGATTGGGGTTTTGGGTTAGGAACTGGGTTTTAGGGTTAGGAATTGGGCTTCAGGGTTTAGGGGTTGGGGTTTAGTGTCCGGATTTGGGGTTTAGGGTTAGGCATTTGGGGCTTAGGGTTAGGGTAGAGGAACTGGGTATCTACAAGGATAGGATGAAGGCAAAGGTTACCAGTTAAACAGAGCGAATAATAACTGTCTGGTGGGAGTCTGCATTTTTCTTAAGGTTGATTTTATGAGAAGCAGAGTACAGAGAGAGAATCTTCCACCTGTTCCCTTCTGCCTGACCGTGATAATCAGGGCTGAGCCGCGCCAAAGAGCTAGGGACTCTAATTGGGTCTCCTTCAATATTGACAGGAGTCTAAGCACTTGGGCCACCGTCTGCTGACATCCCAGGCCACTAGCAGGACGCTGGATCGCCAGCTGAACCCGTGTTCTGCTACGGGATCCAACGTCACAGGTGGCAGCTTCGCCCTGTGTGCCCCACGCCGGCCCTGGGCTCAGCATTTCTCAGCCTGTGTCTTCCCTGGTGGTTCTCCTACACAGGGTCTCTTTAGAATGCATTGCCTAATGACGTCCTCGCCGGTCAGCCTCCAGCGTTATGTAGTTGTTCATATGCTGTGTGTCTGCCTGTGCTTAGTGTATGAATGGTAATGCTATTTTGAAAAAAATATGTATTTATTTATTTTTATTTGAAATGCCAGTTTACAGAGAGAAGGGACAGAGGGAGAGAGAGAGAGAGACTTTTCCATCCACTGCTTCCCTCCCCAAATGGCTATGATGGTCAGAGCTCAGCCAGTCTGTTGCCAGGAGCTTCCTTGGGGTCTCCCACACAGGTGCAGGAACCCAATACTTGAGCTGTTGATTTCCCAGGCCAGATGTGGAGAAGCAGATAGGAAATGAAGCAGCTGGGACTAGAACTACTGTCCCATATGGGATGCTGGTATCTGCAGGTAGAGGATAAACCGCGAGCCATGGCACTGGCCCCTAGTGGCACTATTTTCCTCTAAAAGAACTACTAGAAATGCCCTCATTAAAACTGAGAAGGTGGCACAATGGCTCAGTGGCTAAATCCTCACCTTGCAACCACTGGGATCCCATGTGGGCACCTGTTCATGTCCCAGCAGCTCCGCTTCCCACTTCCCATCCAGCTCCCTGCCTGTGGCCTGGGACAGCCATAGAGGATGACCCAGGGCCTTGGACCCTGCACCCATGTGGGATACCTGGATGAGACTTCTGACTCCTGGCTTCAGATTGGCTCAGCTGCAACCAGTGTGGTCACTTGGGGAGTGAACTGGTCTTTCTTTCTCTCTATGAATCTGCCTTTCCAATGGAAATAAATAAATTATTTAGAAAGAAAACAAAACTGGATGGAAAGACCCCTGGACAACATCATGCCCCCTGCCACCTCCATCTGAGCCTGGCGTGTCAGCACGGACCTCCCCCTCCTGCTAAGGACCCCTCCTCTGCTGTGTGCCCCCCAGATCATGGAACACTGCATCAAACAGAACAACGCCATTGACATCTACCAGGAGTATTTTGATGATCATGAAGCCGTGGAGGTGACCGAGGAGGCCCCTTCGGCCAAGACCATCAATGTTTTCAGGTATCCCTGTAGCTGGGCAGGTGTGTGACTAGCCCCGCTGACTGGTCTTCACTGCCCTAAAGATGCCCCTAGCTCGTCCTCTCCCTGCTCTCTCCCGGGTGCCCGCTCACCTTCTTCCTGGCACTCTGGGCTTGCTTCTGGGGCGATGTCCTGTGGTTGGATACATGCGGTCAGTGGCCCATGTAGGGTGGCTTCCTTCGCTCAGTAGCAGGTGCTCCATCCCTGTCCTCACACGGCTCCCCAGCTGCTGTGGCTTGCTCTTGTCTGGCTCCTCAACTCATTCAGAAGTTCACACCGCCAAGTCCTGAGCTGAGGACTTGACAGGGAGGACGCTTAGGCCAGGAGGACGTGTGGGAGGTGATTTCTTTGGCTTTGGAAACTTTAATTTTTAAAAAAGATTTATTTATTTGTATTGAAAAGGCACACTTACCGAGAGAGAAGTAGAGAGAGCTCGCTCTTCCATCCTCTGGTTCATTTCCCATATGGGCACAATGGCCAGAGCTGATCTTGTCTGCAGTTGGGAGCCAGCAGTCTTTTCCAGGTCCCCCAAGTGGGTACAGGGGCCCAAGAGCTTAAGCCATCCCCTGCTGCTTTCCCATGTGGGATCCTGGCACATGCTACATGGGGATTTAGCTACTGGGTGTCATGTCAGGCCATGGGCATTTAAAAACACATCAATAAGATGTGGGGGGAGTATCCACTGCAATTTTTCTCCTGGACACCCTTCTCTTTGCTGCCTCCCCAAGGGACCCCCAGGAGATCAAGCGGACAGCCACGCACCTCTCCTGGCACCCCGACGGCAACAGGAAGTTGGCGGTGGCCTACTCCTGTCTGAATTTCCAGCGTGCCCCTTTTGGCATGAGCCACGAGTCTTACATCTGGGACCTGGGTGAGGAGCACCTGGTGGTGGCCAGGGCCGTGGGGGGGGGGGGTGGTGCTGCAGGGCTGGGCGTAAGCTGCAGATTCAGGGGGCATAAGCAGGAGAGAGGGAAGCAGGGAGTTGAGGAGGAGGGAGCAGGGAGGAAGCCACGCAGCCCGACCCTGTCCTGTCTGGGTTCCCCGCATGGCTGAGCAGAGCCAGATGGAAGACCAGAAACCCCTTTTGAGTCTAGATCCCCAGTGAGTCCAGGATCCTGCTTCTGAGCCCCCGAAGAACATCAGAAAGTCGCCGGCCACTTTTTGCCTCCGCACCTATGTGCCACCTCTCCTGACACCTGCCCTGCAGGTGGCCAGCAGGGGCAGTATGTCCACCTGGGAACAGGACCTTTGCCTGCAGAAGGGTTTGCTTGGAGTGCCCAGCACAGGGCAGGTGGTGGTGTCCCTCCAGCACCCCCCCCACCCCGCCGTTCCTGGCGTCGCCCCATGGTGCTAATGGTTAGGTAAGCACCTGAGACTTGAGGCTTTTCATAAGCAGCTCAGTGAGTCCCTGCAGCTGCCTTGGTCATGCAGGCCACTGCTCTCCCCAGTCCAGAAGCCCAGAGCACCCAGGGTGACACTACAAGCGGAGCCCCCGCTCCCACAAGGGACCTGCTGTTGTGTCTTGTGGTGATTTTTTTCCCCCTGTTTTATAGAAAACCCCAACAAGCCAGAAATCACGCTGAAGCCGTCTTCTCCGTTGGTCACCTTGGAGTACAATCCCAAAGATTCCCACGTGCTCATCGGCGGCTGCTACAACGGGCAGATAGGTGAGGAGCGGGGTCTCCTGCAGGCCAGCCCGGCTGGGCTGCGGTGCACCCGGTGGGGCGGGGACTGGATGCTACTGACCCCTCCCTGCAGACGCAGACTCTGTGAGTCAGGCTTGGCCGAGGGCGCCAGCGGTGGCTGCAGTGGTAATCCTTTAAGGAAGTCTAAAATGAGTGTGTGGTGAGGGTTTTAAAATAGCAGCCCTGGTCAAGGCCACGCTCCCCCAATCAGCCATCAGGGATGAAGAGAGGGACTCCCTCCCTACCGACGGATCCTGGGAAGTTCTGGGGACACCCACGTGGTGCTGGGGACAGGGACCAGGACCTGCAGGATGAGTGGTGAAGGCTCCACCCCTGCTGTGTTTTACTGACCTGTGGGGCATGCATCCGGCATACATCCAGACCGAATCATCCAAGAAGCACCCCCTGGCCCGGGGCTGTGTGGGAGTGACACGTGTCGGCTGTTGCCTGTGTCACGTCGCTCCCCAGCCCCGTGTTCCTCTGGGATCTGTTCAAGTGATGTCTGTCTCTCCAGAAAGTTTTCCAACCCAGCCAGATTTTCTCTCATGGACTGCTCCGGGAGTTGTTAGGATGGTTTTTATTTCGTAGCTTTGGCAGTTGATTGATTCGAAAGGAAATGACACAGAGAGATAGATCTACCATTCACAAGTTCACTGTCAAGTTGTCCACAAGAGATGGGGACTAACTCCAGGAGCCTGGAGCTCGGTCTGGATCTCACACACGAGTGGCAGGGACCCCCATCACCGTTACCTCCTGGGGGGCACACCAACAGGGAACTGAGGGGAGATGCAGAGCTGGGACTTGGACCCAGCACCCTGAGATGGCACGTGGGCATCCCCAAGGCCTGAACTGGGGCACCGAGCACCTGCCCCCGGCCATCTGCCTCCAGATGCTCTCGGGTGCTGTGAGCCTGGGGTTCTGTGCTGCTGGTAGTACACATTTTCTTTTTAAAAATAACCAGTGAGTCACAACAGGAATTTGTGCCTTTGTCACCAGCTTCCCATATGGGTGTAGGTTCGAGTCCCAGTTGCTCCACTTCTGATCCAGCCTCTTGTGAATGCATCTTGAAAACCAGCCACAGTTGACCTGAGTTCTGGGGCTGCTGCACCCACGTGGGAGACCCGGAGGAGGCTCCTGGCTCCTGGCTTCAACCTGGCCCAGTATTGGTCACTGTAGCCATTTGGGGAGTGAACCAGTGGATGGAGAAACTCCTTCTGTCTCTCTTCTCTAACCCCTCCTTTCAAGTACAAATAAATAAATCTTTAAAAAAAAATTCCTGTTGAGGTCAGAAGAAGCCTGCCCACGTTGGCTGTGGACATGGTGTGTCCCCAAGGCCAGGGCTCACGGGGATTAGCGGCTCTCCTCTCTGCATGTGCTGAGCCGGAAGGACTAAGACGTTTCTCAGAACCCCTGGGCAGCCAGTGAGGGGCTCCCATGGGTCTCCCTAGGCAATGACCCGGCGCTGTGATCAACCCAAACGGGCCATAGCTGCTTCGAAAGCCTGCCCTCACTTTGCATTCACTGCCCCACCAGTGGCCTCTCAGCCAGACCTTCAGTCTGGACTATGCAATTGCAAGAAGGGGCCCTGTGGCGGGCTACCCAGACACCGTGGGAGCCAACCCACATACACTACTTTGCCCCAGTGGGACAAGTTTGCTAAGAAAATGCACTTCTGGATCCAGCGCGGTAGCCTACTGGCTAAAATCCTCCCCTTGCACGTGCCGGGATCCCATATGAACGCCAGTCTATGTCTTGGCAGCCCTGTTTCCCATCCAGCTCCCTGCATGTGGCCTGGGAACGCAGTTGAGGATGGCCCAAAGCCTTGGCACTCTACAGCTGTGTGGGAGACCTGGAGGAAGCTCCAGACTCCTGGTTTTGGATCAGCTCGGCTTTGGCCATTGCCCCCACTTGGGGAGTGAATCAGCAGATGGAAGATCTTCCTGTCTGTCTCTCCTCTTCTCTGTATATCTGACTTTCCAATAATAAGTTCATTAGTAAATAAATCTTTAAGAAAAAAAATGCACTTCCTCCCACCCCTACATATTCCCTGCTGCAGTAGACGCAGCAGGGTCTGCCCCTGTGGGTTTCCCGGCCTGTCTCCCCAGTTCTGTTGTCAGCATCAGCCCCAGAGTGAGGCATGCAACACCTGGGCTCCCGGGATGTCTGCAGCTGGCACTCCGGGAGTCTCTCTCCAGAGGCTTGGTGGGGGTGGATGGGCTCTTAGTGTGCACCTCGCCTTGGCTCCAGAGAGCCACACACCTGCCCTACCTTGGCAAAGCAGCGTCCCTCGCCCTGCCCCAGGAGCTTACACATGTGTCCCGGGTCACTCCTGCCTCGTCTGCTTCTCTCGCCAGCCTGCTGGGACACCCGGAAGGGTAGTCTGGTGGCCGAGCTGTCCACCATTGAGTTCAGCCACCGAGACCCCGTGTATGGCACCATCTGGCTGCAGTCAAAGACAGGAACGGAGTGCTTCTCAGCGTCCACGGACGGGCAGGTACCACATGGCCGGTCCCGGGGTGGGCACAGCCGCTGCTCCCTGGGCCCAGCAGAGTCATCCAGGGTTTGTGGCCTTTCACGCTTCTAGTTGAATTGGCTGGTGAGACATATAGGCACCTGTGCCAAATCCCAGGGGAGGTGGAAAGGGAGACGACATTAGCAGGGAGCTGCATTGGAAATGCAGCAGCTGGGACATGCATGTGGGATGCCGGCATCGCAGGTGGTAGTTTAACATCAGCCTCCCAGTGCCTGTCTGTCTCCAGCTTCCCGGCCCTCCTGGTGGGTGTCCGCTGTCTGCCTACCCTCTGAGATGGTCTTGCATCTCCAAGCAGAAGCCTGTCCCTCTTTCTTGTTCCTCCCTTTTAAAAAAGGATTTATTGGGCCCGGCAGCGTGGCCTAGCAGCTAAAGCCCTCACCTTGAACATGCCAGGATCCTATATGGGCGCCGGTTCTAATCCCGGCAGCTCCTCTTCCCATCCAGCTCCCTGCTTGTGGCCTGGGAGGGCAGTCGAGGATGGCCCAGTTCTTTGGGACCCTGCATCTGCGTGGGAGACCTGGAAGAGGTTCCTGGTTCCCGGCTTCAGATCGGCACAGCACCGGCCGTTGTGGCTCACTTGGGGAGCAAATCATCGGACGGAAGATCTTCCTCTCTGTCTCTCCTCCTCTCTGTATATCTGACTTTGTAATAAAAATAAATAAATCTTTAAAAAAAGGATTTATTTATTGTTTTTATTGGAAAGGCAGACCAGATACCAAGAGAGAAGCAGAGATGAAGATCTTTCATTCATTGGTTCACTCCCCCAAGTGACCGTAATGGCCAGAGTTCAGCTGATCCGAAACCAGGAGCCAGGAACTTCTTCCAGGTCTCCCATGCAGATGCAGGGTCCCAAGGCTTTGGGTTGTCCTCAGTTGCTTTCCCAGGCCACAAGCAGGGAGTTGGATGATAAGTGGAGCAGCCGGGACACAAACCGGCTGGGGTATGCAAGGCGAGGATTTAGCTATTGAGCCATCACGCGGGGTCCCTTGCTCCTTCTTGCATCGCTTTAGCACCTGCTGGAGCCGGTATGGTACTTCAGGAGGCTCTGCCCCCTGCCTATGAAGACCGGTGTGGTGTGGGTGGGCTGTGATTTCTTTAAGTGGCTTTTAATATTCTGTTGTTACCTAAAAGGGTATAACCGGGAGAATGTGCCTGGATAACTTCACATCGGCAGGTGCATCTACAGCTTACGTTCCCGGTGATAGGATGGCCGGACATGTACGTTTTTCAGTAGTTTTAGTTATTTGAATGGCAGAACAGCAGAACAGGAAAGGAGGGAGACACAATCTTGTATCTGCTGGCTCGTTCGTGCGGGTTGGCCCAGCCAAAGCCAGGACCCAGGGTCTCCATCTTCTGCTGCCTTCTCTCCATAGCAGAGCAGCCAAGCACTGGATACCAGTGTTGCAAGCAGCTTAACCCACTCAGCCACAGTTCTTGTCCCCTCTGTGTGACCCACGGGGGGGGGGCAGGACCAGGAAGTCTCCAAGTGGCCACCTCTCCCCCCTCCCCAGGTCATGTGGTGGGACATCCGCAAGATCAGCGAGCCCACCGAGGTGGTGATCATGGACATCAGCAGGAAGGAGCAGCTGGAGAACGCCCTGGGGGCCATCTCCCTGGAGTTCGAGTCTACTTTGGTGAGTGTCCCTGGCTGGCCCTCCCCTGACTTCCATGACCCAGCCAGCCAGCCAGCCAGCATCCACCTACGTGGTCTTTACAACCACCGTCCAGCAGGGGGTAGCAGGCTTCTTAATGTAGGAGGCACTTCTCATCCCAAGTGGCCACTTAGGCAGTGGCCAGGCTGAACAGCAGGCACACGTGGAATGGGGTGGGAGGTGGAGCCCTGCTCAGGTACAACATGGGCCTGGACAACACGGCCTGGACCCTGGGAAGGGATAGGGTCCCTTCCCTTCCCCTGGGGATGCTGCTGGCTGGACAGGGAGCTGAGGTCAGAGAAGGACGTTCAGTATCTGAGAAGGAACAAGGGAGAATCAAGTTGGGCAGTGATCCAAATGTGTCCTAGGAGGGAAGCTTCTAGAAGCAGCCAAAGAAGCCTCCTCTATAACAAGGAAGCAGGTGTGTCTGGGCCTGGGCTGTGCTTGGCTTGTGTCCCCCTGAGGCCTGTCTTCCTGAATAGGGACCAGTTTGCCATCATCCTGGGAAAATTGGGGCAGGGAGACCACGGCCTGCCACCTGCCTGGTGGGGCATGAATGCTGGTGGGGTGAGGTGGACGGTAACTTAGCTGACCCTACCCCTGGCCCAGGAGTCTGGGCAGTGGGGAAGTAGGGGGACATTAAGGCCTCATTGTTTCCTGCCAGAGGGGAATGGGTTGGGTGTGTGTGTAGAAGGGGAGGTTTTGGGGGATTTGGGCTGGAGGCTTTTCTAGGTTCACAAATCACTCACCAGGGTCTCCCAACCCCCTACTTCACAGCGGGCATCATGGTCCTGGGAAGACATAAGAGACCCAGGTGGACCTAGCTCTGTGTCCCCCCTAGAGCTAGAGTTTTCGTGTGGGGGGCAGATGACAAATAAATCAGTAAAATACACAGCAGTGTCCCCCAGTCCCGGTATGCACACGCCAGGACCTCTCCCCGACGCCCAGGTGTGCCTGAAGCAGCCACGGAGAGCACTGAGCATCACACATTGGTCTCCTGCATGCACACACTGCTGGGCTAAAGGGCGATTTGTCAGTGAGCCCCAGGGAGGAACAAACAGCCACGGGTGTAATTAAACCGAACAGCTGCGGTTGTAAAGCTCCGTGGGTGTGATTGCCGCGGGGGACCAGCCTCTCCCATCCTGTGATGCTGATAGGAGACCACGCGGTGCCCATGTGATAAAGGGTGATCAGCGGGACGGGGTGCGTGTGAGATGCACATCGGGCCACCCTGGCGGTCACTGGAACACAAGTCCGGGGATTCCCCAAGGCCATCCTGTTATCCAGGGCGGTTCCCCAGCAACTAGCAGGCAGGCGGGGCATGCAGCGTGGATGCGGAGGAAGGGGTCTCATTTCACCACCTGGAGCAGTGCACATCTGATCACATAGGGATCGCATGGTTCTTCAGATTTCTACTGAATGTTCCAGGCCCCCTGAGGACCGTGGCTAATAGCAGCTGTGGTGGGCAAAACTCCAGGTGAGGGTGGGCCAGGAGCTTGGAACTCCATCTGGGTTTCCCATGTGGATGCAGGAGCCCAAGGTCTTGAGCCTTTCTCCACTGCTTTCCCAGGCCATTAGCAGAGAGCTGGCTAGGGAAGTAGAGAGGCTGAGACTTGAACCAGTGACTGAATGGGATGCTGACATCTCAACGGGTGACTTAACCTGTGTGCCACAGCATGGGGCCAGGGTGGTGGGTTCTGGCACATACCAAAGGGCATGTTGTGCTGTTCAGGAGGCTATGCCGGGGTTCGTGTACCCATCCATGTATGGGTACTTGGCTTCCTGGCCTCCCCAGTGGGATGTCCAGGTCCCTCCAGCTCCCCCTGGTGGTTGAAGGAAAGATATACCTCCCTCACTCTTTTTAAATAAATGAACATATAGGGGTTGGCCCCAGTTTGGGGAGGAAGAAGAGAGCAGGCCTAGGTGATTTCTAGAGGTTTTGTGGTTGTGTCTTTAGGAATTTTTTTGGTAAAAGGAAGCTACATAATAAAATTGATATTTTAAAATTAAGATTTGTTTATTTATTTGAAAAAATGTCAGAGATGGAGAGAGCTATTCTGCTGGTTGATTCACTCTCCATATGGCTGCAGGTGCCAGGCTAAAGCCAGGAGCCAGCAGCTTCTTCTGGGTCTCCCAGGGGGGTGCAGGGACCCCAGCACTTGGCTTATCCGCTGCGGCTTTCCCGGTCACATTGGCAAGGAGCTGGGTCAGAAGCGGAACATTCGGGAGTTGAACTGGTGTCCATATGGGATGCCAGTGTCATGGTTGGCAGTTTCATGTGCTGTGCCACAACACTGTGCCCACAATTTGTTTAGATTAAGAGCCCAGGTGGATCACCCACAAGGCACTTTCCCACCCGATGTGTCTCTTTCTGTTCATCTCACCTGTTTCCTCCACCTGGGGCAGTGCGGACATGGCACCACGGCTGCTGTGCCCTAGGGTCGCGTTCCATGGAGGGCTCCAGGGTGGGCTGGAGATGAAGAGTGGGGGATAGGGAAAGCATGGTGGTGCTCGGAGCCATCAGGGAGCACTGGGTCAGGAGTCAAGATTCTGGCCTTTGTCCACGCAACGCACAAGGACACACGGTACCTGCCAGGGGGCCAGGTTGTGGCCACTGAGCCAAGTAAGACAAGCCTGGTACCCTTGAGGGGACCCCCAGACTTGTAGCAGAAGGGGGACAAATTGTAGGGCAAATTCCCCAGGGATACTTGACCCAGACATTGCCATGGCCAGTGTCACTGTCGTGCCAGAGGAGGCTCTGGCTGCCTTTCCAGCAACTTGAACCTCACAGCATCCCTCTGTGGGCCTGGTTCACCCTATCTGTAACCCAGTGATGGGACTGTCGGGGGCAAATGTTAAGGGGCCAGCAGATGATGTCACCAAACCTAAGTCCTTCATCAGATCCCCCAAAAGGGCGGTGGTGGATCTGAAGAGGCCACGGGAGAATGGGGACAGCTCCCCAGAAGAGCTGGGCCACAGACTGAGTAGAGGCTTGACTCAGAGTCCTTGCTGTACCCGCTGGCCCCCAGGGCAGGCTGCTGGCCCCACGGCCAAGCCTTGAGCAGATGCCTCATGGTGCCTTCCACTCCTGCCCACACCCCACCCCTCCACAGCCAACCAAGTTCATGGTGGGCACCGAACAGGGCATCGTCATCTCCTGTAACCGCAAGGCCAAGACCACAGCCGAGAAGATTGTGTGCACCTTCGGGGGCCACCATGGCCCCATCTACGCCCTGCAGAGGAACCCCTTCTACCCCAAGAACTTTCTCACCGTAGGCGACTGGACGGCACGCATCTGGTCAGAGGACAGCCGGGAGTCGTCCATCATGTGGACCAAGTGAGACGGGAGCCTGGGGCAGCACAGGGGGGCTGGAGGGGACCCCAGCCCAGAGCCTCGGCGTGTCCATCTGTAATGGGGAAGAGAGGCCCAAGCTTGCAGGAGAAGGGCTTTGTCCATGGGTGAAAGTTTGATTCCCATCCCTGGCTGCCTTCAAGTCTCGGAAGAAAAGCCTTTTCCAAAACTTGCTTGTTTATTGTTATTTATTTGAGCGACAGAGTGTTGAGTAGGGAAGGGTAAGAGGTCTTCCATCAACTGGTTCACTCCCCAAATGTCTGCATCCATCAGGGCTAGGGGCCAGGCTGCAGCCCAGAGCTAGGTGCTCAATCTGGGTCTCCCATGTGGGTGGCAGGGCCCAGGCACTCGGGCCGGAACCTGCTTCCTGCCAGAGTGAGCCTTAGCAGGCACCTGGGATTGGCAGTGGGATGGGGACAGGGATCTGGATGGGAGGTGGGTGTTGGCATAGGGGGTCTCGGCCACTGCGCCCAACACTGCACATCCCAGACCTTCTCAGGGATCCTGGGATCCTGCCCCTCTCAGAGGGCGGAGGGCAGGGTTGGGGGGGGGCTGAACAGAGCCCTCACTTTCAGCCTTCGAGAGGAAGCCTGGGTCCTAGAGCCCTCCTGTCTCCTGCACTCTCCTCCTGTATTAGGAGGAAACAGGCTTAATAACAAGAACGTAGGCCAATTCAATGAGAACCTCAGGGTGGGCGTTCGGCATGCACTTAGGGCCCTGCATGGACTGCACATCCTGTAACGGAGTGCCCGGTTCTGCTCTGGGCTCTGCTTCCCCCTCAGGTGCCTCTGGCAGGCAGCAGTTCACGGCTCAAGTCCTTGGTCCCTGCAGGAGGCTGGGAGTGAGTGGTGCCAGGCCCCTGGCCACAGCTGGGCAGGCACTTGGGGACTGCAGCAGTGCCCGGGAGACCTTTTTCTTGTCTCTGTCTTCCAAATGAAATGAAAATAAAATAATAGAAGCTGTTTCCAGGAAAAAAAAAATAGTTTAAATTTATTTTTAAGCATTTGTTCATTTTATTTGAAAGGCAGATTTAGAGAGAGAGAGGAGAGGTATCTTCCGTCTCTTGGTTAACTATCATCTCCCTAGTGGCTGTCATGGCTGTAGCCGAACCAGGCGAAGCCAGGAGCCAGAAGCTTCTTCCATGTCTCCCTCATGGGCACAGGGACCCGAGCACTTGGGCCATCTTCCTCTGCTTTCTCAGCTGTATTAGCAGGGATCTGGATGGGAAATGGAGTAGCCAGAACTCAAATCAGCACTCCTGTGGCATGCTGGCACAGCGAGCAGCTGCCTACACTGCATGCCACAGTACTCCCCTCCAATTGCACAATTTTAAAAAGTATGTCTCACGTGATATTTAGGATAGTCTCGTGAGTGCCTATGACGTGTGGTAGATATCCAGATGGCTTGGTTTGTCATGGTCGTTTCGCCCACCGTGATTCACTTAGTTACAAAGGAGGCTGGGAAATGTAGTCACTGAGGTGGCCACCAGGACCCCAGCTCCCTCGCCCCATATCAGGGAGCTGCCCACGACTTCCTTCCTCTGGCCAGGTTCTGACCCGGCGATGTTCACCTGCTGCTTGGTGTTCACTGTGGAGAAATACCAGGGCCAGCCCGCAGGACGGACCATGCTGAGAGCCCTTCAAAGCACAGCCTGTGGTGGGAAGGGAGGCAGGCATTGTGGTATAGTGGACGAAGCTGCCAGCCACCTGCAGTGCCAGCATACCATATGGGCACCAGTTCAAGTCCTAGCTGTTCTACTTGTGGTCCAGCTCCTGCTAAGGCATCTGGGAGAGCAATGGAAAGATGGCTGGAGTGCTTGAGCCCCTTCACTTATCTGGGAGACCCAGCTGAAGTACTAGGCTCCTGGGGCTGGCTTGTGGCACAATGGTTTAGACCAAAGTCCTTGGGCCCTTGCCCATCGTCTGGGAGACCTGGATGGAGCTGCTGGGCTGCTGGCTTGAGCCCAGCCCTGCCATGCAGCCATTTTGGTCATTTTGGGGGTGAACCAGCAGACAGAAGACCTCTGCCTCTTCCTCTCTGTAACTCTCCTTTTCAAAATAATTCTCTTCCTTTTCTTCCTCTTGTCCTCCTCCTCCTCCTGTTTTAAGAGCCATCTTTGAGTGGGTGACTGAGGTGGGCCCAGCTAGAAATCAGACACACGGAAGAATTTCCTGCCCAAGCAAGACCCTGACACCCAGGAGCCCAGGAGGTTCAGCAGCCTCTCCATCCCACCCCGACCCCAAGCACAGTGACCTCTGACCTGTGACCCCTGGCCCTTTCCAGGTACCATATGGCCTATCTCACAGATGGTGCCTGGAGCCCCACGCGGCCGGCGGTTTTCTTTACCACCAAGATGGATGGGACCCTGGACATCTGGGACTTTGTGTTTAAGCACTGCGACCCGGCCCTCAGCCTGAAGGTTACATGCACACGCTGCCCCTGCCCCCGCCCCCGCCCCTGCCCCTGCCCCCGCCCCTGCCCCTGCCCCCACCCCTGCCCCCACCCCTGCCCCAGTCCATCCAGACCCTCAGCGAGCTGCAGGCCTGTGGTGGGTGTGAGTGCAGGGTGCAGTAGTCAGGTGTGGCCTTGGGTCAGGAGCCCTCCAGGCAATGCCCATGCTTGCCAGCTGTGGCTGTCGCTTCAGGAACATGAGGGTACATGTGGCTAGGCAGGGTCTGCTGGGGCAGGTTGCTTAAAAGAGAAAAGGAGGGACAAGTGCCTGGCCTGGGCTTCCCCAGCATATCCCTGCAGGGTCCCTGGGGAGTTCTAGGAGTTGCCCCTTCGAGCCTGAACTCTTGTCAGGGGAGCCAGCAGTCTTCAGAGGTCAGTGGGAGCCGGGGATGGGGCAGCATCCCCCGGGGTGTGTGGGAACCTGGCCAAAGGGCAAAGCCCACAGCTCTTGCCTCCTGACGCCTCGGACAGGTGTGTGACGAGGCCCTCTTCTGCCTCCGGGTGCAAGATACGGGGGGCCTCGTGGCCTGCGGCTCCCAGCTGGGGACCACCACACTGCTGGAGGTGTCCAGCGGGCTCTCCACCCTGCGGAGGAACGAGAAGAACATTGCGTCTTCTGTGAGAGCCGGGTGCCCGGGGCGGGGAGGGAGGGGCGTGTGCCCGGGGCGGGGAGGGAGGGGCGTGTGCCCGGGGCGGGGAGGGAGGGGCGGGTGCCCGGGGCGGGGAGGGAGGGGCGGGTGCCCGGGGCGGGGAGGGAGGGGCGGGTGCCCGGGGCGGGGAGGGAGGGGCGTGTGCCCGGGGCGGGGAGGGAGGGGCGTGTGCCCGGGGCGGGGAGGGAGGGGCGGGTGCCCGGGGCGGGGAGGGAGGGGCGGGTGCCCGGGGCGGGGAGGGAGGGGCGGGTGCCCGGGGCGGGGAGGGAGGGGCGTGTGCGGGCAGGAGAACCCGAGAAATCTCCAAGTCCCTTCCCTCCTGTCCTCCACCAAGCGGGCAGCATGGTGTCCAGGGCGGGCCCAATGGATGGACATTAGTTGTGCGTGCACCTGCCCACGCTGAACCTCTGCATAGTTCAGGAGCCCTTGGGCTTTGATTTAAAGTGGTGTTTGCCTTGCTGTTTGTTTGCTTCCCGACCATCCGCTTTCTGGTATGAGAACTATCCGCTGGAGTTTAGTGGAATGCCAAGAGAAGACATGGTATGGTGGTGCTGCAGGTTAAGCTATTGCTGCCACTCTGGGGCCTGGCTGCTTCCGTTTTCAGCTCAGTTGCTTGCTGCATTAGTGTCTGGGAAGGCAACAGGCGATGGCCCCAAGCGACCTGGGCACCCGGTCATGCCTGTGGGAGACCAGGCTGGAGTTCCAGGTTCCCGAGCCTGCCCCAACCCTGGCTGTTGTGGGAGTGAGCCAAGGATGGAAGATCTCTGCTTGACTCTCTCTCTTTGTTCTGCTTTTCAAATAGATAAAACATCTTTGAAAAATAATGATGCCAACGAAATGACAAGTGGAAAGGGATTGCCCCAGGGGAAGGATCTGAGATTTCAACGGCAGTTTAAAAACTTAATGGAAAATAGAATTTTAAAACATTTTGGTGTCAGGGATTTGTGAAATCCATGCATGAGAGTCTTTCAACACATTTATTTGACATATTTAAAAGGCAGAGCAATGTGGGGAAAAGAAAGATCTTTCATTTGTGGATTTGCTACCCAAATAGCAGTAACAGCCAGGGCTAGATCAGGCTGAAGCCAGAATCTCCATCCGGGTCCCCCAAGTCAGTGGCAGGGGCCCAAGCACGTTGGCCACCCTGTACACCCTGCACTCCCCTAGCAGGTGCCTTAGTAGGAAGCTGGATCAGAAGTGGACAGCTGGGCATCGAACTGGCATCCATATGGGCTGCTGGAGTTTCAGATGGCAACTTAACCCCGCTATGCCATGATGCCAACCCCTCAGACCCCTTTGCTTGGCCCTAACCCAGTGGACACTGCTAGGAGTAGAGCAAGCACAATGCAGTGGAAGGCAGCTTGGTCTCAGAGCTGGAGTTGCCGTCTGAAGTGCCCCCCTCCCACCAACCTCCCTGCCCCTGTGTACCCCAGATATTTGAGCGTGAGACCCGGCGGGAGAAGATCCTGGAGGCCCGGCACCGAGAGATGCGGCTGAAGGAGAAGGGCAAGGCAGAGGGCAGGGACGAAGACCAGAATTACGATGAGCTGGCCATCGACCTGGACCAGCTGGTCTCCAAGGCTGAGGAGGAGTTCTTCGAAATCATCCATGCCGAGATGAAGAAGAAGGAGGCAGAGGCCATGCAGAAAAAGTCCAAAATTGTAGGGACCTCAGCAGGGGCATGGGTGGGCTGAAGGCCAGGTGGGAGCCAGGGTGCCCAGCTTCTGCCTGCTGGCTGAGCCTTCCTGGCTGCACCTGACTATCCACATGAACTTGAAGCATCCCCTGTCCCCACCCACCCTGGCAGGTGCATCTTGCAGATGCACTGGTGACCCAACCAATGAGCTCCTGGGCTTAAGGAGCTGCAGGGGAGAATGAGGTCTGAGGCCCACGGAGGAAAGGGATGTGCCGTGTGCCATATGCATGTGGCACTAGGAGTTACCTTACCTAGGAGTGGTTGCCCGAGTGTGACTTGTGAGTGGCTCATCGCTTGATGGTCCCAGCTCTGGAAAGCACTTCTGTTGCATGACTGGCCTGGGTTTAGCACTCCCTTGCTTGGTACCCTAGTTCGCAAATGGCAAATGAGGAGGTTGACCTTGTCCTCTGGGTCACGGCCTTTAGTGGGGCACAGATAAGGAGCCAAGGGGGAGAGGTCAGCCAAGCAAGGAGGAAGCCAAGCACCTGGAGGCCATGACCAGTTCCACCTGTGACCTCCTCCCTCCTCTGCCCTGCCCCCTAAGGAAGGGGTGAGGCATCACTGTACGGAGCCTCATGCTCTCCATGTACACCAGTGGATAGTGCAGCTGCCACGCGCCTGCCTGGTGCTGTCATCCTGAAATGCTCTCTGTGTGACACTCAGGACAATCACAGAGAAGACATTGGGCCTCAGGGGGGTCCCGAGTCTGTAAGACCCTGCCCACCCTTTGCACCTGCTGGCTCCACGCATCCTCCAGGCCACACTGGCCCCACACGCTCCAGGGCCCTCAGCAGTCAGCTGCTTTGGATGGCCAAGGCCTGATTCTCACCGGCATTTCTGCTGTCTGTCCACAGCAAGAGCAAGTACCCACACTGGAGTCCGAGGAGTATCTTGTGGGAGACGGCATGGAAGAGGAAGAAGGGGAGGAAGAGGAACAGACCGACGCCTAGGAGGTCGGCCCTTGCTTGGAGTGTTATTCCCACTGTTCTTTCCTTCCCTGTCTGCTGGTGTGACCGTGGCTGGAGGTGTAGGAGCTGAGCCTCCCCCTAGAGGGCGACATGAAGGTGGGGAGGCAGCAGGCTGACCACTCCACTCCTACAGAGTGGCTCAGGGGAGCCAAGGCCAGGTGGGAGCGAAGGGGCAAGGTTTGTCCCCGCAAGGGCTGTCCACTGTCTCTGAGCACCCCTGAGGCTGTGCCCACCTTAGGGTCCACACAACCTTCGAACCCAGCCCTTCACCATCTCCTGCCTCCACAAGCCTCCACTGGGCCTGCCCCGACCCTGGGAAGAGTGGCAGGAGGCAGAGCGAGTTTCTCCATCTAACCTGTCGACCCTTCTCAGCCACCTACACGCCAGGAGAGACATCTGGCCGCTTTCTGAGCAAGTTCCCCGGACTGTGCTCACACACAGAAGCCTCCGAGAGAGAGAGAGAGAGAGAGAGAGAGAGAGAGAGAGGCGGAGTGGGTGGGGAGGAGAGCAGGTGCTGGAGCCAAACTGAGTTATCCCTGTGCCCTTGGCCTGCTTTCCATGGTCGTGACTGTTGTAAGATTAATAATAATAGTGACCACAATTGCTGCTTCTTGTGCATTCTGTGTGAGCATATGGGCTTGTTAATTCTTTTTCTTTTTTTCTTTCTTTCTTTCTTTCTTTCTTTCTTTCTTTCTTTCTTTCTTTCTTTCTTTCTTTCTTTCTTTCTTTCTAAATATTTATGTGAAAGGCAGAGTTGCAGAGCGAGCAAGAGAGAGAATCTATCTGCTGCTTCCTGCTCCGAACAGTGGGCAGCAGCTGGGGCTGGACAGGCCAAAGCCAGGAACCGGGACTCCAACTAGGTCTCCCACGTGGGTGGCAGGGGCCCACACACTTGGCCCGTTTTCCATTTTCCCAGGCACATTAAGGGAACTGAATCAGAAGTAGAACATCCAGGACTTGAGTTAGCGCTCACGTGGGATGCCAGCACTTCAAGGAGTGGCTTAACCGGCTGCACCCCAGTTCTGGCCCCATTACAGCAGTTCTTTCCCGAAGCCCCAGGCAGGCTTGTCCTCCACTCATTCTGCACTTAAGGAAGAGGAGGTGCTGGCAGCGGTGCTGCAGTGCAGGGAGCTGCCCAAGTCACAAGATAAGGGGCAGAGTGTGGCCCTTAGCCCAGGCAGCTCGCCCCAGTTTGGAATGGCTCTGAATGGCAGCCTACTGCAGGCAGGCTCCTTGGGGACCCGCAGAGGCTCTGGGGTGAGGAGTGGGCTGCTCTAGGGGTGCCCTGAGACAGCAGCTCAGCTCCACAGCACCATTGTCCCTCTACCAGTGACACTGGCCACGCAGGGCTAGCTGGGCACAGGTGTCATGGACATGATGTATGTTGATGTTGCTGGAGCTCCCAGGTTCCCTTTAAAATGCTTGGGATAAGGATTTGTGGAGGGAGGACCCAGGGCCAGCCCCTAGGGTTAAGAAAACTGAAGTGGAGTTGCTGACTTACCTGGTTTGGGAGCTGCGCAGGAACTGCAGCCACAGGCTTTGAGTGCTGAGCCCTAGGGGTGACATCACCACTTTGCACATGCGCAGGTGCAACCCAGGTGCTGGGGACAGAGGCGCCATGTTCGGTGCACTCCCAGGCCCACAGCAGAGGAGGAGTGGGCTCAGCCAGGGCTTGCTGCCTTCCTGTACTACCAGCTGGGCACCCGGAGCTGCCCTGGGGATGCCCTTCTGGAAGCAGAGGTGCTCTGCTGGAGGGACAGCACCCAGGAATGTTTGGATCGATGGGAACCACTGGGGGTGGGTCCAAGCACTCAGAATGGGACCTGTCTGCTGAGCTGATTGGGTCACGACAGATGCTGCCACTCCTGGAACGAAATCCGCCCAGACAAAAGGTTCCCTAAGCCCAAACTCCATGTTGTGCTTGTCTGACAGGCATGCTGAGCTCTAGGGTGCTAGAATATTCTGATAGGTGGAGAGAGAGAGAGAGAGAGAGAGAGAGAGAGACCTTCCATCTACTGGTTCATGACTGCAGATGGCTGCTTCAGCTGGGGCTGTGTCAAGCTGAAGCCAGGAGCCTAGGGCTTCATCTGGGTCTCCCACATGGGTACAGGGACCCAAGCACTTGAACCATTTTCTACTGCTTTCTCTGGGTGCATTAGCAGGGAGCTGGATTGAAAGTGAAGCAGCCAGATCTCGAACCAGCACCGATGTGGGAGCCAGCATCACAGGTGGTGGCTTAATGTGCACCCCAGCACCGACCCCAGGATGATATCTTTTGCTGCACTAGAATGCTGACCTTGCAACAAGGGAGGGGGGGTCACCCTCAGCAAATATGAAAAAGTGAAACCCAAAGGAAAACGGGGCTGGCTGCTGGAACTTCAGCTCCTTCACCGTGAGTAGGGGAAGCCGCTGGGCAGGGATGGGACGTGGGCCATGGGGAGCTGAGGGGCCACAGAGAGGACCCTCATCGGCCCTCTGCAACCTCTCCCTGGCCTGCTGCTCATTCCCTCCCAAAATGAGAGTGGAACAAAATTGCGGTGTCTTGGCTGGAGAAACACTAGCTGCTGGAGTAACCCCCCCTCCCGCCCTGTGAGCACGGAACACGCAACAGGAAATGCAGGCCGCAAGGTGGGGGGCAGGGGCGGCAGTGGGCACCTACAGCAAACAGGTTGAAAAGTTGCAGAAGTGGAGCCCGGCGCGGTGGCCTAGCAGCTAAAGTCCTCACCTTGAACGCGCCAAGATCCCATATGGGCGCCGGTTCTAATCCCGGCTGCTCCACTTCCCATCCAGCTCCCTGCTTGTGGCCTGGGAGAGCAGTCGAGGACGGCCCAGTTCTTTGGGACCCTGCACCCGCGTGGGAGACCTGGAAGAGGCTCCTGGTTCCCGGCTTCAGATCGGCACAGCTCCTGCCGTTGCATTCACTTGGGGAGCGAATCATCGGACGGAAGATCTTCCTCTCTGTCTCTTCCTCCTCTCTGTATATCTAACTTTGTAATAAAAATAAATAAATATTTTTTTTAAAAAAGGAAGCTTGCAGAAGTGGCAGCTGGAAGCAGTTGGCTGCTGCACAACAGCATCTCTCGGTCCTTGGCCGCTTGCCACGCCCTTCGTCACTTTTTCTACTCAGCTGGCTCCATTGCAAGCTTGCCACTAAACCGCAACCCCCGGCATCAGCTGCCACCTGTTCCATGCGACAGCTGCTGGCTAGGGCTCCAAGGAAGGACTCCCCCCTTTCCTTTTTCAGGGAAAAGGGACTCCCTGGAGTCCAGGGACCTGAGCTGTTACTGATGCCTGAGAGGGGACCGAGACCAGCCAGCTGACGTGACTGAGAGTGGACCCACAGTTCTGTTCTGTTTTGTTTTGTTTTGTTTTTGTATTTGGAAGAAAAACCAGGAGAGCACTTACATCAGCCGGCTCACTCACCAAACTCCTGCCACCACCATGACTTAGGCTCAAACCGGGAATTCAGTTTGCTTCTCCCACATAGGTGGCAATGAGCCAAATATCTGAGCCACCGCCTGTTGCCTCCTGGGCTGTGTCTTAGCAGGAGCTGAGATGGAAACCCTGGCCCTCTGCTGGGACATGTGGGGGGAGCCCAAGAGGCATCTTAACATCTGTGGCAAACACCAACACTTCCGGGCAGGCCTGTGTCTGGCTCAGGACTCGCCCTCTGGCTAACGCGTCCTCATGTAGCACCTGTATGGAAGAGCAAATAAGCTGGACCTTCCCTGGCCTTCTCTGCCCAACCAAGCAGGTACACATCCCTGCAGAGGCACACATGTGCAAGGGGGCGTGTCAAGGAAGCGTACACGACAAGAGCAGAAGCCGACCTAGACTCATGGGAGCATGCGCTTAGGACAAGACCCAATTGGCAGACTCATGCTGACCCACTGCACACACACACACGCCATGTATTTATTGATACTCTTCAGCTTAAATGGTTCACAGTCTATTCAATTGCTCAAGGAAGAGATTTTCACTGGCTCAAGAAATTCAGGGAACTGAGACTTCTCTGACTTCAGGTGTGGATGGACCCAGCAACTCCTTGGTGCCCAGCTCTCCAGTCACCTGCAGCCCCTTCTGTGACACGGGGAGGGGGGAGGGATCCATGTGAGTCCCTACCCCCAGAGCTTCATTGCCTCCATCAAAGTCCAGCAGAATGATGTTGGATGAGGCCAGACAGGAGAACAGTGAGGAGGCTGTGGGGGAGGGAGTCCCTGCCTGTGCTTCCGTGCCGAGCCGTACCTTTCTGGAGTGGGGAAGAGGGTAAAGCAGGCAGAGTGCTTGGCAGGGAGCACCGCACGTCCAGGGGAGAAGCAGCAAAAGCTGAAGGGCAACCAGTGGCCAGGGACACCTGCAGGGGCAGGAGCTGCAGGACTTGAACGTGGAGGATTCGGGGAAAGAGCAGATGAGCACGGACAGAGCTCTGGGTACAGAGGGCATGGAGACTGCATTGGCAAACGTGCCCAAGTCCGATGGAGGGAAGAGAGAGAGACCCCTTGGTGATGAGTCTGCGGGCGACGTGAGCTGGGCTGGGACCACACGCTTAGAAGCCTTTCTCATTGTTTACCCATCAATCACTGCGGCCAAGGTGGTTGGGACTCGAGCAGGCGGAGGAACAGAAAGGGAAACGGCCCCAGGCCAAGTTGGCCCGGGGCCTCCTTGGCTGATCCAGCTTCAGTTCAGGGGTGCAAAATGCAAACAAGCCTCACTTTTGCTGGAGTCCATGTTGCAGCTACTGCCTGCAAGAACCAGCTTTCAATGTGGGTGCAGGTTCAAGTCCCCGCTGCTCCACTTCCCATCCAGCTTCCTGCTAATGTGTCTGGAAAAGCAGCGAAAGATGACTCAAGTGTTTGGGCTCCTGCACCCACGTGGGAGACCTGGGTGAAGCTTCCGGCTTCAGCTTCATCCAGTGCTGGCTGTTGCAACCATTTGGAGAGTGAACCAGCAAGTGGAAGATCTCTATGTCTCTCCTTCTCTGCAGCTCAGCCTTTCAATTAAATTAACTTTTTTTTTAATCACTCTTGGGCCTGGCACAGTAGCCTAGTGGCTAAAGTCCTCGCTTTGAATGTGCCAGGATACCATATGGGCACTAGTTTGTATTCCGGCAGCCTGTTTCCTATCTAGCTCCCTCCTTGTGGCCTGGGAAGGCAGTCAAAGATGGCCCAAAGCCTTGGGGCCCTGCACCCACGTGGGAGACCCAGAAGAGGCTCCTAGCTCCTGGCTTTGGATTGGCTCATCTCTGGCCATTGTGGCCGCTTGGGGAGTGAATCAGCGGATGGAAGATCTTCCTCTCTGTTTCTTCTCTCTGTATATCTGACTTTCCAGTAAAAAATAAATAAAACTTAAAAATATATATTGTTTAGGCCTGGTGCGGTAGCCTAGTGGCTAAAGTCCTCGCCTTGCGCGTGCTGGAATCCCATATAGGTGCTGGTTTGTATCCTGGTGGCCCCTCTCATCCAGCTCCCTTGCTTGTGGCCTGGGAAGACAGTCAAGGATGATCCAAAGCCTTGGGACTCTGCACCCAGAAGAAGCTCCTGGCTCCTACTTCGGATTGGCTCAGCTCTGGCCATTGCGGCCCCTTGGGGAGTGAATCAGTAGATGGAGGATCTTTCTGTCTCTCCTCTTCTCTGTATATCCGACTTTCCAATAATAATAAAAACAAATTAAAAAAAAATGTTTATAAAACAATTCACTCTTGCTGGAGTAGGCCCTCTCACGAACCAGCCAGCCTCGTGGGCAGCCTGGCAGAGGGCAGGACAAAACTGGGGGACTCCCAGGAAGGAGTTGCGTCCCCCGAGCTTCCCCTGGCTGCTGTATTGATGATTCCAGGGCTGCAAGGCTGCTACCTGTGCTGTGTATCAGCGGCTGTGTTTGGCCCCTTCCGCTGTGCTCTGGGCGTGAGGTCCTTGTTGCCGCCACCTGGAATGGGAACTGTGTGAGCTAGGCTGCCTCGAGTTTAGTGGCTCTCCCTGCAGGAGGACGCAGCGACCCACCTTGACCTAGTTTCTGAGCTAGGAATACAGCTTTGATTGTTAATGAGGTGCCCAGGAGCCATGCACACGTCTCTTAACAACTCGACCAGTGCAGGTGCTTCCAGACGCTGCTCATCAGGCAGCCTGGGCACAGGGAGGAGTCTTCACCAAGCCTGCTACTGGATAGCATGTGCAGCAGACACCAGTCCCGCCACGACGCACGCAATGCCCAGGGAGACCCAAAGCTGCCCGCTACAGCCCCAGGGGATGCAGACGACTGACTGTGGGGCACACGCGCAAGCAGCAGGAGCGCGTGGCCTCGGCGTAGGGAAGCGCCATCTGCCCAGCGAGCCGCGTGGCCAGCGGGGAGCGCCCCGGAAGGTCGCAGAACGGGGTCGGTCGCGAGTCCGGGACGCAGGTAGGCGCCGAGCAGCTACCGAACGGACGCCGCGGCGCCAGACGGACGCACGGGCGCCTTGAGGGCCGAACAGCCGGGCACAGGCCGGGCAGAAGCGCGGGCCGGGTGCCCCAAGAGGAGGCGCTCACCCCGTCTGCTGAGCGGGAAGGCGGGGCGCAGGGGCGGGGCGTCCCCGTCCCCCAGGTCAGCGTTGTTGGTTTCGGGTTGTCAGGCAGCCGCGGCGCAGGCGGGGCTGCGAGGAGTCCCTGACGGCGGAGACCCGGTCGCTGGGGGTGCGGCCCGGCCATGCCCGGAGTGACGGCCTGAGTCCCTTCACCAGCCGCAAGCATGAAGGACAACCGGGACTCCAAGGACCAGCAGCTCATGGTGAGGCCCCTTCAGTCTCCTCCTCCTCTGCTTGCTCCGCTGCCGCCTCCACCGTCCCCAGAACCCGACTGCCTCGGTCAGCCTCCAGCACCCCTCCACAAAGTGGATACACAAGGACCATAGTCTGGCGCCGCCCAGGGGCACCCTTCCCTATGCCCAGAGTGTAGAGGCAAGAAGGTGTCCTAGCCCGGTTCCCTCGTGTTCCCCCCCCCCGGGATACCACCCCCCAAAATCTGTGCAGCCTTTGGGGATGTCAGAACCACCCCCATGCAGAGCAGTCATGTTAGGGTGAGATTGAGCTGTCCCGGCAGAGAGGGAAAGTAGGTATTACCTGGGAAAATGGAGGATACCTAGCCTTGGGGGTGGATCAGATGAGTTGGGCATCATCCATAGGCAGACCAGATCCCCCAAGCCCCCACTCTGGCCTGCAATACAGAGCTATGCAGATCAGAACCCTCATCCTCTGCAAAGGGCTACAGGTAGTCTGTGACAGCTGAGATCACAGAGACAGGTGGGGGCGGGAGTGGTGGGGTGCTAAAGATGGGCTCCTGCCTATGAGCCCCAAGGCCATGTATATGCCTGGGTGGGTTTCTCCCTGTCTGCTGCAGGCCATTCTCCTTCCCCAAGTCTGGGGCTGAGCTTCCACTGCGGGCAGGTGCCTTGTGATGTAACTGGAGGATAATGTTACCCCAACGCCTGCACCTGCTCCTGCGGGGAAAACCTGGGCCCCAGCTGCCAAGCAAACCCTCTTGGGCAGCTTCAAAACTGTCTCTGAAATGGTTGACTTGGCACTGGAGACGGGCCCTTGCTCCCTCCCCGACCCCCAAATCCCAGGTGGGGCCGAGGGGCCGGCCATTCTCTCGTCCTGGGGAGGTCAGCTAAGGATCAGATGAAGCAGGAAGGGAGGGCCCCAAACACCTAGCAGGTGCTCCCTTTTTTCAGCAGAAGGTACTCCCTCCCACCAGCACTTTGCGCCTTGCCCTGTTCTCTGGGGAGACCCACCCACAGGCTAGGACGGGCCCTTGGTGGCTGTGTCCTCAGGGTGGGACTTGGGGCATGGGTAGGGAGGAGGACAAAGGGAAGCCCTGCCCCATGCTGAGTGCCAGGCCCAGTGCCGTCTGTGTATCACACGGGCACACACTGCTTCCCTGTGGGCTCTGCCGTCAGGCCCAGGGGAGTCGCAGGTGTCTAATTCGGGCGTGTGACGGATGCAGCTGTGGAGCGGACAGTCCTGCCCCTGGGGAGACGCGTGCACCTGATGCCCAGGTGGCAGCCTTGACTCACGGAGTTTTCCTTAGAATCCAGGAGGACCCAGGGATTTGCCTTGGGGTGGGGGACCCCCAAACCCTCTCCTCCTTCTCATTGTGTCCTTCCATGGCCCAGGGCTTCTAATCCTAGGGATCTGTCTTACCCTCTCAGGTGGCGCTCCGGGTCCGGCCCATCAGTGTGGCAGAGCTGGAGGAAGGGGCCACTCTCATTGCCCATAAGGTGGATGAGCAGGTAGGTGAGGCTGCAGGGCAGATGTCTGCTCATGTGGCCTGCAGGCAGAAAGGGCCTTGAGGCCCTCCCTTCATTCGCGGAACTATGGTGGTGCCGCTGATGATATCAGATGGGAGAGCTTCTGTAGCCTGATGGGCCCTGGCTTCATTTTCCTACCTGACTATGTCTGCTGGCTTGAGAGCACGTGGGTGGAGAGCTGAGTGCACCTCCACGGCGTCCATGTCGGGTGGGTGATGTCCTTACATCTTGGTCCTTGTGTCACAATGAGGAGCTGGGCAGGGCCCACAAGGCAGCATCCAGGAAGCGGGCACAGCAGTTCACACGGGTAAACCAAGTTTGCGAGTTTGCAGTTTATACGGCTGTGAGGAAATTCAGGGAGCCTGCGGTTCTGAAACAGGAGGCTTAACCTTGACCTAGCCCTGGAGCTTGGGGAAGGGGTGTTTGTGTGAAAGGTGTGCATTAAAGAAAAGGCTATTAAGAGTGTGTGCAAAGGTCCTGTGGTGAGAAGGGCTATACTGCAGTCAAGCAGCCCAGAAAAGGAGGGGCAGGAGGTGTAAGATGAATCAGGAGCCACCCGAGCTCCATGCCGTGTTCACCCAGCCAGGCGGACCAACAAGGAAGCAGGGGCTAGGGGGGCGTGGGCCGACTCGGTGCCCAGGTGGGAGCATCATTGGAAGCCCAATCCTGGCCCTTCGCCTCCTCTCTCTGTGGTCATGCTGCTGCTGACACCACCTAAGCACCTGTGCTCGTGGTCATGATGGGATGCGCTGGTGGGTCTGAGAAGCCCATGACACTACATAATGCAGACGAAGGCAGGAGCCAGCGCTGCAGCTCAGAGCCCAAGACCGTGATGGGCACATGGGAGACAAGCCCCTGGTCCTGGAAGCGGTACCCACTCAGACCTCCTGCTTCAGCCAAGAAGGCGTAGTACAGTCATGAGACCCTCCCTCCTGATTCCTCTTACCCAACTCCCTCTCCTTCCAGGACCTCGGGCAAGGCGGGGCTGACCTGGGCAGGCACAGTGCAAATGGAAGGAATGATCCCAAACAGCAGTGTGGGGCAGCTAGTGCCAGCTGGTGGGGCCAGGGGCCAGGGGTGCTTCCAGAACCTCTTCTGTGACTGGGGGCAAGCAGTCACAGCACCTCCTTAGCAGGTCTGGGTGGCCTCATGTTTGTACCTGCACCTGTTCAAGACTCAAGTTCCCCAGGCTGTAGGACTGACTGACTGGGCCAGGTTACGCCCTGTTTGTCCAACACCTCCCTAGGCTATCAAGTCCTCACCCTGGGACAATGGTGTCTCTTGCTGCAGCTGGCTCCCTGCCGTTGTGGGGGCTGATAAATATTAACTGATGCTGATGGAAATGGTCGTTGGCTGGGCTTGGCCCTGGGGTGCCCACGCAGGCAAACACTGTCCCTTCTGTGCCCGGAGTTGGGCACTCCTGGGTCAGCAGCAGTCAGCGTTCTTCACGCCAACCCTGTCCCCTGCGGCCTGGCCCAGCCCTCCTGCCTGGCACCTGCAGTTGGGGAGTAGCCGCAGAAATGTCAGGCATGGAACCTCCTGGAAACGAGCTGTCCCTCTGACAAAGAAGGCCCTGGTAACGAGGAGATGCCAACGCACACATCTAGGAGGCAAAACAGTCAATTCCAGTGCCTCCACCCAGCCCTAGCAGGCACCCTCTCTGCTGACGCCCTAGGTTCATCCATAGCCTTGGCCCAATGGAGGCTTTGGCTCTGGCCTGGGTCAGTCCCTCTGGGGGGTTGGACCAGCCAGTCAGTGGGGGAACTGCAGCTGCCTAAGGCCTGGGGGCCCAGAATCCGTGAGGGGGAGCAGGGCCCTTCCCCAGGATGTCATCGCATTGGGGTCACTTTCTTGCCAACGTATAACTGGGCCCCTGAGGCCTCTGCAGTGCCCTGCCTGCAGGATGGGTTGGGAGGTCCACCTGGTGCCTCCCTGCTCCCCAAGTGTCCCCTTGTGGTCCCAGGAGCTCTCCAGCCAGTTTGTGTGGCCGCAGCTCCTGGGCACTTTCCTCCTGCTGTTGTCGTAAGATGCCCGCTGCAATGGGCATCTTACTCTTCCTCTACTAGGGCCTAAAGGTTTGGAGGAGCAGGGGGCCTTAAACATGGCCCCAAGGCCGCTGCCCAGAGTCCTGAGCCCACTGCCCAGGGTTCAGCACCTTGGTGATTGGGAGGGAGGTGGGCATGGCCATGGCCCCGGGCCAGTGAGTCCTGAGTGCAGGAAGGGCCCTGGGGTTTCTGTTATCTGTGGCTTGAGCTCTGTAAGGAAAGTGCTGGGACAGCCAGGTTAGAAATCCTGTGTGTTTCAGGGGGGGTGGTGTAGCAGAGGGTGCCACTGCCGGGGGCAAAGCCTGCTTGGGACAAGGGGCCAGTGTGTCTGGAGAAATTGGGATTAGGGTTTTGGATGTGTGAAGAGGATGCCCAGCTGCCTTGCTGACCCGAGGTTCCATTCCAGAGAGGAACTAGTGCCTCTTGTGTGATGGTCGTGGTGGGCTCTGGCATGCATGGTGCTGAGTGCCCTGCCTGAATGGCATTGCTTTATTTAGGGGTTCATGGGGATGATACATGGTGCCTGAGGTGAATCAAGCTTTGTTCCTCCCACCATCCCTGGTGGCAACTTTTCTGTGTGTTCCTGGGAGATTCTAAGAGGAGCTCGGGGTCTGGAGTGGGCTGAAACCCTGAAAGCAAGGCAGCCAGCCGGGGTGGGGTGGGGGATGGCAGCCTAGGAAGCTGTGGGCAAAAGCTCCAGAACAAAAAACCACCCTCCCACTACCCCCAAGCCCATTGACCCACCCCCTAGCTCGCTGGCAGTGTTTATCTGAAAGATTTAAGTCAACGGACAAGGCAGACAATGCATATAATCCCCTAATTAGCAGGTGTCTGCTCATAACCTGTGTTGCTGGGTCCTACAGAGCCAGGTAGGGGCACAGCATGCAGGGCTGGGAGGAGGGCGGGGGTGGGGGAGAGGAGAGGAGCAGAATGGGGAGTCACCGAGCACACGGAGCCGGACAGGGTGATGGGGACAGAAAGGACCAAGCAGCACAAGACAGCCCCGGACTAACTCCCCAGAGCCCAAGTCCTGTTTGCCCCGGCGGTGCCCTGTCCAGGACCCTCCCTGGCTCTTGGTTTCCTTACAACCAGATAAGAACCTATTGCACCCACTGCAGAGAAAATTAAAGAGAATCTGCGTGCTGGGCTGCAGTGAAAGATGGAGAGAGTAAAAGGTGACAGGCGCCAAGTGTCAAGGACAATGGGGACAGCAGCCAGCTTGCCTGTCTGCTCAGGGCCAGTAGGGTGGGGCTCTCTGCCCACCTGCCACCAGGAGGCTCCTTGGTTGTGTGGGTGGACGTGATGAGGCGCGACAGGGAATCTCTACCTCCCCCTGACCTTTCTCCCTGCCTCCTCCACTTCCCCAGGACAACATTCCAGGCAAACCCTACACTACTTTCCACCTCCTGCACCCACACCACGAGTTATAGAGAGGATGACCGGAGGCTGTGGAAGGGAAATGCGTGGCCATGCAAATTGTTGCCTCCTAGCCAGTGTGGCTAGGACACAAAGGTTCTTGTGCTGAACTGTGTATAAAAATCAGGCACCTGTTAAAGATGCTGATTTGTGGTCACTCCCCTAGGGATTCTGCACCCAGAGATTTGAGTGATGCCTACTGGTGAAGACATCAGCAGGCACCAAGAGAGATACAGCTCTCAACTGTCTCCTAGGCTATGCCTCCAACTGCCCCATGCCTTAGTATCCCATGGGGGACCTGAGCAGGACATCAATCAGGTGTGGGTCCATTGCAGCTAGGCCATGGTGGCTTTATGAGCTCAGCAGGCTCCATTTTGGCCTTCTCTGTCCAACCAGTAGTAAAGTTTCCTTTAAAAAAAAATTATCTATCCCCCCCCCCAAAAAAAATGTTCTGCACCTTAAATGTTGACAAATATCTTGTTAGAGTTACAAGCCAGTCTAGATTATCCCAAAATCTGCCAAGATCAACAAAATTATACTTCAACACAACAAATGGCTGAATACTAAAATGAAATAGACACGAGACAGCTGAATGGTACCCTATAGCCTTTTTAAGGTATATAGCAGCCGGTCCGGTCCTGTATATAAACTAAAATTGAGATGTCAATGAGCTAATCATAGGTTGTGGTTAGGACTTGTTTTTTTTTTTTTTTTTTTTAACATACTGGTTACTCAAAACCATGTCAATTCCATAATATTGCAAATTGCTGTTGATGTTATATTGGGACTCTTAATTGACTGTGATGATATTATACCAGCTCTGACTTCGGACCAGAAATGGTCTCCCCAAGAAACTGTTCAACCCATCTGGACAATAAGTAGCTGGACTCCATGCTTAGTATATGTTTGCAAGGAAAGAATCTTGATTGAATTTGAACTGTAATGCTGCATCAAGGTGGAGGAATCCACCAGGGGGAGGGGGGATTCCCAGAGCCTATGAAACAGTCACATAATGCAAAATATTAATAAAAATATAAAAAAATCTATCTATATCTATATTTATCTATATATGTAGGTATATAATATACATATATAAAAGGTAGAGTTACAGAAACAGGTGAAGAGAATGAGAGAGAAATCTTCCAACTGCTGGTTCACCTAGGACCTTCATTTGGGTCACCCACAAGGGTGGCAGGGGCTCTATGCTCTGCTATTTTTTTTTTTTTTTTTTGAGGCTGTTAGTAGAGAGCTGGATTGGAAGTGGAACAGCTGGGACTCAAACCAGTGCCTAGATGGGATACCATCATTGCAGATGGTAGCTCAATCCCTTATGCCACAATGCCGGCTTCCAAATTATCCTTCTTAAAGAAAGGAATAAAAATATAAAGCAAAGGCCAGAATACCCAGCTGAAAGTAAGTTTCTGTTTTACTATATTTTGTTTTCACCCATGGGAGTAGAGGATGCTGGGCTCTGTGTGTTGCCCTGGGGATAAGCCCAGGGCCGGATTCTCTGCTGCCACATTCTGTGTCAGAGGACCTGGGTTTAATCCCCACCTCTGGTCCCGGTGCCAACTTCCTAGGAGACCATGGTGATGGCTCATCCATTTCCTGGCTCACCCACTCCCTGGCTTCCAATTTCAGCCAATCCTGTTCCTCTGTCCAGTGCAGGCGTTTGGGGAGTAAAGCAGTAGACGGGAGTTCTCTCAGATTCTCTCGGTTAGATGAAGCACAATGACTTGGTGGTGCTGTGGGTTAATTCCTGCTGTGCTTTCCAGTATTTCTCACTTAGAAGATGTTAGCAAGGGCCTGGTCCCTCATAGGTCACAGCTGATGGATCAGACCCCCTCTGCCTGCCCTGAGTCCCCCACCATCCCCTTACCCTACAGGATCTTGGGTTTCCAAGCTCAGATGCCTTAGAAGGTCTTGAACCATAGCTCACAATCAGCCAAGGAAGGTCAAGTAGACTGGGAATGGAGGCTGCACGGGGGAGGCAGAGCCAGGAGGCCTGAAGCTGCTGGGCCTGCAGGGGCAGGGCTGTGCTGTGAGGCTGCTTCCTCTCCGCTACTGGCCCTGTCCCCCAGCTTCTGGCCAGCCCTGTGTGTCATGGGGTAGGACACATTGACACCTCCAAGAAGCAGGCACCCAGGGCTTGAGTGTGTACAGCCTAGGGTTGTGAGAATGGTGCCCATATCTAGCCCACCTGTTTAAGGCTGGGCGAGAGGCCAGCTGAAGCCCTCTGCCCTGGGCTCAGGGACACCGCCATCTCCCTGTGGCAGGTGGAACCTGCCTCAGGTGGTATGTTATTTTGCAAGGCTGTTGTGATGCAGTGCCACATGCAGGGTGGCTGGGCAGTCCAACATTTCCCTTTTCTAAAGGCCAGAAGTTGGGTCAAGGCAGGACGTGCAGTAGGCCTGTCTCCTTGGCTTGTAGAGGCCACCTCGGCCCTGGCTGTGCTTCAGCTTTGCTCTAGCATCTTGCGCCCACATTTCCCGACATTCCCTGGTGCTCATATTGGATTGCAGACTTAACTAACTACATTTGCCAAGACATCATTTCCAAATAAAGACTGGCTTGAAGGGTACCAGGGTTAGAACTTACATATGTAAAGGGAACAGAATTCAACTCCTAACATGTGGGCATTCCCATAGCCAGGCAGCTGCTGGGAGAGGCAGCCGGTGGGCAGGCTGGGCTCTGGACCTAAGCATCTCTGAGCACAACTGGCTGTGTATTTCACAGAGTGGCTTTGGGAAATCCCTTAACCAGTCTGCTTCCTCACCCTCTGCCCAGCAAGGTTGGGAGTGTCTCTCCTGAAATGATCAAATCCCTTGAGCAAATGCAGCCAAACCTTGGCCTAATGCCTGGCACACACAACGCCCCCATCAGTAGCACCTTTATTGCACCAATGTCCCCTGGGGCCTCTGCTGTGTGCAGGTTAGGCTGACCTTTAGAAGTTCCGAGGTAGTGTTGGCAGGGGTGGGTTGGGCACGCAGGTGCTCATAGCGGGGGATGGAGGCCCAGCCCTACCTGCCTCAGTGGATGGATGCACACATAAGAATCCTGGCTAGGGGGTAGAAGGGGAAACTCCAGAGCTTCCTGACTTAGCTCTGTCATCTGAGTTGAGGACCATCACCCACAGCACCCCCACTCTGTGCCTCTAGAATGTTCTCTAGCCCCATATACTGCACACTCCTTAGGACACAATGCCAGAGCTACCTCTTCTGGGAAACTTTCCTGTCCTGGCAGGATTGGCTCCAGACCGCTCATGGGTGTGGTTATTAAAGTGAGATGGGCAGGTCAAGACAGGACCCCGGCCTTGGTTTGGCTGTCTCCTTGGGGGCCTTGTTCAATACCTGGCACAGGGAAGGAGGCTCAGCAGATGTGTTGGACTGGTCCAGATACCTGGCCGAGCAACACAAGGGCTCCACTGTGTGTCAGGGTGGACAGCTATGGGGGTGATGGTCTTGTGGTGGGGATTGGCTAGAGCTGGGGTCCAGGATGATGGATGTGCACAAAGCCGTCTCTGAGTAGGGACTTGTGGTAGCTGTGCTGGCAGTGGGCTGATGTGGGCAGAGAAACCAGATGCCCAGGATGCCAGGAACTTGGCAGTGCCCAGAGGTCATGTGAAGGTCATTGATAGGGGATGGGAGTCAGTGCCGCCTAGCATTGAGGGCCCCCAAATGGTGCCCCTCAGGCTACTGGCTCTGTCCACTCCACAGGGGCACGGCCCCACTCCCACCCACAGGGACATTGCTTCCTCCCCACCGCAGACACACCCAGGTGAGAGCTGGCACGGCTGGGGAGGTTTCTGTTGTATCCCTTGGGGACTCAGAGCCAGGTTTTATCTTCAGTCAGCTCTGAAACTTGAGCGTGTTGCTGACTTCAGGGCCTAGGGCAGAGAGACAGGATCCTAAAAGAGGCTTCCAGGCACTAAGGCCTGATGGGATGGGTAGGGAGGTGGGGGTGTGAGGGGGGCAGACACCCAGCTCTGAGCTCACTGTGGCCACAGCCTTGGGGCACCTAGGAGAAAGATGAAGCCACTGGTCTTCCTTATTTACTACACAGGGTGCCTACCCCCAGTCGACCTGGGGGTGCCCCGCTAGCCAGCCAGCACCCCTCCAAGGCTGCCCTCTGAGTGGATACGAGTCTCCCCCAGGCTGTAGGGGCTGGAGGGCTGCCTTTTCCCCATCCCCTCCTCTGTGGAGAATCCCCAAAGAGGGCTGGCTGGATCCTGAAGTTTGAGGCCAGTTTTGCACAGGTGTGTGCCCTGCCAGGAGGAGGGGACCCCCTAAACCCTTGGGGGTGGGCCTAGAGGACCCCACAAATGTTCCCGATCCATGACCTTGGTGGCTTCTGGTGGCCCTCCTCTGCCCCCTCCCAGCGTCACACCCCACGCTTTGTCTGATCCCAGGCTGGCCCAGGTCTGCCCTGTTGATACAGGCAGGGAGTGGAGCCATTGTCCCTGCTCCCTCGGGTCCCTTTCTTGGTGCCTCACCCTCCAGCAGGACTCAGTTTACTTCCTTGCACTGTATCTCAGCCCTCTTTTGGGGAGTAAAGTGCACAGAGGGTACCAGAACCCTCTCAGATCACTGAAAACCCACCCTCACCCCTCGAAGCCCCTTGGGGTACTGGGGGCAACCTAGGAGCCTGGCCTGTCCTGCCGTTCCCCAGCAATACTCCAGTCTGGAACCCACGAGTTGAAGTTAAGGGGGCCCATTGTTATGAAGCCTGGGAGGAGGCAGCTGCCTATGCCCCCTCTCCAACACAGCCCCCCCACCACTAGCAGAGAAAGGACTGGTAAGGTGCCCTGTCTGGCACAGGTGCCCGTCTGGCATTCCCTGAAGTGCCACAGCCCCAGGGGAGTGCCTGAACCTCATTAGGAGATTGCACAGCGTTGCTGGCTTTCCCTGGGGTGTCTGGCAGGAGCCAGGCGCTGCCAGGCAGAGCAGCAGCACCTGACCGTGTTAGCAACCCTCAGAGGCCACCTCCAGGGAGCAGGGCAGTGAAGCCAGAGGTGGGGTAAGAGACGGATGGCCTGCCTGCTCCCAGCCAGCACCCTTGTGCTCCTTCTCAACCCCTTGAAAAAAGAAAGAACCCACAGTCCTGGTTATGCCTTGCGACCATGCACACTGCCTTTGTCATCTCCAGGAACCTTCACAGCCTTGAGGGCGACTGTTCTGCTGCCTTTGTGACACAGCAGGAGACTGGGGCTCTTGGGCAGGGCAGCATTTGGGCAGGGCCACTTGCTAGTAAGAAGCAACATGGGTTCTCAGAGCCCACATCAGGCTCTTCTCCTGCCTGGCTCCCTTACCCTCTGCCCCCAAACTCAAGCTGTCCCAAGCATGTGTCTTTGAACGACTTCACATTCTCCGCCTGAGTCCAGGATGCCCCAACAAGGAGCCAGCCCCTTCCCCTCATCTCCTCCCAAAGCCCAAGACAAGCCTCAGCACACCTGAGACCTGGGGCAAGCGGAACAGCTCAGAGATGGTTCTACAAAATGGGATCCTCTGGTCACCCTCAGAACAGGGCCAAAACTTGGCAGGGCCTCCTGTGTCACCACAGTCACACCTCTGTCTCCACAGCCACCTCTGCTCTGTGGGAAGGGATCACAAGTAGTTCAGAGTGATCCATGTCCACTCCAGGCCTCCAGCCTGGGATCTCCCAGCTTCTCCCTCTGCCTCCAGCTCAGGTTCCCGGCTGCTGAGAGCCAGCGAGGAGGATTCCCCCAAGTCCAACTGTCAGCTGCTCCTTGCTATGCCCTGGTCCACTTGCTGGCTGAGGGCTGGGTGCCCTGGGGAGAATGAAGAAGGGGAGGCAGTGTTCCAGATGCTACATGGCTATAAAAAGATAAAGGTCTGGGGGGTTTGAACCTACACCCTGATGTTGAACTCTGGTTCCTCCACCTGCTAGCTTATGACTTGAGAAAGGAAGCTCTTGCTCCCAAAGGCTGTACCTTGTCTAGGCGTCTGTGCTCGCTTTAGAGCCTGGGCCCTGGGCCAGGGTCTTCTTCAAACCCTGAGTCCCTTGTCTGCAAAATGGGAGTAGGCAGTGGTCCCAGAACCTGGGGCTGCAGGGGGGCTCTGGATGCAGTGTGCAAAGCCAGGTCCTGACCTAGAAGAAGCAGTTTGGAAATGCCAGCTGTTACTCCTGCTGCACCCACACAGGGCAAGGCAGTGGGGAGGAGGTGTTGCAGTTTAGGGAAGGGGTCCCTGGACCTGGGGCTCCCTGGGGCCCTCAGTTTCCTGCAATTGTGCCAGCCCTTCAGGGCTGCATTGAGTTGTGTGGGACATGTCCCCTCTGGGCATCCAGGGCCGCATGGCCGGTCCTGGCTCCTGGAGAGCTGCTGAGGAGCAGCAGAAGGGCCCCAGCAGGGCCTGGCTAGGGAGAGGCCAGAGTCTACACTGTCTGCTCACTCCTGGGGCTGACCTGGCTTGGGTCTGGTGTGCCACACCGCAGCCTCAGCTTCTCCCTGGGGGCTTTGCAGATGGTGGTCCTGATGGATCCCATGGAGGATCCCGACGACATCCTGCGGGCACACCGCTCCCGGGAGAAGTCCTACCTGTTTGACGTGGCCTTTGACTTCACTGCCACCCAGGTGAGCCCATCTCTACTGTTTGCCACACTTGGGAGGGGCCTGACAATGACCCCTCCCTGCTTCTACCACATGCTTGAGGATCCACCCTCCCGGGTGTTTCTCTTTCCTGAAGCTTGTATGTACCTATATTCTGCATGTGCCCACCACTCTCCTGCATGGGCATACTTGGATTAACACCACACTACCCTCCCTGGCCTGGCATGGGAGTCCCCGCCCAGAGCAGGGCAGGGCTGGCCCCTGCTGGAGCCAGAGCAAGAACCTGAGGCTATGTGGTGCCAGGAACCCAGCTTGAGGTGCTCTCAGGGGGGCTGGCACCCTCCCAGGGACCCCATCCCACCCACCTTCATTATGCTCCCGCAACATGCAGTGCCGTCTTCGGGGCTTTGCATGGGGATAGCCAGCTGTGAGGGGAGCTGTCTCAGGTGTCCTCAGCTCTCACCAATCCCCGCCAAAGGGTGTAATCAGACATCTCCTCCCCGACTCCCTGCCCCCACTTTGCACAGGCCCAAGGTTGGGGCTGGTGGAGGGGGCACCAGGGGAGCTCTTCCCCTGGGGACTGAATGTGCCTGTGGGTGCCTGTGCTCTGCCCCACTTGTGGTCCAGGCTATGATTCCTTCTCCCTCCCCCTCCTGCTGGCAGGAGATGGTGTACCAGGCCACCACTAAGAGCCTCATTGAAGGTGTCATCTCCGGGTACAACGCCACAGTCTTTGCCTACGGCCCCACAGGTGAGGGAAAGCCCAGGCCGGGCAAGGACTGCAATGTCCCTCTGTCCCTTGTCCCTCTTCTGGGACCAGGCCCCTTCCTATGGCCCCATTCAGAAACTCAACCTGGCCCGTCAGGGATAAGAATCAGGGATGTGGCTGCTCTTGACCGCAGCCAGGTTCCTGCATCCTCTAAGAGCCCACCTTGAGCCAGGGCTGCCATCGGGCTTCTTGCCGCCCCGGGAGGGCCTGGCCTTGAGGACAGAGCTGGTCTGCCCCTGACCCCAGCCTTCGAGGCCCCCTCTCCCGGCCTCTCCCTGCCATGCCCAGGCTGTGGGAAAACCTACACCATGCTGGGCACCGACCGCGAGCCTGGCATCTACGTTCGCACCCTCAACGACCTCTTCCGCGCCATTGAGGAGACCAGCAACGACATGGAATATGAAGTATCCATGTCCTACCTGGAGGTGAGCCCTGCCCTTGCTCCTCCCCAAAGGACATGGCACAGGGTGCTGCTCCCCTGGGGACCTGCCTGGGCCAGGTCAGTCTCAGAGAGAGGTGAGCCCACCAGGTTACTCACACACAGCAAGTACAGCTCTGCTCACTGGGCCACACACCCCACTAGCTACTACCAAGCAGTGATGGGCATGGGGGCCAGTGGGCTGTGCTCCATTTCCTGGGTGGCAGCATGGGAAGGGCAGTGAGGTGGAGCTGCCCACAGCTGCCTGGCCAGGGTGTGTGGTGACTATCCAGCCCGGAAGACTCACTCTAGGGGTGGGGTGCCCCAGTAAAAGGAGCCTGAGGGTTGCCTAGCAATGAGCAGGCCTCCCTACCTGACCAAGGCATTTGGCTGTTGGACAAATCTGCCAGGGCCTGGCCTGTCTATGGAGGGAGATGCTTGGTTTCAAAGCCACTGTGGGTGCTGGCGTTTGTGACATAGCAGGCTAAACCTTTACCTGTGACTCCAGCATCCTATATGGGCACCAGTTTCAGTCCTAACTGCTCCACTTCCCAGTCAGCTCCCTGCTAACGTGCCTGGGAAAGCAGCAGAGGATGGCCTACATGCTAGAGCCTCTGCGCCCACATGAGAGACCCAGAGGAAGCACCTAGCCCCCTGGCCCCCTGGCCTCCTACAAAGGAAGGGGCTTGCCCCTCTCACCCCCACTGGGGCTGTTCTGGGAGGAGTCTGAGGCTCAGAAAGTGGAAACTCCTGTGTCCTTCTTGTTCAGGAGGTTGGGGACCAGGGTCTTAGATGCCCATGAATGCCTTCTCCACGTCTCCCCTCCTGGCCCCATCAGATCTACAATGAGATGATCCGGGACCTGCTGAACCCCACTCTGGGCTACCTGGAGCTGAGGGAGGACTCCAAAGGGGTGATCCAGGTGGCTGGCATCACCGAAGTCTCCACCATCAATGCCAAAGAGGCAAGTCTCATGTGCCAGCCAGAGGTTGTGGAAAGGGGGCAGGTCGGGTGAGGACGGAGCCAGGGAGCCGCCACCTGCTCCGACACAGAGATCCAGAGAGATGGCAGAACCACAACTGCTCACCAGGGCTGGCCAACCCTCACAAGTATGTCACCCGTTTACCCAGAGATTTTCCTCCTCTGGAGCTGGTGCACTCTGCCAGCCCCTCTCCTCTCCCAGAGCTGCCTCCTCTCTGCAGCAACACCCCCACGGGGTCCCCAAGACCCACCCCTCCTGCTTCCCGCCATCCAGATTATGCAGCTGCTGATGAAGGGCAACCGACAGCGAACACAGGAACCCACGGCCGCCAACCAGACGTCATCACGCTCCCACGCCGTGCTGCAGGTGGCCGTGCGCCAGCGCAGCCGGGTCAAGGACATCCTGCAGGAGGTGCGGCAGGGCCGCCTCTTCATGATCGACCTGGCTGGCTCGGAGCGCGCCTCCCAGGTGAGCCGCCCCCCCGACACACACATGTGTACACATGTGTACACACAACACTAATTTTTGTTGTCTCACACTTGCCCACTTACAACCCACACAATTCTATGCTCTTTCTCACACACATACGTACCCACCCGCATATCCACACACACACACACACCCAATTTCTGTATTGCACACATACACACCTACAGATGTATACATGTATACACACATACAAATTCATTTCTGTGCTCTCACACACATGTGTACATCCGTTTGTTTCTGTCTGTCTCCCACACATGCACACACACATATACATGCATGGGTACATTCTCCTTCCTCCCTGAAGCCACAGTGCCCTCTGGTACTGGGAAAACCTCCTTGGGAACACCGTGTCCCTTACTTGCCCAGGGGGCCACCAACCCTTACCCTCTCTGCTGCCCACAACCCCAGGTAGAGTGTGGACAAGGTTTGCTCTTGATGCATTTCAAGGCCCTAGGGGGACAGCAGGGCTCACGGCCTGGGTGTGGGAGGGGTAGCCCATGGTGCGGCTCTCTGCTCACACACAGACCCAGAACCGTGGGCAGCGCATGAAAGAGGGGGCGCACATCAACCGCTCGCTGCTGGCCCTGGGCAATTGCATCAACGCGCTGAGCGACAAGAGCAGCAACAAGTACATCAACTACCGCGACAGCAAGCTCACCCGACTCCTGAAGGTAGCCACTGCTGCTGGCCCCAAAGGGCATGCAGCCCACCAGTGGGGCCAACGGGCTGAACAAAGCAAAACATGGAGGCCGGACTCTGCAAATCTCAGAGAAACAACCAACTTGGCTGTGCTCCCCAGCCAGCTGCAAGCCAGAGTCCTCTTAAAGAGAGGGTGCTGAGGCCCAGCGGGAGCCGTTAGAGCTCGCAGGAGACCCAGGGCTGGGACTGGCTGCAGCTGGGACTCCTTCCCCTCTGCCTCCCCTGTTTTTTGCACCGTGGGATGCTCTGCAGCCAGACCTGTGTGACACATGCATGAGTGAGTGTGTGGAGGAGAGAAGGAAGGACGGGGGCAGGCAGAGAGGGGACACACACATAGCCAAGAAGCAGCATGGCTGGGGAGGCGGTCTCCAGCTGACCACAGCCTACCGCATCCAGGACTCCCTGGGCGGAAACAGCCGCACAGTAATGATTGCCCACATCAGTCCGGCCAGCAGCGCCTTTGAGGAGTCCCGGAACACCCTGACCTATGCCGGCCGGGCCAAGAACATCAAGACCAGGGTGAGGACCCCAGCATAACTTCTTGCCGCCTGGAAGGAGGCAGCTGCCCTGGGCTGACCTTGTCCCCTCAACAAATGTCACCCCGGGCCCTTGCTCGGCTGCCCCTCTTTGTCTCCTTGCTGGGCTGCCCGCTGCCTCGGCCCTTCCATCCTCAGAGCCCTGTTGGGTCTTTGCATTCTCAAAGCAGCTCACTGTGGCTCAGTCCCCAATGGAGGCGACCCTACACTGAGCGCATGCTCATGGCCCTTGAACACAGGAGGGCATCTGGGCGTCACCCTCAGGCAGGGGTCATCACTTCCCCATTTTACAGCTGGGGACAGTGAGGCTGAAGGGTACGATGTGACTTCCCAGGGATGGGCTGCGACCAGTCTGTGCGGTTCCAAGTCCACATTCCTACCTCTCTGGGAACCACATCTGGAGTCCCTGCAGCCACTGTGTGTGTTGTGGCTCTCCCCTGGGAACTCATGGGGGGAGAGTGGACAGTTTTGCATGACTTCCCTAGGGTGTTATGAAGGGCAGGGGGATGATGCCAGCAGCAGGTACTGCAGCAAATCAGTGAATGGGGAGACTGTGATATAGACCCTGAAAGATGGGGAGAACATTCCAGAACATTCTGGAAGGGTGGGAACAAGAAGGGTGCAGATTCCTAGTGGGAAGATCATGCATATAAAGGACAAAACAGAGAATAGTGTAGTTTCTGGGCTAGAAAGTTCATGTGATTAAAAAAATAAAGCATGAAAGAGCAGCGGGCACCCATACCAGGCGGAGGGATGGAGGCATCGCCCTAAGCAGTAGGGAGTTACTGAAGGTTAGGGAGCCTGGGCAGCAGCCAGGGTCCGGCAGAGGCCTGGAGATGCGAGAGGCGGTAGTGGGGCTGGAGGACAAGGTGACCCTGGCTGTCATCCAGAAAGCTTGGGGAGACACAGCAGGCAAGGAGGGAAACAGGCCACCCCCCAAATCTGGGGTGACTGTGCCCACGGCCCCGCCTCTGTGCTCCCTGCAGGTGAAGCAGAACCTGCTCAACGTTTCCTACCACATCGCCCAGTATACCAGCATCATCGCCGACCTGCGGGGCGAGATCCAGCGGCTCAAGTGCAAGATTGACCAGCAGGCCGGGCGGGGCCAGGTCCGGGGCCGGCCGGAGAAGGCTGACATCCGCCACATCCAAGGTGTGTGCCAGGGTCTCGGCAGCTTCTCCTCTCCCCGCCCCCGCCCCAGGTGGTCTCACAGCACCCCGGGTTCCCACGCAGACACCTGCTGTGGCCTTAGGCCACATTCCCTCAGCTGCTCTGAGACTTCCTGCCCTTGCTCTAAAATGGGGTCTTGATTTCTGCTTGAGAAAGCTGGCAGGGAGATTAGGTGGGGTCCCCCAGGGCCTGCACTAACTGACAAAAAGCCTAAGGGCAAGGCAAACCCAGCTCCTGCAGAGCTGCCAGAGCCCTTGCCTGCACAGCAGCCTGCAGGTGCAAGGTAGGAGTGTGCTTATGGGGTGAGTTACTCCTCCAGGAGGAAGTAGTTACACAGGAAGTGGGAACTGTGGTTTGGGGAAGAAACTGAGGACATTTCCTGGCCTAAGCCTTCCTCTCCCCACGGTCCCACTCCAACCCATTGGGCAGCCGAGGTCCAGCTACACGGTGGGCAGGGCGAGCAGGTGGAGATGGGCCAGCTGCGGGAGCAGCTGGTCAGCGCCTTCCAGGAGCAGATGGACGTACGGAGACACCTGCTAGAGCTGGAGAACCATGCCATGGAAGTCCAGATTGACACCTCCCGTCACCTGCTCACCATCGCTGGGTATGTACACCCCGCCCCTGTCCCACAAAGCAGCCAGGAGTGTGGCTCAGCGTGCCTGTCCCCCACACCGGCCTGAATGCTGTGTCTTCTCTGGGCGGGGCCGTGGCAGCTGGGAGCATGAGAAGTCACGTAGGGCCCTCAAGTGGCGGGAGGAACAGCGGAAGGAATCCTACACTAAGGACGACAGTGAGAAGGACTCAGATCCCGGGGAGGACCAGCCAGACCTGCTGGAGCCCCCTGAGGTGGCCTCGGCCCGTGAGAGCATCGCCGCCCTCGTGGGCGAGCAGAAGAAGCTGCGGGAGCAAAAGGTGCCCAGGGCATGGGGGGTCAAGAGAGGAAGTGTGAGGGGCTGGGGGCCAGAAGGGCAGGGGGACCTGGCCATTCAGGCCACAATTCCTGGTGACCTTGCTAAGTGCTTTATCCTCTATGTAAAATGGGTCCAGTCACAGTACAGTCCTCATGGGGTTGTTGAGAGTAAATAAATGACCAGGTGCTCAAAAAAAAAGTAGTTGATATTATTACCGGCAGCTAATATTTTAGGTTGGGCTTTATGAATGACAGATCTTTGCCTTTTGTTACGGAAGCCTGGGTCCTTAGGGTGTCTGATGGGCTCAGGCTGAGCTGTCTCCAGGGGTGGTGCATGGTGGCCAGAGCGCCTGGGAAAGTAAGCCCACAGGGGCACCTGGGTGCAAGGCCCAGGTAGAACTGAAAGGGTTGGTTTCCACGTGGAGCCCCAGTCTGGTAGTGGGGCACACACAGGCCCGGCTTCTGCTTGGCGCTGATGTGGTCCGTCTTCCTGCCCGCAGCTGGCACTGGAGCAGCGCTGTCGGGAGCTACGCGCGCAGGGCCGGCGCCTGGAGGAGACGCTGCCGCGGCGCATCGGCTCCGAGGAGCAGCGCGAGGTGCTCAGCCTGCTGTGCCGAGTGCACGAGCTCGAGGTGGAGAACACCGAGATGCAGTCGTACGCGCTGCTCCGCGATGGCGCGCTCCGCCACCGCCGCGAGGCTGTGCGCCGCCTGGAGCAGCACCGCAGCCTATGCGATGAAATCATCCAGGGCCAGAGGCAGGTCATCGAAGGTAGGGCCTCCTGCCCTGCTCACGTGACTGTGCCAGCGCCGGGTGCCTGCGGCCACGCGCTAAGCCCTGTCTCTCCCCAGCAGACTACAACCTGACGGTTCCCCAGCACCTGGAGGAGCTCTACGAAGTGTACCTGCGGGAGCTGGAGGAGGGCAGCCTGGAGCGGGCCACCATCCTGGACCGCGTGGCCTCCAGGGCCCTGCATGTGAGCGCCTGCATGGGCCTACCGTGTGCGCATGTGCCAAGGAAGCGGCTGCCCTCCCAGGCCATGCCTGCAAACATCTGGGATGGGAATGGGGTCAGGTTGGCAGGCACCGCAGGTCACTGGGTCCTTGTCCTTGTGTTGGTACCTGGCCCAGGGCTAATTCTGATTGTCCTCACCCACCCCCATTTCTCCATCCCAGGATAGCTCCTTACCCAAAATCACCGCCACGGGAACCACGCTGACCCCGGACTCTGACCCTGAGAGCGTGAAAGGGCTGAGCTGTGAGACCCGGCGCTGGCAGAGCAGCACCCTCCCTCCCCTGGGCACCGACAGGTAAGATGGGGACCACTTCTTGCCACTCCTTCCTGCCGTGGTCCCTGCTGCCACCTGGCCCAGGATGGCAGACCAGACTGAGCAGGATTATAGGAAAGGAGATAGTGCAGGCTTGGAGCCAGGGCCACTTCTACCCTGGGGTGGGATGGTGGGACTGCCTTAGCAGCAGCTTGGTCACCAGGCAACCCCTCTTCCTCTGTCCACCCCCTAGTGAAGCACACCGCATCTTCAAGGCCAGTCCCCGGGCCTGGCAGGCCAAGACGTCCTCAGTGCCCACCCCTCCTCCCATCCAGATCAGCAGCCTGGTGAGCCAGGAGGTGAGCTCAGAGCGCACCCCAGCCCTCAGCCAGGCTGTGCTGCCAGGTGTGGGGGGACACAGCAGGGGAGCCTCCACCCTTGGGAGGGAGCTGCCCCAGGCTCTTCCACGCTCTGGCCTCCACCCAGCAGGGCCCCACCCAGGACAGCCGCATCAACTCCCCTGAGAGCAGCGAGAACCTGTCGGAGATGCCCTTATCCCACAGAGGTGGGTGTGCCCACCCTGCCCCCCTCTGCCTGGCGTCTCCCACACTGCTCAGATCCCCCAGCCTGGAGCCCTCTCCTGCTCCCCTTTCTGCTCAGTGTACTTACATGTTGGGTGCTGGCACCTGTAGGATTGGACACCTTCTCTGGCACACTGGTGCCATCAGACATGGCTTGTGGCATCGCCTCTCCCTCTCCATCGTAACCATTGCGAGCAGATACAGACAGAAGCCATGTAGCTTGGGTACTGCAGGCTGAGCCCATTGTGTCTCCTGCTCCTCGCCAGAAGCCTATGGGATTGGTTTTACCATCCCTGGTTTATGGCAACAACATGCCCATGCAAAGCTGAGGGTGCTGGCAGCTTGTTTGGGCTCCTGCCCATCTCTGCCATAGCAGAGGATGGCGTGTTGGCAGTGGACGCCCTTGACGCCCCAGTGGACCCCACCCATGTCCCCCCATCCTCTCCTCTCCAGCAGAGAAGAAGGAAATCCAGACTGGTACCAAGTACATCTCGGTGGAGGCTGCCCGGCGCCGCTCGCAGGCTCTGGGCACAGAGGGCTGCCTCCTGATGGTGCCCGCCCTGGAGCGCAGCAGCCTGTCCCTGCGCTCGCTGAGTGAGACTGAGGAGGTGAGGTCCCCGGCTTGCAAGCGGCCCCCCAGCCCCACGCTGCAGCACGCGGCCAGCGAGGACAACCTCTCCAGCAGCACGGGCGAGACCCCGGCCCGGACAGGCGGGCACTGTGGGGAACAGGCCGAGCCCTGGCTGCACGGTCAGAAGAAAAGCCTGGGCAAGAAGAGGGAGGAGTCGTTGGAGGCCAAGAGGAGGAAGCGGAGGTCTCGGTCCTTCGAGGTCACAGGACAAGGGGTGAGGTGCCCGGCAGGGCGTGAGGCACTCAGAGCCCTTTGGCTGTAGCAACAGCTCTGGTCTTGGCAGGGGGCAGGTCCCTGTATAGCTCTCAGCCTGACCTCATTTTTCTCCAACCTGTACAGCTCTCTCACCCCAAGACACACCTCCCCGGACCCCGCCCCGCAGAAGGTGTCTCAGACCCCAGGCTGCCAGGATGCTGCGGGCACCTGGTCCCAGGCATCCGGCATCTGGGAAAGGTCACGTTGCCTTTGGCCAAAGTCAAACTCCCTCCAGGCCAGAGCACGGGTCAGTAGCGGGAAAGGAAGCTGGGTCTAGGCTGGGGCAGAGGCGGCTGGCCTCCTGGAGCCGTGTCCCCCCACTGGGCGCTCCTAAATGCTGGTCCCTGTTGCAGCAGGCCCCAGGGAGTCCTCCCCACTGGCTGTGCACCCAGCAGGAGTGTCCCAACGAGCTGCTCGTGGGCCACGCCTGCCCCATGGCACCAACATCCATGGCAAAGATGGACGTCTCTGGCATAACTGAGAGAGGGCCCTGCTGGAACCTGCTCTCCCGTCCTCAAGGCTAAACGGAGTGCAACAGGGCACAGGAGATGGAGGCCTTGGCATGTGGAAGTGATCTGGAAGGAGCCCTGGGGCTCTCGAGGCCCAGGAATTGCAAGGCGTCTGTCTGGCCTCACCCACTTCCATGTATTCAGTGCCACCAGGGATGGGTGGGAGGGAGCCCTGGGGGCGTGGCCTGCCAGCTCCAGGGGGGACGCTGTTGCCAAACCCTTCCCAGACACATGGCCGGGTTCAGCCGGGAGGTCAGACTCCGTGTCATTGAGCAAGGCTCCCAGGGCCCACCCTTGGAGCAAGGATATCCTGGGTGTGCAGGGCAGGGGTCGGGATGGGGAGGACACCTGGTTTTGCTACTTGACAGTGACTTTTTACACCCCCTTCCTTTTTAACAATAAAATCCCATTTGGGTCTTGTTGGCCGCACTGGAGGTGAGACCTTGTATGGAATGAGATGGCTGACCTGTGACCAACACAGCTGCAACCAGCTCCCTCCCCATCCCTCACCTCCTCCTGGCTGCCTGCCCAGCATCCACCTGCAAACCCAAGGGGAACTCATTGTGGTGGGGTGGCTGACCCCAGAGGTGGGGAGCTGGGAATGGCACCTGTAAGCCCCAGGCGTCAAAGAGAAAATTCCAGCCAGCGACCAATTGGGTGCCCAGGCCCGCCAGCTGCCCTACCCATTTGGCTGCCCCTGCTTGCCCTGCTCCATGTCCTGGCCCTCCCCCAGGTGGTTCCAACATCCTCTCTGCTCTCTGAGCATGGATTTATTCAGCACCAAGGGCAGGGCCTTCAAGTCAGCAGCAAAATGGGTCTTGTCTCCCTCCGACTCACCCCGCCTCCACCCCATTCCAACGCGCCAGCACCTGGCCATTCCAAGGAGGCTCCATCTGGGCCAGGCCTTGATTCCTCCCCACCCCCACCCCCCACCTGCAGAGGCTACTTGGGGGTCCGGATGAGTGTGTGATAGACCGGCTTGACAATGAGGTGCAGGTGCAGCGCGTTCTCCACCAGGTACTCGGAGTTGCGCCGCTGCAGGTCGGCGTGCGCCAGGAAGTCCCCGGCCTCCTCGCTGCTCTGGTGGAAGCTGTAGGAGTGGCGCACCAGCAGACGGCCGTGCTGGCGCGCCCCCACCAGCACCGTCTTCTGAAAGCTCACCCCTGCTGCGTCCCCGCCGCTGCTGGCCGGCGTGACCACCAGGCGCGGCCGGCCATCTTCCGGGCGTGCAGCGGGCAGCGCAGTGCCCGCGGCGTCGGCGTAGACGGGCCGCAGGCTGACGGGCAGCCAGCGCGGGGAGAAGAGCACGTTCCACGTGACGCGGCGGCCGGCGTCGTGGCCACTGGGGCCCAGCTGCGTCTGGAAGCTGGTGCTGCGGTCGTCGCGGGCCGGGTTGTTGATGACCCACGGGGCGCCCCAGGCGGGCGCGAGGTAGTTGCGTGGTAGGAAGGCGCTGCCGTTGACGTCGAAGAATTTGGCGTAGTGCAGCGGCGAGGCGGCGTGGAACTGATAGGCCTGTAGCAGCAGGTCGGCCACTGCGGGGCCGTGTCGCGCCAGCGCGGGCGAGCGTGTCTGCAGCTGGAAGAGCTGCGCGGGCGGGATCATTGGGTAGCGGATTGCGCGCAGCGCCCGCTCGGCCACAGCCGGGGGTGGCCGCGCTCGGCCCAGCCATGCCTCCAGCGCGTGGAACAGCTCCAGCTCGTCCTGGAGCACCAGGTCGGAGCGTTGCAGCAGTTGCGCCAGCAGCTCGGGACTCACGGCGCCCCACTCAGTGCTCGCCACCACGGCCGACAGGTTCCACGCCAGAAACTGCAAGCAGCTGTGGCGCAGGGCTTCGTCCCCGGTGCTCACCGCGTAGTGGTACCAGCCCACGGCCGGGCCCGCGCCGCCCGCCAGGTGCGCGCGCATGTAGTCGGCCACGCCCCGCTGCAGGGTAGCCACACCGTACTTGGTGGCCAGCCGGTGCAGGGGAATGGCTTGGGACAGAAGCAAGGTCAGCTCTCCGCAGTACAGGTACCTGCGGGGGAGGCAGAGAGGTGGGGTGAGTTAGGCCTGGCCACCCCAGGCACTCCCAGTCATGCGAAAGGCCCAGATCTTGGATGGAGAGTCCCGGTGGCCGTGGACACAAGTGGAGCAGAATGGTCTCCAGACATTTCCTGTTCCCCCTTCCTCCCCCTAAAGACCCCTGGCTCAGGGGTCTGCTACTTGGCCACAGCTTCTGGATCTCACAGGTGAGGGGACCTGTGTTTATTGAGCCTCAGAGCAAAGCCAGCGCCGGTGGCTCCCTACAGTCTGGGCTCGAGTCCAGCCATGAGACTGGCAGGGTCCTTAGTGGCCCTGGGCCCACTAAGCCTTCCACGACAGGGGAGGTGCCCCCTCCTTCAGGGGAATGGTGGCCATCAGCAGAAGGCAGGCACTGCCCACCAGCTGGGTTGCTACCTGTCCCTCCTCACAGTCCCCGCCTCTCTCATCCCCACTCATGGGTGGACACCTGCCCTCTCACCCTCCCTGCCACCACTGGATGCCCCACTTTGTTCTTGGGTTGCTGCCTGGCACTCCGGGCGTGGGGGATGTCAGGGATTCTGCAGCTGAAGTCATGGCAGCAGGCTTAACTATCTCAGACTACAGTGTGGAAGGCGCCCTTCGGCTGGGTGCACTGGTAAGGCAGCAGGCAAGAGGAAGGAAACAGCTGACGTTTGCAGCTCCCTCGTCCTGTGGCTCCAAGCTTGGCCAGACACCATAACCGCATGGGGATTTGAAAATAAAACAATGATTACTGGTCCCGCTCCTGGACCTGAAACTGCACATGGATAAGCTCGACCACCTTCGGAACAGCTTGGAGCTGGCCTGCCAGGGACAGGAACTGATGTCCAAACAAGCAGCCCATAGCAGTTGCAGGGAGACAACTGGAGACAGTGGGTAGGTGGAGGAGCCACCCCACCTGATGAACTTGTCGAAGACAGCGGCACATTCGCGGCTCTCCTGCAGCTCCACCTCGCTCTGGTTACTCAACAGCCCCCGGAAGAACTCGCTGTGCAGCCCCAGCAGCAGGCGGTGGGTGTGGAAGACACGGACCTCGTCGCTGCCAGCTGCCTGCACCCGCAGCACCACATCGCTGGCGTTGCCATGCCGGAGCAGTTCCTGCAGGCGTTGGAGGAGCACCTGCGAGTGGTTGATGGAGGTGCCCGCTGCCTCCCCGCCGACGTCGGCTCTCTGGGCTGTCCCAGGAAGGAACACGGAGCAGCCTGAGAAGGCGTTGGGGCAGGGGCGGGGCCTTGGTAGAGGGATGTGGCTGGAAACTGGGGTGCCAAAGGGCCCAGGATGGCCATGTGCACACGTGGTTGTGCCCATGAGGTGCGTGGAGACAGGTGTGTGCCCACAGCAAGCACCTCCTCATGCCAGTGCACGCCCTAGCAGGTGGACACAAGCCTAGATTCCAGGCAGGGAGAGGTGTTGAGCCTGTGTGGCCTCCGTGATCCCAGGTGGGATCGGGGGAGAAAATTTGTGATCCCCACCCCTCTCACCTGCTGAAGAATTGTCTGCCTGAGCATTTGTTATCCCACATTCCCTGAGCACCTGCTGCATGTTGCGTATGCCCCCTAAGGGCTTGGACTAGAACTGGCAGGAAAGCATAACTCCGCACAGTGGATAGGTACCAAGCACACACAGGCCAGTGAGGAAGTGTGGTGGCTGAGGACAGATGGACTTGGCAGGTTGGGCGCAGGAAGAGGGGCTGGGAGGCAGGATGGTGAGTGGGAAGGACAGGGACATGAAAATGAAGTCGTTTGCCAGGCCCAGCCCTGCCCCACTCCCCAGAAGAAACCACAAGGGTGAACAGGTGCAAGGGACAGCACCGCCTTCCAGGCTGTCGCCTGGGCCACTCCAGGGCTGCCGTGTGGGTCAGAGGGGGATGGGCACACAGTCACAGAAATGGCTGCCAGCTTTGTGAGGGGCCTGACAGGGGGCGGCAAGAAGGGGGTCTGGCAATAGCAGATGGGCACCAACCCACCGCACTCCCCCCTGTCTTCAGCCTACCCTGTACACAGGCAGGTGGTATATGCGCCCTCACAGAGAGCAGGGTGGCTGTGCCATAAGGAAGGGAGACGGAAGGAGAAAGGGAAGAGGTAGTGAACTTCCAAGCCCCACCTCTCCCAGCTGTCACTTGGAAGGACCTGAATGCTGATGGCATCCCCACTCCTCTCCGGGACAAAGGACCAAGAGGGTCTCTTTGTCTTTAAGACCCCTGCCTGCTTGCCCGCCTGCCCAGCCGCTCCTCCCCTCCTCCCAGTAGCCACAGGGCTGCTGTGTACTGTGGGCTTTCCTGGGCCCGCTGGATACTGCCCCCTCCCGGTTGGCCTTGGCCGCTCCTGCCCTGCCCTGCACCCCCACCCTCCTGCCGCTCACTCACCTGCCCTAGTGACCAGGCCTACCAAGGTCAGGATGGCCCAGAAGCTGCCCCAGGACCCCGGCTTGCAGGAACCCATTCTGAATGTCCTTGTGCTGTGTCCCCAAGTGCACTGGAGGGACTGTGTCACTCAGGCCACTCAGCTCTCACATCCCTCCCCTTATATAGGATCCAGCACAAGGGGCCGGCACCCCTTTCCTCCAGGCCTCCCTCCCCCCACCCAGCCTCTGTTATGGATTGGTGGAAACTGGCCCCAGCTGTTGCCCAGGCAACCACTTAAGCCAGAGAGTGGCAGCCCCAGGGGCTATTGTGTTCCATGGGCCCCTAGCAGGACATATCCGGCACCCTCCTCCCTCCACCCAGCAGCCCTAGCCCAGCGGCTTCTCTGGGGAAGGACCCGCAAGGGGCTGCAGGACTACAGGCCAACACAGGCCTTGGAATTCCCAACCCCCGCTCCCATACCCCTCCAAGCCCCAGGCCCAGCCTCCGCTCTGGCACACAGCACACTTGGCAGGCTCCAGTCTGGGCGCCATGGTAAACCGGCTGCAAATCAAGGGCCTGGACCAGCGAGGCGAGGCAGGGGCGGGGGGGGGGGGGGGGGAAGAGCTGGCTTTGCCTCCTACCCCTCCCCCACTGCTGTGTTGGGGTGGATTAGCTAGCTAGCTCTCCAGGGAGGGCAACAGGGGTCTAAAGAGGGACCCACGGCATGAACCTGATCTTCATGCTTTTGGTTGAAGGCGGACGCCAGCCTGTACTGGGGAGAGTGTTCTGGCCTTGAGCTGAGCTACATGGGCTGTCTGACCTTAACCTGTTCCCCTAGAGTTGTAGGGAACCAGGCTGGACGGGGCATGGAGCAGGAGCACCAGCCTGGATGCACGGCTAAGTGGGGGACGGCTGCCCTCGGTCCAGCTGGGCCTCAGTGGACACCTCTGCCCCACCACTTTCCCCCTTTAATTCACCCCTTTCCATGGCTTCTGGTCTCAGGGGGCCATCTCCTGAGAAGTTTCTACTTTGCTGCTTTTCCCTTCTCCAAGTTCCAACAAGCCACATACACACACACACACACACACACACACACACACACACAGAGCACCCTCCCTCTCTGGACTCCAGGGAAACCGGAACCACATGGATCACAGGCTGAGCTGCTGGAGCACATTTCTACAACAATGAGAATCAAGCCAGTGGGAAGGGGTCCCTGTGTGCAGAGAGGAGGGTCTGAGGCAGGGTCTAGCCTGGGGGCTGGCAGTGCATCTCTGCCCTCGCTGTCCAGATCCCAGGGCCCTACTCCCCGCTCAATACATTGATTTCTGCCTCGGCTCATGCACAGACTCCCAGCAAACAGCTCATCTCCCTCTGGAGCCCCGGAGAGAGCCAGAATTGAGTCTGGCACCTGCCTCATCCGGGCTGGCAGAGTTGGAGCTGCCCGGCCCAGCGGAAAGCCGTCGCGGCTGCCCCGTCTTGCATGCCTGGCTCCTTGCATCCAGATCCACCACCAGCGCTTGCCCACTGGCTTCCTGCCTGTCCTTCCCAGGGGGCAGTGCCACGTCCTGGCTCAACCCAACAAATCATAGCCTCGGTGATGAGGCAGCTGGGCCTCCCGGGCTCCCGTCCACTATGCTTGCAGAGAGGAATGGCACCGATGGAACCCACTATTCTGAAAAAAAAAGCGTGCTTGCTTGTGAATCTGCGAACATCTGCCCGGCACGCCCCATGCTTCTCCCGGAAGGCTTGGTTCTCCAGGGTGGAGCCTGGGCATCTGTACTGTCTAGTTATTTCCAGAAGCTTCTTCCTGCGTGTTCTCCAAGTTCAAACCTCGCTACTATAGTTAGTGGTGGGCCTCTGTGTGTGAGGGAGCTGGGTGGCCCCAGGACGCCATCAAGGTGCGAGAGGGTCCTCTCAGACTCCCCATCTCTGAGAGGCCCTGGCTTCTGCTTCCCCAGAGCTAGCCTGAATGATCTGGAGGCTGGCTTTGCAGGTGGGGCCATTCCTCATTCTCTTTTCTTAGTCTCAGGGTTGCTGTCATGTGTGGTGTGTTTGTACATGCATGTGCGACACACACAGGTGTATGTGGGAGGAAGGAGAAAGGAAGCAGCATCCTCACCTGAGTTATTGGAGAGCAAATCCAATGAGCTCAGGAGAGGAGCTGGGGGCTGGGTGGGGAGAGGGCGTGGTTTCCTGCAGCAGGTGCCAGCAGGCGTAAGCTCTGGGACTTACTGAGGATCAATGGTCAGGGCTCCGTCTGCTTACAGTCCTGCTTCGCTCTGCTTCCTGCAGCCCCAGGCCATCTTTTCGGGGAAGCTATGGTTGTCATGATCCTGTTAGGTGCCATAAAGGCCATTGGAAACTCCTGGACACTTGGGGCAAGAGGAAGAGATTGGGATGACCGGGCCCCAGGCTGGCCCCAGGCCTGCCTCAACCTCTCAGAGTTCCTTACCTCTGTAACGGCCCCTGCCCTGGATTTGGGGTCTCGAGACTGATTTGGGTGCTCAGATCAGGGAATAGGGGATGGTGAATTAGGACCCAAGCCGTGTGGACAAGGATGTGTGTATGTTGTCGGGGGAAAGAGACATGCGAAGATGTCTTCAGAGAGCTCCTAAGCTGCTGTCAGGCCAGGTAGCCCTGCTTGGTGTTGCATTGCCTCTCCTGCTCAGCCCCCCAACCCCGCTCTCCCCCCACCCTGGGCAGGCTGTTGTCCCAGCTATGGATAACCCCTCCCCACCTGAGCCACCAGCTGCCTCCTCCACGGAGACTGAGTTTACCTTGGCCTTGCCCCGACTGAGAAGGTTCTAGAAGGGAGGGGAAAGCGAGCTTCTACTCTGGTCCTTGGTATCTCCCATGTCCCATCGTATTGAAGGAAGCATTCTCAGGACCCAGAGTCAGAGGTGGCCCTGAGGGTAGTGTGCAGGGACATACAGTGGGCAGCCGCCCCTGGAGCTCCAGCCTGGTGTGGACCCCGGGCATCTGCCTGCTGGAGACATCAGAGGAGGCCAAGGTCAGGTGCATTGCCACCTGTCCACATGTCCCATGCCTCTTCACCAGGCTGGCTTGGAGGTGTCCGCTGCACTGAGCAAGAGTCCCTTCTGCCCTGGTTTACTCCAGCCACTGACGGGGCACCGCACAGGGAAGACTTCCCCCACCCACCTCCTCTCCTAAGGCAGGGGTCTCTCACTGGTGATCAGGCTGCCTATGCACCTGCTGATGACTGAGTGCCCCATCCCTGCCACCATGCTCCGCCCACTGCCCTAGCAGAACTGGGCATCTGTTCAGCTGTGGGGCCTTGCAGACCCCACAGGCCTTGGTTTAGGACGTAGTCCCACAGGATTGCCCATTCCTGTGGGACAGCATCGCTGGTGGAAGGGCATAGCTGGGGTCCTTTGCTAAATCTGGACCCCCTCCTCCACTCTGGCCCTCTCCTACACCCTGGCCATCTCATCCACCCTGGCCCTCTCCTGCACCCTGGCCCTCTCCAGCCGCTAACCCCAGTGGCTTCGTCATTTTGCATGAGCCACATCATGTTCTACCTGAAGAACATTTAAGGACCCCAGTGGAATGCTCATCTCCTGGAATAGTACAGGATTAAGTGGTGCCCCACATCAGGCCAGTGTTTTAAACTCCCTGGGGATGCTGTGACCCCTATTCTGCCAGTCTCACAATACACACAGGTGGATGGTTGGGCAGCTGTCTGTGATTTCAGGTCCCAGCCCTCTACCGGGGGACCTGCCCTGGGGCAGCGAATGCCGCACAGAGAGCCTGATCCAAAACCCACAGGACTCTCATGAACTTGTAGGGATGTGCTGTGGCCACTAGGGGGCAGCAAGGCTCCAGCTGAGCATACTAGGGTGGGGGCGGGGTGGGGATTGGGAGCAGGTGGCTGGAGCCCCTGGTCCTGGGATTCCACATTCTCAGGGGGTGAGTCAAGGGCAGGGGTCCCGGCCGGGCTTCAGCTCCTATTGCAAGGTAGTCAACCCATGTTCTGGTGCCCACAGGGGGCAGTCCTGGCCACTGTTACCCAGACAGGAGGAGTCAGCTGGGCACAGACCCTGCCTCTTCAGCGTGCCTGCCGGCACCGGCTGGTGTTTATTTGTCAGAGACAGATTTTCTTGAGGGATGGTTCATTTCACCAGGACCAGGCAAACAACGGCTTGTGGGGGCTCTCGGCCTCGGTTGCCTGGCTTGCTGGCAGCCTGAGCAGGCTGCTCCTGGGGTGACCACCACCCTAGCCCATGGTGGTCAGCCCTCATCCTGGCCAGCAGCCTCGTCCCATCTCCTGCCCCATTGCACCTGCCCCAGTCTAGCCACTCCCCAGCAGGAGTACTTTCTCTTCCCGACAGCAGGTGGCTCTCAGATCAGTCAACTGCCAAGGTCCTTCTGCCTCTCCCAGGGTGCACAGAACACCCCAAAGCAGGCAGCAGCCCCTCAGACAACTCATTTTCCCTCGCTAAGCACCCCCGCCCTCCAGCCTCCCCTTTCCCCTACCCCAAGGGATCCTGGTTTGCTCCAGGGGCCTCATTGGAGGCTGCGTCCCCTGTGCCTGTGCCCCACCCTTTGCTTCCTCCTCCTCCCTCCTCATCACCACTCAGGCTGTGCGCTCGCTCGCCGGCTCAGTGCCTCCTCCACCTCCAGAGGAACCCTGGGACAAACACTGCCGGGAGAGCCGGGGGCAGGAGTGCAGCCGGTGATGCTGAAAAGGAGCTGCGGGGATCCCCAGGTGACCTGGGACTTAGGACCCGGGAGCATGGGGCTCGAGGGACCTGGGACAGGTAAAGCATCCTGGAACACGGTGTGGGGTGGGGAAGGGCATGAGACAGAAGGGCAGGGAGCCACAGGGGTCGAGAGATGGGTGGGGAAACAGAAGCTGGTGGTGAGAAAGGGCCCCAGGTGGAGCAGGAAATCCTAAGCTGGAAGTCAAAACCTGGAGAAACAGATGTGAGGTGTGTTGGAGGGGAGCAGGGACTGAGCCGATGGAAAGGTGTCTGGGGATGGTCCCCTTCAGAAAGTCAGGGCCACCCCAACCAGCCTGGACGGTGCCACCCTGTGAAAGAGGTACTCTATAACGCAGAGAGCAGGCACCCGCCTGGAGCTGAATCGCGATGGTGAGTCAGAGGCCCAAGATGCCGGGGACAAACTCGGTGGCTTGAGACCCACTCCAGACTCCCAGGCCCAGGGGCTGCTGGCCTCACATTTCCACAGGTCCCTTGTGATCCTGGAAGTGCAACCTGTGCCGATGGGGGTCGGTCGAGGGCAGCTGTGTGCTCAGGACACAGGCTACAGCACACACACCCTGCCTGCTGGGGACTTCTCCCCACCAGAGCAGGAGCTGGACCACCAAGCAGGTGGGCTGGGCTGAGAGTGGCCTCGGCACGAGACATGGCCGGGTCAGCCTGTGGGGGAGAGATAGCAATTCCCCAGACCGGGGTGAAAAGAGACAGAACCCTCTAACCCTGTCCTTTGGCCCTCTCCAGCTGGCCCACCACTGGCGACCCCACTTCCCACCCCCAACGGCAGTTGGCTGGGCCAGGACTTGGAAGGGCAGTGGCCGGAGACCCTGGAGAAGTCCCCGTGTGTGGCTGGCGTCGTCGCTGTCATCTATTACAGTGTTCTGCTGGGCCTGGGGCTGCCTGGTGAGTGGGGAGCCAGAGTCTGGGGTCTTGGACTTGGCCAGAAGTCAGGGTCCTCCTTCAAGGGGTGCCCCAGGGTCACAGACCCCTCCAGGGCAGGTCACCTCTGGTGTTTGGGGGATGGCACCAGGGAGCAAAGCATAGAGGTGGGTGAGAGAGACCCAAGATGCTGTCGGAGCAGATGGCCCTTGGCCTGTCACTCTCAGCAGTGAGTCCTCTGTTGGGGTACAGCGGGGTGCCGAGGCCCCTGTGCTGCTCACCACCCTCAGAGACAGGGCAGGAAAGGCATTCTTAGTCCTGCGGACTGTCCCCAGGCCGGTGAGTAAGTCCCTGTCTGTGACCAAGGTGGAGATCGTAAGGCACCTGAGAGGGGCCCGGGGAGGGATGTCCCAGCCTAGGGGGCTTCCGAGGATGCTGCTGCTGGGCTAATCTGTGTGTAATGGGTAAGTCAGTGCCAGCAGGGTGGGGTGGACATGGTGGGGCTAGACTGCTGGTGGCTTCTTAGCAAAGTGAGGTTTAAGACGGTCCTGGAAATGGACTGGTATGGTGTCTCAATAGGTTAATCTACCACCTCCAAGTAACAGAATCTCATTTGAGCATCAGGTTGTGCCCCAGCAGCTCCACTTGCCATCCAGCTCCCTGCTTATGGCCTGGGAAAGCAGCACAGGATGACCCAAGTCTTTTGGGCCCCTGTACACGCATGAGAGACCTGGAAGAAACTCCTGGCTCTTGGCTTCAGACTGGCTCAGCTCTGGCTGTTGAAGCTATTTGGGGAGCCTGTCCCTCTCTGTGTGTGTTAACTCTGTCTTTCAAATAGATTATTTTTTTCTAATTATTAATAAAAAAGAAGAGGAAGGATCTGGAAAGCGGGCTGGAGCAAGCAGCACCAACTCCAGTGTGTGCGGGTGGGCACGGCCGATGACGTAACCATCCTTTCTAACACCTCCAACCCCTGTCCTCCCTGGCTGGCCCTGTCAGTCAACCTGCTCACCACGGTGGCCCTGGCCCGCCTCGTCACCAGGACCAGGAAGCCCTCCTACTACTACTTGCTGGCACTCACGGCCTCAGACGTCATCACGCAGGTGGTCATCGTGTTCATGGGGTTCCTGCTGCAGGGGGCCGTGCTGGCCCGCCAGGTGCCAAAGGCAGTGGTGCGTACGGCCAACATCCTGGAGTTCGCTGCCAACCATGCTTCGGTCTGGATTGCCGTCCTGTTCACGCTTGACCGTTACAACGCCCTGTGCCGCCCGCTGCACCACCGTGCCAACGCCTCCCCAGGCCGCACCTGCCGGGCCATCGCCACTGTCTTCAGTGCTGCCCTGCTGACTGGCATTCCCTTCTACTGGTGGCTGGACGTGTGGAAAGACACAGAGCCACCCAGCACACTGGATGAGATCCTCAAGTGGGCTCACTGCCTCACCGTCTATTTCATCCCCTGTAGCGTGTTCCTGGTCACCAACTCAGTCATCATCTGCCAGTTACGCAGGAGAGGCCAGAATGGGCTGCAGCCCCGGACGGGCAAAAGCACAGCCATCCTCCTGGGTGTCACCTCACTCTTCGCCCTCCTCTGGGCTCCACGCATCATCGTCATGCTCTATCATCTATACGTGGCCCCAGTCCACCGGGACTGGAGGGTCCACCTGGCCCTGGATGTGGCCAACATGACAGCTATGCTCAACACCGTAGTTAACTTTGGCCTCTACTGCTTTGTCAGCAAGACTTTCCGGACCATTGTGCAACAGGTCATCCAGGACGCCTACCTGCTTTGCACCCTGGGGTCGCAGCCAGAGGGCATGGGGGCGGAGCCTGTGCTGAGGCCTCCAGAGCTCCCCAAAGGGGCAGAACTGTAGAGGAGGAGACCCAACCAGGGATCTTAGGGTCCCATTTACACCCTGCTTTGCAATCTTGAGGTGCGGGGGAGGCTCATTCTTTGGTTCCCCACGTAGAGAGGACAACTTGGCCCACACATATGTTTATTTCCCAGCAATTCCAACTTCCTGGAGAAGGAAAATGTTCTGCCAGGTACAAATGAATGGTATTAGCTACTGTGGGTATTCTTTGGTGAGGGGCATTTCACCAGGCAAGTGGTGAGTGCCGGATCAGCTCTGGCCAAATGAATGAATGAGTGAAAGATGCCTAGGTGAGTGGGTGGGTGGATGATGCATGGATGATAGAGGAACAATGGATGAGTGGTCGTATGAGCAGATGGATAGATAGACAAATGGATTGGTGGATGTGTGGATGGATGGATGAGTGGCTGGGTAGAATGATGGGTGGAGGGAAGGATGGATGTGTACCCTGTTCCCTGGTCCTGGCTGGTTCTCCGAGGTGATCACCTGCCTGGTTTCCAGTGGTGATGCCAGGATATGAAAAGGACGACACCCAAGGGACTCCACGTGTTTCCTGGGCTGGGAGAACCAAGCTTGTTGTGCTGAATAATGGAAGGTGGGGTGATTAGGGGGACAGAGGCCCCCAGGGCACGCAGCCAGGGAGTGGTCTTAAAGCAGGTGGACCAGTCTGGTCAGCCTTAGGTGGTGATGGGGTTCACTCAGTGCCTCCCCACCCCCACAGGGCCCCTTTCCTGGTGCTGCAGGCCTGGGGAGGCGGCTGGGAGAGATTAGCAGATGGGTCTCCCACCTGCTCCAGCCTTGGGTAAACACATCAGACAGGCAGATCAGGGGCCACTCTCTGCTTCCCCATCAAGCTGAGCTGACCTTTCCCCTGAATGAGAGGCCCGCCTGCCCCACCCCCATCTGCTCCCGCAGCACCAGGATATAGACAAAGGAATAGGATGGGAGCTGGATGCACAGTCGGTGCGGAATAAATGCTCAGCTTCTCCCCCCAAGAGCAAGACATCCAAGCAGGGAGTTTCAGCCATGCCCAAAAGCCAACCACACAGGTGCCCTGCGATTCTGGGTGAAGGAGACACCCTTCAGCTCGTGACCCACAGCGTAGCTCGGGTCCTCATTCCCTTCACCTCTCTCCTCAGGCCACAAAGCTATGAAAATCAAGAGCCTGCTCACATAATGCAATGTAATCAATAATAACAATTTTAAAAGAGCCTTTTGCTGAATCTGCCACACACACACACACACACACACACACATTGAGGGGCATAGCCTGGCCCCTGCTGGAGAGAGAGGACCTCCCCGTCACCTCACTTCTCCAGAAATAGCAGAGAGCCCTCTCCTGCTTCGGTTCCCTCCCTAGATGTCCTCAGTGGCAGCAGGGACTTCATCCAGGTCTTCCTAGGTAGCTGGCAGGGACCCACCTACTTGAGCCATTGCTACTGCTTGGGGAGGTGTGTGGGATGTGGGGGGATTCAGGTTGCCCCATACAGAACAGAGAGTGGGGCTTGACCCTGGGCACACACAAGTGTCTGGGCCAAGTGCAAGTAGCCAGGGGCAGAAGAGGCACACAGAGACCCTTGGAGAAGAACAGAAGATGGAACAGTGGGGAAGGGTGGGAGGAGAATCCCCAGCTCTGTGGATGGCAGATCCCACAGGGATGGGACCAGGGGACCAGGTTTCTTGCAGCTAGCTGGCTGGTGGGCTGATGCGGGGGAGGCTAGGCAGAAGGGTCCATCCACCTGTCCCCAGGCTCCAGCACACCCAGGAATGTCCAGCTGTGCTGGGGAGGCTGCGGGAGGCAGGTAGAGCTGGGCCCAGGTGGGAACTATGCACCCTCAGGACTCAGGGAGCTTGTTGAGTGGCACCTCACCTGCACTCAAATGCCAAGGCAACCTAGGCATGTCCAAACAACCCCATCTGCAGGCTGAGAAAACGGGCCCAGCTTATACGGTGGACCCCAGCTCAGGTGCAGTGCCAAGAGACCCCACTCCCAGTCTGCCCACTGTCACCCAAAGTCCCATCGAGGTCCCGAGTATTGCAGATCTTCAGGGGTGCCCTGAGTGGTGTGCTGCTTCCTGGCCCTAGCACATCGGCCTTGACAGCCAGGATCTTAAGATCCCAGGCCTGTCTCACCATGCTGGCAGCCTTGGATGGAACCAAGGCCTGAACTCAGCACTATGAGGCCATTGCCCCAAGCAGCAGGTTAAGCATTGCACCAACCCTTCTCCCTGTTTTATTTTTCTCCATGGTTGTTGGGTGGCTGCCCTTGGCTCTGTTTTCAGCAGGACATTCTCGGTTGGTGGCTAGCACCCCCTCCCGGGGTCGGGGAGCCCTTCCTTGCCGCCATCCCCAGCTGCAGCCTTCATTGGGTGTTGGGGCTCCAGGTCAGTGCAGGTCTCCAGCCTTCTTGCCCTGTCACTCTCATAGTGGTTATCACTTCTGTCTTCCCCACCACATGTGTAACAGCACATCAGCTGGGGGTGTCCCCAGCCCCGTAACCCCTCCTGCGGGCCCCCTTCCTGACGACCTCATGCAGCCCCAATCACCCCCAAAGGCCCTGCCTCCAAGTGCCATGGACACAGGTCTGGGAATTGGGGGTAAAATCTCCCACGCAAGGACTCGGGGGGCACACACTGGAACCCCAGAGTGATCCATGGTGGCAAGCCTGTGGGCAGGTTGGGTGGATGAAAGCCATGATTGGAGGTTCAGCTCCGGCATCTGGGTCTTCCCAGGAGCCCAACGGCGCAGACACAGGCAACCCTGGCTGTGCCAAGGAAAGGGTGATAAAGACAGTGAGAAAGGAGGCTTGGGGAATTCTGCCCCAGGGGAGGAGCGTCCCTCCCTGCTCCCTCGTTCTCCCCACCCAGAAGCAAGCCACCCTAAACCAAACTGTAAATATGCTACCAGGTGCCACAGGGATGTTCTTTAGAAAGGGAGAAAATCGGTCCTGGAAATCTTATCTTGGTTTCTCTAGGTCTTGCACAAACTCCCCCACATTTTGCACAGCCCTGTCGGCTGCGACAGCAGGGGTCGCTGCAGGACTGGCTGAATCACCAAGGGCCCGCCTCTCAGGTACAGGGAGATACAGTGTTGTCACCAGGATCTGCCTGTTCTGGAACCCAGTCAGTGGGGAACACACTGAGAGAGGGGTTTCCTCTGTTCTCCAGAACCTCGCCAACCGTCCACTGGAGAGCACCAACCCAGGATACCCCGTCCTTGCAGTTTTCAGAGTGCTCCTGTGCAAGGCCACTTGGTCACCTATCTCCCCCCCTGTCCTTTCATGGCAGGGCCCAGCAAGCCCCCTCCCCCTGCCCTGCCCCACCCCAGTCCACTGCCCCCAGGAACCATCCCCCACATCTCCACCCGCCCATCACCTGTCGCTACTGTCTCTGGCAACCCCTTAGGCGTCCAGCCCTCTACTCGGCAGGATGAAGGGAGAAGGGCTAGGCAGGTGAGCCAGGGGCGGGAGTAGGAAGGGGGCCTGGCTTGTCACCTTGCTCCCCAGATCCACGGCTGAGTCCCTCCTCTTCCCACAAAGCAGAAGGGAACCCTTTGACCTGCTGCTCTTTACTTCCTGCCCTAGCCTGTAGCCACCATCCCTGCCCAGGGAACCCTGGCTGAGCTCATGGCCAGAACAAGGGCATGAGGGCATCCAGGGACACCACAGGACACCCACCCCTGTGTCTGAGGCCTGCCCCCAAACCTTTTTAAAAAAGATTTGTTTTAAATTTTCAGAGAGAAGGAGAGACCGAGAGGGAAAGATTTTCCATCTACTGGTTCACTACCCAAGTGGCTGTAACAGCCATTTTTAGCTAAGCTGATCCAAAGCCAGGAGCTTCTTTTGGGTCTCCCACGTGGGTGCAGGGTCCCAAGGTTTTAGGCCGTCCTCCACTGCTTTCCCTGGCCGTAAGCAGGGAGCTGGATGGGAAGTGGATCAGCTGGGACACGAACCAGTGCACATATGGGAACCCAGTATTTGCAGGGGTTGGGGGATTAGCCAATTGAGCCAGACCCAAAAATACATCCTTTTTTTTAAGATTTATGTATTTAATTATTTATTATTTTAAATATTTATTTTATTTTTATTGGAAAGTCAGGTTTACAGAGAGAAAGATCATCTGTCCACTGGTTCACTCCCCAAGTGGCCAAAATAGCTGGAGCTGAGCCTTGCATGCAGCGAGATCCCATATAAGCACCGGTTCATATTCTGGCTGAGAGCTCTTTCACCAGCTGGTTCACTGCAACAGCCCAGGTTGAGCTGGGCTGAAGCCAGGAGCATCTTTGCGCTCTCTCCTGTCGGTGTGTGCAGAGCCCCAAGCCCTTGGACCATGCTCCACTGCTTTCCCACGAACACTATTAGCAGGAATCTGGGTTGGATGTAGAGTAGCCAGGACTTCAGCTGGCGCTCCAATACGAGATGCCAGGTCACAGATGGCAGCTTAACCTGCCATACCATAATGCTACCCTCCTTTCTTCCCAGCCCCGCCCCAGACCTCCACACCTCTTCAAGGAGACTGGGAAGGGGACCCACCTGACAGGCCTCCCTCCCCTTCTCCTGAGAGGAGGTCCAGGCCTTCCTTCACTCCTCAGGTGCTGCCTTGAGATTGGAGCCACACTTGCGCCTCTTACTCCACAAGGGGTGGCATGGGAGGTGGCATAGTGGGCGGAACTGGGGGGCATCTTCCTGGCTCGGTTCTTGAGCGTGGCTTGGGGGCCTCTCCAGCCTGCCCCATCTCCTTCCCATCTCCTGGGGGGCCAGGGTTAATTATGTCTGGGCGGTTCCTTCCCGGTTATCCCAGGAAGTATATTTAGCAGGCAGGGCAGGTGGGCGGAGGCCACTGCTGAGATGTCCTGGCACTAGCCCAATTCTCCTCGGAGAACGGAGCCTGTGGTGCCAGCAGGGGAGGATGCGCAGATGGAGGGAGGGGCCGGGTGGCTCTGAGCGGAAGGTCATGGCCTCTGAGAGCAGCTCAGGCCCGCAGGAAGGGAACCAAGTGACGGGGTCTCCCAGGGGTATGGGAGATTGTGGAAAGGGGACTGGGGACACAGCAGCTCAGTGAAGGTGAGTGGAAGAGCTTTTGCCACCTGCTGCAGCAGCTGAGACAGGTTGAGACTCTGCTGGTCCGGGTATGCCCCTTCTTGGAGCTGCGTTTCTGCTTTGGGGCAGCCGCCAGCTCCTGTGTGACCACTCTGTCTCAAGTCCTCCCAAGAAGGGACTGATGGTTCAGGAGCCTGGAGACCCCCAGGAAGCCAGGCCAGGCAGGCAAGTGATGAAAGAGTGGTCCACACCTGTGCAGGTGCCCTGGGTCTGAGGAGACCAGGGGAAAGCAATCCCGACCCTGCGGGGAGGACGAGGAAGACACTTCTGCCTTGGCTGTGACATCATCCACTGTGACTCTGGGGGTGCCATGCCCTGGGGTTCCACCACCACTACCACGTGGACTGACGGCTTAGTGCCCCCTGCTCCATAGATGAGCTGGTGCCCATGGGGGCTTAGTCCTAGGCACAAGGATTTCAGAGGCACCTCTCCCCACCCCCCAGATTCTGGATGTGTCCCCATTGGTGATGTAAGGGCCAGAGTTCTCCCCCATGCCCACTCCACTTCTACAGGGGATGGCAGCTCCACTGCCCGCTGCCTACATCACAGCTACCAGCGGCGAGTTCAGAGGGTGAGATCAGAGCCCCAGGCTGCCGCTGCCTCCTCCTCCCTTGATAGAGACCTGAGTCTTTCCCACCTCACATTTCTAGAGTCTGAACTCTAACCTGTGCCACCAAATCCCCTAACTTCATAAGCAGGGACTGCTTAGAGGGGCCTGATACTGTGTGTGGGGGGGACAGCAACCCTAGCTATGGTGATCAGGCGCTGCTTGGTCCCATAGAGAGAAAGAGGTAGAGGAAACCACTTCCTGTTGAGTCACAGCCCTGCCCCTTCCTGCCTCAGTTTCCCCAGGACCTCAACGTGGAAGGGCCATACCCACCCAGCAAAGAGAGTAGCAGGTGCAGCTACCATGGGGGTTTTCCAAGAGCGAGTTCCTGTCCCTGCTGACTCCTCTGGCCATCAGGGACGCACTTGGTCACAACTTGGCTGGCCTGGCAGTCAGAACCTTGAGGGCCCCTTGGGCCCGCTGACCACCCACACTCCTGTGGCCTGCAGACAGCCTGCCCAACCTTTTGCCGCCCTCTATTCCCCCTCCCCCTGGGACCCCAAAGGAAAGGAAAGATGCAAGGCCAGGTGGGTGGCTTTCCATGAGTGTTTGATAGACTGCAGAAAAGGGCCCCTCTTGACATCCTGCGTCCGGGGACACCTGCCCCTTGTCCACGCACACACTATCCTAGGGTGGGGTGCTTGGGTGCCGGCTATTTATAGATGGTCAATTGCAGGGGAGCAGCAGGGCTGTAATTATCCACATTTCCTGTGAGTTCGCCTCTTGGCTAACCGTCCTCTACACTTCTGCACAGCTCCAGTTCACAACCAAAGTCCAAGTCCTTCTCAGCAGGAGCGCTGGACAGGACTCCCACTCTGCTTCGCGGACAGTACGCCTCTTTCCCTTCTTCCCCTGACCTGAACACCTGTGCCAGACACAGTGCTACCTCCTGCACCTGTTTCCTAGTGCACAGCTGTCCCATCAAGGGATCAGAAACTGAATTTCCCAGCTGGCTTTGCAGCTCTAGGTGGTCGCATAATGAGTTCTCACCAATGGGATGTGAGCAGAGCCCTGCATCTGAGCCAAGGCAGTAAGACTGGCGCAGGTGTGCTGCCTCCATGCCTTTCCTACACTTCCACCTGCTGAAGGCAGGAGGCAGTGAGACCCTGGGGACCGACATGGCCCCGCAATGGACTCAGAATTACTGATCGACCATGTCCACTTGGCCTGTGTGTAAGTCATATACCCCAAGGTGTTTGAAGCCACACAGCGTTGGGGGAGGTCACCATGTCCTAGCATGCATCCGTCTCCTTGGCCCTTGCCTAAATCGAGCTGTACACGATGTTAACTCCTGGGATGCAAACCTCCCACTGGCCCAGTGTTTCACTCCCCCTGACTAGCTCCACCCTCCCCTGCTTCATGCTGTCCCGCTCACCCCTGCTCCCGGTTCTAGCTGACTCAGCCACCCCGGGCCACCATCCATCTGCTGCCGCTGAGCGCCTGGCTCCCGGCAGAATGCACTGCTCTTCCCCCAAACACAGGGCTCTTTTTGTCTGCCTTGTATTTGGAGACCGGGAGCGGCTGGCAGCCCAGGGCTCCTGGTTACTTTGGGATGCAGCCAGTGAGCAAACCAGCCAGTACAGGTCTGCAGCCCTCACTTCCCAGAGCAAGCCCCTCCCGGTGGTTGGGGAAGGAGCAGTGAGGGGGAGAGAAGCCAGAAGGAGGTGACAGTTCTCTTGGAAAGCAATTGGGCTTTGCTTGGTGGCTGTGTGCACTGCCCTCCAGGGAAGCAGAGTTGCAGGAAAGGAGAGCATCAGGAGCCACTAACATAAGACCCATCTGCTGGCATCACTCAAATGATGCTCTCTCCAACGGGCCCTGCTGCGACCCAAAACCCAGTGAGCATCTGCCCTCTGTCCCCTTGCGAAGTGTAGCTCAGGGCAGCTCTTACACGAAGGAGAGTAGCCTGTGGAGGGTGGCTGAGGCAAGAACAGATCCCACAACTCCACTCAGGCTGCCATGTGCAAAAGCCCAGCTCCAATCAGAATCACATATCCCAGACTTGGTGGCCTTCCCCCCCAGGGGCTCCAGGAGGCCCAGGCCTCAGCAGTTTCCAGTGCAAATTGGCTGTGTGTTGGAGCTGGGAAGTAGCAGGCTGCAGATTCCCTGGGGGCCCCAGATTCCAGCCGCTGGCTCCACCTGGCTTCTCTCTCTCCCTGAGCAAGGCACGGGGCAGCACTGAGGTTAAACTGCCGCCTGACCCGGGCTGCCTCACGCATGCCCAGAGACCCCACTTAGTAAGGATCAGTTTCTTTGCCGGTCACACAAGTCCTGAATTCTCCAAGGGTGTAGATCTACTCACTCTGGAGCGACGATGAGATGTGAGATCCTGGTGGGGGCTACATGGTGTATCTCGTGAGACTTTCAGAGATGTGTTGCGCAGTTCAGCAGCCTCCCTGCCCCAAGTCCCCTGCACCCACTCCACATTCAGTGGAGCTTAAGCCTTGCTCTTTGGTTCCCTCCCACCCCCTGGTGATCCCCCGGCCCCCTACCCTGTCCAAGTATAGCCGGGTCCTTTCCCTGCTGAGTTTGTCTGATTTGATTCCTGTGTGCAAAGCCCATGTCCCCGGGGGGACTAGCATGCCCGGATCTGACAGGTGCAATGCATAGAGTGCTGGATACCCACAGGGAACACCAAGGTCTTCCCAGGACCGGCTCCCCGCAGTGCTGAGAACTTGAGCCGGCTGCTCTTTCCTCTGTGGAGTGACTCAGCGAAGGCCAAAGATAGACCAGCAAATCTGGTCCTGGATCTTACAGAGAGAAGAATGAGCAAGGCCGCAGCCTTGGGCTGTGTACAGAGAGGAACAGAGCTGGCCCAGGGGCCTGGAAAGACTAGTGTAAGAGCAGCGTCTGCAGATCACAGTCAGACCCCGGTTTGCACCAACCAGAGCATGGACAGTTTGCTGACTCCTCTGGCGAGGGTAGGAACAGCACATTCACACTTTGCTGGTGGCGTCACAAACAGATACAACCTGCGCAGTGTGCCATTTGGCAATATCTGCTAAATGCACACGTTCTGCGAGCCAGCAGCGCTCCTCCAGAAAGTGCCATCTTGCTATTCAGGCACATTGGTGATGTGGCCTAGGTGGCATGGCTTGTGTATAAAACGAGAAAGGATTTGGAGGGACCCCCTCCCCACACACGGTCCGACACGGGCCCTCAAGTGTGTGGAGCACGTGACGAGAAGACATTCGGAAGAACCCTGGTGCGGTGGGCAGAGGAGCAGAACCGGTGATGTGTGAAGACAGAGGTGCTGTGACCACGGGCGTGTCCGTCTCCCTCCACATTCCTGCCATGCACAGATGAGATTGCTAAGTGCAGGAGCGTGTAAAGTACACAGAGTGATAACAGAATTTACTCAAAAGGTGAGGAAGTGAAGCCCTGTGTATGTGTGAACCTGGGTTATCTCACACAGAGAAACACCGGTCAGGAGTGGGCATGAGGACAGCCCAAAAGGAGCAGGGCAGAGAGAGAGAGAGAGCTGTTCAACGTTTGGTCTTTATGAGCTAGCAGATGGTGCCTCTATAGGGAATTGTGTGATACCTCAGCAGGTTCCACACAGAGCTCACCATCCGTGTTTTTGTGGCACCCCATCCCACCCCACTTAGGGTCTGAGGATGCAGGTGCATCCTGGGAAAGGGAGTGCTTTGATGGACAGCTAGAGCAGTGCAGGTCCACCGGGACCTGAAGGAGCTGCCTGCACATACACCCCACATCAGAGCCATGTCCTAGATACACTGTCAGGTGGAGGAACACAACAAAAGTGGGACAGGGCTGCTGGCGTGGGGCTGGCCGGTTTCAGGTCTCAAGGCCTGAATGGAGCAGCCACTCCCGTTTGGGTAGGAGAGGGTGGCAAAGTCTCAGCGGATTCCCAGGAAACTGCTGTGTTCATCGGTTATATGAGACAAGTGCTTTTATAAGGTATTTTTTTGGTGACTTTAAAATTTTGAACTGAGTGGGGGTGTGCGGAGCTGGTGCAGTGGCACAGCACCATAAGCATCCACCCGTAGTGCTGGCATCCCATATGGGTTCCGGTTCATGCTCTGGCTGCTCCACTTGTGATCCAGTTCTCTGCTTATGGCCTGGCAAAGCACCAGGAGATGGCCCGAGTGCTTGGGCCACAACCCCATGTGGGAGACACAGAAGAAGCTCCCGGCGCCTGGCTTTGGCGTGGTCCAGCCTCAGGAAATGAACCAACAGATTGAAGATTCTGTCTCTCTTCTCTCTATAACTCTGCCTTTCAAATACATTTTTAAAATCTTAAAAAAACATTTTTTGAACTGTTTGAATATGTGAATTATCATTAATAAAGGAAAAAACACGGAGTAGACAGTTGCATGTTATGGTTCCTGGGTTTGCATGTTGGCTGTCCTTCCAGCTCCAGCTCTGCTAAGGTGTGCCCTGGGAGGCAGCGGGGATGGCTCAAGGCCGTATCTCACCACCCTGTGCTGCTGTCATCTCCTGCGCCCTCCCCCTCCCGCCTCTGCCTCCCCAACAAACGTAAATCAATACGTAGATAAATAAAAACGGAGCCTGAAAGAGGTGAACCCCACTGCTATGCCTGTGGCCACCACAGCCACAGACTGCAGCCAGGGGTCAGGAGCTCCCCCTGAGCCTCCCACATGGGTGGCAGAGGCCTAAGGACTTGGGCTGTCTTCCACCTCCTTCCCAGGTGCATTAGCAGGGAGCTGGGTCAGAAATGGAGCAGCTGGAACTTGAGTCCATACTCCTGTATGGAATGTTGGTATCGCAGGCGGCATCTTAGCTTGCTGTGCCACAACACCAGCCCCATCATTCCAACACCATGTGTTGAAAAGATAAAATGTCCTCCCTTTGTCCAAAAGCCCCTGGGCCCGAGCGTGCCTGGTCTGTTCCTGGCATCTTTGTTCTGCTCCACTGACCCGTGGCTCCAACGCCCCCACCACGCCGCAGTGTCTTGAGGACGTAGCTGTAGAGTAAGTCCAGATCAGGAGAGCGTGAAGTCTGCCACTTCGCTCCTCACGTTCAAAGTAGTTTTGGCTCTTCCACGTCGTTTGTCCTGCAGAAGCTCGGGATCTGTGTCTCCATCCGCAGCCTCCCTTCTCAGCTTGTTCTTACGGGACGCAGGCTCACTGTGCACACCTGCACTTCCCTTTGTGGAACAGGACTCCATACTCAGTGCTCCAGGAAGCAGCTGCAGGTGGGCTCTCAGGTACAGAAAAATGTTGATTTTCTAGAAAAGTCTAGAGCAGCCGTTCACCTGCTTTCTGCTTTGCCAGAGGGCAGCTATGAGGAAGGCAACCTGCTTTCATTCTCACTCCCTGTGGAGTCACTGTGTCTATAAACATTCCAAAACCAGGGATCTGGCTCAGTAGCCTAGTGGCTAAATCCTTGCCTTGCACACACCAGGATCCCGTATGGGTGCTGGTTCATGTCCCGGCTGCTCCACTTGTCATCTAGCTCCCTGCTCGTGGTCTGGAAAAGTGGTAGAGGATGATTAACCATCACCTGTGACACAACTGGCATCCCATATGAGTGCCAGTTTGAGTCCTGGTTTCTCCACTTCCGATCCAGCTCCCTGCTAATGTGCCTGGAAAGCAGCAGAGGATGGTCCAAGTGCTTGAACCCTGACCACTTGCGGGGGAGAGCCACATGGAATTCCATGCTGTTGGGTTTGCACTGACCCAACCTCAGCTGTTGGGGATATCTGGGGAGTGAACCAGAAGACAGAAGGTCTAAGATCCCTGTGTGTCTCTCTCCCTCTCCGTAATGCTACCTTCCAAATAAACAAATAAGTCTTTTTTTTTTTTTAAATATTCATTTATTCATTAATTACACTGCATTACATGACACAATTTCATAGGTACTGGGATTTCCCCCCCCTTCACCCCAAACCCTTCCCCCATCATGAATTCCTTCACCTTGATGCATAACCACAGCTCAAGTTCCGTTGAGATTCCCTAATTAAAAGTTTACACCATACAGAGTCCAGCATCCCACTTGTCCAGTTCAAGTTCAACCGCCTCTTAGGGAGGCCCTCTCAGGTTTGTAGGCAGAGCCAGCAGAGCGTCACCTCGATCAATTAGAAGCTCCAACATATCATCAGCAACAGTCCAGGTACGATGAGGCTGGTGCAGAGTCCACTGATTGACATAGTCCGTCTTAGGGTTTCCCCTTGTCCAGTTTTCCGCTGCAAGCATAAAGCTGAGGTGGTTGATTCATCTACTCTATTTTCCATCTTTTTTTGATTAATGCTTTGATTCCTCCATTTTGTTCGGGGGAATCCCCCTAAAAAAAACTTTGAGGCATTCCCAGTCCAGGCTCCTACATGTACTACTAGTAAGCACAGTGCCCGCCACCATCCATCACTCCGATCAGCTGATGGTTTTAACCCCTGGGTTGGTTCTCTTCTGAGCCCCGACCTCTATTGGAACCAATGAGTATCGCATCTCTCCCCGGCTCTGCCCATCACACTCTTGTCCCTCACCTAAACCAGTGGGAGGAGTGCTGGTCGGGTGTTGCATTCCCTGCTAGCACAGGCCATTTCACCTTGGCATTTTGTGTTTTGTACTGTTTTTTTTTTTTTTTTTTTTTTATCGCAACCAAACACGGCCAGGCCCCCACACAGTTTCAGCACTTGGGCTTGCCAGTGGATGACGTGAACCGACTCAGCCTGGTCTGCCCCAACCCGAGCCAAGTGTATTCCAGTGGGTCACATTCCAAAGCCTCTTCTGGGTTATTTACCTCCATGCTTCTTGCGTTTATTTGTAGAGTCAGTGTCCTGTCAGAGGATCTGTTCAGGTTCCTCCCTCCGACTCCTTAAGAAAAAAAAAATCAGTTAAAAAATAAGAAAAGACCAGTTCATTTAGGCGCGAAACATCTTTGGAACCCAGGCACAGCTTTCTCACACTGTGTGCTTTGGACCAGCTTTTTAAGGACCCCATTTGTATTATTCGTCCCTTTGAAACAGCGTTTCATTTTGATTAAAAGTTGCCTGATTGGTAACTTGCTGCTCTGCCACTGTCTGACACCCTGGGCCCCTTTGGCTCCCGTGTGACCTCACAGCTCTGAAGCCTGCCCATTCCAGGGGAATAACCAACCCTGAAGACAATGGCTGGGAAAGGCCAGGCCAAATTGTGGCTTCTCCATAGGAACTTCTGGTGTCTGCCGGCTCCGGTCTTGCTTGAAAATCCTGTAACAAGTCTGAGTTCCTCCTGTGTTCACAGTGATGGATGGAGGCTGGTTGTGGAAAAACACCATTGTCATTCTTTGAAGTTTCCAGCCCTACCAAACTGCCTCCCTGAAGCCAGGGGCCTGGGTTGCTGGGCCCAGCGGGGAGCACATCACTCACAGGATGGGCCAAGGGCTTAGGTGCTTGAGTTCTGAAGGTGCAGAGGCAATGAGCTGGGATGGAGGCCTGGGTTGGAGGGGGTGGTGGTGGGAGGGTTGGCTTTTGGCTGAGATGTCCCCACCCCCAGACCTCCCAGGGTAGGGGACATATGTCTCTCCCCAGCTATCTGGCCAGACCAGCCTGCTGCCGGTGCCAGAGGGAGGGACACTTCAGAACAGAGTCAGCTCGCAACACATGATGACTGATCAGCGGCCGGACCGGGCCGCAGCCCCGCTGGAGTCAGGGGTCTGGTCACAGGCCGTCCCCCGCAAAGAGCTGCTGTTGCAGCTGCAGGGTGTAGGCCGGGCTGGGAGGAGATGGCTCAGCGGACACCAAGACCAGCCTGTTCAGTGGCCAAAGGCACAGCCTTACCAGGCAGCACAGGAGAGTGGGGCCGTGTGCATCTATGCTTATTTATCTACTGTGGTCACAGGTGGGTGGGTGCTTAGATACCCTGGGAGAGCTGCTGGGTGCCCAGGAAGGACCTCCCATCCCTAGAGCCCCTCCCAGATCTGGAATGCGGCCAGAGGCACAGCCCAGCCAGAAGCCTGGCCACTCCTCCGAACAACAGAGGGGGCCTCGTAAGAAGACCAAGGAGAGTGGCGGCTATTCCCAATAGGGCAGGCCCCCCAGGACTAGCAAGAGGGGGTGGGGCTGCCGGAAGCCTGGGACCCTCCAGCTGGCCAGGCATAACGGCCAGGTCATGTGCACAGCCAGCTCAGGTTACAGTGGCTCTCAGCCCTGGGCTCCGCTGGACCAGGAATTCACCTCTGCAGTCACTTGGGAGCCTGGGGGGAGGGGGAGGGGAGGACTGGGGAAATTCCGGGTATTCTGGGAACAAGTTCTGTCCTGTCTTCCCGCCCGCCAGGACCTGGGGAGGGCTTGGAGGGGAGGCAATTGTGCCCCTGCTAGTGGCAGCTGCCAGGGCCTGGGAAGGGGCACGGGTGGGGGCAAGGGAGGGAGCCTGCAGCGCAGGGCAGCATGGGAAGGCCTTGCCCTGCCCCCACCCCCATTCTGAACAAATCTTACCCTGGGGGTTGAGATGCAGACTACAGTTTGTCCACCCCAACAGCCAATCTTGTGATTTCAGACACAAAGTCCTCCAGCCCGTCTTGGAGCCCCAGGCAGTAGCCGGGGCCAGGCACAGCAGCCCCAGTCCCCCCACCTTCTCTACATTTTCTGTAAAGGCACAAATAGTGAAGATTTTCTACCTTGCTGGCTGTGTTACCAACAAGGCTGGCTTCTAATAAAACTTTATTGTTCACAGCAAGATGTGGGCCAGACTTGGCCCCGGGATTGCAACTCACTGGCCTCCGCTCCAGCCCAGGTGTCCTCGCAGGGCTCAGATGTCCACCAAGGCCAAGGGCAGGACTGCTCAGAACACAGATGCGGAGGGAGAGGAAGTGGGTGTTTGCCCAACCTTACACGCACAGATACCTGACTGAAGCAGACATGCACTTGAGCCCCATGAGTGGCCAAGGCAGGCTGGTCCACCTGTGGGGTGCCTGTGTCTGACAGAACGGGTACAGCTGCAGGTGCGAAGGGGGGCCGTGGAGCAGGTTTTTCAGTCCTTATTGATCTCCCTGGGGGTTCAGCATGGGTCTGCAGCTGGCAGAAGGGGCTCCCCTCTTGTCCCTGCTCTCACTGGTGGGCCGGATAAATTAACCCTTAGTATCCTTGCTGTGTGGAGATAAAGCTAGTTCCTGATTCCTGCAGCCCTGAGGTTCAAATCAGATGACCCCCCCCCCCCCCACTGCACCTTACACACACTGCTGGCTATGACTGGTAGGTTATTCACGGGGCACCTCGCATGCACTAGGAACTGCTCAGGTAAATCTTATCCCTTGGGCCGGAAGCTGAGGCATAGCGGGCCACCGCCCATAGGGTTAAACTACTGTTTTTTAGCTTTTTCTTTTTTTTTTTTTTTTTTTTTGAGGTACCCAGTAATGCTCACCAGAGAGAATGGGCAGGGAAAGGGATGCAGGAAGAGAGAGGGCTGGGCTGCCAAGGGGGCCTCTCCGTCCAGGGATTTCTGTTTCTCTCCATCCCACTTCTGGCCAAAGTCCCCACCCCCTTTACCTGGCATTGTCGCAGCCACTGTCCTTGCAGGTGGAGTGGCTCACAGGGGTGGACTTTGTCCCCAGATATGGTGGCCTCACTGTCTCCCTCTTTGTTACTGCTCCACAGAGATGCAGGGTCCCTCTCTCCATCCACTTTATGTGGAAGTCCCCACCTGGAATGCTGAGAGCTGGAGCATCTACCAGCTCCCTGAGCTGGGCCACGTGGGAGGAGAGAGACCACAGGGAGGAGCCCTGAGTGGCGACCCTGGACTTGGGGGCCTTCGTGGGACACAGCCCTAGCCGCTATCTGATTGCAACTACAAAGAGACCTTCAAGGAAGAACCGGCCAAGGCAGCCCGGTGGCCACCTGGGCAACAGTGACGGCCACTGGGGAGTGAATCTGCAGATGGGGGAGCTCTCTGGCTCTTCCTCTCTGTGTAACTGTGCCTTTCAAATAAGCAAATAAATAATAAATATTTTTTTTTAACAACTATGTTATCTGTACATCAGGAAGCCACAGTCCAGAGGTGGTGGGACTTTACTGAAGTCATGCTGTTCACCAGAGCTATGTTTTTCTGGCACAGAAGCGGCAGGGCTTGTCCAGGAAGGTGGTGAGCAGCAGGGGCCAGGTGCCGAGGGCGGGCCATGCTTCTTGGAACTGCGCCGGGACTCTGCCTGGAGTCAAGACATTCAGAGAAACAGTGTTTCCAAGCGTGGAAGGAGACACGGGCCACAGCAAGGCTTGGTACAAGTGGGAAGGATTGTTCTGGAGCAGAGTCAGCCACTTGGAATACCCAAGGAAGAAACCTACGGAGACAAATTCTGTGCACAGGACCCACTGAGGGACCTCCGAAGTGACTTAAAGAACTGGTCCTCTGTGTGTCCACCTGACGACAGGGTCATCACCATGGGTCGTGGCCCATAACCACCTTCCTCAGGCCCCACAGTCCCTGCATGCTGATGGCGACACCACACACATGTGCATCGGCCTGTATATGCCACCTGGCAGGTGCTGCTGGTCAGATTCTGCCCTGCCCCAGTCCACATGTGAAAATCCTAGCCAGGACCCCTGTGAATGTGGCCCTACTTGGTGACAGGGCCTTTGGGGCTGTCATCTATTTAGGAAGTGGCCATCCTGGATTAGGATGGAGGCTCTGCATCCGATGGAACCGCTGCACTTCTATGAAGGCAGCCACACGGCTCTGGAAGGTTAGGCTTGTGGTGGCACCACAAGCCAAGGAGCACCAGGCTGACCAACAGCAGGAGGAATTCAGAGGGCGCCCGGCTGCGGAGACGCCCTTGATTTTGAACTCTATATACTGAAGCCATCATATATCACTGCAGCCTTCCGAAACCCACACAGCACGTTGGGCTGGGTCTCCCTGGAAACACCCGCTACCACTGTGGTCCCAGCTCTCCGTGTCCAGGTCCCCTCCGTGGCAAAGGGCTGACCGTGAGCCCCAGACGCTGCCAAGGAAGCGACGGAGGAGGGCGTGGGAGTGTCTCCCAAGTGTGATTGCTCTTGGGGCGCACATACACTCGTCCTCAGAGAGGTCTCAGTGGTGAAGAGCTGAGGCCCTAGCCCTCTGCAGCTCCCTGAGAGCAAAACATGCTGGATGCAGACAGCTCCTGCCTGGCAAAGCTTCCGTGACTAAGCCGGGGAGCCAGACCCACCCCAGCCGCTCCCTGGGGCTGGATGCACAGACGTGGCCCCTCATCCTGCACCGTTATTGCTTTTCTGTCACATCACAGGTTGTGTGGGTGGGGGAGAGCGGAAGTCCATGATCAATCAGGTACTGACCTTGAATCAGTTCTTCCTGTGTCTCTCCCAGCTTCCTCTTTTGTAAGCAGGTAGATAGATAACTGCTGGGAGGAACCTGGAGTTAATATGTAACTTCTAACAGTCCCTACTGGTAAATATCAGTGATTACTAATAGCTGGGTGGGAAAACACCCCAAGAGGAGCTGAAAGAGCAGGCTCCAGGCCTCCCAGCCAGCAACCCAACGGTCAGGCTGAGTCCAGAAGCTGGGGTCCTGGGCTCCTTGGACTGTGCTTCTGGCTTAACTGAAAGAGGCACTGCTGGGGGCATTGGAGGCTCTGACCCTGGCGCTCCCATCCCTGCCTCTCGCCCCAGTGTACAGCCTGTGCAGCAACCAGTGGGGTCAGCCGGGGCTCTGGGCCACGACCCCATGGAGAACCCCTTCCTCTGCACACCGGCAGGACAAGAGCAAGCAGAGAGGGGGCTGGCCACCCTCCAAGGGGGGCTTTCTTGGATCTTGCTTCATTACCAGAGAGGGCCAAGGGCAGGGCAGGAGCCAAAGGGTGTTTGCAGGCCTGGTGAGAAGTTGGGCCTGGAGCATTGGACAACTGTTTTGAAACGTAATACGGTATTAGGTGAAAGGGACGGGATCTCTGCTGCCCTTGCTGCTTTGGTTTAGGCCGCTACATGTTTAAGCTGATCCAAATGACCTTGGGGAAAGCCAAGGCTGGCAGTGGGGGTGGGCAGGAGCTCCCCTAAAGTGCCCAGGCCCTCCTCACCCTTCTGAGTCTGTGCCTCAGAAGGCCTGCAGGGGCAAAGAACAGAAACAAAGAGAAAGCCCTGGCAAGTGAAATCAGCTGAGAAAGGGCAGCTATGGAAATCGGATGCAAAGAGTCCACAGGTGCACAGGTGGCAGGCTGGAAAAACATCAACGAAAGCCACAGGGTGTTCCTAAACAGTCACCATGACCTAAACTGCTCCATACCAGCACCCAAGGCCCTCAGGCTGCTTCAAGACAAGCTGACCTGCTCATCTTTCAGGAAGAGGAGCTTGCACGTGATGGGACAGGACCAGACACCAAATTATTCAGTGGGAGACCAGTGTTACAATGTAGTGATTTAGGCTGCCATCTGTGACACCAGCATCCCATATGAACACTGGTTTGAGTCTCAGCTGCTCCACTTCCAATCCAGCTCCCTTTATGGCTTGGGAAAGCAGCAGATGATGGCCCAAAGCCTTGGGACCCGGCATCCCCAGGAGATCCAGAAAAAGCTCCTGGCTCTTGGCTTCAGCTCTGGCCGTTGCAGCCATTTGGGGAGTGAACCCATGGATGAAAGATCTTTGTCTCTCTATCTCTATCTATGACCCCATTGTATATAGTTTATTTATCTATCTTTATTTATTTAACAAAGAGAGAGAGAGAGAGAGAGAGAGAGAGAGAGAGAGAGAGAGAGAGAGATTTGCATTCATTGGTTCGTTCCCCAAATGCCCACAAAAGCTGGGGCTGCTCAAGCGCCTGGAGCCAGGGACTCCATCCGGGTTTCTTATGAGGGAGACAGGGACCTGTGTCCTGGGCCCATCATCTGCTGCTTCCTAGGGTGCAGTGGCAGGAAGCTGGATTGGAAGTGGAGCAACCAGGATGTCCGAAGTAGCAGTGTAGCCTGCTGAATCACAGCTCCCACCCCATTACTGTCCCATTTGCATAGAGGCAAAGTCAGGACTCCTCTGCTGCCCCTTTCAGTTCTAAAACTCTCTGGCCCCAAGGCACAACGAGGTCAGAATGCCAGACACAAGCTTTCTGTCCATCAGTAGTAGGCAGCACTTTGCCCACCCTGACCTCCATGAGAGGACAACAAACTGAGCCGTTTCAGCTTTGGCGTTCTCTGATACCAGCCCACACCAGATTAATCACTTATTTAGCTTTAGTGTTCATTGGTTTTGATTGCAACTCCAGTCTTTGATGTTCAGACTTAACCTTCATACTTAGGTAAAAAAAAATTACTGCAAGGCCAAAGCTGATAGTCAGGTGCTTCATCTGGGTCTCTTATAACTGCTTGCCAAGGTGCATTAGTAGGGAGCAGGAAAGACAGTGGAGCAGCTGAGACTCGAACCAGTGTCTATATGGGATGCTGGCATCACAGGCTGTGGCTGAACCCGCTGCTCCACAAGCTGCATTCCTTCCTTGCTTGCATGGCAGAATCGTCCATGGAAGGAGCCAGGACCCCCTCCCCTGCCCCAGTTACATCTCGCCAAGAGGGCCTGTGGAGGGTGCCTGTGGCTTGGGGAACACAGCAGACTGGGCTCCAAGTCAAACTGCAGAAAAGAAACGACTACAGGCCGTGTGAGTGACAGTGAGAACCAGGGCCACTGCAGGCAGTACTGGCTCATGGGCCACGCTCTGCCCACGCCCCACTTTAGCCCAACCACAACTGCTATTAAGACCCTCAAACATGCCCTCGGCGGTTCTGGGCTCTGCCTTCTCATCAGAGGGGAGGAGAACCGCGTGCAAACCAAAGGGGCTGAAGCTGCAGCTGCTGCCGGCTCCTGGAGCCCCATCACACTCCCAGAATAGCGCCGCTCTCTTCCCGGCAGCCTCAGGCCCCACCGCAGCTGGGCTTCCGGGGGTGGCGGCAGAGGCAGCAGCAGCGGAGACAGTCAAGCCCCAAGCAGTCCTGGGAACAGCTGGGACAGACACGCCCAGGAGCCAGCTGGCTGGGCCTGCCCTGCTGCAAGTGGCATCGCTGGTGAGTGTAGCCATGTCTGTCCCTCCTGTGTGGCCCGGGGTCCCGCCTGAGCTGAGACAGGAGTGGCCTCAATGTCCAGCGAGGGGACAAGGAGCAGTGGCTGGAGGCTCTGCAGAGGGTACTGTGTTGGTGCTGGCTGGCCCTGCAGGGTGTGCCGAGCGAATGTGATCATGGGGACTTGGTGGTCACCAGCAGCACAGGGACCCGGGAGAAGGGGAGGAAGAGGGACAAACAGGCTGGGCACTGGCCTACACAGCCTCTTGGGGGTGGTAGAATTGTACGGGGGTGGGGTGGCCAAGCCAGCTGCTGGCCTGACACATCTGGCTTGTGTCCAGTGTCCTATTGAGGCCTGTGTAGATCCTCTATTAACTCCCATCCTGTATTATTCCAGAATGATGCACAGAGGGCTCAAGGATGCTTCTCTCAAAGAGTTTGCACTCTGGGGTATAAGGCATATACGTGAACAGCCCACCTGTAGGGCCCAGGGGGAAGAGGGGTTCCTGGGGTAAGCAGGGTATTTCAGGGAGCACAGCTCAGCCAGCACCAGGCAATGTGGGTCCAGTGGAGTCCACAGCTGGCCATACAGCCTCTCTGAGCCTCAGTTTTCAAATCCATGAAATGGAGTTCATAATCTCTGCCTTGTGGAGGCTCATAAGGTTGTCAGCACAAATATGCAATAACACACATGGGATGGTGGGGGCTGGGCCAAGGGAAGGGAGTACAGGCAGGCCCTGTGTTTTATCAAGCTAGCTTGCATCTCTCTGCCTTTCCACCTGGTGCTCTGGGAGTTGGATCCCTTGGTTCCTGTCGGCAGCAAAGCCTAACTCAGTCACTGAACCCCAATTCCCCTCAGACAGGTTGGTAGCCTCTCTTAGCTTGGGACCTATTAGTCTGGTGTTATTTAATACCCATTTGGGGGATGTAAAAACGTGATGCTGGCGGCTGCAAGGGGGTGGGGGATGGCCTCCCACGGGACCGGGGAGAGAAGATACAGAAGCATAAAACATAATCCACAACGTGAACGGCGTAAGGTTAGCAAAAGCCAGCCTGAAGGCAGGGTGCAGGACCGGAGGTGGGAGGATCCTGTAAGGTGGGGGTGACAGGGGTCGCCAGGGTTTAAAGGGGAACATTCTAGAAGCAGGTGCAGCGTGAACAAAATCACAGCAAGGCAAGTGGGAACCAGCCTCAGAGAAGGACTCTCTGGCCACCTTGTGTGCGGAAAAGGAGGGACTGGAGCTCAGGGTTGGGTACAGGTCGCTAAGGCCTTGAATGCCAGGTAACGGCATCCAGGGTTTTAATTTAGTTTTTAAAGCTTTACTTAGTTTTATCGGAAAGGAAGATTTACAGAGAAGAGAAAGAGCTTTCACCCACTGGTTTACTCTCCAAATGGCTACAATGGCCAGAGCCCAGTTCATCTAGAACCTGGAGCTTCTTCAGGGTCTCTGGGTGCAGGGTCCCAAGGTCTTGAGCCATCCTCTACTGCTTTGCCAGCCACAAGCAGAGAGCTGGATGGGAAGTGGAACAGCTGGGACAGAAACCGGTGCCCATATAGAATGCTCTACTTGGAGGTAGAAGATTAGCCAATTGAGCCATTGTGCAGGCCTCTAGGCTTTTATTTAAAGCAACAGGAGCCAGGAAAGGTGTTAGGAACAGAGTGGTAAAGTGAGGTCAGTGAACACCCCACAAGGAACAAGGGTTTGCAGGAGGGAAGCCTGCAGGTGGGAGCACTTACTTTGGGGGTGCCAGTGCACTCCTGGAGAGGCACAAGGCCCACTAGCCCAGCAATGCTGCTCCTGGACCAACCACAGTTCCTCACGTTTCTTCTCTTTGTGTAGGGGTAGAGGTGGGGGAGGGAGGGTGTGCGGCCACCTCCCTGGACCTTGGCTTTGGGGCCTGATCCTCAGCCTTTGACTTGGTCCAATGACAGAGGGCATCCAGATCTGGGCATAGCTCAGCAAATCCTTCCCAGGGAGCTGGCAAGGGAGTCAGGGACAGGGGAGAAGCAGCTGGCATGCCAGGGTTCAGCATCAGGTGACATTCCTGCAGGCTCTGCCCAGCGCATGCTTCCGGGTACATTTCCAGCGGGATCAGCCTTGGGCAGCCGGTTGTGGCAAATGAGCATTTCACTGGCCTGCTCTGCTCCCTGGCTTCCGGCTTCTTAAGGGGCCCCTCCGCGTGCGTGTGTAGTAGCTCAGTCTTCCCAAAAGACCTGACAGGTCCTGGCTGTGCAATGGTCAAGCAGTCAATGGTTGAGTCAGGGGCGGCAGCGGGGGTGAGGGTGTGTGTCCAGCAGGGAGCCAAATACAAATTGTGTATGCAGCTGCCCAGCCCCCAGCAAGAAAGGAGCCTCACCCTCAGCTCAGCATGGGGCTGTCTCTGGCCCCACTGCAAGACCAGGTGTGCTGACTCCTGAAGTAGACAGAACAGGTCTCCCACGCCATGGAGGAAGTGACTCCAACAAGAGACCTGCAAGTTGAAGCTGCCAGGGCACACTGGTGAGGCCCTCCAGCGAACAAGATTCCCTGGGTGGCTCCTGTGCTCCGCCTTGGTTGCCAGAACCCCCTCCCCAGGGTTCTGTGTCTTGCTAGCCCAGCGAAGGTGGACACCTCCAAGCAGGCACTGGGGATTTTTGTCCCCTGCAAGGGTGAGATGGGGGGGCAGGTGTGGCACTGTTTACAAAAACTGCTGTTGCTGGTGTGTGTGTGCGCACACAGCGGGAAAGGGGCACCTCCAAAGAGTGGCTATGCCACAAGCATCCACCGAAAACATGCAGCACGTGTCAGGCTGTGTGCCAGATACCCGGTACAGCATGATGAGTGAGGCGTGGCCCTGCTCCCCAGCAGGGCATACACTAATTGCAGGCACAGCTATCTAGAAGGCTAATTAGGGTGCATTAGGGTAAATGTTACTCTAACAAAAGCTGTGGATCAGGACACAACTCACAGTGGCTCCTGCTGGAAAGGGGAGGGGAAGGAGAGCGAGAGGTAGGAGCTGGAACTGCAATCCCAGCAGTGCAGGCTTTCCACAAGGTGTGGTCGGGGGCGGCGGGCTCGGCACAGCACAGCCTGGCATCCTGGCTCTGCTTAGGATGCCAGCTTCCTGCTAATGCGCACCTGCAAAGCAGCACTCAGGTGGGACTTCCCAGCTCCTGGTTTTGGTCTGGTCCAACCCCAGCTAGGACAGGTTACTTGCAGGATGAACCAGCAGATGGAATGATCTTTCTCTCTGAAACTCTGCTTTATGAACAAATAAGAATTTAAAAAAATAAGCAAAAATATTTGGTTGGACGGAAAGGGGCGGGAGAGCCAGGAAATCTAAGATAAAGGGACCTGCGTAGGTGATGCCTGGCGCCCATGATTCCTCATGATCTTCAAACAGGATCTAAAGAATCTCTGAAAGATCTAAAGATCTAAAGAATCTCTGGACAGTGGGCCACCCCCCGGGGGGGAACCCCTTTTCCAAGCATCAGCTTTTGGGGCTGTATGCCCACTGGGTTGTTAAGTCAGGGTGAGATGCCTTTGGGAGCCTTCGTGGCTCTGTGGGAAGGCACAACACAGGACTTCCCCTTTTGGCACCACAGGTGGCTGTGTCCAGCAGAGCCCAGCAGCCCAGTCCTCTGGGGGGGCTGACTGGGCTCAGAGAGGCAGGGGGCGGGGCTAAGCCCTTCCACTCACCTTCCCCCTCCCCCGCCCAGTCAGGTTCTGGCCAATGGGAGGACAGACACCCAAAGACCAAGGTCTTCTGCCCCAGGGACTTGGTGTGTCCTTTGAAGTTCATCCGTTCCAAAGAGAGCTTGGAGAATGGGGAGAGTAAACAGTTCTCCCCAAACTGCCCTGAACTTCCACTGCTTCTGCCCACTGGGATCAGAGGGCAAGGCTTGGCCTCAGTGGTGGTGCCAGCTCTTCTGGGCAGAGGGCTCCCCGCAGGTGGCCAGGCGCTGGACACCAGGCCTTCCAGGCTTTCCCTGTCTGGGCAGGAAGACCATGGTAGGGTGTGGACAAAAGGAGCTGGTAGGGGGAACACAGACACCTTCTGGCTTTTCTGATTCCCTAAGGGAGCCACGCCTCCTAAGCCAGCACCTAGTTAATGAACAGTAGCCAGAAGGAGTGAACTCTTGGTCTCACTTAGGCCAGACCAGTTCCTCTCCAGCGTGGGCACCAGCTGCATGCACCATCCAAGGCATCCTACTCCCATGGGGGTGGGATGGGGATGGGGTGGACTTGGGGAAGAGAGCTGAGGATTGAGGCACAGCTCAGCAGGCAGGGGACACAATTGCAGTTCCACGACATCCCCTACCCCAGCTGGCCAGGGCAGGGCCCAGGAAAGGATGCGGACTTCTAGAAGGCTAGAGCTCCCTGGCTAGCCTGCCCCACCTCCAGGCAAATATCTCCCTTCACCGCCCCCCCCCCAGTTGGCGAGGGGAGGAACTGGTTTGAGATTTATCTGGCGGGCCTGGGCGGGTGATTCAGTCTGCACTCTCCTCGTTGCCCATAGATGGAGGCTGGAAAACAAACAGTCCGGGTGGTGCCCTCCTTTTCCCCTGCCCGCCCCCACCTGGCTGCCCACTAGCCAGTGACCAGTTGCTTCCCCGCCCCCAGTCGCCGCCCCAGGTTGAACAAACACAACCCGCCTCCTGCACAGCCCCCGGCTGACTCTGGCCGCCGCGGGCGCGCACGCGCTGCTGGCGATCCCCCAGGCAACTCGGTCACAGGAGACCTGGCACCCCGCCCTCCCCAGGGTGCCCGCCAGGCCCAACAACCTCTACTTCCCTGGAGCGCCTTGGTCCCTCCGGGCCTCCAGCGCAAGTTTAACTTGTCCCCCGCTTGGGGCCCCGGGGGACAGCGTAGCCTCAGCTCAGGCTCTAGGGGAAGACGGCCGGAAAATCTCCGCTTGTTTACCCGGCCGGAGAGCTCTCAGCAGGGATTAGCGTCCCGGTTTCTGCAAATTCCTAGGGCCGGTGCAGCGAGTGTGCGGCGCCGCCACTGACCCACCACTGCGCTGAGTTGGGGGGGCGGGCACGAGGGCACCGAAACTCCTGGAAATGTTCAGTGGTCCCGGGAGGGGCAGGGCTAGGCAGAGTGAGGGCCAATGTGTCTGGGGCGCAGAGACGGCGGGGGGCCCGCGCTAAACCCTGGACTTCGGGGAACAAGAGAGTGAGGGCTAATTGGGACAAGTCGGAACACAGTACGGGACGCTGGGAAGGGAGCGCGATCTGAGTTGGGGGCCGAGTCTAGGGCAGGCGAGCCATCATCGGACCCCCGAGCTAGGTCCTCCCGCAGCCCGAGGGTACTCCAGTCTTGGCTGCGAAGCCACGCGTACGTGCAAGAGGTGGACTTGGTGTGCGCTGTGTCCACGTGTGCACCCAGGGGAGGGGAGGGGGCGCGGAAGGCGTGACAAAGACGGACTTTGTGTCCAAGCGTGTGCCTTGCTCCAGCTCAGAGCAGCGAGCGCTGTGCCCCGGCGGGTGTCTCACAGGGACAGCCCACCCCGAAGGTGTCCGGGTGCCTGCCACGGAGAGACGCGCCAGGGTGGCTAGAGTGCCTGTTGGGGTCTGGTCTGTGCTGGGAAATGTACCCCAACCCGCTCTTCCGAGAGCCAGACCGGTGCAGAAAGTGAGTGCGCGCGAGTGAGCGCGCGCCCGTGTGTGGGGGCGTGGCAGTGCACAGCAACAAACCATTCCACTCGCTCGCTTGGCCAGAAACTCCGGTCGTCCTCCGCGGCTGCAGAGTGCACTCCGGCCGAGCCTAGGGGTGAGTCGAGGGGGCGGGCCGAGCGGGCTTAGTTCCCGGGTCAACGGATCGCACCTACCTGGAGCGCCGCGGGCGCCCGATAAGCGCCCTGGAATGGAGGTGATGTCACGGTGATGCAGGCGCCCGGCCCTCCCTCGCCGAGGGAAAAGGCGCGGTGCGCCGGGTGAGGCGGGCTGGAGAGCGAGCGATCGAGCGCGGCTAGCGCAGCCGGGGCTCCGGGGAGAGGCAGGCCCCACGCCCCCGCCCGGGCCCTGCCATCCCAGCCGGGGCTGGGCCTGGCCCCGCGCCCCGCGCGCCGAGTCCCTCCCACCGCCGCCCGAGCCCCGCCTGGGGCTGGAGTTGGCTCCAAACGCCGTGTTGGAGCCGGGCCGGCGGCTTGTCCCAGGTAAAGGCTGTTGCCTCCCCGCTCCGCCTTCCCCTCGGCGTCCGGAAGAGTCGGATCGACGGGTGGGGAGAGGGCCAGGGCCGAGGGCGGGGGACGGGGGCCGCCGCGCCAACTCTGCAGGGTACCCAAAGTTTCCAAACCCAAGCCGGTCGGGGACCCGGGCTTAGGGAAAGACCGCAGCTGCGGCTCGGCGGAGGGCGGGGAAGGACCCCAACCCACCCGAAGTGGCCCGAGAGGCGCCCCTACCTCCCCGACGTTGCCTCCCCGCTGCCCTGCGCTGGGAGGAGTGAACGGGAGAAAGTAATTGTGGTTCCCTCTGCGTCTGCTGTTCGGGCGCCCGGGGGTGGGGGGAACGCCAGTGTAGACCGCAGTAGCCTAAGCAGGGAGCAGAAGGGGAGGGCCTGGAATCTTCCCTGCGGCAAGTTTGGAATTCCGGGCTCTCTGAGCCTCAGCTTCTGCCCGCAGGGCCTTGGAGCCCACCCCCGCCCCCCACCCTCCTGGCTTTTCCTGCTCCGGAGAGTTCCACCTCCCCCACCTCCCCGCTTTCCCCGCGGCCTGCTGCGGTACCCTCCGGAAGCCTCAGAAACTCCACCATCCCGATCTGAAAGGCCCGGGTCTCAAACAGGAACGCGTGGGATTTTGCTGCCGGAGTCCCCGGCCTGCTCCGCCCGGTGCCTTCGCGGTGGCTGGGGGTGGTGGTGCGTCCCGGAGCGGGGGCGCATTCCGGAGGGGCATACCAGACGGAGAGTGCGCTGTGCGTAGAGGCCCCAGTGGCCACTCCTGGTGTGGGTTCTGGGCTGAGATCCCAGAAGCCCCCTCCCAATTTAGCCACCCAGGTGGCTTCATCCAGGCCCAGGTATCCGCCTCCGCCGCCACGCCTGCCACTTCTTAGTGGATGCGTTAAGCCCCAGAGCGCCTTCGGACAGAGGGTAAGACTTTGGGACCCGACCAGAGGGGCTGAAGATGGGCAGTCGTCCATCTTTCTAGGGGTGGGGCCGGGGGTTGAGAGGTGGGTTGGGGAGGGGGGATGCTCCCTGAGGGGTGGTTTAAAGGCACCTGTGTTCCAGGAAGGCACCTGCTGTTGGGGTCTTAGACTCACCACTCTCTATACTCTAGTGTGGGGGCCTGGGCGCTCTCTTTCCTGGAGAACCCGCCCCCCCCCCCTTCCTATGAGTCCTGCTCAGGCCTTTGTGTGGAGATGGGGTGAGGGTGTTATTGTTCTGGGCTCCGGGAGAAGGACCACCTGATTCCCCCTGGAGAAGAAGCCGCAGCTGGGAGGAACTGGTCTGGGCTGACTCAGGCCAGAGCCAGGGAAAAGACTGATTTCGTAGGTGATTAAAAATATTTGTGGGGCTGATTCCCTGGAGGACTCTTTGGAGAACCCTGAAGCCCAGCGCAGACCCTGAAGTGGCCGTGGAGAGACCAGATTGAATCTGTTCCTGTGGAGGATGGTCAGGTGCCTGATGACTGGTCACCTGCCACCCAGTCCCAGCAGGCAGCCCGTAAGGGGAGACATGGACACAGCATGCAGAAATCCAGGGTTCAAGAGGTTACATTTCAGGGTGTCGGGGAGCCACAGGAGGCAGGAAATGAGAGACCCCAGGCAGGGCGCGGCCCATTTAATTTTATTATTGGTCCCATCTGCCTATACTCTCAGATTTGAGTCTCCTCCTTAAGGCTCCCCAGGCCTCCAAGAACCCTTTTTTTTTTCCTAAGATTTATTTTTTATTACAAAGTCAGACATACAGAGAGAGGAGGAGAGACAGAGAGGAAGATCTTCCGTCCAATGATTCACTCCCCAAGTGAGCCGCAACGGGCCGATGCGCGCTGATCCGATGCCTGGAACCAGGAACCTCTTCCAGGTCTCCCACACGGGTGCAGGGTCCCAATGCATTGGGCCGTCCTCGACTGCTTTCCCAGGCCACAAGCAGGGAGCTGGATGGGAAGAGGAGCTGCCTGGATTAGAACCGGGGCCCATATAGGATCCTGGGGCGTTCAAGGCGAGGACTTTAGCCGCTAGGCCACTCCACCGGGCCCCCTCCAAGAACCCTAATCCTAGCCAGAGGCCAAGAGGCCAGGCCCAGCTGACCCACTTTCCCTACCAGAGTCTCTGTATCTTTTTTCCTTTTGTTTGGGGGGTGGGGACAGAAATGTGGGCCAGAGAGAAGTGAGACATTCCAGGCTGGGAAAGGGTTACTTCCTGGGAGGCTGGTGTCAGGGCAGCTGGGCAGCAGCCTGGCACCTGATGCGAGTGAGCTGGCAGCCCTTGGCAGCCCACGTGAAACTGCAGGTAAGGTCTGGAAGGAGATTGAATGAACCACAGCAACGTCAGGAGGAAGGGGGGCACTGAGTGATCCCTGAGGCTCTCCTGACCCTGCAAGGTGCTGGAGCCAGAGGAGTGCAGGCAGGTCCCCAGAGTTCCAGGGCAAGAGGAAGGAGGGAGCTCAAGGAGTCCCAGCACGCAGCAGTGGGGCCTGGCTGGGTGTTTGTCAAGACAGGCCTGCTAGTGGGTTAGAAAGTTGCCATTTCAGCTTTAGTGTCTTCACCCATAGTCATTGGACATGAGTTTTGGAAACTCGGACCCAAACTACAACTTTACCATCCTTGGTCTTGAGGCTAGAATGAAGGAATCTCCAACCAGCTGATTGCCTTGGGCCTTTTCTTTCTTTCTTTTTTTTTTTTTTTTTTTTTTTTTTTTTTGCCAGGCAAAACTCTAAGCATGAGCCCCTAGTGCTGGGAGCAGTCCCTCCCTGCACATCTTTGTCCCAGCCCCCCCGCCCCCAGCATGCCTTTGCAGACTCCTGGTTCCTGGCCGCTGGATGAGCTGGGCGTTTTCCTTCTCCAAACCCAGGCTCAGCTTCTGCCTGCCCTTCCCTTTCCACCTGCTCAAACCCCCTACCTGGCATTTTTCAGGGCTTAGCTGCTGTGTGTTCCTAACTTACAGCCATTGTCTAAGACAGGTGCTTTCATTTGCATACTGACTTCAGTGTACCCGGAAGGACACCTGGGCAGGAGGCTCGGTTCCTCTTCTGGGTGCCGTGGCACCTGCTACAGGTAAACTCTGTGCCGGAGCCCTTATCTCTTTTACTAGATTTGAAATTCCATCGAGTCACAACTGTGTTGGTTCCTGTGTGTTACACAGGACCTTATCCCTCCTAGGCACACAGTAAATATTTGCTGACTTGGTGTAACTGTCCCGATTCCACTGGGACCTCGTCCAGGGAGGTGGGTGACACACCCTGGAGGCTTTTCAGAGTTCACACACCCCCATTCCCAGCTTCACCCCAGTTTCTGGCTATTTCCTTTTGGGTCGAATACACCCAGTTGTGCATTGGAGGTCCCATAGCTTGCTGCTTTCTGTAACCGCCCCCCAGGATGGTGCAGTCGGGCTCCTCCACCTCTCCGGCAGGTGTGGACCTACTTGGTGCCTCGTTGATACAGTTTCACCCAGTTCTCTACAAATCTTGTTTCATTTGGTGTCCTTGAAGCTTTTGCATTTGAAGTAAAGGGACACGGGCTGCCCCTGGGCCTGCTATACAAGAAGAGGGTAATAAATTTACACTAGAAGGTCAGTTTCAAGGGGTAATGGTAGTTTTTGGTGGTGGTGGTGGGGAGGATGATGCTGTGGCGTAGTAGATCCAGCCACTGCCACCTGCAGTGCCAGCAGCCCCAATGTGCACTAGTTCAAATCCTAGCTGCTCCTCTTCTGATCCAACTCCCTGCTTTTGTGCTTGGGAAAGCAGCAGAGGGCCCAAGTGCTAGGACCTCTGCACTCACATGGGAGGCCTGGGAGAAGCTTCAGGCTCCTGGCTTCAGTCTGGCCCAGAGCTGCCTGTGGCAGCCATTTGGAGAGTGAAGCAGAGGGTGAGGGACTCTGTCTCCCCTCTCTCTGCCTATGCCTCTTGATGTTTCACCTTTCAAATCAGTCAGTCGATCAGTTTTTTTTTTCAGAGTTCATATATGTTGTGTTTGAGAAAAACCAAGGGTTATTGAAAGATGAAGAAGTAGCAGAGTAGGAGGCATGAAAATATGCACCTAGATCTTACGTATCACGTCATTTTTGACTGATTTTAGGAATTTCGTTTCCCCTGACAGATGAGCTTACTTTCACCTATGAGGATGGTGAGACAACTTCTTTTTTTTTTTTTTTAAGATTTATTTATTTTTATTGCAAAGTCAGATATACAGAGAGGAGAGACAGAGGAAGATCTTCCATCTAATGATTCACTCCCCAAGTGACGATGGGTGCTGCGCCGATCCGAAGCCAGGAGCCAGGAACTTCCTCCAGGTCTCCCATGCAGGTGCAGGGTCCCAAAGGTTTGGGCTGTCCTCGACTGCCTTCCCAGGCCACAAGCAGGCAACTGGATGGGAAGTGGAGCTGCCGGGATTTGACCCAGCGCCCTTATGGGATCCCGGTGCATTTAAGATGAGGACTTTAGCCGCTAGGCTGCTAAGCCACCGCGCCGGGGCTTGTGAGGCAACTTCTGTTCGCTGAGAGGTTAAGTCGCCTGGAATAGCAGGGACAGTCTAGAAGTAAACTGGACTAATAAGCTCCTCCCACTTCTTACCCCTTCCTCACCTCAAAAAAAGAGGCAGGGGAGGGGAAGGAGCCAGATGGTGCCATTCTCCTGTCAGCCACGAGCGCCCTGTGCCAGCCAGGGAAAGCTTGACTGCTTGTCTCCCACAGTTCCTAGTCTGGCTGGGAGAGGCAGGGTTACAACTGGTCACTTGAACATACGTGGTGACTTATATTGGGGTGCTTGCAATTCATTCATTTGCACTTGATACCTTGCTTTTTAAGGCACTTAACATTTCTGTCTATAAAGCCAAATTTTGATTGGAGAACTCAGATTTGCTTTGTCACTTCCCTCTGCCTGTTCCTTCTCATCCTCCTTGCCAGACTGGGAGAATCGGACAGACATTGCGAGTCGGGGTTGGTGTGCGTTGGCACAACTTCCAGGAGCAGTGGGGAAACAATATGTTACCTTCCGGGTGTTAAGATCTTCTCACTTGCTTTCTAGAAGTCTTCTATTACAGGTGCATTCCTTGGGGTTTTGCGTTGCCTGGTTCTTGGCTCTTGGCTTTTTAAAATGTTCATGCCTCACCGGAGAATTGTTGCATGAAGTCATCAACTCCCTAGCTGAAGAATGAGTTTATTTTTCCCCTTGCCTGGAGCATCGGAGCCACAAAGAACTCCAGCTTCAGAAGCAGAGAGTTGGCACTAAAGGGGATGAAGGGCCGAGGGGAGCTGGAGGGCGAGCAGGTGTGCATAGTCAGCCGCTGTCTCTTCGTGTAAGAATGTACACAGCCCGGGGTGCTCGTCAAATGCTTGTTGCATGAGTGAGTGCCTGGCTGTGGGTTTGGGCATCACAGGGACGGAGTTTAGGGACCTGGCACCTTCATCCACTGGACTCTGGGAGTCCCTGGGCAGAGAGCGAGTGCTGAATGGATAATCTTGGTTTTTTTACTTGTTCACACGTCTCTCTGCTCCATCTGTGGCAGCTAGAACTTAGGGACTATTTGAACCCAGATTTCAGGGGTGGAAGGGAGTGGTTCCCTTTTCCATGGTAAGAAACAGAGATGACAAACAGGCTTCATTGCATCTGGCTGTGTGTTCAGAAGGATTCAGAAGCATAGGTCCTCCAGCCCCTCCGCTAAGGTCTGGAGGTGCTGGGGCGGGGCAGAGGCAATCCTATGTGTGCTGGAGTCTGGCCTTGGTGCACTGACTTTATCCCTTCTTCTGTCTCCAGGGTCCCAGCTGGAGCCTGGCCTGGGAGCCAGGATGGCGACACACAGGGCCATGCTGGCGTGCCTGGGCCTGTGCCTCTTCCTCCTGCCGGGAGCCCGGGCCCAGAGCGCCCCACCAGGCTGTAGCCCGGACCTTGACCCCCTTTACTACAACCTGTGTGACCGCTCGGGCGCCTGGGGCATCGTCTTGGAGGCGGTGGCCGGGGCGGGGGTCATCACCACATTTGTGCTTACCATCATCCTCGTGGCCAGCCTGCCCTTCGTGCAGGACAGCCGCAAGCGCAGCCTGCTGGGCACCCAGGTCTTTTTTCTGCTGGGCACCCTGGGGCTCTTCTGCCTCGTGTTCGCCTGTGTGGTCAAGCCGGACTTTTCCACTTGCGCCTCCCGCCGCTTCCTCTTTGGAGTCCTGTTTGCCATCTGCTTCTCCTGCCTGGTGGCCCACGTTTTTGCCCTGAACTTCTTGGCCCGGAAGAACCACGGGCCTAGGGGCTGGGTCATCTTCCTCGTGGCCCTGCTGCTGACCCTCGTGGAAGTCATCATCAACACAGAGTGGCTCGTCATCACCCTGGTGCGCGGGGCCGGCGAGAGCAGTGGCGGAGCTGCAGGCAACAGCAGTGCCAGCTGGGCCGTGGCCTCGCCCTGCGCCATCGCCAACATGGACTTTGTCATGGCGCTCATCTACGTCATGTTGCTGCTGCTGGGGGCCTTTGTGGGTGCCTGGCCCGCCATGTGTGGCCGCTTCAAACGCTGGCATAAGCACGGGGTCTTCGTACTGCTCACCACGGTCACTTCCATTGCCATCTGGGTGGTGTGGATCGTCATGTACACCTATGGCAACGAACAGCACAACAGCCCCACTTGGGACGATCCCACGCTGGCCATTGCCCTCGCTGCCAATGCCTGGGCCTTCGTTCTCTTCTATGTCATCCCCGAGGTCTCCCAGGTGACAAAGGCCAGCCCCGAGCAGAGCTACCAAGGGGACATGTATCCCACCCGGGGCGTGGGCTATGAGACCATCCTCAAGGAGCAGACCGGCCAGAGCATGTTTGTGGAGAACAAAGCGTTTTCCATGGATGAGCCTGCAGCAGGTGTGTCTCCCAGCCCCCACCTGTGCCCTCCTGCCCTGCATCCCGTGTGATTTGGCTGCAGGCTGGGGAACCTACCTGCTCAACAAAAGGGAAGATTTTTTAGGTTACCTAGATTGCTGCTTTAAAGTCCCCAGATACCACTTAAAATGTTTTTATAAGTATTTATTTTTATTGGAAAGATAGAGTCTACAGAGAAGGAGAGACAAAGAGAGAAGCTATTCCATTCGCTATTTTACTCCCCAAATAGCCAGAGCTAGGCTGACCTGAAGCCAGGGGTATTCCACGTGGGTGCAGGGGCCCAAGGCTTTGGACCATCCACTGCTTTTCCAGGCCATAGGTAGCAAGATGGAAGTGGAGCACCTGAGATATGAACCAGTACCCATATAGATGCTGGTATCACAGGGCAGAGGATTAGCCTACTGTGACAGCTCGCTTGCCCCCTCCCCCCGGGAATTCACTTTTAAAAACAATCATTGTTTATTTACTTGAAGGGCAGCTGCTGGTTCACGTCTTAAATGCCAGCAACAGCTAGTCTGGGTCAGGCTGAAGCCAGGAGCAAGGAACTCCTTCCAGAAGGGCACAACCCCAAGTGCTTCAGTTGATACCTGCTGCCTGTCAGGCACATTAGCAGGAAGTGGATCAGAATCGGAGGTGGGACTCTGCCGCAGGTATTTGGATTTGAGTGTCCTAAGCAGCAGGTGCACCACACGCCCACCCCTAGACCTCATTTTCTAAACATTGTGGCCCCTGCATTGTGGCCTAGCAGCTAAAGTCCTCGCCTTGAACGCACCAGGATCTCACCCATACGGGCGCCAGTTCTAATCCCGGCAGCCCCGCTTCCCATCCAGCTCCCTGCCTGTGGCCTCGGAAAGCAGTCGAGGATGGCCCAAAGCCTTAGGACCCTGTACCTGTGTGGGAGACCCGGAAGAGCTCCTGGCTCCTGGTTTTGGATCGGCGCAGCTCCGTCCGTTGTGGACACTTGGGGTGTGAATCATTGGATGGAAGATCTTCCTCTCTGTCTCTCCTCCTCTCTGTACATCTGCCTTTCCAATAAAAATAAATAAATCTTTAAAAGAAAAACATTATTTACTATCTGAAAGGCAGAATTATAATGACAGAAGGAGGGAGGGAGAGAAAGAAAGCTCATTCATCCACTGGTTCTTTCCAAATGGCTCCAACAGCCCTGGCCAGACCGAAGCCAGGAGCCTGGAGCGTCCTGGCCTCCCTGTGAGTGCAGGGGCCCAAGCACTTGGACTATCTTCTGCTGCTTTCCCAGATGCGATGGGAAGTGGAGCAGCCGGGACACAAACCGGCGCCTATCAAGGATCCCAGCATTTGCAGGGAGAAGGATTAGCCAGTTGAACCATCACGCCGGGCTTCTCAGTGTAAATTTTCAAACATTCCAGATTAAACCAGATTTCCCTTCGCTGCCGCCCCAAGTCTGCCTTGTACCATCCTGATCCTTCCCCACAGGGACCACTGCTCACTGGTGCCTCTGCAAGCCTTGGCTTCCTCGCCTGTGACCCTTCTTGCATGGGTTCCACATGTGGGTGTGCACTGCTCGGTCCTGGCCAAGTGTCAGCTGTCTGTGTTGCTGTTTTTTTTTTTTTTTTTTTTTTTTTAAGATTTATTTATTTTTATTGGAAAGTCAGATATATAGAGAGGAGGAGAAACAGAGGAAGGTCTTCTGTCCAATAATTCACTCCCCAAGTGGCCGCAATGGCTGGAGCTGAGCCAATCCGAAGCTAGGAGCCTTGAGTTTCTTCTGGGTCTCCCACGTGGGTGCAGGGTTCAAAGGTTTGGGCCGTCCTTGACTGCTTTCCCAGGCCACAAGCAGGGAGCTGGATGGGAAGTGGGGCAGCCGGGATTAGAACTGCCACCCATATGGGATCCCGGGCATGCAAGGCAAGGACCTTAACCACTATGCTATTGCGCTGGGCCCTGTGTTGCTGTTATTTTACTGTTAATGTCTTGCTAGAGCTCACTTTTCTTTCTCTAAGGATGCATTTATGTGTTCAAAAGACAGAGTTACAGAGAGAGGATGAGAGGAACAGTTCCATCCATTGGGTCACTCTCCAGTGGTCAGGATGGCTAGAGTTGGGCCAGTCCCAAGCCTGCAGCCAGACGCTTCTTCTGGGTTTCCTGCATGGGTTCAAGAGCCCAGGCACTTGGGCCATCCTCTGCTATTTTCCCAGGCACGTTAGCAGGGAGCTGAATCAGAAGGGGAGCTTCTGAGAATCCAGCCTGCATCCTTATGGAATGCTGATGCTGCAGGTGGTGGCTTAACGTTGCTATGCCACAGTGCCAGCCTTGAACTTGATTTTCTATTATGTGTGCATTCATGATTATCTTCATATTCTTTAAACAAAGGCCTTCCCAGCGAATGCTGCTTTTCCGCTGTGCAGTGTCTGAGCAGCCTGGAGGTCAACGGTGAGGACCAGAAGCAGTTGCTGAACGCCCTGGACCCTGCCTCTGTAGTGGGGTCACAGTCCCTGCTGCTTCACTTGCGATCCTGCTACCTCTAAGCCTTCTGGGAAAGCAGTAAAGGATGGCATGAGGGCAGGGGGCTCTGCTACTCATATAGTGAGACCCGGATGGAACCGTTCAGGCAGTGGCCGCTGCTGGGGAGGCAGAGGCTAAGGTGGTGAAGGCTCCTGAGTGAGAGAAATCCCTGCCGCTCCACAGCTGTGAGAGCCTGGTTCTGCTGGGCCCTTGAACTTGACCTGTCCACTTGGGCATCCTGAACACTGGCCCGCTCTGGCAGGTGCCACTGAGTCTGCATGGGGAGTGGCAGCTGATGAAGCCACAGGACAGAGAGGAACCGGGAGCCTCGGGGACACACGCTGGGAGTCACTGCCCTGCCTCTGCTCTTCCCTCGTGCCTGTCCATCCAGGCCAAACACCTCCCTGCCTTTGTCCTCTCACAGCAGACACTTTTGGGGTGTGAGTTTATTTATTTTTTAAATGAAAAAATCGATGGAATGAAGCCAGCACTCAGAGGGTTGTGGTCCCTATGCCCTAGAGGAGCCAGGGGCTGCAGGGTGCCTGCCTGTGGGCCCCGGGGGAGCAGCATGTCCGGAAGTATTGCTGCTGTTGTAGACAGTTCTGGAAACTTGCCCTGGGGGCCACGGGCCAGTTAGGCATTTAGTCTCCCCAGCAGGTTCTGGGGGTTGAGGGGGGCAGTGCAGAAACTCCACTCAGCGTAGCCCTACTAAGATGTGAGGAGTCTTAGGCTGTGGGTGGGGGAGGGAGGGGCTCAGCTTGTTTACCCTGGCACCTGGCCCGCAGTGGCAGGGGCCGGAGCTGGAGGCTGGCCATCCCAGGAGGCCGGGGAGGAAGGCCCGTGTGCCCCTCTTGGCCTCTGGTCCTGGAGGGCGGATGGGGATGTGAAGGTGCTGACATAGCATTTTTTCCAGAGCTATTCTAGAGGATGGGGGTGGCCTGGCAGGGAGAGGTGGCTCGGGGCGGGGGAGGGGTGGGGGGAGTTCCACTTGGCAAGGAAGTCAAGCAATGGGAAAGGGCCCCGGTGCCCGCAGCCCAGCGCCACCTCTCTTCCCTGCCCTCCAGGAGAACCTAGAGTGGGTGTGTGGAGGGGAGCCCAGGCACCCCCTGAGTGTTCCTGTTTGCCATTACAGCCAAGAGACCAGTGTCTCCGTACAGTGGCTACAATGGGCAACTGTTGACCAGCGTGTACCAGCCCACTGAGATGACCCTGATGCACAAGGGCCCGGTGAGTGGGGTCCCCGGGCCGCAGGGGGCAGTCCAGCAGGTGCATCGGGGAGGGTTAGGGCAGCTGAGGGTTGAGATGGAGCTGGCTGGCCTGGGCCAAGCCCAGGGTCCAGTTCTTAGGCCCTTTTCCGAGGTCTAGGTAGCCACTGCCTTGGACTCTGGCCTGGGGACCCGGCCTATGTCACTGACTGGCAGCACACACACGCCAGGCAGGCTGCTGTAGAGAACGCAGAGCCAGCCCTCACTGGTAGCTTGGAGCTTGGGAAGTGACAGGAGGGTCACGGCCAGGTGCTCTTCAAGGGGCCAAAGGCCAGCTGTAGCAGGGCTGTCTGTCCCAAGAGAGGTCTCCGGCTCCCCTCCTCACCCCGTGCATACAGGCAGTGGGTCCTGACCTTGCACCTCCCCTGGGGTCTGGAAGCCAGATGCTTGATTAGCCAGGAAAGCAGTGGGAACAGGAAGGCTCTGGGCTAGTCTCCCTCCCTGGGCTGCCAGCACTGAGGGGGCGAGCTCACTGACCTGCCCGGGCAGGATGCTGGGAACAGGAAGCAGGGAAGTCAGCGGGCGGGGTTCTCACCACTCCCCCGCCCCCTCCCCTCCAACACACCAGCTTGGGCAGGCTGGCCCCAGTTCCTGTTGCTGCTGGAGCCTGTGACTGGGGCGGGACTGTGAAGGAACCTCTAAGAAGCTCTGCAGGGGACCAGCAGGGCGAAGGAGGAAGCCACCCTCCCCTTCCCTGGCTTGTGCGCTGAGGGCCATCTGCCTAGCTGGGCTGGTTTTCGGGGTTTTTTTCCTTCTGATTCTTAGAATGCAGTGCCCAAGCCCCCAGCATTAGGTTATCTGGAAACTGGCTTCAAGCATAGTAGGCTGCGTGGGGTGGCAGGTGAGAGGGGTTGGCATTCTCGGGATCTCAGCTGATGTCACCTTGTGGCCCTGGGAGTGGAGTGACTGCCCCAGGCAGATCTGCCCTCTGTGTGAATCAGGGCTCCCACTTCCCGCCCACTGGGCTAACATTTACTGCTCCCTTGCCCTACCCAGCTCCCAGGGGTAAGGGGCCTGACAGATCAGGTGAGTCTGGTGCCAGCAAGCCAAGGTTTGAGCCGGCCCCTTTCTGTGGGGGTAAGGCAAGTAGGTGGGCCTGGGAGTTCACTTTCCCTCCATGGCCAGAGCTGGTGCCTCGGGAGCCTCTCGTCACAGTCCCTGCTACAGTCTCCAGCTAGAAGGGGGCCGTGGGGGGGAAAGTTCAGGTTTCAGATCAGACCAGCCAGTCCAGCACTGTGGCCGGAGAAGTGTCGGTATGTCAGGATCCGGCAATGGGGTGCTGGGCATTGTAGGAGACTCAGGCAGACAGGCTGGGAGCTGTGGCAAGCAGGGGTTGGTGGCCCAGTACTGGGTGGGGGATCTGGAGGTGGGAGGGGCTGAAGGAGCCTGCTGAGGCGACCCCAGGGGCGGGGGAGGCTGGGGGCACCAGGCCAGCTCCGGTCTTTTCAGAGGAGGCAGTCTTCCAGCCCAGATCTAACTGGAGGAGGCAGAGGGAACAAGATTTGGGAGCCTGGCAGGCAGGCCCTGCAGGAAGCCAAGCCTGCATGCGTCCCGCCTGGTGACACCTGGCTCCCGGACCCCTCTCTGTGACACCGCCTGTTCTTCTTTGCAGGCTGAGGGAGCATACGACGTCATCCTCCCGCGGGCCACTGCCAACAGCCAGGTGATGGGCAGTGCCAACTCCACCCTGCGGGCCGAGGACATGTATGCGGCCGCCCAGAGTCACCAAGCGGCCACGGCGCCCAAAGATGGCAAAAATTCTCAGGTCTTTAGAAACCCCTATGTGTGGGACTGAGGAGGTGCTTGGAGGAGCCAGCTGGCTCTGGGGAGGGCCCTGGCCCCGGCGAGGCAGCCTTGTAGAGCCTGTGCCCTAGCTCAAGGCAGCCTTGGTCTCCGAGCGTGAGGTTCCCTCTGCCAATGTCCCCGGATGGGGGTGTGCTGTCCTGGGCATGCCCACCCACACCTCAGTATTTGTGGAGTCGGGGAGCCAGCCCCAGCTTTGTGCCAGGACCCCCCCATGGTGCTCCTGCTCCGGCCAAATAGTGTTTGTGGGGTGGTGGCCGCCGGGTGCTCCGGGCCTGGGCTTGCTCCTCTGTGAGGACCAAGATGCCCTAATAAACGTGTCTGCTTTATTAACCTGTGCTGTGCCATCGTGGTTCCTGAACCGGAAGTTCAGCGGCTGGGACCCAGTCTGTGTCCACGGCAACCTCTGGGTGACTCTTATTGAAGATTTATTTATGTATTTGAAAGGCAGAGTTAAACACACACAGAGGAGAGAGGGACAGATTTTCCGTCCACTGGTGCATTCTCTCGAAGGCAGCAATGGCCAGGCCTGGGCCAGACTGAAACCAGGAGCTTCTTCAGGGTCTCCCCTGTGGGTGCAGGGTCCCAAGCATGCCTCAACAGGGAGCAGGATTGGAAACGGAGCAGATGGGACTCGAACAGGCACCCGTGTGGGGTACTGTTGTTGCAGGCAGTGGCTTAACCCCTTGTACTACAAGGCTGACATGTTGGCCTCCGGGTAACTGTTCTCTTCCCAAACCCAGCTCTTGTGGAAAGTTGCTGTTGAGTTTTCCATCCATGGAATTCAGTGGCGGATGCCGCCGTCTGAGCAAGGGGGCTGGAGCGGACCCGTGCCTATGTCGAGTGTGGTCAGGAAGAACTTGTGGGCTCCTCTCGTGCCTGGGATGCAGGCCTATGTCTGGGTGGGGCCGGTGCAGGCAGCTTTCCCCTGGGGTGTCCTGCACGGGGTGCAACAGGAGCATAGCAGGGAGGCAGCCCCCGGAGCAGGCAGCTCTGGGGAAAACAAGAACCACTCCTCACAGAGGAAGGGGAGTGAAGAACCTCGTGGGTTTCCCTGATGTAGGGGTGAGCAGAGAGGGCCGGGGCTGGCTGACCCCGGTGGAGATCCTGGTGGCTACTGTCCTTCCTGGGCAGTTGTTGACACGTCCACGTGCTCAGTACTTGACTGGCAACAAGAGCTTTGTGCAGGCACTTCCCCGGTGCCCGCCTAAGACCCTCCTTGGCCTGCCCCGGGGAGGGGGGGTGGTCCGCAGGCCCCAGTGTCCTAAGTCCTCCCAGTAGCGTGGACAAGGAGGGCACAGGCTCCAGGCGGCCCAAGCCTGTCCTGGGGACCTGCCCATCCCAGGCCTGGGAAAGTTGCCTCTACAGCAGTCAGAAGCTATTTTCTGACATTGGTTGTAGGGAAAAAGAATGTTCTAGTTGAAAGGAGAGAAAGGATGCCGGAAGGAAAATGAGACGTCTGGCAAACTTCGCCCTCTGTCCAGACTGCAGCAGGCCCCTGGGGACTGAAAGCCCCGTTTTTTATTTTTTATTTTTGCTAAATAAAATCACCCAGGCAGAGTGATTCCTTTGACTCTTTTTTTTTTTTTTTTCTGGTTACTTTAGGCTCAGTCCCCGCAAAATCCAACGAGATGGTAACGCCCTCTTCCCCGGATGCCGCATCGTCCCGGCCCAGCATCTTTCCTGCCCTTGGCCTTGGAGCCAGGAGGGACCAGAGGTCACTTACCTGACACAGAGCACTGGGTGGGGAGGGAGCAGCCCCGTCCTTCCTGACCCACAATGACTACAGACTCCCACATGCCTCCCTGTCCCCTCTCAGTCCCCCATCACTATCCCCCTGCCCCCACAGCGTGGCTCTCCAGGTGGTCCTTGTACTGTGAACAGCAGCCACAGATGGCCGTCTCGACACGGGACCTTCCTGGCCTGGTCACCTGGGTGCCGGCCCTGGGCTATCTTGCTCTGGGCCTGGGTGGATCTTCTCTGGGAGTCTTCAGAGGCTAGTCACGGTGACAGGTGGCCACCTCCTTCTCCCCAGGACCACCTCATCCTGGACTAGGGAAGCCCGTTTAGCCGAGGCCAACCGCAGCCTGGACACTTGTGTGTCTCTTCGTGGCCTGGGGGTCCTGACTGTGTGCCCTTCCCACCATGACCCTGGCCAAGCCTTGCCCAACTTTTGGCTAACTGGGTCCCACCACCAAGCCTGGACCTGGCCTGTCTGCTGTCTGTTCCCAGCTGGGGCCGCCTGGGATGGGACCACCACACTGGCCCCAGCGGGGGATGTGGCCTTCATCCAGAACTACCTCACAGGGAGCCCCGAAGAGTCGGAACCCAGCATGACTTATGAACCACAGGTTTTCTCTCTGAGGGAGTTCAGAAGGTGGCTGTGCAGCAGGTGCAGGTGTAAACGCCCCTGGATGATCTGAACGCCACAAGTTACTGGGTGTGGCTGCCTGGATGTCTCCAGTGAGGACTTACAAGCACCCTTGGGAGACACCAGCAGCCGTCAGGCTGTGTTCTTAGGGACCAGCGGAGGGTCCTGGACCGGATGAATCCAGGTCTGGGTCTTGGCTGTGACTGGGGCCTGGAGCTGGGCAGCCCTTTAGGGCTCCAGGACTGGTGAACGTGTCTCACCGTGGAGAGCAGGTGGGTGAGACAGTACTGCTTGCGTCACCAGCAGACCCTTGGAGTCCTCAGCCCCAGGACGGACCCCAGGGGTCCTCACAGCCACCCTGGCAAGAGGGGGGCCTTCTCAGGATTTACATGATGCCAGCACCCAGGACAGAGTCGAGGGCGGGGACTTCTGGTAGCGTCCTGTGTCCTGCACTTGGGGTCCAGGCAGGGCTGGCTTGCTCTTGTCACATGTTCTCTAGAGCCCAGGCCTCAGCCCTGCATCACCTCCAGGTGCCCAGGGTTCGGGGTGAGCACAAGGGGGGGCCTTCCCTGTAGGTGGTCCGACAGTTCTCCAGCACCACCCTGCCGCCCCCAGCTGCTAGTGACTTCGGACGTATTAAGTCCTGGCTTGGGACACCTGCACCCCAGAGTGCATCAGAGTGCCTGGTTCGAGTCCTGACCACTCCCAGACTTCCAGTCCAGCTCCCTGCTATTGTGCCCGAGAGTCAGCACTCAGGTTCCTGCCACCCACCCGGGGGAGACCCAGATGGAGTTCCTGGCTCCTGGCTAAGTGCAAATGGACAGGGCGAGGGGAGGAGCTCAGTGTATCTCCACCTGCTCTTGACCTGGGTCAGTGGTCCCAGGATCCCTTGTAGTGAATAAAGGTGTTATCTTGCTTCCCTAGGCAAGCGTGTCACAGGAGCCCCTGGCAGTGCCAGGCAGCAGGTGAACGTGGGCGTGTTTACTGCCAAGTTCCAGGGGTGGGGGTGGGAGGTCTGTCAGGAGGCTGGGGAGGGTGGACCTGCCTGGACTCAGCAGTGGGCAAGGCCTTGCTTTCCAGTCCTGAGCTGCAAGGAGGAGACAGGGCCTTCTCGGAGGGGACTGAGCTGCATCCCACCCAAACCTCGAGTGGAAGAGGTGAGGAGGAGCCAGCACCTGCTGTAGCTTTGTCGTCACCAGGCTGATGCTGGGTCCCTGCTGCGCCCGCCATCGTAGCGCAGCCCAGGAGTTCCACCTCATGCTGCCTGCTGTTTTCTTCTTGTTGCTGACTGATTCTCAGAGCAGGAGGGAAGCCAACCCTCTAACCAATGCTGAGTTCTCAGCTAGCCCAGAAACCAGGGGACCCGTGTTCCCACATTCTGTGGGAAAGCGGGCCTGTGTCAAATAGCTCACGAGTCAGCCTGAGGCCAGAGGAGGATGGGTCACGCCTCCCACAAAGCAGTGCAGCTCCTGGTGCAGGTGCACCTGTGCAGCCCAGCTCACAGGTGATTGTGGGGGACAGGCAGCAGGACGCCATCTGCCCCCAGCAGTGATGCAGCCCTCTGATCCACTTTCACCAAGCCCAGCACTTTGTCCAGCCCCAGGGGGACCCGCCAAGGTCAGGGGTACGTGTAGGGGGCTGGGCTTTACTTCCAGTCTGCTGTCTCCACCCCGCCACTGGCGGAAGCTGCAGCCCCTGCTCAGGGCCGCCTGCGTGAATTATTTAGCATTGCGCCAGCCCGGTAGTGCTCAGCCTGCCCTCAGTCTCCTGGGGCTCCGGGTGTGGCTCTGACCTCATCCTCCTTCAAAAGAGCCTGCTGCTAACGGGCAGGGACCCGGAAGTGGCAGGTGCCTCGGTGAAAGGAGGCCACCGGGAGGGAGACCCAGCTGTCCCCGGGCCAGGGCAAGGAGTGGGGACAGGACCCGGAGCAGGCATCCGCAGGTTCAAGTGCTGGCTCTTAGGGCTGCTCCCTGAGTCCTCCTTCAGTTTGTTTATTGGTAAAATGGACCCCTACACTTCCACCCACACAGACGCCGCTGAGTTGGGGGTCCCCTGCAGCAGTCAGAGAGTACTCAAAAGTTTTACACCAGATCCTCAGGGCTGCGGAATCCCCCTGAGGACACGCCCACGGCCCCCAGCGCACCTGGAGTGGGGGCACAGCATCCAGCGGACGTCACACCCCAGCCAATCCAGGGCTGCCTTCCCAGGCGCCGCCTCCTGCAACCTGACCCAGCGCCCGCTGTCTGGGCTCCCGCTGCAACAGGGGCCCTGGCCACGTCGCTTCCCAGACTGCAGTGGTTAGCTCTTGGCTGTCCCACCCTGGAGCCGGGGCCTGCCCCCTTCCCGGCTGTCGCTTTCAGCCCAGAGCAAAGCAGGGGGCTGAAGCAGCAGGTCCCTGTTTCCAAGAGGGGAGATCCATGTGGGGTGCACAGGGTGTCTGTGCACACAGTGTGGGGCCATGGGCAGCATTCCTGGCCGGCCACCACCGGAGGCCAGCAGCACTGCCCAGCCTTCCCAGAAAGTGACAAATACCCTGTGCCAACAAGGCCATTCTCAACTTTCTGGGGGTGGGAGGTGGGGGGGCATGGGACCAGGACACAGGTCCAGTCTGGAGACTGTAACCTTGGCCACCACAAGTGACCTGCCAACTCCTCACTCCATGCAAACACCTCCCGGCTGCTGGAGTGGGTGCCAAGCAGGTCCTGGGCAGGCCACCACAGAAGGCTCCTCACGCAGCCTTGGGGTCATGGGGAGGGGCTGGCCAAGGCCACCCTGAGTCCAGGGGCTGTGAGGGCATGTCCTGGGCAGCAGGGCCCAGCTGTGGGGCACTTGTGCCTGGGACCCAGTCTGTCATCTCCCATAAGGAGGCAAAAATTAGGATGTCTCTTAGCCACACAGTTATATGTACACACTGCCACACAGGCACACGCACAGCCACCTTCAGTCATACACCACACACCATCATACATGTACACAAGTCACACATGTACATACAGGCACACATGCACGCAGCCACACACACATACACAGCAGTGGGCTGCAGAAGGACCCGGAGTGACCCAGTTCACGGAGGACCTTGTTCAGTCCCTACGCCAGACCTATCAGAGCCAGGGGCATGACGCAGAGACGGTGGGCAAGGGGTACAGCCAGCAGTGACCCCTGCACCCAATTTGCCCGGTAGAATGCAGAGGGGCGGTGTTTTTTTTTTTAAGATTTATTTATTTTATTACAAAGCCAGATATACAGAGAGGAGGAGAGACAGAGAGGAAGATCCTCCGTCCGATGATTCAGTCCCCAAGTGAGCTGCAACGGGCCGGTGCGCGCCGATCCGAAGCCAGGAACCAGGAACCTCCTCCGGGTCTCCCACACGGGTGCAGGATCCCAATGCATTGGGCCGTCCTCAACTGCTTTCCCAGGCCACAAGCAGGGAGCTGGATGGGAAGTGGAGCTGCCTGGATTAGAACCGGCGCCCATATGGGATCCCGGGGCGTTCAAGGCGAGGACTTTAGCCGCTAGGCCATGCCGCCGGGCCCAAGGGGGGCGGTGTTTTTGAAAGTGACTCATTTGAGGGCTCGGCAGTGTGGCCTAGTGGCTAAGGTCCTCGCCTTGATCCCATATGGCTGCTGGTTCTAATCCCGGCAGCTCCACTTCCTCTCTATCTCTCCTCCTCTCAGTATATCTGACTTTGTAATAAAAATAAAATAAATCTTAAAAAAAAAAAAGAAAGTGACTCATTTGAGAGCTGGAGACAAATGGACAGATGCTGGTTCTTCCCCCACGCCTTCAGCACCTGGGGCTGGGCAGGAGGCGTGGGTGAGGCTGTTGGGCGCGGCCTGGGATGCAGGTGCCAGCCTGAGGCAGCCGAGGGGGGGGGGGCGGGTGCCAGGGCGAGGCCTGCCAGTGCAGCTGCCGGAGGCGCAGGACCTCACTCCATGGCAGCTGTGATGTCCACTAGGACATGTCCTCGAGCCTAGCTTGTGGCGTGCAAGGTGTGTGGGACAGTGGCTTTCAAAAGGACCGATGCTGGCGCCAGCACCGTGGCTCAACAGGCTAATCCTTCGCCTAAAGTCACTGGCGTCACATATGGGCACCTCACCTCTTGGCTGCTCCCTGCTTGTGGCCTGGAAAATCAAGAGGATGGCCCAAAGCCTTGGGCCCCTGCACCCATATGGAAGACCTGGGAGAAGCTCCTGGCTCCTGGCTTCAAATCAGCTCAGCTCTGGCTGTTGTGGCCACTTGAGAACTGAACCAGCAGATGGAAGATATTCCCTCTCTCTCTCTCTCTCTTTCGTTTCCTCTAAATCTGCCTTTCAAATAAAAATAAACACTTAAAGAAAAAAGGAGAAATGACTTTTTTTTAAGGGACCAATGCTTTGGTATAAGGGGTTAATCTATTGCTTTCAGCAGTGGCATCTCCAGTGGGCACAGGTTTGAGTCCTCACTGCTCCACTTCTGATCCAACTGCCTGTTGACATGCCTGGGAAAGCAGTGGAAGACAGCTCAAGTGCTTGGGCCCTTGCACACATGTGGGAGACCTGGATGAAGCTCCTGGCTCCTGGCTTCAGCCTGACCCAGCCCTGGCCATTGTGGCCACCTGGGGAATGAACCAGCAGACAGAAGATCTTCGTCTTTCCCTATAACTCTGCCCTTTAAATAAACAAATAAATAAATTTATTTTTAAAGAGGGCCATTGTACCTTAGCTGTCCTGCTGGTAGGTCAGGGATCAAGTGTTCTGGTCACTTCTGGACATAAGAATGGGAAAGTGGAAGGAATACATGACTGCCCTGGGGCCAGCTGGGCGGGGCAAGTCAGGGTCAGGACCCCTGGGAGAACTGCCCTTCTGAGGTTGAAAGCTTGCAGTCTTACCTTGGGGGGGGGCCCTCCCCCTTCCCTGGGCTCCAGGGACCAGGCCTTCTCTCTCCCCCAATCCAGAGTTCTGAGCCAGCCGTAAACCCTGGCTGCGGGCAGGGGTGGGTGGCGGTGCTGCAGCCTTGCCAAGCACCACAGGTGTGCCACGCCCTTGCAGCAGCCTCCTGGGTGTGTGTGTGGGGGGGGATTGTGGCCATTGCCCTGGCCTCCTCCCTCCTCCACCCCTACTCCCTGCTGCTCTCCCAGGGGGAAAGACTCCAGGCAACTGAGCCCTTAGCGATCTCCCAGGGGCGTCCAGAGGGCTCCACCATCTCCTCTCTGGTCAGGTAGTTAAGATAACCACTCCTGGCGCCACCTGTGAGATAACCAGACTGGGGTCTTGAATCTTGGGAACTGAGAATTATCACGTAGGCGGCTGGGCCTACCTTACCCTACCGTACCCTACCCTACCCTACCCTACCCTATTGCTACAATGGACCATCGCATCTGCCACTACTGAGCACCAGAGAAGTGCCAGGTGTTCCCCCAGCTCCTGCATGGAAGCAGCCGCTGCTGAGGGGCAACAGCTTTCACCTGCTCACCTTTTGTGAGGGGCAGAAGAGGGAAGAGCCACATGACCCGAGGCTGTGGCCCCCAAGTCCCGTGTGTGTATAGATGTTTAGGGACCGGCTGCATGGCCTGGAATGTCCACGGGCCTGCTGTCCTCCCCTTGGTGGAGCTGGAAGACGTGCAGGTCAGAGTGAGGACTGGGGTCCAGAAGCCTGGGCCACTAGCGGGTGGGGCTGGCCACCACCTCACTTGTCTGGGCTTTCAGAGTAATTCCTGCTTTGAAGGAGCCCTCTGTTTCCCTGTCTTTCGTTACATGTTACCTACTGAGCCATGAACTCCTAGAAAGGAGGTGTCCTCGTATTTTAACCTTCCTGTCTTCTGGAGGCAGCCTTAAATAGGTGCACCGTGGATGGTAAGTGGTGCCTGGGCTTTGCGCGCCCCCTGGTGGACACGGAGGAGCATGCCGCATCTCAGATATCAGCTGGAAGAGTGGTCCTGATTCCCCGCACCCCTCCCCCAAGTGCGCAGTCTAGGGCGGGGGTGGGGGGGATAGGCACCCTGAGCAAGGTCTGGCAGGGAGGGGTGTGGGCCTTTAACAGATGTGGTGATGAGAGGCAGGTGTGAAAGGGGGCCTGGGACATCCATGTTTTGGGAGCAAGGAGGCAGCTACACTGGGCAGAGGTGGGAGCAGGTCCCCTGGACCCCGTGGGGTGAACTGTGGGGTGAAGATTGCTGGGACACTACCCCCCACACTCCCTGGAATGAAGCACTGTGGATACACTGTGGATACTGCAGGTGGATACGCTAAGGCCCAGGGAGGTTGGCGACCCAGCCAAGGTCCCCCAGCTTAGCACCGGCTGGCACTCCCAGCCCAGGCTCTCCTCTCATCCACACTCCTTCACTCATTCGTCCATTTTCAGGGGTGACTTCGTGGGCCTAATGTCGAGTCCCCAGTCCTGCGTGGTCTCTGGGCTCTGCCCAACAACTGCATGAAAAAGGACGGGGCAGCTGGGCAGAAGGTTCAGGCGTGGGTCTCTAAAAAAAAAAAAAAAAAAAAAAAAAAGCTCCCTGTATGATTAAGATTTTAAAAAAAGATTTATTTTATTTTTATTACAAAGTCAGATATACAGAGAGGAAGAGAGATAGAGAGGAAGATCTTCCGTCTGATGATTCACTCCCCAAGTGAGCGCAATGGCCGGTGCTGCGCCGATCTGAAGCCAGGAGCCAGGAACTTCCTCCAGGTCTCCCGCATGGGTGCAGGATCCCAAAGCATTGGGCTATCCTCTACTGCTTTCCCAGGCCACAAGCAGGGAGCTGGGTGGGAAGTGGAGCTGCCGGGATTAGAACTGGCGCCCACATGGGATCCTGGTGCGTTCAAGGTGAGGATTTTAGCCACTAGGCCACGCTACCAGGCCCGATTGTTAAGATTTTTTTTTAAAGATTTATTTATTTTTATTACAAAGTCAGATATACAGAGAGAAGGAGAGACAGAGAGGAAGATCTTCCATGTGATGATTCACTCCCCAGGTGAGCCGCAACGGCCGGTACTGCGCCGATCCGAAGCCGGGAACCAGGAAACTCTTCCGGGTCTCCCACGCGGGTGCAGGGTCCCAAAGCATTGGGCCGTCCTCAACTGCTTTCCCAGGCCACAAGCAGGGAGCTGGATGGGAAGAGGAGCTGCCGGGATTAGAACCGGCGCCCATATGGGATCCCGGGGCGTTCAAGGCGAGGACTTTAGCCGCTAGCCCACGCCGCCGGGCCCAGATTGTTTAGATTTTTACACTTGATCTTAGCCAAAAGGCCGAGAAGCGATTGTTAAGATTTTTAAAGGCAGTTTTTTACCAGTGTATTTATTTTGGGGGCTGGCTTCATGACACAGTAAGCTAAGCCTCAGTCTGTAACACCAGTATCCCACATAGGTGCTGGTTCAAGTCCCAGCCGCTCTACTCCCATCCAGTCCCCTACTCGAGGCTTGAGAAAGCAGCAGAGGATGGCCCAAGCCCTCGGGATCCTGCATCACATGTGAGACACAGAAGACGCCCCCAGTTCCTGGACTCAAATCAGCTCAGTTCTGGCCATTATACCCAGGAAGTTCTTCCATCTGCTGGTTCACTCCCCAAATGGCTGCAACTGTCCGAGTTGAGCTGATCCAAAGCCAGGAGCCAGGAGCTTCTTCCAGGTCTCCCACGTGGGTGTAGGCTTTGGGCCGTCCTTGAATGCTTTCCCAGGCCACAAGCAGGGAGTGGCGTGGCAAGCAGGACCGCCAGGATTAGAACTGGCACCCATTTGGAAACCCAGCATGTGTAAGGCAAGGACTTTAGCCACTAGGCTACCGCACCAGGCTCGAGTTTTATTCATTTTTAAAGATTTTATTTGCAAAAGAGAGAGATCTATTCTCAAATGCCCACCATACCCAGGGCTGCGCCAGGCTGAAGCCAGGAGCCAGGAACTCAATGGTCTCCCATGTTTGTGGCAAGGAGACAACTGCTTGGACCGCCACCTGCTCTCTCCTGGTGTGCACAGCCCCTCTGGGTCTCACTGGCTGCCCTTTAGGCGGTCAGTGAGATCCCAGAGCAGAAACCTCAGACCTTCTTGGTGGGCGTGGGTAGACGACGGCTGGGCACTGTCCCCTCGTGCCCTCTCCTTTCCCTCCTCCTTCTCCACCATGAGTGCCACTGATCTCTCTGACATTTGGAATCCTCTCCGGGAGGGACTGGAGCCCCCCCCGCTGTTCCCTGTCCACTATGTCCCAGGTGACACAGAGGCCTCGGCACGCCCTGGCTGGCCCATTCCTGACCGGCTATTCCAGCAGCCACCAGCAGGTGGCAATAGGGGCAGCTCATGGCTGGCCTTGGACTCTGAGTGGAGCAACTTTGCTACAGGGGGACAGAGTGGCTGGGTCCGCCTGTCTGACCTGTACTCCTTCGCTCCAGCCACACCTGGAAGTGGCACCAGAACAATGGATCTTTCCAAACGCCAGGATACAACCTCTCTGCGCTGAGGTTAGGTCTGGCCATCTGGTCCACCCAGCTCTGCCCTGTCCACTCCGAGCGCTTTGAGTCTGAAGGGTCCTCGTGGAAACCCCAGAGGCCCACCAGGTGGAGAACCCATGAGCTGGGACAGGCTGAGCTGGAGCCACATGGAGCCAGGTGGGAGCTGGGGTTGGATAGGGGGTGGCAAGGGCACTGGGCAGGCACAGGCTGGACACGTGGGATTCCTGGCCAAGTGTGAGTAGCAGGTCTTGCCTTCCACACACACCCGGCTCCTCAGCTGCTTGGCGAGATGGAGGCCACCAGTTCCTCTGCAGGGCTTTCCCTCCAGTGGCGGACAGCTGCTGGCCGGCTCTCCCTGCACCCTTCCCCCAGTGTGGCAGAAGGAGGGTACTTGCCCGGAGTCGCAGGCTCAGCTGGGCTGGTGCTGAACATCGTGGCCTGAGGTTCTGTCTGCTGTGGACAGTTTCCTTGTCATCATGCTACAGACCACAGAGTCGTCTATGATTGCAAAGCGCGGAGGGAAGGGAAGTGGCCAGGTGGGCTGGGCCTCAGGGAATCAGGGAAGTGGGGGGCACTCTGCCTGGCCGTGACAATCGTCCCAGCCTCTCCTTTTCTCTGCAAGTAGCCTGGACAGCGCTCCCCTGGGCCGGAGCCCTTTGTGCCCACAGCTAGCCCTAGCCCGTTCCCAGGACTGCTGCCTCTGGTTGGCCTTGTCCACTCTCAGAAACACTCATTCTCTAGCTTCTGGAACCATCTGTGGGCTGGAGAGAGGGGAGCCGGAGGGTGTAGAAGTCTGAGGGTTGGGTAGGAAGAAGCTCCCACCTTCCAGGATCCCTCCCTCAGGGCAGCGTCGGACACTTGAGTATCCAAGTTCAGGCTCACACATGCCCCCAGAGCCCAATCCTGCCACCAGGTGGCCTGGCTACTGCTGGTTCCACAGCCCTGAAATGAGCACAGGGCCAGGGGCTGGTGGGACAGGGTCAGCGTTTGATAGACGGCTCTGGAAAGTGCCAGTTCCTGGGTCTGTGGCTGGGACACCTCCCACTGCCTTCCTTAGTTCTTCCACCCTCTGTGTTGGGGGCCACCCCCTGGGTGTCACCATGTGCAGGGCGGGTCATGGTGGCCGACTCACCACATACGTGGGCGGGGTATGAGGGTCACACAGCTGGAGTGGCTCCCTCGTCCAGCTGAGCAGAGTGCCTGAGTCCCCCTGGAACATGCCGGGGTGCAGGGCGCAGGTCCTGAGCCCTGTGTGACTGTGTGTGGGAGCCTGGGCTGGGGCAGGGACAGGGACTCCATAGTGACTTTTTTTTAAAGATTTATTTATTTTTATTGGAAAGGCGGATATACATAGAGGAGGAGAGACAGAGACGAAGATCCTCCATCCGATGATTCACTCCCCAAGTGAGCGCAATGGCCGGTACTGCGCCGATCCGAAGCCAGGAACCTGGAACCTCCTCCAGGTCTCCCACACGTGGGTGCAGGGTCCCAAGGCTTTGGGCCGTCCTTGACTGCTTTCCCAGGCCACAAGCAGGGAGCTGGATGGGAAGTGGAGCTGCTGGGATTAGAACCGGCGCCCATATGGGATCCCGGGGCGTTCAGGGCGAGGACTTTAGCCGTTAGGCCATGCCGCCAGGTCCCGACTCCATTGTGACTTACATGAAGTTTCCCTACCTTCTCAGCACCAGAAGGAGGCGCACAAAGGCCCCCAAGTATGGTAACCTGTCAGAGGTCACTGGTGGGCAGGTGACGTGTACGGGGCATCCTGGGCGGGGCACCCTCAGGAAGCACAAGATGGAGTGTGCCCAGGGGAGGAGTCAGAGACACAGAGGGTTAGGGTAAGGGTTAGTCAAGCAGCCGGGAGGTCCAGAGGCCAGATGGCCAGGAGCCACTCTCACTCAGACCCTGGGCAAGGGACCTCGGCCCCTCTAATTGCCACTCCCCTGCCCTGTCCCCCAACCAGCCGGCTTCTGACTCCGGTTCACATCTGTGTACCTTCGGAACCTGGCAGGTGTTAAGCCCTGGCTAGGTATGTTCAGCCCCAGTGGGAGGCAGGCACGGGCGGGGCTCACTCCAGGGGGGTCGGTCCCATTGTGCTGTGCATCCCATGGCATGGAACATCATTGCACAGGCCGCCTCTTGCTTCTGGTCCCCGGTGCCCGCCTGTGGGGCCACCCTGGGGCCAAACCCACAAGGTCAAGGCCTCTCCCCGAGCTTCCCACTGTCCTTCCCACTCAGGGAAACCAGGAACTCCCTCCCATACCCACAGGAGGTCCCGGGGAAGGGGACCCTGCTGAGGGGTCCCACGCCCCAGATCTCTTCCGGGAACCTTAAGGTGGGTGGACCTCCATTGGCAGGACCAACAAGTGCCCCTCTGGTCTCTGAGCAGGTCCCTGCTCACTGGGAAGAGCTGTGAGCAGAGGCAGAGGTGATGTGGAAGCCACACGGTACATCCTAAGCAGGGGACTCACCCTAGGGTGAGGCTTGTCACCCCGCAGCCAAGAGCTGCCCTTCCGCCTTGCCCAACCTCACTTGCTCATCTTCCTCGGGGCCAGTGGACAGGTTGGGGTCGGGGGAAGGGAACAGTGGGAATCGAGTCCCCTGGCCCGTTGGTCCAGGTGGGCCAGGTGCCTCTTGCTGTTGCGACAGGGGATCACATGCCCTGGACGATGATGCATCTCCGTGTTGAATGTCATTTCCTCTTGCTCTTGTTGCCAGCAGGGGTGGGAAGAGACGGGCCTGAGGACGCCAGACACAGCATGATCATTATCATCCAAGTCCCTCGCGTGGGTGAGTGGCGGTTTGCTCTAGGTCACTTACGGTTCAGCGGAGTCCCACAAGGACCTCACAGGGACATCTGTCCGATGCCCTCGGGGCTCTGTCCTCACCACTTCTGGTAGAGCCAGCAAGTCTTGGCTCGCCTGGCAGCTGGTGCACCTGTGGCCAGAACGAAGGAAGGGCGCTCCTGGGGGTCCCTTGCCAGGCCATGAGCAAGCAGCTCCATGGGATGGACACCAGGAGAGAAATCCCTGCCGGCCCCCAGAGGAGGCGTCCATGACAGGGTCAGTGTTAGCTGCATTTGTATGGCCATTCCATGCAAGCTGAGGGGTGCAGATCTCCAGGGGTCTCTGAACTGCCAGTGGCCAGAGCAGAGCGGGCTCCCTCCAGGCTGGCTGGCTGAGTCCCTGCTCTTCACTCAGCCCTGAGTGGGGTCCAATGGAGACAAAGCCTGAGGTCACATGGAGGACCCGTGTTAGAGTAAGAGCCATCCAGGCGCTATGGGACCATTGTGCCAACTTGGGCTCCTGGCATGGTGACTTCATGGTGGGTTCAGCTGGCCCCGCCCTACAAGGTCCCTTGTCCTGACCACAAGGGGACCACAAAGCTGCCAGCAGGAAGCAGGGCCCCGCAGTCCTGGGGGATGTGAGAGGAAATCAGAGAATCTGTCGGAAGGGAGACCCTGTGACTGGAACGGCCATGCCCTGCCGGCCAGGGCGGAAGAGGATGTTCAGAGTCCCTGGGGGTCTCAGCGGGTTGTCAGCCCCTTGACACTTCCAACTTCTCCATTTTCTGACCAGCTGCGATTCAAGAACCAAGAGAAGTCAAACAAGGAAACAGCCAGCACAGAGAAAAAGCAGAAGTGGGGGCCCACGGTACTGTGCACCTCGCTGAGTGGGCCTGCCACCTCGGGTCCAGCGGGGGCCTGGCTCTGTGGCCACAGTGACACCTATGCTGGAGGGATGACCTCTCGGGGCCCTGCCGTGGGGCTGACCTCAGCGCTGCTGCTGCTGCTCTGGCTGCCAGGTGAGAGGCTCTCCACCTCCCCTGGGAGGAGTATGAAGGGTGTCACATGGGACCCTGCACAGAATGTAGAGTGGGTCACCTTCTGCCCATCGTGTGAGATGGATGGACAGAAGGACCCAAGCCCCAAGAGGGGAAAGGGTGAGGGTCTCTCCCTCCTCTGCCTCTGGCTGGGCCACAGAGGGTACCCGGGGGAGGGGGGGTGCACTCGAGGAGTTGCAGTGTGTTGGTGTCAGGAGGGATCAAGAAAGAGGCAGATGTCCCGAGAGGGGAGGATGGCCACAGGGAGTACACGGGCTGCTGGAAGGCTCTGCAGTTTGGGGGTGTGGATAAAAGGTGGAGACAGGGAGGAGCAGGTGTTAGGGTGTGCAGACTAAGCCAAGGTGGCCCTGCTGTGGGCTGGGCAGGTGGCAACCCCAGGGAGGAGGTGGGTATTCAGGGAGGCTAGATGGGACAGAGCAGAGAGAGGGCAGAGGAGTGGGGAGGGAGGTGAGCAAAGGGAGAGGGCTTGGTCTGGGAGAGGTTCCCGGGGGTCTTCTGGTCACAGCTCGCCCACCCTCTATGCGGGCCCCTGGCAGGTCCTGCCGTCTGGGCAGGTTGAGTCCTGGGACAGTGGAAATCTTTTTGGCTGCATTTCTTGTAAATCACACGTTCCTTCTCTTGCGGCTGCAGCTCGACGTAAAGCGCTCACTTTCTGCGGGTTCATGAACATGGGGGTGTCTTCCCCCGGCCAGTGTCTGTTGGTTCCCCTGGGATTCCTTTGGGACAGGTTCTCCTCCCCTGTCCTGGGGATGGCCCGGAATCTCGTGTCACGGCTTCACCGTGGTAGGGGCCTCTGATATGATTTTCTCTGCAAAACCTTAAGCACGATTGGAATTGTTCCTTCCTTGAACTTGTAAAACTGTCCCAGGTTTGTACATTTTGGGGGGATGAGGAGGCAGGAAGGAACTCCCTGAAAAACCTGCCACTGATCTTACTTTTATTTTTTTACTTGAAAGAGTTACAGAGACACAGAAAGAGAAGGAGGTCTCCCATGCCCTGGTTCATTCCCCAGATGGCCACAGCAGCTGAGGCTGGGCCAGGCTGGAGCCCCTAGCCTGGCCCTCCATGTGGGTCGCCCATGTGGGTGCAGGAGACCCGAGCCTGGCCCTACTTGTGGGTCGCCCCTGTGGGTGCAGGAGCCCAAACACTCTGGCCATCCTCCACTGCTTCCCCAGGTGTGTCAGCAGGAAGCTGGATTGGAAGTAGAACAGCTGAGACTCAAACCAGCACTCATGAGATGCTGGCTTCGCAGGTGGCAGCTTAGCCCACTGTGCTGTGATCCGTTATTGATTTTAAAAAGATCCAGGAGGGAGGCATTGTTAAAATATCTAAGTCCTAAATGGAATGCCTGGGTGTAAGTCCTTGCTTTACTTTACAGCCGACTTCCTGGGGGGCAACAGGGATAGAAACAAGTGTGCCTGGCACTAGGGTCGGATGCTCTGCCAGCCCATTGAGGTCCTGGCTTGTGTGCCTGTGGTCAGGCCCAGCGGGCCAGTCAGGCTGGGATGGCCTACCCGGGAGCAGGCGGCTTTGCTGCAAGTGTGGAGGCCCCTGGGGGAAGTTGGCGGGCTAAGGGGAGGGGCCGTTGTGATGAAAATCCTGGGGTGGCTGAGTGGAGGGGAAGGTGCTGGAATTCTGAGCAGGTGGACAGAGTTGATGTGAGGGAAGGAGTAGGGGGCCCTTTGGAGAAGGTGACCCTAAACACCTGACCCAGATCCACCTGGTGAGGACCTGTCCCTGGCTTGTGTCTTCCAGGCTGTTTGTCCCTGAGCTGCCCCAAGGTCGTGGAAGGCACCTTCGGGGGCTCCTTGAGTATTCGGTGTCAGTATGAGGAGAAATATAAAAATCACAAAAAATTCTGGTGCCTTCAATCATGTTTGCCAAGCATGGAGATCGTGAAGACGAAAGCGTCAGGGGAAGAAGTGAGGAGAGGCCGCGTGTCCATCAGGGACCATCCTGCAAACCTCAGCTTCACAGTGACCCTGGAGGAGCTCCGCCTGCAGGACGCGGGCACATACCAGTGTGGGATCGATAGAACATTGAAATGGGATGCCACCTTCTTGGTTAAGGTGCGCGTGTCCCCAGGTGAATGCCAGGGCTACCATTGCAGTGGGCACACCTGGAGAGACCTGGACTTGGAGCCAACTGTGTGTGTTCGTGTAGGAGGGAGGTGCAGGGAGAGGAAGGGAGGCAGGGAGGCCTGCAGGAGCAGCTGCAGCCTCAGCGACCCAAGTCACACGGAAGGTGTGCGTGAATCAGCCGGAAACCCAGGGCCGAGCAGTGGGGGTGGGGTGCAGGGTGGGGGAGGGACATGTGCCAGGTGCAGGTGACAAGTCAGCTGTTAGCACGTGGCTGTGGTTGGATGGGTGAGACCAGGCTTGGTGGGGGTGACAGAGGACTCCTTGGAGGGCCCCCTCCCCACGGGCGGTGTGGAAGCAGGGGTGCTGGGGTGGTCTCCGTGTTCTGGTCAGGAAAGCCCCGCAGGCCCTGGGGTCCTGGGCCCCCTTCCCTGGAGGGCCTTCTGTGTACAATCAAACCAAGCCGTGGGAGCGTCACAGATGAGATCCCAGTGTCTGATTTGGGATTTTGCCACCAGCACCGACAATGATGACGTCACTGACACGTGCAGATACCACTGCCGCCAGGACCACGATCAGCACAACGACAGTGCCGACTGTGGCACCCACTGTGTCAGCTGCAGACAGTGCCAGCAACCAGGAGGGCCCCCACAGGGGCCACGGCATCGGGTAAGGCATCCTGGCCCCTGACCTTGTCCTTGGCCCGCTTCAGCCTGGGCGTCCAGCTGGGGTGAGAACCCACATCCCTGCTGTTTAAGACTTAGGTGGGAGATTGAAGTGTGTCTGTCCACATCTGGCCTGCTGAGGCCACACTGGACACCCTCAGAGGGTGGGAGTAGAAGGGGAGGCAGAGGTCATGAGCATAGGCGATATTCTCTTAGCCTCATCTGTGCTGAACGTGAGCTCTTGATTTTCTCTTTGGTTTCTCACTGTTGCCTGTACCATCATTGTGCTCATTTTACAGATGGGAAAACCGAGGCACAGAGCTCTTCAGTGATTTGTCCTGTTGAATAGCTGCAAGCGCCAAGGCTGGGCTCAGGTTTAGGGAACCCCCAAGGGGTCGAGCTTTTCTAAGTAGTGGTTCTTTGCGTTTCCTGGCATCACCAACCCCACCAAGAGTATGGTGACATTTAAAGACCCTCTGCCCACCCTGACACCCTCTGGGACACCACTGGGCAGGTGTCATTGACCACCCAGGGTTGGCAGGACCCCATGGGTTAAGGACTCTGTGCTACACCCTTGTGCGGGTGCCAGCTATACGTTGGGGATCCCCAGGCCACTGCACCCCTAGATATGGGAGCGCCGATGACCCCCTGAGTTTATTCATTCTTTTTTTTTTAATATTTATTTATTTTGTTACAAAGTCAGATATACAGAGAGGAGAGACAGAGAGGAAGATCTTCTGTCCGATGATTCACTCCCCAAGTGAGCCACAACGGGCCGGTATGCGCCGATCCGAAGCCGGGAACCTGGAACCTCTTCCGGGTCTCCCACGCGGGTACAGGGTCCCAATGCATTGAGCCGTCCTTGACTGCTTTCCCAGGCCACAAGCAGGGAGCTGGATGGGAAGTGGAGCTGCTGGGATTAGAACAGGCGTCCATATGGGATCCCGGGGCTTTCAAGGCGAGGACTTTAGCCACTAGGCCATGCCACCGGGCCCTACTAGTTCACTTCTTGACTCCTGTGTCTGCAAAGGTTGGGGCTGGAGCCAGAAACTCTATCCAAACGTTGCATATAAAGGGCCGTAGTTGAGCCATCCAAGGTTGTGAATTAGCAGGAGGCAGGAATCAGGGCAGGCAGTTGAAGCCAGGTGTTGGATGCTGGACGCAGGTGCCCGGCTAGAGGACTGCGCCTCCTGCTGCTGACTTGAGAAGCCAGGGGAGGCAGGCTGTCCCGGGCCGCCCACCCAGTCTCGCACCTTTCCTCCAGGCTCCCGCTGCTGCTCTCCCTGTTAGCCCTCCTGCTGCTGCTCTTGGTGGGAACCTCCCTGCTGGCCAGGAGGATGCTTCAGAGACAGGCCAAAGGTGAGCTCCCTCCACTGCCCCTGACCTACGGACATCTCAGATCACACATGCTGGGGCCTTGGCTGGCAGGCCCCTGGAAGTCTGCCTAGAAGGGGGAGCCTTTTCTGCTGCCAGCTGGTGGGGGGGGGGGCTGTGATTCTCCAGGGAAGCCATGTCCACTTCTGCTTTCACTCCAACCCTGGCACCTCCCCATGAACGTATTATTGTTATTATTATGTAACATCTCCAGCCACAGGCAGCAGGCACCCAGGAAACTCAAGGCTTTAGCCGCCCTCCTCTGAGCTCCAAGAAGCAGAGAGCTTACACAGTGCACACAGCACCATGTCCAGGGGTCAGGAGGACGGTGCTCAGCGATCAGCTGATGGGCAAATTGAACATGGGAAAGGAGGCAGGTGCAGCGTGGCAGCGGGAGCTGCAGTGATCCCACAGGAGCCGCCTCTGGCCCAGGCAGACGGAGGATGAGCCCTAGGGTTCCTCCATGTTCTTTGTATTAGAGAGAGAGAGAGACTCGGTCTCCCATTTATTGGTTTACTCCCTAAATGGCCATGATGGCCAGGGCTGGACCAGGCTGAAGCCAGGAGACAGGAGCTTCATCCAGCCTCCTGGGCAGGTGGCAGAGGCCCAAGCACTTGGCTCATCCTCTGCTACTTTCCCAAGTACATCAGCACGGAGCCGGACCGGAAATGGAACAGCCGGGACTTGAACCTGCGCTCATGTGAGGCCACCAATGATGCAGGCAATGGCCTTACCTGCCTCCTGCTTTGTGAGCAGAGGCTGTGAGGACTGTGTCTGCAGCGGCTGGAGTCTTTCAGGGCCGAGGGAAACTGAGGCAGGGTTGAGGGGCTTGGGTTGCTGCAGGATGGGCTGCTGCAGGTCCTGTAGGGTAGGGGGTGCCACTGCCTCCCAGTCTGAAAGGCACTTCCTCTCCTGCGGGGCTCAGGGTCACCCCCTGCATGGCCCAGGCTTTGCGGGTGCTGGAGGGGGAAGCCCAGCCTGCACTTTCTCCTCCTCCTCCTCTGTCATTTCTCTGGTTCCCTCCTTCCAAGCGCTTGCCACAGCCAGGTTTTCCCAGCCCGGGGGCCTCCCAGCTGTGGCTCCCAGCAGTCGCCTGGGTTGCCCTTTCACCCAGAAGCAGGGCTCTGCCATCAGTGCGGGAAGGATGAGGAACACATGAGCAAACAAAGAAGGGAATAAACTTCTTGTGGCCAAAACTCACACTCCCACCACCTCAAAACCCCAGCCTGCCGCATGTGTACTGCATTCCGGTCTCTCCTGTGCCTGCTACGTGTGTGCCCAGGAGTCCTTCAAAAGTTGGCTGCACACCCCAAGTCCTCTTTTAAACTGGGGTCTTTGCCCTTGAACCATTTTTCCTGATCTTTTATGTAGTTTTAAAGGATTTGTTCTAAAGGCAGAGTGGCAGAGTGACATTCTCCATGTTCACTCCCCAAATGACCTCACTGGCTGGGGCTGGGCCAGGCTGGTGCCAAGAGCTCCACCCTGGTCTCCCACATGGGCAGCAGGGACCCAACCAAGCACGTGGGCCCATCTCCTGCTGCCCTTCCAGGTGTGCTAGCGGGGAGCTGGATGGGAAGCAGAGCAGCTGGAATGTTGACATCACAATCGGCAGTCAGGAGCAGAGCGCCCGGCTCCCGTTCTACATCAGCTGAGGTCTCAGCACATTGGCCATGCATGCTCTGTGTCTGCCTTTAACTCCAGGGCTCTCTAAAGGGAAGGCAGGGTCTCTCCCAGCAGCATCCAGTGCTGAGGCCCTGGGCTGCCTGACTCAGACCTAGACCAAGGACATCCACCTGTGCTCACCTCACCCACTGCCACCCACTGGCGCCTGGATGAAAGGGTTGGGGTGGCGCCGATGTTGTGGCACAGTGGGTTGAGCTGCCACCTGCAATGCTGGCCTCCCATATGGGTGCCGGCTGCTTCACTTCTGGTCTAGCTCTTCGCTAAACGCACCTGGCAAAAAGAGGATGGGCCAAGTGCTTGGGCCCCTGTACCCCTACGGGAGACCCAGATGAAGCTTCTGGCTTCTGCTTGGCCCAACCCTGGGTTGTGAATCAGTGGAGCAAGATTCTTTCTCTCTCTGTAACTCTGCCTTTCAAATAAGTAATCTTTTTTTTTTTAAATGAAAGGCAGGAATCAGGTGTACAGAGCTGGACGCAAAGGCAGGACACCCCCCCTCCGCTCTCCCCCAGCCAGCGCGGCAGGTGCTGGAAGCCAAAGTTTGGCTGAGTCTGAGCTGGGATTCTCTGAGTCCTTGAGCCTCCTTCCCAGAGGCCTCCGGGGCAGCAGGTGTCTGAGGGATGGAGCCGTGGCTCAGGGTGGTACTGCAGACACCCCAGTGACTGCTTGTGGCTTGGTGCAGTTCCAGATCTCTGTAAGGACGGGCCCTCTTGGGGGTCCAGCTGCCCCTCTACCTTAACCCCCAAACCACCCAGTCATGTTTCCATGACTATTTGGATACCTCGCTCGGGCCGTTCTCCATTCACTCACTCAGCAAATCCCAGAGTGGCTGCCACAACTCACACCTGTGGGGGCAGGTGCCCAGGGCTGCCTGAGGTGTCCAGGGAAAAGCTTGTCCCTGTCCGGGGCTCAGCCTCCTTCCTTTCCTCGTGTCCTCTAGGTGGACAGCATCCAGAGCCAGCCCAGCGCACCGGGCAGGTAACAAAAGGCCACGGAGGAGGAGGGTGCTGGGGTGGCAGAGAGGGGCACGGAGGCTGCTGGGGGCCGGTCAGACCCTTCTGCTGGTGGAGGTTCTGGGGTGCATGGCCCAGAGATCTTTGCCTCCCTGCCAGGGGCGCGCAAGGTAGAGGGGTCCTCTGAGTGGATCTGCCCAGAGCCGAACATGGGGTGACCACAGAGGAGGCAGGGCTGGGAGGCTGAGGCACCCATAGTGGGGAGGGAAGGCTGGCAGGAGGGGTGAGCAGAGAAGCAGGGCGTGGTGGGGTTGCTCGCGGCTTCCTACCAAGCGCTACACGTCCTGCCCACCCCAGGCGGCAGAGGCTCACTATGCGAACTTGCAACTGCAGCCGCGGGGCCCACGGGAAGGGCCAGCTCCCACCAGGCAGCAGGAAGTGGAATACAGCACCGTGGTAAGCACCACGCAGGGTGCCCCATGGGGGCGGGAGCAGGCAGAGAGGGAGAAGGGGTGTGGATTTTGCCAGAGCCCATCCCCTCCTGTCCCTACCCTGGCCCCTGTGCCCACTGAGTCCCTTCCCAGACATGCTGAATCACCTGCTGGGGAACAGGGGCTTGGCTCCATGGGACATATCCACCGGCTCTGTCCACCCAGGGGGATGGAGGACCCCATCCTGCACCTTTCTGGGTTCCTGGAGAGCCATGCCCTGCCCCACCGCTGCCAGCTGTCTGCAGGACAAGCCCCTCATTTTGGCTTGCTCTGCCAGGTTCTCTGTGGAGCTGGCACAGTCGGGGCCCTTGCTGGTGGCTCCTGGCCGTGTGTCTGGAGTCCCCTGTGACCAGCTAGCCTGATGCTTTCTTCACATGACACGTTCTTGTGGCCGCCCAGCACCCGGGCCCTGGAGCAGCTGGCTTTTATGACTTGGTGTCGTGACTTCAAGTCCCCTTGCTATAGGCCAGTTTTGTGTCTGCAGCACACAGGGTTGTGCTGGCCCAGCTCTGTCTGGGGTCTGAGAAAGGGGCTCACTGTTCAGGGGTGCCGAGGTGACCTGGGGGAGCCTGGCCTACCCTGTGGAATGGATGGAGCTGGGTCTGCCTTGAGCATCCCAGGGACCACAGCATGCTGTGCCCCTGGCAGACAGGCAGCCCCCACTTCAAAGCCCCTGAGGCTCCCTCAAGTCTCCCTGCTGAGCTGCATGCTGCCCCCGCCCCATCTCCTCCTATTGTTGCAGGCCCCCCCAAAGCAAGAAGAGGTACACTACTCCCTGCTGACGTATGACACACAGCCACAGGATCGCCCCGCCGGCGGCACCCCTGCCCAGATGCACGCCAAGGAGGAACCCGTTTATACCATGATTCAGAGGCCCAGGGGCTGCCCCTGAGCTGCTCCCCGCCTCCCACAGCATGCTCCCCTCGATGGTGACTGGTGGGCAACTGGGCTCCCCCACGCTGACCCTCCTGTCCCACCAGCTGGGCTGGGACACTGGGAGCAGCAGGAAACCCCCTCCTCCTCCGTTTTTTTTTTTCTCTTTGTCCCCCTGGTTCTGTATGTGGGGGGAGGGGCGTGCATCTCCCTGCCCCCATGGCTCCAGGAGGCAACAACTCCCGTGGGGAAGCTCGGGAGACCTGGCAGGGGTTACCGGAACTGAGAAGTCTGGGCAAGAATGGAAGAGAATCGCCCACATGCAGGGGGACATGGGGACACCAAAGAACCTCCTCTTCCCCAGCTCACACACAAGAGAAGCGAGGCCCATTATTAGTTTTATCTCAGTGTAAGAGATACAAACAGGGGCTGGTGTTGTGGTATAGTGGGTAAAACCACTACCTGCAACGCCAGCATCCCATATGGGCACTGGTTTGATGCCTGGCTGCTCCACTTCCAATCCAGCTCCCTGCTAATGCTCCTGGGAGAGCAATGGAAGATGGCCCAAGGGCTTAGGCCCCTGCACCCATGTGGGAGACTTGGAAGAAGCTCATGACTTCAGCCTGGCCCAGCATAGGCCATTGTGGCCATCTGGGGCATGAACCAGCAGGTGAAGGACTCTTTCTATGTAACTCTGCTTTTTGAAATATTTTTTTTAAACAAGCAATACAAATAAAGACAGCAATCGCAGATGAAAGGAAGCCGCTGGCGTGGGGATGCTTGGGCAGGGAGGGGTGGTACTGGGACTGGGGACATCCCGCCCATGCTGTCATCAGACAGGAGATTCTGACACAGCTGCTTCCCCGTGGACAGACAGCACAGCCGAGTAATTCTGCTGCATAGGGTTCAGATGTGATAACAATCGGCTACTGGGTGTGAGGGGGCTCTCAGTCCACGTTCCCCACTCTCTGGGCCATGATGTCGTTTTGACTTTCTGTTTATGGAAGCTTGGCCAGCCTTTCCCTTGAGTGGAGTGTCTGCATGTTGATGTCCTAAGCAGATGGGTCTCCAGGGTGGTTTTCTATGGGATGTGGCCCTAGGCTTCCGGAAGGATCTTGAAGGGCGAGTGGGTGGCGTCTTTAGATTTTTCATGATTCGTGTGTGTGTGTGCCCGGCGTGTGGTGTCTCATCTTTTCTTCTTCCCTATAGTGATGCTTTGAGATGCAAAAGGGGAACCACAGACACACACTGCCCACCGCGAGGCCCATCGGGGTGCAGGATGCTGGGAAGGGCTGATCCTGGCCACAGGGGCTGGGGTGCAGTTCACAGCGGCCCCATGCTTTCAGCTCAGCCCGAGGCAGCGGGTGGGTGGGGCATCTGGCTAAGGGGACTTAGGAGCACAGCAGCAAGTACCACCTGGCTATTCATTTTGACCCCAGGCAAGCAGGTGGGACCCTTTCTCTGGGGAGGAAGAAGTCTCAGAGACAGGGTGGCAGGGAGGAGGGAGGGGTCCCCACTTCTGGGTGTGGACTGACTCATTCTGGGAAAGTCCTGTTTCTATTACACAATGAAACACTCCTTCCCTCCTCTCCTCCTCCCCTCCCCAGGCTGTGGCCGTTTCTGCTTCCTCTATCTGCTTTTTTGCCCTCCTGGGATAGGCCAGCCCAAGGGCAGCCAAGGTGGAGGACAATAGCACCTTCCAAAAAAAAGCACCAGAGTGGCCATCAGGGCTGATGGCACTGTCGGGGCACGAGTAAGGCCCAGGGTGGGTGTGGGTACAGTGGTTTAGATGCCATGTGGAATGACCACATCCCCGATCAGGGCATCTGGGTTTGAGTCCTGGCTCCACTCTCAATTCCAGCTTCCTGTTGATGTGCGCCAAGAGGCCACTCAGGTCATTGAGTTCCTGCCGTCCACTTAGGAGACCCAGTGAAGTCCCAAGCTCCTGTCAGGCCTGACCCGACTTCACAGCTGTTGCGGGCACTGGGAAGAGAAACAGCAGCTAGGAGCCTTGTCAGTGTGTCTCTGTGCCTCCCAAATACACAAAATACATTAAAAAAAAAAAAAAAGACAGGGCAGCGGGGCCCGTTTCTTCTGACCCTGGACTTGGGAGTGAAGCGGGGAGAAGGGGAAGATGCAATGAGGGACTGTTGATCCAGCATCCTCTCGTACAAACACTTTGTCTGGGTGTTCAGATGCAATGCCATCTCAGAGGATTCCCATCCATCCTTGGGCAGGGTGTGAGTGTGCGTGCGGTTAGATTACAGGAAGCCTGTGAGGAGAGTGAGAAATTGAAAGACATCAGAACCTAAATGGAGCCACTGGTGTCCAACCCTAAGAAGACCGAGGTGGGAGGCCGTGGTCTCAGTTGCCGGTGGCTTCATAGAATTCCCAGGACTGGGCAACAAAGCTCATTAGGCTGGAAGACCTGATGTCTGGCCAGCTCAAGATGAGGAGACCACACTTGCTGAGGTCCTTCCAGCTGGAGGGGACTCTTCTGGGTGTCACATGGCAAGAGGGGCACCTGCCAGAGAGCACCCACAGGATCCCTGTTCCACTGATCCCTGGCCCACAGGACCCCCACCCCATTGACCCCTGGCCCATGGGACCCATGGGACCCCTGCTCTATTGACACCTGGCCCATGGGACCTCCGTACCACTGACCCCTGAGCCACGAGATGCCCTGCCCCATTGACTCCTGCCCCCTTGGGACCCTGGCCCACAGAACCCCTGCACCATTGACTCCTGGCCCACAAGACCCCTGTACCACTGACCCCTGAGCCCACGGATCCACTACTCTGTGACTGGCTCCTCCCATTCAGAGGGTGGAGATCCTGAGCCCTCATCACTGCCTATACCCTCACCTGGTTCCACCTGGTAGTGCCTGGAGAGCTGATTGAACTCCAGCGTGGGTTTTGGTGGGGATGTGGGAGCCACAGCAGTCACAAGTGGCAGCGGATTCCTCATGAGTATCTCTCAAAATCACCGGAGACTGTTGAGCCTTCAACCTACACATGCCCACTTGCATGAGGGCTCCTGCCCTGCCCTGCCCTGCCTGACACCATCCTGTGCTGGCCTTTATAGCCCTGGGGAATTGTTTCAAAGCCACTGATGTCACCTTCCTCTTTCTGCCTTCAAAAGCCCTTGCCTTCCTCTGCCTTCTGGATGCAATGGATGACCCCCAGGGTCACCACGACCAGAGTACCCTAGGTTGCAGTCCCTCGGTCTCTTGGATTGGAGGGTGCTGGGGTGGAGGCCCTGAGCAAACCACAATGCATTGTGAGGAGGGCAGGGAGAGACTGGGTCTCCGTGTCTCTGTGCGGTCACTTCTCTGCATACATTCCGCCATTGCCAGGCTTAAGCAGACAGCCTGATCTTGGACTGGGACACTCCAAAGCCTTCCTCCCTAAGTCCTTCCTCTCAGTTTAAAGCCTTGAAAATCTGATTAATTCAGGCCGAAGATGGGATGGGGGTATCTGGTGAGAGTCTTTTTGTTCCTTATAAAATGCAGCAGAAGCATCACTTGGCAGGAGAGTATCTGAGAGGGGAACATGTTTACAGGAAAGCTGCTCCCATGAGAACTAACTGGTGACCACATGGTCTCATCACCTCCTGCAGGTCCCACCTCCTAGGCCCACCACTTTGGAGCAGACATTGGAGCCATAACAGAAACAATCCCAGGTTGTGTAACAACAGGGGCACGTCCTGGGCAACGTGTCATTAGGGGATAGTGTTCTTGTGCCGATGTCCGGCTGACTCGAGAGCTTGGAAGGATGCGTGGATCGGCGAGAAGACACAAAGAGGCAGAGGAGGTGTGGACCACTACGGCATGATGCTCATAATGGACAACTCAGAAAAGTTGCCTTCTTTATTTATACACAAATATCACAGGCTTTTGCACAACATCCAATTGTTTCATTTTTACTTCATTATAAAAGAATGATTATAAAATCAATCCTAAAAACCATTATTGTTATTTTACATCAGAGAAAATATTTCCAGCAAGCTATTACTCATTCAAGCCTGCAGTCACCTGGCTGAAGCCAGGAACTCCACAGTTGGCAGCACATGCAGTTACATAGTGACAAGTGGTTTACTTACATCCAAAATCAATTTTCACTCAACATGAACTAATATTACTTAAAATATCAAGAGTACAGAATTAAAAGGAAAGCTCATAAATGAAAGGAATTTATAAAGGCATATCATAGGTTCTTTATTAAATCTTATAATCAATCATGCATTAATTACCATCACCTTCACCTAGTGCTGATTCAATTGTTTTTTGTTCTTTTGTTAAAGGGCAGTGAAAGGGATCGAGGCAACTCAGCCAATCTACAGAGGGCCTTTATGAGAAACTTCCTTTTATCTTTATAAACTGTTTTCTTTCCCTAAATATGAGTGCCAATATAAGGTAGAAGTTTTTATAAACTGTTTTCTTTCCCTAACTGTAAGTGTCAATATAAGGTAGAAATTTTAAGCCATTTTTGGGGGGTTCATATTTGTCTTCCTTTAGAAGATGCCTCATATACTTTCTGCTCTTCGCGGTGAGAAACCAAAATGTGTCATTTCATGTGTTGTGTTGTAACAGTTTGAGGCGCATGGTGTGCAAACTCTTTGCACCTCCATGATTGCCATCTGTTCCAAGATAATATAAAGCCATCTCTTAAGGAAAGCTTCACTTATATTAGGGCAAGCTCCAGGACAGAGGTGGGCACATAATAGGATGTTTGGGGACACTGTGGGCTCAATTGTACCATTGTATGCTTTTAACTGTGTCATTGCCTTATGTCACTAAAGATGTTTTTGTCATAACATGACTCATCAGTTTGAGGTGTTACACCAGTTACAGGAATCATCTCACATTTGCAGAAAAGCAACAACACCCTCAGGAGAATTCTGTGAAACATCACAGAGGTGATTGAGTGTCCACACAATGGGGTGAGGCAGCAATGAGGTGACCAGAGACATTCTGCCGGGCCTTGCCACGCAGCCAGAAACCCCCTGTAGCCTTGCTAACTGAGGAGCAGTGCTCATCACACACCCGTGCCATCCGACCCAACTGCATGGCTTCCCACACTTACCCAGGCTGGATGCCATAGTCAGTTATAGCTCTGGGCTAAGTGGAGGTGAACAGGGCATTGCCTGTAGCTCCTTGAGCCATACTCAGCAGAAGAGTACAATATTAAATCAGACATAAGAGAAACTTGTTCCCCAGCTGTAGGCAACTTTTGGGGCCTTCCATGGGCCAGGCACTGTAATCACAGATAGGTAAGGGAGCTGAGGCAAAATGGCTTGGTGTAGGAGGCCCCAAGGGCATGCCTAGGTCAGGCCAAAGTACTTGGCCAAGTAGGAGACCTGGATTGGGCTAAATAATACTGCTGCCTGCTGGTACATGCAAAAACTGGCTGGGAGGCATGCCTGGCTGGGCTAGTTCATAGTGCCTGCCCATGAGTATAAGAGGCAGGGGCAAGATCCAAGACTGAGAGCATGCCTATAATGGAACTGTGCACACCCCCCTGCTAGGCTTACCTACTGCTGGTGAGCATGAGAGCTAGGGCTGGGCGCAAGCCAGGCTGGACAGGGCAGCAATACCTATCAGTATATGTGAAGGCCAGGTCTGGGGGTGGGTCAGGCTGAGCTAAGCCACAACACTCATGGGTGTGCACAGGAGCCATATAGCATGTGGGCTGGGCCAGGCGGGGCTACAGCATATGCCAGCACGTGTGAAAACTGGAGCTTGGGGCAGGCCTGGTGGAGTTACTGCGGGTCTCTCCAGCTAGGCTGCAGCATGCGCTGGCATGCATGTGGACCAGGTCTGTGGTGGTTGGGCTGGGCTGGGCTGCAGCACCCAGCAGTTCCACACTTCGGTGGAACTGATCAGGCAGCTGCATCCACCAGTATGTGCATTGGCTGTTGCAGATGGTAGACTGAACCTGACCCTACACTGGTTGGAACATACAAGAGTCAAGTCTGAGGTCATCACAGGTGAGGTTTCTTGGGGGACCAGACCACCGGATTAAGACCCCAAGCTGGATGCCATAGGCGCTGTCCTATGGGGGTGTTGAGACATGTGCTCGAGCCAGGCTGAGAGAACCAAGGTGGCTTGACTGCCCAAGGTCTGCCAGACAACAACAGATCATGTAGGGTGTGGAGCTGAACCATGTGTGTCCTTCAGCCTAAGCCAGCACAGATGAAGGGACGCATGCTCTCGGGCCATCTTCTGCTGCCTTTCCAGGTGCGTTGGTAGGCACCCAGATGGGCAGTGAAGCAGCTGAGATGCTCCTATGGATGCCGGCACCATAGGCAGCAGCTTAACCTGCTGCAGTACAGCGCCAGCCCCTGCCGTGGTCTCTGTTGATGAGCTAGTCATGCTGAGGTGTCACTGTGGGGTGTCTCCTTCTAGGGGGCATCAGGAAAAGGCCTCCCTCATAGTGCTTGGTCTTTGTTTTCCTTCCAAGCACAATACCTGTCCGGCACTGAGTAACACGGGGGAAATCTTCGCAGAGTTAAGTCACACATCAGTGCATTGGTGGCTTGGGGGGCTGCTGAGGTTTTCAGAGACGGGACCCAGGCGAAGCTGGCCTGCGTCTAGAAAAATGAATGCTTTGTTCTCACAAACCCTGCACTCCACACCTTTACTGTCTGGGCAAACAGCAGCTGCAGGTTTGGAACCAAAACTTGACCACTGTACAACTGTATGTCTCCACCCCATGGCCACCTCTGGAATAGACCTCACTGGGCCCCTGAGCTCCAGCTGGAAATCAGGGGAGGGACAGAAGACTGCTCAGCTCTGTAGCATCCCCCCCTCCCCCAACCTGCCCCCAGGGCACACCTGTGCCAAAGGAGAACTTGCTTTCTCCCCAGCCTGGAGCTGCCGTGGGTCGGGGTGAGAAGTCATATCCCTGAATTCTTGGGTCAGGTCTCAAACCTCACCCATGCTCCTGCCATCATTCTGGGCCACCAAAGCCTCAGTTTCCCCATTTGAAATGAACAATGGCCCAGCCTAGAGGCAGACTCTTGGCTAAGAGCACCTGCTGCTCTCCCTTGTGGCCCATCCCACTATCCTGCCCCACCCCTTGTCTCTGGGACACTGGACCTCACTGTCTGCGAGGCCTTTGTTCTGGTCCTCTCCTTTATGCTTCACTCTAGTCCCTTTGAATTGGACCCTCTGACTCCCATTGTGCCAATCTGGGCCATCTGGTGTGGTTGGACACACAGCAAAAGCCTGACACCCAGGCTGTGACCAGAAAGGGGCGTGGTGAATGGGCGTGGCCAAACCTAAGTTTCCAGCACTGTGCAGAGCATCCCGGAAGCACCTGTGACATCCTAACCCGATAATGTTCCTTCCCTCTGTGCGCCTTCACTCTATTCTTCGACCCACCTTCCTTCATTCCTCCCTCTTTTTTTTCCTTCCTTTCTTCTTTCCTCTCTCTCCTTGTGCTGTTACACACCAGCCGTTTGTACCTGTATCTTGGTGTGAAGCTGGGAGTGTTTCTGCATGAAGATTTCCCACAGGGCTATTAGTTAACAGGCACAGGCATTTGGAACTTCGGTCAGCAGCTTTCCCTTCCACGGGGTCCGGCCCACTTCTCAGCAATCACACACGCCATCAACAACTGTACTCCTGCCAGGCATAGATATTTTTGGATCTTTTTTTTTCAACCTAAGGGAAAAAATAGTATTATGTTAAGAATCTGCATTCCTTTAGTTGCGATTTTGATTTCTTTCTGCTGAACTACTCTTGCTCTTGTAGCAGCTGAATTATTCATCATTTTCGTATCAAATTTCCCTCTAAGTTCTTTGTCAACCAGCAAAATCAGCTTTTAGTCAAATGCCTGCAACATTTCCTCTGTGGTGGTTTTTTTCTTTCCCAGAACTTTAAAAGCTTTTAAAAATGATGTTTGAAACTGTTATTATTGATCCTTACTTTAATTTTAGAAAAATATTTATTGATTTTCATCAACTGGAAAGACAGAGCAACAGAGAAAAAGACAGAGACAGAAAACTTCTGTGTACCAGTCCCCCTGCTAAGAGCTTGAAGTTGTCACAGCTGAACCAGGCTGAAGCCAGGAGTCCTGATGTCTGTCCAGGTCCCCCATGTGGGTGGCTGAGCTACCCAAGTCAGCATCTGCTGCCTGCCAGGATGCCTTAGCAGGGAGCTGGAGCAGAGGCAGAGAAGCTGGGACTTGAACTAGCGCTCTGATGTGAAGTATGGACATCTCAAGTGGTGGTTTAACTCACCGCACCTTGACACTGGCCTCTGACTGCCTTCATCCAGAGGTTTTGTAACTTTGTGAAGTCAGATTCACTTCATTTTCTGTTCATTTTTGGTTTGTTCGAGAAGCAGACAGTCTGAAGCAGGCCGACAGCTTCCACACATGTCCACAAAAGCCAGGACTAGCCTGGGGGCCAGGTGGGAACTCAATCCACGTCTCCCACGGGGTGGCAGGAATCCAGCTGCTCAAGCCAACACGGATGCCTCCTAGGGTTGGCACTAGGGTCAGGAGCTGGAGCGGGCACCCCGCCCAAGCTCTCTGATGTGGGACGTGGGCTTCCCAATGACTGGTCTAAACACCTGCTGCTCGTGTTCTGTTAAAGTCTTCGACCCATCTGCGGGTTATTTTGGCTTATAAAGGGAAGGATGGGTGGAAAATCCTTTCTCCGAAGACTTGGTCAGTTCTCTCCACTTGATGAACAAGCTTTTCCATCCCCACGCCTACCTTGTACCAAGCTTCACTCCACCAGGAACCGGGACGAGGGGCAGGGGCTTGCTGGATATCCAAACATGAAGTCCACCTTCCTTCCTGTTACTTATTCAAATCAGTCGCAGAGCCAGACCCCTGGGCTTGCTGGGGAAGGTCTGTTCTTATACGTATGAAGGGACAGCAAGTCAGTAAGGTCTACACCGCACAGGATGGGTCGACGTGGACTCCAGCTGGGACCAGCTGCCCCTGCACTTTAACCCAAGGGTTCTCCTGGCTCCCAGCAGATGGCTGCAGGACATGGCCACTAGGGGGCAGTAGCTGCTGCTCAGGGCTCTCCCAGAGTTTTGGGAAACCGCAGAGCCCAGGACCTCCCTGCCCACCTGTGCCCCTCCCCTGGGTCCTCAGACCTCACCACTCCCTGCTCCTCTGGGGGAACCTGGGAGCTCTGGGGCTGGGCCCAGTGGCCTAAAGCAGCCTCAGGACCAGCTTCGGGGAAAAGGAAGTCGCTAGTCCGGAGTAGGGCTTTGTGACTTTGCTCTTGAAAAGTGCCAGGGCGAGAGGCGGGAGTTGGTACTGTGGCATAGCACGTAAAGCCGCTAGCATCCCATATGGAAGTCGGCTTGAACCCCAGGTGCTCCCCTCCCCTTTCAGCTCCCTGTAAATGCACCTGGGAAAGCAGCAGAAGATGGTCCAAGAGCTTGGGTCCTGAACTTACCCATGTAGGAGACCCAGATGAAGCCCCTGGCTCCTGGCTTTGGTCTGCCCCAGCCCTTGTTTTGAGGCCTTTGGGGAAGTACAGATTCTCCCCGCCCCCCATAACTCTGCCTTTCAAGTTAGTAATAACTATTTTAAGTGGGCCCAGCGCAGTATCCTAGTGGCTAAAGTCCTCACCTTATATGCGTCGGGATCCCATATGGGCACCTGTTCTAATCCACTCCCCATCCACCTCTCTGCTTGTGGCCTGGGAGAGCAATCGAGGACAGCCCAAAGCTCTGGGACCCTGCACCTGCGTGGGAGACCTGGAAGAAGCTCCTGGTTCCTGGCTTCGGATCGGCTCAGCTCTAGCCGTTGCGGCTGCTTCGGGAGTGAATTAACAGATGGAAGATCTTTCTCTCTGTATCTCCTTTTCTCTGTATATCTGCCTTTCCAATAAAAATAAATAAATCTTTTTTAAAAAGGAGAAGTTTGGGGGCATCTGACTCGTGGTTCACCCTAACGGGGGTTAGGGCAGACGTCTAGGCTTTTCCCCGCAGCCTGGGTGCCCATGGTTCTCACCAGGAAGGGCTAGGTCACGGGGTGGGGGGAGGCGGGGGTCTGAAAATGGGAGAAGGACTTGAGAAGAAACAATTAATACAGGAAAGGCTGCTCAATGTCCTTAATGGTCAGGGAGACGCAAACTAAAATCCCAATAAGGCTTCACCTCACACAAGCTGGGGCAGCTGGCAAAGCTGAAAACAGCCCATGCTATGGAGGCTCTGGAGAAATTGCTCTGAGGGATGCAAAATGGCACAGCTATCAAAGGCTGAGAAGGATTCCCTGGCTCCGCAGTCCCACGTCGGGGCATCTGTGGGGGCGACGTGCTGGTCCACCCCATTCCCCAGTCAGTGTAACCCCCAGAAGCCAGCCACGCGCCCCCTGGTGGATGAATGCATGGATGCAAAGGCCTTGGTGCAAACTGCGATTCTGCCTGGCCTTGAGCCAGAAAGGTAATTACCGTAAGCTGCAGGATGGATGAGCCTCCTGCTGGGCAAAATAGACCTGTCTCAGAAGGACAAACCCCACGTGACTCTGCTTTCCAGGGGGGCATCAAACTCAGAGAGGTATGATGCAAAATGGGAGGAGCCAGGGCTGTAGGATAGGCAGAGGGCAAATTCAAGAACATTCTATAAATCTGCTGTTTGTGTTATATTGGCTATATTACAATCATAGATTATAAGTTCATGTGAAGAGCTCATGTCCCAGGCCCTGGTGACGGGTCCCCTCTCACTGTCCTCTTTCTCTGTCCTGGGCTATTGCTGGCTCCTGCCCCTAACCGGCTTCCCTCTGCCCTGCATCTGCTCTCACAAGAACACGGCCATTTCCCCATCATAAGGGGAGTCCCCTGCTCTGGGAGGAAGTCTAGCTCTCCTCTTCAAATAGCATCGCACTTGCTCTCGTCACTTCTCAACATTGACTCACTTTGGGTTGCCTGACATCAACGCTGTGGTTAGTACATAGCAAGTCCTTCTGGTCTACCACCCTTTACAAGCACCCAGCTGCCCGGCTCTAGGCGTTCACATACAGCTTCTTCATCTTTCTGTCCCAGAGAGGGGGTGTGTCAGGCAAGCTGTGCTCCTCTGTGCACATTAGAGCCCCTTGGGACTGTTCCCCAGAAATGTAGCAAGAGTGGGGGCCGGACTGGTAAGTCAACGGATGCCTCTTCTAGGGAAGTCGCCAGAATGACAGCCCAGCCACAAAACCTCCACGGGGAACAGAACATTTGTTGCAAATATTTCATTTGTTTATTTGTTTGTGCCTTTTTGAAAGGCAGGGTTACAGGGAGGAGAGAGAGATCTTCTTTCTGTTAGTTTACTCTTCAGATGGCCACAGTGATGAGATGGGCTTGTGCAATGCCAGGAGCCAGGAGCTTTTTCTGCACTTCCTTCATGGATGCAAGGGTCCAAGCACTTAGGGCATCTTTCATCGTTAATCCAGGTCCCTGCTGGTGGCCTGGGAGGGTTGGTGGTCTGTGGGCTCACAGTGGACTCCCCTGGGGAGAGCAGACACCTGGGCCTGGCTTGTGTCCCCAAACCAGGGACTCACTTCTAGCAGGAGAGCTTCACACTTGGCTGGACACGAGCATCAAGCCCAAGTCGAACAGCAGGCGCACCGGTAGATGGTGCTGGCCTGGCCTCAGGAATGACGGGAAGCACACTGGGCAGGTATCCTTCTCTGCCTCCCAGAGCTTCCAGCCCAGCTCTGCAGCATCAGTCCAGCAGGGAGAACACAGCTCGTGGGCTGTCCAGCTGTCCAGTTGTCTGACCATCCTTCTGTCCGTATGTGTGGCAGCCCCCTTGCCCTGCTGGTTGCCGCTTGGGCACCCCTCCAGCAGCTCCTGGCCCTGAGCCCCGCCCTTGGTGGTGATAGGGGGATCACAGTGCAGGTGCTTGCACTATGGGAAAGGCCAACGCTGGGTCTCCACAGCTGGCCTGGGTCATCCCACCCCCCAGGACTTGGGATGACTGGCTGGAATAGGGGCTCAAGCTGGGCAGGCCCTTGCTGTGTATCCCACTAAGGGCCCACGTCATCAGCGGACCGTGGAAAGGACGCATTCCCATGGGCAACCAAAATCCACTGCTCCTCTGGGACCTGCGGGTGCCCCTCAGCCAGAGGACCACACTGACCAAGACAAGAAGGATGGGCACCTTCACAAACACCAGGAGCACGTAGTGGGTCCTGTAAGAGGGGACACGGCTGTCAGAGCCCCGGGACCCTCTGGGCCCTGCCACTTCCTACCCCCTGACATTACCACGCCACCAACCAGTTCAGCAAAGTTCAAGACCTTGGGCCCTGCAACTCCTCTCTGTAGAGCTTCATGAAGCCATTCCTGGATTCAATCACAAGGGCTCCTTGAGCAGTTTCCACTGCTGGCCTTGTCCTGGTTGCCCTCTGGGGCTCCCCTTAGCCCCAAGCAGCCTCCAGCCCAAGAAGCACTTGGAGCCCACCCAAGAAGCTGCTGCTCCCAGGGATGCCAGCTCCATGCTAGCGACCACTGGCCCTGCTCTACAACCCTCATCTCTTACACCCACATAGTCAGCTATACTGATTGACCAATGAAGTGAGTGCAGGAAGGGTTGGAGAAGGCCCCCTGGGGAGGGCTGCAATGTGGGGAATGGTGGGCAAGGAGTACCGGGGGCAGCAGCAAGGCTGAAGGTGAGCCAGGGGCCTTGGCTATGGGGGAAACAAGCACTGACATTTAGTGTCAGGCTGCAGGCAGGAGGGGTGCTCAAGCTTGGCTTCCCCACAGCAGGAATCCCATAAGAGACAGGAGGAGGAAGGACCCTTGGGACTCACCGGCGTTGGGAGCCTGAGGACATCCCCATGTTGCTGGTGACGTTTGGCCTGGCAGGGGAGTTGCTGGATATCGCTGTGTGGCTGCTTCCTGCTGAGCAGAGGCTAAAGTCGGCCACAGATCATGGGCACAGGCTGAGGGTTCATGCCCAGCTCGCACCACCAACCCTGCCATGCCCACACTCACCAAGAGATCCCTCTGTGCTAGGACTCAGCGCCGGGGACCTTTGGGGCTGCCGCAGGTGCCCATGGTCATGCAAGTCAGGCCCCAGGGCAGGTCCCCAGCATGAAATCCAGAGGATCAGCCACTTCCCAGCATCCTGTCTTGTACCCTCTGCAGGTGTCTGGGGCCCACCTGGGGCTCCACTGAGATGGGTGAGGCTGCAGGGCTGCCCAGCTCCAGGAGAGCAGGCTGGGCCATGGGTGACTAGCACTGACCTGCTCCCACCCTGCCAGCCCAGCCCTGGTCGGGTCGGACATCTCAGAGAGACCCCAGGGTGGCAGTGGCGATGGCTGCTGTTTCTCTCCTCAGTTCCTCATGTCCCTCCCTGTGCATCTGTGCACCCTTCCCTCTGTCTGCTGTGCTCTCGGCCATTGCGCTTCAGCCCATGGGGGTCCTGGCCCTGCAACTGAGGACAGAATTCTCACCTGGGTCAACGTTCACTTTCACTCGTGCTCCGTGGTCGACTCCAGGTGTCTCAATCCCACACCAGTAAGTACCTGCGTCCTCTCGCCTAAGTCCCTTCAGGGTCACTGTGAACACACGGTCTTTTTGGTTGTCCCTGATGGACACGCGGTCACGGTCACTTCTTGCTCTGTCCCACTGGTTTGGACAAGCACACGGCAAACGGTCCAGATCCTTCCTCGGCACCACCACTTGTTGTAAGTCTCCAACCCAGAGCTGTAGTGACACCGCACGAATGTTGACTCCTGCTTTCCACCTGTCGCCGTCCTGGGACCCTGAATGAAGCAGTACCCTGGAAAACACAACCCCTGGATATGGCTGGGAGGCAGGTACTGTGAAACCCGACCCCTTGCCCCCCACCCTGCCTCTTCCACGCTGGCCTGCTCCGAGCACGTGGCACTCCTTTGTGTCACCCTCTTCCCTGTTCTCAAATGCCATTCTCATCTCATCCTCTTCTTGGACTATCCTGGCCCCAAGGTCTCAACTTCTCTCCCTTTGACTGCTCTCCTTTTAAAAAAAGATTCATTTTATTTTATTTGAAAAGTAGAGTCATAGTGAAAGGTGGGGTTGGGAAGAGAGTCTTCAATTTGCTGATTCACTCCCTAATGGCCGTAGTGGCTGGAGATGAGCTGACATGAAGCCAGGCTCTAGGAGCTTCTTCCAGGTGTCCCATGTGGGTACAGGGGCTCAAGAACTTGAGCCATCCAAAGCTGCGTTCCCAGACCATTAGCAGAGAGCTGGATGGGAAGCAAAGCATCCAGGACTCGAATCTGCACCCATATGGGATGCTGGTGCTGTAGGCAGAAGCTTAGCCTACTATACCACAGCACCACCCCCTGCCTTCTCTCTAAGTCTGGTGTAAGCAGTGCTGTGTGGGTAAATAGTTAGCAGCATTGGCTATACAGGTGCCACTTTCTGTAGCACGAGTCCTCCCACCGTGGTGGACATCACGTTGTTGGTGGGTTGTCACTGGACAGAGCTGGGAAGAGGTATCAAAACCAGCTCTTCTGAGCTGCACTCCCCGGGGGCCCCATGAGGCTCCCTCTCCAGCCTTCACCCTGGCCCATTTCCTCCACAACCAGTGGCTTCGGTTGCTACCAAGTGTTTCTTTGTAGCTCAGGTTCTAGCCCTACACTTACAAGCGCACACTGGATGTCCCTACTCCCAATTCAATGGCCTTGAACTCCAGTGCCCAGTTCTCCCAGCCTGGCCTTGCTTCAGTGTTTGCTGTCTCTGTGGGGACTTGGTTGGGCAGGGCTGGGTGGGAGCTGGGCAGCTGGAGGCACGCATGGTCTCACGGACTCCAAGATGATCATGCTCTCTTTGTGGCTTCTATGTGTGTCACAGCAGCCCAAGGGGTCGGGACCTCGGCCGCTGCCTGGGTAACAGCAGGGGCACATGGAGAGCTCACTCCTCGGCATCCCCTCCTCAACGCCGCTCTCTATCTCCCGACCGCTGCCAACCAGCTCTCCAGGGACACTTCTGCACCCTGAACACCTCCATCCTGGCCACCCCAGCGACTCCAAACGCTCTCATTTGATGTCTATTGCTTCACTCAACTACGCCCCCTTCCTCTGTCAGACCCTGGCCCTCCTTGCTCCCCACTCCAGATCTGGTTTGGATTTGAGGATGTGCCACACTGTTGGTTTCCAAGATGAAGGAAGGGTCCCCAAGCCCAGGCAAGCAGAAGACACCAGGAAACAGACCCTGCCTGGGCCTCCACAGAGCCCTGTAGACCCCCTCCAGCCCACAGAGCCCTGTGACCTGGGTCCAAGGCTGAGGTCAAGAGAAGGTCAACGGAGGCGTCTCTTGGGGCTTTCTGTTCCCCCTACAACCACTTCCAAGCAGCAGGGAACCAGCGGTTTTTCCCAGAAAAGCACCCATGTGTGCCCTGTGACCTGACAGAGCCCTCCCAGGCTTGTTCACACCCTTCCCCTGGTGACCCACTTCCAATGCCTATCCTAGTGCTGGCCACCTGCTCAAGACCATTAAGGCTTCCGGTCTCTTGCAAAGTCTTCCTTCCAATTTCCCAGCCAGCCCTGCTTCCCCAGTTGCTGCCCTGGCCCTGAGCCCTGAGCCCAGATGCCACACTGGGAGTTCATGGCTATCAGCTGCCTCTTCCATGGCCCTGGCTAGGATGCTCATTGTTAAGAACAGAGACCCAGAGTCAGGCCCCTCCTGCCCCCTGCTCCAGCCCCAGCCTGCGTGACTTGCTCAGTCGTGATCTTGGACTTGATCAGTTCTAGGTTTGGCTGTAATCTCCACACCCACAACAAACAAACGTAAGGATGCTAGCTGCGATGCTGACGGAACAGTAAACATTGACAACAAACTCAAATGCCATGGACACGGGATTAGGCTAACAAATTCTGATCCAGCCATGACATCATTCTAAAGAAAAAGACAAATCTGCAGATAGAGAGGAAAGATGCCCAACATATGTTACTATTGGGCTGAAAGAAGGTTGCCTGGGGCATTTGACTTTGGCCTCAGGTTGCACGTGAACTCAGCAACCCATTGGTTCCTCTGTGAATGCCAACATCCAGTTCCCCAAGGCCAAGGGCCCCTGGTTCACACAGACAGCATGGAATGCAGCTTCACTACACTGTCCATCTCCTCCTGTCCCCTCCCTGGGCTCTTTGTGGAATGTCCACAGCCTCAGAGCTCATGTGAATCCTAACCCAGGATCAGAAACTATGACATCAGACCCAGGAATCCAGAAATTCCATCGAAACTCAGGTGCTAGGATAACAGGGCGTGGCTGGGACCAGGTGACCCAGAGAGGATTAGAACTTGGGCCTGAGATACCCCTGTTCCTGTCTCTGTGGACCCGTCTGCTGTGTCATTCAGCCAGGAGCCAACCCAGAGAGACCCACAAACCAGTGCACACATTGTGCAAACTTCTAGAGTGTTGCATGATGCCTCTGTCCGTCCACAAAGATTTCTCCTGGAGATCTTCCAGGCCCTCAATGTCCCCTTTGAAAGCAAAGGCCAGCTCTGAAACCCTGTGCAATTTTGCCTTCTGCATTTCCAAACTCAGAGTGGGGACACCTTAGGGAGCTTCGCAAGGCAGTACCCTCTCCCTGGAATGTTCTCTCTGCTCTGTTGGGGGCGCTGTCCCCTTTACCACAAGGCCCCTCGGTGAACACCTGCAGGAGGCTTCCCTTGGCTCCCCTCAGCCACAGCTGCATTGGCCTGTGGGATCACAGCACCCTGCATGTGCTACTGCCCTTGTTACCCATGTGTGTACCCTTCACCACAAAGCATCCAGGTGTCTTTGGCAATGGCAGCCAGATAGCTGAGGTCTCTCATGTCCCCAGGGCCTGGTGCATGCATGCGTGGGGCAGTGCAGGACCCCAGTGTGCCTTTGCTGAATCAGTCTTCAAAGTCATCGGTTATTTGCCTAGACCTGGCTAAGACAGACACCTCTGCCTCCTGACCAGCCTCTGCAGCACACAGTAAACCTTCTCCCATAACTTCTTTCCCCCGAATGCCCACAGCTACCACGTCCCCGTGGTACTCACCGGGGAGGCCGAAGAGGAGCAGAGCTGGAAGCAGCTGCATGGTCCTCGCTCCTCTCTCCTGGCCCCCTGACCTATCAACAGCAGCCAGCACAGATCCCAGCTGACCCTGAGAGCAGGACCTGCACCCAGGCTCACACCTTCTGCAGGCTGACCTGCCCTGGAGCTTCTCACTCACTTCCTCTTAGAAAGTGAGTGTTTCCTCTTCTAATTATTCAGCAAAAGGGGCGTCATGTCTTTGTAAGCTTGGATTGCTAGTCAGGAGCATCCTCTGCAGAGGGGACTATGCAAGGGGGAGGGGATTTCTGCAGACAGGCTAGGAGGCCTTCAGTCATAAGAGGTACAACCCTGAGGACTCCAACTCCATCAGTGGCTGGCTCTCAGAAGCAAAGAGTCCTGCACTTGGCTGTCAGGTGCTTGGCATACCCGGACATGTATTTTATCAGGTGCCATTGTCAAGTTCAGAAAGTGCAAGGGATCATGTGTCCACTTGGTCAGATTCACCACTAAATGGCCACTACCCCCACAAGTCTTCCTTATAAGCTATGTGAGGGGGACAGCTTAACCTAACTTTGGAATCTCACTGTTTCCATCTGCTTGTAACAACTGTTTTGAGATTTAAGTGAGAAGAGCAGGTAGAGCCCTGAGGACAGAGTCCTAAGGTAGAATGAGCACTGTGCGTTATCAGCACTCTGGGCAAACCCCAAGGAAGGTAGCATCAGGTGAGCTCAGGGCAGGGGCCTAAGAGGAGTCTGCTGGCTTCTCTCACGGGAGGAGGTCAGTCCTAACCATCAACTGCCATCCCTGAGCTGGCACCTTCATATAGAACCCAACAGCTAAACCCTTGAGCAACAGCTGGGGGAAGCAAGTGAGGGAATTTCTCCCCAGTGTCCAGGGCCAGCCTCAGGGGGACGGCTCTGTCCTGGGAGGCCCTGGGGTTGCTGTGGCTTGGGACATACACAGGAGTGCTGAGAGTTGGAGGGGGGACAATCAGGCCTGTCCTGGGAAGGCATACTGGCACCCAGAAAGCATTGGATTCATGAGACAGGGGAATAGCAAAGAGATCTGGAGTGTGGGCTCTGCCCAGATGTGTGTGAGTCAGGCCATTGCCTCTGTATTTTCCTTCCTCTGGGAGGGTGGAACAAGTTTGGCTCAGTATCAAAATGAGGGTCCTTCTTCACACCTGCGGACTAAAGGAGAAAAGCCAAACAACCGTGTCAACAGGTGCACCAAAGCACCGTTAAAATCCAGGACTCCTTGTGGGAGGCTGCTAACCTGAGCAGGATGTTTCCAAGCAGCCCATCATGACCAAAGACCAGTCGTTTAAGGTCTTCCCTTCAAGACCAGCAGGAGGGCAAGCAGGCTGGAGATGACCACAGTGATCCAGTACTTGGCTTAGCTTGCACAGCACCACAGAGCAAGGAGGCTTGGGAAGCAAGTAGCTACTCAACACCAATACTTGACATATATAAAACCAGCATGCAAAGACCATTTTTTTGTCATTAGCAAGGCAGAGTTATAGAGACAAGGAGAGAGAGACACACATCATTCATCTATTGCTTCGCTCTCTAAATAGCCCCAACCACTGGAGCTGGGACAGTCTGAAGCCAGGATCTTCTTCTGACTCTCCCATGTGGGTGTAGGGGCCTGAGGACTTGGGTCAGCCTCTGCTGCTTTGCCAGACATGGAGCTAAGGGACGTGGAACAGCAGGGACTTGTATGAGATGCTGGAACCACGGGGATAGGCTCTAGCATGCTGTGCCACCAAATCAGCCCCAAGTTCAATTATTTATCCATAGACAGGCAAGGAGCAACTTCCAATGTAATAAAAAGCTGCCACTCACCAGTTCTAATCCCGGCTGCTCTGCCTCTCATGCTTTCCCTTACTCACGGCCTGGGAAAGCAGTCGAGGACAGCCCATAGCCTTAGGAGCCTGCACTACGTGGGAGACCTGGAGGAGGCTCCTGACTTTGGATCAGTGTAACTCTGACCATTGCAGCCGATTGGAGTGTGAATTGGCAGCCAAAGGATCTTCCTCTCTGTTTCTCCTCCTCTCCGTATATCTGCCTTACCAATAAAAATAAATAAATATTCAAAAAAAAAGCTGACAACTAAACCTATGATGGCCAGAATGAAAATAACAAATATGTCAGCAAGTGTGAGGGAGAAAATAATATGTTATTAAAATATATTTAAGGGCCTGCAGAAATAGCCTAGTGGCTAAATCCTCACCTTGCCCACACTGGGATCTCATATGGCCGTTGGTTCATGTCTCAGCTGCTCCACTTCCCATCCTGCTTTCTGCTTGTGCTGTGGGAATGCAGTAGAGATGACCCAAGGCCTTGGGACCCTGACCTGCATTGGGGGCCTGGAAGAAGGTCATGGCTGCTTGCTCCAGATGGCTCAGCGCTGTTGCAGCCACATGGGGGAGTGAAACAGCAGGTGGAGATACTGTCTCTGTCCGTCTCCTTCTCTCTGTAAATCTTTCTAATAAAAATAAAATAATAAATAATAAATCTTCAAAAAATGAAGTTTTAAAAGGTCAAAGATTAATTAGAATTACTTCTCAGTTCATAGATAGGGAAACAGTCCTGAAACTGAATTTGATATACTTCCATACCAAGTTTCAAAAGGTATTTTTCAATTCGATTTTCTAATCTTTCCTGGATAATCCCCAAATCTATATAGATCAGGAAATGGCCAACATCTGCAAAGACAAGTCTGCCAGAGCAGTCTATGTGGCAAAAATGGTCAGGCTTTTCAAACACAGCTGGAAGGACCACCCCATGACATAGCCAGCTAATCCTCCACCTGCGGTGTCAGCATCCCTTATGGGCACCAATTCATGTCCTGGCTGCTCAGCTTCTGATCCAGCTCCCTGCTTATGCACCTGGAAAAGAAGCAGAGGAGGGTTTAAGTTCTTGGGTCTCTGCACTCATGGGAGACACCCAGAAGAGTCTCCAGGCTCCCGGCTCCTGGCTCTTGTCTTTGAACCAGCCCAGCTCCTTTAGTCCAAATGGAATTAACTGATTCTGGAAGGGGAAGACCCCTTGAATTTGCATCTGGGCCCTGAGCTTCCCGAACACCACAAAATGCCTTTTAGAAACATGACAGGGACCACAGCAGTGGGGTGCGGTCTCAGCCTACTCCATCCTTGACTCCTGTGGGAGCTCAAATCCTCTTGTGGTTTTAAGATACACTGCTCCCAAGGCAGCCATTCTTGGACAGTGGTCAGGTGGACACAGCCCTTCCGCGTCACCACAGAGACTAGAGAGGATGGACAGTGTTAGGCCCCACACCCAGAATGAGCTGTTCTCATGATAGGAAGTGACATATCGCAGGGGCGTGGAGGAAGTATGGAGGAGGAAATGATTCAGTGGACTCTGCTGTGTGTGAGTGGGACGGTGAGTCCAGCAGCTGCATCCCCAGTCCCCAGGTTGTGCCTCTCACTGGGAGTGACGGGAGCCGAGTTCCCCGAGTCCCGGCTGCTTGCACAGCTCAGCAGCTCCTGCACCCAGCCCAGCCCAGCTCAGACCCCAGCAGTGGAAAAGCAGAAGCAGGGAGGTGCATGTTGTACCCTCTCTGACAAGGCTCTGCTTTGACCCCGCCTGGACTGGAGTGGCTGCTGGGGACCACTGTGCTGCAGAAATGAGGCCCAGGTCTGTGTGGCTGCCGTCAGCTCTGTTCCTCCTACATGTCCAAGGTGAGTCGGATGGTCCTGGACCAGGATGCTGTGTCCTAAGTGGGAGGCCTATGGGCTGGGCGGCATGAGGGTGTGAAATTATTGGCTACCAGAGGGCATTGGGCTGTGGAGAGACGCAGGAGGGTGGAAAGGTGTCCACGAGTTTCCGTGTCTGTCTCAGAGGTGACCACTGGGCTCTGTGCACAAAGCAGGGAAACCAGGTTCCTAATATACAGTGTAGAGTGAAGGCTCAAAGAGAGGTATGCCAAGAAAGGCTGTTGCCCTAAGAATGCAACCTGGAATATTGTCTTGACCCATAACACACACACACACACACACACACACACACACACACACACACACACACGCAAACACAAGGTGTTGTCCCATACCCAGCCCTCCCTGGCTGCATGGATACTTCCACATTCCCACCTCTGGGGGAGACGTACTTCATCCCCCACACCGAGTCCAGACTCCAGGGTGATGCAAACCAGTCCCACTGTGGGTCCCTTCCAGACCACACCTCCAGGACCTGCCTTCAGGACACCCCACCCACATGCACCGGGGTCCCGGTGTGTGTCTTCCAGGCTGTTTCTCCCTGAGCTGCCCCAGCGTCGTGGCAGGCACAGTCGGGGGCTCCTTGAGTGTTCAGTGTCAGTATGAGGAGAAATATAAAAACCACAGAAAATTCTGGTGCTTTCATCCCTGCTTGCCAAACCTGTATATCATGAGGACGAAAGCGTCAGTGGGAGAAGTGAGGAGCGGCCGCGTGTCCATCAGGGACCATCCTGCAAACCTCAGCTTCACAGTGACCCTGGAGGAGCTCCGCCTGCAGGACGCGGGCACATACCAGTGTGGGATAGATGTAATGTGGAGTTTGGACACCACCTTCTTGGTTGAGGTGCGCGTGTCCCCAGGTGAGTCCCCTTTGCCCAGCACCAAAGCTGCCTGAGACAGAGCCTACCCATTGCCTCCCTGATTAGAGGAGTGTCATGGGAAGGGGGCATGCCATGTATTGGGTGAGGTGGCACCACACCGGCTTCAAGTGCTCCCACATCACTTCTTTGGGTCCCACCTCACTGCCCAGACCTAGCTCTTCTTGGAATGGGAGTGGACATGTCCCAGAGACCACAGGTCTCTCCTGCCCTCCTATCCTGAATGAGATCCATCTCCCATGTACCTGTCTGCGGCCTCCTGGAAGGAACGAGACCTGAAGGCACTTGCTCCCCTCCCTGCCAGGCTGACCTGACCTTCAGAGGCAGGAGTCCCAGAGCTGGAGGGAAGGGAGGGACAGGAGGAGGTTAAAGATGGGAGGAATGAACCAGCTGTGATCCTGGTGCTTCTGCAGCGGCCACCAGGGGCAGGCAGAGAGGCAACCATACACACACCCATGCACACTCCTGCAGCCCTCAGGCTGCCCTGTCTCCCCCTCTTCTTGCACCTTGTACTGCAGCACAAACACAGAGAACCCCTGAATGTGGCAGAACGACAAGACGGCTACGAACAGGGCGTCTCCTGACTTCCTCTTTGCTGTGGTTCCCATCACATCCACCCTGCTGTGGGTGGCTCCCTCTCAAGCCGGGGGAAGCTCAACTTTAAAAGCAGGGAAGTAGCCAGTCCCCCACAGTCCACTCTCTCTAGACCTTTTTTCCCAGTCCCCCACAGAGGATGGCCTAGGGATGCTGCTTGGGGCCAAGCCCTGGCTCCCAGCATGGGGACTGAGCAGGCTGGGTGGACACCACCTCCCAGCATTCAGCCTCCTGCTGACCATGCCTGCTCTTGCTTCGAAGCCTCCACCATCCTCAGCCCCACCTACTGCCTGGTGCCCTAGGCCCAGATCACAGTGTACATCCAGGCGTGCTTCTCTAAGGAGGGTGGGGGAACAGGCAGAGGAGTGGGTGTGTCTTGGGGAGAAAGGCAGGCATCTGTGTTGCCACAGGTGCTCACAGCGCCCGCTGTGCTTAGCTGATGGAGATGGAATTGAGGCAGGTTCCAACCGGGGATCATGCGTGGGTGTGTCATGGGGCATGCTGGATTGGGCACATCTGTCCTTCCACCCTGGGTGACCTGGTATGGGGATGGAGGGGTGCACAGGTGAGGAGACAGCCCCAACACTGACTTGTGCTTCAGCCACAGATCCGACACAATCCTCTAGCACCCTGAAAACCAAGGATACCCTGGTCCCTGTGACGACCCTGCTCCCTGAGCTGACCCTGCCTGTGCACACCCGGCCCAGCCCACCACCTCGGTAAGAGGCCTGTATCTGGGTCAGAGCCTCCTGTAGCTTCTCCTCTGGGTGGGAGGGGCAGCAGGTGGATTTGTGTCTCCCTCCTCCTGACTCTCCCTGTACTCATGTTCCCACACTCTGCTGAGCAGGTCCTACTTGGGACAGTGGCCTTCTCTCAACCCTGGTGGTTTTGTTGATCACGTAGTTAAGGTTCTAGAATCCCCCAAGTCATGGAAAGGCCCGTTTCTGCTGAGCACTGGGAAAGATGACTTCACTGAGTTGGAGGGGAAGTGTGGACAGGACGTTGCACCATCTCTCCATTGTACCAGGCGATCAGAGGTGGCCTCGTGGAGTGCGGTCCTATAGTTCGGGATTCAGGCACCCGGGGGTCGGAGTCCCAGCCACTCTTGTGCAGAGCTAATACAAATATCCTTGTGCAGGAGCCTTGAGCACGAGCCAAACTTGTGCAGCCACAGCTTATGTGAGAGACCAGAGACCTGGGTGTTCTCCCCTCTGGCTCCGTCAGACCCCCTTCGTGGTCAGAGGGGTCAGCCCGCCTTAACAAGCCTGGTCCTCTGAGGCACACGAGCCCTGAGCTGGGCAGTTCTACCAGGCTCCTGTGGCGCATGCCCAGAACACACACTTGCTCCTGTTGCTAAGCTTCCTCCATCACGGAAAATGGTAACTTGCTGGTGGGTGCAGTTGCGAACCTAGAACCAATTCCTGCATCCCTGGAGGGTCAAGCCCTAAATGTGGTAGGCTCAGGGAGGATCTTCTAGTCTCAGGACTGCCCTGGATCCAAGGGTGTTTGCTCAGAAACTTGTCTAGGGATGCCTTTCCTTAGGGTCCCAGGCTCAAGTTCAATGACGAGTCTTCAGCTCACAGTCAGGGACCCCTGGTCTTTTTGTCAGGTTTGGTCCTCCATAGGATTATAGTGGACACAGGACCTGGGCTGAAGGGACAGGGATGAAGCCCAGAGCTGCACGGCCTCCCTCTGGAAAGGAGACTTACTCTCTGTCATCGCATCCCTGGCAGGTCCCAGCTCAGCAGTATCCACTCCTTGAAGCTCCTCCTGCTCCTGGCCTTCCTGAAGCTGCCCCTGCTCCTGGGCACGCTCGGGGCTGTCCTCTGGATGAAAAACAGGCTGCAGGGGGCACACTGAGAGGCCAGGGTACACCCTACAGGTGTGTCCTGGGAATGAGATGATCAGAATGATGTCAGCTTTTTGTCATCAATCAGCAGATCACAGGCACAGAAGAATGTAACTAACCCACATGCACACTCTAAGCCACATGTGGCATCTGGGCACCACCCTGCGCGGAGAACCAGAGCGGCACGCGTGCTGATGGAGTCCCAGACCCGTTCCCCTCTCACAGAGCCATGTCACCTGCACAGCTCCACGGGAATTCTGTTTGCAGGCACCTGTGTGGAGTGTTTCACTGCATTGGGAAGGAAACACACGCGGATTTCCGAAGGGTGTCTCAAGTAGCTTTGTTTCTGGACTTTATGGAAAACAGAAGGAAGAAGTATTCCAAGTTGTGATTGACATGATTTTATCGTTCAGTGTTGCGTTTTGGTAGCTGCTGACTGAGCCTTTTCATTACAAGTTCTGTGTTCTGTTGAAATAACATGTTTAGCCCTTCTTTCTGCTGAAGGCATTGGGTCATTTTCCTATTTCTTCGTTCTGCTTTCTCTTCTTCCCCTTTTTGTTGCTGCTGTTGTTTCTTAGCTTGCAATTGTTACCTACACTATTGTTAGGAACCTGATCAAACATGTATCCCATATGTGACCCAAGGGCTCTCAGGTCCAAGTGGGTCTCCCAGACCCCAGGAGAAATTGCTGGGCTTTGCTGCCAGGGCTCAAGCAGCTCCCCAGAGAATCCCCAGTTGCAACTCAGAGCTGCCATGGCAACACCCAGCCCCACCTGCAGTCCCAGGACCCTGAAACTCACCAGGTGGGACAGCCTGGTCACCATGTGCATGACACAGGGCCCCAGGAAGTCAAGCTCCTTCCACATGTTTAGGCCCCTTGGATTCCATCTTTTGTGACGGGTCTGTTCTAGTCACTCACCTTTCCCTGTTATCTCTGTTTCTTTTTTTTTTTCCCCATTTGTTTCTAAAACCTCTTTGTAAGTGTTTCTCAATAGGGTTTCCTAGCTGTCAGCTTCGGGAAAATTGTTGGAAAATAGTTTTTCACCACAGCACCACCATGGGCATGGTCAAATGGCTCTACACGGCACTCTCAGCCTGCCTGGACATCAGATGTGAGCGTAAGCCACATGGCTGTGCTGGGGAAGGCTGTCCACCCCCACCAGGGAGGGCTGGTCCTCTTAGCACACATGCTCAGGAAAGTGGTGCTGCTTTGCAAAGTGGGGCATGGACAATCACACTGGCCCCTCCTTGGCTGGGCAGCAGAGGGCTAAGGGGTTCAGGAGCACCTAGTCAGCTCTGCTGTTCTTCTAAAGTGTTAGCGGCATCACCAATGACCTCACCAGTGCAAGGACAAAGAGCCCACACCCAGGGCTCACCAAATGACCCAGCGTGGGAAGGGCGTGGGGGGGTCACAAGGTGAAGAAGTTGGGCTTTGTGTAAAGAACTGTGGTGTGTGCGGGGATAAGGGCTACTATAAACCTCAGGGCTTCCCATGAATTTCCCTGCCGCTGTGGGGGACGCTGTCTTGTGCCCTGTGGATGGCTGGTGTCGGCGGCCATAGTGACTTTTTTTTGCTCCCTGTGCTGGTTGGTGTGCGTGCACCATGTAACTGGCCAGTGTCATGTTCATGCTCATATTCTCATGCTGTGGTCTCCTATTTCTTGTTCCTGTGATCACTTCCTCTTATCTCCCTGGGATTGCCACTTGCTATCTTTTCTAAGACACCGTGCTAACCGCCTGCCTTTCAAACAGTAACTGAGCAAGTCAAAGGTGAAGAAAGGATTTCCGTCTGCTTCTGAAAGCAGAGGTGTCATTGAGCTGCCACAGAATTCCCTCTTCCAAGGTGCACAGTGGCCGTTAGTGTCTTAACGAAGCTCAACAACAATCTCCCGTCTCACTCCATGACGCTGTCATCTCCTCAAACAGCAATTCCAGACCCAGCAGCGGGCACTCTCCTCTCTCCTCCCCTGACACCAGCCCTTGGCATCTCCTTCCACTGTCTCATCTCTTTGGAGTGGCCCGTTCTGGAAATGTCGCGTGAATGCACTTGACTCCTGCACACGCGCCCTCTCCCCAGTGTGAGATCCTCCACTCAGCATGACATTTTCAAGGTCTGTTAATGCCACAGCCTGAATCAGAACCTCATTCATGGTTATGACTGTGTAATATTCCACTGTCAACAGACCACCTGCTGTTTATCTGGCCATCTGTTGAGCTGCTGCCGATTTTGGAAATTGTCAACAATTTCACCACCCATTGCACACAATTTGCAGGAGTGCAAGTTTTCCATTCTTTTGGTGTGTGCCTAGGAGTAAAATGGTTAGGTGCTGGGGATGAGAAAGCAAAGGATTTGGAGCCCCTGCCCCAGAGCTTCCTGGCTCCAGGTTGCGGGACCTCGCCGCTGTGCATGAGGAGCACAGGGACTCCCGGGTGCTCCCAAGGCGCCGGTGGGATCATTGTGTCCCATGGAGCTGGGTGTCAGAGCCACACCTCAAGGGGCGTGGCTGCTCTGCGACTTGCCCACATTCACACAGCCTGTGCAGTTCCATACCAGGGCCCAAAGCCCAGGGTTTCATCTATCCTTCCTGCCCACTGTGGGCTGGCCCCACCATACTGTCCTCTCTGGACCCAACATCTGTGTATCCTGGAAATGATAAAAAAATATTCAGGTGCTGTGGTTTGAATATATTCTGGTTGTAAACTGCCACTCCCTCATCCTGCACCATCCTGCCTTACAGGGTGTTGGAAGCTCGGCCCCCAGGGTGGCAGTGCTGAGGTGGTGGAGCCTTTAAGCACAGAGCACTCAGGGAGGTGGTGAGGTCACGGGCAGCACTGTTGGGCTGGGTTGATGCCATTCTGAGCCTACTCAGATGGCTCCTGTGAGGGCAGATGTTAGCCAGAGAGCAGCCCGCTCCTTCATCGCTCTGGCCACCTGCTCTGCCAGATACCCTGCCCACTCACACACCTCTGTGCCCACACCAGCAGGACACCTCTGCCAGCAGGGCTGCCATCAGAAGGCCTCCCCAGAGCCGGGCACATGCTGCACCCTGACCTTCAATAGCAGAGCTGTGAACTGACAAACTCTCCTCTATGGAGCACCGAGGCTCATGCACACTGTTAGAGCAACGGACAGGGTCTAAGACTCTGAGTGACGCACTCACTGTGTATTTGCATTTCTGGGTAATTGGGCGACTATTTTCTGAGAAGTGACGTTGATTACAGCTCTGGCTGTGTCACTCAAGTGCTGTTGGGTAATGCTGCCTTTGTGTTAAAGTGTGTTGCATCTTGATGCATTTTTAATCTGGTCTGTAAGCAGATCAGTTTTTGTGAGCATTTTATTGTCGATCAAACTTGTGTTTCCTTCCTCAGTTTTTGTAAAGATTTATTTATTTGAAAGAGTGACAGAGAGAGAGATGGAGAGATAGAGCGAGATCTTCCCCCCACCAGCTCACTTCCCAAAGGGTCAAGCTGAAGCCAGGAGCCTGGTGGCAGTGTCCAAGGACCAAGGACCATCATTGCTGCCTTCGTAGGTCATCAGTAGGGAGCCCGATCAGAAACAGAGCAGCCAGGATTCAAACCTGCATTGCAAGTGCTGGCTTAGCCTACTATACCACAACAACAGATTCTGAAATTTGTTTTCCATATATTATTTTATTATTTTTAATGAGTTGTTGATTTGAAGCAGAGCTACACAGACAGAAGCAGCGACACAGAGAAATCTTCCAACTGCTGGGTAACTTTCCAAATGACCTCAACAGCCAGAGCTGGGCTGACCCAAAGTGAGAATTCAGGAGTCAAGAACTTCCTTCAGGCATCCCATGTGGGTGCAGGGGCCCAAGCTCTTGGGCCATCCTCTGCTGCTTTCCCCAGGTCTATATTAGCAGGTAACATTGAAGGTGGAGCAGCCAGGACTTGAGACAGCAGCTATGTGGAACGCTGGTACTGTAGGCAGCAGCTTAAGGCGCTATGGCACAGCACCACCCCAACCTCATTCACATCTATATTTAAGCCTGGTCACATCCCTTTTTATGGATTCTTTTTTCTTTAACAACCTCCCTTCATGGTATCTTTCCTTCATGGTGCAAAGAGTTGTATTCCCAAACTCAAACACTCATCTTTCTTCTCAGGGATGTAGTTTGCTTTGTTGATTCCCTGCAGACCTCATGGAAATCAGACCTGGGTTGTGGCCCAGTGACTGCCCCAGGCAGGCCCTCAGCTGATAACACAGCTCTGTTAGGGAGGGGAAGCTCGGACCTCTGGATTGGGAGGGCCCTGAAGCAGCCTCAAGGTTTCATCCAAACAGGGTTCATGATGACGATGATGACGACGATGGTGACGATGATGATGATGATAGCCACACGCAGCATATAAAGACACAGAGGTAGACGCTTTCATTAACACACTCACAGTAAGGCAGAGACAGCCTAAGTTGGCCAAAATTCACAGAACTCGAAAGGGTTCCAGGTCAGATCCAACCCAAAGCCACCAGTACAACTCAATCTTTCAACATGAACTTGAGAGTCTCTTGGCAAATGGAACCCTGCATCTCCCCTCTCAGTGTGGTGGGCTCTGTGGACAGCTTGGGTGCAGTTGTGTTTTTGGGGAATCTTCTGGTAGCTGTGGCACAGGGCACTGGAGAAGGGCTAGTCTCGGGTCAGGTGCACTCCTGCCATCCTGTACTGTCCTTCTCCACAGGCATTAGGGACCCAGTCACTGTGTATGGGTGGAAGGTGACAAGCACATGGATCTGTGTTTTGCAGGCAGCTCTGATGCCAGGGAAGCTATCATGGGTCCAGAAACAGTGAGAGGCCCAGGGCGGTTTCATTATGGCCGAGGATGGGAGACATTCAACAAGTACTGGTGTCAGGGAGCTGAGTGGAATAACTATGAGACCCTCATCAGCACCACAGGGTCAGAGCAGAAGGTGCGGCAGGGCCATGTGTCCATCAGGGATCATCACAGAAGTCACACGTTCACCGTGACCGTGGAGCTGCTCTGTGAAGATGATGCTGACACTTACTGGTGTGGGACTGAGAGATCGGGGGCTGACCCTGGGGTGCCAGTTGAAGTGATTGTTGAACCAGATAAGGGGCAGGTATGTCTCAGGCCTGCTCTCTCTTCATCCCCAAAGCCCCGATTGAGAAAATGGGTGGTCAGCTAGAGTTGGGCTCTGGTCTAGAGCTTTCTGAACTGCCTTGTCCAAAGCCCTTCCGTGTCTCCTGTCCCTTCAGGGCCTGCTCCTCCTCCTGCTTCTGAGGCCCTAGAGCCTCCTGCAGGCTAGGGACATGGGCGGGACCAGACCAAGCGGCTCTCCTCAGCTGCCCCTGCATTGTGGGGCACAGTTCCCCATCTCACAGCTGGGTGCAGGGCTGGGAGCGGAGTGGCCTTGTCTAGGGCAGTAGGTGACTCTGTCCAATGTACCAAGTACCCACTACTATGTTGAACACATCACCCATCACCGTCAACTCCACCATGAAAATGTTTACATTGCCAACCACCTGGAGGGAGACCCTTGCCTCAAGTCCACAGAGCCCAGGGAGTGTCTTAAAAATGCCCAGCCTGCGGTGTATTGAGTAAAAACACTACGTGTGGCACTAGCATCCCACATGGGCACTACCTGAGTCCCAACATCTCCAATTCTGATACAGACTCCTGCTTATGTGCCTGGTAAAGCAGCAGAGGATGGACCACATCCTTGGGACCCTGAACCCATGTGAAAGACCTGGATGAGACTCGAGGCTCCTGGCTCCTGGCTCCTGGCTCCTGGCTTTGGATCGGCTCAGCTCTGGCCATTGTAACACCTGGTGAGTTAACTAGCAGATGGGAAATCTCTCTCTCTCTCTCTCTTTCATCTGTCCCTCTCTATATAATTCTATCTTTCAAATAAATGCACATCTTGATCCTTCAATCACAGGTTTTGTCTATAGCATCTACCCCTCCCTGAAACCTCCGTGGCTGAACCACACCGCCTCTGAGGCCTTCCTGGCTGCCTTTGGCCTTCTGAATCATGCCCCTCCCTGCAAGCAGGACCACTTCGAGGAGGCCCACACACATTGGGGAACATCTGCTTTGTCCCAGAGCCCTCTGAGAAGAGCCATGTCCCCATGACCAGAGCTGAGGCAGGGTCTCCAGTGCCACCTGCCTGGCTCCCAGAGGGTGCTCCCAGCCAGTCAGGGGCCCTGTCAGCCGAGTCCCCCTGCCAGGCCACGGGTCCCTCTGGGGTGTGAGGACTGAGGCTGCCCTTATTTGGAGGCTGGATCTGACAGCTGCCCTGTGATGCCTCCTAATCCAAAGCCACTCTTGGGGTATCTGCTGAGCCCCAGGCACTGTGCAAGCAGAGGCAAGCCCCAGATCAGCTGCTGGCTGAGAGTCCTAGAGGAAACATACAGGTCCAAAGCTGGCCAATGCCTCAGCTCCCAAGCAGCAGCTTCAGGGCAGCTGGCTCTAGAAAGCCCCCAGGTGTGGTAGGAAGCTTTCACCAAGTAAGAAGGATGGAGTTCAAATGTTTTGATCATAAAGTGACCAAAGTGACATACATGGAACATCACATGATACACAGCTCTCCAAACATCACTGTGGTCAACTTTCATGCATCAGTTAACAAAAGGCAACAAATGGTGAAACTTTCATTATGATCAGAGCCTGGCATGATGCCTCAATGGCTAAATCCTTGCCTTGCACGTGCCAGCCAGTTCATGTACCGGCTGCCACACTTCCCATCCAGCTCCCTGCTTGTGGCCCGGGAAAGCAGTAGAGGACGGCTCAAGTTCTTGGCATCCTGCACTGCATGGGAGGTCTGGAAGACACTCCTGGCTCCCTGCTCAGGTCATCTCAGCTCCAGCTGTTGCGGCCATTTGGGGAGTGAACCAGCAGAATGAGGATCCTGCTCTCTGTCTCTCATCTCTCTGTAAATATCTGCCTTTCCAACAAAATTCATAAATTTAAATAATAATAATAACACTAATAATCATGAGCAGAGCCCCAGCTTCAGCCTTCAGCCCCACACCACCTTCTTTCTAAGAACGCACTTAAACCGTTGACTGACTCCACTGTGAATGAGGAGGACTTGCATTTTCTTGTAAAGCTTGTATACTTTATTAACGCCCAGCACAATCACCATAGAAGTCCCTGCAGTCTTTGCTGTCCCTGCTGCTCTCCAACCTCCGGCTCCCTGTGCACCCACTGACCTTGGCCTTGACCTTGACCCCATCCTCTGCTTGAGCTCCTCTTGCTGTTCTCTTGAAGCCTTTCTCTCCTCAGGCAGATCTTGCAAGTTGACGTTAATATTTCTAATAACTCAGGAGCAACCAAGCTGTTAACTTTCCACCACAGAATGAGTTCAGAGTCCACGCAAGAAGATGCCATGGGCTGTGCTCCTGCACACTGTGTTCCAGCTTCCTTCTCAAGCCCTGGCACCTTCTCAAGGTCAGGACACTGATGACTGTGTGCTGCTGGGAGGCCTGAGAACACCCGACCCCTCTCCTGGGCACTGCCCGCCCCCTGTGATGGGCAGCCCATTCGAGCCTATCTCCATCCTCCACGCTGTTTTACTGTGCAGTATTCCAGGTGTGGATCCTTGGCATCACTCTCATCCCTGGGACACCACGTGGCCTCTCGGGGCAGGCTGCAGGATAGGTTACAATCCAACCGAATTATTCTCACGTTTGGGTTAGTCCTACTCTTCGGGAACAGCTAGTGTGCAGACATGGAGTCTCCAGTCTCCTGTGCCTGGTTTGGTCCGTGCATACATCTTTATATCAAGTTCATTCACTCCTGCTTTGTGCGCGTCTCTCATTCTCAGCTGTGTCTCCCTGGACTCCCGGGCCAGAGCTGTCTCCAGGACCACGGTCACTTCCTAATGGAAAGATTCCGTCTTCACTGAAGGTCTTTCTGTCTGGTTGGGAACAGCTGCTGCTAGTTCCCACTGGGCGGGCTCTGCCTGCCACTCCGGGCTTCTGCACCACATGCTCACCCAGAGAACAGCCCCGAACATGCCCAGGAGCAGGGGCAGCTTCAGGAAGATCAGGAGCAGGAACAAGTCCAGGGAGTGGTCACTGCTGAGCCAAGACCTGCCAGGGACACCATGACAGGAAGTGAGCTGTTTCCTGGGGCAGAGATCTTCCTGCAGTCCCTGGGTCCAGCCTCTGGTTTCTAGTAGCTACATGAGGGCAAGCTCAGGACCTATCAGGCCAGCCCCTTGGAAGGGCACAGCCATGGGCGCAGGCCAGGCTTCAGGTCCCCTTGGCACCTGACATGCTTAGCCTGATGGTCATGGTCCTCTCCCTCTACCTGGTCTTCACCTCAGCTGGGCCATGGGAGTCGCTGTCCCATGTGCCTCTAGCCTTGGTTTCTGCTGCCTCCTTCCCCCGGGGTCTCTCTCCCGTGACCCCCCATCCCCCACTGGGCTGACTTGGCTTTCAGGTATTGCCACACCTTGGAAGGCTCCAGGGTCAATATGCCCAGGATTGAATGAATTAACTGTTGTTGACCCTCAACCCCTGACACCCACCATTCTCTATCTGCTTCCCAGATCCCCTCTTTCTGTCCCTCCTTCCCTGGGCCTGTCTCACAAGTTAGAACTTGAACAGAACTTGCTCCTGGAAGGTGTAGGAGAGGTTGCCTGGCAGGCCAGGGACCAAAACCCCCACCCTAAGACATTCCTGAAGCGAGCTCTCCTCTCTCTCTGGATCTCCAGTCCACTGACTCCCAGTTGTAAAAATCACAGCCATGTGTTTGCACAAAAGAACTAGGGGTGCAAACAGGATTTAAAGGAATCCCTCCCCTGAGTCCAAGGGTGGAGTTCTTTAGACTCATTTGCAGAACTTGAGCTGGAGTGAACAGATGGGATGGAGGCAGTAGAGTGGGAAGTTACCCACTCTGCTCAGCCCAGGCCTAGACCACCAATCCAGGGGGACAGAGCCAGAGAGTGGGGTGTCTGCCTCTGGGGATGCACACAGCAGGCTGTGATGCAAGTAAACCAGCGAGTGGGTACTGGTTGACCCTTGGGAATGCCCCAGTAGGATGGTGACACTGGGACTGGCACTATATGCCTTCTACCAAACAGGGAGAACAAGGAAGCTGAGCTCACAGCTGGCACCTGCCCACTGCAGGCTCGAGTCCTCCTGGGCACTGGGGAAGGCTGGGCTCATGCAGGAACGAGTCTGCCGATCCATTCAGGTTTGACCTGCAGCCTTGTCCTCAAAGGCAAATGGGCAAGGAGGCCTCAGAGGGGCTGAGGGGTCCCAGCCTGAGGGTTGCCATGCTCACAATCAAAAGTCCAGGCTGCCCAGTTAAATTGAAAGTTCAGATGAGCAATGTGTGCCTTTTCAAGAGTAAGAATGTCCCATGGAATATTTACACTTTATGAAAAACACATTCAGAGTTGGTCTGAGTTTCCAATTGCACCATCGAGCAACCCTCCTAAGGGCAAAGCCTCAGGGCCAGGCCGGTGGGCAAGGGCTGTGGGGCCAGCTGCACATACCTGGTAGGAGGCACCTGTTGACCCCCAGAGGTCCCCGTGCCTGGAGGTGTGGGAGACAGATCCGTTGTGGTTGTGGTTTTCATTCCTGGGGTTAAACATACAAAGTAGATGATGGTCCATGGCCTCTGTGGGCAGCTGGCTCTGGGTGTGGCCCCAGAGCCTATCCTGATAGATGAAGCTCTGGCTAGCCTCCAAAGACCCATTTTGATTCTGCTCTGAAGCCAAACCATGTGTGTGTTGGGTCAGAAATCTGGAAGGAAGAGCACCAAGGTGCCAGTTTGCCATTGCTAGGCACACACACTAGAGGGTGCTTCCCTGCCCATGGGCTGTGATAGCTCTTTCTGACCCTCAGCCACCCAGCTGAGGCTAGGCCCCTTGCCACCTGTTCCAAACTGGTGCCTCCCACTGGGCCGGCTGCCTTGTCCCTGAGCCTCTTATGCTAGAGCCAGGCTTTCCAGCCCCCGGGGTTGGGCCAGGCTGGGGACAGGGGCAACCCCATAACTGCACCTGTGCTCTTCCCACCATGATTCCCTCCTAGTTCTTAACAGCTTTGTGACTTCTCCATCCCCACCCACGCCCCGGGAGGAGGGGGACGCCTGGGGTGAGGACATTTTGTCAGGCATCTCAAGGCCTAGCTTCCCCTGCCATGCCAATTCCTGTTGCATCAGACTCCTCTCATCCCAGTGGGGCTTGGACGCTCACTTGGCATCTGGAATGTTCTGAAAGTAAGACATCACAACCTCCTTTCCTGGTACAATCACACTGCAAGCCAGGGAACCCCTCAACTCCCTGCTCAGCTTCATGTTGGAATCGCAACCAGCACCAGATGAAGAAGTAAAACTCTTGGGGCTGGCGATATAGCGTAGTGGATTAAGCCACTGCCTGCAATTCTGGTATCCATATGAGCATAGGTTCAAGTCCCAACTGTTCCATTTCCCATACAGCTCCCTGTTGGTGTACCTGGGAAGGCAGCAGGTGATCTGAATGCTTGGCCCCTGCATGCCACATGGGAGACCAGATGGAGCTCCTGACTCCTGACTTCTGCCTGCCCAGCCCTGGCCCTGCCTGCCCCTAGGTGGTGAACCAGTGGATGGATGATCTCTGTTTCTCTCTCTGTAACTCTGTCTTTCAAATAAATAATCTTTAAAAAAAGAAAGAAAACACTTTACTAGCAGATGACTTCATTGTCTATAAAGAAAATCTCTTGGGCCCGGCGGCGTGGCCTAGCGGCTTTGAACACCCGGGATCCCATATGGGTGCCAGTTCATGTCCCAGCAGCTCCACTTCCCATCCAGCTCCCTACTTGTGGCCTGGGAAAGCAGTTGAGGACGGCCCAAAACCTTGCGACCCTGCACCCGTGTGGGAGAACTGGAGGAGGTTCCTGGCTCCTGGCATCAGATCGGCACAGCACTGGTCGTTGCTTTCACTCGGGGAGTGAATCATCAGATGGAAGATCTTCCTCTCTGTCTCTCCTCCTCTCTGTATATCTGACTTTGTAATGAAAATAAATAAATCTTTAAAAAAATAGAAAATCTCTTTCTCTCTCTCTCTCTCTCTCTCTCTCTCTCTCTCTCACACACACACACACACACACACACACACACACAGAGTTTTATAAATTGCTTGTAAAGAGTGTGAGCCCTCCAGGCTTGCTTTTCGCAAGTTGCAGCACTGTGTGTGTGTCTACTCCGTGCTGTGCCCCAGGGAGCACAAGTCTCACCAGTTTGGCTCATGGGAACAGGTGTAATGCTGGTCCTGGGGAGAAGTGGGCCCTGCTCCCAATAATGGGGTCGGGTGGCACTTGCACAGCCCCAGGGGTTCTCTCAGGTGCATGAACTGCCTGGGATACTCTTGCACACGGCTAGGGGACCCCTCTGGAGTCTGTGGAGTGCTCATCTTTGCAACTCATTCTGATACCATGTACTGTGACCATCTCCATAACCCCAGATTCCAGCTCATCTCTCCCCAATCCAAGAGGCTACCAGGATCCCTCTGAACCCTCTCTCAGAGTTTTGACCCAAGGGCAAGCTTTCTGCCCTCCTGTGGATCAACCATTTGCCTTCCAAGTCCCACGCATGCACTCAGCATCTTATTTCTGATCTTGTATTTCCTGGCATGAGGGTGAGAGGAAACGTATCCCTGGTGCTCTACTGATCCAGACGCACAGCTACCGTCGGTCCATGGGTCTTGGCACGCATGCGCACATTCATGCCTGTGACCACAGACTTGGGATAAAGGAAGAGAAGATGGTGTCTGAAATCTCCACAATCAGCTTGGTGGTCCCGTGGCACCTGAGAATTGTTCTTACCTGAGTAAACAATCACTTTAACTGGCACCGCAGGGTCAGCCCCAACTTTCTCCATCCCACACCAGTAAGTGTCAGCGTCATCTCCACGGAGTTGCTCCATGGTTACGGTGAACGTGCAACTTCTGTGATGATCCCTGATGGACACACGGCCCCACCGCACCTCCTGCTCTGACCCGGTGGTTCTGATGAGGGTCTTGCAGGAACTCCACTCAGCTCCCCGACACCAGTACTTGTTGAATGTCTCCCATCCTCCGTCATAACGACACCGCACAGACAGGTTGCCCCGCTCTGGGCCTCTCACTGTTCCTGGACCCGTGATAGCTTCCCTGGCATCAGAGCTGCCTGCAAAACACAGATCCATATGCTTGTCACCTTCCATGCCTGCAAGGTGGTGGTGGGCGTGGCTCCCACACCTTAGTGCCCCATGGAGAAGGACAGTACAGGAGTGCAGGAATGCACCTGCCCAAGACCAGCCCTTCTCCAGGGCCCTGTGTTCCGGCCACAGAAGGATGTCTTGTCAGGCGTTATTACAGCTCTCAACAGCAACTGAAACATCACTCTGAGCAATTTGCCTTCCCCACATGCCCATGGTCCCTCTCACCTGCGGGTTTCAAAGAAGGTCTCTGGGTTCTGCTCTTTGTGTGGGCCAGGTCAGGAGAGAAGGAAGTAGCAAAGGGACCTTCTCCACAGCATAGGAACGTGGCCTTTATTCTCCTACCAAGTGGGGTGCGGCGGTGCAGATGCTGAAGTTAGGCGTGGGCCTAGGAACCAGGACCCATGAGCCCCAAATACTCCCAATGGCATGAAAACACAGACAGAAGCCCAGTGCACCTCAAGTGCACTAACTGGCATGAAGCCAAGATGGAGGCCACATGTGCTCCCAAGCGCAGCCACTAGCAAGAACACACAGAGGCCACATGTGTACCCCAAATCCAACCAACACTTCTGAATGCCATCTCCCACAGGCAGCCCATGGGCAGGCGGTGCCATACACCCAACAACCCAGACCCTCTAGTTTGCAGTCTCGGAGCCCTCATTCCAAGGTGTTCTCAGAGGTTTCTAAGAAAGAGGAAATGTTGCCCTGAGCCCAACAGAGATGGTGGCCACATGTGAAGCCCCTTGCTCTCTCCATCACACGCAATTTACGTCCATGCAGAGCTTATGAACATGACCTATTTTACAAAAAAGGGGGAGGTTCTGTGCAAGGTGACATTAAGAGAAGACAGCAATCAGAGAGCCACACAGACACACTGGAGGCCACATGACCACACAGGGGGACCCACAGCAGCACCTCCAGGAGCACCCACTCTAGTCATGAGATCTCACTCGCTGCCCATCATCAGACCCCCACACTAGGCTCCAAGCTCCAGGGGATGCTCCACATCCATGTCCCCAAAGTGCAGGACATGCCCACTGTGCAGAAGCTAACTCAGTGAGATGCCACCGTGGCTTATCAGATAAAGCTGTCATGTGCAGTGTCAACGTCCCATATGGGCACCAGATGGAGTCCTAGCTGCTACACTCTCAACCCAGCTCCCAGCTTATGCACATGGAAAGCAGCAGAGGATGGCCAAAGCCTTGGGACCTTGTACCAACATTGGGAGCGCCAGAAAAAGCTCCTGGCTCCTGGCTTCAGATTGACTATTCTTGTCATTGTGGCCACTTGGGGTGTGAATCAGTGGGTAGAATCTCTGTCTCTCTTCTCTCTATAACTTTGTGTTTCCAGTAAAAAGAAATATATCTTTGCAAAAAAAATTTTTAATAAAAATAAGTAAATAAAGAGCTGAACATAGTGGGATGGATGAACAAACCTATCAGCAAACCCACCATTTCACCAAGCTCTAGCATGAAGGCGCGAGGCAGCGGGAAACCCTAGGCAGCCCCGCCCTCTATAAGGAGTTGGAGTCTGGGAGAAATGCTGGCTGGGCCAAACACTGCAGAGGGCACCCTCACTGGAGGAGTCCCCACAAGGCTTACTTGCCAATCCCGGAATGGCTGGACATAGTCGAGGAGCTGTAGGTCTCTCTCAAGGTGGTTGGCACAGCCGTCGGCACTGTGTTTGGCACTGCAGATGTGTTCATGGTGGAGTTGATGGTGATGGGTGATGTGTTCAACACAGTAGTGGGTACTTGGTACATTGGACATGGTCACCTACTGCTCTTGGCATTGCAACGCCACCCACAACCCCCAGCCCTGCACCAAGCTCTGAACTGGGGAACTGTGTGCTGCCCGCAGTGGAGGGCAGCTGAGGAGAGCAGTTTAGCCTGGCCCCACCCATGTCCCCAGCCTGCAGGAGGCCCTAGGGCCAAAGAAGCAGGAGGAGGAGCAGACCCTGAAGGGACAGGAGGAATGGGAAGGGCTTTAGCACAAGGCAGTTTAGAAAGCCCCAGGACAGAGCCCCACTCCAGTTGACCACTCAAGCAAGGCTTTGAGGACCAGGGACGAGCAGGCCCGTGACATACCTGCCCCTTACCTGGTTCAACAATCACTTCAACTGGCACCGCAGGGTCAGCCCCAACTTTCTCCATCCCACACCAGTAAGTGTCAGCATCGTCTTCACTGAGCTGCTCCACAGTCACGGTGAACGTGCAACTTCTGTGATGATCCCTGATGGACAAACGGCCCCACCGCACCTCCTGCTCTGACCCGGTGGTGCTGATGAGGATCTTGCAGGAACTCCACTCAGCTCCCCGACACCAGTACTTGTTGTATGTCTCCCATCCTCCGTCATAACGACACCGCACAGACAGGTTGCCCCGCTCTGGGCCTCTCACTGTTCCTGGACCCATGATGGCTTCCCTGGCATCAGAGCTGCCTGCAAAACACAGATTCATGTGCTTGTCACCTTCCACCCACACACAGTGACTGGGTCCCTAATGCCTGTGGAGAAGGACAGTAAAGGATGGCAGGAGTGCACTTGTCCAAGGCCAGCCCTTCTGCAGTGCCCAATGTCCCAGCCACCAGGAGACTCCCCAAAAACACAACTGCACCCAAGCTGTCCACAGAGCCCACCACACTGAGAGGGGAGATGCAGGCTTCCATTTGCCAAGAAACTCTCAAGTTCACGTTGAAAGATTGAGTTGTACTGGTAGCCTTGGGTTTGAATCAGTCCTGGAACCCTTTCGAGTTCTGTGAATTGGGGCAGGTTAGACTGTCCCTCCCTTCCTGCGAGTGTGTTAATGAAAGCGTTTACCTCTGTGTCTTTACATGCTGTATGTGGCTATCATCATCATCGTTGTCGTCGTCGTCATCATGAACCCTGTTTGGATGAAACCTTGAGGCTGCTTCAGGGCCCTCCCAATCCAGAGGTCCGAGCTTCCCCTCCCTAACAAAGCTGTGTTACCAGCTGAGGGCCTGCCTGGGGCAGTCACTGGGCCACAACCCAGGTCTGATTTCCATGAGGTCTGCAGGGAATCAACAAAGCAAACTACATCCCTGAGAAGAAAGATGAGTGTTTGAGTTTGGGAATACAACTCTTGGCTCCATGAAGGAAAGATACCATGAAGGGAGGTTGTTAAAGAAAAAAGAATCCATAAAAAGGGATGTGACCAGGCTTAAATATAGATGGGAATGAGGTTGGGGTGGTGCTGTGCCATAGCGCCTTAAGCTGTTGCCTACAGTACCAGCGTTCCACATAGCTGCTGTCTCAAGTCCTGGCTGCTCCACCTTCAATGTTACCTGCTAATATAGACCTGGGGAAAGCAGCAGAGGATGGCCCAAGAGCTTGGGCCCCTGCACCCACATGGGATGCCTGAAGGAAGTTCTTGACTCCTGAATTCTCACTTTGGGTCAGCCCAGCTCTGGCTGTTGAGGTCATTTGGAAAGATACCCAGCAGTTGGAAGATTTCTCTATGTCGCTGCTTCTGTCTGTGTAGCTCTGCTTCAAATCAACAACTCATTAACAATAATAAAATAATATATGGAAAACAAATTTCAGAATCTGTTGTTGTGGTATAGTAGGCTAAGCCAGCACTTGCAATGCAGGTTTGAATCCTGGCTGCTCTGTTTCTGATCGGGCTCCCTACTGATGACCTACGAAGGCAGCAAATGATGGTCCTTGGTCCTTGGTCCTTGGACACTGCCACCAGGCTCCTGGCTTCAGCCTGACCCTTTGGGAAGTGAGCTGGTGGGGGGAAGATCTCGCTCTATCTCTCCATCTCTCTCTCTGTCACTCTTTCAAATAAATAAATCTTTACAAAAACTGAGGAAGGAAACACAAGTTTGATCGACAATAAAGTTCTCACAAAAACTGATCTGCTTACAGACCAGATTAAAAATGCATCAAGATGCAACACACTTTAACACAAAGGCAGCATTACCCAACAGCACTTGAGTGACACAGCCAGAGCTGTATTCAACGTCACTTCTCAGAAAATAGTCGCCCAATTACCCAGAAACGCAAATACACAGTGAGTGCGTCACTCAGAGTCTTAGACCCTGTCCGTTGCTCTAACAGTGTGCATGAGCCTTGGTGCTCCATAGAGGAGAGTTTGTCAGTTCACAGCTCTGCTATTGAAGGTCAGGGTGCAGCATGTGCCCGGCTCTGGGGAGGCCTTCTGATGGCAGCCCTGCTGGCAGAGGTGTCCTGCTGGTGTGGGCGCGGAGGTGTGTGAGTGGGCAGGGTATCTGGCAGAGCAGGTGGCCAGAGCGATGAAGGAGCGGGCTGCTCTCTGGCTAACATCTGCCCTCACAGGAGCCATCTGAGTAGGCTCAGAATGGCATCAACCCAGCCCAACAGTGCTGCCTGTGACCTCACCACCCCCCTGAGTGCCCTGTGCTTAAAGGCTCCACCACCTCAGCACTGCCACCTGGGGGCCGAGTTTCCAACACCCTGTAAGGCAGGATGGTGCAGGATGAGGGAGTGGCAGTTTACAACCAGAATGTATCCAAACCCCAGCACCTAGCCATTTTACTCCTAGGCACACACCAAAAGAATGGAAAACTTGCACTCCTGCAAATTGTGTGCAATGGGTGGTGAAATTGTTGACAATTTCCAAAATCGGCAGCAGCTCAACAGATGGCCAGATAATCAGCAGGTGGTCTGTTGGCAGTGGAATATTACACAGTCGTAACCATGAATGAGGTTCTGATTCAGGCTGTGGCATTAACAGACCTTGAAAATGTCATGCTGGGTGGAGGATCTCACACTGGGGAGAGGGCGCGTGTGCAGGAGTCAAGTGCATTCACGCGACATTTCCAGAACGGGCCACTCCAAAGAGATGAGACAGTGGAAGGAGATGCCAAGGGCTGGTGTCAGGGGAGGAGAGAGGAGAGTGCCCGCTGCTGGGTCTGGAATTGCTGTTTGAGGAGATGACAGCGTCATGGAGTGAGACGGGAGATTGTTGTTGAGCTTCGTTAAGACACTAACGGCCACTGTGCACCTTGGAAGAGGGAATTCTGTGGCGGCTCAATGACACCTCCGCTTTCAGAAGCAGACGGAAATCCTTTCTTCACCTTTGACTTGCTCAGTTACTGTTTGAAAGGGAGGCGGTTAGCACGGTGTCTTAGAAAAGATAGCAAGTGGCAATCCCAGGGAGATAAGAGGAAGTGATCACAGGAACAAGAAATAGGAGACCACAGCATGAGAATATGAGCATGAACATGACACTGGCCAGTTACATGTGAGAAACACGAAGCAACCAAAAAGAAGGGCAGCCAGAAAGTAGAAAGCTGCTTGAACAAGGAGTCAGCCCACACCAACCAGCACGGGTGGGAGACCCCAGAGGGTCAGCCCACACCAGCCATCCACAGGGAGCAAGAAAGAGTGCCCAGGGCCGCCCACACCAACCAGCACAGGGCACAAGACAGTGTTCCCAACAGTGGCAGGGAAATTCATGGGAAGCCCTGAGGTTACTGTGGCCCCTATCCCAGAGCACACCACAGTTCTTTACACAAAGCCCCACTTCCTCACCACGTGACCCTCCCACCCACTCCCACAGTTGTGTCATTTGGTGAGCCCTAAATGTGGGCTCCTTGTCCTTTCCCTGGCTGAGGCCATCGGTGACACCGCTAACACTTTAGGAGAACAGCAGAGCTGACTAGGTGCTCCTGAACCCCTTAGCCCTCTGCTGCCCAGCCAAGGAGGGTCCAGTGTGATTGTCCATACCCCACTTTGCAAAGCTGTACCATTTTCCTGAGCATGTGTGCGAAGAGGACCAGCCCTCCCTGGTGGGGGTGGACAGCCTTTCCCAGCACAGCCATGTGGCTTACGCTCACATCTGATGTCCAGGCAGGCTGAGTGCCGTGTAGAGCCATTTTGACCATGACCATGGTGGAGCTATGGCCTTAGACTAAGGTTGTCCTGGGATCACACCCACTTTGCCTCCAGCCACTTTTGTAGGATTCCTCTCCACTGCCTGGCACAGCGCCCTCTGCTGGTTCACCCTCTCACTGCCTGTCCTGAGCCAGTTACACACCAGTCTCCTGCACACTGCTGCCAGTCTTGTTGCTGGATTTAAACTTTGGTCAGGTAGACACCCAGACTCCCTTCCCCTTTAACTCCTGACAGCCTTACACAGACATTGTGCACTGCGCACCCTGACTGGGATCCATTGGGGTGGCCTCCAAACTCCCTGCCTTGGGCCCCATGGCACCTTCCCCTTGATGCTGTCCTCTGGTACATGGTGGCACACAGCACCCTCTGAGTCACAGCTGTGCCACCTGGCCCCCTTGCTCTTGCTTGCCCGCCACGATCTTCCCTCCCACTCCCACCCCATCCTTGTCTGACCCACCCCTGCACTCTTGTGTTGTTCTTCAGGGCACTTAGGGCCATTTCCTGAGAGCGAAGCACCCAAGCTTTCTCCTGCAGCCTTTACACAGCGTTACAGCTCATGTATTTGGCCAAGGGCAGCTCTTGCGTTGAGATTCTGGGGGACCACAGTACAGGGGAATGCTCTGTCTCTGACGGTCAGCATCCCATCGACTTCCTGGTGGAACACGTGGGTTGTGCTCAGGGGCGTCGGGCTCTGGCGGTGTCTCCTCTGTTTGCCTGGCCTCTTCTACCTCATTGCTCGTTCCTTGTCCTCGTTAACTAATGAAGAAAGCCATCTTGCCTGACTGTGGTGGATCCACCTGACACGGCAACACCCCTGGAAGCAGACGGGTCTAGCCTTGTCGGGAACGTGCAGGCACCGTGTTTAAGCCATGAGCCTCAGTCTGGGGTGATTCCGCCCGTGGTCCTTGGAAGAGACTGCAGATGTTTTTTTGATTCTGAGAGAAGGAAGAGGACCAGCCCTGTAAATAGAGTAACTTCCCCAAAAGAAGGGGCCAAGCAGAGGGTGGCATTCTGGACAAAACATCTGGCAGGACACGAAAGGCCAGCATCCCGAGCAGGTACCAGTGTGCAGCCACATGATCCGGGGACTTGACTGTGATCTCAGCTGCAGGTTTCAATAGGGGCCTATCAGAAGCTGCTGCAGGTTTGGGAGGTGCGTGGGAAATCCCCGCAGACCACCTCTGTGCACATCGCTACATGAGGGCATGGAGGGGCTTGCTTGTCCGTCTTGTGCTGCCTGAGGAACATAAAGCCTTCTTATCCACCTGCTGAGTCTGCTGCCTCTGCTTCCACACTTAAACTTGGACACAATGAGTGGAAACACTAGAGCCTGGATTTTCCTCTCTGATGCAGAAGTGGCCCTCAGGCAGAGTAGCCAGGTGATCTTCTTAAGTTGATGGCAGGTGTACCCATCCTGTTCACGTCTTCATCAGCTTGGCCTCCATACGGAATGTCACTGTGACCCCAAAAGTAGAAATGGACCCCCACCCAGCATGATGCTCTTGTGACACGGTTGAGATGTTATCACGAGGATGGGACCCACAGGATGGGGTCAGGGGGTGTCTTACAAGACACACACTGTAACCCCCTCTACCCATCTCCTAACCTCCTGACTCCCAACAAAGAGGTCACGTGAGGCCATGGTGCAAAGGCAGATCCCTCTGGACCCTGAATCTGTGGCAGCTTGATCTCAGACATCAGCTGCAGAACCACAAGAAGCAGAGACTCCTCTGACTTGTCCTGTATTCAAGGTGACGACCCCAGGAGCACGCTGGCCTCCCACCCCCTGAACCCAACTCCCCTGGAACACTTTGTGCAGGTGGGACTTTCTGTCGGCAAGCAATGTGTTCTCCTGCACCAGAGTGTTTGATCAGGCCATGGGTGACTCAGCACGGTCATTTGACGTCCCTCGATTAACATCCCAGGACACAGACTCTGACTTCCACCCCAAGCCCTGGCACCTTAGTTCCTCCATGGTGTGAGTGTAGCACTCACCTGGGAGGCAGAGCAGGAGCAGAGCGGGAGGCAACCACATGGTCCTGACCCCTGTCATCGGTGACCAGCACCCGATCCTTCCAGGAGACAGGCTCTGGGGTGAATGCCCGGGCCTGATCTCCCCTTGGGGCCTCTCCCACTACTTCCTGCTCCGTGGGCAGCCACTTCTCAGTTTGACGTATTAGGACAGAAGGGTGTTGCCTTTGGAGTAGATGATAAGGGCGTGAGTTGCACACTGGGTCAAATCTTCTGTATTTATAACCAAGCGAGAAGATCCTGGCCAAGGTAGGTTCATACTCGGATGTGCACCTCAGAGCAGGAGGGAGGACTGAGGAGCCAGGGCTCTGCCACGGCTAACAGGACCCCATGAGCAGGTGGAAGAGCTCCAGCCATGGACTGTGGGCTCTACCCTGAAGAAGAAAGCCGCACACAGCTCACTCTAGCCTGGCTGCAGGAGAAGTTGCCCCAACTCCCTCCAGGCACCACCACCCTCACTCTGTCTCCATCCTCCCCTGCTTTCCTAGTCTGTCTGAGGGTGGGAACTCTGGTGTCTATGGCTTTGCACGAGACCCATTAGGGTCCTCTTCCGTTTGGGGAACAAGAACAGATAGAACATGTCTGAACGAATGTCTCACTGTTTACGAATCAGTAAGAGAGTGGAAAGTTCCCATTTCTTGACAGTACTCCAGATCATGGCGACCTAAGCACTCCACCAAGACATCCCCACTGGTATTTCTGAGTGTACCCAGACCCAGGGAGCCCCTCCTAGGGGGGCAGTTGGGTCCTGGACCGAAGCCCAAGGCAGGGCCACCATGGACCCAATGGCTCACCACTGGAGTTGAGGCCAAAGTGGTGATGGAGCATCTTCTGCCCCAGCTGCCGAGCCTCTTGCCATGAGGTCTACCAGTCAGTTTGTCCAAAGCTTGTTAAAGCAGTAGAAAAGCAAGAAAGGTCCAGGACAGATGTATGGGTACCCAGGGAACACTCACTCTTGACTCTCAGAGGGGATTTGGGGTAAGGATGGTCTGGGGACACTGAAGTGTGGAGAGCCCGGAGTGGGAAGCCTGGAGCTGCTTCAGCATGCCCCTGTGGAGACTAACTCTGCTCTGGTCTCTCCTGGCAGAAGCAGTTACAGCCCACCCAGGCTGCAGAGGAGGGGATGCAAACTCCAACTTTAATGGAAGGGGGATCAGGGGGATTTCCAGCTGTGGTTATCAGCCACATGACAGACTCTCAAGTGGGAGTCTCCATTTCTCCTCTAAGAAGAGCAAGGTGCACAAGGGGGATGCCATCTGTGGACCCAATCACAAGGCAGACAGCAGGACTGGCTCTGCCCTGAAGCTCTGGGTGGGTGCTGGCCCACACCTTGGCCCTGCAGGCCCATCTGTGCACCTTTGAAGGCCAAAGCCCCTGCCTGCTGGGGACACCATATGGCCAGGCAGAGCCACCAGCTCAGATCTCCGGTCTTCAGGTAGAGGTGGCCAATAATAACACTCAGGACTGAAACAGGTGTGTTTGGCTCATGGTACTGGTTTTAAACAGGGTTTATGGCTTATGTGTTAATACAAAAAAATTCCCCTTCTGCATTCTCTTTTTAAGCAGTAGAAATGCTGTAGCCCAGGGTGCCACTGAGTCACGTGGTGACAGCTGACTGGTGGCTGCTCCTCAGAGGGGACCACAAGGTTCCATTCCTCCCCACGCCCTCCATACCCCACTGTTTGGAAAGTGTCACAGAACAAAGACAAGATGGAGAGCAAACTCATAGCCAGATTGAATTTATTTGAGTTCAATTGAAAGAGGCCACCAGCTACCAACATGTGGACAGAAGCACATTGCAGAGGCCCAGTCACACATAGATGGATAGATAGATAGATAGATAGATAGATAGATAGATAGATAGACAGACTTTTAGGATTTGGGCATGTTCTGAGGGGTGAGGGAATTCAGATAAGTGGGGAAGTGGGCAGAGGTTAGAATAATTTTTGTGAGCATTTTCAACCTTGATAAGTTTTGCCCGCAAGGCAAGTGGAAGGGAATGCAGGAAGGCCTGGCTGGTCTTACTGAAATGCAGTTGTAAGTTCCTGAAGAGGCTGTACTTGTTCATTGCTTAGAGAAGTCAGATGGTTGTGGAGCCAAATACAGAAGGCCAGGCTGGTCTTACTGAAGTGCACTGTGAAGGTCGCAGAGGAGACAGCGTTTGGGAGTTCAACAGCAGCAGGAGCCAGACTTGTGTCCTTGCCCCAGCACCCAGCACCACCATGTATGCCCCTGCAGACTGTCCCTTCTACCGTGTCCCTGACTGCTTTCCCAGGCCACAATCAGGGAGCTGGATGGGAAATGGAACAGCCGGGACACGAACCGGCACCCATATGGGATCCTGGAGCATACAAGGTGAGGATTTAGCTGGTAGGCTATCTCACAGGGCCCACCTGGTCCACATCTTTAGTAGCAGCTTGGATGGATCTAGGCAAATCAGGTGTGATTCCTCCAGAGGTCACGCCAGCCCAGGGTGGGTGGACAGTCAAGAAGAGTTGGGTTGGCATTGTGGCAAGTAGGTCAAACCTCTGCTTGTGGTGCCAGCATCTCATATGGGTACTGAGTCAAGTTCCAGTTGCTCCACTTTAAATCCAGCTCCCTGCTAATATGCCTGGAAAAGCGGCAGAAGACATGGCCCAAATGCTTGGGGCCCTGCACCCACGTGGGAGACCCAGATGAAGCTCTTGGCTTCAGCTTGGCCAGCACTTACTCATTCTCTCTCTCTCCCTTTCAAACAAATAAAACCAAATCTTTGAAAGAAAAGAAGAGTGGATCAGTGGTGTTGTCTGTACCTAAATCTTCAGGACCGAGCGAGAAAAGAGAAAGCACCCTCCCCACCTCCACCCAGCCCCAGCAAGGCTGAGTGTGGAGCCCAGGGAAGGACAAAGAGAGAACTGGAGAGTGGGGTTCAGGCCAAGGTGGATCATGGCCCCTTCATGCCTCCTCAGCAAGGAGAGTCCGGCTCTGCCTGCAGCTGCCTGCCAGGAGGTCTGCACCAGGCCTTCACTCGGCGGGGCTGGGGTTCCCCATTCTGCCCCTCCCTATGTGCCTCCCACCATCCTTGCCAACCTTCCTGGTCCTGCTCCCTGCTTCCCTGGACCCCAACTAACAGCCATACATGGGAGTCATCCTGAGAGACCAGAACCCTCTGTGTAGTGTCTCAATTAAATACGAATCCAAGCAACACCTGAGGAGCACCATCCAGTAACCCCTCCTGGGTCCCATAGCTGGCAGGTGGCAGTCCTGGGGTTTGACTGCATGTCATCTGACTCCACAGCCCTGAGTCATCCTCAAGATTCACTATGCTGGCAAAGGCAACTCAGCTTCCGGATGTGACCCTGAGCGTGGGTTCCTGCAGGATCCTCAGAGCTGACACAGCCAGCGTCACATCCCTGGGAGCAGCCCAAGGCTGGGAGTCATCGTTTCTCAGGGAAAAGCTGAAGGCCAGACCAGCCAGGTGATGATGCAGCCGAGGCTCAGCAGGAAGGTCACCTTCAGCGAGACCAGGAACATGCAACTGATGTAGATCCAGAGCATCCTGAAAGGGAAAACAGAGAGAGGCAGTGGCCACTGGCCAGGCAGGAGTCCCTGATGCACCCCCTGCCTCCGAGCCCCACGCTCGGAGAAATGCAGAAAGCTGGTAGTGGCTCCTCATGATGGCTCTGCTAAGTGGCCCTTGAAGGGAGAACAGAGAGAGAAAGGCCAGCCGGCAGGGACAAGGATGAGCTGTTCCCACGGGGTGAGCAGGGATGACCCCCTTGCTTAGGTGTTCCCCGTGGTAACGCAGCAAGGTGGCGCTGTTGTCATACTTATAACTGGCTGCACTTTTTGAAGATGCCTCCAGCAATGGATCTGGTCTGCCCGAAGTCTGGCGAGCTGTTCGTGGAGGCAGAGTCTGGTCCCTCTCCCCCTGGACCTGGCAACTTTGTAGCTACGCAGAGAGAACACAGTGAAAGTCCTACAAATATGACTCTCCACCTGGCTCTCCCTGTCACCCATGATCCCAGCCGCCAAATTGCAAGCACCCACATGCCTTCCAGCCAACAGCCTCACCAACGCCAGGTGAGTGGGCTCCAGACAGTGTCATGAAAAGCTCTGGGGACATCCAGCTAAGGCCCCAGTCATCCTGCAGTGCAAACAAGCTGTCACTGCTATGGCCCAGTCCAAATCCTGACTGCAGCATCCACGCACGTCATCCATGAGTGCCGTGTGCCACTCAGCTGTGACATAAGGCAACCATAACAATGGGACCAACGCTCATCCTGTCAGTGAGGAAACTGAGCCATTAGGTTGCTTGCCTAGGTCCCCAGGCTGCCAGGAAAACATGCAAACTGGGACAGGAGTCCAAATGGTGGGCAGGAGTCCCTCACGCTTAGCTGAGAAGGAAATAGAGCTGAGGGCTGAGATGGAGGTGGGGACGGGGGGCCCAGGGCTTTGGGGAGGACCTGGAGTCAGCAGTAGGGCATCACACTAGAGTCAGGAGCGACCCCGGCCTCAGGATTGACTCCTGTGGACTTCCAGGATACATTAGGAACTGTGGTAAGGACTCCGTTTATCTTACCAGGTGGGATGCCCAGGGTTGGACATGGGACTGGCGGGCGTACCGGAGCCCACTGTTTCCAGGGTCCTGGCTGCTGCTGTTGTGGGGCCTGTGGGTCAGGGAACAGGTTAGTCTCCACCCTGATCAGAATCTGCAGTTCTCACAGAGCCACCACCGTACCTCCCAAGGGACCCCAGCAGAGAAGTGGGGCAGACAGAGGCGGGTCCCTGGGCGGTGCCCAGGCCAGCGAGCAGGAGGGCAGACAGAGGCGGGTCCCTGGGTGGTGCCCAGGCCAGCGAGCAGGGGTCATGGCACCACTGCCCTCAGCAGTTCCCAAGTTGGCAGGTGGGCAGCAGCGTCCCTTAGCAGGAGCTGCTGGGAGAAGAAAATGCTAGCCCTCCAGAAAAGCCCCCAAGAGGTTCTGGCACATTCTGGCCCTGCAGGGATGGTGGGAGTCCCAGGAACTTCCCAGGGGCAGGCCCAGCAGCCCCCCTCCCCTCAACCCCCTACACAAGCTCAAGTATGAAAAAACAAAAACTGCTGGTATGAACCAGCCCATGTCCCAGTGGGCCAAAGTGAAAAGGTAACAGGTGTGGTTTATATGCTAAGACAGGGCTATGGAGGGTCGAGATGCGAGGACTGGGGCACCCCAGGGAAGCTGCGATGAATGACACCCTTTCAACACCAAGTATCCATTCACAGAGGCCCTCCTCTGGGTCTAGACCTGGAACAGTCCCTGGACAGGCCATCTGGTCCCCACCTTGGATCCCATGTAACTCCTGTGTTACGCTGCTCAGCTCCTGCCCAGAAGGGAGCAACCCTGAGCCCCAGAACCCCAGAGCCTTCCTCTCCTCCTCACCCCCATCTTCAGGAATACAACAGCTGTCCCCTCTGCTAGCTCACACAAGCAGAGTCAAGACTGGAGGGGTCACAGGTCCCCCCACCTCCACTTCCCCGCTAGTTACACCTCTATGCACACCCAGGTGTGCTCCTCGCCCTATTCATGGCAGCCAGTCCAGGAGACAAAGCTAGACCCGACCTCAGCAAGGGGGCTGGGAACCTGTTCCCGCTCCAGGCAAAGGGAGAAGAGGAGAACTTACCTGGGAGAACAGCCACCGTCACTGGGGCCTGGGGGACATGCTCGGGCGAGTCCACTCCACACCAGTAAGTGTCCGCATCTCCCATCTCCAGGCTCGCCATGCTGACGATGAAGTGATGCTCGCGCGGCCTGTCCTGGAGGGTCACTCGGCCATCCCTCACCTCCTCCTTTGCTGGCTGTGCTGTCTCAATGACCCGGACACAGTCCATCCAGTTGGCCCCTCGGCACCAGAACTTCCTGCGACCTTCCTCTCCTACCTTGTACCTACATGTTATCATCAGCGTGCTCCCCACCGGGCCCGCTAAAACCTTGGGGGTGCCTAGGGTGAGGCAGCCTGAAAAACACAAGAGACACAGACTTAGCCAGGGTGGCACGGGGATCCAACGCCTGTGCCACTGACAGGGAAAAGGGGAGCAGTGACCTTGGCTACCCCACACCAGAAGCGCTCCCTCCCTGTACAAAGGCCTGCGTCAATGGCTGACTTGCCTGCTGGTGCTAGGAGCAGGAGAAATCTCCAGCTGCTTCCAGGTAGACCCAGAAAAAGCATTCTTTCTGGGCCCAGCATGATGGCTCAGTTGGTTGATCTTCCCCCCTCAAGTGCCAGGATTCCACATGGGCACCAATTTGTATCCCGGCTGCTCCTCTCTAGCTATCCTCCTGCTTGTGGCCTGGGAAAGATAGCCCCAAGTGCTTGGAACCCTGCACCCAAGAGGGACCTGAAAAAAGCTTCTGACCATTTGGGGAGTGAACCAGTGAACCAGTGAACCACACACACACACACGCACACACATACACACATGAGAGTGCCTCACAAATCCACAGGAAAATGAATCAAAAGATTATGGTACCAAAAAAACCCACCCTGAAATCCATGCCTAGTTTTTCCGTAATTCACGTTTTTCATGGAATTGCGAAGACCATTTGCATACCTGGGAATATTTTTTTTGAGGGGAGGCATTAAAACAAGCTTCTGATTTTTAAAATCCCATCCCACTGCCTGCTGAAGTGCCCTCGCCCTCATGCCTTCACAAACCTTCCTGCACACCCCTGTCTCCTGGATCTGTCGTGGGGAGCTCCAGCTGGCCCTCCTTCCCGCCTGCTTTTCACCCTTCGCCATCCCTCACTGTTTAGCTGGGGATGAGAGACACCTGAGCAAGGCCCAGCTCCTTGGTGATATGAACAGACACAATTTGGGGTTCAGGAGGGACCTGCACTGCTCTCCTCAGCTCTCTGGGGTGTCCTTCTCACCCATGCATACACCCCCTAACTGCCCCAGGGCAACATGCGTTAGGGCCAGTGGCACTCGGAGCTGGAAGATGGAGTTAACGGGGCTATTCAGGAGTAATAGGCAAGAATTCCTTAGAGTGAAACACTTTTGACCGAGAGAGAGAGAGAGAGAGAGAGAGAGAGAGAGAGAGAGAGAGAGAAGGATGGAGCTGGAGACCCCAAATTCTAAGGAAGAACCCCACAGTCATCCTCCAGTCTTCAGCAGGCTGGGGAGCAGGTTTCCCTCTGTCCAGGGCTATCAGGTAGATATAGAGGAGATGGGGAGATGGGAAGGGACTAAGGCCTCCTGGGCAGGGGCTGAAGTACGCACATCACCTTCACTCCGGCCCCACCTTGTCCTCTTCCGCCCATCCCTCAGGCCCCCTCACCTTGGCCAGCCCAGTATCACTCAGGCCCCCTCACCCTGGCTAGCCCAGTATCCCTCAGGCCTCTCTCATCCTGGCCAGCCCAGTATCCCATTCCACACACTGAAGCCCCACAGGCTTTATGCCCTCGGTGGGGAAAAGGCTGAGGTGGGGCCACATCTCCCAAGGATAACTTTTTGCCTCTCTGTCCATTAAGGAGCAGGATATGGGAGAGGCAGACTTGGCATTTTCTAGATTTCCGCAGCCTCTGCATATCCTCTCCAGCTCTCTACACAGCCTCTCCGTCCCCCGGGCTCAGCAGACAAGGCCCTCCCAAGCCCCACTCACCTGGGAGGCAGAGGAGGAGGAAGGCGCTGCCCAGCTGCATGGTCTCTGACCACATCAACCGAGGGACTGGCACACGGGCCCTTCCGCCCCACACTCTGGAGCCCGCTGATCCCCATCCTGGCTTCTCCTTTTGCTTTCCTCCTCCACTTCCTGTTCTTGTTGTCATTTCACTTCTTGGTTTGCAGAACCAGTGGTTCCCTGTGCAACAAAAAAAAGGAGGAGGAGAAGGAAGGAACTCCTGGGAGGCTTCTCAAAGCAGGGCACGGAGGAAGTGCAGTGAAAACCCTCAGGGGTAGGGAAATCCACATGGAAATGGTAAATATGGTGAACAGATGTTCCTGTAAATTTTGTCTTTCTTTTTTTTTTTTTTTTTACAAGTTTTACATTTCATCCCACAAGGACTCCCTGTGGTTGTATCTGGGATAGTCCCACTATGCACCAGGGTATTTTCTGTTTCTCTCTTCCAGACACTGGCAGCCACCCTCCAGAGCAATTTTAGACCCTTGTCGTCCAGCACCATCTAGGTTAGCAGCCAAGAAACTGAAAACTCACACCTAAGGAACTTGACCAACATTGGTCTGTGCGTTGAGCCCCAAGGCAAGGCTAAGGCAGGGACTCCGGGGCTGACTCAGGGCCTGCCACTCCCACTGCAGTCACTGCAACGACATGTTCCTTGGGGACTGGCTGACTCAGTGACTGAACCCCCTCACCTCTTTGAATCTCTAATCCTGCAGCAGTGGGCTGTGGTTCTGGCTTCTCCCGGGACACCCGCTCCTGGGCTCTTGCCCTTAGCCTCTCACCTCAGGATGCCCCGCTCAGCAACATATGGCTTCCAGCATTCCCATACCTTTGTTTTCATTGTGTGTAACCATTTTTGTTGCTATTCCAATTGGGTCTTCATGGATATAATTTGTTAAAACTTGTTCTTCACTTTTTTTCTTTGAAGATTGATTTATTGGAATGTCAGATTTAGAGAGAGAGACAGAAAGATCTTCCATCTGCTGATTCACTCCCCAAGTGGCCACAGTGGTCAGAACTGAGCTGATCCAAAGCCAGGAGATTCTTCTGGGTCTCCCACTCAGGTGCAAGGTCCCAAGGCTTTGGGCCATGCTTGACTGCTTTCCCAGGCCACAGGCAGGAAGCTGGAAGGGAAGCAGAACAGCTGGGACTAGAACCGATGCTCAGATAGAATCCCAGCACATGCAAGGCAAGGACTTTAGCCACTAGGCTACCTCACCAGGCTCCCCCCACCCTTTTTTTAGTGATTTATTTATTTGGTAAGGGTCTAAGCATGTAAGCCATCTTCCCACTGCCTTCCAGGTGCATCAGCAGCAAACTAGACCAGAAGTGAGGCAGTCAGGCCTTGGACTGTGGCTCATATACATCATGCTGTGCACCACGCAGGCCCCTCAATGTTCAGTCTTCACACGCAGTTACTGCCTAGAAGTTTGTGGTGGCGGGTGGCCATCTGGCATAGCAGTCAAGGCACTTGTTGGACATCCATTCTTTTTTTTATATATAAGATTTATTTATTTTTTTATTACAAAGTCAGATATACAGAGAGCTGGAGAGATAGAGAGGAAGATCCTCCGTCCAATGATTCACTCCCAGCCATTGCTGTCATCTGATGAGTGAATCAATGGATGGGAAATCTGTTTCTGTAACTTTGCTTTCAAATATATTAGTGAGTCTTTAAAGAAGAAGGAGGAGAAGGAAGAGGAGGAGAAAATGTTAGCAAACAAGAAGCGATGTACAACAGAAACTCTGGACTCCACTGGTGGCGTTTGCTGTCCCCTTACAGCTCTGGCTTAATTAGTGTGTTTTTAGGCTCTGTTTAGACGGTGACGCTTCTGCCACCACCCACCCTGGGCAGCTGGCATGCTTGCCCTCACACAAGTGACGAATCCTCAGGGTGTCATGGCTCATTTCTGTCACTGCCCTTTCTTTCAAGCCACACCAGGCTGTAACCCTGGCCGTGCTAAGCATGCACAAAGGGCAAGAGGGCTCACCATTGAAGGGCTGAGCAGGCCCAGGTGACCAATGCCCTTCGTCTAGACCTGCCCATCTGGGACCTGCCGCTCTGTCTCTGCTCCTGGTCAAATCAAACAAACCAGCACGACAGGCAGTTCTTTGGGTTCACCTCCTGAGCTCCTGGTGAACACCCCTTCTCCCCACCTTGTTGCTAGTGGAGTTCCAGCTGCCAGTGTAGTTCAGAGTGCCGCTCACTGAATGCCACTAGGATATGGGTCCTGCAACACTACATCGTTCTGCCTGCTGCTCACCCGTGTCTGTCAGCCTCCAGGTGCCCCTCTACTGTCATTTTTCCTCTCCTATTTCTGGAAATGTGTCCTCTCTGCTTCACACTGGCTAAAGTTTCTCCATCTGCTTAAACGTGTCCTTGCTCTCTTCCACCATTTTGATTCTAGCTTCCCGTGCCTTGAGAGAGAAAAAAAAAGATCCATTTATTTGAAATGCAAAGCAACAGATAGAGAAGGCAGTCTCCCACCCCTTGCTCCCTTCCCAAATGGCCACAGCAGCCAGCATTGGTCAGGTGGAAGCCAGGAGCCAGGAATTCCATCTGGATCTGCCAGCATGGGTGCAGGGAGCCAAGGATTTGGGCCATCATCTGCTGCCTTCCCAGGCACATTAGTAGGGAGCCACACGGGAAGCAGAGAAGCCAGGATTAGAATTGGCACTGCCATATGGGATGCCACTTTCACAAGCCATGGCCTAAACCTCCATGCCACCTCATGGAGGCCCCTCCATGCCTTCTCCCCTCCCACCACTGGGCTTCAGCTGCCCAGTTGCAGGGCACTTCCTCATCCAAGCAGCTTTGTGCTCCTTGCCCAGGCGACAGCCCCCAGCATCCCCTGTCTCCAGGGAGCTTATTCCTGGGACTTCCCTGTGCTGTCTCCCAAGTGTAGACTGTTTGCTCTTCCCTTCCCTTGCACTTGGTTAACTCATGCTCTGACTTCAAGTCACCACTTGCCATTCATTCATGCATTCACTGAGCATTCACCAAGCACTCATTTCATGCCAACCACTTCTGCCAGGTGCTAGAACAGAGCAACAACACAAAGCTGACGTTCTGATAGGAGGGCAAGAAAGGATAAGAAGCAAATGTGAGATGTACCCAGCTTATGATGCGCGAGGAGGAAAGCAGAGCTGGGGCGTAGGTGCAGGGAGGTCCCTGTTACACCAGGCTCCTGGCTGGGGTAAAGGGTTCAAGGCAGAGGTAGCAGCCACTTCAAAGGTCCTGGGGCAGGCAGAAGAGGTCAAGGTGTCTGAAACAGAGGGAATCGGAGAAAGGCTGGAATGAGATGACCCCAGAAAGGCAGTAGGGTTCACCAGCCCAGGCTTATCAGCCTTCATGGGAACTGTGGACTTCACTCGGACCCATTCCAGAGCCACTAGCTTGGCCCTGAAGGGGTCGCCCTAGCTATGGGGAGGAAAAGCTATTGGCAGAGGTAAGGAGGGACACTGAGAGTCTCTGAGAGGCCACTGCCGCCTTCTAGGTGCAAGATGATGGTGCCGGCACCAAGCAGGGTGCTGGGAGGGTACCCCAGCATCTCCTTTGTGTATTGTGGTTGTTAGGAAATAACACTGCAAACCCAAGCACCAGATGCAGCAAGTCACATGAAAGGTCCTTATTTGCACAGAGGAAGAGGGCGGCTTCAAGAAGCTGGAGCAGAGAGAGGAAGGCAAGGAGCGTGCTTTTATAGCACAGGGGTGGGTGCTGGAAGTATAGGGTCATGGGGATTGGTAGATGCCTCTCCACTCTGAGGCTCAGCTCAGCATCCGCTGTGCCCAGCATCTCCCAAGCTCAATGTCAGAGGAAAGCTCTCACGGTAGGGTGACACCTGCCACTCGACTCACGCCTGGGGTCTGCCAGCCACGCTCTGGGACATCAGCACGGCTGGCAATGGGGTCTGCCAGCCTCGCTCGGGGACATCAGCACAGCTGGCAATGGGGTCTGCCAGCCACGCTCGGGGACATCATCATGGCTGGCAATGGCTGTGCTTACTTTGTGCCAGAGATGACTCTGAATGCTCTCTGGTCTTCCTTCATTAAATCCTCTTGCCAACCAAATGGGCAGGTGCTACCTTACCTTTCAGAGGTGGAAACTGAGGCAGAAGGTTTATGACTTATTGGAGAGAGGCAGACGCCAGCAGTCTGAGCCATCCCTGGCAGGGGTGGCCATCTTCCAAGGTCTGAGCTTCCAGCTCTCTCTCAGTCCCACCCCCTCTGACCTATGACCTCTGACCTGCAGAAGCCTCAGTCCCTAGAACCTTCCTCTGTTTCCCAGGCTCCCCTCTTCCAGCTTGCTTCTCTCCCTTCCAGTCCTGAAGGACCTGAAGGCATGTTATGGCTCGCTCCTGCATCATGTTGGGGGTTTCCCTTTATGCCTCTCGAAGCTCAGATCCCCAGGCCCACTGCAAAGCTCCCCACAATGTGGGGAAGACACGCCCACACTCGCCCCAGATCTCAGAGCCTCACCCCCTCCTTCCCTTGGCCATTGGTCAGACCCCCTGAGGACGCGCTTCAGGCAGCAGAGTCCAGATGTAGAACCCACTTGCCTGGTGTGATGGTGGGGGGTGGGACAGTGATGATTCAAGGCGGAGGAAGCCTCAGCCCCTCAGAGAAGCCCCAGATCGGAGAAGGGTCAAGCCAGGTCTGGTCCAGCAGCCTGCTGGGGAAGGCACGGAAGTGGGTCCAGACATGCTCCTTCTCCATCCTACAAACCAGGAGAAAAAGTCCCATTTCTGGCGCATTGCCCTGTGTCCCCGGCTTAGGCCAGACCCTGGGAGTCAGAATATGAAATAATTGCTACCAGTTCTCTTGATTCTGGCGTATTTTTGAGAATTAAAATGTCAGGACTCCAGGCGCACCAAGGGTCTGACAGTCAGAGCCGCACGGATTAAGGAGAGGATGGGGAGCGCGCGCCCCCTAGTGGAAACCACTGGAAGGTGGGGAAGGCTCTAGGGAGAAGCTGGTGGATGTGTTCCCTTGTTTTCCAGGGGATGGGAAGCCAGCTTCCACTTCTGAGCACTGATAGGGAAGGGTTGGAGGCTGAGCTTGGAATTCGGGTCAGCTGGTATCCCTGCTGAGTGATGGCTGAAGGGAGGTGGGACTGGGACATGTGTGTCACCTTTCCAGGTCTGAGTCATCGCAGAGTTTATATAGACACCAACAGAGTGGTGCTGTCCCCAGGGGATTTTGTCCCCTGAGCATCACAGACATTTTTCCTCCTTCTGGCCAACATGCCCCAGTCTTTGGCCGAACCTGCCAGGTCTCCAAGTCCCCAGGAGTCACGGAGCTTCCAAGGAATCGCCTCTGGGACCAGGCAGCCCCCATCAGACCCTGCAACAGCCAGGAAACCTCCCTGAACTGCCCTGGATCAAAGAGCCTCCCTCCACAGCCACCCCACCACCTCGTTCTCTCCATCTTTCCTATCATCCATCTTCTGAGATCTGCAAGGACCAATCTTAAATGTGAGTGAAGGCAGAAAATCCAGTCCAGAAGAAGCCTCTGCACTGTTCCTCTGGCTCAGGGCACTGGTGGGCATAGAGAGCTCAAGGAGCAAGAAGGAGCCCTGAAGGCAGGACAAGGCAGTGCAGAGGACCCTGGGCAGCAGCGTGGCTCTCCCAGGGACACTGGGACTGCATTCATCCTGGCTGCCCCTGGTTGGGCTGTGTCCCCAGCTGCAGAAGGAGGTCACAGACACCTGAGTTTGCACAAGTGATCTCAACATGCTGGAGGGAAAAACATCCTCCAGGTGACCCCTCTCCACCATCAATTTAGACAGCTTCTAGACCAGGTTTCATTCGAACATTCTACAACTTTAGAGACATCCCTACAATAAAGACATGCCAAAATGTCACCTGTGTTCTAAGGGTAGACGTTTTGGCACAGTCACAATTTGGGTCACCTGCATTTTGTATATGAGTACTCGGGATTGAGTCCTGGATCCTCCACTTCTGATCCAGCTTCCTGCTAACGCAGCTGCCAGGCAGCAGATGGTGGCCCAAGGGCTTGGGTTTCTGTCCCCTGATGGAGGTGCTGGCTTCTGGATTAGCCTGGCCCCGTTCTGGCTGCTGCAGGCAATTGAGGCATGAACCAACCAATGAAGATCTTTGTGCGCTCTCTCTCTATTACCATGCTATTCATTGGGAAGATTTACAGAGAGAAGGAGAGACAGAGAGATCTTCCATCCCCAAATGACCACAATAGCTGGAACCGAGCTGATCTGAAGCCAGGAGCCAGGAGCTTCTTCCAAGTCTCACTACTGGGAGCAGGGTCCCAAAAGTTGGGCCATCCTCTACTGCTTTTCCAAGCCAGAAACAGGGAGCTTCATGAGAAGTGGAGCAATCGGGAAACAAATCAGTGCCCATAAAGGGAACAAGCACTGCAAGACAGAGGATTAAACAATTGGGCCACCATATCACCCCACAAATATGTAAGTCTTGTAAAATATTATCTAAAGGTAGTATAAATAGCCTGTAAGTAAGTTATGAATAATAATTGATGTACACCTATAACGCCCCCAACCCAGATTAATAGAATTTATTAAAAAATTTTTCTTTCCTGAATCAATTGTAGAATGCAATTCCCTGTGTAAATCTTCAAGATCCAGAAGATCAAGTTCCACCAGCATCCCACTGTCTCACGGCCTCTAGCAGCTCCACTTCCTGGTTTATCATGTGTGTGCACGTGTGTGTGCCTGCATGCATGGGGGGGTGTATGTGTCCTCTGAAATTGAGGTTCTGCTCTACAAACTGTCCCTTCTTCCTTTGTGGCCATTTTCCATGGACCAGCTGATTTTTCAACTTGCTTCCACCTCCAAGATCCCAGATGACGAAAGCTAAATAGTCTGACTTTTAAATCAAGTGCAGCAGAGTTTCAAGACGAAGGAGGAGAAGGAGAAGAGGAAGAGGAAGAGGAAAAAGAAGAAGAAGAAGAAGAAAACATTGTTTATGAGAACTGTCTCCTGTCTGGCTGCCACCCAAAACACCAACCTCAGTTAACAGTTCTGTCAAGGTGTCTGGCCCAGAGCAGTACTCAGTGCACAAATGTTGACTGACAACCCTGTTTGCTGAGGCTGAAAACATGAGGTCTCTCTGGAGTGAAAAAGTGAAAGCCAACACTTTGATGACAAGCAAGAATGTCCCAAAATCCTCTCTACGGCCACAGCCAAGTCCTGGGGCCATGGTAGATGCCCAAAGCTACCAGCTACCTGTCACCTGGCCTCATTCCTGCACCTGTGCAACTGTCCCTTATCCAGAGGGGACAGCACTGCACCCAGGGTTGTGGTAATTGGCAAGCCATCAAAGGTCATTGAGGGAGAGCTGGGGGCAGATGGAAATGAGGAATGTAGCCAGGAAGGGCTTGAGCTGGCAGAACCTTAGCCATAGGAGTTACAAATCAGACACCACTTTCTGACACTAAACCTTAGCAGACGCTTGAACCCGCCATTCAACCAGATATCACATCAAATGCTCTTTCTGGACAATGTGGGAGACTGCTTCTAACAACCACAGCCAATGCTCATTGTCATGACGCCCCCAGACCTGGCTGAGGCCCACATCCTTACCTAGTCTTTCTATCACCTCCTTGTTGGACCACTAAACAGAGGGAAGCGAAAGCTGTAAGGTGGAGGAGAAGGGGGGCTTGGTGATACAACAGGTTAAGCCACGGCTTGCGACACCACCTTCCCATATACCCAAGTAGCTTGGGTCAAGTCCTGCCCACGCTTCCAGTGCAGCTCCCCACTCATGTACCTGGGAGGCAACAGATGATGTGACCCAAGCAGTTAGGCCTCCGCCATCCACATGGGAAACCTGGATGGAGGTCTTGGCTTCTGACTTCAGCCTACCCCAGTCCTGGTCGTTGCAGCTGATAGAACAACAGAGCCAGCCCTTATCAGATTCGGGTCCTCTAACTACCAGCCACTTGGCTCCACTCTCCCAGGCCACCATCCCATCTCTCCAAAGGAAGCAAAGTCCTATTTTAGAGACTTCATGGGGTACAACCATTGATTTGTGGCCAGTCATTGCAGACCCCACAGCACTCCCCCTGCCACCCCTCCCCAGAGCCTGGACCTCCCATCTGCTGTGCTTCCTGACACAGGGAAACCACCAGGCTGGGGATGAGGTCACGAAATGACGGGGTTGGGGAAAGACACAGACAGAGCGAGACACCGGGGGGGGGCTGCACCAGTCTGTCTTTAGTGCGTCTCACAGCCATCAATTACTCGGCTGGCAGGCCATGACATCATGGCTGATGGGACAAGTGCTGGGGCACCTTCAATGTGGCCTTGTGGAAACAGGGAAGGCATAGCACTGGGTCCTCATCCTCAGAGCTTGTCTTTAAAATAGCCCCCTGTCCCCACTCCCAGTCCAGCCACCTCTGCAGCTCTGTGACCTCACTTCCAGCATGGCTGTCAGGTGTCTGCTGGCTGATGTCTGACTTTGTCACAGTTTGCCTGCCGAGCACTGTTTTTCTCCCCTGCCTGTGCCTGACTTCTGGAGAAGCAGGTGAAAGAAGCCCATCTGTTCTCACTTCTAAAATACCAGGTGTAAGGAAGAGTCCCTCTGGATTAAAACCAGGCCACACAGTCACAGAAAGTCACTCTTGATTTCTCCCGTCGCTCTGCCGACTTTCTTGCTACTTTAATTTCTCTCCAGCTTGGCCCATCTGTATTCTCTCTTCCAGTGTTCCCCTCATCCCCTGGGCAGGGCACTTCTGGCACAAACTGGAAGGAGGGTCCCTAGGAGTCTCTTTCATCCCACCCTAGACTGGTCCTTATACCTCTTCACCCTGGTCTCTGTCTACAGCATTCAAACAAGGATTGATTTTTCACTCATCCATCCTTTCCCATTCTTTTGTTCTTTGTGTGATAGAATGTTGAAACACAAAACAGCTCTTCTATAACAGTTACTCTACACTCGATCTTAGCCAAAAGGCCAAGAAGGGATCGCATCCATGACGTAGGAGCTCATCCAAATTCTAAGAGTGAGCAAGGCAAGGATGACGTGGCATCTTCATAGGTCTCAGGGTCCTTTAAGCCCATGATTCTACTATCCAACTCCTGGCTTCCATGTCAAGGCCAGACAATGGCCCCAGTGTCCAACACCAGCTCCATATTCCAGCCAGAGGAAGCAAGGAACGGGGAGAGAAAGGCTTCTTCTTCTTTCTAAGGGCGTGACCCCTGACCACAGATCCCACGCACTAGAATGTAGCCCCATCACCACAGTTAGCTACAAGGGAGCCGCGAAACATTTTGGCTTCCCAACTGTGTGTCCAGGTGAATCTTCCACTGCTATAAAAATAAAAATAAAGATCATGCACATATTGTGGGGTCCATAAGTAATCAATCCCTTCCTCCTACTGAGCTGGAATTCTCCCTCATCTCTTTGGACAGCTAGATCCTTTCTGGATAGCCTTCCGGAGCACACTGGTTGAGGGGTAGGGGGAAAGCGGCCAAAGTTTAGTGTTTCCAAACTTGCCTTCATGGTAGGATCATCCTCAGAGCTTCATAATGCTGCCTGTCCCCAAGCCTCACTCCAGCAAATCCAGAGTGAGAAAGTCCACAAGATCCATATTTTGATAAGGACTCCCAACCTTCCCAGGTCTGAGGGAACCCTTCTGAAATTGGCCTGTGGGGGTATGACGAGATCTCCCCACCCCTACAGGATATGGTAACATCACATGTAGCATTGCAGGAGTAACGTGCATGGCACAGCTCAATTATGAAAACCTCGGGGTCATTATCAATGCAGGAAGGAGGAATGTTCTCAGAGAACACAAGCTATGCCCTTGTTTGCTCTTGTCCCATTCGTTGCCCATAATCCCATGAGATGAGTACTACTGCTCCCCATTTTCACAATGGGAAAACTGGGGCTCAGGAAAGTCAGGAAACAGTCTGAGTCACATCCCTGGGAACCAGCTCAAGAAGGTTCCCACATCATGTCTGTCTGAATCCAACCCCGGCTTCCTTTAACCCACCACTGATCCTCCAACAGAAAATCCTAGAGCCACATGCACCTGGTGGTGTTGAACATGAACTCAGACCAGCATGCAGTGAGCTTTGAATAAATACTTCGACGTGGGAGAATTAAAGGCAGATTCTTGCACATGAAATACAGAAGATGTATGTAAAAGTTTGTGTGGTGCTGTTTGTGGTGTTTGTGGTGTGAGAGAATGGATGAAAGCAACATGGTTGTTGTCAGTACAACAGACTGAATATTACACTCAAGTGCAGCAGAATCTTAGCCTTGTAAGCTCAAGGCTCAAAAGCAGCTGAAGTTAATTAAGAACGCAAATAGATGCAAGTCTTTCATGGCATTCAATGTGATATTATGACATATACTATAAAGGTGGTAGGTTGACTCCTACTAATGGACGTACACAACACCTCAAATATTTATCATTTCTCTGTGATGAGAACACTTAAAATCAACTCTTTTTGCAATCATAAAATTTATATATTATTATTAAGTATTGATCACTAAACTATGCAACCAATCACTGGATCTTAGTTCAGATATTTCTCACCCTTTGACCAAAATGTCACCAAAAGTGCTGGTTTGCTGCAAAGAACACTTGAGAACACAAGAGAGTAGAGAGTAGCAAGGGCGACTGAGAGAGAAGTACCAGTCTACTTTGTTGACTTGTCAGTTGAGCTGCACCTGCCTGAATACAAGATCCCAAGCCTGAATACAAGAGCAAGCCCCTTGCCCTGAGGATACAAGTCTACAGGTTTCCCAGCAATACTCACTGTGCTCTGAGATTCCACTGGGGGCCAGTGTCCACAAGGAGGAGGCAGTGAGTTGCACAGCGCTCTGTACCCAACATAAGAGGCTACCCACATGTTTGGTTTGTGTCATCCTCTGCAGCTCCCAGACTCGGCAAGCCAGAAGATAGCTACAGGGCTAACAGCCACTAGAAGGATCCAGGCGCATAGTGTCCTAGCCCACCGTGGTTGTCCTGGTATCATAGCCTCTTTGTAAAAAGGGGTCGTTTTCTGTGCCTGGCATTGGTTTTCTACTTGCACTGTGGTCCTCATGCATGTTCCAGGAATGTGGGCAATGCATGTTCTTCCTGCAAACCTCTGAAGAGGCACCCCCAGCCCTTGCAAGCTGCCTTAGCATCTCCATTTCTCAACCTTGGCCAAGAAGCAAGAAATATTGGAACCTAGAGCTCACCAGCCCTATATACCAGGAAGATGCCAACACTGAGTGAATCTCCACAATCCCTCCTGGTTCCAAGAAAGGCTCATTCACTCATTACTCTTCCTGTGTTCCCCAAAAGCACCGCTCAAGGAGGCAGGAGAAGACATGGCAGCAAAACCTGACATCTTGTGAAGGGGCTCCATAGACAACCTTCCTTGTTGGAGAACATGCCTCAGCCACCAAGACCGTGGCTCCTTGAGGGGTTGGGACAGGGGAGGACACCCCTTGGAGGCCCTCTTTAGGAAGGAGGAGTGGCCAGTTCCTGACTCCCTCCTTCACTTCCATCTCTTCCTCACCTGCAGCAAAGCAGGGTGGTCCCCCTCCCCTCTGGGGTCCCAGCACATTCAGTCTACATTGTTCATATAATGACGCCCTTAGGGCTCATTCGGTGTATGCCAGCCACTGGGCTGAGCACTTTTTTTTTTCCTTGTTCAAATGGTTTTAATAGTTCTCCAGTTATGAATTGCTGCCAGTTTCACTCGATGAGGTCGTCCACTGATTGACACAGTCCATCATAGAGTCTTCATTTGCCCAGTATTTCGCTGCCAACATATAGCTGAGATGGTTGATTGACTTGCTCTGTCCTCTGTCTTTTCTTGGCTAGGGTTCTGAGTCCAGCAGTTCGATTGGGTAGATCTCCAAAGAAACTTTGAGGTATTCCCAGACCAGATTCTTGTATGTTCTAGCAAGCACAGGGCCCGGCACAGTCCATCACCCTGATCAGCTGGTGGTTTCAACTGCTGGGTTGGTTCTGTTTTCAGTCCTGATTTCCACTGGAACCAATGGGTGTTGCAGTCCAGCCTGGTTCTGCCCAGCACACACTCGGCCCCCGCATCAACCAGTGACAGCTGCAGCCTAGTCAGAGCGACCCACAATAACCCCCACCAGGCCCGCCCCTACCCTGGCCTGGTTTGCCAGTATGTATAGCAGACTAGTCCAGTCTGTCCCACATCCTATTTGGCTCTGGTACTTGTCAGTGGGTATTAAAGCTTAGTTCCATCTAACCAGCTCAACTCTCCTGGGCTGAGCACTTTCCATGCGTCCTGTCCCTTACTCCCCACAGTGATCCTACAAAACAGGAGAGTGGAGATTAACAACTGAAAGTAACAATCCAAGCCACGCATGTCACAAACCAGAACCCCTGGATTCAGAGCCGTGCCTGAGCCTGTGCACCTCGGCACCTCCCTTGCCTACCATTGTGACCCTGACCACAGAGTAAACTGTCAGTCTTGAGGGAGCTGTGGTCTTCTGCCCATTCGTCCTGAGCTCCTAGGACAGTGCCTGGCTAGGGATGAATGAATGGATGGATGAATGAATGAAGAATTACTTTCTCCAAAGCCTCAAGGAACGGCACGGCCTCCTCTGTCAGCATGATTCATAACCTATATCACCATCACGCATGCAGGTGAGCTCCCTACTGCACACCCTCCCTCATTCCAGGAGCCCAGAGCTTAGCAGGGGGAGCTGGGCCACAGCCCTCACCAGAGGTAAGGCATTAGTAAGTCTGCCAGCCCTGTCCTCATTTCACAATTCCAGGTGTTTCCTCATGCTGGGGTCCGTGTGATGGGTATGGAAGACAGGAAGGTGTGAAGAGTATTGTTCCATTGCAGGCAGGGCCGCAAAGAACTTCCCACTGTTTGACCACCTGAATGCAGCTCCGCCTCCCTCTACATGGACACCGGACAACCCCACTGAGATTTCTGTAATCTATTTAGGCATTGTCTGCCTCTGCGGAGTTGATGTATAGTATCAGTGTGAGCTTGGAAGCTGATGTTGCTGATACAGTTTTTAGCCAAAAGGCCTTTCATTATTGCTGTCATGGCTGCCCCCACTGACAATATGCTGATCAAGGGTGTTAACTCCCCTTTTGATCCTATGCTAATCAAGGGTATAGCAGAAACCTATGCTTAGGGTTCTCCTCCCCCATTGACCATATTCTAATCAAGGGTGTTCTGTCCCCAGGTGTAGTGAGAATCTATTCTTTCCCTCCTTCTTTGATCTTTAGGTCCTGCCTTCTGTGATACATTTCCTCCCTTAGCTGATTCAAGACTAAGCTGTAGAATGAGGACTGTAGTAGAAATGTGTTACTGATTGATATGTACCATCTATTGAGAACTTCCTGACCGCAGGGTCAGGATGGATAACATTCTGCTTTAAGGTGAAACAAATGCCAGAATTATCCTTAGAAACACCCACTTGACCATGACATAAAAATTCTGAGCCAGATTTTGACTGGGTCTGTATAAATAAAGCGGACAGCTTTCCCGCATTGTCCACAATGATCATGGAATTGTAGTGGTCCGTCTCTCTCTCTCTCTCTTTGTGCCTCATCCACGCACCCTTCTCGAGTTCCAAACTCAGCTGGAGCTGGACTCCGGCATCCTCAAACTCTGCTTACCCATCCTGCAAGTTCTCAGTCTCTAAGATTATTCTCTGTGACTATTGTTTTCTGTGACTAAGTTCTCTGCAACTATTGTTTGGAAAGGATTTCCTCAGTGACATCAAGTGGGGCTGTCACTTTATCTCTACTCAAGGTTCAGCTCAAGACTTCGGAATCAAACGAATACAAGCGGCAATCCACATTTTCCTGAGTTCAAATTCCAACTAACTGTGTAAACTGTGAAATTCCCTTGGTGTCAGTATCTGTTGCTGTGCTTCAGGCAGTAACAGCTGTCTTAAGCATTTGCTGGTCAAATTAAATAAGATAATTATAGAACTTTTGGCTCAGTGTCCAGCATGGTAGTAAATGCTCGAGAAGTATTGATTCTTTTTTTTAAATGAATTATTTAAGTTTCTTTTTTATTTTAAAGGCAGAGTTACAATGAGGAGAGACACAGAGAATCTTCCATCTATTGAATCAATTCTCAAAAGGCTATAACAGCCAGAGCCAGGCTGATCTGAAGCCAGAACCTAGGAGCTTCCTCCAAATTTCCTACATGGGTTCAGGGAGCCAATGACCTGAGCCATCCTCCACCATTGTCTGAGGTCAGATGCGGAAAACTGGATCGAAAGTGGAGCATCCAGGACTTGAATAGGTGACCATAGGGGAGGCTGGTGCTGAAGGCTGAGGCTTGGCCTCCTATGTCATGGCACCAGCCCCCTAAACACTGATTTGTTAAAAGTCTGGCCCGGAGGTTGGTGGTGTGGTGTATTGGGCTAAGCCACAGCTTCTGACACCAGCATGTTCTATCAGAATACTGGGGTTTGAGTCCCAGCTATTCTACTTCTGATCCAGCTTCCCGCTAATGCACCTGGGAATGCAGCAGGAGCCGGTCCAAGTACAAAGAGACCTGTGACCCACATGGGAGACCAGGATGAAGTATATGGCTCCTGGCTTCAGGCTGGTCCATCCCTGATTGTACAACCATTTGGGGAGTGACTCAGTTGATGCAAAATATTTTTTCTCTCTCTCTCTCTCTCTCTCTTTCACTTCACCCTTCAAATAAATAAGTAATCTATAAAATGCAAATCTGATCCAGTACACCTAAGGCAACCATGTAAGCATGAAGTGCCTCCAGAATCAAGTCTGAATCATCCTAGTTTTAGGGTTTTCAGACATTATCAGCAAGCTCCCTGATCGCTAGCCCAGAAGTTTATTCTGCTGCAAACCATGGCCACATACAAAAAGCTCAGCCTTCCTAATGCATAAACACAAATAAGCAACCAAGTATCCCTAGGCACTTGGCAGGGAAAAACTCAGCTGCATGAAGGAGAAAAACCAACATGACTAATAAAACTGACCCTGGGCAAAATAGAGATAATTTTAGGAACAGGAGAAGTTTTTAAACATTTGAAGACATTGGAAAAGACACTGTCTCTGTAGGACAGAGGTAAAACGAAATTGAGCAAGATAGCTCAAGAAATTTAAAAATAGAAAAATCATGATTCAGCAGTTTCAGTTCAAAGTTTATACTCTAAAGAATTGAAAGTAGGGCCTCAAAGAGGTGTTCATTTGCATGTTCCTGGTAGTTTCAGTCACAGTAGCCTTGGGGCTAAAGCAGTGGCTCAACAAGCTAATCCTCTACCTGCAACTGCTGACATCCCATATGGCTCTGGTTCATGTCCAGGCTGCTCCACTTCCAACCCAACTTTCTTCTTATGCCCTAGAAAAGCAGTGAAGGATGGCCCCAGTCCCTGGGACTCTGTACCTACATGGGAGGCCCAGAAGAGGCACCTGGCTCCTGACTTCAGATCAGCTCAACTCTGATGGTTGTGGCCATTTGGGGAGTGAACCAGCAACTGGAAGATCTTTTGTTCTGTCTCTCCTTTTCTCTATAAATCTAACTTTTCAAGAAAAATAAACAAATCCTTGATTTTTAAAAAAATGTCAGGTATGCAAAAAATTCAAAAGTGCTTTGGTGGTCCCTTTCTTAAGTTACTTGAGTTTATTCTCAAGTAACTTCCTCAAACAGTTAAATGAAAAGTAAACCAAAAAAAGCAAACCAAATTCGGGAAGAAGTAAACCAAGAAGAGGAACAGTGAGCCACAAAAATTACATCCAACAATAGAACCAGGGAGCACAGCAGGATGGCAGCTAGCAAAAGTCCCAGAGACTGGTTCATGGAGCAAGCAGAGAGAGTATCACAGCAATTGGAAATGCAATTGCTAACTGGAAGATCTTTCTTTATGTCTCTCCTTCTCTCTGTAAATCTGCCTTTCCAATAAAAATAAATAAATCTTTTTAAAAGGCAATTAGAAAGTCACGATTTCAAGACAAGAAAATCTACATGCAAAAAAAATCTAGGACATGGGCTAACGTGGCATAGCAAGTAAAACTGCCACATGCAATGCTGGCAACCTATCTAGGTGCTGGTCTGTATGCTGCTGCTCCACTTCTGATTCAGTTCGTTGCTATGGCCTGGGAAAAGCAAGAAAAGATGGAAAGTGCCTGGGCTCCTACCACCCATGGGGAAGACCCAGAAGAAGCTCCTGGATTGTGACTTCAGGCTGCCCAGCCCCAGCAGTTACAGTCATCTGTGGATGGAAAGATCATCTTTAAAAAAGAAACCAATATGTATCAGACATGAGATCGATTGGAAGTCAAGGGGGAAAATGTATACCAAAGAGAGAAAATGTTAAGAGCATAATGAGACACATAGATCTGTTCTCCCCCGGCCTGGCGGGGGCAGGAGGGGGGAGTTGGGGATGGGAAGCAAGCATAGGCAGACCTTTTTTGGTGTTTTCAATGTCTCACTGTTCTCCTGAAGTTCATCCATTCACCTCAAGAAACCCAACCACAGGCCTCACAAGAACCTCTTACACAAATGCAGGGGCTCCCTGGCTTTGTTTGCTTAACCAATCTCCACAGCGTACCTACCGGACAGATACTCCAGGAATGACGCATGGTAAGTGAAACTTGACCTTTCACATACATTTGTTCATGAAACTCCAGTGAAGCATGCATAGCTTGCTCCACCTGCTGCACACTCAACTGCAGGCAGACAGTCCTGGAGGACAGGTGAAACCCAAAAGTAACCTGAAGCCCAATTCCTTCCCTCTGTTAATATTGACTGCAGGGGCTGGCAGTAACAGCCACCTGCTGAAAACCAGCACCACCACAGAGGGGTAAGCCCTGAGGTCCCAGACACAGCCCCAGTGCCCAAGGTGGTCTCAGTCTCATCATCTCTTCCATGTAGGACAACTTGACCAACAGAAGGGCCCAGCATCAGGTCTTCCCTTATGCAGAATACTCAGCAGTTTCTATTTATTGGCATCTTAAAACTTTCCAGGATTCTTCTAGGTTCTTCACAAGAATTAAACCATTAGCTTTTTGGAACAACACCATGAAGTCGAGACTCTTTTTAAATCTCCATTTTGTGGACATAAGCGAGATCAAGGAATCTGGCCCAAGAAGATAACTAACAATTATCAGAGCTGAGATTTGAATTCTGGAGCCTGTGGTCTGAACCAAAACCACCACTCCCCTTCGCCCAAGCCTTTTACTCTTCATTTCTTGGGCTCATGTGCATTTTGGAGAAGGAATTAAATCTCTACAAGAACTCTTCTCACTCCAAAAAAAAAAAAAAAAAAAATAGAGGCAAGCAGAAATTTGCACATTTCAGGGACTTGAGGGACCCTCCCTAAGTCTCTACACCTGTGAAGCTCACACAAGAGGGAAGCACGCAGGGACCAAAAGGATCTGTGGCAGCGCCCCAGGACTTGGCCTCTGCCCTCGCTGGTGGATGGAGAGAGCGCTGGGTTGCGAAGGGGATGCTCCTTCACTTAAGTCAAGACGGCTGGCTCACGATCACGCAACGCCCGGCAGCTCGGCAGCTCGGCTGGCTGAATGAGAAACGCACCGACCATTCACTGGACTCAAACCCTGGGTCCCTCCCCGCTTCCTGGAGTCACGAGACAGCCTTTGGGGCGCACAGCAGAGCAATTCTGATCCCAGGTATACCAACAGGAGTGTCGCTGTCCGTGGTGCTGAATCGCCGCACCGCCACGGAGCTGTCCAGTGTGGAACACGTATGTGGCCGGGCCAGACCCCAGCCAGCCACACCGAGCAGAGCCCGGGCCGAACGGCTGCGGGTGCTGACGCAGAGCGCTGGGACCGCCAGGAGCAGTGAGCTCCAAGCCGGGCATGGACCTGCAGAGACCCGATTCCTACCAGGGAGGAGCTGGCCCCGACTTTAACGAGCAAGTCCTGCATAAGGTAAAAATCTCATTCCCCAGTCCCGCGGCTAGTTCTATTCGCTGATTTTGCTTTGGGACTTAAAGAGAAACTAACCTGCATTTTTGGGAGCTTAGAGGACCCTTCCTGTTCGCTGCTAGAAACTGGCGTGTGAGCTCTGGGGGAGGGGCCTCCGCAGAAGGAGAGGTGCTCATTCAGTTCAATCCCTCCTGCTGGGTACCCCAGGACCTTGGTTCTCCCCACCCCCTCAGGGAGCTGTGTTCATCCTCCCTTCCACGCTTTACAAGTTCTCGGCCGGGCTAGATCTGGTAACACTGTTCGATTTGGCCGATGCTGGACATAGAAATGATCTACTGCAGAGGCGCACTGTTGTTTTCTGACCAGAGTCCCCTGTGGCTGGCTCCAGAGAGCTGCCCCTGGGCTGCAGCTCACTCTCAGTCTCTTGATAATGTTTACTGATTTCAAAGCTTCCGTCCTTGTTCAAGTTTCTTATGCAACTCAATTTTCTGAAATGAAGTTCTCCTCCTGAAGTGGTTGTTGAGAAAAATCAGCCGTCTCTCTCAGGACAGCACCTTTAATTAACCATCTACCTCTTCATAAGAATCCCAGCCTTACAATTACCATCAGAAGTCATGATTGTTCCCTATCCTTTCCTCCAATTATCTATGCCCGCCTGCCTAAGTCCTGGTGCAGCCTACTTTGTCAAATCCCAGTTTCTATGCAAGGCTGCACAAGGTCCTGTACTTGGAATTTTTAAACAAAAAATATCACCCTGAAAAGTTTATGATTGCAAGCTTGTTCCACCTTCTTTCTCAATCACACAGCTCATTTTGAGGAAGCTGGGTTCCAGGCTGACAAAGGGACTTGCCCAAGAGAACAAGGTTGCAAGGGGAAAAGCTGCTGCTACAGCCAGACATCATGACTCCAACTCTGGTGACCTTCCTCTAGATCCTTGCTAAACGTCTCACCAAAATGTGGTCCGTGGAGCTGTAACATTGGGATTTCCAGGGAGATGGTTAGAAACCAGACCTGCTAGGTCTGAATCTTCATTTTAGCAAGATGCCTAGGAGGTACATTTTCATTATAATTTTTTTTAAAACACAGCTCTGTGTCACACTGGCTATTCCAGACATGACTGAAGGAAAACTGGCTATGGAAGAAAGTGGGTAGTCTGTAGATTCAAATAGCCAGGCAACTTCTCCTCCCAGGTCCCTGAACTCCAAGGGTACTGAAAAGGAAAAATTACCTAATATTAACCACCACTTAGAGTGAGCCAGAATAAGTTCTGCATTCTTTCTGGTTGTAACTTTTACCCTAGAAAAAAATATATACAAGCAAAGGAAAATAATTACAGAATCATCCTGGTGATCAGACTTACAGGTCACTGTAAGTTTAAAACATCTCATAAAGACATAGTTATTTATTTTGAAAGCTGTGCTGTAATCAGAAAAAGAGACCGAAAAATAAAGAGAAACAAAACAAAAAGTTTTAAAATTAAAAATTTAAAAAGGGTTGTGTTGTTCAGTTTTCAAATGACTGATTGAATGTGGTCTTTTTAAAATCAATAACCCACACATGAAATGTGGGGGGTGGCTCATGAGAACTCACTTCCTCTTGGTTTATTGATCACTACTAAATTGAAAGGGAGAGATAGAGAACCTGTTTCAACAAGTTCTGACAGATTCTAAAATGGTGTCTTTTTGTTGCTGGTAAATGCTTTCTCTCTTAAGCTGGTTGTGAGCACCTTGAGATTCAGAGTGAGACTTGACCTCTCATGAGACCCAACCGAGAGACGCATGTGTTTGAAGGGAGACTTTACATTTTTCTATAGGACTGAGAGCCTCCTCCTAACACTATTTTATAATGTGCATGATTTTTTATTGTGATTCAGTTTAAAATATATATGCTTTAAATGATCAATCTATTTTTATAACTTTATTACTTTTAAGTTTACTACAAAACTCAAGATTCTATTGATTAAATAAAACACACTGGTCATGAAAGAGAGGCAGACATACCCTCCAACTTTGGTTGCTCAGAAGTTTTTAAAAACTTATTTATTTTTATTTTATTTGAGAGACACAGAGAGACCATCTTCCTCACTACCAAATGCCTGCAAAAGCTGGGCCTGAGTCAAGCTGAAACCAGGAGTCCAGATCTTACTCCAGGTCACCCAAGTGTTTGGAAGGGACCCAAATACCTGAGTTATCATGTTCTTTTTCCAAGGGTTGATGTTACCAGGAAGCTGGATCAGAAACAGAGGAGCCAAGGCTCTCTAATGTGGGATGCAGGCATCCCCAACTGTGACTTTCCCACTGCATCAAATGCCCACTGCTGCTAGAAATTTTAAAATGAATGCTGATCAAATATAGCATGACCCAAAGAAGCCCACCTCTTGTATGTACACCTTGATGGGTTACCACAAAGATAATACACAGGTGCAACCACTACCAAGAGGAAGGAGAACCTGGCCAACTTACAGAAACTCCCGCATTCCCTTGCCCCATACTCTCCCTGTCCTCCTCCACAGAGATAACCACAGAGAGGAAGAAGTATCATCTAATGTTTTCGCAGTGCAGCCAGATGCTATGTGGGATAGCCCAAAAAGCCTGCCAGGGAGATGTTGTCAGGGGGATGAAACCACAGACTAAGAACAATTCAATCTTTTGGTGGCAACATCTGCAAACTTTGCTTTCTGAGCTATAAAATGGGAACAATAAATCTTGGCTTATTAAGGTTTCATTGTTCATTTGAGGGGGAAAGAGACAGAGCTCCCACCTACTGGTTCACTCTCAAAGTTCCCTCTAAAAGCCAGGTCTAGGCTAGGGATGCAGGCAGAAGCCAGAAACCCAATCCAAGTCTTCCATGGAAGTATTAGGAACCTAGTTACTTGATCCATCATGGCTGTCCTCCAGGGTCTACACAAGCAGGAAACTGGAGTCAGGAGCTTCTGATGGGGGATATAGGCATCTTAACCAACAGGTTAACACCTGCTACATGACCTTCTGCTTTTTAAATGAGGATGCCAGATAATACAATACAAAACATGTAGATAATCTCTGGAACTTAGGAAGCATTCAATAAATGGTGGTTGCTATGAGGCACACATCTTGGGCTCTAAAGCAATTTCAGCAGGTGTCACATGAGAAAGCTTTGCACAGAGAGCAACAGCTTTTACACACAGGAACCTCAGAGACACAGCCTGCACAACCCACCCAAAGAGTATGACTCCTGACTTTCTTAGTTGTATATCTCCTTTCTGTGGAGGATGTGCTGGTCAGACTTCAGTTGTTACAACTAAAATACCTGAAAAGGCCTTTCTAAGAAGGGGAGAAGCTTTACTGCAGTTCACAGATCAGGTGGTCCCATTGGCCTGGTGTCTGATAAGGGGAATGATGACAAAACACATATTGAGAGAAGAACACATGAAGAGCCAGAAAGGAGAGAGAGAGAGGCTATACTAAGCTTATATAACCAACCCTCTTGTGAGAACTTTCCTAAGACCAGCCTGTAATGACCTAAAGACTTCTCACTTTGCTCATCTCATGGATACCACAACAAATACACCTTTAATCCATTGGTCATTAGCATTAATATATTCATCATTAGTGTAAGACCTTGGAGACCAAGCCCCTCAATGCATCCTTTGAAGGATGCCCAAACTATTATCCAAAACATTAACAGACAGGAATAAAACACAATGAAACCCCTCACTGAAACTCTGTAGGGCGTATGCAACATCATTTCAGTAGCACTTGCACTTGATCTGCTCACAAGAGTTGCAGCCTGACCTGGATGAGCCCAAATAACTCTTACAGGTCACTTGGAGCGTGGGCTTGACACTAGGAACTGCTTAACACTGAGTTTGTTTCATGCTTGGAGATTTTAGAGTGGTTGTTCATATGAATCAGAGTATTTGATGCAACTAAATCTTTTAAAACGTGTGAACGACCTTGCTGTTCTATCTTCCCTAGAGAACTCCAATTCCCATCTCCTGACAGTGGTACAACATCAGCAGCCATCACAGGCCATGTTGAAAGTCAAGGTATCAGGAGCAGCCTGTGGATTGACTCCTGGCTGTGCCACAGCCTGGCTTTAAGCTCCGGGAGGGGTGAGCTTTCTGCTGCAGATGCTCATGAGTCAGAGCTGAGGGCCTTGGGTTCAAGTACTCACTTCCTAACTCACCATCCAATAGCTCTGATGAATCTCCACATGCCAACCTTCTTCCAAGGGGGCAAACAGTTACTAAGCCAACAGTGAGAGCCTCCTCTGCAATAACTCAGAGCTTGGCCATTGGTGAACCAGAAGGAAGGTAAAGACAGAAGATCATTGTCCTACAGAGCATCTTCAGTCCCTTTGGCTCTGCTCTGCATCAATAAATAACTGACAAGTGTGAGCAGGTGGTCTTTACCCTTCTCCCTGCTCCCCTAGACTTGTCCCTCCCTTCCTTCTCATCTTGGGACCTCTCCATCCCCCAACTGTCTGCACACGTGACAATCATGTGTTGTTCTTTTCCAAAGTGTAAAGAACTATATTGGCTATTTTAAAGAGCACATACATCACAAAAAAAGTGATTCCTTTGACAAGTTTGGCCAATAAAACACACACACACACACACACACACACACACACACACACACACACAACTAGAATACCATGTTATCTTAAAAGTGCCCCCAAGAGAGATGTGGGAAGGTGCCGAGGTGGGACACTTGGAGAAATGGTTGCATCTGACCTCCTGCATTGATGGCCTCCAACATTAACAACTAGGACAGGCAGTCACACGCACCTGCCAGGCTGCCTCTCTCACTGGGCTGACAGTCTGCTCATCTGTACACAGCAGCATGGTCCCTCTCTGCTAAAATAAATGCTTCCAGGGAAAGACAACCCAGCCAGCAAAAGGCAGCATTCTCTGTTCTATCCTCCAATATTCTTGGTCCTTCTGGGACTTTGTTTTCAATTTACCAAGGTCAGTGGAATGCAAGTCTGTGTCCAAGGAGCGATATCCACAGGAAGCACGCCCCACATGTGGAAGGATTCTGTGGTTTACGTTAGAGCAGCATCTCCACTGCTTGCAAGGCTTCCACAGTGAGCTCAGGAACAAGCCAGAGCATCTAGCAAAGCCAGCTTCTCCCTGAGTCATTTGTCCATTTGCTTGTTTTCCTCTCTTACTCGCTCAGAAGGCTCATGGATAAATAGATGAAGTGTGCATTACTTCAGTGGTGCCTGGAGCCGTCTGGGACTCCTTTGGCTAATTGGCTGGTCCTGTCCATTTGCCAGAGCAGGCAGCTGCCCTGGGAGTGGCACCGGCTGGCTTTCTTGGATAACCTTAGCAGGAAACGAGAGTGACTCAGTCATTTTCCACTTGCTTCAAACTGTCCTGCCCAAAGCACTCTCCCTGAAATGTGAAGTCCTTGGGGCCTTTGCATGAACATGTCACCTTTCACAACCTTTGACTTCTTTCATCTTGGGACAGGAAATTCCACTCTGCTAGAAATAAACAGCCAGAGGTGAGCACCAGACAGACAAGTTGTAGGTAGCACTGGGTGTTGAAGTGGCTCTAAATTTACCCAACATGTTTCTTGCTTGCTTGCTTCCTCTCCATCCTGGACAACAAAAATAAATGGTCCCTGAAGACTGCAAGTGAAAACAGAGCTCACAGTTCTGTTGCTAACTAGCAGAGCCTGTGAGTGGTGCAGGTGCCCAGCTTAATCCATCCTTGGACCAACTCCCTTCCACCTGCCCAAGAGGTTCTCTGACACCAAATGAGAAACATGCAAGGGATAAGGATTCCTTAACCCATGTTGAATCACAGCAGCCAGAGCCTGCCCGCACCTTCCCACGCTCCTGAGAGCAGCAAGGTCCTAAGCAATTAGGTGGAAATCATGTTATTACTGAATGAAGCAGGGCCCAAGAATCCCCCTCAAACAACAGTCCCTGGTCCCCATACCTCGATACCAAAGTTCACTCCCTTCATTCTTAATTTCACTTCTGTTTATTAACAGGAAGCTTTCGTCCATCATCAGACAGATGGCATCTAATGTGCGCAAATACCACTGGCAGGCATTCAGGTGTCTTGAACCAAAATTGTGTTTGACCTCATGTTTCCTGTTGCTTTCTAGTCCCCTGCCCCTGGTAAATGCACACACATGAACATGCATGCACACATAAATTGTTTGAACACACATGTACACATAACATATGTTCTTATTCTCTGTCTCTCCTTATCTCTTGTAACAGGTCTTTAATTTTTTAAATTTTTTTATTATTATCATTTTATGATACAGTTCCATAAAGGCCCTGGGATTTCTTCACAGTTCCATCCCCTACCCACTGAGATCCCCTGCAATATTACTGTAGTATAGTGCTTCATAAACACTCATATGTCCACCATTGTGGGCAAGGATGATGGCAGAGTCCAGCATTCTGTTGTCAAGATACAGTTAACAGCTTCATTAGGAGTCCATCTTTGATCTGGGAGTAGAGATGCATACTACATTGTATACTCACATATGGACATGATAGTCTCCATTACATAGTTTCTATACACCCCCTTCAATGAAAAGCCACAATACAAAATCAACAACAGGAAGAGAAATAGAAATTTACAACACCATGAAGTTAAATAACATGCTTCTCAATATGATAGTCTCCATTACATAGTTACTGTACATCCCCTTAAATTGAAACCCACAAAACAAAATCAATAACAGGAAGAAAAAAGAAATTAAAAACGCCATGAAGTTAAGCAGCATGCTACCAAATGACTAATGTGTCGCAGAGGAAATGAAAAAGAAAATCAAGAGCCTTCTTAAAGAAAATGCTACTGTATGATCTGTGAGTCAGTGAATAATTTAATCAGAAGAAAGTGTTTTGAAGAGATGAAACTTAAAAAAATAAAAATAAAAATCCATGATAAAGTTTCCACTGATCTTTGCTGGGAAAATATATCTCCTGCAGGCAACAAATAAATGGATCTTGTTTTGTTTTTTTTTAAATCCAGTCTACTAATCTATGACGTTTGATCGATGAGTTTAAGCCATTTACATTCAAGGTTAATACGAATGGTTGGTAATTTGGTTCTGTCATTTTAACAATGTTAAAATGATTTAGTCTGCCGTGATTATTTTACTGGGATGTTCTTCACATTTGCCTTGGTTTTGGTGGGGCACTATTCCCCTTCTCTGTCAAGAGAACATCTTTATCCTTTGTAGGGCAGGTTTGGAAGAGGCATATTCTTTCAAATTTTCTTTACTATGAAATAATGTTATTTCATTTTCAAAGACAAAGGAGAACTTTGACGGGTACGTTATCCTAGGCCAACAATTTTTGCTTTTAGAGTCTGGAATATGTTGCTCCATTCTCTTCTGGCCTGTAGAGTTTCCTGTGAGAGGTTTCCTGTGAATTTAATTGGCATTCCTTTAATGTCAATTGATTTTTTTTTTTACATGCACATTGAAGGATCTATCCTTATGTTTGATTTAAGAGGGCATGATTATCATGTGTCATGGTGAAGATCACTTTTGGTCAACCATGTTGGGAGTTCTGTGCCCTTCCTGGATGTTGTTTCCCAATTCTTTCTCTAGATTAGGGAAATTTTTCCTTATTATTTCATTAAATACATTTTTTAAAGATTTATTTATTTTTATTGGAAAGTCAGATATACAGACAGGAGGAGAGAGAGAGGAAGATCTACTGTCCGATTATTCACTCCCCAAGTGGCCACAATGGCCGGAGCCATGCCAATCCAAAGCCAGGAGCCAGGAGCCTCTTCCAGGTCTCCCACATGAGTGCATGTCCCAAAGCTTTGGGCTGTCCTTGACTGCTTTCCCTGGCCACAAGCAGGGAGCTGGTTGGGAAGCAGGGCTGCTGGGATTAGATCCAGCGCCCATTTGGGATCCTGGAGCATGCAAGATGAGGACTTTAGCCACTAGGCTACTGCACCAAGCCCTCATTAAATACATTTTAAATCCAATTTCTCTTTCTGCACCTTTTGGGACTCCCATAAGTCTTATATTTGGCCTTAGTGTCTTTCAATTCTTAAATACATTTTTAGCTTGATCCAGCTCTGCTTCCAGCTTTTTGTTTGTTTCCCCCTGGTGATAGGAAATATCTTCCAATTCTAAGATTCCTTCTTCTGCCTCCTTCATTCTATTTTGGAGACTCTCCACTGTACTTTTAATTTGCTCCACTGTTTTCTTAATTTCTGATATATCAGCTTTCATTTGATTCATTTCATATGTGACATGTTTCTTAAATTTCTTGAACTCCTGTATTAAATGCTTCTCGTTGTTGATAAGAAGCTTTATAACAAGTGTTTTTAAGTTCTTTATCCCCTATTTTCTTGATGTAGTCCTCAGTTAACTCTGAGGTTAACAAAGGCTTTTACTCCTTTGTAGGGAGTCTTCAATAATATTTACTGTGCCTTTGTCTCAAATTTACTCTTGGTCATTGTACTTCTGGTTAGCAGAGTCTTCTCCTTGGGACAGGTTTCTAAGCTGTGTCACCCGCAGGTTCACAATTCGATTTTACTTATTGTGATTGGTACATTGCTCTTTGTTTGCAGTCACTTGTGCCACTCCCTCCAGTGAGTTTCAGGTCTGGCTTCTTATGTTAGACTCCCACCATGGTCTCCATAGCCCCAGCTCCTGGCTCACCACTCTCCACCTCCTGTGATACCAAGCTGAGACTGCACTGTTGTCTGTACAACCTTTCTCTCACTTTCTGTTAGAGCAGTTCCCAGGATTAGGGAGACACTAGGTTCTATATAACTAGATTGTTGTTGGTGCTAATCTTACCAGAACCTGTTGGTTATTAGGTCTAAGGGCCACATGGACCTATTTTGACCCGTACAATGCCATACTCGGTATTATTTTTCCTGTGGGACCAGTGCAATGCACTAAGCTCAGTGGGTTTGCTCCCAGATCAGCACATGCACAGCTCACTGTTGTCCCTGCAGTCTTCACACCTTTGCCACATTGTACAAAATGGCACCTGATGGATGGGCCACTGCTGGAGTTCTTGATCTGCTGACTGTCAGGTCTGAGGGCTATCCGGACCTCTCTTACGTGGAACCTGTAAGATGTCATGTCATGAGTTCTCTCCCAGCTCAGTGCATGTGTAGGACTGTTCATAACCATTGCCTGCCCATACAAAATGTTGCCCAATTCAGCTCTAGGGAATGGACTGGGCTGTGAGATCCACCCTGTTCCTGCACTGCCCCGTCTGGGACCTGTCACTCTGTCTCTACCCCTGGTCAAATCAAACAAATGAGCAGGATGGGCAGTTCTTTGGGCTCACCTCCTGAGCTCCTGATGAATGCCCATTCCCACCTTGTTGCTGGTGGCCGCCAATGCAGTTCAGTTTGCCATTCGCTGAATGCCACTGGGGTATCAATCATTGCAACACCACACCACTGTGTCCACTGCTTTTCTGTGTCTGTCAGTCTCCAGGTGTCCCTCTACTGTCATTCTTCCTCTCCTGTTTCTGGGAATGTGCCCTCTCTCCTGCACACTGGCTAAAGTTTTTCCATCTGTTTTTTCATCTTGCCCTATTCTGCCATCTTGATTCTCCCATAACAGCCTTTTAAACACAGGGCAAACATTTCCTCTCCTCGTCTTCACCGTCCCCTGCTAGAGTTTTGCATGCACACGCCTCCCAGCATCTGTGTATTGGAAAGCAGAAAACAATTCCCCCAGGAGACAGCCAGGAACAGGCAACACCTGCTTTTCCAGCCCCTTTCCACCCTCACCCCGAGGAGCCCTATGAGCCCTGGAAGGCAACAAAACTACTTGTATAGACTCAATCCAGATCCACCCCAGCTGCACTGCGCCCCCTGCAGCCCCTGGGACTCCCTTGCTTTTGTTGGGGAACCCAGTCCCAAGTATTTGCCTGTACCCACATCCTTCCTGCTCCTCTGGTTTTGTGAGGTTATGACCTGAGCGTTATTAGAATAATCTCTGTACTGTGATCAAGATGGATCCAGTGACAGCAAAAACTGTTTACAACAAATGATAAAAATACACTGTGCAAAGTTTCGCAACTTAGAGAAATTTTAACAACTCTGACACTCTAAATGTATCACACTTTTTTTTTACAACAGTTGTCGTTAACTCCACATTACAGAAAAGGAAATCAGAGAACAAAAATAAAGTGACTTGTTCAAGGTCAAAGTCAGGCTTGTGGACATTTGAATATTGACAGCAGATAACCTATTAATTCATTGAGTCCTACAATGAATTAATTCTAGTCTCAATTTACGGATGAATAAACTGAGGCATAAACATTAAGCAACTTGCCTCTGGTTAACTCCAAACCAGGTGGAGACGCAGAGGGATGGAGTCAGGAGAAGGCAAGGGGCTCACAAGTTGTAGTCACGGCAGGGTGGATATCACAGTCCAGTGTGCAGCCCCTGGCTCCATAGGCTCGGTTTGGGTCATTCATCCAAGAGGAACTCCACCTTTCCAGGCAAGTTTGTGACACCAAACTCACAAAATTCACGTGCTGCCCTAGATGCCAAGCCACATTATAATCAGGAGACTGTCTGCCAAGCATGCAATTGCATGCAATCCGGAAAAGAAGGAGCTGGAGGACACCATTATTTCATGCAATCAAGATGACAAGCTTGGGAGTGTCTTCTCTGTGCGCTGCGACCAACCCCCTCGATCCATTCTACAACAGGGACCTCTGTCAGCAGCTGCTTTGGCCCCTTCCAACCCTGGATCCTCCCGCCCCGACCTCTGTCTCTCACCCTCAGCTATGTTTAACTGTGATTTGGGTCAAGCATTCTATTAGTCTGTCCTCTCCACAATTACATTTCCTGCAATCCTTGAGGAACCACTTGCCTTTGACCTTAAGAGGGTCCTGGACTTGACCTAGTCTGGGGCAAGAGGGAGGAAGTGGAGGTGATGCTTCCGGTCCAGAAAAGTCCATCTGTCATTCCCAGAGCTGTCATCTCCGTCTCACTTGGTGCCTGGTAGGGCCTTAGGGACTTGGATTTCAGCATGGAGAACTGTGAGTGAAAGAGACAAGATTGGGGTCATCTCCTTGCATTCCACCACCACCTCTCCACATGCTCCCTCCGGCAACCTGATGTTTCTGGCTAAGAATCAATTCAGCAAAGCTTATTGGCACAAGACCCATTCCCAACTTGTCACCACCACCCCAAGAAGCTCAATCTGGCCAGTCAGGTGAAGCCAGAAGATAGCCCAGGCAGAGTTGACTCAAGCCAGAAGGGGCTCAGCCCAAGTGACACATGGGCCTTGGGAGGATTTTTTATTCTAGATCACAGACCTCTAGTCTCATATGGTAGGAAGCCAGGTCCTTTGAGATGAGGTCAAAAGCTTACAGTTCTTCGAGACTACCAAGTCTGAATCTTGACCGACTGATCTGATGGTCTGTAAAACCCATGGTAAAGTCAGAACACTTTCAGTTCCCCAAGCAAGGATCTTATCAGCCCACATCCAAAAAAGAAGGTGTCTCCCCAGTGCACAGTTGAGAAAGGAGCTATCCAGGCTGCAGGTTTGACGTAGAAACAAAGCTGCTGGGCCCAGTGCATCACCTCAGCAGTTACATCTTCATCTTCAAGCACTGGGATCTCTCATGAATGCCAGTTTACATCCTAGCTGCTCCACTCCCCATCCAGCTCTCCTGCCTTATGACCTGGAATGGCAACTGAGAATTGCTCAAAACTTGGGCCCCCACACCCACGGACACCCAGAAGAAGCTCCTGGCTCCTGACTGCTGGCTTTGTATTAGCTTATCTCTGGCCATTGCAGAAATTTGGGAAGTGAACCAGTGGATGGAAGATTTTTTTCTGTCTCTGCTTCTCTCTATGAATCTGTGTTTCCAACAAAAGTAAATATTAAATTAAAAAAAACAGAACCCATCACAGTGGTCTAGTGGCTAAAGTCTTCACCTTATATGCATCAGGATCCCATGTGGATGCCAGTTCTTATCCCAGATGCTCCACTTCCCTTCCAGCTCCCTACTCATGGACTGGGAAAGCAGTGAAGCATGGCCCAAAGCCTTGGGACCCTGCACCCAAGTGGGAGACCCAGAAGCAGCTCCTGGCTTTAGATCAACTCAGCTCTGGCCATTGCGGCCACTTGGGGAATGAACCAGTGGATGGAAGATCTTTCTTTCTGTCTCTCCTTCTCTGTGTAAATCTCACTTTCCAGTAATAAATAAATAAATCTTTTAAAAAAAGAAACACACAAAACTGTTAGTAATCTGCCCCTACCACCATTCACAAGATCCAAGCGTCTCAACTGAAAAACATCCAACCACGCACAAAATACACCAGATCCTTGGCCCCTGGAGAGCAGCCTGGCCTGGCCCATGAAAAGAGACTTGGAAAAGATGGCAGGGAAGCCAGGGCAGGGGTTCATGCCCTACAGGACCTCACTCCTCCATCCCCAAAGCCTGGTTTCCTCCTGACAGCATGGCATATATGTTGACCACACAGGAAAACAACATTGTAGAGTCCCTCAGCATACCCATCCCGTCTACCACCTGCCAGACCACCCCATGTCCTGGGGGCCCACCACCTGTCTACCCCTGCCCTGCCTGTTGACTTCCTTAGAGCAAGCGACAGCTCATTGGTAAAGTAAGAGAACTGAGCTTGGGGTGCCAGCACTGCTATGAGCCCGGTGTGCATCCTTGGTCATCCATCCAAATAACCACTTTGCAACAGGCAGAGCTCATGCTTGTCAATTGTTTCCTTGATTTCTGCAAATGAGCATGAGTAGTGCAGACTAAGAGGAAAATGCGATGGCCAGGACCCTTCTGATTACCAGGGACAGAATCCAACTCTATTGCTAGAAGAAGAGAAGAAAGAAGAGGAGGAGAGAGAAGGAGAAAGAGAAGGGAAGGAGGAGGAGAAAAAAAAAGAGGAAACCTGGGCTTGCAACTGACATTGAGCCTGGCTGAACTAAGGAACTGAAGCAGTGACATCCATCTCATTCTCTCTCAGTATTGTTCCTTCAGACCGAGCTTCAGTCACAGGAAGCTGGTTCCTCGTGGGGTCACATGATCACCAGCAACTCCAGGACCACAGCCTCACATCTCCTATTCTCAACTGTAGCCCTAGATAGAAAGCACATGGGGGCCTAGGATGGTCACCCATGAACTCATCGCTGTGGAGAATATGATGATCGTATGTCTCTTCCAGAACCAATGTGCTGAATGGCTTACACTTGACTCACAGGGCCACTCTTGAAAGTGGAGTCCAACCCATCCCAGCCCTCTGGGTCAAGAACGGAAGAGAAAAGTGTCCAAGGGAAATTGTGAGCTAGCCACTACTCACACAAAAAGCAGCTGTCCCCATGAGGACTCTGGGTGAGGCAGGGTCTCAATCTTTTTACATCTTTAATGAGCAGTGACCAAAACAGAAATGAACAGATCTCGTCACTGTCTCAGCTGAACTGGGAGTGATGGGAGCAATTAGGGACCCTGCTGTGTGGCTTTCTGGCATGTTCCTGTGAATCACACTGTCCCCCAGTGGTGTCATTAAAGACTGAATAACTAGACTTGGCTTGTTAACCGCTGGACTTGGAAAGCACATTGCTCCTATGGGTGGGAGCAGCATTTCCTCTAGGGGACAATCAACAGCTGAACAGGCTGGAGAGAGGTTGACTTGGCAGGGGGTGAGGAGCCAGGTGTGAAACTCACCTTGACTGAGGGATGCCCTTCCTCCTCTTGGCGATCAGGGCAAGCTGGGATGAAGATGCCTGGAGCTTTCTGCTTGGGGATGACAGCAGGCACAGTCCAGGGCTACAGGAAGCAGAGGAGGAGCAAGGGGCACCTGCCCCACAGCCCGGCCCCCCAGCTGGGTGAGCTATACCATCACACACATGGCCCTGTGCTCCAGGGGCCTCCGGCTTGTGTCATGCTGTGTGGGCACACTGCTCAGAATCTTAACGTGTATGCAAGGAGCCCTGGACTTCTATCACACGCTTGGCCCCACAGATGATGCAGCCCTTCCTGCTTTCTGGTTAAAACCCCTGAAGGGTCTGAGTCTGGCTCTGCGGGATAGTTCTGCACTGTATCCCTCCTTTAGACTTCACACCACATCTGGTGTCAGACATAGCTGGAAGGACTAAGCTATGCTTTGGGCCAATAGGCAACAGGTGGACAGTGCCCCCTCACCAGTAAGTATAGTGTCAATGTGATGGTCCCAGCAAGGTCAACTGCAAAGCCCACAGCACAGCATCTGCAGGGGCCAGGACAGCAAAGGCACAGCATGGAAGGCTGATCAGGAAACCTGAATGTGGACAGGTGGGCCTTGGCCCTGGTGGGTCCCCGGGGGGTGAATGTCTATCGCCCAGGGGTAGGGAAGAAGCATGTGAGGCCTATGGCTACCGTGGAAGCACGGTGCTGGATGGTTACTTGTGAATCATTTGGAAGATGAAAAAAAGTTGAAAAGCTCTCTGTGTGTAACCACATCAAAAATACATACCTCAGGCCCAGTGCGCTGGCTCAATGGCTACACCCTTGCTCCGCAGATGTTGGGATCCCACATGGGCAGCAGTTCATGCCATGGCTGCTCCACTTCCCATCCAGCTCCCTGCTTGTACCCTAGGAGGACAGTCAAGGACGGCCCAAGTCTTGGAACCCTGCATCCATGTGGGAGACCCAAAAGAAACTCCTGGCTCCTGGCTTTGGATCAGCTCAGCTCCGACCATTGTGGCCATCTGGGGAGTAAATCAGCAGTTGGAGGATCTTTCTGTCTCTCCTTCTCTCTGTAAATTTGATCTGCCTTTCCAGTAAAATAAATAAATCTTTAAAAAAAATACATACTTCAAATGAAATTGAAATAACACCCTAAAATACAGACAGGTGTGTGTGTACACATGTGTGCCAAATAGATAGGTGATCAATGGATGATATAGATAAATAATTGATGTGAAGATGAGCAATAGATGATTGGTAGATAGGCGACACAGATTATTAATAGATAGATGATTGAGAGGTGATGGATAAGTGATTGACAAGGACTTATTTATCTACTGATAAATGATCGACAGCAGATAGAGTGACAGATCTGTTTTGCCAAGCATGTATTCACCCTCATTCTTGCTAGTGACAGAGGAGCGTTCCAGTGAAGAGAAACATGAAAATCTATTCTTTCTTCTGAAACGGTAAAACCACAGAGAAAGATACAAAGAATAGAAAAACAGAAAAACCAGCCAGCCATGCACCCACTGTCCCTGCGCGCCAAACACTAAGGGAGCCTCCGTGGGGGCAGTGTGAAGGAATCCGGGAGCCCCTAAAACAGCCGGGTCCACTCTGGGGCAGGCGGGGGTAGGGGCCAGAAGTGAGCACCCTGACACTGACACCGCAGCCCTGGGGGTGGGGTCTGCGGCACCTGGTTTCACAGTGGTTGCCTCTGATCTGTAGTCTCAAGCCCTGCGGTCCCAACCTCTCCCCCAAGTTCAATGAGGGGTAAGGAGGCTGCAAGAGAGAAACCACATCCACATGACTCATGTGACATTGTGGCATTTCTCTCGCTCTATTTTGTCCTTGCTTCTGTTGCTCGTCTTTTACTGGGCCTCATTTGCAAAGGAAACTTGGTCACGGGCCATCAGGTCTAGGAAAAAAAAAAAAAACAGGACGTGCTCACAGGTGGGCTTCGGTACTTAGGGCATGATTTCATTAGCTGGGCTTCTTGCAATGTGTGCACCTCAGACAAGGCAGGAGGTTACTTCTCAACTCTGTTTGGCAGAGGGGCAGTGGCATCCCAAGGGAGGCAGCCTAGGGTTGCCCAAGGCCACTCAGCAGGTCACAAAAGGCAGGACCTCAGGGCTGAGCTGGTGCAGACCCTAGCTCTGGCAAGGCCTTTCCCAGGCCTTCAGGGTCCTTAAGGAAGAGGAAGGTAGAGCTGGAAGCACACAGCTCCCCTCAACCCAGTTCCTTTTGTCATTGGCCTCCCAGGAATTTGGCCAAAGCAACCTCAGCCTGGCGCAGGGCAAACACAGAAGCAGAGCCCTTGATGGGTAGACAAAGCAGGTAGAAGGCTGCTCTGATGGAGTGGCCTGCACGCACTGAGCCCCCACTTTCCGACCTCAGCTTTGGAAGTGCTGACAGCTTCCTCCCCCCCTCCATACCCTCCCCGCCACCCCCTGGGGGTGGCCTCCCTCTGAACCCAGCTGTGGATGACAAGCCCAGGAGAGGAAGCAGAGCCTGACCTCCACCACCATCATCCTTACCATCTCCACTTCACATCTCCCCCATCAGATATTAAGACACATCTTCCCCTGCCTGGGCCCTGGATCCACCATCACCCTCTGCCTACAGATGGCGGGGTGTTTCCCAACAAACCCACCAAGTCACTGGGTCTTGGTCCTTCTGCTTTTGAGGCTTGCTCGCTTTTGCAAGAGTTCCATGAGGTTGTTTTTTTTTTTTTTTTTTTTAGATTTATTTTTATTACAAAGTCAGATATACAGAGAGGAGGAGAGACAGAGAGGAAGATCTTCCGTCCGATGATTCACTCCCCAAGTGAGCCGCAACGGCCGGTGCGCGCCAATCCATGCCAGGAACCAGGAACCTCTTCTGGGTCTCCCACGCGGGTGCAGAGTCCCAAGGCTTTGGGCCGTCCTCAACTGCCTTCCCAGGCCACAAGCAGGGAGCTGGATGGGAAGTGGAGCTGCTGGGATTAGAACCGGCGCCCAAATGGGATCCCGGGGCTTTCAAGGCGAGGACTTTTAGCCGCTAGGCCACACGGCCGGGTCCAGAGTTCCATAAGGTTTTGAAATGAGTGCGCCACCGGAGCTTGCGGCTCTCTGTGGGGACCCAGAAGGGCACTTCGAGGCCTGACTGAGGCCAGGGGCTGTCGCTGTCACAGAGCAACATCTCAGTGGAGACCTCAATGGAGTTCCTGGCTAGCCCCAGCTGTTGCAGCCATTTGGGGAGTGAACCAGCAGATGGAAGGTTCTTTCCCTCTCTCTTTCATTCTGCCTTCCAAAAAAAAAATAAATAGGCTGATAGATGATCAGGTTGGAATAAGAAAGTTTAAGGCCCCGAATATAGAGAGGGGGAGAGAGACTTTTTTTGGGGGAGGAAGGTTGGGGTTTTTTATTTTTTATTATTTTTTTTATTCTGGAATCTGTGGCACATGGACAGGAACAGACAGCTCTATTCTGTTCATAGCAGATTTCCAGAACTTTCCTTCCTTCCCTAGGGACAGCTTCTGCCTCCCCCAACTCTGAACCCCTCCTCAGAGGCACCGTCTGCGAATGAAATGAATCAGTCCCTTTCTTGGTGCCAGAACACACGTGCTCAGGACAGGGCCATGTGGACCTGGGAACACAGTGAACCATGGACTATGAGGAGGGGGCTTATTCTGGGGAGGAGAAGTCTGCCAGCTTGCCGGAGTCCTTCACCCCATGGATGGGGTACCCCGTGCTTCCACAAGTGACACCATCGTTAGGAGCCCACTCAGGGTACAGGCAAGGACTGGGCCTGGACCAAGCATTCTCCCATGAGGAGGGATCTGCAGGCACACAACATAAATAGCACTGGCATAAAGCTAGGAACTTGTAAATGACACGTGTTCATTACTGTGATGCACTTGGATTAACTGAGCTAGGAACTCGTGAATGAGGAGTATAAACGGAAAGAATATTGTCCAATGAAGCAAACGTATAAACAAAAAGAGAGAGCTGCTATTTCTACAAAAACTAAAATTAAATGCTTTACAAAGACTTTAGAAAGACCTGTCATTCAGAGCCAAGAAAGCCAAATAGCGACAGGTCAAGGAAACATAACATATGAGAGAGAACCACAAAAACGAACAAGGGTTTTTGTCGTCGGATTGCTTCGTGAGTGTCTGGAATTTCTGGCTTCAAGTTGGAGTTGGAAACTGCACTTGGGGCAGCACAGTGTGTGTGACGCCCCCTAATCCCAGCAACAGAAAGCCAGAGGCCAATGTCAAAACCCCGGCAGAAGGGCTGCATACCCAGATACTCTGAGTCAAAACCTAACATTTTAAGAATGAATGCATCTCTGTTACGCTTGCCTAATTTGGCCAACTTTTCTTTAAAAAAAAAGTTTTTTATTTATTATTTGGAAGGCAGCACAGCAAGGAGGAATGGAGAGACAGAGATCTTCCAACTGCTGCTTCACTTTCCAAATGGCCACAACAATTGGAACTAGCCAGAACGCAAGAGCTCTCTCCAGGGTCTCCCCTGTGGAGTTCAGGCGCCTGAGATCCTGGGCCGGCATCTGTGGATTTGTGTGAAGCTGGAGCAGATGTGTGGAGTAGCTGGGGCTTGAACCCGGCACTGTGACCTGGAATGTGGGCCTCCCAGGTGGTAGCTAAATCCTCTGTGCCACAACTCCTGCCTCATTCAACATCTTCAATGAACTAACTAGTTGCCGATTTCAATCACACTGTATAAGAGTGTACTTACTTGATTTAAAAAAAAAAAATGCTGGGCCTGGTATGAAAGCATAGCAGCTAAAGTCCTCACTTGTACGTGCCGGGATCCCATATGGGTGCCAGTCCTAATCCTGACAGCCCTGCTTCCCATCCAGCTCCCTGCTTGTAGCCTGGGAAAGCAATTGAGGACAGCCCAAAGCCTGAAGATCCTGCAACCACATGGGAAACCCGGAAGAACTCCTGGCTCCTGGCTTCAGATTGGCACAGCTCCAGCCATTGCAGCCACTCGGGGAGTGAACCATAGAACAGAAGATCTTCCTCTCTCTCTCTCTCTCTCCTCCTCTCTGTATATGTGCCTTCACAATATAAATAAATAAATAATTTTTTAAAATGCTGATGCCCATATCTGCGGCTCTCCGCAACCTGAAAAATTATTGGTGCACAAAATCCATGGACTCTGAGACGGCCTGGTCCCTCTGAGGCTGCACAGCTGTGACTTCTACTTTCCTAGGTACCGGGCAAAGGTAGCCATTGCCTCACGTCACACCCACATTTATCTTAATCCTATGTTTTGGACTTGGTCTTCTGATCCAATCAGAAGTGCATATGGTTCTCACAGGAAGCTATCCAAACCCCCCAAGTTTTATCAGGCGCAGCCTTTAAACATTAATAATTCAGAAGCCCAAGAGGGAAACCCCAGGGACCTTAGCAAGGCTATAAATAATGAGGCACTCAATCAGAACTGAGTGCTTCCATGACTTGGAGCCTACAGAAGCTGCTTTCCTGGAAACCCTAGAGCAAGATGGGAAATGCCAACCTTGCCCAGAGCCCAGGATCCCTCTCTCAGTTCTCTCCCTTGCACTAAAGGTGTGCCAGTTCCCCCAAAATCACCCAAGAAAATTCATATGAGGCAGCCAGGTAGAGCTGAGACAATACCCAGATACAGATCAGCAAACATCGTGATTTTCTTTCTAGCCGCTGGCTTGTGTCGCCTCCCCTCCTCCGCCGACTACTTCCCAGCACGCTTCAGACTAGGTCAGCCTGGACCAATCCAGGCTGGATAGTCAGCTGACATCCTGCCACTCCAACCCAACATACAAAGGAACTAGATGCTCCCACCAGGGCCAGGGAAAGACATCTGCTCCATACAGTAAAAGAATTGACTGGCCTGGTGCATGAGTCTCACAGTGTAACCAGTTCCATGTCTGCGCAAAGGATCCCTGAAGACACCATCAGTCCAGGTTCTGGAATTTTAGATAAAAGCGTTGTATCCAAGGATCAGAGCCATGGTATAGTATGTTAGGCCTCTGCCTGTAGTACCAGCAATCTGTGTGGGCACTGGTTTGAGTCCCAGCTGCTCCATTTCTTTTCCTTTTTCTTTCTTTCTTTCTTTCTTTCTTTCTTTCTTTCTTTCTTTCTTTCTTTCTTTCTTTCTTTCTTTCTTTCATTCTTTCTTTCTCTCCAAAGATTTATTTATTAATGGGAAAGGAAGATTTACAGAGAGAAGGAAAAATGGAGAGAAATATTTTCCAACTGCTGGTTCACTCCCCAAATGGTCGTAACAGCCATAACTGAGCTGATCCAAAGCCAGGAGTTTCTTCTGAGTCTTCCATGCAGGTGCAGAACCCCAAAGGCTTTGGGCCATCTTCTGCTGCTTTCCCAGGCCACAAACAGAGAGCTGGATGGAAAGTGACACAGCCAGGACATGAACCAGGGGTCATATGGGATGCCAGAGCTTGAAAGTGGAGGATTAGCTAATTGACCCATGGTGCCAGCCCTATGGCTGCTCCATGAATTCTTTGCTGCCTAACATTAGCAAGTGCTTGAACGTTCTGCTTGCTACTGGCTGCTTCAAATCAGCTCAGAACTAAAGCTGCCTCCTGCGCAGTAGTTAACAATGGCACAGTAACGCGCCAGTCCCCAGGCATTACCTCGTGACTGATATTAGTCTGTAGAGTCGTCCACTTTAGGTCACTCTAATTTAGCTTCACTTAAAGATCTCTATGGCTCTGCAGACCCAAGGTACTCTGGGTCAGAAATGGCCTGGCCAGCAAAAGTGGCCAGTTCAACAACATCTGGGCTTTTGAGGCCCTGTCCCAGGTTGGAGAAGTTCTCGTCATTTCAGGAAATCATCTTTGGGGAGATGAGCTCAGGAGTCCTCCACCACTATAGACAGCTCTCTTGGATTTGCCAAGGGGGTTCCCAGCTCAGTAGACACTGATCATGGTCCACTGCCCACTATTGTTGCCCTGTCACTTGCCAGTGTCCCCTGGCATGATGGCTCCCCTTGATACCTTACCCTGTGCCCCTCCCCACCAGATTCACCTTACATTCATAGAGACATTTCTTCACCACTCACTTCCAGGTAGTCAATCCTGAGGTTCCTCAGTCTGCGTGGCCCAAGACTGCCTTCCTGTGCCCACTCTGAGAGCTCGCCCTGAGTGCCCAAGTCAGAACCATCCACCTTGTCAACTCATTGAGTCCAGAATAAATTGGGTGCCACCACCAGCAATACCAGCATCCCACATGGTTCACTTCCCAGCTGCTCCACTTCTGATCCAGCTCCCTACTAATGGCTTTAGAAAAGCAGTGTATAATGGTCCTAGTTTTTGGGCCCCTACAACCAACATGGGAGATCCAGAAGAAGCTCCTGGTTCCTGGCTTTAGCGTGGCCCAGCACTGACCATTGTGGCCATCTGGGGAATGAACCAGTAAATTAAATACCCTTCTTTCAAATTTAGTAAGTGTGTGTGTGTGTGTGTGTGTGTGTGTGTGTGTGTGTGTGTGTGTGCCAACCATTAATTAGACACAGGGAATACAGAAGTGAATGAGACAAAATTATGACACAGAGGAGCTAACTATTCTCAAATCTACAGCAACAGTATTCTAGAAAGAAGGAACAGCAGGTGCAGTGCTCAGAGAAGGAGACAAGCCTCACTTTGCTAGAACAGAAGAAAGGCCAATGTGGCTAGAACAGAGTGGGCGAGAGGCAGGTGGGTTGAAGGGGCAGAAAGGGACTGGAGAAGAAGCCATTGGAAGATGATGTGCAGGGAGTTTTAAGTCTGTGCTTAGCAGGATCCACCCTGGCAGCTGGGAGGAGAAGGGACTCTGGACAGTGAGAGCAGGATGGAGACCAGGCAGAGAGTAGACGGTTGGACCAGGCTGGTATCATGCAGATACTGGGATGTGTTAGGATACAGGATACAGGAGACACTTCAGAAGGAAGAACTGAAAAATGAGTTTATTCTGGTATAAACAAAGGTTGAAACCCATGTGTCACTTTCTCACAACATGCATTTTCCCATGAATTTTCAGGGATTCCTGTTTTCCAGAGGGAGGGCTACCAGGACTGTGGGATGAGATAGCACATGCCATGTCCATGAATTCTGACTTGCATTGCCCAGCAAATGGTGGCACAAGTGGGCACACACACATGGCAGAGTGGGGGCTTAACTCCACCCTCCACAACCATAACACCTGGGTTCAATCCCTGCTCATCTGCTCCCAACCCAACTCTCCCTCCTGTAGCTCCAGGGAAGGTGGCCACACAGGCTGAGCACCTGCCATGCAAGGTGTAAATTCCAGCTGTTGCAAAAAAAACAAAAACAAAACAAATGACCAGAGTTTCAGCGCCTTAACTGAAAACCAGACCATAAAGTCAAAGTTGTCTTTTCAGGGCTTGGAGCAAAGGGTCGGCAGGGCTGGCTCCTTTCAAGGCTCCCAGCGAGGATGGGTCCCTTGGCTTTGCTTGGTGAGCCCCACGGCTTTCCTCAGCTGCTGGTCCTGCTTCAGCAATCACATTATCTTACCCCCATTTGATCTTCTCGCCTCTGTCCCCTTTGTGATCACAGGAGTCACCTGGATAAGCCAGAATCTCCTCCTAAAAACCTTTGCCTAATTACATCTTCCCCATCTCTTCCATGCAAGGTCACATTCACAAGCTCTAGGGGCTGGGACGTAAGTATCTTTGGGGGCTATTCTGAGCCCCCTCTACATAAGCAATAAATAAAGGCTGATGACTACTGTCCATATCATTTTGGCAGGGGTGGGGACAATCCCAGAGTATGGGCCAGCCCCCTCCTCCAAGTCAGATGGCAGAGGAGATATGAGGAGAACCCTAACAACAGAAACCCCTTACGATACGGTCCCAGGCCCAAACAGGAGGTGGGAGCCATGCAGGATGGCCAGTTAGTGCTGTTGAGTATGTGTGCAGCCAGAAGACAAGACAGGCCCATGCTCCCAGGACCATCCATGAGGGAGGCCTGGCTAAGGCTTCTTGATGATGCTGTATTCCGTGGCCTCGTGATGAACCCTGATGGGAATGTGGCTGGTATTGCTGTAGGTTGGCTCCTGGTCCGAGACGTGTTGCAACAGAGATATGTAGGAGATTTCCTCCCTCGGACAGGGAGCCTGAAACCGACATTGGCAGAGGTTAGAGAGGCTGAGGGGAAGGGCTACATCACAGGATGGGCAGGAAGGACCCTCAGATGAGGCTGGCTGGGGAAAGACGCCCCCGGCTGTCTGAGCTCTGCTCCCAAGCCCTGCAGCTTCCCTCTCCTCTCAGCTGGTCAGGAATTTCAGCCACAATGGCACCTGCACCACCCAAGCAGCACGTTCCCACAGAGTCCCAGTCCCTCAGCCAGTCTAGCTGTCTCCTGCCCAACACCAATACTGAGCTTGGCCCATCCCTGAGCCCTGGGTTGGGACTTGGATCAGTGACGCCCAGGCCAGGCTTGCAGTGACCGCAGCTTTGCTGAGCGCCTGCCCACCTAAGTGGAACCGATGCAGGCAACCCCTTGCAGGTAACGCACCATGGTGACATAGTCCATGTCCTCCTGACCATCCTGGGCAGAGGAGAGCCTCCTGGGGGCCTTTTTCTGGGAGGAGCTGGCAGAACTTCCTGTCTGATGCAGAGTCAAGTTGGCATAGCACAGGTCACTCTCCAGGGTCTGCAGTATGTGGGACAGGGAACCCGGGTTGGAATCACAAGATCAGTCTGGGGCGCAGGTTCCTCTTCTGGGGGTGGTTGTGAGCTTCTCAGTTTGCCCGGTTGCCTCTCTCCCTGTGCTTCTCTGGCTCCCATCCCAACCCCAGTCCTCCTCCCTCTGGTTGTTTCCAGCCCATCCTCCCCCTCCACCCCACCAGATACCTCCCCAGCCTCTCCTCCCACATCCTCCCAGCCCCTGCAGGGACAGTGACACTCTGGCAAGTGGTTGAAGCATTCAGACCTCAGGGCTCCTGGGAGATGGTTAAACAAAGGGCCTAGGGACAGAGCTGCCAGGGAACTCTCACCTGTTCTGGAGGTGGTCCCGAGGCTAGAAGGAGAAAATAGTCTGGGATTAGGAAGCTGAGCCCTGTGGGTCACAAGGGAAGAGACACATGGAAGGAGGGTGCAGAGTCTGCTCTCTGAGCTTCCGTGTGTCCCCGTGATAAGCAGGGAGACCCAGTGCACCTGTTCCCCACATCCCAGAGCTATGCATCAACTGTCCATACAAAGTCCAGGCTCCCCTGGGTTAAATTTCCTTTTTCAGAACTCCAGGCTCAGCCGCCCTAGCTTCTGCCTGAAGTGCCAGTCCTGGTTTCCCCTGCAGGATTAACTCCAAGTCATTCCTACCTGCTGCACCTCCAGCAGGTAGCTGTCTCACCCCTGCCTCCCTGGCTCCACGGCACATTCCTCCTGGCTTTCTCATCACCTTTATCCCACAGAATTCCACTTCAGGTTTCTGCAAACCACTGGGAGGTTGGGCCTGTTTCTTGCTTGCATCCCAGGTGCCTGAGTGTGCCTGGCAGGTACATGCTGGCTGAGATGTGCGTCAGCGAGCCACCTGGCTCCAGGCACAGCATGAGGGGATGCTCAGGATGAACCAGTACCTACACTGTTGCTGCTCCTGGGATTTCTCTCTGCTCCTGTTCTATGCACCTGCCCCCTGACCCCTATCATGGCCTCCCTTGATCCAAAGACAACAAAGAAATTAGAGGTTACACACACACACACACACACACACACACACACACAGGTTTTCAGTTTCACAAGTCTAGATGGGAGGAAAGAAGAGAAACAAGAGGGAAGCTCCCTGTTCTCAGATTCAAAAAAAAAAAATTTTCCCCAAGCTGTGAGGAAGGAGGAGCTCAGGTCCCAAGGCACTCTGGGAAAAAGAAAGGGTGCCAGCATGTGAGGATGTGAGAATGGGGGAGAAAGGCCAGGCAGGAAAAGGGTTTGAGCAAGACTAGACCTCATGATCTGTGACCCAGAGAGCAAGGTCCCTGGGACAAGCCAGCCAGTCTGGAGGAGCAAGGGTAAGAGTCACTTCGCCTCTTCTGATCAGACCTGAAGGACCAAGCGTGTGGGTGCATGCATGAGTGTGTGACTGTGCAGATGACCGTGTTCTGTGTGTGTGTGTGTGAGTGTGTGTGTGTGTTTCTCCATCACCCTTTTGTTAGCACAATGTTTCCTTGGCAGCCTCACAGTCCCCAGTCTGTCACCCCAGACAGGGCTGCTCACCTCAGGCCATTGCCACTTCTGTAGCCACTTCTACCACCAAAAGCCAAGGCAGGCAACAGAGTGAAACATATCAGAGAGAAGAAAAGGGCCAGGAGAACACAGGGTTAGTGGCTCATGCCAAACAGCACGGGAATTACCAGCAAGCTCCAGGGTACCCAATCATCAACTACGCTGACTCCCAACTGTTGGAGACATTTGGGACAGCACCCTTACAAAGTGTCTGGGTAATCTGGATCAGGCACCGTCCAGATGGCAACATTGGCCACCAGCCACACCTAGCCTCGTCCAATGCAGCTGGACCAGGTGCACTCACCTTTCTTCTGTTGTTTCATCATCCAAGCCAAGAGGGTGGCCCCCACAAAGAGAAGCAGCAACACAGCAAAAATGAGGGGGAGGAGGATGCTGAGCTTCAGGGTGGGGCTGAAAACACAGATGGAGGCCCCGTGTACCCCAAGTCCACTGACTGCCTCTGAACCCCATCCCGCCCACCCAGGACTGGGGGAGTATCACAAACCTGACAACCCCAGGGGCCCTGTGGTTTACATTCAATTGCCCTCACTGCCAGGTTACTAAGAGAGAGGATACGGGGCTCCAAGCCCAAAAGAAACAGTGGGATGGCTGAAGAAAATAACCAGCAAACTTATACCAAGCTCCATAAGAAGGCCCGAGGCAGCGGGGAGGGCCCAGCAACCCACCCTCTCTAAGGAGTTGGAGTCTGGGAGAAATGCTGGCTGGGGCCTGACACTGCAGAGAGCAAATTCACTGGAGGAATCCCCATGTGGCTTACCTGCCATCCCCGGAATGGCTGGACATGGTCGGGGAGCCATGGTTCTCTCTCCTGGTGGCTGGCGCTGTAGACATATTCATGGTGGAGGTGACGGTGGTGGATGATGTGGTCAGCACAGTAGTGGGTGCTTGGTGCATTGAACAAGGTCACCTGCTGCCCTGGGCACTGCTGCCCCTGCTCCCAACCCTGCACCCAGCTCTGAGCAGGGAAGTGTGGGCTGCCCGCAATGGAGGGCAGCTGAGGAGAGCAGTTTAGCCTGGCCCCACCCATGTCCCCAGCCTGCAGGAGGCTCAGAAGCAGGAGGAGGAGCAGACCCTGAAGGGACAGGAGGAATGGGAAGGGCTTTAGGCAGTTCAGAAAGCCCCAGGACAGAGCCCCACTCCAGTTGACCACTCAAGCAAGGCTTTGAGGACCAGGGACGAGCAGGCCCGTGACATACCTGCCCCTTACCTGGTTCAACAATCACTTCAACTGGCACCCCAGGGTCAGCCCCAACTTTCTCCATCCCACACCAGTAAGTGTCAGCATCGTCTTCACTGAGCTGCTCCACAGTCACGGTGAACGTGCAACTTCTGTGATGATCCCTGATGGACAAACGGCCCCGCCGCACCTCGTGCTCTGACCCGGTGGTTCTGATGAGGATCTTGCAGTAACTCCACTCAGCTCCCCGACACCAGTACTTGTTGTATGTCTCCCATCCTCCGTCATAACGACACCGCACAGACAGGTTGCCCCGCTCTGGGCCTCTAACTGTTCCTGGACCCGTGATAGCTTCCCTGGCATCAGAGCTGCCTGCAAAACACAGATCCATGTGTCTGCACAGGGCATGGCTCTCACATCCGAGTGCCCCATGGAGGATAGTCCAGGACAGCAGGAGTGCACCTGCACCTAGACCAGCCTTGTGCCCTTCTCCAGGACCCTGTGCCCCAGCCACCGGGAAACCCTGGGAAGACACAACTGCAGATCTCAAAAGTAACACAAACATTACCCTGAGCAATAAGCTGTAATTCACCTGTCCCATGTCCCCACTGGCCCGTCACCCTAGGGTTTCAAGGAAGAGCCTTCTACACATGCCTCTGTGTGAATTTGGTCTTGAGGAGCAGCAGAGGGCAGAGAGACACAGGAGAGGGACACTGACCCAGCTCTCATATCAGTGAGCCTGGGGAAGGCCTGTGGTTGCAGCCAAGCCATGCTGCTGCTGGGGCTCTGCAGTGAACCACCTGGATGAACACCCTTGAACTTGATGGCAGCCAGGCCAGCACCTGGACTCCCTATGCCACATGCCGCTTCTCCTGCACAGCCTCCTGCTCTCTGCTGAAGTGTGTGGTTTCTTTGTCGATCAGCAAATTTGTGACTCATTTATGAATTTTTCATTGATGCATTTGTCCGTGTCAGTGCCAATCTCACATTACCTTACTACAGCTTTATAAAATCAGAGGCAGCAAAGCGGCTTTCTCTAATATATATATATATATATATATATATATATATATATATATATACATATACATATATATATGTAACTAGAAGATGGTTGAGGTATGACCATTGGAGCTCCCACGCATTGCTGGCATGAGTGTGAAATTATGTAATTACTTTGCAGCACTTCAGAGAACTGTTTTTTCAGTTGATAATAAAGTAGCCCAGGAATTTCATTCTGAAGGTTTTTTTTTAATGAAAAGAAATGTCCATAACATTCTTTTCATGACTTTACTCATGATAACCATACATGAGAAAAAAATTCAAATGTCCAGCACGAGAATGGATAAACAAATGATTCTGCACCCACAGTGATGGCACACCAGAGAAAGAAAACGAACAAAACACCGACATGCAAAGCAGCGGAGATGGGTGCTGGGAGTGCAGCCATGCAGAGTGACAGGCGAGCAAAAGCGTGCTCTCTGGCCCCACCCATGCAAAGTTCTGTGGCAGGTGGGTTACGGTGGTGGACTGTCAACATGGTTCCTGAGCAGAGAGCTCAGGAACATTCTGGGTGGTGGAATGTTCCGTAACTCGACGGGGCTGTGAGACACAAGTTACATGCATGTGTGGAAAACTCACAGACTTCAGCACTAAAGACCCACACACTCCACCACATGTAAATTCTATCTCATTTTAAAAGAAAATTGTGGGTTGCATCTAAATTGTGCTTAGAGACATTTTTCAGTGTTAGATGCTTGCATTGAAAAGAAAAAGGAAAAAAATAGAAATTGTAAAAGCTTAAACAACTGTGCCAAAAGTTAGAAAAAGGGACACTATATAGCCTCCTGGGTAAGATACCCTCGTCCCGTGTTGAAGCACCTGGGCTCAAATCCTGCCTCCAGCTCCTGAGTCCTGCTTCCTGTTAAGGCGGACCCTGAGAGGCAGCGGTGACTGTTCAAGGAGCTAGATACTATCGCCCCTGTGGGAGGCCTGGATTGAGTTTGCAGCTTCCAACTTCTGCCCAACCTAACGCCAGCCACTCTGGGCATTTGAGAACTAAAACAGGAGATGTGAGCTTTCTCTTTCTTTCTCCTTCTCTCTCTCTTTCTCACATACACACACACTGAAAAATAAGAATAAACTAAAAGTATTCGATGGGATACGCTAGAATGGTAAAGCTGCTAGCTTGGGACACCTACATTCCGTATTGGTTAGACCAGGCCAAAAGCAAGAGCATGCGATTCCATCCAGTTCTCCAGCATCCAGTGGATGCTAGGGTTCAAACACTCCAACCATCTTCCACTTATTTCCCAGGAGCATTAGCAGGGAGTTGAATCAAAAGTGGAGCAGCTGGGACACAAACCAGCACTCTTACGGGGGGTTAACACCACCAACAGCAGCCTAACCCTCTGCACTGTGTCAGCCCTTGTGTCTGCACTTCTGTGGGAGAGGCTGGGAAGAAGCTGGTGGGTACAGCAAGGGCTCACGCTGGAGACCTGAGTCCCGAGTGATTCACACTCCAGACAGGGCCTCAGACACACACTCAACACGACTGTCACATCCACTTACCACCAAGCTCTCCCATTTGCAGATGCCAGAGCAAAGTAGCCCGGAATACGCACTCCTGACCCTGTTGGATTGTCCCACAATACCCCTCCCCAAGCCAGCCTGCTCCAGGTCTGGGCTGAGGCCCTCTCCCAGTTCCTGGGCTCCTGGACAAGGCCCATTTCTCCCCCTCTAAGATCAAACAAAATCCTCCCGACCCTTCCCCCAGGCATGTGATCCACCACCCTGACCTTTCTGTTCTTCAGATGTGCCAAGGCCAAGCTTATTTCCACAGCAGATCCCCAGGGGACTCGCTGCCTCCCTGAAAGAAACTGCCCACTCATTAGCACCTATTCATCCTTTACACTATCTGGGCTCCAGCACACCTGCCCACCAACTGCTCCATCTTACTTACACTATGGCGGATGGAATGGAGCGTCCATTAAGCTGTGTAAGAGAACCACAGACCATTCAGGACTACCCAGCTGCCATGTCCCTTTCAGAGACTTCTGTCCACGTGCTACCCAGCAACACGTGCCAGGAGAACACCACTTCCGCTGGGCTCCCATTCCTCACTGCCAGTGGGGTGTTCCTCCTGAGCCATCATTCACACTCCACCCTTTAAAGGCTACAGCTCGGCGGGTGTTCGTCCATGCAACTGTCATTCCTGTCTAAATCCAGAACACCTTCAACTCCCCAAAAAGAAACTCCACTCATCAGGGGCCACTTTGCCTGACCCCCTCCCCCAGGCCCTGTGGATTCACCTCTCTGGACGAGTTCACGTGAACGGGATCCCATGCAGGACGTGGCCTGCCCTGTCCACGCTGGCTCCTTCACTCAGTGCCATGCTTTTCATGTCGCCCTTGTTCAGGGACCATGCTGATCTTCTCTGTATCTTTCCAATTTTAGTACACGCGTGGCTGAAGCGAGCACGGCGCCATGCTCTTCAGCCCCTTCCCTCCATGCTGCAGCACACAGCAGAACCTCCATCTAGACAGCTACGTCCTCCTCCTCTCGTTTAGCCCTTCCTCAGGGAATGGACTGCTGGGTGGTCTGCATGTTCCAGGCACCAGGAAGAACACTGTCACAGTTTTTTCTGTAGATAAACATTTTCGGGAGTCCTAGGTAGAAACCTAGGGGTTGGGGGGAGGGGCGTTGTTGGGTCACATGCTTCTGTGCTTAAAGCTTTGAAGTGTAGCCAGATGGCTTTGCAAAGGGGCTCAACACTCACGAATCCCCATCAAGTGGTGGGTCCTCTCCAAAGAGCTGTTAGAGTCCTAACTGCTTCTCTCTCGAAAAGCGGAGGAAGATGGGTAGGGTGGGAGGGAGGGGGCATGGCAGCAGTTGCATTACTCTCTCACTATTGGATGTGGTCACTCATTCAACAGAACTTACTACTTGTCCAATCAGTACCTTTTAGAAACTCATTGTGGGCCCAGGACTCCTTGCCCTGCTGGAGCTTACCTCCCATGGGACTGGAGGAGATGAGGCAGAAAACACAAGAGAATCAGAGTTCTGATCAGGGTCATGGATGAAGTAAAGACACGGAAGATGCAAGGGCTTGGAGCCTGTGGCTGTCTCAGAAAGAACATTCTGGGCCCAGATGACAGCCCAAGGAAAATCCTTGAGGCCACAGTGTGACTCACACATTCAAAACCAAGTTGGCTGGAGTGAGATGAGTCCCAGGAGAAGGGGAGGAAGTGGGGAGCCCCCAGAATATATTTGGATTTTAATTGTAACTCACATAGGCACTCCTGAAAAACAGACAAGCGTCCCCTAGATTTTGGCTGAGTACCAAGAAAGTGCCAAGCACAATGATAGGTGAGGCTGGGAGAGAAACAGCCTCAAGAGAGGCAGACGCGGTTGGATCATGAGTCGATGTGTGAAGTAGGCAACTGTATGGAAAATTCTGGAGTCCCAGGGGAGGTCTAAAGCTTGGACTATACCACAGGACGCCCCCTGCACTGAGTCCTCAGACCCTCCAACATTCAGAACTCAAGGACATCAATGTTAAGCCAAACTCCGGTATCTGCCTACACAGCAGTCAGTGCTTTCCATGGTGGGTCTGGACCCTAAGAACCTCAACAGCTTCCTCCTGCCCCAAGCACTGAGAGCTGCCTCTGCCTGCCTCTGGTGCCTGGCAAACTCCCTCTGCCCTGGCTCCCTCCCATGTTGAGGGCACATGTACAAAGACACGTCAGGTGCCCGGCAGGACCTGACCTTTGCTGGCCCTCCCCACTGCTCGCAGACTGGCAGGGCCAATACTCTCTCCCTATTCAGTGTCGCCAGCTCCCATGAGAGCAGGAATCATACCTCATGCTGGATATGGGGTGATGACGCTCGTGCACCCTGTTCTTGCTGAGGCAGCTGTGGACACTGAGATCCCAAGTGACAGTGGTTGCAACTCACGAGGCCCTTAGCAGAAAGGATCTTCTTGCTGAGTTCCTTTCTCCACTCTGCCAGCCACATCCCCCTGCTGCCTACAGCTTCCCAGGAGGACAGCCCCGTCCACTCACCTGAAAGCCAGAGGAGGAAGGGAAGCAGCAGCAAGTACATCTTCTCTGCTCACTGGTCTCTCCCTGAAGAGGTAGCCGGTCAGCGAGAACACTCGCCACGGTTCGACTCCTTAAGCTCCCGGCCCTCTGTTTCTTTTCACTTTAACACTTCCTCCTTCAGTCACTTCCCACTGGTGGACACGGCAAAACAGGAAGGAGGTGCAATTTCAAGGCAAGGTTGGGGGTGGAGGCTGAGGCGGGGGTGGACCCTGATCCACCAGCAGGTCTCGGTGAGCCCCAAGCCTATGGTTTCAAGAGTAGCTAGGATCTTGGGAGATCTAAGAGTTCAACAGAGGATTGGGACCAAAGTTAGACATCTGGGCGATTAGATTCGGGTCCAAAGTTGGGGATGAGAGGATGACGGAGATGTGGGGTATCAGACCCAGACCAAAAGGAGTTTCAAAGACCAAGGAGATATGGCCAGGGACCTACAAGCCTCACAAGCCAGAGGGACTTTGTCCTAAGACCCCTTTAGTAAGTGAATGCTCTGCCCCTTCCTGACAGATGGGGGCCCATGGATGATGGAAGCCTGAGTCCTCTGAGAACCTGTCCTGCACTCCAGGGCCCTCCAGCTTTTTGTTCATGACCTTTGCCCCACCCCCACCCCTTTTCCATAACTATGGAAGAAACAGATGGGAAAAAAGAAAGAAAGAAAACCCAGCTTTCTTTTCTCACTCCCTTTCTCTGACTACTGTGCCCATTCCCCAAGTCCCCTCCTCCATCAAGACCCCAGCGAACCGAGGGTCACCTGCAGCCACTTTTGCAGTGAGTCACCCACACCCTGTGTGACATCGGACCAATATATCCCAAAAGAGGACATGAACCCTTCACACCCCAACCAGACACGAGACAGGAGGAGTTATTTGCACATAAAACCAGAGCCACTGACATGGGGGAGTTTCCAGGAGGTGGTCAGAGAGAACCTTGTGCTTTCCTGTGTATCTACAGGCCGTAAAGTCAGCTCAGCAAGCTGGGGTGCAGGCATGGGCAGCTCACAGAGCTCCAGCACTCATCGAACAGGCCTGCTGCCCAGGACACTGGGAGACAGCAACCGCCTGCATCAGGAAAAGCTCCAGCTTCCAGGAGATGACCAGGCATGAGACAGGTTATGGCAGCCTGCAAGAGTAAAGGGGCAGGGGCCAGCGCCATGGCTCAGTTGGCTAATCCTCTGCCTACAAGCACTGACATCCCACATTGGCACCAATGTCCAAGCTGCTCCACTTCCCTTCCAGCTCCCTACTTGTGGCCTGAGAGAACAGTAGAAGATGACCCAAACCCTTGGCACCCTGCATGGGAAACCCCGAGGGAATTCCGGGCTCCTGGTTTCAGAACAGCTCAGCTCTAGACACTGCAGCCATTTGGAGATTAAATTAGCAGATGGAAGATCTTTCTGTCTCTCTTTCTCTATGTAAATCTGCCTTTCCAAGAAAAATGTTAAAACATTAAAAAGAGAGAGAGAGAGCAATGAGGGTCAGGGGAAGCCTCTCCTTTCCCCAGAATGGGCACAAAAGAGTGAGCAGATCTGTGCCCTGTGCCCTGTGCCCTGCCCTTGGTCCCTGGTCCTGCCTAGTCCCAGTCTTGACTTTGGGAGGACTCAACAGGGAGCAGACTTGTCCTGGTGGTCCTGCATCCTCAATTCAGGACCCTCATCCCAATTTGAGCATTGACTTGTATATGCATGACTTACCCCTGAGCTTTCACCTGCCACTCGATGAAGGAAGGGATCAACAGAGCATCAGACAGCCTCCCTGTGTGTACATGACTGTGGCACTCACCTGCGTGTAGCCGATGCCTCTGTGCACGTGTAATGTGTGTGCTCTTATCCGTGGGGGGAGCTGGATGTACTGTGTGTTGTACATAGGTGCACATGTGTTGTGTGTGTGTACGTGGGACTAGCTGAGCATGTTGTGCACATGTGTGTGTATTAATACAATTGTTTGGCTTCTCTCAGTAGCAAGGACAGAATCTACAGCATTCCTGCTCAGTCACTGGGACTTATCAACTACGGACTGCGGTCTCTGAACTCAACCCATTGGCAAAGGGGGCCCTCGTGCAGAAATAGGACCAGCTTTACAAGGCCTTCCTCACTGTGCAGTACAAGTCCCCTGGGAAGGACAAGACCCACCTGGGAATGAACACTGAGTACTGAAGTCTGAACCAGGTGGAGCAGAAAGCCAAAGAGTTGAGCTCCTAGGTGTAGAAGAGTCACTTGCATGTGAACTTATGCCAAAGCTCACTGGCACTCAGAGTGCTTGCAGGAGCTTGCAAGCTCTGCTGGGTAGTGTTGGCAATCACTAGGTAGAGCCAGCTGTAAGGTCATAGATGGAAGTCCCAGCATCAGGTGTGAAATAAGAATAGTCAACTATAGAGTAGTTTGCTTCACACGGTTGGCTTTATGAGTTATTTCCTGGACAGGTGTCCATGAGCTGAATGTTCCCCTTCTTTCTCACGGTTCAGTGGAACTTTCCCCTGATGAGTTTTCACAGCTGAATGGTTTATTCGTGTAGATACTACCGTGAGCATCCTTACATACACACCTTGGTTTGCTTGTGAAAGGAGAATTACAGCCCTGCTGTGTCAGTAGAATTTGCCTTGGTAACTGTGACATGCTGGGGTCCGTGTGATGGATGCGGAAAACAGGAAGGTGTGAGGAGCATTGCTTCCATTGCAGGCAGGGCCGCGAAGGAGCCCCCGCCGAGCAGGGCTTCCACGGGCCGTTGCTTTGATCACCTGAACGCAGCCTGCTTTCCATCGCCGGACACCGGACTTCCCCACTGAGTTTTCAGTGATCTGCCTAGGCACTGTCTGCCCCTGCGGAGTTAACAGTTGACGTGTGGTATCTGTGCGAGCTTGGCAGTTGATGTTACTGATATTCGCTTCTAGCATAAAGGTTTTTACCTGCTACTGCTATGGCTGCCACCATTGCTATGTTAATCAAAGGTGTTCTGTCCTCAGGTGGCGGGAACTTGTTTACAGCCTTTCCTCTCCCATTGACGATATGCTAATCAAGGGTGCTAACTTCCCAGGTATAGGGGAAGCCCATTCTTTCCTTCTTTCTTTGATCTTTGGATCTTGCCTCCTGTGTTACATTTCCTCCCTTAGTTGATTCAAGAGGTATGAGCTTGCCTTAGGTGAGACAAACGGCAGAATTATCTTTAGCAACACCCATTTAATCATGACGTAAAAAGTCTGAGCCAGGGTTTAACTGATTCTGTATAAATAAAGCGGACGGCTTTATTGCTGCGTCCACTATCATCATGGAATCCTAGTAGTCCGCCTCTTTCTTTCTGCGCCTCATCCACGCACCCTTCCCGAGTTCCGAAACCCAGGTTGGAGCTGGACTCCGGCAGTGACAGACATTGTCAACTGCTGACAATGTTATATAAGTTATCCTAACTTAGGTATCTATCATTGCTGTCTAAATGAGTGTCTATTCTCCAAAGTGTAACTCAGTATGGAGCATTATCCAAGGACTACTGCCAAGCTGTTATCAAGCAAATGCATATTATATTGTACCAGTCAAGGTTTTCTAGGGAAACAGCACAGGTAGAATAGATGGGGAGTGCGGCAGAGAGACAGAGAAATCTCCTATTTGCTGGTTCACTCCTCAAATGGCTGCAATGGCCAGTGCTGAGCCAGCCTAGAGCTAGAAGTCCGGGACATCAACCAGGTTTCCCATGTGGCTGGTAGAGGCCCAAGCACTTGAACCATCTTCTGCTACCTTTCCAGGTACAATAGCAGGGAGCTGAATTGAAAGTGGAGCAACCAAGACTCAAACCAGCATTCGTATGGAAAGCTGATGACACAAGTGGTGGCTTAAACTACAACGCCAGCCCCCTTCCCATTGGACTTCATTTCTGGCATCTTCCATTGACTGGAACTTTTTCATTTCTGTGCACCAGACTTATTGATCCTTTTCTTTATGGATTCAGCACTTCCTGTCTTATTAAGAAGGTCACTCGGAGCTACTTGAGGAGCCCTGGTAACCACCCATTCACCTAGATTGTCTAAATGCTGCTCTCAATGACAGAGCCACAGGAAAACCACATACCAGGACAGCCTTTGTAAGGAGTTATTCCAATACCCGGCGCCATTCCTTCTTCCTCACAGCTCATGAAGTTCTCGCCCGCCTAGCTATCCACCAATCGGATGTAACCTGGCATTCCACCTGAGAATCCCACCCCAATCTTCCAGCCCCCTCCCCAACTCCGCCCACTCACCAATCATCCCTAGGCATTCACCTGCAGGCGCCAATCCCCTGGGGGCCTGCCCTCAATCCCTCCCAATCCCCACCCCCTACACCTGGCCGACAAAAAGGCCCCCCAGGTGCGGCTCGCTCTCTTATCCCCCCCCTCTTATCCCTCTCCTACCCTTCTCTCTCTCCCCCTTTCTTGCTGTTCCTGCCCCGTTGGAATAAACCTCCTAAGATACCTCGTTGCGTCTGGTGTGTTTCAGCTCACGGTAAAGAACCAGGTTGTGGGAATTAGCTGCGCGTAATAATATCGTAACATCCTATGAACTAGAACTCTATCATCTTTTTAAATAACTAACAGCCTTGGCCCAGTTCCCATTGAAAGGTCATCATTGAGGCATGGTTTAGTACTAGGTCCTTGCTTTCACCAAGGTGGATGCAAAACTCCTGGGGAAGCTCGCTGGCTTTGCATCATGGCCACGGCCCATCCTGTTATCCAGTTTAGCATGGAGGAATATCAGAGGTTCCACATAAGATGCAGCCACCTGGAGACAGCCGGACGCTGGCCCCCAGCCCCACCTGCAGGCAGCTCCCTTCCCTTACCCCTCCCACTGACCTCAGCACCATAGTCTCTCGGGAAAATGCAAGTGGACATCCCAGCCTTCAAGTCCAAATTCTGGCCGCACACTGCCCCTCCCCCAAATGAGACACCTGTTGTTTGCACACTCCTCAAACATGCAGAAGTGCCAACAGCACAAGCTAGAAACAAAACGTGGCCTGTAGGAGGACCAGGCCTTGGACTCTGAGGACTCATTGCATTTAGAGCAGGAGCATAATGGAGGAGGGACAGGACTAAAGGGAAATCGTTCAACAACACTTGTGAATGAACCAGCTCTGCACTCTCCTACTTTTTTTTTTTTTTTAAGATTTATTTATTTTATTGGAAAGGCAGATATACAGAGAGGAGGAGAGACAGAAAGGAAGATCTTACGTCTGATGATTCACTCCCCGAGTGAGCGCAACAGCCGGTGCGTGCCAATCCGAAGCCAGGATCCAGGAACTTCCTCCAGGTCTCCCACGCGGGTGCAGGGTCCCAAGGACTTGGACTGTCCTCCACTGCTTTCCCAGGCCACAAGCAGGGAGCTGGATGGGAAGTAGAACTGCCGGGACTAGAACCGGCACCCATATGGGATCCCGGCACATTCAAGGCAAGAACTATGGCCGCTAGGCCATTGCACTGGGCCCCTGCACTCTCCCCACTTTGGCCTGGGATGAAAGCTCTTGGAGGGACCACCACTGTGTAGGAAGGTTAAGCTACAGCTTGCAACACCTTCACCATCCCACAGCAGAGTGATAATTTGAGTCCCAGCTGCTCTGCTTCAGCTCCAGCTTCCTGATTATGCTCTTGGGAAAGCAGTGGATGATGGACCAAGTACCGTGATGGAATTCCTGGCCTTGCCTTTGGCCCGACCCACAGCTGGCTGTTGTAGCCAATTGGGGAGCGAAGCAGGGGATGGAAGACACTTGATCTCTCTCTCTCTGCCTTTCATACAAATAAATATTTTCTTAAAAGATTTATTTATTTTTATTGGAAAGTCAGATATATAGAGAGAGCAGGAGAGATAGAGAGGAAGATCTTCTGTCCGATAATTCACTCCCCAAGTGACCGCAACGGCCGGTGCTGAGCTGATCTGAAGCCAGGAGCCAGCAGCTTTTCAGGGTCTCCCATGCAGGTGCAGGGTCCCAAGGCTTTGGGCCATCCTCAACTGCTTTCCCAGGCCACAAGCAGGGAGCTGGATGGGAAGCGAGGCCTCCAGGATTAGAACCGGTGCCCATATGGGATCCCAGCACAGTCAAGGTGAGGACTTTAACTGCTAGGCTTCCGTGCTGAACCCACAAATAAATCTTAAGGGGAAAAAAAGGCCAAGATGAGTTGGACCTGAAACACTGAACCCCAAGTGCACCTCTGGACTGGTCCCCAAAGCAGAAAGGAAAGCGGAAGTTTTCCCCACCGTGAGAGAAGAGAGTGATGGGAGGGAATCCGTTATCCTGGAGAAGAAAAAGATAAAAAAAAAAAAAAAGAAAAGAAAGAAAAGAAAAAGAAAGAATTAGAAGCTGTTGTATCTGTTACAGGAATGAGAGGGACATGTATGGATTTGTTCCTCAATTTCTGGAACATTCTATCTAAAAAGCACGGCTTAAAGCATATGCAGATGGCCAATAAATGGCACAGTGGGCTAATCTGTCCCTGATGCAGCATGCATCTCATGCTGTTTTCCCATCCAGCTCCCTGCTGATGCACCTGGAAAGGCAGTGCAAGGTGGCCTACATGCGCGAGCCCTTCCACCCAGATGGGAGACCGGGAATTCCAGGCTCCTGGTTCCGACTAGTTTTGACTCAGCCTGGCCTTGGATTTGTACCTATTTAGGGCATGAACCCAGTGAATGGAAGATCTCTCTCTCTCTCTCTCTCTCACATACACACACACACACACAAAATCTTTCAAATGAATAAATAAATCATTTCCAAGAAGTATGAGGAAGTTAGATTTGAAGCATAAACTATTGAAGCCACTCCTCACAGCAAACAAAAGGAGCCTTTAGCTCAACAGGAAATGGAAAGTTGAGAATAGTTAGGAAGGGGGGACAGAGGAACCATAGTCAGGGGACGTCCAAAGTCAACATTTCAGCCAACGTCATGGCACCAGTTCCCTGAGATGCCATCATCAGAGCCCAGCAGTGGCTAGGGCTCAAGGGTCACTTCCGAAGAGGCCTGGCCATCTTAATGCTTGCATGTTTCTGCAAATCCAGCCAGTTTGTTGCCCCCAAGCCTTTCCAACGACCTCGAAGGCTGGTCTTTGGTGTCCACTTTGTGTTTTTTGTTAGTTTGTTAAGGCTTATTTATTTTTATTGAAAAGGCAGAGTTATAGAGAAAGAAGTACAGAGATAAAGATATTCCATCCACTGGTTCACTCCTCAAGTGGCCACCAATGGCCAGAGCTGAGCCGATCTGAAACCAGGAGCCAGAAGCATCTTCTTAGTCTCCCATCCAGGTGCTTTGGGCCATCCTCTACTACTTTTCCGGGACACAAGCAGGGAGCTGAATGTGAAGTAGAGCAGCTGGGGCATGAACTAGCACCCATATGGGATGCCAGCACTTGTGAGGCAAGGATTTAGCTAGTGAGCCATCGTGCCAGGCCCTTTGGTGTCCACTTTAAAGCAAAAAGACATTTATCCACTGCCCAGGAAAGCACTCATTCCCCGAGCACCTGCTGGGCACAGCCACCACATGCACATCTGTCTTCTGTAGTGCTGATGGCTTTCTTTCCATAATTCCAATAACCGCCACTTCCTGCAGTTCCTACAGTACACACATGGCCGAGGACAATGGCCTTGCCCACTTCCGCAGTGCCACTTCCCTCTGAAATGGGATCCACTACAAGGCCAGTCCCACGGCCAAGTGTGAAACCACCCCAAGGCACACATCAGACTACCCCGTTTGCTGTATTCCAGGAACTGGCGCTCTGGGACTTTTGCATTTCGGGAAACCCACAGACACCCTCTTAGCTTTGATCTTCCAAGGAGCAGATGACAGAAAGGAATCCATTTATGAAGAGAAGGTTCCAGGGACGCCAGGGGGAACCATCCAACCACGATGCGGGGTCAGCCCCTCTTGAGTGGACCCTCGAGCTGACACGGTTGTTGGAGGAGTCACATGTCTGCCGGTAGCAGGCCTGTCTCGTCGTCCCTGCCATGCCCTGGGAGATGTAGCCTCAGCACAGACTCAGGAGCATGGTCCCCGGGCCAGATCTTCCCCTGTGGCTGGGGTCTGGGAAGTGTTCTCATGGTCTCTGCAGAAATTCACCAGCCTGGATTAGAACAAGATTCCCAGGCTGGGTCAGACAAGGCGTGCTAAGCCTCTGCCTGCAAGCACCAGCATCCCGTATGAGCACTGGATCAAGTCCCGGCAGCTCCACTTGTGTTCCAGCTCTGCTTGTGGCCTTGGAAGGTGGCAGAGGAGGACCTCAATCCTTGTCCCCCCTTCCTCACGCCACAACTCCACCTTTCTTTAAAAAAGAAAAAAAAATTCCTTCCTGCCTCCAGGCCTTCGGGGACTTGGATAAAAAAAAAAATCCAGACAGCTGTGTGTGTGGCTCTAAGTGCCAGTCCGTGTATCTTGTGTGAATGCGTGTGTGCACTGATGTTACGCTACAGCAAGTGTCCGCTTGTGTCTGAGTGGAATCGGTTCTCTCAGCCTTGCCCACGCCTTGACAGCCTCACCCGCAACCCAGGCCCTCACCCGTCTCTCTCTCGCTCCCTTGCAGACCATTCTGGTGGGCGACAGCGGCGTGGGGAAGACTTCTCTGCTGGTTCAGTTCGACCAGGGCAAGTTCATCCCAGGCTCCTTCTCGGCCACTGTGGGCATCGGATTCACAGTAAGTGCTGTGCCTGGCACTGCCCCCGGGGCTCTGGGACCCTAGTGTGTTCCTGCTTGGAGCCTGCTGGGAACAAGTGAACCCTCACATCAGCTCACACAGGAGGTTGAGCAAAAACAGCATTTCCCAAGGTGCAGGCAGGGTGGTGGGTACCAGGGGAGGCAGGGCTGCAGTGCCCACGGGTGGCCCAGGGACTCCATTCTCCCTCTCACTGTAGCCCCAGGAATCCTCCCTCCGTAGGCACTGCACCTGCAGCCTGCAGCTCTGAGGCCTTGAAGTGAATCTGCTCACCCTGGCCAGCCCATGTCCACAGGCCACACCCACAGCTCCACCTCCATCCTTCTGACAGCAGGATTTGGAGACCAGAATGGCGGGTTGGGTGTGAGCCACACTCCACAGACCACAGGCAAAAAAAAAACAAAAAGCAAATCTGCTGTGGAAAGCAGAAAGCACCTGGTCTACCTGCAGGCCCAGAGCTGCCAGAGATGATCCAGGCTGGGCCTTCCCAACCACTGCTGTCTGCTCAACTTGTCAGGATGCAGCTCCAGCCTCTGTCCTTGTCCCCTCCACAGCCCGACCCTGAGCTCCCTGACCTGTGCTATCTGCAACTCAGGGCTCTCCTGGCCACATGGGGCATCAGGGAGGCCTCTTCAGATCACCATGACTGCACCCAAGGGCCCTTATAGGACAAAGTGAGGTGTTCACCGGGTACTCGGCACTTCCTCCAGGCGGGAATAAGTGACTGAGTGTGGTGTACAGAGCGGGGGGCGGGGAGCTGTGTATACACTTCCTGTTCACCTCTGGCTGGAGGGCTGACAGCCCGCGGGCAGCAGGGGAGCGTGGCAAGCACGGAGGAAAGGGGACAGCCGCTGCTGGGAACTGTGCAGTAACATGACGTGGGCTGGGCATGCATATGTTCGGGGGAAAGTGAGGAATATGAGACTAGGGTTGTACAAGACATTGTGTGTGTGACATGATACAAACTGTGACTGTCACAGAAGCTAGGGGTGTCAACAGAGTATGGGAAATGTGTGTACGTGGTGTGAGGGGAGGAGAGCTGACGTGAAGTGGGATGTGTGGTGCGAGGTGGGGGTGGTTATAATATAGAAGGTGTTTGTATGCTTTGATTTGAGGGGGTGTGTCTGGGATTGTATATTTGGAGTGTGATATGAGGCATATGTAGTCGAGAGGCTGTTTGTGGTGAAAGATGTGTGTATGAGGCATGATGTGAGCTGTGTGTGGTGTGATGTGTTTATGTGTAGAGTGTGGTGTGAGGTGTGTCAGAATGGGAACTGTGTATGTTTGTCTATGGTGGTATAAGATGTGTGGGAGAGATGGAGCGTGTGGGGGGGGGGTGTGAGGAATGTGTGAGGTATGTGGTAAGATGTAGAATGCCTGCGCATTTATAATAGAAAGTGTGTATATGTGTGTGTGTGTGCAATGGTGTGAGGGATGTGTGTCTGGGGTGTGTTGTGAGGTATCTGTGTGTGGCAAGCTGTAGAGGGTGTATGTGGTGTGGTGTGAGGTATATTTGTATGCATAGTGATGTGAGGTATGTGTGTGTCTGTGGTGTGTGACGTGTGTGAGCTGTGTGTATCTTGGGTATGATGTCTCTGGTGTGTCTCTGGTGTGTGAGATGTGTGTGTGCATTTGTGCTATAGTGTGTGGTATGAGATGTGTGTGTGAGGCGCATGTGGCAAGATGTAGTGTGTGTATGTATGTGGCGTGTGTGGTGTGTGTGGTGGTGTGAGATGTTACGTATGCGTGAGCAGTAGAGAGTATGTGAGGTTTGGTGTGAGGTGTGGGTATCTGGCGTGTGAGAAGTGTGGGGGAGTGTGAAGTGTGTACGTGATGTGTGTGAGGTGTGGGGGGGGTTGTGTCAGTGCTGTCTGTGTGATGCAGCGTGTGCCGTGTGAGGGAGGGTTGAAGCAGTGGTTCTGAGCACCCCGACCCTGTCCCCCTTCAGAGGCTTCCGGTCGCTCCCTGGCGGGCGTTCCCGGGATGGCGCCGCTCGGCTGGGATCGACCTCGCGGTCCCTCGGAACCACAGTCAGTGCAGCCTCCAGCAACAGCAGGGTTCCGCCAGGGGGCGCCGTGCTGCCCTGCTGTGCTGCGGAGCATCCCGCCTGAGGGGGCCAGTGCCCCGGGAACCATACCTCAGCAACTCCCAGACCTTTCCTCCAACCGTCACCAGGAACTGCGCAGCGAACTGTGCTCAAAAGAAGGCCACCTGTTGTGCGGCGGGACCTTCCTGGCGCACGCAGCCCGCAGCCCGCAGGTCAAAGTCCAGCGGGGCGCGGGCTGGGGTGCACCTGCGAACGCAAGGCTGCACCCCGCCTCCCTGCCGCGGGACCACCTGTCACCTGCCGGGGCTAGGGTGCCGCCTGCTGACTGCGCAGTGCGGGTCCGGAGGCCAGACCCAGGCGGCTAGGGACCTGGCAGGGCTAAATCTGACCCCACTCTAAGAGCACGAAACCAGGCCGGTGTTGCTCAGGGGGTCCCACCCTCCCCATCAGCCCAGGGACCCTGGGGTCCAGCGCGCCATCCTGGGGACAGCCCACTGCGGACCAGGTGTCGTCGAGGAGGTGGCGTGGGCAGAGGGTGGAGCCAGTCTGTCGGGGTCTGAGCCGGGTGGGTGGCGGGGAGGAAGGGGTGGGCGGAGCTGGGGCGGGGCCGTCCCTGAGCTGTCCCTCGCCGCTGGCTGGTCAGGCCCAGCGTACCTCTTGCCTGGGGACATGACCTGCACGCCTGGAGAAGCTACCGCCTGGGATGGCGAGGCCCCCCGGACCTACCCACCCTGCGTTCAGAACTACGATCTCACGGGCAAGGTGGGTGGGTGCTGTGCTGGTTCTGAGGGACACGCTGCCCTGTGCCCTGCTTGAAGAGACCCTGCTGTATCCCTCTCCCCCAGCCCTTCTCTATATCTGGGCTGGACCCCAGGGGCAGCTGAGCTTAACAGAGGAGAAAGCAGGGAGGGGTGGGGTGTTGAGATGGGATAGGGATGGGGTTTCAGGCACACCCCCTGGACTGGTCTCCAGCTTGTGCAGCCCAGGGCAGGTAACTCAGAAGACCTGCAGAACTCAACCCAATTTTCCTGTGCCGCACAAGCCTCTCACAGCGCCCGTGGTCCTCCCAATCCTAGGACCACGTGGAGATGAGAAGGGCGCCCCCTGGAGGTGGGGCAGCTAATGACTGACACCTTTGTGGAGTTGAGTTCCAAGGCAGGCCTTAGGTTTCGAGGGTCCCCACCTGTCCCCACATCCTACCCCTTTCCTTACTCCGCCTTACTTCCTGGCACCTCTCTCCTGCAATCAGATGAGCACCCTCCTTTCAGGAAGTTGTCCCATGCGGACAGGCTGGTTCCCTGTTCCTGCCACCCCCATACCCTCCATATGAGCAGATGCCAACAGGAGCTGCCAAAGGACTGCCAATGGGCACAGGTGGGATGTGGGGGAGAGTATCTGAGCATTGCAGTCTTCCTGGGGACCTGGGCTTGGCCCCATGGCCCCATCTCCATGGAAGCCTTGGGTCCCACCACCACTCCCCGAGAGCACAGAGTTTCAGAGGAAGCGACAGAACCGTTGAGATAGGCGCGTGGTGTGTGTGCTCGCGGCCGGAAATGGGCCCTGCACCTTCCGAGGACGGGGAGCTGTGGTCGGCCAGCCTCAGACAGATGAGGGCCTCCTCCCGACCTCCGTGGCCCACAGGCCTGCGAGGCTGTTTGCCTAGCAGGCGGGGAGTCTGGGCAGCTGTTTGTGCTGGGTGGGAAGGCCTGGCTGGCCTCGTTTGCTCAGGGCAGCTGTGACCTATGAAGTACACACACATTGGCCAGTCCTCCCACCCCTGCTCTGGCACTGGGTTGCAGGAACCAGAGAGGAGCTCACCCCCACGCCCACCCCTCAGCTGTCCCTTAGGCCAAGCCACATCTGCAGGAGGGCCAATCACTGGCTGCCCCCAGGCCTGTCCCAGCCCCCTCCCAACTGCCCACCCAAATGAACTGATTCCAGTGTCCCATGCCCACGGCAGGAGAGCATCTGAGCCCCACGGTCAAGCTCAGAATCTTGGAGCTGATTCCCACCTAGTCCCTGCTCAACCGAGAACATCCCAGCACTGGGTCTAGATGCTGGAAAGGACCAAGGTCCCCTCTGCACATTCCCCAGAGAAGATGTGCAGGGACCAGCCCCTCCCCTGAGGCCAGGGGACATGCCCACCGCATACTCTGAGGGCCCCCTCCCCCGCCACTTGTGGTGACCCTCTCGGCCAGGTCAGTTGGTATGCATGTGTCCCAGCTCTGCTGAAAGGACTTTAAAACTAAAGTCTCCATTTTCAGTGCAAACCTCCACTTTCTCTAACACGCTACCCTTTTGTCCACATGAAACATCACTGGGAACTGCCCCCCCCCCCAATACCTGTCCAAATCCAAACAGAAAGAAGCCCAAACAACAATAGTTTCAGAATATGCCCATGCAAGCGACGGGACCCCCTGGGAATCCCTTCCCAGGTAGTAATGTGGCCCTGGCCCCGCCCACAGGTATACACCAGAGTGGGATCCGCACATGGGGGTGGGGGCAGAATCCCTGCCCACTGTGGCAAGAGGTAGATGTGACCAGAGTCCCCGCCATGTGGTTCTCTGGGACCACTGAGACCATCTGGGGGGACCTGTTAGTGTCACCTTGTGCTCCCACAATGTTGGACAAGAACAGGAGGGCTGGAGGACACAGCAAGGAGAGGGGAAGGTGTTGGCGGCAGCACGGACTTCCCAGAAGCAGGTGGCCCTTGTGCCCTCAGCATCCATCTCCAGCCCCACTCCTCCTCCACTCTGCCACCTGCCCTCTCTCTGCAACCCCAGAAGCTCCCCAACTCCCCCGTTAACTACCTCTGCCCCATCCCCTAGGTGATGCTTCTGGGAGACTCGGGCGTCGGCAAAACCTGTTTCCTGATCCAATTCAAAGATGGGGCCTTCCTGTCGGGGACCTTCCTGGCCACTGTCGGCATAGACTTCAGGGTGAGGTGGCTGCAGGCTCCTCCTCCCCACGCACGCCACGGGCCACGGCTCAGGCACAGCAGCTGCCCTCTCCCTGCCCACACCTGCAAGGCAGCAAGGATACCCCCACCCCTGCACAGGTTCAAAGAGCATGGGCAGGGCCGTCTGCTCTACTCCAAAACAAGACAATTTCACTCCCTGCCCTCGAGGTCTGGAAAGGGGGGTGGCCTTTCTGAAGCTCCCAGGACGCACAGTGCCGCAGGAGGCTTCAGGTCTGGGCGGGCCCTGCAGGGAAAAGAGTGGCCAACCCAAATCCCTCCCCTCCTCCCTGTGAACACCATCCTCCTAGCCCTGCTTGGGAGCTGCAAACTGATACACAGAAAAGAGTCCAAGATCTAACCAGCAGGTGGGGTCTGACCAGCCTGAGACCAGCACCTGCAGCTGCATTGGGAGAACGCTGGGGGGTGGTAGGGAGATGGGGTCAGTAAGTCCAGCTTCTTGGGCCCCCAGGATTGCAGGTGGAGGTGAGCGTGGGAGCCTCTCAATGCTAGGGTGATGGAAGTGAGGATGGGGCAGAAACTTTCCTGCCAACACCCAGCCCTGTGCTGCCCACAGTGCCCTGCCCGCAGTCCCCCAGCGCACATTCTGGGCTTCCCTTCTGCCTGAAATGTTGTGAGAAGAGCAGAAAAAGCACCCCCATCCAACTCCAGGGGGTAGGAAGCGCTCACTCTGTAGCCGGTGTGCCAGGGGACAGGGTCCCTGCTACCCTGACATGACAGGGCAACAGGCTGGAGAGGGACAGGCGTCCCGTGCCCTCCCTACTCTGCACCCCTTTGCCTTTCAGAACAAGGTGGTGAGTGTGGATGGCGCAAGAGTGAAGCTGCAGGTGAGGTGGGAGGCTGGGCTGGGGGAGGGAGGTTGCAGGAACCAGACCTCCCCACTCCTGACCCTGAACCACAGGCAGCCTGCAGCCCTGCCCTGCAGCCTGGGGCAATTTCCTGTGGGGCCCATGAGAGCGGAAACAGCTTTTGTTTGCCTGCTGTCTATAGAAGTAGCGGTTCCCAGGCACCCTGGCCTCTAGTTAAGGCAGCTCAAAATGCCTTTAGACTGGGACTCCAGAGAGCAGACAGAGTGTGGCATCCCTTCTGTGGTCTCTGCAGTCTCGGCACCTCTATCCAGAAGGCTGGCTAGCTCGCCCAGCCCTCGGCCAGGCTCTGATGAGCCTCAGAACTCAAGGACTGCCACCCCCACTCCCAGGAGTTCCCAGGCATCATTAGGAAGTCCCTGCCTTGCCATGGGCCTGGCTCATGCCACCTGCTCCCAGCATCCTTGCCCCCACCTCCTCTGACCACTTCTCTGTCCCCTTCCTAGATCTGGGACACTGCAGGGCAGGAGCGGTTCCGCAGTGTCACCCACGCTTACTACCGAGACGCCCAGGGTGAGTTCCCCGTGCTTGCTAAGCCCTTCCCCAGTCCCCTGTCACACGCACACACTGCTGGGCTGAGTGTTCTCCGCCGCCTTTCTCCCCTACAGCATTGCTGCTGCTCTATGACATCACCAACAGAGCTTCCTTCGACAACATCAGGGTAGGTCCTGCCACCTGCCACCCCCACCCCGGCTCTCTTAACCACCAGAAGACCTGACCAGCTTCCTGCTCTGTGCTGCCTTCTGAAAACACCTGGCGGTGACTCAGAAGTCATACTCGCTGTTGGGCTTTTTACTACCATGCAGGCACGGAGGCCGGGCAAGCTGGCATGCCCCAGCGCCACCTGCACAGCCCTGACTGATTCATGAGTGCACTGCTTGTCAAAGTGTCTACAAGGGCCCCAGCTCCACCCTGCACAATTAGCCACAGAAGCCGAGGGCAGAGCCTGACCAGAAAGATCTACACAGCATCCAGCCCAATTCGCAAGAGAGTGAGTCAGACAGAATGACTGCTAGGTCCTACCCAAGCCCTCGGACTGGAGATGGTAATTCAGCAAACATCAGCACCAGTTCTGTGTCCGACAGCACGTGCGCTTCCCAGGCTCCCTGTCCTCAACAGGGGACAGTTTGCTTGTAAGCAAGCCAGAGGAATAAGGTATATCAGGCGTCTCCCAAACAGCCACAGTATGGTTAAGAATCCCGCGCATGGATTCCAAAATGTTGAGTAGCAAAGGAACAGCTTTTCATTTCACCTTTCCACTAATGTTATCAAATAAGAATTAATTCTTTTCTTGGAAAGGCAGAATTACAGAGAGATCTTCCATTCCCTGGTTCACTCCTCACGTGGCTACATTGGCAGGGGCTGGGTTAGGCCAACGCCAGGAGATGGCAGCTTCTTTCAGATCTTCCACTGCTTTCCCAGGCACATGGGCAGGCACCTGGATTGGAAGTGGAGCAACCAGAACCTGAACTGGAGTCCGTATGAGATGCCGGCTGTGGTTTTGATTTTATTATTATTGGAAAGCCGAATATACAGAGAGGAGGAGAGACAGAGAGGAAGATCTTCCATCCGATGTTTCACTCCCCAAGTGAGCCGCAATGGGCCGGTGCGCGCCAATCCGAAGCCGGGAACCAGGAACCTCTTCAAGGTCTCCCACACGGGTGCAGGGTCCCAAGGCTCTGGGCCATCCTCGACTGTTTTCCCAGGCCACAAGCAGGGAGCTGGATGGGAAGTGGAGCTGCTGGGATTAGAACCGGCGCCCATATGGGATCCCGGCGCGTTCAAGGCGAGGACTTTAGCCGCTAGGCCACGCCACCAGGCCCCTGGCTGTGGTTTTCTTGCTATGCCACAGCACCAGCCCCTTTCCACTAACTTCATACACTTTTTTTTTTTTGGAAGGGGAAGGAAGACAGACAGAGGGAGACAAACAGCTCCCACCTGCTTTCTCACTCTCCAGTTACCTACAATGGCTGGGGCTGGGTCAGGCTGAAGCCTGGGACCAGGAACCCAATCTGAATTCTCCCATGAGGGTTGCACGGACCCATCTATTTGAGCCATCATCTGCTGCCTCCCAAGGTCTGGAAATCTGAAACATAACTGTCCAAACTGGTGGCTTAACCGCTAGGTCTAAAAGCTCAGCCCACCACAAACTTTTTGACATCCACTTAGGGTTATTTAAAAAAGAAAGAAAATCCATAGCACTTATTTTACTACCTGCAACCACGTAGTGATGCCACCGCAGACATCACTAATCAATCACAGAGCTCGCTGAGCCCTCACGTGCTCTGTGCTCTTGTATCTCTCTCCCCCCCCCGGGCACTTCAGTAGGACAGTGAGCTGCCTAGGCCTTGGCCTGGCTCAGCTTGCCTTCTCCCCCAGGCCTGGCTCACTGAGATTCACGAGTATGCCCAGAGGGATGTGGTGATCATGCTGCTAGGCAACAAGGTGAGTGGCTCCAAGCAGGGTCAGCCCGCCCTGCACCTCCTCTCCAGCGGCCTGGGCCCCACCCTGCCCCATACACGCCCAGAAATACTCATCCAGGCACCCTTCAAGCCGAGGACTCCCCAGGCTGCAGTTCAGAGGTCAAAGCATCTGCCAGTTTCTGCCCATCCCATCTGCCTTGTCCAAGCATTGGCAGCAGTCCATCCAGGGGTTACCCAGGGAAAATCCTAGTGAACCGGGTCAGGGGTCAACACTGTAGAGATTAGCCCCCGTTGCAGCCAGCCCTGTGAGGCTGGGTCATCCACCAGCCTCTTAGACCCTGGGCGTGAGATGGGTGCCTGCTGGGCTGGGCAACACAGCCTGAAAAGACAGGAAAAAAATCATCCCAGAGCCTCAGGCATCTGCTGTCAGTGCCTCAGGCCACCAGCAGAGGGCAGGCAGTGCCTGCTCCTCTGGCAAAAGCTGGGCCAGTTGGGGTCAAGGCTGCCTTCCCCCAGAGTGACCCATATCGGCTTGACAGGCGGATGTGAGCAGTGAAAGAGTGATCCGGTCAGAGGACGGGGAGACGCTGGCCAGGGTGAGTGGCCACTGGCGGGGCCAGGGCAGGGTGAAGGCTCGGGCAGCCGGGGCCGGCCCTGTGGACACCTCCTCTCTGTCCTGCAGGAGTACGGCGTTCCCTTCATGGAGACCAGCGCCAAGACGGGCATGAACGTGGAGTTAGCCTTCCTGGCCATCGCCAAGTGAGAGCTGCGGGGGAAGGGGCCCAGCCCGGGCAGGGTGGCTTGCACTCGGGAACCTCGGAGTTCCATTTGCTGAGAGCTGTTAAAAAGGGTGGAGGGGGCGCACACTTAAGCCTCTCCTCCCCCACACCTTTTGGTCTCCTAGGGAGTTGATCCACCGGGCGGGGCAGCAAACTCAAGAGCCCAGCTTCCAGATCCGAGACTACGTGCGGTCTCAGAAGCAACACTCGAGCTGTTGCACCCTTGCGTGAAAAGCCCCGCTTTCTCCCCAGCATGGCTTCTTCTCCGAGGGGGAGGGGAGGCCCACCAGAGTCCCCTTCTGCAAAGGAGAAGACTCAACTCCCACCCCAGTTCCTGCTTCCCCTGGGATTGTAGCATCATTTAAAACATTCACTGGGTGGGGAACCAGGATACAACTAAGTTAGGGCCTCAGTGGCTCACTTTTGCCTTCTGGGACTGAGGGACTCCCCCCAGGTCCCCACCCTGGGCAGTACCAGGGAGGACCATGCACTTGTAGTTGTATGAAGGCAGGAGACCCCATGCCTACTGTCACTTTAACTGGACAGGGGCTGGGCTGCCCCTCCATGTCCTGGGGAGCTAGAGCACAGCCTGGGGCAGTCACAGCTATGGCTTTGGAGGCAGCCCACTCCCCAGGACAAGGGGAAGAGGATCAGAGACCAGAGTTGGCCTGTTTGGCCCTCTGGCCTTACCAAGCCCTTCCCAGTGGACACCTGGTGAGCCTGGCTCTTGTCTCTGCACCTTAGTTCCTAGGGAACCCCGCCCCCATCTCTATCTTACCTGCCTCCTGCCTGCACCCCTAGCCACCATCCTAATCCTGCAGCAGGTACACCTGGTAGTGCTAAGCTCTCCAGGGTCAAGAGTCAGATGAACTCCTGGCTCCTGGAGCAGGTGGCCCAAGCACCCCTAGCCCGTCCCCCCTAAGCCCAAGCTCCACCTCTTACCTGACCAGCGTGCCCTAGCACTTTTCAATGTTGAGGGTCCCAACTGCCCAGTGTCCTCTCACTGTGTCGGGTGAGGGAGTGAGAGGTCATTCATGTCTGGGACCAGTGTGCCAAACAAGGTCACGTGGGTACACCTGCCCCCCGAGGCAGGGTGGGCAAAGGGCCAGCAAAGAGTTCAAACAGGACCAAGGTCACAGTTCCCAAAGCCCTGCTGTCCAGTTCCAAGGAAGTGACCCTAAGATCCCCAGGTCATGACCTACAGGTACTTTGACCTCAGCCCTGCTGGCCAGGGGTGGAGTTGGAGGGGTGTTGGGGGGCGGGGAGATGAGAATGAAACCAGCACCTTGCTGAAGCTGCCCAGAATAACAGCTCCCTGGAGCAGACTCCGGGCCGGGACTTGGGCGGGATAAGGAAGCAGGGAGGAGCCTGACCTTGCCAGTCTATCCTAGGGCTAGCGAATGCCCTGGGCCTGCAGCGCGCGTTTTTCGGGATTAAATTGCAGTATTTTGGAAAATAACACCCTGTCCCTCCACTGCTTCTGTGAGGTGGGCCTGGGGGAATGGGGGTGCGATCCCGCGGGAGTATGCATGCGGCCGAGATCGTCCACTCCTCGAGGTCCTTCAGTGTTCTCAAATGGTCACCTCCCGCTTGGACAGATGGCCCCCAGGCCTCCCTGGCCAGCCTGGCACCTGGCAAGGGGGCGCTTTCTACTCCTTCCCTGTGCAGTGACTTTCTTCTGCCCCTCCCACCCCCACCCGCGCCTCCCAAATTCACAAGACTCCGGTTGGGGAGGAGTGGGAGCTTCCCCCTCCTCAGCCGGGATCGCAGCCCGCACTCCTGGACTCGGGTCCTGGGACAGAGCAAACTGCCTCCACCACGGGGAAAAAAAATGGCCCTGGCTGCCAGGGAACTGGGGCGGTTTCCCTGGCAACGGCCGCGCGCGCACCTCCCCCTCCCCACCCACCCCCACTTCAAACCAAGTTTTGGCGAAGAGCTGTGAGTACTTCAGGGTCCTGTAACCCGAAGGCCGCCTCTCCTCAGTCCCCGCCACAGGTTGGGGGGCACCAGAAGCTAGCCTCTGGCTCCCCGGCCCCGGTACCTGACCCTCGCGCCGGGCGCCGCCCCTCCCGCCCCGCTCCGGCACTTGGTAACAAACACTTCCACTTCCTGAGCCCGCTTTCTGGGCCCTCGGCGGGGCGCCGCGCCGAGCGCAGGCCCGCCCCCTCGGGCTCCCATTGGCCGGCACTGTCCATCCGGCCCGAGCGCCCCGGCTTTCGGGGCCGCTGAGTGGCCCTCGATGGTCCACACCCTCGAAGAGGCCCCGCCCCCGGGATTAGGGGCCGGGGCGGGTTCTGGAACGCTCAGACGCCGCGCGGGGAGGGGATTGGTCCGGGCTCGTCCTCCGTGCGTCTCCTCGCCGTTCTCCGGACACCTGCTCGCTCCTTGGTGTCCGGCGGTGTGCGGATCTTCCTGCCACACTGCCCGCTTTCTCCCGGTTCGCAGAGCTGGGCCGTCCCATCCCCGCACCCAAACCGGAGCCCGCTTGGCGCCGCTGAACCGTTGCGGGGCGAGATGAGCGCGGACTCGGCGGCCGGGGCACCCCTGCCCCGGCTCTGCTGCCTAGAGAAGGGTCCCAACGGCTACGGCTTCCATCTGCACGGGGAGAAGGGCAAGCTGGGCCAGTACATCCGGCTGGTGGAGCCGGGCTCGCCGGCCGAGAAGGCGGGGCTGCTGGCCGGGGACCGGCTGGTGGAGGTGAACGGCGAGAACGTGGAGAAGGAGACCCACCAGCAGGTGGTGAGCCGCATCCGCGCCGCGCTCAACGCCGTGCGCCTGCTGGTGGTCGACTCGGAGACGGACGAGCAGTTCAAGAAACTCGGTGTCCAGATCCGGGGGGAGATGCTGCGGGCCCAGCCGGGGCAGGCCAAGCCACCGGCGGCCACCGAAGCTCAGGGGGTTGGCGGCAGAGACGAGCTGCACGAGGCAAACAAGAGCCCCCCGGAGCGGGTGAGTGCGCGCCGGGGCCGGGATTAGGGGTGCAGGGGGAAGACCCGGGCGCCCCTACAGCCCCGCCAGCGGCGGGGTGTCTAAGGGGAAGGAGACTGCTTCCGCCCGGCGCCCCTGCTGTTTCCAGACTGCCGCGGGGCTGCTTCCCACGACCCCATCCCCCTCCGCAGAGCTCGGCGGGGAGCCAGGGTACCTTATCCTTAGTTCTGCTGGGGGCTGCCCTCGTGCCTCGGAAACCCCTTCCTGTTCTTCCGTGGAGTCCTGTCCCCCTGTCCCGAGCCCACGGCCCCTGTGGGTGGGTTCCTGTGCGGTGTTGAAAGGCGAGTGTATCCTGTCTTCAGAAAGTAAGCGGAGTAGGAAGCGGGTGTGTGCCCAGTCCCGTGCGCGGATGGGGAGGAGGTGGCCCTTCCCCCCGCCAGCCCGCCGGCCGGCCCGGTGTGTATATTAACCTCAACCCGCTGGACTTCATCCTCCGGGAGCCCAGGGTGACTCCGGAGAAACAGGGAGGAAGCCCCGTGGTCTCAGGGCGCCGTGTGGGGGTGGGGCGCGTGGAGGAGGCGCGGAGGCGTCTGGGGGTGGTGTCTCTGCCACCCAGGAGGATTTATGAGTCTCAGGAATGTGAGGAGTAAGCGCAAGCTTGTATCAGGCCGCAGAGGGAGGACCTTGGAGGGGGGGGAGATGGCTGGGGGAGGGCGCGAGCAGCGGCCCGCGGAGCTTCCTGCCGTGGACAGGTGGTCCTTCCTGACCTCGTTCACTCTCCTGCCCGCACAGCTAGCAGGCTGGTTGCTTTTTGCCGGCGCTCCAAACAGTCCCAGCTGGGACCAGCTGCAGGCGCGCTGCAGCTGGTAAAACAGGAGCTGCTGCGCGTCCTGAGAGCCACGCGCGGTGCAAGTGGTGGGGAGAGGCACCTGAGGGGCCGGTGTGGCACGGCCTTCTCTGGAACCAGGAGGATCCTACCTGGACAGAGAAAGGGCCCGGTTCAGCATGAAGGTGGAGACTGAGAGGCCCAACTCGTTGGGTGGGAGTGAAGGAAGTGAGGTCACCAAGAACACTGTCCAGCCGGAATTGGGTGCCAGGAGTGCCAGGGCCGCCAGGCTCCTGCTTCCTGCCACTGCCAAGCTGGCAGAGGCTAAGGTTATGGGGTGAGGTGGGTCAGAGCACCCCTGATAAGGGGGGAAGCCAGGGATCTGGAACTCGATGACCTCTGGCCCCAGGAAGAAATTGGTCCTGAACTTTGTGCTGAGGGGAGGATTTACCATCCGCCTCCCCGTTTTCATTCCTAGGCTCCGGCTCATCAGGCCCCTCCCCCACCCATCGAAGTCTCAGCTCCTTCCTGGGCTCTATTGGTTTTGCTGCTGGTGCAGGGGGTCTGGGGAGGGGGCGGGGAGGATGGAGGGGCGGGGCTCACCTGGAAGCCTGCACGGCCCAGCTCCCGCACAAGCCTTTTGAGATACCCAAGAACCCGGCTTATACACACACACAGTCCTTGGTGAAGTGGCCCCTACATCTGCGGGCCAGCGGAACCACCTTAGGCAGGGATCCTGGGGACACCAGGCAAGTCAGTTCTGCTCTCTAAAATGAGGGCATTGGCCAAGTGGCACCTACCTTCTCACTGCGATAAAAAAAAAGATTTATTTGTATTGCAAAGTCAGGTATACAAGGAGGAGAGACAGAAAAATCTTCCATCTGTTGACTCACTCCCCAAGCAGCCACAACGGCAGGGACTGAGCTGAGCTGAGTTGAACTGAAGCCAGGAGCCACGAGCCTCTTCCAGATCTCCCATGCAGGCACAGGGTCCCAAGGCTTTGAGTTGTCCTCAACAGCTTTCCCAGGCCACAAGCAGGGAGTTGGAGGGCAAGTGGGGCTGCCGGGATTAGAACTGTCACCCACATGGGACCCTGGCATGTTCAAGGTGAAGACTTTAGCCACTAGGTTACCGCACCGGGTCCTGAATTGAGCTCCTTTATGAGGCTTGAATGCACCCCCTACCCCATCCCCTGCTCCAGGTAATCAACCCCTTAAACTGTAGTAAGAGCCACCCAATGCTGAAAATCCTGCTGGTAGAAGATCCCCTGTGCCAGGGTGATGAGGGTGACCCGCTTTGCATTGGGAGGGCATACCTTTCCTCTACACAGCATCTAGTTGAGGTCTGAATGTGCTTGCAGCAGCCAGGCTGTTCCATTTCCATCCCCAGTTCTCAGAAATGCAGAAGGGGCCGTGTGGGAGCCCTGGCCTGGGAAGACCAGGCATGGTGAGCGGTGACCAGGCAGCCGGCACTTGGCAGAGCAGTAAAGTTGCTGCTTGAGACGCCCATCTGAGTGGCTGGTTCGAGTCCCAGCTGCTGTGCACCAGATCCCAGCCTACTACTAACGCATACATACTCTGGGGGTCAGCAAGTGATAGAGCAGGTGACCCGGGTCCCGGCCTCTCGCGGGAGAGACCCTGCTTCAGCCGGTCTGGCCCCGGCTCTTCCTGGCGCTGGAGAATAAATCACCCAAGCCAATGTAGATGCAGGATCTCTATGTGGGTCTCTCTGTGTCGCTCTGCCTTTCAAAGAAAAAAAAAAGCCACAGGGCAGAGCATGAGGCTGCCTGGCCGCTGGCCACCAAGTGAGCGGTCTGGTCTTTCTGGGCCAGGAGGGGGTGTGCTGTGGTTGGCCTTTGTTCATTCCAGTGCTCTGCTGCTGTACGTTTCCCCCTACCCCGTGCCCAGGTCCGCTTCTCTGCTGGTCACTGACAAAGACCTGAACCCTTGTTCTTGGGGCTTGACCCCTGGGCAGGCCCGAACCAGCTCAGCCGCACTAGCCTGGCTGTCTGGAGTTGGGTCATCTTTGTAAGCATCAACTTCCTCTTGTGTAAACCGTGGGTAGCAGCAGCCACCTCCCAAAGCTGTCTGGATTGCGTGAGGGTGAGTGTGCAGTGAGTGCCCAGCCAGCAAGGGTTCCTCAGCATTTGGATTAACAAGGGACTCACAGGGGCAGGTGTTTGGCACAGCGGGTGAATTGCCACTTGGGTCAGCCGCATTCCCTGTCTGGTGTGAGTTCCAGCTCCTCTGCTTCCTAGCCAGTTTCCTGCTACTGCACATCCTGGGAAGCAGCCGCTGATGGCTCAGGGACCTCGGTCCCCACAGGGGTGACCATTGTGGACGACAGGTTCATCAGCTGCCACTGGGGGTGCCACGTTGGTGTGCTGGTTTGAGTCTATCCAGCTGCCTGCTAAGGGGCCTGGGAGGCAGACAGTGATGACTCAGGTATCTGAGTTCCTGCTACTCATGTGGGTGACCCTGCTGGGGCTTTTGACTCTTGGCTTCAGCCTGGGTTAGTCCCAGCTGTTGTAGCCATTGGGAGAGTAAGCCAACAGCAGGTGGAGGATCCGTCTCTCTTACTCTGCCTTTCAAATATGTCCTTTTTTTTTTTTTTTTTTCAAGAGAGACACCCAGATTGAGTGCCCGGCTCTTGGCTCCTGCCTGGCCTAGCCCTGGCTGTTCAGGAGCATCTGATGGGTAAACCAGTCACTGGCAGATCTCCATCGCTCTGCCTTTACAATGAAAGGAGAAAAAGTCAATAAAAAAACTAGCTCAGTGGTCATTGCACCTGGTCCCATGGGGCAGTGAGTGCTCTGTGCCTCTCTGCTGGTGGGGCAATGGCTGGGCCTGGTTCTTAGGCAGTGCTCAGTGAGTGGTTGCTGCTATTCTCTGCAGTCCCAGGGCCCCTGGAGGTGTGGCCACCTACTCCCACCACCCCAAGAATCTGAACTCGGCTCCAGCAAGCTAGGCCCACCTTCCCCTCCCTCTGATGCCCTACCCTCCGAGACTTCTCCAGTTGGCGGTGTCTGCAGGTGCTGCTCGGGTCACTCACCTCCACAGCACCTTGGCAGATTCAGCTCTTCTTCTCTCCTGCTCTTTGTCCTTGTATCTTTTTTAGTATTATCATCTGTAACTTTATTATTTATCTGCTTGTTCACTCCCTAAATGCCCATACCAGCTGGAGCCAGTTCAGGGCTGAGGCAGATGGAAGGAGCCAGGAACTCGGTCCAGGACTCCCACCTGGACTGCAAGCACCCATGGGCCTGAGCCATCGCTGCTGCCTCCCAGGATCTGCATGTGGCAGGAAGCTAGAGTCTGGAGTCGGACCCGGGTGCTCCAGTGCAGGACTTGGGTGTCTTAACCAGAGGCTTAACTTCAAGGCCAGGAACCCGCCCCATGTCTTATCTTTTTATCACTCGGAACACGCAATATTTTAGTCATATGTCCCTGACCGCCGCCACCACCTCTCCTTCATGGTAAGCCCTAAGGGTCATGACCGCGGTTTATTTGTGTTTATATCCCGAGCTCTGTGCCTGGCACGTGGTAGGGAGGTGCTCAATAAATATTTTTGAATTAATGGGGGAATTACTGCCAGCCATAAGGAACCTTTGTCCCTGCTCATCTCCATCCAGGGCCAGCACATCTGGGCTTGTTTGTGCCACCGACACACCCAGAGATTGGCATTCCAGATAAACCTCTCCCTCCTCTTTCCTGCCTGCTGGCAGCTTCCATTTGAAGATTAGGCAGGCAGGGTCTAGGCCTCGGGTTGAGCCAGATCAGTGTTTGGAGCCCAGCACTGCCCGTTGTTGGCTCCAGGTCTCTGGGAGTTCCTTGGTCAGGCAAGCCTCAACTTCCACGTCTATGAAATGGGGCTGTGGGAACCCCTCCCCTAGTGGGGTTGCTGGGCAGATGTGATGAGATGATAGGGGTGACAGCTTGAAGGAGCTCGTGCCTGCCACTGCTCTGACCACAGGGGCAGAAACAGCAGCATCACCCCTGTAGTTAGGTGGAGGGGTGGTGCAATTAGCTGGCAGCCTACCAGCCTCTTTCCCAGAGTGGGGGCACCTGTGTCCGACCTACCAGGCTGGAGTTTGGCAAGGTGCAAGTGTTTGGATTCAAGATGCAGGGACTATAAGACAGATGGTGCTGGTTCCTACTTGTCTGTTGTTAACTTTCTCCACTGGCAAATCAAGATAATCCCTGATTCTCTCCTTCAAGCTCTTGTTCAGCTAACTCAGTCATCCTATAGCCGATTCTCTTAGAGGGTACTGGACAACCTTCTCCTGCCCCCCCCCCCCACCTTCCAACTTTTCCAGGGACCCTGGGAAAGATGAGGGAGCACATTGATAAGAACAAGGGCTGGCACTGTGGCGCAGGAGGTGAAGCTGCAGCCTGCAGTGCTGGCATCCTGTATGATGATTGCCTGTTTGAGTCCCAGCTGCTCCACTTCCAGTCAGCCCCCTGCAAGTGCACCTGGGAAGGTAGCAGAAGCTGGCCCAAGTGCTTGGATCCCGGGGACCTACATAGGAGACCCGGATGGAGTCCCAGGCGCTTGGTCTTGGTCTGACCCAGACCTGACTTGTTAACCGCTATTTGGGGGAGTGAACCACCAGGCAGATGGAAGATCTCTCTCTGTCTCCTCATCTCTCTATAACTGTGCCATAAAATAATAAAAATTGAAAAGTTCTGCCAGTCGACATTCAGAGTAACGCAATTTTCACAGTGCGCAGTCACACACCTAGCATTGCTCGGGCTGCTAAGGATCCATACATCTGTGATAAAACGACTCCCTAGGATTCAGTACAACACTTCCGGACAGTGGCTACCTGTCCTGGAGGAGCGGAGGGGAAGGAGAACTCATCTGGGGCAAACCATGTGGGCATCCAATACATTTTATTTTTAATTTTTTTTAAGATTTATTTTTATTTTTATTGGAAAGGTGGATATACAGAGAGGAGGAGAGACAGAAAGATCTTCGTCCGATGGTTCACTCCCCAAGTGAGCGCAACGGCTGGAGCTGAGCCAATCCAGAGCCAGGAGCTAGGAGCTCTTCCGGGTCTCCCACACAGGTACAGGGTCCCTAGGATTTGGGCCGTCCTCAACTGCTGTCCCAGGCCACAAGCAGGGAGCTGGATGGGAAGCAGGGCCGCCAGGATCAGAACTGGCAGCCACACGGATCCCGGCACATGCAAGGCGAGGACTTTAACCACTACGCTATCGCGCTGGGCCCATCCAATACATTTTTACAGTATTAATTAAAAAGAAAAAGAGAGAGAGAGATCATCTAAGGTTGTGGGGCTTGCAAGGCCTCTTCCCAAGGAGCGAGCAGGTCTCTGGGTGGTCCCAACACCAGGCATTCTCTGCCACTGAAGACTCAGTAACTCTGCCCGGGAAAGGAAACTGCCAGCTGTTCCTAGTAGGTGTCGATGCGCCTGTCAATCTGCCAGCCAGTGTGATTTCGTTTTCTCTGTTTTATAAGCTCTTGGTCAGTGTTCAACACACAAAAGCTGTCGTGTGTGCCTGGGAATGAACCTGTGCCTTGGTTCACGTGCCCACCCACGTGGCAGATGTTAGCGCCTTTCTGCACGTGTGTAGACTGAGGCTGTGGAAAGCCCCCTCCGGCCCCAGCCACAGCGGGAATCCCTGGGGCTGCATCAGGCATGGGCTTGGAGGGCCCACAAGGGCCATCACACTGGCTTTAACTTAACCTGCAGGAACCAGCTTCCAGACGAAGATTCTTTTATCTCCTCGGCCCGGACAGACGCCATGGGGCATCTGTTCTCTGTACCTAGTGACGGACAGTTGGCGAGATGGAGTCCTGCCCCTGCCCTGGGAAGGGGTGGGGTGGGGTGGGGTGGGGTGGGTGGGAGGGTGAAGGTGAGGTTGTATTCAGCATGCAGCAAATGCCTACTCAGTCCAGGTGAGGGCAGAACCCTGACCTCTCAGACGTAAAAGCTGGACCCTCGTGTCCTGCCTGTGGCAAGGTCATGGATACCTGATCCCAACCACAGACACAGGACGTGGGGGTTAGGAGAGCGCATGGCCATGGCCAGGAGAGAAGCCGCTGCCTCTGTGCCTTACCGGGTGGCAGCCACTGGCCACTGGGGGTCGTGAGCCCCTGGACAGTGCTGGTCCCAAGGGAGAGCTGGGATGTGAGTGTCCAACCTGGATATTCCTTGTTGGAAAAGCCTGAAACCGTTAGTGTTTTGGGTTTCCAGGTTTTCTCAAATTTTGGAGTTTTTGCATTTAGTACATGAGATACCTTCACAATTGATTTGTTTTATGCGCATACATTTCAAAGATTTATTGGGAACAGCACCACTGCAGGTGTAGTGGATAAAGCTGCCGCCTTTCATGCTGGCTCCCATGGGACATCAGTTGAAGTCTTGGCTGGCTGTTCCACTTCTGGTCCAGTTCCCTGCTATTGCACCTGGAAAAGCAGTAAAGGATGGCCCAAGTACGTTGGGCCTGTGCTGTCCGCACGGGAGACCTGGAAAACACTCCTGGCTTTGGCCTACTCTAGCCCATGCCATTATAGCCATGTGGGAAGTAAACCAATAAATGAAGCACTCCGTCTCGCTTTCTTTATTTTTCCTTTATAATGTGGCTTCTAGGAAATGTTAAAATTCCGAACGGGCTGTCAGGTCCAAGTTTACATTCTGCCTGTGTGTTTTTGAGCCAGCTACTCCATCTCCTTAAACTCGAGTCCCTGCAGCTGTGAGGCAGGGCTTAACAATCACCGTGGTCGCAGGGTCAGAGAAAATAACACCTAAAGCCACCAGCACAGGCCCTGGGACATAGCAAGCATGCAGTCAGTGACAGCATGGAGTCCCAGTGTCACCAGCTCCCTTAAGGGCCTCGGGCAGCCTCTCAGGACAGCCCAGTGCAATGGGAGGGGGGCGGGAGGAGGGGTGTTGGTGGAGCACTTGCTAGGCAGGCTGAGTGTAAGGCAAGGGCCGCCAGCCCTGAGTGCTGTCCGGCCGGGCAGTAGCCCAGGTTCCAGCCTGCCCCGTCCCAAGCCTGCCCATCTCTGAGGAGGCCTGAGCCAAGCTGCACCACAGTGGGTCTCTGGTTGGCACTGGAGGCACGGCCAGCCTGGCTCGGGTCCCTGAGTCCCGGGTATACAGGAGCTAAGACTGGCTATGCCCCAACCCTTCCCCTCACTGCCCTGCTACAGGAAAGAACCTCTTCCCACTCAGAACACGAAGTGCAAGATCAAGGATTCTGGGAGTAGCATCCTTTGGTTCCAAGGAAGGAGTTCAGCGTTCCTCAGGCTGCAGAGATGCGGGGCTGGGCAAGGGGTCCTGAAGGGCACCTGGAAGACACCAGGGCGTGGGGGCACTGGCCGCCCAGCCTCTTGTCCTTCACCCAGGGCAAGGAGAGGACACCATCTCAGCTCAGAGTTCCAGAGTTGGCCATGTGTGCAGAACCGCCCCCCACCCAGGCCAGCATGTCCCAGCTTGCCCCAAGGACAGGGTCCTGTCGCTCAATGACGCCCCAGGCAGGGCCAGCTCTCTCCATCTGGTTTGCTTGAGGAGCCAATGCTAGACCCAAGCCTGTGTTCCCAGAATCCCCGGAACAAACCATGCCTGCTCCCAGAGTGGCCTGGGCTTATAACCCCAACATATCCTCAGATGCCACACGCCCTGGGCTGCTCCCTGCCCTGTCCCCTCCTCCTGTTGTCCAAGCTGATTTCCATGTGTGGTGAAGAAGACAGAGCCACAGCATTCTTGTTTGCATCACCTGGAGCCCAGGGTTGAGGCCGGGCTAGGGAAGGGAGAAGGCGGTCACTTCTGATGTCCCCTTGCCGTTCTAGTGGTCTTCCTGCTCCTCCAGCCTGTGTCCCAGGGCTGCCTGCCAGCTGGAAGCATGCAAGCGGCCAGGCTTTCTAGAGGCCCCATTCCCAAGGCATCCGCCAGGGAGAGGCTGAACACCACGGGGCGTTGGCCCCCAGCCACAGCAGCCTGCCTTCTACCCCCGCCCCTCCCCCAAGGAGCAGCAGGGCGCGGGCCTGGACCTGCTCCTGCTCCCCGGAGACGTCACCAGGATTAGGGTATCGACTTTCCTGGCTTTCCAGGTGGCTGCTGGTGGCGCCTATTGAATTCCGTGCCCGCTGTCCGCTCCCTGGGATGCGTGGGTGGAGGTGATGGGGCGGCCACTTGGGCTGGGGCTGGGCTCCCAGGGAGGAGGAGGGCTGAGGTGGCAGAAGGGCCGTGGGGAAGGGCTGGAAGCAGCTGTGCCAGCAGGGTGGGCCCGGCCTGCCTGATCCCTGGGCACATCTGGATTGTGACCCCTTCCTCCCCAGATGCTCTGAATGCCTTGGTTCCCCTTGATACCCTCCTACTCCCATTGCCCTGGGCCCTTCCGAGGCTGGCACCCAACAGGGAGTCCCTTGGAGCTCCTCCGACCCACACACCAAGCTCAAGATGACCCAGACTTAGTCCCCATACCTATCCTCCTGTCTTCCAGGGTAGGTTCAAACCCTGCCCCAGCCAGGGTGAGCTGGCCCAGGGGACTCTTGTAGCTGCAGCCTCCGCCCAGGCTGGAATGGGCCACTTGCCCAGTTGAGTCGGCTGGGACACCTGGGTGGCTTCTCCCGGTAACATGGAAAACCCTTTGTCCCCATGTCCGAGAAGGGTCATGTAGGTGTCTGAATGCGGGCAACTTCCTAGGCTTCCTGTCCCAACATCCTGAAGTCTACAAAGAGTCCCCCAGCAGGTTCTGGGATGGGGATGGGACTGAGCCCCTTGGCATGGGTTCCCCTTGCCCCTCGCCACTGCCTCTCGTAGCTTGGTGGGCCTTGGACTTTGAAAACATGTCACCTTTAGTGACACTTCTTGGCCCAGAAGGCAGCACCATGGGGGTGGGGGGTCAGTCAGCATAGCCCTAGTGACCAGGAAGTAGCCAAGGCCACCTGCACCCCTTTCCCCAGCCCAGGCGTGTTAGCTGCCTATCTCCCATGTGACTCCCACCAAGCCTTATCCTTCAGTTCAGTCTGTAGCACTGGCTGAGAGGCCTAGGTACCCAGAAGCAAGGTGGTATTTCGTCAGCTCCCAGGCCGCCTCCCCCTACCAAGACTGTAAGCCCTCTGTGGCCCAGCTCTGCCAGGGCCTCAGCTCTCAGTGGGCTGCCCCGTTCTGAACATGAATCCCTGAGTACCAGTGCACCGTGTGGCTGGCAGAGCGTGGGTCCCAGGGCAGGCCCAGGGTGGCCTCAAGCTGTAGGTCATCAGACTTTGGGCTCCCCGGCTCTGAGCCTGTTTGTCTACCCCCAAGGATCCGTGGCTCTGTGGTCCAGGGAAGGTGCTCTGGGGCTGTCCTCTGGGCGGCAAAGGGCCAGCCAGGTCGCCCAGCCCAGGTGGCCAAGGCAGAAAGCTGAGCCTGTCTTGGTGGTGGCAACTGGTCAGACCTGTTCCTGCTGCCCGGGCCGGCCCGGGGAGGGCCTTGGCTGGCAGCTTTGCTGAGGGATTAGCTGGAGGAGAGAAGAGCTTCTTGGTATAAGCCCAGAATCTGATCAGGATCTTGGAGGGCCCTGGGGGGGGGGGGTGTCCTGCTGTGGGGAATGGGACGCCAGCTCTGCCTGCCCTGGTGTCCGCCTTGGCATCCGGGGCAGTGGACACCGCCTTTTCACAGCTCACTTGGTTACCTTTGTCTCTGTGGTTGTCTGGGGCAAGGTGCCCTTAACCCAGGTTTGGGTCAGTGGCAGCCAGGGAACGGCCGCTCCACACCCCGCACTGAACTGACATCCTGAAATACAGGCAAGACAAAGCCTCCTAGCAACCAGACAGAATCCCCTCAGCACCTCCAGTGAGCAGCAGGGACGGGGGTTGGAGGGGGGAAAGGCCCTAGCAGGTGGCAGCCACTCTGTGGGGCCCCCAAGTCCCCCTCTGCCTCACTTCCCACCCTCCCCTGCTTTCTGCACTGGGGGCTTGGGTTTCATAGCAGCTGGGTCCCCCCTCCCCCCACACCTGCCTCACTTCTTGGCCTAAGACCACCATGCGTTGACACGAACAACAGGTGTAGCATAGGTGTGCGTAAAGATTTGGCGGTCAGAGTTTCCCACACTTGTTCACCATCTCACTGGGCATCACCGTGGGCCTGGAAGGCAGGTGGCAGCAAGACTAGCCTAACCATGAGGAACTGAGGCTGTGGGAAGGAAACAACTCCCAGGTCACGCACTGAGCAAACAGGGCAGCTGGAACCCTGACCGGCGCCTGTGTCCCGCCAGCGTCCCATGCTGGCTGCTCATGTGCCTGTTGGTGACCCAAGGCCGCTGTCTGGGCCAGCAGAACTCCCCAGGCTGTCGGGGTGGTAGGGGCAGTCCCTCTGCTCTGCTTGGTCCCACAGCTTGCTTTCCCCAGCCTCTCCCCCTGGGGGTTCCCTAGGGCTGCCTGGGGTCTCTCTCTGTCATGGTTATCCCCAAACCTGGAGATCCTAAGATGGCCCTGCCTGGCGGGACCCCTCCGTGTACTGCTCACCACATCACTGTCCTCCCTGCGCCCCCGACTTGGCCGTGGCCTTGGTGGGGCTGAGATAAGGGTTTACTGTAAACTGCTGACCGCTTTCAGTAAACGGGCCCACACATTCCTCAAGGACCCAGCTGGGCCCATGACGGGGATGCTCCATTCCCTCACCCAGAAGGGCCAGGGTGAGCCGAGGAGGAAGAGAGCTGAAGTAAGCTGCCAGGCACAGACCATCAGGAGGGGAGGGCTGTGGAGGCCAGCTTGGTCCCGCGCTAGGTTGGCGGCTCGGACAGGAGCAGCGTATCTGAAGCAGTTTTGCTGCAATGCGGGGCTGTACTGAGATTTCGGAAGACTCCTCGGGGGAGGCAGGAGCTGGCAGAGAACAGGAGACACAGGGTCTGGAGCTCATGGAATGGCCGTGACCCCCTCCTCTGTCTCCACAGCGTGAGCTCCGGCCTCGACTCTGTGCCATGAAGAAGGGTCCCAATGGCTATGGCTTCAACCTGCACAGCGACAAGACCCGGCCAGGCCAGTATATTCGAGCGGTGGACCCAGACTCTCCAGCCGAGGCCTCGGGACTCCGGGCCCAGGACCGCATTGTGGAGGTGACTTGATCACTTGCTTCCCCCAAACCCTTCCGGGCTTCTTCCTGCCTGCCTGACCACCATCTGTCAGGCTCATCCGCCACCAGGCAGTCCCCACAGCACCCCACTGAGGCTCTGAGCTTGCGCCGTCTCTTGCCAAGCTCACAGAGAGAGGCCACGGGGATCCAGTGCTTGGGCAGGTCCCGGAATCCCAGACCTTTGAGCCGGAGACCAGCTCGCTCTAAACTGCTCAGTTGACACGTGAGAAAGCCCAGGCCCCAGGAGGGAGTGGGCCCGCAGGCCTGGCCCTTCCCAGCTCTACAGCTGTGTTTACTTAGCCGTCCCCTCTGGATATTTCTTTGGCTTTTCCCACGTGTCCTGCCTCTCCCAGCTGACTGTCAAGTGGGAGGACCACTGGCCCCACCCAGGACCCTGATGGGGGGAGCTCCTTGTCCCCTCCCTTCCCCTCCCCCAAAGTGGGATCTGTGCCTGCAACCTGTGCCTGCAACCCGTGCCTTCCCTGCCCCACAGGTGAATGGAGTCTGTGTGGAAGGCAAACAGCACGGGGACGTGGTGTCTGCCATTAAGGCCGGTGGGGATGAGGCCAAGCTGCTGGTGGTGGACAAGGAGACCGATGAGTTCTTCAAAAAATGCAAAGTGATCCCATCTTCGGAGCACTTGAAGGGTGAGCTGGGTGACAAACTGACCGACAGCTGCTGGAGGCCTGGATGTACCCCCATGTCCATCAGGGGATGCCAGTCCAGAGATGGTTGCTAGGGGGAAGAACGGGACCCAGCAAGGGGAGAGGAAGCGGGGATTACCAACAGGCTTCTGTGAGTGGGTGCCCTGGCTTGCCGTGGTGAGAGCTGGGCACCACTGGGAGGTCTGGGCTGCAACTCCTGCACTATCTTGGGCCCCTGGTGATGCCAGGAAAGGGTTAACTCTTAGGGGGCCTCCAGCCTGTGCTGGTCAGATTAGAGTCCAATGACAGGGGCCCTCTGCCTCCCCCTCCCCCTTGTTGTCTTGGAAACTGTTGGCTCTGGAGAGCAGTGGGCCCCCCCTAAGTCCCTGGGCCCCTGCCTTTCCCTTCCCCCACAACCCCCTTTGCCAAGCCTGATACCTCCCCCTGCCCATGCTGAGCCAAACGGGGCAGGGCTACTTTGGCAGGGCAGGGAATGGGTTAAGCAGCCTCTGATCCCCGTTCTGGACTTTCTCCCTGGGAAGATGGCTCAGGGAATAAGGGTGCCTGGCGGGCCACACTGAGGCCGAAACCTTTGGACTTTGCCATGGGTGAGGCTTCTGTGAAGGTCAGGGTTCTGTGTGTAGGTAAAGGTCCACGTGACCCAAGCCCCAACCAAGGGGCTCTGGAGAGGAGGGTCCAATGCCCTCTGGCTCTGGGAAGTCTTTAAACACTCTGGGCCTGGGGGATGGGGCTCCATGTGCCCCAGCTTACGGAGATGAACCCCTTCTAGCACATGGTGAGGGGTTTTGCTGAGGCCCAGAGGCACTCATCTTGCTCTTGGGGACCCATCCCGGGGGCCCCATTAGGTCTCCAGAAGCTGGACCCTGCTCCTGCAGCCTGCCCCCTGGACATCCACAATGCCCACAGTGCCCTGCCAGCAGGCTGTGGGGGTCAGAAGCAGGGTCCCTGGCCGTGCCCTGGAGTGGGGACACGGGTGCCCAAGGATTGTCACCCGAGAGCTCAGAAGGCCCACCAGTGCCTGAAACTGGAACTGCCCCCACCCAGGAAGCCAGGTAGGGTAACTGCGGGCGTGCGCTGTCGCCAGGTTCCCATCGGCTAGGGGAGAGGCTGCTCAGGACATTGCCCCTTCACCTGCAGGCTGACAGGTAGGCCTTGGTGCCACTGTTCTTTGTGCTGAGGTAGGTCTTAACTCTAACCTGGGCTTACCAACAGCACTGGGCAAGCATTTGGGCCTGCCCCCAGCCTCCACTGGTGTGGAATCCCTGTTGCTGAGGCTCTGAAATCTGTAATGTTTAACCAGTTTCTTTCCCAAGTAGGAGCCGGGGAGCCAGCCTGGAATTTCAACCTCAGGGAGGACAATAGGTTTTCATACAGCTCAAATAACCCAAGAGCAGCTTGTGTTTTCTGAATGAAACGAAATGGAAAATAGCAGAACACTGCCCTGTCATATAGTTTTGTAATTCTTACATAATCTGCGTGTGCCAGGTTGTTAAGACAGGATCTGTAATTACTACGGGCTACAGACAAGGGCACTGGGCCTGATGATCCATCCCCATGCCCCTTGTCCTGCCTGCACTCCACACCGCCTTCCCCAAGGCTCTGGGCTCATCTCTGCTATCTCTCCTAGGTCCGTTGCCAGAGCCGTTCACCAATGGGGAAATACAGAAGGTAAGGACCCGTCCCCACAACTGCATCAGGTCGAGAGGCTGAAACCTTGGGTGCCTGGTCCCGGTTCCTCCCCGAGCTCCAAGCTGTGGACTAGCCAGTGTGCCCCTCAGTCAAGAGAGGGCACCCTGGCCATGCCCCTCTTGCAGCCTGCCATCCTGGTGACAGGTCCCTGCCTCCAGCACCCCACTGGACAGAGGCGGCCATTCTTCCCCCCAAGAACAGAGCTTCAGTGTCTGGCCGCGGGACGCTGGGGCCTCTGCTCCTCAGAGTCTGGGTTGGAAGAACAAAGCCCCTCCCCCATCCCCCCTTCAGGCAAGAGGAAGGGGGTGAGTGAGGCTGGGGGAGAGCCGGGCCCTGGGGCCAGCCCAAGCCTTGGAGGAACCCAGGAAGGGGGCTGGGTGCCAAGCAGATGCCCTCACCAAAGCCTCCACTCTGGGACCAGCCAACTGTGGCCACGGGGTGGGAACTCTGCAGGGCCTGCCACAAGGCGTCCCTTCCCCAGGGGCTTCTGCTGAGGGACCTAGCAGAGCAGGGTCCCTGTGTCCCTGATGGGAGTCTATAGAACTCTCCATCCACCCTGTTCCTTCAAGGCCCAGCCTGGCTTTCTGAGGTTCCTGGGGTTGAGTGGCCACAGAAGGTTCAAGGAGCACCCCATCCCATGTTTCCCATGCTGAGAGAGGAGTGCTAGAGTTCTAGGCAGCTTGGTCACTGGCCAAGAGGTGAGTTAGTACATAGTAGGGACCCAAGCAGGCAGTTGAGCTCTTGAATCTCCTGACGGTTGTGGCCCTGCAGCCCCTCCAAGTCCCAGGCTGGGCCGGCCCTGGGGGTGGACCGCTGCCCTCTGATCCTTGAAGGAATGTGAAAATGTAAATCCGCTACAGCCTAGAACTGGGGCGGGGTTCAGCCAGAGCGTCGGACCCCATCCCTCACCAGTGCACGCCCCCTCTCTGTACCAGGAGAACAGCTCTGAAGCACTGGCCCCAGGGACCTCTGAGAGCCCCCGGCCAACCCTGGCGAGGTCCACCTCCAGTGACACCAGTGAGGAGGTGAGCCGACCAACTGGGCAGGGGGCGGTGACTGTGTTCCTGGAGCCGATTTCCAGCCTGCCCTGGTGGTCACATGCTGAGCCACTTTCTGTTCTTATGACCTGGCTTGCCTGGGCACTACAGAGGCTGAGCACAGGGGAGCTTAGGGATCCGCTCAGCTTGCTGCTCCTCCACCGGCTCTACTCTGTTCTCTCAACAGCTGGCTTCCCAAGACAGCCCCAAGAGAGAGGACTCCACGGCACCCTCATCTACCTCCTCCTCCTCCGACCCCATCCTGGACTTCAACATCTCGCTGGCCGTGGCCAAAGAGAGGGCTCACCAGAAGCGCAGCAGCAAACGGGCCCCCCAGATGGACTGGAGCAAGAAAAATGAACTCTTCAGCAATCTCTGAACGCCCTGGCCACTCCCACCTCCCTTCCTGCTATCCCCCCACACACACCCCTGCCAGTTCCCCTCGAATCCACACACCAATCAGCACCAGCATCCTCCTCCTTGGCCATCTGATTTTTCTACTGAACTATTTGCTTCCCTGTCTTAGGGAAGGTGAATGTTCTGTCCCACCCAATCACACATCCCCGCTAGTGCCTCTCTCCCAGGCTGGCCAGGGATACCCTGCCTTGGGACATCACTGGGACCTGCTCTTGAGCCAGAATGGTGTGGGACCAGGCAGGTGGTCATCCTCCTTCATGACCTTGCACGGTGACCAAGGAACTCTGCGGCAGCCACAGCTTGCTGGGTGGGATGACCGCTGTCCTGGCAGCTGTGGCCTGTGCATCTTATTTTTGTTCGTTTGATTTTTTTTATTTTTTAAGGAGTGCATGTCACAGTTTAGAGGGATGCTCCTTTCCTTGATTAACAGTGATTTTCGTGGTTGTTGTATCCAGGGCATAGCAGCAGCCTAAGCCTTAAAACTTTCATCCTTGCTCTTCCTCCCCGTGGAGGCCGCACGCGTGGGGAGGGCTTGGCTAGCCCTGCCCAGCCCTGAGCCAGGCCCCTATTGTAAGGAAACTCCTTCAGAAATTAACTCATTCCTGTAAACGGCTCCCGTTTCCGTGTCTTCCTTTGGAGTTTTCTTTGCCCTGGGACCCCTTCTAGGTAGAACCGAGAAATGACAAGCCCCCACAGCCGCCCTGGGCTTACCCCCAGAAGTCTAGGCCCCCAAGTCTGGATGGCTTTGTGGCCTGGAGTCTGTGCAGAAGTCTGGGGGCGACCAGGACACCCACCACCACCACCACCATTCCCAAGTGTTTAGCTCAGGGCCACACAGGGCTGTAGGCGCTGCCAGGGGACCAGGGCCCCTTAAACAGGAATGTAGATCTAGGAAAGCAGGAGGGGCCTGGCTTCGTGTTTAGAACACTGGGAGGGGCCTTGAGAGCCCTGGACGCCTGAATCCCAGGATGGAGCAGACTCTGGAATGCAAGGACTGGGCTTTCCTCCTGCCCACAGCCAGTGGGGGCAGGACTCCCAGGAGCAGGCTGAGCCAGCACCAGATAATCTATCTTATCTGGCTGCGGACCTGATTGGAGGGCGGTTGCCCAGCAGTGCTGGGGAGGGTCCTGGGACAGGCAGTGTGGCCAGGTGTAGGAGAATGAACCTCACAGGGGTGACATGCCCTGGTCCAGCACAAGACCTGGGTCTCTTGTACCTGTTTCGCCGGAGGCCACCTGTGGGAGGTCTGCCAGAGTGACCTGGGAGAGCACAGGCTGCGGGGTCAGGAGGTTCCAGGGCAGCATAAAAGTTGGCTACAGGCTACTTCCTACCTGCCCCTCCAGGAAGCCCACTGGGAAAGTGGTGGACTGCTGGACTGAAGAGCAGCCAGTGTGCCAGCCAGCCCGCAGCCCCGGGCTGTAGAGAAGAGCCAGGCACTATCTTGTCATCTCTGCCGCTTGTCAGGGCTCAGATTCCGTGGACCCTTATCACAGCACTCATCGTCCCTGGGCCCTGCCTGGCTGGACCTGGCCTGCCCCCACCCCACCCTTGCCTTTACCCTTTGACCCCTAGTGGAGGTCCCCCGCCCCCAACAGGCAGAACAGGCCTAAGGCTTGTGCCACAGGGCTGTGGAGGGCCCCTCCCTGCTTCACCTGCAGGGTGTGGACACCTTGGTAGACCTTTGATCAATAAAATGGAAGACGCAGGTGGCTGAGGGGCCTCCTATCAACGGGGACAGGTTCCAGCAGCTGGCATGATGATGGGTCTCCAGGTCCCTGGCCAGGTTACCTAACTTGGTGGGACTGTTTCCCCCTTAACTTGAAAAATCATCCCACATAAATGGCCTTTTTTATCAGCCAGCCCACAGGGTATCCAGGCCTAGGGAACTCAGGGTGCTCTTCACTTGAGGGAGGGGAGACTCAGCCCACCCACCCACCCTGTAAGCAGGCTGGGTAGTCTGGCTAGGTTGACTGTGTGCCTGCACTGCCCCCTTGTGGCCTGGTAAGATGCTGCTGCCCCAGAGGCAGAGGGCGGGGGTGCCGGTGGGGAGGACATGTGAAGGGCAGACAGCCTTCCCCTGGATGGCCAGGTGACCCCTGTTTCCTCCTGTAGTCCCAGCATCCCAGGAGACCCATACTTCACCTGCAGGGGAACCCTCCAGCCTCAAAGAGCTGAATCCAAAACTCAACTCCTGTACACTATCAAGTGCTGGACATCCACCTCTGAGTCATGCAGGACACAAGGAGACTGGACCTGCACACAGGCCAAACATGAGAACCGAGAAAGGCTGGCCACGCCATGTGCTTTACTCTGACCAGTGAAGGAGACAGGCCTGTCCATTCCCCACAATGCCTTCACCCCTGCCCTCCCCGACTGCTCAGGATTCCTGGCGGCCACCCTGGGTTCCTGGAGTCTGAGTCAGTTTGGCCAGGAGGAAGGAGGGCACGACCCTGATGTGTTCAGCCACATTGCTGGCTGGTGCAGGAGTGCCAGAGACAGTTCGTTGAGTCCAGGAAGGTGATCCTAGTAGGACGTGGGCACAGAGCGTTCTGGCCCCGAAGGCCCCCATGGTTTCCACACAGGGCTCTAAGCTGTGGCAGAGGTGGCCCAGGTCAGCAGGACTCTGTCAACCTGTCCCGGTAGGATTTCTCTTCCACGTGGCTCGTCTGCTCCAGCAGCCACCGCTGTTGAGGCTCGCTCATGGTTAGCCTGAGTGTCACCTCCTGGAAGACGCTGCTCACAGCCACCTGTGCACCGGACAGAACAGGGCTCACAAAGGCACAGATGCCACAACAGCGTTCTAGCACCACTACAGCGAGGGCCTCTCCCGCCTGCTTACCTGCTCAAAGTGAAGTTTCCGGAACATCCGGAGACTCGGTTCATTTCCTTGTCCAATTTTAGCTTCAAACTTGGTCAGACCCAGCTTGGTCACTCCTCCCGGGGGTCAGAGAAAGGGGTAAGCAACAGGAATAAGCCTCCCCGCCCCCAACACCATGCGCCCCTCCTGGTTCAGGCTTCAGTGGGGTACCTGTCACCTGCCCCAACCCTAATGCGCTGGGCCACTCCCCACATCACCTGCTCAGAGGTGCTCACCGTACGACAACATCATGAGTGCAGCCTCAGTGCCCAGGCCCTTGCCCCTGGAGCTGGGCTCTAGGAGAGAGAACAGCAGCTGACGCCGGTGCCAGGCTCCAGCGTGCACCCCCAACATCCCCCTCAGTCCAACCATTCTGCGGCTGAGGAAGAGAGGTGCAGAGAAGGTCAAAGATACGCCCACAGGCCTCGTGGCATGCAATCTTGTGGGGAGCTGACCGCCACTAACTTCGGTCTGCTGCCTCGTGGAGACAGCTGGTAACCCCTCGGGGAAGCTGAGAAGCCCCTTGGTTGTGGGGGATCCCCAATCTGCCCCTAAGGAGGGGACACAGTGAATTTTAAAACCTTAATGTCAAACATTAGGGAATAAAGAATCCAGGAGTGAACCACCAGGCTAAAGGGGTGCCGTGGGGGTCGGTGTGCCCTGGCTATGGGCTGGGCTCCCATGTGGAGGGTCCTTTGCAGATGGCAGGCAGGGCCAGGCGGAACACACCTGCGATCATGACCTCCACCTCCCCCAGGGTGGGGTCTCCCGGGTCTGTGAGGAAGAGGTTCACGTCTCCCACCATGCAGCTCTCTTCGGCGGCAGCGGGCTGGGCCTGCCACTTTTCGGCATCCAGCACGATGAAGGTGCACTCTAGGAGGGAGGGTGGCAGCGGGATCACCTGCTGCCCCAGATCAGAGAGGTGAGGCTGGCATGGAGAGCTGGGGAGAGGACAGAAGGCTCAGCCAGCTTCAGTGGGCGGGAGAGCCCAGGGGTTTCTGGCACCTTCCAGGCTTTCCCTGACACTTCCATGGCCCTAGAAGGGCTGCAGCTGAGTTTAAGAAAGTGGAGTCAGGGCCCGGTGTCGTGGTCTAGCAGTTAAAGTCCTCGCCTTGAACGCACCAGGATCCCATATGGGCGCCGGTTCTAATCCTGGCAGCTCCACTTCCCATCCAGCTCCCTGTTGTTGCCTGGGAAAGCAGTCAAGGATGGCCCAAAGCTTTGGGACTCTGCACCCACATGGGAGACCCAGAAGAGGTTCCTGGTTCCCGGCTTCGGATAGGTGCAGTACCAGCCGTTGCAGTCACTTAGGAAGTGAATCGTCGGACAGAAGATTTTCCTCCCTGTCTCTCCTCCTCTCTGTATATCTGACTTTCCAATAAAAAAAAGAAAAAAAAAATCTTTAAAAAAAAAAAGAAAGTGGAGTCAGCCCTCCCACCCACAGCTCTCGGACTCACTGTCCGCGTCTTCCTGCCAGCTGCGCTGCATGGCGTACTCCTGCTCCAGGGTCAGCGGCTCCGAGGCGGTCAGACGCTGCAGCTCCTCAGACTGCATCCACTCGTGGTACCTGTACAATGGGACAGCCTTGGACATGGAGGGCCGGCTGAGAGGCCCATGTCTGGGGTCTTGCTAAGATGAAGCGATGGATGGCAGAGAAGGGCCCCTGAAGGTTCCCAGGAGCCCTAAAGGGAGGGACCTGCCAGCAGAGCGGCTCCATGTGCCTGGCTTCCCAGCTGGACTCAGGGGTCAGCACAGGGTAGCAGCCTACAGCAAACATTCCTGATTGCTGAGGGAAGGAAACAGGCAGCCGACCTCAGCCAAGGACAGGCCACTGGGAAAAACTGCATGTAGCACACCACCCCCACCCCCCACCATCCCCCCCACTAGCCATCTGCAAGCACCCCCACGGCTAAATGCTGTGTCAGCCTGAGTCCTAGGACAAGCCACAGTTAAGGCCCCAATAACCGAGCTCATTATTGACAGACACCAGGGGAATCTCCTAATGAGGCGTTATGCCAATTTCCCTCTTTTTTTTTTTTTTTTAAATTTATTCCTTTTCATTGGAAAGGCAGATTTATAGAGAGAAGGAAATATAAAGAGAATGATCTTCAGGCCACTGGTTCCCACTGCAACAGCTGAGAGCTGAGCTGACCCAAAGCCAGGAGCTTCTTCCGGGTCTCCCACGGGGTGCAGGGTCCCAAGGCTTTAGGCCATCCTCTGCTGCTTTCCCAGAAGCAGGGAGCCGGACGGGAAGTAGAAGAGCCAGGACACAAACCAGCACCCATATGGGATATCAGTGCGTGCAAGGCGAGGACTTAGCCACTGAGCCATTGTGCCAGGCCCTCCTTTTCTTTCTTACAAATATTTTACATAAAATAATTCCTGGTTGGTGTCTGCAACACCAGCATCCCATACAGGCACCTGTTCCAGTGCCAGGGCTGCTCCACGTCCAATCCAGCTCTCCGATAACGTGCCTGTGCAAGCAGCAGAGGCCTTGGGTCCCGGCCACCTACAGGGGAGCCCCGGGTGGAGTTCCAGGCTCTCCTGGCTTTGGCGTGGCCCTTAGGGTCACTTGGGGGGTAAAGCAGCAGATGGAAGACCTCTTTCCCTCTCTGTAACTCTCCCTTTCAGGTTAATGGATTTTTTTTTTAAAGACTTATTTATTTTATTACAAAGTCAGATATACAGAGAGGAGGAGAGACAGAGAGGAAGATCTTCCCTCCGATGTTTCACTCCCCAAGTGAGCCGCAACGGGCCGGTGCGTGGCGATCCGCGTGGGAGACCTGGAAGAGGTTCCAGGTTAATGGATCTTTTAAGGGAAAACAAAATCCGTGCAGCAAGGCCAAGGGGGGAGAAGTGGTCAGCTCCCTCCAGGGAAGTCCGGCCCTCCGTGTTGCCTGCTGTCTTTTCCCTTGGTGAGTCACTTCTCACTGTGGAGCCACGGAATGCAGGCTCAGGACAGCTGCCCGCCCTGGCTGACTCAGCCTGCCCACACAGCGGGCATTCGTTACCTGGGCACATGCTCCGCGGTGTAGGGCACCAGGACCACCTTCCTCCCCAACAGCAAGGTGTTCTGATTCAACCTCATTGGAACCAGCCTGCAAAGGCGCGGGGAGAGCGGATTTCAGGGACCCTGTCCGAGCTAGGCTCCCGCCCTTCTTCCCAACACCTCAGAAAGGTGAGCAGGGCTGGAAGGAAGAACAAATGATCCTTGGCCCGCATTTCAAGGAGGAGGCCAAGCCAGGCTGCTGTTTGTGCCCTGTTCCTTCTGTCCGCTCCAATGGTCATCGACTCCTCAACACCAAGTCATGAGGCTTATCTAGCCCCAAAGCTGCCATCACCTGACCTCCAACCAGGAACCGCAGCCCGGCCTTCCACCTGTTTGCAGCTCTCCTCTGCGCCCCCAACTCCAGTCTCCCTCATCCCTGAGTGCGGTAGGCAGATTCCTCCTCTTCGCCTGGCGCCAGCTACCCTCCCGGGCCCTCCCTAATCCCAGCCACCAAGTCCCGGAACTGCCAAACTCACACCCCAGGCCCCAGCCAACGAAAACGTCTCCAAACCCAGCGCGGCGCCACCCTTCCTTCGCAAGCGAGCCACGCTTCCCCGCCGGGCCCGCGGCCCCGGCCGCATGCGCGTGAGCGCGCACCCGCCCACTTCCGCCACGCAGACGGCGGCCGCGAGGTGTCCATCCCGGTCCGCCCCCGCCAGGGGCCCAATCCGCGCGCGGCCTTCCGCCCGGGGGTGTGCCCAGGAAGGAGGGCTCGCGCGCGGACGCCTGCGCGCTCTGGGCGCTGGTGCCGGTCAGCTGGCACCCGGCGCCGCACCGGCGGGGAGCGACGCGTGCAGCAGGTGTCGTGCAGGGTGGGGTGCGCCGGAGTGGGGCGCTGGGCTCGGGGCTCCTCCTGGAGTGAGAGGAGGCTCGGAGCAAGGCTCCTTCCGAAGAGAGGAAGATTTGAGGGTGGGGAACCCTTGGGCAAGTGACGGAGCGCAAAGTGGAGGCCCCGTTAATTAAAGAGAAGCTCTGGGACCAGGAGCTGGGTGGAGGGACTGTCCAGGGAGCGGACAGTTCCGGCGGGCACTGCCCTGTGTGAAGTGACAGTTCCCCGAATTCGGTGGGGGACACCGCGCACAGATGGGTGCGACGTGGCGGCTTTGGGCGCCCCAGAGAGATTGGGAGTCCGAGCCGCTGAGTTCCTCCTTGTGAGGCAGAGCGTCTCAGGTCTGTGATGTATCTTGGGGGCTCCCACAGTCTGATTGCAGAACAAGAGATGGAGGGGGGGAACCTACCGTGCTACCCTTGCCTCACAGTTTCTGGATCCCTCGGAAAGCTAAAGTCTGCTGCTCTTTCGTCCTAGGGAGCTGCCCCCTGCCCTGAGGACCCCTGTGGTGCAGCCCTCCTTGCGGAAATGGCGGGGGAAATCACGGACACCGGAGAGCTCTATTCCCCCTACGTGAGTTTTCCCTTCGCTCACCTCAGGGCTCCTGGGGTTTAGAGAGGCACCCTGCCTGCTAGGGACTAGCCGTGCCAGCTGCTGGGGTCAGCCCCAGGGACAGCAGGATTGGGGACCGGGGGTGGTGCTCCGTGGAGCTGCAGGTGCTGGCAGCTGCTGACCGGGCTCAGAAGTCGCGTCAGGTTTATCCCCTTTGTAGGGGCTCACCAGAGCGTTGACTCGCCTCCTCTTGTGATAGTCACCTCCCAGCTGCTACGGCTTGCTTGCTGTACTCCCCACGTGGACTGTGGCTGCAGTTTCACTCCTGTCAGCTGTTTGAAACTGCTTTGGTCTTTCGTGAAATCTTGTGAATCTTACACAACTTTTATGGTCTTGGATGGCGTAAGAGGCTTCCAATTGCGGTTTGGTTGTATCGGCAGTTAACACAATTAGGATGCATGATTTCTCCCCTCCTGGGCTCCATGTGATCCCTCACATCCCCGCACCCCTTACGCCCCTACTCCCACACGTGCTCACTTTATCTTCTGTGTGATGTCCGGCTGGTCCTGGTTGCTGTCTTTTAGGGCCCTCTGGCTGGCAGGGCTTAGCTAGAGGATAATCATGTTGCTACCATGTATCCCAGGCCCAGTTGCTCTGAGCAGCAGCAATCTTTCTAGAACTTACTGCCTGTGTCTCTTGGCAGCCTTTGCTACCGCTCCAGCTGTGACAGACAAGGAAGTACTTCTTAGGTCAGCGGGAAGGACTCTCTGCTTTCTTGAGTCTTCGACCTGTGAACTTCCTGGGCAGTGTGAGAGAGCCCCGTCCCACCCTGCGGTACACTAGGGAGAGGCTTTCGCAGCCGTAGAACAAGATGCATGGGGTCTCCCTCCTTGGAGTAGTGGTGTGCCAGCTGCTAGCCTCCTCATGTCAGCAGTGAAACATGCAAGCTGTCCCTGAAAGTCACCATGGTCCCTGTTTTTTCTTTCAACGTCCAAACTCAGGGATGAGGAACTGAGTCATCTTTATAACAGTTTGAGAGGAAGACGCTGGTATGGCCGCCGTGCTGGTGTTTCCCAGCTGTCCCAGTCACCATCCCGTTGTCAGCTTTGGCCCACGGGGGATGGCGCTGCTTCGACAGGCTCTGCTTTGCGTTCTTCATTTCCTGCATTTTTCCTTTTGTCCAGGGTCATTCCTGGGGCCAGCCGTGGGCATTTGCTATAAACCCATGTTCTTTTCTCTTGCTGGTGCAAGAGGGACGCAGGGAAAGATGAGCAGTGTTGGGGGTGATGCGGAAAGCCAGGGCTCAGAGGTGAGGTTATTAAACGGAAAGAATTAGGGCAAAGAGAGACCTCCCCCATCCACTGGTTCACTCCACAAGTGACCGCAGTTGTCAAGATTGGGCCAGGTGGAAGCCAGCAGCTGGGAACTCCAGCTGGAGCTTGCTTGTGGCTGCAGGGCCCGAGTGCCTAAGCCATCTCCTGCTGCTTTCCCAGGCACAGGAGTAGGAAGCAGGATCAGAGTAGGGCAACCGGGGTCTGAACCAGCGCTCATCTGGGGTACTGATGTTGAAAATGGTGCCGGCCCCAATGAAAATGAACCTTGATCACCCTGTGAGACCAGAGAAGGGCCCATATAGCCTCCAATGCACCCCGGAATTCCCCTGTAGGCCTGGCTTGGCACAGTGTGAGCAGATCCCTATTCTGGCTGCCTTGGAGAACCAAGGTACAAGACAGACCTTGGTAACAGTGCATCATCCCATGGTCATCCCCAGTCCAAGCCTTTGCTCGGCCATGGTCGCTCCATGCAAGCTGTGCTTGGCCCCAGGGTGCCCTGGGAGTTTGTAGCAGGCAGAGGAGCCTCGGGAGGCTCTCAAGGGTAGTGCTGCACATGGAAGCAGCAGACCTGTGTCCCCAGAGTGACATGGGGCCAGCAGTCTGGTTCCCCACATACAAGGAGCCAAATGGTTGTGTGCTCACAGGTACAGCGGCTTCGAGGTCCTCTGCTGTTCTGCTGCCCGGCGCCCACTGTGGCTGACTGCTGTTGTTTGTGAAGGAGTTGGTCCTTGCTTCAAAGCCCTGAATCCCAGTGCTGGCTGCCTCCTCTTTCCTTTCCCAATATCAGAGGGGGTGCTGTTGACAGACACTGGTGGCCCTGATTGGTGTGATATGGGTGACACTGCTGGGTGTGGGGGAAAGGGACAGTGCTTCTCTGAGCTTCCTGGGACACTAGGGCAGCAGTGAGCAGCACAGGGAGCAGGGTGTGCCTCCTGCGGTGGACTCCCAGAATTGGAGGAAGCTTGGTTACACCTTTAGGCTGAGGTCCCTTATGGAGTCTGCAGGGGGTCCTGACTCCTCTGCGCTCTGCCTCACCTGGTGACCAAGCAGTCACCTGACCAGTGGAAGAGCATGTCTTTTTCTCTGCTTCCTTCCCTACAGCTGCACCTGATCGGGTCCGTCACAGTTCACATTGCTTCCTGCCTCTAGGGACTGTTCTTAGGATCATTCCTTACCTTACTTCTTTACTGCAGCCGTCCTTCCAGGCCTACTGAGACCCCCTGAGGGTGACAAAGTCCTACATAATCCTACAGGACCTCAAGCCCATGCCAGGGGCACAGTGGTTGCTTTGGAGTTAAAACAACATCCACAAAGCAAGACAAAAGCATTTGCCTATTTCTGCTCCCATCTGCCTGTATTTTATTCTACGTTAACTTCTTTGTAGAGTTCCTAGAGTTTGCTTTTCATTAAGATGGGTTGGAAGCTTTTCTTGGGAGCATTAAAAAACACATATTTGGGCCTGGCGCGATGGCCTAGCGGCTAAGGTCCTTGCCTTGCATGCACCAGAATCCTATATGGGTGCCGGTTCGTGTCCTGACAGCTCCACTTCCCTTTCAGCTCCCTGCTTGTGGCCTGGGAAGGCAGTGGAGGATGGCCAAAGCCTTGGGACCCTGCATGGGAGACCCAGAAGAAGCTTCTGGCTCCTGGCTTCAGATCAGCTCAGCTTTAGCTGTTGTGGTCACTTGGGGAATGAGCCAGCAGAAAAAGATATTCCTATCTCTCCTTCTGTCTGTAAATCTGAATTTCCAATACAAATAATTTTTTTTCAAAAACCATGTTATTTATTTATTGGAAAGGCAACATTATAGAAAGAGCAGGAGAGACAGATCTTGCATCCGTTGGTTCGCTCCCGAACCAGCAGCAAGGCCAAAGCCAGGAGTATGGAACTCCATCTGGGTCTCCGCTTGGGTGGCAAGGCCCCAAGTACTTGGAACATCTTCCAGTGCTTTCTCAGGTGTGTGTGCAGGGATCTGGAGTGGAAGTGAAGCAGCCAGGACTTAAACCAGTGCTCACAGGGGATGCTGGGTCACGGCTGGTGGCTTAACGTGCTGAGCTGTGATGCTGGCGTTTGGGAACATTCTTCTTTTGTCGCGTTTGTGTCTTTGGTGGTGATTCTGAGCTGGTGTTCATGTTGTCAATAGAAGACATTGAACGGTGTTGGAAGACATTTGGGGTTGGCATGATATTGTTGTCGGGGGAGTTATTACTGGTCAGATGCCATGGGTGCTACTAAATATCCTTGGGTGCACAGGACAGGTTCTCCCTTGAAGAATGGCCAGCCGTCAGCAGTGTCCAAGTTGATCAACTCTAATCTCCAATAGGCCTTTGACCCCTCTGTCCCCAGACCTGCAGGCCTCCCTGAGCTTACAGAAGCCTCTGTACTGTCTTACTTTTCCACAAAACTTTTGCCTAATAGTCATCATTTCTTTTAAAAAAGATTTATTTACTTGGAAGGCAGAATTAAAATCTTCCCTCTGCTAGTTCATCCCCCAAGTGTACAATGGTTAGGGCTAGTCCAGATTGAAGCCAGGACATTTTTCCAGGTCTCCTGCATGAGGACGGGCTCAGGGGCCAGGGCCATGGCCATCTTCCCTGGTTTCCCGAGTATGTTAGCAAGGAGCTGGGTCACAAGTGGAGCAGCCAAGATCCCCATTTGGGAGACCAGTGCCACAGGCAGTGGCTTTACCCTCTACACCATGGTGCCAGCCCCAAGCTTTCTTAATCCTATTGGCTTTCTCTTTTCTTCTGTCATAAGAATTGTCTCTACCCAGACAGACCATTTTCCCTAAAGGGATCAAGTGCCTGGGCAGCCACCTGCACATCCATCCGATGCCAGCTTGAAGGTCACCACGAGGCCTCCCTGGAGTGCCCTGTACTTGATTGTTTCCGTTATTCTCTGTGCTGTCACCCTGATTCTTCATAGTGCCCCTTGGAGGTGGTTATCATGCTCTGTTCTCTTTTTTATTTGTTTGAGGACCAGAGCTCCCATCTGCTGGGTCATTCCTTAAACTCCTGTGCTGACCTGGACCAGGCTGGCCTTGGCTGGGCTGAAGTTGGGCACTGGGAACTCAGTCCAGGTCTCCTGCAAGCGTGGCAGGAACCAGTGTACTTGAGCCATCTCTGCTGCCTCCCAGGGCCACGTTAGCAGGAGGCTAGGGGCTAGAGCAGAGCACTCCAGTGTGGGTTCTTAACCGCCAGGCTAAGCAGCCGCCTCTCATGGTTCTGTGTGTTTTGTTGCCTGTCTTCTCGTTCGAACCTAGCTCCCTGAGGTCAACGGCCAGTCTGTCTGTCTGCCATCATGCTGCCAGCTCTGAGCTCTGGTCCTTGCCCATGGGAAGTTCTCACAGTTGACCGCATGAGTGAAGAAGCAGAAGAGGTCTAGTGAGGTGACCCAGTACTCTTTTTTTTTTTTTTTTGAAGATTTATTTTATTTTCATTACAAAGTCAGATATACAGAGAGGAGGATCTTCTGTCTGATGAATCACTCCCCAAGTGAGCGTGACGGCTGATGCTGCGCCTATCCAAAGCCAGGAGCCAGGAACCTCTTTCGGGTCTCCCACGCAGGTGCAGGGTCCCAAGACTTTGGGCCATCCTCGACTGCTTTCCCAGGCCACAACAGGGAGCTGGATGGGAAGCGGAGCTGCCGGGACTAGAACCGGCACCCATATGGGATCCTGGTGCGTTCAAGGCGAGGACTTTAACTGCTACACCATCGTGCCGGGCCCGACCCTGTACTCTTGAACATGCTAGCCTCAGAGTACCAGTGACTGAGGCTAACCCCTGCCGTGGGGAAACAGTAGGCCATCCTGGCTGTGCTCCCGAGTGGGGCTGGATTGTGTCGGGTGGGACCCGCTAGCTGCTGTAGGAAGGTGATTCACATTTATCGTACCTTCCTGAGATCACGTGGGGATTGTGACACCTGAAACAGTACTCAGACCCCTCAGGTCAGAGACAATCTGAGTGACTCCTGTCCTTAGGCACCCTGTGACATGGGATGAGAAATGGCCACCGCAAGCCTCAGGTTTAGAAACGGGGCAAAGGTAGATAGTCTTCCTCCAGCTCCTGTGGGAGGTGGGCTCAGGACCTCCTGTAGACAAAAGTCCCTTATAAAATGGCGTGATGTTACCATATAACCTTACACGCAATGTCCTGTACGCTTTGGATCCTCTACGGGCCATGTAGCTCTTATACTGGTGGATGCTGTGTAAATAGTGGTGACACTGTTTAGGGAATCGTGACAAGGGAAAAGATCGCTTGTTCAGTACAGTCACATTCTTTTTTCTTTTTTTGGTAAATGTGTTTGAATCTGTGATGGCTAGCCCACAGCTATTGGGGGCCTCCAGGATGGAGAATAAGAAGCTTTTAAAATTTGTGTGTGTGTATGCATGTATGTATGTATTTTCTGAAAGGAAGATTTAGAGGGAAGGAGATATCTTCCATGTTCCTGTTTGTTCTCCAAAAAGCCCCGACAGGAGCTTCATACAGGTCTCCTCTGTGTACAACAGGGACCCAAACACTTGGGCCCCCTTCCACTGCTTTCCCAGGCTATTAGCAGGGAGCCGGATGGGAAATAAAGCTGCCTGAACACAAACCAGTGCCCTATGAGATGCCAGCAGCTGCTTTAACCGCCGTGCCACAATGGCTAGGCCCTGGAATAAGAGGTGTTATTGCTCCCAGAATTCACAGGTGGGAAGCAAGACAAGTTTGAAAGTCTGGGAGAGCTTTTTGGTGGCAGTAGCATCTGGATGGACCCAAAAGCCTGGCTGGGAATTGAGGGGTTGGAGAGGAGCCACAGCAGGGCTTGGAACCCTGTACAGGAACAAGTATGCTGTGAGCAGAGCTGTTCTCCCTCCACAAGGTACCCCCCGCCGTACCCCACCCAGCCCTTGCATGCCCAGTAGACACGTGCTGGGAAGCCTGGCACTCACTCTCTCCCTCTTTTTAAGATTTATTTGTTTATTTGAAAGAGTGACAGAGGGGGAGAGAAAGAGTTCTCCCATCCACTGATTCACTCCCTGGTGACTGACCACAATGGCCAGGCCTGAGGCTGGGACCTGGTTCCAGCTAAAGCCTGTGGCCCTGGAGCCGCACCTGGGTCTCTGTCATAAGCAGAGGCCCAAGCACTCAGACCATCATCCTGTGCTTTCCCAGACACGTTAGCAGTTAACCGAATCAGAAACTGAGCAGCTGGGACTCGAACCATCACCCCAGTGTGGGATGCTGGCATCCGCAAACAGTGGCTTCAGTCACTGAGCCACCACACTAGCCCTGAGGCCTTTTCTGCCATCACACTGCCCCGTCCCTCAGTCCTTCCCAGCCAGAGCCTCAGGGTGATGGTTGACAAACCCTGTCTCTACTTCTTCATGCTTAAAAAAAAAATCTAGGTTTGCACAAGCAGGCCTCACTTTGTGTATGTGATGACAAATTCAGCACATAACTATCCTGGAAACATTTAAAAATGTAGGAAAGTGTGCCTTTCTAAGAACGGGAAGTGAAAAATGAGAGGTGGGCGGCTGTAGCCAGAGCTACGGTGTCTGTTGTTTTTAAATAAACAAACAGGCAGTAAAGCCAAGGCTAAGTCAACCGATTTAGCATACCGGAAGAGCAAGTAGGAGTCACCTGCGGTGACTGGCTGGGAGGATTCACGGGGGACTGTAGAGAGGCAGCAGCTGGAGGTGCCCCCCCCAAGAATTCGGAAATGAAAGCAGTTGCCCTGTGACTCGGAGTGGAGGGGTGGGAAGGGGCCCGGGCCCCTGGGGGGACGCCCCGCTGGACAGAGGAGCTGCCTGTGTTGGGAGGTCTGCAGAGGGCTTGTGCTAGCGAAACAGCCAGCAAGGCCCAGTCGCAGGTCAGGCCAGGTGCCATGGGCAAGGTGCACAGAGGGAGGAGAAGGGAACAGACTGAGGTGTGACAGGAGGGCATCGGTGATGTTTTCAGAGTCCTGGGGAGGGGGGAGTGTGGAAGCTGTGTGGTTGGAGATGAGCAGAGCGTGTGCTTGGTGAGTGCTGCTGAGGGGAGCCAGGCTCCTGTTTTAAGGAAGTTTGCTGGTAGAGCGGAGGAGCCACTGGGAAGAGAGAATTCCAGCAGGGTAGGATAATGCCAGAAGTCTAAGCTCAGGGTGGCTTCCTGCAGGAACAGCGCCTGTGCCTCACAAAGGCAGGTGGGACAGCAGGGAGAATGAAGGCTTCTGTTTTATTATTATTATTATTATTATTATTGTTCTTGTTGATTTAAAAAAATATTATGTGAAGTGCATCTGCTGGTTCTCTCCCCAGTGCCTGCTACAGCCAGGCCGCTTGAGCTCCCGTCGGTTCCCTCCCAGGCTGGATCAGACTCAACCAGGCACTCCGACACGGGACGCAGGCACCTGAATTGGCAGCTTAGCTTGCTGCACCACAGTGCCCCCCTCGAAGACGTGGCTATTTTTGAGCCAGGATGGACTGATGCTTCGGTTACATACCCCAAACCAGTCTCAGTGCCTCCCACAAGTCAGGGGCGGCACCCTCACCGTGAGTGCCGGACCTGCCGGCCTGGGGCTTTGAAGTACCAAGGATCACTGTGGGAAATGCCAGCAGGCCCCTTACAGAGAAACCAGGAACGCCCTGATGCTGCCACTCCCTGGTGAAGGAGCCCTTTGTTGTGGGTCCAAGAAAACATCTCCAGGAACCTGTCCCAGGGAGCGGGGGAGAGCAGGTGCTGGCTTCCCCCCCAGTAGGAAAGCGGGGAGGAGGCAGATTGGGCATGCGCGGTGGGACCAGCAGCTTGGACTGTGACGATGTCCAGGTGGGGAAGGGGTGAGCATCCCGCTGAGATGTGCAGGGGGAGAGGGGAGAGTGGAAGAGACTGAGCAGGGGAAATGGAATGGGTCAGCTCGGAGCTTCAGAACCACCCCTCCTCCCCCCCCCCGCCCCCCGCGCCCCGGGCGGACAGTTGGCTGTGGCTGGGAGGGGCATTTGTTGCTAGTGGCAGTGGAGTTTCCTGGGGCATGACCACAGCAGCAGAACCCACTGAATCTCCAGGGTGTATTGTATGATATGTGAGTAATGTATTTCCCCCTCCCCCCAAAACTCTGAAGTTGTCATTAGGTGTGGCCTACGATAAAGTCAGTGTGGATGTTGATGTCCTTCCCAGAGGACAGTGGCTAGGGGTGGCAGAAAGGAGGGTGGGGGTCCCTTGGCGACCTGTGTCCCACAGGAGTCCTGCAGGGAGCCTTAGCATCTGTGGCACAGCTTTGAATAATGGCCAAGTGATGAGGAAGTGGCAGGGATGATGGCCAAAACAGACCCCGCCCCCTCAGAGCTTCCAGAAGAGCTGCCAGAGTGGTGCTTTCCTGCCCAAGTGCTGGCAATTGGCTCCCGAAACCTCGCAGCAGCGCTGGCTCCTGGCTCCGTGGGGCTCAGGTGTGGCGTCCACAGCTATCCCTGGGAGCCGCTCACGGCAAAGGACAGCCGATCTCTGGCCTTCAGTGTCGCTCCTGTTGCTTCCAGGTGGGGCTGGTGTACATGTTTAACCTGATCGTGGGCACGGGCGCGCTCACCATGCCCAAGGCCTTCGCCACAGCCGGCTGGCTCGTCAGCCTCCTCCTGCTCATGTTCCTGGGCTTCATGAGGTAAGAGGCCATGGGAGGCGGTCACCCAGCCCGGGAGCTGAGCCCTGGGCCCCAGAGGGTGCTGGAGGAGGGCTGAGTGTCTGCCTCTTGTAGGTCAGTGAGTCCTAACCAGGCGGCGGGAGGGGTGCTGGGGGAGGGCAGGCACGGAGTTCCCGCCCTCTCCAGCCAATGGGGTAGTTGCACGGCAGGAACTGAGAGACTTGGATGGGCTGGGGGTGTGGCAAATTCTGCTGGCTGCTTTATGCTTTTTCTGCTGGGAGCTCCAGTTCTGAGAAAATGCCGCCCCAGAGAAAGAACCTATCCAGCAGTGCAGGTGAGGACAGGAGTCAGCTGGCCACCCAGGATTCGCTGGAGCTGACTCACAGAGCCAGGGTTTATGACCTTGCCTGTCTGGGGCTCCCCAAGCCTTCAGGGGCACCTGCTTCTTGAGGCAGGTGCAGAATCCATCCACAGGTGTTTCAGGGAGTTGGTCCACCGAGGGCTTCTCCCAGGGCTTCCACTGTGTGGGCTTTTTTTTATTATTTATTTATTTATTTTGTAAGTGCTCCAGGCCAGGGAGGGATTTAGAAGCAGGCGTTTCCAACCCTTGCTCTCCTCCCCAAGCCACGTGGGAATCCAGTTGCAGGTGTGGAAAGGAACACCTAGGTGGCTCTCTCAGAACTCCTCCCCCGAGGAGCAGGTCGGCTCCTGCTTCCCTAACCCGGCAGAGCCCACCTGCTGCTGCGGTGGGGAGGCAGGCAGTGGGTAGAGAGGAGACTGGACGGTGATGGGGGAAAAAAGGCAAAGTGTGGGACGGGCTGCAAGGCAAGGCTGACTCAATTTCTAGCCGTGTGGCCAGGGACCCGGAGGACAGCCCCGAGGAGCCAGGGAAGCCCTCTCTGAGACCCCTGCAGGAGCTGGAAGGGAGAGAAAAACTTCCTGGATTTTCAGTGTCTGTGGGGGAGCTCTGGGAGTCCTTGCCCTTGTGCGGTTCAGCCATCCCCGTTACAAGTCCTTCAGCGCAGGTGGTTCCAGGAGCCCCCCAGCCCCCACTGTACCTGCTGCAGCCCCTCACTGCAAAGCTAATCTCTTCTGAACCTGATCAGTGAGTCGGTTCTGTGCAGTTTCTTGATGCCTTAATTAAGATGGATTTCAGTCTTACTTCCGGAAACAGGGGAGCAGCAAAAGCCCTGAAAATGGTCACTTAAGCAAGATAATGAGAAACTTCTCTCAGAGGCTCTTCGGGAGCTGGCTCCCTGGGGCTGTAATTACATCTGTCTGCAGGGCTGGGACAAGGGTCGGCTCCAGAAGGCAGCCTGCCCCTGCAGCCCCAGGGGCTTCCGGCTGTCAGCTGGGTCCCTCCAGTCACACTTCTCCCAGGCCCACTGTGGGCTGTGGCTGCTGTTGGTAGGAGCCGGAGGATTCAGGAATTCAAAGTCCTTCCAAAGGGAGGGAGATTGCTGCGGGCGTCACTTGCCCTGTGTGTCTCCCTGTGCCCGCATCGTAGCAAGAATGGGAGCACACTGTCCCTACAAATGCTGGGAGGTGAGGGCAGGGGGTGGAATAAGCTCCCTCTGGCAACTCGGAACCCCCCTTCCCTGGGGTCTGTCCCCAGAGCACCAGTGCACCCTTTGACCTCTGCCCACCCCAGCTCCCTCCCTCCCATCAGCCTGTTTCTGCACCTGTGGGAGAGCCCAGGCCCTGAGGTGTGCACACACACACACACACACACACACCTGTTTCTGTAAATAAGCATCATCCACAGAGCTCCCTAAGGATCCGCGCTCACACAGAGAAGGCTTTAGGCTTGTTGTTGGCAGGCCTTTTTTTTTTTAAGATCTATTTTTATTTAGGTGGGTGGTAGAGTTAGGGAAAGAGAGAGAACTATCCTCAGGTTCACTCCCCAAATGGCTGTGACTGTGGGGGCTGGGCCAGGCCAAAACCAGGAGCCGGAAGCCAAGAACATCATCTGGGTCTTCCATGCGGGTGCGGAGTCCCAGCACTTGGGGCATCCTCCACTGCCTTCTCAGGCACATTAGCAAGGAGCTGGAGCAGAAGTGGAGCAGCCGGGACTCCAACTGGTGCCCATATGAGGTTGCAGGTGGTCGCTTAACCTGTCACGCCACAGCACACGCCCCTTTTCCTTCCTCTGTGACATCTCCAACTTCCTGCCTCATCCCACCCCCAGCTTCATGACCACCACCTTCGTGATAGAGGCCATGGCCGTGGCCAACGCGCAGCTCCACTGGAAGAGGACAGAGAGCCACAAGGTGGGTACATTGCCCTTCACCCCAGGCAGCACCTCCATTTAGTCCTGTACGCCAGAGCTGATTTCGGCTGCTGGTGCCCCCTCACCCCCAGACTCTCACCCCAGGGCTGAGGTTTCAGCAGGATAAGCTTGGAGGATGGTGCAGCCTCGTCCAGGGCCACCTCGCAGCTCTGCTCCCCAGCCCCTGACCCTTAGTGCCCAGGAACCTGTCCTGGGACGTGGCCCTGGGGACATTCGAGAGCCTCGTGGTCAGGTTGCCGCCTAGAAAGAGCCGAGGCAGTGGATCTGCCGCTGTGCTGTGGTTTGCCGAGGTCAGAACCCCTTCCTTTTTCCCTCCTCTTCCTTCCCCGAACCCCGCAGCAGGAGGAGGAAGACGACTCCTCCACAGCCTCAGACAGCGACGACATTATGGTGCAGGAGAGCTACGAGCGGGCAGAGAGACGGCCCATCCTGTCTGTGCGTAAGTCTTGGAGTGCCAGTGCCGCCTTCGCTCCCTGCAGAGAAGGCCCTGGTGGGGAGGGGGCAGCAGACATCTGAAGCGTTTTGAAAGGCGCTGTTAGGAGACCCAGCGGCACAGGCCTGGCCCTGCTGGCTGTGTCCCCCACCAGGCGCATGGCCTGACCCCTGTGCTTCAGTTTCCCCTTTCTCCTGCTCTGGACAGTGAGATACCTGGGATCTGGGGGGATGGGTCACTGGCTTCTCTCCACCGTCCCACCTGCCCCCTGTCTCGCTGGCTGGCTGGCCAGGGCTCAGGGATTCCCTTGCCCCGCTCAGCCCTGGCAGGGGGTGACCCTTGAGGCTGTCGCTGTTCTGGAGAATTCCATCCTGCAAGGGGAAGACCCATCTCCTCCCCCTGTTCTTTTGGCTCCACAGAGAGGCGTGGCTCTCCCAGCCTTTTCGAGATCACAGACCGAGTGGAAATGGGACAGATGGCCTCCATGTTCTTCAGCAAAGGTAGACATTCTTGGGGGGCGGGGAGTCCCCCTCTGGGACTCTGCTCTGACCACCAAGAGACATGGAGGAGTGACCTCCCAGAGCCCACAGCCTCCAGCTGCTTGCTTGGGAGTGGCTGTCCCAGCAGCGGTCAGCCCACACATGCCAGCCAAAAGCTTTGTGCCTGTTGCTTGAGTCCCCAGGCTTGGTGGTTTTCTGGTGTGCCAGGCACAACACGCCAGAGGAGACAGGATCTGCCACAGGCACATACGGCCTGTCTCCCTAGTGACCAGCAGAGGGCGCCAGGAGCCCATGCCTAGGGCTGCTGCAGGCCTGAGGGTCTGGATTCCCCTGACCCCTCTACCTGATTCCTTGCTGGGATTTGGCCGCAACCTGGAGGGGTCCTCCCAGCCCAGGGATGTTCCAGAGACAACCTCTTATGCCTGCATTAGCAAATCTTGTTGTTTTGGAAGACGGATCTCTTTAGTAAGGTATATATATATATATATACACACACAGATATAGATATAGATATAGATATATGTACAGATATAGATATATATGTATGCAAAATTACAGAGAGGGAAGAGTCCGAGAAAGATATTTCTTCTGCTGATTCACTTCCCAAATGGCCACAATGACCAGTACTGGGCCGGACCAAAATCAGGAGCCAGGAGTTTCTTTCTAGTCTTCCACATTGGGTACAGGGATTCAAGGGCTTGGGCCGTCCTCTACTGCTTTACCAGGCACAACAGCAGAGAGCTGGATTAAAAGTGGAGCAGCCAGGACTCCAACCTGTGCCTGCATGGTAAGCCGGCATGGCAAGTGGAGGCTTAACATGGAGTGCCACAACACCAATCCCAGTAAAATAGCTATGGGTGCCCAGACCCGTCCAGCTCTACCTCACTGGGAATCAGAATCTCTGAGCATCCGTCCCCTCACAGCCTTCCTTGGGGGCTGGCTGCCCCTTTGTCAGAGGCCCTTCTGTGCTGGGCATGGGCCTGTCTGTTCCTTCCAGTCTCTGGTGTGGCTACATTCAAAGCCGGGGTCCTGTTGAAATGAGGGTCTTTTTGACTGCTGCTCAGCTCATCACTGGCGGCACTATCGGGCTGCTGGTCAGATGGAGGTGACCATCAGGGAAGGGTCACTCCGAGGGCCCGGCTCCATCCTCCCTCCCAGACCCGCCTCACAGATGTTTCCAGAGTTGGACAAGACCAGGACCACATTGGCTGGCCCTAGCCCACTTCTGTGCTTTCCTTCCCATCCAGTTCTGTTACTCCCCGTCTTGCCAGGCCAGGAGGGTCCCCAAATTTCCCCCACACGAGCTTTCCAGGATGAGGCCCCTGGGAGGCACAGCACCTGCCTGTCCTATGTTCCCAGTCTTCAGTGAGCCCTGATTCCTTTAGGAACTGGTAGGTCGGCTGCCATCCTCATGCCCTGGCATGGGAATAGCCCCCTCCACCCCACACTTGTGGGACCCAGCAGTCACCTCCTTCTCCACAGGTACCCCCAAGCCCAGCTCTGGGGAAACCTGGCACAGGCCATTCTTCCTTAGGCTGGCATCCCTGGCCTATGGCAGTAGCCCCCCTGAATTAAGACAGTCAGAACCATCCTCCAGTGTGGCCACATGCCAGCCGGTGGCAGCGGGCAGAGGCAGCTTTTCTCAAAAACCATTGCCCTGCACTCCTTTAGCTCACAGAGGGTCCATGTCCCTTCCAACCTGTGCTGTTTAGCTCACAGAGGGTCCGTGTGTCACCTTCGCCTGTGGCAGGGCACCCCCTCCATATGGGGCTCCAGTGGATGGTGAGTGTTTGTGTGTGTGTGTGCTTGTTTCTCATCATCAGAAATGCTGGCTCTAGTCCCTGACCTTGGCTCAGGAGGGGCCTGGGTCATCCTGCTGTGTGTCCAGTAATGATACCTACTGCTCAGTAAGGGCGCTTGGCAGTTACCCCTACAGGAGCTGGTAGTGGGGAGTAGAGAGGGGTCGGGAGTGGGCAGGGCAGTGCCTCCCCTCCTGCAGAGAGCAGGCAGAGAAGCCCGAGCATGGACTGACCCAAAGGCTTGGGTCAAGTGCATGGGCCCCCGAGCTTACACATCAAGGACACCAAGGCCTGCCGGGGTGCTCTCAAGAGCTAGGCTTTCTGGTCTTCCTGACTCCTAGATGCATTGCTGATCTTACGGAGCCCGGGACAGTGCTGCGTGCTGGACCTCCCCTTGGGGAGCCGCCAGCCCAAGCAGGGAGCTGTCACTTCATTTTTCTTTCTCAAGCCAGCAGCTTGAGCCAGTGGCACCCCATACCAAAGCATTTAGTCTGAAGGGCAAGTCAGACTGGCTGCTCAGGCCATGCGCTTGGGTCCCGGAGGCCCTGGCCACTGTTTTTCCCCAGGGCTTCTGCACCAGGTCTTTACAGCTGGAACCCCACGGGAAGAGTACAGGTAGAATTCTTAGGATGACTGGTGGGGTTTGCTAGAGTCACAGAGCAGGTCTGATGGTGCAAGGCCAAGGGCCCTGCGTCCCTGGGACCTGGGAGCCTCTGCTCCCCCTAAGGAGGGAGCGGCCCACAGTGAACACTGCTCCCGCCCAGCTGGGAGGTGACCCAGGCTGGGAAGAAGGCTTTGGGTCTGGAAATCAAGAATTCCTTACTCTCTTTGCTCTCCACTGAGCTGGACCCAATTTCCCATTAAAGGCTGTGTCCTAGCCCCGATGCACCGTGGGCTTCTGGCTTCTGGGCTGCTGGTTTGGGCCCCTCCTTTGCCATCTGTCCCCTCACCCCCTTGCTGCCTGACCTCAACAAGAAGGCTCTCCTGGCTCTTCCCAGATCGGCCATGCTTCACTCTCCCCTTGCAGCTGTCCAGTGCTCCCAGCTCAGTGAGCCTCTCTCAGGTGACAGTCACAAGCTGATGTGTCTCCTGCCAGCGTCACAGCATAAGCAGCGGAAACAACAGACAGGACCGGAGGGTCGGCTGGGGGAACTGCAAGCTCTGAGGGGCTTGGTGTTTGAGTCCCCAGAAAAGGGTTGTCTATGTCTGGCTCTGGCTCCCTGACTCATGCTCTGTTCCTTTCAGTGGGGGTCAACTTGTTTTACTTCTGCATCATCATTTACCTGTACGGGGACCTGGCCATCTATGCCGCCGCTGTGCCCTTCTCCCTCATGCAGGTGACCTGGTGAGTGCCTCCCCCTCCTTCCTGCTTGTGGCCACGTCGAGGCAGGTGGCCAGGGTGGAAGCATGGCCCCAAGCAAGCACACAGCTGGCCGCGCCCGCGTCCTTAGTAGACCCACTGCACGCGCACCACAGTCCCTTTTCCTGCCCCAAGGGGACGATGGTTAGGATGCCTGCCAGGGGCTCTTGAGTCATCAGGAGACAGCGGGACAGGAGCAGGTAGGGTCCATCCTGCGAGGGGGTTTCTGGGAGGTCGCCTGGGCAGCGGGAATGGCAGCTGCCTGGAGGGCAGCCCTGAACTCCATGCTCCCGCCTTGTGTCCCCCACAGCAGCGCTATTGGCAACGACTCCTGCGGCGTGGATGCAGACACCAGACACAATGACACTGACCAGTGCTGGGGGCCTCTGCGTCGGGTGGACGCCTACCGCATCTACTTGGTGAGTGCTCTCAGCCCCGCTCTGGCCGCTCTGAGTGCCTGTGGATGTTCAAGCTGCCTCTGACCTCCTGGGGAGACCTTGCCCCAGAGGAGAGGGGCTGCAAGGCCTCGCACCCTGGTGGATTGCACTGCTGCATGCCTAGCCCCAGAGGGAGGCAGCCTGGCCTGGGAGTCATCTGTGGTTACAAGTTGGCACATAGGTCCCTGCCAGCTCTGGGGCTGTGAGCTGTTGTAACTTAGCTCAAGGTTTCAGGGGCACTTGGCAAAAGCTTATTTTACACAGGCTTGCCAAGGTGTGACCTTGCACCTGGCCAGCCAAAGAGCATGTGGGTTGGTACTGGCCTAAGCCCCCCTGACCATTGACCCTGACCGTGAGCAGACTCTTCAGCTGGCCCTGTGGGTGGGGAAGGACATGACTCCCCAGGCTGGTTCTTGACTGCTGTGTGCTGTGGCAGGGAGGTGGGGAGTGGAGGGTGGGTGGTCCCGCCAACCAGAGACAAAACTGGAGCTGTTATTTATCTCTGCCTGCTCAGCAGGCAGGACGCCGAGATGTTTCCCTTGAACTTTCACAGTGTCTATTAATATTCCCTGCTCAGCCCTGACACAGATTCAGGTGTGCTAGGTGACACGCAGCGGGCCGCGTGGCCGCTTAGCCGATTGGGGGCGGGCCGGAGCGGAGCTCTCGGGGCTGGTCTCTGGATGTGATTACCCCTGACCTGGCAGAGGTCGCTGCAGACCCTGCCGACGCCGTGCTTTGGGTGTGGGTCTGGTAACGCCAGGGCCTCCCGAGCGTGCTCTTTCTCCCCACCCTGTGGACTGTTGGGAGAGCCAGTGGCCCAGGGCCTGGACGCACTTTCTCTTCCTCTTTCTGTTTGGCAAGTGTTTCTGCTCTCATGGGTTCCGCTGTGACTGATGAGGGTGGAGGTTCAGTGGGAGAGCTGCCCTGTCGTGGGATTGCAGGGTGGGCACAGGAATGCCCAGGCTCCAGCGGCACCGCTCAGGTCTTGGCCCTGTAGCATCTTGGCTGCCTGTGTAGGGTGAAATGGGGAAAAGTACAAGTAAGCGAGGGCCCATCTGGCTTAGCAAGCAGCGTGGATGAGGAGGAGGTGATGAGGCGATGAGGCCGGCAGTCTCCGGGGTGTCCACCGGGGAGGCCTCTGGTGCCTGTGCTAACCCTGCCTCACATGCAGCCCCAGATGGATCCAAGCACTGGGTGCTGGGCTGCTGCCGATTGCCTGGTCTGTTACCCGCAGGCATTACTCTCACCTATGAACTTGTCCCTTCACGCATGCCTGTGAAGCCCCTTGCCCCATGACGGACGCCTTACCCCCTGCGTCTCGATAACTCTCCAGCCCTTTGGCAGCAACTGCCTCTGTCTCCCACCTCCCCTCGGAGCTGTCGCCAGCACCCTGGGCGTGGGCTGGCGAGACACGGAGCAAGGCCACAGAGTGAGACAGCAGAGCGGGAGTGGGCTTGGCTGCCCAGCCACAGCCAGTTCCTCTGGGTCACTGTCCAGTCTGGGGAGGTTGGGGGTTTCAGCCTGTGCAGGAGGTTTTGGGTTTATTTGTGCCCTCCTACCTGGTTTGGAGGCAGAGGGAGCTGGTGGCTGAGTCGGATGGGCCTGAATGTTATCTCAGAAGTCCCTGACAGCTCAGCATGTGCCTGTCGGGGCCTAAGTCCCTGCCGAACCGCAGTCCCTGGTACTGCCGACACTGGGCAGCCCTCTGCACCCTGGGTGAGTAGCATGGGCAGAGCAGCTGCGGGGCGGGGCCAGGAGGGGCAGGAAGGAACAGCTTTCCTCCAGCCGCCATGAGCTGTCTTAGGAGTTGCAGCAGCGTCTTTCCCCCTCAGGTTGTACTTTCAGGGTTCATTGCTCTGTGTCCTGTAGGTCAGAGCACCACAGGCCACCTGGTAGCCGCTACTGACCCCAGGGAGCAGGGTCATTGTCCCGCCGTGGCCCTCAGACTTTCGAAATGTTGTCCCTGCCTTCTGGAGACTCCCACCATAGCTCCTGTCACCACCACCTGCTTCTGGTTGTGCTGCCCGGTGGTTCCCATAAATGTTCAGCAAAGCAGCAGGCAGGTTGGGGTGGGGGAGGGCAGTGGTCAGAGAGCCCCCTTCTGTGTGCACACATCAGCTCTTCGTCTCAGAGAAACGATGCCCATAGCTGCTGTTCTGAAGAGCCCAGTGATAACTGCTTCTGCTGGCTGTTTTGGGGGCAAGGCTGTGGGTCCTCTGGAAGCGATCCCTGGGAAGCACATCCAGGAGGAGGGTATTTGGAATGCTGACTTCTCTAGGGTGCATGCGCACGCACACACACACCAGCTATCAGCCGCCTTCCCAAGCCTTTGACCTTAAGAAATGGAAAATTCCTCCTGCTGCCACATACCCTACAAGACCCTGTCCGTGTCTGGCGATGCCTGGTGCCGCCCCGCATGAGTCAGAGTCTCCCCCTCCTTCCCGGGCAAACCACAGAGCAGGGTGTCATGGCGGGAGGTGGGCTGTGACTCACCTGCTGCCCCACGTGGGCTCCAGGGAGCCACCCAATGGGAGCCAACAGTGACCTGGCCCCGTCGCCTTCTAAGGCCCCGCCGCTCAACCTTTGAAGACCCCAGTGGGAAGGCGTCAGGGGCCACGGCTCACTGGGGTGTGGCGGTGGCATGGCCCCCTAGCTGGTGGATATTTGGGATTCCTTCTACCCCCACCCCACTTCTCTGGTGTCTCAGAGGGACTAGAGACCATATCTGAATCCATTCTCTCTGCGACTTGGATGAGTGCCGGGGTAACCCATTTCCCTGCCCACAGGCCTGTGGGCGCTACAGCCTCCCAACCCATCTCTCCCCTCATTTTCTGGGTGCCCCTCCTTCTAGAGAGGGTGTGAGAGAAGCCTTGGGGGACAGTGGGGATTCCCCCAAGTGCTGAAAGTTCCTGGCCATTCGTAAGTGGCCACTGCCCAAGCGGACAGGTGACGGTGGGTCACCCAGCAGGTGCCGGCCACATATGACCTGGGGCACACATGACAGAGTGGAGCTTCTGGCTGGAGATGAGGTTGTAAAGGGGCTTGGTGGAGCAGGGGACCCTCGTGGGCTGCCTTGGGACAGGAAAATATTGCTGTGGCTTATATTTAGGAGATGTTAGCTCCACTCTCAGGGCACAGGTAACTCAGGAGAGTCACAGGTGCCTGGCATGGAGTACCATCCCCTGGCCTGAGGGCACTGTTCCCAGACAATTCCATGAAGAAGTGGGGGCTCTGTCCGCCAGGCTTTCTGGAGGAGCATGGTCTGAGATTCAGGCTCCAGGTAGTGTAGGAGGGAGCCTCCGCCGAGGCCCTGCCTTCTGATTGTGTCTTGGCTCCGTTCCGCACATCGGCACCAACCCCTGTCAGCTCGCATCAGTGAAATAGCGTGTCTTCCGCTTCCCAAAGCCAGCACTCTCCTCCTCCAGCCATACCACTCAAGGAGACAGTCCCCTTCTTGTGAGGAATGTGAGCAGGGAGTGAGCGTTGGCCCAGCAGTGCCGTGCCAGGCTCTGACAGCTTCTCTACCCCAGTCTGCCTGCCTGCCTGTGCCTGTGCCCATGGCCCGTCACCCGTGACTCTCACGGTTCCCGTTTAGGTCTCCCAGCCACAGGGTTCAGCCCATGGTGTCATCCATTTCGTGATGGTACAGACATGAACACAAGCTTCCCTGGGGGTCACAGAGCCAGAGCAGACAGCAGCTGCTCTTCCTCCTCTCGGCCCAGTTGCTCTGCTTGCCCAAGACGCAGGTCTGTGCTGCACCTGCTGGTGGTACGTGGGACCACACACAGACTCAGCCCTCAGAGCCTGACTCATGCTGAGGGCCCTGGGCCCCTGGCTTGATGGGCCTGCACATCCAGTCTCCCAGGGACTCTGCCTGGCTTCCCAGGTGGGGCTGGAAGGGGCACCTGTTCCCAAGGACATTGCCCTTGCTCCCTGGCCTCTGTGTTCTGCATGTGCCACTGTGCCCCAGGGCTGTGGCATCTGCTCATAAGTGGGTCGCCACTGGCTGGCTCTGACTTGCTGTTTCCTGTTCATTCCCACCTCCTGAATATTTATTCTTACCAATTCTGGGGCAGGAAGTGGCCTAGAGGCCCTCAGGACCAGTGACTGGGGCAGGGGGATAGGGAGGTGGGAATGGACAGGAAACAGCAAGTCTGAGACCAGCCAGGGTGTCACGGGACTCCCGCATCTGGGAAGCAGGCAGCCTCGTGAGCACTTGCCTGCTCCGTCAGGGCTTGGGCCAGCACCAGACCAGAGCAGATCAGGAGACGCCTGGGTGCCTGGGCTGGGGAGGCGACGGCTCACTGGGTCGGGATGTCCAGAGGCCTTCGCGACACGGGGGTCTGTGGGGATTCCCCAGGAGGGTCAGAGGGCTGGCTGCCTCCTTTTCCTCTTCCTCCTCCTCAATGTGCTGCTCAATCCCCCAGCCCGCCCTCACCCGTCCCCCACATCAGCTCCTTCCTTTCTGGAGGTTCCAGAAAGTGAGGCTTGTTTTGCCTTTTTCCCTCTCCTCCCCGCTGGCCCACGGAAAGACTCCATCATAGGTGCAGGGAGCAGGCTGGCCCCTGCCTGGACCCAACTCCTGCACCACTGAGGGTGTGGCTCAGTGGACATGGAGTGCAGCTTGAGTCTGTGGCAGGGTGGCGTGTCTTGGAGTGTGTATCATCCCCATGGTGCCAAGCCCCCCAGCATGCCAGAGATGGGGTCTCAGGGAGAAGGGATTTCTTGCCCAACTCCTCGAGGTCGAGCCATTACCCAGAGCAGGAGCTGGGGGCCCCATTGATTGGAGGGAGCCCTCACTTCCAGCAGGGCCATGCTCAGATCGAAGTGACTGACTTGAAAGGCTCTGCGTGTCTCTCCTTTTCAAGGAAATCAATAACAGGCACAGGTCCACGTTTTTCTTTCTTCCTTCCCTCCGCCATCCATGCGCCGCCCCTCTGGGGAAAGCTGCCTGTCGTCTTGTTCTCCGCGTGCTTTCCACCCCACCCCCTCTCCTCTGTGAAGGAATTCAGGTTGCCTGTCACTCACTGTGGCACTTGCCTGTCTGGCCAGCCTCAGTCCAAGGCCCCCACCACCCCACCACACTCACCCTGCAGTGTCTCCCCTCCCCCCCACCTGCTCCTGCTCAGCCCCAACAGCACACCTGAGTGTGGTCCCTCGAGCCCCACTGTGATCCCAATCCCATGCCCTGGCTGCGCACTGCTGCTGTTAGGCCAGCCCTCTTCTGCCCAGGGAGAGGGCCTGTAGTTTTCTTTTTAATGGAGCTCTCAGGGACACAAGTTCTGTCGGCTGGCATTAAGCCCACCATCCATCATGGCCCCACGTCCAGCCTCTGCCACGGCCGCTGCCTGGAGGACGATGCTGCGTCCCTGGGCCTCCTTCCTCATCTCCATCCATCACCTGAGAGTGACCGGCAGCGCAAATCCCACCTGCCCCTGGCAGGCCCATCTCACTGAGCGTGGCAGGGCCTGGCTGGTCAGCCCCTGGCCCGGCTCACCCCAGGGAAGTGACTCGAGATGGGAAAAGTGGCCTTGAGCAGCTGCCCTCCACACTGATGTGTTATCCCCTTGGGACGAACATTCAAATGTGCAAAACACACTTCTGGTGTGGAAGGGGAATGGGGGGGTTCATTGTTATGAAATGGCTCCTGTCTTTGCAGAAGGAGTTGCCCCCTGCCCAGGTTTTCTGGAAATACTGAGCCTCCCCAGTGCATTGAGAATGTTGTGCTATAAAAATCAAGCGTTTATAAATGGAACGTTGTGGTGTAAAGGGACATCTCCAAGTATCCAGGTGCAGAGCCCATTGTGCATAACCGGAGAGACAGGCGCTTTGGGGAGACCTTGCTAGCAGCCCCCTGAGAACAGTGACCAGGAACGCCCCCGCCCCCCCCCCCCCAGCCAGGGCACTTGGGGTTGTGCTGTGCACCTGCCGCCCACGCTCATGCACCTGCAGTCCACACCCGTGCACAGGCCTGTTTGCTTGGGAGGCTTCCAAGTAGGTCTCCGTGGGGAGCACTACTCCCTGCCAGGGACCTTCTGCCCGATGCTTTTTTGGGACCGTTTTGAAACACATTTCACACAGATCTCAGGCACACCCTGGCCTTGGAGCTTGAGCCCCGCCCCCTTGTTTGCGTGTCAACAGTTTTGGGCAAGAAGACCTGGTGCAACTCCATTCCCAAGCTGCTGCCCCCTGCCCCTGCCCTCCAGGCTGATGCCATCCCCTGCTTTGAGGGTGTGGGCCTGGGCTTTTCCAGTCTGTTCCTTCAGGCAGCCTGGGAGCCCACACTCTGCTTCCCTCTCTATTGCCAAAACCACAATTTCTGGGCAGAGAATTAAAATCAATTATATTTAAGAAAATGGCCTACCCCTTCCCCGCTTTTTGTTACTTCATTGTGCAAGCAAAAGAAAAAAGCAAACCTTACGACACCCCCTCCCCCCAACACATAAAAACAGGCTTCTCTGCCTTTAGAATACTAGGAAGTGTGCTCTTGTTTTGTGCCCACTGGAATGCAACCCCTGTGCTGAACCATCTTCCTTCTTTGTGTCGGCTACTTCTGTCCCCCAGGTTGGTCCAAGAGCTCGGTGGCCCTGCACAGTTACATGGTGCTCACTCTAAAGTAATAACCATGCTCCCCCAGGTCACTCCTGCCCTGTGCACCTGCTGGAGGAGTGGGGGAGAAATTTGGGGACCCCAGAGGCTGTCAGCCTGCAGGGAGGGGCAAGGACATGGGTATTGAGGGGACTTTCACAGAGCTGTTAAGCAGGCAGGTGCTCATGAATGCCGGCATCTGATTAACGTGACCTCAGAGTGTCTCGTGGCTGAGCCGAGAACACGTGGTGTCACCAGGCAGAGGCTGAGTGTGACTAGCGGAATAGGCACACGCCATGCAGGACAAGTGTAGCTTGGTGTGGCTGCAGCTTCCTTCAGCCACAAATTGAGACATTCCCTGGAAGGTCCCTCCAGACCCTCATTTCTCAGGAGCCCTAGGGCTATCCCTTGCTGGTGATCTGTCTCCAGGGAGATTTGCCAGGTATGTTGCTGCCCTCAGGAGCGCAGAGCCTGGTTCCTGAACATTGGCCTGAGATGACCTTCAGGCCCTTGTTAAAATATACGTATACAGATTCCTGGGCCATTCCTTGTGTGGTTCTACAGCTGCAGAGCCCGGGAATCTGCATTTTCGCACAGTGTTCCTGGCAATTCTGTGTGCTTTCACCTTGGAGCAGTCCTGCTGCCCAGGGACCTCTCATAGCAGGGAGGGTCCTGCCAGCACCTGGTAAAACCCCAGCTTCCCAGGGCACCACCTTGAGCAGAGTCACGGACTGCCTGTGCCTTGCCAAACCGTCCACAGGTCTGCGGCCTGGTGCCACAGGTGCCATCCTGGCCTTGATACTCAAGATGCAGGTAGGGGGCAGCTTTCCTCTGGTGCGGCTGTTTTCAGTCTGGGCGTCCCCAAGAGAAAAGGGACTCTCCATACCCCTTTGCCATTGGCTGCCTTGCCCCTGAGGCCAAGTACCTGCCCTACTCCTTGTGGAAAGCGCCCCCTGCTGACCACCCACTAGGGAGGACACTTGTGCAAGGCTGGACAGAGTTCATCAGTCAGCCTGCCTGATGCACCATCTTCCTCATCTCTGCCTCCAAGGTTACTCGGTTCCCAGCTATTTGGAGGTCAGACATCAGCAGGGGGGGCGGAGCCAGCCCGGCCTGCGTGTTCCTCTCTGCAAGCTCCCACACTCCAGGCACCTGACTCCCCTCCCCCCTCCCCTCCCTCCAGTGCAGAGCCTTTCCACCACCATCCCCATCGCCCTTCCCTTCCGGAGAGCATGGAATGAGGGGAAGGTATGCCTGGAGCATCTCAAGTGATCACCTGGCACCTCCCGGGGAGTGTCGGCAAATTCCAAGCAGTTGAGGGGACCGAGGGGGCAGCCTCTGCCTCCTGCTGTTCCGGGGAAGGGAATGAGGGCCAGACTGCAGATGTCAGCTGGAGCCAGGAGAGGTGAGCCTGCAGGGCACCCACATGGATACCACTGAGGACCAGGTGCTTTCCGTGAGGTTAATGAGGGACCGGGTTGATGGCCGAGAGTGGCCACGTCCTTCTGTCACTTACAGCATCGCTCACCTGTTCCTCTCTGTTCTTTTCATTTCTTGGGACCAAGATGACCGCTGGTGATGACCTGTGACCCAGCCAGACACTGCAGCTTTCTTTCATATGAGGTCACGTTCCCAGCCTCTCTGTCTTCTCCAACATCCAACAGAAGTAAATAAGACAGGGATGACTTTGAGGAGAAGTTACAGGAGCTAAAACATCCAGAGCCAGTGAGGCAAGCCCCGTGCCTGAGCTGGGAAGAGGCTGTTGCTGTCTGCTGGAGCTTTCCAACTTCAGCACCCTTCAGAGGAGCCCTACCTCCCTCCACGGGCCTCTTCGTCTCCCTGCCTAAGGGGGTTTCTCCAAACTTGCCCGAGACAGATGCACACCCCACACCTGTCCTGCTGTGGACTCCAGAGAGGGAGAGCGGGCAGTAACATCGTCACCCATCTGTCCTTCGGAACAAACATCCCTGCTGCTGCTCTTCCCCCATCCGTACTCATGCCACAAATGACCAACGTCTCATTTTAAACGTCGTTAGGTTAGGACAGAGAGGGCCCCGTCCAGGGTCCCCTGCCCCCAGGACTGGGAGCTGGGACTTCCCTTTCGGTGTCCCTGCATCAGCCCAGGCCTTGCGTCTAGCAGCATGACAATCAGCTCAAGGTCGCAAGGATTGTCTGCTAATTTCAGTCTTTCCAGGTTGATTTTACGTAAATGTGCCTGCCATTTCCCTGCTTAAACCTCTTTAGGAGGGTCTAAACTCTTTGCTGAGGCCTGGCCTGGCCATCTCCTTCTGGAGCCGCCTTTTCCACTAACTGCCCACCCTCACTGGCCCGCGTCTCCAACGGACACTGGGCACCCCTGGCTCTGGATCCGTGGTGAATCCCACCATCTGACAAGCATTCCCCTGTTCCCCACTGAACTCAGAGCCCCTCCTCCGGCCCCGGCCCACCCCTGCCATGGCGTTAATTGGACGTTCATAATCACTCACTTGCCACCTCTGGATACATGGCCAGTCCCTCCCTCCACTCCTGGCTCTCAGGCCTGAAGGTGCGCACAGCTGGTCCCTCGCTTCCCAGAGGCACAGTTTGTCCTCTGGTCATGGCTGCCCTCAGCAAGGGCAAGTCTGGTATGGATGCACAGGAACATTCAGGAGCTGTCCGCCCCAGGGTGCTGATCCTTCCTGCCACCCCACCTCTGCAACCCCACAGTGAACTGGGACCAGCAGACGAGCTGCCCGCTTCTTAGTCTGGTCCACTGCTGCAGGCAGAGCCCCCTGGCCTTGCCCGCCTCCCCCATGCAGGCAGAGCCCCCCGGCCTCACCCGCCTCCCCCATACAGGCAGAGCCCCTGGCTTCACCCACCTCCCCCATGCAGCCAGGGTCCCCCCAGCCTCTCCTATCTCCCCCACATCCCACAACGTCGCGTGCACACCCCTGTCCCTCTCTGTAGAATGTTCTTCAAGCTCCCCCAGCCCAAGACCAGGCGTCTCCGCCTTCCACCTGAACATGCAGGTGCCGGATCCCATCCCCCTCTGTCACGCTTGGGAGGAGCCCCCCTTATAGACTCTGGGGGCTTATTATTAAGTGGATGATGGTGTGGATTTTCCATAATATTTATCTTTTTCCCCAAACCACATGGATTGCAGCTCTGGCATCAAATACTTGGAACTCTGCCCACCACTGGCTGCCATCTGGCTTCTCAGCTGAGAAAGAGACCACACAGGCCTGCCCTCCAATGAGATGGCGACTGAAACGGTGGCCCTGCCAGGCTAACACCCTCAGACCAATACAACTCCCTGTCACCTGGGAGCCAGCCTCGGGGGGAGGGACATGGGAGAAGTAGCAGAAGAGGCGACCCTTCTAGGGAGGGGTGTATAAAGCAGGGAATGGGCTGTGGGGTGCCCTGGGCTCTCCATCCATTTGGTCCCTCTCACAGCAACGATAGACAGTCCGCAGGATGTCAGATCAAGAGACCTCCCATGGAAGGAGCTGCCTGTCCAGTCGCTCAGGTGGTCCTGGCAGCACCCATCTGTCACCTGTTCTCACACCTCCCTGGAGTGCAGGGCTTAGAGGGGGCTGGGGTAGGGAGGAGCATCCTGCTGGGGACACGGCTTCCTCTCTGCCAACAGTACCCCTCAGTGTAGTTCCCCAGCGCTCCCCGTGGGAGGCTTGTACATTTGGCAACATCACCTGTGGCAGGTGTGTGACTTCTTCTGATTGTGAAGGCTGCCTCGCGCCATTGTGTGCATCTGGGGTAGACGCTGGCTCATTGCAGCAGGGGACATAGTGCGTGGACAATTTCCCAGCCACAGAGTCGAGCCACCCACCGGGTTCTGTCAGTGTAGAGTGATGGTGGCCCCTCCTGGGTAACCACATCTCCCACCCCAGACTCCCAGTGAATGTCCCTGTGCCCAGATAGGGCGATGATGGATTTCCAGACCTTTCTTCCAGGAATAGGTCCCAGGAGCTCAGGCAGCAGGCATTGCAGCTTCCCTGACCCCACCAGCTGCCCAGGAATGCTTGCTTTGTGAGCTCTGGGAAGCTCTGGGCTTTTCTTTCCCATGAGGGACCCCTTCCCCAGCCACAGACATTTGCATTCTGGGCTTGTGGCCACTAGAGTTGTCAGTCTGGGGGTGCCACTCAGGTCCCAGGGATCCTGTCCCTCCCTTGGCTGCCCCCCCAGGAATCATCTTCCCAGGCTCCCTAGTGCCAGAGCCAGATTGTATCTGCTGCAGTAGCTTGGCTGAGCTTGTCTGGTCTTGCGCTTTCATGGGCCGCCTGTGTTCATCTGAAGGGGCTGAGCAGGTGCCCTAGGGGTCCCCCTCTTCATTAACCAGGCAGGGGGTGAGCCCTCCTTCCTGACCTGCTGCTGCTTATCCAGCTGCTGTGTGCATTGTTGGACCCTTTCCTGGCCTCCTTAGCCTAGGCGCTAGTTAGAGCACCATCTGGGGTCTTCCCCTTTGTTCTCAGTGTGGCCTCTCATGAAGGATGGCCTCCTCGGTGGAGGACAGACTTGGCCTTGGTGAGGGCAGCAGGCGTTGTCTCCCTGCTCACCTGTTCCGAGTGGGACCGCACAGCTTGGCCTGGGCAGACACGGTTGGTGCTCAAGGCTCTGCTAAGACGCTAGCAAGATCTACAGTTCACCTTTAACCAGGAAGCAATACTTCTTGAGAATCCCACTGGCATCAAGAACTGAGTTTCTCTCTAGTCGTCCCTGGAATCTTTTCCTTTGTACAGCAGGCACCTCCCAGATACCTTCTGGGGAGGGATTTGGGGGATCAGGGGCGAGGGGAGACATGAGGTGGCCCTGGGAGGGACGGTGAGACCCGCTGACTTGTTTCAAGTAGTGTTCTGGCAGGGGGAAGGGCAGACATCAGCCGCAGCTGCGAGTGACTCCGTCCCTGGAAGAGGCCGCCCAGGCCTCCGCTGGTGCTCGTGACTCACTGCCTGCCAGGTTCACCCTGTCAGCCGCCCTTGTCGCTGCTGGCCTGGTGTAGCCCGACAGCTGGAGTCCTCGGGTCCTCTGGCCAGCACCTGCTGTGCTGTTCATCTCCTGCCCCAGGGCGGGTTGTTCCAGAAAAACTCCTCACCAAGAGTCCTGGCAAAGCACAGCCTCCTCAGAGTGGCTGGTGCCCCTCCTCCCAGGTGATAGCTCACTACCCTTGCTGACGTGTGTCCAGCACATGGCATCTTCCCTGGCAGGCCCCTTCTGCATGGTGACTCATGTTTGGCCTGGAAGTGTTTACGCTCCCCTAAAGAGTGTTGGGCCAAAGTTGAACTTGGGCAGGGACAGCCACAGTCTGATAAGAACTCTTTTGTCCGTAACGTTAGATCTTGCCCTGGCGTCCGTGAGGTATCGTTGGAGGCTGGGTACGGTGCGGTGGCCTGGTACGTGCTGGTGCTCAGTGGTCTCATAGTCAGGAGGGACGACATCGGAGGGCATGCAGATGCCCTCCTACCCATGGGACCCGAAGCCCAGGACTCCCCCCAACCCCACCGCCTCAGTTGCCCCAAACTGCCCTGGGACTCATCTCCCATGGATGAATCCCCAGATGCCATAACTCGAGTTGGGAAAATAAATTCCCATGCCAGAGTGTTCACGGCTACTTGAGAAGTAAAAATAGCATCCTTGAGTGCTCATGCACTGTACTTCAAGGACGCAGTGAAAGTTCTCAGTTCAGGAAGGGGCTCCTGCTGAGCCACCATTAACCCCAATTAACTCTCGACCCTGGTGTCCCACGCTGGCCACAGCCCTGTGGCCTCAGGGTCCCTTTCTGTGTCTCTTGGTAAAGGATCAGACCAGAGAACTCAGCTGTGCCATCCACCAGTCCCCATCTCCACCAAACCCCAGGTCTCCCTAAGCAGCCCCTGGGTCCTGGTGTGTCTGGAACAGCCCTGCCACCTTCTGTATGGTGCCTTTGTCAGCCTTGATAACCAACAGAGAAAACCAAGTCACCTCCCAGACCTGAAGCAAGAAGGCCCCAGGGTGTGTGCTGGCATCTGGAAGGCAGCAGGTAAAGTGAAGAGGGGAAATATGCCTGGAACTTGGCACTGGGTGATTCCGTCTCCCCACTGCAGGGAGCCAAAACCAGACAGAGGCCTCTTGTTTCAAGAGGGAGCAGACTCTCTGGGAGCTGACTGTGTCGGGACTGAGCCAGGTGGGCTCACTGTCCCTCCTCCTGGTTATCAGCACCTCTGCTGGGCTCTGGGAGTCAGAGATCACCAGGTGAGCATCGCCCCACACCGCCCCTGCCACTGCTGGCATCCTTGGCCCCACAGACACTGCCCCTTTGTGCAACTCTGGGTCTGGAGGCAGGCCTGGGTGGGGTCCACGCCCCAGTGAGTTGGTGAACGGCTGGCCACTGTGCCATCTTCAATGTACTTTCCCACGGTCATCTGGGGCACAGGTGACTGGGGTTGCTTCTTGTCACAGGGCTTGTTTGTAATGCGTGCCGGGGAGGGGCAGAGTCTCTTGGCACGTTTGTACTGTGGTTACTCCAGCCCTTCAGGCTCTCCTCCTCCACCCCCTGCACCATTCCCCCTTTTAGTGAGGAGCACCCAAAAGCTGTGGGTGCCATTGAATGTCATCACAGCTCAAGTTCTGGCCAGCAGCTGAAGTCCACGTCGCCCCTTCCCAGCAGAAGAGCTGATGATGAACAGGGTCTGGGGTCTTGGGCTTTGTTGGAGAACTGGGGGAAGGCCCCATCTGTGACTCTGGGAGAGCTGTGAATCCACCACGTTCAAAATAGCAGGCATGGGACTTGCCGTTCCTTGGGAGACCTCTGGGCTCCTCACTTGACCTAGAGGCCTGGCAGGTACAGAGTGGTCACAGCCCACCAAGGCTCCTCCCCTCCCTTGGCGGGGTCCCAAGAGGTGCTACCAATGGAGGGAGCCAAGCGCCCCAGCCCTTCCCAGATCTGCACTCCCCTTCATGGGGCGTGGATCCTCCCTGAAACTAGGTAAGCCTGAGGCTTACTGTTTTGTTTGGATTTGCTCCTCCCAAATCAGAGCAGGTGGATTTCACAGCTGTTTGAGGAACAGTTCCTATCCTCCCAGCAAAGCAAAGTGGCCCCAGGCAGGTGTACTTGCCAGCGCAGGCATCCACCAAGGATCCCAGGGTAGGAGCGTTCTCAGCTGGCCTGCAGAGATTCGCAGAGAGGATATGCGGCACAGGTAATCACACAGAGCTGTAGACTTTGGGATATTCTGAAAGAGCCTTGGGGACATGAGCTGCCGGGTCCCCATGAAGGCTCTGGCAAGGCTATCCTGGACCTTTGGTGCGCAGCTACTAAAACCACTGACCCAAAAGGAGGGACATAAGCATCCCAATTTCCCTCTCAGGTCTGTCTCGGCCTGAGCCCCAGTGAGCGGCTGCCAGAGCTCAGTAGGAATCAGAGCTGCTCACCGGGGGCCTGAGAGGGGAGCAGTTACAGAAGCACATTTGTGGCAACTGGTGTCCCTGCCTGCTTTAGTACAGACTCATGCACTGAGAGTCCTTGAGCAGAGACTGAGCTGGGAGCCAGTTAATCTACAGCATCACCTGGGCTGCTCGGGGAGCTCAGAGAGGGCAGGTCGGCTCTTGGCCAGCATGCTTGTGAGCAGAGTCCTGGGCTCCTGCTCCTACCAGCTCCCTTCCTCCCACCCTGCTCCTGCAGCTGCACAGTTCTGGCCCTGGTCATTTGTAGAGGACACCTGTTAGTTAATTAGCCCCAGTTCCAGGTCTGCACCTTCATCTGCATCTTCGTTCTCTGATGCATGAGTGCATGGCCCCATGCGATGGCTCCTGTTGGCCCATCTGTGCCTCCTCCTGCCATGCCAGCCACCACCCAGCTGTGGGCCACATCACACAAGACTCCTTTGCTGCCAGTTCCCACCCTTAGGACACGCCTGCCATCCCCAAGAAGGAGTACAAAGCTCCTAGGCTGATATGGACCCTTATTGGAGGGCTGCAGATTGATAGTCCGTACCACTCGCCTGGAACCTCAGCTGTACTGTGTGTGTGTGTGTAGACAGAAGGAGAGTCAGAGCCGTGATAGTCAAGGCTGGGCCAAAGCCAGGAGCCCAAAACTCCATTCTGGCCTCCTCAATGGGTACGGGGACCTAAGCACATGGGCCATCTATTGATGCTCTCCCAGGTGTGTTAGCAGGGAGCTGGGTAGGAGTTGGGGGAGCCAGGACTGGAACGAACTCTCTGGCATGGGATCCTGCTGCTGGTGTTAACCCACTGTGACAATACTGACCCCAACCTCACACATACTCCTTACTGTCTCCCCATGGCGGGAGAGCCAGGATCCCACCCCTCAAGGGTTGACAAGGCCTGAGGATATGAGCTTGGTGCCAGCCAGGGTTCCCCAGGGGGGCAGGACCCCTGCAGCAGCAGAATTCTCTATCCCTGGGGAGAGTTCTGCTGTCCCCTTGTTTTTTAAGTAATGGAACCTTCTAGAAACCACCGTTTAGGCTCCTAAGGTACACTCTGACCTTCCATGGAAGCAGCCCTCAGGAAGGTCTCCAGCACTCACAGCTGGAGCTGTGGCAGGTTGGAGGTGAGCCCCCTGCCCCCAAAGCTTGCAGGTACACCCAGGGTCCTGTTCCTGTGAGACATCGTGTTTGGGAAACAACTGTGGCTTTGCCTTTATTCATGCTACAGACCTCTCCAACCTTCCAGAAAGAGGCTCATGTGTGGTGCCTGAGAAATCTCCCTGGAGTGGCAATTTTCCCAAGTGACCTTCCTGTGTGACACTTGTGCTTGTGCGTGCTATGTGGTGCCCACAGCCTCATTCTCCACTTTCTTGCTTCTGCCAGGAGGGTCCCCCTCAGCCCAGGGAAACTGCATCCTTCAGGGCAGAGGCAGGGTGGGTTCGGAGGGCCCCATGGCAGAAAGCTCAGCTTTCTGGAACCTCCGAGCCCCGTGACTGCCAGACGCCACCACCCTCCCCAGCTAATTAGAGCCTTTTCCCTCAGCAGCCCCAAGTCCTCCTGTCACTCCTTCTCACAGCGATAATGGACTTGGATAAGAGGTCATTGCGGATGGGGCGGGGGCATGGGTGGCACAGATTCAGCCCCCTCCTTGGAGCTGCCGCTTACCCGTCTGTCACGGGGCGGCAGGCCGGGCAGCTGTGACGGACTCACCCAGGTCGCAGGGCCTGGCCCGCTCCCCGCTCTCCACGTCGCTGCCGCTGGCCTGTCTCTGGCGGGCGTCATTAGCATTAACTTGATGAAATGGTACAGCGTAAATGTTAATAAGGTCCAATCCTCTGTGCAGCTTCCGGGTGGCAGATTGGAAACGGTGCCATCATCTTACCTCCAGCCGGCGGCTTCTAATTCCTCTGCACCCCGAGCAGCCCCTCTTTTTTCCCTGCCCACCCCCTCCCCAACCCCTCTCAGCAACTAGGGCTCAGCTCTCCCAGACCTGTCTCCTGAGATCGGATGTGACAATGTTGGTTCACAGTGGACACCCACTTGCCCTCTTCTCCAAGGTTAAGAGGACAGAGGGGCCCCTGCCACAGCACCCACACCTCCGATGGGCTCCCACCCGTACCCCCACTCCCCTCCACCCCTGATTTCCCCAGAGGTGGCTGCTGTCTTCCTAGTGCCAGCTGTTTCTCTGGGTTGGCCTGGAAATTGTTGGCTCTGGTTCCCCACTTCTCGAAGCCACAGGCATGACTGGGGTAAGGGGAGATGGCACCCTTGGGGAGCGGCGTCCTGTGCTGCCTTGACGGAGCTCCTGTGTTGTCCCTCACTTCCTGTGTCTTCACTTCCTGGGAAACTGCAAGGGTCAGAGCTGCCTTCACCTGCTGCTGTCACTTGGTCCTTGCTCTGCATTCACACCTCATGCGTGCTCGCAGCCAGCCCAGTGCCGGGCCCAGGCTCCTGGTCAGGTCCCGCTGAAGAGAACAGAACGGAGCCGGTAGGAGCCGGTACCACCCACTGGGCAGTCAAGAGCAGGAGGAGTGGTGGAGTGGTGGAGAGGCAGGGTGCTGAGCATCCACATGGCCCCCGGAGTGCGGGTGCACACCTGAGTTGGGGCCGGGCCTTGGCTGTAGGCTGAGGCTGCATGAGCTGAGATTTCCTCCCCCAGCCACAAGCCGTTCCTCCTCACTCTGGTTTTCATTGCCAGGCTGCCTTCACGCTCTTCCTCGGACCTTTCACCTTCTTTGACGTCCAGAAGACCAAGTACCTGCAGATCCTGACCTCCCTGATGCGGTGGGTCGGTGAGTGAGCTGCGTGACCCCTCCCTGCCTGCACCCTCCCCGGGAGGCCCAGGGCAGCTCCCAGCGTGGTGACAGCTTCCCCAGGCTCAGGCTCCATCCTCTGACCGTTTCAGCAGGGACTCTGCCTGTCCCCTGCAGGTGGGCAAATTTACTGCCCCCTCTTAAAAAAGTGCTGACTTTTCCACAGTGTGCCTGTAGCTTGGCCTGTGGTATCCCTGCTGACCCACAGGCCTGGGTTGGGCAGTGTTCTGGAGGGCATGGGAGTGGCAGCGTTCTGATTCTGTGGGTGTGCCTCGTGGTACAGCCATAAAATCTAGGTGGCCCATGGAGACAGCCATTCTTTCCCTTCCCCATCCCCAGCCACCAGAGCATGAAAAACACCCTACCCGTAGTGGTTTCCGTCCTGACCCAGCCGGGCAAGCCTGCTGGAGTCTGGAAGTCTCTCTCCCTTAAACCGAGTGGGCATTCGAGAGCTTGCTTTCTCCAGCCATACTGCCCGCCGCCAGCCGCCCCAGGGACAGGGCCAGCTGGACTAAGGCTGTGGAGGTTGGGGATGGTGAGGGCTCCCTGCCACCCCATGGGCCAGCGTGCATGTTCTGGGTGTCAGGTGGATGCTGGCATCACCCGTCTGAGGGCAGGGAAGGCTGTTGCTGCTTTGGCTAAGGAACCTGGGATGAGTAATGCCTCCCAGAGCCCAGGGGCTTCCTGGGCGGCCCACCTGCCCCACCTCACCCAGCCTCCGAAAGTGCCAGGACTGGGGCTGCTTCTCCATCACACCTTCCCCAGCCCCCATGTTCTTTTTTGTTTTTCCAGCTTTTTTTTAAAGATTTTTAAAATTTTTTTTGGAAAGGCAGATATACAGAGGAGGAGAGACAGATAGGAAGATCTTCCATCCGATGATTCACTCCCTAAGTGACCGCAACTGCTGGAGCTGAGCCAATCCGAAGCCAGGAGCTAGGAGCTCTTCCGGGTCTCCCACATGGGTGCAGGGTCCCAAGGCTTTGGGCCGTCCTCGACTGCTTTCCCAGGCACAAGCAGGGAGCTGGATGGGAAGCAGGGCCGCCGGGATCAGAACCGGCGACCATATGTGATCCCAACGCATGCAAGGCAAGGACCTTAACCACTACGCATCACGCCGGACTCTTTTCCAGCTTTTGGTCACCCTGTAATACTGGATGTTTCCCTGTTTCTCCCTCGTCAGGCTCCTGAGATGTACCTGGCTCCAAGTGATACAGGGTGCCCCCAGGGTGGTGTCTAATCCCAGCAATTTGGAGGAATTCTGGCATCCCCAATCCCATGGGTTACAGATCCTGGCATAAAGAGTTCCCTGTGTCTGTCTGGAAGGGACCGTGGTGGTCAGGGAGCCCCCAGCAGGGGGAGCAGAGCCGCCCTCAGCCCAGGGCCTCAGGGCAGCTGTGTTGGAGCTGGGACTTCTTCCCTATCTTAAACCACACTCACCAGCTGCCCTCTTCCCACTTGCAGCCTGTTCCCACAAGGAGACGAAACAGGATGGAGCTGGGTGTGGGGCGCTTGGGAGGTCCCACAGGAGGTGTCCTTCTGGCCCCTGTAGCCTGACTAGCCCCGACTCAGTGCAGTGATCTGCAGCCCCGGCCCAGCTCCCAAGTGGCCATCTGTGATGTGCCGTATCAGCAGTGGGGAGCACCAGCCCAGGAGGACAGGGACACAGCGGGGCCTACGAGGAGGGCTCATTCATGCTCTAACAGGTGTGCTGGCAGTGAGCCCAGGAGGACCAGGCACTGGGTGGTGACAGTGGTTCCTGCATACCTGCCTGCGATTGTATGCTGTGTAGTTTCCTCTCTGCATTTGGGAAGCAGCATGTTCTATAAAAGGACAAGAAGGCAACAGCTGGTCAGTAAAAAGCCCACACAGATGCCAGGCTCAGGGCAAGGCAGGAGCCTCCTTGTGGCCGCGGGCACCTGAGCAGCAGCTTGCCAGCAGCCTGTTAGACCGAGAGTTTGGCAAGGACTGTGACTAGAGCTAGGTTTAGGGCTAGGAGGAAGGTTGTGTTTAGGGTTGGCATCTGGGTTAGGGCTTGGGCTCTGGCTAGGGCTGTGTTATGGTTAGGACCAAACCAGGATGGTTGCTTGCTTTGGAAAATCATCACTAGCTGTTTCCTGGATGCCAGGGCCTGGCCAGCCTCACCTGAGTCTTAATGCCCACCCTTCTCATCAGAGTCCTCCTGCTACAGAGCAACAGGCGCTGTCACTAGCCCCTGGTGCTGCAGTAGTCCCCCTACCTCCCAGCAAGGCCCCATCCTGTCTCCATCCCCGGGTGCCCTGTGTCTCGCTCCTGGCATCCTAGAAGCTGCCCAGCAGTGCTGCAAGCCAAGGTGATGAGGCTTTACAGGGGGAGGTTCTTGGAGGAGATGCTATGTGTGATCCTTGGCATTCGCTTCCTCACTGCCCTTGACTTGAGATGAAGAGCCATCAGGAGGCTCTCGGCAGCTCTTTGTCGAGGCACTGCCGCAGGCAACAGTGCTGGACGCCGGCATTTCTGAAGCAAACCCCCCTGTGACACCTGCCACCTCACCCGCTGGGGGAATGGGGCCGGCCAGGGGGAGACTTGTTCATGGTTTTCTTCTTCGACCTAGTGCAGGTGCCTTCCTGGTCCCCATGCAGGCCTCAGAGGGGAGGACCAGAGCCCTAAGTGGAGGGCTGGACCCCCAGGGATGTTTCTCCTACACACCAAGCTTGCCCCAGGCAGTTTTCTAGAATACCCTAAAAGCAGTGATCTCAGAGACACACACCCCCCTCCTGCTCCTCTCAGCCCCTGCCAAGTTACCAATTTACAACAATCTCCCTCTTCTTTTTGCTCTGAATTCAAGGCAGCTGTGTGGCCGCCTCAAGCCCCCACACGACCCTCCCTGCTGTTCCTCCCCCTGCCCGGCAGGCCGTACCAAGATGGCAAGAAGCTGGCCTGGGTTCCAAGACAGAGAGGGAGAATGAGCACCAAAGGGACCGGAAAATCATAAATAAATGTGCTGAGCCGGAAACTTTCTCGTGCTTAATTAGGAATTTGTTCTGCCATCTGTTGAAGCAAGGCCGGGGGAGAGTGCAGGCCCCAAGCAGTGCCAGGAGCCTTCAGATCGACTTCTTCTCGAGCTCCTTCCAAGAGCCCCCCTCCTGCTGCCCGAGTGAGATTTAAAGGGTTAAACAGGCCGTTGCCATTGCAAAGAGCTCCTGTGCAGGGAACATGTTATGATGTGTAAGACAAAGGTCAGTAACAGTTTCTAATGCTCCTCAGAAGAGTTCTGGAGAGACCAGGCTGGGCAGTTCCAGGTGCCCGGACTGCAGTGCAGTCACCATGCCTGAAGGTCCGTGTTGGGTTGGCCATCCCAACAGGCGAGGTGGTGGTTGTGGCCTCAGCCGAGCTCCTGGCCAGGCCCCTATTGTCTGGTCAGCTCCCCTGTGGACTGCTGCTCCTGAGCACAGTCTGGGTTCCGGCAGCTGGTTTGTAGTACCTGTCACACCCAGCGGGTGTCACACCACACTGCCTCCCCTGGTTCCCTCCCGCGTGGGTCAGTGGCTACTCCCACTGAGCAGGGAGCCTCGAGACCTGCCCCAGTCAGGCTGCCTGTCTGTACCACAGTAATGAGGACTTGCCTCACTGGGGCTGTGGGAGACACATTTATTCACCCAATGCCCAGCCAGTGTTCAGATAGGAACAGCAAGGGGCATCATCAGCCTTCTTGTCATCCTGAGTGTGGCCTCCAAGTGAGCCTCCCCTGAGGGGGCCGTGAGGTCAAGGACAGGACCAGCCCCGTGGGGCAGTAGTGCCAACTCGGTCCACAGTCAGCAGACGGGGCACTAGGGAGCAGTGCAGCTGAGACTTCATGCTTAAGCTGGCCTTCATGCTTACAGCCCAGAGCCTTGAGCAGCGAAGCGGGGACCCTGGCTGCCACCACCTGGGATACCTGCTGGCTGTCGGAGGCAGGAGGGGTTCTCAGCTAGAAGGGGCCACAGCGGCCCATTCCTTCCATCCCGTTCCCATTCAAGCCCTGACCCTCCCTACTTGCCCCCATAAATGCCTGCAAACACCTCCCACACAGGGACCTGAACAGCTGGCTGAGCTCGGGGCGCCCTGACTGGCATTATTAAAAAAAACCAATTCTTTCTAATAAAGGCTGCTCCGGAGCGCCGCCTCCCTGGGTCTGGCTGTCTAGGACCGCAGGGCTCCCTCCTCTCTGCTTGTGTATTCAGAGCAGCCACCACACTGTCTCCACATTCCCCTCAAAGTGGGTCAGACGCCAGCCTCCCTGGGCCTTTGTGGATAAACTTGAGCCTGCCTCATGAACTTTTCTCAGCCTGACTTGCCCCACCTCCCCCCTGACAAGTGCCCCAGATTTGTGTTCCAAGCCACAGAAGTGGCCCTTGGAGGTGGTAGCCAGGGTCGCTAAGCGGAGACTGTCCCCTAGGAACAGAAGGGCACTGTGGTTTCTACCTGTCCCCAGCCCTAGGACTGATGTCAGTGGATGGCTCCCTGTGGGGCCGCCCCACTGAGTCCCCACCTGCAGCTGCGGTCTGCATGCTGGGCCATCTGTTGCCCACCACGGCCAACCTGGCACCCGAATTCCTTCACTGCCACTCCCCCAGTGCTTCTTGGGGACTCCGCCCCCATTCAGCACTCCAGCCCCTCGCTGTCCCTCCACCTACTCACCCTCAGCTTCTGTCCCTCCACCTACTCACCCTCAGCTTCTGTCCAGATCTCTCCAAAACCAAACGTTCCCAGTCCAGCTTGCATGGAGGTCCATGTAGGTACCTGAGTTTTCCAGAGCTCCCAGGTAAAGTGAACCCTGAGTTAGCTTTGTAAGAGAAGGCACAACCTTATGCTGCCCGTCACCCCCACTGTCCCATGAGCCAGGACTGACCAGGTAGCTCTACTGGGCCACACAGAACTTCTGGGCCTCTTGGCAGCCCCTCTGAGCAGGGTGTGGCCTGGACCACCCCTCATCCCTCACCCCCTCTCTCTGCATCCAGTTGGCTGCTGGAGAGAAAGGAACAGCAGCCTTCCAGAAGGGGCATCGCTGGCTGAGCTGTAGGTTGCCAGTCACCAGGAAGGGATTGCTGGGGAGGTCACCTTCTCCAGGTGCCACCCGCCAGGCCCGAGGACAAGTTGTCTGCCTCCGAAGCTGGGAGTCCGCCCCACCTGCCAGCCCGTTCCCTGCCCCTCCGAGCTCCCTGGGAACTCAGTGAGGTGAAGCCAGAACCCAGCCCTGCGCCCTTCTCTGCATCCTGGCAAGAACAGGCAGGTCGAGGACCCTCAAGAGAGTTCCCAGGGTGGGCAGCTGGCCAGGTCAGGGAGGGCAGCATGCACAGAGCGGCTATGGGACTGAGATGAGGATCTAACCAGGGACCAGACAGGTACAGATGTGTGTGGTGGGGAAGGTGCCTCCTGGGCAGAGACCCAGAGTGCCCTGTCTTCTGGGGTAGCTCGAGCTCCTCCCTGGCCCCTGGTGGGTGACCTAGGAAGGTGGGAACTCCCACAGGTCCCATGGAATCCCCCAGTTGCTGGGATGGGGAGAATGGCTTAGCTTCAGGAACTTCCAATTCACAGAGCAGGTGCAAGCAATGTATCCTGGGTCCCCCATGCCTGCAGCCTCCTCGCCCAGGTCCTCAAAGACTGGCCAGCACCAGGGTCAGATGTCCCTGGGATGTGTCCTGACAGCAGCCAGGTTCGTCCAGGAGGAGGGGTCACCTGTGAACCCCCAGGCCTTGGACAATCCAGGGGTTCTGACTGACCGGCTTAAACATCAGGGCTCCCACAAACCTCTCCTTGTGTCCAAGAGCTCTATTCACAAGAGCAGCTCACAGAGCTCAGGGCAACAGTCGGTTTTATTCAGTTGGTCATGAGGGAGTTTGTCAAGGACACAGAGGAGCAGCCAGTGAAGAGCAGCAGGGCTAGGTGAGCTGCTGTCCCCAGGAACCCCTGCCCCGCCCAGGGGTGAGCTCTTGGTAACCTTCCTGCAGCGTTCGTGAGCTCAGCCTGAGTTCCCCAAACCCTGTCCTCTCGGGTCACTGTGGAGCTTTGTTGCATAAGTGTGATGGAAGCATAGACAAGCATGTGGAAACGGGACCGGGCCAAGGGCTGTGACCAGTGCTGAGGGACCAGGAACCCTGCCAGCCTCCTCAGCCTCGTGCGTTGCACTCAGCCCTCCCCCAGGGCTGGGGAGGGACCATCTCTGAAACGGGGGTCCTCTGAGTTGTCAGAGTGATTTCTTTATAGTCAGCTCCAACGCAGCCAAGGAAAGGTCCGAGAGCTTGTCCTGACCTGCTCGAGGGAGACGCGTGCTGGTTTCTATGGGGGTGTGGGGGGCAGGGGAGGAGTTCTGAGCCAGAAACCATGCAAGAAAGCAAACACAGAGACCATACTTCAAAAGTCCATAGAAAAAAATTGGTGCCAATATTTTTTTTTAGATTTATGCATGGGTTTTTTTCATAATACACATTTTCTATAGAATTGTAAATTTTTATTTGAAAGGCAGAGTTATGGAAGAGAGATGAATCTTCCATCAGCTTGTTCAGTCCCCAGATAACCGCAGCAGCTGGGTCTGTGCCAGGCCGAAGCCAAGAGCCCAGAGCTTCCGTGTGTCCAGGACTCCCGTGTGTGCAGGGGGCCCAGGCACTTGGGTCATCTTTCGCTGCTTTTGCTAGGCACATCGGTGGAAACTGAATCGAAAGTGGAGTAGCTGGGTCTCCAACCTGGTGCCCATATGGGATATTGGCATTGCAGGTGGTGGCTTAGCTCGCACTACCACAATGCCAGCCCCTTCCGTATATCTCTTGAAGGCCCCACACACATTACAACATGAGAAGAGCCTGTGCTGGAGCCTACACGAGTGGGCATCTCAGCCCCGGGCCCCAACCTCAGGTACCTGCTCTCACTGTGTGGCCCTAACAACCAGCCCCCTGTGCCTCCTGCCAGGTCCTGGCCCATTTGTAGCTTCACCTGACCCTAAGACCCCATCGCCTTCCCCAGGTGTGAGGTCGGGCAGGGTAGCATCGGGGAAGGTGTGAGCAGTCTCGCCTGTGCCTCCCACGGGTGTTCAGAGCGGTGGGGGCTCCCCTCTCACTCTCTTCCAAGGACAGGTGTGGTGAGGACAGACAGGTGCTGCCTGCAGGAGACATCCTGATTTCTCCTGTTGGTCAAAGAAGGAAGGAGGGCTGAGGCTGTCCGCGGACAGGGCCCTTTCCCCTCTGTGTGCTCTGACACTCCTGACTCGTTGATTGTGGTGAGAACGCATCTTGGCATGAAGTATCACCCGGATTGCTCCAAGTGATACCACCACATTTGGCACCTGCTATTAACACGAATCATCTGAGCTGTGCCCAGCTGACCCCAACAGGCCCTACTAGGAGGGGTGTGAGCCACCCTGGCATGGGTTCTACCCCTCATTGAATCGCTGGGCCAAGTGCCTTCTCTACATTAGCTGCTCCAGGCTCAGGCTCCCTGCCCGTTTGCCTCTGAGCTCCCAGGGTGTGAGAAGGACTCATGTTCCACACCTGCCTTTCTCACTCCCAAGGAGCTGGGTGTGTGCTGATGGGGAGAAGGGGGAGGGAAGCACTGGCTGCATCTCCTGGTGAGTGAACTCTGGAGGGGAGTGGGCACAGCTTGTAGGACTTGATTCTGCGTGTGCACCCCAGAAGTGAGAGCCATTCCACCTGTCAGTCACCCCTGGGTGCACCTGACTCCTTGTCACTGCCCAGGATGTGTCGTCCCAGAAGCCCTTCTGTTCCCACTCCAACCCGACTCCTCCCTGTGAACTGCCCACACCCTTGGGCACTTCCCACAAAGGGGTCTTATCATCCCCACCCCTCCGGCGAATGTAGCCACAGACCAGCGCTTTTCTGTGCTCTGTCACTCATAGTTTCCCCTGTTGGTCGCCTGGACTGTGGGCAGCAGAAGGACGGACCTCTGTCCCCATTGTACTCTCCAGACAGAGCACTGGCCAACATGCAGCAGACTTGGGACCTCGTTGAATAGATGAATGGACCTGGTTGAACGTGTGGGTCTCACATAACCTCATCACCACACAGCCCAGGCCCTGGTGGCCATGTGGAATGCTATCAGGCCCTCGCCCGCCCCTCTGAATCTGCCCTGGCTCCATGCGCTTTCCACCCTTGGAAGCATGACTTCCACAGTAGACAGTGGAGGCAGAGACAGGTTCCCTGACTGCGTCCTACGGGGGCTCCGAGAGTCTGGCTGGCCCTAGGCAGACCCCTGCACGTGCCCCAGTGAGGTCCTGGATGTCCTCCCTCAGTGAGATGGGTGAGAGCTGGGGTGGTACAGCCTCAGACCCCGGGTTGAGCCCTCAAGCCCTGCTCTGTGCCATGCTTCCCGCGGTTTCTGTCACTCCCAGCCTATCATCCTCATTTCGCCTTGATCGATGGTCCTACCTAATGAGTTTGGGGAGCAGCTGTCTCCCGGGCACAGGAACATCCATCTGGGAGACAGCCGTTAAACTCTCCTCCCATAGTCGGTGACGGGGAGGGACTGCGATCACAGGGCCATGGCCACAGCAACTCTAAGCCCAGAACTCTGCAGATTCCCTCCAGTCTAAGTCTCCATCAGAGCCAGCTTTAGGATAGCGGTGGTTGCTCTTGAACCTGCCAGTTTGGAGACTTTTGCCTCATCACTCCCGAGGGCCTGGCCAGCACCTGCCTCAGGTCTTTGTGATGAGGGAGACACAAGGGGACTTGCCCTGCTGGGGTTGGCTAGACCGTGTGTTCAGGGAAATGGCTTCGAGGGCAGGCCCAAATCTGGCCTCTCCTGGACGGGTGCGGGCCTGGCATGCACAGAGCAGGCGCTAGGTTGAGTGACTCTGCTTGACACATGACACTGATTCTGTCACCCCAAAAGCTGGTGGCATTTCTGTGCTGCCGAGCCACACAGCCAGGTGTGATGAGGAAGGTAGAACATCACCCCCAATTCCCACACTGCCCTCTAGCCACTTATGAAACTGGTTTCATAGGCCATGTTGAAATTTCTCTAAAGTGTCCCACATCATCACTGATATAAAGATACAGTTTCCAGCCCCAGCCCAGGCAGCCGCATGGAGGCCCCCTCTAGCAGCCAGGTGTGCTGGGGCAGGTATGCTTTGTCTAGCCTCATTTCCTTGGATATGATTTAGGATAAGGAGCTGCCCCACTCAGAACCGTGCAGACCACTTGCCTTGGAGCTAGCCGGCCAACCAGCCACGCTCCATTTGCATTTCACAACTTCCTGGGGCCTAGAGGCTGGGAGAAAGATGAATAAAGAAGCCCGCTTACCTTGTTGAGCCCAGACACCTAGAGGATGTCTCCACTGGACTGTTTCCAAGTCCACACCAGCCTGGCTGCCCAGCGAGCAGCACTGGATCACGAGGTGACACCCGGGCAGTAGGAACCCAGCAGGGTGCCAGTTGTGCCTTACAGCAGCCGCTGCCCTTTGTCCCGACCTGATGGCCCCGCCACCCAGGTGGCCAACCTGCTTGCTCTGGCCTCCTGATTAACTCCCCACCCGGCAGCCCCAGGGGCCCCAATCCCAAGCCAGATCCTGCCTGCTCAGCCTTGTAATGCTCTCTGGCCCAGAACAGTCTTGGTGGCTCACCGGGGAATCTGCCCCAGCCTGTCTAGCCTTTCTGTTTCCCTGTAGTGCATCAGGGCCCTGGGGTCAGAAAGGAGTAGGGACAGACAGGTGTGAGAGGCAGAGACAAATCGTGGTCTTCATTGGCCGCTGTCACAGGCTGGTCCCGCTCTCCTTCCTCCTCCTTCCCCCTCCCTGTCCCCAACAGTGTCGGGTTTCTGATTAAAGCCACAGAGGAAGATTCTGTCCCTGCTCTCCCTGGGGTCTCTGAGGGAAGACACTGGCCTGGCCTTCTGGGTCCTGGGAGAAGCTTCTAGAAGCCAAGGAGTATGCCATGGCCTGAGGGAGCAATCTGAGGGGTCCTTGTCACCCTGAGGACAGCCTGGAGCTGCAAGCTCTGGCACACCCCACCAGCGGCTGTTTTCATGCCTGCCTGCGTTACACACCAAGAGGCACTGCGTGTCCTTGCCTCTGTACCTGAGGGGACACAGGCTGTCGCAGCTGTTCTGAGTACAGACAACTAGGGGGAGGGTCACAAACTCCAGAGTGGAGACAAGGACACCAGTGCCTTCTGCCATGGCAGTTTCAGGTAATCTGAATAGCTAACACCAGCAGCCTGCCAGATACAGAAAGATCTAGAAGCGCCATTTCCCCAGAGCATCAGGAATGCTGGTCTTTGGCAGCATGGCTCCCACTGGGTGCTGCGAGGTGCAGCAGCCTGTCGTGTGTGCCTACTCGGCTTGGCCCCATCTACAGGGACCTGGCATTCAGGACATGGGACACCTGTCCTCAGAAGGCTGCCTCTTTAGCTGGTCCTCTGTCCCCTCCTGTGGGGAGCAGCCCTGGTGCCAACAGCTCAAGGACTCGGGGGGTCCCCCTGCTCTGGGCCCCAGGACACCCACCTTCCCCATTACTGCCTGCTTGCCCTCAGCCCAAGAGGTCAGCTCCTCCCCTGCCCCCAACTCCACCAAATGTCCCTCCCCTTCCAGCAGCCCCCCTCACAGGCTTTAAACCGGTACCGGGAGAGTATCAAATAGAACCCTGACCAGGCCAGCTTCATGCCGGATGGAGCCTCCTGGTGCCCCAGTGGCCCAAGGAGGGAGCTGCTGGGACCAGGCCTGGCCAAAACAGGCTGGGCTGCCCTGCTCTGGACCCCGCCTGGGGTCTCCTGCTCTTGGGTGAGGGAGAAGGACCCGGAAAGCATTGCTGGGATGGGGGTAGGGGGCATCTGTAAGGCCTGGCTCCTGTGGACCTGCCTGGGGTGAGGGCGAGGGAGAGTGTGGGTCTGACTGTCCTCCTTTTCCTTGGGGCTGCAGGCCCTAGGAGGGAGGCCCATGCCCCCCTCCACCATGGTGATGTCTCCTCTCTGTCTTTGCAGCCTTCGCCATCATGATCGTGCTGGCACTGGTCCGCATCGGGCACGGGCAGGGTGAGGGCCACCCGCCCCTGGCCAACTTGTCAGGACTCCGGAACCTGTTCGGGGTGTGCGTCTACTCCTTCATGTGCCAGCACTCCCTCCCATCCCTTGTCACCCCGATCTCATCTAAGCGCCACCTCACGCGCCTGGTGTTCCTGGACTACGTGCTCATCCTGGCCTTCTACGGCCTGCTGTCTTTCACTGCCATCTTCTGCTTCCGCGGCGACAGCCTCCTGGACATGTACACGCTCAACTTCGCACGCTGCGATGTCGTGAGCCTGGCCGCCGCCCGCTTCTTCCTGGGCCTCTTCCCTGTGTTCACCATCAGCACTAACTTCCCCATCATCGCTGTGACGCTGCGCAACAACTGGAAGGCGCTGTTCCACCGTGAGGGCGGCACCTACCCCTGGGTGGTGGACCGCGTGGTGTTCCCCACCATCACCCTCGTGCCGCCCGTGCTGGTTGCCTTCTGCACCCACGACCTTGAGTCCCTGGTGGGCATAACTGGGGCCTATGCGGGCACCGGCATCCAGTACGTCATCCCGGCCTTCCTGGTATACCACTGTCGCAAGGACGCACAGCTTGCCTTCGGCCACGGGACCCCCAACAAGCACAGGTCCCCCTTCCGCCACACCTTCTGGGTGGGCTTCGTGCTGTTCTGGGCTTTCTCCTGCTTCTTCTTTGTCACAGCCAACATCGTCCTCAGCGAGACCAAGCTCTGACAGACGGCAGGAGGAGGTGTCTGGTGACAGAAGGGTCGGGGACTCAGCCCCACGCAGCGCCGGCCTGCAGGGCCGCAAAGGAGTCGCCCCCTCACCCCATCCTGGGTGTTGGTGGGCAGGCAAAGCTGGACCTGAGGGACCCTCCCCGACCAAGACTCTGCTGAGCCTGTGCCTGGCCTCACTGCTGGGACGGCTTCCTCCCAGGTCCCATCCCCAGCCCGCCCCGTCAGCGCTGGCAGGTGCTGTTCCTGGTTCCTGGACTTGGTACTGCAGTCCCTGTTCCTGTTCCATGTACTCCTCCCCCACCTGAGCTGCACTCCCCTTCTCTGCCTGATGGACCACGCGGTGCTGGCACCGCTGCTATATGTGCCACACCCCAAGTCCCTCCTGCTCCCCTCTATGCCCAGAAGTGTGTCTGGGCAATCTGCTCCATGAGTAGCTGCTGCCTGTGCCCTGCTCCTCCCCACCCCCCCAGGCCCATCCCTGCCCCCCACATCCCTACCCAGTCTTCTAGGCCTGGGAGTCCCTAAGTGACGCTGCTAGGGGAGGGCCTGGCCACCTCAGTGGTGTGGACAAGAAGTGCTGATTGGCACCAGGACCAGGAGGGCCCTTGTTGTGGAAGGCAGACTGCATGGACAGTCCCTTCCACGGGGACACAACAGCTGCTGCCCCAACACTGGGAACGGTTCCCTCCGGAGCTGGGCCATGCGTACCCAGTACTCGCGTGCTTCACACTCCATCTGCCCCGGGGTCACGGATCCGGGAAGGGCCACCCACTGCCCCTCCCTGAGAGGGAGGCCAGGCCTCAGCTGCTCCCCACACAATCCTGCATGCCCTGCAGGGGCTTGGGGTCCTGGAGACTCAATGTGCCTTTTCCCGCTTCGTGCCCAGAGGTCCTCCCTGGCTTGTCCCTGGAGCCAGACCAGTCTGTCCAAGACTCCACAGCAGCTCACTCTGGCTGCCTCTCTAGGGTAGGGTTGGGTCTCAGGCCCCCTGCCCCTGCCCCCTTTGATTTCAGTGCCTTGCTCAGCCCCCACGAGCATACCTGCCTCTCCCCCTGGCCATGCTGCTCACCGTCTAGGAGTCTGGCTGGCCCAGGGCAGCGATGCTAGAGGCCCAGGGTGGTGGAAGCTTGCAGTTGCCCCCACCCCCCACAGTGGTCATGCCTCGGCAGTCGCCACAGTGTATCCCTGCATAGCCCTGTTTCCCATCTGTTTGAGAAATGCCCCTTCCCCATCTGCCTTTTCAGGCTTCTCAGGAGGCCCTGCCCCAGGTGGGCGGAGCCAGGCAGGCACCACAGCGCACTGAGGCCAAAAGTGACAAAGACGGGCTGGTGGCCTCCCTGCTGCTGCCTGGATGCTTGCTGAAAACTCAATTAAAACATCTGCACTTTCCCTTCTCCAATTACGGTCCCCATTGCTTAAGGACAAAACAAATTAAATCATCCTGCCACCCCAGGCGCCAACCCAAATTTTTGGAGGCAAATTTATGAGCATCAGCGAGCCAGGGTGATTGATGTGACAATCTGGCTCCACACACAGCAGTGGAGTCTAGTGGCTACACTTCCCGCCACCTCTGAGCCAGGGGACCAATTGGCAGGAGGTGACCACATTGCCTATACCAAGCGGGGACCCTCCTGCTGACAGTCTGGCTCCCTGCTCCATTGTGCATCTGCTGCCTGCCCTGCCAGCGGTCATAGGAGGCCACTTTCCCTTCTCATCGCCAGTGGGGCTGAGGGCACAGGGAGAAAGTCCTTCCCCCATAACTGGGTATCACCAGACAATGCTTGCCAGTCCTGCACATCAGACACACCCAGCCAGAGACTGGGCAAGTTTGATCATGGTTTCAGGTTTACAGGTGAGCCACTGGGGTCAGTGGAGGTAGGAACAGCAGAGGGTGCCAGCCCAGCCTGTCTGCAGGGACAAGTGTCCCTGTGGAGCCAGATTTAAACTTGAAGAGCCTCCAGCCATGCTACCCAAATGCCCCAAGGACAGGCCAGCTCAAGCAGGGAGTGAGCACTTCTAACCAAGCTCCCTGCCAAAGCAGCAGGCCCACCTGTGCACCACAGCCTTCTGTCTGCGGCTCCTGACTGCACCCCACCTTGCTGGTGGCTGTAGGCTTAGAGATGGGCAGGTGGCAGGCTAGAGAGGCACTGCTGGATGGTGGAACGTGGCAGAGGGCCCCGTGCCAGGCCCTTAGGCACAAAGCTGTTCTAGCCACATGGGGGCCAGGACGACTTTGGCAACTGCAACCTGGCCTCCCCATGTTCTGCCCCTGGAGTGGTGGGTAGGTCAAGGTCATTCGCCACCTATTGAGAAGTCAGTCCAGAGGGGAAGTGGTGGGCACAAGTTCCCAAACAAGGCACCCAAAAGTGGCTCTTCAGAGACCGAAATCCCCCAGGGCTGCAGAAGGGAGCTGGGCCATCCCCATTCCTCTAGCCTGGGGGACTCACAGCGATGATTGCACGGAATTCTGGGGGTCTGGGTACCTCCCTCAGGACGAGTTGGCCGGACCTGCTGTTTGCACACAGCGAGCTTGGTCTGCTATATCCCTGGCCACCTGGAAGGAGGCCTAAGCTTGCTGCCTGTCTCCACAGAAGTCAATAAAGCTGTTTCCTGATGGACCAGCTAGTGCCCGCCTCCCATGTCACTTGCCGGCTATAACCACACAGAGCCAAGAAGTCACTGAAGACTCAGACACTTGGCTGGCTGATTCCGGCCTCCTGGCGGCGCGAGAGGCACCACCTGACTCTTGGGATCCAGAGGACTCCTTCCCTGATGCCCTAGAATATTTGTAAAGGGCAAGGCAGGCAGGTGGAGAGGCCTGACACAGGGCAGCCTGCCTGCCCTGGGTGAGCCCTGCCCCTCTGCCACCACACAACCCTGCTACATAGACATGGGGAAACAGCAGGAAGGAACCGGTCAGATCATAAATTTCCTCCCCGGAGGCTGGTGACAAGGGCCTCTGGCTGAGCTGTTGCAGCAGAAGCAAGCAGCAGCCTGGTGTCTGAGTGGGCAGGCCAGCGTGATGCTTTTCCACCTGTGGCCAGCTCCTGGCCAGCCCCTCTGCTCCTGCTCTGCAGGAGAGGCAGGCCCCCCACAGCTCCAGGCCATAGGGGACTTTCCTTCTGCGTCCCCCCTACCCCCCACTTGTGTTTCCCTCTCCGTGCACTACATTCCTGGAGAAGGAAGGAGGCTGCCAGCCGCCAGCCCAGGCAGCAGGAGGAGTGGCGCCTCCTTGGAGCCAGCAGCAGGCTCAACTCCACATTTGCCTCTTAATTATCTTTCCAGTTCTTGGTTATTAATGATCTTGGGCAGTGAGCAGAGCCGCCTGGCTCTCACACTTCCTCCCAGCCTCACCTTCTGCAGCCTTCCCACCCAGAGCCCAGGCAGATTCCTGCTCCGAGAATGAGGGTTCAGTTAACCCTCTCAACACCAGTATCTCCAAGGTCAAGCCTCCCAGCCTTTATCATCACACTCCATACCTGTTGGTGAGTTCCCAACCTCCATCTAGTTTTTTAAAAAATATTTTTCTTAATTTGAAAGCCGGAGTTACAGAGAGAAAGAGACAGCCAGATCATCATACAATGGTTCATTCCCTGATCGGCCATAACAGCCAGAGTTGGGCCAGTCCCAAGCCAAGAGCCAGGAGCTTCTTCCAACTCTCCCACATGGATGGCAGGGAGGCCCAAGCACTTGGGTCATCTGCTGCTGCTTTCCCAGGCCTCAGGCAGCGAGCTGGATTGGATGTAGAACAGCAGGGACTTGCAGCAGCACCCCACATGTAGAGAGTTAACTTGCGCCCCTCCCTCTCCCACCCCCTGGTCCAGCGAATCGGGTTCCAATCCAATAAAAATGTACAGGGCTAAACTGTACTCCACTGAATGCAGGCACCCTTTCATGAGATGGTCAGACCCTCCAGCCAAAAAATGGAGCCTTTTCCTGGCCTATAGTTACGCTGCAGTTGCCTTAAAGCCACCCTTTAGAGTGTTCTCATGGTGGGGGGCCTTTGAGCTGGGAGACAGAAGCTCAGCTAGCAGCTCTGAGCCACGGAGCCAGGGCAGCCAGCCAGGTGCCCCACAACAGCCCTTCCTCACCCTCTCCACCGCGAAGCTCCCAGGAGTGAGTCTGGCAAGGAATGGCAGCCACAGTCCCTGCCATGAGCCTACTTCTTCAAGGAGACAGGGATGAGTCTATCCATTGGCACTGTGCCCCCCACCCCCGTGAAGCACATTTGTCACATCCAGCATCAGGGTCGGGGGAGCTGGCAGAGTGGAGTGCCAAGTGGCTCCTGCTGCCTAGGGTGCTCTCAGCTTCCAGTGCTTCCCCCTATCCTATCCACGTGCCCCAGAGGCAGGCTTGGCTCCAGAGGCATTGCCCCCTGCTCCAGCTGGCATTCAGGGATACTCCCAGCATGCTCTGTGCAGTGCCCCCACCCGGGATGCAGAATGAGGCAGCCAGGACCAGTAGGTTGTAAAAGGTTTGTTTATTGTCCCAGCAAGTGGAAGAAGCAATGGGTTGACCTGGCCTCAACCTCAGGGTCTCTGCACCCACACCCAGGTCACAGCAGCCATGGCCAGGGACCACAGAGCCTGACACGCTGACCCCTCTGCTCCTGTGACTTCAGATCAGGTAAGCAGGGAGACAGCAGAGAGCCCAGCCCCACGTCAGGACCTAGGCTGCTGAGCTCACTGAAGTGGCCGTGGAAGACATTGTCCAGGGAAGCCAGACAAGTGCCAGTTTGTGTCAGGTGGAGACCCAGAGCGGCTGGCACTCAAACTTCTGACTCCAAGCTGGAGATGCGCCTCCAGACACAGGGTCGGGGAAAGTCTTGTTTCTCACAACCCCCTGCGCCAACCTCTGATGGCCCCCCACAGTCCCTGTAGCCTGTGCTCAATCCCAGGGTCCTGCCCCCGTGTGCCGGAAGCCCCCAGGCCCCAGGGAACCAGGGGCCTTGGCTGGCACAGGGTGGGAGATGAGGACACACGGCCCCCCAGCAAAACGGCAGGTGGCCGTGGGAGTGCAGGCAGACTTGCCCACGATGCCGCCAGCCAGGGAGCCCCTCGGATGCGCCCTCCAGGCAGGCCTCCCCGTAGGACGGCAGCCGCCTGGACTGCGCCTGCGCCAGGCTCCTACAGGCCACGTCGCCGTTGAGGCAGGAGCACGCCGAGCACCTGCACCGGACAGGCAGCGGACAGGGCCTAGCGAAGACCTCGGCCACCGAGCTGGGCAGGGAGGCGTGGCGCGGACGCCGGCCCTGGGCCCAGGCCGCGCGCAGCAGAGCCTCTCGCCGGGCCAGCTGTTCCGGCCCCAGCAGTGGTAGGTCCACCGGCTCCCGGGGCTCGGGGAAGAGCGCAAGAAAGGGGCGCCCCGAGCGTTCAGCCCGAGGGAAGGAGCTGTAGCGGCAGGGCGCGGGGGCCAGAGGGCGCTCTGGCCACAGGCACCGCTCAGAAGCCCCGAGGTGCCGCACGCCTCGCCCGGTGCGTGCTGGCCACTGCACCCCCCTGGCGGGCCGACAGGATGCTCCGGAGACACCGGGCGGGAGCGGCCTGGGCGTCGGGGGACGGCACGAGGGTTGCGGGGCCCTGTGCCCTAGAGGGACGCGACTTGTACCTGGCGCCTCCCAAACCCTGGTGCTGGGCTCGGGGAGCACCCCGGAAGCAGCCGGGCGCGGGCAGCACGCAGGCCCCGAGGCAGAGCAGGCAGACGGCGCCGGCGCCCTACGGCTGCTGCCCCAGCTCTGGATGGTACGCGTGGCGCGGTCCAGGGAGCTACTGACCCCCGCCGTGGTTACCATGTCCCGCGCCGTCTGCAACATCTTGAGCACGTTGGCCTGCGCCGCTGAGCCGGCTGTGAGGTCGGGGCTGGGCGGTGGCACGGGGCTGGCCAGGCTCTGCACTCCACTGAAGCAGGAATAGATGCCCTGGAGGGAGGTGATGGTTGGTGAAGGAGCTACGCCTGCCCCCTCAGATCAACCCGACTGTCCATGCCGGGCGGGTCAGCTGGCTGAGTCGCAGGCAACGGCTGTTAGTGAAGGGTCTCCTGGAGGCCAAGTACCCGAACAAGCTGCCTAAGCTAGAGGGTGTCACGGTGGGGATTCCAGCCCCTCTCCCTGCAGGACCAGGGCTGCCAGCTGCAGGCACACCAGGGGCCACCCCTAGGGACTTCGGCTTCACATCCCCGTGCAGCTGCTGCCAGTTCTGACTTAGCCCTGGATTCCCTTCCAGCTGGGGCCCACAGACTGTTTGGGATTGAGGGGAGGAAAGTGGCCACCCACCCTACTGAAAGCCAGCAGGAAGTCCAGCTGGGATGAGCTGGGCACCGAGTGCCGCAGCCTCCAGTAGACCAGGTGTTCCCAGGCGAAGACCAGCAGCGCCAGCCCCATGGCCACCAGCAGCATGTAGAAGACACCCGCCATGTTGTCAATGTCCAACTTGCTGCTCATCACCTCATTCTTCTCATTCTGGCAGATCCCCGACAGCCAGACCGTCTCTAGTTTCTGTGTCTCTCCTGGAGGAGAAGGGGTGGGGCGTGCTTGGCTCAGGAGCCCCTTATAGAGGATCATGTGTATGTGCATACACATACGTGCACATGCCAACCATCACACCCCCAGCCTGGACCGAGCAGGGCTCAGGGGCCAGCCCCTGATTCAAGTGGGACCATCCTGGGCTCCAACCCAGCAAAGGCAGGAGGGTGCTGAGGGCCACTCAGTGATGCAGGGTGGACAACAGGGGTGGGAGGAGCAATTACAGACTTTAGGTTCTAGACCAGCCCACCCCTGCAAATGGCAGCCATGTGCCTAGCAAAGACCTGCTGAGCAGGTACATCTCAGCCTACGTTCATCCATGCCCACCTCCTCCTCTTTGTCATACACCTGCTGAGGGTGGAGACCCATATGCACTCATTACTCTCAGGATGCATGGCGTTGATGGGGGAAACTGAGTTTGTGTTGTTTGAGTTAGACTGGGAGGCCTTGAAACTTCAGCCCCAAGCCCTTGCCCTGGACCTTCCCCAAGCCCCCACCCCTCGCCCTGGACCTACCCCAACCCCTAGCCCCAGTCGCAGTCCCAGCCCTCACCTTGGGCTCGCCCCAGTCCCCAGCCTCCAGCAGCAGCAGAACCCACCGTCCCCCAGGAACTGCAGCAGTGCTAGGTCGATGGCCCGCTTCCAGTGTGAGTCCTTCTGCATGGCGATGCCATAGCCTGTGGTGGCGAAGACCTTGCCGGAGCCAATGGTGACCAGCTTGCAGCCCTCATCCTTGCCGGCCATGTAGTTGAGAACAGCAGCATCATAGATGAAGGCGTCCAGCTTCCTAGGGACAGGCTGAGCCCTCAGGGCCAGGCCCCTTGCCCGGGGCCAGGGGGAGGGCGGAGAGAGAATGAACAAAGCACCCAATCTGGGGCCTCATGGGCACCTAGGCCATGCAAGTTTGCTGGGCAGTGCCCAGGGGGTCAAACGGGCAGAGCCTTCTCTGGGTCCCTTGGATTCTGGATGTAGCAAAACAAAACAAAACAAAAAAACCAACCTCCCAGCTTCCTCTGTCACCAGAGGTCACACCCTTTCTGCACAGCCCCTCTAGGCCCCAAGATCCGAAGAAGGTCCCAGTCATGGCGTGAGGCCAAGGCTGAGCTCTGGTGGACAACACAGGTGCCTTTCAGGGACACAGGCTGGCCGTCTGTTTTTGCTCCCAGCTCCATGACACCCCCCACGATCACCCCATCCCCTCCCCAGAGGATCCCACAGGATCACCCAGCCCACCCTTTCTTGGGTCTCCTAGGAAGGGACAGGGCCAGAGGATGGTGGGAGCAAGGTTGGGAACCCACCCCATTTTGAGGCTGGTGAGCGCGTCCTCCACGGAGCGCTGGTTGAACTTGACCATGTGCGTGTGCATGTCACGGTAGTTACTGCGGATATTGCGCTCTGTGCTGCCGTTGGGCACCGTGCCAAAGCGGAAGGGTGGGTACTGATCCTGGGGCCTCTGGAACTGCAGCCCAGAGCAGCAGCTGTTTGCCCTGTCACCTGGGGCCACAGGCCCATCTGTGGCCCTATACCCCTGCCCCCTCCACAAGCCACAGCCCTGGCACCTTCTTGTCGCTGAGACCAGACACAGTATCAATATATTGTTCCTGGATCATGAAGGCGGCCAGGTTGGCAGTATAGCTGGCGAGGAAGATGACGGCGAAGAAAGCCCAGACCAGGACCATGATCTTGCTGGTGGTACCCCGTGGGTTCTCGATGGGCACCGAGTTGTTGAAGACCAGTGCCCACAGCAGCCACACGGACTTGCCAATGGTGAAGGATGGGCCCCCGGGCTCTGGGGGGTGGGGAAAAGGGGTGACAGGATGCACACTGGGGCTCCCCCTGCCTGGCAGGAGAGGACTCAGGTCTCAGCACCCCCCACACACCCACCATCACCACCACAGGCCTGACCAGAAAACCCATCCCCATGCACCCCTGCCTTGGAACCTCTTCCCAGGCCAGGCCCCCCGCTTACTCTTGCCTCTGGTGAGGTTTTGGTTGTAGCTTACGGGGCTGAAGTACTCAAACATGAAGACGGTGATGGCCACCACGGTGAGGCACATGACAAACATCATCACCCACACGGCGGGGCTATAGGGCTCTGTGGGCAGGTGCAGGCAGCTCGCTGCATACACCTGCTGTCGTCACCACTGCCTGCGTCTGCTGCCGCAAGTCCCACTGACTACTGGGAAGGCGAGGGCTGTGGCCGTGTACCCAAGGGAGTCCTCAGTCCACAGGTGCCCAGTGGGCTTCTGATCTGCTCCCCTGATGCCATGGCCGCAGTCCTGGCCTGCCTTCTTGGTAGACCACAGTGATGCCACCACCACCCTGCCCTATGCCCCCAAACCAGGCTTGGAACCCAGTACTGGTTGCACTTGTTCCTGCTCCACCCGCCTCTACCCCTCCACTCCACTCCTGCCATGCCAGCCACAAGAGAACCCCTCTCACCTGCCCTGCCCCGCACACTCGCCTCTACCCCTGAAGCCTTGCTGGCTGCCCATGCGCCTCACCCAGGAAGGCAGAAGGGGAGACGGTGCCATTGCTACGTGCCACCATGACACTGATGCCTGTCTCCACGAAGGGCACGGAGAAGTCAACAATCTCAGAGCGCTCCTCGTTGATGGTGAGGGAGCCGATGGCCATGTCCGCCCGCCTGTAGTATACCTGGGGGACAGGGAGCTCCCGAGGGCTGGGGCATTCCCCCAAATCCCCTCCCTCTGGGCTCCCCTGCCAGCACCCACTGCCTGCGAGTCCAGCTCTGAGTCCTGCCACTCCCCGCCAGGTTCCTCCCTGGGCACAGCCCAGAGTCCCCGGCCTCCAGGCGGGCGCGCCTACCTCCCCGATCATGCCGTTCCACACACCGCGCACCCTCTTGCCGTGCTTGCCATTGGTCACCAGGTACAGGTCATAGGAGAACTTGACCACCTTGGCCAGCTTCTTGAGGATGTCGATGCAGAAGCCCTTACAGCACAGCTTGGTGTAGGGCGCGGCGTCCCTGCTGCTGCTGCAGCCACCAGGAGTCAGGGCACACACCGCACGTGGCCACCACTGGCCACTACCCCCAAGCGCTGGCCAGCCACCCCTGCCCCTCCCCCGCCGGCCGCACTCAGCCCGACTCACCTAAAGGTGTGGTTGCTGTGCCTGCGGCAGGGCACGGTGTTGGGGACACAGCCACCAGTGCCAGGGTCAGGGGTCTCCACAATGACGAAGGGTCGCTCTTCCAGTGTGGCCACTGTCAGGTGCCGGCTGTCCACCACAGGCTGCAGGGAGGCACTGTAGCGAGGCCACACTGGGTACTTCATGTGCAGGACACCACGCTCCCAACGCCCCACCTGCGGATACGGACAGGCCTCAGTCCCTGACTTCCAGCCCCAGGGCCACTGCTCTCAGGGAGCGGCCCTTCAAACTCAGCTCAGACACAGCCCCCACTTCCCCTGCTCTTCCTCAAACACACCCACCCCAAGCCCTCGTGTTTCTGTCTGCACCAGGCTGGTACCCCTTGCTGGCAGGGAGGGGGTCCCCTGCTCAACTCTCCGCAGCCCAGCTCGCATAGCACAGCCTCTGTGACTTCTTCCCCTATGCCTACAGCGCTTTGCACACATCTCTAGCCAGACACTGCCCTCTCTCCTTATCCTGCGCCTTCTCTCCTCTGCCAGGCCAGCACCCCTGCCGGGACCAGGTGAGAGGAACAGCTGCTAAGTTCAGCAGTGGCAAGCAGCCAGGAGGTGGGGGGCACCTCCCCCATCCCAGGGCCCTGGCAGGCTTCCCAGTGGAGGAGCTGTTGCACCCGAGACCCAGAAAACACGGAGTTGGAGAAGGCGTGGACGGGAAGGCTCTCTGCTCAGCTGTGATGGGGGGTTGGGGACAAGTCAAGAGCAAACCCAGGGTCCGGGCTCACCCCCTTCTCACCATCTCCCAGAGGCGATGCCGGCTGAGTGCGATCACAACCATGGTGGGCTGCACCAAGTACCCACCCGGGCTGAAGGAGAAGTCTCGGCCCTCCCAGGAGATGTTCAGTAAGTGCCTGCGGGGTGGGGTAGAGAAAGAGGCCAAGGTATCCCCCCACCCCTGCCTGCAGTGCTCCCCCAAGACCAGCCACCCCAACTTCGGCATGTCCGCCCCCACCCCCAAGCACAGGGAACAATTTTTGTGTTTTGTGTCCCATCACCCTATTCACCAAGTACCCATGCAAAGGCCCTAGGCATACAGCTGGTAGAGACGCCCCCAAGAGCCCAAGTTCACTGCCCCCAAGGCTTTTCACCTCCCCTTGCCATTCCCTGAACAGATGCCCACCTGTAGAAAGCCTCCCGAGCAGGGCTGACTGGCCCAGGGTGACCTTGACAGTTCCCAGCTGGCGCAGGCAGAGCGCCATGCTGGCGTTGGTAGCTATGGGCACCCAGAGCCAGGATGGCCACGCCGTCGCGGACTTTCTGGCGCAGGCTGAGACGCCAGCTCTCGGTGACCACACTGATGAGGCCCACAGGGAAGGCTGCAGGGGGCGTGTCAGTACTGCCCAGTGCCAGGCTGGGCACCAACCACACATGACCAGGCCCTACCAAGCCAGCCTGTGCCGCCTCAGTGAACAGCACCTCAGCCTCGTCACGGGAGCAGTAGGCCACCAGCACAGGTGCATCCAGCTGGCGCAGCAGGCGCTGAGTCCGTGCCCGTGGTCCACCAGGGCCTAGCTCCAGTGTCAGCACGTCCAGCAGCCGCCAGCTCACATAGCTGGCATCAGCTACAGCACGCACACCTTCCAGGAAGAGCGCGTGGCCCGGGTGCAGGCTGGTGATGACAGCGAAGGCACTCCAGTCGTACTCCTCCAATACCTTGAACAGCACGTTCAGCTGCTGCTCCAGGGACACACCCAGCTGCAGGAAGGCGGAGCCCGGCTCCTGGGTGGGGCCGGGACCAGGGCCTGAGCCAGCGCCAGGCTGGCCAAGCCCCCACCTTGGGCCCCTCCCTCTTCCTATCCTCCCTAGGGGCCCCCTGGAGCAGTGCCCAGGTGCTCTGGAGACCCTCTGCTCTGCTAAGGTGGCTCCCAGCCCCCTGAGCCCTTGGAGTCACCTTGGGGAGCTTTTAAGGCCAAGCCTGCTAAGCCCCTAGGGACCAGCGTGCCAGAACCACACAGGAGCTTGCTGGGACTGCAAATGGGTCTCTGGGGGTCAAAATCTCTGGGATCTCTTGGAGCAGGTCTTGGGGGTGATTCTTGAGCTGCTGGTTTGAGAGGTAACCCAAACCAGTAACTCAGTAACTGGGTCTGACCTCCAGAAGGAGATGTAACCTGGGGGTCTGGCTTTTCACAGGCACTGGGAGGCAAGAGGGCCACCACCCTCAGAGCCAGTGTGAGGTCCAAGGGGCTGGGAAGGTGGTCCCAGGAGCCCTGGGCCCAGAAGGTCCCTGCTCTACACCAGCCCTGATACCACCAAAACCCAAAACACCATGTCCTCTCTCCCTTTTGCAGCCCTTCGGAGACTGCACCAAACCTGGCCGAGTGATTGGTTTCTGAACAAGTGGTGGGAAAGGAAAAGGAGGAGGAGGAAGAGCAAAGAGACTGAGAGAGACTTAGGGGCCACGTCAGCCCGCTGGCACGTATGGGGCCTAATCTGGCTGCTGAGCCAAGCAACTGGGCTTAAGAATAAACGTGGAAGGCATTCATGAGACAAGGAGGAAATGAGCACAGTGGCTGGCTGCTTGACGGAGTTGAGGGGTGTTATGAGGATTTAGAGATGAACGTGAGGGGTGGTTTTATTTAAGTTCTCCTCTGCCAACCACACAAACTGAAATACTTGCAGGTGGAATAACAGGGTGCTGGGTTCCCTTTAAGCAGAGAAGAGGAAAAGTGGCCAAAGTGAGGGTGGCCCAGGGAATGTACCAGCTCCATGGAGACACAGTCATTTCTGTCCCGCCCCTATCCTCATCCCCAAGCCCAGGACAGTGGCCTAGGACCTGTTCTTGGAGCACTCCTTCCTACGGGCTGCCCAGAGAGGCCGGCATCAGATCCCATGCCAACCTACCCCTTGCCTGAACCCAGGTGGGAGGCAGGCTGCACACATGCCCAGCCTTCATCCCAACACCAACATGAAATAGCTCAGAGAGCTGGCCTTTAGAACATAGGATTACAGTGCCCACTGCCTCCTGCCATGTCCCTGCCACCAGCCAATGCCAGCTTCCCAGGACTAAGTCCCTCCCTGGCTGCAGGCCCCAGGGACAAGGGAACAAGCATTCAGATGGGCACCTTGGGGGTGAGGACCACCGCAGAGCCCCCGCTGATGCTGAGGATGGGCGCGTGCGTCTGGGAGGAGACAAAGTCCAGGAGCTGAGCCACCGCCTCGGTGCCCACATTGTCCTCGAAGACGATGCCGTGGACGTGGGCGGCACCCAGGAGGCCACAGATCTGGGTGAGAAGGCTGCTGGGGTTGGTGTGGTTGACGCCCACGGTGAGCGGCTGGATCTCCAGGGGCAGGTCCAGGAAATTCTGGGAGGTGAGGCGGGGGCGGGCTTGGGCCTGCTGGAACCCAGAGCTCCCGAATACCACGGCAACCGTCACGGCTTGGTCACCCTGCCCCAGGCCCAAGCCTGCCCAGGCACCAAGCAGCGAGGTGAGCAGCAGGGCCGGCCTCAGGGTCCCACCCATGTCCACTGGAGGGTCCTGTGCAGAAAACAGGATGGGCACAGGGGGAAGTGGGCAAACAGAAGGGCAGAGGGGGCAGGCCAGAGACGGAAGAGAGGAGGGCGAAGCTCACCAGACAGAGAACAGAGGGGACGGGAAGACAGAGAGAGAGAGAGAGAGAGAGAGAGAGGAGGTCAGCTGACAGCCCCAAGACTTTCCCATACACAGTGGCAGGGGGAGACTGTGAGCAGTGACTCGGCTCCCTCCTGGTGTAACAGCTGGAAAGGCGATGCCCTCCAAAGCAGTAAGATGCATTGAACATGCCAGTCCAGGCTGAGCCACTGCCCGTGTAGGAGTTGGTTCAAGCTGGTTCCGATTGCTCCACTTTTGATCCAGGTCCCTGCTAATGCACCTGCTAATGCAGTGAACGGTGGCCAAAGTGCTTGGGCCCCTGTACCCTTGTAGGAAACCTCGAAGAAGCTCCTGACTCCTGGCTTCTGACTGATCCGGTCCTGGCCATTGTGGCACTTGAGGAGTGAACCAGCGGATGGAAAATCTTTCTCTCCTCTCTCTGCCTCTCCCTCTCTGTAACTCTGCCTTTCAAGTAAGTTAAAAATAAACAAAAGAAAGCAAGCTAGCCAGCCCACTGTTGAAGCACATGTACTTGACTGGGACATGCTTGACCCTAGTCCCAGTTCTGCCACTTTCTGGCTGTGTGACTGCAGGGAAGTCACTCCACCTCTGAGACATTTTCTCTCCTGAGCCCATCACAGCATAGGAGGGCTTCAACGACACAGCCTGTGACAGGCCACACTTGGCAAAACTCTAAGAAGCAAGAGACCCTCAGCCAGCTGAAGGAAGGTAGCTCACAGGGGATATCCCCGGGCCTCCCCCAGTCCTCCCAGTGGGCTGCAGTAGCCCTTCCATGTCCTGCTTGCCACGGAGCTAGCCCTGAGCTCGCGAGCTCACCCCCCACCAAGATCCTCCATTAGGAGCAGGGACTCCACACACAGGCAGGGCACGGAGCACCGGGCTGGCTCGTGTCCCTGCTCCATCTCATTATTCTGGATTCAGACCAAAGGCCAAGCCCTGGGTGCAGGGACTGCAAATCAGAGAGGAATGTGTGGATGGAACACTGCCGCCTGGCTGCCCACGGCCACTGCATGGCCACTTCTTCCTCTTCAACTCTTGCCTAGCAAAACTTCCCAACAGGGCCAACCCAAGGGGTGCAGGTGTGTGCATGAAGGGGAGACTGCGCTCTAGCGCCCCCTTCAGGATGTGCACAAACTCCAAGTGGCTGCCCACACACTCCCCTTCAGAGGCCCACTGGCCTTTGGCAGCTGGGGCTAAGAAGCCTCCCAGTGGCCTCCAGCTTTCTTTCAAGGCTTTCCTCCTGCTGCCACCAAACCTCTCTCTCGCCTTTGATTGCCAAATGCTCTCACACACCCCTCTGCACACAGGCCACCCGGGGATCGAGAACTCTCCGAGGAAACCAGGAGACCACCGATGACACAGGGAGTCCCCCTTCCTCCTCTCCCCTGTCAGGGTTGCTAAGAAGCTGGCTCCAAAGAGATCACCACAAGATGGACTTTGCGCTGGAGGGTGCAACCTGAGCCCTGGGAAGCGGCCTGCAAGGTGGGCCCCAATGCCCCGCCTGCCTGGCACGCCCCATGAGGCTGCAGACTGCCATCTTGTGCTCACAACTGCCGGCTCCTGCTTCCGCACTTACTTCACTTTCCCCCAACATCCTGCCCTCCCCCCGCCCCCGCCGGCTCCTCACCCCCACTCTCTCTTAGCAAAAGATTGATGGTTCATTCCCAGGATGGTGTAAGACACCTGACAGCGGCTCCCAGCATTCCCCCCCTCCAAAGAGACGCTTCCGAGCAAGGAGCAGGGCCTTGCACTAAAATACCCAGTGGAGACAGAGCAAGAAAAACACTCAAGCCAGCGCCGACTATGTCCAGCTTGTGATCCCCCCAAGCCGGTCACTCTGCACCCCCACACCTCGGCCACCAGTGATGGGCACTCCCTCTGTCCAGCCTTTGCCGCCCTGTCTCCAGCAAGGAGCTTTAAGCCTGCACTGTCTGGTGCAGAAGCCCCCTTACCCCTGTGAGAGCCAGAGTGCTTCTCCGCCAAGCTGAGGCAAGTGCCAAGGCCGGCCGGGGGTGCAAGGCAAATGGAGTGAACAGGCTCTCACCGTATCTGGGATGGATCGTGTACCGGAAAACAACCATGACGGAGAGACTGAGTGACACAGGTGACACCACGGAAATGAATTTCACTCGTTTTTTTTCTCTCTTGTCTCAGGAAGTGGCTACTAGAAAACGTAAGATGCCTACTCCACCCAAAGAGCCCTGGCGGAGCTTCTCCCGTCCACCGCCCCACCCCCCCCGGACCTTGTGTTCCTGGGCTGCAGATGGCGAGGAAGGCAAACTGTGACAGGTGGTACCTCTTGCCAGGGGAACTCAGACTGGGGGCTCGTCAGCATGTGGGGTCCTGCCAACCCAGGAGGGCAGGAGGGACAGACTCCCGGCCTCCTCTGTCCACTGTTACCCCAAGCTCCTGGGTACCTACAATGAAGTCCGGAGATCTTAGTGACATGGACAGGGTCCCCCTGCCCCCTCCCTTCCCATGGATCCCACAGCCTTGCCAATGTGGTGGCCAACTGGGCTCATGCTGACCACACCTACAGGCCTAACTTGGAAGTGCCAGCGCTGGACCATCCTCTTGGAAGCAAAATTCTACCATCCCAAGAGTGCTCCCACCTCCACCCCACTCCACCCTATCCCACCTCCATTCCAACCCTCACCCACCCATCCTTCCCCTGGCACAGGCTCCTGGTCCTGGGTGGCAAGATACAGGAGCTGGATCCCAGGACAGGCCAGAGGCCCTCCTGCTTGCTCCCCTCCTCCCTCTGCCCGCTGCTCACCCCTCCCTCTGCCACCCCCTCCCAGCAGGATGCCCCTGCCCACATTGGACCCTGGGTACACAGAGGAGGACAGAGGCTGATCTGCAAACTCCAGTCCACTCACTCCAGGTCTCTGCTGCAAGACCCTCAGCAGGACCTGGGGGTCCCATGCCTGGGCTCTCCTCCGCCACCCTGTCTGGACTCAGCCCCCCAATCCCAACCCAGGACCTGCGTGTGCACATCCACAGCGGACAATGCAGATGCCTCTGGTAGACCTGGCGGCCGGAGCTGCTGTCCTTTGGCCCAGAGGCCCCTCTCTGCCGTCGGGGTTCCCTCCCTCCCTCCTTTCCTTAGGCCCAATCCCAGCCACAGCCCGCCTCCCTCCCATCTCGCGCTCGCCGGCGGGTGCCAAACCCGCACCTCCTCTGGGACGACCGCTGCCTCCCTGCGGATCCCTCTCAGGCCCCCGGTGGGCACCCCGCCCCCTCCCCTCCTCGGGAGTCTCTTACACTCTGGCCGTGGAGTCCGGGGTTATTTTTAGGCTGGCGATAAATAATTCATGGGCAACGTGGCATCAGGCTGCCCCCGCGGGAGGAAGGGGCGCGCGCGGCGAGAGCGCCGTCACCCGCGGCTCAAGGACACTCGCGATGCGGCGGCGGCGGCGGCGGCACCAGCGGCTCTGGGCGCCCGCGGGGACCCACGCCACGCCTCCTGGCGGCTGAAAGGGGCACCATGCACTTGGTGCCACCATGCACTTGGTGCCCCCTGAGGGGCTCCCCCACACCCTCCTGCTCCCACCAGGATGGGTCGTGGCCTCCAGTCCGGGGGCGCGGGAATGGCCGAGGTCGCCGAGTGAGCGCGCGGGTCTCTTAGCAGCCGAGGTCTGCCCCAGGATCCGGGCTGACCCTAAAGTCCGTGTTCCCGTGCTTATTCTCTGGAGCTCGGGGCAGACTCCACGACACCAGCGCGGCCAGGAACCGGACCGGCTCCGAAACGCTCGCTCCTCTCCCCAACATCCCTCCACCCAGTTTCACTCCAGCCTCCGAAAGGCGGGGTGGGGTGGGGTGGGACGCAGCAGGCAGTCGCCTCGGGCGAGCGATCAGAGTGTCCCACAGCAAATCTCCCCCACCCTCACCTCGCTCCCGTAGCAAGTCCTCTGAAGTGTGCAGGGTCGTAGTTGCGCCCTCGGGACCTCCCGGTGTCTTGGCTTTCGCCTGCCCATGTCTGGCCCGCCTGGGCCTAGCAGGGCGCAAACACCCCAAGAAGTTGGCATCCTCGGCGTCGCCGTCGGGAATCCTGGTGGAAGCCCGAGGCGGGGTGGGGGAGCCCAGCGCCGCTGGCTGGTATCGCAGCCGGCCGGGGACAGCCTGGGTCTGCCCTTCGTGGGGTTAGCCGTCACCTGAGCCCACTCTATGATTCCCTAAGGTCAGAAGTGTGGGGACAGGGCAGAGTGAAGAAGGGAACTTGGAGGTAAGGGTCCCCAGGACTGGTGGCGAGTGAAGGGGTCGCAGCAAAGAGGCAGATGCGTGCACGCAGCAGGAGACAGATGTGCGCACGCAGCAGGTGCTCAGAACCACCCTCCTCCCGTTCCCCCCAAAAGCTCTGGGCACTGCGCCCCCTCCAGCCGTCTGGCTCTCAGGGACCCGGGCTTTGGTTGCTGCTCTGCATCCCCCTCCTTTCTCTAGGGGGGGAGGGGGCTTCCAGAAGCAACAGTTAGGGCCCCCCATCACACCCACGAGTACAGACTTCTGCGTTTCCATAGTCCCTAGCGACCCCAGGGAGGAAAGTCTGGGGCGCTTAGCAAGCCCGTCCTTTCCTTGCTTCCACGCAGAGCCTGTCTCCTTGGCCCCTCGCCTCTTCTTTGCCGCCCATGTCCAAACTCCAAACCGGGTCCAAAGGGTCCTCATCCCCTTCCCCCCCACCCTTAGTCACCCTCTTCTGCTCCCTGCAGCCCGAATCTGCCCAGGGGCAAGGTGTTGTGTGTATGTGTCCTCCGTCCTTGTCCGTGCGGTGCCCAAACCCAGCCCCAAGTTGGCGAGAAGTTGGTGCCCCCAGCTCGCCCAGGACCGCCACTCACCGAAGGGAAGGGGTGCTGTACCCGCGCTGAGCGACCGCGCCGGCCGCCTCCCGCACGCAGCATGGCCCGGCGCCTCCTCCCGGGTGCGCTGGCGTGCTCGCGGCTACCCTGGTGGACGAGCGGGCGCCTGAGCCTGGGGCCCTCGGAGCCAGTTCCCCGCCGCGCACACAGCCTGGCCGGCTAAGCCGGGCCCGCCCCGATCCCCTCTCCGTGGCTGACCGGGTCCCAGGCTTGGTCCCCGGCAGAGCTGCGCGCTGTGTCTCCGGCTCCCTGGGCTCTCCAACGATCTGTGGTGGAACCCGCCCCGCGCCGGCCCGCCGCCTCCGCCCCTCAAGGTCCCTCCAGGCGCCCGCGCCTTCCCGCCCCCCTCCCAATCCTCCCCATCACTGCCCTGTCCGTGCCAGACGCCAGGGAAGTCCCTTGTCTTTAGGACCCTGTTCCCAGCCTGCGCAGCCCAGAGTTTGAACTAGCTGCTCGAGGGCTGTGTGACCTTGGGCCAGTTCACTTCCAGGACCCTGCATTTACAAAGTGAGACCGTGCATTTGGGGGATGCTGTCAGGAGAGATATGTCAACTGCCAGGCACCGTGGAGACCGAGGTGCTATTTTTAAAGGTGTGGGGATCTGGCTGGAGACTCAGGAGGCAGGAAGGCATTGGGGATGGACAGAGAGAGGGAACCAGGACTGGAGACCCAGACCAGATGGCCGGGCCCTGGGAGGGCCTGGGTGCGAGCTGCCGTCTGTGCTCTGTTGTTCCACTGTTTCTTCTTTCCTTTCTGGGACTGTCCGGAGGGCGCTCCAGAGAGGGTCACGGGCAGTGTGGCCAGCAGGGGCAGCGGACTGGGGCCTGGGTATGCGGGCAGGGCAGCGGCAGGGCGGGAGGAGCGCGGGAGGCTGGGCGGGTGCATGCCAGGCCTGGCTGCCGAACCCGTCAGCCCTGAGCGGGAGCCTTGCCGGCAGCGCCTCCTGGCGGCCACAGGCCAGAGTGCCTCCCAGACCCCAGATAAAAGCCCGCGTCGTCCACAGCGGTTGGTTGTAGCCCATTTATTTCCAGCCCCGTCTCCCTCGCTCGTGGGGCCTGTGCAGTCCAGCGGGGCAGAGGTGGGAGAAAGCACAGCCACCCGCGCCTCCGTCCACCCTTGCTGCGGCTGCCACCTTGTTGAATGCGAACTCCACAGTGGCCCTGGGGTACTGGTAGAGGGGACGCAGCCCAGCCCCCAGCAGGTCAGGACTGATGGCCATGCAGCCTCCAGGCTGGGCCCCTCTCCCCCAGCACTGCGGGGGCTGGGATGTGGGCTCAGTGCCCCAGCAGCCGCAACATCTCCTGAGGATCCACCAGCTTCTCCCGGGGTTTCCCAACACTCTGGCCCCGTGACACCTCCTCAGCATCCAGTTTCTCCCAGTCTGAGAAGGAGACTGGCCAGACCCCTGGAGCAGAAGAGAGACGGGTCACTCCCCTCACCACCCCTGGGGAACCCCACCCCTCCCTGCCCTCCACCCTACCTCCTGCACCCCTGCAGAGAGGGGAGATGGGTCACACTATCTACCATCCCCCAGATCCCATCCCATCCCATCCCACCCCATCCCCACCTGCCGGGGCCCAGACCTCGGCTGTCGAGTAGGGCCTGGATGGCCACGTAGCCGGACCTGGGGCCTGAGGGCAGCAGGCCGGCCTGCAGGTCCTGCAGCAGCGTCTGCCCCGTGAGAAAGCTGTCGGTCATGGTGGTGGCGATGACACCTGTGGGGCCCCTCTTCACCCAGCCGCTGCAGTAGAGCCCTGACAGGGGGTGGGACAAGTAAGAGGGTGCAGGAGGCTGGATGCCCCCCACCCTGTTCTGTGCACCCCGAGTCTCCCAGCTGACTCTGGCAGCCAGGCCCACTGTGGCCCTGGGTTCCCCACCTGTACACCCTTCTCAGCCTGGTTCTCCCCTACCCTCTCTCCGCACCCACCCCCTGCCCCATCACTAGGGACGGGAGCTGGGGCTCGGCCATCTCCCTCTTTGGCAGACTCTACTGATGAGCCAGTGGGCACTGCAGACTGACAGGGGCTGCCCTGTGCCTCTTGGCTGCCAGCACCGGCCAGTGGGCCGAGCACCCAGCAGAGCCAGGAAGTGTTTATTGCATGACTCAATGCCTGGCTGCGTGGCCTGCAGGTCCCAGAGAGATGGACACCCTCCCCAAGAGGCATGCTACACGAACAAGTGACGTGAAGCAGAGTAGCAAGCACCAAGCACCAAGCACCAAGCACCAAGCACCTTGCCTTCCTCCGTAATGCTGTGCCCAGCCCTCCCCCCACACCCTCACCTGGCGCATCCACAACCCGGCCCTCTGTATTGGGGATGATCCCGAGCTTGGGGTCAAAGGGCACGCTGGGGTCGATGGGGCGGCTCCTGTATCCGAGGCTGCTAAGCACAAGCCCACAGGGTAGGTCCTCCATGTCGCCTGTAGGCACCGCCCGGGCGGCCTCACCGGTTCCCTGTCGGGCAGAACGTGGCCAACAGCAGGCTGGGCAGGGTGAGGCCGGGGAAGGGGGTGTCTTGGGGGGACAGGAGACTCACCTCCAGCCTGGTGACTGCCAAGCGGACACCTGCCGCCCGCTGCCCGTCTGGCGAAGGCAGCACCTGCTGGGGACTCCGGAAGAAGCGGAGGCCCCAGGCGCGGGGGGCCCGTGCTCGGCGGTCGGCCTCGGCCTGTCCGGGCTGTCCTGTGGCTGTCCGGAGCAGCAGCTCGGCCAGCCGCTTCCGTGGGCGGGGCACCTCTGCAGGCGACAGGGACACCTCAGGCCTGGTCCCCGCTGGCCCCGTCCCTCACTAAGCCCTCTCTGACCTAGGCCATCCTCTCACTAGGGGGCTGGGGCACCATGCCAGGCCCCCCCCTCACCCTTGATTCTGTCTTGGAGGCCCAAGAAATCCGCAGGATCCAAGAGGGGCCGCGTTCCTGGTAACTGAATCATCTCCCGGAGCTCCTGGGGGTGAGGGTGCGGGAGGGGGCGGACGTGGTCAGGCCCAGGACGCTGCCCACCCCCATGCCCACCCCGAGTCCTGCTCACCCCGTCTCTACTACAGAAGGCCTGGGACCCTACCCATGCAGAAGGGTGGGGGAACAGGGGGGAGGGAAATACTCCACCGCCACCCTCTCCAGCCTTGGCACCTTAATGGTGAAAGCCACTTGTAGCGGCCCGCGCCGGCCCACTATCCACACCGTCTTCACCTGGCTCTGCCTCAGGGTCTCCAGGGCCGCCTTGGTGATGTCTGTTCTCTGGCAAAAGGAGGACCTTGAAGTCATACGGTCTGGGAAGGGGACACGTCCCGGCCCTAAGCCTTGGAGAAGCCCAAAGCTGTACCGCCTCCGCCCCCTGGTGGCCACACGGAGTATTGCCGGCCGCGCTGCGAAGCACTGCAACTGGACAGCCTCTCCCTGCTTGCCCGCATTCCTGTGGTCAGCGAGTGTCCACCGAGCATTTCCTGCGTGCCCAGCACCAGGTGAGGCGCTTGAGAGGGTAGTGGTGGCCAGCCCCACTGAACTTCCGATCTAGAGGGCAGGGGGACACTTGGGAGGGACAGCAGGCAGGTCTGAGCGCGGTAAACAGCAAAAACCAGACGATAGACTTTACCTACCAACTGCAGGGAGTGAATCAGAAGGTTTCGGGGGGTGAGGGAGGGTCCTGGGGCAAGTTGAGGGGGTGCACAGAGCCAAGGGGGAAGTGGTGTAGCAGGAAGCCGAGGGGGCTGCCTTTCAGGGCCCTGCACTTGGCAGTGCAGGGGTGAGGCAGGCTGCAGTGAGCCCATGTCCAACACCCAGAGCCCCTGACCCGCCTGCTCACCTCTAGGTGCTCAACAGGGGTCAGCAGTATCCGGGCCACATCCAGAGCCACGTTCCCCTGCCCCAGGATCACGGCCGTGTCGCAGCTCAGGTCCGGGGCCAGCTGCAGGGGGAGGTCACAGGAAGATGGCCAGCCTTGGCTCGGGCCAGGCTAACCTCAGGCTGCAGCCGTGAGCCCCAGGGCTGGGGTGGGGAGGAAGAGGCCATGGAGGACACCCACGCACACACTCACGGCCTGGTTCTCCGGAAGCCCATTGTACCAGCCTACAAAGGCCCGTGCCGACAGCACGCCCGGCAGCTGCTCACCCTGCACACCCAGGGTCTGGTGGTCCTCAGCGCCGTAGCTCTGCCGAAGGTCCGGAGTCTTCAGCATCCTCCCCGGGGTCCCCGCGCTGCCTCCCCTACCCCACACTCACCAGCACCACGGCGTGGTAGGCCTCCCGCAGCTCGGCCACTGTCACGTCCCTGCCCACGGCCACGTTGCCCCAGAAGGCGCAGCGTGGAGAGCGGGCTGTCTGCGTGAAGGTGTTGATGACATTCTGTGGAGATCCCACGGGCGCCAGGGCTGAGCAACTGAGCGGAGTCGGGGTCTGGGGGGCACCACCCATACCCAGCAGCACCCAGGGCACCTCTACACTCCACCTTCCATGCCCACAGACTCACCTTCACCTCAGGGTGGTCTGGTGCCACACCAAAGCGCACCAGGCCGAAAGGCACCGGCTGCCTCTCGTAGATGTCCACATGGGCCTTGGCATGGTGCTGGGGAGAGGGCAGCAGGTGGCTGGGGGAGCGCGGTGAGGGAAGGGAGGCCCCCTACCCCGGGACAGAGTTTGGATCAGTGTCCTGAGAACAGCAACAGGGCCTGCCCACAGAGAGCCAGGCAAGGGAGACAGGACAACGCAGGCAGCAAGAGGAACTGAGGTCAGACCTCAAGAAGGACCAGCCTCCCTGCAATTGTGAGAAATGTGGCTGGGGGAGGAGGGTGGTGAAAAGCAGGGGAGCTTTGGGAGGGACTTCAGCTGTGCCCTGCAGCCCTAATACCCTGCCAGGCACACCCACCCATCTGGGCTGCTGGCCTAAGGGCTCCCCTTCAGTTCACTTCGCAGGACAACAGGATGTCCTGTCTGGGCTGTACTCAAGGTTCATCGAGGGAGGCTCAATGCACTGAGGCTGGGTCCCCTGAAAGCGTCCACTCCATGTGGATGGCAGCTGCTGTCGCTGTCACACGTCACCGCATCGTGCATGCTGCCCGCTGCTGGGACGGAGCTCAGGGCTCAGCCTCCCTCCGTTCTTGCCCACTGCAGCTCCTCCAAGGGACTCCCCTTAGCCCCCAGAGCTGATCTCATCCTCCCAGGCAGGCCTTCCCAGCCACCCAGCACCTCCCTCCCGGGCCCCTTCTGTCCCCACCCCTAAACAAGGACATCTTCTGAGACTCTCCCCATATGGAGAGGGGAGGTTTTACTCCCTTCTGGGACCTCACATTCCTACAGACTCTCTCTCTCTCTCTCTCTCTCTCTCTCTCGCTCTCCACTGCCCAGACTCCAGGCCATGCAGATTAAAGCCAAGCCCCCTGCCCCTTTCAACTCTCCCCTTCTGTTCTTGGGCTCTTGGCTCGCACACCTCTGCCCCACCCCAAGCATCTATCCCACACCCTCCCTCACTCTCCCCCACTCTGCCTGTGGCCCCACAGCCCTGCCCACGCCCTCCCTGCAAACAGCATCCTGAAGAAGAACGGGCCCTGTCTGTCCCTGCCTAAAGCTGCCCAACAAAGCCGCCACTCCAGCAGAGAGTGCAGGAGTCCCAGGTGCTGGCTTCAGCCGGCTCGTTCCCACCGCCTGAGTCTAATTAGAGCTAAGACCGAGCCCAGCGGCATGGCCTAGTGGCTAAAGTCCTCGCCTTGAACGCCCTGGGATCCCATATGGGCGCCGGTTCTAATCCCGGCAGCTCCACTTCCCATCCAGCTCCCTGCTTGTGGCCTGGGAAAGCAGTTGAGGACGGCCCAAGGCTTTGGGACCCTGCACCCGCGTGGGAGACCTGGAAGAAGTTTCTGGTTCCCGGCTTCAGATTGGCACACCGGCCCATTGCGACTCACTTGGGGAGTGAAACAAAGGATGGAAGATCTTCCTCTCTGTCTCTCCTCCTCTCTGTATATCCGGCTTTCCAATAATAATAAATCTTCAAAAAAAAAAAAAAAAAAAAAAAGAGCTAAGACCTTCTGTCTGCTGGTTCTCTCTCTAAGTGTCCACAAATAGCCCGGGCTGGGCCTGGCTGCAAGTAGGAGTCCAGGAAGGCACTGCAGCACTTCATGGGACTGGGGTTGGGCCCCAGGTCACAAGCTGCCATCTGCAGCATCTCAGCGTGTGTCTTCGCAAAGAGCTGGAAGTGGAAGCGGGGCCACACTGGGGCCGCATCCCAGACACACATCCCCGCCATGCACACGGAGCTGGAGACGAGGGGGCCTGTGACCCAGAGCGACCTGCTGAGCCCAGAGCCTGGGCAGTGGCCTCCAGCCCCAGCTGGGTTAGGGGTCCCGCTGAACCCCAATCCATGCTTTCTATGCTCACACGCGTCATAGCCTCCAAATGTGTTGTACACTAGCCCTTCCCAAGCTGAGGCTTCCCTCAACGAAGGAATACCGGGAATCCTGCCTGGTTGGTCCACTTGCCTGCTCACTCTGAAAGCTTTAGCCTCAACCACTCCAGACAGCTCCGCTTCCATGAAGCTCTCTAGGGCTTCCCTGGGCCCTAGCCCAGAGCCCCAGCGGCAGCCTGTGCGTTCCAGGACGACTCCTGCGTGCAGCTGACACACCTGCCCCAGCTCACTTCCTCCCCTCCTTCCCTCCCTCTCTTCCTAGGAGGAGGAGAGAAGATAGGGACAGAGCAGGGAGAGCAAGAGGAAGAAGGGCGGTAAGTGCTGGGTCACTCCTGAGTCTGGGATTTCCTTCCAGGTCTTCCAGCTGGGTGGCAGGAATCCAGCTGTTGCCTCCCAGGATCTACATTAGCAGGAAGCTGGGGGCTGGAACCCAGGAACTACAACATGGGACATGGGACACTTGAGCTGGGGTCCTGACAGACTGGGGGCACGCTGCATGTGTTCCTGGAGGGAGCTCTGTGCTCGGTGTCGCCGGACAGCAGGGCGAGAGCACCTCGCCTCCCCGTCCCAGCCACAGTGCCGGGGGTCTCGGGTCCTGAGCAATCAGCATGGCATTGCCAGCCATGCTGGCATCAGTTCATCTGTATGTAACTGCAGTCTTCATTAGGGACACGCAGGCCCACACCCTCCCTGAGGCTAGACCACAGCCTGTGCAGGCAGAATGGCCTCAGGGCCTCCCCACCAAGGTCACCATCAAAAGCCCCGAGACCTTGGCCTTCCTGTGCCAGAAGGGAGGAGCTATGAGTCCAGGGGCACAGTGGACAAACTCAGCAGGTTTGGGGGGGTTCACTTAGGGGCTGGACGGAGCAGCTTACCTTGAGCACGTGCTGGGCTGTGTAGAAGCCAGCTGGGCCACTACCCACCACACAGATCTGGGGGGTCATCTCCTGCGTGGAGAACTGCCGGCGGAGGCCTGGGTGTGGACAGGAGTAAGGCGCAAACGCGGGTGGAGGGACCCAGGCTGCCCCAGCACCCACTACATTCCCAGGGATCCCAAAGGCAGAGCTCCACGCCTCACCGCCAGACTGACCATGAGGCTGGCCAAAGCCCATCCAGCACCCCTCAGCTCCCCACAGCTACTGGGCGCACAGCACTTCGTTCTTAGGCACTCCCCATCCCGCTTCCTTGCAGCAGAGCCTGTGCGATGCCAGTCTCATGCCTGGGCACCTCCCCACACAGCACCCCTCTTTGCCAAGCCCCTCTCTCACACCAGAACCCTCAGTCCTCCTGACGGCCCCCTCCCCTACAGACCTGGGTTCCGCCCCCAGCCACCCCTTCTCTCACACCTGTGGGCCCAGCGGCTTCCCCTCCCCTCCTCACCCAGGAGGCCTCCCATCTCCTCGTGTGGATGGACCCTTCTGGCCGCACCCCTCCCCAGCCCTACCCCAGCTCTGCGCAGACCCCTGCTGGCACTTGGAGCTCGCAGGCCTCCCCATGAACCCCAGAGGCGCCCTGTTCCTACTCGGGGTGCTCTTGGCGAAGGACGGACGGGTCCGAGGCCACGCTGACCACGGCCGCCTGCATGAGCAGCGCAGAGCCATGGCAGGGGCCGGCGCTCGGCAGCAAGTGGACCCGGAGCTAGTGACGGCTCCGCGCGCGGCGCCGCCGACCCCGCCCCGCCCCGCCCACCACCGCGGTCCCGCCCCAGACTCCGCCCCCACGCGCCGGGAAAGCCCATTGAGGCCTCAGCTCCACCTCTGGATCCGCCCCTATCGCTAAGGCCCGCCCGCCCGAGACTTCCGAACCGTAAATAACTGTCAGACTAAATTTTTTCCCCAATCTTCGCTGGCCCTCCAAATACCGGACGCTTGCAGTTGGAGAAGAGCGAATCCCCATCGCTGTATCAATCGAGGAGCAAGCCAATTAGAAAGGAGCTTGTTTGATTTAGCCCCGCCTATCCTGGAAAGCCCTCGTCGCTCACTGATTACGCAAGCGCTTTTTTTTTGAGAGCGCCGATTTTACCAACAGCCAATCACAAATCAGGCTACCAGCATGCCTCCCGCCGATTGGGCAATGACTGCGGAATTCGGAAGTCTGGAAGCCTAAAGCCGGTTTGCTCCTAGAGGTTCCTTCAGGAGGACGGGGTCTCGAACCTGCAGCCGGGCGGCCTGGGGCTCCCCGGAGCATTGCAAGGCCCCGGGCCGCCGTCCACCCGTCCTGCCCTGGTCTGCACTGGAGGTTCCCGCATAAGGACGGGGTCCCGTCCGGGGGGAAGCTGCAGCCGGGGCGGTCTGGGGCTTCCTGGAGCATGGCAAAGCCCCGGGCCGCCGTTCACCCAGCCACCCGTCCTCTCCTGGTCTGCACTGGCAGGAAGGTGGACGGGCTGCCAGCCTTCAACCTTTCTAGAGTTGAAAATAACAGTTAATCTCCGGCATCCCACTTGGACGCCGGCTGCTCCACTTCTGGTCTGGGAAAGCAGTGGAGGATGGCTGGGTCCTGGGGTCTCCTGCACCTGCCTGGGAGGCGCGGCACCAGCTCCTGATCGGTTCAGTTCCAGCCCTTGCAGCCACTTGGGTAGTGAACCAGCGGGTGGAAGATCTCTGTCACTCTGCCTTTCAGATAATTTTTTGAAGGACAGGGAGACCATTAATATCATGCTGATTGAAACTGGCCTTTGTGGGAAGAGGGTCTGTTATTTCATCCCGACTTCTGGGAAGGTCAGAAAGGTTGAGCTCTGAGGAGTGACTGCACTGTGCGTTTTTTGCCTCATCTGTTGATGCAAGAATTTAGTCCAGAACAACAGTCTTGTAGAGTTTTATTGAACACCTGTTACACCCACTTGCCATTTGTAATCGAGCATCTTTTGTTTCACAGAAGTCCAGCCGGATGGACCACAGCAGGTACAACCCTGGGCCCACCCCAGATCAGGTGTCCCAGGAGCCTGCTCTGCCCCACCTGCTGCCTTCGAGCCATGGGGCTTTAGGACACTTCCCCTAGACCAGGAGTCAGGGCTAAACATCACCTGCCAACCTGCTTGAAGCTAGGAACCCACAAGAGCGAGTCTGGCCTTTTTTTTTTTTTTTTTTAATGGGAAGACATCTTGTTGAAAGCACATTTGGTGACATGTCGGTACTGATGAAGGGATGAAGGGACAGCTGGGCTCGTTTCTTTGCATTTGTGGCCGTTTCCGTCCTGACCAAGACCACACGGTCTTGAATATGTCTCTGGCCCCTGCATTGGACTGTTTGTTCCTTGGAGATGGGGACCCACGCTCATTCACTTGTAAGCCTGCCCAAGCTTTGGAAGGGGCCTGGGCGCCCAGTGAACTTTCTTAATGAACTCCAGAGCAAGCATGACCACAGTCGGCCCCAGGAGGCTGAGAGCAAGCATTCTCAAGTCAGGCAGCCTGGGTCCACATCTTCCCATGGGGGCTGGTGCTCTGCTGTAATGGGTAAAGCTACCACCTGTGCAGCCAGCATCCCTTACAGGTACTGGTTTGGGTCCCGGCAGTCCCACTTTTGGTCCAGCTCCCTGCTAATGCGCCTGGGAAAGCAATAGAGGATGGCCCAAGTGCTTGGGTCCCTTGCACCCACTTGGGAGACCCAGAAGGAGCTCCTGGCTCCAGGCTTCAGTCTGATCTAGCCCCAGCTGTTGCAGCCGTTTGGGGAGTGAACCAGCAGATAGATCTCTAACAATACCTTTCAAATAAATAAGTCTTTGAGGGAAAAAAAATACAAACATTTTCCCCTTACCCATCTGTAGCATGTGAGAGGACAGCAGTGTCACCTTCAAATAGATGACACCCATGAAAGTGCCTGTCCATGTGTGGAGCTGCTGACTACCATGCCCCTCAGGGAATGGGACTGGAAGCCTCCACAGGCTCCAGAAGCATGTTCCTCATCCCTGTCACTCACGTTTCCGGGCAGTCCCAGCCCACATCCTCAGAGGAGCAGAAACCCAAGCTTTGCAGAGATCAGTCGGGGCCTGGAGTGCCCGTGGTGGCATCAAGAGCTCCGGCTGTTGCCCAGCTGGGTCAGTACTGGGGCAGCGAATGACTTAGCAGCTTGATGGCTTGTACTCCCAGACCTTCAGGCTTCTGCTGAGCTGCTAATGCATTTCAAAAGAGCCACCACAGCATATAGCCAAGCAGGAGGCTGCAAGGCCTGCCTCATGCCAGGAGTGTTGCTGGGATCCAACCCTGCCCTTGCAGTGCACGAGCAAGCACACACGGCACTAAATCACCCATCTGTGCAGTAGTGAAGAGAAGTGGGGACACACCTCAGGCAGGCAACAGCTGGCCACAAGAAGCTCAAGGAAGGCCCATGTGGGGGGCCAGTGCCAGCTGGAGCTGTGGGCCACACCATTTCTCTCCGGTGGGTCCCAGCTCAAGGACTGCCTTTGTGTGCAGGCTGCTGTGCCTCCCTGCCCCCAGGGAGCCCATTGGCTGGCACTTAGCCTTCTCCTTGCTGTTATCGGTCTGAGCACGTCCTTCACCCCTCTCCAAGGCCCTGGAGAATGGCTTGCAACTTCACCACCAGAGATGGTGCCATGCTCTCCCAACCCCCACCATCATAGAGCCTCCCGGCATTTGGTGGAGGACGCTTCCATATGTCTTCCAAGACAGCCTCCAACCTTCCAGAATCATCGAGAAAAAATGTCAGCTGTGCCCAGGGAAGAAACCGCACCTCCACTGGAATACCCCCCAGCGTAGGCCCAGGTGTGGCTTACAGAAGGACCACTCTCAGCTCTGCCCAGGCTGGACTGAATCTCAGCAGTGATTCCTGACCCTGCAGGGCCTCAGCTTCTCCCTCCAGGTAGCATCAGAACCATCTGACCTTGGCCTCCTTCCCCCACCCACTTCCAGGCTGCTCCTCTTGCTCTCACAGCCGTGCCCAGCCCCCGCCCCCGCCACCTTTGATCTCTAAAGTCATTAGACCCAGTTCCCATGGCCCTTGTGGACTCATGTGCCTTCTCCACAGTTCCTCCCTCCGTCACACCATGGAACAAAGCAGACTTTTCTAGAACCTGCCAAGGCCTAGGTTGCACCCTAGACTTGCTGGACCCAAGGAGCTTACTTCTCTGGCTCTGGCGGGGGAGGGGAGGCTCTGGATGGCTGGGCTTCTCTGGCAGATAAAGTAGGGAGAGACGCCCAAAGGAAGACTGCCCATGGGACTCAGCACCTTGTAGATGCAGGAAGAGCCAGTGGCCCAGGGAGGTCCTGGCTTCAGGGGGGTGCTCCTTGTCTGCCCCCTCCAGCTCTCTGACACCCACCTCTTCCCTAGACCCAGGCTTCGACGGGGCAGACCGGGCACGGGAGAGGGCTCTGGCCCTTTAGTCCTGAGTTAAGGCTGCCACCTGACTCCCCCTCCCACCACCAGCCACGGAGCTGCATCTGCAGCCAGCCAGCCAGCAAGCGGAGAAAGGGCCAAGGCTGGGCAGGGGAAGGGGAGCCGGTGGTTGTCCCGGCCCCCCAGCCCTCACCCTCATTGCAGCCCCACCAGCTCAGTGATGGGCGGGGCGTGCACCATGAACTCTTCGTAGCGCCTGAGAAACAACCGGAAGCGAGCCAGGTAGGAGTCTTCGTTGTAGGGCAGGCGCTTCTCGTGCAGGAACTGGGACACCACTGGCTTCACCTGGTGAAGGTTGGGTGGGAGGAGGGGCCCATGAGCCAGGGCCGCCTGGGATCTGTCCATCCCAGGCTGTCCTCTTCCCACCCCTGGCTCCATGGGCTTTGACCCAAGATGCTCTGGACAAAAGTGATTCCCTTTCACAAAGCACCCATGGTGTGGCGGCCTTGCAGGTCTGTCTGTGTTTCATCCTCAAAGCCCATTGCTGCCGTTTCCCCATTTAGATTTGCTGACCCAGACCCATCTGCTGCTGCATGCACAAAGGGCTGCCTTGCCAGCCGGAGGCCCAGGCAGACCTGAGGGTGACCCCACTCTGACCTTCATCCCAGCCCCTCCCCCACTCCTCTAACCGCCCCTGGCCATGGCTACCTTCAGGCACATGTTGTCGGAGAGCCTGGGGAACAGGTGGTGCTCCACATGGCAGCTGATGAGTGAGTGGCCGAAGGCCCAGTCCAGCACGGGCAGCCGGGGCAGGTTCAGCACCCCCAGGCTCATCATGTGAATCCGCCGAGGCTTCTTGTCCGGGGAGAACATGGGCAGCCCGATGTGCTGTGACACAAGGGTGGGTCATGCCCAGAGGCAGGGCCAGGCAGCCCACACTTCCTCACCAAGCTCTGGGAGGGTTTTCTGACTGACCCCACCATCCTCGGGCAGGACCTGGGAGAGGTGCAAGCCAGCATCCTGCTGCAAGCGCAGGGCCAGCCCCCTCCCAGACCCGTTCAAGGTCAGGTTACCTCAGCCTTTTGTATTTTTTCCCTTCAACAAGAAGACAGGGGTGCCTCTTTCTGCCAGGCACTGCCCTGGGCCAGGGCACCTGGAGCTGTCTGTTAGCATGGGACATGCACACCTGTAGGATTATTAATGGCAGCTATGGTCTGAGGCCCTCCTTGCTGGAGGAAATGGGACCAGAAGGGCATGCTGAGCCCCTGATCTCTCATCAAGCCAACGCCCCCCGCCCCCTCCAAGGCTGCTGCTTCAGCCCACCTCAGGGCCTTGGCTGGGGCCCAGGTTGGCATGCCCAGCACCTGGGCCCAGGGAGACCTCACCTGGAAGATGTTCACATGCAGGTATGGGTGGGCCAGCAGTGAGCGGGTGACCAGCATACAGAGCAGAGCTGAGCCGGGGCTCCGGAAGCCTGAGACGTGCAGCAGCAGCCAGTAGTGTGAGTAGAGGCCCAGGGAGATGAGGCCCAGTGTCCGGAGGGCCGAACCCAGCTCCACCTGCCGCAGTCGCTCTGCCAGGACAGGACATGGGCAGGACAGAGTGAGGGGCAGGCCAGGTGCACCACCGTCCCTCTCTGCCCACTGCCACCCTGCATTGCCACTGGCTCCGGGGCACCCTGAAAAGTGGGGATCACCATGGACACCTTCAACAGCCCAATCATGGCTATGAACTCAAGGAAACCTCCAGAAGAAACCAGAGACTGCAGCAATCTGAGTGAGCCAGGTGGGCTGCGAAGAAGCCACATATAACCTCAGCCTGACCCTCACCTCCTCCCTAGCCCCTACCCCAGGGCCAGGAACAGTCAGAACACCAAACTGCAGGGAGGCAGCTGGAGGGCGTCATAGGAGAGTGATGACGCACCCAGGGCTGAGCCCCTCCTACACACACAGCTAACCCCAATGCAGACAGGTGGATGCCCCTCGCCATCAGCGTCTTGTAAAAGTGGAGGTGAGCATCTGGACTCACGCTGCCTGAGGACTCGGCTTCCTGACTGACTCAAGCAGTGGGGAAGGCGGCCGGCACCATGAGTGCAGGCTCCACGACCATGGTCCTGAGCTGAAGTTCTCACTGCAAACCCAGATCAACTTGGCTGACTCTAACTCCTTTCCCCACTCTGTCTCCCTCTGTCCACAGGATCAAATCCTGGGCTTGGCTATTGTTTCCTTAAAAAACAACAACAACAACAAAACCCACTTTCTTTCTTTCTTTATTTGAGGGCAGGGGCCCAAGCACTTGGGTCATCTGCCCCGTCTTCCCAGGCACATCAACAGGGAGCTGGAACGGAAATGGAGCAGCCCATACAGGATCTCAGCATTGCAGGCAGCGATTTAATTTGCTATGCCACAATGCTAACCCCAAGACATGGGATTTGAACCCAGGTCTTGCTGCCCTATAGGCCTTCCACTGTACAAAATCAACAACCAGAACGTGTACTATAAAGCAGTTCCAGAAGTTTGTAGAAAATGAAATCAACAGATGAATTGGGACCAAGGCCATATCACGGGAGGACAAGCTTCCACCATAGAGATAATGGTTTGGGTGCCAGCTGCTCTACTTCCAATCCAGCTCCTTGCTTGTGGCCTGGCAAGCCAGCAGAGGGTGGCTAAGTCCTTGGGCCCTTACATCCACACAGAGGACCCAGACGAAAGTCCTGGCTCTTGGCTTTGCGTCAGCTCAGCTCTGGCTGTTGTGGCCATTTGGGAAGTGTGCTGGCTAATGGAAGATCTCTTTTAAAAAAATCTGCAGTCCATGTCTGGAGGGGTTCTCATTTCATGGAAAATGTGTGTTTTGGAGCTAATGTTGAAGTACAGTGGGTTAGACCGCAGCTTGCAACATGAGCACCCTACATGGGTGCCAGTTGGAGTTCCGTATGTTTCAGTTCCCACCCAGCTCCCTGCTAATGCAGGTGGGCAAGCAGCAGAGGATGGCTCGAGTGTTTGGGCCCCTGCACCCACATAGGAGGCCCAAATGGAGTTTCTGATTCCTTGCTTTTTGGTCATGGCCATTTGGGGAGTGAATTAGCAGATGGAAGATCTCCCCTCCCCCTCCCCCTCCCCCTCTCCCTCTCTGTCATTCTGTTTTATAAATAAAACAAGTTTTTCAAAAAAAGAAAATGGGGTGATGAAAAAACTATGCAGAGATCTAAAAAAAATTTTTTGCCCCAAAATAAACTTTTTCACTTCCATTTTCCAAAAAACTTTTTTTTTTTTAAGATTTATTCATTTTATTTCAGCCAGATATACACAGAGGAGGAGAGACAGAGAGGAAGATCTTCCGTCCGATGATTCACTCCCCAAGTGAGCCGCAATGGGCCGGTGCGCACCGATCCGAAGCCGGGAACCAGGAACCTCTTCCACGTCTCCCACACGGGTGCAGTGTCCCAATGCATTGGGCCATCCTCAACTGCTTTCCCAGGCCACAAGCAGGGAGCTGGATGGGAAGTGGAGCTGCCGGGATTAGAACCGGCACCCATATGGGATCCTGGGGCTTTCAAGGCGAGGACTTTAGCCGCTAGGCCACGCCGCCAGGCCCCCAAAAAACTTTTTAAAGTTCCTCGTGCCGTGTGCGCATCTCTGCCTCCTTCTGTTCTCACACCAGCAGTGAGCAGCAGGTCATGAACCTGCCATTGCCAGTCAGGCACACCAGGACCAGGCGTGGCCTCTGGTGTTAGGTCCCCACTTCCTCCACCAGTGGCCTCCACAAAGCCAGAGCTCAGAGGCAGGGGCAGCAGTGGGACCGAGTTTGCACAGGGAGCACGCACTACGTACCGACAGCCACCAGCGGCGTTATGATGGGCAGCAAGAAGGGTGCCAGGAACATGTAGACATAGCGGTTGAGGCAAGGCAGCTTCCAGGTGCTGGAGTCACCCAGGCCCACCACATTGGTGTAGCCGTGGTGCATCTTGACGTGGCCGTACGTGGCATATTCCGCCGTGAAGGACGTACACACCTGGAGGAGGTGCCCAAGTGGGCAGCAGTTTCCGCGTAAGCACCTGGGAGACCAGCAAGACCAACCTCCCCCAGCTGCTGCATCCCAGGACCTTACTGCCCTGCAGCCCAGCTATCGACCTTGACCATCAAATCCCAGGTCTGCGTGGTCACTGAGTGGCAGCTAGGCACCTTGGCCACATTTGCAGGTGTGGATCCGCAGAGAGCCACTCTGTCACGGACCACCCAGGCTAGCTTCAGGGGCTGAGAAGATGGGGTGCATCATGGGTCAAGCTCCTGGTAGGGACTGCAACCACACGCTTTACTTGGGCATGCTGCTCCTCCCAGTACTCAACCCAGAGCAGCAAAGGAGAGAGGCCTAGGAGTGGTCTGGGGGTGAGGAGAGACCACCTTCTGAATTGCACAAGGTGGAGTAGGGGGCGGTGGGTAGAGGCTGGGGGTGCTATTCCCCCTCAGGGTGACCTTTCTCTGACATGAGACTTCAGAGCTTCTCAAAAACTGCTCCTGGCAGCGGCAGGCACACAGGCCACCGGACTCCTAGGAGAACAGATGAACAAAAACAGACATCAGCTTCTCCCGACACATCAAGCAGGCCAGAAGGATTTGCTAATTTTGGTGAAGCTGCTTCCAGGCTGCCAGTGGGCACATGCCGTCACTGAACCTGCTGCAGCCAGAGGGACCACTCCATGGAGCACTCACTGGCACAGATGCTACCTGAGCAAGAATCCAGGCTCGGGGCCTGAGCAACAGAGACAAAAGCAGCAGAAACGCAAGGGTCTGGAGAATGACTTTGTTGGGGCTGGCATTGTGCTGTAGCATGGTAGGCTGCCACCTGCAGTGGCATCCCATAAGGGCACTGGTCCATGTTCTGGCAGCTCCACTTCTGATAGGCTGCTTGGGAAAGCAGGGGAGAATGGCCAAGTGCTTGATCCCCCTCCCCGTAATCCCCCCTGCAACCACATGGGAGACCCAGAAGAAGCTCCTGGCTCCTGGCGTCAGCCTGGCTGACACTGGGGAATGAGCAAGTGGATGGACAACTTCTGTCTCTAACTCTGACTTTCAAAGCAAACAAATATTTAAACAGAGAGACTTTGTCTTAACGCTCTTCCTTGGAATGAAACAAAGCTGAAATGAAGTCAGGAGTTCTGAAGAAAAAAGTCACTGAGAAACATCAAGGTAGATTCAACAAAAGACACGGGGAGGGGGCGGATTTAGTCACCGGGTGAGACACACAGCAGCCCGGTATGGGAGCGCCTGTATTCTGTCCCCAGCTCTGCCTGAGTTCCTGGGAGATGCGGGTGCCATTCCCAGTTTCTGGCTCTGGCCCCAGCCCAGCCTCAGCTGCGCCTGCCCCTGGGGCAGTGAGCCAGCAGATGGGAGCTCACATGCTCGCTTGTTCTCTTCCTCTCAAATAAATATTTGTTTAAAGTTTATCTTAAACAAACAACACAGGAAGGCATGCCAGCCATCAGCACAGGCCCCTCCACAGGCCATGGTCAAGGTACATGACTACCCCACAACAATGATTCTGTGCCATCCACAGAAACAGGACTCTTTGCCCCTAGATGATGCAACCCAGCCAAGAGCTGGTCTTGCTCTCTGCTTCTGTGACCTCGGGGACAACTCCTTGGGAGCTGTCTGCCCAGAGCCGCGCCCACTGGAGCCACATGGTTTAAGGTGGAGCCAGAAGCCATCACAGCAGGCACTAGGAGGACACAGTTGGGGATGTGGGCCTGGTATCTCCAGAGCCAGGTCTGCATGTCCTGCAGCTCCACCCCAAGTGACTGGAACAAGAACCTGCTTCTAACTGCTCCTGCTACGCCCTCACCTGCAGGGCTTCTTCCCTCTATTTTAAGAATTTTTTTGGGGGGGCAGGGAGGACTGATGGCTCAATCAGCTAAACCTCCCCTTGCAAGCACCAAGATCCCATATGGGTGCTGGTTCATGTCCCACCTGGTCCACTTTCCATCCAGCTCCCTGCTTGTGGCCTGGGAAAGCAGTAAAAAATGGCCCAAAGCCTTGGGACTCTGTCCATGTGGAAAACCCAGAAGCAGCTCCTGGCTTCAGATCAGCCCAGGTCTGGCCATTGTGGCCACTTGGGGAGTGAACCAGTGACATAAGATCTTTCTGTCTCCTTCTCTGTAAATCTGCCTTTCCAACAAAAATAAAATAAATCTTAATTTTTTTTTTAATTTGAAAGGCAGAGTTACAGAGAAAAGAGACAGAAAGATCTTCCATCCTCTAATTCATCCCTCAAATAATTGCAACAGCTGGAGCTGGGGCAATATGAAGCCAGGAGCTTTTTCCAGGACTCCCATGTGAGGGCAGGGGTCCATGCACTTGGGCCATCCTCCATTGCTTTCCCAGGAAGATGGCTCAGAAGTGAAACAGCTGGGATGCAAACTGGCGCCCCATGGGATGCTGGTGCCACAGGCAGATGAGCCACGCCCCGGCATGGCTTCTCTAAAGTCTGAAGCTGATGACAGGGACTGCCTAGTGGCCAGGCTGGTCCTCCTTCTGGACAAGCTCTCAGCTCTGCACAGACTTGACTGCCCCTAGAGCAGCAGCAGCAGTACAGATCAGAGCCTGAAACTGTCCAGGGATCATAACGATTCCACCCTCAGAGCCAGACAGGCCCGGGTCATGCGTGCAGCAGGGGACATGCCATCAGTGGAGTGGCCAGCCTGACCTGTGCCTCAAGGCATCCTGCCAGAGTCCGAGTGCGATCTGCCTCTTAAGGGGGCATTCCTGGGGCACCTCTGATACTCCCTCCGGGGAGGGTGGGAGAAGTAAATTGGGCACGGAAGGGGAGAGTACACTATGTCTGGTTTCACATACCTACAAGCCCAGAGTTGGTGGTACATGCCTGGGTGTTGCCGTGCTTGTTGGCAAGTGCTTTGTTTTCTTGCTGACAATAATTATTGTAATTTTTTAAAGATTTATTTTTATTGGAAAATCATATTTACAGAGAGAAGGAGAGACAAAGATCTTTCATCTGCTGGTTCACCCCCCAAGTGGCTGCAACAGCCAGAGCTAAGCTGATCTGAAGCCAGGATCCAGGAGCTCACTAAAGCCTCACCTTGCAAATACCAGGATCCCATATGGGTGCCAGTAGTTGTATCCTGGCTAATCCACTTCCCATCCAGCTTCCTGCTTGTGGCCTGGAAAAGCAGTAGAGGACGGCCCAAAGCCTTGGGACCCTGCACCTTCATGGAAGAAGTAGAGAAAACTGGCTGCTGGCTTTGGCCTGGCAGAGCTCCAGCTGTTGCAGCCACTTGCAGAATGAACTAGTAAAAGGAAGATCTCTCTCCTTCTCTCTGTGACTGTGCCTTTAAATAAATAGATAAATTTTTAAAAAAATTAAAGCAGGGCATTGTGTCAGAAGTGGATCCAGTAATCAAAGCCAGGGCTTATGCTGTGGAGGAGGAATTCCCTCCAGCACCTGAACCCCCTGAACCTACACAGGCCCGTGGATATGCCTCCTTCCGCTCCAAGGTCAGCTGCGCAGGGGTCACTTCTTCCCTTCTCCACCTCGGGGTTTCAGCAAAAAAGGTTCAAAGTTAGAAATGGGGCTGGGGAGACTCTAGCCTTGAGTCCTTCCCTCTTGAGGGACACTGTCCCTGCATATGCCAAAACCTGTCTTTCTCATGCTGCCAGCCCTTACCTGCTGCCCTCTGCTCTCATGGCACCAAGCTGGAACCTGGGACATGGGCCTTTGCTCCTCCCATGGTCTCCCCTGGTCCCTAGATCCAAGCCAAGCAACCTCCACCTGCACCAGCAGGCCCTGCACCCCATCCCTCCATCCCTGTCTCCCAGCAGGTGCGCATCAGCATCCTGTGCCTGTCTCCTGATTCAAACCCCACAGAGTGACCTAGTTAATGTCCAACTTTAATTGTGTCCTAATCTTATAACTGTGGGTTTTTTTTTAATTCTTGTCATGTGCTATGTATGTATTTTAAAAATGAAAGAGGAAATGGTTAGAGAGAGAGAGACAGAAGACTCATTTGCCATCTGCCAGGACAGTGAGGCAGCAGAGGGTAGAGGGAGACAGACTTGTCACTCACCCTTTGGGATCCTGAATTAAGGAAATACACACGTGCACATACACAAAAAAATGAGTTAAAAAAAAAAACTCAGCATCCCTGCCATGTGCCCTCAGAGCCTTCACCCCATCCTACCCTGGTCCTGGGTTGCCCCTGCTGTGGGCAAGCTGTACTTGCATGCACCTGTTGCACAGCCTTGAGCAAGAGGCTATAATCCCCTAGGTCCGTGTTTCTTCATCCACAAGTTGGAGAAATAGCATCTTTGAGCTCTTAGGAGGACAGGCCTATGAACTGAGACTAAGGTACAACCTGAAGCCTCCAGCGAGAGCTGGCATCCCCCATCGCTGCCCCCCAATTTTGGCCTGGGGAGAATGGTAACAGAGTTTTTAAAATTTATGCTGTATTTATCTGAGGGGCAGAGAGCTGGACAGGGAGGGTGCCCACCTGCCTACAATCGCTGGCATCTCTCCAGGCCCCTCCCTCCACGTGATACTACTCAGATTCAGAATGACGTGACCCGGTCCCTCCCCAGCCCCCAGCCCTCCTGCATCTTCATGCTGGGGTCTTGTGTCTTCTCCAAGGTCTGCAGGGAGCCAGACTTGTAAGTGAGGAACCTCAGTGTCAAAATCCCAACCATGGGCCCGGCAGCGGCGTGGCCTAGCAGCTAAAGTCCTTGCCTTGAACGCCCTGGGATCCTATACGGGTGCTGGTTCTAATCCCAGCAGCTCCACTTCCCATCCAGCTCCCTGCTTGTGGCCTGGGAAAGCAGTCGAGGACGGCCCAATGCATTGGGACCCTGTACCCGCGTGGGAGACCCAGAAGAGGTTCCAGGTTCCCGGCTTCGGATCGGCGCGCACCGGCCCGTTGCAGCTCACTTGGGGAGTGAATCATCAGACAGAAGATCTTCCTCTCTGTCTCTCCTCCTCTCTGTATATCTGACTTTGTAATAAAATAAATAAATCTTTTTTTAAAAAAAATCCGAACCATTTGTTCACGGCCCATTGCTACTAAGAAACTGTGTGAATTTGCAGGCCAAACGGCCTATGTGACCTTTAGCAGTCTCTGTGACCTTTAGCACTGATGGACCCCAATCCTCATAAATCAAGGCCCACCTAAGTGTGGTTATCTCACGGGTGGTTCCAAAAAACTAAGCGGGTGATTACCTTAATGGCTGGAGGGATGAGCTGTCCAGCCGAGACAGGTAGGCGATGTGTGGTACTTCCCCCCTCACCTTGCAGGCTATTGTGGACTGCCACTATAAAAACCCTAAGAATGTGCTGTTCGGAGCTGCACTCCTGTAACGGGTATTGGTCCTGGCTGGCCATTCAGCTGGTCGGTCAGCCAGCTGCCTGCTCTCAACCAAGAACACTGGCTTGGATGTGCTGAGCTGAATAAATAATGTTTGTGTACTTGGACCGACTTCAGACTCCTCGTGATTTCTGGGGATCTCAAAATCTGTGCACAAATGGAGTCACCTGGAGACCACTTGCCAGAGTCTCCAGCTTGTCCTTGGGAGAGCCACAGCAAAGGTGAGTGTACGATCTGAGAATCCGCACAGAAGCGTGTGCACACACACACAACGCACAAACGTGCACACACATGTGTGCAGTGCACTCACACACGTAACACAGGCATGTGCACATACACGAACATGCACACATTCATAGAAACACATGCATACAACTATGAACACATGTGCACGTTTGTGGCTGTGTGCTCAACTCATGCCACCTTCCTTGGTTTGAATATTGAGTGATGCTTCCTGGGGGAAACCCAGCGAGGAGCCTGCCAACCTCTCTGTTCTTTTTGGCCAGTTCTGTGACTTGATTTTTTTTTAATTCATTTTTATTACAAAAGTCTATTTTGTGTTGCAGTTCTGAGCATGCCCTCTAGATACAGTTCCAAACTTGGGAGTTTGGAGGGGGATGGTGGTTGTGGCCACACGTAACCTGCACGAACTGATGACAACCAGGACTATGCTGGGGATTCTCAGCACGGTCTCCACTCCTCCAGAGACTGGAGGAGGGGGCTGGGGAGGGGGCTGCAAGGCTCTTCCTGTACGTTGCCTCTCCCCCAGGCACAACCACTGCCAGGTGGCACTGCTCCCTGCAACACACAGCCAATCTCCCCGGGGAGAGTTGGAGCTGTGCCGGGGACAGCGCTCCTCCATGTCTGTTCCCACCCAGGGGAAGCTCGTGGATTGCGACAAGAGTCCCTCCTGCCCTCTTCTGTCAGACATTAATCCTTCCCACACTTGAGGACACACCTGTCCCCACCTTCTAGTGGCCTTTCCTGGCAGTCCCAGTGACAAACCCAGGACCAGGAGGGGCAGGTGCCCTGATCCAGTAAGACTAGTGTTGTCTATGAGTCAGAGAGTGCGCACCAGGGGTCTCACCAGGGAAGAGGAAGCTTTCTCTCAAGCGTTGGAAATGGGTCTTGAAGCAGGTTCCTCTCCTGGTTGAGAGTTGACAAACCCTGAGCCAGGCCCAGGGACTGCTGTGGGACAGCAGAGAGAAGAGAGCAGATGGGTACAGAGGTGGAGGGTCCTGGAGCACCCACCGAGGATGGAGGGAACACCGAGGCAGGCAAAGGAACAAAGAGGCATCACTCCCCACCCCAGCACTACCCAGCCCAGTGGAGCTCAGCTGTAAACCAGAGAGACTGAGGCACCAAGGCAGAACCGGCCCTTCTTCAAAGCCTGGCTGTCTATGTCCGTCACTGTTATCACTCCTGTTTGCTAGATTAATGCTGAGACACGAAGTGAAGCAACCGGCCAAGGCCAAGGCAGCCGGTGGGGCTGGGATTCCAACTTCAAGGTTCCCCAGCTTGTGGTCCTTCCTCAGGCAGCTCATGTTGGGACCTGATCACCCACGCAACTACACCGTCATCATCCGCAAACACTGCTGGAAAACTTCCCAAAGGCTCAGGCCAGCCGACCTTGGGGCTGCTGCGACCCAGAGGCAAAGCTCAGACTTGGGTCTGGGGCTCCTAAGGACGACAGGGAGCAGCAAGCAGAAGGTAGCCCAGCAGACAGTGTGGGTCCTGCAGGGGCTTCTGGCTGAGCTGTCCAGCCAGCAAGTACAGGAAGCCTTCTCAGAGGAGGCCGCCTCTGTGAACTCCAGGCAGTGTAGCTCGGAGATTCTCCCCCTTGAGTGGGTATCAGATCCTCCAGGGAACTCAGTAAAAATGCAATGGTCTGGAGCCTTCAGCTGGGGCCCTCTGCGTTACTTAACTGTAACCCAAGGTGCCAAACCTTGAGGTCAGCGCTATGCCTGCACCTGTGGAAGCCAGTTAGTCTGGAATTCCCAACAGCTGCCTCCAGGCTCCCGACACTCCACCAGCTTTGAAAAATCCCAACAGGACAGATGCTACCCCATGCGTCCTAGGATTGCAACACTGCCCTGAGGCCAGGCCAGGGTGGCATGTGCTTCTCTGTGTGACTTGGCAAGCATCTGATCAGATTCCAGGGTCTGTCTTGTGCATCTGGCTGGAGCCACACCCAGGGATCCCCAGCGAGGGAAGTGACTTGGAATTGACCCTGAGGATCAGGAAAGACAGAGAGTAGGGAAGAGACAATGCCAGGTGAGTGGTGCTTCCTCCCTCAGCGGACGGGGGATAAGATGCATGCACCTGTGTACTTTGCTCTTCATAATTTTATCAAGTGGCATAACTTTATAGGAAGTTAAATGTTCATTGGCCACTGACTTCTGCCTAAAAGGGATTCTATGACCTGAGTGACCAGGTGAGGCCCGCCTATGCCCTAGGAAAATAAGAGAGAAGAAATATGTGGAAATGAGTCAGGAGACAAGGGCACCTGGCCCAAAAACTTTGCCTTCCTGGGCTTGCAAGCGGTTGCAAAGGCAGCAGAGGGAAGGGCTGGGAAAAAGCAGAGTGCAGCTCAGGACGGAGGGGCTCATTCTGGGATCAGAGCCTGGGGGAAAAAGGGGCTTCCAGGGTGGCTCAGCCATTGCCAGGCGTCAGTGGAGCTGCTTCCAGGGACTCATAGGCCCAGGCCTCTCCCCTCCCTCCCTTCTGTCTGCAGATCACAACTTAAACCCAGATTGCAACACCTGAATGCCCCAAGAGTTGCAGTCGCTATGAGCCAAGACAGTCACATACCAGGACTTGCAAGCCACATGTTGCCAGGTGAGACAGGGGTGAAGGGGGTGATGGGGAAGAAGGCCTGGTCACAGTTGGTCCGTGGCTGCAGAGTGGCTGGGACTGTAGGTAGACACCTGGACATGATCATGAAGGTGTCCTTCGCCAAGTGAAAGCACCTCAAGGTGTACACACACACACACACACACCCTACACTGCACACTAGGTTCTATATGCCAATAGCTGCAGCTGGCACACGCCCACACTTGTGGACAGTGAGGTGTCCACTGGATACCTGTGGCCGCCCTGCCCCCTCCCAGGCTCACCTCTACGAAGAAAAGCACCCAGATCTTGCTCCAGCGTTTGGATTCAGTGAGGGCACCGTGCGTGGCCAGGTGGCTGCCCTTGACGGTGAGTGTGTAGTGGCACACACCCAATATTACGATGCCAGCAGCGAAGAGCAGAATGTTCTCAGAGCGCAGGCACAGGAACCCTGCAGAAACAGGATGGGGCCCGGAGGGGGCGGGGAGGAGGAAGACAAGGAATGTTGAGGGTCCTGGACCGTTGGGACACACAGGGAGGTGGCAGGTCTCACAGAGGCTGGGGGACAGGGGGGCACAGCCCGGACTGCTGCCCTCATGCTGGGCTTCTTGCCAGCCCAAGCAGAGGAGGGGACCCCAGGCCAGCAGGGGCCCAGGGGAAACCCACCCTTTCCTGCCAGCCCCCTGGCCCGCCCCCTCCTCCGTGCCCCCGCCCCCGACACCACCACTCTGAATACGTCAGGCTTGCATATGCCTCCTTGGGGAGAATCCAAGCTGGACACTCCAAAGCCACACTTTGCAGAGAGACTGACCCTCGGTCCTGGGGAGCCCCTACCGCAGCCCAGCCCCCTCGATGGATCGTATCCTTGTTTCTCACCGGCAGGCAAGGCAAGAAAGCTCAGCGCCAGGATGGTGCAATCCAAGCCGTGGCGCTCCCACCACGAGCTGGCCTTCACCACGTCCTGGACGCGGGCCTCCAGCTCGCTCAACAAACCCTCGGCCCCGTCGTCCCCGGAGGGCGCGTCCTGCTCCGGCTCCATGGCCCTACCACCCCAGACGCCGCCGCCGGTCGGGACGCAGCGGAGGACTGGAGTATGCGGCTGCGGCAGGCGAGGCGGGGAGTGAGCGCGGGGCGGGCCGGGGCGGAGTCACCCGCCCTCCGGGTTAGGGCGCCTCTGGATGCCCAGCGTCTCCTGCTGTGCGAGATAGCCACCAGGCCAGGCTCAGGTGCTGGCTCCGTTCCAGACAGGCCAAATGGGGACCAAAGCCAGAATACGCGGGGGCGGGGAGGTCACCCAGCACTTGCCTGTGGTGGAGGAGGAGGGATGGCCACCAATGGAGACCGTTCCTCCCCAATCCTTTCCTGATTCCTGACTTCAAAGACCTCAAGGTTTCAGCTGTGCCTGCACTCTGTTCGGATTTGGGGCACCCAGACTCTCAGCCGCCCCATCTTCCAGGGGACACAGGCCTCGGAAGGTCCCTTGTCTGTGAACTCATCAGAGCTTCCTGACTTCAGTTCCTGGAGGGATGCTTGCCCTTCAACGTTGATGGGGGTGGAATCATCTATTCTCCACTCCCAGGCCCTGCAGCTGATGTCAGCAGGCCATGGGGATGGCTCTCTGCCTGGGTCCTGGCTCAGGGGAGATGTATAGAGGCCACGGCCAAGGCCTTGGAAGTGCCTGGCCACAGCCTGGAGGTCCCCTCTCAGCTCCACTCCCAACCCAGGCTCCAGACAAGCCCTCTCTCCTGGCCCTCCCCTCTCCCTAGGCCAGCCTGTCCTGGCTGGAGCTGACCCTGCTCCTGGGAGGACAAGCCACAAAACCCCACCGCTGCTTCAGCAACCTCCTTCTCTGCTTTACTTTCTGTTGTCACTTTGTTTTTTTCTTTTTTTCTTCCTCCCCCCTTTTTTTTGTTTATGAATGCATCCTGAAGACACTGTCTTTCTTTTTCTTTAAAAAAATTTTTTTGTTTCTATTGGAAAGGCAGATTTACAGAGATAAGGAGAGACAGAGAGAAAAAGATCATCCATCCCCTGGCTCACTCCCCAAGTGTCCGCAACAGCCGCAGCTGAGCATATCCGAAGCCAGAAGCCAGGAGCTTTTTCCAGATCTCCCACGTGGGTCAGGGTCCCAAGGCTTTGGGCTGTCCTCCACTGCTTTTCCAGGCCACAGGCAGGGAGCTGGATGGGAAGTGGGGCATCTGGGCCTATAAAGTGATAACTGCGTGTATAGAAGCCAGCAGCACTCCCTGCAGGAGGCCCTTGGGAGGAAGAGCCCTCTCCTTGCTGAATTCCCCCCTGCCCACTGGGCCCCGCTCCCCCCCCAGGTTTCACCCCCAGGCCCCAGGTGTTTCTGAGGGGTTTTCAACCCAGAGGGCTGATTCTGATCCTCTCCCACAGGTTTCTAACACTTCACCATTGACCTTCACAGTTTCCTGCAGTTCTGCTGGGTGGATGTACTCAGCGGAGCCCCCTATGCGAGGAAGACTGACGTGCCCACTGCTGCTAGGGGGCAGAATGGAGCTCAGGGCTGCAATGTGCCTTTGTCTTCTGTCTATATCTACAGTCTTTCCAAAATGTATCTATTGATTTATTTGTGAGCACCTGGAGGGACAGCAGGCAGCACACACCCTGGCTCAGGCTCCAAGTGCCCAAACAGCCAGGTCTCCCACATGGGTGGCAGGGACCCCAGGATTTGAGCCACAGCTGCTGCCTCCCAGGGTCTACCTGAAATACAGCCAAGATGGGCCCTCAGACACTCTGTTGTGGGGTGCTAGGCCACTAGGCCAATGCCTGGACCTGTATCAGAGGAGAGGTGGCTACCTCCTGCCTCATCCATCTCCCCTCAAAGCCTTCCCTCTGCAGTACACATTTTAAAATCATATTTCTATGTAATATGCAAATATGCACATTTATATTTCAATATGCAAATTACAGTACTTTGATTGTGGGCAGGGGACACGAACAAGGAGCTGTCAGGTGCTCCTCTGCAGGCCAAGCCAGGCCTGGGGAACTCTGAGAGGCCCAGGGGAGGCCAGTATCTGTGTGTATGTGTGTGGGGGTGGGTGCAGAATGGCACCCAACAGGTAAAGCAACTCTGAGGCATCAGAAGGACTGATGGTTTCAGCACCCCCAACCTGAAGAGAGCAGACAGGGAGACTGGGGGGCGGGTGATGGGAGGGACCCAAGGTAGGAGGACTGAGCTGGCAGCTCTTGGGAGAAAATGCACCGAGGGACATTGTCCTTCAGCCCAGCTGGGGCAGGTGCAGTCAGATGGATGAGACCACACGGCTGCTGGTGAGGGTGTGAAACAGCTGAGCCCTTTGCAAACTGCTGGGCAGTTTCTCATCAGGTAATTAACACACAGCCCCCCAGTCCTGTGCCTGAAATGACCATAGTCAGGAAGCAGCCTACATGTCTGTCCCCAACGAAGCTGTGACCTGGTCACCAAATGTCTGCCGGCCCAGGTGGCCCTGTGGGTGAGCCCAGAGAGGTGCAATGGCGTGGAAGTAGGTGCTGGATTCCGCTTCGAGGAGGCTCAGAACAGGTGGAATGGCATGTCAGAGGAGATCGGCATCAGACTTGCAGCTTGCCTGGGGAGGCCAGGGTGGAGGACATTAATTGCACAGGAGGAGGGAGCTTCCTGGAACAATGGAAATGTTCTGTCTTGATTAGGGTGGCCTTGAACATTCATTAAGTCATCAGCCTGTACACTTAAAATGGGCACATCTTATTATATTTAATAACCTCTCAATAAAGTTGATTTAAACAAAAACAAAGCAGCATGGATCATTTTGTCTGAAAGAATGAGGCAGGCACTTGGCACAGCTGTCGGGCTGCCTCTTTTGGCACACCCACATTCCACGTGGGGCGTGCCTGGTTGGAGTCCGGCTCCTCTCTTTCTTTCTTTCTTCCTTCCTTTCATTGGAAAGTCAGATTTTACAGAGAGAGATTTTCCATTCACTGATTCACTCCCCAAGTGGCCACAATGGCTGGAGCCCAGCTGATTCGAAGCCAGAAACCAGGAGCTCCTCTGGGTCTACCATGTGGGTGCAGGGTCCCAAGACATTGGGCCATCCTCTACTGCTTTCCCAGGCCACAAGTAGAGAGCTGGATAGAAAGTGCACCAGGTGGGACACGAACCACCTGTGCCGATCCAAAGCACCGGCCGTTGAGCTCACTTGGGGAGTGAATCATCAGACGGAAGATCTTCCTCTCTGCCTCTCCTCCTCTCTGTATACCTGACTTTGTAATAAAATAAATAAATCTTTAAAAAACAAAAAATAGTTAAAGAAAAATTTTAAAAAACTAATAAAAAAGCAAGAGGTATACAAAATGAGATCAGGCGCATTCAGGGTTGGTATGGCCGTAGACAGAAGTATCCAAAATGAATCCCCGCAGCAATGCTTAAGATAGGCAAAACCCAAGGACACCCAACTCTAATGAGCCCTTTGTAAGCTACGGAATATTCGGAATATTCGTGCAGCCCAGGTGCAGGGGCCCAAAAGGCTTGAGCCATCCTCCACTGCTTTCCCAGGCCATAAGCAAGGAACTGGCGTGGAAGTGGAGCAGCCACAACATGAACCTGTGCCCACAGGGGCTGCTGGTGCCACAGGAGGGGACTTAGCCTACTAGGCCATGGCACTGACCCATAAACGAATTATTAAAAAACAAAAGGAAACTTGTACAGCCCAAACCTAACGCTGAACAGAATACACCAGACATAAAGTGCAGACTGCACGATTCAATTTATACAAAGTTCAGTATCAGACACAGCTGATTCGTGGGCTGAGGCACTCACCCGGCTGCAGCTGCTGATGATTTAGGGGAGCACCTGAAAGGGCGTGGGGTGGGGGGGCTGGGAAAGGATTCTGTTTCCAGTTGCCCTGCACAATGCTGTTTGGGAACCTGCATCATGCCGCACTGTCAGATGTGTGCATTTTCCTGCATGCTTATTGTGCTTTAATTAAAACAATTTTCTTTTCTTTTCTTTTTTAGACTTATTTATTTTTATTACAAAGTCAGATATACAGAGAGAAGGAGAGACAGAGAGGAAGAACTTCCATCCAATGATTCACTCCCCAAGTGACTGCAACGGCCGGTGCTGCGCTGATCCGAAGCCGGGAACCAGGAACCTCTTCCAGGTCTCCCACACGAGTGCAGGGTCCCAAAGCCTTGGGCCATCCTCGACTGCCTTCCCAAGCCACAAGCAGGGAGCTGGATGGGAAGTGGAGCTGCTGGGATTAGAACCGGTGCCCATATGGGATCCCGGAGCGTTCAAGGCGAGGACTTTAGCCGCTAGGCCACGCCGCTGGGCCCAAAATAATTTTATTTTCAAAACTGGTATGGGCTCCCATTGACATATGAGTGGTAAACCACAAACCTGGCACAAGGACACCTAGGTTCTCTGTGAAACAGGGAAGCGGGTAGCTGAGCATGTGTGAGCTGACACCCCTGCCCACAGCCTCCAAAGTCTAGGGGACCCCCAAGTTCTTCCCCACCCTCTCTGCACCCCGGTCTGACCTCCTGCTCTGGATCCCACACAGAAGGTCATGGCCAGTGAGCTGTCGAAGCCTGGGAGGAAATGCCTGGAGTGGCTGGCCACCTGGCCTGCCCCGCCCCATCTAGGATGTGTGCTCCAGAGGGATGCAGGGACCAGGGTAGGCAGGCTCTGTCTACAGCAAGCCACTGGCTAGCTGCCCTGCTCCCTAGCCACCCTCCCCTGACCTCTCCACACCCCACATCAGCCTGCCCATGCGGAGGGCACAACTGGGCCCTGGAGCACCCCACACTTAGGTGCTGTGTCACCTCAAGGGGAGGTCATAACCTTGGGACTTTGCTGTGCATTGGAACACAGCCAATGTGAGGGTGGCCTGACGTCTGCGGGGAGCTTCACCGTCTCCTACAGCCCCGGCCAGCTGCTGCTCTGAAGGCAGCGCGCTCTCTGATGCCCTGACAAGCACAGCCTTTGCAACCCAGAAGGACAACCTCAGCTCCGAGCTGCCCTCCTTAGCCTGTGAGGACCTCACGTGCTCCCTTGGTGGGGCCAGAGTGACAGCTCGCTGACCTCTGATCCCCTCATATCCTCTGAGGCTTCATTCCTAGGTGACCTCTTCTATGCCTGCACCCCGTCCAATGCCACCCGTCTGCTGGGCATTGTGACTAGGGTCACTGCTCTGAGCCCCCCTTTTCGTCCTGGGTGGCTGGCACTCACCCTGCTACTTGCAGACCCTGTGGCTATCATTGCATCTTCCTTCCCCCAGTCCCACTGCATGCCACCTGCCAGCCAGTGTCACACCTCAGTTGTTATACATTGCCTGGTAATGAGTGCCCAGGCACAGTGACCCCCCATGCCAGCAGTGCCCACCTGCATTGGCATAAAGAACATGGGCTTGTAGTCTTCATAGCATGCAGCCCCAACACCTCAGGGACTTATTGTTCCCATCACGGCCCTATAGTGGGTCTCAGAGCCCTCCCCCAGTGGTGACAGTGGCATTTAAGACCTCTTCTGTCTTTGGTGCCTGCGCTCTGTAATTTACATGGGCATGGAACGGGGGGGGGAACATGGCGACTGGTACACGTCACTTCCAACCACACTCCATTACCCCCACCTACCCACAGGTACGTGGAGATGAGGACCCTGCAGACACCTTCCTTGGGTTTCCCTGAGCCTCCTTCATGACTTTCCACTCACACACCCATGGTGCCCAGCACGCCACCCGATGCCATAGGTGCCCCGTATCCACCAGGTGATGGGCAGACAGGTGTGACTCAGACCCGGCTGCCTGCAAGGAGGAGCCCTGGGGTTTGCCAAGGAGACAGACCCTGCCTGCCCATTGGATAGCACAGCTTCCCCGGGGCCTCACACAGAGCAGGTGTTTTTGGAAAGCTCTCCTGGAGTAAATGAGTCAGCTGCACGGCAGGCTAGGAAAATGAGCTGGAGAGACTGCACATGGAGCCTGGCGTTTTAAAAGCACATCCACCTGAGCCCAAGCTTTCCCAGCGTCCCCCTGAACTAGGAGGGACGCTGTGTCCACCCAGCTCCCCCTGCAGCCCAGCAGGAGGTAAACTGATCTGGACTGACCCTCTGAGGGCACGCCGGAGTTCCCCGCCTGGAGCAGAGATGATTCCTCCCGTCTGTGATTTGGATCTTTATTTGCTGGGGTGCATTGGGTTAATTATTGTTGTGGTTGGGGTGTGGTGGGAGGGAGTCACATTGAGGACTGCAAGGGGACCCCCAGCGATGAGTATGAAGAGCTCAGAGGATGCTGCTGCTGGGCTGGGAGGTGGTCCAGGGTGGGAACAGATGGGCCCTTGGCCTGCAGGTTCATTGCTTCTACGCCTTAAGCCAGGGGCTGGATCTTGAACCCTTCCTTGTCCCCCAGCCATTTGTGTCACATACACACAAACGCACACACACTCCCGCCCCAAATCATCAAAAGCCCAGTGATGCGTGGCTCCGTGAGCAACTGGCATTGTTCGCAGAGGTGCGGCTGGACAAGCTGGAGAAGAGGCCTGCCCATGGCTCAGACCCGGTCCAACGGAGGGCAGACGTGGAACTGAAGCGCCCCTGGCTCCAGCACATCCAAGGTGACAACTCAGCATCCATCTCCCGTGCCAGGACCCGGTCTGTCCTGCTGCAGCCACGCTCAGCCCTTCTGCAGGGACAAAACCAGGTGCGTGGCAGCCCAGGGAGGCAGGTTGGGGAGGGAGAGGAGAGGCAGTCCTGGAGTTGCCAGGGACTTTGCAGAAGTGTCAAAGGCTGGCAGCCTCTCTCTGCCTGGCAGGAATGGAAGCCAGGACCCAGGCACTGACCCAAGTTACAGGGCAAGTATCCAGGCTGGAGCTACGGGCACTGTAGGGTACTACTGGCCTGGAGTGAGGCCTGTGTCAGTACAGAAGAGAGGGGAACCCTGGTGCACCCTGGAGGCAACCATGGCTAGAGTCTGGACCTGGCACGCTCAGCTACCTGCCTTGCTGGGTGGCTCGGCTCAGTTGCCCAGCCTCTCTCAGAGGTTCCTTCCTGAGCAGGGAGTCTGGATGGTGCAGGGTGATGCCACCTCCCACACCCGGTCACTGGTGAGAGCTGTGAGAGCTGGCAGCAGCCACCCCGGCACGTGCTCATATGAGACACCATTCACACACTGTGCCTTCTGCTCAAGCACCCATACTATTACTGGTCCAATTTTATTATTTTTTTTAAAAAATGTATTTATTTAAAAATCAGAGTTACCAAAAGGGAAGGAGAGAGAGAGATCTCCCATCTGCTGGTTCACTTGCCAGATGGCTGCAATAGCTGTTGCTGGGTCATGCTAAAGCCAGGAGCCAGGAGCTTCTTCCGGGGCTCCCACATGGGTGCAGGGTGCCAAGGTTTTGGGCCATCCTCTGCTACTTTCCCAGGCCATAAGCAAGAAGCTGGATGTGAAGAGGAGCAGCCAGGACTTGAACTGGTACTCATAAGAGATGCTGGTGTCACAGGCAGAGGCTTAACCCACTACAGCATAGCACCAGCCCCTATTGGTACAATTTCAATTTAAAATAGATTCTTCAAAAGGTTCCTGAAAACTGCAATTAAAAGATGTTTGAAAATGTGAACTTCATGCATTGTTTGTTTCGTAATACTCATTTTCCATGAACTTTTTGGAGAATGCTCACATATTGGTGTCAGTAGTAAAAGTTTAACATGTGGCTTCCATTTCCAGCAAGAAAAGGCCTGGAGCCTCCGCCCCGTGTTTCCCTCTCCTCCTGCCCACGCATTCCCTGGAGTGTGGGGGTGAGGAGCTGGTGGCTCACTCGGTGGAGGCCGCCTCCTAGGGCTGCTCTGTAATACAGAACTGTACAGAACGTGGAGGAAACAGGGAGGGTACAGGCAGGCACACCGGGTCCCTACCACGCGCTCAGGGGTGCCCAGGCTGGGTTAGTGCCCAGGAACTCTGCCCCGCCCAGGCCCTTGCCTGCACCCAGCTTCCTGGGTGCTGAGCTAAGCATTTCCTCCCAGCTGGACGCTAATGGGGATTGAATGCGTGATCATCACCCCCTTAGAAACGGGAGTGCTGGGGCTGGGAAAGGTGAACTCGCTCACTCAGTGTCCCCGCGGCAGGCTTGGGCACTGTGGCCGTGACACCACTTTGTCTGAAGCACCTGCATCCCACATGGGTGTGCATGTATCCACATCGTCGCTCTGCTCCCGAGCCCAGCTTCCCGCGGATGCCTTCCCGGGGAGGCTGCAGGTGCTGCTGGCTCAAGTGGCTGAGACCCTGCCACCCGTGGGAGAGACCTAGAGCTAGTTCCTGGTTTCTGGCTTCAGCCTGGCCCAGCCCTGGCTATTGTAGGCATCCAGAAAATGAACTAGCAGATGCGAGAGCTCGCTCTGTCCCTCTCTCTGTGTTACTCTGCCTTTCAAATAAACAGTGAGTTATTTCTCAAAGATTTATTTTACCGACTTGAAAGGTGGAGACAGAGGCAGAGACAAAGAGAGATCTTCCACTTACTGGCTTACTCCCCAGATGGCCAGGAGACAGGAGCTTATTCAGGTCTCCCATGTGGGGTGGCAGGAACCCAAGGACTTGGTCCATCCTCCACTGCTTTCCTAGGCCAGAAGCAGGGAGCTAGAGCAGAAGTGGAGCAGCCAGGACTCCAACTGGCACCCATATGGGATGCTGGCACTGCAGGCAGCAGCTTTATGTGATATACCACAGCATCAGCCCCAAATTAGTGAATTTTTTAAAAAAGATTTTATTTATTTGAAAGACAGAGTAAAGAGAGAGAGAACGAGCCCTTCCATCTTCTGGTTCATTCCTCAAATGGCTACAGCAGGGATTAAAACTGGCATCCATATGGCATGCCAGCATTGTAGGTGGCAGCTTAGCCCACTGTACCACAACACTGCCCACCCACCCACAAAAAAGGTAGCAAAGGAGCTTGACTTCCAAACTGGCCCTTCAGCCAAGGCAGAGAATGCTCCACCCAATCCCTGGGCACTGGCCACTCTTCCCCTTTGCAGCCCACTCCACCCACTCCACCCGACAATGCACCCTGCAATGCATCAACAAGCCTGTCACCCAGGGAGGCAAGCTTAATGGAGATCCAGGGCTGAGGGAGGGATTCTGTGGGGCTGAACGGTTTCCACCTTGCAGGGCCATGAAAAGTATACTCCGGATATCTGGGCAGGTGCATAGGCACTCACATGCACACACACACACACACACCCATCCGAGCAGCCCAGGGGGCCACAGGCAACACAAAAGTGCGAACACCAGAGACACCCCCACCCTTGGCCTACAAAGCTGCTGCAACTCTAGGAAAATTCCAGAAGCGTGGACACCCACCACCGATGCCAAGCAGCGTGGGCTTGCACACTCACACAGGCAGTGGGCCACAGGGCAGAGGGTCATAGCAGGATCACAGTAGAGAAAAAGAGGAGATAGCCAACCCTGCCAGCCCCAGGGCTGAGGGAGAACCTGGGAGAGGGGCAGCCAGGTAAATGGGATAGAGAGAGACTGAGGTGCCATGGTTTGGGGTTAAAATCTCACAGCTCTGGGCATCCCTGCCTGCAGGGGCTGTAGGGGACTCAACTTGGCTTGTGGGCCTGTGAGAGGTCATGTACCACGCCCTTTCTCTCAGCTGCCACATCTGTAGAGTGGGTCTTTATATATGTACGTGGTGATGGCTCCCCGGCTTTGCACATGAACAAACAACACTGGTGGTGGTGGGGTGCTTCTCTGGGGAATGTGGAGGGGGAAGCAGAGCCCCTCGGGGAATGAGAGTAGAGGGGGAAGCAGAAGGAGAGTCCATGGTGCTGCCGTTGCCCCAGGCGCCCTCCCCCCCCCCCCGGGCGCTTCCCCTGCCCACCCGCCGTGCAACCACTGTCCCTGGTGTTTCCACTGGCATACCCCAGGCCTACGGGATTTCCCAGCCTCACCCCATGGGCAGGCTCCTCAGGCCCTTCCCACAAAGACCCAAGCTGAACGCAGATTTGGCTTCCAAACCCCACCTGCCTGCCCTCAACCTTCCCACTCAGGTGGGCTGAGGAGAGGCAGACGGAACAGGCAAGGAGGAGCCTGACTCCGAGGCCACATGAACCTGGCCATGACCCAGTCTCTCCCCATTCCCAGCCTCTGTTCTCTCCTGCATTGACCCAGCCTGGTGCACAACTGGGGATGGCACAGCTCCGAGATCCAGCCTACGGACGTTGGCCGCAGGGCACTCTGGCCTCAAGGCCTTCCAGGGGTAGCACAGCACTGCGCACAGCCTGGTTCCCCACCTGTAAAAGCAGATAAGGAGGCAGTGCCGTGTTTGCTCCTCGGGGCTGTGGTTTTATTGAGAGGGTTTTTACAGAAGCACCCGACACCTTCTAAGCGCTGAACAAATGATAATAAAAGCCTGGAAGCTTAGCCCTGAGTACAGGGGTGACCCAGGCCGGGAGCCTGAGGGAGTGGCCTGATCTGTCTCTGTAGCTGGGAAATGGACTGACATTCACCTGCCTATTTCACAGAGGCAAGGTAACAGCAGCCAAAAGCTCCAAAGCAAAATTGGAGTGAATCCCTGTCTGGGCACCCCAAAACATCTCCCTCCCCTCCTGTGTCCCCCGCACCCTGAATCTTCCCATTCCTGGCTGATCACACCACCAGCCATTGCTGGGGGTGATGCCCTTGCTGGTCAGGTGAGGAAGTGCCCAGTGTGGCCTCGGGAGTGGCTCAGTTCCCCAGGCCAGGCTAGGACCCACCTGCTGGGTGGTAGGGGACTCGTGGCCTTTCTTGGTGACCATGGCCATCATTAACGATGGGTACTAAGCATCAGGTGAGTGCTGTGTGCATTGTCTTTGCACCCTCCTAATAACCTGTGGGGTTCACACTGTTATTAGAACACCTGCCTTACAGGTGAGGCAACAGAGAGGCTGAATAACTTACCCCAGGCCACACAGCAAGGGGCAGAGCCTGTCCTGCCGCCCCAAACCCTCCATACCCCCATGCCACCTCTCATACAACCAGGGGGAATATCTTGGAGAAAGCTGGGGCCATGGGACAGGGTGCTTGAGTTAAGCTGCTTACGTCTGAGTGTGTGCCCAACATGCATTTTTCTAGGAAACTTGTCCACCGCTATTACCAGATCCTATTCTAGAAAGGCCAAAGCCCTGTGGATGTTCTCAGCATTAAGAATTTAAGACATCTGAGGCGCTGAGGGTGAGATACTGCCTCTGCTTGTGTTTGTAGAGACCTCACGCTGTCTGGAGCTGCACCTGCGACCACCACCCAAGCTTCCGCCTCCAGCTACACTGCTTCCACTGTCGCCAGGCAGCTGTCCTGGCCTCGGATCCCTGTCCCTGACAACCCTCCTCACTCCCATGTCCTCCTCCTGCCGCTCCTGGGGACCTTCTGGGAGGTAAATGCAGTGACCCGAATGGCCAGCAGGGGCCGCTGTGAGAGCATGGCTCAGAGGAATAGTGTGGGAGCGCGCCCCAGTTTTCCCTTCTGTGAAATGGGAGGAGGTGACCTCTAACCTTGGGCAGGTTGCTTGACCAGTTTCCAGCACCTAGGCGCATGTGTGCTAGGACCATCATCAACTCCTGGTGTCAGCACCAGGTACAACATCCTTTGGGAAGGAGCCTGGCATGTGGGGGGGGCTGCAGGCAACTCCTGCCCCACTCAGGAACAGACCCCCATCTTCCCACCTCCCTCTTGCTCTCTTCCCCTGGGGTTCGGCTGAGCACGGAACAAGACACAGGACAACAATGAGGCAGAACATTCTCTACGAAAGTTATAATAAACCGAGGGAGAGGCTCGCCAGGCAGCGGTAGGAGTCACGGGGCCAGCCCCGCCTCAGCACAGGCAGAAGTGGGAGGGGCTGCGGTCGAGACCACCGCACCTGGGCCCTCCCCTTCCCCCCAGGACAATGGAGTCGGCACTTGGAGGTGGCCCCAATCTCAGGCCTAGAGAAGAGGAAGGAGAAGGACTGGGGTGGCCGGGGCAGGCAGCCAGGCCTGCAGCGTCCGGCAGCTCTGAGCCTTCACCTGCTGCCTCGGGCAGAGGGGATGGAGCCCTGAGGAGGCCCAGAGCCCAAGGTCCTGGCCATGCCCCCACCAGGGGGTTTTCCCCACCTGCAGCCAAGGCCAGGGGGTTGGGCATGAATACGCATGCACAGATGAGGGCTCCTGGGGGACTCTCCTTTGTCTGGGTGTGGTGGGAGAGTTCTGAGGTCACACAACTGGGGACAAGTGAGCTCTGAGGACCCCCTGGAGCTGATCTTCCCTTGGGGTCATCCCTGTTCCCACAACTGGGACTCACAGGCAACCCAGCCAAAATCGGGGCCTTCCAGATCTCTGCAGTGTCCCTCACCAGGACACACTCACACCAGCTCAGTCCACACAGCAGGCCACCCATGGGGTCCCATGCCCACCATGCCCAGCCCCTGCCTCAGGCCTAGATGACCCAGGGGCAGTTGGCAGACAGCGTCTCACTCCAGCCCAGCAGGTGTCCTCCAGGCCTGGGGGCCTTAATACTGCAGCCGGGGTTTCTGGCACCTGATGTTCAGCATCCTGGCCCTAGGGCAGGAGGGGGAGGTTGGAGGAGGGCATGGCAGGGGTGGGGTGGGGCTGCAGGCAACCTAACTCTGCCCAACCCCCCCAGGGTGAGCTGGGAAGGGTGCCATCACCCCCACCCCCTCCTGGCCACGGCCCTGTGCTGGGTGGCAGGGTGGAGGTGGGGGAGTGAAACTGAAAGTGGGTACTTTTGGCTAAAGAGTGTGCTGGGGACTCCCCCTTTGGGGTGCACGGGGAAGGGGAGGCAGCCCAAACTCTTCCTTTCACAAAACAACAGAGGAAGTAGACAAGGGGTGGGGGGACAGGTAGGCAAGACAATGGCAGCCTGGAGCAAGTGTATGCCCACCCCCCACCAGCCCCTCTGCTCCCGTCCAGCTCTGACGTCATCTGGAGCTGCCCTCCCTCTGGGGCTGGACTTGCATTCACCTCCAGGTAATAGGGCAGCTCAGGGGTGTGAGAGTGGACAGGCTTCTCCTATGTGGTCCTTGCTCCCAGGCAAGGGTAGGAGCACCGGGCTGGCAACAGAGGAGGCCCTTGGACCCCCACACTGTGGCTTGTGGCACCTTGCAATCCGTTTTGGTCTGGGGAGAGAAGCCCCGGATTACCTGTGAAGGAAGAGAAAGGCCCATCTCAGAAACACCGCATCTGCCAACAGGATCAACTCAGCCCCCCTCGCCAAGCAGGGTGACAGCTGGGCTGGGGGACACGGGCCTGAGGCTGACTCCCATCTTCCTAATTCTACAGCAGACTGTCCACCCACATGCATGCCTATCCCAGACATGAAACTAGAGGTGGTGCTTGTTGGGTGTGTGGGATGTCTGGAGGCAGGGAGAGGGAAAAGGCAGGGAGCAGCTCTCCGCTCCATGAGAGTGGCAGTGGCCTTAAACAGCTGTGATGGCCTTTTCTTCTCCAAGAGGCAGAGGGACAGAGCAAGGGGCGGGGGCAAGGGGGAGGACAGCACCATGGCATAGTAGGCTAAGCTTCTGACTGTGCCACTGGCATCCCCTATGGGCACCGGTTCATGGCCCAGCTGCTCCAATTCCCATCCAGCTTCCTGCTGATGGCCTAAGAGCAGAGGATGGCCCAAGTCCTTGGTTCCTTGCACTCATGTGGGAGACTGAGAGGAGGTTCCAGGCTCCAGGCTTTGAACTGGCAAAGCTCTGGCCTTCGCAGTCATCTTAGGAAGTGAACCAGCAGAAGGAAGATCTTTCTGTCTCTCCTCTCTGTAACTCCACCTTTCAGTTGAGAAAGAGGGAGGAAGATAAAGAGTTCACTCCCCCAATGGACAAGACTGCACCAAGGCATGGGCCGCAGCCAGGCCTGCATCTGAGTGACAGCAACTCAACAACTTGAGCCATCACCTGCTGCCTCCCAGGAAACTGGAATCAGAGACCAGAGCCAGGAATCGAACCCAAGGACGCCCCCGAGGAAAGCAGGCATCCTCAATGGGAATGCAGCAAGTCCACCGCCAAGGCTGGGCAAGGAAAGCCTATCCCTGGAGAAGGCCTGTCGGCTGCATGCCCCCACGCCCCACAGAGTCTCCACGTTCCGAGGTCCCAGAGCTACACGTCCAGCTCTGCCTTGAGCAGAGGTGGCACTGTGGCAAGCTGTCCTACCCCTTGGGGATCCCACGGGCCCCTCCACTGTAAAGTGGGGGTGACAGTGCACACCACGCACCAATGCAGGACGATTAAGTGAGAGGACTGGTTCAAGGCACAGCCCCAGGACCGGGGAGGTGGCAGGCCCCACAGACACCCTGGCTGGGACCCCCACAACATCCGTATCAATGAACCCTGCAGACCCCATTTTGGGTCTCCAAACCAATGTGGTCTCTAAACCAAGGGCTGGGATGTGACAAGACAGCCCTGTGTCACAGTCAAGGCTGGTACCTCTTGCAAGGTTGATGGCGAATGAAGTGGGGAATCTCTCAGCAGGATGGGGGAAGAGGCAGTGTCCCTCCTGGGCACTCTTGGGTGGGGAGGGGCCCATCCCTGTTGGCCTCATCTTAGAGACTCTCCCTCCTGCGTCCACGGAACAGTCCGGAGAGCCAAGAGAAGGGCAGCAAGGGGCAAGGGGGCTCAGGCGCGTCTCCCCCAGTTGTCAACTTGTTCAAGTTACGAACTCAAGTGCATACTCCCAGCCCCGCCCCTGCCAAGGCCACTTCCCACTCTGGCTCACCCCTCCTCACCCCTTCCGCCCCTCCACCAGGCCAACCACTCACAGCTCCGTGTCCTCCAGGGCGGGCGGGCGCTCCAGCGCCTGCCTGCGCCTGCGCACGGCGCCCAGGATCTTCTTGCGGGGTCCCAGGGGCACGCTGATGCTGCGGAGGTCGAGGTCGGAGCACAACATGAGCGCCTCCAAGTCGATCTTTTCCTGTCGCAGGAGGGCACCAAAATCCTCCATGTGCAAAGAGGCCAGGAAGGTGTCGAGCGGGCTCGTCTCGGGCTCTAGGTCCTCGTCCAGGCCCAGGTCCAACTCATCCCAGGGCAACTCCTCCCCGCAGCTGCGCTCCTGCAGGCTGTTGGCACTGCCCAGACTGTCGTCGTCCAGGCTAGGAGAGCTCCGCAGACGGCCCCGCAGCGTGCCCGCCGCGGCGTCCAGTCCCAAGTCCTCGCCGCGGCCCAGCCCATGCAGCCCGCTGCTCAGGTAGTTCCTGCGGAAGACCATGGTGCCCAGGCCGGGGCGGGTAAAGAGAGAGTCGTGGCCGGAGTCGGTGCTGACCTCCGAGTGGGCGGGCTCGGGCGCCAGCGTGGCACGGGAGACGCTGTCCTCGTCCGATAGGAACATATCCCGGAGTGGGGCGCGGCCCCACTCCTTGGGGTTGGCGTGGGTGCCCGGGCGCACGAACATCACATCGCTGCCCAGCTGCAGGCCCGAGAGCGAGCGCACACTTTTGCGCCCGTCCTCGGAGACCTTGAAGGTACCCTCGCCGCCGCCCTGCTTGCGCCGTTCCAGCTTCTTCTGGATCTTGGTCTTGCCCCTGGCCGTGCCGTGCAGCGTGGCCTGCGAGTAGGGCAGGGGGCTGCCCAGCGCCATGTGCTGCAGCCGGCGGCTCAGCGTGCTGGACGTGAGGCTGGAGAAGCTGAGCGTGTCGGAGCGCTGGGCCAGCTCGCGCCGGTAGCGCCGCTCCATACGCTCGTGGTGCTTGCGCTGCAGTTTGGCGCACTCGCGGATGCGCCGCTCCGCCTCGCGGAAGGCCTTGTCCTTCAGCTTGCCCACCAGCTTGGGGCTGAGGCTGCTCTGCTTGGCCGCGATCGAATCCAGGTAACGTACACACTCCATGTGGCCCTTCATGGCGGCCATGTCCAGCGGCGTGTGGTAGTCGTTATCCAGGCACCAGATGTTGGCCCCAAAGGACACCAGGAAGGACAGGCAGTGCAGGTGGCCATTGGCAGCTGCCAGATGCAGGGGCGTGTTGCCCCAGATGTCACATTTGTCCGGGTCCCCCCTGCGGGGACAGCACAAAAGGAGGCGTGAGGGAGGCAGCGGCTGCAGGTGGGGTGGCCCGCAGGTGCAGGGCCGGGGAGGTTGGGCTCCCAGCCATCCCGTCCCTCACAAGGACACCAGTCCTGGAAGAGAGCCGTGGGCCTGCGAGCGACTCTCCTTTGCCCTGGGAGCTGGGTAGGCCTGAACCCTCGGAATCAGGGAGAAGATCCGCCTCCTGCATCCCGGCACGTGCGGAGAAGGGGGCGGAGTACGGGGAAGGCTGGTCCTGTGGGGCGGGGTTAGGGCGGGACCTTCCCCCAGAGAACTGAGGGCTGGGAATCTCAGGGGATAAATATTTGATGCCCAGAGAGAAAGGAGTGAATTATTCATGGGGCCCGGCGGGGAGCTGGCCCGGTAGGGTGGTGGGCCAGGGCGAGTCTGGGTCCCTAGGCAAGTGTGAGGGTGAGTGTGGCCATGTATGGTGGAGTGAGGGTGAAAGGGGACAAAGGGGGGGTACCCCTGCCTGAGCCTTGTGGGGTGGGAGGGGGTGTTCACAGGCAAGGGCGTGCATGGTGTCTCAGGCTTGGCCCTGGCTGCAGGGAGCAGGGCCAGGCCTGGCAAGGCTGAGTGTGAGAGTAGGTGTCGGGTCTTGGCCTGGGCTGGGAGGGGACTGTGGGGGCAGCCAGATGGAAGGGGTAAGAGAATGTGGGTTAAGCGTTCAGCTGCCCTCCTCGCCTTCCCCAGGGTCTTCAAGGGCCCTAAGAGACTCCAACAGCCCCCTCTCCAACTGCCTGTGTTGGGGTAAGGAGGAAGTTCCCCCCACCTGGCTCTTCCTGAGCCCTGGCCTCGCTTGGGGCTGGCACAACACCATGGCTGTGTCCTAATGAGGCCATGAGGCCACCCTAGGCTGGGAGAAGAATCACTCTCTTGTCTCCGTGGCTTTCCTGCTGGCCAGCCAGCTCCACAGGGGCTCCTGGCATCAGGCCCATACCCCATGGAGCACGGTCCTCGGCCCCTGTCAGGGCCAGTAGCTTCAGTGCACCAAGGGGCCTCTGCTGCAGGTGGGGACCAGTGTCCCTCTGGACCCCCTGGGTAGGATGCAGGGATTCAGCTCTACTGCTTCATCTTACAGGCTGCTCCCTCCAGCTGCTGAGCCCAAAGGCCAAGGTGGCAGGGTAGGGGGTGACAGCCCTGCTCCTGCCAAGACCCCCAGGTGCCCAAGCCATGTTTTCCATGCCCAGGCAGAGGACCTGGCACCAGAAGCCCACTGTAGTGGCCCTGGGCTCTGCATGGCCCAATTATTACCTCTGACTCCTGACTGACCCTTGGACTCTCTGCCCACCCCTCCCCCTGAGGACTGCTCCAGAGGAAGGGGGGGAGAGGGAGAGAAGCCCCTCCAAGCTGAGCCCACCACAGTCATCCACTGTGTGTGTTGGGGAGGGGGTTGCAGAAGGAGCTAATGGGATAGAAGGAGCTAATGGGATGGCTGAACCAGTGACATTTGGCAAGGGGGACAGTGCCCACAAATTCAAGGCATGAGCAGGGATGGGTGACAGCTGCAAGAGATGGGGTCCCCAGGAAGATTTGGGGGCCCTTAGGACAGCTCTTTGGGTGTTCTCTGGGGGTAGGTGGGCAGTCAAGACGCCCTCTTTATTGGCATCCATTTGTGGGGTCCCCAAGGAACCTCAACCTTCCCTTCAGTTCCCTCTCCACCCCTCACTCTTGCCTGCAGGTGAACCCCACCCAGGAGATCCCTCTCACCTGCCCCGCATCCTGCAGCATCCTCCACATGGGCTCCCCAAATTTCAGACCCCATCAACTCCACATAGTGCTCCCAAACGGTCACATGTCGCCCCCGTGTCTCCCCTCACATGTTGCCCTCCCCATACCGGGCTCCAGGGTCCGTCCCACGTCCCCTCCCCCACCAAAGAGGACAGTCAGCCAGCAAGAAGGGAGGTGCATAGTGGGGGGCTGGGGCACAAAGATTCGGGGACTCACCCGCGGCTCACGATGAGACGCAGCGACTCCAGGTTGCCGTGGTAGGCGGCCCAGAGCGTGGGGGTCATGCCATCCTCGTCGGGGGCGTTCAGCTCCTTCCGGGTGGCCTCCTTGAGCAATTCCAGATAGCCATCCCTGGCCGCGCGGTGGTACTGGTCGTTCATGGCGCCCGGCGTGGACGGGGCGGGCAGGGGGCGCGGGGAAGCGCCCTCCGCAGGGGAGGGCGGCGGGGTTAGGGCCGAGGCATGGGGCTGGGGGAGGGGGCCGGGCAGGGGCCGGGGCCGCCAGCCCCCCGCTGCCGCCGCAGGTGGAGGTTGCGGAGCGCCAGCTGAGGGGGACACCCGAGCCGCTCACCCAGTGCGGGGGAGGGGGCACCTCCCGCTGCCCAGGGCACCGCCCCGGGCTTCCCCTGGGTCCTAAATACCCTGCGCCTCCCTCCGCGCACAGACGTGGCCCACGCACGGCCCTGACTGCGCCCCCGAAAAGTATCCACCGCGGGGCATTCCCCAAATGAAACAGACTCAGCCTGCGGGAGACTTCGGGGTGCATCCTGACGAAAACCCGATGGCTGTGGCTCGCGGTTTCTCCTCCCGTCGAAAGAGCAGGGAGCCAGGGCTGGGGAGAGGTGTCGGGGCCGGGGGCCGGGTGGAGGGGCAGGCTCCAGGGGGACCGTCCGCCTGCAGGTGCCTGCAGACCGACCCCCAGACGGTCCCCGGGCAGGACCGGCCAGCAGGCGGCGACAGAGGCCTGGCCGCGGTCTCCGCGCTCCGCGTGGGAACTTCGTCCGCAGCTTGACCTGGCACCCGGTGGAGCTGGGCATGGGGTGCGGGAGGGACAGAGGAAGCAGGAACTTGGGGCGCAGCAGGCACGGCGGCGGAAGGAGGGGACCACCATCCGAGAAGCACGGAGGTACAGGTGCGCCAGGGCTGGGAGTATGGTGGTCCCGGAGCATCCTTCGAGCGCCAGCCCTGAGGACCCTGTGCGCGGTGGGCTCCAGGGACAAGGTGCCCTCCGGGTGCCGCAGTGCGGGGCTAGGGCGGCGCCCGGGTGTCGGGGCGGGGGTGGGGGCCCTTAGCGCCTTATCTGGCTCTCTTGCTCTCTTCCTTAAATTCAGCTCCCAGGAAAGATGGATCATGTGAGTGGGACTGAGGGATTTATGGCGCCGGGCTCCCACGGCTGTAAATCACCCTACCCTCCGGGGTATAAATCGCCGGTCCATCCTGGCACGGGGCAGAGGAAACGCTCGCCGCCCCCTGACCCCCAGCGCAGCGTGGGCTCCCGACGCAACCAGGTAAGGTGCCTGGGGCAGGGCGGGGGGTCGTCGGTTCAGGGCAGGCACTGGTGCTGCGAACGCATCCCACGGGGTCCCTTCGCATTCCCGTAAGCGCCGCGTCCCCGTCCCGGCTTTGGTTGACAAGCGCCTCGGTGCCCACGTCTAGGGATGCGGTATGGACAGGCACGCTGTCGAGGCTGACCTGGGGCCCTGCTTGCTCTTGCCCCACAGTGACACCCTCCCCTCTCCGAGCCGCCTCCTGCCGCCCACGGCCATGTCAGAGGAGCCGACCCCTGGCCCCAAGGAGCGGCCGCCGGCGCCGCGCGCTGGCCCCCGCGAGGTGTGGAAGAAGGGTGGCCGCCTGCTGTCGGTGCTCCTGGCCGTGAACGTGCTGCTCCTCGCCTGCACGCTGGTCAGTGGCGGCGCCTTCAACAAGGTGGCCGTGTACGACACCGACGTTTTCGCGCTGCTCACTGCCATGATGCTGCTGGCCGCGCTCTGGATCCTCTTCTACCTGCTGCGCTCCGCACGCTGCCCCGACGCCGTCCCCTACCGCGACGCGCACGCTGGTCCCATCTGGCTCCGAGGTGCCCCAGGCGCGGAGGGGGCGGAGGAGAGATGGCAGGGACTGAGCTCAAGGCCGCAGGTTCCCTTGCGGGTTAAGGGTCCAGCAGTGTAAAAGTGGAGGTTGGGGGCGGGTGAGGCTGCCGACAGGGTGCTGGAGAGCGGGGAGGAAGAAGGACCTGAAGGGGCGGGGATTGGACCAGAGGCTGGAGGCTGTAGGAGGTCGTCGTGGAGAGCCTTGGAGGGGAGCAGCAGCTGAGGGTGCCCATTACCCAATCACAGCCTCATGCTTTGGGCCACCCGTCCATCCTCATCCAGCTTATCAGCCACCTGTCAATGCATCCATGCACCTGCTTCCCCCTTCCCACTGCTTCATCCACCCCACCCCTGCCTTAGCTCCACCTCCCTCCCTGACCCTCCTGCCATGGTCCCCTTCATTCCCAGGTGGGCTGGTGCTGTTTGGGACCTGTACACTCGTCATGGATGTCTTCAAGACCGGCTACTACTCCAGTTTCTTCGAGTGCCAGTCGGCCATCAATATCCTGTACCCCCTTATCCAGGCTGTGTTTGTTATTCTCCAGGTGGGCAGGAGGGTGTCCCTGAGAGCGAGGGGTCAGGAGACCTGAGCAATGAAACTGGGGACAGGGCTGGCGTGGGCACTAGACAACTGTAAACACGGAAGCCGTTTCTATGCAGTAATCCAAATGTGAGCTCCTGCTTAGGGGCCCTGCAGTGCCAGTCCTACTGAAGGTATGCCCAGAGTTAACACCTGGGAGGTGTGAGTGTGACAGCTGGTCTGGCCCCCTTGGGTGCCCACAGACAACATTTGTGTCAGCCCAGGGTTCTGCTGGGATCATGCTGGCTTGGCTTCAGCCACAGAGTCTCTTTTTATTTGTTTATGTATTTATCAATTATTATTTTAGTTTGAAAGGCAGAGATCTTCTACCCATTGGTTCATTCCCCCCAACTACTGCAGCAGCCAGGGCATGGTGGGGCCAAAGCCAGGAGCCTGCAACTCCATTTGGGTCTCACACAGGGATGGAAAAGACCCAGCTACTAGAGCTGCCACCTGCTGCCTCCCAGGGTGTGCATTCGCAGGAGGCTGGGATCAGAAGAGTCAGGACTCAAACCCAGGCACTGCCCTGTGGGACAGGGGCATCCCAAGCTGCATTTTTACAGCAGCAATCCCTGCCTGTCCCTCATGCTCTGTTTTGTTCAGGAAACGGGGCATGTTGCCACTGTGGATTTCTTCTCCTTTTATTTCTTTCTTTTAAGGCAGACTTACGGAGAGATAGAGAGACAAAGATCTTTCATCCACTGGTTCACTCCCCAAATGGCTGCAATGGCCAGAACTGAGCCAATCTGAAGCCAAGAGCCAGGAGCTTCTTCTGGATCTCCCAGGGATGCTGGGTCCCAAGGCTTTGGGCCATCATCTGCTGCTTTCCCAAGCCATAAAGGGAGCTGGATGGGAAGTGGAGCAGCTGGGACATGAATTTGTGCCTATATGGGATCCTGGCACTGAAAGATGGAGGATTAGCAAGTGAGCCATCATGTCAGATCCAACTTTGATTTTTCACATGGGTTCACAGGTGTTTTTAGTTTTTGCTTTTCAATCTGCTGCCTAAATAGCTCTTCAAAAGCTCTTATGTTTGAGCTAAGGCAAAACTGGTCTCATCTGGGACCAGAATGGATCCCAGCCCTGAACTCTGACCACAGTGGCCCCACGGTGGGGACCTCCCCTGCTGCCTGGGGTCTCCACAGTTGAACACACGTGTGACTTTGACACGTAGAGGCCCCAGACTCTTACCTGTTATGGGTTTGGAGACTGCAATGAGAAGACTAACACCCCCATATCCACAAGCTACAGCTCAGCGCTTCCGGGCAGTCAGGTGGATGTGAGGTCCAGCCAGAGGCTGGCCTGGCTCCCAGGGAGAGCAAAGCAGGTGCGCAGAACCGAGCTCGACCCCACTGCCTTCACCATCCAAACCCCACTGCAGCTGGACAGTTTCCAAGGGGACATTTTGCAAACATTTGAAGACAGAGTCCTTATGTTGGGCCATGGTGTGGTAGCCTAGAAGGAGAGAATGCTTCGGGTTTCGTTTTATTAAAACCAACTTGATGAGCGAAGACAGGATCCTGGGGCACAGGGAACATGACACGGGGCACGGGCCTGGACTCGGGCTCCCTGGCGCCCTGCCACCCCGGGGTCATGACTCTCACCCTCTCTTCTGGTACAGACTTACTTCCTCTGGGTCTCTGCCAAGGACTGCATCCATGTGCACCTGGACTTGTCCCGGTGAGAGCCGCAGCCCGGCGTCATCCCAGCATGCCAGGGCCCCCGCTTCCACCCCTGTCCCCACCCAGGGCTCCTTGCTCCTCTCTCCTGTCTCCTGCCAGGACCCCCTGGCCTCACCACTCCCCCCATGCTGTCCCCTAAGAGAAAAGCCGGCAGGCACATCCCCATGACTTTCTCCTGGCCAGGCTATGTGCTTCTTCCAAACTCAGCTTCCGTGTCCACATGGGGAGGGGCCTTCTCTTCCTCTAGCACCATCTCTCAGGGGTGCCGGGCACCACCCCCCCAGAATGAGCCAGGGACTCACAGGGCCCCCTGTCTGCCCCTCTCTCGCACCTCCAGGTTTGGACTCATGTTCACGCTAACCACCAACCTGGCCATCTGGATGGCAGCCGTGGTGGATGAATCTCTACACCAGTCACACTCCTACAGCAACTCGCCCAGCAACACCAGCTACTCCCGCCTGGCCACTGACCGTGAGTGCCTGCCAGCCCTCGGGCTGAGTCGGTCTCCCGTGCCAACCTGAGGACAGGGGTGAAAGCCAGGGCCTCCTCCAGCCCCAGGCTCTGCCTCCGACATCTGGGAATGGGTGGCATGGGGGGGAGGGGCAGGGAGAGGGAGCTCCAGGGTCATCTTCTGACCCTCAAGAGTACAGCCTGGACGCCACCATCCAGCTCTCCATCTCACTTTGCGAGGGAGAGGCCCCAGGGGGTGTGACAGTGGTGGCAATTTCCCCAGCTTTATGGCACAGTTCAACCCCACAACTTCCCTATGAGACAGGTGCTATTCGCATGCCCATTCTGTCACGTGTATGTCTCCAGGGGCCACTATGGGCAGGACTGAAGGGATGCAGTGGTGGCAAGAGGACAGTTCTCTGGCTTGGACCTTTTTTGTCATGGTTGTAATTGAGCAGTGATGTGCTGTGTGCTAGCTGGCTCATAGCAGGTGCTTGGTAGACAGTCTGGAAGGAAGAAATGTGCCAGGCCCAGCACAGTGGGATACAGTGCTGAGTATGGCAGACACGGACTCGGCCCTCATAGAGATGCTGGTCAGGGGAGAGGTGCCTCCCTGCAGGTCCCTGTCTCTCTCCACCCTCAGTGGGACGTGCTGAAGACTCCTCCTGCTCCTGCAGCACGGCAGCCTGCCAGGTCTTCCAGCAGGGATACTTCTACCTGTACCCCTTCAACATTGAGTACAGCCTCTTTGCGTCCACCATGCTCTACGTCATGTGGAAGAACGTGGGTAGGCTGCTGACTGCCCCCCAAGGCCACGGCCATGGCCACAGTCCATCTCGGGTCAGTCTCTTCCGTGAAACCTTTTTTGCTGGCCCCATCCTGGGCTTGCTGCTCTTTGTGGTGGGCCTGGCAGTCTTCATCATCTACGAGGTCCATGTGAGCGAGGAGGGGGGCCGTACTCAGCAGGCCCTGGTCGCCTACTACAGCTTCCATATCGTCTGCCTGGGGCTCATGACCTTGGTCAGCCTGAGCGGCTCCATCATCTACCGTTTCGACCGGCGGGCCATGGACCAACATAAGAACCCCACCCGCACCCTGGATGTGGCGCTGCTGATGGGGGCCGCCATGGGCCAGTATGCCATCTCCTACTACTCCATTGTGGCCGTGGTAGTGGGCACTCCCCGGGACCTGCTGACTGGCCTCAACCTGGCCCACGCCCTGCTCATGATCGCCCAGCACACCTTCCAGAATGTGTTCATCATCGAGAGCCTACACCGGGGACCACCCGGGGCTGAGTCCCCCCAAGCAACCCCCAAGGAGCCCTGCCAAGGCCTCACCTTTGCCAACCTGGATGCCCTCCACACCTTGCCCTCCTGCCCCCCAACACCTAGCCTGGCCATCCCCAGCCCAGCAGGCCCTCCAGAAGCAGCAACCATCATCTCAACCCCCAGGAGCCACTGGAGGCGCCGGTGCCTGAAGGATATTTCTTTGTTCCTCCTGCTCTGCAATGTCATTGTGAGTAGCTGAGGGGGACTGGGGACGGGGAGGAGGAAGAGCAGGCTGAGGACGGCTACTCTGACTTGTCTCTGTCTTACCCAGCTGGCCAGAGAGGGCCAGTGGGCCAACAGCATCTCAGGGCGCACGGAGGGAATGAAATACCACTCTTCCAGCCCCTAGGCAAAGAGCGGAGTTAGAGGGGTCTCAGGACATGCCAGAGTGGGGGCTGGGCAGAGGTGAGAGGGAGCTGGATGCTGATGAGGAAAAGGGGGGCCCTCACCCCCAAGTGGGAGGTGTGACTGCTCCTGGGAACTTGTGACCTGCCTGCTTCTCAGAATAATTGGAGCACCATCAGGAAGTAGCAGAGAGCAGCCTAAGTGTGAGCAATCTGTTGGCACAGAGCAGTGGTGGCCCCGTTGGGAAGGTGGGGGGCAGGCAGGAGGGCAGCTACAGCAGCAGACCCTCCCCTGTGACTCAGCACAGCCACCTGCTAGCAGCAAGAGAATTCACCCCAATCCCTCTCTGCAGGGGACACCCCAAGGCAGAAAGCAGCCCAGTGTAGAGACATTTCTAGCATGGCTTACACCCCAAGATAGAAGTGGCCAGTGTCAAAATGACCCCAGGAAAGAGACACATGCCCATGGGGATCCACAGGTTCCACGCCCCAGATGCGATCAACCCAGGAAGGAAAGTATTCAGAATGAAAGATTACATCCAGGCAGGGGCTTTGTGTTGCTGGTTTTCCTTACACAATCAGCACCATGTATGGTGTCTGCAGAGGGACTCAGCACCTGCAGATCGTGCGCCAATGGGAAACACACCACTACTGAGCGTTCTATGAGGCCAGCCCGTTCAGTTCTTACCTGCAGTAGAAACATGGAGCTTAACAAGGCTCCACCCTAACAGAGCAACAGCCACAGGGTGAGCTCACCCATGAGGAAACCAACAGTCACTGCCGACAGGTGCACTGTGGGTGTAGCTCATCCCACAGGAAAACTCTCTCGTGCAGCCATGGTCCATATGCATACCACTAGAAGCCCTGAGGCTCAAAAAACACACATCATGACTTCGGCCAGCTCTGGCGCCCGGCCTCACCCAGAATGTCCCTGCTCCAGGTCCCTGAGCGGTGTCATCCCTATCTCCATCACCTTCCAGGGCAGAATGAGGCTGGAGGGAAGCTGGGTGTGCCCCCCACAGATATCTGGAGAGGGGCGGGTGGGGGGAGAGAGGAAGCCAAGCTACACACCTCAGCTCACTGCCTCATCCCCCCACCACATCCCCAAGCTGCACCAGGTGAGTGCATAGCCAGAGAGGAAGTAGGATTTTAGATTCCACCTCCTGCCAGATGTGAGCGGGGATCGGCTGGTCCCATTGCCACAACAGCACCCTGTGCACACGGCTCTTCAGCTGCTCCGTCAACCAATTGCACCACACTTTCCCATCATCTGTAGAACTGTCATCCCACACAAGTGGGCTAGTGAAGAGGGCAGGTGGAAGAGGTGACCCCAGGACCCAGCTAGGAGTGAGCAAGCTCACACATCCTGTATTCCTGAGAGCGGGGTCCCCACAGGGTGACATCCAGCCAGGAAGCCAGGATCCCCCCGGTCCTGCAGAGCCTACAGAAATGACCCAGGAGGGCATTCCCAGAGGGGTCTTATGGACACCCCTTCCTTGTCTGCACAGCTCTGGGTCATGCCGGCCTTTGGGGCGCGCCCTCACTTCAGCAACACGGTAGAGGTGGACTTCTACGGCTACTCCCTCTGGGCTGCCATCGTGAACATCTGCCTGCCTTTCGGCATCTTCTACCGCATGCACGCCGTGTCCAGCCTGCTGGAGGTTTACGTGCTGTCCTGAAGCCACGGGCCCAGCCTCAGGGCAAGGCCGCAGGGAGCTCCTGCACCCACTAGGGCCCCTCCAGGAGCAAACCCCAGGCTGGCAGTCCGGGGAACCACACAACCAACCCGCCCCCTGCTGGCCTCAGAGTGGAATTTGCACCAAATTTATTTTTCCAGAATGAGTTTTTAGATCACAATCAAGAGGTGCCCAGCCACCCCAGCGTGACCCCAAGGGCTGAGCGGCGTCTCCCCACAGCTCTCCCTGGAGGGCACTATGATTCATCCCAGTGTGCACCTGCAGCAAGGAACTAATAAATCTGCCATCTAGCCCCTGGCTTCCCTTGCTTGTCTCCCGAGATGGCCGTACAAGAGGGTCTTGGGGGTGGTCAGGGTTGCAACATCCCTGGGGATTCGCAGTGCTTGAGCCAAGTCCAAGTTATAGGATAGCTAACAAGGGTGTAGCTGGGAGAAGCGGAGAGTTCTCACCTGCCACCTTCCAGTTCTCTCTCTCCAGCTGATACACACATGTAATCCTGTTGTATTCCATGATCCAAAAAAGGCTGGAAGGACCAGCCTGGTCTATGTCTACATTCGACCAAGAAGGAGACAGAAGCCCAGATAGGCAACTTGACTTGCCCCAAGGGTCACAAAGCTTCAGAACGGCAGCATGCTTCTACCACGACTAACACTTTCCCAGCAGCGGAGCCACTTCCCCCTTCAAATAAAAGATCACAAAACCCATGCTTGTGACACACACACACACACACACACACACACGGCGGCTGGAGTAGAACAGCAAGTGGAGTAGAACAGAACTCCACTGCCTGGGCCTCCCCTTAATACATACACCCAGCACAGCCTCTTCAGGACCCACAAGAGGTACAGAGATGGGGGTATAGGAGGGAGGCCTCACAGAAGGTCAGGGGGCGGGAGAAGGTTGGAAAGGAGGCCAACCTGGGCACGGGCTGGGAGAGAGGGAGGGCCCGGTGGCCACGGCGGTACGAGCAGATGGCATTTGGGGGCCAGCTGGCAACAGTCGTTCCTGGAGCACAGGGAACTTCCAAGGAAATCCTGGCTGGACCTTGTCCCCAAGTTCTCATTGGCTCTAAGAGAGAGAAGTCCTTGCAGGTTGTCATACCCCTGAGGGGCGCCAGGTAGAGGACAGGAATACAGTGTGTCACCCCCAGCTGGGCCCCCTGAGCAAAGTGCGACCTGGACCTGGACCCCAGCAGGCTCTTGACCAAGCCAGGGTGAGGGCTGGCTGGACTGCAAGGCTAGGCTGCCTGCTGGGCCCGCCTCCAGTCCCGCCTGCACACTCCCTGGGCAGCTCCTCCATTGGCTGCACCTTCTGGGCCCGGGCCCTGGCCCTGTAATTAACGAGGGATTAATAAGATTCCCAAAGTCAACAGAAAAATCGATGGGCCACGGAGCCTAGCGGCAGCTGAGCACCCACACACAAGGGGAGGAGGGCACCAGGGGCATCGGTCAGCCTGGGTGGCTGCGCCTCAGCTGGACGAATGGTCAAGCCAACGGTGATGACTGCCCAGGACTCAGGTAAGGTTCCCGGCGCCCTCGGGCCGCTGGTCCTGCCTTTTTGGTAACTGCAGACTCAGAATGGGAGCCCTGGGGCCACCAGGCAGAGGGCAGCGCCTTGCGACCCCAGTTGGGTCCTGTACACTCCCCAACCCACCCAGCCCCATCCACCTCCTCTTCCACCTGCCCGCAGAGGTTTAACGAGGGCCGCCCCACCCCAGCCGGGTCCACAAAGCCGGGAAGGAGTCAGGAGAGGCTTGGAAGATGACGGCTGCTTCAAGGGGTGTGGGGCAGGGGCTGCCTGAACGCCCGGGGCCAGGCTATACAGTCCAGCAGCCGCTCAGATGCCTCCGCGGGAAACCCCGAAGGCGCCGGGCAGCGCTGAGCAGCCCGCTCGGAGCTGGTCCTGCACCCCCAGCCCTTCGCCCTGCCCCGACAGCTCAGCTCCGCTGTTTTCATCACCCGCCTAGAGCCCACAAACCAGTTTGGCGCCTGGGCCCTCCCTAGGCGTGGCATCCCGCCGTGGGGCGTGCCAGGGGGCGGCAGACTCCTGTGCGTCAGTTCCGCCCTAATTCATTTCCTGTGACCCCTCCCTCGCCCTAATTCATTTCCTGTGACCCCTTCACGCCCACCATCGCGTCCTGTGCCATCACAAAGCCAATGTGACTTTCGATGCCCTACCACGAAGGAGGGTTGGAGCCCAGGGTGGGAGTCTGATAGTGAGTGGGACCCCTGCCCCCTGCCCCGAGGGAGAGGGCCAGGAATTTTGTACCTCTAGGATGAACCCATTTGGCCTGAAGTCTGAGCAAAAACAACCGCTGACCAATCCCCTCCCCCGCCCAAATAAAACCCAGCCCTCACCCTGTGGGTGTTTCCAGGCCCTGGAAAGAACTGGAGGGAAACGCCCAGAGGGCCAACTAGCTAAGGGAGCTTATCGAATCATGTAGTTCTGCCAAATAGGTATCATACATTCCTTCTTTTATTCATTCCCAAGATTAGTAGTGGTAGTAGTAGCTCTGTTAGGCACCAAGTCCTTAGTTGTGGGTCCATTTCACAGGTGAGAACACTGAGGCAACTGAGGTCTACAGAAGTAGAAAGTGACTGGATCTGAGCCCTTAACCATTAGGCTGTCCTGCCTGGGAGCATGGGCTGGGCAGGTACTGGGAAAGGCAAGGAGGAGTGGTGATGGATGGCAGAGAGGAGTGGGGGGTGTCCCTGGGGCCTCTGCCTTGCTCAACCCAGGCAGGGGGGCTGGAAGGAAATGATGGGGGATGGCCAGGGGATGGAAAGTGTTAAACGGGAAGAATCTCTGTCCACAGTTCTGGTGCTGAAACTGCCATGGCCGGAGTCAATGGGTGTCCCTGGGGGTAACATCCATGGTAGCTTTGAGGGGAACCGAGGTCAGCTTAGTGCAGTCTCTGTCCTGGAGGAGGTGCTGGCCCTGAGGGGAACTGAGCACACCCCTTCTCAGCAGAGGGGAGTAGCCCCAGCAAAGTGGCCGCCAGCAGGCTGGGCAGGGAGAGTGGGAAGGCTGCGGAAGGCCGTTGGTGGGGGACTGGGGTGATAACTGGCTCCAGGCACCAGCTGGGGTCAGGAGCCCACAGGAGGACCCAGGAGCCTTCTGCCTGGGTCTGGGGCAGGCAGTGGGAGGCAGGTTCCTGGCGCAAGGCCGGGAGCTGGCAGGGAGTGAGCGGGTGGGGATGTACTAGAAGAGAAAAACTTGCAGTCTTGAAAAGAGACCAACACGCTGTCACTCCATTTGCCCCAGAGGAGAACACAAGGACATCGTGCCGGTGCACAGGGGCCTATGGGGCCTGCAGAGGTGGGATTTCAGAGTCCAGTGTGGCTGCAGGGAGAGGCGGTCTTAAGTCCCTGGAGCTCAGGGTCTAAACGGGGAATCAGAGGGCCCAGCACAATGTCTCAGTGGCTAAATCCTCGCCTTGCATGTGCCAGGATCCCATATGGGCATCAGTGCATGTGCCAGCTATTGTACTTCCTATCCAGCTTGCTGCTTGTGGCCTGGGAAAGCAATTGAGGATGGTTCAAAGCCTTGGGACCCTGCACTCACGTGGGAAACTGGGAGGGGACTCCTGGCTCCTGGCTTTGGATTGGCTCAGCTATGGCCATTGCAGACACTTGGGGAGTGAACCAGGGAACAGAAGATATTTGTCTCTCTTTCTTTCTGTAAATCTGCCTTTCCAATAAAAATAAGTACATTTAAAAAAAAAATTAAGCAAGAAAAAAACCAGGGAGCCAGAGTGAGGCACAACTGGCTACAATGGAACCCATGGCGTGGGGTTGCCAGCAAGTGAATAGGGTGCAGGGAGAGGGTTAGGAGGTACCTTGCTTTGGGGGGTTCAGAGGGAAAGACAGAGGAGACAGGTTCCCTGCTGCAAGTCCCGAGGAGCACCTGGAGCCGGCCAGGAGGCAGGAGGGGCAGAGGGTGGGGCTGAGTCAAAAGTGAGATGGGACAGTTCCTGAATAGGGGGTTGCAGGAGTGCCCGGCTGACCACTCTGGGGAGGGGCAGTGCAGAGCCACTCCACAACTCTCCCCCTAAACGTTCATGTACTTGCAAATGAAGTATACTTACATGATTAATACCTTTTTTAAAGATTTATTTTATTTTTACTACAAAGTCAAATATACAGAGAGGAGGAGAGACAGAGAGGAAGATCTTCCGTCTGATGATTCACTCCCCAAGTGAGAGCAACGGCCAGTGCTGCGCCGATCTGGAGCCAGGAGCCAGGAACCTCCTCCAGGTCTCCCACACGAGTGCAGGATCCCAAAGCATTGGGCCATCCTCGACTGCTTTCCCAGGCCACCAGCAGGGAGCTGGATGGGAAGTGGAGCTGCTGGGATTAGAACTGGCGCCCATATGGGATCCCAGGGCATTCAAGGTGAGGACTTTAGTCGCTAGGCCATGCCACTGGGCCCTACGTTACCTTTTCAAATGACATATTTATTTGTTTGAAAAGAGTTACAAAAAGACACACAGAGACAGAAAGGTCTTGTATATGCTGGCTCACTCCCCAATGGCTGCAATAGCCAGAGCTGGGCGAGTTCTAAGCCAGGAGCCAGGAGCTTCTTCCCAGTCTCACATGTGGGTGCAAGGGCTTTCACAGGCACATTAGCAGGGAGCTGGGTGGGAAATGGAGCCGCCAGGGCTCAAACTGGCACCCATATGGGATGCTGAGGCACCAACCTGGTAATACGCTAATCAAACACACACACTATAAAAGTCAAACCAACAAAAAGTGTTGCATTCCCCATCACAGCACGGACTTGCTGCCCAGGAGACACTGCTGGTGTGAACCTGCTGAAAACTGGCTGGGCCTTTTAGAAGACACCTTATATCCGCATGTAGTACCGTAACCCCCAGGCTAACCTAGCAGCCAACCCAGTACTCTTTATTCATTTCCATCCAGTCCCTGCTGCTGAGCCTCCTCCCACACCACTTCCAGACACCTGGGAGACTGGAGTGGACCAAGAGAACCAGCTGGACACGCAGGCCGAGGAGCCCGGGGCAGCCAGCCCCTCCCAGCAGAAGTCCTGGCTGGTGCTGTACTTGTCCCTGTTACTGCGGCGGGACCAGCTGGCCCAGAAGGCTGGGCAGCTCTTCTCGGGGCTCCTGGCCGTCAACGTGATATTCCTGGGTGGGGCCTTCATCGGCAGCATGATTTTCAACAGCGTGGCCATCACACTGGGTGACGTGTGGATCCTGCTGGCCGTGCTCAAGGGCCTGTCGCTGCTCTGGCTGTTCTATTACCTCCTGGGCACCACCCGCCGGCCGCACGCTGTGCTCTACCGGGACCCTCACGCCGGGCCCATCTGGGTACGGGGTGAGTGTTGGGGGCTGGGGAGCAAGAACAGGGGCAGGGAAGCTGGGAAGGCGCCAACATCTGCCCACTCCCACCAGGCTCGCTGGTGCTGTTTGGCAGCTGCACTGTCTGCCTCAACATCTTCCGTGTGGGCTACGACGTGAGCCACGGCCACTGCAGGTCGCAGGTGGAGGTCGTCTTCCCTGTCATCGAGATCATCTTCATGGGCGTGCAGGTGATAGGCCTCTCCTGTCCCCGGGCCACCCGTGTGGCCAGCACACATCCTCCCCCAACTAAGCTGCCAAAACAGCAGCTGCAGCGAATCCCCCACATGGCCCAGGGCATAAGCACCTTCCCCTGCGTGCCCGTAACCATATGGCCTGTGGTGCCAGCAGCCACTCTTGCTCACTCACTCCCAAAAACATCTGCCAGGCCCCTTGTACTCTTGGAAGATACATGTTACAAAGAAATAAGTGGCTCTTAATCCTTTCTCATGCAAATAAGCTGAAACACCCTGGCACTTGCACAGGCCACAGCTGCGCAGTTCTCCCAGGAACAGCAGCAGTGAAAGCAGGTCAAATCGCTCATGAGTTTCAGCTCTGCACCAGGTGCCTGATTTACATCATCTTCTTCATTCCCCCAACAAGTAGGCGTACCCTTGCGTCCCAGGGGAGTGGGCATGTGGTCCTTCTCCAGAGCCCAGACCCGTGGAGCAGGGGAATGTGAGGACCAAGCCTGCGTTCCTGGCTGTGCCATCCATAGTACGTGCCCACGTGCTGCATGGCGCACATCCCGTTCCCAGCACCCACCTGCCCCCACCTCAAGGCGCCGTCTCTTTCAGACCTGGGTGCTCTTGAAACACTGCAAGGACTGTGTGCAGGTGCAGACCAACTTCACCAGGTGAGCTGTCCCCTCGGAACCCCTGCCCCTGTTGCCCACAAGCTCCCTGGCAGGGTGGGCATGGGGCTGTGAGGGAGGCGGAGATGTGGAACCTGACTTTGGGAGTGAGTGGAGTTGGGGGAGCAGGAGCCCAGGGGAGTCTGGTGAGGGGCGAGCAGCTGGAGCCCCCCCCCCCAGCTGGTGTGTGAGCTGAGTGTGGCCCTGCCTCCAGGTGTGGGCTCATGCTGACCCTGGCCACAAACTTGCTGCTGTGGGTTCTGGCTGTGACCAACGACTCCATGCACCGTGAGATCGAGGCTGAGCTCAACGCCCTCACAGAGGAGTTCTCAGGTACAGACAGGAGACTGCACCCCTTTCCCCAAACACACATATACACGCATACATATACCACACACGTGTATACACACATACCACAACACGTATATACATATGTGGACAGACACGTGCCTATACACATGTGCATACAGAGACACACAACCACAAGAACATGCACATGTATGTAGATACACAGAGACACACACATACACACAAGATACTCCCTGGAACAGGCGAGGTTCAGGGGCATACAGTTGAGAGCCTGATGCAGAAACTGATTGGCAGGTGGTCCCCAGCGCAACCAGGTGCTAGTGTCCGTACTGACCCTGACGCTGGCCCAGCCAGCTCCTGGGCGCCCTTCAGATGTGCATCTGTGGTGTTTGCATCGGACTTGTAAAAGCTGAAAAGCCTTCAGGAACTTACCACAAAGTTTTCTCAGTGAAACTTTAGGTGCCTAGACAGAGAGGTGGGGCAGGTTTTTTGGGGAGAACAGGTTCCCCACATTGTCCCATGCTTCACCACCCCCACAAACAGTCTCCCTACCCCCTTAGAGGCCACATTTTGTAGATGCACGTGGGAATCTTGCATCTGTGGGACTCAGCCACACCTGTGCGTCTACCCACCCACCCCAGGGTAGAGGCGCCATCCGACCTGCGGCAGCCAGACCCTCCCAGCCCAGCCACTCACACACCCATGACATAAATCATGGAGTGCCTGGCCATCACACATATTCTGTGCTCTGTTGACGTTTTCAAAAAAGCTGTGCTGAGAAGTTTTGGCAAGTGATTTTTCTTTAAACTTGAGAATCAGAGAGAGCCTGCCCTCAAATGCCTGCGATGACAGAGCCGAGGCTGACAGGGAGCTGGGAGTTCAATCCAGGTCTCCCACATGAGTGGAAGGAACCCAGGCACGTGGGCCGTCCCCTGCTGCCTCCCAGGGTGTGCTCGAATACAAAGCTGGGGTCAGAAGCCAGAGCTGGGCATGGGAGCAGTGCCCTGATGGGGGAGTGGGCATCTCAGCCACCAGACTAATCAGTCACCTCGTGATGCAATCTTAAATTTTTTTTTTCAATTGAAAAGGCAGTTACAATAGAGAGAGAGAGAGAGCTCTTCTATCTGTTGATTCACTCTTCAAATGGTTATAACTGTCAGACCTGGGCCAGTCTGAAGCCAGGAGCCAGGAACCTCTTCTGGGTCTCCCATGTGAGTGCCCAAGCACTTGGGCCATCCTCTGCTGCTTTCCCAGGCCACAGGCAGGGAGCTGGGTGGGAAGTGGAGCTGCCGGGATCAGAACCGGCGCCCACATGAGGTCTCAGTGCGTGCAAGGTAAAGATTTAACCACTAGGCTACCACTCCAGGCCCATGATGGAAACATCTAATGATTTAAATATATATATATTATTTTTATATATATCGGGACAGCACTGTGGCATAGTAGGCTTAGCCTCTGTCTGTGGCATCAGCATCCTCTGTGGGTGCCAGTTTGTGTCCTGGCTGCTCCACTTCCCACCCAGCTCCCTGCCTGTGGCCTGGGAAAGCAGCAGAGGATGGCCCAAGTGTTTGAGTACTCACATGGCAGATCCAAAGGAAGTTCCTGGTTCCTGGCTTTGGACTGGACCAGCTCCGGGTGTTATGGCCATTTGGAGAATGAATCAGTGGATACAAGATCTCTTTCTGCCTCTCTTTATTTCTCTGTTATAACTCTGCCTTTCAAATTAAAAAAAAAAAAACTTTTAACAAAATCAAATACACAGATGAATAGAAGAGAATGTACCTATCCTGTGGATGCCGTAATTAACATTTACTATATTTTAATGTTTTGCTGAAGTCTTTAAATCACAGAGGTGAAGGCATTTTGTCTCGAAACATTTTGGTAGATATCTGCACAGGTAAGAACCCTGGAGCCTGTGCAGTGGGAGAGGCTGCTGCAGAGACGGCCACGCCCCGCGTCCTGTTACTGCACGCAGGCGGCTATGGGTGGTGACTGGCTTCCCATCACCCCTGTGGGGACCCAGACAGAGCTGCCCCTGGCTTCAGCCTGGCCTGGCCCTGGCTCTTGTGAACATGTGGGCAGTGAACCAGCAGGTGCAAGGTTTCCCTCTCTCTGATTCTCCCTGTGTCACTCTGCCTCTCAAATAAATAGAAGTCATTTTTCAAAAGTGTCTTTCTTTACATTACCACAAAGTTGTATAATTGCTAACAAAATCCCCAGGCTTCTCTCTCCACCTCCCTCCTGCTTTGTCCAGCGTGCTGCGACACATCTCATGGTTGGCTCACATGTGCATCCGGTAACATCTCTCATGTCCTTTTTCCTAACGACACCAAGACACGTCCTTTACAGGGACTTTCACCTTGTCCTCCTCTTACCCACTTCCCTAGAACTTGGAAGCACTGGGTTTGGGTCAGACCTGGTGGTACCGGCACTTCCCAAGCGACACGGAGTGCTTCACAGGGGGCCTGGTCTGAGGCGCTGCCATCTGGTGACTGCCCAGGCTTCAGGTCTGGGGCCAGATTCCCTGTCCCATTTTGCCCTGATGACCACAAGCAATTGGTGGAGGGAATAGTTGGCATCAGGGACATAATAAGCTGGGCACCCAAGGAATAAAAAAAAAAAAGATATATTTCTTTCTTTCAAAGGCAGAGTTTAAAACAGAAACAGATCTTCCATTCATTGGTTCATTCCCCAAATGCCCCAACAGCTGGGGCTGGGCCGGGCTGAAGCCACAAGCCAGGAACTCCATCCTTGTCTCCCAAGTGGGTGCAGGGGCCCATGTCCTTGGGCCATCTTCCACTGCTTTCCCAAGTACATTAGCAGGGAGTTGGATCAGAAGCGGAGCCCCAGGACTGAACTGGTGCTCACACTGGATTCCGGCATCCCAGGTGGCAGCCTAACCCGCTGCACCCCAACATAGGCCCACCCCCGCAACAACTCCTTGAGTCTTTTGGTGAAGGAATGACTTGGTCTGAGTTCCAGTATCTGTGTCTAGGCCCCAGTTGCCAAGCCTCCAGCCCCGGGCATGTCCCAGGAGGGCTCTGGAAGTGACCGGGGCAGCTGGTGTGCATCCTCAGAGCTGGGCCCACCTGCATGCTTGTCCCCTCCTACCCTGCTTCCCCCTCTCCCACCGCAGGCAACAACAGTGCCTGTCTGTGCATCAACGCCACGGTGTGCAAGGTCTTCCAGAAGGGCTACCTGATGCTCTACCCCTTCAGCACCGAGTACTGCCTTATCTGCTGCGCCGTGCTCTTCGTCATGTGGAAGAATGTAGGCCGCACCCTGGCACCCCATGCCAGCGGCCACCCTGGTGCCCCACCCTTCCGCCTGCACGGGGTCATCTTCGGGCCGCTGCTGGGCCTGGTCACACTGGTGGCCGGAGTGAGCATCTTTGTGCTCTTCCAGATCGAGGCCAATGGCCCCAACATCGGCCGCCGCTACTTCACCCTATACTATGCCTACTATGTGGCCGTGCTGCCCGCCATGAGCCTGGCGTGCCTGGTGGGCACAGCCGTCCACGGGCTGGAGGAGCGGGAGCTGGACACACTCAAGAACCCCACGCGGAGCCTGGACGTGGTGCTGCTGATGGGTGCTGCGCTGGGCCAAATGGGCATCTCCTACTTTTCCATCGTGGCCATTGTGGCCACAGACCCACATGAGCTGCTCAACCGCCTCATCCTGGCCTACTCACTGCTGCTGATCCTGCAACACATCACCCAGAACCTCTTCATCATCGAGGGCTTGCACCGGCGCCCACTCTGGGAGGCGGTCCCCCAGGCTCTGGCGGGGAAGCTCCCGGAGGCTCCCCGGAGGGGGTCCCTGCTGGAGCTGGGCCAGGACCTGCAGCGGGCCTCGCTGGCCTACATCCACTCCTACAGCCACCTCAACTGGAAGCGGCGTATGCTCAAAGAGATCTCCCTCTTCCTTATTCTCTGCAACATCACGGTGAGTGGGCTGGACAGGTGCGCCTGGAAGGGCTCGTCCAGGAAGGAGTGGACCAAGGTTACATGTTCGAGAACATGTGCTCCCAGCTCCCTGCCAGCTGCCTGGTGGGGCCGGGATAGCACACAGAGCCAAGGACCGCTTCCAAGCAAATCTAAGGTCTGTGCCTTCCCAGAGCTGATATGCTTCTCCAGCTGGGCACAACCCACGGAGATGGTGAGGGAATTCCCACTAAGGTTCTCTTCGACTGATTTCATCCAAAAGATCAGTGAGCGTGCCCTAAAGGGAGATGTTGACAATGATGGCCTGGATGCTGGTGGCTGCCAAGCCCTGGACCCAGCTCTCCATGCATTGTCTCTCTATCCCCCAAACCACCTCAGTGACCCAATGCAGTGGTCACTGGTGCTGTTGTCGGGGGGATGGCTGGGGAAGCCTTGGCTGTACGATCTGCCCCACATCTCCTAGCATGCACATGGCAGTGCCTGAGGGTGTGTTAGACCCCTCATCCCTAGCACGCATGCCGATAACAAGGCCCAGGTGAGAATACCTGCCCCCACATTGTCTAGCCGGAGAATAAGCTACAAATGAGCCCCAGAAGCCTTAGGAAAGCATGAGGTTTGGTGTGGTGGACCTGTAGGCGTTGGCCACGGCCCTGAATGAACAGACGAGTGCAGGCCAGCTTGCCAAAGCACTTTGCATGCTGGGAACACCTACTATGTATCATGGCTGGCAAGGAGGTGTCTCATGAGTTGTCTGCAGGTCAGGCTGGCCCCAGGCAAACTCAGGAGAAGACCTATGGTGGGGGTGGGCAGAGGAGCATGATGGGTGGGGGTGGCGCAGGGGAAATTGCAGGTCCAGGACCTGGGCGACTCCTTCCCTGCCCCTGCCCTGCTCACTGTACACTCTCCCCACAGCTGTGGATGATGCCAGCGTTCGGCATGCACCCCGAGTTCGAGAACGGCCTGGAAAGAGATTTCTACGGCTACCGCACATGGTTCACCATTGTCAACTTTGGCCTCCCCCTGGGGGTCTTCTACCGCATGCACTCGGTTGGGGGGCTGGTGGAGGTCTACTTGGGGGCCTGAGAGTGTGGAACCCAGAGACACTGAGGTGCGGGAGCAGACAGCGGTGCAGGAGGCCTCATTCCAAGGGGTGCAGAAGCCAGCCCCAGGGTAGGGCAGCGCGGGGCAAGGCGGGGGGGGGGTCCCAGTGCCTCCTGCTCCCCGGAGGGTTGGGCACTGCCTGTGTGGATGCTGGATCTGATGCCCACGTGCAGCCTTGGCCCTGTCTTAACCACCACAATCTGGACAGCCAAGGGAATACCCTAGGATCCCAGCAGAGACCCCCACCACACACACACACACACACACACACACACACACACAGAGCTACTCTTAGGAGGGCAGAAGTCAATGCCTGAATCTGAGGGGCTTGGAGAGCGAGTCCCCTCCCTGCTAGCTACACCCTGGGATCTGCCTCTAAGCCCGTCCCCCCTCCCAGCTCCAGCTCCCAGCTCTGAGCTGCGCTGGGCAGGCAGCCCTCCTCCCAGCCCCACCCTGCCTTCCCCACACCTGTCTCCTAATGAGCTCATTAATTAGCTGCCAGGCAGGGTTCAACAGCTCTCCCTGGCTGCCATAAACCCTGTTTGTTTGATCGATTACTCTGAGTCTTCCTGGTGTTTGTTCCCAGGGACAGAGCTGCCACTCTGGGCTCAGTGGGAAGGGACAGTTCCCCTGGGCTGGATCCACCACACCCTGTCCTGCCCTTGCCTGATCCAGGGGAGGAGGTGGGAAAGATGAGGCTTGGCCTTCCCACCCCACCCCTGCTGGTTCACTCTCCCTAGGTGCATGTGCCTCTGGCTGGCCCCCCACGGGGCCTGGAGTGTCTGAGTGACAGGTTCCTGAGCCAACCCAATGGGGAGGGGAGCATGCGACGGGGCGCTGACAGCCCATTCTCCCTAAGCCCAGCACAAACAGCACCTGATGCGGTCCTGGGCAGACGGGTGTAGCCATGCCCACTCCATGCCCTCTTCCTGAAAGCAATGCACTGGCAGGCACAGCGACGCTCCCCAGGGGCCTCCATGGCCAGCTTGGGCCTCCTCTCTCTGAGTGACCAAAGCCCAAAGGCCCAAACCCCAAGAAAACAACCAATGCCAGCGCCCCCTCCCCTCATCTTAACACGGAGTGCCTCTCGGCACGGACACACAGCGTGCACAGGGAGATTTTATTGTCAAAGGAGCCGATTGTACGGAGCAAAGATTGCACTGACTCAGGGTGCAGGAGGACCCAGAGCCGGCGAGCACGGAGGCTGCCAGCCCACCACCCACACAGGGAGCAGGCACTGGGGAGCTGCCCCCAGTTCCCTGGATCCGGGGAGCCAGGCTACATTCGCTGATCCAGGAGGATACAGGGGGGCCTTTCATGCCCCATCCATCACTTGGGATCCTCAGCCTGGCTCTGCACCTACCAGCCCCTCAGTGAGCTGTCTGGCCATCCTCAGTCTCCTTCCATAGGTCTAGGCAGCCAGCAGGCTAGGAGGTGGGGATGGGCAAGGGGCAGCCCTCAGTCCCCTCCTGGCCAACCTCACAAGGGCTCAGTGTCTTCTGGGGTGGACAGCATGGGGTGGTGGTATAGAAACAGGTCTTTGAGGGGATGCCATGGGTAGGGTCCTCACTCCCTGGAAACAGGAGCCCCAGGAGTCCACCCACATGGGGAGGGTCTTATCCGGACACTCTGACTGCCCTTGCCCTGACGGTGACCACTCCAACCTCAGAAGGCGGTGGCGGGAGCCCTCAGGGACCAAGGCCACCCACCGCGGCCCAGCCCCTGCAGACTCCGGCCTCACACCCGCTGAATCTCAAACAGCTTCACGTCGGTGTCGTACCACACAGGGGGGTCCACGTTCCTGCAGAGGGCATGGCAATCACCGGGTGCTGGGCTGCAGCCCACCACCCACAGCCTGCAGCCCGCAGCCCACAGTCCGAAGCCCACCCCATCCCTGGGCCAGACCAGACCACACCTCCCCAGGCTCTACCTCAGGTAGATGACGCCCCACATGTAGGTTCGGAACCACATGGCTGTGCCCGAGTTGGCCTGGTACTTGCGGATGAGGATGGGGTGTGGCACGGGCAGCAGCCCCACCAGTGTGCCATGCTGCAGGAAGCGCAGGATCTCCGACTCATCTGTCAGGCCCCTGCAGGTGAGAGAGCCGCACTCCAGCTCATTCACAGTGTACCCTGCAGCCACAGAGCACACCACAGAGCCCGAGGAGGCCGGGGAGGCCGAGGAGGCCAGGGAGGAGGCCAGGGAGGAGGCCGGGGAAGAGGCCGAGGAGGAGGCCGAGGAGGCCGGGGAGGAGGCCAGGGAGGAGGCCGAGGAGCCGGGAGGAGGCCGGGGAGGAGGCCAAGGAGGCCAGGGAGGAGGCCGGGGAGGAGGCCGGGGAGGAGGCCGAGGAGGCCAGGGAGGAGGCTGGGGAGGAGGCCAGGGAGGAGGCCGAGGAGGAGACCGAGGAGGCCGGGGAGGAGGCCAAGGAGGCCGGGGAGGAGGCAGGGAAGGAGGCCGAGGAGGAGGCCGGGGAGGAGGCCGAGGAGCCGGGGAGGAGGCTGAGGAGGAGGCCGAGGAGCCGGGGAGGAGGACGAGGAGGAGGCCGAGGAGGCCAGGGAGGAGGCCGAGGAGGAGGCCGGGGAGGCTGAGGAGGCCGGGGAGGAGGCCGAGGAGACCGGGGTAGCTCACTTGTCAATGCAGATCTTCTCCACCTGAGGCACCAGCACCTGAAGCAGCCGCATGATGGTCTGCAGTGGCAACTTGGACTTCCAGGAGAGCACCTGCCAGCGGCAGGGAAAGGGGTGAGGGCAGTGAGGCTGTGGGGGTTGGAAAACACTCCCCAGGGGCCTCGCGATCCACCCTGGGCTCCCTGAGGCTGCAGGCATGCCGACTCCTGGCAGCCTAACTGGTGCAGCCAGCAGGACATCCTGACACATGGCAGACACTGGCCAAGCTAAGTGCATGGATGGGTCACACAGCACAGAGGGCCAGCCCAGACCCTCCCCCACTGCCGGCATGGTCACACTTCCACTGCCACCTGAGCTGAGCTGTTTTGGAGCTGGGGGCGGGGGCGGGAGGTCCTGGCCCTGCCTCCATGCCATCTGCCCACCCCCACTCCCTGGCTCCTCACCCACTCGGGTGTCGGGCTCCACTGGCCACTGGCCGACACATTGGATGGTCGCCGTTGATCCCTCCAGGCCCGGCCAGGTTCCTGGAATCCAGAGAGGAACAAAAGAAGAAGGGAATGAGTATAGAGCTGAGGGCGGAGGGTGGTGTGGTCTCTCCCCCAACCCCCATATCTGGTGGCAGTGGAAGGGTAGGCGGGGAGAAGGGGGGTGCTCTCCCAACAGCACAAGGGCCCAGCCCAGCACACTTTGCCCCAGACCCTGGGTCCGGCCCAGCCCAGCCGGCTGACAGGTTTAGGGCCAGGGGCTGACAGGGCAGCTGGGTAAAGGTCGGCATCAGATAAGGCTGATGGATGAGGAGGCTCCAGGCCCAGGTCTCACCAAGGCCGGGAAACAGAGGCGGGTCCTTCCAGAGGGTGGTCGGTGCTGCTGCGTGCAGGAAACCCCCATTTCTGCCACTGGAACCCCTAGCTCACACTCATGAGGCGAGAATGGCTGCCCAGCTTCACCCCAGGCCAGCTGTCCCTGTCACTCACCCCCTCGGCCGGGCTGCCATCCACCGGGCTCTGCTGGGGCTCCGGCTCCAGGGACCGCAGGGTACCATCCTCAGACACCTGTGACTTCTCCGTCAGCTTGTCGATGCCTGGGTGGGACACACGAGCTGGTGAGGACCCCGCCTCAGTGCCCCCTCACCTGACCACCCATCTCAGAGGCACCACGCTCCCACCACTCCCATGCCCTGGCCCCTACCCAGTCAGTCCCTCTGCCCACCCACCCCACCCCCTGCTGCCTAGCATAGGCCTGTGTGCCCTGCGCCCAGTGCCCAGCTATGCCAACGTCGACACACACCCTCCCACTCCCTCCCACCAGGGCCAGACCTGGAGTGGCTACCAGGCTAGCCTTGAGGGTGCCTGGCTCTGCAGGGGCTGCAGGGCGGGAGCCCTCCATGGAGGCGCCTTCCTGTGAGCCCGTTCGGGACAGGGGCTCAGGCGCACGCCGACGCCGCTGCAGGGCCTTGTGGATGGCTGGCGGGTCAGTGGGCAGGTTGGCTAGCTGGTGGAAGACGCTGCGCTTGCGGATGATGGCGTACACCAGGTTGGAGTTGCCTGTAGCAGGGAGCAGGCCTAGCCTTAGCGGGGTCTCCCTTGCTCTGCCCTACAATCCAGGCAGGCTTCCTGGAGGTCAGGGAGGGGATATGCACAACCCCTCCTGGTTGCTAGGAGACTCACATCCCAGCACCAAAGGGAGGAAAGCTGGCAACGAAACAGCTGGCCCAGCCATCACTGTCCACCCCTAGGTGGCTCTGTGGAGTGACCTCTGAGGCTTCGGGCTCCACTATGTGCCCCATGAGCTCAACAGGCAGGGAGTCCCACTGTATTGCTTCCAGGTACACCACAGGTGCTCAATGCGTGCACACAGGATGAACAAACCAGACAGCAGACGGCCCTGACCTGTCCCCCTTTCAGGTGGAAATGGGCCCTCACCCGCTGGCCATCCTGCCTCCCGCCTGCCTGCCTCGGGCCAGACCCTCGCGGGTGCACCCGGCTGAGCCTCACCATCAAACTGGTACTGGATGATATTGTTGAAGATCTCCAGCAGGAAGAAGACCAGGTGGTGGTTCTGGGCGGCAGCGAAGAGGAACCAGGTGGTGGAGAAGGCCTCGAGCAGGTGCAGCAGCTTGTTGGCAGTCACCATGGACAGGCTCTTGAGGTAGGGTGAAACTGTAGGACATGCCAGCTCACAACTGCTCTAGGCCAGGCCAGCCAGCGCTGCACTTCCTGGGCCTGGGTGGAACAGCACACCTCTACTCCCCTGACCCCCAGGGACCCCAGCATGTGAAGTTCCCTACAAAGCCGTGAAGGCCAAGTGCACACAGAGCCATGGGAGGCCGCAGGGCCTTGACCGTGTGGCCAGCTGAGTGATGGACAGAACCGCAGCCCTCTCCCCTCCCTCAATCCTCTGTCAAAACATTATTTCCATTTCACAGGTGAGCAAATGGAGGCTCAAGGAGGATCCTCAACCTAACCAGAGTCCCCCAGAGCACAACAATCAAGGCAACACGAACTCAGGTCTTTCTACAAAGTTCCACATCCTTAGATGCGTTTATGGCTGATGGTTTTCTTCACAGCCCAGGATGCAAAGTGGGAGGCTGGGAGGTGCCACTCGGAATACAGCTGGGGGTTACCCTTCTGGACTCAGGGCTGCCTCTTCTAGGCTGAGACCTGGACAGACAGCGACAGGTGACCTGGGGCACACACGCTCAGAGTCCGACATCCAAGTCAAGGTTTACAGGAGGCAGGAAGGCACAGGCATGGGCTGAGAGCACCCTGGGACCCCCACCCCAGTGGCCATGTCAGCCACCACACAACTACCTACACGAGTATCTCCCAGCCCTAGCCCACGGTCACCTGCCCCCAACTCTCCCACCTCAGATGGATAAAGCTAAGCTGCTCTTGGGACACCAGCATCCCACTTGGGCGCTGGTTTGAGCTGGTTTCAATGCAGCTCCCTGCCAATGCACCTGGGAAAGCATCGGAGGATGGCCCAAATGCTTGGGGCTCTGCACCCACATGGGAGACCTGGAAGCAGCTCCTGGCTCCTGGCTTCAGCTTGGCTGTTGGGGACCTTTTGGGAGATGAACCAGTGGATGAAAACTTCTCCCTGTCTCTCCCTCTCTTTTTCAAATACATAAAATAATTCTAAACACACACACACACACACCCAAAACAACAACAAAAAGCCAGTACACAGGTTCACAAGGGGACTTCGAAAATTTCACGAAGGGCCCAGTGTGATAGCATAGCAGCTAAAGTCCTCGCCTTGAGCACACCGAGATCCCATATGGACACCGGTTCTAATCCCGGCAGCCCTACTTTCCCATCCAGCTCCCTGCTTGTGGCCTGGGAAAGCTGTTAAGAATGGCCCAAAGCTTTGGGACCCTGCACCCACGTGGGAGACCCGGCAGAAGCTCCTGGCTCCTGGCTTTGGGTTGGTTCAGCTCCAACCATTGCAGCTGCTTGGGGAGTGAATCAGTAGATGGAAGATCTTCCTCTCTCTCTCTCCTCCTCTCTGTATATCTGCCTTTTCAATAAAAATAAATCATTAAAATTTTTCATGGAAAAATGGAATCAGAAGTTATGTTTGGGTGGCGTTTGCTTGCATTTGTAATTCTCTGCTGCACCGTCAACTGCTCATTTATCCCAAGGCGTTTTCGGGTTCCCTGCTGCTTGCAGTGGGTGCCTTTGGCCTGAACTCCAAGACGAGGCGGCCTGTGGCCTGGCGCCCCCTGGTGGCGCGCGCGGGGAAGGCCGGCACCAGCGGCCCCTTACCGTTGACCACGATGGTGAGCAGGCAGTCGAAGAGCGGCTGCAGGCGCTGGTGGCCGCTCGTGATGATCTTGTGGAACACCTGTGTGTGGAAGGCAGCATGGCAATCACGGAGTCCTTGAGGTCCCCCCACACCTCCACCCCCTCCCTGGGGCCAGGCGAGCCCTCACCACGATGAGCAGGTCGGCGTGGGTGCCCGTGAAGACCGGAATGTCCATGGGCACGCGCCCCGAGTAGGGCTTGTTCAGCCGCACCCCAAAGTTCCTCTCCCCGCTCAGAAGTAGCAGGATGAACACCCCGATGTGCATCAGGCCCACCCTAGCTACAGCAGAAGGCGTGGAGGTGTCACTCGGAACTTTCCCGGGTTGCAGGGCAGAATCCCCCCCAACACACACCCCGGCACTCCCACAACCCCATCTCACACTGGTCCGCGCGGGCGTCATTGAGGAAGTAGAGGATGGGGACCAGGATGTCTAGCACATCGCTGCTCTTCAGCACAAAGAATAGGAATTTCTGGGGGCGAGGGGAGGAGGGAACAGGTGGATGGGGTCAGAGGGAGCACAGCTCTGCCCCACCCCCATCCCGTCTGCAGGAACTTGGCCAAGGGCTGGGCTATCCTGGCCCGCCTGGGTGGTCACTGGGTCTGCCCCCAGCCCCACAGCCTGGACTATCCCAGGGTATCCACCTCGCTCGCCATACCTTGTTAAAGTCACAGAGCTTCCAGAAGAGGACCAGCAGCTCCTGGTGGAACTGGATCTTCTTGGTGGAGTTGGGCAGATAGGTCTGCAGCAGGGGGTTGGAGAGCAGCCGGGCGAGGCCCCGGAGGATGAACTGAAAGTCCTGAGGGACGGCACAGCAGGGGAGCTGTCCAGCCAAGCCTCCTCACCACTGGTTCCCAGAGCCCCACGCATCCCACCCTCCGAGCCATAACCACCTCAAGGGGCTGCATCCAGTCTCCCAGAGAAGGTGGTAGCTCCTTCAGGCAAGGGCCAGGGGTCCCCAGCACCCCCTCCAACCCCAACCCCTATACCTGTCTCATTTGCACACCCCCACACACAGTTTTGGTGGCACACAGGCATTGATGACTCGGGCACCATACTGGAGCAACTCACCTCCTCACGGTGGATGCGGGACAGATAGTTCACAAACAGGTTCTCGGGCCCTGGAGGCTGCCAAGGGAGGAGCCCCCAATAAGCAGGTGCCACATGCCCCATGTCCCTGCTCCAGGCCTGGTGGCTGGTGCTTCTGCCCACAGCCTCAAGTGGGGAAGACCCCCCTCCATGCCCTCTCTGCCCATCCCCTCCTTACATCAACATCGTCCATGGCAGTGCCCGTGGTGGTGCCGTCCACTGTGGGACTGGCGCTGGTGGCACTGTCGTGGTCCAGGGTGACGATGAGCACCTGGGCAGCCTCCTCCACCAGCGGTTCCCGGTAGTCAGAGAAGAGCAGGTGGTTGTAGGGGATCCCGTAGCCCACAGGGTCATAGGCACACACGGTGTTCAGCAGGGAGGTGAAGAGGGGCAGGGCGTGTCTGTGTGGGACAGGAGAAGGGGACTGCAGGGGGAGTTTGGGAGCAGGGACCCCGTCTCTTTGGGCTCTATCCATGGCTGTGTCCAGCTCAGCCCCTGGGGGCCAGCCAGGCCAAGGGCAGGGGGAATGGTGGCCTGTGATGCAAGGCTCTGTATAGGAAAACAGGTCATGTGCCACAGGCCCTTGTGAGGCCATACAGCACAAAAGGAGACTGCATCACCCCTCCCCAGGATGGGGTGGGGGGCGGGCTGGGCTCTGCCACCCCCTATTCCAGATCTGACTCCAGTTTGTGGGACATCGGAGTTCAGGCTGCTCATCTTACGGATGAGCCAACTGGGCCCCATGGAGGTTAAGTGAGCAACAAAGCTGCAGACTGCCTGATAAGGCTGTGCAGACTGAAACACCTGCCCGGCCATGACCATGGCCTCCACCAGGGATCACCCAGGCCCTTGGGCAGGCGGCCAGGAAAACCTGCAAGAGGCGGCATGGGGGGGCCTGAGGAGGGAAAGACCAGCCCTGAGCTGCTGGGAAACCCCTGGGGTGAGCCTCCCACCCCCCACAGGCTGGATCCTGCCCCGTGGACTCCTGTTTGCCCACATGGGCCAGGCTCCCCCTCCTCTGGGGATCTTGTCACACACAGCCCCTCCAGCCCATACAGAAGTGTGTGTGTTGGAAGTGTAAAATGCATGCAGAACTTTGAGAATGAGCATGAGAGAAGAATGTGAAATGCTGCAGTAGCAGTGTATGTTGGTTGCATGTTCAATGTTGACATGTGGAGCTATTATCGGGGCAGATACAATGTATTAGCAAAATGTTTGACCTGTTTTTTAACTGCAAAATGCCACATGTGGTCTAAAAATACTAGTTTCTAACACAGCTCTAAAGGGAGGACTCAGGCATGGGTCAGCCCCCTGGGTCGGGAGGGTCCCCAGGACTCGCTGCAATGAGGCATTTCTGTTGCGTTACAGGTTATCACCACCAGGGGGCAGCAGCTCCCCTTGAATAAGATCCAAGCAGCTGGGCCAGACAGGAGAGAACGGCCAGGGGCCCCTCACCTGTTCTCTGTAGAACAAAAGAATTGAACCCACGGGTTGGTGCTGCCACTTTCCGGCGCTGGAGGCAGGTACATGGCCTCAGAAAAGCAGGTCAGCAGCAGCTTCAGCAGCTCCATCCTTGGGGGCCAGGGTTTGGGGAGGGGGTCTTAGAATTCCATCCCCTTGCAAGGAAGTGCTGCCCACCCAGCACCCCAGCCAGCCCCACAGAAAGCAGTGACCACAGAAGGCTGAGGCTAGACCCCCAAGGGGGGAGCGGCTGGTAGGGCCCAGGGTCCAGCTCACCGGTTCATGTCATGGATGTAGTTGGGCTGTGGGGAGTGAGCAAAGCCCACGCCAGCCTCCCAAATGTATTCGCAGCTGTCAAGGGCGTTGACATCCTCTGCCGAGTCCTGGTGGGGGACGGGAAGAGCTAACGGGTGGGGTGCGGGACTGAGCCCAGCCGCTCCAGCCTGGGGACCTTCACTTCCTCCTAAAGGCAGGTCCCCAAAGGCCCAGGGATCCCTCAGGCTTCCAGAAACTTCCAGGCTGTTTAGTCTGACACCTGTTCCATCACACATGGCAAGAGGGTGGGTGGGCCTGGGGGCACCAGATTCCTCAGGAATCCAGCCCTGGTCCCAACCACATGAAGCGAGAAGCCAAGGCCTCTGGCCCAGCCCTGCACCTCCAGCTACTGCGGGAGACGAAGACAATGGGTCCCTGTGCCTGGGCACTGGAGGCCCCGGGCAGGGCCGGGCACCAGCTGGCCCCTCTCCAGCAGAGCCAGCCACCACCCCAGCCCCGGGGCTGTGTGTACCCAGGCAAGCCAGCCCTGCCCAACACCCTGTCGGCCAGTCTGCCCCCAACACACACTGCGGAGCCAGAGTCTCCCCACCCCCACAGGGCCAGAGATGGGGGGTGGGAGCTGGCGGCCCTCACCACGGTGCTCCTGCGATGGCTCTGCACGGTGAAGTCCGGGCAGAACAGCAGGTCAGCGATGGCCAGGAGCAGGGACTCAGCCAGGGGCCGGGCGTTCTCATCATCTTCTTCCCCCTGCTGGGGACACAGCGGCAGCCTCAGTGGGAATGCGGGTAGCCAGCCTGAACCCCATTACTCAGCGCCCTGGTCCCCGCCCCTCCACATCCCGCCAGGTCACGCCCACCGACCCCTCCGCGGCCAGTCCCCGGCACCGTGGACCAGAAGAAGCCCCTCCAGTCGGGGTCCTCGAAAACGTAGGGCAGCACACGTGTGAGGAGGCGGCTGCAGTTGAGCACGATCTGTCGCTCCTTCTCCGAGGGGCAGCCGCTCTCGGCGCCCTGCACGAGCTTCTCCACGGCCTGCAGAAGAGGCCCCAGGCTTTGCTCACCCACAACACCTGCCCTGGCCTCGGAACCCCTGAGGCACTTAGCGGTCTAGCCTGGGAGAGAAGGACTTGGGGAGGTGGGGAGTGGGAGGAGCTTCGCAGGACTCCAGGCAGGCCTCACCTTGTAGCATAGGGTGGCCAGGTTGGAGGGCGACTCTTCCCGCACAGCCCGGATCTCCGCCGCCGGCACCAGTGCAAAGACATCTTGAACCGAGGTGGCTGTGTCTGCCCAGAACTGGTCCCAAAAGGCGTCATCGGTGGCTTCCACAGGCTGTGAGGGATCCCAGTGCACGGAGTTGCATGACCCCTGGCCAGTTCCCCAACACACCTCCAGCAGACACTCCCACCCCTGCCCCAGGGGGAAGCCCCTGTACCCCTCATGCCAAGACACTGCCCACGTGGGTCTGTGCTGTAAGTCAAGTTGCGGACACCGTCTGTGCATGGTTGGGGTTGGTGCCCAAAGCCCAGCCCAGTCCCAGAGGGCTCAGTCCCTGGCCTGTTGGTTGGCCACCCACACCTGGGCAAGTCCCCAGGCCACAGACCTGAGCCAACTGTCCAGGGAACCAGCCCCATGCTGCACTCTGTCCCCAGAGGAGAATGACATCAGAAACACACACTCTCAGTTCTCAGCCTCCTAAGCTTCCCGGGGGCCTCGGCACCCTGGCTGGCGGCCCCTCCAGAGCTGCCTCCTGGCACGTGCCCTCACACCACGGCCCAGAGGGGCACCCTACGACCTGCAGGGTGCAAGCCAGGCCTCCCTCCACCGCTCCCTGAACACATCTGCACACGTGCGCCTGCCCTTGCTACCACCAGGGCACAGCCTGCACCCTCTTCTCTTTGCCCACCTTCTAGCAACACATTTCATAGTCCCACCCGTCCATGGAGATAGTGTGTCAGAAGACACGCAGGCAGACACCGACACAGGCGCCTCAGGGAAATCGGGAAGTTGCTCCCAGAAACCTTCCCCGAGGAAATGACGCGGGATGATTAACACTGATACAACTCGAAAGCTGGACTCCACTGGCAACAGCTTGTGTGCTGGAATATCACACGCACAGATCAGCTAGGGGAAGTGCTACGTTGGGGAAAAAGACAAACTAGGAAGCTGCCTAAGGGATGATCAATTTTATTGTTACAATTCTGTCTTAATAAAAGTCCAGGCGAAAACGAACCCAAGTGTTGGGGCTGATGCAATGGCTCAGCTGGTTCCACCTCCAGCGCCAGCATCCCCTGTGGGCACTGGTTCATGTCCTGGCTGCTCCACTTCCCATCCAGCTCCCTGCTTGTGGCCTGAAAAAGCAACAGAGGATGGCCCAAAACCTTGGAACCCTGCACCCACGTGGGAAACCCGGAAGAAGCTCCTGGCTCCTGGCTTCAAATCGGCTCAGCACCAGCCATTGTGGCCAATTGAGGAGTAAGCTAATAGATGGAAGATCTTTGTATTTCTCCTTGTCTCTGTATATCTGCCTTTCCAATAAAAATAAACAAATCTTTTTTTAAAAAAAGTGCTCAGTAGTAAACTTATTAAAAATAAATAAGTAGGCCCGGCGGCGTGGCCTAGCGGCTAAAGTCCTCGCCTTGAACACACCAGGATCCCATATGGGCGCCAGTTCTAACCCCAGCAGCTCCACTTCCCATCCAGCTCCCTGCTTGTGGCCTGGGAAAGCAGTCGAGGACGGCCCAAAGCCTTGGGTCCCTGCACCCATGTAGGAGACTCAGAAGAGGTTCCTGGTTCCTGGCTTTGGATTGGCGCAGAACCGGCCATTGCACTCACTTGGGGAGTGAATCATCGGACGGAAGATCTTCCTCTCTGTCTCTCCTCCCCTCTGTATATCTTTGTAATAAAAATAAAAAATAAATCTTTAAAAATAAATAAATAAATAAATAAATAAATAAATAAATAAGAAGCCTTCCCTGAAAGCAGTGGAGGAGACTCAAAACCTTGGGACGCAGGAAGAAGCTCCTGAATCCTGGCTTCAGATGGGCTCAGCTCTGGCTATTGTGGGCACTGGGGGAGTAAGCCAGCACATGGAAGGTCTTTCTTTGTCTCTCTTACTCTTTGTAAATCTGCCTTTCCAACAAAACTTTTTAAAAGAAGAAGAGAAAGCCTTCCCTGATTGCTCCATTTGACGCAGCACGAGGGTCCTGCTACCACAGTCTGCACTTCCTGGGTGTCCCTCTTGTCCTCTACCTAGTGAGACACATCCTCTGCTAACAAAGAATTTTTTTAAATCCTACTGGGACTGGGGCCAGCATGGTGGCTCATCAAGCTAATCGTCTGTCTGTTAGCGCCAGCATCCCATATGGGTACCAGTTCATGTCCTGGCTGCTCCACTTCTAATCCAGCTCTCTGCCTGTGATTTGGGATAGCAGTGGAGGATAACTCAAGTCCTAGAGACCCCTGCAAGCACATAGGAGATGCGGAAGAAGCTCCTGGATCCTGGCTTCAGATCTGCTCAGCTCCGGCCATTGCAGCTATTTGGGGAGTGAACTAGCAAATGGAAGATCTTTCTCTGCCTCTCCTTCATTGTATAAATCTGCCTTTCAAATAAAAAAAAAATCCATTAAAAAAAATCTATTGGGACTAATCTTGTGGCTTACCAGGTTACGCCCCCAAGGGGAACACTGACACGCCCTATCAGAGCCCTGGTTTGAGTCCCTTCTGCTCTACCGCTGACCCAACTCCCCAGGAACGTGCCCGGAATGGCAACATAAGATGGCCAAGTTCTTCGGCCCCTGCCACTTCCATGGGAGACCTGGATGGAGTTCCAGGTTGCTGGCTTCAGCTGGTGAAGTCTTGGCTGGTTTGCGCAGCCATCTGGGAAGTGACCCAGGGGATGGTGAAGTCTTGGCTGGCTACCGCAGCCATCTGGGGAGTGAACCAGGGGATGGTGAAGTCTTGGCTGGCTACCGCAGCCATCTGGGGAGTGACCCGGGGGATGGATCACCTCCCTCTGTGTATCTCCTCCGTCACTCTGCCTTTCAAATATGTTTTCAAACAAAATACAATTTTGAATTCTGTAATCTGAAGGTTTTTCCAAGTTCCCCAAAGCCCCAGATGGGCAGGCTTGCTCCCACCTGGGAATCTCAAGCCTTACCCTCCCATCCCGGACCCTGACCCACAGGTGCAGGCGCCCTTGCCTGGAGAGACCCTCCCTTGCCCTGCCCCCACGCCCTGCAGGTGAGCAGGTGACAGACAGCCAGTATTTGTTCAGTTGGAGCTACGATTGGTCTGAGTCCAGCTCAGCCTGGTGGTTGGTCAGGACTGAGTACCGGGGTGGCAAGGTGTCTGAAGTCAACCCCAGGCATAGCCCACCCCACCCCAGGAGCTACATGGTACCTGGTGGCCCTGCAACAGGCCTGGAATAGGGCTACTCAGTCCCAGAACTGGTAGAGCGAGTTCGCTGGAGGGGAGGAACAAAGGCCAAAGGAGGGGCCCTGGGACTGGAGCCTGCTGGCCCTAATGCCCTGGGCCAGGACCGCCCCCCTCCCGCCCCCAGATGCCCTGGGTGCAGGGGTATGACAACCCAACTCAGGCGGCCTAGGCCAGGTCAGGGTGGGAAAGGACATGCCAGGAAACCTGCAGAGCTCCACCCACCAAGGTGCAACCCCGGGAAGCTGTCACCTGACTCGGTTCACTGCCTGGATACCATTACTCCCTTCAAGCACCAAGTGGATAAGACCTCTGACCTAGTTAGGCAAGTACCACCTGGGGACCACATGCAAAAGGAGGAGAGGGATTTAGGAAGGACTTAGGAGGCGGCAGCGTTGGGCCTCTTGCATGAAGCAGAGGAAGAAAGCCTTGAACTTGAATTTCAAGAAATGGAACATGGGCCCCCTCTCCTGACCACACTGCTATGATGGCCTGGTGTCACTGGGCCTTCCCAGGGGAGGCCCCCAGCTCAGCTCTTGCCTCAGCCCAATTGAACCTCCTCAACCCAAGAAAGCGACTAGAATCAGAAGGAATTTGTCAGGACAAAGCGTTCTGGCTGGAGCAGATAGGCCCTTGCTGCCAAGAGTACAGGAAGCAATCCCCCACAGCCCCAGCGGGGAACTGCGTGCTGTTCACCTGGCCCAGCAGGCATCTTGGGATGCTTTCTTTGTGGGTTAGGGTGGCAGAGCAAAGGGCAGGCACAAGGCTCTAGGTTGAGAGTGAGCACCATGCACACACATAGACATGTCTAGCAATACAGGTGTGGACACATGCAACCATGTCTAGCAATCACATGTGTGCACACACGTAATCGTGTCTAACAATCACACATGCACACATGTAGGACATGTCTAACGATACACATGTGTACACATGTAACCATGTCTTCAATTGCATGTACACACAGGTAACCATGTCAGCAATCACATGTATGCACACGTGTAGACAAGGGCCCTGCTGAGCCTGGGAGAAGACCAGCAAACAGACAGAGCCACTGGACCTTAGGACCAGGGTCAGCCTGGCCCAGGGCTGGACGCAACGTGGCAGGAAGAAAACAGGATGCAGGAAGGTGGGGGGAAGGCCGAGCACCAACAGCCCCAGCCCTGGCCCCAGGGAAGGCGGCTATGTCCGCTCGCTGGCCACAGCTCATCCAGAGCTTGGAAGCAGAGGTCGTCCTGTGGGCCTTGGACCTGAGGTCCTTCAGGCACACCGAGCGGCGAGGCTTGAAACAGCCATTTGGGCTCTGGTCCCCAAACCCGGGCTGCCCAGTCCAGGTCCCAGGCTTCAGCTGCTGGGGGTCCGTTCCTCCTCCCTCCAGTCTCTGATGTGGTGCCTCTTACCTACAGGAAGGAAGCCCAGGCTGGTCTCCACCCTTCCCACCCTCAGCTCCTGGGACTGTAGCCAAGGGACCACTCAGGGACTTGGCAATTTGGGGAGGGAATCTGAGCAGCTGGAATCCAGGGAGTCTGGGAGAAGGGCTGGAGAAGGGCTCCGTTGCTGGGCCCACTGCCCTTCCTGTTGTGAGGTGTTTCCTCCCCAGGTAAGTAAACATGGGAGCCTCCCTCCCTCCCTTTCTTCTCTCTCCCGATGGCCCCACAGGGAAGGACTGGCCCAGTGCCACCTTCTCTGCCACCCACAGCTCCATCCTAAGACAGCCACGTTCCCAAACTAACCCAGAACTGTGGTGGGGGGACACTGAGGAGACGCAAGCCCAGCTGTCCCCAGTGGCTGCAGCCCCACTCCCCAGAGGATCTGTGCTTGTGTCTGCTAAGCACCTGTTCCTCCCAGGGCAGGGACAACAGCATGGGACGGGATCTGGCGTCTGGAGCTATGGCCAGCTGGCTGTTGGGAGGTGGCTTCCTGGACCCCACACTTAGACCCCAGCGCGAGAGTACCCTGGGGCTGGGAGTCCCAGATGGCAGCAGGTCTTGGCTCCTGTGTACCGGGGGAGCCAGGGCTGTGCACCTGCATGGCTGGAGTCACCAGATTTTTGCAGCAAGAAGAGGAGTGGGCAAGGAAGGAGCCCTACTGGAACCAGGTCGTGTGCTGGGGACAAGGAGGTGGCCCTGTTCCATGTGTGGGTGCAGGAGAGGACATGCAAGCATGGATGGGGTGAAAGGTGCCCCAAGTCCCTCATCGTCAACCAGGGGCAATCCTGAGAGTCCCCATCTCCCAGTCACAGCATAAACACCAGCAGCCCAGGACTGCCCATACAAGGCTTCTGGGACCAAGGCCCGCACCACAGGGGCCCCAAGCCCGGTGACGGGTCCCCCTTGCCAGGCTGTAGCACTACCCTTGGCTCAATGGATTCTCAAGAAAACCCAGGCCTTCCCCGGGGCCTCGGGCATCCACTGAGGCCCAGCCAGGCCAGTGCCGCCACCGCGCACCAGCTGTTTTCCCGGCCTGGCTTTGTTTGCATTGAGTCAGCAGGGGCTGGGAGTCCGGACCCATGGGCACCCAGGGGCTGGAAACGGAGCAGGGGTGGCGGATAAGGAATGGGGGCGGGGGAAAGCTGAACTGCGAGGTTGGGGGGCGGGGCAGGGGGAGCCCTGCTGCAGCGCTGCCTGGAGGGGTAAGCACACGTCAGCCCGCAGAGGCAGCGACTGGAGGCGGGGGGGGGGGGGGGGGGAGGGTGGTCCCTGCGTCTTGGAGGTTGGGGAATGGGGAGGAAGGACCCACTAGAGCCAGGGGATGAAATACAAGCCGAGGGATTCAGCTCCGGCCCTGGCCTCAACGTCACCCACCAGGCCCGACCTCCTCTCATCTAGGGGGAGGCGAGACAAGTTAGCGCAGCCCCCGGCCCTGGCAGGTGGATGGGGAAGGCTGGGGCCCGACGCACCTGCGTCTTGGTGGTGAGCTGGATCACCGCCTTCCGGAAGTTCAGCTTGGAGTCGGCGGACCCCATGTCTCCGGAGCCGGCACCGACCCGGCCCCCGCCCGGACTCCAGCCTCAGCTCCGGCTCCGCCGCCCCCGCTGCTGTGCCGGGAGCCGAGCCCCGAACCCCGCCCGCCCGCGCCGGCCCCGCCCCCGGTGGCCCCGCCCCGCGTGGCTCCGCCCCCTGCACCTGCCACAGGCTTCGGGTTCCCACTGCGCCCGGTCGGTGAACCGGAGCAGCCGCGGGCTCCGCGTCCTGCCCAACGTCTGCGGGGCGCGCCTGCGTCCTTCCGCCTGCGCTGGAACGTCGTCCCCGCCTTCTCACTGCCACCGGTGCCCCAGCAGTCATCCCAGGTCCTCATCCACCCCGCTTCATCTCCACTCGAGTCTCCTCCCGATTCTTTTTGTCTTCAGCATCTGTTCTCTTGGTCCCCGGTTTGCTGAAACAGCTGTGCAGGCAGCTCTTAACTGGCGAGCTTGGTCCTCGGCTCCGTGGAGAGGAGGCTCTGCCTTAAGTCCCTGCGACTCAAGCTGGACCCCTGCGGGAGGCCGTTTCAGGCCCATCCATTTCAAGCCACATGATGAGGAACTGGTGCCTGGCCACCTGGGGGAGGGTTGGAACAGGTGGTATAAGTCACAGACAGTGCCGGTTAAGAGCAAATAGCTGGGGCGGCGGGGGGAGGTGGAAATAAGGCAAGCCTTTGACAGAGGAGGAGGGGGGTGGCTGTGGCATCTCTGGCAGCAAACGTCCACTTCTGGAGTAGACTCTGTGGTCTCTGCTTCATGGCGAAACAGAGTGGTCAGTTGATTGACTTGCCCAAGGCCGCATCCAGCTGCAAGAACCAATCCCAAAGAGCAAATCAAGGCAGGCTCCAAAACAGCGGACTTCTTTTCCACATCACTCTTCCTGCTGTGTCTAGAAGCTTCTGGAAATTACAGATGCTTCCAAAAGGAGGTGACATTTAGCTTACACAGGAAATCCACAAAGGAGGTGTGCGCCAAGGAGGCAGCCCCCCTGCATGGCCTAGAAGCAGGATGCGGCCAGGGAATGGATGGGTGGGAGAAGGGGATGGGGTCCACAGTGTGACCAGGAAAGCAGACAGACAGAGGTAGGCTGTTCCCACCCAAGACAAAATCCTTAGCAGGCCTCATGGCTTTTCGAATCTCTCCTAGATAATGCATAAATAGTTCAAACCCATTCTACAAATCGCTTAGCCAAGTCCATGCCAGAATGACATGGAGTACCCTGGACTGCAACCCTGAGTGACGTGCAAGCTGAAACCACTACATACCTAGGAGCATGGTCAAGGAAACCGGAAAGACTCCAAAGGGCAAAGGGCCGGTGAGGATGAGGAGCAGCCTGGACTCTCACATGTAGCTGGTGGAAAGGACCTGGCACGGCAGCCTAGCAGCTGAAGTCCTCACCTTGCACGTGCCGAGACCCCATATGAACACCGGTTCTAAGCCCACTTCCCATCCAGCTCCTTGTTTGTGGCCTGAGAAAAGCAGTGAAGGATGGGCCAAGAGCTTGGACTCCTGCACCCACGTGGGAGACACAGAGGAAGCTCCTGAACCTGGCTTCAGCCATAGCAGACATCTGGCGAGTGAACCAGCAGGTGGAAGATATCTCTCTCTGCCTCTCCCACTCTCTCTATATATAACTCTGACTTCCAAATAAGTGCTTTTAAAATAAAATAAGTGGCTTTCTCTGCCATCTTTCCATGCCACCAAAATGGTGCAGACGAATGTTCTGGCTGACGCCCTCAAGAGCATTGACAATGTCGAGAAAAGAGGCCAAAGTCAGGTTTTCCCTCAATCAAGAAGAAAAACTGAAAACAAGCAACGCTCATCAGCTGAATCAAATCAGGCTCATCGGCATCCTGAGCCTGGTAGCCAGCAATAAAAGCAGACGGATTTCCAAAACAAACAGCAAGCGTGCAGGTAGCAGCAAGTGCCTGTGTCGAGTGGCAGAGGCGACACAAAAGGCCGTGAACCCTATTAGCCCATCCATATGACATTCTGGACAAAAGGAAGTCCAGTACCATGCACTAACCCGTAGGGCGATCGGACTGGCTAAGGAAGGGGAGGGGTGAATCTCTCGTGGACGATGAAGTACTGTGTATGTTGCTTCCATGGCAGTGTTAAGTTCATGTGCCTACACACCCAGAACTTTCATTTTATGGCATGTAAACAGGACCTCAAAATACCTGACTTTTATCTAAGATCTACTTATTTATTTTAAAGATTTCTTTTTTTTTTTTAAAGATTTATTCGTTTTATTACAGCCAGATATACACAGAGGAGGAGAGACAGAGAGGAAGATCTTCCGTCCGATGATTCACTCCCCAAGTGAGCCGCAACGGGCCAACGCGCGCCGATCCGATGCCGGGAACCAGGAACCTCTTCCGGGTCTCCCACGCGGGTGCAGTGTCCCAATGCATTGGGCCGTCCTCGACTGCTTTCCCAGGCCACAAGCAGGGACCTGGATGGGAAGTGGAGCTGCCGGGATTAGAACCGGCGCCCATATGGGATCCCGGGGCTTTCAAGGCGAGGACTTTAGCCGCTAGGCCACGGCCGCCGGGCCCAATTTTAAAGATTTATTTTTATTGCAAAGTCAGATATAAATAGAGAAGAGGAGGAGAGACAGAGAGGAAGATCTTCTGTCTGATGATTCACTCCCCAAGTGACTGCAACGGCCGGTGCTAGGTGATCCAAAGCTGGGAACCAGGAGCTCTTCCGGGTCTCCCACGCGGGTGCAGGGTCCCATTGGGCTGGCCTCGACTGCTTTCCCAGGCCACAAGCAGGGAGCTTGGATGGGAAGTAGAGCTGCTTGGATTAGAACCAGTGCCCATATGGGATTCTGGCACGTCAAGGTGAGGACTTTTGCTGCTAGGCCACGCCACCGGGCCCTAAGATCAATTTTTTTGAAAGGCAGAGTTAGAGAGATCTTCCATCCACTGGTTCACTTCGCAAATGGCCACATGGCTGGAATTGGTTATTCGGAAGCCAGGAACCAGGAGATTTTTCTGGGTCTCCTATGTGGGTTCAGGGGTCCAAGCACTTGAGCTGTGTTCCATTGCTTTTCCCAGGTGCATCAGCAGGGAACTGGATTGAAAACTGAGCAGTAGGGAATTGAACAAAGTGTCATATGGGTGGTTTTACTATTAATGCCATAGTGCTGGCCCTTAAACATCTTTTTTAAAAGATTTGTTTATTTTGAAAGGTAAGAGAAATTTACAAAAAGAAGAGACTCCATTTGCTGTTCACAACCTTGGGTCATCCTCTGCTGCTTTCCTAGCCCATAAGCAGGGAGCTGAGTGGAAGTGGAGCAAGTAGGATATGAACTGGCACTCATGTGGGATACCAGGACTTGAAAGTGAAGGATTTGGGCCCGGCGCAATAGCGTAGTGACTAAAGTCCTTTCCTTGCACGTGCCGGGATCCCATATGGGCGCCAGTTCTAATTACAGCAATCCCACTTCCCATCCAGCTCCCTGCTTGTGGCCTGGGAAAGCAGTCTAGGATGGCCCAATGCTTTGGGATCCTGCACCCGCGTGGGAAACCCGGAAGAACTCCTGGCTCCTGGCTTCAGAGCAGCTCAGCTCCAGCCATTGCAGCCGCTTGGGGAGTGAACCATCGGACAGAAGATCTTCCTCTCTGTCTCTTTCTCTCTGTATATCTGACTTTCCAATAAAAATAAATAAATCTTAAAAAAAAAAAAAAAGGATTAGCCACTTGAGCCACAGTGCCAGCCCTGCGGACCTTAAACATCTTTAAATATGTTAAAACAGAGAGAGTGAAAGAGCTTCCATCAGTCCCCAAATGACCACAGCAGCCAGGGCCAGGCCAGGCTGATGCCAGGAGCTGGGAACTTCATCCAGGTCTCCTAATGGGCAGCAGGAACTCAAGCACCTGGGCGTGCTAGTGCCAGGGACATCAGCAGGACGTTGGATTGGAAATACACACACACAAAGGGTGTCTCTCTTCAAGAGACACCCCCATGCTTGATGTCTCCGGGGGTGCTTTCCCCACTTACCCCTTTCTTTTCACGTTCACTTCACAGAGAAAGCTTCTGTCTGGAAAAAGCAAAAGGAAGCACAGAGCATTTGGAAGACCTGGGACTTCGCCAGAGCATGCCAATATGACAATACGACTGTCCCAAGCCGCCACTCAACTCACTGTATTACATACCCACTCCTTAGTAAACACTCTTTTTAAAGATTTATTTATTTTCATTGGAAAGACAGATTTACAGAGAAGAGGAGAGACAGAGAAAGATCTTCCATCCGTTGGTTCACTTTCCAAATGACTGCAATGGCCAGAGCTGAGCCAATTCAAAGCCAAGAGCCAGGAGTTTCTTCCTGGTCTCCCAGGTGGATCTAGGCTCCCAAGGATTTGGTCCATCTTTCACTGTTTCCCAAGCCACAAACGGAACTGGAAGGGAAGTGGAGTAGCTGGGACACGAACCTGCACTCATATGAGATTCTGCTGCTTGGAGGTGAAAGATTAGTCAGTCGAGCCATTATGCCAGCCCTCATGGTAAACACTCGTAAGACAAAGTCTGGAGGCATACAGGAGAAACTGATTTATTTATTAGTAAAGTAAAGTATTTATTAGTAAATAAGGCAAAGATTTTTGAGCATTTTTAAAATTTTTATTTTTATTGGAAAGTCAGATCAGATTTACAGAAAAGGAGACAGAAAAATCTTCCACCCGCTGGCTCACTCTCTAAATAACTACAATGGCCAGAGCTGAGCTGACCCAAAGTCAGGAACAAAGAGCTTCTTCTGGGTCTCCCACGCAGGTGCAATGTCCCAAGGCTTTGGGTCATTTTCTACTGCCTTCCCAGGCCACAAACAGGGAGTTGGATGGGAAGTAGAGCAACCAGGACACAAACTCAGAGCCCATATGGGATCCTGGTGGTTGCAAGATGAGGATTTAGCCATTGAACCACTTCAAGAGGCCTATTGTTTGAGCATTTAAAGAAGACATGTCACCTTTATTAGTTTCCTGATTTCCTAGTAGGTTTTTTGCTCTGATTTTTTTCACAGACTCAGTCATGCTCTCTCCTTACACAGCCTCACTGGCCTAAGGCTCCCATGGCCGTCACTGGAGCCTCTATCAAGCAGCACACAATTCCTTGGTACCTGCTAAGAAAGGCTTGAGGGGCCAGAAACTATATCGCAAAGACAAATCAGAAGTAGGCATGTAAGCCAGCGATTCAAGCAGCAGGTGTAAGGAGTTATTCCAATATCCCTCCCTGGACCCGGCGCCATTCCTTCTTCCTCACAGCTCATGAAGTTCGCGCCGGCCTAGCTATCCACCAATCGGATGTAACCTGGCTTTCCACCTGAATCCCACCTCCCAATCTTCCAGCCCCCTCCCCAACTCCACCCACTTGCCAATCATCCCTAGGCATTCACCTGCAGGCGCCAATCCCCTGGGGGCCTGGCCTCAATCCCTCCCAATCCCCACCCCCTACACCTGGCCGGCAAAAAGGCTCCCCCAGGTGCGGCTGGCTCTCTTATTCCGGCTCTTTTCCCGGCTCTTATCCCTCCCCCTCTTACCCCGCTCTTACCCCTCTCTTCTCTCTCTCTCTTCTCTCTTGCTTTTCTTTGCTCTCCCGTTCCCCTCTACCCATTCCTGCTCCGTTGGAATAAAACCTCCTAAGATACCTCATTGCGTCTGGTGTGTTTCAGCTCACGGTAAAGAACCAGGTTGTGGGAATTAGCTGCGCGTAATAATATCGTAATATCGTATGAACTAGAACTCTACCATCTTTTTAAATAACTAACAGCAGGGACCAGTACTATGGCATTGTGGGGTAAAGCCAACACCTGTGATGCCAGCTACCCATATAGACACCGCTTCACATCCCACCTGCTCAGCTTCTAATCCAGCTCTCTGCTAATGAGTCTGGGAAAAGCCATGGAGGATGGCCCAAGTGCTTGGGCCCCTGCTGTCCCCACGGGAGACCTGCAAGAAGTTTCTGGCTTCAAGCCTGGCCCAGCTCTGGCCATTGCAGCCATCTGGGGAATGATCCGCAGATGGAAGACTTCTCTCTCTGTCTCTCCCTCCCTCTCTCTGTGTAAATCCGACTTTCAAGTAAATCCCAAACAATACAGGTAGCAGAGTCTGGGGATCGGGAGTGGACATCTGCCCAGGTGAAGTTGGGTCAAGCCTGAGTCAAGGTGGCTGAGAATAAGCCAAGGTTCTGACAGGACCGTCACACCTAGCAAGCAGCGCAAACTGTCAGGGAAAGAACCACAGGGCAGGAAGCAGGAGGGAGGAGCCCTGGCAAAGGACAGATGACCAGAACAGAGCTAAAGGGATCCCCGTGGCAGGAGGGGCCCAACGGGGGGCTGTGGCCTCCCCAGGTCGTGAAGAGTGCAGGTTGAGAAACATACTCTACCTTCATTCTTCTCCCACCTCTGTTTCCTGCTGCTGCCTCCTAGCAGGTGCACACATCGAAAGCAGGGAGCCAGGCAGCCTGCCAGAGCAGAAAGGCTGGGAAAAGATCAGAAAAGGGGGCCCGGCGGCGTGGCCTAGCGGCTAAAGTCCTCGCCTTGAAAGCCCCAGGATCCCATATGGGCGCCGGTTCTAATCCCAGCAGCTCCACTTCCCATCCAGCTCCCTGCTTGTGGCCTGGGAAAGCAGTCGAGGACGGCCCAATGCATTGGGACACTGCACCCGCGTGGGAGACCCGGAAGAGGTTCCTGGTTCCCGGCATCGGATCGGCGCGCGTTGGCCCGTTGCGGCTCACTTGGGGAGTGAATCATCGGACGGAAGATCTTCCTCTCTGTCTCTCCTCTGTATATATCTGGCTGTAATAAAATGAATAAATCTTTAAAAATAAATAAATAAATAAAAAGATCAGAAAGGGCAAACGAAAAATCTGTAGCATCTGCTCACGCCACTGCGTTCCTACCATCCACGTGGGCGACCTGGACTGAGTCCCAGGCTCCCGGCCCCTGCCCTGGCTGTTGTGGGTATTTGTCAAGTGAGCCAGTAAGATGGTAGCTCTTTCTGGTGCCCGTTTGCCTCTCTCTCTCTAGCCTGCTGCCTCACAAATAAACCAAATCTGATTTTTAAAATAAAATTTTAAAAAAGCCCCAGTATCCAGTTAACTGCAATTAGAAAGCCCCAGAAGCACAGGGCGCCTGGCTCATTCAGGGAACAGAAACCCTGGCAGGAGTGAGAGGGAGGGGAAGCCAGAGCAGGCAGGCTGGGCTGGAGCAGGCCATAAAGGGCTGCACACATCCTGATAAGAGGCTTTCATCTGATTCTGTTAGCAATAAAGAGCCTTTGAAGCCTTTCCATGATGTCATCAGCTGCCATTAAGTCATCCTGGCTGCTTGGAGAGAGAGAGATAAAGACTTCAGGACTTAGGGCTGCCGGCTGGCAGGTGACAACTGACAGGGCTATCTCCCAGACTGCTACAGGTGGGATGATGAGTAAGGAAGCAGGTAGATCATTTAAACAACAAACAAGACAAAACAGGGCCTGGTACGGTGCCCTAGTGGCTGAAGTCCTTGCCTTGAATGCAACGGGATCCCATATAGGCACCGGTTCTAATCCCGGCAGGCCTGCTTCCCATTCAGCTCCCTGTTTGTGGCCTGGGAAAGCAGTAGAGGACAGCCCCAAAGCTTTGAGACCCTGCACCCACGTGAGAGAGCCAGAAGAAATTCCTAGCTCCTGGCTTCAGATTGGCTCAGCTCCAGCTATTGAAGTCACTTGGGGAGTGAATCATCAGACAAAAGATCTTCCTCTCTGTCCTCCTCTCTATATCTGCCTTTCCAATAAAAATAAATATATAAGACAAAACAATATTGATTTTCATTTGAAAGTCAGAGTACCAGATGGTCATAATGGCCAAACGGAAGCCAGGGGCTTCATCCTCCCTGAGTGTCTCCCTGACACGTGTCAGGGGCCCAAGTGCTTGGGCTGTCCTCTGCTGCTTTCCTAGGCCATTAGCAAGGAGCTAGAGGGAAAGTGGGACAACCAAGACATGAGCCAGCACACACATGGGCTCCTGGTATCACAGGGGGCAGCTTTTCCAGCTCTGCCACAGCACCAGTCCCTGCCAGTGGATTCTTAGACAGGGGTGTCAAACTGATTGTGTGTGCTCCAGCTGTTTCAGTTGTAGAACAACTTCCCATAGCTGTCAATAGATTATGTTCACAGTTTCCAAGCACCAGCCTCACCAACAGCACAGCAGCGGCAGTGATGTCTGGGAAGACCAGGAAGGCTGGGGCAATGGTGACCTTGGGATGGCAGAGAGCCGATATCACCTACAGGCTTCTTCTGTGTTGAACAAAAGCCGGGCTCAGCTGTTGCTGAAGACAGAAACCAGGACCCTGGGAGCACCCCCAAGCATGCACACAGAAAAGGTATCTTCTAGAGAATAAGTTGCATGGTCACGGAAGTATCTAGCCTGGGAAGTAACAGAGAAAGTTGCTTCCACTCTGCTCTGTCTAACAAGCCCAAGTCCAATGTGTTCAAGGGCAGGGGACCTGGACTTCACCTCGCAGCAGAAGGAGGAATCAAGAATTTGGCCTTGAGTAAAACTGCCACGTAGTGGGCGACTGTTCTCCCCCAGACCTGCCCATCTCTTCTGCCCTGCTCTTCTAAGTCCGGTAAAAGGCACCTCCCGTGAGCCCACAGCAGTAATCCAACACCACCTTTACTGCCTCTCCTCTCAGCAGCACCACACCAGGCCAAAAGCAAGTCCCAGCACACACATGGGACCCGTCATCCTCACCTTGGCCAGGCATTGTCACCTGCCTGTCATCTTTTTTAGAATAACCCACTGACTTTGAAATAGTGGGTCACAAACTCCCCTCCTCCATTGGAAACCCCTCTGAGCCCCTTGGCAGGGCCATACCATGAGCCTCAAGGTGTTGCAAGCTCTGAGCCCTGCCCTTGCCACTCCACTCACACGGGTCTTCCTGCTTTCCTCCAATCCCCTAACTTCTTCCTCCCCTCCCCTGGGGGGCTTTGTAGTGTATTCCCACCCTCCTCACCTACTACTTTATTATTTGTGTCAAATCCAGAAACTAGGTCAGCCTCTATCTTTGCATCGTCAGAGCTTAAACATTACTGGGCCCTACACAGGTGCTTACAGGGAAAATCAATACGGCTGCCTCCTAGGCTCCGGCTAGGATGATCAGAGCAGGTGGGCCGCCATGGAGATCCACCTCAACCAATAGGAATGACATCCTTTGGCCAGTGCTTTGAGATCCACCTGTTAGTTCTTCTGGGAGTTTTGCAGTGGGACAGGTGAATCTGACCTGGGGCAAAGGGATAAAGGAACCTGTGAGGTTTGCTACAAGGAACCAGGGCCTGGACACCAGTTCTGTAACATCTGCCCAGTTGCCATGTGCCAGCCAGAGCTCCTGCCCTCAGGTGGTGGGCCCTCATGCTGTGAGATGGCTGTGCAAAGAATAGGGCATCCTGGGCAGCCTGCAGTGCCCACAGCTGCCTGGGGCTTCTCCACAGGTCTCCGATTCCACAGCTCAGCCCTGGCACCTTGACCTTGGGCTCTAAGGCCTCCCTCACCAAAAAGTCTCTCTCAGGACCAGGAACCAGCAAGGAGTAGTGACACACAGTGACAATGATAGGATCCCAGCAGCAGACACTAAAGGGGCTGGCAGGGGCTCTGAAAAAGGAGAAGTGGGGGGCGGGGGGGCCCTTCTGGTCAGCATCCCAAAAGTGATCCTGCCCACCCCAGCCGCACAGTTGAAACCAAGGACCAATAAAGCGCTTGGGAGGGGATGCAACCCCATCCTTACCCCACCCCAAGCCTGCGGAATCCGAGCAGGGAAGTGGCTGAATACCAGACTCATTCAAATGCAGGGAACGCCTGCAGGTAGCTGGGCGAACCTCAGTCAGCCTTAACGCAGGGGATGGAGGAGGCGAGGCTGTCAGTGCCCAGCTCTGGCCCCTCCCACTCTGCACCCCGCCCCCTGCCAGCGGACAGGGAGGGGGGCACCGCCTGCGAGCATGTGGGGCCTGAGAGGTTCAGTTAGTGAGGTCCGCCCACCTCACCTCACCTCACTCCACCCTGCCCCGCCAGGACTCGGAGGCTGCGAGTCTGGGGGCCCTCACGTCAGCGCCCGCCCTCGTTTGCCGTCATTTCCGGCCGGCCTTGGACTGGGTGCGGAGGTGGAGGATCCAGACCCAAGTGGACAGTGATGTCCGCGGGCTCCGGATCTGTCCCACGGTGTCTGCAGCACGGGGTCCTCACCGCATGGCTCCATCAAGGCGATCGACCATGGCCCAGGTGGCGCCACGTTTTGATGCCACCGACAAGGACACCCCAAAACAGGTTTCCTGGCTCAGAAATGGGTGGCTTACACTTGTCCTCTCTGGGCAGTGAGTGAAATGGTCCCAGGGCGGGAGAGTGAAAAAGTTCTTTCTTGCAAAGCAGCTCTGACATTCCTCCCCCCGGGAAGTTTTGCAGAAGGCACAGGGAGAGGCCTTACCTCAGCAGCATCCTGGGGTTCCTGTGATCCCAATCAGGCAGGCAGCCCAGGATGGCCTGTGGTGCAGCAGGCGCCCCTCCCAGCTAACCCGTGGCTCCGAGCTCACCTCTGCCCTGCGCAGTGGGACGAGGTGGTACCCCAACCCTAGCAGGCTCTGTGGTCAGCTGCAGCCCCACCACCCCCACCTTCCTGGGCCGCTTCCAGCTGGCATGGCCCTGTCCGATGCAAGGGCCCAGGATTGAGGCTCCAACATCCTCCCACCCTGTTTCGGAGGTTATAGCTTCTCCTGTGCCCACTGGTTGACCCTGCCAGGCGATGCCAAGGTAGCTGGTGCGTGGGAAGGGTGGCTACAGGAAAAGAGGGTGTGCAGAGCTGGGTGGAGGGCATGGCCAGCATCATTTCATCCTTTGGGTCAGCTTAGCTGCTGCCTTCTGGGAGGGCTCTCCTGAGTACTGACTCTAAACCACTCATCAGGGACTGGCATTTGGTGCAGCGGTTTGAGATGTCCCTTGGGACACAGCATCTGGTACCTGGGTTTGAGTCCCACCTCAGCTTTCCTGTTACTGTGTATCCTGACAGGCAGCTCCAGCATTTGGGCCCCTGCCACCTGTGTGGGAGACTCATGTAGTTCTGGGTTTCTAGCTTTGGCTTGGCCCAACCCTGGCTTGGTGGCACCTGGGAAGTGAATCCGCAGTGGAAGATATCTCTCTGATTTTCAAATAATTCAAATTAAAAAAAATTTTTTTTAAACATATTTGTTTGAATAGCCGAGTTACAAAGCGGAGAGACACAGAGAGAGGTCTTCCATCCACTGGTTCACTGTCCAAATAGCCGTAATGCCTGGAGCTAAACCAATCCGAAGCCAGGAGCTTCTTCCAGATCTCCCATACAGGAGCAGGGGTTCAAGGACTTGAATTATCCCCCACTGCTCTCCCAGGCCACAAGCAGGAAGCTGGAGTGGAAGCGGAGTAGCCAGAACACAAAGTGGTACCCATATGGGATGTTGAGCCACTGCACCATCCCCAAATGATTTTTTTTAAGATTTATTTATTTTTATTAGAAAGGCAGGTATACAAAGAGAAGGAGATACAAAGATCTTCTGTCTGATGATTCACTCCCCAAGTGTCCACAATGAGCAGAGCTGAGCCGATCTGAAACCAGGAGCCAGAAGTTCTGCCTGGTCTCCCATGTGGGTGCAGGGTCCCAAGGCTTTGAGCCATCCTCAACTGCTTTCCCAGGCCACAAGCAGGGAGCTGGATGGGAAGTGGATCTACTGGGATTAGAACTGGCGCCCATGTGGGATTCCGGCACGTTCAAGGAGAGGATTTTAGCTGCTAGGCCACCGCGCCAGGCCCAGATTTATTTATTTTTACTTGAAAGGTAGATTTTTACAGACAGACAGAGATGGTCTTCCATTCTTTTTTTTTTATGCTTTTTTAAATTAATTACATTGCATTATGTGACACAGTTTTATGGGTACTTGGATTCCCCCCACCCCTCCACAAACCCTCCCCCCAAGGTGGATTCCTCCACCTTGTTGCATTACCACAGTCCAAGTTCAGTTGAGATTCCTTCATTGCAAGCATATACCAAGCATAGAGTCCAGCATCTTAATGTCCAGATAAGTTCAACGGCTTGTTGGGGAGACCATCTCTGGTCTGAAGGTAGAGCCGGCAGAGTATCATCCTGATCAATTAAAAGCCCCAACATAACATCAGCAACAATTTATAGCATTATGGAGTTAATTGACACAGTATTGAGTAACCAATATGTTAAAAAAAATGCAAGTTCTCAACCACATCCTGTGACTTCTTCATTGACATTTCAATTTTAGTTTATATACAATAGGGTTCTATACACCTTAAAATGGCTATAGATTGCTATTCAGCTGTCTCATGTCTATTTTCATTATAATATTTAGCATTTTATAGCATTGAAGCATAATTTTGCTGAACTTGGCTTTTTTTCGGGTAGTCTAGACTGGCTTATAATTCTAACAAGACATATGTCAACAATTTAGGTGCAGAACAGTTTTAGGAGGGGTGTGCAGAGAAATCTTCAGTACCCTAGTGAGGAGTAACTAATCTTTGTGTCTCACCTAGTAAGGTATAAGTGAATCCACACTGACCGTTTCCTGTCTGATTCTAAGCTTTCCTTGTTGTTCTCTATTTATTCTAGTTTTTTGTTTGTTTATTTGTTTGTTTGTTTTGAGGGGTGTCCGGAGCGATCTTGATGGTCATTGCCAGAGAGGGTGGGGACCCAAAGTTGCAACCAAGCGAGGAGCAGAGAGAGCTCCCTTCCCTAGATGGTCTTCCATTCTCTGGTTCACTCCCCAAATAGCCACAGCATCCGGAGCTGAGCTGATCGGAAGCCGGGAACCAGGAGCTTCTGGGTCTGCCATGTGGGTGCAGGGTTCCAAGGACCTGGCCCATCCTCTGTTACTCTCATAGGCTCATTAGCAGGGAGCTGGATGGGGAGTGGAGCAGCCAGGTCTCCAACCAGTGCCTACATGGAAGGTTGACATTTGCTGTCCAAACCACAGTGCCAGCCCCTGGTCAAGCCTTTTACCCATGTTTCTACTGATTTGAGTGCTTTTTTCCTAAGGATTTGCAAGTGCTCTTTTGCATGCAAATCCTTGGTCTGATATTTGGCAACATGCATCCAGAACAGCATAACTCAGTGCCCCCACAGTGCGAGCATAGAACGGATCCAATGAAAACAAGTTACAGGCACCGACATCGGGCACACTGGGCTGAGCCTCTGCCTGCGGTGCTGAAGTTGCAGTTCCAGCTGCTCCATTTCTAATCTAGCTCCCTACTAATGTATCTGGGAGGGAAAGCAGTGGAAGATAGCTAAAGTGCTTGGGTCCCTGTATGTGCCCACGTGGGAGACCCAGAAGAAGTTCCAGGTTCCTGGCTTCAGATTGGTCCAACTCTGGCCATTGTGGCCATTTTTGAGGAGTGAACCAATGGATAGAAGATCTCTCTCACTCTCTGGGTCTCTCCTCTCTGTAAATCTGCCTTTCAAGTAAAAAAAATATATGTATATATATATATATATAATTTCTAAAACTCTGAGCTTCTTAAAATGCATTTATTCACCGACAGCCCATGGAACTTCTCAGTGTGCCAGCCTGTTCCAAGTGCTGAGGACCTCGCAGTGAAGAACGGAAAAGTCCTAGCTTCTAGGAGATCTCCAAGGAGCGATAACTCCAGGGAAACAGAATAATCTCGAAGCAGCCAGAGGTCCACTGCTGAAGTCGGACGTGGAAGCCAGGAGGACCTGCGGGTTGAGCCAGCGATTCCCAGGGACAAGCTCCAGGGAGGCCCCGCCCCCGGGCCCGCCCCGTCTTTACATGCGCCTCCCGATTGGCCGGCGGCGGCGGGCCCCGCCCCCCGGCGCGGGCAGCTCGGGAAGCGGCCGGCAGGCCGGGCCAAGATGCAGCGGCGGCTCCGGGTGCTGGCACCGCGGGCAGGAGCCAGGCGGGGCGCGCCCCGGACGGCCCCCGCGCGCCGCTAACGGCCCGCACCTGCCGGCGGGGCCGAGCCCTGCTTGCCCTCTGCCCGCCCGCTGTCCCCACCCTTGCAGCCTTTTGTGCAGCCGTCGCCTCGAACCCGGGCTCCGCGGGACCCCCGGTGCGGGGGTAGGGGGGTCCGGCCCAAGGGACGCCTGGCCCGCGACCGATGGCGGGAGGGCGCGGCGCGGTCCGGGACGCCACAGCTCGAGTCGGCCACACGGGAGGGCCGCGCTGACTCCGCCGCATTGTCCCGGGCCCTGCGCGCCGGCCCTGAGCCGCGCCACCACAGTACGCACCCACCCGCAACCGCACCGCGAGGCCATGCGGAGAGCCGCGGGGATGGAAGACTTTCCCGCAGAGGAGGAGCCCTGGTACGACCCGCAGGACCTGGAGCAGGGTGAGCTTGGGGACGCCGGCCGCCGCTCCATTGTTGGGTGGGATCACTCGGCGGAGGGCTGGACGTCCGGCTCCGAGGAGAAGAGACTGGGACCGTGCAGACCCGCCCCGGGGCCCGGGAGACCTGCCGGTGCGGTGTGGATGGAGAGGTCGTCCTGTCGTCGAGGCCACGGGGTGTCCATCCCCCCAAGCGTCAGGGGCGGCAGTCGCCCTGGTGCCGTGCGATGGGTGGCCGGGGCACAAGGGGAGAGCGAGTCCCGACGCTCCAGAGGTGGCTCCTTCCTGGGAGGGTGGGGTGTGTGTGGAGCGGGAAGTCGCCTCGCTCCAGATCCAAGCGCTCCCGTGCCTGCCAGGGCTCCCGGAAAGTTTCCCCAACTCGCTTCCCGTTTACACCGAGAGCAGGGGGAGAAGCAGGCAGTGCAGGCTGCAGGCTGCCTTTTGAGGGGCTCCTTAACTTCTCCATGGGCTCATGGGGAGCCAGAGGGAGGAGTGGCATCTTTGGGGACTGGCGACAGTGGGCTTGGATCTGGAACCATCTCTGCCCCTCACCCTGGTTTGGAGGACAGAGAGGGCGGCTGGAAAGGGGTCAGGAGCCGGTGATGAGGTGGCCCAAGTGACATCACTGGGAGTGGGGGGTGGGGCCATGGGACAGGAAGGAGGGCTGAGAAGCTCAGGCCAAGGCCCGTTGAGACTTGAGTCACCTTCTCCCTCTCCTTACCCTCTCCCCGACCCACTTGCCACATCCTTGAATGGCCGCAGGAGATGCGCCCCAGGAGAGGTGACCTTCCCGCGGTCGGCAGCAAGCCTGAGGGTGTGGGCACGAGGTTGGTGCAGTGGTGGCATTGTGCCCCATCTCTTATCTGCCAAGCCTGGGATCTCTGGCCTGCGCTGACCCTGGAATCTTTGTCTTCTGGCCCTGACCCACTTCCCTGCCCAGCCAAGATCCACAGACAGATGAGGCTGCATCCTCGTGCGCAGAGCACTGGCTTAGCAGGAGTCTTCAGGGAACCAGTGCCAATCCGGGGCAGGGAGATGGGGAGAGGTGGGGTAGGGGTGCCAGGACAGATTGCCAAAGCTCTGTGCTTTGTACCGCATCCTTAGCACCCCTGCCTGGAGCAAGCTGACCCACACGGGCTGCAATGAGCCCCTCCTCTATCCTTGACACAACCCCCAACTTGTCCCCACCCAGCACCCCTGGGACCCCACCATCCTGAGATCTGGTCTGTGGTCCTGGCTCTGGCTCCCTAGGTTTCCCTGGGTAAGTGAAGGAGGCTAGCATGTAACTTGAGGGCAGGTGATACAGCATTACCAGCACAGGAAGCAGTATAGAGGACTTCCTGGAAGAGACGGGCTTAGAAGGAAAGAGTGGCCTCTGGGGAGACAGAGGCTGAACTTGTTACCCTGTCATTGAAGTCCTCTTCTGCTAATGAAGGCTTTGGTACCATGTCCAACCCAGGTGTGGCCAGAAGGGGGATGTAGGGTAGGGTGGGAGTTGTGGGCAGCTTCCTGGGAGGGAGAGGTGTCCGGTGAGATTCAGGGAGGCTGGGTGGCCCAGTTCTGAGGCTGTGTTGCAGGTGGTTCCCGCAGGCCCCTGCTGGTGTGTGGGACAGGAGCATCTCAGAGGAAACTGGCTGAACTGGGTGGCCACTTGCTGCCATGGGGCCTGGGCTCCACCCTCCAAGCATGTCATACCCCCAAGACAGAAATGGGATGGAACTAACAGCTGTGCCAGAGTGTGAGGGGTTGGCAGCCGCTAGGGGCCAATGATAATGAGAAAGGTTCACGCCAAGACCCCTGGGAGCTGGCACCGCCCCCACCCTGCCCCAGACAAGGGTAGACTGAGATTCTAGGGAGAAGGACCGGATCCTGGGACTGGGGCTTGGAGCCATACGGATGGGGGCAGTGGAGCGTGGGCCAAGATCAGCCACAGTGAGGGTCAGGTGCCCATTCAGCCTAAACCCCTAGGTTCTCTCCTGCACGGCTCTCCCCTAGTGACCCTCAGTTCTTCCGCCTTGCACCTGAACAATCGGGTCCTGCTGACACGTTCAGGGATCCAGAGAAAGGCCCCCATTTGGTGCTGTCATCACAACCCGAGGTGGTCCTGCCAAGCTCCCACTCAGTGTCACACATAGCCCCAGTCCCCCAGGATGCATGTCCTATTCATGCTTTTGCCCAAGTTAAGGTTAATTAGTTCCTACAGCAAGCAGCCTCGTTGCCTTACCAAGTGTATGTCAGGTAACTTGTTTTTCTTGGCACCCTCTTGGACAAGTTAATTGCTCAAGGCTGCAGGTCCTTGTCTGTGATCTCTGGCTTTGAACTTGGAGCTGGTTCTGTGGCCAAAGTAGGGGTTGGGAAAGCGGTTTCTGTCTCCCTAGCCTGGGTTTGTAGCAGCCTTGCTTTGGGGTTAGGGGGCAGCTTTGTACCACAACCCCCGTGTCCAGGTGACACCTGGGCCCACACCCTCCCCTGGTTCTGGCTGGTCCAATACCTCTGGGCGTGAGGGCAGAGCCAAGTCAGCTCTTGGTGGGCAGTGTGGCCTGTGGTCCAGGCCTGGTCAGGCACTTTGAGCTTTCATCAGGGTCAGTCTTGCCCCCTGCTTGGCTAAAAGCAAGCCCGGGAGGCTCTGCTTAGGACTGCCCACCAGGAGGCCTGTGACCAGAACCAGCCTGAGGGGACAGCCCCAGCTCCACCAGGCAGCCAGGGGCTTAGAATTATCTTCCCAGGGCCTGAAAGGGAAAGCCTTAGAGAACTGGATCTCTGGATGGTGTGCCCTCCCCCACCGGGTGGATTTGCCTGTAGGCATCCGGGTGCAGATCCACAGCATCTGACGGTGAGTCAGCCTCCAGTAAGTGTCCCAAGGAAACAGGTAGTGATGTGCATGCAGATTTTATGTGTCCAAGTTGACAGCAGTCTCTCTCTCTCTTTTTTTTTTTTTAAAGATTTATTTATTTTTATCCTAGAGGCAGATTTTACAGAGAAAAAGTAACAGAAAGATCTTATAGCCACTGGTTCACTCCTCAAGTGGCTGCAACAGCCAGAGCTGAGCTGATCTGAAACCAGGAACCAGGAGCTTCTTCCAGGTTTCCCACGTGGGTGCAGGGTCCCAAGGCTTTGGGCCATCCTCTACTGCTTTCTCAGGCCACAAGCAGGGAGCTGGATGGGAAGTGGAGCAGCCAGGACACAAACTGGTACCCATAATGATCCTGGCGCATGCAAGGCAAGGACTTACTTTAGCCACTAGGCAATCTCATTTTAAAAGGGAAGAATTTGGAAATCATTCTAAATCTCCCCTCCCCTCCATCTGAACTATAAATAGAATAAGGACTGTTTCAGGTGGGTTCTTAGAGACTTGTACTCAGTAGGGTGCTCTACCGGTGGACACCAGCCCCCTTTTGCACCTGGAGGTCTGTGTGACACAGGAGACCACTGTGTCTGTCACTGGAAGACACGAAGGGTGAAAAAACATGATCCGGTTTGGCACTGAATGTTGCCTTTTACTTAAAGGCTAGCAGGATGCCAGCAGCGCTTTTCTCTGTAGTATCTCTTTTCTTTCTTCTACCCGATTATGCCCCTTTTCTCTCTCTTTACCTATCTCTCTCTCACACAGCATGGTTTATTTCCCTGAATGCAATGACATGCTACTTTTTAAAAGAATAAATTCATTTTATTTTTGATGATACCCATGTGGGCCACCGATTAGGGTGGGGAGGGTCAAGGAGATATTATACTTTCAAAACCATTTCAGGCCACATTCATTTCTCCTTAGAATTCCTGGGGATGGATCTAAGATTATATGGAAGGTATCCTTTTAAGTTCTTCTCCTTCTTTTTTTTTTTTTTTTTTTAAGATTCATTTATTTATTTGAAAGACAGATTGACAGAGATCTTCCTTCTTCTGGATCACTCTCCAAATGACCAAAGTGGCCCAGGGCTGGACCAGATCTTCCTTGTGGGTGGCACGGGCCAGAGGACTTGGGGCATCTTTCACTGCTCTCTCAGGCACATCAGCATGGAGCTGGATCAGAAGTACAGCAGCCAGGAGTTGAACCAGTGCCCACATGGGATGCCGACATCACAGGTGGTGGCTTACCTTGCTATGCCTTAGCACCAGAGAGGGTAGCTCTTGAGCACAGATTTGATGGAGGCGAGGGAGTGAATGCTGGGAGGGTCTAGAACAAGAACATTCCAGGCAGAAGTGCCAGCCATGCCAAGACTGAACTCCCAGAGCTGCCCCGGGTCTCCGTGTTGGTGAGATCACTGAGGCTCCCAGACAGAACGAGGACTTGGAGCAGTAACAGGGCCCTGGGCTTTCGCACCCTCCCCCTGCAGACTTACACCTGGCTGCAGAGCTGGGGAAGACCCTGCTGGAGAGGAACAAGGAGCTGGAGGAATCTCTGCAACAGATGTATGCCACCAACGAGGAGCAGGTGCAGGAGATTGAGGTGAGGCGTCCTGGGGGCCCAGCAGCCGTGTGCACTGCACAGCCTGCATAACTTTCCCAGGCGACCCAATCGTACCAGCGAGGGCACTTCAAGAACATTCCTCAAGGCAAACCTGTCCTTAAAGGTGGTAGGGGGTCCAGATGTGAAGACACAATGCAACATGCATCCCTACTTCCAAACAAAAGATGGACTCCCAGTGAAAATGTTGGACAAAAAAAGTGTTGGGTATATCTAGACAATGGGATGATGGATTGTCTGACATTGTCTCTATTAGCAATGTTGGGGCACACTTCAATAGCAGACTGATGGAATTGTAACTCCTTATGAAGAAATGTATTATTGTGACAATATGGGAAAAATCGGTCGGGGGGTAGATTGGGAGCAGGGGAATCCCAAACTATACAGAATTGTACGATAAAATTCAAAACTTAAAAAGGTGTTTGGGGGGGACATAAGCTCCCTCCCCCACTCCAAAGGGTACAGAAACCTTACCCTACTCCCTTCCCCACCCCCAGTACCTGACCAAGCAGCTGGACACGCTGAGACACGTCAACGAGCAGCACGCCAAAGTGTATGAGCAGCTGGATGTCACTGCGCGGGACCTGGAGCTGAACAACCAGCAGCTGGTGGTGGAGAGTAAGGCTGCCCAGCAGAAGATCCATGGGTGAGGGCCGGGCTGGGGGCAGGGAAGGGGCATGTGCATGATGGCCAGGCGGGAGTGGGGTGACCTGCACACTGCTGCAGGCACCTGAGATGGTACTACCCTCCCCACTGCGCCCAAAACCCAGCCCACCACCCCTGTTCTACTTTTTTGCTCCTGAAGTTTTATTTATTTAGTTGAATGGCAGAGTTAGAGAAAGAGAAAGGTCTTCCATGTGCTGGCTCACTCCCCAAATGGTTCTGTTGGCCAGAGCTGGGTCGGGCAGAAACCTCCTGGAACTCTGTCCGGGTCTCCCACATGAGTGTGAAGGCCCAAACGCTGGGGCCATTGTCCTCTGTTTTCCCTAAGCACACGAGCAGGGAGTTGGTTTGGAATTTGCTCAGCTGGGATTAGAACATGGCACTCCTGTGGGACACTGACATTGCAGTTAGTGGCTTAACCCACTGCATGACAGTGCTGGCCCCCACAACCCTTAGGTTAGCACCAACGTAGCAGGCTGAGTTTGGGGCGCCGGTGATATCATAATGAGGACACAAACACTGCAGTCTGAGGCGGGAGAGGCCACCATGCAGGTTTTACTGCAGCACAGGACGAGCTGGGGTAGAGCAGCACTCAAGGGACTGGGTGGCCCAGGAGGAGTGACCAGCTCAGCTAGGAAGGTCTGGGATGAGATGGGTCCTGGGGCTGGCAGGGTGTGTCCATGTGACATCAGCCCCAGGCAGTGTGACTTAGAGCCAGAGCTTCAGGGAGGAGGGCTGGCCCTTTCTCCTGGTACCTCCTCCCATGTGTGTTCCCCCATCCCCACTCCCAACCTCAGGCTGACAGAGACCATCGAGCGCCTGCAGGCCCAGGTGGAGGAGCTGCAGGCCCAGGTGGAGGAGCTGCAGGCTCAGGTGGAGCAGCTGAGGGACCTGGAGCAGCTGCGAGTGCGCCAGGAGAAGCGGGAGCGCAGGCGTACCATCCACACCTTCCCCTGCTTCAAGGAGCTCTGCACCAGTCCCCGGTAGGTCAGGGAGGAGGGAGTGGGCGGGCAGCAGGCAGTAGGCAGCAGGAGGGAACTAGAGTCAGTGTATGGTCCAGGCTAGGAGAGGGACTGTTCTAGCAACGGCCGCAGCACTGGTGTTTAGACCACTCTGCTGATGTCATTCTCACGTGGTACCCAGAGGTGTGTTCTATCACATCCATGTCTCAGGTGAGAACACTGAGGCTCCAAGGGTGTCTTAGCCGAGGTCACCTTTTTCTTTTATTTTTTAAGATTTATTTGGGACTGGCACTGTGGCGTAGCAGGTAAAAGCCATCACTGGCAGCGCCATCATCCTGATCCAGCTTCCTGTCGATGCACCTGGGAAGGCAGTGGAAGATGGTCCCCGTGGCAGGGCTCCCGACTCCTGGCTCCGGATCCGCCCAGCTCCAGGCATTGCAGTCATTTGGGGAGTGAGTGAACCAGCAGATGGAAGATCTGTGTGCTGGTTCACTCCCTAAATATTCATAACAGCCCAGGTTGGGCCACGCTAAAGCAAGGAGCCAGGAGCTTCCCCGGGATCTCCCACATGGAGGTTGAAACCCAAGCACTTGGCCATCTGCTGCTACCTCCCAGGCACATTAGCAGGAAGCTAGATTGAAAGTGCAGAGCAACCCGGACTTGAACCAACGCTCCTATAAGAAGCAGTTTCCCACCCAGTTTTTGGCAGGGAGGTTAGAGGGAAGGCATAGGGAAGCCACCTGGTGTACAGGGTTGCAACCAAAGAGAACAGCTACTACCTAGGCTGCAAGGGGTCAGGGCAGGGAGGTGATGGATACTTAGAAGGGAAAGAGGGGGCTTGCCCAGCCAACACTAACCAGTAAGGAGTTGGGGGAGGGAGGCATGCACCATGTACCCCTCCCACCCCCTCGGCCCCCACCTGGAGCTTCTTGCCTGCACCTCCCATTTCTGGGCTCAGGTGCTACATGTGCAGGACCCTGGCCAAGACCATCTGTGCTCACTGGCCTCCCAGGGCCCCAGAGTAAAGCGGGCAGCTGGAGAGGGGCAGACAGCGGACAAGAGAGATGCAGTGTATCAGAGGCCATGACCTCTGCCCTCTGCCATGGCGCCCCAGGTGTGAAGACGCCATCCGCCTGCACAGTTCCTCCCTGGAACTAGGCCCGCGGCCCCTGGAGCAGGAGAACAAGCAGCTACAGACCTTGGTCGGGGTGCTACGGTCACAGGTGAGCCAGGAGCGGCAGCGCAAGGAGCGGGCAGAGCGCGAGTACACGGCCGTACTGCACGAGTATGCGGAGCTTGAGCGGCAACTGGGCGACATGGAGAGCTGCCGCCTGCGCGTGCAGGAGCTGGAGGCCGAGCTGCTGGAGCTGCAGCAGATGAAGCAAGCCAAAACCTACCTGCTGGGCCGGGAGGACCACCTGACCGAGGCCCTGCTCGCACCCCTCACCCAGGCCCCTGAGGCAGACGACCCTCAGCCGGGCAGCGAGGACGACTCGGGTATCCAGGATGGTGTCTCGTCGTCACCACCAACCCCAGGCCACGCCGTGCGCAAGAGCTGCAGTGACACAGCACTCAACGCCATTGTGGCCAAAGACCCAGCCAGCCGGCATGTGGGCAACCTGACGCTGCATGCCCACAGCGTGCGTAAACGCGGCATGTCCATCCTGCGTGAGGTGGACGAGCAGTACCATGCTCTCCTGGAGAAGTACGAGGAGCTGCTGAGCAAGTGCCGGCAGCACGGGGCCGGGGTGCGGCACACCGGCGTGCAGACCTCACGACCCATCTCCCGGGACAGCTCGTGGAGGGACCTGCTCGGGAGTGAGGAGGGCCTTGGGGAGGCCAAGGCTGGTGAGAAGAGCCTGAGCCAGCACGTGGAGGCAGTGGACAAGCGGCTGGAGCAGAGCCAACCAGAGTATAAGGCGCTTTTCAAGGAAATCTTCTCCAGGATCCAGAAAACCAAGGCGGACATCAATGCCACCAAACTCAAGACTCAGAGCACCAAGTGACCCTCCTTCCTCCTTCCCCACCCCTACTATGGGCCTCATGCTGCCTCCAGAAAGAGAGAGAGCAATACATGAGAGCTGGTGGCCATGTTGTCTGGAGCCGTCTCCATGTGGAGCTGGCCAGCCTGTTCTGCCTCCAATGACCTGGCTCAATTTCAAAGCCAAACGTCTCCCTTCCTCCCTCACCCTGGGTGGCGGGGGCAGAAGGGGGCAGAGGGGACTCCCAAGCTCTCCTTGCTCTGGCTTCCTGACCCTGGATCTCCTCCTCAGATGGGGAGATGTGCCCAGCTTCTAAAGCCATTCTACCTCGGTTGGCTCTTTTTTCTTTCCAAATTTCAGTTTTTCTGAGATTTCCAAGGCAAGGTCTCTCACTGACCCCTTGCTACAACTGGAAACACTTGAAAGTGTCCTCAGAGCCGGCCATGGCATGTTCTGGGCTCTCCGGGACCACCCAACTGCTTCTTACCAAGCATGCCTCACCACCATTCCCCGAGTGCCAACTGCTCGCCCCAGGGGCCTGAGCAGATCCCCCCTTGGCTGCCCAGCCCCCTCCTTATCCAGGACCCTCTGCCCACCACAGATCTGTAGCCAATCAGAGGATGGAGTCTTGGGGCCAGGCCCCACCAGACCTGCCCCAGAAATACCTTCTGGGCAGGTTAAGCCTTCTGGGGGGCCAGGTGTGGGGAGCCCCCGCTGGTCTGCACTCTGACTCTGCCTCCCACTCTCCACCTGCTCCCCATCTCAGGGACCATGACGTCTCATTCACTCCACAGGCCCAGCCTGGCACAGGTCCTAGCATCCAGGATGTCGTCCTGGGTAGATGCCACCAGCTAGCGGACCCGGTATCCACCCTTGACCCCCATTCACTGGGGACTGCCCAAGATCCCCACCCTGCACTGAATTAGGATGGCAAGGCAAGCAAAGACCATGTTTCCTGCCCTCCTGTGTGTGGGGTGTTTTGGGGACCTAGGAGAGTCCAGGGTACCATCTTTGGTTTAAGGTGTCACAGAGTGAAGCTTCAACTAGAAGATGCCCTGGGCCATCCTTTGGGGCTCCCAGTTCTTTGGCTGCCTTTCCTGAAGCCCTGAGGGTCACAGGAGCCCCACAGTGGCCCTCAAGAGCAGCAGACCCCACTGGGAAACTTCATGCCTTATTTCTAATGGATAATGGGGTCTTCTCAACACGCATGCCCGACCTCCCTGGAGTTACCAACCCGCCCCTCCAGGCGGCACTGTGATATGAGCTGGCACCTGGCTTGGATCCGTTGGACTTTTTGTCACTGAGGGAATTAGAGCTCCTGGCCCTCCCCTCATGTCTCCATTGGAGAGGGAATGGGGGCGGGGAGTTCCGGTCCATTGGCTCCCCAGTTCTGTAGCAACCACTGAGTAGCATCATTGTTGAAGTATACATGATATATTTACAAATGCTTTATTCTCTTCTTTAATAAAAAACGCACCAGTCTTCTAAAAGCAGAAATGGCTTCCGTGTATCTTGTGTGATTGCCTCTGTTCCCACACACCTGCCGGGAGGCCAGGGGGTTCCGAATTCGCTCCTGCGGCTCTCCACATCATGCTGAGGCTGCTCAGGCCTGGGTTCTCGGTGTCTCCCTCACTTCCCTGGCAGTGGCACCGGACAGCTCCAAATGCTAGGAGGTACTAGGAGGAGTCCTGTGCCCCCACTGACTTGGAGCTTAGGTTACAACATGGGGGGTCCCAGGAGGCCCCACCCAAGAGTAACCACCTTAAAAAACAATGAAGCCAAAGGTGGTGCCATGGAAAGGGGAGGCGAGCTCTGAACCACCTTACAGATGCCCAGTGCTGTTGGGGTGCTGAGATCCCACAGGGTGGCGAGGAAAGGAAGGCATGTCTGGATCAGGCTGTTCCTGGTGGGGCTGGGAGTGGACAGTGGTCATGAGTGGCAGGTCAGGGGGGAAACCCTGGCTGGAGCAGTTCCCACTGGTGTAAGAACCCAGCCATGAACCCGAAAACTCAGCAGGAGGTCCCTCAAGTGTGAGAAGCCACTACAGGGCACACTTGGACAGTGTTGGTCTTCTGGGCAACTACATAGAGGGTGAATAGTGGAGGGAGGGATAGTAATGGGATCCAGCCCAGCTACTGAGACCCTGAGGGAGGGGGAAGGACCCACTTGTTGGAGACACAGGTGAGCCCTTCACCCCCAAAAAACAAGAGCCAGCTCTCAGTGCTTCCAAGCAGGAACCCCACGCCTCTTCCAGATCCTTGGAGACCCTCAGAACCCAACCCTTCCAGGAGAGTGGCGACCTCCCCTACAGTTTGTAGTGGGGGTGGGGGTTCCTGGAGGAGATCACCTGGCTCCACCCTGGCCTTGAAGGTGTGAGTCCACCATAGGGCTGGGGCAGCCTCTGTGCTCCCATCTGCTCTGCCCCTGGGCATAGGCTTAGGGCCTCCACCAATGGCCCTTGTAGGGGGGTGGAAAAGGGGGTGTTCCTGCTCCGTTATCATCTGTATCCTGTGAGCTGGAGAGCAATGCTGTCCATGACCAGTCCCCCAGCCACCTGCCTCCTCAGCATCCAACCTGCCTCTTCTACCAGCCCCATCACACTGTCCTCACCCAGCTGGGCTTTCTTGGTCACCTGCCCCTCCACCCTCAAGGCCGAAGTCACAGACACTGGGGTGAAGAGAATCTTCGGCCAGACCACCAGCACGTCTCCAGCTCACGGCGGCTGTCTGAAAATAAAGGGCAGCTCTGCCTATCCACAAGCTCTTTCCTTCTTCCCTCCCTTCCTTTCCTTCTTCTGTTTGGCAAAGGCAGCTGACTTCAGTGCCCCCCTTTTTAGGGGAGCAGGCAGCCCCTGGTCTGCAGCAGGTGAGCACAGCCTGTGGGTCATCCCCTCTCCAGCTCCCTCTCCCCTCGCCCTACACTCCTCTCTCTCAATCCAGGCCACCAGATGGCCTGGGCAAGCTGTTTCATTTGGAGCCTTGGAAACCTGCAGCTTTCTTTTCCTACCCCTGGGTAAAGTACAGCCCTGACAACACCAGGGACTGGTCCCGACTTTATTGTTTCTGAGCTCGCAGCTCTTGATCTGCTAGGCTCTGCTCCCCCAGAGCAGCTTACTCCAGTCACCATGGAAATGCCGCGTGCCCCTCTGAGGTCTCTGGATGGAGTGAGGACAACCAGGCACCCAGGGGTGTAGCGCTCCCTCTTGTTTGTCTTCTGCCTGAAAATTCCCCTTACGGGCCACCAGTTGCCGCCGTCCAGCAGGGACACTAAAATGACGAGGCACACTCTTGAGGGTCTGGGAAAAGCCGGAACCACAACCAGACCCCTCACTGCCAAAAGCGGCCGCGTTTAAACCCTTCTCTCCGCTGCCCCCTTTCCCCATAGGCCTTAGCTTTCCTCCCACTTCCCCAGCCCTCTCTCCGCCACCCTTCTTCCTGTACCTCATGCTGCATTTCTCCGTTCTTGTCCCCGAACCTAGGTCTTAGGTCTCTCTCTGCCACCCTTCTTCCCACCCGTCCTTCTCCTCGTCCTTTCTCCGTCATCCCTCTCCATCCTTGCTCCAGCCCTTGTCCTTTTCCCCTGCTCTGTTCTCATTCCGGCCCTCATTCTCCTTTCCCGTCTCTGTGGTCTCTCCATCTTTCTCCTCATTGTCATCTCCGCCTAGCTTTTAACGGTTACTTTTAACGGCTACTTTTATATCGTTCTCCAATCGCTTCTCCCATTGGATCCACTTGGCGCTACGTGATAGGCCACTAGCAATGACATAATCGCAGGGAGGGTATTAGCCTATCCCTGTGACTTCCTGTTTACCTGCTAGCCAGACCAACTCTGCCTCCTGGCTCTGGGCCAGCCCCCATCTTGCAAAGGTCCCCCTCAATCCCAGGGGCGGCTTTAGCACCCTGCTCCCCACACAGGGTATTCTTTCCTAGCCGAGAGCCAGCAGAGAAGGCTGGTAGTACCCGTTCCCAGTTTGGGCTTAGAAAGCTGATGTCTGGAAAGTTGTTGTTTCCCCACCTCCACCCCCCAAAATTCCACCGGCAGCTCACTGAGGCAGGAGTGGTGCAGACAGGAGCTGAAGACAGGTCTGGTTCCCTTAGCTGGCCTCCTCCAGGGTCCCGGCGCTCTAGAAATAAGTATGCTTTTTCCTAAAATAGAACTCGTTAAGGACGCTACCCTGATTGATGGTTACTCTCCCTCCTGGAACCGCTGATCCCCTGGTCCACAGTGCCTTTTGGCCACAGCCCCTGACATCTCAGCGCAACAGTTTCTATAAAGAGAAATTTACCTACAGGCTGCTTGGGGGAAAGGCACAACCTGCAGTTCCTAGAACGCACCTCTATCAGAGCACCACTTCCCAAAGCAAAGCCGCATTTTATGAATATTGATGCCAGCCTCTCAATCCCACCCGACCTTGCCAATCTTTTTCAGCGTGAGATACAGGCATCAAGCTGGTGCCGCCTGTGACCAGGAGTCAGGCAACTGCATCAGGATAACCCTGAGTGATGAGGAGAAAACAGGCTAAGTGGAGCAGGATACAGGGGCAGGAATCAGGGGCAGGTAGATGATCCGGGCATGGAGTGCCCCCTCGGTTAAGCAATTGTTGGAAGGAACGGATTCTCTGAAAGTGAGACGTGTTTTGGGAGAGACACAGCATCCGCGTTTTCTTTTTTGTTTGTTGCCTGGCTAATCACCAGGCAGGACTAGGGAACATTGCCAGGACTCCTTCGCCGGGGACGAGCAACAGCGTGGAACGAAAGTACCGCCAGCAATGCGAGCTTGCGGACCACAATCCCCCGCGCCAGCCGGAAGTGGCCCCGAGACCGGAACATGGCGGCCGCCTGCTGCCTTCGCTGGGGCCTGAGCCGAGCGGGAGCCTGGCTGCTCTCGCCGTCCGTGCGTTGCTCGCACCGGGCTCTGCACAAGCAGGCAGACGGCACCGAATTCAAGAGCATCTACAGCCTAGACAAGCTCTACCCTGAATCTCAGGGCTCGGACATCGCTTGGAGGATTCCAGTGAGCCGGGACGGGCAGGGCGGAAGGGGCGGGTCCTCCCACTGTTGCTAGGTGACGGCCGGAAGCCATGGAGCCACGTCTAGGGCCCCGCCGCGCATGGGACGTGGCGGTCACCCTGGGGAGGGCTGCCGGGCGTGGGTGGAGACCGGCGGCCACCCTCTGGGCCGGCTTCCCACGTCCAGGACAATGGAGGCCTCCCTTCTGGTCCTCCCCAAGCACACAGTGCCAGCCTCACGGCCCTTACACTGTGAGTGGATACGGCAGCTAGGAAAACGAAGCTCTTATTGCTTGCGGAGCTCGTATTCAAGTGCAGGGAGGCCGGTCCAAAATAAAGAACCCAGAATGTGTGGGGTGGTAATTGGGCGAGAATCAGAGGTAGGGCGGTCTCGCGGAGAAAGTGATGTGTGGTGAGTGAAGACCTGGAAGAACTGAGACCACAGCCCCGGCAGATCCTAGATGCCGTTTTGTTTTGTTTGTTTTTACACTTGCCCAATTTACTTAATGGGTATGAGAAGTTGAGAATAAGAGAGGCGTTAAGTCCGTGACCTTGAGCGAAGAAAGATAGAATTAGCGTTAACTGAGATGAGAAGGTGGCAAAGTACGAGGAAGATTTGGCATAACCAGCATCGTTACCTGTTGTGCCAGTATGACGCAGCCAGGTACGGAAAGGAGAGGGGCTGGGGCGCCTGGAGGGAGAGTGCTCAGGGAATCTTCGGGCCCCTTTGGGGTGGGGAGTCCATTGGTGGGTGGCCAAGAGGGGACGGGGTGCAGCAGATGCGTCTACGGTATGGAGTTGAGGAAAGAGCTGTTGTTAGCCAAGTGGGATAGTTGTTCAGACAAGTCAGGTAGCAAAGCCAGGGGAGAACCACGCCTGCTGAACCAGGCAGGGATCTGAGGACCCAGCCGAGCAGGCAGTCTGTTCAGGTGAGGGGCTGGGGGAGGAACGGGGGTCCACATGTGTCTTCCTGCCGGTTCTCCCCACCTGTTCCCCCTTCTGTCCTGGACAAAGGGCTTGCTGGAGGTGAAGCAGCTGAAATTCCTTCTAAGGTTTGATGACCCAGTGAACTCAGATTGGTGCACCCTAGGGTGCTGGACAGAGAGGATTCTTGGGGTGCCTGCCTTGGAGGAAAGCGGAGACCTCTGAAGTCCCTGGGCTACACTGTCCCTGGGCAGGAGTTGGAAGTGTCACCTGCTGGGGTGCTGCCGTCCTCTGCAGGGACTTCCTTGGGCCCCTCCCTCCCTCCCCCTACAGGCTTCTGGCTTCCTTTTTTTTTTTTTTTTTTTTAAATAATATTGCTATCAATTTGAGATTTTGTGTATGTTTCTTTTAAGATTCTTTAAAATATTTATTTATTTTTACTGGAATGTCAGATATACATAGAGGAGGAGAGACAGAGAGGAAGATCTTACATCCAATGATTCACTCCCCAAGTGAGCGCAACAGCTGGTGCTGCGCCCATCCAAAGCCAGGAGCCAGGAACCTCCTCCAGGTCTCCCACGCAGGTGCAGGGTTCCAAGGCATTGAGTCATCCTCGACTGCTTTTCCAGGCCGCAAGCAGGAAACTGGATGGGAAGTGGAGCTGCCGGGACTAGAACTGGCACACATATGGGATCCTGGGCGTTTAGGGCAAGGACTTTAGCTACTAGGCCACGCCGCCGGGCCCGTCTAGCTTCCTAATCTGTGAGTTTGAACCAGCCTGGTATCGTTGTCAGTATAGACCACCAAAGTGTTCTAGGGATAATCAGGGTTGGGGGGGAGGGAAGGCTTTCGGGGACATGCAGGCTGTGAGTGCTGCCTGTGGGTGTGGTCCTGAAGGGGCGCGTCTGTGGGAGTTGCCCTTTCTGTCATCCCAATGGGTTGATACTGCTTAGGACACAAAAACAGTGCCATGTGAATTTTGTGGGTGACCTGACATGATTTCCTCTGTTTCCCTGGCCAGCAGGGGGGGGTCACACACAGCAGGTGAGGCTGATCTGACCCTGCTTTGACCCCATGTGCTCTCTGTTGTAGGATGATGCCAAGCAAGCTGGCAACGACATCCCTGTGGGTAAGTGCATTTTCATCAGAATCAGCCAGGGGCCTGTGTTGGGCACAGGCGCTGCCTGGGCCGCCCTCACCGAATTCAGAACATCTCAGCTCCACCGCTGATTCCAGCTTCCCCTGAAGGCAACAGAGGATGACTAAGTAGTGAGGGGCCCCGTCACCCACGTGGGAGATTGAGCTCGAGTTCCTGTTCCTGCCTTCAGCCTCACCAGGCCCCAGTTGTTGTGGATGTGGAAACAAACGGGAGATAGTTCGCCCATTCTCTCTCTTTCTCTGTCTTTCAGCCTTTCAAATAGGGAAAAGGAAGATTAAATTTTTTTAATTAAAAAGAAAAAAGCAGGACCCGGCACAGTGGCCTAGCAGCTGAAGTTCTCACCTTGACCGCTCAGGATCCCATATGGGCATCAGTTCTAACCCCGGCAGCCTCGCTTCCCATTCAGCTCCCTGCTTGTGGCCTGGGAAAACGATCAAGGACAGCCTTAAGCCTTGGGACTCTGCACCCGCGTCAGAGACTCTGAAGAGGCTCCTGGCTTCAGATCTCCCCAGCTCTGGCTGTTGGCGGTTGCTTGGGGAGTGAATCAACAGATCTTCCTCTGTCTCTCCCCCACGTTGGGCCTGTACTTTCATTTTCAAAGCAGAATCTCTGCAGCATGGTTTAGATTGGCCACCCAAAGAAGGTGCCCCTGCTCCTGGGGTGCCATATGCATGGGGAGAGCTCTTGCCAGGCAGCCTCAACACCAGCTAGGCACATGAGTGGGAAAGGTGTAGGAGAGTTTACCTTTGATAGCCCAGAGCTGAAGGACTCAGCTCTGTCTGCGGGTCTGAATGGGTGGACAGAACCCCACCCCTGCCCCCAGGCATGCCCTGACTGCCTCAGGGGACAGAGAGGAACTTGGTAGCTGGGGGGAAAGGCATGAGACATGTAACCCATTTGTATCACTTTGATTCTCAAATTCCACTGCAGCTAGGTCTGGGCCAGGCTGAAGCCAGGGGTGGAAACTCCATCCCAGTCTTCCACGTGGGTGGCTAGGGCCCGAACACTTGGGCCATCTTCTGCTGCCTTCCAGGTGCATTAGCAGGGCGCTGGAGTGAAAGTAGAGCAGCCAGCATTTAAACCAGTCCTGCCATTGGAGATGCCAGCTTTCCATGCAGGTCCCATTTGTGTAACTTTAGAAGTGGTTGCCTGTCCAGCACAGGCAGGGCCTAATGGGTGTAGCCTAGAAAGAAACCGTGAGCTCATTTTGAGATTCTGAGAGTTTTGAGTCCTCCTAGAGGGTAGGAGGAAGGGCAGCCCCGGGGGGCCAGCCACTTGTGGCCCTAGACACCAGATGGCTACGGCATGGGTAGCCCCCCGCCAGGGTCAGGAGCCAAGGCTGCTGCTGCTGCAGAAGCACTTGTACAGCTTGCACTGTGCCCTCGGGTGTGGGCGTGGACGAGGCGGAAGGCCTCACTTCTCAGCACAACTGGAGTGAAGAGGAATGCTAGTCCATCCACCACTCAAGCAGCGCCTCTCCTCCCCACATGGTCTCTGAGCTCCCATGTTCCAGGAGGGTCGCAGGCGTCCTATCCTGGGCAGGCGCCAGCCGGCTGCAGCCGCCCAGCTGGGCAGCGTGGGGGCAGTTTGCACATTTGGCCACAGCACAGGCTGTCTCATGTGGCCTGTATTCTTACATTTTGCAGATCGCTTGACAATATCCTACAGCCGGAGCAGTGGGCCCGGAGGGCAGAACGTTAACAAAGGTACCAGTGCTGTCTGCTTCCGCCTGCTTGCACAGGGCCCGGCCCCAGGAGCGCCTCTTTGTTTACACTTCTGGGGAATAAAGGGAGCCTTCAGCAGCTACCAGAACGCCATAGGCTTATAATAATCCTCTTTATTCTCTGGACGTGGCTGCCTCGGGCTCTCAGCTGTGCGTGGTTAGCGCTGGGCTTGTCTTGTGGTGCTAAACAAAGAGAACGCAGAGTGAGGCAGGGGTTGGGGGGCAGCTGCCCGGGTGGGCAGCATGCATTCCATGGAATCCGTCAGCAAGGCCCTGGAACATGACTGAAGCCCAGGGCTGTCCAAAGGGGCCTTCTATTGTCACGGGCTAGGGGGATGACCTCCCCTCATTTTAGTCACATGCTCAACTTTCCCGAGAGCCCCTGGGCACCCCTGACACCTTCTCCTTTTCACCCACAGTCAACTCTAAGGCCGAAGTCAGGTTCCATCTGGCCACTGCTGACTGGATCGCCGAGCCGGTGCGGCACAAGATGGCCATCCTGGTAACCGCCCTGCCTGCCCCTCTTGCCCTGCAAAACCCTTGGTGGCCAGTCAACCTTCAGTCTGTGGGACACTGCTTTCTTTTTTCTTTTTCCTGCGCTCTGTTCTCTGCAGCACAAAAATAAGATCAATAGGTCCGGGGAATTGATCCTCACCTCGGAGAGCAGCCGTTATCAGTTCCGCAATCTGGCAGACTGCCTACAGAAAATTCGAGACATGATCGCTGAGGCCAGCCAGATGCCCAAGGAGCCGTCCCAGGAGGACGCTCGGCTGTGGAAAATGAGGTACCAGGAAAAGCCCCACACTGCTGCCAGTGGGTTTGTGTGCATATGAGAGAGGTGGAACAGGCCCCCCCCAAAGAGCAGTGTAGAGGCGGAACCTCCCAGCTCACAGGTGGCAGGAGAGGCAGGCAGGGAGAGGGATCTGGCGCAGGGTGTAGTGGGGGCGCACCTGCCGGTTTTGCTGCCCCCCCAAGCTCTCACTGAGTTTTTGGCCCCATCACCACTTTGAGAGGCACTGAGTGTTGGAGCTGACTGCAGTCATTTCATTTTCAGGATAGAAAACAGGAACCGGGAGAGGCTGAGACAAAAGAAGGCTCATTCTGTACTGAAGACCAGCCGGAAGGTGGAGATGGACTGAAACTGTGCCCGGGCAGCCCGGGAGCGCCGCCCTGGACTGAGAGTCCACCTGGAGAGGTTTCCCTTTTCTGCTGACCAGGTGCATCTGTGACCTTGGTGCCATCGCCTGTGCAGTGGGGCTCAGAGCCCCAGACGTGTACAGAGGTCTCTACTGGCTCTCATCGTGTTGTCCAGCCTTAACCATCCTCTTCATGTATCAGCTATAATAAAATTCTAACCCAGCAGGCCTCCCACCTCATTCAGAATGTTCCAGAACATAATCCCTGCCTTTCCTCTCCACTGACAGCTACCTCACAGTGACCGCTTCAGTACTGACTGTGAGACAAGGCAAGTGAGACGAGAGAAGGTTCTAGCGTCTGCCCCCTAAGGAAGACACAGTCGGGCAGGAAGGCTGACAGGGGAGTGGGTATCTAAACTGGGCCCTGGAGAACAGGGAGGAAGACTGGCCATTTAGGGGCTGGGCTGCTGGAGGTGGCCAGGAAGCCTGCAGACTTATGGGGCCATGGGCAGGTAGTGAGGGGCTGAGTTTCGAGACCTCAGACCAATAGGTGATGGTGGAGGCAGCTGTGGAGCTGGCCGTGGGAAGGAGTATGTGGGGTGGAGTATACTGGGCAGGGATTTACACGCAGGAAGGGCAAGCCGGGACAGGAGAGAAATTGACTGTCCAGTGGGTGTCGGGGAAAGCCCGGGCTGCCGTGACTTCTTAGAATGTTCCACGCTGCCTTAGTCTCAATTCTCTTGCTAATCTCAGCTGCATGCTTTTTTGTACAGTCGGTTGTGCCGGGATGTGCCCTTCATGCAAGCAAGCCCCTTGGCCTGCTTGTGAGTTCAGACAAGGAAGGAAAGTCCATTGGGGACGGTTGCAAAATACAAAGGAGCCGGCAGACAGGACCCCTGTCCTTGGGTACTTGGAGCCAGGAACAGCCGAGGCTCCCAGGCAGGGAGTGCAAGGATCGTTCATTTATTCAGTCGTGCAACAAGCAGTTCTTGGATGCCAAACACTGGATGAAGGGATCAGCAGTTAACATAGGCTTTCTTTCCAGAGAACTGACAGGCAGTGATGAAAGCCAAGAAAAATGAGCTGTTCTTGTAACCAAACTGGCTTGTAGGAGACACGGAAGTGGCAGGTGCCAGCTGCAGGGCCAGAGGAGCACTTAATGTGCTCATCCCAATGAGTCCCAGTGAGGACAGGAGGTGGCCACCCCAGGACATTTGGGCCCTTAGGGCGCCTGTCAGGGAGATGGGTCTGACCAGGATAGAGCATGGAAAGCCTGCAGCAGGTTGGTACAGCCTCTATGGAAATCAGTATGGAGAACACTCAACTCAAAATCTGCATACCATATGATCCAGCAATAGCACTCCTAGGAATACATCCAAAACACCTGATGCATGAGAAACCAACATGCACCCCCATGTTCATAGCAGCACAATCAGTAATTGCAAAAACATGGAAGCAACCGATATGCCCATCAGCAGAAGACTGGATAAGAAAGCTATGGTTCATCTACTCCATGGAATACTACTCAGTTATTAAAAAGAACCAAAATGCAGTTCTTTGTGGCCAAATGGGCCCAACTGGAAACCATAATGCTAAGGGAAATGAGCCAATCCCATAAGGTTAGATACCACATGTTTGCCTTAAAATGAAATTATGTCAATATGAAAAATAGTACCTGTAAAAATGTAACATTATCTCAACCTCGAACAGCCCATTTCACATGTAATAAGATATTGTGAAGTAACCAATGTACCAACAATCAATGTGAGTCAGATTGCTATATTACAGCCAGATATACACAGAGGAGGAGAGACAGAGAGGAAGATCTTCCATCCGATGATTCACTCCCCAAGTGAGCCGCAACGGGCCGGTGCTGCGCCGATCCATGGAGCTGCCGGGATTAGAACCGGCGCCCATATGAGATCCCGGGGCTTTCAAGGCTTTCAAGGCGAGGACTTTAGCCGCTAGGCCACGCCGCCGGCCAGGCCCAAAACCTAATATACTTTTAATACCCTATGTTATTCCGTAATGGGGCGGGAGAGCAGGGCAATCTTCCATTTCCCTAGAATGTGTGAGGAAGACATGAAATAAAACCTACCAGTTTCATAACTGGTAACTTATAGACAACAGACTTGAATCAGCATTAGGCAATAGTTAAACTACAAAGACATATAGGGGGAATCAAGCAATCCTGACGACCTCTTTACAGGAGGTCCTATGCACAGAGCAGGGGGGACCCCAGAGCGGAACAGGAGGACAGGAGGAGGCTTGTATCCCAACCCTGGAGACTCCCGGATCCTCACCAAGGACTATCAGTATGGGCACCAAAGTTTACATCCCAAATGCCAAGGAGACCACGGGGAACTGGAGTGCCTTCAAAGGCCTTGAACTCTGACGTCATCCACTCCCGCTTGGATCTCCCACATGGGATGGAAGAAGTCCAAATCCTTCCTCGCAGGATCCAAGGGCATCAGAACAACAGCCAGGAGCCCTGGGCAGTCTGCAGAAACAGAAGAACAGTAAACTTCCTTCGGGACTAGGGAGGGGAGCTCTCTCTGGTCCTCGCTTGGTTGCAACTTTGGGTCCCCACCCTCTCTGGCAATGACCATCAAGATCGCTCCGGACACCCCTCAAAACAAACAAACAAAAATCTAGAATAAATAGGTGAAGTTTTTTTAAGGTGAATTATCAGTTTGGCAGTTTTTCTTTCTATGTAATTGTAAGATTGGACGTAGGAACATGTGATTTATGGAAGGAGCGGTTCTTGCTGCGCGTGCGCAGATGCAAAAGCTTTCCGGTGCCCTTATGTGGGGCCCAGAACCACCTTTTCCTAAAATCCTGGGATCCCTCTCGGGGTGTGCTGCACGGGCGTGCTGACTCAGGAGGACAGCAAGGGAAGACCTAAGTCTCCGCGCACCCAGGGTTGCGAGGTGCAGCAGTCTCCGGACGGGTTGCCCCAGACCCCTCTGCGCACTCCTAGACGGTTCAGTTCGCCTGGGATCAGCCGCTCAGCTCACCTCCGCGTGCACCCTGCTGGCCTGGCGCATTCGGGCAGGGACGGCTCCGAAGGCGAGCATGTTGCCTATTAGGAGAGAGCAGGGATTAAGTTCACGCCACCAGCCCCAGTGGCCTAATGGATAAGGCACTGGCCTCCTAAGCCAGGGATTGTGGGTTCGAGTCCCACCTGGGGTAGAGGGGATCATATGTTTTGCAGGATGAAAGAATCACAATTCTGGCTCAGCTCCCTTGGGTGTTGGGGTGTTCTATACCCCACCTCCGCATTAGAGACCCCAGTGAGACTAACTCCTTCATCCTTATGATCAGCTTGGTCAATGGTCTGCATAATCCACAGACCTTTTCCAGAGGACTCCAGCAAAAGGGGACACCGGCGGAAACACAAAAGTTCTTGGGGAAGGGAAAATCCAGCCAACCCAGGTGCTACTCGAACCAACAATCCCTAGCTTAGGAGGCGAATGCTTTGTCCGCGACAGAACGGGAGGCCCAGGACGGGGTAGTGCGGGAAACCGGACGCCCGGGACCAGGACGCGGTTGTTCGAAGGGGTTAGACAGGGACCAGCCGCGGCGCCCAAAAGATGAGCCGACCACGAAGGGACTCGAACCCTCAATCTTCTGATCCGAAGTCAGACGCCTTATCCGTTAGGCCACGCGGTCACCACAAGCACGTCGCAGCACAGGATCCAGGTGTCGCCGCTCAGACCGCGCTCCTCGGTGGGGGCGTGAGGGGTGCTGCGGAGGCCGACGCGCGGGGCCGGGGGCGAGTGGGCGCCTCATACTCCCCGGATGACCACGGGCGTTCGGGGACCTTGCGCGGGTCGAAGGGAAGGCGCAGCGTTCGGGTCCCTTTCGACTCTCAACAGCCACCCTCCAACCGGATGCCGCCTCCGCGCTGGCCGCAGGGCCGTCTGAATCCCCCGAAGTGTCCCCAAACCCTTTCCTGGGCGCGGACGCGGCAATTCACGCTGTCCCGCAAGTGACGTCATCGCGCAGGCCACCGTGTCACAGCCTAAGAGGCATGTGATCGGACGTCACCTATGTGAAGCCCCAGTGGCCTAATGGATAAGGCACTGGCCTCCTAAGCCAGGGATTGTGGGTTCGAGTCCCATCTGGGGTGGAGGTCTTCATTATGAGGAAAGAAACAACCAATCTGGAACGTTCTCTCTCGCTTTTGAAAACAGCATTCCAGTTACGTTTTGCCCCATGCCTTGGCTACAGTGAATTCTCTTCCCCTTAAATCCCAACCCGGGGAGTTCCAGGACCTGCAAGGAACCAAGAACACCACGCGGTTCCTGGAGGCTGGAGAAGGCTGCGGAGAATGGCCGCCCAGGGAGCCCAGGGGAACCGCACCCTAGCGCCAGGCCCTCCGTGCCCTCACTCGGCCGGCAGCCGGGCAGCCCGTGGGTGCCTCCATAGAGAGGCAGGGACACGCGAAGTCACAGGACGAGACCTTCCGCAGCGTTCCCGAACTCGCAGGGAGGAAGGCGGCTGGGGCTTGTTCCAGGGGCGGAACCGCGGCGTGGAGTTCCAAAGGGCGTCACCCTAGGGGTTGGTCTTCCCGTGTCTGTGTAATCCCTAGACCACTCTGGCCGGGGAGGAGATGGTCGGAGGGAGAGACCTTCCATCCGGAAATGCCACAATGGCCAGGACAGAGCCAGACCAGGGTCAGGAGCCCAGAATTCCCTCCAGGTTCCCGTGGAGAAGGCAGAGCCAGAGCACTTCCCACTGGGTACCTCTCAGGTAGCAGGAAGCCGGAGCCGAAGCAGAGCAGCTGGGACTCCGACCAGACACTCCCATATGGGCACAAGAGGCCCAGGCAGAAATGCCAATCAGGTAGTCAGCAAAGGATGTTCTAGAACCTCCTAAAGCTAATCACCAAGCATTTCAAATGTCTGATGATAGTTTGGCCTGGGAGGTGCACTGAGCAGCTTGCTCTAACAGGGTGTGAACCAGGCCAAGAGAGCTGGCAGCCTGGGGCCAGGGGACTGAGCGAAGGCAGGGGCCAGGGTTAAGCAGAGTAAAATGACCTTATTTGCCTTCCGGAAAGTCCCTTAAGCAGCCGTGAGGACAGCGCTATGTCAGTGGCGAGCCAGCACAGCATGACACTGAGGTTTGAGGACGGGCTTGCCAAGGTGACAGCAGTGGCGTCTGGGGCAGGAACTGGTGCTCAGGACTTGGTGGGTTGGACACCGCACCCCCAGACTTGGCTGGGCAGTTCAAGGTCATACCACATCAGCTTCATAGGTCATTCAAGTATGGCTTACCGTCCTCAGATTCTACTCTTTTGTTTTTTAATTCGTTTCTAGATTCTGCCTTGGTGTTATTCTTAGAAAAACACTTCAACCTTCATCTGTAAATTTTAAACAAAGTCTGTCTTCTTGTCCTTCCCTGTTCTACCACACACCACTCACCGACTTGCTGGTCTCTCCTTCCAGATGTCTCTGAACTTGACCCCCTACCCCAGATAGTGCCTCTAAAGTGGTTTAAAGCTGTAAGAATGAACCTGGAGGGGCCTAGCGGCTAAAGTCCTCGCCTTGAACGCACCAGGATCCCATATGGGCGCCGGTTCTATCCTGACAGCTCCGCTTTCCATCCAGGTCCCTGCTTGTGGCCTGGGAAAAGCAGTCGAGGACGGCCCAATGCATTGGACCCTGCACCCGCGTGGGAGACCCGGAAGAGGTTCCAGGTTCCCGGCATCGGATCGGCGCACATCGGCCCGTTGCAGCTCACTTGGGGAGTGAATCATTGGATGGAAGATCTTCCTCTCTGTCTCTCCTCCTCTGTGTACATCTGGCTGTAATAAAATGAATAAATCTTTAAAAAAAAAAAAAAAAAGAATGAACCTGGAACCAAGTACTTCCCAGTGGTCCTTGCTGACACAAAGTGCATGACTGCTGGGCCCATCAATGTGGTGCTGGGCGGTGACACGTTCCCCACCCCCCATCTGCTTTTCTGTTTCTTTATTGCTCACGTGCCAATTACTTTACGGGGGATTGCAAAATAGTACTTGTTCTTTATTTTTATTTGAAAGGCATGGTTCGCTTAAACCAAACAGCAGGGGCTGGGGCTGGGGCTGAAACCCAAGTGCTTGAGCTGCTGCCCTCCAAAGCACAGACTTCCAGTGCAGCACCCTGCTCATGCACCCGGCAGAGCAGTGGGAAATGGCCCAGGGCTCTGGCCCCCGCCACCCCTGCGGGAGAACTGCATGGCCCAGCTCTGGCAGCTGTGGCCATTTGGGGAGTAAACCAACAGATGGAGAGATCTCCTGCTCCCTAACTCTGCCTTTCAAATAAATAATAAATCTGAAAAGAAACTTTGGAGTGAGCATGATGTACAAGGCAGCCCTGGCGGCTGTGCAGTCAGGAAGTGAGCTAATCTCCACTGCTCTTCTACCTACAGACGGACTTTCTTTTTTCAAAGGCAGGATGGTTACTTTTTCCCTTCAATGTCAGTTTGAGTTTAGGTAAGTAGATGGTACCCTGATGCTCCTGAGCTGAGCAGCCTGCACCTGGGTGCTGCCTGGGTCCAGCCAGATGAATCCTCTTCATTGTGTCTGCTCCTCACTCATGTTTTCAGCCCTGGAACTTTTGTTATAGATTTTTTTTCCCTCCGTAGCAATTTTCCAAGGATAGAAAACTCCAGAACGTGACTGCTTTTAACGCAAACTGCACATCCAAAGTCAAAATCTCCAGCAGCCTGGGCAGGGTGTGAAAGTGACCCGCCACGTGCCACTGACCAAGAGTGCCTTCTGCTGAAGTTCAAGGACCTTTCCCAGGAAGTGTCCAAAGGCTCCAGTGGTGGGGAGGGTGGCCTCATAGCATCCCTTAGCCTCACCCTAACATTCGCTGAGGGCACTGTGGGGATGTGTCTCCTCTCGCTCAGCTGTTGCCTGAATTCCTGCAGTGGGGGCAGCTGGGTGCCAGCTCAGCAACTCAGCTATTGTGGGGTGAGGGCTGACATCACTCCCATGTAGAAATTTCCTTCATAAGCTCACTTCATTCTCATTACAGGCCCCCTGTTTGTTGGGAGAAAACTACCAGGCAATGTCCCTCAGGCTCCCGTCAGCAGCTCCCACAGTCCACCAGGTCAGCCAGCCTCCTAGGCATGGCGCCCCCCTCACTGGGCCACACCACCAGCGCCCGGCAGCCCTAGCACCGAGAGCCCAGTTCCTGTGTTTCTGGCCTACACGCAGCTCCTCACACGTTCATCCTGACAAGACTGCCCACAGGGCCACCTTGGGCCCAGCCTGTGCCCCCGAGGCAGAGCCAACCGACACAGCACACTGAGTACGCTTTATTCGTACTGCACACAGGTGCAGAGCTCGCTCCAACTCGGGCTTATAAATTCTCGATCGGCTGGTGGGGCCAGTAGGGATACTTCTTCTTGTCTAACTTGGTTTCTGGGAAGGCTTCGTTCAAGTCCTCGATGGTCATCTGGTCAAAGGGAATTATGTTCCTCATCTTCTCCAGCTGCAGGTGGGGGAAGGAGACGTTAAGAGGAGGGAAGGGGGCCGCCGAGGGGGTCACCACCTGCCACGCAGTCAGAGACGTGTGGCCAGCAGACACCGCAGACGCCAAGGCAAAGACCGGGCCTCCTTACCTGTTTATCATATTCAGCAATCCTGGCCTTGGAGAGAGACACGAACTCCGCACAGCTTCGCACCTGTAAGAGGTGGAGACTCCATCACGAAACGCAGCCTGAGCCGGGGCTCCCGGGCCAGAACAGCGCTGGCCAGCGGTCCCTGCTCCTGCTGCTCCGTGCAGCCGGGGCCTGTGGAGCCAACCTCAGCTTTCCCCACACCCTATGAAGCAGTCCAGGCAGGAATACCAACTGCCAATGGAAGGATCAGAGTTCTACAGCCAGGTCCCAGGCCAGGTAACTGACAAAAGGCCTGTCTCACAGGGCTCGGTTACTAACAATCAGGCCAGGCCAGCTGGCCCTCCAGCCAGACGACACAGACACAGACATGTGGTCCTGACGTCTGGCCTTCAGTGCTTTCAGGCAAATAGGTACCAGACGATTCTTTTCCCCCTGATTCCAACAGCTTTGCTGAATATGTCCACACACAAAGGGCACCATCTGATAGGCTTGCATTTATGACGCCATCACCACCCTCCGACCAGGGAGGAGCTAACATCACCTCCTTCCCCACCCCAGGCAGCCATGGGTATGAGACGAGCTATATAAAAATGGAATCACGGAGTATCGAGTTTCCTGCCAGCTTCCTTCACTCAGCATACCTTGCGGTTCACCTGTGTAGTATTTACTTTTGCTGTCACCGCCTGCATTTTCTATTGAATTCCTTCTGCCCTCCCCTCGCCGCCAAGTAGCACCCACTACTCACGTCCTCCTTCTCCTCCGCGTCCACCTGGGCAGTGTATTTATCCTCGGGCATGGGAACCTTCAGGGCGCTGAACTACAAACACAAGCACAGTGAGCGGCCACCAGGCCCTCCCGCAGCCCAGAGACGGGATCAAGGCCCCTGGTTGGTGCACCTGCAGCGGCCTCCATTCCACGAGGAAGCCGGGAGGCATCTTGGGAGCTGAGGTGCAAGGACCCGGAGATGGGACGGGGTCTAACACTCTCCTCAGCCCTGCTCCTGGCTGGGGACCCTGGACGATTCTTTATGCCCCAAAGTGTCTGCTTTTTGGCTGGAAAACAACAGATGGACTTGATGACCTGGAACACTTACTTTTTATCTATCTGACAAGCAGAGAGAGGGAGAAGACAGGGAGGTGTGCAATGAGGGCTTGCATCCTGGAGTGCTTTCAGCAGGCTGAGCTGGGTCGGGGCCAGAGTCATAAACCCCACCAGGTGCCCCACACAGCTGCCAAGGGACTCAAGTCCTTGACCTGTCAGTCACCTGTTGCTGCCTCCCAAGGCATGCCTGGCAGGAGTCGGAAAGCGGAGGCCCAAGGCCCTCCAGTGTGGACAGCGGGCTCGGTGAGCGAGCATGCTAACTACCATTCGTCAGCCTTCTGATTCTAACGAGAATCTGATTTCGCTTTTCTTTGGAACTTCAGAGGACTGACTGGCGGCACCTGTGACCACCTAATGGCTGCCTAATGGCAGCCTGCCCTTTGGCACATCCTGCAGCTTCAAAGGAACAAGCAATTGAACTCTGAATACTGAGATTCAAACACATTAAGTGGGACAGCTGCAGTGGCACAGCACATTAAGCTGCTGCTCGGAAAGCCTGTATCCTGTACTGGAATGTCAGTCCAAGTCCTGGCTTTCCCAACACACCCAGCTTCTTTCTGAAGCACTTGGGGAGCAGCAGGTGAGGGCCCAGAGAGCTGGGAGAGCCGGATGGAGGTGTTGGCGTCTGACTTGGCCCAGACAAGCCTGGTCATTCTGGGATTTGGGCAGTGAGCCAGCAGACTGGAGATCTGTCTTCTCTGTCTCTGCCTTTCAAATACACACGTACGTTTGTTTGAAATAACACAAGAAGACACGTAAGTGAGAAACTACAGCTGTAACAGTGAAAAAAACAGGGCCCGGCGGCGTGGCCTAGCGGCTAAAGTCCTCGCCTTGAACGCACCGGGATCCCATATGGGCGCCGGTTCTAGTCCCGGCAGCTCCACTTCCCATCCAGCTCCCTGCTTGTGGCCTGGGAAAAGCAGTCGAGGATAGCCCAATGCCCAATGCATTGGGACACTGCACCCACATGGGAGACCCGGAAGAGGTTCCTGGTTCCTGGCTTCGGATCGGCGCGCACCGGCCCATCGCGGCTCACTTGGGGAGTGAACCATCGGATGGAAGATCTTCCTCTCTGTCTCTCTTCCTCTCTGTGTATCTGACTTTGTAATAAAGTAACTAAATCTTTTGGGGGGGGGGGGGAACAGTGAAAAAAACAGCAGAAAAGACACTTGTTCCAAAAGGAGACAGTTGGAAGCTAAAAAGGAACTCAGGACACTGGGAGGAAGCACTGAACCGGACAGTCTATGGCTCCGCCCCTACAGCCCAGGGGGACCTGCCTTCTCCACCTGCCCTGGCCTACCTCCTGCTCCCCTCCTTGTCCAAACTGTACCACAGTGCCCAAGTCTGCAACTCACCTTCTTCTCAAAGTCGTCCACCAAGCCCGCCTTGGCCACATTGGCCTTGTAGTAGGCCCAGTCGATGGCTGGCGGATTCTCGGGCAGAGCGGCCAACCTGCTTGCAGGGGGAAAACCAGTATTACGCCCGTTCCACGGGCAGCAGCAAACGCAGCGGGCAAGTTTCCTTTCCAGACTCTAATGGTCTGACATGCCAGCATACATTTCTCCTGGAAAGTCACTGTGAAAATGCAAACAGGATGGGACTGGGGCTGTGGCACAGTGCGTTAAGCCACTGCCTACAGTGCTAACATCCAAAAGGACACTGGTTCAATTTGCTACTGCTCCACTTTTTTTTTTTTAGATTTATTTATTTGTTATTGGAAAGTCAGATTTACAAAGAGGAGGACAGATAGAAAGATCTTCCATCCACTGGTTCATTCCCCAAATGGCTGCAATGAAGGAGTGACCCGAAGCTAGGAGCCACCTCCAGGTCTCCATGTGGGTTTGGGCCGTCCTCCACTGCTTTCCCAGGGCACAAGAAGGGAGCGGGATGGGAAGTGGAGCAGCCAGGACACAAACCAGCACCCATATGGGATCCCAGCACTTATAAGGCAAGGATTTTAGTGGCTAGGCTATCACGCCAGGCCCCACTGCTCCACTTCTGATCCATCTCCTAGTTAATGTGCCTGGAAAATCAGTGGAGCAGGGCTCAACTCTCCGCACCCCTGTGCCCACATGGGGGACCTGGAAGAGGTCCTGGCTCCTGGCTGCTGTTCAGCTCAGTTCCGGCCATTGTAACCATTTGAGAAAGAAATCAACAGGTTGGAAGATCTCCGTCTCTCTGTAACTCTCTGCCTTTCAAATAAATCCTTAAAAAAAAAAAAAGCTGGGCCCGGCGGCGTGGCCTAGCGGCTAAAGTCCTCACTTTGAAAGCCCCGGGATCCCATATGGGCGCCGGTTCTAATCCCGGCAGCTCCACTTCCCATCCAGCTCCCTGCTTGTGGCCTGGGAAAGCAGTCGAGGACGGCCCAAAGCTTTGGGACCCTGCACCCGCGTGGGAGACCCGGAAGAGGTTCCAGGTTCCCGGCATCGGATCGGCGCGCGTTGGCCCGTTGCGGCTCACTTGGGGAGTGAATCATCGGACGGAAGATCTTCCTCTCTGTCTCTCCTCCTCTGTGTATATCTGGCTGTAATAAAAAAAATGAATAAAATCTTTAAAAAAAAAAAAAGCAAAAAGGCTATTTTCCATGGCGCATGCCTGGATTGCTTCATCTTTGTCAAGAAAGCATTAGAAGTTAAGATGTCTTTATTCAGCGCCAAGCCCGGGCTCCCTCCTAGCAACACACTGACCTGGAGTTGAGGGTCTCATTCCAGGACTTCAGGGAGTTGGCGATAGCCTTCTGGTTTCGGGGTATGATCTCCCCAAAAGCTACCCAGTCTATGGCTTTTAGAGCAAGCTTGCGCCCGGCCATCTTGGATCCTGGAAAACAAAATGGGCTGATGACTAGAGAGTGCTAAGGACAGAATTCCCCAGGAAGGGCCTCATGGTGGAAGGCGGGCAGCGGAACTGCAGCCGCAAGTGCTCAGTGCGCATCTACCAACCAGGGAAGGAAGGCAGAGAAAGAGGTCAGCTTCGCAAAGCCAACACGTCCACCCCTTCGCAAGCACACACACACCCGCTCCCTCCAGACTGTCCTTCGTCTGGCTCCCAACTCCTACCTATCCTTAAAAGCCCAAGTATACCTGGAGATGCTGCTAAAATAAGAGCTCACACACTGTCTGAAAGTTAATTGTTTGATGGGGCAGCACAGTGGGTCAACTGGCTAATTCTCCACCTTCAAGCGTCAGCATCCCATACAGGTGCCAGTTCAGTCATGTCCTGGCAGCTCCACTTCCCATCCAGCTCCCTGCTCGTGGCCTGGGAAAGCAGTCGAGGACAGCCCAAAGCCTTGAGACGTGACACTCACATGAGAGACTCAGAAGAGGCTCCTGCCTCCCGTTTTGGGATCAGCTCAGCCCTGGCCATTGCAGCCATTTAAGGAGTGAACCAGCAGATAAAAGACCTTGCCTTCTGTCTATTCTCTGCACATCTGCCTTTTCAAATAAAAATAAATAAACCTTGAAAGACAGAACCTGGCCCACAATACAGTCTGCATGAGGGTCAGACGGGGCTGACTGTGAGCTGGAGCTCCCTTGCCTGTAGAACAGACAACACCAGCCCTGCTGACCTCAGAGATTGCAAGAAAATCCAATCCCACGGCACCTGTCGGTTTGCCCTCCGATCTTACACAAGTTTAAGGGACTCTTTGCACACACACACACACACACACGTATCGCTATACACCTTCCTTTCCATGTCTCCTGTGACACCAATAACGCCAACATGGACTCTGATGTGAGAAAACGTTAAGTGGATATATATGTATACACACACAACATATACACACATATATGTAAGCAACCATATCTATAATACACACACACACATATGTAAACAAACAAGGTCAGGGTCAGATCAGGAGGAGACTAAGAAGTCAGATATGAAATAGGAGGGGGAAGCAAGCTCCCATGAGGGCTTCCCCAGTAGAGTAACCCGTCTTCATGCAGGGCAGGTGCACAGCGAGAAGCCCCACAAGGCCCTCCAGAAGCCGACAGCGCCGCCCGAACCCCGGAGCCTGCAGCCGCCCCGATCCCGAACCCCGACGCCTGCAGCCGCCCCGTTCCCGGCGCGACCCCCACGACCCCGCGCGGAGGGACAGGCGACGAGGACAGCGCGCAGCCAAGAAATCGCACCGCAAGCGGCACCTGCCGAGAGCACGGCGGCCTAAGGGCGACAAGCGTCGGACGTTCCCCAGCCGAGGAAGCCACCGCCACGCAGGCCCGGCGCCCCGAGCCCCACTCACCTTCACCGACCCCGGACACTCCGAGTCCACCGCAGCCAGAAACGGAAGGGGAGCACCGGAAGGCCTCCCCTCGGCCACTAGCAACGCCACGGAGGCGGGCTCAGCCGCGCTCTGCAGCAAACGGCGACGGAGCCTGGCTCCGGAAGTGTGGCCTCGCGGGGGCAGGCTCGGGGCGGGCCCGGCGCCTGCGCCCCGCCGCTCCCCGGGAGCTGGTTGGGGGCGCTCCCGGCCCCCGTCTCCCCTGCCCCACCCCCGCCGATGGGCCGGCCCGGCTCTCCCTGCCGAGAAATGGGCCGGCCCGGTGGCACGCGGGCAGCGGCGGCGGCGGCCCAAGATGGCGGAGCTGCAGCTGGACCCGGCGATGGCGGGGCTGGGAGCGGGTGGCGGCAGTGTGGGGGGCGACGGAGGTGTTCCGGGCCGCGGGCCCCCCAGTCCTCGGCCCGCGGGCCCCACGCACCGTGGACACTCGCGCCCGCCCGCCGCCGGCGCCGCGCAGCCGCTGGAGCCGGGTCCGGGACCTCCCGAGCGGGCGGGGGGCGGCGGCGCGACCCGCTGGGTGCGGCTCAATGTGGGCGGCACCTACTTCGTGACCACCAGACAGACCCTTGGCCGGGAGCCCAAGTCTTTCCTCTGCCGCCTCTGCTGCCAGGAGGACCCGGAGCTGGACTCGGACAAGGTGCGCCCCGCCCTCGGGCGCGCCCCCGGCCCTTCGGACGCCCCCCGCGCCCCGCTCGTCCGAGGCGGTCACCCCCCGAGTCCTGGGGCCCGCTGCCCCTCGGCTCCCTCGGGTAGCCCCTGGAGCGTCAGAAGGAGTCTCCTACATCCCCCCCAGCCCCAGGCACACCCCTGCGCGCTCTGACCCCGCCCTGCGTTCCCAGCGGCTCCCTTCTTAGGCTAGGTACACCTGCCCGGCGAGCACCTGCGCCACACCCCAGCCAGCTCCCCGAGACCTTGCATGAGCTTTTCCCTGGGCTCTTACCCAACCCCTCACTGCCGAAGCCAGACGAATCGTGAACTGGGTCAGAGTGAGCTAAGGCATCTTTGTAGCTTTCTCGGACTGGCTCTCCAAACCCCTTGGCCAAGTTGAATGTAAGCTGGGACCTGATGGTGGCTCCCTTACCTGTAGGAAGTGCGCGTCTAGCGTCCTGGTTCCAAACCTTGAGTTTAGTAATAACACCGTTTTAGGTTCATATCCCAAGTCAAATCAAATGCATTGTTTGAAAACAAGCTAAGCTTTACCACTTGAGGGGACTGAGGCGAATCTAGGCCAATGGGCTGAGACAGGGAATGCTGTTGTACAGGATGCATGACTTTTAACCAAAGCACTGGGAGAGGACAGGACACCTTACCACAGTTTCAACTGTAGTTTCCTGTTTCTTTTTACCTGAACAGGCCCGATTAATTAAACCCCTTGAGCTGTCACTCAGCTGGTTACTTTGTACCTGAGCTGGGATTGCATCAATGTCTGTCTGCTTCCTTTATTCTCCTGTCTCTCCCTTAATATAGGATTGATGAAAACCTCTTTCCCTAAGTTGAAAGAAAAGGGATTGCAAACCCCTTTGTCTCTGTGGGAATTATTTTTATCTACGCTTCATCTTGTGGCAGCCTAAGCCAGCTTCTTGTTCCTTTCGCTGTAAAGAGGAGTAGGCTTAAAACCGCTGACAGCCAAGTCGCGGCAGCCCTGTGCTTTTCCTTCGGGCTCAGAGCTGCGGCGAGAGAACAGGGCCAGCTCCCACAGACACTGGCCTTGGGCTCAAGCCTGTTGTTGCTGACAGAACAGAGGTTTTTCTTAGAATTAAGAATGTGATTCCAGGGACAGGAAAGAGGTGGGAACCTCCGTCACACACTGAGATGTTTCCAAATACCAGATCCTCTCTCCCCAGAAGGACCCCTGGGGGTTGCAAAGATTTTAGAAGCTGAGGCCAGTTTGTAAAGACCTGGATGATGAACGCTACTGTGCTTCCCTAACTCTGCGTCTACAATGGGCTTCAGCTCCGAGATACCTAGTCAGCCCTCTGGCTAGGCAGTAGTTTGCAGTCAGCCAATGTCTAGCAAAACTTGCCCACATTGGAGTTGTGCTAGCTGTTGGGGGAAAGGCTCTTCGCAGTGCCACGCCACTCCTGCCGACCAGACAGTGACAGCGTGTGCTTGGTTGACAGGATGAGACGGGGGCTTACCTGATTGACAGAGACCCCACATACTTTGGTCCCATCCTAAACTACCTCCGCCATGGGAAGCTGATCATCACCAAGGAGCTGGCGGAGGAAGGTAAGGGCACCGTTTGCATGGGTCGTTTCTGGAGGTCAGGCAGATGCAAAAGCTGTGTGGCACATCTGCAGATCTGTTTTTTTGTTGGGGGGAGAGGAGAGGTAGGTTTCGTGGAGCTGGTGGAAGTTAGGAACCTTGGCTGAGGAAGTCCTGTCCAGGGCAGCGTGCCATCCCCTGTGCTGCCATCCTAGTGGTGAGGCAGATGGGGAACTGAGGTTGCTGATGCTTCAAGAAGCCTTTCCGAGCCGCAGGGTTCTCATGGTCCTTTCATTATTCTATTACTGAGATGCTACCAGTCCGTAGCCTGGAGCAGTGCATCTCTGACACTGAGTTATTTATATTTGCGATTTTTGTTTGAACTCATAGCTATGAAGAAAAGAATAAAAGCTTGGTCTCGTTCCTTTTTAGGCTCTGGTCGCCTGCTTGCCTGGGTATTTTTACTGTTGACCTAATTCATCCTGCCGTTCATTGCCAGGCCACTCCTTACCTTATCCTGTTTTCTTTGGTGGGACGGAGGAGTGGGAGAGATGTCAGGACTGTAGGTGGCCCCAAGTGGTGCGGTTTCCCCCAAGGCCTTCAGGTGATTCTGGGCATCCCGGTCTGGGAATGTAGCTCTGCGTAATCAGACTTGTACTAGCTACTCAACAGCTGTTGCAAGGCAGCCCCTTCAGCTGGTAACAAGAGCACTTGCTTTCTGTAAAAGCTGCTGTTTTAGTGGCCAGTGCAGTGGCGCAGCTGACTAATCCTCGGCCTGCCTGAAAGTGCCAGCCTCCCATGTGGGTACCATTTTAAAATCTGAAGTTTTGGAGGGTGGGCTCCAACCTTATGCTGAAGTGCCTAGACACAATGTCTTCCTCTAACTCCTCACTCCAGCTTCCTGCCAGTGTAAACATGGGAGGTGCTGATGCTCACCCAAGTGCCTGGGTTCCAGTTGCCCACGCAAAGACCTGGATTGAGTTCTGAGAACCTGGTGGTCATCTGGGGAGTTGTTCGTCTCTGCCTGTAACAGATACTTTTGAAAGATTAATAGGGCCCAGCACAATGGCTAAGTGGCTCAATGACTGAATTCTCACCTTGCATGCACCAGGATCCCATATGGGCACTGGATTGGAAGTAGAGCAGCTGTGACACGAACTAGCACCCAAACAGGATGCCAGTGCTTGTGGGTGGAGGATTAACCTGCCAAGCCACTGTTCTGGCTTCCAGAATGTGACTTTAAAGAATAATTTATTGGGCCCAGTGTGATGGCTCAGTGGCTAAATAGCTCTGGCCATTGTGGCCACTTGGGGAATGAATCAGCAGACAGAAGATCTTCCTCTCTGTCTCTCCTCCTCTCTGTATATCTGATTTTGCAATAAAAATAAATAGTTTAAAAAAATCAACTTTAGAATAGTTTCATCTTTAGCTTGTGTTCCATTTTCAGCACTGCTGTAGCAGTGGCCTTCACAGCGCGGGAGCCCATGTCCCATTTTTGTCCTGTCAAGGGTCCTTGGTTTTGTTCAGCAGAGGAGTCTTGCAGGATTTGCCTTTATTACTGTTCAGATCATATGCATGCTGATAAATTTGGTCCCCGTGCGGGTACACACACACAGGTTCTTTTCGGGGCACACTGGGTAAAGTGGCAGGTTCCTGGCACTAAGTCACATGGAGGGAAGCTGTCTTGCAGCTGATGTCCAGTGCCAGGCAGCGAACAGACGGAAACAGAACTGTGTTTGAGCTCAGGCTGTCGCCACACACCTTAACCACACTCCACTCCTCATTGCAGGCGTGCTGGAAGAAGCAGAGTTTTACAACATCGCATCCCTTGTGCGGCTGGTTAAGGAAAGGATACGGGACAATGAGAACAGAACCTCGCAGGTAAGGTGTTTGAACTTGTCAGGGGCAGCCTCCCACATGGCTGCCTCTGTGCGTGCATGTGTGTGTGTGTGTGTGCATGTGTGCCATGCCCTTTAGAGTTGCGTGTCTGCCTGCAGTGCGGTCCATCTGCCAGGCAGATGGCATATCCTTAGACTGGTGTGGAACAAGGAGACAGAGGAGGGGGAAGGGTAAGGCAGCACAGCCTGTGCTCCCTAAGTACTAGGAGCATGTCGCTACATCTGTCCCCTCTGATGGGATTTTTCTGCCTCGACGTGAGGCATGCACAAAGTCCTGCCTCTTCCTTTTGGCTGCTTGTCTAGAGGTCATGAGGTCGTGCGGACGAGCCTTTGCTGTGCGATTGGGCCCCTCCACTTCCTGGAAGCCGGGGAAGCAGCCTCAGGGTAGAGTGCAGAAGCTGCTTGGCAGTCAGGCTGCTGGGAAGATGGTCTTGGACCTTCTCCGGGGAATGATGTCTGGGTTCTTATCGACTGGGAAAAGACATGAAACCCAGTGTGCCCCTGGCCTGAGCAGAAGAGACAGCAGACCACCCGTCTATGGCTCCTAGCATGCCGGCAGCCACAGAAGACACTCCTTGACCGCAGGAAGCTTGGCGGCTCGCAGGAAAAGCGGACACTCCCTTTCACACATTTAGGTGTGTCTGCGGCACGGTGGGCAGTCCTGTCCCGCCACAGCCAGCTGTTCTCTGTCACAATTGAACCTCACTCAGCGTTTGCTGCCAGTGGATGCCTCCTCGGTTTGGTCTGGGCGGCAGAGACATTTCCAGCCCTTCACAATGTGGTGTGCGTGTCTTTTTAAACCTGAGGCTTGAGCCTGACTCCTCAGCATCAGACTTGATAGAGCAACCCTGCCCTCCCGGTGGTCTGCTCTTGGGAGCATCGGTGGTCTGCTCTTGGGAGCATCGAGGCTCACTGACAGCCAGGACAACGTGAAGGGAGAGCAGGCCGTGTTCTGGCCGGCTCCTCCCTCTGCGGGGAGGGGATGGTTTTGCTGCTGGCTTGCTGATGACTGTGAGATGACCTGTGGTGGCACTCACCTCCGCTACCTCTCATTCATGGCATCCTACGCTGTTGTAGGTACTTGCTAGATACCCAGATAAGTTGGAAATCCGGTTTATCCCAGTTCTCCACAGTCTGAAAAGGATTGATTGCGTAGTATAAATTTTGGCAAGCTCATGCATCACGTAATTCCAACCATTCCAGTCGCCGCGCCCAAATCTTGGCCATCGGCCACTTGCTGGCCAGCATTGTGAGGCCCCGCTCCCATGGTGACTACCCAGTTTAAAGACCTCTTTGATGCTGAGTTGATCTTTCCACGTGGTCTTTCACTTAGTGACCCTGTGAAATGTTCATTTGATGTTGCTCAAAAGCCCCCTCTTTGGCATGGCCCCCACGACAAAGCGGCCCTGTGTGGATTTCTACATGCGCTGTCGTCCTCCGTGTGTCTGTGGGCAGAGCCTGGGTGTGGCCTTGCCACCCACTGCCCTTTCCCTGCCCTCTCCCCTCGTGGCCATCCTGACTGCTTCACTGTCGATGCTGTGACTGGATGACTGATCAGGGTGGTGGGGCTTTGGAAGAGGAAATAGAGGCTTGTAAGACATCTTAGATGCTAGGGCCTTATCAGCGGGGCCGTGGGGCACAGCTCCATGACGTGCTGGGTGGTGTAATACAGAGAGGTTGTTCCAGTATGTGTGGCTAAAAACCAGGACTTGTTTGTTTCTTTCCTTGGAGGAAGTTTTATTAAAAACCCGCAGTGCTGTGTTTTGATAGGCGTAGTAGCTGGGGGGCTTACTCCTTTGCAGTGTTGGTTCAGACCACCGTGTCCCTGACGCTGCGCCTTTCATGTGCCTGCTGCTTGCAGGGCCCCGTGAAGCATGTCTACAGAGTCCTGCAGTGCCAGGAAGAGGAGCTCACGCAGATGGTCTCCACCATGTCTGACGGCTGGAAGTTTGAGCAGGTATCCCCTCCACACGTGGATCCCCCTTCAGACAGCCGCCTTAATGACCTGGGACATCGTGGGGCCCAAGACACAGGGCCATACAGTCGTGCAAGATGAAGTGGGGCAAGCTGGGAGCTCTCCCCACTTCCATCCAAACTTTGAACTGGCTGTGCCTGGGAAACCAGCAAGCTTCTTTAGGTGGGAACATGTCTCTGAGGGATTCCTGTAGAGGGCTTTGGGGACACATTCTAGAATGAGGCCTTAAAGAGGATAGGGGCTTGACAACAAGCTCTCCCTGTCTCTGCGCTTCTGTGTCCATCAGGGACAGTTGGTGAGCAGGTGCCGGGCAGAGCAGTCAGTGCCACAAGAGTGGGGCCCGGGGCTGAGTTCCTGCTGCTTGCCATCAAGATCAGCCAGGAGACTGCCAGCCAGGCTAATGGTCTCTTTCCGTTAAATGTCAGAGGCACTCAGTTCTTCCGCTGGCTTCCAGAGTGGATCCAGCCTCACAGGGCTCAGACCTGCTTTCCGTAGTTGTCACTGCCTTCGTTGCCTGTCATGATGTTGGGGGTGGGGAAGGGAGAGGGGCATGGCAAAATTCGCATTGCACTCCCTGGGGAAGCCCATGTTCCTGCCATGTGGGTAACTAAAGTCGAGCTGCCCTCCAGGGCCTTGACAGTTCCAGAGAAGTCTTCCTCCTTTGAGAAGTGAAGGCCCAAGCTTCATCAGGAAGCGGCTTGGGTGTGTGGCCCTCAAGGGTTGGAAGGTCATTGTGCTTTGCAAATTGTATTCCCAGCTCATCAGCATCGGCTCCTCCTATAACTATGGGAACGAGGACCAGGCCGAATTCCTGTGTGTTGTCTCCAGAGAGCTGAATAATTCCACCAACGGCATCGTCATAGAGCCGAGCGAAAAGGCGAAGGTAAGGAGCCCTTCACACATGCGCACACATGGCTAACTGGGCACTGCATGGCTCGGTGCTGCATGGCCGCCCCGTGGTCAGTCCTGACCAGCTGCTCCCCAGTGGTCACTGCTGTGTCTTCCCTTCATGTCTTCCTTTCATCATCATTCCAGTCAGGGTTTCTAGGCCCGGGTCACTCCTCAGCAGACAGGAGCCTGCAGAAGGGGGACTTGTCAACCCAGTTACAAAAGAGGCTGTTGTGCCTGATGATTGCCCGGGGAGCTCTGAACTCAGAAATGGGAAGAAGTCTCTGCCTCTCTTCTTCAAGACTGTTGTTCTGGTTTTATGTTTTGTTGCTTTTTGCTGTCTCAAAAAGATTTATGTATTTTTACATGAAAGTCAAAATCACAGAACTCTTCCATCCGCTGGATCATTGCCCCAAATGGCCGCAATGGCCAGAACTGAACCAGTCTAAAACTGGAAGCAGGGAGCTTTCTCTGGGTATCCCATGTGGGTGCAGGACACTTGGACCATCTTTGCTGCCTTCCCAGGTTGTTACAGGGAGCTGGATTGGAAGTGGAGTACCTGGGACTTGAACTGGCACCTATATGGGATGCTGATACCACAGGTGGAAGATTAGCCTGTCGTAACACTACGTCAACCACCCTCAAAAAAATAACCTCTGCCCATTGTGACTGCTTCCGCTGAAGCTCCTAGCTAATTGTTTTGCCTGGTACCTTTGCTTTTATCCACTGTTCTCCGCACACACACTCTCTCCCCCCCTCACTTTCTCCTGAATAGCCAGTGTGTGGGGAACCTGAGGTGTTTGCTCTAGCAGGGAAAATGTGGGTCCAGCAGCTTAAGTCCTAGCTGTATTGACAAGAGAGTCTATTTTTTTTTAAGATTGTTTTTTTTGGTTTTTTTTGTTTTTTGAACCTAGCACATTGGCTCAATTGACTTATCTTCCCCTTGCAAAGCACTGGGATGCATCCACATGGGCACTGATTCATGTTTTGACTGCTCTACTTCCTACCCAGCTCCTGCCTGTGGCCTGGGAAAGCAGCAGAGGACGGCCCAAAGCACTGGGACCCTGTACCTTCCTGGGAGACCCAGAAGAACCTCTTGGCTCCTGGCTTTGGATCGACTCAACTCTGGCTATTGTGGCCATTTGGGAAGTAAACCAGCGGATGGGAGATCTCAGTCGATCTCCCCTCTCTGCAAATATGCTTTCTGATAAAAAATAAATACATAGGGCCCGGCGGCGTGGCCTAGCGGCTAAAGTCCTCACCTTGAACGCCCCGGGATCCCATATGGGCCCCAGTTCTAATCCCGGCAGCTCTGCTTCCCATCCAGCTCCCTGCTTGTGGCCTGGGAAAGCAGTCGAGGACGGCCCAAAGCTTTGGGACCCTGCACCCGTGTGGGAGACCCGGAAGAGGTTCCTGGTTCCCGGCATCGGATCGGCGCGCATCGGCCCGTTGCGGCTCACTTGGGGAGTGAAACATCGGATGGAAGCTCTTTCTCTCTGTCTCTCCTCCTCTCTGTATATCCGGCTTTCCAATAATAATAATAAATTTGATTACTTAAATTTGATTTAGAAAAGCAGAATTGTAGAGAGAAGGAGAAACAGAAAAAGATGTTCCATCCACTAGTTCACTTTCCAAGTGGTTACAATGACTGGAGCTGAGCTGATCTGAAGCCAGGAGCTTCTTGCAGGCCTCCCACCTGGGTGCAGGGTCCTAAGGCTTTGGGCCATCCTCTGCTGCTTTCCCAGGCCAGTAGCAGGGAGCTGAATTGGAAGTGGATCAGCTGGGACTTATTGAACCAGCTCCCAAATAGGAGGCGGGTTTTATTGCAGTGGGGGGCCTAGAGTCTTCCTGCTGAAACCCTTCCTGTGATTGAGGCTGCATCCCTGCCTCCCTGCCTGGGCTGGCAAGATCACTGTGCTGTTTACCAGGGCCCAGAGGGGCACAGCTAGGCTCCTTTCAAAAAAAAAAAAATTATGTATTTTCATCTACCTGAAAGAGAAACTGAGCGATGGGGCTGCCATCTGCTGGTTCAGTCCCCAAATGCCCACAACAGCCAGGCCCAAACCAGGAGCCCAAAGCTCCTTCCAGGTCTACCATGTGAGTGGCAGGGACCCAAGCACTTCAGCCTCCCCAGCTGCGCCCTGGACTGCCTTAGCAAGAAGCTGGAGCCAAAGAGGGGCAGCTGAAACTCGAACCGGCCACTCTGATCCAGGATGTATGCATCCGAAGTGGCAGCTGACCTCACTGTACCACATGGCCCACCACAGCTGGGGCTCCTCCTGCGCTAGCGTCTGCCCGACTGCCTCTGCCTTCTCCCCCACTTTCCACTTTCAGATTCTTCAGGAGAGGGGGTCTCGGATGTAAACCCGAGTCCTGAGTGTGGTGAGCAATGCAGCCAAGCACCGTGTGAAGTTGAGTCCCGCTCCTGTACAGTGACCGAGCTGCGGCCCCCGTGCCACATGTCCTGGGCGAAGCCACAGGCGCCCACCCCACCTGCTGCCTCTGGAGACGGAATACCTTCACAGAGCTGCCCTGTTTGTCTCGCCAGAGCCATGACAGGGTGGAGCCTTGTGGGGGCTGGGGAAAGGCCCAGCTCCTTGGAAGTGGCCTAGACCACAGAACAGCTGGAGCACGAGAGGTTTGCTCCTGTGCCAGGGCGTGCTTTCCCCGAGCACACCACATGGGACGTAGTAGCTGCTTTGGAAGGCACCTGCCCTCCTCCTGTGCACCCTCACAGCCAGGCAGCAGGTGCAGAGGTAGCTTGGAGGTGTCATACAAAGGATAGAGCTGCCGGAGTAGCCCCACATTGCTGTAAGCAATGGCCTGTGGGGAACACAGACGGCGGGTGTCCATGCCTGGAGGACATTGGGGGTGACCATCTTTGGCTGAGGGCACACCGCAGCTGCCCCCTCACAGCTCTGCCTCCCTTGTCGGAGGCAGTGGGGATCCTTGGACCCTCGCTTCCACCCCACCACCAAGGGCGTTTGAGGAAGGCCAGCCATGTGCTGAATCAGACAGCTGCCCGGGAGCTCGTGGTGGTTGCAGCTGCTTGCACAGCTTCCTTCCTGCTGACCCCGTGTGCCTCCCGGCTCTTCCAGCAGCACCAAAGACGAGGACTGGGGGGCCCTCTGGCCGTGGGGGAAGAGGCTATTTCTTTGAGAGTTGCCAAATGTGAAGTGTTGTTGTACCCAAAAGTGTTGTTTTTTTCTGTGATTTTTCTCTTGAAAATGCCTTGCCTGGACGTGTGATGGCTGTGTGTCCTCTTGATTTCTAACCTTGTCCAACCCATCCCGCAGTGGCCTCCACAACACCACACCATCCACAGCCATGTCTGGCCCTCCCCAGCCCAGCCTGTCTGTCCCCAGCTGTGTCTGTCCCTCCCCAGCCATGTCTGACCCTCTCCAGCCGTGCCTGTCCCTCCCTAGCCACGCCTGTCCGTCCCCAAATGTGCCTGTCCGTCCTTAGCTGTATCTGTCTCTCCCCAGCCGTGCCTGTCCCTCTCTGGCCAGTCCTGTCCATTCCCAGCTGACCTGTCCTTCCCTAGCTGTACTTTTCCCTCATAGTTATTTCTGTTTGTCTCCAGCCGGGCAGCGCCACTGGGGAGCGTGTGCATAGCCTCCCTTAGGTGGGCTGCTCCCCGGCACCCTCAGCTCCTTCCTTTGACAGATCAGGTTGAGATTTCTGGAAGTGGCAGTAGCCCGTGCCAGGTGGCTTTTGAGCTGCTGACCTGACCATAGCTTTTCTCCAAGCTTCTCCTTGTTTCCTGATGTCTGTCTCTTGGTGGAGCAGCAGGGAAGCATCCAGGTAGGTGTTTCCACAATGCACATGTGTCCACAGGCCAGTGTAAACACATGGGTGGATGCCCCAGGCCTGGGCATGTCCTGTGTCCCCACAGCTGCAAGATATCAGGTGAACTTCCACCTGCCTTGAGGGCAGAGGGTCCCAGGTGTTCATGCTGCCATGAATTTGAGTGGGGGAAAGATGTGGTTGTATTCAGGAGAAAGCGCTTCCCAAGCTCCAGATGGGACCAGATTTGGGCCTGGGAGGCAGTGGTGCCCAGCTGAGTCAGGAGCGTCAGGCCTCATGCTTGGTCATGCCAGGGAGGTGTCCTCTGGGTAGGCCGGGGCTGGACAGAGCTTCTCTGGCCCAGCTTTATCACCGAGGCCAGTGCCAGTGCTTAGCCCTGGCCTGTGTTTGGGAGCTCTCAGAGGACCACTGGTGGCCACCGCTCCCCCCTGTCCACACTGGTCGACGCTCCAACCCTATCCTCCAAGCTGCCGGTAAGGGGCAGGCTAAGGACAGCAGGGCCGGGACTGTCTCCAGTTCAGGCTCTCTGTGGACTGGGAACTCAGGCTTTCTGCTACCCAGTACTGTCAAGCCCGGAGCTGTCTCTGTCTTTCTACTGGAGGCCTGAAGTCCCAATGTCCCTGACTCCTCAGAATCTAGGGTATCCCTGAGTGATGGCAGGAACTTGGCTCTTCTGTGGGGTGACAGGGTAGGGGACTGGGACCATCAGCCAGGGTTGCCCTTTCTGTGTGTGTCTGGACAAAGTCTCAAGTGCTGTGACCTCTTATCAATAAAAATGCAATGCAGCCTCTGCCATGGAGACCCGTGCCACATAGATGGCCTTGCTAGCAGCTCCCCGGCAGCCAACCTTGCCACTCTCCCTGGTGTAGGGAGAGGAGGAACATCTCCGGCTGCAGGACTGACCATGTGTGGTGGGCGGCTTCCACTTTACTGACTCTGACAAGACTGGGAGATGGGGAAGAACAGAAGGTAGGGCCAGATGGACGGCCCACCAGAGAGCTGGCAGGAGACTAGAGTGGGAGGTGGTTTCTAAGGGGAAGAAGCCTTCCCAGCAGGGCGTAAGTGCCTAACTGGACGTTTCCTCTGCAAGAAAGAACACAAGTGAGCACCAAGCCAGAGTAGGTCACTTCCACATTGGACCTGGGGCAGGGGCCTCCCATGGCATGAGGTAGCGCCCTTCTGGGCACATATCCAAGGAGGACAGGATGTAGGCATGTAGATGAGAGAAATGTGTGCCTGTGCGGCAGCTGGGCCAATGGGAGACAGACCTCAGCAGGTACTGGCAGGAGTGGGGAAAGCAAGGGTGAAGGGGATGCTGGGAGGAGGCTGGGATAATTGAAACCAATGCTTTGCAGCAAGGCCCTCTGGGGAGGGGCATGCTGATGCCTTGGTGGGGGCCTCAATGAGGCCTCCTGTAGGAAGACAGAACCACAGTGAACGACACAGCCACTCCTGGGAGCAGGCACCACAGTGCAGCTGTGACAGGAAGGAGCCGTGGCCGTAGCCTCCGCATCAGTGCAGGAGGGGCCTGGGAGAGGACCATCCAGAGTGGTGTCTCCGTGTCTCTGCCCCTTCAGTCAGGCTCGATCCTACACATACTTGAACTTTCAGAAGACAGAAACACCCATGCCACCACAGAGCAAGGGCCTTATCACAAAGACAGTCTGCTGGCCAACATGACAAAGTGCCAGAACAGTGCACCTGCGCCCGTTGTAGGGCTGTGCCAGGCACTGCTCGGTCAGCTGGTGGTTGACTCAGGCCACTTGGGCCCTCAGCACTCTGGAGGTGGGGTTCCATCTCTCCCAGGGCCCAAGAGCTGTGGGAAGAGAGTTGCCTGAGAGCACAGATCTACCCCAGACCCTGAGTTCTGTGTGACCAATGTCCAGGAGGAACCAAGGCTTTGGACTGTCCTCCACTGCTTTCCCAGGCCACGAGCAGGGAGCTGGAAGGGAAGTGGAGCAGTGAGGATTATTAGAACCAGTGCCCATAAGGAATCCCAGCATGTATAAGGCAAGGACTTTTAGCCACTAGGCTATGTGTCAGGCCTTCCATTTCTCTTTTCTGTGAAGATCATTGTTTTTCCAAGATCATGGACAGTGGAAATTTAATTCAGTTGAGCCAACACTACTCTTTTTTTGATAGCTTGTATCTCCTCTGTGTGTATTTTCTCCAAGTTATATTTTACAAATCAGAGTCTGCAGCCTTAAATCTTGTGTGTTTTAACCGATGTTAACGGTTCATGAGACAGAAGATGGCCATTTGTGTTGGTAAGCTTTCTCACTGGGAAATGCACACCCCCTTGCATGTTCTTGGGGTGCTCTTCTCCAAGGCTGGGCTGTCACTTCTACTCATATTTCACCCCAATAGCTTCACACACTGTGCAGTCTGCACTGCTGGCAAAACTGCTCCAAGCACACCCTGTTCTGCTCAGTTATGATGTAGCCAACAAGCACAGATTCGAAAACCAAGCCACTGAAAGGTGCCACGGAGTTCTTGAACTAGACCCTGAGGTGGAGGACTTGAGCCACAGGTGTGGGCCTCCCAGCATGGCTGCCATCCAGCACTCTGGAAGCACAGGTGCACTTGCTGCCATGGGCTGCCCAGTCACCACATGCCCAGATGGCCAGGGCCAGGAGACCTATAGCAGAATCCCAGAAGCCTGCAGAAGAGGAGGAGGGTACTGCAGGCAAGGGAGAGGGGGTTGGGTACAGAGCCCGGGCCAGTGAAAGGGGGGAGGTACAATGACAGAGCCTGACCCAGCCCCTCTGACGCTGAAGAGCTTACTCTAGCATTTAGAGAAGCATAGAGTCACAGGAGTTCATGGGCAGGTGTGGGCTTGGAAAAAGGTGCAGCCAGCTTGGGGCGAGATTGTGAGTTCAGTTCCCGCCAGGTTGAGCGGGCTGGCCGGCCCTGATGCAGTCCAGAAGAGAGTGGACTGGATCCCGAGGGTGATTTAGTAGTGACCCCCATGGCTGTGGGCTCGGGATGGAGACAGCCAGGCCTTCCCACTCCTGCTCTCCTAATCCCTCATGGACACCTGCACTGCTTCCTCTTCTCCACAGCCCAGTGAGGTATTTAGGTATTTCTGCCCTGTCCTGCGAGGCAGAGCTAGGGGGGCTGCCCCTGGCCACACGCTCTCAGGGGGCTGGGGGAATAAGGTAGATGTGGTGGTGAGGTCTCTCCAGCTCCCACAGTAGGAGACAAGCTTCATGGGTGAAGTTCAGGGCCGAGGCCACAGCTCTCTCTGTGCCCACCACTGTGGCATGAGCATTTCCACACATGCACAGAAGTTGAAGCCAAATGGGAAGGAAACTGTGGGATACCCTTCCAGTGGCCTAGCAGCCAAATGAAAATCTGCCCATGTAACAAAATGGGTGAACGATTGCCTTAACATGATAAGCCATACACAAAAGCTCAACTATTGTACTATTCCAGTCTTTTTAAAAATATATATTTTTATGGAAGTCAGATATACAGAGAGGAGAGATAGAAAAATGTTCCGTCCATTGATTCACTCCCCAAGTGACCACAACAGCTGGAGCTGCACCAATCTGCGCCAATCTTTTTTTTTTTTAATATATATATATTTTATTAATTACATTGCATTATGTGACACAGTTTCATAGGCTCTGGGGATCCCCCAACCCCTCCCCATACCCTCTCCCTATGGTGGATTCCTCCACCTTGTTGTTGTATTACATTTCAAATTCAGTCAAGAGTCTTTCATTGCAAGAGTATACCAAGCACAGAGTCTAGCATCTTATTGTCTAGGTAAATCCAACAGTTTCTTGGGGAGACCATCTCTGGTCAGAAGGCAGAGCTGGCAGAATATCATCCTGATCAATTTAAAGCCACAACATAACATCAACGACAATTTACAACATTATGGAATTAATTGACATGGTATTGAGTAACCAATATGTTAAAAAAAAATGCAAATTCTTAACCATATCCTGTGACTACTTCATTGACATTTTAATTTTAGTTTATACACAGAACCAGCTGCTGTACACCTTAAAATGGCTATAGGGTACTATTCAGCTGTCTCGTGTCTATTTTCATTTTAGTATTTAGCAGTTTATAGCATTGAAGCATAATTTTGCTGAACTTGGCAGATTTTAGGATAGTCTAAACTGGCTTATAACTAACAAGGCATATGTCAACAATTGAGGTGCAGAACAGTTTTAGGAGGGGTGTGCAGAGAAATCTTCAATACCTTAGTGAGGAGTAATTAATATTTGTGTCCACCTAGTAAGGTATGTGTGAGTCCATGCTGATCTTTTCCTGTCTGGTTCTAAGCTTTCCTTGTTGTTCTCTGCCTATCTATTCTAGTGTGTGTGTGTTTGGGGCGGGGGGTGGGGGATGGCGCTCTGGAGCAACCCTGATGGTCATTGCCAGAGAGGGTGGGGATCCAAAGTTGGAACTAAGTAAGTACCAGAGAAAGCTGCTCTCCCTAGTCCCAAAAGAAGTTTACTGTTCTGTTTCTGTGGACCGCTCAGGGTTCCTGACTGTTGTTCTGATGACCTTAGATCCTGCGAGGAAGGATTTGGGCTTCTTCCATCCCATGTGGTAGATCCAAAAGGGGGTGGATGACCTCAGAGTTCTTGGCCTCCAAAGGCACTCCAGTTCCCCGTGGTCTCCTTGGCATTTGGGATGTAAACTTTGGTGCCCGTACTGATAGTCCTTGGTGAGGATCTGGGAGTCTCCAGGGTTGGGATTCAAGCCTCCCAGGAGCCTCTTCTGAGTCTTCCACGTGGGTGCAGGGTAAAGGTTTTGGGCCGTCCTCGATTGCTTTCCCGGGCCACAAGCAGGGAGCTGGATGGGAAGTGGGTCCGCAGGGATTAGAACCAGTGCCATATGGGATCCCGACGCATGCAAGGCAAGGACTTTAGCAACCAGGCCACCACGCCGGGCCCTGTACTATTCCATTCTTCTGAAACAATCACAACAGGCAAATGTACAGAGACCTAAATAAATAAATAAGATTGTTTGTGGTGGGGGTGGGGAATATAGGAAAATACTGCTTAATGATTCCGATTCTTTTAGGAGTGATGAAAAAGTTGGAATTTTAGCCCATTCACACTCCTATAACAGAAATACCGTAAACTGGATAACTTCAACAACGAAATGTATTTTTTAGTAGCTCTGGAGTCTGGTTTAGAGAGAACAGATATATCTAAGATCAAAACACCAACAATGATTTGGCAATGAGTCACTTTTTTATTTTTAAGGTTTATTTGAAATGCATAGTGACAGAGAGAGATCTTTCATCCACTATTGCACTCTCCAAATGATTCCAACAGCCAGTGCTGCACCAGGCTAAAGCCAGGATCCTGGAACTCCATGCAAGGCTCCCATGTGGGCAGCAGGGGCACCCGAGGACTTGAGCCTTACCCTCTGCCTTTCCAGGTGCAACTGGACTTGTACCAAGGCTCTGCTAGAGCAGGCCCGCAGCAGAAGCAATGATTTGGCCTGCTGTGCCACTTCTTAATTCTGTAACCCGCATGACAGAGAGCAGCTCAGGGATGCTCTGGGTTCCCTTTTTTTTTTTAGATCTATAAAGATTCATTTATTTATTCAAAAGGCAAAATTAGAGAGATAGATCTTTCTTCCCCCTAGTTCACTTTCCAAAGGACTACAACAGCCAGGGCTAAGGCAGTTGAAGCTGAGAGCTTCCTCTGGGTCCCATACATGAGTGTAGGGGCCCAAGCACTTCAGACGTAGCACTTTTTTTTTAAGGCTTATTCATTTTTATTGCAATGTCAGATATACAGAGACGAGGTGAGACAGATAAGATCTTCTGTCCAGTGATTCATTCCCCAAACAACCTCAATGGCCAGAGCTGAGCCAATCTGAAGCCAGGAGCCAGGAGCTTCTTCCGGGTCTCCCACATGGGTGCAGGGTCCCAAAGCTTTAGGCCATCCTCAACTGCTTTATCAGGCCACATGCAGGGAGCTAGATGGGAAATAGGGGCACTGGTATTTGAACTGGCACCCATATGGGATCCCAGCCCGTGCAAGGCAAGGACTTTAGCCACTAGCCTACTACGCTCGGCCTACTTTTTTTTTTTTAAAGATTTATTTTTATTTTACTACAAAGTCAGATATACATAGAGGAGGAGAGACAGAGAGGAAGATCTTCCATCCAATGATTCACTCCCCAAGTGGCCACAATGGCCAGTGCTGCCCCGATCTGAAGCTGGGAACCTGGAACCTTTTCCGGGTCTCCCACACGGGTGCAGGGGCCCAAGGCTTTGGGCCGTCCTTGGCTGCTTTCCCAAGCCACAAGCAGGGAGCTGGATGGGAAGTGGGGCTGCCGGGATTAGAACCGGTGCCCATATGGGATCCCGGTGCATTCAAGGCGAGGACTTTAGCCGCTAAGGAGGAGGTTCCTGGTTCCCAGCTTCGGATCGGGGCAGCACCGGCCGTTGTGCTCACTTGGGGAGTGAATCATCTGATGGAGGATCTTCGTCTCTGTCTCTCCTCTCTGTGTATCTGACTTTGTAATAAAAATAAATAAATCTTAAAAAAAAAGATTCATTTTATTTTTATTTGAAAGGCAGCATTACAACAGAGATAAGGGTAAGGATTGTGTGGGAGGTATGAGCCCAGTAGGGGAGCTATAGGCACTCCTCTGCTGGGCCACTGCTCCTGCTGGTGAGCATGAGAGCTGGAACCGGGGGAAGACCAGGCCAGGAAGGGCTACAACATCTGTAGGCCTCCATGGGAGATGGGTTAGGGGGAGAACCAGGCTGCATTAATCTATGGTACCCACTGGTGGAGGCATGAACCAGAGTAAGGGCAGGCTGGTTAGGCTTCCCCACAGCATCAGCCACTTAAGTGCTAGGACTGGAGGCAAGTGCTGTTGAGCTGGACTGCAGAACCACCTAGAGAGTGCAAGATCTGGGGCGGGGAGTGGGTCCATTAGGGAAACTGTGGGCACCTCTCTGATGGGCTGCAACTCCCACTGGTGAGCTTGAAAAACAGGACTGGGGGTGGGCCTAGCTGGACAGGCAATGGCACCAGTTGGCATGTGTGTGGGCTGGAGGGTGGAGGTAGCTGGATTGAGTTAGGTTCAATGCCCAATGATATATACAAGAGCAGAATGACATGGGGACAAACCTCATCAGTCCACTGCACATGCTGGCAGGTACAGGAACCAGGGTAGGAGACCGGCACCGTGGGGGATACTGGGGACTGCTCTAATGAGGCTCCAGCTCCCCATGGTGTACGTGAGGGCTGAGTGTGTGGAGGGCAGGGTTGGGCTGAGCCACAGCATCCATTGGTTTGCATAAGAGATGGGGCTGGAGAGAGATCTGACCTAACAATTGCAACTACTAGAGTGTATATAGTCTGATGTGGGAGACAGGATAAACCATACCCTGTACTGGCAGGCACACAAGAGTCAGGTCTGGGATCACCTCAGACAAGATTCTTTGAGAGTCCCCCCAACTAAACTTCTGGACTCAGAACTCCAACTGTGGGGATAGTGGCAAGACCTGTGGTCTGACAGTGGAGTGCATGTGTCAGAGCTCAGTCTCCTCAGTGGCTTGGATGGAGCGCTGGACCACATACCCAGATGCACATGGATTTGGCAGTCCACTGGAGCCTGCCGAGGACATCTGGTACCATAACTGAGGAAGGAGGGCAGAACAAATTGATCAACTACTCCAGCCAAGCTTGACAGCACATTTCTGGGCAAATGGCGACTCGAGTGGACCATGTCAGCCAATGGACCTTGGAAAGATTACCTCATCCTTGGACCAGTGAGATCGACAGCATTTCAAAACTATCAATTGTCATATTAGGCTACCCTCTACTTCTTTCCCAGGCCATAAGCAGGGAGGCAAATGGGATATGGAACAGCCGGGACCAGAACCAGCATCTATATGGGATGTCAGTGCCTGCAGGCAAAGGATTAGCCAGTTGAGCCACGGCGCCAGCCCCAAGGTGGCACATTTTATGACACATTAAATCGTGGGGGGAAGGCAGTGTTAATTCTGCACCTTGCAGCACTGGCATCACATATGGGAACCAGATTAATAATTCTTTTTATCCTACCAAAAGCAAAACAAAGCAAACTGTTAGAGTGTGGGTAAAATGTTATTGTTGGGCAGTGTAAGGAACATTAAGAACGACCTGCAGGGCAGGAGCAGGATTACATCCTAGAGGAAGTTTTCGGGCTCGTTGATCATCGGCAGTCCAAGTGGGCGCTGTTCAGGGCACTGCTAGTTAAGGATCCGGATCTGGAGGAGTGGTGAATGTGTGGAGAAGTGCGTGAGGTGGACCGGTCTGAGTGAAAATTGGCTTACTGTGAGAATTTGTGTATTTGCGGGCCTAAATTGCATGTGTACTATGTGTCCTCGTTTTATAGCCCTGTTTTTATTTTAGGCTTGAATTGGATGCCTGGCAAGGTTCCCACTGCTTCTGAGTGTTGCAAGTTTTATGTGGAACTGATTATAATTTTTAAGATATTGTTACAGCATTAAGTACTTACTGACATTTAAATTGACATCTGTTTGCAAAATGCCTTTGAAGTGGACATCTATGGGAGTACTCCTAAATATCTGACAATGGAAGTCTGAATTTTTGAGGATTGTTAATGGAAACAAATTGACAACTTTATCAATTGTCTATCCAGCTTCAATAAGCTCTATTATTGATATTTGTGTAGTCATTTTATCTGATCTGTTACTGTTTGAATCAACCTGACTCTCTTGATTTTTGGGATTCCTATATGGGCCCCTAGGAGTCTCAAAATCATAAGAATATTTGTCGAAGATTGCATCTTTTGATTGGTAAAGATAATTGTGTAGAAAAATTTGCTTACAGAAACGACTTTGGAAAACCTTGCCAATGAAAAGCCAGGACTAGTTGCAATCCACAAACACTCCAGGAATGGCTGATGTAAAGAACTCCCTGGTCCTCAGTCTAGATAACAAATCAAGAAAGAAGTGCTTTTCCCCCAGGTCGAGGAAGAAAAACTAACAGACTAAGGACAGGCACCTGCTGGATGAACAAACTGATTGTTGATATGTAAATTCCTCAAATCATCCTTCCTGATCCCTAAGTGACCATCTGGTTGCAGTGTTATTAGTCGTGATGATTAGGCACTTGGGTCTAAAAAGTACAGGAGTGTCTAAAATCCTACAGGTGATTTTGCAGTACTGTCTGAAATACAGGTGTCTACTTGCTTAATGCTTGATAATTTGAAACATGAATACTTGTTTTCTAGGTTATAACAGACCTATTGTATCCATGAAAGCTAAAGTTTAATGATAAGCTATAGTTTATTCAGATTACCAGGAGCAAGATATAACTCTAAACAATTAATAACTTTAAAACACCTAAGAGATATTTCAAGAAATGGTTACAAGAAGATGTTGCTGTTTTTATAATGTGTGTTACTGATGTTTACGTGGCAAACTATTAAGTCATATGGCTATATGTATAAAAATATTCAATGATGATTCAAATGTCAGGGAATGTTAAAATGCTCCCACATGGGAAACGGTTTTTACAGCAGAATCATAGACTGACAATCTCGAGTAGCACTCAGTGGCCTCAGAATCAGCCCAAAAGACATTCTGGTCTGACAGGAGAGCCAGCAAGAGAGCAAACTCATCATGTGTGGAAAGCCCAAGACGCTGCTGCAAGAGTGTCGCTCCGTGAAGGGCCGCAGTGGTCCACGCCCCAGTGCAAAAAAAGCAGCCATCAAAGACAGTTGTGCTCTTCTCTCGATGGAGAGGAGAACTTCCACGTTGTGTGTGGCCTTGTCTAATGCCTCATGGGGTTGTTGTGGATTCAAGAGGCTTCCACAGACTAAGCATCGTGTGTCAAGAGCCTCAGGTGATCACTGACGTCACACATAAGAGTGCTAATTTATTAAATTCACTAGAGTCTCTGTGTACTGACTTCCCATGCAGGACCTGTATATTCAGAGTTATATTAAAATATGTATTATTAATATTCATAGATTTTTCTAAGTAGTGTCTTATGAATCTAGAGAGTCTTATTAATAGGAGGAGCTTAGCATACAGTGGCTCCCAGTAGCCTGTAAGTTGGCTGGCATATGACCAGTGCCACAGCTAGGCCTTACTGAAATAGGAAAGTTCTATAAAACCTTGTTAGAATATTACAAACTGCTAAGTTATTGTAAATAAAAACCAGTTAAATCTTTTTTTTTTTTAATAATCTATTTTATTGTGTTGTTGACAATCTTTACATAGTTAATTACAGTTAAAGAAAGCAGTTAAATCTTTTGATGTGACTAGCAGGTCTTACAGCAAGATGTTTTCAGTGTGTCATCCTGAAACTCTTAGGGCTTACAACAATTGGTAAAATAAGCTCTCCTTGGCACAAAGGCTGAGACAGGGGTCGCCTTGACCATTATATGGTGAGATGGTGTAGATTTGTGTCCCTCTTTGGTGCAATAGAGGTTTCACAACCTGAGGAGCCCCACTAGAGTTCTGCCATCCATTCCAGACTTCAGCAAAGAAAAGCCTATCAAGTGCCAGGCTGCGAATCGAATACCTGATGATTTCTACCGTCTATCAAGAATTGCTAGATGGACCCCCTACTGCTGCTGTTACTCAACACAGCGCCCCCTACCAGCAGGAAGTAGCCAAGAGTAGACCACGATGTCCCCTTTCCCTAAAAGCAGCTGGGGTCTAGTCCTCTGTTTGAAAATATAGGAGCCAGATAAAATGATAGGCAGTTAAGGTTTCTGGTTCCTAGTAAAACTGTCTTGTATAAAATTTGTAAAAGACCGCACCATCCAGTTGCTAGTCCTCAGACAACAGTTTCAACAGCTGCCCCGCACTGAGGAATATTCCTCAGTATGTAACAAAAAAAAGGGGGGGGGGAATGTTAGAGTGTGGGTAAAATGTTATTGTTGGGCAGTGTGAGATTCCTTTGTACTGAAAAACTGCTACTTTGCTAGGCCAGGAAGTACCTGGACTTTGGGAGGATTCCGCTTTAGCAATAAATCTGTTCTTCGCTGCCTTGCAACTTTGTGAGGGCAAGGGCACAATTCTTTTCCTGTCCCAGGAACAGGAGGAAGATAAGGGTGTAAGAATGGGATGAGCCATAAAGATAGTGGGTATGGGAACGGAACAGGTTCCCTGTGCCTGAAGGCCATAAAAATATTAACATGTCTAAGGTTGTTACTTTTTCTGTATTTCCCAGCCCAAAAGGGCCTATATAAGCTTCTGTCTTGGGCTTGTTCGGGGTCCAACCGCCCGGCTTGCCTGGCCTGTGTGCCCAAGTGCGGTCTGACCCCACCATGCTGGCGCAATGAATTCTGTTTGTTGTTTGCATTACCAGCGAGACTCTTTGTTGTTCTCTGGGGGTTGACTAGCTCGCACCCTGACGTCCGGGGGTTTTGGCCTGGACTCTAACATTAAACCAGTATGGGCCTAGACAGCTGTACCACCAAGTTCAGCATTTAAGGGAAATGTAATATCATTCTCATTCATCCAAGTCCGCAGTAGGAAACAAAGACCTCACAACTTACTTGATGAGGCCAGCATCGCTTACTGCCTACGTTTGACAAGGGCACAAGGACATCACATAAATCAAAAACTACAGGGACCCAGGATGAAGTTCCCAGCTGTGGCCTCAGTCTGGGTCTCTGCAGGTGTCTGAGGACCTGCAGCAGCACCCCCTTACTCCCTGCTGACTTCACAATCAGAAGCTGTCCACACTGGAATTGTGACACTGGGGAGCAAAGATGGGAGTGGCCTTCCGCCTCGTTACCAGGGAGACTGCCACAGCAGCCAGAGGCAACGCGAGCAGTCGCAGCAGACCCCGAGAGATGCGAAGCACTTTAAGTTGGGGGCACAACGGACTGATCAGGGGGCCCCCTGGTGTCTGGGAGCAGGGGCTAGCACAGGGTTTGGGAGCCCCCTCCTTGTCGGGACCAGGCAGGCGAGTGTCTGGTCCACCCCAACACAGAGTTGCACGTGAGTATTGGCCTTCCTTTGTCCTGACATCGCTTCCGCCCTCCCCACATACTGTCATCCAGAGTTAATCCCCAGAGCATGTTCCCCATCCCGGCAATTTAGTCAATTGTACTCAATCCTTGTACCTTAGGGCAGATAGCGCACCTCCACACCAGCCCTTTAACTTGTGCCTTGTTTTTGCTCTGTCTTCCCATGGCCAGCCCAGGACAAGCCGCAGCCCGCAAGCCCTCCCCCAAGGCCAGTTCCCAATGAGTACCACGAGCAAACCCCGCACCTTTGAGGACAAAGTCCTCTGTCCCATTTGCCTGGAGGTGTTCCAAAACCCAGTGACCACTGCCTGCGGCCACAGCTTCTGCATGAGCTGTCTGCAAAACTGCTGGGACTACCAGGCTGCTGCGGGGGCCGGCCACTACTGCCCCCAGTGCCGCGAGAGCTTCCCGTCCAGGCCCCGCCTCTGCAAGAACGTCATCCTGGGGGAGATGGTGGCCTGCTTCACCCAGGCCAAGGGGTCCCTGGGGAATCCAGCGGCTGCGGTGGGGCCCAGGGATGTGCCCTGCGACCTCTGTCCGTCCCAGAAGCTCAAGTCGGTCAAGTCGTGCCTGCAGTGCATGGCCTCCATGTGCGAGAGGCACCTGCAGGGCCACGCCGAGGACCACCAGTTGCTGGAGCCCCTGTGGGACCTCAAGGCCCGCCTATGCCAGAAGCACCACAAACTGCGGCGGCTCTACTGCCGCAAGGAGGGCTGCTGCGTGTGCAAGGCCTGCGGGCTGGAGGCGCACAAGGACCACAGCACCGTGCCGCTGGAGAAGGAGCGTGCCCGCCTGGAGGTGAGTGGGCACCCGCAGAGTGCTGGCAGAGGCGACCAACGTCCAGCCAAACACACACACACAAACACACACACACCCCACCCCACCCCACCCACACCACACCACCCACACCACACCACACCACCCCACCCCACCACACCCCACCACCCCACACCACCCCACCCACACCACACCCCACCACACCACCCCACCCACCCCACACCACCCCACCCACACCACACCACACCACCCCACACCACCCCACCCACACCACACCACACCACCCCACACCACCCCACCCACACCACACCACACCACACCACACCACACCACCCCACCCACACCACACCACACCACACCACCCCACCCACACCACACCACACCACACCACACCACACCACCCACACCACACCACACCACCCACACCACACCACACCACACCACACCACACCACCCACACCACACCACCCACACCACACCACCCACACCACACCACACCACCCACACCACACCACACCACACCACACCACCCACACCACACCACCCACACCACACCACCCCACCCCACACCACACCACCCACACCACACCACACCACCCACACCACACCACACCACACCACCCACACCACACCACCCACACCACACCACACCACACCACACCACCCACACCACACCACACACCACACCACCCACACCACACCACACCACACCACACCACACCACACCACCCACACCACCGCAGGGCGGGTGGATCCTCCGACTGCTATTTTCAAACTTTAATGCTTCTATATTGGTACAGTTTTTAATAGTGCTTTTAAATTTGTTTTTGCATTTTGTTTGAAAGGCAGAGGGACAGAAACAGAGATTTCCCATCCTCTAGTTTAGACAGTGCTGAGTCAGTTTGTGACCAGGAGCCAGGATCTCCCCCTATGGGGGGGGGGGTCAGAGTACTTAAGCCTTCACCCTTTGCTTCCAGGTGGGAAGCAAAGGACGCTGGGAGCAGGAGTGGAAGTAGAGCCAGCACTTGGATCTGGGTCCTCTGGCATGGGGAGCGGCCCCCACACCAGCTTGACCACTGTACGGAATACCCACCCAGTGTGGCTTTTTAGAGCTTCCACTCCAGCTGTCATTCCTGGTGTAGCTGTAGCAGAGCTGGCCCAACAGCCACAGGCGGCCAATCATGGCAAAGCAAGGAGCTTGGGACGCAGTATCAGTCAATTCATCACTGAGTTCCACTTAGTTTGGCTGATGCTTTGTTCAATGTAAGAGTTCCTCAACAAGGTAGCACTACAGGCATACTTCATTTTGAAAGATTTCTTTATTTGAAAGGTAGGACAACAGAGAGAAAGAATCTTCCATCTCCTGGTGCATTCCCCAAATGGCCACAACCTCCAGAGCCAGGACCAGGCTGGAGCCAGGAGCCCTGAGCTTTGTCTGCATCTCTGTGTGGGTAGCAGGAGGCCCGAGCACCTAGACCATCCTCTGCTGCCTTTGCAGGTGCATTAGCAGGAAACTGGATCTGAAACAGAGCAGCGGGGGCTCATCCCAGCCCTCTGATGTGGGCTGTTGCAGCAAGGCTTGGCCCGCTGCAGCACAGCGCCACTCCAGGCATATCCCATTGTACTGCAGCTCCTAAAGACTGTAGGTTTTTGCAAATGGAACGTTTGTGAGTCCCTGCATTAAGAAAAGCCATTGGGGGCCCGGCGGCGTGGCCTAGCGGCTAAAGTCCTCGCCTTGAACGAGCTGGGATCCCATATGGGCACTGGAGGTGTTCCAAAACCCAGTGACCACTGCCTGCGGCCACAGCTTCTGCATGAGCTGTCTGCAAAACTGCTGGGACTACCAGGCTTGTGGCTTGACTGCTTTCCTAGGCCACAAACAGGGAACTGGAAGAGAAATGGAGCAACCTGGATATGAACCAGTGCCCATATGGGATCCTGGTGCATGCAAGGCGAGGACTTTAGCCACTAGGCTACTGTGCCAGACCCAAAAATAAATAAATCTTTAAAAAAAGAAAAATATTTTAAAAATAAATGTAGTACACTTTTTCCAATCCAATGCTATTGTACACTTAATAGGCTTTGATATGGTATGAATCTAGCTTTTATATGCCCAGGGTACCAAAAATAATTCATATGCCTCACTTTATCATGATCCTCATTTTACTGTGGTGGTCTGGAACCAAACCCACACAATCACAGCCCACAGTTACACCTGTGTCCTTATTTTATAGTCTGGTGTGACTACCTACACTGTTATAGACCAGCAGCAGTTCAAGGATGGGTGCTTGGAACAGCATATTCCATAAATTAGTTATGAAAACGCCATTGCTGGGGCTGGCGTCATGATGCAGGGGTTTAAGCTGCCACTCAGGATGCCCACCCGCCACCAGGGGCCTGGTTGGAGTCTCAGCTACTCTTTTTCTGACCCAGATCACTGCTGATGTGCCTTGGAGATGCAGTGGACAGTGACGCCAGCACTTGGCCCCTGCCACCCACATTGGAGACCTGGATAGAATTCCTGGCTCCTGGCTCCTGGCTTTGGCATGGCTCACAGCCAGATTTCTCTCTCCCTATAACTTTGCTCGGTCACCCTGTCTTTCAAATAAAGAAAAGTTAAAAGAAAGGCAGATGGTGTTTGCTAGCAGGAATGGAGACAAGAGGTTTAACAGAAGACTTGGGCCTGGCAATGCTGCCCCAGGCAGCCCACACTCCCACCTGGCCTCTCAAGCCACTGAACCCTCTGCAACCCTTTCATGTTGTCTGAAATCCTGCGGCCATCACTGTTAGGAGCAAAGAACCTGGTTACTAGGGACTGGCTGGCCTGGGCCACCCAGCCTCCGACTCTGCCGTTCTCATTCTCACTGGAGCCAAACACTGCACACAGAAGGTGTCTCCAAGCCCTCTGATCTGAGGGCTGCTCCCCACCCACTCCACTCCAGGTTCAAGTCCGGAAGGTCCAAGCCAATGTGGAAAACCAGATGCTGATCATCACAGCCAACAGGCAGAAGCACCGGGGGCAGCTGGCCTTTCTGTTGGTAAGCGGGGCCCACACTGCCCTAGGGAACCTGCAGCAGCCCTAGAGGACCGGTAGGAGATGGGGGAGGGGAGCTTGGTGGAAGGCCAGGCGGTCAGAGTAAGGCCTCCTGGGCCAGTCTGGGCACTGCAGCACCTCTCAGAGATACCCCTCTAAGCCATTTCCTGCCCCTTCCAGAAGAGAATCCAGAAAATGCAAGATGAGGTGAATGCCTGCTTCTCAGGGATCATCCACGAGGCCCAACAGCTGCAGGCCAAAATTCTGGATTTCATCAAGAAAGAGGAGGCAGTCGCTCTGGACAAGCTAGCCAGCTCGCTCCAGCAGAGCGACGGCCGGCTCCTGAAACTGGAGGGCGACAGTATCTGGCTGCACACCCTGCTTACCAACTGCAGTGATGAGCAGTTCCTGCAGGCGAGGCCCACCCCTGCCCTACCCACACCACACCCAGACCCTGCCCTCCCCAACTGTGCCCCTGCCAGCCAGATTCCACCCCCCCCGCCCACAGATGTCCAGATCTGCCCAAACCTCAGATAAAGCGGTCAACACCACCGTAATGGAGGGCTGCTTTATACTATTCAGCCCTCTGCCTCAACCTGAGCCTAACTCTCCTGCCTTCAGTTCCTGGAACCCCAGGAGGGAGTGGGGTGTGCCTTAGGGCACCCACTATCTCAAGTCTTTCCAGACATGGCCAAGGGAGTAGAGGGCCATCTATAGATCCTGGCTTGAGCTTCCTTCCCCATGCCCAGCCCCAGCCAGCCCTGCAGGCAGCTCCTCTGTTGTTGCAAAGTGGAATGGTTGTTACTCACTTTGCTTCCCCAAACTTAACAGGAAGCATTGGGCAGTGGTATTCACTAAACAGTGAGAGGTTTGGCAGATTTTCTGAAATCCTCCCCTGATTTTCTGAAGACTCTCTTTGCTCAGTACACTTAGCCACGATGACCCTGCCTCTGGTCAACTCCCTTCCCCTCCCTCAATCTGACAGAGCCAAACAGTTAGGAGGAGGGGGGAGAGGAGTCCAGCATCAGGAAGGCACCTTTTGTCCCACCTGCCGTGGTTCTCTGGACCAGCGGGAGCTCCTGGCATAAGCAGGAGCCTCCGCCTTCCGCCTGGGTCCCGGCTGATGATGGTGCCGCTGGCCTCTCCCTGCCTTACCAGGAGATCGAAAGGCTGCAGCAGTTCCCGTCCTGCAAGGAGCCCCTGATGGGCACCAACTGCGAGGACGCACAGAGCTTCTTCCATCTGCCGGAGTCCATGGCCAAGCTGCAGACGTGGCTCACGGACGTGGCTCTCAGCTTCATGGAGCAGCTCCCCCAGAAGGGTCAGTCCTGGCTGTATTCCGGGGGGAGGGACGCCTACCTTGCCAGGGGCTGCCTGCATGCCTGCCATATACCCCAACCTGCGGGCCCAGATCTATCTCAGAAGGCTCCTCAGCCAAGTGCTCCCTCCCCAGGCATCAAGATGAACTCCTATGAGGTATTGCCCCCAGCTGTGGACAGAAAGACGCTTCTCCAGTGTGAGTGAACAGCCTTGGGGTCTTCCTGATGGGGGTGGGGAGTGCTGGGGTCCCCGAGCCTGTTTCTCAAGCTCTACCTGTATTCAGGCCCTGTCACCTGCCCTGGGGCTGGAGGGTAGAGGATGGTACCAGCTCTGTCTCGCCCCAACCTCTCTCATTGTGGACCAGGGGCCTCAGACGGCCCGCTGATAATAAGGGGCGAAGACATGCCTCGTCCTGGCCCAGAGCTCGTTCTGCCAACACTCCCTGGCCTTCCACTAGACGCCTGCCAGCTCCACTAGATGCCTGCCACCCCCCCACCAGACTTTGACCAAGCTGCCCCAAGTGGTTCCATGCTCCCCTCCCTCAGACACAAAGGAGTGCCTGGCCATGCCATGCAGGGTCCCTGCTGTGCTGCTTCCAGCCAGACCAGGGCCAAAACCCCGCTGGCTAGTTCTAAGCTTTCAGGCAGGGGTCAAGGTCGTGTCCACCTCTAAGTGACCTCCTACAGGATCGCTGGGCTGTCCCTCAGTCCCAGTCACCCTGTGTCCCCAACAAGTACAAAGGGAAGGTTATGTCAGGGTCTGGGGGAGACATACTCCTGCTCCCCCGCCATGTCTCCCTGGACATGGTCTGGATAGCACCCAATTCACTCCTCCCGACTGCTGCAACGCCCAGAGCAGAAGGGGGAGGCCGTTTGGTCAAGGTGGGCAGGCCACCCCTAGGAGCTAGGACTAAACGCATCATCCTGTGACACATGTACACAACAACAACCATGTCACTTAGCACTCTCTTCCCCTGACCCCTCCCTCCCCAAGATTACTGCAACCTGAATTTCGACCCTGCCACGGCCACCAAGGAACTGTACTTCTTCAAGGAGACCCACTCGGTGCTGAACCTGAGCGTGCTGCTGGAGCCATCGGCCACCGCTGACCTGGGCTCGCAGCCGTGGCCGCAGGTGCTGTGCTCGCACAGCCTGTCCAAGGGCTGCCACTACTGGGAGGCCAAGGTGTCCAACTCGTGGGTGTGCCTGGGCGTCACCTACCGCCGCATCCCCCAGCCTGGTGGCCTCCCGCCCCACCACACGGTCTACCTGCTGGGCCGCAACGCCTACTCATGGTGCCTGCAGTGGGACTCGCTCCGGTTCTCTGTGTGGCACAACAACACCGAGATCGTGCTGCACGGCGCCTACCAGCACACGCTCGGCGTGGTGCTTGACTGCACCGCCGGCTGCCTCTCCTTCTACAGCGTGGCCGATGACGTGAGCCTCATCTACCGCTTCCTGGCCACCTTCCTCGAGCCGCTCTATCCAGCGGTCATGGTCAGCAGGGGCGCCTCTGTCACCCTGCAGCAGTGCTCAGAGCTATTGCCAACCGAGCCAACCCAGGCCAACTGCCAATAAAGCAGGATTCTACTAATGTGGCTGGGCAGGGCAGGGGTGCTGGAGGAGGCGAGACCTGGAACTGGCCTTGTATGATCCCCCACACCTGGAGTAGAAGGTACTCTGCCTGCAGCACCTGCAGGGGGCAGGTCCAGGAATTCCAAACAAGGTGCTCCCTGCCTTGGCACTAACCTGGAAGGTTCTGATGATGGAAGCAGTTCTCCTAGGATAAGGAGGACATGATCCTGTGGCCCAACCCCAGAACACAGCCCCACTGTCTTACCCAAACCACTTCTACTCCTAACCCCAGCAGAAGCCCCTGGCCATAGTTCTCCAGGCTCTTTGGTCCCCACAGACTTTGTCACTCGAAAGCAGGCAAGGCTTGGGCCTGGTGGCTTCTTGCCAGCTTCCCCCCACTTAGGGCAGCCAGACTGCGAGGTGGCACCCAGTGGAGTAGATGCAGTGCTCATTGTCAGTCAATGGCTTGGCAATGCAGAGCTGATCCTGGACCCAAAATACCAGGCTGAGGCCGCTGACCCCACTGCCCAGAACTTGCGAAGCTATAAATATTATTGTTCTGGGTGGGTAAACCTTGAACCACCTCTGCCCCCTCAGGCTTCTGAAAGCCACCCTCAGTGCCATCAAACCACTCCACTCTGAGGCTGGCACCATGGTATAGTAGATTAAGCCACCAGCTTCAGCACTGGAATCCAGAAAGGTGCTGGTTTGAGTCCCGGCTGCTGCACTTCCAATCTAGCTCCCTGCTAGTGTGCCTGTGAAAGCAGTGGAGAATGAGCTAAGTGCCTGGGCCCCTGCGCCTACATGGGAGACCCAGATGAAGCTCCTAGCTCCTGGCTTTGATCTGGTCCATGGCTAGCTCTTGTGGCTATGTGGGGAGTAAACCAGTGAGTGGAAATTCTGTCTCCTCTCTCTATATATAATTCTGCCTTTCAAAATTATTTTAAGATTTTTTTATCAGAAAGATATAGAAACAAGAGACAGAGGAAGATCTGTCCACTGGTTCACTCCCCAAGCGGTTACAAGGGCCGGAGCTGAGCTTATCTGAAGCTAGGAGCCAGGAACTTCTTCCAGGTCTTCCATGCAGGTGCAGGGTCCCAAGGCTCTGGTCATCCTTTTCTGCTTTCCCAGGCCACAAGCAGGGAGCTGGATGGGAAGTGGGGCCACTGGAACTAGAACCAGCGCCCAGATGGGATCCAAGCACATGCAAGGCAAGGACTTTAGTCACTAGGCTGCTGTACCAGACCCTGCTTTTAAAATGTTAAAAAAAAAAAAAAAAAAAAAAAAAAAACAGAACACCCCACTCAGCTCCTGTGGGGGGAGCTCTGCCCACTCCTCGGTCTCTAGCATCCGACCCGTGCAGCAGGTGTAAGTCTGCAGGAAAAGCTAGACACAGGCAGCTCCCACCACCCTACCTACCCCGCCTGCAGGGGACCCCAGGCAGTGTTGTAGGGTTTTTGACCCTGAGTACGACAGCAACCGCAATTCTTGTCTTGCAGGAAAGAAGAATTTTCATGCGGACACAGTTTTAAAGTAAGATTTATTAGAAAAAGTTGAGAAAGGAGATTTAAGGCCCCCCAACAGGGAAAACCTGGGGCCGGGGCCAGTTCCTCACGCAGGAGGCTAGGCATCGACCCCGAGTCATGGTATAGCATCCTTTTTAAAGGCTAAACCAAGGCTAAAATCACAAAACCATAAAACCATAACCATGAACAAGGAAGGGGAACCATAAACATAAACAGGAAGGGGGAACCCTAAACATAAACAGGGAGGGGCCATGCAATTAGGGGCGGGGGCTAGTTGCAGGTGCCCCTTATCTCTCAGGCTCCCAGGCTCTATCTAAACTTAATCATGAAATATTCCTTCAGCTATTAACTGTTTTCTACTGTAAGCGAAATACAGAAAGCAAAGAAAAAGCAAATTAAATCCTTCTGTCCTTATAATCCCAAATGTTCCCCTTCAGAGACTCCCGTCCTAGTGACAGGAGGGGGCTCTGAGATAGAAAAGACCCTTACCCCCTGCCATAGTTGCAGGAGGAAAAGTAAGAAAAACCCATATTAATGGTGGGGAAAGCATCTTTTAAAGGTTCCCCTCAAAGATGTTTCTCCATAAACAAAGAAAATTCCTGGTTTCCATGGTACCTGGCCTTGGGACAAAAGGCCAGAAAGGTGTCACTGGCCAACTTCCTTGGTCCCTTTCTAATGATAAAGAGGCCAGTCTGAAGCCCTCCCTTTTGACAATGGCTGGAGACAGAAATGGGCTGAGGCTTCAAGTTGGGAATAGATATGGTAATGTCACCCTTGTCTCCTGGGAAGCATTCCTGATAAGTTAAGATATGCACTTGTCTTGGGAGAGATGTGCTCTGGTGAATCCAAGACATGGTGGGGAAAATACCCCTTTATATTTGAGAAAAAAATGACTTGGGGACCCAGAAAACCCTAACTGCCTACTACCTGTTAGTTATTTAAAAAGATTGGGAGAGTTCTAGTTCATACGATATTACGATATTATTACGCGCAGCTAATTCCCACAACCTGGTTCTTCACCGTGAGCTGAAACACACCAGACGCAACGAGGTATCTTAGGAGGTTTATTCCAACGGGGCAGAAACAGGGTAGAGGTGGTGAAAATCAGGAAAGAAGGGGAGAGAAGAGAAGGGAAAGAGAGAGAGAGACCAGAGAGAGAGAGACCAGAGAAGGAGGGATAAGAGAGACCAGAGAGACCAGAGAGAGAGAGAGCAGAGAGACAGAGACCAGAAAAGGAGGGATAAGAGAGAGCCGCACCTGGTGGGGGGGGCCTTTTTGTCTGCCAGGTGTAGGGGGTGGGGATTGGGAGGGATTGGGGGCAGGCCCCAGGGGATTGGTGCCTGGGGATGATTGGTGAGTGGGCGGGGTTGGGGAGGAGGCTGGAAGATTGGGGTGGGATTCAGGTGGAATGCCAGGTTACATCTGATTGGTGGATAGCTAGGCCGGCGGGAATTTTGTGAGCTGTGAGGAAGAAAGAATGGTGCCGGGTCCAGGGAGGGATATTGGAATGACTCCTTACATTACCCAGTCTAACTCCTCTCACAGCAGGACAGTGATGGGGTCCCAATCTCCTGGGGAAGCTAAGCATTCCAGCTACTGGGAGACTGTCCCAACACCTTTAACCTCCGCCTGCCACTTGTCCCCAGTGTTTCTACAGAGAGGGCCCTTGGGAAGGTTAATGATTGGCTCCCAAGAGGAAATGGCCCAAATCACAGGGAAAACTCCCTGGGGCAACTCAACAGGTGCCCCACAAGGTGCTCTGGAATGCCGTGCACCTGGCGGGCTCCCACAGGAAGTAGTGTCCAGGCTTTGACCTGCAGGCCGCCACCCGCAGCCGTGCTGAGCAGAGCTGGGGGTGGGAGCTCACGCTCTGTCTTCTAAATTTTTAACTTTGCTTTAAACATGCACATACACTTTGTACCAACTGCTGTGAAATGAAACGTTCATAAAACTATGAGTTCACTTAATCTTCATAACACCCTATGGAGAGGTGTGATGAGCCACTCCCACTGTGTGGGTAAGAGATTAAGTGACCAGCCCAAGGACTCTTGTTCTCTCAAGATTTTTTTTATTTGAAAGGTGGGGTGACAGAAAAAAAATAGAGGAGCGCTCTTTGCTCCACTGAGTCACACCCCAAATGCCCACAGCAGCTAAAGCCAAGAGCTTGGCATGGGCAGTCATCCCCCGCCTCTCAGGAGCATGTGCAGGGGGCTGCGTCAGAGGTGTAGAATGGCTGGGACTCTAACCTGCACTCTGATATGGGATGCGGACATCCCAAACAGTAACCTTACCTGCAATGCCTGCAATACGCACCCTACCAGAGTCTTTTTTTTTTTTTAAGATTTATTTTTATTGCAAAGTCAGATATAGAGAGGAAGAGAGACAGGAAGATGATTCACTCCCCAGGTGACCGCAACAACTGGAGCTGAGCTAATCCATAGCCAGGAACCAGGAGCTTCCTCCAGGTCTCCCACGTGGGTGCAGGGTCCCGAGGCTTTGGGCCGTCCTCAACTGCTTTCCCAGGCCACAAACAGGGAGTATTGTGCCGGTTTTTGAAATCCCCAGATATCATCAAGTCTGAAGTCATAAGGCAAAAAGGTGGTTTATTCAAACTAACCTAGGTCTCCCAGCCACCTCCCCCAGCTCAGCATGGCTGGGCGGGGGAGGGTCAGCCGCTGCAGGATCCGCAGGGATAGCAAACAAGGAGCACATGAGCCAGAGAGAGCACCAGAGAGCCCAAGCCCCCCAGTTTTTATACATTTCAGGCTATTAATTATACAGTCATGATCTAGCAGGCTTCTATTGGCGGGTTAGAAACTAGCAACTTTCAAACAGTGCAAATCGATGAGCTATAGGGTGGTGGATCTTATCAAACACCAGGTACTTCCTTCCTGAGGAGTGGTCTGCCTACGTGACCCGCCACATGTCCTGCTGAGTGTCAGGCCTGGAATCCACACAGCCCCCAGCCAAGCCATCAAGGCGGAATCACAAAGGGCAGAAATCTTCCAGGCTCTTCAGGAGCTGGATGGAAAGTGGGTCTGCCAGGATTAGAACCGGCAACCATATGGAATCCCAGCACTTTCAAGGCGAGGACTTTATCCAATAGGCTACTAAACCCCGGGGCCCCTACTAGAGTCTTAAAGGTACGTCATGGCCAAAATTCAAAGCCAGACAATCTGTGTGTGTATGAATTTTTGTGATTTGACAGGCTGATAGAGTTTCCATCCCCATGGTTTCACTGTCCCAAAGCCCATAACGGACCAATACAATACAATGGCTCAATTAGATAAGCCTTCCCCTGCAAACACTGAGATCCCATATGAGTATCGGTTCATGTCCCAACTGCTCCAGTTCTGGTTTAGCTCTCTGCTTGTGGCTTGGGAAAGCAAAGGAAATTACTGTAAGTCCTTGGGACCCTGTACCTGTGTGGGAGACCACACCAAAAAAAACCTCCTGGCTCCTGGATTCAGATTGGCTCAGCTCCGTCTGTTGCAGTCATTTGGGGGTGTGAACCAGTAGATGAATATCTTTCTGTCTCTCCTCCACTGTGTAAAACACCTGCCTTTTTTTTTTTTAAGATTTATTTATTTCTATTGGAAAGGCAGATATACAGAGAGGAGGAGAGACAGAGAGCAAGATCTTCCGTCCGATGATTCACTCCCAAGTGAGCACAACGGCCGGTTCTGCGCTGATCCAAAGCCAGGAGCCAGGAACCTCCTCCAGGTCCCAAGGCTTTGGGCCGTCCGCGACTGCTTCCCAACGCCACAGGCAGGGAGCTGGATGGGAAGTGGAGCTGCTGGGACTAGAACTGGTGCCCATATGGGATCCTGGTGCGTTGAAGGCAAGGACTTTAGCCGCTTGGCCACCATGCCGGACCTGATCTGCCTTTTCAATAAAAATCAGTCTTACAAAGAAAATGATCACAAGAGCCACCCAGGGTACGCATGAGTGGGACATGGAAATCAGGGGCTGGAATCGGGACTTGAGCTGAGGCATTCTGACATGAACCGCTGGGCCAAGCGCCACATTCGCAGTCTTCTTATTTAGCCATCACAACCACCTCTCCTATATTACATTCATGATAGCAAACAAAATGAATTTACAGAGAACGGTACTGTGGTGTAGCAGGTAATGCCACCACCTGCCACAACACCAGCTTCCCATCTGGGCAGTACTGGCCCAGTCCCAGCTGCTCCACTTAGTATCCAGCTCCCTGGGAAAGCAGCAGAGGATGGCCCAACCACCACAGCTGTGTTTGGTTCTCAAGTCTTTCTCCAGCTGGCAAGAAGCAGAGTAGCCAGAGGCCTGAGTGCTGCTTCCTCAAGCCTGACCCAGATTCAGGAGGCCCCAAGCAGCTGGCAGCGGCAGAAGGTGGCTTTTGACCCTTGGCTCCCTCAATGGGCAGGGGAAGGGGGTGTTGGAGCCTCTAGCAGAGACCCCTCTTGATGCACAGTGAGTATCCCATGATGTCGAGGACATGTCCCTGGAGAGAGCAGAAACTCATCCCGCCCCTTTTCCTTGGAGAAAAGCAGCTCCCAGACACCCTAACTGCTTCCTGCCAGCTGTGGAGAACTACAACCCACCCCCAGTTCATTATCATGAACTTCAGTCTCCAGGAGTCCCAGGAGCTTCCTGCCCATCCCCATGCAGCTCCACCCTGCTCTGTCCCCGCCAGGCATCTCACCTGCAGCTGGTGCTCAGGCTACCTGCTCTGCCTAAAGCACCCTTCCTCCTTCACCCCTTACTCCTTTTTTTTTTTTTTTTTTTTTTTTTTTTAAAGATTTATTCATTTTATTACAGCCAGATATATACAGAGGAGAGACAGAGAGGAAGATCTTCCATCCGATGATTCACTCCCCAAGTGAGCCGCAACGGGCCGATGCGCGCCGATCCGAAGCCGGGAACCTGGAACCTCCTCCGGGTCTCCCACGCGGGTGCAGTGTCCCAATGCATTGGGCCGTCCTCAACTGCTTTCCCAGGCCACAAGCAGGGAGCTGGATGGGAAGTGGAGCCGCCGGGATTAGAACCGGCGCCCATATGGGATCCCGGGGCTTTTCAAGGCGAGGACTTTAGCCGCTAGGCCAGGCCGCCGGGCCCCACCCCTTACTCCTTAAGTCTCAGCAAAGACGCACTGTGTTGTTACAGGAAGCCAGTCTCAGATCCTGCTGTCCCGAAGCCCCTGGGGCTCCCTCCTCTCTGCTCCCTAATGTCCTCCCTAAGTGACCCTCCTGCCACCAGTCTTGTGTTTCCCATGTGAAGGTACCCTCAGACTGTCTCCATGCTTCACCCATGCCTGGCACAAGTTCACCCAGGGGCCAGCACTGTGGTCCAGCAGGTCAACCAGCTGCTTGTTAATGCCAGCATGCCACTTCAGAATGCTGAGTTCAAGTCCCAGCAGATCTACTCCCCCTCCAGCTCACCTGTAAAAGCAGTGGAAGATGGCCCATGCCATCACGTGGGAGAGACCCAGATGGAGTTCCAAGTTTACTCCTGACTTTCAGCCTGGGCCTGCCGCAGCGGCTGTGGCCGTGTGGCCATTTGGAGAATGAATCAACAGATGAAAGATATCTCTTTATGCTGGCCCTGTGCTTCCCCTGCTGGGTGTGGGCAGCCCAAGCACTCTGCTTCTCCTACTCCTTTCCCCTCCCCTGCTATGCCCAGCCTTCCTCCTGGAGCTACATCCCTGTGGCCACTGTCTCCCCATCTCTCCGTCTCTCCTAGGGTCTCTGCTTCTTCCTCCTCCTCTGGTCCAGGAAGTCATAGCCGCTCCTGCAATGGGAATGGGAGAGGGGAGAACCTCGGTTTTCTGGCACGGTTGAGGAGACCAGGCCTGTGTGCCGAGGACTGTAGGATTCCTGTGCTATTCAGAACAGGCTGTTCTGAGGACAAGCATGGTGTCTGGGGAGTTATCAGAACACCTTGTTATCAGGGCAGGTCTTTACCTAGTGGTGAAGTCATGGATCAGTGTGCATCCCACATCAGCATGCCTGGCTCTGACTCTAGGCTCCAATTGGCAGGGACCCAGTTCCTTCGATCTCGCCTCTGCTTGCCAGGGTGTGTTTCAGCAGGAAGCTGAATCACAAGAGGAGCTGTAAGTCAAACACGAGGACTCTGATATGGGGTGCAGGCATGTCTAGTGGTATCTTTTCTGCTTGCGTCAAACAAGGAGTATCACAGCTTTGTAACAGTTGGGAGAAAAATCATGAAAGATGACTGTTTTGTGGCACCTGAGGATTATCTGTATGGCAGGATCCAATGGCCCAGCCCTGGGCAGGTGTGGGCATTTGGGGCGTCAGTGGGTGCTCGCTTCGGCAGCACATATACTAAAATTGGGGTGTCAGTGGAAGATGGCTCTTGCTCTATCTGTCTTTCAAATAAACAAAAACTTTTACAAGAGACAGAATTGCTTCTTCGGTCTTTTGGCTAAGATCAAGTGTAGAAAATGGGAAAGAGATATAGTCACCAAGGGAAGTTAAAAGTAGAAGATGCAAATGCAAGCTAAGGAATGGCAAGACGCTGGGAGCTCCCAGAAGCTGGGAGAGCAGCCTGGGAGGAACCAGGAGGGACCAAGCTGTGAGCAACGAGATTTTGGACTTATGACCCCTAGAGCCATGAGACAGTGCACAATGGTAACTTTAAGCCACCAGCCCCTGGGAACTTTGTTTTGGCATCTGCAGGAGACCACACGTCTCAGGTGCTCAGCCACATGCTGCAGACACCATGGCAGAGTCCTCGGGGGAAGCTGTGATACTGGGGACCACCAGGGAGGGCTACCTGCTGGCAGGTAGCACTTGCTGGAAAGGGACCCAGCTGGATACCAGGATGCAGAAGGAGAGGCGCCAAAAGAAAGCAGATTCTAGAATGTTCTTGGCTCTACAGAGAGAGGTCTCAGGGAGATGGCAGGGTCAGGTTCACCAGGATTTTGGCTGGAGTTGATGGGGAGGACAGAGGGTACAGTGCCAGGCTGAGTAGAAGAGGGAGAGAGGGTGTTGAAAGTGAAATGAGGGGTCCAGCACACTAGATCAATGGCTAAATCCTCACTTGGCAAATGCCAGGATCCCATATGGGTGCCAGTTTGTGTCTCATCTACTCTTCTACCCATCCAGCTCCCTGCTTGTGGTCTGGGAAAGCAGTAGAGGACAGCCCAAAGCCTTGGGACTCTGTATCCGCACGGAAGACCAGGAAGAACCTCCTGACTCCTGGCTTCAGGTTGGCTTAGCTTCTGCCATTGGGGCCACTTAGGGAGTAAATCAGCAGATGGAAGATCTTTCTGTCTGTCTGTCCTTCTCTGTAAAACTGCCTTTTCAATAAAAGTAGATAAGAAAGGAACAAAGGAAGAAAGGAAGAAGAAAGAAAGAAAGAAAGAAAGAAAGAAAGAAAGAAAGAAAGAAAGAGAGAAAGAAAGAAAGAAAAAAGAAAGAAAGAAAGAAAAAGAAAGAAAGAAAGAAGAAAGAAAGAAAGAAAGAGGGCACGCACAGCTGTGGGATGCATAGGCCATGAGTGGGTAGACCAGGAGCCCTGCAGGGCTGAGCTGTGGATATAGTGGTATAGACAGAGGGTACAGTGGCTCTGGAGAAGCTGGCCCTGGAGTGTGCCTAGGAAGGCAGTGAGTGGGTCCCAGCCTCCTAGCCTCATCCAAGAAAGCCTGGACAGCAGAGGGCACCCTGGCTGTGCCCATGTCATCATAGAGCCACAGCCAGAGCCAAGAGCTGGGAGGGCAAGGGCACAGGGTCGGCGAACACCTACTGCCGGAGCCTCCCACTCATTCCTAGTAAAGGAGCATGAAGACACACGGGATGGGGGAGGCCACAACGCCCAGGAGCAAGTCCTCAACAGCTCCCACAGACGAATCTCTTATTGTGGGCTGTGACCCAAGCTGAGCTCCTGACCTCTGGGAGCTTAGTCACGAGGCACCTCCCAGAAGGGTTTGTGCCTCCAAGGCCAGCCAGCCATAGGCTAGGATCATCAGGGCAGAAGATTCCAGGAAAAGGGGACTGCCAGGCAGGTACAGAGAGTTCAAGGTGCCAGACCTACCAAAGGAATGTGGTGCTGTGGCTGCTGCCATAGTGACCGAGCTATGGGTTTCAGGGTTTCGGGCTTTAGCAGGTTCTTCTCTCGTCCCACCTGGGGCAAACCCCTCAAGTCTTTTCTTCTATAGGATGAGCCTTCCACATTGGGTCCGTGGTCACCCATCGCTCTCTGACAGGTGCCACAGCCTCCCCCCTCCCCTAGAAAAAAAATTAAGCCAGGTAACTAAGCTGTGTGCTCAGCCCAGTGCTTGAGGGCCGGAGTCTCAATGGATGGAGGCATGGGGTGGACAGAGGCTGGGGCAGGGAACACCTGGCTCTGGGCACTGCAGCTGTAACTATGCCCCCAGCCTATGGGAGCCTCACCACGGACAGGCACCCAGAGTTCTGGATATTCCCAGAATGCTATCAAGTTCATCTGGATAAAGTCGAGGTTTAAGTTTAGGGTGAGGCTCCTCCACAGAACAGTAGGACCCTGGAAAGCCTCTCTTGCTTGATGTTTCTTCAGGAGAGGCAAGGATCCCCATGGGGGTATTCTCAGGGCGGCCTGCAGCATCCTGAGGGTTGGTGAGGGAGGTGTAACCGCATGCAGCCAGTTCAAAGGTCCAGCCATCCACAAGACTGTGCTATCGGGAGAACAGGCATGCTGAGGTCATGCAGGAAGGACCCTGCGTCCTCTATCATACACACCCGGATGCTGAGCTACAGAGTGATATAGAGCATCTTCTGTCCCCTGGTTCACTCCTGAAACACCCACAGCAGCCAGAACTGGTCCCAGCCAAATCCAGGAGCCAGGAACTCCTTCGGGGCCTCCCATGTGTGTGGCAGGGAACCAAGTCCTGGAACCATCCTCTGCTGCTTCCCAGGATACGTTAGCTGGGAGCTGGATAGGAAGCTGGGTAGCCAGGCCTGAGACCAGGCACTCCTAGAGGAGTTTCAGGTGTCTCAGCTTAACTTGCTGCACTGCAAGCATTCATTGCCGCCCCATTTGTAATGGGGTTGTCTTGTTTGACAATCTATTCTATGTACAGGTGCCTTATCAAATCCATCACATGAAACTATTTTTCCTCATTCTCTAGAACATCTATTCACATTTTGATTTGTTGTTTGGGGTGTAAAAGCTTTGCAATTTTGAAGAAGTTTAGTTTATATGCTCACTTGCCTTTGGTCTCAGAATTAACTGCCTAACCCACATTTGCAAAAGTTGATTGCTGTAGCCAGTGCAATGATTCAACAGACTAATCCTCCGCCTAAAAGCACCGGCATCCTGTATGGGCACTGGCCCGTGTCCGAGCTGCTCCACTGTTGATTCCCAGTTTGTGGCCTAGGAAAGCAGGGGAAGATGGATCAGGTGCTCGGATCCCTGCGCCTGCATGGGAGACCCAGAAGAAACTCCTGGTTCAGATCAGCCCAGCTCTGACAGTTGTGGCCATCTGGGTAATTAACCAGCAGAGGGAAGATCTTTCTTTGTCTTTTCTCTCTGTAAATCTGCCTTTCCAATAAAAATAAATAAATCTTTTTTTTAATTGACTGCTAAGTTTTCTTCTAAAAGCTTTCAAATCTTAGCTCTTAGTGTTGTGGTCTGTGGGCGCATGCCTGTGAGAGAAGGTAGACAGAACAGCATTCTTCATTTGGGGGACGGGGAATCGTCAGGCCTGCAGGTCTTATCACGTTTGATCTGGCCCTGCCAAGGCAACCACCTGCGAGACTGGGAACTCAACAAATCTAGAGCAGGCTCATTTTTAAGTTGATATTTTTGTATGGCCTGAGAATGAGGTTATTATACATATCCGAACAACCTTTGGCAGAGTAAAGGTTGCCCCTCCCATTCATGCAGAATTCTGCCAATGCATCTGGTTTTTTTTTCTTTTCCATAGTGATTGGGGCGTGGCCTGCAATAGTAAGGGGTAGGCTCCATCCCTCTGATGCAGCACATAGTCTTGACTGTTCTAAGTGCAGTCATTTTACTGAATTTATTATTTCAAAGACAGAGACAGAGAGACCTTCCGTCTGCTGGTCCACTCCCTGGACATCCACGGCAGTCTCCCACCCCACCCCACCCCTGAGCCAGGCTGGGCAGGCTGACGCCAGAATGCAATTCTTGTCCCCCAGGAGGGTGGCCAGCAACTAAGGACTATGGTCATCTATGGTCTCCAAGGGTCTACATTAGCAGGAAGTTGGAAACAGCAAGCATACACTCAAATGTGGGATGCCTGATTAGCATCTAGCATCCATCATAACCATCAGGCCAAATGCCAGCCCCTAACTGCAATGGCTGTAAACATTCTACATAATGAACATGGAGGGGCTGGCTGGCTTGGGGAGAAACTTGGAAAGAGGCTGTGGTTCTGAAAGGAGGCAGGCATCCTGGAAGGGGACCCACAGGGCTGGGAGGAGAATGGATACAACCCTCAAAGCTCTAGGCTTGGGCTTGGCGGCGTAGCCTAGCGGCTAAAGTCCTCGCCTTGAACGCACCAGGATCCCATATGGGTGCCGGTTGTAATCCCGGCAGCTCCACTTCCCATCCAGCTCCCTGCTTGTGGCCTGGGAAAGCAGGAGAGGACAGCCCAAAGCCTTGGGACTCTGCACCCGTGTGGGAGACCTGGAAGAGGTTCCTGGTTCCTGGCTTCGGATCTTGGATCTGTGCGTACCGGCCGTTGCAGTCACTTGAGGAGTGAATCATCGGATGGAAGATCTTCCTCTCTGTCTCTCCTTCTCTCTGTATATCTGACTGTAATAAAATAAATAAATCTTAAAAAAAAAAAAAAAAAAGCTCTAGACTTTCTGGGAGCAGTGGGAAAGCCACCTGCTTCAAAGCCAGCATCCCATATGGGTGCCAGTTGGTGTCCTGACAGCCCCCACTTGCGATCTAGCTCCCTGCTAATGCACTTGGGAAAGCAGTGGAGGACAGCCTGAGCACGTGAGCACCTGGATGGAGCTCCTTGCTCCTTGCTTTGCCCTGGCCCAGCTCCGGGCTGTTACTGCCATCTGGAGAATAAATTAACAGGTGGAAGAGTTCTCCATCTCCCTTTCTTTCTAACTCCACGGTTCAAACAAAATAAATCTAAAAACAAACAAATAAGCCTTCTAGGTTTTCTCCCATCCAAGTACTAACCAGGCCCGACCCTGCTTAGCTTCCGAGATCAGACGAGATCGGGCGCGTTCAGGGTGGTATGGCCGTAGAACTTCTAGGTTTTCTTTGGAGCATCCCCTCCCCGCAACACTTCCAGGGTCAGCAAAAGACAGCAAAGAAGGGATCTTCCACATCAGCCTCTGCCCCACTTAATCCCCCCCTTCTCTGGGTCACGCTGCAGTCCCTTCTCAGGACCACTATGCAAACTGAATGCTGACGACACGCAAATTATTCCAACCAGGCAGCGTCCAGAGTCTGGAGGGGCTGCTGGATTATCTGCACCCGGATGGGACCCCAGGCAACCTTCCATGCTTCTGAGAGCTGCTGCCCCAGAGGTCGGAAGGTAGGGTCTCTGCCCACCGCCTCCAAGACCGTCCCAAGTCCTCCTGCCGCTGTTGCCACAGCACAGGCCAGGCCACAAAGCCAGCCGTCTCTCCCAGGCCAGCAGGCACAGCCTCCGGATGTGGCTCTAGCCCAGGGACCCCGCTAGCATGATCGCCTGGGTCCCTTCCTGGGGCAGGGGAGGATGGTTTCAGCGACCCAGAGGTCTCCCTGTTGCGTTCCTCCTGGACCCAGGCCAGCTTCCAAGACCTGGGGTGACTGGGAACCCCCACTGAGGGACTCCTTGCCTTCCACAGCCTGGGGAAGGAGGACAGCTCCTCCTCCAAAGCTGGCTGGACCCCAAATCCTGGCAGGAAGCAGTGACTGGACCAGGACCAGTGAGCTCAGGAAGTTCCTGTTGCCCAGGCCATTCCAACTAAGCTGTGGTCAGCTGGGCGGCAGAACACAGAGGGTTCCTCTAGGGAGAGGAGGATGGCGGATGGGCCCAGCCTCTCTCTCCTGTGGGCTGACTGGGTGCTCCAAGTTTAGGCAGGTTCTTGCTGCTCTCCTGCTTCTGAGGGTGGTGGGGGTGGGTCTCCCCACTCCTGGGGCTTCAAGAAGTCAGAAGTCTTCAGAAGTCTGCTCCAATTGGGATGAGACAGAGCACCCCCTTCCCCCCCAGGACAACAAGTTCCTGCATACCCTGGAACCCCTGTGCTTATGCCTGGAAGGACCGTAGGACAGTGGCAGACAGGACTCTGAGGACCTAGAGAGGCCCCTGTGACCTGGTGGGGAGCCCCCAAAACACAGACTGGGGCTGTGGCTGAGAGCAGGACCAGAAATACCAGCTAGATTTTGGCTCTGTGTTCAAACCCATCTGCCGACTCCTGGCCCTAAAAATCAGTCTCACCGGGCTTAGGAGTCCCCAAGAATGGAGGTTGGCAGCTCCTGTGGCCCAGCCTCAGCCCCATTCCAAGAGTAAGAGAGGGGCAAGGGCTCAGCCCCATCTCCCTGCTCACCCACACACCAGGCAGGGCACTGACTTGGGGCTCCCTGTGCCAAGGACATACACTCAGAGCTCTGGCCCCACCACTTCCATGGTGCACTGGGCCGTTCCAGAATGCACCTGCCTGCCAGGAAACCCAATCACCCTTGTTCCTGAGCTTGCCTACCACTACGGGGACACAGGTGGGTCCCCTTTTGTGCTGAGTGGGGGAGTGCATGAAAGAAGCCCTGCTATTAGTATAGAAGGGATCCGGAGGGGGGTGTTGTCAGAAGAGGGGAGAATCTATCCCAGTGTGGCGTGAACAGCACTGGAGAGAAGAAACAGATGGATGACCTGGCACTGCTGGGGAAGAGCAGGGGGCAGTGTCAGAGTGGCATACTAGAGATGCTGCCAGGGCTGAATCTTCAAGGACCAATCAGATGTTCTGAGATTCTGGAATCCTAGCAGCCAAGGTCAATGGGAAGACCCAGCAGGCTGGGGTGGATGCTGGTGGGCACAAATTCTGCAGATAATGTGGGCATGCTAGGGTTGGTGGAGGGGACTGCCGCTCATGGAAGGCCGAGTGTCTCTGTGTGTGCTGGGGAGGGTCTACAGACCTCGGAGAAGGAGGGCTCCCACCAAGCACAGGTGAGGTAAAAGTACAACAGGTGATTGGCGTGTGGCTCAGGCCAATAACCTCCTGAATGGAAGAGATGCTGGGGGTTAGTGAGCCCCACCATCCGTTGCACCAAGGGTTCTGGAGGGAAGGGAGAGGAGCCTGGTCCCCAGGAAGGCTGTCCAGAAAGGCAACTGCAGATAAGGCCACTGTCCGAGAGAGACTTCTGTCCCCAGAGGGGGCAGGAGGAGAAAGTAGCAGGAGGAGCCATAGCTGGTCAATGGGCAGATGGAGCGCCCAGGCTGGAGCAGCAGGGATGGGGAAGGGTCGGTGTGGGCAGGGGGCCTCTAGGAGCAGAGGAGAAAGCCAGGAGCCCAGGAGCTGGGGATGATGAGGGAGGGAAGTGCCGCGGAGAAGAGTGTGGAAACTTGACATTGGGACAGCTTGGGGTATCAAGTGGCAACCATGACCTTTGCCTTTGCCAGGGTAGCAGAACTCCTGGGGGGTGTGGGGCTTGTTTACACAGGAGGGATCCCCAGGGGCCTGGAGCTGGGCCAGCAGGGAGCTGTGGGCTGAAGGGTCCCTAGCGCCACCTGTGCCCTGCAGGGGGTAGGCGCGCCTAGAGGTGCCCACACTGGGGCTGCCACTCCCAGGTACACTGAGGCTGTGATAACTGGGCTCACCTTGGCAGGGCTCCTGGAGCCCCGTGAGGAGGGGAGGACTCGAGCTGAGAGAGAGGCAGTGTGTAGGGTAGATCCAGCTTAGGTCTGTTTGAAAAACTCCTGGGTCCAGGAGCAAGGTGTGGGGGCTGGGCCAGGCAGGAATAGGGGGTTTCATATTTCTGGTAGTTTCCTGAGTTTCCAAGGATCTCCCCAGAACCTGGAGCCAAAGGGAGAGAGGCTGTGGTGAGAATAACAGCTTGTGGGATGAGCTGGCTGAATCGTGGCTGAGCGGCCTGGAACCACAAGGGTGGGTGAGACCAGAGAGTGTGAGGGCACCAGGAAGCCAGAGTCCAGAAAGGAGGGAGGGAGTTGGAAATGGCTGTGAATTTAGAGAGGGAGGAGACTTAAGACTCCCCTCTGGGAGGAGTGTGGCCTGGGTGGAATGCTGAACTGACACAGGACCCACCTTGCCTTTCTGAGCCAGAGGTGGGAGGATATGTATGCGTGCACTTTTGGCATACAGCTAGGGTGTGTGTGTGTGTGTGTGTGTGTGTGTGTGTGTGTGTGTGGCATGCCTATCCCCTGCCTGTGTGTGTAGGTCTGCAAGTATCTGCACTGTGTGCAGCTGTTTGTCTACCCTAGCTATGCCTCTGTGTGTGTGCCCACATGCAGGTCTGTGTGTCCTGGCTTGTGGCTGTGAGTGTGCCCACGGCCGTGTCTCTCTGCGTGGACCAGGTTGGGGTTGCTCAGAGTGGCTCACTATTCAGCTTAATTGGGGGGTGTGACTCTGGCCATGAGCTCCCTGCAAGAGGAGCATGTAGGGTGATTTCCGAGGGCCACCCTATGACCACGCCTTATCCTCGAGGGCAGCTGCTTGGGTGTCCCCACGGAGCTGTCGGCTGTGTGTCCACCGCTTGGCTGCACACAGCACAAGCTTTCTCACTCTGGCCTTCGCAGCAGCACTGAACGGTGACATTGTAAAAGTCTGTGCAGGAACCCTGGACACAAGTATTGGAGAAAATGCCCCATTTTTGTGCCTTTGGGGACCTTGGCATTCTCCTGGCCCCAGAGGTCTGCTCCAAGGAGAACTCATCTGCTGACTGCCAGGTGATGTAATACCTGGGAAGAATTCTACACACTTGCCTTATGCCACCAGCCCGGTTACTTCCGGCCCTACCCCTGCCACCTCCTGCCAGGCTGGAAAGTGGGTGAAAGGAGATGCTGAGGCCCTCTGGCCACCTCCCAGGGGGTGGTGCCCCCAGGTGATGCCTGGTGCTGGAGCACAAGGAAGAGAGCAGTTTGATCTACCCAGGGCAGGTGGCAGGAGGGCAGGGGAGAACAGGCAGCCTGCTAACTGTGGGGCTCTGTTCTGCACTTCCATAGGCAGTGAAACCGCAGTGGTGCTGGCCACAGGATGCCCCGGGCCCTGGAGCAAGTAGATGGCAGCTGGGCCTGGGTCGTTCTGCTGGCTGCTGTGCTGACCCAGGGCCTGACCCTGGGGTTCCCGTCCTGTGTCGGCATCTTCTTCACTGAGCTACAGCATGACTTCCAGGCCAGCAACAGCGAGACCTCCTGGTTTCCCTCCATCCTGGTAGCTATGCTCCACGCTGGAGGTGAGGAGCAAGGGGAGGGGCCTGGGGAGGGAGGAGGACATGGGAGAGGGCCGCAGAGGAGGAGGAGGACCAGCTTTGCCTCCTGGGTGTATTCCTGAGATTTCCCCTGATTTCTGCAAAGTCTGGCCCCTGGCTAGAGTCCAGCTCGGCCGAGGATGGGAGAGCGGGCAGCACTGTGGGTGCAGGGTTAGGCACAGTCCCTAGAGGGGCCTCGCAGAGCCCTGAGCCAAACAAAGTCTGTGTGGAGACTGGGAGGAGGCAGCTGCCAGTAGCAGCGGCCATGGCTCTGTCACCATTGTCCAAACCGGACGATCTGCCTGCACCTCAATGTTTGTCTCTGTCATATGGGAGTGACACCCAGCACTCTGCCCATCTCCCATGTGGGAGATAAGGACGACCGTGGGGAGCTGGGAACTCGGCTGGCCTAGGAGTTATCCGCACAGGTGTGTAAGAGAAAACCTTAAAGCAAGGAAGGGGAAGAGCAGGCACTGTCCCCAGGGCTCCCTGCAGGAGGAGGTTGGCAGGGGCTGGGGTACCCCAATCTCCCCCTTCTGCCTGCTGTCAGACAGAGGCCCCTGGGTCCTGGCTGGGAATCCCAGGGATGTACACACCTCTCCAGCAATGGAAGCAGAACAGGAACTGTTCATGGAACATCCTCTCCTGGAGTCCTAGAGCACAGGAAACTGTCCTCGGCTCCTGGGGGCTCCTGGGGGGCACTCCCACAGATGGCGAACTCACCGGGGGTACTCAACACCCCCTTTTATCTTGCCTCAGCTGACCCCAGCTCCCTGGCTGCCACCCCTTCCACCTGGCCCTAGAAGTCCTTCCCAGCTTGGGAGAGCTTGCCGGCTTCGTTTTGGCCCACAAGATTGGGGCAGGTAGTGGGACTCTTGGGTAATTGTTTCTCACTCAGGCCCAGAAGGGGCTGGCCACAGAAGCTGAACACCTGTGGGGACCCCTTCTTGCACAGTCAGCTCTGGGCTCCCCACCCCCTAGCAGACACTCACAGTCACTGTGGGATTCCTGTGTGTCCATCTCATGGTGGTAGACATCCACCCCTCCAGCTGAGGCTTGTTAAGGATGTCATAGACACTTTGAACTTGATCATGCCACTGACTGAAGCCCTCCCCGCCCTGTACCTTAGAGAGGTCTGGAGAACAAACAGGAACAGGATCCAAGATCAGCCCACAGTGGCAGCAGCAGCAGGGTGAGGGCCACTACAGAGGAAACACCTGCTTGCAAGGCCCCGCCCCTCCTGCATGACTCAGGGCTTTCCCTAAAGTCACCTTTTCAGAGTCAGCCCTGAAGCTCAGGGTGCAGGACCTGTGGATTGGGGCGTGTCCACACCTCTCCTCTCCTCTCCCTCTGCTCCCAGCCTGAGCGTGGTCGTCTCCGACGGTGGGCTTCCTTGCCCACGGCTCTCACCCACGCTGGCTCACACACTTTCTCCCCTCTTCACTGCACAAGCAATGGCAGGTGAACCCTGGGGCTGTGACAAGCTCTGTGACTGTGCTTGGGGGCAGGGTGCTATGGGGCGGAGGCCTCTGTGAGCTTCCAGGAAGAACTGGTGGAGACTGGCTGGCATCTGCTTGCTCAGGTGCAGGCTGGAGAGAACGTAGGTGGTCGGGGGACCACAGGGAATTGAAAGTCCCCATGCAGACTGTTGGTGTCAGGAGGTGACGGGGAGAGGAGAAGCTATCCCACCTGATTTTCTCCAGAACATTCCAGAGACCAGTGCAAAGAGGCACAGAATGGCCCAGGGTCCCCCTCCTGCAAGTTGGAAAGTGACAAGAGGGCTGTGGCCATATTGGAGGGGACGAGGCAGGGGGCACAGCAGCTGATTTAGGTGCCCTGGGATGCAGCCCTCCCCCACCAACACACACACACATACAGACCCTTGGCAAGGAGTATCCCCATAGGTGATGAGTCAATCCCTTCTCACCCAGATGGAATCAGTCTCGGTCAGTGCAGCCCAGGACCAGGGTGATCCCCACAGGGACCCCTGTCATGGTCAAACATCACCCAATCCTACCGCTCACTTTGTAGGGGGAAAGTGAGGTACAGCGCGAGAACAGGTCCTCCTCAAACACGTGGTTAGTTAGTCTGTGGCAAGATGAAATGGGAAACCAGGCCAACAGGCTCCGGGGCTGGAGAAGCTGCCCAGCTGGCTCTGGCCATTGTCTCTCTTTCTCACCCGTCATTACTTCCCCCACCACCGCCATTCACCTGTCACCTGTTGGCCGTCTCCTCCCCACAGGGCCCGTGTGCAGCATCCTGGTGGGACGCTTCGGCTGTCGAGTGACCATGATGCTGGGGGCCATGCTGGCCAGCCTGGGCATGGTGGCCAGCTCCTTCTCCAGCACTCTCAGCCAGCTCTACTTTACTGCAGGATTCATCACAGGTGACTGTCATTCCATCGCGACCAAACAGACCATGCGCATGTGCACAGGGCAAACAAACCGCTTTTTCCACCATAATTTATTTTACAAATAAAGACAGAGAAATTGGGGGAAGAGGGAGGACATTGCTTCTATCCATAACTGGATCATTCCCCCAAATAGCTGCAACAGGGGCTGGTGCAATGGCTCAATTTGCTAATCCTCCGACTTTAAGTGCCAGGATCTCATATATATTCCAATTCATGTCCAGGATGCTGCACTTCCCATCCAGCTCCCTGCCTGTGTCATGGAAAAGCTTTTAGTGGAGGATGGCCCAAAGTCTTGCGGTCCTGTACTCATGTGGGAGAGCCAGAGGGGGCTCCTGGCTCCCGGTTCCTGGCTTCAGATAGGTTCAGCTCCGGCCATTGTGGCCATTTGGGGAATAAATCAGCAGATGGAAGATCTTTCTCTGTATCTCCTCTCTGTAAATCTGCCTTTCCAATAAAAATAAGTATATGCTTTTAAAAAAACAGCTGCAACAAGTGGGGCTGTGCCAGGCAGAGGCCAGGAGCCTAGCACTCAATTGAGGACTCCTGTGTGGGAGGCAGGCACCTGCTGCGGGGAACTGGAATGAGGGGTTGAGCTGGGGCTTGAACCTAGTTTCTCCATGTGTGTTGTAGGCATTCCAAGTGGCCGCTTTAGAATGTTTGCCCTCCCCCAGACCAGACTCTTAATCTTCTAGAACTCTCACAGCCAAGTGCGGCAGACACAAAACCACACGAATACATGGAAATGTTGAAGTATTTATGATGGCAGCGATGCTTGGGAAGACAGAGTGGCAGGTTTCTGGCCTTGGGGACAGGAGGGCTGGGAGGCTATGAAACAAGAAAAGTAAAGGAAGGTGAAGTCCCAGGACATCCGAGGCAGGCAGTAGAGCAGGGCTGGGGGAGTCGCTACCTCAGTGGGGCACTCGGGGGAGGGGGATGTGGCCAGAGACCTTTGGGGTGAGGGAACTCGATAAGTGGTTCCCTGGGGAAGGGCATTCCAGCACAGGGAAGGGTGACTGCGGAGTGACCGAGCGGTGACGTGGCCAGGGTGGGGACAGCATGAGGGTGGAGTGCTTGGAAGGGCTTGTGGAGAGATGGGGAGGTTCTGACAGACAGGTGCGATGCTGGAAGAGGTTGCCAGAGCCCAGAACAGAGGACCCCCATGACTTGCTGCCCCAAGTCCCTGGTTCTTGGGAGAACATGGGAGAGGAACAGGTTGCAGGGAAGGTGTCAGGGCCGGCTTGGGCGTGTTCAGTCTGGGGTCAAGCAGAAGGCCAAGCTGGAGCCAGCCCTTCAGAGCTGTGTGGTGGGTGACACAGAGAGCAGAGGTTTGCCTGTTGTCCCCAAGGCAATAAGGGTGGTTAGCTGAAGAGGCCCAGAGGTCCAGCCAGGAAGCATTGGCCAGAGAGGCAGAAGGAGAATCAAGAATCATTTCTCCTTCCAAGATGAGTAAAGGGTATGGAAGCACAGAGGGGTCAGAAAGACAGAGGGCCAGACCCACCCCTTGAGTCCCACGGGGATGGGAGGCTGTGAGCAGAGCCAGGCGGGCACAGGTGGCAGGGCATGATGGGAGCACTAAGGGAAGGCAGGTGTGGATGACAGAGGTCTGCAGTATCTGCATGGCACTGTGGCGTAAGGAGTCCAGAAGGACAGGCCAGTGCCCAGGAGGGGTGATGGCATAGAAAGAAGGCTAGATGGCTGAGAGAGACAGAGAGAGAGACAGCTCCCATTCCCTGGTTCATTCCAAAAGCAGGAACAGGGAACTCAAGCCAGGTCTCCCACATGCGTGGCAAGAACACAGTTAAATGAGCCATCATCACTGCCTCCCAGGGTCTGCATGGAAAGGAAGCAGGGGTCAGGACAGTGGTGCAGGCCAGATGGCCAGTGAGGGCTGGCATTTTGGCACAGTTGGCTAAGTTGCTGCTTGTGACCTAACCCACAGCCCTCATCAGAGTGCCTGGGTTTATGTCCAGGCTCTGCTTCCGATTCTGGCTTCCTCCTGACGTGTGTCCTGGGAAGCAGAAGGTGATTGCCGAGTCCTTGGCTCCCGCCACCCACGTGGGTGATCTGGAGGGAGCTCCTGGCTCCTGGTTTCAGCCTGGTCCAGCTGCGGCTGTTGTGAAGGCCTCTGGGTGTGAGCCAGACAGCAGGCAGAAAATCTCTTTCTGTTTCTCCCTGACTTTCCAACAAAAATGAAAATAACTAAATACATATTAGTGGTGGAAGGGTAGCCTGGTGCCATGAGAAGGGGACTGGATAGTCTTGGACAGCTTTGGGAAATCAGATCGAAGGGGGGTTTCCTGTGGTTGAGGCCTTCTTCATGCCCTGGGGACACGGAGGCCCAACTGAAGGTGGGTACCGGTGTGCCAGGGCACTCCCCTGAGCTGGTCTCCCCTCTCACACCACAGGCCTGGGCATGAGCTTCAGTTTCCTGTCGGGCATCACGGTGCTGGGCTTGTACTTTGTCCGCCGGCGGGCGCTGGCCAACGCACTGGCATCAGCAGGTGCCTCTCTGGGCATCACCCTGTGGCCCCTCCTGTCCCGCTACCTCTTGGAAGAACTGGGCTGGAGAGGTTCCTTTCTCATCTTCGGCGGGGTCCTCCTCCACGGCTGCATCTGCGGGGCCCTCCTGAGGCCAGTGGACACCACCACCTCGACCTCTGAGACTACAGAAAGTGCCCCTCCTCCACTGTCAAAGCCCCCTGCACAGAGCTGCCTGGCAACCTGCGGTCAGGCCGTGCAGCGCTACCTGGCCTTCGACATCCTGCTGCACAACCGGGCCTACTGCGTGTACACTGTTGGCGTGATGTGCCTGATCATGGGCCTCCCACTGCCTCAGATCTTCCTGGTCCCTTACGCTATGTGGCACGGCGTGGACGAGCACCGGGCTGCCCTGCTCATGTCCATCATCGGCTTGAGCAACATCGTCCTGCGTCCCGTGAGTGGGCTGCTTATGGGCTACCGGGCCTTGGCCCGCTACCGCAAGTACCTGTTCTGCCTCGCAATCCTGCTCAACGGGCTCACCAACCTGATTGGTGCAGCATCAGCTGACTTCCGGGTACTGGTGGCCTACTGCCTGCTGTACAGCGTGTCCATGAGTGGCATTGGCGTCCTCATCTTCCAGGTCCTGATGGAAATCGTCGCGATGGACCGGTTCCCCAGTGCCCTGGGCCTCTCCACTGTCCTGGACGGCATAGCTGCCCTCATCTCCCCGCCCCTGGCAGGTGAGACCCTGGGAAATGTGGCCTGGGGGTGGGGGCAGCATGGGAAGGAGGGTAGGGAAGAGGGGAAAGTTGCCCCAGAGTTGGCCTAGTCTGGTATCACCTCCAGGCAGGTTTACAGAAACAAAGAGAAACACAGAGAAAATCAGTTTGCCGATGCACTCCCCAGACAGCTGCAAGGATCCGAAGCCAGGAGGAGCCAGGAACCTTCCCAGGAGCCCAAGGACTGGGGTCATCCTCCTCTGCTTTCTCAGGCCACAAGCAGGAAGTTGAATTGAAAGTGCAGCTAAGATACAAAGATGAGCCCATATGGGTTGCTGGCATTTGCAGGTGTAGGATTAGTATGCTGAGCAATCGTGCTGGCCCCTGATTTTCTCTTTTTTTTTCCCTTAAAGATTTATTTTATTTGCCTGAAGGGCAGGGAGAAGTGAGAGGGGAGTGGAGGGAGGAAAAAAAGAGGGAGAGAATGTCCCACTGCTCTGTAAATGGCTGTGACAGCCAGAGATGGTCCAAGTCAAAGTCAGGAGTCCGGAGCTCCATCCGGGTCCTTCAGGTGGGAGCAGGTGCTCAAGTACTTGGGCCACCTTCTTCTGCTTCCCAGCAACATCATCAGGGAGCTGGGACAGAAGTGGTTCTGCCAGGACTGCCACCTGATACTGGCTCTGATACCATGTGCTGGCTGGCACAGCAAGTGGCAGCTTCCCCTGCAGAGCCACAAAGCACTGGATTGGCGTATCAGTGAAGTGGGTGTGCTGTAGCGACAGCGGGTGTCCTTGGGTCTGTTGGAGGCTCTGCAGTCATGCAGTCAGGAGGAGCCTCATCGAGGACCCAGCAGGCAGGGAGCACCAGGCACAGGCACGTGTGTGCTGATGCTCCCTCTGCGCCCTGAGACACCACGGCACTTGTAAAATGTGGGAGAGAACTTCTGCCGCCCTCACCTGCAGCCACATGGCTGCAAGCAGGCCCTTCAGTCCCTACTTATAGCGGGCTTCTCCTGGTGGAGGTGGAGCAGACGCATGCCTGTGACCCCACCAGTGATGTACGCTTGGAGGGAACGTAACTGAGTGTGCCAGTAGGAGAGCCCCAGGAGGAGAAGCGTGACATTCCAAGTGAGCTGTGCTGAGGCCCTGGGCTCAGACACGGGACGTGCACTCCAGCATTGCTTTGCAAGTTCCAGTTTTTGAGATTGTTTCTAAGCCAAGAAGTGGAGAGAACCACCCAGGAGGGGTGGGGTCTGGGAGGTGGCTGAGCAAACACCCCGGCCGCCAAGGGCGAGGAGTCACCTTAGGTTCTCTTCTGGCCATAGAACTCCTTTCCTCCAGGTCAAAGGACACCTAGTGCTTCTGCCCCACCTTCATCCAGCAGATAGCTCCTGGATGCCTGCAGGTGCCAGCCCTGATGCCCACAGGATGATCAAACTGCTGAGCTTACAGAGTACAGAGTCCATGGGAGGGAGGCCTGGCAGCCCCAGGGTGGTGCTCTCACCTACTCTCTCTCTATCCTCCAGGGCTCCTCCTGGATGCCACCAACAACTTCAGCTACCTGTTCTACCTGTCCAGCTTCATCCTCGTCTTGACCGCCCTCTTCATGGGGGGCAGCTTCTATGTCCTCCAGAAGAGAGAACAAGGCAGGCAAAGCAAGGTGCAAGGAGACACCCCCAAAGACAAGGACACCCCGGAGAAGCAGCTGTGTCCTGAGAACACAAACATGACCAACGTCTGAGCCCTCGGGGGCACGAGTGTGACCTGCGTCAGAGTGCTGAGATCGGTGGGCGGCCACCGTCTCCATGGAGATGTGCAGCATCTAGCTGCTTCCCCAGGGGCTGAGGAGAAGGGCAGCCTAGGAAAGACTGGGTTCAAGGCTGGTCGCAGCTCTGCAAATTGGGACCCAGTCATGGGCCAGAGCCAGGGGCTAGGGGTCTGCAAGCTGTTGGCTGGAGACCCAGGGCCTTTTCATGCAGTGGGATCTGCAAGAGGATGGCTTTCCTGACTTCTTCCTAGGGCACCAAGGCACCTGGGACCCTGGAAGGTGGATCTGATCCCTGCTCAGGTTTGTCCTGGCCAATCAGCTCAGCCACTACCTCACTGCTCCAAAAACAACAACACATGAGACCTTCATGGCCAACAAGAAACTACTGATGGGCCCGGCGGCGTGGCCTAGCAGCTAAAATCCTCGCCTTCAGCAAGCCAGGTTCCCATATGGGTGCCAGTTCTAATCCCGGCTGCTCCACTTCCCATCCAGCTCTCTGCTTGTAACCTGGGAAAGCAGTCAAGGACAGTGCAAAGCTTTGGGACCCTACACCCACGTGGGAGACCCAGATAAAGGTTCCTGGTTCCTGGCTTTGGATTGGCGCAGCACCGACCGCTGCAGTCACTTGGGGAGTGAAACATCGGACAGAAGATCTTCCTCTCTGTCTCTTCTCCTCTCTGTATATCTAATTTTGTAATAAAAATAAATAAATCTTAAAAAAAAAAAGAAAGAAACTACTGATGCCATCGCTCTGGGCTCCTTGGGCTTCTAGACTCTGTTCTCCCAGAGTCTCACCCCCATCCTCCCTTCCCAGTCCCTCAGAAATAGCAAATGGGTGGCATGCTGGGGGGGGTCACTGTTTCAGTCCAAGTTTCCAGATCCTGTGAGAGGTGCCAGGGAAGGGTTGGGTTAGGGGGTCGGTCCCTGGTGCAGAGGGGGACAGGTTACAGATCTAGTGGGTGCATTTCCTGGCACCCATTAGGAGAGCAGGAGGGGAGTCCTGGCTCAGGGTGGACGGGGGAGAGGAAGGCTTGCACGTGAAGTGGGGTCACCTTCCTGACACATGTCCTCCCTTTCTATTCCTCTCCATTCACCCTGTTGTGTCACAGGTGGCAACCCTGGCTAAGTCGCTGGCTGGGCCAGCTGCCAGGCTGCCGCTGCTCCCTGGAGAGCAGAGCCCCTCCCCCCCAACACACACACACACACACACACACACACACACACACTGCTGGTGCCCGGGTGCTGGCCACCATCAGCCCAGGCTTGTCCCAGCAGGAAAATGAGGGGATGGGGGAAGACGGAGTGTGTTTGAATTGCACACAAACATTCCTTGCAGCAAGTCATAACCTCTGAAATAATAAAGCTGGAAAGCAAGCTTGGCGCGCGTTCCCCCTCCTCGTTGCCCCCCGCCTGGCAGGGGCTGCTCGGGCTCGGGCCTGTTGCGTTGATTCAGGCTCCAGCAAGAAAATGTTACCAGGAGCACTGATTTTATTTTCCCGACAGAGCCCAGCGCGCTGGCATGAAGAAGCTCCAGGCTGCAGGCATCTGCCACGAGCGCCCCCTCATGGCCAGAGGGCACGTGGCAGCAAAGCCAAACACCCCAGGTGGAGATGGGATTTCCGGGGTGACTCCAGGCAAAGTGCCTGGAGAAAGCAGGGAAACCTCACTGCATGAGCTAAGTCTTCCGGTTTGAAAAGTCTGAATGGGAGAGCACTGAAGCCTGGCCTTTCTGCTCTGCACCGAGGCCCACACGTGGCCACCACCCCACAGCCTGAGCTGTCACTGGCCCGTTTCCCTCCTGCACCAAGTGAACTGGCGCTGGCGCAGGTCCCTTGGGGGCTGGTGTGACCCTTCACTATAGAAACCCATCTGCCCCCCTCCAGGAAAGAGTGGCAATCATCTGGGGGCACAGCCCTTAAACACCCGTTTCTGAAGCATCCACAGGGTGCCAAGAAGCCCAGAGAGAGGCAGAGGAAGATCTGCACTAAGCCGAACTAGAACCTGTTCATGATTCTCCAGGAATGTTCTAGACAGGGTCCCGGGTAGCTCCTGGCTAGGAAGCTCACTTCTGTAAGCTTTGGCTGCTCTTGTTCAGCATGAGGCAGCGAAGTCCCCGGGTCACCCTGGCAGAGATGCCCCTTCCCAGGCCACCCAGCTCCCCACTAAACCCTCAGGGCAGCCAGGGTCTCCAGGCCCCACGGCTGGCGTCAGAAGCGCTGCCCACAAGGTGTGCATGGGGATGGGGCTAGTCACCCGCAGCCGGAGGCCGGAGTGGGGCGGCCACGAGGGCCAAGGGCACCGGGTCCCCACCTTTCCAAGTACCAGGGGAGGGAATGCAGCAAGGCTTCCTGCTCTTTTGGTGCTGCTCCCGCTTGGGAAGCCACAAGAAGCACTCAGGCCAAAGGACTTCCCGGGCTCCACAGGGGCCGGTTGAGGCCAAGTCAGTCGCAAGTTAAAGGACCGAAGGGAGAGCAGGGTGCCACTGCCTGGACTCCAGAGGGAAACCTCGGGACCTTCCTTGCAGGCCGCGGAGGTGGGCGCGCCGGGGAAGATGCCAGGCCACGCCCGGCATGGATATCTCTGCTCCTGCCTACAGCACTCTCCATGCTAGCCACTGCGACGCCGCTGGGAGCGCTTCGCGCACGCGCGCCTGGCCGCGTGCAGCCCCGCCCCTTCCGCCCTGGCCGGGAGGCCGGACTAGGGCGACTTCCGCCCGCTTGTCAAGCATAGTCCCGGCTGGGCTTTGGCTTGCGGAGCGCTGCTGCTTCTGGCGCCCCGGACGCTGCGAGTCCCGGGTTCGAGTCTCTAGTCCCATTCTCCCGTGGGTCGTACCCTGCCTACCACTCCCGGCTGTGAAGTGGTCGCAGCTGCCCCGCCATGGCCCAGAAACCCAAGGTCGACCCCCACGTCGGGCGGCTGGGCTACCTGCAGGCGCTGGTCACCGAGTTCCAGGAGACTGCGAGCCGAGGTGAGGGCCGGGGGCGGGCGCCGGGGCCGCCGCGGGGGACCCGCCATGCAGCCTGGCTTTCCCGTTGCAGACGCCAAGGAGCAAGTGCTGGCCAACCTGGCCAACTTCGCCTACGACCCCGGCAACTACGAGTACCTGCGGCAGCTGCAGGTCGTGGACCTGTTCCTCGACTCGCTGTCGGAGGAGAATGAGACGCTGGTGGAGTTCGCCATGGGTAAGGGCGTGCTAGCGAGGTGCCCCCTCCAGGTCACAGCTGGCGAGAGAGGAGTCTGGGAATCACGCCAGGACCCGTGCTGCCCTCGTCCCCCCACTCTTTTTTTTTTTTTTTTTTAAGATTTATTTTATTTTTTATTGCAAAGTCAGATATAGAGAGAGGAGAGGAGACAGAGAGGAAGATCTTCCGTCCGATGATTTACTCCCCAAGTGAGCGCAACGGCCGGTGCTGGCCAATCCAAAGTCAGGAGCCAGGAACTTCCTCTAAGTCTCCCACGTGGGTGCAGGGTCCCAAAGCCTTGGGCCGTCCTCTGCTTTCCCAGGCCACAAGCAGGGAGCTGGATGGGAAGTGGAGCTGCCGGGATTAGAACCGGCGCCCATATGGGAACCTGGCTTGCTCAAGGCGGGGACTTCAACCGCTATACTATCACGCCGGGCCCGTCCCCCGACTCTTACATAGAAATCAGTTTGGAGACTGGTCTTTTTAAAGCAATGTAAATATAGATGAAACCATTTTTTTTTCTTTTAAATTATGGGCCCCTGACGCTGTGGCCTAGTGGCTAAAGTCCTCGCCTTGAACACGCCAGGATCCCATTGCGGCCTGGGAAAGCAGTCGAGGACGGCCCAAAGCCTTGGGACCCTGCAACCGCGTGGGAGACCCAGAAAAGCTCATGGCTTCGGATCGGCGCAGTACCGACCGTTGCAGTCGCTTGGGGAGTGAATCATCAGACGGAAGATACTTCTCTCTCTTCTCTTTATATGTCTGACTTTGCAATAAAAATAAATAAATTAAATTAAAAAATAAATTATGGGCCCCAGCGTTGATAGCCTAGTGATCAGATCCTCGCCTTGCACCCGCCGGGACCCCGTAGGGGCGCCGGTTCTAGTCCCGGCAGCTCCACTTCCCATCCAGCTCCCTGCTTGTGGCCCAGGAAAGCAGTCGAGGACGGCCCAAAGCCTTGGGACCCTGCACCTGTGTGAGACACCTGGAGAAGCTGAGCCAATCTGAAGCTAGGAGCCAGCAGCCAGGAGCTTCTTCCTGGTCTCCCATGTGGTGCAGGGTCCCAAGGCTTTTAATCATCCTTGTTTGCTTTCCCAGGCCACAGGCATGGAGCCGGATGGGAAGTGGAGCAGCCGGGATTAGAACCAGCACCCATATGGGATCCTGGTGTGTGCAAGGCAAGGCTTTAGCCACTTAGCCATCGTGCCAGGCCCAATCTCAGTCTCATAGATGGGTACCAGGGACCCCAATCACTACGACCATCATGGGTCACCTCTCAGGGTGCATTAGCTTGATAGGAGGCTGAGCTTTGAGGGACTAGTGTTAACAGTCGGTTAACGCTACCACTGCCCACAGTGCCAGCATCCCATACGGGCACCTGCTCCACTTCCAATGCAGCTCTCTGCTGACACTTCTGGGAAAGCAGTGGGACATGTCTCATGGCCTAAGTGCTTGGAGCCACCCTCCACTGCTTGCATGGCCATGTTTCCTGGGAGCTGGGTCGGAAGGGGAGCAGCCGTGTCTTGAACTGGTGTCACATGGGTGGCTGGTAATGTGGGTGTCAGCTTAACCTACTGTGCCACAGCACTGGCCTCTCTATAAGTTTTTCTTTACTTTTTCATGAACTTTTAACTAATTAAAATAATTTATCTGAGAGGCAGGCAGAACTTCTATGTGCTGGTGTACTCCTCAAATGACAGAAACATCCAGGGAAGGGCCTGGCCAAAGCTGGGGGCCAGGAGTTCAATCCAGATGGCCGCTCATCGGACATCAGGTGCCCTAATTGCCGCCCAACCTCCAGGGCGTGGTGTTGCCTTTTCCCTCCTCCTCTGCATCATCCGTCAGTGCTGCCGAAGTCCTCCCTGCTGTCACTGGGAGATGACACTGGCCAGGCCAGAGCCGCCCTGGGGACATTGCAGAGGGACAAATGCCTGGTGAGGAAGCAAGCGCAAAGCCAGACTGTGCATCCTCACGGAAGGAAGGAATTCTGGGCTCAAGCCCCGGATGAAGGCAGGAGCCCTCTTAAATGCTGAACAGGGACTCTGCCCAAAGCAGTGCTGTCATACACAGCTGCGCTCTCCTAGGCTCCATCTGCAGGTGGACAGTGGCCAGGAGAGAATAAATACTCCGTAAGAACTGCTTGAATTCTGGAAAATCAGAGTCGAGGCAGTTTTGTTGCCAAACAGGATTCTGGGAAGACAGTGTTGTTGGGTAGTACTTGCAAATGCTTCCTGCATTGCATATGTTGATCTAGCTTCCGGCTATTGTGCCTGGCGAGGCAGCAGAGGATGGCCCGAGTGTTAGACCCTGTGGAATGGAGTTCCTGTCTTGTGGCTTTGGCTTGGTTCAGACCTGGCTGTTGCAGGCATCTGGGCAGTGAACCAGCAAATGGCAGATCGCTGTCTTTCTCATCACTCGCACTCTTTCAAATAAATAAATGAGTAGGACTCGAGTAAGTGAAAAAAAGCTTCAAGTTGCTTTCCTGTATTATAGTTCCTGCAATACGTGTAGCTGCCACCAGGTGGTGGTGTTCCTCAGGTAAAGGCTGTGCCACCTCCCCGGGAAGCTTCAGCCAGCACCCAGCAGCTTCGTGGATGGGGGTTAGACACATCCAGACAAAACCGCCCCAAGACTAATAATAATAATAATCCCAAACCAGGGACAGTCAATCACAGAATGGATACCAATATCATGAGACACTTAATGCCAGTTAGCAACCGAAGTAAAACCTACAGCTTCTGGCAGATATTCTTAGAAACACAGCATTTAGCAATGACACAAGCCACACGGTGGTTCTTCTGTGTGAACAGGAGGGCATGCAGCTCTGAGGGAGGGAGAAAATTCCATGAGAAAGGAACATGTGGTCTTTAAAAAAAGTAATTCTTATTGGAAAGTCAGACTTACAGAGAAGAAAGACAAAGACAAACATCTTCTGTCTGTTGGTTCACTCCTAAGTGGCCGCAACGGCCGGAGCTGAGCTGATCTGAAGGCAGGAACCCGGAGCCTCTTCTGGCGGGTGCAGGGTCCCAAGGCTTTGGGCCGTCCATGACTGCTTTCCCAGGCCACAAGCAGGGAGCTGGATGGGAAGTGGGGCTGCCGGGATTAGAACCAGCATCTATATGGGATCCCGGTGCATTCAAGGCGAGGACTTTAGCCGTGAGGCCACAGTGCCGGTCCACACTTTATTTTCTGAGCCTCCAGAGAAGCAAGGAAGTGAGCAGGGCTGACTGTCACTGCTGATTGGTCCCTTAAGACCCTCTGGGTGTCTTATGTAAGTGGGTGGAGCCAAGACTTCCTCCTGCCCAGCAGCAAGGTGAAGTTGTGGGGAGTGGCCGGAAGCTGAGTCTGCTCAGGAAGCTGTCCTCTCGTGCTAACAGACACCCCAGGACAAGCAGCCCATGTCCCCAAGGCCCAGGGGGACCAAGGAGGCCTGGGCTGAGAATGGGGGAGGTGTGTGGCCAGACCAGCTGAGCACAGGGGTGCTTCCTTGCAGAGCCTTCTCCGCTTTCCCAACAGCAGTGGCATGTGCCCAGGGCTCGTGGTTTGCACGTCAGCTGCGTTAGAGTGTTTTTAACAGCTTTGCTATGATTGGCATATAAGTTGAACTTTTTTAGGGTCCAATTTGGTGACTCAACATATAAACACCCATGAGACCATCACTTTACATATATGTCAAAATTCTTGGGGCCAGCACAGTGGCTCAGCTGGCTAATTCTCTACCTTGGTAGCACTGGCATCCAATATGGGCGTAAGTTTGTCTCAGCTGCTCCACTCCCTGCGGTGGCCTGGAAGGCAATGGAAGGTGGCCCAAGTCCTTGGTTCCTGCGCCTATCTGAGAGACCCAGAAGCTCCTGGCTTCAGCTCAGCTCAGCTCCTGCTGTTGCTGGCCATTAGGGGAGTGACCAGTGGATGGAAGATCTGTTTCTCCTTCTCCCTGTAAACCTACCTTTCAAATAAAAATAAAATCCTAAAATTAATTTTTAAAAAGTCTTCTAAAGTGATGTTAATAATTGTATATTTTATTTAAAGATTTGTGTTTTTTAAGATTTATTTTTATTGGAAAGGCAGATATACAGAGAGGAGGAGAGAGAGAGGAAGAATTTCCGTCCGATAATTCACTCCCCAAGCAGCCACAACAACCAGAGCTGCGCTGATCTGAAGCCAGGAGCCTGGAGTTTCTTCTGGGTCTCCCACACGGGTGCAGAAGTAGGACAGGTGGCAGCTTAACTTGCTTTGCCACACTACTAGCCCCACTGTTCATTTATCTTTTAAAAACAAAAACATGTCTGCCATCAAACCAGGTGAACCAAGATGAAAAGGGAAATTGGCCCACTTCTAGAAGACCTTTCTGGAACCCGGAGAAGGTGGCAGGATGCCAGAATTTCTTTGGACAGCTTGTCCTGGGGCCGACTTCCCCAGGCCAGGAGCCCCACTCACTCTCACTCTCCTGCAGGAGGCCTCTGCAACCTGTGTGTGGACAGGGCCAACAAGGAGCACATCCTGCAGGCGGGAGGCGTCCCGCTCATCACCAACTGCCTGGCCAGCACCAACGAGGAGACAGTGCTGTCCGCCGTCACCACGCTCATGTACCTGGGCTCGCCGGGCCCCAGCGCCCACCCCGAGCTCACCGCCATGCCCGTCGTCCAGTGCATGCTGCGCTTCTCCCTCTCGGCCAACGCGAGGCTCCGGAACCTGGCTCAGATCTTCCTGGAAGACCTCTGCTCCCCAAGCCAAGTGGCTGAGGCACGCAGCCGGCAGGCGCACTCTGCCCTGGGCATCCCACTGCCAAGGACCGCGCCCCCACAGCACCCCTAACCCACCCATCACAGTCCTGGGTGGACACAGGAAGTGGGCAGAGCCCAGCAACCCTGCACATACATGCCAGGCTTGTGCTGCTTGCACCATTCAACAGTGAGTTCTTCCGGCAGGTCAGTTATTTATTCTCTGATGAGAGGCACAAGGTGAGGAAGCCAGACTGGGAGACCCGTGGGGCTGGCACCATCACCCGACTGCTGACGCCCACATGCCAGCTGGGCACGAGACACAGAGCTGCCTGCACTGGAACAGTCGGGGGCTGGGCCCTTCACGGATGCCCACTTACTCAGGAGCAGAAATGAGCTCTGTGGGTAAAGGAATCTGAATCCCAGGGAGCTGTGGCACAAGCCCTGCCCTTCAGCTCTCCACGCTGGGCACCTGTCTGAGGTGGATGTGGAGCTGGGTACAGCGTGAACATGCATGGAGCCCTACTCTGCTAGGCATGGCCAGAAAGAATCAAAAAAGAGGTAGGGTCCCAGCACAGTAGCCTAGTGGCTAAAGTCCTCACCTTGCACGCACCAGGATCCCATATGGGCACCAGCTCGTACCCTGGCTGCTCTACTTCCCTTCCAGCTCCCTGCTTGTGACCTGGGAAAGCAGTAGAGGATGGTCCAAAGCTTTGGGGCCCTGCACCCGATGGGAGACCCGGAAGAAGCCCCTAATTGTCACAACTCCAGTAGTTGTGGCCACTTGGGGAGTGAATCAGCAGACAGAAGATCTTCCTCTCTGTATCTGACTTTGCAATTAATAATAAAAAATCAATTAAAAGAAAAAAGAGAGGTGGGGTCGGGACTGGGCTGCAGAGGGTTAAGCTGCAGCCTGCAGCGCTGGCATCCTATACGGGCACGGGTTTGAGCCCTGGCTGCTCCACTTCGTACCCAGCTTCCTGCTTGTGACCTGAGAAAACAGCAGTGGATAACCCGAGGGCTTGGGCCTCTGCACCCACAAGGGATACCCAGAGGAGGTTCCTGGCTTCAGATCACCTCAGCTGCACCTGTTACAGCCATTTGAGGAGTGAACCAGCAGCTGGAAGATCTTCTGTCTCTTTCAGATAAATAAATCTTTAAAAAAAGGGCTGCTGCCCGTGAGTGACAGACTGGTGACCTATAGTGCGGGCGACAGCACCTCAGAATGAAGGCCTGAGCCCATGGAGCCACACTGTCTGCTCAGTACCCCATGGCTGCCCCCCCACCCCCTCCCCCCTGCAAGAGGCTCTCAAGGACTGTGGGAAATGTAGGGGTCAGCATCCTTGTCACATCCCTTATGGTTGGCCCTCCGCTGGCCGAGGAAGAGCCGTGTGATGGGGCCCCCAGGAAGGGTCAGGCATCCTCACCAGGCCCTGGTCCAGCTGCGCTCCCAATAAAGGGTCTCAAAAGACATAGTCAGAGACTTTTATTAAAAGTGGTCCCACCCGCTCCTTGCCAATCTACTTCCATGCCAGCCAGGCACTGGCTGCAGCCTTCCCTGGAGATGCCAGCTGGCCAGGCCTGTGCCAGCAGAGGGTCCAGTGTCTCCCTGGGCTGAAGTCCAGGCTCTGGGGGATTCCCTGTGTCCCCCTCCCTTCCCTCACCCACTGTTGGGGCAGGCCCCCCGCTTGCTGTCTATGAGCTCCCTCCAGTTGTCGCTCCAGGAGAGCAGCCGCCTCCTTGTTGGTGGCAGGGCCAGGTGCTGATTGTGGCAGCAAGTGAAGAGGATGTGTTCCCAGCTGGGGTTCTCCTCTTGGCCTAGGACCCGGAAAGCAGCCAGCAGGTGACCTGTAATCTGGTTGTTTTAACTCCCTCCCCCCTAATCCCGGGGGCACACCACATGCCCAGGGTTGCCGAGGGTAACAGGCCCAACCTTGGATGGTGTCCTTGTCATCGATTAGCAGGTCCCCCAAGACCACGGTTTTGTCCCTTGTCAGGATGATCCGCTCCACAAACTCGGGTCCCAGGTGCCGCTCCACCCAGCGGTACTGTGTGGACACGAGCAGCGTGGGTGGGGCAGGAAGGGGAGCAGGACGCGGAGAGGTGCAATGGGCCGCAGCGTGCGAGCCCCGCAGGCCCCTCTCCCCCACCCCTCAGTATTCCTGCCAGGCGGCCGCACCTTCTCGACCACACAGTGGTCGTACTTCAGCAAGGGGCTGGTGCAGATGAAGACCTCGGTGCTGCGGAGAGGAGGTGTGCGGGGCGCCCGTCAGCCCTGCGGGCGCCCGCCCGTCGCCGCCCCGCTCTCCCCGCCCTCCTTACTCGTGCATGGCGTGCATCTCCCGCAAGGCCTCCACAGCCCCCGGGATGGGCTCCAAGCCTAGGAAGAAGCCTGGGGCTTCGTACACACTGGCCACCTTGTCCTGCAAAACAAGGATCGGGGGAGGTGGGAATCGGTCCTGAATCGGCCTCCAGCCGACTCGGGCCGGCGAGGAATCCCACGGGGGCTCCGGGACCTCCCCGGGGTTTGGGGTCGGGGGTCCGGCTCCTACCCTCAGGTCGGACCGCAGAGCCCGGTACTGCTCGCAGGCGAGGAAGCCGCGGCGCTGCTCCAGCGGCACGTACGGCTCCTCGGGGAAGCGGCGGCGGAAGCCCTGCAGGAGACCGGCCTCGAAGTCGGCCAGCACGCCGTCCATGTCCACCAGCACGCGCACGCGCCGCGCCGCCATCGCCGCGGACCCGGGGAAGAGACGCCGGCGGCGCGCGGGCCGGCCGCTTCCGGGAGCGCGGGCAGCGGGCGGAGCTCGTGGGCGGAGCCGGCGCTGGCCTCCTCAGCGCCCTCCTCAGGCTTCTCCGTCTATGAGCTCACCCCAAGCATCCCTGAGGAAAGAGCATCCAGGACCCCACAACGGGCCGGGCCAGGATCCTGGGAGCCGATTCCTCAGAGGTTCCAGAATCCGTGCGCTCAAGTGTTGGGGCCCGCGGTTGTGTCTTCGCTGCTGAGACGCCCCTCCCGGAACGTGGGGAGGCACAGGGAGTCAGGGCTGGGCTGCGGAGTGCCTCCGGAGCCCTGTCATTTCCTGCCCTCCTAGGAATCTTGTTTTCCTTTGGTGTGGCATTCATGAAAGTGTTTAAAACTATAAACGCAAATTTTGAGTAGTGGGACATCAGCATCCGGCGAAGACGAAATGGAGAAATGGCAGAGGCCACCAGCCCTAAGCGCTCTGCGTGTCCTCTCCGCTTCCCGCGGGCCTTTCACCAACCCGGCCAAGGGCCCAGCTGCAGTGACACGTGACAGCCGCTTCAGGTCCTCTCTGGGTAACTTCATAAAAAAAAAAAAAGTACCCGAGAGATAGTTCCCATCCAGTGGTTGAGCCAGGCCAAACTCAAAAACTCAATTCTGGTCTCCCTTGGTGTGGCAGGGACCCAGTCCGTGCAGCCGTCCTGTGTCACCTCCACAAGGTCACACCAGCAGGAAGCCGAGGCCAGAGAGCATCCAAGTATCAAACCCAGGAACTCTGATATCTACCACAGTTGAGGAATTCTGATTTTTTTTAAGATCTATTGGTTTTTATTGGAAATTCAGATTTTACAGAAAGGAGAAAGATCCATCCGCCAATACACTCCCCAAGTGGTTGTAATGCCCAGAGTTGAGCCGATCCGAAGCCAGGAGCCCAGAGCCTCTTCCAGTCTCCCACGCAGGTGCAGGGTCCCAAGGCTTTGAACCATCCTCTACTGCTTTCCCAGGCCACAGCCAGGAAGCAGGGGTGCCAGGACACCTATATGGGATCCTGGCGCGTGCAAGCCACTAGGCTATTGCACTGGGCCCTAGATTTTTTTAAATCTTTTATAATTCCATAGACAGATTTCATTTTTCTGAAGATTTACTTACCCTGGAGGCATAGAGAGGGGTCAATCTTCCTTCTCTGCTAGTTTACTTCCCAAACGCCCCCAACAGCAAGAGCTGAGCCATTTGGCTGTCAGGAACACAAGTACTCCTCAAGTACAAGAGTCAGAAGCTGGGTGGGAAGTAGAGTAGCCAGGAACCCCAGGCAGCAGCTGCACCTGCTGTCCCACAGTACCCGAAGCATGCATGTGGTGATTTTACCTGATGCCGCCTGCTCCTCTTGGTAACTTTAACATATTTATTTTAGGACCATGCTAACTTCATTTACCGGAACTCAAGTTTTCCAGCTCCAGGACAATGAACACTCTTTCCAGAGAATCACCACTGCCCAACACTAAACTGCAGGTGTAAACACCTTTCATTTTAACTAGGCAGTTACAGGTCGAGAAGGTTTTATGACCGAAAACTGCCACAGCTGTTGCGAGTCTAATGTCTTAAAGTCTAATTAAGGGTGGAGATCTCATCTAATGATGGCTTCTTAGAAGCAGGGCCCAAGGGAGGTCTTTGGGGAAGGTTCCCACAGAGGCTTAGGGTGCCTTCAAGGTCTGCCTAGTTTTGCCTTCTCTGCTTCCCACCCCACGATGAGCCACACCGCCTCCGCACCTGGCATTAGTTCACATCCTCCACTGGACCCTGTAACCTCAATCTGCAGGCTGATGTAAATGCTTTTTTTCTTTTCTTTTCCAAAGAAACTCCTCTCGGGCTTTTTAAAGTAACCAAAAGCAGACACCAGTAACTCCTGCTTATCTTCACAGAGCAACAAGACCAAGGCCAACTGTCAGACTGTGACACAAAGCAGGGCATTTCTTTCAGGGAGCTCCACCCTCATCAACAAGTGTGGGATGGTGCCGACCTTGGCAGAATCATAAAAACCCAGGCCAGTAAAGCCCATGCTGGTGTTACAGGACAAGCCTATTTCAGTAATAGAGCAAAGGCCCCATGAACACAGCAGCTGAAGTCTCCATTTTGCAATTGCTTTATAACCATAAAGGGAAAACTCTAGTAGCACAACCTGTTAACCCTTTATTCTTCCCAAAGATAGGTCTAATTATCAGACAGGGAATAGAGGCCCCGAAGACAAGCCTAAAGAACACTGTTGATGCGCCGCACAGGCAGATGTCAGCCAGGTCTGAGCAGCACTGTCTAGACACTGACGCAGCGTGTCGATCTGGAACTTCCAGCTTCGACTACAGGCTGCGCACGGCCCTGTCTCCCACTGAATGTGCACTCTACCTTGCTCTTCAAGCGAGGACTTCACAGGTGTACAGAAAACTTGGATTAAGAGTTGTTGCTCAGCACCAGGGGCAGGTGGTGGAAGTTTACCTGCTTTGTTTTCTTCAGGGAGAAACCTGCTGTTCTCTGGGCCTCCATTTTATGTTATAATTGACACATTAAATCACTGGGTAGGATTTATAGTAACAAAGAAAAAAGCAATTGTGCAGGGAGAAGCTTGAGGGGAATCTCAAAGAGAAGACACCAGACACAGTATTTCAAAACGTGAGTATCATTTACTTTAAGCCACAGTCCCGCATTGTGAAGTACAACAGACACTGTAAGGACGAGACTTCCGCTTCATGGTCAAGCACCAGCATCATGCACACAGCATCAAGTGACTCAGTAAGAACAATGCCCCTGTGGGACCCAACCCGGGCGCAGGAAGACCCACTCGTGCACGGTCGCCTCCCTTGCTCACTCTCCCTTCTGCTGAGTTTGACTGTACATCCAGAGCCTTCTGCTGCAGGTGGCAGCGGACTTGGCCAGTAGTCAGCCAGTCCTGCTTAGCATCTGGCTTCCTTCTCAAGGTTAAAAAAATAAATAAAAAAGAAAGGCAGTTTCTTTGCTTGGCAGGCAGCAAGGCATGAGGTGCAGGCCTCGGTCTAGTTCCACATGGCACTGTGAGCAGCTTCTGGCCAAGGGCATTGGCAGGGTGGGGAGGCCAAGGAGAAGGCACAGCCCTGCGAGTGGTGTATGCCGGGAGCAGTGGGTGCCAAGGCTCATCAACCCCAGTAGAGTGTGTTGAAAACCTCAGTACAAAACACCCTCTAACACATTAGGAACCAACGTTTTGTTCTTTAAAACACGGCACTACGCGTCACAAAGCTTTCCCTCCAATCTACATCTACAAAACATTCATGCCACGGCCCAGAGACCCCAGGAGTCAGCAGAGAGACAGGATAGAGAGACAGAACTGTTCTTCCAGAAGGAAAAAAGAAACACGTTAAAAAAAGAAGAAAAAAAAAGGACAGCAATACATAAAGTGCTTCTTTTTAATGAAACAAATCCAAAAGATGTACAGTCAGGCTCAAGTTGTGCAGTTCACAAGCATAGAGAAAACAAACAAAATGACAGCGTGAGGGACGGTGGAGTTACCCCAAGACAAGGCTGGACTTGCCACCAGGGGGGTTTCTCCTGGATGGGGCCGGAGCCGGGGCCACAGGGCTGGGCACAGGCGCAGCGGGCACAGGTTTCTCTTCACTCTGTCCCAGGCTGACTTGCAAATCTGTGTCCACATTATCTAGGAAAACAAGAATGGAAATAACATCAATAGCTCTTTCTGGCTAGAATTATGAGTCCAATTTTTTGGCTGAAGGATGGTTTGAAATAGAACCAAGTGTATGACAACACTCACCAGCCATGTGGCCGCTACTACAACGAGGTAACTGCTGCTGGGGTTCTAGCCCAGGTCTGGGCATGTTCTTTTCAAAATCACACAAGCATATGGAGATGTGAACTGTGGGAATGCCACAGGAAAGCTACCGGTCGGACTGCCACCTCCCCACCCTGGGACCTGCTTTTCTATCCTGAGGGACACTGCTAGACCTAGTGTGGCCTTCTGGTCTGTTTCTTGCATGTGTCTATTTCTCGGTAGCCACAGAACATACTTAATACTGACCTGGTTGCATTTAACATAGGTATATTCAACTTCCTCTCATGTGGGGGGCTGGTGCTGTGCTTAGTTGTTTAAGACACCACTTGGATCCTACCATCCTATGTGGGCATGCGCACAACAGGTTCAAATGCTGCCTGCTCTACCAAACCAACTCCCTGCTAACGGCCTTGGGAAAAGCAGAGGACGATGGCTCTGCCACCCACGTAAGACTTGGATCAGGGGCAGAAAGCTCCAGGTGCCAGGCGCCAGGCTCCAGGCTCCTGCCTTAGGCTTCGCTCAGGCCCTGGGCACTGCAGCCATCTGAGAGCGAGCCAGCAGACGGAAGATCTCCCTCTCTCTGCCTTAGGCTTCGCTCAGCCCCTGGGCACTGCAGCTGTCTGGGAGCGAGCCAGCAGACGGAAGATCTCCCTCTCTCTGCCTTTCAAATAAATATTTTCAAAAACACTTTTCACTCTTTTTGCAAGTGACAAGTGCCCTTCACATAACTCAGCAGAAGAAGTTCAATTTACTGCCAGTTCAAAGCAGCAACAAAATCTCACACTCCGAAAACCCAAGACAAAGAAAACACACACCATGGTTTCAGGCGGAACAATGTATCTATGAGGTTGTTTCATTTCTGCTGCTGGGGGAGGCCTCATGATATGTAAGAGCCAACTGAATTTTCCATTCTTTGGATAGGGCATTTAAGAGCTGTTCTCCAGGACAGAATTACCTTGCAGCTCTAATACCATGTGTTCTTTTCCTAACAGGATCTTCAGATGAATTAAGCACATTCCTACCAATCTTTCATTTCCCTTACATTTTTTAGGAACTGTTCCTCCCACCACACACCTCTAATTTTAAGATTTACATATTTATCTGGAAAGCAGAATTGGAGAATAAGAGGTACAGACAGGGCCCGGCACGATAGTGTAGTGGTTAAAGTTCTCACCTTGGGCCTGACGCGATAGCATGGTGGTTAGGGTACTGGCCTTGCACGCGCCAGGATCCCTTATGGTCACCAGTTCTAATCCCAGCGGCGCCGCTTCCCATCCAGCTCCCTGCTGGTGGCCTGGGAAAGCAGTCAAGGACGGCCCAAAGCCTTGGGAACCTGCACCCAGATGGGAGACCCGGAAGAGATGGCTGGCTTCAGATTGATTCAGCTCCGGCTGTTGCGGTCACTTGGGGAGAGAATCATTGGATGGAAGATCTTCCTCTCTGTCTCTCCTCCTCTCTGTATATCTGACTTTGTAATAAAAATAAATAAATCTTAAAAAAAAAAAAAGGTACAGACAGAGAGATTTCCTACCCACTGGTTCATTTCCCCAAGTGGCCTCCTTCCCAGGGAGACGGACCTGAAGTGGAGCAGGCAGGACTTGAACTGGTGCTCACATGGACTGTTGGTACCATAGTCAGATGCTTAACCCACTGCTCCACAATGCTGGCACCTTCTTTTTCACAAATAGACAACGCACCAAAAAAAAAAAAAAAAAGAAAGAAAGAAGGGAAAACAAATGCCACAGGAGACTAAACAAACAGCAGCAAGCCATAATTTCTGTGTTTGTAACTTAGGTCAGAAGTGCTCAGGCCAAGAGGTGGGCTGGCTTTTTTACCAGCAGATGAGGCAAGTCCTGAAGTGACAGTGCACATACTCAATTTCGGGCTCCCAAAGCTGCTGACTTTCCTCTTCACATATAATAGGGTAACTGAACAAAGGAACAATATTGGAACAGAAAAAGATGATTCCCTATAAGAGCCAAAGAACCAGAACGAGGTGCCCGCCCAATGGCGGAGTAAGCCAAACTTCCACCTATGGCACAGACATCCCATACGGGCACCGCTTTGAGTACTTTGAGTTCCTATTGCTCCATTTCCCATCCAGCCCCCTGATTATGGCCTGGGAAAGCGGCAAAGGATGACAAGTGCTTGGGCCCCTGCACTGCCATGGGAGATCTGGAAGAAACTCCTGACTCCTGGCTCTGGATCAGCCCAGCTCCAGCCGCTGCAGCCTTTTTTGGGGCTGAATTAGCATATGGAAGATCTCTCTCTGCCTCTTTTTTCTTTGTAGCTCTACCTTTCAAATCTTAAAAACAAAGAATCAGAATCAGCTAACCACCTAACTGGCCTGAAGCCAGGGACGCCTTCTGCCTAAACTGTGGGCCTTCTAGACTATTTTTTTTAAAGAATTTATTTTTATTTGAAAGTCAGATGTACCGAGAGGAGGAGACAGAGAGGAAGATCTTCTGCCACTGATTCACTCCCCAAGTGGTTGTAACAGCCAGAGCTGAGCCAAACCCAAGCCAGGAGCCAGGAGCTTCTTCCGGGTCTCCCACACATATGGAGGTTATCAATGCTCTGGACTGTCCTCTGTAACTTTCCCAGGCCACAAGCAGGGAGCTGGATGGGAAGCAGGTCAGCCAGGATTAGAACCAGCGTCCATGTGGGATCCTGGTGCGTTCAAGGTGAGGATTTTAGGCGCTAGGCTACTGCACCAGGCCCGTAGAACTCTCTTAACAATTCCCCAAGGTGGCCACTCCCAAGTCTTCCCTTGGCTGTTCCTTGGTTATCCAAATGACCAAGGCCATTTCCCTTATGTTTTCCATCGAGCTGATCCGCACAGCCTGCCTGGATATGACCCCAACACACCGGGGCCGACCTTCACCTGGGACATACCGTGGTCACTGTGCCGCTTGTGATTTTATAACAAAGTCACAGCCACAAACAACTGACGACTCATCAGACAGGCAGGAACTATGCCATCAATCTGAAGAAATAACGGATTCGTTCATAATTTCATTGAAGCACTCCTATCTCAAGGTTCTCCAAATGTCTAACAGCCACTTGCCAAAATTACTGATTAAAGACCACGTGACTCTTGTCACAGGTCTGACTGTGGTAACAGAGAGGAAAAGCCTAACAGATTTACTTCCAGAAAAGTCTCTGCAAATGGCACCGATTCCATCCATAGTGAGCAGATCTTGGGACTGAGGCACTGGTCCTGCCTCAGGGAGCCCTCAGGTGGTGCTCAGGACGGCAGGGGGCTTCTCCTTAGCCCACAGGGCAGGACAGCAAGTTGGTTGTAAAACATTTCTGTTTCCTGATAAAGATGGCATCCTCAAATAAGTGAGTGGGAAAAGGTAGCAAGGAAACAGCTTTTCTCCTCTGGCCCTGTGGGCCTCGCCACTGCCGCGCTCCACCTAGCACTGCCCCCGAGTTTACGCCGTCAGCCCTGGCACTGCTAAGGGAGGGCCAATAAATACTTCAAAGGCCTAAAATAATTAAGTCAATGATTACCACTCATCTCTACCTTTAATTGGCAATGTGGCTAACTGAAAATTTACATCTGCCCCCTAAATCATCATTTATAAAATCACTGCCTGGCAACCAGTGTCTTGCTGAGTAAGCGCCTCAGTATAAAATCAAATGAACTTTGTAAATTGAGTGCTGTGAGCTGAGCTTGAAGTGCCAGGGCTGCTGATTTAAAAGTTCTCATTACGGGTAGGAGATCCTGCACTGGTTAGTGCCTGTGCTCGTAAGGGGCTCTCCAGCTCTCTTCCCGGCTACTCCACCGCCAGCACTCGTCCCACCACCACCAGAGGACAAGCGCGGCCACAGGTGCCCACCTGCAGGTTTCTCCCGTCCCACCAAAGGACAGCACTGTGGGGCGTGGCCAGCTTTCACTCCTCAGTTTCTTTTCCCCAGACATGATTTGAATCAAAATTCAGATCACTTCTAAAACCATCTGTTGAACAAAAAAACTCAATTTTCAGAAGTACTCACCATGAGTGTCACCTTCTCCCTGGAAAGGAAAAAAAAATTAGAAATTACTTCCTACTTTAATTTTGCTACACAAAATAAAGGCACAGTTCAGAGCAGCTAAGAATTATTCAAAACCAACATTTCATTTTGATGCAGTCACATGGGCTGGGACACACCGGCAAGAGCACGCAGTCAATGACTGTAACATCTGACACGTGCAAAAACCTTCAACATTTCCTCTGGTGAACGCACACGGTCAGCATTTCAGAGGATCCTTTATCAGAAGATGTCTCTTACTCTCTCAATCTCCCACGATGAAGGGTGACCCTCTGTGTGTCTCCTCCCACTGAGGTGCCTGGCCAGCAGGCCCCTGGGATCGATGCCAGCACAGGCACAGTGATGCCAGCACTGAGTCTCTGGGAGTCAAACACCTAGCCACACCTGCAAACAGCGACCAGCATCGCTGAGCCGAGAAATGCTACTTTTTACAGAAGAGACGCAGGAGCCTCACGCTCAGTGCTGCAGTTCACGCCAAACAGCGCCTATCAGCCCGCCTTCTGGCCGGGCTCTCTGGGTAGCAACCTTTCACCACCACGGGAAACGCCAGTGGCAGAACTGAAACTTGGTTTAAAAAAAGGGAGGGGGAAGCCCAATTTCTAAATCATTGCCGTGGCCCTGGCCACACCAACCTTCAGATCCAGCACGTCTCCCGAGCTGGCCTCCGAGTTCCTCCTCTGCAGCCCCGACGACTCCGCGTCCTCCCTGCCACTGCCCGACTTGGCACCTGAAAACCAAGACATTCTTTCATCAGGGAAACCCTGATGTTTTTGGTAAATGCAATGTTTTTCTGCTTCATGCTCCTAGTGCCCACAACGGCCAGGGCAGGGCCAGGCTAAAAGCCAGGGACCTGGCACCCTGCCTGGTTCTGACGTGTGTGTGCAGGGACCCAAGCACTTGGGCCGTCTGCTGACTCCCAGGCCCAGGAGCAGGCAGTGGGACTGTGAGCAGAGATGCCAGGACCCTCCTCCCTGACGGTGGCCCTCTGCCTTCCTCTCACATCATCTTCAATAACCTGCACTTCCTTTGTCATCGCAAATCCAGCCATGGCTGGCTGAAGTGGCACAATGAGCGCAGATTCATACCTGCTGACTTTGCCCAGGAAGGGGGATTTTCTTCAGGTGTTCCGAAGATGCTGGAGGCCATTTTGTTCTTCCTCACAGGCTGTTCTGCTGGTTCATCAAAGCCTAAGGAAAAATTGGATCCACCACCCGGAGGCCGCAAAACCCTAGAAATAATGGCACAACATCAACCTTAGATTGTAAGGGGGTTAGAAGCACACACTATTCTTTATTCTTAGGTGTTCACAACTGCATAAGACAAACACCCCGTCTCACATCAGCAACACGCCCTGTCCTCCACAAGTCCGCGGACTGCTGCCCAACAGCAGCAGCAGTGCGGGGAGCCGGGGTGGGAGCCACGCGCGGCCGACACTCGTGGCCCTCTGCGTGGAAGTGCAGAGCCTTCCTGCTCTACACTGCCCAACTTGCCTCACGCCGAGAAAGACTCCACTTAACTCCTCCTGGATGACAGGAGAGGATTAGTTTTCTATTTCTCCTGAAATCAATTTGAGTAATAAACATTTTTCTAGACAAATGTCGATTTTTCCAAGTTTCACAACAAACATAATTATTTGTAAATTCACCTCATTGTATCAGAAAAGTTGAAAAATCAGTATTTGAGGTGTAAACTGTCTTCCAAGTATCTCTTTACAGGCATTTTCTGTTTTATGTATTTATTTATTTATTGGACAGGCAGATTATACAGAAAGAAAATGAGGGAAAGATCATTCCACTGGTTCACTCCCCAAGTGGCTGCAAAGACCGGAGCTGCACCAATCCGACACCAGGAGCTTCTTCTAGGCCTCCTGTGCAGGGTCCCAAGGCTTTGGGCCGTCCTCCACTGCCCTCCCAGGCCACAAGCAGGGAGCTGGGAGGGAAGTGGAGCTGCCGGGATTAGAACTGGCACCAATATGGGATCATGGCGTGTTCAAGGCCAGGACTTTGGCTGCTAGACCACAGTGCCTGGCCCCCCACTTTCTAGTTTTGATACACAACAGTTTTACTACTGTTTCATTCTTTCATTTTAGATGCTCTCTACTTTTTGTTATTTCATTTGAAAGGAAACAAACAAAAAGAACCGCTTCCATCTGCTGTTTGTTCACTCCCCAAATGCTCCCAACAGTCAGATCTGGGACAGGCTGAACCCAGGATTCAGGAACTACATCCAGTAGTAGAGGATGGCCCAAAGCCTTGGACACTGCACCCATGTGGGAGACCAGGAAGTTGTTCCTGGCTCTTGCCTTTAAATCAGCTCAATTGCAGCCATTGTGGCCACTTGGGGAATAAACCAGCAGACAAAAAGATCTTTCTCTGTCTCTCCTCCTCTTTGTATACATATATGACTTTCCACTTAAAATAAATAAATCTTAAGAAGGGGGCCTGATGTGATAGCATAGCCTTGAACACGTCAGGATCCCATCTGGGAGCCGGTTCTATTCCCGGCAGCTCCACTTCCCGTCCAGCTCCCTGCTGCTGGCCTGGCTGTCGAGGACAGTCCAAAGCTTCACGACCCTGCACCCACATGGGAAATACGGAAGAACCTCCTGGCTTCGGATTCGCTCAGCTGCAGCTGTTGCGTCCGGCTTGGGGAGTGAACCACTGAATGGAAGATCTTCCTCTCTGTCTCTCCTCCTGTCTGTATATCTGCCCTATCAATAACAATAAATAAATCTTAAAATAAAAGAAGGAAGGGAGAGAGAGAAAGGAAAAGGAAAAAGAAATAAGAAAGAAAGAAAGGAAGGAAGAACAACTCAACACTTGGGGGCCTGGCACAATGGCTGAATCTTCACCTTACAAGAATTGGGATCCCTGGCCCAGCGTGCAAGCCTAGCAGCTACAATCCTCAGCTTGCTTGCCCCAGGATCCCATATGGGCACCGGTTCTAATTGCGGCAGCCTGCTAGTGGCCTGGGAGGGTAGTCAAGGATGGCACCAAAGCCTTGGGATCCTGCACCCTCACAGGAGCCTGGAAGAAGCTCCTGGATCCTGGTTTCAGTTCAGTGCAGCTCCGGCCATTGCAGCCATTTGGGGAGTGAATTAGAGGGCAGAAGATTTTCTTGTTTCTCTTCCTCTCTATATTTATGATTTTGCAATAAAAATAAATAAATCTTAAAAAAAGAGAGACACGGAGAGAAACCAACTGCTCCATTTCCCTGCCAGTCAATACACCCGGAGAAGCCCCAGCAGGTGCTCTAAGTATTTGGCCCCTGCACCCATGCAAGAGACCCAGAGGAAACTCCTGGCTTTGGCCTGGCCTTGTGGCCATCTGGGGAGATAGCCACCGGATGGAAACTGTGTCTGCTTCCCTCTTTCTATAACTCTGCAAATAAACCCTAACTTTTAAACAAAGTACAGCAGCCAGAACTTGGCCCATTGTAATATGGATTGTGGGCCTTGCAGGCAGCAGTTTAATGCACTGTACCACATATCAGGCACTGTATAAACTTTGTAAAAGACACCTTGATAACATGTTTCAAATGTTCAAACTTGCATTTTATCTGAGCCAGCATTTCCACCTCCAAAATTTTACAGATAACCAGACATATGTACCAGGATACTCCTATCAGGTATCCTATAGGAGAGGGCCAGACACAATGGCTCAATTGCTATAAATCCTCACCTTACAAGTGCCAGGATCCCATATGGGCATCAGTTCATGTCCCAGCTGCTCCACTTCCCATCCTGCTCCTTGCTTATGGCCTGGGAAAGCAGAGGAGGATGCCCAAAGTCTTGGGACCCTACATCCTCATGAGAGACCCAGAAAAAGCTCCTGGCCTGACATTAGCTCAGCTCCAGCCACTGTGGCCACTTCAGGAGTGACACAGCAGATGGAAGATCTTCCTGTCTCTGCTCTCTGTAAATCTGCCTTTCCAATAAAAAATAATCTCTGTACATTGGAAGTATCCTACCTGCCTGTTGGTAGGGGTCAGTTGTCAGCGTTCACAAACAGAAAGGTAGGCACAGTGGGTTGAGATTTGCCTTTACAAGTGGATGTGAGGTTACCCAAAGCACAAGAAATGAAAAAAGGAGGCCCGTATGTAGGAGGCCCATTCCATGTTTCGCAAATCCCTGCACAGAGATAGATCCCCTGAGCTGCGTGGCTTCGGGGAAGCTGCTGGCCCTCTCCAGGTGTGCGTTTTCTCCCTCGATCAGGATAAGGGCATTACCAAGGCATCCTGAACACTGTGCTAAGCTGGCAGTCTGGCCATAACTAGACATAAATGTCACCACACTGCAGAAAAGCCCCACTCTTCAGCTGCCCTGGGTGCCCCAGCCTCCGCACCATCACCCCTCCTGCACTAAATGCTAGCTGCCAGGCCCCATGTCTTTCGCTGGCTGGCTGCTTGGCCTGAAAGATGCCAACCTGACAGAGCAGATGCAGAGGGCAGCCCAAGACAGGCTGTGTCCACCAGCATTCCTGCCCCCTTCTCCAGCAGCAATCAGGTGACCGCACTGGCCCTCGGTCAGCCTGGCCTGATCTCCACCTGGGCGGGAGTCTTTACTGCTTCTTCCCTGCAGTCTGGAACAATCTCCACCCTTCCCTGGGTGCTGAAACAAAGTCCAGCCCCACCTAAGCCTCCAGGCCTCCAGGAAGAATTCCTAACCAGCCCCTGATGGTAATGGGCAACTCCCAAGACAGAAAGCAGCACAGGGAACCCAGCGCCCCCACCCTCAGAGCCTCAGCAGCCGGCACTTCCTGCAAGAGGCCAGTCTTTACAAGCATTCTCTTTCACATCACACAGTGGCAGCCACTGACCACATTAAAGCAGGTGAAAGGAGGGCTGATCAGTGCCTCAGGACACTGCCCAGGAGGCCTGCTTCCCACAGCCCGGGTCTGGGTGCCAGCACCCCCTGTTGCCACGCTCCAGGCTGGCTCACGCACGTGGACCACTGCCACTCCGTGAGAGGCCCAGAGACCCGCCTCCAGGTTTGAGCCTGTTCCCGCGCCATGGAAAGTGCGGGTGTTTGGTGAGTGAACCAACAAGCGAAAGATATTTGGGGGGCTGGAGTTGTAGAGTAGCAGGTAAATCCACCCACCTACAAAGACAACATTCCATCTTAAGCATGATTGGAGTTCGTCCGGCTAATGGCCCATGTGTTAGGGGCCCTGCCATTCACAGAAGGGACCCATAGGAGGGTGCTGACTTCTAGTTTGTGCCTGGCCCAGCTGCAGCCATTGTGACCATTTGCGGAATGAAAGATCTCTATCTGGGAATGTAAGATCTCGCTTTCTCCCTCCCTCTCTCCTTTATGCGTGTGTAACTCTGACTTTAAAGTAAACAAATAAATCTTAAAAAAAGGCGGCAACTGTTTCTGGGTCTCTCTGTCAACGATAAAAATAACATAAAAAAAAAGGGGGCGGGCCTAGCCTAGTAGCTAAATTTTTTTTTTTAATTTTTATTTTATTACAAAGTCAGATATACTGAGAGGAGGAGAGATAGAGAGGAAGTGGAGCTGCCGGGACTAGAACCAGCGGCCATATGGGATCAAGGCGAGGACCTTAGCCACTAGGCCACGCTGCCGAGCCCCAGTAGCTAAATTCTTTGCCTTGCATGCACAGGGAATCCATATGGGCACTGGTTTGTGTTCCGGCTGATCCATTTCCATCCAGCTCCCTGCCTGTGGTCTGGGAAAGCAGTAGAGGACGGCCCAAAGCCTTGGGAACCTGCACCCGCGTGGGAGACCTGGAAGAAGCTCCTGGCTTTGGATCAGTTCAGCTCCAGCTGTTGCAGTCACTTGGGGAGTGAATCATCAGACAGAAGATCTTCCTCTCTGTCTCTCCCCCTCTCTGTGTATCTATGTAATAAAAATAAATAAATCTTTAAAACAAAAAAAAAGAAATAATATTCTTTATTAATCCTGAATAACACTTTCTGATTTATTTTGGCCAGATGAGTCTTTGGAATTCTAGTGGCCTCAGAAATATTTTTGCTTTGGGGAGAAGTAGGGGGAAATAAAAAGGGAAACGATGGTAGGACACAGTCACCAGTGGAAAGCAAATCCAATGTCTGCCAAAGCCAACTTTTAAAGCTCTGTGTTCTTCTTGCAATAGCAGGTGACACCTACTCCAATGACGTCAGTGTTGGAGAGACCATTTGTAATAGTGAAACATCCCCAAACAAAGGACTGGATCCTAAGACAGCAAGTATTGCCATTTCACTGTTACGATCCTACTATGCTTTCTAAACTACACACACACACACACACACACACACACACACACACACACACACGATAACTACATCAGAATGACCTTTTTAAGATTAACAAAAACCCATCCATGCACTTTCAAGTAGCAGTTCCTCCTCTGGTTCCCTTTCTCACCCTAGAGTTCCCTCATGATCTGCGCACACCACTCCCTACCAAGCCAGGACAGTGCTGCTGGAGAGAGTTCAGGGCAATGAAGAGAGGTGAAAAAGAAAGGAAGCCAGGGAATGCCAGTGCCAGAACAGACAGGGAAACATGACAAAAGGGGAACCGTTGGTGCGCGTGTGCGCAGGCAGGCACACGCACACACACACACACACACACACACACACCAGCCTAAGGGGTCCTCTGCTCCGCCCAAGGGTGAAACACCACATTCCACACCATCATTCTGACCAGCTTGAGAAGTTGACCTGTCACCCAAAATGAGAAAACCAAGCTTTGATCTCTTCAGCTCTCCAGCTCAACAGACAGGGAGTGCCCAGTGTTTTCTTAGGTCTGAACCGACTCAAGTTCTTCCTTTCGTCCTCCCAGTAACCAGTAATTTAGGGGTTTGAGGGTTGTTTTTTTTAATCCTCCTATTCTTTCCTACATTGTAAAGCTGAAGAAACGAGTTGATACGGAATATTATTCCCAGAGTTTATTCCTCACCTTCTTCGCTGGGGCAAGCTTTGTGTCCCCAAGTTCTCTAATCCCTGGGAGACATTGCTATTTCACGCCTGTCTCCTAGCCCTACAAAATGGCTCCCTTTCTGCCGCTTGGCCAGGACCCCACGGCTAGATGCACAGACCACAGGCCTCCAGCACCTCAGAACAGAAGCCCAGACAAAGTGGCATGCTCTCGGCCCCTGAAGTTTGAGGACCATCTGGGAAGGCCTGTAACTCCCCTTCAGGAACTGGGCAATTGCCTGAGACAATGTGGACACCTTGCACAAGAACCCAAACGCTTACACCAAGGAAAGCATGGGCTTGGGAAAGGGTCCCAGCCCAAAAACCGTGCCCAATGGTCACTCCCCAAAACACTGCGGGGTGTGTGTGTCAAGGGAGCCCCTGACTTCACAGGTGGAAAAGCTACGGAAGAGACAATGGATGTGCCGGGCCCCGCCCAAGAACAGGAAACCTCCTCCCTGCAAGGGAGCCAGGGCCAGGGATGAACTCATCTGGCCCCCGTGAGGGGAGAAGTGGAGATGGGACGCACAGACCTATGTCAGGAGGTCTGGGCGCAGAAAACCCACTGGGACTGGCCCACGCCGCCTCCCGCCGGGAGGGGGGCGCACAGAGGGGAGGGGACGGGGTCTTTCCTTTGTTAGGAGAGTCAAGGCACCTCCAAGACGGGAATGATGGCAGAGTCCAGCCAGAGCGGGAATTAGGGGTTTTGAAATCCAGCCCCGCCCGAATATCAGTGCACCTGCCGGGCGGCCCGACTCGGGATTGAGGAGTGAGGGCACGGAGAAGGGGACAGCCTCGCAGGACCGAGGGATCCCACGGCAGGATCTGATCGCTGCGCCCAGACACCGAATCACCACTAGCCCCGGGTCCGAGGCAGGAGCGCGTGGTCCGGGGGAGGGACAATGGGCCCCCCCCCTCGCGGCACCCAGAGGCTCCAACGTACACCCGGGGCAGCCAGGACAGCCACCCCGGAACTGGGCCAGTCTCTTCCCCCGGGGGGGAGGGAAAGAACCCTCCCGCTCTTTCCTTTCAACGAAAACCCACCAGGCTGCGATGGGTGGCGGTCCCCGGCCTCCCCAGCCCCACGCTACGAGGAAAGGATGAATGGAGAGCAGCGGGAATCGGGGCGGGGCCGATCGCACAAAGGCGGCGCCGGCGGCCGGATCCCCTCCTGGCCGCCCGGGCGCTAGCGCGGCGCACCGAGCACGTTAGGACCAAGCACCGGCGCCCGGCCTGCGTGGCCGCCGGCTGTGGCTCTCCCGGCCTCCCGGCCCCGCAGCCCCGCGCGGCTCGCCGCCCCGTCGCCTCACCGGGAGCTATTCCTGCTGTTGGGGTCCACACCCTTGAAGGTGGTGGTGGTGGTCATGGCGCCGAGGAGCGAGGTAGGCTGCTGCGGGAGCACAACGCTGGAAGGGTCGGACCCGCAGGGCGCGGCGACGCTCCGGAGCCCACAGCTGGACACCGCGGTGAGAGGCTCCGCCACCGCCTGGCAGCTCGGCCACCGCCTTTATAGGGCCTCAGGCCCCGCCCCCACACCAAGGCTATTGGCTGATTCAAAAGGCTCTCTCCATTCCTATTGGTTTCCCGGCTTGCCAAGTACCGTACGGCGCCACGACGGGCTGCGGCGGCCACGGTTCCGCCTAAGCCCGCCCCCTTCCTGGACAGCCGCCCTCCCTTCCCCCACCCCGAGAGCGAACCTGCCGCGAGCTCCGATCAGCTCGTCGTCGCTTAAAAAAAGTTACCTGCCCGTGGCGGGGCTAGGGGAGAACCACCAAACCGTGGGCGGATTTGTCAATTACTATTATGCGTTTGCCTCTTCTGGCCATTCTTCAGAGATGGAAGTTACTAAGTCAACATTTACTTGTTGAGTACCTACTACGCGTTCGGTTAGAAACCTAACAGTCCCAAAGCAGTAGCACCGTGAACCATGAATCAGCAATTAAAAAGCACGCCAGGACAATTCCTCATAAAACGACTGTAACTTCCTCACGATTTCATGTCATGGGTGGTGCACGCACCAGACCAAAATGAGAATCGTTCTAAAGCCTGGGGCCTGTTCTAAAGCCGGTTCTTGCCCTGCTCATTTCCCTTAATCTTGGCAGCCAAGACCATTGGAGCAGCCTGGCTCGGCAGCTGTTTATAACCCTTAAGTCATGCCACCTGTCTGGGTAAATCTATCCCTGCAACAAATGCAGACACACTTGGAGGCTCTGGGGAATGACGCTTCGCGGCGAGACCCTAATAGCAAGTTCTGAGCAAATGTGGGTGGCTGACCCCGTCCCTGCCCCGCATGCTTCCTCAGGGCAGATGTCCTTCCTTGTGTCAGTATTTCCATAAAAACTGAACTGCATTCCACAGGGCTTGGTCCCCCCTCAAAGCGGCTGGAATTTGTATTCTGGACAGTGTTGGTTAACCGGCCTCTCCTGCACTTTTGGGAGAAGCCAGAGAAAACTGAACCACAACAGCCTGAGGCACAACGCTGGTCAGGGTTATTCTTCCCAGTTGTAAAGCCTGGGCTTTCCAAAACCTTAACAAAACACAGCAAGAACTTCTGGGCAGCATGCCCTCCTTAGAAATCATACAATCACCAGCCGGGATAGTGGAACACAGTGGTGGTGGTGACTGCCCCAGGCTCCCTTGGGAGCCTTTCTGAGATAATGGGACATCAGCAAGCAGCTGGTCTCCAAGGCTCAGAGGACAAGGTCAGGGTCACTTTAGGATCACCCTCTCTTGCACTCTTGAAAGGGGGGGCTCAGAATTAGACCCCTAGGGATCCTTCTGTCCCAAAGGTGACTTGCCTCATTTCCTCATCCCTTGTAGTATTGCAAGATGGCTTGGGGCAGCAAACACAGGACCAGACAAGAAACCAAACGGCTTCGGTTCTGATTTTGCCCTTGCCTTGAGCAAGACAGGGGAATGTCTTGTGTTTCCTTCCTGTGAAAGAGTTCACAACACCTCTTCTGGGCTGTGAGGGTTGAAATGAGACCGATGTCAGAATGTCTTACTCGCCAATGACTGCACCCTGGCTGTTTTACCAGATCCACCTCTAAGAGCTGAGTTCCTCCTGAGACCTTAAGAATGGTTTCCAGGGCTGGGGTCCAGTTGTAGATACTGCTAAGGGTAGGCATAAGATAAGAAGCCCTCCCAGGTTCCAAGGTCAGCTTCCTGCTATGCAAGCATTTGGAAACAGGGTAGGGCCGACTCAGGAACCTGGGTCCATGCCACCCAAAAGGAGATCTGACTTTACTTTCCAATTACCGGCTCCAGTATGGATAATCTCTCTGCCAGTCTAAATTTTAAACACAACTGTTTTAAAGATTTATCAGAAGAGCAATAGTGAGAAACAGAAACCACTGCTTGATTCACTCCCCGAAAGGCCGCACAAGCTCCCAAAGCCAGAAGCCAGGAATTCCATCGAGGTTTCACAAGCGGGTGGCAGGGGCCTATGCATTTGAGCCAGCTTCTCCTGCCTCCACACACAAACGGAGAGCTGCACAGGAAGCGGAGCAGCTGGGCCGTGCAGGGGTGCCCCGATGTGGGATGTTGCCTTTAACCCACAGTAGGTTAATGCAAGGACCAATCATTTCTTGGAAAGGAAATCCAAGTTAAATTTCACAGATCGAGCCGAGAACCTTGGCAATAAAGGTAAGGGAACCAGTCCCTGCAGAAACCTTTTAATTATTAGTTAGGAACAAGGGTAAACTTTAAGGATGCTGGCCTGTTTGGCATCTTCATCCTAGACTGAAATTGTGACGGATTGGACTAGCTACCCCTCCCATTTACTTGTTTGCACTGTAACTGTTAGAACTACCATTGCTATGTTTTGGGATCAGCACTGCAGCACAGCAGGTTACACCTGCAGCACTGATACTCCCATCAGGGCACCAGTTTGAGCCCCGGCTGTTCCGTTGCCCATCCAGCTCCCTATCAGTGCATCTGGGAAAGCAGCAATTACACGGCCTTGAACCAGAAGATGGAAGATTCCCTCTATCGGGGCCTCAAAAAAAAAAAAAAAAAAAGAACATTTAATAAATAAATCACTGTATTGGACTTTCTATTGTAAGATTTGGGATAAACCAACTCCCTGCTTGTGGCCTAGGAAAGCAGTCGAGGACGGCCCAAAGCCTTGGGGCCCTGCACCCACGTGGGAGACCCATCAGAGGTTCCTGGTTCCTGGTTCCTGGCTTCGGATTGGCACAGCACTGGCCATTGCGGTCACTTGGGGAGTGAATCATCGGATGGAAGATCTCTGTATATCTGACTTTGTAATAAAAATAAATAAAATCTTAAAAAAAAAAATTTGGGATAAAGCAGATATACAATGACTCTGGCATAAAATCAACACAGCTGAAATTAGAATAATACAAGGCACTTTGCCACAAAGGTCAATACAGATCAGATACGCAAAGGGATATGCCAATGTGCATTTTTTTTGAAATTATCAAGATCCTTCAAGACTTTAAAATTTTATTTGGAAATCTTTATTTGGAAGACTTGTGCAGCCCAACATCTCTATATGTCCCCTGAGAGAATCATTGTGACTTAAGGACCATCTTCAAACATTCTGCATCCATTACTCCTACAGCCAAATTTAGCACACATCTGCCCATCCTCTTCTTAGCTGTATCTTCACAAAACAAGACAGATCAAAGCTGCTGGGAACAACAGCAAGAGGTGTTGCCTCTTAAAACTCACATTAAACAAAGCAACAGGCTTCAAGTATGGAAAATGGCTTTGTGATGCTCCTGCCTTCCTGTATGCCAAGGGCTGACACACAGAAGGGCACGTGCACGAGCCTGGAAGGGGGTCTGGATGCCCCTTCCCTCCTCACCACCCTGGGGCCAGGCAGAGGCCTTGAATTCCTAGCTCCTGATTGGGTTCTACTCTTCAAACTAAGACTAGGAGGTCTAAGACAGCCCTTTTCCCAAGTTCAATGCACTATGCCTGGATTTAGCAAACAAAAAACGGACTTCCCTATCCACCTACCCGCTCTCCAAGGAATAGTAGTAGCCTCCTTTGCAAAAGGAACTGTTAAAATAAGAAATGTTTCCCAAGAAAATAAGAGAAAATTCTTAAACAACATTAAGAAAATTCCTAATAAAAGTTTTACCATTTGTGGCAATCTAAGACTTTAGAATATGAATTAAAACAAATTATATTAGTCTCCCAAGGCCTAAGGATACAATAAGTTATAAAATGACCTGATCCTAATGCAACAAGGTGGAGGAATCCACCATGGGGGGGGGGGTTGGGGGAGAGGAATCCCAGTGCCTATAAAACTGTCACATACTGCAATGTAATCAATAATAAAAAAATAATAACAAAATATAATAAAATGACCTGATCCAGGCCAGCACAGTAGCCTACCAGCTAAAGGCCTTGCCTTGCACGTGTGGAGATCCCATATGGGCACTAGTTCTAATCCCCGCAGCTCTGCTTCCATCCAGCTCCCTGCTTGTGGCCTGAGAAAGCAGTTGACATCCCAAAGCCTTGGACGCTGCACCCGCATGGGAGACCTGGAAGAGGTTCCTGGCTCCCAACTTCGGAATGGCGCGCACTAGCCATTGTGGTCACTTGGGGAGTGAGTCATCAGATGGAAGATCTTTCTGTCTCTCCTCCTCTCTGTATATCTGACTTTGTAACAAAAATAAATCTTTAAAAAAAAGATAAGGTAAAGAGACTTAAAAAAAAAAAACTGAATTCCTGCTCACAAGGAGGGTGGGAGACTTATCTACTGTAGAAATGTGTGGAATGTAGGCCTACTGCACAACAGGTGGCGTGCACAGGGACCTGATGTGAAAAGGCCACATTCGTAGATATGGGTTTCAACTGGGACAATGAGTAAGTGTGACCGTCAGGGTTCAGCCACGCAACCACATCTCTATGAACTTCGGCCTCCTGACAGGTGTTTTGCCATTACCATGTCAAAGGCAGCACGCTGGATACCAAAGCTTCAATAATGGGCATACACGAATGCTGATACTCCAATACCCTCACAGCTGAAGAGCAAACCAGGGGGCCAGGGCTGCAGGGCAAGGTGCCACCTGCCAAGTCCTGGATGAGCACTGGTTTGAATCCCTGATAATGGTCTAGGACAAGCCAGCCCAAGGATCTGGGCCCCTCTCACTCATGTGGGAATACCAGCTTTAGACCTCTTTTCTCTCAAACTCTTGACTTAAATTATTTAAAAACACACACATAAACCTGGCAGGAGTGACTGAATCAATACCGCAGAGAAGGCAAAGTAAGAATGGCCCCTCCATTGCAGGCACCTGCACGGCCTTAGGAGGGCGGGAGGGGAAATCCCCGAGCCTAAGAACTACATCATGACAAAAGCACTCGGAGGAGACCTGCAGCATTATGACCCACTGCTTATCTTTGCATATTTGGATCTAAACCCAAATGTCCTTACCAAGTAATTACAATAACTATCATTTGCATCACAAATGCAAGGGAATTCTTAATCCTTGAAATGTCATTTCTTTTAGGTCTATTCATACAGTTTTTCTAAGCTTCACCTCTCTGCGTAATTTTCCTCAGAATAAAGAAAACAGCTCATTTTAAACAAGAAGTTTATTTAAACAACAAGACGCTTGACTTGAAGGGAAAACTATCTAGGATTCATTTTTTTTAAGAGTAATTTACCCCTACTTAAAGACAGATTGCCCTACATGTAACAGCTACGTACAAAAAAGTTATAAAATTGTCCTTGGTTTTACAATGATAAATGAAAAACATTAAAATTCTCCAATCAAAGTATGCAAGGATTTTTATGTTGTTGGGTTTTTGTTAAAACAGTGAGAGCAAAATAACTTACTGGAATATAAAGATAAGAACTGAATGAGCATGCCACTAATGGAGAATGGGGCATTGTCACGGAACCAGTATATTTCCCCATTCCCTCTCCATCTGATGTCAATCAAAACATACCATTGGCCATTTAGTAAAAAAAAAAAAAAAAGAGAGAGAGAGAGAAAGAAAAAATGCAATATGTTTGTGCACATACACCAGGTACTTTATGTACAATAAAGGAACGGGGGAGGGACAATGAAAGAATAGAGAAACTATACTGCAGTAGTCAGGGTGTGAAGGAGCCCAGTTGCTGTTTCTAATTGAGAATGTATTCTTGGTCTGTGAGAAGAGCTGTGGAGGAAAGCAGCAGGCTCCCTTAGTAGACGCCTCCTGTCTGCTGCTGGAACACATCAATTGTATCTTCATCCTCCATTTCCAACTAGCACAAAAGAGAAAAAAAACAAGAGTAAGACTGCTAATAAGGTTACAACTCATAATTTTTCAATTCAAATACCCTGAGCACCACCAATTGTAGTCAGTTCCAGTTTCCACTGTTTTAGAAGTCTCATTAACTCAAGGGGCATCAGATTTGGTTCAAGTAATTTCTCACTTAAACTTTCTATTTAATGTTAGAAAGTTTATTCATTTATTAGTTTTTACATTTTTGCAATGTAGTTTATTTCTTTTTGGTACGATTTTGTTTGAATTATTGGAAAGGCAGGTATACAGAGAGGAGGAGAAACAGAATGATCCTCCATCCACTGATTTCACTTCCAAGGGGCTACAATGGCTGGAGCTGAAGCTAGGAGCGCCTTCCAGGTCTGGACCGGATGCAGAGTCCCAAGGACCTGGGCCATCCTCCACCGCTCTCCCAGGCCACCAGCTGGACGGCAAGCGGGCGTCCAGAATTGCTTACAAGGAAGGTCCACGTCTCCCCCACCTGCACCACAAGTGCCGTGCTAGTGCTATGCGTTCAGCTCTAGGCTAACGGGCACTGCAAGAGTGGAAGATGACCCAAGTCCAGGGTTCCTCCCACCCACATGGGAGATTTACAGGAAGTTCTACAAGAGTGAACCAGCAGATGATTCTTTCTCTGTAACTCTTTTAAATAATAAATGTAAACAATCTTAAAAAACAGTACCTGCTTATTATGAACACGTTCACTTAAAAAGTCTATTTTAGGGCCTGGCGTGATAGCCTAGTGGCTCAAGTCCTTGCTTTGCACATGCCCCGGGATCCCATATGGGCACAGATTCTAATCCAGGCAGCTCCACTTCCCATCCAGCTCCCTGCTTGTGGCCTGGGAAAGCAGTCGAGGACGGCCTAAAGCCTTGGGACCCTGCACCCGTGTGAGAGACCCAGAAGAGGCTCCTGGCTCCTTTTTTCGGATTGGTCCAGCTCCAGCCATTGCAGCCATTTGGGGAGTGAATCATCAGATCTTCCTGTCTGTATATCTGACTTTCCAATAAAAATAAAATAAAACTTGGTTTGGCTGGGGCTGGGGCGAAAGGAGCCTCCTGAAGCATGGCTGCTGCAGGGTGTACCCCAGCCAGGCCAGACCCAGTGCTGGGGACTCAGGCCATGGTCACTGCTGCCAAGAGGTGACCAAGCCCTAGGCGATTCCAGTATGGAGACTTCTTCTCTCAAGGTAGGTACACCCTGTACTGGCAAGCACACACGAGAATCAGGTCTGGGATCACCTCAGACGAAGTTTCTTTGGAGATCCCCCCAACTGAACTGCTGATCTCAGAACCCCAACCTTGAAGACACTATGTCAGCCAGTGGATTCTGAATAGGTTTCATCATGATTGGCAGCAATTCAGAACTTTGAACTATCAAAACTGCTTGAGCAGGACCCTCAGAGCATGCCCCACGTCAGGAACCTGGGAGGGGTGGGAGGAGGCTGGGTGGGGCTTCTCCCTTTGTTTCTCCCCATACCCCAGATACAGAAAAAAAAAAGATATTGGTGTGGAAACAATGGTCTTACCCACTTTCCTATAACCCTTGGCCCTTTGTGCCCTAATCAACTATGTAGGATTGTCAAAATTAAAAATATATGAAAAAAATAAAAAAAAAAATCTAGAAAAAAGTCTATTTTTAAAACTGTTTACTTTTTACCCTAATTATGTCAAGATTGTCAAAATAAATTTAAAAAAAAAAAAAAAAACTGTTGTTTAAGGGCCTGGAGCAGTAGCCTAAAGGCTAAAGTACTTGCCTTGCATGCACGCGGATACCGTATGGGCACTGGTTTGGATCCCAGCTGTTCCACTTCCCAACCAGCTCCCTGCTTGTAGCCTGGGAAGGGAGCAGAGGATGGCCCAAAGCCTTGGGACACTACAGCCATGTGTGAGAATGGGAATACTTTCCTTGCTCCTGGTTTCATATCAGCTTGGCTCTGGCCACTGCAGCTACTTGGGGAGTAAACCAACGGACAAAGATCTTTCTGTGTCTCCTCTCTGCTTTTTCAGATAAAAATTATTTATTGAAATGGAGTTACAGCACAGCAGGAAGAGACAGGGATCAGGCATCCACTGGTTCACCCACCAAATGACCACAACCGCCAATGGCTGGACCAGGCCAAAGCCAGAAGCCTAAACACCTGGGCCATCATGCTGTGCTTCCCCAGGCACTTCAACAGCGAGCTGAGGCAGAAATGGGGTAGCCAGGTCTCAAAGCAGTGCTCATATGGGAAATGGCAGCCACAGGCAGCGGCTTAACCGACCAGCCCCCTTACTGTGCTTCCAAAGCGACTAGTGAGAACTCCCATTTGCTTCTTCACTCCCTGAATGCCAACAGCCAGTCTGATGGCAGGAGCGCAGGCACTGAGCCATCACCAGGCCTCCCAGAGGCTGCAAGTTAGAGCCGGGGTGGAATGGAACACAGCTGCTCCAACGCCACACGGCTGACGTGATGAGCCTGACGCCTGCCCTTCGGTATTTCATCAATCAAAACAAGACTGCTGGCCTATATTATAACTACCGAAATGTTAACTTCTCTAAATTTCAATGCCTTCAAAAAAAGGAAATCCTTGGGCCCAGCACAGTAGCCCAGTGGTTAACGTCCTTGCCTAGAACAAACTGGGATGCCATGTGGGCACTGGCAACCCCGCTTCCCATCCAACTCTCTGCTTGTGGCCTGGGAGAGTAGTAGAGGACGGCCCCAAGCCATGGGTCTCTGCACCTCTGAGGGAGACCCAGAAGAGGATGCTGGCTCCTGGTTTGAGATCAGCTCAGCTCAGGCAATTGCTGCCACTTGGAGAGCGAATCAGCAGACAGATCTTTCTGTCTCTCCTCCTCTCTGTATATCTACCTTTCCAATAAAATTAAATCTTTATAAGAAAAGGGGGGAGGGGAAGATCCCTTTTTGTACTGATTAAGAGAATCTGGCTCCTCCTTGTGGCCACACACTATAATTGCATCTAACAGACTTGCCAAAGAACATTTTTTCAAAACTTTTGGTGGGGGAGCTAGATGGTAAGCAGGGCTACCAGGGTTAGAACAGGTGCCCATATGGGATCCTGGCATGAACAATGCGAGGACTTTCGCCACTAGGCTACCACGCTGGGCCCTCAAAACTTTTAACAGATTTACCCCTTTATTGGAAAGGCACAGTTAAGGAGACAGAGGGAGAATCAGAAAGATCTTCCTAACAGGGGTTCATTCCCCAAGTACGAGTTGCAGCAGCTCACAACCAGCAGCTTCATCCATCACACCACAACTAGCACCTACATTTTTACACTTCGGTTTTACCACTCGATACAAACCAGGCAGTGGAGGCAGATGTCTGGCCTGGTGGCTAAACAGCCAGTTAGGGTTCCCCAAGTCCCAGTTAGAGCTCTCGATTCCAAGTTGTCTCTGGAGGCGACAACCGATGACTCAGTGTTTGGTCCAGCGCCCATGTGGGAAGCCTGGAGTTCCAGCTCCAGACCTGACTGGACCTAGTCCTGAGTGCTGCAGGCATGAGGGTGTGCGGATGATAACTAGCAGATAGCAGGTTTTGCCTTCTGTTTTCAAGTAAATAAATATAAGTCTTAATATAAAATATTACTATTATGTAAAATAAATATAACTCTTAATAGGGGCCAGTACAATGGGACTAGCAGGTTAACCAGATTTAACAAACATACTGCAGAGACATCCCATACAGGCACCAGTTCAAGTTCCAGCTGTTCCACTTCTGATCCAGCTCCCTGCCAATGGCCTGAGACAGAAGCAGAGAATGGCCCAAGCACTCAATGATAACTCAAATACTTGCTTTTGGCTTTGGCCCGGAATACACTCAGCTGTTGAAAGCATCTGTGGAGTGAATTAGTGGATATCTACCATCCACAAATCTCTGTTGTATCTTGCTAGTCTGCCTTTCCAATCTGCTTGCCATGCTGGCATTCCGTACAAGCACCTGTTCAAGTCACAGCTGCTTGGCTTCTGCCCCAGCTCCCTGTTAACAGCCTGAGAAATCGGCAGCAGATGGTCCAAATGCCTGGGTCCTGCAACCAACATGGGAACCCAGGCTAAAACTTCCTACCTCCTGGCTTTGGCCTGTCCCAGCCATTTAGGGAATGAACCAGCAGATGGAAGATCTGTCTCCCCTTCTTTCTCAAGTAACATAAATCATAAAAAACCCTTTCTGACAAGACTGAAAGTCTTCAGAAGAAGTTTAAGAAGGGCCCAGCGGCGTGGCCGAGCGGCTAAAGTCCTCACCTTGAATACGCCAAGATCCCATACGGGTGCCGGTTCTAATCCCGGCGACTCCACTTCCCATCAGCTCCCTGCTTGTGGCCTGGGAAAGCAGGCGAGGACGGCCCAATGCATTGGGACCCTGCACCCACACGGGAGACCTAGAAGAGGTTCCTGGCTCCTGGCTTTGGATCGGCACGGTACCAGCTGTGGCGATCACTTGGGGAGTGAGTCATCAGACGAAACATCTTCCTGTCTCTCCTCCTCTATGTATATCTGACTTTCCAATAAAAAATAAATAAATTTTTAAAAAAGAAGAAGTTGGGTTCGGCAGCGTGGCCTAGTGGCTAAGGTCCTCGCCTTGATCTCACATGGCTGCTGGTTCTAATCCCGGCAGCTCTACTTCCTCTCTATCTCTCCTCCTCTCAGTATATCTGACTTTGTAATAAAAAAATAAATCTTTAAAAAATAAGAAGTTTAAGAAGGTAAAAAGGTACTAAAAGTCTATGCACAGAGACAGCCCAGCTGATCTCAAACAAAAAGGCAGACACCTGAAGTGACTCGGGCTGAGAGCATCAGCCCTGGAGTTGGGGACTAGAAAACACACTGTCAGAGCTCTCCCCGCCAACTCCACTGCCAGGCCGTGGCAGGCAAAGCCGCTTCCTGGCACTCGAGTACAGCTACAGAATCCACTTCACCGTGAACAGCAGAGATGGTGAGGAGCCACACACACTACCCGGGGAAAAACCTGGGCAGTACCAACAAATGCAGAGTTCTACTTTTTTCTGGGAAAGTTTTAATTATTTTCTCCAAATCACACCAATAGGAAAAAATTCATTGGCATTTCCTTAATCCTCTGCTACTGTGTCCTTGGCTCTCCTCTGGTCACACTCCATGTAGCTTTGAACAGTGCAAGACCTATACCCCAGGGCACAGCACGATGGTTTAGTGGCTAAATCCTCGCCTTGCAAGCACCGGGATCCCACAGGGAACACCTCTTAGTGTCCCAGCAGCCCCACTTTCCATCCATCTCCCTGCTTGTGGCCTGGGAAAGCAGCTGAAGACGGCCCAGAGCTCGGGACACGGAAGAGGCTCCTGGCTTCAGAACAGTTCGGCTCAGCTTTCCATTGCAGCCACTCAGGGAGTGAACAGTGGGTGGAAGATCTTCCTCTTTCTCTCGCTCCTCTCTGTAAATCTGCCTTTCCAATAAAAATAAGTCTTTTTTTTTTAAATTAAATAAACCATACTACAATATCTAGAAGGTCAGATATTTGTGAAGCTGTTGATATTCTACCAGCTCTAACTTCAGACCAGAAATGGTCTCCCCAAGAAACTGTTCAACCCATCTGGACAATAAGTAGCAGGACTCTATGCTTGGTATACGTTTGCAAGGGAAGAATCTTATTGAATTTGAACTGTAATACTACATCAAGGTGGAGAAATCCACCAGGGGGAGGGGCGTGGGGATTCCCAGAGCCTATGAAACTGTCACATAATGCAAAATAATTAATAATAATAAAAAAAAAAACAATGATTTTTTTCAAATTAGCACAAAGATTTTTTTTTTACCTGTGCAGGTGTATCTGATTCGTTGATTGGCTGTCCATCAAATCGGAATCTGATCTGCCTCATTGACAAACCCTGAACAAAAGAGTTTATAAGCAGTGACCAACATGGAAAGAAACATTAAAAGAAAGCTGCAAACATTATTCACCCCCTATATAATTAAACATCCATCAATGCTAATATTTCTATGTAGTAAAAAGATACAATGTATGTTTGTTAAACAACAAATCATCTGTTACATTTTCCCCCAAACTGGAATGGGTATGGAGACATACACTGCATTTAAATGACACTGAAAGCAATCCTAATGACACAAATTTCTGTTAATCCTTCTAACGGGAGAAAACCCACCATCACAATAAAAGCAAGTCCACCGAAAACGGACTACTTGGTGAGTAGTTTCCCTTCCTGCCCACAGGTCTGCCACTGTGACAACCCACCCCCGCCCCCACGCACACTCCCTTGTCCTGAGCTGACCCACAGCCATACACACAGGGTACCAGCCCCTGAATAAGCTCTTACACTAGAGCTGTCAGGATAACTGCAGAGGAAGATGGGCAGCAACTATCCTTAGCCACCCCTAAAAACACACTTGACACCCCTGAAATTCCTAGAACAGTTTAGAAGCAGCACCTGCTTTTTAGTTTGCTTCCTAGCACTTAGTTAACTTGTAAATAAAATGAATGAAAAGCAACATGCATCTAACAACACTTTATCAACTTGATCCAAAAGCTACCAAGTAGTTAGCAGTAAGCTGTATTACAAAAAGGAAATTTTAAAATGTTCGCTCAGGTTCAAAATCCTCCTGCATCTGCAGGCCCTTTCTACAAAGCAGGATACCCAACAAAAAGGCAAAGAGGAAAAGAAACACATAAAAAGGCAAAACTGCGGGCAACAACTAAATGAAATAAATATCTTTGAAGCAATGCTGTGAATTCACTTAACAGTTTTCTACAAATTGTCGTAACAAAAAGTCATTTCTGTATCATGTTCAAATTATAAGTATTGTTAAATCAACTCCCTTAAATATTAGTTGATAATTTAAAAGAAGTTAAGGACCCAGCGTCGTGGCCTAGCAGCTGAAGTCCTCGCCTTGAACGTGCTGGGATCCCATGTGGGCCCTGGTTCTGGTCTCAGCAGCTCCAGTTCCAATTCAGCTCCCTGCTTGTGGCCTGGGAAACCAGTGGAAGATGGCCCAATGCTTTGGGACCCTGCACCCGTGTGGGAGACCCGGAAGAGGTTCCAGGTTCCCGGTTTCGGATCGGCGCGCATTGGCCATTGCAGCTCACTTGGGGAGTGAATCATCGGACGGAAGATCTTCCTCTCTGTCTCTCCTCTCTATATATCTGACTTTGTAATAAAATAAATAAATCTTAAAAAAAAAAAAAAAGAATAAGCATCGTGCCCTTATTTATGGCCACCTGTATTTTGGGGCATAAAATGTACAAAGAATGACAAAAGCTGTGTTGAGAATATCCTAAGCTCCAAGACAATATATTCCAAATAAGTCACGCACTGTGATCAAATTCCTCTAACTCCATTTAACTGGATAATTCAATTGCTTTTTATTCTTTTCTTTACCAATAAAAGCTTCTTCAACTAAGTCAACAATCACTAACTTGTAAGATATCCAAAGAAAATTAGACTTTAAGACTCCTTAAGGGTCCGAATGTAGCCTAGTGGCTAAAGTCCTCGCCTTGCATGCCCCGAGATCCCATACAGGTGCCTTTTCATGTCCTGGCCACCCCACTTCCCCATCCGGATCCCCGTTTGTGGCCTGGGAGGGCTGGAGAGGATGGCCCAAAGACTTGAGACCCTACACCCACTTGGGAGACCCAGAAGAGGCTCTGGGCTTCTAGCTTCAGAACAGCATAGCTCTGGCTATTGCAGCTGCTTGGGAAGTGAATCAGACAGAAGATCCTCCTCTCCCTCTCCTCCTCTCTATATACCTGCTTTGCAAAAAAATTTTTAAAAAGCCTGTCCCTCAACTAGCTGTACCCCAGAAGTTAGTTGTGTTAGGAACTGCAAGGCATTCCTGTTTTAATAAAAATGAATTATACTATTATACTAAATGTTACTCAGTGTTCCCTGAAGCCACCTGACATTGCATGATATAATCACCAAGATCACACAGTATCAACAGCTCAGCTAGCTAAAGGTTATGCGGCAGGCACAGTGGGCAAACTCCACTGTGTGACACAAAAGCTATTCACAAACCAACCTCTAGTAATATGTTCATCATTTTACAAGCACTTATTGAACATGTTGTATGTATCAGACACTGCTTTAGACCAAAATTTCAAGTTCCTTTCCTGGGAGATTAAATCTTAGTGAGGCCCGGCGGCGTGGCAAGTGTCAGCATCCCGTGTCAGCCAGTGCAAGTCCTGGCTGCTCCACTCCCAATCCAGCTAACAGCACGCCTGGGGAAGCAGCAGAAGACAGTTCAAGTGCTTGGGACCCCACAGCCAATGTGGCTGATTCAAGCTCCTTGCTTCAGACTTCAGGCTAGCCCTGCCCCAGCTGTTACACAATATTTGGGAGTGAACCTGCAGATGGAAGACTTCTCTATAACTGTATCTTTCAAATAAACCATTTTAAAAAGCAGAAGTTTGAGCCCGGCTTGGTAGCCCAATGGCCAAAAGTCCTTCCCTTGCATCCACTGGGATTCCATATGTGCGCCAGCTTGCATCCCTGCTATTCCTCTTTCCTTCCAACTCCCTGCTTGTGGCCTGGGAAAGCAGTCGAGGACAGCCCAAAGCCTTGGGACCCTGCACCCGCGTGGGACCCGGAAGAAGCTCCTGGCTTCAGATCAGCCCAGCTCCGGCTACTGTGGCCACTTGGAGACTGAACCAGCAAACAGAAGATCCTTCTGTTTCTCCTCTCTGTAAATCTTTCAATAAAAACAAATCTTACAAAGAAAATCTTTAATCCAACATATTGAAGATTTTTAACATACAATAATTCTAAAATTAATCAGACATACCTTTCTTATCCCAAGTTTTCAAAATCTGCGATGTAGTTTGTACTTTATACAACACCTCAATTTGCACTAGCCACCTTTCAAGTTACCGATAGCGACATGCATCTTGTGGTCACCACAGTGTTCAGATGGAAGGTGCTAATGAATTTCATGAGTTATGACAGCAAAGGACAACTCCAAGTTTTTTGTTGAAACAGCTGGATATCAATTGGAACCATTTCTAAACTTTTTAAAAATTATTTTTTCTTTTCAAATGTTGATTTATTTCCATTTTATTTGAAAGGCAGACACAGAAACCTATCTGCTGGTTCATTCCCCAAATGCCAGGAGGTCAGAACTCAATCCCAGTCTCATGCAACCGATACCAAGAACTGAGTGCACGAGCCATCACCTGCTGCCCTGCTATGTGTGCTGAGCTCAACTAGAACAGGATTCAAACCCAGGTACTCACACAGGCATGCAGGGGTACCAAGCAACTCGAACCTCTGCTCCAAGCAGTCCACTCTGGGGACAAGAGCTCAGTGAGCAGGTTTCCAGGGGTAAAGGCAGAGTCTACCTTAATATGTTCAGTTTGGGATGTTTCCTCCACATTCACTGATCTCCTCTACACTCGGGACCAAATGAAGTCATTCAAGAAACATGAACATTCAATTAATCTTGATAGAAAACCCTTGGTCAGAAATTCTCATTGCATAGCTATGTAAATTAAATTGTGTATCTTTGTTCACAGCCCATAGCTAAACTCAAGAATCAAGCAATCAGTCCAACTGTGTGACATTTCAACTCTCTTCCTTAGTCATGCATAACTGAAGAGTTAACAAGAATCTGCTACTCAAAACTGGGAGCTTACTCCCAACTGAAGAGGAAAACAGTACAAACACCTTTCTGAGCATTTCTTAGATAAGACCTTCAAGTCTGATTTCTATTCTGAATTAAGCAGAATTTAATTCTACTTTCTGTAGACTAGCAGTATTTCTTCTATCTAATGCAAATTAAAAAGTGCTTATCATGGGCCTGGCGGCGTGGGCCTAGCGGCTGAAGTCCTCGCCTTGAATACCCCAGGATCCCATATGGGCGCCGGTTCTAATCCCAGCAGCTCCACTTCCCATCCAGCTCCCTGCCTGTGGCCTGGGAAAGCAGTTGAGGACGGCCCAAAGCCTTGGGACCCTGCACCCGTGTGGGAGACCTGGAAGAGGTTCCTGGTTCCAGGCTTCGGATCGGCACAGCACCAGCCATTGCGGTCACTTGGGGAGTGAATCATCGGACGGAAGACCTTTCTCTCTGTCTCTCCTCTCTGTATATCTGACTTTGTAATACAAATAAGTCTTCTAAAAAAAAAAAAGAGTGCTTATCAAAAACTTTAATAACTAAGAAAACTGACGCTCTATTTGCACTCAGTAATAGACTAAATTAAGTTTATCGCAGCAAGAAAACCCAATACTTCTTGATCAACTAGCTAACTTCATCTTAAAGACAATCTCCTATAGACTACTAGGAGTAGATGATATGTCATTTTCTTTTCTTTTTTTTTTTTTGGCTCCTCATGCAAGATTTACCCAGCATATGGTAGGCACTTGGCAATTATCAAATAAAGTTTCTTCAGGGCCCCAATACAGAATTCTTCAGCATAAAACCAACACATATAACAAACTACTAATGTCTGAACGCAGTGGAGGGTTCAGGGTTATACATACAGTAAAAATGTTTCTAGTAATCATTAAAAAAGTGATGCCTGGGCCCAGCACAAAAGCGTAGTGGTTAAAATCCTTGCCTTGCATGTGCCGGGATCCCATGTGGTCGCCACTTCTAATCCTGGCGGCCCTGCTTCCCATCCAGCTCCCGTTTGTGGCCTAGGAAAGCAGTGGAGGATGGCCCAAAGCCTTGGGACCCTGCACCTGTGTGGGAGACCCAGAATGGCTCCTGGCTTCAGATTGGCTCAGTTCCAGCCATTGCTGTGAACCATCAGACTTGGGGAGTGAACCATCAGACAGAAGATCTTCCTCTCTGTCTCTCCTCCTCTCTGTATATCCCCCTTTCCAATAAAAATAAATAAATCTTAAAAAAAGTCGATAGTAACAGCTGAAATTTATAATGACTACAAAAAAGTTCTGATATACAGGAAACATTGTTGAAAACCAAACAAAAGCATGAGTCTTTAACATTTTGCTACATAAATTCTGCAGAATAATCACCTTTTTAAACCCCTGTAACCTACAGGATTCTTCAAAGTTCAAATAGCAAAGGTATCAGTGCATAAACTGCTTAGTATAATTAGTAAATTTGTACCTGCTAATCCTGAGGGAAATTTAACAAAGTTCTGTAGATACAGGTATACTAAAGATCTTATCTTCATTAGGAACTGTAATAAATTTTGTGTGTGTAGGTAAAGAACTATGAGCATAGTATTCGATCACACCATGAATAAGATACAAAATGCTTTAAGCACGTCTAAAAGCTCATGACATCACTGTTTCAGACACCCTCAGCTGTCAAGGAGAAAGCCCAAGCAGCAACACAGACAGCCTCCCAATCAGAAAGAATTAAGCCCTGTCTAATTTTACATGGCCTCCCCATGTTCTGCTAGCCTAAAACCTGCTTTACCAACTCGTATGGATTACATACATTTTGACAGAACACTTCTACTGGTAGGTTACTATCAGAGTAACACATCCACCTGCCAGAGCTTCTGCTGTATCTGCAAAAATAATCTTTTACCAAGAGTCTCAACATTCCAAAAGGAAGCTGCTTTGTGAAAACTTGCATCCGCCTCCTAGCATCTGGTCAGCTCAGGGCGGCGGAGTGGCCCAGTTCCTCTGCTCCACGCCTGTGTACTATTTTCCAGAGTGAAATGCAGATGTCCCTACAACAGTGTTTTTCTGGCCTCTGATAGTAGTGTAAAAAAAAGGCAAATATTCCACACATTTGGAAACTGTCAATTTCCTTCCAAGCTGGTTAGAATACTCAAAATGAACTGAACATTCCAATGGAAAAGCCCAACAAGAAATGTTGCCAAGTTCCTTCATAAAGGTAAATCTGCAATCTCTTGGAAACAAAGTAGCTCTATCAATGAATGCAGATGCATTTCCAGCCAAAAGATTAACATTCTACTTAACATTAGTTATTCTAAGAGTTTCCATGAGGAATCAACATACCAAGTATATGATAAACTGATACAGAAGTTCTCAAAGGTGAAAGTGTATCTTTATCCTATCAAAAATAGTCACTGTTACAGCACTCTAGTCTAGTGGCTTTCAGTAAAGCAGTTGTAGCCCATGAAAGTGCACGCGTAATTCCTCACCTGTCGTTCACAATAGGCTTTCATTAGTTTACTAAGTGGTGTATGCCTTTTAATTTTAAATTGCACGACAGAACCATCCTGCCCCGCCACTTTCAAATTAATATGATCATTGTTCTCGGTCTTGACTCCTTCCTGTAGAAAGAAAAATAAAAGCGTGATTTGGGAAATGCAGGAGACAGACACCATGTAGAGTAGCAGCCCAGGTGCTTCTGTCAGCAACAGGTTTCTGCGTCCTGAAGAAAGCGCCGCTTTCGGCCACTGACCCCAGAGGACAGGTCCTGCAGCAGCGCAGGGCATGGCTGCCACACAAGTGGAGGGGATAAGCAGGACAGTGCAAGGTTCTATTTTATATTACTCCCTCAAAAAAAGTTTAAAAAGCCCTTTTACAGGCGACTGCTAAGTGCAAAGAAAAAAATCTAAGCTTGGAACTCAAAACCCATTACTGTTGTCTTGTTAAAAAGTTAACAATTGGAATTCAATAGACACTGAAGAAGGGGGCAAAAAAAAAAAGTAAAAGCCCTCATCCGGAAGGCCGGACGCCGAGCCGAGCTTCTACGGAGGAATTTCCACTCCACGGCGTGTTGTCAGCGGCCACACACGGCTCCCTACCAAGTCTTCCTCGTACATTTCGGCTCAACCTCACTTGGCCAGACTCTCGTGTGGAGGTTATTCCGGAGCCCCGAAATCTCCTCAGAAAGCCCAGGCAGGGGCCAGGAGAAGAGGGTGTCACCCCGAGAGGCACAGCCCGGGAGCCCCTGCAGAGAGATGATGAGCGCCCCGGCTCCCCCACGGGACCGCCGTCCAAAAGTTGAGCCCCGCCAGTCTCGACCCGAAACCTGCGCCTCCTCCAACTTCCCGAAAGCCCACGGCGTCCGAGGGTTGGAGGGGTTCGTTGGCACCCAAGGAGAGCGCTGCCCCTCCCCCTCCCCCTCCCCGGGCCCCTGAAGCCATCCGAGGGGCCAGGCCGCCTCGGGAACCACCCTCCCAACCCCGGCCCCCGGCTCGCGGCCATCCGGCTCCCGGCCCATCCGCAGCCCATTGATTCGCCCAGGGCCATCGCTCCGGCGCCACGGGCCAGGGCCGGGACCCCAGCTGCCCCCCACCCGATCCCCACCCCGCGGAGAGGGACACGCCGGGCTGGAAGGGCTTCTCCACACCGCCGAGGCGCGGCGCGGGGTCGGCAGCAGCTGCGACCCGCGAGCCCTAACGCCCTCCTCACGCGCGCCCAGCCCGCCGCCGCGCCGAGGAGCCCTGCTCCGGGCCGGTGGGCTGCGGGCGCCCGCGATCCGCCCGCCCAACTCGCGCCGGCGCGCACTCGGAGGCCGCGGGGGCGGGGGAGGGCGGCGGGGCCTCCTCCGGCGCGGGAGGGAGGACGGGAGGGAGGGAGGAAAATGGCGCGGAGCGCTCGGGCCTGAGCCGCGGCCGGCCCCGTGGGGGGCCCGGGAGGGCGCTGGGAGCCCGCGGCGGGCTCGGGCCGGACCCTGGCCGGCGCCGTCACCCTGGCCGCGAGGCCCCGAGGCCGGCGCGGAGCTCACCTTAGGCTTTTCGTCGGCCATGGCGAGCGCCGGAGTCTCCTCAGTTGCCGCTTCACAAAAGAGGTACCAGGTCCGCACCGAACGCGCACACAAGCAGCACCAGGAGCGGCAGAAGAAGGAGGCGGCAGCGGTGGACGAAGGCGAGGGCGCGCGCACGTCGTGCGCTCCCTCCCCCCACCCTGCGTGCGCGAGCACGAGCGGCCGGGCCCTCCGATTGGCTGCCGCGTCGCGGGAGCGCGCAACGCTTACATAACCACCCCCGCCCCCCGCCCCGCGCCGCCGCCGCCTGGGCCCGGCGCCCGCCTGGCCGGCGGGAAGACGCGCGGACACGCGCACCCGGCCCGCCGCGGGGGCGCGCCTGGCTCTGGGCGGGGCTGTATTGTCCTCCTTCTGTGGTGGAGCATAATCAAAATGGCTTCCAGCTGCTCCTCAGTGAGGACGAGGAGACTCGAGGCCCTTAGACGTGAGCCTTAGACCAGGTGGGCAGACTAACTGGACATGGAAAGACGAAGCCTAGATTAAACCCCTCAACAGGAGGGTCTGGAAAAAAAACTCTCTTGTTCAGCGGCCCCACCACAGCTTTCCTTATGGTTATTTTCTCTCAGGCAATCCCATTCTTTTACATGTTAAGGTTTCAGCCTCCATCTGCTTCCCACTGGGCTCGTGCCCGGAGTACAAGGACGACGTCTGCCCTGTTGGTGACCCAAGACTTTGAGTACCTGAGGAAAATATTCGTTTCTGCATTCAACAACTCTTTACTCACCATTAGCCTTGGCGACTTCGAAGAAGCTATCCGCCAGCGGGAACTACACGACAAGCTTCTTAACAAGCCAGCTTTTCCTCCCTCCAGGAAAGTTCCACCTCCTGTTGGAGGAAGGCTCTCAGCTCCGTACAGTCGAGGCCACTTTGTCCCTTGCTTGGCTTTGTTTTCTTCCTTATCCCTGCATTTACTTACACTTTTCGTTAGCATATTAAAGCCAGACTCTCAATTCTATCATGTTACCACAATTATCTCTCTCCATTCTTGGCCAAACAGCTTGAAAAAAGTGTCCCGCACCAGCTGTCCCTACCCCCTCACCTCCCACTCATCCTCCATCCACTGCAGTCTGGCGCTGCTGTCCCCACTCCGCCAAGACTGTTGCTGCCCAGGTCGTTGCTGTGTCTGTTGGATCCAGAGTGGTCCCCAGTTTGAACTCCCTGTGACTATTTTTGGGGGGGTGAGGGTAGGTTTTCTCTGACACCCTCCCCTTCACGGTTGTTTGAGGGAATTGTTCTAGACTCCATGATCATTGTATTTCCTTCTATGAACATCTGTTTGCTAATGCCTCTCAAATATCGTCATCCAGTCTTGCTAATTTCCCACTTACACAGTCAAACAATGTCTGAACATCTTGTTTAAATGTCCTTGGGGCACGTGAAACAAAATCTCTTCCATGGACCCTCCCTGAACTGCTCGGTGACAGTCACCACAGCTGGAAAGCCCAGGATATTTCTTCCTTAATTCCTTCACTACCCAATCAATCTCTTACCTATTCTAATTTTTTAAAAAATACATTTTATTTTGATTTGAAATAACAGAAGGAGCAATACAGAAAGATCTTCCATCTGCTGGTTCACCCTCCCCCACCACAAATGGCTACAACGACCACAGCTGAGCCAATCTGCAGCTGGGAGCCAGGCGCTTCCTCTGAGTCTTCCACGTGGGTACGGCATCTAAAGGACTTGGGCCAGCCTCCATTGCCTTCCCAGGTCGTAAGCAGGAAGCTGGAATGGAAGTGGAACAGCTGGTCACTAACCAACACATGTATGGGCCCTGGAACTGGGCCAGTCCAAAGCCAGGACTTTTGGGTTTCTTATGTATGCACAGACGCAAGCACTTCAGCTGGGCTATCCTCTGCTGCTTTTTCAAGCACATTAGCACGGAACTGGGCAGGAAGTGAAGGAACCAGGATTTGAACCGGGATGCCCTTATTGGATGCTGGTGCTGCAGTTGGCTGCTGTCCCCATTAGGCCACTTCCTAAGTACCTATAAAATCCCTTCATGTAGCTTCTGGTTCTGGGTGGAGGGTTTTTGGTTTTCCTCATCGGAGATAAAGAGGCTGAAAACCATAAACTTACGACAGTTCAATGTAAGTAGATTGAGATCAATTCTCTCCAAGGATACTACAATACCTTTCATACTAGATTCAGTATTTTAAAGTGTTGGCATTGGTGCCTGAAAAGCGAAACAAAATCATGAAGGATGCCGGTTTAAATGCACTTTTAGGCCCCTTAACTGTGTCCTTTGGGAATCGGCCTTTTAGCAATCAACTAGGGTCTGCAGGTTGGCTCAACCAGCTAATCCTCCAGCTCCGAACATGGCATCCTATGTGGGTGCCAGTTTGTTTTTTAAAGATATATTCATTTTATTATAGCCAGATATGCACAGAGGAGGAGAGACAGAGAGGAAGATCTTCCATCCAATGATTCACTCCCCAAGTGAGCAGCAACAGGCCGATGTGCGCCAATCCGAAGCCGGGAACCAGGAACCTCTTCCGGGTCTCCCATGCAGGTGCAGGGTCCCAATGCATTGGGCCGTCCTCTACTGCTTTCCCAGGCCACAAGCAGGGAGCTGGATGGGAAGTGGAGCTGCCGGGATTAGAACTGGCGCCCATATGGGATCCCGGGGCTTTCAAGGCGAGGACTTTGGCCGCTAGGCCACGCCACTGGGCCCGTGGGTGCCAGTTTGTATCCCACTGCTCCACTTCCTATCCAGCTCCCTGCTTGTGGCCTAGGAAAACAGTAGAGGAAGCCCAAGTACTTGCGTCCCTGCACCCACATAGAAGACTTGGAAGAAGCTCCTAGACCCTAGCTTTGAATCGGCTCTGATCTGGATGTTGTGGCCATTTGGAGAGTGAACCAGCAAATGGAAGATCGTTCCCTCTGCCTCTTCATCTCTATAAATCTGTCTTTCCAATAAAAATAAGCAACAAATTTTTAAAGCATCTTTAGTGATTTTTAAAAATATGTACTTACGTGAAAGGCAGTTACAAAGAAAAAGAGATATTCCATCCCTGGTTCACTCCTCAAATGACCACAACACCTTGGGCTGGGCCGTATCAAAGCGAGGCACTAGGAGTTCCATCTGGATCTCTTACAGGAGTGGCAGTGACCCAAGCACTTTGCCCATCAAGAGCATTAGTCAGGAACCGGATCAGAAGTGGAGCAGCCTCAGGTTAGACTAGCCCTGGCTATTGCAGTCATTAGAGGGAGTGAACCAGCAGATAAAATATCTCTCTCCCTTCTTTCGCTCTGTAACTGTGCCTTTCAAATAAATAAATAAATAAATCTTTTTCTTAAAAAGATGCAAAACATTTTGCATAAAACCAAAAAATTATAGGAATAAAAAGATCACTTTTTACAATCTAAAAAAGAAGTAGCCAGAATTGAAACCACGCTCTTAAGGGATACCAGTGCTGCAGGTGAAGTTTAGTGCGCTGAGCCACAATGCCAGCCTTCTAGTGGGTTCTTAAGCACACAGAAGTTCAGGAATAAACCTTTCTAAAGCGAAAGAAGTGCCTGACTGGATCTGTGGCAATCCTCTGCCTTACAGGATAAAGTCCAAATGTTTTCCACCAGCTGAAAAGCTCTGGGAGAGCTAATCCGGAATAACCACTCTACCCTCATTTCACCCGTTTCCTTCTTCAGCCCTCAGTTTTGGTCACATTCCACTACTTGAGGTTCCTGACTGCGCTTGCTCACCCTGAACTCTTAGGTTTTGTCCACTGTAGGTGCTCCAACGTTTGCAGAATGACTAAGTAGATGGAACCATCATGGAGGCCAGTGCTGTGGCACAGTGGAAAAAGCTGCTTCCTACATGCCAGGTTCCCATATGGGCTCCAGTTCAATTCCCAGCTGCTCCACTTCCACTTCCAATCGAGCTCCTTGATGATGTGCCTGGGAGAGCAATGAAAGGTAACTCAAGTCCTTGGGCACATTCGCCCCACATGGGAGACCTAGAAAAAGCTCTTTGATCCTAGCTTTGGACCCGCCTTACCCCAGCTGTTATACCCATTTAGGGAGTGAACCAGTGGGTGAAAATTCTCTCTCTCTCTTTCTCTATCTCTAAAGTTTACTTATTTTCATGGAAGTCAGAGTTACAGAGAGAGAAATGGTCACAACATGTAAACTCGCAAGGCATTAGGAATTGGAAAGTCTCTAACTCCAGTACCTTGTATTTGGGTTGGGGAGAGTAATACACAAGAAATGAAAGCAGGAGGGGGGAATCAACAAAACACAAGCACCTATCATGTATTTTTGAGTGATGTTTCACCAATGTAAGCTCCTTTTCTCCTTACGGAAACCTTCCCTAGTATGCATGGTATGTATTTGCTACTGGGTCTCAGGGGGGTCAAATGAGCGGCTCATTGCTACAAAGAAGCACTGACTGAGTTCCTGCGATCTGCCAGATAAGTAGCATGTTGAAGCTTGTGCTCCGGAGTTGGGATAAAGAAAAACAGATGCTTGGACCCTGCACCATAGCATAGTGGCTAAAAAGCCCTTACATTGCATGTACCAGGATTCCATTTAGGCTCCAGTTCCTGTACTGGCTGCTCTACTTCCCTTCCAGTTCCCTGCTTCTGGCCTGGAAAAGCAATGAAAGTAGGCCCAAAGACTTGGGACCCTGCACCCACATGGGAGACCCAGAAGAAGGTTTTGGCTCCTGGCTATAGATTGGCCCAGTTCCAGCTTTTGCAGCCACTGGGGAGTGAACCAGTGGACAGAAGATCTTTCTCTTTGTCTCTCCTGTCTCTGTAAATATGATTTTCCAACAGAAATAAATAAATCTTTAAAAAGAGAGAAAAAGAGAGAGAGAGAGCCTGACATGGTGGCCTAGTGGTTAAAAAACCCTTGCCTTGGGACCAGCATGGTGGCCTAGCAGCCTAAGTCCTCGCCTTGAATCCACCGGGATCCCATATGGTCGCCAGTTCTAATCTCACCAGCTCCATTTCCCATCCAGCTCCCTGTGTGTGGTCTGGGAAAGCAGTCGAGGACGGACCAAAGCCTTGGGACCCTGCACCCGCCTGGGAGACCCGGAGGAGGTTCCTGGCTCCTGGTTTAAGATTGGCACAGTACTGGCCGTTGTGGTCCCTTGGGGAGTGAATCACCGGATGGAAGATCTTCCTTTCTGTCTTTCTTCCTCTCTGTATATCAGACTTTGCACTAAAAATAAATAAATCTTTAATAAACAAACAAACAAAACCCTTGCCTTGCACACATTGGGATCCCATGTGGGCGCCAGTTCCTGACCCAGTGACCATGCTTCCCATCCTGCTCCATGTTTGTGGCCTGGGAAAGCAGTTGAGGATGGCCCAAAGCCTTGGAACCCTGTATCCGTGTTGGAGACCTGAAAGAGGCTGCTGGCTTTGGATTGGCTCAGCTCCAGCCATTGTGGCCACTTGGGGAGTGAATCAGCAGATGGAAGATCTTCTCCATCTCTCTTCTCTGTATATCTGACTTTCCTATAAAAATAAAATAAATCTTAAAAGAGAGAGAGAGAGAGATGCTATCCTTGTTCTGGAGGTTGTTCTGAGCCCTTCCTGTTCCCACTCTCCCTTTGTAACCTCATGCTCTGAAGAGCCTATCAAAAGAAAATGAGTTGGATAAGCAGTGTGGTACAGCAAGTTGAGCTGTTGCTGGTGCTGCTGCCAGCCCACATCAGAGCTCTGTTTCAAGTCACTGGTATACTCCCAACTGATCCAGCTTACTGCGCCTGAAGAAAGCAGTGGAAGGCTGCACAAATACACGGCTCTGCTGCCCACGTAAGAATCCTGAATGGAGCTCTCACCGCCAGGCATCAGCTGCGAACAGGTGCAGCCAATGTGGTTTCTGGAGGCTAAACCAGTGGATAGAAAATCTCTCTTCCTTTCAATCTCTCTACCTCTTCAATTTTCAGATAAATAAATAAGAAAATCTTTTTTATTAAGGATTTTTAATTTTTATTGCAAAGTCAAATATACAGAGAGGAGAAGAGACAGAGAGGAAGATTTTCCATTTGATGGTACACTCCCCAAGTGACCACAACGGCTGGAGCTAAGCCATTCCAAAGCCAGGAACCAGGAACTTCCTCCAGGTCTCCCAGGCAGGTGCCGGGTCCCAAAGCTTTGGGCTGCCCTCAACTGCTTTCCCAGGTCACAAGTAGGGAGGGAGCTGGATGGGAACAGGGGCTGCCAGGACTAGAAACAGCACCAAAATGGCAAAGACTTCAGCCACTAGGCTACCATGTCGGGCCCAAAAAAGACTTATTTCTATTTGAAAGAAATTGTCATAGAAAAATAAGAAACAGAGATGAGAGAGAATTTCCATTTGTTGATTAATTTCCCCAGATAACCAGAGTGACTGGAGCTAGCCTGGTCCAACACCAGGAGCCAGGAGTTTCTTTTGAGTCACCCATGTTCAAGGAGACTAAGAACTGGAGCCAACTTCTGCTTTTCCCAGGCCATAAGCAGGAAGTTGAATTGGAAATGGAGCCACTGGACATGAACTGGCCTCTATACATGATACCAGCGTTGCCAGAAGAGGTTTAGCCTGCCAAACGAAAGCACTGTTCCCAAGCTGCTCCACCTCTGATTCAGTGCCCTGTACCCACTGGCAGAGTAAACAGCAGTGTGAAAATCTGTCTCTGGCTCTCCCTCTTTCTGTACATCCATGTTTCAAATAAATAAACAAACCTTTTTTTAAGATTTATTTTATTGGGCCCTGTGTGGTGGCCTAGTGGCTAAAGTCTTCTCCTTGAATGTGCCGGGATCCTATATGGGCGCCGGTTCTGGTCCCTGGGAGTTCAAAGTATTCCTGGGTCAGAACCATGGTGGGCTACAAGCTAGAAAGCCCTTCACTCTGCCTAGCCCAGAGCATCTACCGCTATGGAGGGATGGCCTGGGGTCAGCAATAAAGCTGTATATTTCATCCAGAGACACCATCTGTTCTGTACCAGCCTCCGTTTCAGGCCAGGTTTACTCTCTGTCCAGCCAGGTAATGGGAGTCAATGGGATGTCTCCCCAGTTTCACACTTTATGTCTCTTCCAGTACCCCACATGAAGAGATAGATGGTCCTGGTCCCGGCAGCTCCACTTCCCTTCCAGCTCCCTGCTTGTGGCCTGGGAAAGCAGTTGAGGATGGCCCAAAGCCTTGGGACCCTGCACCTGCCTGGGAGACCTAGAGGAGGTTCCTGGCTCCTGGCTTCGGATCGGCACAGTACCGGCTGTCGTGGTCACTTGGGGAGTGAATCATTGGATGGAAAATCTTCCTCTGTATCTCTCCTCCTTTCTGTATATCTGACTTTGCAATAAAAATTAAAAATCTTTTTAATTTATTTTATTTATTTTATTGGAAAGGCAGATGCAAGGTGAGGATTTAGCCACTATGAAACTTCACCAGGTCCAAATAAGCTCATTATTAAAAATATTTATTTGATCCTAAAGCAGAAGCCTAGTGGCTAAAGTCCTTGCCTTGTATGCGCCAGGATCCCATACACACAAAAGGTTGTGTTCAGGCTGTACCACTTCCCTCCAGTTTCCTGCTTGTGGCCTGGGAAAGCAGTAGAGGATGGCCCAAGTCCCTGGACCCTCAACCCACATGAGAGACCTGGAAGAGGCTCCTGGCTCCTGCCTTCCATTTAGCTCAGCTCTAGCCTTTGCAGTCACTTGGGGAGTGAACCAGCAGATGGACGATTTTTCTCTTTCTATCCTTCTCTCTGTAATTCTGATTTCCAAATAATCAAACAAATCATATATATATATGTATATATATATATACACACACACATACATATACGCACATATATATATATTTAAGAAGAATACGTATGTTTGAATGATTCTGGGTAATTTTTTTTAAGATTTATTTATTATTTTTATTACAAAGTCAGATATACAGAGAGGAGAGACAGAGAGAAAAATCTTCCATCTGATGATTCACTCCCCAAGTAAACGCAACGGCTGGGGCTACACCTGATCCAAAGCTGGGAACCATGAACCTCTTCCAGGTCTCTCACACAGGTGCAGGGTCCCAAGGCTTTGGGCTGTCCTCAACTGCTTTCCCAGGCCAGAAGCAGGGAGCTGGATGGGAAGTAGAGATGCCAGGATTAGAACCGGCGCCAGTATGGGATCTTGGTGTGTTCAAGGCAAGGACTTTAGCCGCTAGGCCACGTCACTGGGCCCTGGGTAATTTTTTTAATGTCAAGATCAAGTGGATTTTAGTTAGGAATGCAAAGATGGTTCAGCATTGACAAATCATCAAACACAATAAAGAATGTTAACAGATTGAAACACAAATATTGGGCCCAGCACGTTGACTCAATGGCTAAATTTTCACGTTGCACGTGCCATGATCCCATATGGATTTTGGTCTGTGTCCTGGTTGCTCCACTTCCCTTCCAACTCCCTGCTTGTGGCCTGGGAAAGTGGTAGAGGATGGTACAAAGCTTCGAGATCATGTACCATGTAGAAAACCTGACAGAACCTCTTTTTCCTGGCTTTGGATCAGCTTAGCTCTGGCCATGTGTCCATCTGGGGAGTGGACAAGCAGATGGAAGATTTTTCTCTGTGTCTCCTTCTCTATGTAAAGCTGACCTGCCTTTCCAATAATAAAAAAAAAAAACTTAAAAAAAATCAGACCATGTGATCCATGTTTGAGCTTATTTTCCAAAATAAGGATGTTTCCAGAAGTGATTTTGATGCATTTATTTCCCTGTTGCCTCTGTGGGAGGCGTTAGCCTGAAGCTGGGATCTAGAGCAGAGCAGAGCGGTGGGGCATGTGCTGGCATGGAAAATAAGCTGCATCAGATACAGCCCAGGCTGAAATCCAAGCCAGAAAGTCCACATGTGTCTCAGGTACTTGAGTCCTTGCCTGTTGCTTTCCAGGCGTGTCACAATGCGGCAGGATCAGAAGTGGAGCAGCCCATGGACTGGACAGGCACTCCAGGGTCCTGGCATGCAGGTACCCACGTGATGTCTTTATTCCCTGTGGGACAATAGCCACCAGAGGAGCAGTGTGGTAACCCTGGCTGGAACTTCTGCTGCTGGGAGACTGCTGCCGAGCCAAAATAATCACCACTTGGAGATAGCTTATAAAAGATATTTAAAAATTTTTTTCAAAACATAATTGCTGAGCCCAGTGCCATGGCCTAGCAGCTAAAGTCTTTGCCTTGAGCGCGCTGGGATCCCTTATGGGTGCCGATTCTAGTCCTGGTGGCTCCACTTCCCATCCAGCTCCCTGCTCGTGGCCTGGGAGAGCAGATCGTGAATGGCCCAAGGCCTTGCGACTCTGCACCTGTGTGAGAGACCTGGAAGATGTTCCTGGCTCCTGACTTTGGATCAGGTGTAGCCCCAGCTGTTGCATTTACTTGGGGAGTGAATCATTGGACGGAAGATCTTTCTCTCTGTCTCTCCTCCTTGCTGTATTTCCGACTTTCCAATAAAAATAAAAAATAAACCTTTAAAAAAAAAACCATAATTGCTAGGCAAAGAAAGAAGAATGACTGAAAGAGTTCTCACCCCTGATATCCATGATGTCTCTTGGTTATGCTTAGGCTAAGGTGGATGTCAAGGTAATCGTGTGGATGACAGGACTCAAACACTTGAGTAGTTATTACTGTCCCACAGGCTGCGGGCCAGCACGTGGCTAAGGTCAGGACCAGAGGGTGGTACAGAACCAGGAACTCTGAAGTGGAATGCAGGCAACACGCCTGCTGTGCCAAACGCCTATCCCTACTTAGAGACTTGTTTTATCTGCTACTGAAAGTTTGCTTCAATATTGGAAAACCTGGGCCACTTGGAACTCCTCAGTTCTGGGTTGAGGAATGTCCAGCCTGAGGGCAAAGGCCCACAGAATTCCTTTGACCCTGCCCAAGGAGCAGCAGGCAGGATTTCAGCTCTATAAATCCACAGCAGGCTAACGCTAAAGTTAATTCTGTATGGCCTGCAAAGGATGTTATAAATTCCAACCGGCCCGTCACTCAAAATGGATTCCTATCTCTGCCTTACACCACAGACATGAATGCATAATCTGTCACATTTTATAACCACAGTATTGGTGTTACAGACATACAGTGGCACCGTAGAACATTTGATTTTTTATTTTTAAAGATTTTTTATTTATTTTTATTGGAAAGTTAGATATACAAAGAGGAAAAGAGACAGGAAGATTTTCTGTCCACTGGTTCACTCCCCAAGTGATCACAACAGCCGAGCTGAGTCAACCTGAAGCCAGGAGCCAGGAGCGTTCTCCAAGTCTCCCACGCAATGCAGAGTCCCAAGTCCCTGGGTCATCCTCGACTGCTCTCCCAGGTCACAAGCAAGGAGGAGGATGGGCAGCGCGGTCCCTGGGACATGAAATGGCACCTCTAATATGGGATCCTGTCGCGTGCAAGGCAAGGACTTTTTCCACTATGCTATTGCACCAGGCCCAAAAGAAATTTCTTTCTAAGGTATAGATAGTTGACTGCAGAGGTAGGAGGGCTTGGATGACATTGTGGTAGGCAGAAGATTTTTCTTCTGGGGTCTGGCACTGTGGCATAAAGTTGTTGCCTGCTGAGTCGGCAACCCTTATGGATGCTACCTAAACGTCTGGGGTGCTCAGCTTCTGATCCAGATGCCTGCTGGGGGCCTGGGGAAGGCAGTGGAGGATGCCGCAAGCGTGTGCTCCTCACCCATGTGGAGCTTCCTGTTTTCGGTCTGGCACAGCTCTGGCCATTGCAGCCATTTGGGGGGATGGGAAGATCTCTGCCCTTCAAATAATTAAAATCTTAAAAAATAACACTTCAAAAGTGATATATTTATATCATCTATATATTTATCATTTGCCATTTATGTATATTTATATATATTGAGATAGTCCATGTCCTTGGTTCACTCCCAAAAAAGCCCCAGTGGCTTGGGCTGAACTGATCTGAAGCCAAGAGCCAGGAACTCACTCTGGTTTTCCAAACAGGTGCAGGGTCCCAAGGCTTTGGGCCTTCCTCTGCTGCTTTTCCATGTGCACCAGCAGGGAGCTGGATGGGAAGTGGAGCAACTGAGATTCCAATGAGCGCCTATTTGGCAACCCCCTTTAAAAATCGCTTTAAAGACTTTTTGTCATTTAACAGTTTGTGCTGCCTAAGAACAAATTCTTTATAGGGTGACAGGGTATGCACAATCACTTTGAAGAGGTATTCTCTGTAGGCAAGTCATTGCAACATCCGCCATTTTTCCAGGTTAACTTTCTTGCTGAAATGAATATTGCTACATCTCTACGCATCGTTTCATAAGACGTACTTGTTCGCGAGTTACATTGTTTCTCCAACAACTTGCTGACGCATAAGTTTAGGGACCGCACCACTTTGCTCATGTGTTACATACTGTTCAAAAAAACCAAGTAACTCCTTCACGAGGAAAGCCACTGAATCTCTGTTATCAGAGACAATAAAATCAGCGCTTCGTGTTTAATGAAGAAAATCGAGCCAGTGGCCTCGACCTCTAACAGGTCTCTCAGAGGCATTAATATCGTCCACGTGCCTGCTGTGTTCTCGAGTGGGAGTGGCCCCGACTGCCTCTGAACACACGGAGAAGCTTATGTGCGGACACCACAGCGGGGATCGAGCGAGAGCAAGGACACGCACAGCGTGGACAGAGCTAGGCTACCGCCCCACAGTGTCCACCCACAGTAGCCTACCCGCTCCGCGCACGCGCAGTCACCCTGACTTCCGCCCCGCGTGGTCCTCGGGCTTCTCCCGCCTTCTCCGGGGGCCTTCTTCCTGCCCGGCGCTAGGCTATCCACGGCGCTGCCTGATCGGACGAGATCACAAGTCGGAGATGAGGCAGCTCTTCACGCGATTTATCCGGACATTGTGCCCAGGGTTTTGAAGGAGGGATATGTCGGAAGGGCTCTGAGGATGTGGGTCGTTGCTGAGAGGCAAGGCCTTGGCAGCGCTGGTGTGTTGGACGTGCAGGCACTGCACGAGGCGCCCAGGTAGGGGTCCTCCGTTCGCAGCCGTCTGGGAGCGGGAGGCCCGAGTCTCCGCGGAGCGGCGGGTTGCTGGCGTGTGGCGTGTGGCGTGCGGCGCAATGGAGGAGCTCGATGTCGAGCCGACAGTCACTGTAAGGGAGCCCCGAAGAGGCCTGCTTGCTGATTCGGTACCAGGCCCTGCCGGCCGCGAGGCGTCCACTCCCCTCCCTCGGCTCCATCGCAGCAATCCGGGGAGGGTGTCGGGTGGCCAGGTTGCCGGGTTTGTGCTGCATCCGTGTCCTCCCCAGCCCACGCCCGCTCCTCTGTCAGACAGTTTTGCCTTTGATAGCTCTTGGTGGTCTTCGGTTCACTCATTTTATAAAGGGAAGGTTTTGTTTATCAGAAAGCGGAGCAACAGAGAGGGAACCGGGAACTCAATCCCGGTCCCCCATAGGAGTGGCAGGGGCCGTTTTCTGCCGGCCAAGGGAACTTGAGTTGGAATTGGAGAAGCCGGGACTCGAACCTGGTGCTCAGCTAGAGGCATCCCAACTGGCAGCTGAACTCGCTGTGCCATGCCCCCACTTGTCAGTATGTTTCCCGTTTTCAGTCCTGATGAAGTGCCTTCATAGTTTAGCGCGTCCTTTTACACTAGGGAGCATTTTCTAGTGTGCTGCTTCCAGGTTCGGTGGATATTGTGCATGCTGGCATGTCAGCATCCTTGTGTAGGGTGAGTCTGCTTTACTGGCTTAACCACCCGAAGAGCTTGGCCTCGTGGAATTCCGTCCTCGTAGCCTGCATGCCTTTGGCCTCCCGACGTCTGACTGTCCTTCTAGTGGTCCCGCTTACGGACTGCTAGCCTTTGGAGATCAGAGGGGATGTCCTGTCCTGCTGCTAGAAAATGCCTGCATAGCCTCTCCCAGTTGTTCGGGGCTTGCGTCAGCTCTTCCTGAGAACTGAAAGTACCTTTCTTGGACCTCAGCTGTTCCTAGCTAAATTCTTTGTCAGTCAGCCAGAAGGCCATATGGAGTACTGACTGCGTACGAGCGTCTCTTTGAGGTAGCAAGTGGGAATCCTAAAGGCCCTGCCCTTGTGAGCTCCTGCAGTTACAGGGCAGGTAATAACCAGGTGAGAGGCACTCAGGAAGGAGGAAGGAGGAGGGCTGACGATGGCTTGAAGGAGATTGCAGACAGGGTTAGTGGTTAGATTCTGGCAGGTTGCACGGCTAGATCGGACACAGGTGAAGTGAAGGCTCACTCCTAACAGTTACTCCTGAACCAAGACGGCTGTGAGGTGTGTAGGGTGAGATTTGGGGATAAGGATGGACATGAAGATTTCCCTCTTGGCTGTTGATCTTCTGGAGAGCATGTTGTTGCCTCTAAAGATTTATTTATTTATGTATTTGGAAAGCAGAGTTACAGAGACAGAGCTTCCGTCTGGTGGTTAACTTGCCAAATGGCCACAGTGGCTGCAGCTGTGCCAGCATGGAGCCAGGAGCTTCTTCCAGGTCTCCCACGTGGTGCAAAGGCCCCAGCTCTTGGACCGTCCTCTGCTGCTTTTCTAGGCACATTAGCAGGAAGCTGGATGGAAAGTGGTGCAGCTGAGACTCAAACCCTTGTCAATATAGGATGCCGGCTCTGCAGGTGCGTCTTTACCCGCCACGTCACAGCACCTGTGATATAGTTTCCTAAATTGGTGTGGATTAGGCAGCTGGATTTGTGCAACTGAGGCCCCAGGGGCAGCATCTAAGATGGAGAGAAATGTTTGGGGTCCCCAGCGCAGGGCTGGCACAGGCATGGGATTAGATGGTTTTGCTGTGTTTCAGGAACATTTCAGTTATTAGAATATTTTGGGGCTGATGTTGTGACACAGCTGGTTAAGCCATTGCACTTGATCCCGGCATCCCGTATGAGCACCAGTTCAAGTTCCCATTCAGCCCCTGAAGATTGCCTTCGTCCTTGGCTCTTGCACCTGTGTGGGGCATCTGGAAGGAGCTGCGGCTTTGGACTGGCCCAGCTGCAGCCATTGTGGCCATTTGGGAAATGAAATAGTGGATGGAAGATCTCTATCTCCGCTTCTCTGTGTCTTTGCCTTTCAAGCAAATAAGTTAAGACTTTAAAAAAAAAAAAAAAAAGCCCCCAAACACCATGAAAGAACTTGATCTGCAAGGGTCATCTACTGTGTGTTTCCAACTCCAGGACATTCTTGGAAAACTACAGAGACATGGAAGGCCTTTGGTTGCCAGTGGCACAGACTTGCAACCTATGTACAAATTTGTTTGCTTATCTGAAAGGCAGGGTTTCTTAGAGATCTTCCACCTGCTGATTCTTTCCCAAATGCCTGCAGTGGGTAGGGCTGGGCTGCCTAGGAGCCAGGAGCTCCATGCAGGTGCCCACAGGGTGTCAGGGGCCCGAGGACTAGACCGTCATTGGCTGCCTCCCAGGTGCGTTAGCACGAAGGTGCATTGTTAGTTGGAGGTGGCAGCCATTGATGGGGCGGAGCAGTACAGCTGAGGCCTGTGATGTCATAGGGTGCCAGTTGGGGTCCCATCTGCTCTGCTTCCCGTCCAGCTCCTTGCTAGTGGGCCTGGGAAAGCAGGAGAGGATGGTCTAAGTGCTTCGGTTCCTGCGCCAGCATGGGAGACCCTGATGAAGTTCCTGGCTCTTACTTGGTCTGGCTGTAGCTCTCAAGGCCTTTGAGGGAGTGAGCCAATAAGGGAAATGGCTCTGTCTCCCTCTCTCTAACGCTGCTTTTCGTAGAAATAAACCTAAACTAACAACAGCAAGAACAAGAGCAGCAGAGATAGGATGGGGTTCACAGCCCTCCTGGGGGGGGTGAGCAGCGCAGGAAGCGGCTGTCACCGAGCCCCGAGCCCCTTAGGACACACTTGGAAAGCAGAGCCCGAAGGGAGACTAACAGCTTTTCTCTCTTATGTTTTCCTAGTTGATTCCAGGTGTGAATTCCCAAAAAAAGCAAATGTGCTTTGACTGGGGCCCCGGGGAGTTGCTGGTATGTGAAACCTCCTACAACAAAAAAGGTAGGTGCTCTGGCTCTGCGTGCCGCTGACTGAGCATGGCACGTTGGCTGCTCGTTCTGACTCTCTGATATTCGACTAGCTGAGGTATGAAGTGGTTGAAACTGTTTTGTACCGTTTTCATTTGGGAGCTTGAACACTTTGAGATTTTCATTAATTTTTCAGGCTTGGAAGATGTTGAATCGGTGGGAGGGGCGTTGTATTAATAGTAGTCTACCTGGTGTTAAAGAAAAGTTTCTGAGCTGGGTAAAGAGTGCAGCAGTTAAAATGCCACTTTGAGGGGTGCCCGGTTCGTGGCCCTGTAGAAAAGCTGTCTTCTGTAGCCAGCATCACTTACGAGTGTCAGTGCCGAGTCCCCTGCTATGGGCCTCTGCTATGGGCCCCTGCCACTCAGGAGGCCTGGATGCGAGCCCAGGCCCCGGGCTGTTAGGCCATTGAGGATATATGGGCAAGGAACCGGTGTATGGAAGAGTCTGTCTCAATTTTTTTTTTTTTTTCAAAGACTTATTTCATTTGTATTGGAAAGGTAGATTTATGGAGAGAAGAGATAAAGACCTTCCATCTTCTGCTGCGCTTCCAAAATGGCTGCAACTGCAATAAACTGAGTTTATTATTATTTTTTTAAAGATATACTTATTTTTATTGGAAAGGGGGATATACAGAGAGGAGGAGAGACCGAGAGGAAGATCTTCCATGTGATGATTCATTCCCCAAGTGGTCGCAATGGCCAGAGCTGAGCCAATCCGAAGCCAGGAGCCAGGAGCCTCTTCTCCAGGTCTCCCACATGGGTGCAGGGTCCCAAGGCTTTGGGCCGTCCTTTGCTGCTTTCCCAGGCTGCAAGCAGGGAGCTGGATGGGAAGTGGGGCAGCCAGGACATGAATCAGCGCCCATATGGGATCCCGGTGTGTGCAAGGTCTTTAGGCACTAGGCTACTACGCTGGACCCCATGGTGTTATTTTTTTTTTTATAAATTAAATCAATAGCAGGGAAAGGAAAGCTTTTGTATGTTTAGATCATTCAAGATTTTACAGTAGATTCTTTTGGGTGGTGATGGGAGATCTTAGATATATTTTTCTGTTTCATTTCAGAAAAATTGGAGGTGATGCCAAGCTGTCCCTTTGTCTATATCATCCGGAAGGATGTAGATGTGTACTCTGAATTTTTGAGAAAACTCTTTAATGAATCCCATGGGATCTTTGTGGGCCTTCAGAGAATTGAAGAAGAATTGACTGGAAAATCCAGAAAAATTCAGTAAGTAGCTGCTGCTGATAGGTTGCAGAATCAGTGACTGTGAGAAGCCAGTTGAGTACACCTGTCCTGTGGTGCCCCGGGCAGGTGACCTGGGTGAGTGAGGGAGTCCTGAATGTCCTTTGGCCTCAGCGCAGGGCAGTGCATCGTGCCAGGGCTGGGGGCTTGTCGTTCACTGGCTGGCTTCTTGAGCTTTCTATATAATGTGTATATTACCACTTGTTTTATTCTACAAAGAAGAGGAATTAGCCCCAAGGAACACTTGAGAACCACTGAGTGAGAATTTTGTTTGGTCCTTACAGAATTAATTCCTTCCTTCCTTCCTTCCTTTAGATTTACTTATTTTTATTGAAAAGGCAGACTTCCAGAGTGAAGGAGATACAGAGAAAGAGCTTCCATCCAATCCACTGACTAACTCCCCAAATCGCTACAACATCCAGAACTGAACTGATCCAAAGCCAGGAGCCAGGAGCTCTTCTGGGTCTCCCACGCAGGTGCAGCGTCCCTAGGCTTTGGGCCGTCCTCGGCTGCTTTCCCAGGCCACAAGCAGGAAGGGAGCTGGATGGGAAGTGGAACTGCTGGGATATAAACTGGCACCCGTATGGGATCCTGGTGCTTGCAAGGGGAGGATTAGTCAGTTGAGCCATTGAGATGGGGCCCAAACAATTGCTTGTGAGATCTTTCTTGACAACCAAGTAGAGAAGGCTATTTCTGGATTAGTCTTTCTCTTGACTTTAATTGTTTCACTGTCAGGTTGCCTCTGTTCGCTGCATACTCCTGCGCACCACCTCAGATCATCAAACTCTGAATGTCTGAGGTTGGGGCCAGCATTGTGGTGTAGCACGTAAAACTGCCTCCCGCATTGCCAGCATCTCATGGGCACTGGTTGCTGTCTCTACTGCTACACTTCTTTTCTTTTCTTTTCTTTTCTTTTCTTTTCTTTTCTTTTCTTTTCTTTTCTTTTCTTTTCTCTTCTTTTCTTTTCTTTTTTTTTGAAAAGATTTATTTATTTTTATTGGAAAGGCAGATGTACAGAGAGGAGGAGAGACAGAGGAAGATCTTCCGTCCACTGATTCACTCCCCAGGTGGCGGCAGCTGCTGGTGCTGCACTGATCGGAGGCAAGGAACCAGAAACTTCTTAGGTCTCCCACGTGGGTGCAGGGTCCCAAAGTCTTGGGCCGTCCTCGACTGCTTTCCCAGGTCACAAGCAGGGGGTTGGATGGGAAGTGGGACCGCCGGGATTAGAACCGGTGACATATGGGATCCCAGCACATTCAAGGCGAGGACTTTAAGTGCTACGTTGTCGTACCGGGCCCTACAAAACAATCTTTTTTTTTTTTAAGATTTTTATTCATTTTATTACAGCCAGATATACACAGAGGAGGAGAGACAGAGAGGAAGATCTTCCCTCCGATGATTCACTCCCCAAGTGAGCCGCAACGGGCCGATGCGCGCTGATCCGAAGCCGGGAACCTGGAACCTCTTCCGGGTCTCCCACGTGGGTGCAGGGTCCCAAATCTTTGGGCCGTCCTCAACTGCTTTCCCAGGCCACAAGCAGGGAGCTGGATGGGAAGTGGAGCCGCCGGGATTAGAACCGGCGCCCATATGGGATCCCGGGGCTTTCAAGGCGAGGACTTTGGCCACTAGGCCACGCCGCCGGGCCCTACAAAACAATCTTTATTTTGCTTTATTCTTCCCAGATGGTCACAAAGTCCAGAGCTGTGCTGGTCTGAAATTGGGAGCGAAAAGCTCCTTCTGTGTCTCCCATGTGGATACTGGGTTCCCAGGACTGTGGCCATGCTCTGCTCTCTTCCCGTGCATATTCAGGGAGCTGGTTTGGAAATGGAGCAGCCAGGATTCAAACCTGTGCCCATAGGGGATGCTGGTACCATAGCAGAGGATCAGCATGTTATGGCACTGCCAGATTTATCTGTTTTCATTTGACTCAGAACTCAATCTGGCATCCATCTTGTGCCCAGACTGCAGGTAGGGACTTAGTCCGCTGTGCCACCAGACCAGCTCCGTTACTTCATTTTTTCCCCCCCAAAGATTTATTTATTTGAAGATTTTGGTTACAGAGATAGAGGCAGAGATGAGGAGATCTTGGATCCACTAGTTCATTCCTCAGATGGGCACAGTGGCTGGCCTGGGTCAGGTCAAGGCCAGGACGATCTCCTGGTCTCAGATGGCTTCATGGGCACGCTTCGCGCATCTTCCACTGCTTTCCCAGGCCATTAGCAAGGAGCTAGATCCAAAGTGGAGCTGCTGGGAGTCAGGCTGGCATCTGTATGCGGTGTTGGCGCTGAGCTGGCAGCTCTTCATGTTCCCTCCGTTAGTTTTAGTGCTTGTTGGTGGTTCTCATCCACAACATTGATGTCAGGATCGTTTTCTGGACTTTGTAAATATATACCATGATTGTTATTCTAATATATACCATGACTGTTATTTCACTTATTTTGTTGCTCTGGTTGTTTGAGTACCGCAGTATTTGGAGACTTGGAGCTCCTTCCTGGTGGCTGCTGTCCTCAGCAGATTCTCCCCCCCCTTTTCTTTAAGCCCTCCCTTATTTTGTGGCTCTACAAGATGTCGCAGGCTCATCTTGTATTCTCATCTTCTTGTAGGTTGGTTCGTGTGAGTAAAAACTACCGGTCAGTCATAAGAGCGTGCATGGAGGAAATGCACCAGTGTGCAAGTAAGGATGCTTGTATGTTTATGTAGTAGTAGTAGTTATTTATCTTTATTGGAAAGTCATATACAGAGGACAGACAGACAGGAAGATCTTCCATACGCTGGTTCACTCCCCAAGTGGCCGCAACTGCCAGAGCTGAGCCGATCCGAAGCCAGGAGCTTCTTTCAGGTCTCCTGCACGGATACAGTGTCTCAAGGCTTTGATCTGTCCCTAGCTGCTTTCCCAGACCACAAGCAGGGGGATGGTTGGGAAGTGGGACAGCTAGGACACGAACTGGTGCCCTTATGGGGTCCTGATGTGTGCTATAGCCACTATGCTACTGCGCCAGGCTCCCTTAGATGGTTCTAACACGTGGGACTGGTCCAGGCTGAAGTCAGGAGACAGGAACTCCATCTAAGTCTCCTACAAGGGTGTCAGGAACCCAAGTCCCTAACTCAGCACCTGCTGCTACCCTGGCGCATTGGCTGGGAGCCAGTTGAAGCAAGGTAGCTGGCCCTGGAATTGGCACTCTGATATCCCAGGTGGCAGCTTAATGTACTGTTCCATGAAGCCCACCCTACAGTGTGTCTTTATTTTCAGTATTATTTATTTGAAAGATGCAGTACCATGGAACAAAATCTGACTGTTGGTTCCCTCTCCAAGTGTCTCTTAACAATTGGCTCTGAGCCGGGCACAGATCAGGAGGGTCTCGTGTGTGTCAGGACCCTTGGTGCAGCTCTCAGCTGCTGGCTCCCTGGCCACTAGCGGAAAGCTGGATTGGAAACGTGACATCCCTAGGCCTCGTGCCAGGCACCCTGATATGGGGTGTGCGCATTCCTAGCAGCAGCTTAATGCCCTGTGTCACAGCACTTGCTCCTTGGTGGTAGCACTCAAAGTATTTATCTGATGGCAGGGACTGGCATTGTGACACAATTCATTAACTGATGGTTTAAACACCTTGGGAGCGACATGTTTCCTAGGCGCTTGGTGGAATCTTGTGTAACATGGCAGTGTCTTTGTTAGAGGCCTTTAAGGTGGATGTGTTGAAGTGGAAATGTTGCATGGGATGTGAGCGCCTGGGCTTGAGAATCGTGCATCTGCTACAGAGGAGTACGGGACATGAAACATCTGTTGTGGGTGTTAGGTGTTGGTGCAGCTGGGTGTTGCTGCTGCTGGCATCTCATATTGGAGTGCCAGTTTGAGTCCTGTACACTCCGCTTCCCATCCAGCTGCCTGGATGGAGCTCCAGCCTGGTCCAGTCCCACCTTTGGAGCCATCTGGGAAATGAACCAGTGTTGGAAGGTCTCTCTCCTGCTCTGTTGGTCTGTTTTTCAAATAATTTTTTTTTCAATTTTAATTTTTAATTACATTTTTGTGAGAGAGCATGTGTCTGGGGGAAACGATGTCTCACAGACCCCTCACAGCACCCATTGCCAGGTGTCTCACAGACCCCTCACAGCACCCATTGCCAGAACGGTGTCTCACAGACCCCTCACAGCACCCATTGCCAGGTGTCTCACAGACCCCTCACAGCACCCATTGCCAGGTGTCTCACAGACCCCTCACAGCACCCATTGCCAGAACGGTGTCTCACAGACCCCTCACAGCACCCATTGCCAGAACGGTGTCTCACAGACCCCTCACAGCACCCATTGCCAGGTGTCTCACAGACCCCTCACAGCACCCATTGCCAGGTGTCTCACAGACCCCTCACAGCACCCATTGCCAGGTGTCTCACAGACCCCTCACAGCACCCATTGCCAGGTGTCTCACAGACCCCTCACAGCACCCATTGCCAGGTGTCTGACAGACCCCTCACAGCACCCATTGCCAGGTGTCTCACAGACCCCTCACAGCACCCATTGCCAGAACGGTGTCTCACAGACCCCTCACAGCACCCATTGCCAGAACGGTGTCTCACAGACCCCTCACAGCACCCATTGCCAGAACGGTGTCTCACAGACCCCTCACAGCACCCATTGCCAGAACGGTGTCTCACAGACCCCTCACAGCACCCATTGCCAGGTGTCTCACAGACCCCTCACAGCACCCATTGCCAGGTGTCTCACAGACCCCTCACAGCACCCACTGCCAGAACGGTGTCTGACAGACCCCTCACAGCACCCATTGCCAGAACGGTGTCTCACAGACCCCTCACAGCACCCATTGCCAGAACGGTGTCTCACAGACCCCTCACAGCACCCATTGCCAGGTGTCTCACAGACCCCTCACAGCACCCATTGCCAGAACGGTGTCTCACAGACCCCTCACAGCACCCATTGCCAGAACGGTGTCTCACAGACCCCTCACAGCACCCATTGCCAGAACGGTGTCTCACAGACCCCTCACAGCACCCATTGCCAGGTGTCTCACAGACCCCTCACAGCACCCATTGCCAGGTGTCTCACAGACCCCTCACAGCACCCATTGCCAGAACGGTGTCTCACAGACCCCTCACAGCACCCATTGCCAGGTGTCTCACAGACCCCTCACAGCACCCATTGCCAGGTGTCTCACAGACCCCTCACAGCACCCATTGCCAGAACGGTGTCTCACAGACCCCTCACAGCACCCATTGCCAGGTGTCTGACACCCCGGGGCTGGGAGGGGCCCCACGGGCTGACCCCAAGTCCCTGTCCCCTAGGGGGGCTCTGTGCTCTCTCCCTGTTAATGAAGCTGCCTGGGTGAAACCGGTGAAGCATGCAGAGCTGGGAGAAGCCAGACACATGTGTGAAAGGGAGAGTGCAAGTGAAAATGGGTGGGATTTAAAGCTTAGAACCTGATGTGAAAAGCTCAGAAGAGGCTCATGTCTCGTGTTTGCTGTTTTGATAGTTGCTGCTAAAGACCCAACCAGTAGCCACAAGTTCAGTAGCCAGGTAAGGCAGCTGCGCTTGGCCCCGGTCCCGACCCGCACTGATTGTCTTGAATGTTCTCTCAATTTTTACCATGTCGGAACACAGTGATTTCTTGATGAATAAACACCTTGTATAACTTTTCAGTTTTTAGGGAAAGGTGTATTTGTTGTTTGTTTTTTAAGGTTTATTTATTTGATCGAGTTACAGTGAGAGAGCTTTTCTATCCTCTGCTTCACTCAGATGGCTGTTACGGCCCAGTGGTAGGCCCAAGCCAGAAACCCTGAGGTTTGTCCAGGTCTCCCATTTGGGCCATCTTTCCCCTTTCCCATGCCATCAGCAGGGAGCTAGATCAGGAGTGGCCGGGACTAGAACTGGCACTCATGGGATCCTGACACTGCAGGCTGCAGCTCCATGCACGACCCCACAGTACTGGTGCCAAGAACGACGACTGTTAGCACCCTGAGCTGATGAGTAGCTGCCTTCTGACTGGGAGCCAGTACACAACTTGGCATCTTGGCTGAGTGGCCGGGAGACGATGTGGAGAATCACATTCTTGGAAGAGTCCTGGTGCCCGTCGCTCCCCTGCCCCCTCTCTCCCTTCCCCTCTGTCTGTATCCCTCTCTCTTTTTTAAAAGATTTGTTTATTTTTATTGCAAAGTCAGATACACGGAGAGGAGGAGAGGAGGAGAGACAGAGAGGAAGATTTTCCATCCGATGATTCTCTCCCCAAGCGACTGCAACAGCCGGGGCTACACCTGATCCAAAGCCAGGAGCCAGGAACTTCTTCCGGGTCTCCCACGCGGGTGCAGGGTCCCAAGGCTTTGGGCCATCCTCGACTGCTTTCCCAGGCCACAAGCAGGGAGCTGGAAGGGAAGTGGAGCTGGTGGGATTAGAACCGGTGCCCATATGAGATCCTGGTGCATTCAAGGCGAGGACCTTAACCATTACGCTATTGCACCGGGCCCCACCAGCCTTTATTTTTAAAGGCAGAGCAATGGGGGCGGAGAGGGTGGTGGAAGAAGACACTGATCTTTCCAGACTGAGCCAGCCGAGAGTCAGGCTCTCCGTCCTGATCTTCTCCATGGGTGGCAGGGACCAAAGCGCTTGGAAGGTAGCAGTGTGCTGCCTTCCCATGTGTGAGTTAGAGACTGAATTGCAAGTGACCTGACTAGAATTTGTAAGTGACAGCTTAACCTGTGCCGCCATACTGGCCTTGACTTGTTTGATCTTCTGTTCTTGAAAAGTCAGGCAGACACACGTCCCCCTTCCATCTGGTGGTGCACTCCCTCACTGCCTGCAGCAGCTGGGCTGGGGCTGGCAGAAGCCAGGCTCTCAGGACTCAGTGTGGTTGCCGTGTGGGTGATAGCGGGTGAGTGCTTGAGACATTGCCCACCACTTCAGAGTCTGTGCATTGTGGGCAGCTAGAGGCCAGATCAGAGCCAGAATGGAAACATGGTGTGCCACAGGGCATCCCAGTCACTATACCAAACACCTGCCCCTGCTTGTCTTTCTAAAAATTGTCTATCTCTTTACCCATTGCCCCTTCCTGAACTATAATTCAACAGGATTATTGTCAGTGTGAGGGGGTAGTGTGATGCACTCAGCTGTAGCCGGCAGTGCTGGCATTGCACAACGGCGCACTGATTTAGTCCTGGCTTTCCCACTTCCGGTCCACCTGGGGAAAATAACAAATGATGATCCAAGTGCCCAGCTCCCTGCCAGCCACGTGGGAGCCCTGGGTGGAGTTCCTGACTCCCTGCTTGGACCTTGCCCATTCCTGGCCTTTGTGGCCATCTGAGGAGTGAACCCACAAATGGGTGATCTGTCTCTCACTCTCTGTAACTTTTGTCTTTTTTTTAAAGATTTATTTATTTTTATTACAAAGTCAGATATATAGAGAGGAGGAGAGACAGAGGAAGAACTTCCATCCAATGATTCACTCCCCAAGTGAGCCGCAACAGCCGGTACTGCGCCGATCCGAAGCCTGGAACCTGGAACCTCTTCTGGGTCTCCCATGCGGGTGCAGGGTCCCAAAGCCTTGGGCCGTCCTCGACTGCTTTTCCAGGCAACAAGCGTGGAGCTGGTGGGATTAAAACTGGCGCCCATATGGGATCCCGGCTCGTTCAAGGGGAGGTCTTTAGCTGTTAGGCCATGCCGCCGGACCCAACTTTTGTCTTTTAATAAGTACCTTTAAAAGAAAAAAAAAAAAAGATTATCAATCTTTTAATGTGCTAATATATTGTAACTTTGTGTAGCCATATTTTTCTTATTTATATCACAGCTATTCAAATAAAATAATCTACATTCCCCCTTCCTAAAATCCTCTTTCTGGCTGCCCTGGGGAAAATCCCCGCCTTGGAACTCTGTGCACACGGGGGTGGTGCGTGGCTCTGCTGTGCCCCAAACCCTTCTCTGCCTCCGGCTGTTCCCGAGTCCCAGGCAAGCCCTGGATTACAGGCTCTGCTGTCTTCCCTAGGTTGGCATTCTGTCTGTGATGGAGCTCATTTGGAACCTGTGTGAGATCCTCTTCATTGAAGTGGCCCCAGGTGAGCTCCCGCTGCCCTGCTGCCTTTGTTCTGGGATCATCCTTCCTGCACGTGGGGGTGACAGTGCGCTCCCCAGTGCTGCTCGTCTCCAGCACCTTCAGGCTTCAGCAGAGTGCCTAGGGAGTCCTGCCATCTCAGGCAGAATGCCTTGTGGGAACCCCCGGGTTAGAAAACAAGTACTGAAGTGGTTTGAGAAAGAGGTGGTCAATGTTTTCATAGGGCAGATTTAAAGTTTTGGGGACATCGGGAGGGAAATCTGCTTTGGAGAACTTAGTGGCTTGTGCTTCCTGGCTTAGGGCAACTCTGTCCAGTCAATCTTTTTTCCTTTTAATGTTTGTTTGAAAGAAAGATGAGGGGTTGGGAGAGAGACAGCAGTGTGTCCTACACACAAGGTCACTGGCACATGACTGTCAAAGTAAGATCTGGGCCAGATTGAAGCCAGGAGCCTGGAATTCCGTCCAGGTCTCCCACTTGGATAACTGAGTCATCACCCACTGCCTCCCAGGTACTATTTGGCAGGAAGCTGGAGTGAAGTGTAGAACACAGGCCCTCTCATAGGGTGTCCCAAGCGGAAGCCTTCCTGCCATCCCAGTGCCTGGCCCAGGACTGTGCTGTGTTGATCACTGCACATCTGCCACCCTGGGTCCATGCTGGTCTCTCCATTGCCCCTGCGTAGTGTCTACGTAGCCATGGAGTGTTTTGATGGTGTTGGTCCTGTGTGCATTGCTCTGCAAGATTTAGTCAGTGGTGGAGCTGCCTGACCCGCAAGGCGGGTCGTATACGAGTCCATTCCTCAGGAGCCAGCGTGTGTGTGCTCAGGAGGGCTGGGCGCGCCTGGGTGGTCGCTGGTCTGTGTGTCATCCCCGCCCCGTGGTGGTGTAAAGGGCAGTGTGCTGTGGGGGAAGCAGAACTTTCTGTGTCTTTTTGTGTCTGATGAGAGTCTCTTCCCCCAGCCGGACCTCTCCTCCTGCTCCTGCTGGACTGGGTTCGACTCCATGTGTGTGAGGTGGACACTTTGTCAGCAGATGTCCTGGGAAGTGAGAATCCAAGCAAACACCAGGGCTTCTGGAAATTGGTGAGCGCCTCTGCCCTGTGTGTCAGCGTCCCTGAGGGTGACCGGCAGAACTGCACTGCCTACTGGCTGACTCTGAGTCTCTGATGGGGACACAGGCTTACTTGTTTTTTTTTTCTTTTTCTTTTTTTCTTTTTAAGATTTATCTGTTTTTATTGGAAAGGAAGATACACAGAGAGGAGAGACAGAAAGATCTGCCATCTGCTTGTTCACTCCCCAAATGGCCACAATGGCTGGAGCAGAGCTGAGCTGAAGCCAGGAGCCAGAAGCTTCTTCTGGGTCTCCCACGTGGGTGCAGGGTCCCAAAGCTTTGGGCTGTCCTCGACTGCTTTCCCAGGCCACAAGCAGGGAGCTGGAAGGGAAGTGGAGCAGCCGGGACAGGAACCCGCACCTATGTGGGGGCCAGCTGCTACAGATGAAGATTAGCCCGTTGTGCCCGTGGAGATCCTAGAGAGGTCTTTCACTGTTCAAGGCAGAACCAGAAACTTGAGTGGGTCTGCCATGTGTGCGTGCGGGGCGGAGGCAAGGTGTTTGCTGGTTTTCCAGGTTCATTGGCGTGGAGCTGTATGGGAAGTAGAGCGGCCCAGATTCTAATCAGTGGTGCCAGCGTCACAGGTGGCCCTTAACCCACAGTACCAGAGCTCTAGCCCCCACTCGGTTATGTTTTTAACAGCTGATGAACCTGTAGCCAGCTTTTCTTGGTGTGTGTTTTAGTTTAACAAAATCCATTTATTTAGAAGATGAACTTGAACTCAGAGCAAGCCAGTTACTCATGTGTTCAGCGGTGTGTGTCTGAGTGAAGCTCACCTCACTCCTTTCAGCCTTTTTGCACTTGAGGCTGCTGCTGGGCCCTGAGCGCTTGGCTGGGGTTCAGCCCTCACCCCCCAGATGCACGGTGTAGTGCCGGACTCGGCTGCAGCAAGCCATTGCTTGTGGCGTGAGGGCAGAACAGACAGGCAGAGTGCTGTCTCACTGCTCAGGCAGTGTGCCAGGCACCTCGGGCACACTGTGAGCAAAGTTCCACTAGGGATTGATGTGGACTCGGAATCGTGAAATGCAGTGTGTGTCAGCTTGTAAGAAATGGAATGTGGTGAACCAGAACTTGATTAACCCTGGTGGTGTTCTTGGTTTGTTTTTTTTTTGGTGTTCTTGGTTTTTGATTTGCTTTTTAAAAGCTGGTCATAATCTGTTATGGGCTGCTCCTGGTAGTTTGAAAACCATGATTGAGAGGGTACAGCCGTGATGCTGGGTGCGATTTCCACTTGGGGACGGGGCCATTGCTCCTCCTGGTGGGAGTCGTCAGTGTGGGCGGAGGGAACGCCTCCCCAGAGGCCTGGCCTCGTGCCATTGCTCATGCTGCCTGGTTTCCTTGCAGGTGACCATCTTGGTGCTGCAGGGCCGACTGGATGAAGCCCGACAGATGCTGTCCAAGGAAGCAGACGCTAACCCAGCCTCTGCAGGCATGTGCCGCGTCTTAGGGGACCTCATGAGGACGATGCCCATTCTCAGTGTACGTGGGAGCAGCCGAGCCACTTGGTCACAGGAGGTGGAGAAGTTCTTGGGTGGGGAGCTGATGTCCCAGGACCCGTCTCTCCCCTCAGCCTGGCAACACACAGACGCTGACGGAGCTGGAGCTGAAGTGGCAGCACTGGCATGAAGAATGTGAGCGGCACTTGCAGGACGGCACTTTCGCCTCCAGCCCGCACCTGGAGTCACTGTGCAAGGTCTGAGTGGAGGGATGAGTCCAGGTGGTGGCATCCAGGGCAGCGCAGTGGGAGCACTGTCCCCCTGCCGGGGCTGCAGTGGGGAAGTCAGGGGCCATGGGCATGGCCATTGCCCTTGCAAGGGGCTCATGAAGATGCCCATCTCCACAGATCATGCTGGGGGATGAGGCAGCCCTGCTGGAACAGAAGGAGCTTCTGAGTAACTGGTACCACTTCCTGGTGACCCGGCTGCTGTACTCCAACCCCACGGTGAAACCCATCGACCTGCACTTCTATGCCCAGGTGAGTGCTGGGAGTGGGCGGGCGGCTCCCTGGTATGTGGCTACCTTGACCTTAGCCTCCCAGGAGCTGCACTTCTATGCCCAGGTGAGTAGGCTTAGAGCGGGCGGGGCTGCTCTGGAGTGTGTAGCTACCTTGACCTTGACCTTAGCCTCCCGGGAGCAGGTGGGCCCTTTCCTTCCACTTGCTTGGAAGGAAGGAACTCTCCCTGCTCCAGGGCTCCCCAGAGGGCAGCCCTGCCTGTCCCCTGGAGTTGGCTTCCCTCCTGGGTACTGAGGGGCCATTGCCTCTCGCAGTCTAGCCTGGACCTGTTTTTGGGAGGTGAGAGCAGCCCGGAACCCCTGGACAACATCCTCATGGCGGCCTTCGAGTTCGACATCCACCAGGTGATCAAGGAGTGCAGGTACGCCACCTACCCACCCCCAGCTTCAGTTGCCCTGGTTTTGAAAGGCAAATGGTAGCAATAGCCATGGCTGAGCTAGAACAAAGCAAGAAGCCAGGAGTTTGATCCAGGTCTCCCACATGGGTGCAGTCCACAGGTCTGGGGGTGTGTCAGTAGGGTCAGGGCTCTACCCCATGGCTGCTCCACCCCCGGGAGGCCTGGAGGAAGTTTTTTAGGTTTATTTGTTTTTATTGGAAAGGCAGATTTACAGAGGAGAGACAGATCTTCCCTCTGCTGATCCACTCCCCAAGTGACTGCAATGGTAGGAGCTGAGCCGATCTGAAGCCAGGAGCCAGGAGCTTCTTCCAGGTCTCCCGTGTGGGTGCAGGGCCCCAAGGACTTGGGCCGTCCTCGACTGCTTCTCCAGAGGAAGTTTTGATTGCAAAGCTTCCTTCCCCCATCAGCTGCTTCAGAGCTGTAGGTGCAGAATGGGCAGCCAGGACTCTGGGGTGCTTGCCTGGTAACCCCTCACTTCTTCCCTGTTGACTCAACAGCTGCCTGTGAGGATGGTCCAGCTCCCTGCTGTCTAGCAGAAGGAACAGTGGGCCTGCACTTGAGTGGGAGTTGGGCCAAATGTTGAGGTTTCCCACTGCCCTGCAATTCCTCACAAGTATTGGGTTCACAGACACCAGGTCTGCCTCCAGAAGCAAGCCGGAGGTCCAGTGTGACGTCTGCCCGGACTCCCTGCTTGATCCTTGTCTGTTCTGGCCCATAACCTCGGACACAGCAGGTCTCTGCCTTGTGCCCGAGGAGTGGCACTGCAGCTGCCCATGCTCCGCCAGGGCAGGGCAGTGGGTGGCAGTCATCAAAGGGTGCTCCCAGGGCAGACAGGTTGGGGCAAAGGTGTGGCTGGGACCCTGTGCCAGGAAGGTGACCTGGAGGTCATGGTCTGCTCCTCTAGGCCATTGTCTTCACCTCCGCTGCTTGTCCCTGGCTCCAGAGGTCTTCATATTTCCAATAGCGGCCACTCTTGAGCCATTCATTAAGACTTTTAAAAAACTGGGTACCCCACTTGGCTTTGAAGCATAGATGTTGGATTTTTGCTCAGATCTCGCTCAGGTGGGGTGGGGTCTCTTGACTGTCTCTGTGGCCTGCGTCTCCATTTGCAGCATTGCCTTCAGCAACTGGTGGTTTGTGGCCCACCTGACTGACCTGCTGGACCACTGCCAACTCCTGCAGTCTCACAACCTCTAGTGAGTGGTGGGCGTGCCTCAGGGTGGGCTAGGTGGAGGAAGGGGCCTCTAACCTTGGTCCCTGTTCTATTTCTTCCCAGTTTCGGTTCTAACATGAGGGAATTCCTCCTGCTGGAATACGCCTCAGGCCTGTTTGCTCACCACAGGTAGGGGAACTCGTGAGTGGGGATTCCCCTAACCTCCATCTCCTGAGGGATCCCTGGGGCAGCCTGCCTGCCGCCCCTCAGCAGTGTCCTTTGGGGCCTTTGCAGCCTGTGGCAGCTGGGGGTGGACTATTTTGACTACTGCCCCGAGTTGGGCCGTGTCTCCCTGGAGCTGCACATTGAGCGCATCCCTCTCAACACTGAGCAGAAAGCGCTGAAGGTCCTGCGGGTCTGCGAGCAACGGCAGATGACCGAGCAAGGTGAGCGGCCTCAGAGGGCTGAGCCTCGGGTGCTTGCTGCCTGGTAGCCAGGTGGGAGCCTCAGCTCAGAGAGCCAGGAGCAGCAGAGCACGGTGCTGTGGAGGCAGGCCTCTGCTGGTTTCTCAGGCCTGTCGTCAGTGGCAAGGTTCCCTGTCCCTGGCAGGGTGCTGTGGTTAGCAAAGGAGGCAGGCAGCTACCCAGCTGGAACTGGAGGAGAGGAACAGATGTGGGAACAGCCCGTCCATGAGCACATTCAACACCAGGGGAAGTTAGGATTTTAGGTGCCTGGATGAGTAATGGGGCTGATGTTAGGGGCGCAAGAGCAAATTGAAAGCCACATCCCCTCAGCAAGTCCTGCTTGGGGTGTGTGGCCCTTCCTGATGGCCCAGGTGGGCTCCTGACGGGACTGGCCTTTTTTCTTTGTTCCTGCCAAGTCCGCAGCATCTGTAAGATCTTAGCCATGAAAGCTGTTCGCAACAATCGCCTGGGCTCTGCCCTCTCGTGGAGCATCCGTGCCAAAGATGCTGCCTTTGCCACACTTGTGTCCGACAGGTGGGTTCAGCCTGGCTCTGCTGGGGAGACGGGAGGCGAGGCTGTTCCTGCCGCTGAGCTCCCTTGGCCTGGCTCTGCAGGTTCCTCAGGGATTACTGTGAGCGGGGCTGCTTCTCCGACTTGGATCTCATTGACAACCTAGGGCCAGCCATGATGCTTAGTGACCGACTGACCTTCCTGGGTGAGTTACTCTTGAGATTGGTCCTGGGCCTTGGTCCAAGGGCATAGTTGTGGGAGCTTGGACAAGTGGTTCTGGACTTTTCCATGTTTACCATTAGCTCAGGCGGTCAGAAGTGTAAGGAGCAAGGTGCTCCTGTGTGTGCTTTGTGCATGTTCCCCTCCGTTTGGCCTTTGAAACCCTCAATCCTCGCTGACCTTACAGCAACACCCTATGAGACCCATCCTCATCCCATGTCCTCTCCTGACCCAGAGGTTATGATACCAATGTCACCAAAATGCCCCGTGCCATTACTGGTTGTGTTGAGCACAAAGTGGGGACCAGCAGGTGGCTTTTCCCTGTGGGTTTCATCATTTGTGGAGCAGTGTGGGGTAATCTGCCCGCCCTGTTCCTCATCATGCTGGCACCAGTTTGTCTCGCCTGGCTAGCCTGCCATTTCCTGTGGATCTGTGGTTCCTTTTTTGAGTCCTTGGTTCTCAACACTTGTGTTCCTGCACAGCCCAGGGTGTCCTGGTCTGCACCTCCTTGTTTTGGACAAACCTCCTTGTCCCATGCAGTGGCTTGTTGTGGGGCCAGAGTCTCCCTCGTGGCTGTCACCAGGGGCAGCATGGGACATGTCCCAGGGAGCTCATGTGCCTCTCTCCCTAGGGAAGTACCGAGAATTCCACCGGCTGTACGGGGAGAAGCGCTTCATGGAAGCCGCCTCTCTTTTGCTCTCCCTGATGACGTCTCAGATCGCCCCACGCTCATTCTGGATGACACTTCTCACGGACGCCCTGCCCCTGTTGGAGCAGAAGCAGGTAGAGGACAGAAGTGTTCATTGTTACCATGGCCATGTGACTGTGCCCACAGCCCCACTGTGGAATTGTGCTTATGCAAGGGGCCACCAGCAGCCAGCACTGCCCAGCCTAAGGCTGTAGGGAGCCCAGAAAACTGCTGTGTCCTCCCGTGGCTTCCTGGTTGAGCACAGGACTGGTCCTGGACCCAAGAGGCAGGCCCCGGTTGGGACAGCAGGGTAAGGCAGCCTCTCTCGCAGGTGATATTTTCAGCAGAACAAACATATGAGCTGATGCGCTGTTTGGAGGACTTGACTTCAGGGAGGCCAGCGTGTGGAGAGCCTGATGCCCAGCGACTAGAGGTTATTTCCATTTCCTTTTGGGTGTATGGTGTCACAGAAGAGAGGAAGATACACTCTTGAGCTCCCCTCAATCCCCTCCCACCATCACATGTGCCACCTCCTTCTCGCCCTCCAACAGCTGAGGCAGCTCACTTATCTGAGCACAGGGGTCCTTCCAGGGTTCCCATCCACACACCTCTCCCATGGAGAACCTGCTGTTCAGCACCACATGCTTTCTGCCACCCTCTGGAGGTTCTAGAGGGCACCTCTGCTGTTCTTACACTGGCTCTCTGCTTTCTAGGACGACGACATCGAGACCACCAAAGTGGAAATGCTCAGACTGGCACTCGCGCGAAACCTGGCTCGTGCGGTTGTGAGGGAGGGTTCTTTGGAAGGTTCCTGAGGCCCTGCATGGCCCAGCCAGCGGGCTGTCTTTGTATGCTCATGTATATAGATGTTTAAAATAAAATGGCTTTCTTTTGGAAACACAAACCAAGTTCTTACAGACAGGAAGGTCAATGAGTTTGTAATGTAGGGCTGCCATGACCCCAAGGTGGGAAAGTGAGGAAAATGCTAGTTTTGTGCTTTTGCTGTGGAGTGTTTTCCACGGTCTCCTAAGGAAGACAACCCCAGAATAGGGAGAGCAGCGTCTGGTCTTGTGCGAGGAGTGCTCTGACACCTCACCCACCCGGTCCCTAGAACCAGGGCTGCAAACTTGTCCATCTGCAGAACTCTCGTGTGGGCTCTTCCCAATCCAGTGGCTGCCGTGGCTGCGGCCTAGAGGATTCTGAATAAAGATGGTTTTATTTCACATGCAGCAAAGCAGAGCCGGCATGTCCAGTACAGCTGACTGCCATGGACAGTGACCTCTCCAGTGACAAACCGCATGCATCAATGTCCAGGGTTCCTGGTGAGGCCTCCCCACCACGGGCGGCTCACAGGTCCTCCCATGGCTTGCAGCCAGTCTCTGGAGAGTTCTTGCATTTTTCCTTTGAGTAGTGAAAGTGATTCACTTTTGAGCTGTCTGTCCTAAGAAAGCAGTGAAACCTGCTTGCTGAAGAGGGGGCACACAGCAGGGATGCCCGACAGGGCCTGGCCCAGAAGCATCCTTCACCTGAGACGGGCGGGCCTACCTGCTTCCCTTCAGCTGCTCTCCGGCCCTGTCTGGGACGAGCCCTGCAGAAGCCAGAGGCTCTGGTGCCTTCTCGTTGGTTGCTCCAGAGCCATTGTCTCGCAGCTGCTCCTCAGGACTCTGAGGGCAGGGAGTTTGGGCAGCTAGGACGCAGGTCTGGTGCAGCATGCTTGACCTGTGCACTCCGGTGTCCAACCTGAGGGGCTACACTGCATGTTCCTGGGGACAGGATTGGCCAAAGCAGGGCACAGAGGGTGGCAGAACTTGTTCCCCTTTTATCAGCTTCAAGGGAAGGACAGCAGTTTATTTCATGCCAAGCAAGAGGTAGTGAGAAGGACAGCCTGTTCCCGCCGGGTCTGAGTTCCTGCTTCTGGCGAAGGGAAATACTGGCTCTCCTCCACTGTCTTCCCTGTCCACTAGGTGTCCCAAGGCCATGTCACCACACTGGGCTCTGGGTCCTGCCGAGATGTCCATAGGACACAGCGCACAGCCCAGTGGGCCTCTTGGTGGCTGGTCCTGCATACTGCTGCCCACATGGCTTCCTCCTCCCTGAAGGCGACAGCAGGAGCCAGCATGCTGGGCTGGGACCTTGCAAGCCACCCTTGGTGACATGTCTCTTCAAAGACTTGCCCTGGGACACTGGGAATGCCAGTTAAAAAAAAAAGGGGGGGACACCTACTTAAAGCCTGGGGCCTGTGCTCCCAGGACCAGTGAGGGCAGGGCCGCTCACTGATGGTACATGGCCACTTCGAGTCACACAGGTGGATAAGAACAGGTCCTTTTAGGGGGCCGGGGCCAGGTTCTCACAGCAGCCGCTGGCCTCCCAGCAGCCAGGCCCTGGGCAAGTCGTAGCTCTAAGCATGGCCTTAGACTGAGGATTGGCCAGCTCACGCCCTCCTGGCTTTAGAGCGAAGATGGTTGCATCCTCTGGGTCATAGGCTCCCCCACTGCTCCACAGGAGGGAACTGGTCCACCTCGCCCACTTCTGTACTCGGCTGTTCCCCGAGCGTGAACATCAGTCTGTAGCGAAGCCGCACCTTCTCCTGTGACAGAGGACACAGATGAAAGCCCTCCCCCCCAGTGCAGGCCCCCCCTGATGACACCCTGATGCTAGGAAGATGGACCTGGTTGCTGTCCAATGGTCTCGGCCCACACTTAGTCCCTCTCTTAAATCTCAACAAAGGGATGGCGGGTTGCTGCTGCCAGACCTAACACTGCAGGTTAGGTCTGGGTCCTTGGGCTGTCCCCCTCCACCGCCTTCCCTCCCTGCTCACCTTCAGCGGGTTGGCCAGCAGCATAACCTGGGTGATGGCTGCAGGTGGTTGGATAGGACTGAATGGTGAGAGCTCTGTCCCAGAGGGTGGCTGCAGTTTCACTTTCATTGACTGAGGGGTGAGAGACACTAGCTGAGGGGAGCTGGGGGGTGGGGGGGCACTGGAACCATGTCTGGTCACAGTGAGCACACTGCCATCTGCTGGCCATGGGAGTTCACTGCGGTGGATTCAGGGTAGTGTTGGAGTACCTTGGGCACGGCAGCCTGCAGCACGATGCTCCTGATGGGCAAGGGAGCCGTGTTCAGCATGGACACCACCACCACCAGCACGTCAGGCCGTCCCGGGGGACATTCCTTGGCAAAGTGGAAGAGGATGCGGAAGCCATTTTTATCATAAGCTGTCACAGGAAGGGCACTGCCTGCAAGAAGGCATGTGGGTGTGAAAGAAGAGAGCTAAAGTACCCGACAGCCTGGGGGCGCTCACTGTAGCCAAGCAGGGAGAAGGCTGAGGCTACACTCTGGCCTTGGTAAGAGCATCATTCCCCGTAGAGCGTGGGAAAGGCCCTGTCATGTCAGGAAGCGCCCACAGACCCACAGCCACTGGCAGCACAAGCTGAGAACAGCCCGGCAGCTGACCACAGATGGATCTGCCCGGACCCCATACCCCCCTCCCCAGCTCAAGCCTCCTACACCTACTAGGCTTGACGGATTCCAGGGGCACATGGACACTGGCCAGGGAGAGCTCGGGTCCTTTCGCAGGGCTGCGTTGAGACTGGAAGGCCAGTGGCTGCAAGAGAGGGCTGCTGGGACCCGTGGAGAACGGCAAGAAAGGTTTGGCTGAGGGGGTGTTGGGGACCAGGGGGGAGGCTGCAGCCCTCGGGGAGAAGCAGGAGCTGGGTTTCACCCAGCCCGAGGTCCTGGGAGGCAGAAAGAACAGGTGAGAGCTGGGCCCAGGCCAGAGCTGGCCCTCAGTGCCCACCTGATCAAGCCCGACCTCTGGCTCCACCCTAACCAGGCCCAACCACTGGCAACCCCACCTTTCTCCCACTCATTTTACACTTTGGCTTCTTCCAGCAGCTGGTCGAGGGTATCCAGGTGGTGTAGGGAACTGTCACCCGGTGCCACACCCTGGCACCCGAGGGCTGGTGGCTCCATCTTCACAGCCAAAGCTGGGTCCAGTCCAGTAGAGAACAAGCAGGCTGCACCAGGGGCAGGAACACTGGCTGGGAGCCCAGGAGCAGGGAAGGGAGAGCTGGTGGTGGGGACCGAGGGCTGGAGCACAGGCCCCTCTGGGGAGCTGTGGGGGCCCGGGACTGGCCTGGGGCTGAAGAAGTCCAGGTCCTGCTGTTCACTCTGTGGGCAAGCACAGGCGCTCAGAGCCAGCACTGCCAGCTCCTCTCCCACCTCTGTCCAGGTGCTCTGGAGTATGCCAAGGGCTGGGGACATCAGCAGGGACCCATCAGGAAGGGAGGATTCAAGGCCTGTGGTGTGGCACTGGCTGCCTTACCTGGAACAGGTGCCACTGGGTTTTTCCAGCTGACTCTGTGACAGGAGCATTGGGGGCTGGGTCAGCGAGGCCTGAGAACAGAAGCAAGCAACAGCTGCAGTCCCCCTGAGCTAAGGTGGGGTCACATGACCATGGACCCCACTGGGCGAAGATGCTGGGAGTGTCCAGGCAGCTCACAGAAAGCAAGGAATCCCTTTCTGGCCTCCCAGGAGAGCTGGAGCATCCCAGGAGGAGCAGAGTTAGTACCAGGAAGCCCCTCGGCGTCCACCAGCAAGGCGGCCTTCCACGGTCCCACTCCCGCAGCCTTCTGCCTCAATGCGCCCCTCAGCCTCCCTCAGGACATACCCAAGCTGAGCAGCTCCTCATCCAGCAGGGAAAGGGCGTTGCTCGTGCCACTGGGCCCCGGGGGCACCTCGGCTTGGCTGGAAGAGCGGCTGCGTGGAGGCCCTGAGGGCTGGGGAGGTGGGGGGAGGATGGGGATGCCTGAGGTGGGGGGCGCAGGAGCTGGGGCTGGCACAGATGAGGCACTGCTAGGCGTCTCGAGCTCCGTGAGGTCGATGAGTGTGCCCTGGCTGCTGGGCTGGCTGTTTCCTGGGCAAGTTGATGGAGAGGACAGGAGTCAGGCCCCTGGCTATAGCAACCAAGGCTCCAAGTGTTGGCCTGACCCAGTGGTACTTCTGCCAGGGCACACCAGAAAGCCAGCTGGGGAGGACAGGCAGGGCCATTCCTGCTGCAGCTCCTGGATGCTCTAGCAGCACTTGCTCAGGCCCTGTGGGGTACCCCATGGCTACCTGCACCCCAGCTCCCTGCTTCAGAGGAGCCCAGGACAGGAATTCCCAGATACCTTCGCTGTCAGGCAGGGTGAGGCTAGTCAGCTCCCCATTGATGGCCTGCCCCTCCATGACTTTCTTGTAAGAGCTGATAACCCGGGAGAGGTTGTCACTGGCCTGCAGGATGTCCCCTGGGGCAGAAGAGACAGACGCCTCACACTGGTTGTGCCCAGTCAATACAGTTCCCAGCTCGTGCCAACTATTCTTTGCTCTTCACTCACCCAAGCTGTTGTCATTGTCCTCTGTCTCGCTGGCTAGTTTAAATAGTGTGCGTCTCTTGTTCTCACACCGATCAAACAGTTCCTAGAAGAGACCCAGTTGTAAAATCCCCAACTAGGGGCTTCGGATGGCATCGGGTTTGGCTATCAAGTGCAGAATACGGGTGGCTGGGTGCTGCCCCAGCTGGTCCTATGGAGCGGGAGACAGAGCCAGTTCACCCAGGGCGTCTGTGTGGACGCAAGGGCCTCCTGGGCCCCCACGCACCTCCCACGCTGCCAGCAGCATCAGGGCTCCGATGTCCCCCGGGCAGCGAGGACGGTCAGAGCCAGGATGACATGGACTTGCGTGTGTGCCCAACTCTTCCACCCTGGTGCAGTGGCCCATCTATGTAACGGGAAGGTCGCCCTCTCTTCACCCGTGTCCAAGTAGCTGGAGCAGCTGCTGGCTCCTGACCAAGGCACCCACCTTCATGAGCTCTCTGTCCCCCTCCGAGGAGTCCTCGGGGCTGTAATGCAGCAGCATTTCATGCAGCAGCTTCACGTTGTTGTTCACCTCCTCCAGGGTGTGCAGCCGCTTGGTCACCTTCTGCATTCGCGCCTCGTCCTGTGCACCCCGAGACCCGGGACAGGAGCTCAGCGGGCCCTCCCTGGTAGCTGCCTCCAGCCTAGCACCCCCGGCCCCGACGTCTCTGTTCCACCCATGGGAAGGTCTGAGGTGTCTCTAATCCTTGGCCTCGCAGGGGAGGGCTGGCGACAGGGAGAACAAGATAGGCTTAAACACCCAGGGGTGCTTCACAGTCACGACCCTGCCCACAGGACGCGGGGCCCACTCACTTCCTTCACCATGGACTTGATGAGCTTGTTGGCCTCTTGCAGGTCATCTGGATTTTTGCTTTTCAGTAGCTTGGCTAAAAGCTGGAGGAGTTCAAGGGTAAGGAGCAGGGCAGCAGCACCCACCTGGTCAGGAGGCCACAGGGAAATGTGCCTCGCCCTGACCTGGCCACGGCTACCGCTGCCTGGGACTCGGCCTCACACCCATGACGCACGGTACCTTGGATTTCTCCTCATCATCAAAAACGGGGTTTTTGGGCCGAGGCGGAGGGGAAGGGATGAGCGTCCTGTCCACAGGGACGGCGGGGTCAGACTGCACGATGCCTGAAAGGGACACGAGGTGCACAGTGCGCTCAGCCTGTCTTGTCGCCCTCTGCGCAGCCCACAGGCCCAGAGCCCGCGGATGAAGACGTGCAGGGGGCGGCAGGGGACCCAGCAGGCTGCTCGCTTGCTGGACAAGTCTGTTCCCGACAGGAAGAGGAGCCCAAGCTTCCCTTTCTGCCTTGCCTTGCCCAGCTGTTGTGGCTGCGGCCAGGCGGACACGTACCCTGTCTCTTCAGCATGTGATAGGCATCCTTGATCTTTGCCTCCTCTGGCAGCGCCAGTGTCCAGCTGTACAGCAGCTCGATGACCTTGCTCTTCACTTTCTCAGACACCCTGTCCCCCAGGTACTAAGAGGCAAAAGGAAGTGGAAGAATCTAGTAACTGCAGCTGGCAGGCAGAGATGGCATGCCGTCCCCAGAGCCAACACCCAGCAGGTGCTGTGGTACATGGAGCTCCGCTGCCATCTGGAGTCCCTGCTACTGCACGGGAGGCAGCAGAGGATGGTTCAGGAACTTGGGTCCTGCCAGTCACAGGGTGACCAGGCTGGTTCCTGGCCCTGCCCTGGTTCTCCTGGGTACTGGGTGCTGAATCAAAGAGACAAACGTAAATGTGGAGGAAAACACAGCAAGGGTCCGGGTACAGGTGAGCCGGGGGAGGGCACTGCCCTCGTGCCATGGCTGGCTCCACCTGCGCAGCCTGCTAGCAGCCAGCCCTGAGCACTGCTTACGTGCACGATCGGGCAGGGCAACTGTACTCTGTCCCAGCATTTGAGAGAATCTTCAAGAGACACAGCTGATGGTGCTGAAAGCGGGTGCCCTGACCAACGACACTGGCATGGAGAAGGTGGCCATTTTCTGAGCAATGGAGTAGCGAGGGAGGCCAGCTCCTGAAGCCCCACGTCCTGGCAAGGTGCCAAGAACATGGATTTCTCCCCCACACACCACCAGGCCTCTCCCTGGGCCTGCACCCAGCCTCTCGTGTCACCTCTCCATTTAGGCTGGGGCCCATTGGAGATGGTGGCCTGGTCACGTGCCTGTCTAGTCATCCTGATACCTCCAGGGACTAGTTCTGTGAGGACAGGAAAGCTAGACAGAGACAGGGAGCCCCAGAGGTGTCCCTAGAGGTGAGGGAACCTCTTCTGACTGACCTTTGGAGAGACGACTTTGATTAACTCATTCAAAAAGCGGAATTTCCCCACTTCATTATGGAGTCTCCTCCCACAGTTCTTCATGCACGCCTCCAGCACCTGCAGCCACACAGAGGGACACGTGGGGGGCAGGCCTGGGCTGTGACCTGGCATGACAGTCCCAAGTAAGTGATGCTGGGTGAAGGGAAGGGAGAGGCGTGTCCTGCCTGCAGGTGAAAAACCAGAATTCCTCAGAGCGCACAGGAAGTACTGTGAAGAGCCTTGGGAAGACCCAGCGAGCCCCCCCCCCACCCCGGAGTATCCTGCTCCAGGCCTCTGTCCTTGCAGTCTACAGAAGAGGAAGTCAAGGCCTATGGACACAGGGTTCCTCTGGTTCGGGGCCCAGCACCCCTTCCACAAGCTGCAGATAGACACTCTCCTTGTCCTTTGCCCACCTGCCTGACTCCTGTCACTGCCGTGTGCTCAGCACCTGCACTCTGGAGGAGTGGGTCCCCCGAGCTCCTCTGTGGCTCCTGCTCTCTAACAGAGTCCCCCCAGCGGTGGCCCACTGACCCAGCCATTGTTCTGCACATGGCTAACAGCCTCTGGGTCTGTCTGGCAGCGGCCAGCAGCGCACTCTTTTCTGACCTCTGGCCACACCAATGTCTGCAGACATGATCAAGGTTTCAAAACTGCCCAAAGTCCTGTCAGCTCTGCAATCCGGGGGGTAGGGGATCCGGGGGACCTGGGGTAGCCGAGCACATGCCCACTACCTGAACCGAGTTCCCTTAGCCCGAATAACCACTGCCACCTGGCCTACGGCCTCGCCCGACAGTGGACACCCTCACCAGAAGCAGGCACCCTCCCCCTCGGCTGCACGCTCTGCCTGTGCCACGGGCTGCTTCACTCACCCCGGGAGCCCTGGGGCCTGGCACAGTGGCCCCACCGCAGAGTGGCCGACTGGCCATGTGCTAAGCCTTCCCGCTGGCTTGTTCTCTGCACTGCTAAACCCAATGAACGGCCAAGGCACGGCCTGGCAGGGGCGGCCCCGGGGCTCCCTCTGGTGACCAGGGACCTACTGTCAGTGCCTGCACCGCTTCCCATTCCTGTGGAGACTGGATCTTGTGCGCAAGCAGTCGGACAGCGATCTGTGGCCTGGGGGATAGGAGACCACAGTTATCATCGGGTCCCAGGGCCTCCTGCCTCATCCTGCTCGGCCAACTGACACACACTCACCCTTCAAGCTCTTTGTTGATCTGATCACAGAAGCCGATGATGTATTCCCAGTCTTCCTGGCGGTTGGAAGGATTGGTGGCTTTATCTTGCATCACAACAAAGAGGAGGTCAAGTGTTACGAATGGCAAGCACAAAATCGCAGTTTTCCTCAGTTTCTAGGTACTAACAGCTTGTTTCCAGGGGCAGCAATGTAGCATAGCCCGTAAAGCCACTGCCTGTGATGCTGGCATTCCATATGGGCACTGGTTCGTGTCCAAGCATCCTGCTAATGACCTGGGAGAGTCAGTGGAAGATGGCTCCAGCGCCTGGGCCCCTGCACCCATGTGGGAGACCTGGATGAAGCTCGTGAGTCAAGGCTTTGCCCTGGCCCACCCCTCACTGTTGCAGCTACTTGGTAGGTAAGCCAGCAGATGGAAAATTCTCTCTCCCCCATTCTCTCTTTTAAATCATAACTTCCCCCTCATTCCAAAAAAATTTTTTTCCCAAATTTCTTCTCTAACAGAAAAGGTTCCAGAGCTCAGTCCAGTGCAAATTCAGTTTTCTATCCAGCTTTGTGACAGTCAGAAGTGCCAAAAAACCTGTAGCCATGGGGACCTTAGAGAGTCAAAGCAAGCACAGTACAAATGCCTACGCTGCAGCCACAGCAGAGGGCCTGCTGCAGCAGCCAACTGTGTGAGCAAGCTCCATGACGTCACCACACACAAGCCACAATGTCAGCTGGGACTCAGTGACAGTGGCAGACCAACAGGAAACACACCATTATATAAACACATGTAGCCCTAATGACAGAAAATGAGCCAGGCATGACCCAAGTAGGGAGAACAATAGCAGGTGCCAGGGCTCCGAGAGACAAGCCATGGGGAAGATGCCGGAACTCTGCGCCGCCTTAGGCAGAGCTGCAGGCAGAGGAAGATGCAGAGAGCTCTTCCCTCCGCTGGTCCATGCCCCAAACGACCCTACCAGCCAAAACTGCACTGGTCCCAAGCCAGGAGTTTCTTCCCCATCTCCCACTGTGTACTCAGGCACATCAGCAGAGCTGGGTTGCAGGTGGCGCAGCCAGAACTTGATAGTACCAAGGGGACACTGGTGCTGCAGGTGACAGTTTTGCCCTCTAGGCCACAATGTCAGCCCCCCCACATGACCTATTTGAAAAAGTTACAAACATAGGGAGAAAGATCTGAAGCCAGGGGCTTCTTTCTGCTCTCCTGCAGTGGCGGGGAGAAAACAGTTACTCAGGTACCTGGACTATCTTCTGCTGCTTTTCCCAGACCAGCAGCAGGGAGCTGGAGTCGCAGCTGGTGGCTGTACCCACTATGCAACTACATCCGTTCCACTGTTCTTTCTTTCTTTGTTGAAGACTTTTCTTTATTGGAAAGGCAGATCAGGTTTACAGAGAGAAGGAGAGACAGCGAGGATTCACTCCCCAAATGGCCACAATGGCCACAGCTGAGCTGACCCAAAACCAGGAGGCACGAACTTCTTGCTTGTCTCCCGTGTGGGTGCAGGGTCTCCAGGACTTTGTGGCATCCTCCACTGCTTTTCCTGCAGGGAGCTGGATGTGGAGTAGCCAGGATACGAACTGGCACGGGAGCTGGATGTGGAGTAGCCAGGATACGAACTGGCACCCATATGCTTGCAAGGCAAGGATTTAGCCACTGAGTAATCATGCTGGACCCACTGCTCTATTTTTGCTGCAGCTCCCTGCTAAAGCACCTGGGAAGATGGCCCAGGTGGCGGAGTCTCTGCCATACACATGGGACATTTTGATGGCGTTCCTGGTTCCTGGCTGTAGTCTGGCTCAGCTTCACTGCTCTGGGCGTCGGGCTGAATGAACCAGCAGATGGCAAACATCTTTCAAATAAATAAATCTTAAAAAAAAAAAAAAAAAAAGACAGGGCTTGGGGCGGTTGCACAGGGTACAAGTTAAACAGCTATCTGATGCTGGCTGGCATCCCATTCAGATGTAGGTTTGAGTCCAGGCTATTCCACTTCCAATCCAGCTCTCTGTGAAGGCACTTGGGAGCTCAGTGGAAGGAGGCCCAAATCCTTGGGCTCCGTACCCACACAGAAAGCCCCGGATGGAGTTCAGGCTCCTAGCTTCTGCCTGACCCAGCCCCAGCTGTTGCAACCATTGGAGGGTGCAGGGGGTGAACCAGCAGTCAGACGATCTGTCTCTCCCTCTCCACAACTCCACCTTTCAAACTAAAAAAACAAGCTAGAGTCAGGTTGGCTACCAGGGAAGTTTTTTTCTGCCAAAGACCAATTGGGTATTTATAGCATCAGCTGTGAACCATACAGAACTGTCCCCTCACACATTAGCCTGCTTCCCGTTTACTGAACGACGAGTCCCACCTGTCGCTGCCTTGGCAGAGCCAGATCGAATGATTTTCCTGGAGTCATATCCCACAAACGGATGACTAGACTGTATAAAAACATACAGACACAGGCCCTTCAGAGATTTTCCAAGACCCACCTCTCCTTGGTGTGTGAAATGTTTTGGGAACTGCAGGGCCCCATTTCCAGAACCCTGCTGAGCAGCGGAGGTGTCAGTTTCATCGAGGGACTGCAAAAACAACCCTGCCAGGCCCGGCACATTATCCTAGCGGCTAAAGTCCTCGCCTTGAACGCACCGGGATCCCATACTGACGCCAGTTCTAGTCTCGGCAGCCCTCCTTCCCATCCAGCTCCCTGCTTGTGGCCTGGGAAAGCAGTAGAGAAAAGCCCAGAGCCTTGGGACCCTGTACCTGTGTGGGAGACCCAGACGAAGATCCTGGCTCCTCGTTTCAGACTGGCTCAGCTATGGCCATTGCAGTCACTTGAGGAGTGCATCATCAGATGGAAGATCTTCCTCTGTCTCTCCTCCTCTCTACATACATCTGACATTGCGATAAAAATACATCTTAGGTCCAGCGCAATAGCGTAGTGGTTAAGGTTCTTGCCTTGAACGCATCCCATATGGTCACCGTTCCAGTCCCGGCGGCCCTGCTTCCCATCCAGCTCCCTGCTTGTGGCCAGGGAAGCAGGCAAGGACAGCTCAAAGCCTTGGGACCCTGTGTCTACGTAGTAGACCAGGGAGAAGTTCCTGGCTTCAGATTAGCTTTGGATCGGCTCAGCTCCAGCCGCTGCGGTCACTTGGGGAGTGAACCATCGGACGGAAGATCTTCTCTGTCTCTCCTCCTCTCTGCATATCTGACTTTGTAATAAAAACAAATCTTTAGGGCCCGGCGCCATGGCCTAGCAGCTAAAGTCCTCGCCTTGAACACGCTGGGATCCCATATGGACACCAGTTCTAATCCCGGCTGCTCCACTTCCCATCCAGCACCCTGCTTGTGGCCTGGGAAGGCAGTCGAGGACGGCCCAAAGCCTTGGGACCCTGCACCCGTGTGGGAGACCCGGAAGAAGCTCCTGGTTCCCGGCATCAGATCAGCGCAGCACCAGCCGTTGCGGTCACTTGGGGAATGAATCATCGGATGGAAGATATTTCTGTCTCTCCTCCTCTCTGTGTATCTGACTTTGTAATAAAAATAAATAACTCTTTAAAAAAATAAATCTCAAAATAAATGAATAAATAAGTAGATGAATAAATAAATCTTTAAACAAACAAAAAAACCCACAACCCTGGCCTCAGGATTTAGCACCCTCAAGTTCTGTTTGGAAACGCACAGAGCTCCCAGCTGCTGGCTCACTCCTAACGCCTGCTACAGCTGGCTGGGCTACAGCTGGGTTGATGCTAGGCCCTCAATCCAGGTCTCCCCTGTGGGTAGCAGGACCCAATTACTTGAATCACCATTACTGCCTCCAAGGGTCTGCCTTATTAGGAAGCTGGAACCAAAAACCAGCTATCAGACAAAGGCACTCCACTGTGAAACACAGAAACATTTTTTAAAGGCAGGAGTTTTTTGAAAGGCAGAGATACAGAGACGAGATCTTCCACCCGCTGGTTCACTCCCCATATGGTCACAACAGCCAGGACAAAGCTGGGAGCTGGATCAGAAACGGAGCACTTTGGGGACTTGAACCAGTGCCCATGTGGATGTCAGAGAACCAATCAGTGGCTTTACCTGCCACACCACAATGCTGGTGTGGTCCAAATGCCCATCCACAATCAAATGCAAAGACAAGAGCTGAAGCGACCTTGGTAGCTCCTGAGGGTTCACCATGCTAAACGCAGTCACTCTTGCTCTGGGGCTTCCTCCTGCTCCCCGGTGGCCCGGGTGAGGGTGACTGAGTGTGTGAGTCCGCTGTCCCCACCCAGCCCACAGCGCGCACACTCCTGCTGCTCCCCATCCCTTCGCAGGCCACAGCAGAGAGCCCCTCCTGCAAGGACTCTGGTGGGAGTTTAAGAATTCTAATTTTCATGACAATGGGAGTTTTCCTAACTTTAAAAATCACCAGGTGGGGCCACAGTTGTGGCATAGCAAGTCAAGAGGCTGTTTGCAATACCAGCATCACATCGGAGCAATAGTACACATCCTGACTGCTCCACTTCCAATCCAGCTCCCTCGAGCGTGCCTGAGAAGGCAGACGATGGCCCTGACCACCCACGTGGGAGACCCCGATGGAGCCCTGACTCATGGCTTCCACCCAGCCCAGCCCCTGCTGCTGTGACATTTTGGGAAAGAATCAGCGGACAGAAGGTGTCTCCTATCTCTCTCTTCTCTGTCGCTCTGCCTTTCACATAAATCACTAAGTCAGTAAAATTTTTTCTTAAAAAAAAAAAAAATCACTAGCTGGTGACCACAATTGACAGGACTAGACCGTCCCCCCCGCGTGGAACAGGCCTGGGCCGAGCAGAGGCCTCTCAATGTGGGGCTGGGCCCGCAGGCAGGCCCTGCCCCCTTGCAAAGAGAGGCTCTTGATGGTAAGGCCACATTTAGAGGAAGGAACCACGGTCGGCGGGAAAGGAGGCTAATTACCCAAAAAGCCACCCAGCAAGATACGTGGGGCGATCCCATTAGGAGGGCCACTGTGGGGCCAAGCATGGCGGCATAGCCGGTAAACCTGCCACCTGTGCCAGCGGCATCCCATGAGCACCACGTTTCAGTCCCGGCTGCTCCGCTTCCCATCCTACTCCCTGCTAGTGGCCTGGGAAAGCAGTGGAGGACGGTACAAATGCTTGGCTCTTGACTTCTGCAGCCCTAGCCCTGACCATTTGGGGAGTGAAGCAGTGCACAAAAAAGCTATTTCTCCTTCCCTCTCTAATTTTAAAATAAGAATCAGTAAATCTTTTTTTTTTTAAGATTTATTTTAATCAGGCCCGGCACGATGGCCTAGCGGCTGAGGTACTCGCCTTGCATTCACCGGGATCCCATATGCGCACCGGTTCTAGTCCCGGCTGCTCCACTTCCCATCCAGCTCCCTGCTTGTGGCCTGGGAAAGCAGTCGAGGACGGCCCAAAGCCTTGGGGCCCTGCACCCATGTGGGAGACCTGGAGGAAGTTCCTGGCTCCTGGCTTTGGATCAGCATGGCACCGGCTGTTGCACTCACTTGGGGGGGGGGGGGGGGGATCATCGGACGGAGGATCTTCCTCTCTGTCTCTCCTCTCCGTATATCTGACTTTGCAATAAAAATAAATAAATCTTTAAAAAATTTTATTGTAATCCAAAGTCAAAGAGGAAGATCTTCTGTGTTGATTCATTCCCCAAGAGGCCACAACAACTGTGCTGAGCCAGCCTGAAGCCTGGAGCCAGGAGCTTCTTCCAGATCTCTCACATGAGTGCAGGGTCCCAAGGCTTTGCGCCGTCCTTGATTGCTTTTCCAGACTGCAAGCAGGGAGCTGGAGGGGAAGCAGGGTTGCCAGGATTAGAACTGGTGCCAATGTGGGATCCCAGGGCATGCAAGGCGAGGATTTCAGCCACTAGGCTATCATGCTGGGCCTGAAATAAAAATCAGTAAATCTTAAAAAATAATGATACAATTAAACTAAAGGGTGTCATAATGAACTCCATGCTGCCCAGGAGCCTGAACTCCCTCACCAGCTGCACAGATGCCCTCCTCTGTGGGTGCACCTTCGTAATGAAACCCTACAAGCTGCAGGCTATACCAGCTCGAGGCTCTAGGGAGCCACGGCCGCCCCCGGTGCTATTCTGAGAACCTTCACCACTTCCTGGCTGAAGAAACGCCAGCCCACCCACGCGCACCCTCCGCATGGGAGAGCAGCTTCCAGAGAGCGCACCCCGCTCCTCCACCCTCAGGAGCAGTGCACACTATCACAGCAGCAAGCCCCTGGCTCCTCCCCATGTGGTAACTTCTCTGCTCAGGATCCCCACTTCCACCTTGCTCGCCCTCCCCTGCGGGTCCCCAGAGAACTCCGCCCACACAGCACAGAGCTCGGCTTCAGCTCCACTTCCAAGCTTCTCTCACAGTGATCCAAGCCCGCTCACCCATCCATGGGACTGGGAAGACACCTCCAGGGTTTACTGGGAGCAACTCTCCCTTGCCAGGCTCCCCACCACCTGCCCACTGCCTCTCCAGCAGAAGCTGAGGGTGTCCCGAGGGACACAGCTGGCCTGCTGGTGACCCCAGAGCTCGGGCAGGAGCCCCTACCAGCTGAGCCCTGACTCATGGCTTCTATTTCCTGCTCTCATTTTCTGCTCCATCCTTCTCCTTCCCTTGACTCTCAGGAGACCCCAGCACGTCATGTGGTGATGGGGATAGCACTGATGTCCCCAACTCCGACAGCAGCAGAGGTCCCAGGAGGCAGGCACAGAGGAGGTGGGCTGGAAAGGGAGTTGAGGACCATCGGTAGCACCAGGGGCTTCAAGCAGTGAATGTGAGCCCCCAGTCTCCGGCAGGCACCTACAGACAACCAGCAGCCAGACCCCACAGGGTCACACCTAGATCCTTCTGAGGTCACGTCCTCCTGGCTCAAAACTGAAGACACAATCTACACAGTCAGTCAGCCAATCAGCACTAACCAGAACCAAGAGTCAGAACACAAACTCAGGGCTCCTTCTTGGCTTCCCTGGTGCTACCGTCAGCCTCATGGCCAGCCCTGGCTGCAGGCCCCGCCTCACCTCCCACCATGCCCCTACAGGAGCTGCCCGCTCCTGCCCGCTGCTGCCCCAACAACTTGGTTCTCCCTCGACTTTATGGCCCAGGGCTTGCTGGGCCAGTGCTGCCCAGCCTCCAGGCCTATCCTGAGAGCTCTTTCCTCGCCATTCCTCTCCCATCCCCTACAGCCACTTTCCCAGGGATGGGATTTGCATCTCAGCACTTCTGGCTCCAGCTTACTAGCCAGGAATGCCAAAGCAAAGGCTGCATGGAGGCATGTTCTCATAACATGTCCCACCCCCACGGCAGGTGCTTGCCACACTCCAGAGATAGGGCTTTGGAGAGCTCCAAGGTCAACTAGGGGACCCAGGAAGAAGCCACCTTAGCTGAGCAAAGGGGGAAAGCAGCAGTGGGGGTTGGTGGGATGCGAGCTTCGGTTGGCAGCAGAGGACCTGAGTGAATAAGTGCTCTTCTAAGAGCAGAATGCAGAACTGAGGGGCTGGCTGTGAGGCTCAACAGACTAATCCTCCACCTGCCAGCACAAGCATACCATACAGGTGCTGGCTCCAGTCCCACTGCTCCACTTCCCTTCCAGCTCCCTGCTTGTGGCCTGGAAAGGCAGCTAAGGATGGTCCAAAGCCTTAGGACCCTGCACCAGTGTGGGAGACCTGCAAGAAACTCCTGGCTTCGAATTGGCTCAGCTCCAGCCACTGCAGTCATCTAGGGAATGAACCAGCAGATGGAAGATCTTTCTGTCTCTCCTCTCTGAAAATCTGTCTTTCCAATAAAAAAATTTTTAAATCTTAAAAAAAGCAAGCAAGCAAGCAGGGACCCAAGATCTGGTACTGGGCCAAGCTGCAACAGCAGAGGCAAGCCCGGGGGAACACAGCCTGGGCTAAGACGGTGCCCAGCCCCCAGCACTGGGTCACCTATTAACACAGTTTATACCGTGCGATCTGAGAGTTAAGAGGGTAGACAGAGGGTAGAGTTGGAAGAAATCTTAGTAGTGCTCAGAAGGCACTTTAACGGAAAAAAATTGAAGGTCAGCCTGGCTTGCCACCTGCTCCCCAGACCCCTCACCAACATGCATGTCAGCTCCCACTTGGGACCACTGACTCCCCCAGTCTACGACTCCCAACTGCTCCCCAGACACCCGTGACTGCCACTAATTCCACTGACGTGTACCCAGCTGGGCGGCTCACTCCCAAAATGCCTGCCATGGCCAGGGCTGGGCCAAGCTGAAACCAGGGGCCTAGAAGTTCACCTGGTCTGCCCACATGGGCGGCAGGCACAGGAAGCAGTAACTCAGGGCACAGGGACACAATGCCAATGGGCATCTCACCAAGTGCCCGCCCCCACTCGCCCAGGGGCAAATGAATTTAAAGAAGGCCCGCGGACGGCTAGGAGGTGTCATGCCCATTACTACCCGCACATGCACATCTGACAACTGCAATCTCACTTCAAGGCCATGCTCCAACGCCTGCTGGGGGTTTCTCAGGAAAACCATGAAGCCTCGACTCAATACCCAGCCCAGCACAGCGCAGCGCAGCCCAGCCCGAGGCACCGTCTGAGTCTGTGCGCCTTCCGGCTCCCCGAGCTCCGGCAGGGGACACTGAGCCATGAACAGACTGCTAGCAAGGAAACCCCAATTGTCATCTTAGCGGGGTGAGCTGGCCATTACTGCAAGGCTGCGGAGCCACACAGATCCAGACGCGTGACCCGGGCAGCGGCGCCAGCGGGGGCGTCCCCAACCGTGCCCCAGCTCTGCCAGTTCCCAGACTGCCGGCCGTGCCCATGGGCTGTTGCACTCGCCGCTCCGGGAGCTTCAGACCCACGACAGAGGACACGGGGGCGGGGACGAGGACACAGGGGCACCCCGAGACCAGGCCGGGCGCCGCCCCACCACCAGCCCCCAAAGCGCCAAGGCACGTCAGCCCGAACTTGGCCGTCGCTCTTCCAGAACCCGCGGTCCCTTGTCAACCGGCGCGCGCGGCAGCGGGAGGACGCGTTGCAGCCAAGGAAGTGGGGACACAGGGCGCCCCGCTCGCGAAGGGGCGTGAACTCTGGGTGCTCGCGGCGGGACGGAGCCTCGGCGCGGGAGGCTGCCAAGCAATGGCTGCATCCGCGGAGCCCCGGAGAGCTTGCGGGAGGAGCGCAAGGACAGCACGGCGGCTCCAAGGAAGGCAGAACAGACCGGAGGCTACTCACTCAGCCAAGACTCCAAGCTCTCGCCTTCCGCCTCCGCCATATTGCAAGAGCCCGGGGCGGCCCCGCCGCCCTAAGTCTCGCGAGAGTCTGCTGCAGCCGCGCCGGGGCGGGGCCTGCATGGGGGCCTGAGAAGCGCAAGCGGGGAGCCCGAGGGTCGGGCCGGGCCGCCGCGGGTATGGGAAAGACGAGCGTTTCCTTATGCCGCCTTTTTCGTGGGCGTTGCAGCGCGAGGCTCTAGCGCCCAGACCAGTGGGGTGAAGGGTGGATGTAGAACCTTGTGGCGCTTCTCTCCCGTCGCTCGCTCAGGCGCGCCGAGGGCAGTCCCCGGTGTGGGGCGTCCTCGTGACCAGCCAAGATGGCCGCCCCCGTGGCGAAGGCTGCGCTCGGGTGGACAGGCTTGGCGCTGGGCGTGCGGCCGACCGTGTGCTGGCTTCCAGGGTGAGAAGGGGGCGAGCGCCGCCGCTTGGATCTTCACAGTGGGGCCTGCAGGGGAGGCAGGGGGACATGGGCAAGCCGCGCGGGGTCCCAGACGCCTGGACTCGAACCTATCACCCGCCTGCGTGGCTCCCCGGGAAGGTCGGAACGAGCTAACGGTGTCCGTAGCTGCAAGGTCCCCCATCGTCAAGGGGCAGACCGGGACCGTCAATGTGGGGGGTGGTGGCAGGGCCCAGCCTTACCTCCAGCACTTGACAAGAAAGGAAGACTCCCTGTTCTGTGTGAGGAGAAGCCGCTTGGGGGACTAGAGGGCTCAAATCCTGGGCGGTTCAGGCGCAGCCAGCGGCGGCTTGGCAAGCACGCCTATTGTTAAGTCAGGCTTCCTCATTTGTGGGGTCAGCTTTAGCCCGTCCCCCGCCGTCCCCTCTTCCCAGGCTCACGCAGGTGCGGTGGAGCCGCTATGGGCCTGAGTACCGGGATCCCTTGGTGGAAAAGGACTATTACCGCAAGCCCGCGGCCGAGCTCACCGAGGAGGAGAAGTATGATCGGGAACTCAAGAGGACTCAGCTCATCAAAGCCGCGCCCGCCGCGAGGACCAGCTCCGTGTTCCATGACCCCGTCATCAGGTGAGCTGGATGGGAACGCGCGCGCAGGAGGGTCCCCGGGCAGGTGCCGGCGGTCGGCCTTGGTAAGCTAAGCGTGTTGTGTGGCTTTTTTCCTCCTCCCTAAAGCAAATTCACCAACATGATGATGAAGGATGGGAACAAGGTCCTGGCCAGGTCCCTCATGACACAGGTGAGTGCTCCCCTCCTGTCCGCGGGTCTTCCCCTTGGTGTGGGTGTGGACATGGCACACCTGTCATTAAAGTGAACTCCCTCCAGAGGGGCCCCTGCCCCACTCGCCTCTTTCCCTGTCCTCCAGCAGCAGCGGGGGAGGCACTTGGGGACTGTGTCTTGGGTGTGCTGTGAGATGCCGGGAGACAAAGGGGTGCGTGCCTTTGGAAGCCTGGGGTGACAGATGTCTGCCCATGTTCTCCCTTGCAGACCCTGGAAGCCATCAAGAGGAAGCAGTTTGCCAAGTACCACGCGGCCTCAGCAGAGGAACGCACGAGCATCGAGCTCAACCCCTATGTTATCTTCCACCAGGCGCTGAAGAATTGCGAGCCTGTGCTGGGGCTCATATCTGTCCTCAGAGGCGGACATTTCTACCAGGTAACCAGGCAGACAGGTCCCAGTGTAGACATCGGTAGGAGAGGGAAAAGGAAGAAGCAAAGTAGCATCTGGTGGGCTGTCTGGGATCGCACCCGGGTCCTCTCCCCTGCACTGTGATCCTGTGCGGCCCTGCACTGTAGGCCTGTCACAGCCAGGGATCATGTAGGCATTTGTGTCATCAGCAGGGTTTTGTTGTTGTTGTTGTTAAAGCATTTTTTTTTTCTTTGTAAGGCAGTGTTACAGAGCTGGGCTATTAAGAAGCTGGGAGCTTCTTCTGGGTCTCCCACGGGGGGTGCAGGGGCCCAAGCACTTGGCCCATCCTTCACTTCTTTGCCAGATGCATTAGCTGGGAGTTGGCTGGGAAGTGGAGCAGTTGGGACTTAAACCGATGTACCATGGCACCGGCCTCCCTTCTCCTTTTTCAGTATAAACCCACAGGGTGGAGATGGTCTCACTAGCGCCTGCTTCCTGCACATCTGGCATGGGCATTGGCACCAATGAGGACATGCCAAGTGACCCTTGGGCAGCAGGTCTTATTTTTAGGAACCCATGGTCTGCAATGGCCCAGTCACCACAGCTGACAGCTCTTGCCGCCTGGTGCTTGCGTCACCTTCCGTTCAGGAAGGGCGGCGGCCCAGACTCAGTATGTGCTGAACAGCTACCTCTTCACGACCCATATTCCGAGGTGGCCTGGGGTGGGAGAAGTCCAGAGCAGAGCAGACAGACCTCCCCACGGTGGGCTGTGGCTAGCCCTCCCGAGGCCCCAGCCTGTCCCGCGCCAACCTCCCTGCCTCCCCCGGCCACCCTGCCCAGGTGCCTGTGCCGCTGGCCGACCGCCGACGCCGCTTCCTGGCCATGAAATGGATGATCACGGAGTGCCGGGAGCGGAAGCACCGGCGGACGCTGATGCCTGAGAAGCTATCCCAGGAGCTGCTGGAGGCCTTCCAGAACCAGGGCCCCGTGATCAAGCGGAAGCATGACATGCACAAGATGGCTGAGGCCAATCGTGCCCTGGCCCACTACCGCTGGTGGTAGGGAGGCCCAGGAGCCCCGCGCCCTCTACTCTGCCACTTCCATGGCGAGGGCACCTGTCGGGCATGGACAGACTGCCTCTCTGAGCCCTCCTCTAGGGCACAGCTGCTCTTCCTGAACTATCTACTCGTGAAGAAGAAACGGTGCCCACCTTGAGGAGCTTCCTCTGAGGAACTCGCAGCCTAGGGCACCACCGCCCTCAGCAGGGAGCAGGCTGCCACGAGAGGAAGCAGTTTTAGTATCTGCAAGATTTATTAGAAAAGTCCCACTTGGACTGGCATGTGAGCCAGGACCACCACTCAGTCATTAAAACAGACTGGAGGAAACACATGGTCTCCAAGTGGTCTGTTTCAGGTCACACGGGGGAGGGGCTGGGGGGGGCTGTGATTGCCCTGTGACAGTCCCTCATCAGCATCGCAATGGCTGAGGTTGCCTTTTTTACAAATGGGGAAACTTAGGCACTCAGATGGCTTATTGTGCCTGCCTTACACAGTGTAGTAGATGGTAGTGGTGGAGAGGGGTTCAGCCCTAAACCAGCAGAGCAGGTGTGGGGAGGTGGGGCTTCAAGGCAGGATCACTCCCTGTACAGATGGGGTGGAGGCAGAGGCTGTGTGGCTGGCCCAGGGAGCAGTGGAGGGCAGGCTGGGGGCGCCTAGTCCGGGAGCTCACTGTAGTAGTACTTGTGGGCTGCGGGGCTCGTCGTCCAGCCTGGTTAGTGGCAGAGGGCAGGCTGGGGGCGCCTAGTCCGGGAGCTCACTGTAGTAGTACTTGTGCGCTGCGGGGCTCGTCGTCCAGCCGGCTGCCCGGAACTCGATGATCTCCAGCAGCAGCAGCTGGGCTAGGGAGCTGAGGCCAGCGGGGAGCAGAAACCCGTCGCGGAGCAGGATGAAGAGTTCCTCCATGCGCTGCCCGTTCATCCTCTCCAGCTGCTCCCCGACCCGGTGCAGCTGCAGCACCAGGCAATCCACCTGTGGGGCCACAGGGTAAGCCGGGCACAACGGTGCTTTCCTGGGGCCAGCCTGGCTGGGTGCTGCCCCACTCCTGTCATCTTTGCCCATCCTGCAGGATCCGGCTGTGGCGACTGAGCCACCATCATTCCCGTCTGATAGGCTTTCCTCCTGGAGAGGGAGGCCCTGAGCAAGCAGGTTTGGGCTACTCTGGATCCTGGATAAACATCAGCTTGCCTTGCACCTGACCCACCTTCTTCCAGGTGCCCCTCCTACACTGGACTCCTGCTTCAAAGGGTTTGGGCAGCGGGCAGGCACTAAGCCCACGGTGCCAGCGCCACCCACCTCCTCCTCCTCGCTTAGGCTGTCGGGCTGGGCCAGCCGGAAGAGGCAGTCATAGACGGGGTTCACCAGGGCCATCATGGGCATGTTGTTCACCTGTAGGGGGACGGGAGCTGTGGGCATCAGCCCGGCCTGGGGCTCAGGACACCCACAGGCGGTGAGGCTACCCAGGCCTCACCCTCAGGTAGTCAAAGATGTTGCAGATGAAGGTGACGTAGCAGACCCAGCCGCGCAGGGAGCGTGCCCGCAGCTGCTCCCTAGCCTGGTACTCCTGCTGCAGCCGGTTAAGGAGCCCTCGGCGGAAGACACTCTGGCCAGCCTGCTGACTCTCAGCCTGCAGGCCCACGAGAGGAACGTGAGAGTGGGGACCATGTCCTGGGAACCCCACCCAGCCCATGCCTCTGTGCTGCTGGCCAGGTCTGCTGCCCATCTGAAGGCATCTGCTCTGTCCTCCAGCAGTCCCTCCCCCCACCTGAATGATGGCGTAGCACATGCGTCCTGCTTCCTTGCTGAACACACAGTCCTGTAGAGAATGGTCCACAATCACATTGGCCGCTTTCTCCAGGTCCACAGCTCCTGGATCTGGGGGTAGAGACGGGAAGAGAGTCTACGGCCACTGCCCGACCGCACTTACCTCCATCAACTCCAACCTGGGGAGGCTCTGATGCCTCCATTTATAGATTTTTTTAAAAAGGGGTACGGGGGGGGGGCAAAACCCAGCTAGGCTCAGAAGAGGGTGTGATGGAGTTGCGTTTCATGACATTCATCTTTCGCCAGCACCAGGTTGAGGACAACAACTCTGTGGTGACTGTTTCAGGGGAAAAGTTTCTACAACCTCACACACCAATCCTGCAGAGCAGGCCACACGGGGGCCTGGGCCTTGGGCTTAACTGGGCACGTGATGGGCACTGTAACTGTCAGCTGAATCTAACTTGTGTTCACCCTGAGAAGACAGTGGTTGAGCCTCCTGCACCACCCATCCCCCGCCAGGGAACTGGAGGGCGGCAGTGCCCCGCCTCCTTCGAGGGGGGAGGGCTTCGTTTAAACTGAAACTGCAGGCTGACAGGTAGACTGCGCGACTCATCCTTCAAGACACCAGCCTCCTCCGTGTAACTTGTCTTCCAGCGTCAGGCCAGGCTCAGAGGAGGGGGCGGGGTCAGCCTGCAGGTGCTGCTCAGGGAGGGGTCTGGGCGGAGCTCACCTTTGAGCGCAGTCTTCAGCAGCCGCTGGGTCTCTGCATCAAAAGACTGGATTTTACTGTACTCCTCTCTCCCGGCCTCGCCCATGACCATCTGGCCGGCCCGCAGTTCTTGGCAGGGCTAGGACTACTGACCACCTGGCAAGAAGGCAGAAGGAGGCGTCAGGTGTGCAGCGAAGAGCCTGAGATTCCCAGTGCCAGGCCTTCTGTGGGCTGGCCAGCTAGTCGGGCAGGTGCTCCTGGGCACTCCCGTGTTTCGGCTGAGAGCTCACCAAGCCCGGCTTCTGGCCAGCCGGACACCTGCTGCTCAGTTGAAGCAACTCCAGACTTCTGCGATTACACTAGGGTGAAGGGTGGAAAGCCAGCGCACCTCCCCTCGGGTCCCTCCAGGGGGAGGCAGCACCGCCTAGGGGAACGCACGGATGCGGACCCGCGGGATAGAGCCGATTGCCCAGTGTCCTTCGGCCGGCCCAGCTCGATGCCGAGCGATTGACAAGGCTGGAGGAGTGGGGGAGGCCCGAGGTGCGGTGCCCTGTCCCAGCAGGGATCCGAACTCCTTTCCCCTTTCTCCTCCCCCCAGCTTTCAGTGCGCAAAACCCACTCCTCCAGCACGCGGGTCGGAGGGGCCTGCATTAGTGGGCTCCCCTGCCGGTCGGAGCCCAGAACCCCTTCCGCCCGGCAGCGGTTCCCCGGGACAGGCTGGTTCAACTGGTCTCCCGAGTGGCAGCGACGCGGCCCTACCCGCTCAGGACTCCCAACTCCAGGAGTTCCATTCGGGATCAAAGCGTCCTCTTAAAGCGGCAGAAGGACGCTGCGTCCCCGAGAGGTGGCGGCCGCTGGAGTCCCCCCGCCCCGCTCGGGCTCGGTGCCTTCTCTCAGATCCTACGAGGCGACCCGAGCGCTTTCCAGACCTCGGCAGCTTGCCAAGTCCGGGAGGCGCGGCCCCGCGGGTGGGAGCGACTGCGAGAGCTCCCCAGGACCCACCTGCCGGGCCGGCACCGCGCCCGCGTGCCCGAGGGCCGCGCGGCGGGCATGGGTGCGCGCGCCCGCGCGCCCGCGCGCCGCTGAGCTCATTTCCTAGCGCGGCGCGGGGCGGCGTCTGCTCGCCGGCGCCACCTGCCGGCTCCCGGGGGCCGCCCCTCGCCAAGAGAGCCCGGCCCAGTCCGTGGCTACCAGGGCTCGTGGGCGCTGGGGGCTGGCGCGCATGAAGCCCTCGGGCGTCTCGCGGTGGCCCATGCCAGGGCTCCGGTGGCGTGTGGGAGAACGGGCCAGGCCACGCGGCGTTGGAGGACCGCCGAGGGCGTGGCCGGCCAGGGTGGCTGGAGGGGCGGGCTGACCTGGGCACACACTGAGGGCAGGACAGCTGCCACGGCGGCACCCACGCCCACCACTCCTTCCTACCACAAGTGCCAACCACGAGGGCAGTCATGGGCGCGACCCCTTCTGGCTCCAGAGCGGCTGTCAGGGCTGAGTGAGGTCCAGGCTCAGACCTCCTCACCTCCACCTGAGGAGCAGAGGTGCTGGCCTGCCCGTGGTGCCCCATTCACCTAAGGTGGTCTCTTTAAACTCGAGACAAGACAGCTCTGGCCTGTCTCAGCACCAGAACCCGAGGAGAGGTGAAGAGGAGAAGCCTCACCTCCAAGGCTTCTCATACAAAATGCACTAGGGCAGCACTCCCTGAAGCCCTGGCCTTGAATGCCAAGGGCCTGGAGGCTCACAGCATTGTGGACCTTCTGGTTCCGCAGCCAGGAGTTGGGGGGACCCGAGGGAGCAGGGCCACAGTACCCAGGGTCCAGAGCCTGCTCCAAAGCAGGTGTGTGTGTGTGCAGAGGGCGGCCGTCGGGGCTGTAGTTTGCCACCCTGCCTCCCTCCCCATAACTGGAGTTCTCTGCACTCACCCCGACCCTGGCATCTCAGAACCCCCTGGGAATCAACCGTGCGCTTGCCAGGCCCTCGGCCCAGTCCAAGCTGGCCACACTGAGCCAGGAACAGCCTGGGTGGGGGCTGATGCCAGGTGGCCCCCTCTAAGCTCCTCCCCCTGGCAGGGCTACCCCAGCTCCCAGAGAGAAAAGAGAAGCCGGAGAAGCCATCCCAAGAAGCCTGGGGAAGGGCTGTCGCCTCCACCCACCCCTCCCAGGGCATGTCCCTCTGGCCTCCTGCTTCCGGTGGGGACTTCTGGGAGAGTGGCCTGAGGGTGGTGCTTCTGTAGGTATGGCAAGGGAGGGGGAACAGGAAGTAGCTGGCTGGGCTGGGCCGCTCCCTGTGGAATCAAGCAGAGCCTGGGGAGGGCTCCCTGTTGGGTCCAGAGGGGTAGGAAACGTGGGGGGGGCGGGCAGCGAGCTGAACCAGTGTGACAAAGAAACAGGCTTGCAGCTTTAATGGCTGTTAAATACACATATGGGAAAAACAGCCCAGGCCTGGGGACCAGACTCTGGCTCAGGGTCCAGGGCCTGCCCTCCCACTCCCCTCTCACAGGGGTGGGGCTTCTTACTGAGGGGGGGCAAGGAGAAGCAACAACCCTTAGCTCCATCCTGGTGTGACTGCCCCCCCAGCAACCCTCACCCCGACATCCCGCTGTCCTCCCAAGCCTTGACCTGGCAGCGCTGGGAAGATTCACGGGTGGCTGCTCTGGAGAGAGGGACCAGGCAGCCGTTGGCATTGCAATGTGAGACCAGGGGTGGCGCCTGCCTTTCCGGGGGACCCTCCCAGATTCGGAGTGGAGACTAGCCGTCTGCCTTCTTCATGCAGTGGAAGAAGCTGCAGAAGAGCTCATACCAGAAGAACACCAAGCCTGTGGAGAGGGCGGCCTTCAGCAGGCTGGGGGACAGGCCCTTGAAGCAGCCCGGGCCCCCCTCCTCTCGCAGCACCTGCCGCATGCAGTCCAGGAGGCCTCTGTAGCACCGCACCTGTGGGAGGAAGGTTAAGGCTGAGGAAGAGGCTGGCGATTAAAAGACAGGTGCAGCTGCTACTTGCCACAGCCCCTGAAAACACCTGCCGGAGGAGGCAGTGATGAGAACCGACAATGAGCTGACCTCATCCTATGGCAGGGAAAGCCTGGGAGTCGGCAGGTGGCCACAGCGCCTTCCGCGGAGACACGCTGACCATGGCTCCCAAGCAGCTGGTGAGCTCCAGATTTTCTGCCCAGAAGTGTCTAATCCTTCACCCCATTCCCCCTAGCACACCAACAGCAGATCTGAAACTGGCCCTTGGCAACTTATCTATTTTTTTTAAAGATCTATTTACTTGAAAGAGTTGCAGAGATGAAGAGTAGGAAAGAACTCTTCCATCTACTGGTTCACGCCCAGGTGGCCACAACAGCCAGTGCAGGGCCAGGCCAAACCAAGAGCCAGAGGTTCTTCCGGGTCTCCCACATGGGTGAGAGGCTATGGCCGTCCTCCGCTGCTCTCCCAGGCACATCAACAGGGAGCTTGGTTGGAAGTGGAGCAGCCAGGGCATGAACCAGTGCCCATATGGGATGCCAGTACTGCAGGTGACAGCTTGACCTCCAGCCTCTCCTCCAGCTGTCACCACAGGAAATCCAATAATTCCCAGTGATGGCCTGTGGTCCGAGGGCCTGCCCTGTGGCCTGTACTGACTGGCTCTTATTGCCAGACGTCCCCCCCTGCACCCCTATCTCTCCATCCTGAGGTCTCATCTCCCCTGTCCACACTCAAACTAGTCCTTTGACACAAGTAAAGAAAAAAGGAGAATCCACGGGTTTGTAGAAAGTGAGCCCACTGTTAAAATATGCATATTTAGGAGCTGGCACTGTGGCACAGCCAACAAAGCTACTGCCTGTGACTCCAGCATTCCATATGGGTACCAGCTGAAAAGCCTGGCTGCTCCACTTCCAATCCAGCCCAGTAATGAGTCTGGCAAAACAGCAGAGGACGGCTCAAGTGCTTGGGTCCCTGCGCCCACATGGGAGACCTAGAAGAAACTCCTGGCTTCGGACCTAACCGGCCCCAGCCATTGTAGCCAGCTGGAAGAGTGAACCATCAGATGGAAGATCTCTCTCTCTCTCCATCTCTGGAGAGATATTAACTCTGACTTTCAAATAAATGAATCTTTTTTTTAAGTGCACAGGACTAGATGCAAAGGTGGCAAACTAAACCAAAGGATGCCCTCCGACCACCCAGCTGGTGGCAGAGTTCCACAACCCTTGATCTTCTTCATTGTCTACAATTTCCTACAAAGCCATGAACCCAAAACTGTTTCCTGCTCCATTCCATACCACCCCTCCCCTCCGACATGTGTCACTCGCATTCCTCAGGTCACCGGGATGTCCCAGGTTCCCTGGATCTGCAGGGGAAGACCCTGTTGTCACCTGAAGTCCCCCGTGGCTGCCTGTAAGGTCAGCACTACAGTATATAGGGTGAGAGTCGAGCGCAGCGGTTCAGGAGGCTAGCGTCCCACCCTGGAGCGCCAATCCAAACCACTCCACTTCCATCCCGGCTCCCTGCTGATGCAGCCAGGGTGAGGCAGACAACGACTCAGGTGCTTGGGGCCCTGCCACCCATGTGGCAGACCCAGATGGAGTTCTGAGCTCCAGGTAACGGCCTGGTTCAGCCCTGGCTGCTGAGGAACTTGGGGCGGCCTGGCTCAGCCCTGGCTGCTGGGGAACTTGGGGCGGCCTGGCTCAGCCCTGGCTGCTGGGAAACTTGGGGCGGCCTGGCTCAGCCCTGGCTGCTGGGAAACTTGGGGCGGCCTGGCTCGGCTCTGGCTGCTGGGGAACTTGGGGCGGCCTGGCTCAGCCCTGGCTGCTGGGGAACTTGGGGCGGCCTGGCTCAGCCCTGGCTGCTGGGGAACTTGGGGCGGCCTGGCTCGGCTCTGGCTGCTGGGGAACTTGGGGAGTGAACCAGCAGATGGCAGGATGTGCTCTTGTTCGCTGACATGATCTCTCACTTTCAAATATGAACATTCGAAATTAATAAAAATAAACCTAGGGCCCAGCGCGGTGGCCCAGCAGGTAAAGTTCTCGCTTTGAACACGCCAGGATCCTATGTGGGCACCAGTTCTAATCCCAGCAGCCCTACTTTCCCATCCAGCTCCCTGCCTGTGGCCTGGGAAAGCAGTCAAGGACGGCCCAACCTTAGGACCCTGCACTGCGTGGGAGACCCGGAAGAAGCTCCTGGTTCCTGGCTCCTGGCTTCGGATGGGTTCAGCTCTGGCCGTTGTAGTCACTTGGGGAGTGAATCAACAAGGGAGAATCTTCCGCTTTGTCTCTCCTCCTCTCTCTATATCTGACTTTACAATAAAAATAAATAAATCTTAAAAAATAAATCCAGCAATGTGCAAGTCTGAAAGACCACGAGCGAATGGCTGCTACCTCAGGGGTATTCTCTACTAGAGTTCCTCCCAGAACAAACCCTTCTAGAACTTTCTTTTTTTTTTCCTTCTAGAACTTTCTACACAGACATCAGGAGCTCCAGTGCCTAGCACCATGTCCAAGAAGACCCATGACAGGGTAGTACACAGCTCCATGCAAGTCTCCTGCTCTGCCTTCTTCGTGTGAGTGGTCCCAAGGCCCACCGCTGGCCACCCCCACAGGCGGGCCTCACCTGGCCGAAGCTGGCTCGGGCCCTCTCGAAGCCTCCGACCTGCAGGCGCTTCTTGAAGAGGTCCAGGGGGTAGGTCAGAGTCTTGCTGACGACGCCGGCTCCGCAGCCACAGAGCAGGTTTCTGAGGTTCTCTGGACCAGAGGAGAGAGGAGGGACATGCGGGCATTAGTGGGAGCTGGATCGCCATCAGCAGCTCCCATCCTCACAGGCCCCCGTAGCAGTTGGGCAGTGGGCTGCAGCTCCCACCGCAGTGCTGCTGGAGTCCTTGAGTGCCTCCAGCGTTCCATTCCTCCATCCCAGGCTGCAGAAGGCACGGAATGCCCTCCCAACACACACCCCGAAACAACAAACCATCACCACCGAGGAGATGTGCAAGTTGGGCTTGTGACAGAAAAGCAATTTCTGCCATCCTCCACGGAGGACACCAGCGCTGGGTGTGGTGAGGGCCCAGGACGCCCAGCTGCAGGGCCGGTGCAGCCAGCAGGGGGCGCTCGCCTCGGGCAGGAAGACGTCCTTCCCCGGCGAGGACTGGGTGGCGGCGCAGGGTGGTTGGTGGACAGGACTCACCGTTCTGCTTGCCATTGGCCGGCATGACCCACTCAGAGGCCGACTTCAAGGCACTGTAGCAGGAGAACTGGAAGCCGGCGTAAGGGAAGATGGCAATGAGCGTCGGGGTCAAGCCTTTGTAGAAGGCCAAGGGGCCTTCTGTCCTGCGCATGGTGACCACCGCATCTCTCAAGGTCTTGTACACCTGCGAACGAGCAAGCCTGAATGAGCCGCATGGGATCCTTTGAGCCCCTCACAGCCACTCCCACCTGGCTTAAAACCCAGCTCCCAGGAGCCCACCAAGGGGGCAGCTGTTGCAGGAAAAGCTCGACAGCAAGCCAAGCACCTCCCCGTCTACAAATCTACAAGACGGTGACAGCCAAATGTTACACAATACCAGGAGCCAGGACTGGCACTGTGGCGCAGCCTGTTGAGCTGAAACCTGCCATGTAAGCATCCCATGTGGGCACAGGCTCGAGTCCTGGCTGCTCCATTCCTGACCCAGCTCCCTCTGATGGCCTGGAGAAACAGCGGACCTGCCACTCAATGTGGGAGACCCAGACGAAGCTCCTGGCTTTGGCCTGGTCCAGTCCCCAGCCATTGCAGCCATTTGTGGAGTGAACCAGTGAGTGGAAGATAGGCCTTTCTCTCTCTGTAACTATGCCTTTCAAATAAACAAATCCTTAAAACAAAAATGTTTCTGCTTTCCCAGGCCTCAAGCAGGGAGCTGGATGGGAAGTGGAGCTGCCGGGATTAGAACCGGTGCCCATATGGGATCCTGGTGCGTTCAAGGCGAGGACTTTAGCCGCTAGGCCATGCCGCTGGGCCCAAAAATGTTTCTTAAAAAAAAAAAAACAGGTACCCCAAGTGTCCCTGCACCTTCTAGCAGAACAGTGAAGGACACAGCGCCCCCTGCAGACGACTGCACATACATAAGCGGGTGGCAAAGGGAATTTGTGGAGGAAACAAAATGCGTGCAGGGTCAACACCCAGCAAGGAACACAGGAACCCGGAGGAGCGATCACTTCCACAGAGAGAACAGGGCGGGAGGGAGGGGACAGACTTGGCGCCGGAGTGGGCCATGTGCAGTGTCTGCCTGGTGCTACCGGTGGCACACAAGCAGGCCACTGCAAGCCGTCTGATGTCCTGGCATGCTTCTGCTGACCATCCTGTATTTGAGACACTCGCAGGGGTTCTGATGGGACTGAGCTTGGGGAGCCCTGACAGGGACCCGGCTGAGATGCCCATGGCCCACATCAGGCTGCCCCGTTTCAGTGCCCTGCTCACATGGGCCTGGGAGGAAGCAGGGACTGGCTCAGGCACACATGTGGAGGCCCAGGGCAATTTCCTGCCCCACCCCGGCTTGTGCAGTCAGTGAGTGAGTGAATACAGCTTTAATAAACCAGAGATCTTGAGATAAATGAACTCTGTTCTCTTTATAGTAGTACAAATTAAAAAGAGAGACAGAGATAGAGACAGAGCAGGGCCAGGGTGCTGAACCCCCCTCAGAGCTGACCCCACACAATGCTGCCCCCTCGCCAGTGCTGGCCCTGCCCACTGCTGACCTGCCCCTTGCCGACCCCACCATCGCTGACCCTGTGCAGTGTGAAACACACACAGTGCTGGCCCGCCCACTGTGGGTGTCCCCTCCTTGTTTCACACCTGTAGGTCCCGGTCCCCAGAAAAGACAGGAGCCCCCGACCCAGAGTACACACACCGGTCACAGGTTTTACAAACTGATCCATGAACTCAACCCCTGAAACATGTCCCTTATTCAGAGTCCCCTCGTCTGGCCCCTAACCACTCACCCGGGGCTCCCCCTGGGCTGCAAAGCGTGTGCGCAGAACGTCCACGGGGTGCACTGCGAGGGTGGCCGTGCAGGCAGACAGGCCGCCACACACGAAGTGCACGGAGAACTCGCGGGGATCATGGGCGGTGGCTCTGTGGACCAGCTCTGTCAGCAGCTCGAACGACAAGAACTGTGGGAACAGTGACAGCCCGAAGAATGAGCCTGAGGCCAAACGCTCCCAGAAGACCATCTGTGACCCAAGAGGGGCTGGTCCTGGGACAAGAAATAAGAACACGCTCTTCTTGGATAGTGCAATCCACATAAACATGTGGGACCAGCATTGTGACAGTGCATTAAACACTGTCTGTGGGGCCCAGGGCGATAGCGTAGTGGTTAAAGTCCTCGCCTTCAATGCACCAGGATCCCATGTGGGTGCCGGTTCTCGTCCAGGTGGCCCCGCTTCCCATCCAGCTCCCTACTAGTGGCCTGGGAAAGCAGTCAAGGATGGCCCAGTCTTCGGACCCTGCACCTGTGTGAGAGACCAGGAGGAAGCTCCAGGCTCCTGGCTTCGGATTGGCTCAGCTCCAGCTGTTGCGGCCGCTTAGGGAGTGAACCATCAGACAGAAGATCTTCCTCTCTGTCTCTTCTCTCTATATATCTGATTTTGCAATAAAAATAAATGAATCTTAAAAAAAAATACAAAACAGGGCCTCGCGGCGTGGCCTAGTGGCTAAAGTCCTCGCCTTGAACACTGGGATCCCATATGCGTGCCAGTTCTAATCCCGGCAGCTCCACTTCCCATCCAGCTCCCTGCTTGTGGCCTGGGAAAGCAGTCGAGGACGGCCCAAAGATTTGGGACCCTGCACCCGCGTGGGAGACCTGGAAGAGGTTCCAGGTTCCCGGCTTTGGATCGGCACAGCACCGGCTGTTGCGACTCACTTGGGGAGTGAATCATCGGATGGAAGATCTTCCTCTCTGTCTCTCCTCTCTGTATATCTAACTTTGTAATAAAAATAAAAATAAATCTTTAAAAAAAATACAAAACAACAACAACAACAACAAAAAACCCGCTGTCTGTGACACCAACATTCCATATGGGCAGCAGTCCATGGTGTTTCACTTAAAAAAATTTACTTGAGGGCCCGGCGGCGTGGCTTAGTGGCTAAAGTCCTCGCCTTGAATGCACCGGGATCCCATATGGGCGCCGATTCTAATCCTGGCAGCTCCACTTCCCATCCAGCTCCCTGCCTGTGGCCTGGGAAAGCAGTCGAGGACGGCCCAATGCATTGGGACCCTGCACCCGCGTGGGAGACCCGGAAGAGGTTCCTGGTTCCCGGCATCGGATCGGCGCGCACCGGCCGGTTGCGGTTCACTTGGGGAGTGAATCATTGGACGGAAGATCTTCCTCTCTGTCTCTCCTCTCTGTATATCTAACTTTGTAATAAAATAACTAAATCTTTAAAAAAAAAAATTTACTTGAAAGTCAGAGTTACAGACAGAAGGGTCTTCCATCCTCTGCTTCACTCCCCATGTGAACATAACAAGCTGGGTCAATCCAAAACTGAGAGCCAGTAGCCAGTCTCCTATGTGGGTGCAGGGGCCTACGCACTTGGGACACGCTTCCGCTGCTCTCTCCCAGGCTATGAGCAGGGAGCTGGATTGGAAGTTGAGCAGGCAGGCAGGACTTGAACCGGGGCCCATGAGATGCCACTGTCACAGAAGGAGACTTAACCTACCATGCTACAGCACCAGCTCCAGAAGTGGAGCTGCCAGGACATAAACTGCCCATATGTGATGCCCGCATTGCAGGGTGGAGGACTAGCCTGATGTGCCACTGTGCCTGCCCCTAAAACAAAGACCAAATGTAGTATAGCAGTTACTGTGACGCTGGCATCCTATATCCACACGTTGCTTTTCTTCCGATCCAGCTCCCTAATTACGTGCCTGGAAGGCAGCAGAGGTGGCCCAATGCCTGGGCCCCTGATACCCATCTTGGAGACCTGAATGTAGTTGCTGGCCCCTGGCTCTGCCCTAGCCTAGCTCTGGCCACTGTGGTCACTTGGGAAGTCAATCATTGGATGGAAGATCTCTCCCTCTCCCTCTCTCTCTTTGTCACTCTTTCAAATAAAAATAAAAATAAATCCTCCTAAAGTAAGAAAAGGGGCAAGTATTTGATACCACATCGTCATAGGAGTGCCTGGCTTGGAGTCCCACTCCAGCTTCCTGCTAATACGCACCCTGGGAGATAGCAAAAGACGGTTCAAGCAATTAGATGCCCGGCAGCCATATTTGAATTCCTGGCTCCCAGCTTCAGCCTGGCCCAGCACAAACGGGTGTAGGTATTTGGGGCATGAACCAGCTCTCTCTGACCAACCCTCTGTGTCTCCCACTATCTGTATCTCAACTAAATAAACACTAAAGAGGGGCCAGCGTCGTGGCATGGTGGATAAAGCTGCCCACCATAATACCGGCATCCCCTGTGCATGCTGGTTCGAGTCCAGCTGCTCCACTTCCAATCCTGCTCCCTGCTGACGTGCCTGAGAAAGCAGTGGAAGTACTCGCACCCCTACTCCTGTGAGAGACCCAGAAGATGCTGCTGGCTCCTGGTTTCAGACCAGCCCAGCTCTTACTGTTGCAGCCATTTGGGGAATGAACCAACTGGTGGAGGATCTCTGTCTATATATACATAAGTAACTTTGCCTTTCAAATAAGTAAATAAACAAGTTGTCCTTGGCTAAGCCTCATGAGATCATGCTAGCAAGGTCCCAAGCATAAGACCTAAGTCACCAGGGCTGGGCAGTAGGGATCCCTCTGGTGTTCCCAGTGGTTGGGCAGGCCCTGGAGCCAGCAGGAGGCCAGGCTGCCTCTCCCTGCCCGGCCCGAGGCCCCATCGCCCCCTGCAACCCTCTCATTGCCCAGCCCAAGGCCCCACTGCCCCCTGCCCCTGCACAGGGTGCTGCCCTTCAGTTGGCCAGTTGCCTGCCACTCACCTGGACGGCTCCATAGCCGATGGAGAGCAGCTGGGCGGGCACGTGTCCTTTCCAGAAGGCTCTTGGGCCCTCGTCCTGCCAAATGCGCCTGGTGGCCTGCACGATCCCATGGTACTTTGCGCCAGGGTCACTGTGAGACAGGCGCTCGATCTGAAGCTGGTCACGAGGATGTGAGAGGTCAGGGGGTGAGGTGACAACAGGGTGGGGAGAACTTCCCCTTAACCACGCTCCAAGCTCCAAACACCCCGGCCTTCCCCACATGCCCCCGTGTTCTGCTGCCTAGCTCGTGGACAAGGGGGGTGAGTACCTGGAAACGGATTTTGATGACATCCAAGGGACTGATCAGTGCCCGAGTGACGAGCCCCGACAAGGAGCCAGCCACGGCCACCTCCGACTTAGAGATGTTCCTGTCGTCTGCTCCGGGGTCATAGCCGACCATTCCTGCCTCTGGCCCGTCCAGCGTCCATCAGTACCAAGCTGGATGCCAGAGAGAGACTCGGTGTCAACACGGGAGCAGGATTCCCGGGGTGTCTCCAAGCAGGCCTTGGGGGGCAGCGGCCTGTGTTCGCTGTCCTGCAGAGATGGACTGGGTTCATGGAGCCAATAATAACGTGTGTGGACTATCGACTGATGGTCAATAGCCTAAGTTTATTAGTGGCATCAGGCTTTTATAGACAGACGGTCACATAGGATGAGAGAGGAGGCTTTGAGTTTACATTGTTCCCATAAGCTGTCTACAGAACCCATCAATAATTTCCACATCCTCCTCTGAAAGTATCTTTGTTTTAGAGATCCAATCAAGTGTTCTCGTACAAATGATATCCAGTCAATTGTCCTGTGACAGGGCCGTCCATGACACCCGCACCCTTCTCTGCTTCCCCCCCACACAGGTTACAGAGTGGGGTCAGCTTCCTGCCCGGCTGGGAGGGGGAAGAGGCAGGTGTTAGGCAATCTGCCTGTCCCTGCAGGATTCACACCTGCGGCCAGGGGGAGGAGGAGGGGGCAGATTTCCACTCATAAGCAGCTCTAGGTATATCTAAGGATATAACCTTGGATTCCAGAACAGGAAACTTGGGGTTCAAGTTCTCGGGGCAGCTGTTTGACACGGGCTTGGTTTTCCCTTCCTGCAGACTGGAATGACATATGACCTGTCCCACCCAGGTCGCTGGGCGGATCCTGCCAGGCGCTGCACCTGTGTGAGAAGGCCATGGTCTGGGGTGGGCCTTTAGACCACTGGTTAAGACTGTGGTTGAAGCTTTCCCCCTGTCTCTCTAAAGAAACAAAAATAATAAAGTAACAGCCATACACACACGTGGAAAGGGCTTGTTAAACATGCTTCGGGGGGGGGGGGTACTCACTTTTTCTGTTTGTTCAAAAATCTATACCGGTAAATCTTGACAGTGACCTAAAGGGCAGGGCAGCATATATCCCCTGCGTGACCGCTGCGCCGCAATGTGTGCAGTGTCGTGTGTGTGTGTGTGTGTACCGGAGGCGCCGCCCCCCCACCGCTCGCTTTTCTGAGGGAGCTCCCAGTGTTGGGGTTCTGCAGGCGCCCGTGCGCCCAGGAGTCGGGGGCTCCGGCCCACCTTGTGCCAGGCGCGCCCCGGGCGGTGCGCGGGAATCCCGCCTTCAGGGTCGGGTCAGGCGTGACACGTGGACGCGAGTCCCGCCCCCGACGTCCACCTGCGCCGCAGTGCTCCCCACCCCGCCCCACCCGCCCCGGGGAGTCTGGGGCCACGTCCCCAAGAGGACAGCCAGGAGGGCAGAGGTAAAGGCCACTCACCTAGTGGACACTATGAGCACGACTTGGCCGCCCGGGCTTAGATGTCTTTCCCTCCTCACCCAGGCTAACAGCAAAACTCAATTGCCTCTGGCAGTAACTAACAGGCGTCTAGGCCAATCACCGCGCAGCCTTGCCACACGTCAGGCCAATGGTTGGACTCTCCGAGCCTAGCGCCCGCCTCCGCAAGTCTTTCTGGTTAATGTAGTCCTGAGGGCTTTCCGGGTGGAGTGCACAGCCTACTGGGAGGTGTAGTCCTACGGTTGCGCATGCGCCGAAGAGTTCGAGGCGAGGCGGAAGACGTCTGGTGGAGGAGGTGGGCTCTGACCTTGGGCGTCCCATGCGAAGTCCGGCAGCTCGCGATCCGCTTGCAGACCAGTTGAACTTGACCCTTTTCCTCAATTTAAACTTGTAAAAGGTGGCAGGAAGCTTGGCAGAACTCTAGAGGGTGGGGAAGAGAGAATAGGCGACGAGGAGGAAGATCAGAGGGTTGTAGTCCCTGCACTTTATTACAATAACAACAGAACATGTGGAAGTGAAGAGGGAGACAGCTCTCTTCCCACGATCTTCACAGGACAAGCGTTGGAATTTTCCAGAACCACCCCTGACTTTAATTTCACTTTTATATTAATTTTAAAACATTTATTTTTATTGGAAAGTCAGATATACAGAGAGGAGGAGAGACAGGAAGATCTTCTGTCCGTTGAATCACTCCCCAAGTGGCCGCAACAGCTGGTGCTGCGCCGATCCGAAGCCAGGAGCCAGGAATTTCCTCCCGGTCCCCCACGTGGGTGCAGGATCCTAAGGCTTTGGGCCGTCCTCGACTGCTTTCCCAGGCCAGGAACAGGAAGCTGGGTTGGAACCAGGGCTGCCGGGATTAGAACTGGCGGCCATATGGGATCCTGGCAAGGTGAGGACTTTAGCACTTGGACACAGCCACCAGCTACCATGCCAGGCCAGTCTTTTATATGGCTTTTTAAACAGACTTACAAAAATAAATAAATGAAGTAAATTTTAAAATAATAATAAAATTTTTAAAAATTAAAGAAAAAAAAACTTACAGGGGGAGGGGTGCACTGGTGAAATGGTGTAGAAGTTAACCATCTGCCTGCAGTGCTGGCATCCCATAGGAGTGCCCGTTCGGGTCCTGGCTGTTCCACTTCCCTTCCAACTCCTTGCTTATGGTCTGGGAAGGCAGCGAACAATGGTCTAAGTCCTTAGGTTCCTGCACCAAAGTGGGAGACCCAGAAGGGGCTCATGACCCTTGGCTTCAGATCAGCTCAGCTCCAACTGTTTCAGTTGTTTGCAGAGTACATCAGCCAATGCAAGATTTCTCTCTGTGTAGCTCCGCCTTTCAAATAAATACATGTTCTGGCCAGCTGAGCCAGTAACACGGACATGGCGAAGGCCTGGGGATGAAGCACCAACATGGATACCAGTGATGGTGAAAGTCTCTCTCAGGCCTCCCCCCCCCAAGCCTCTTTATTACTCCTTACATATTCTTTCCCCCAAGCCCTTTAACAGAACAATAAGATGCCAATGAGTCTGATTAGACCAGGTGCCTTTAGCTGCAAGCCCATTTCCTGAGTGCTCAGCTAATCAACTCCTTAGCCCACAACAAATACATCTTTTAAAAAGAAGTTCTATGTATTTACTTGTTTGCTGTCCGGCAGCAATGAACTTGGTGCATGAAGCCAATAATAAAACACGTGGGCTACTGACTGATGGTCAATAGCCAAGTTGATTAACAGCATCAGACTTTTTTTTTTCCTTTTTTTCAATTTTTTATTTTTGACAATCTTTACATAGTTAATTAGGGTAAAAAGGTTCAAGGGCTATAGGAAAGTGGGTAAGACTATTATTTCCATATTGTTTCCTTCATGTTTAAAGGGGGTATTAAGGGAGAAGGCCCTCCCAATTTCCCACCCTCCCCGGGTCCCGGATGTAGGGCATGCTCTGGGGTTCTTGCTCAAGTAGTTTTGATAGTTCACCAGGTATGAATCGCTGCCAATCTTGCCACTCCAAGCACAATGAGGTCTTTGAAGAATCCACTGATTGACATAGTCCATCATGGAGTCTCCATTTGCCCCGTATTTTGTTCCCAACATATAGCTGGGATGGTTGATTGACCTGTTCGGTCTTCTGTCTTTTCTTGGTTAGGGTTCTGAGTCCAGCAGTTCGATTGGGGAGATCTCCAAAGAAATTTTGTCTGAGGTGTTCTCAGACCAGATTCTTGCATGTACTAGCAAGTACAGGACTCGGCACAGTCCATTGCCTCGATCAGCTGGTGGTTGCAGTTGCTGGGTTGGTTCTGTTTTCAGCCCCAACTTCCACTGAAACCAATGGGTGTTGCAGTCCCGCCAGATTCTCCCCAGCACATACTCGGCTCACGCATAAACAAGTGGGAGCTGCAGCCTAGTTGGAGCGACCCACAATAACCCCCACCAGGCCGCCCCCTATCCTGGTTTGCCAGTATGTGTAGCAGTAGTCCATTCTATCCCACACCCCATTCGGCTCTCGTGCATGTCAATGGGTATTAAAGCTTTGTTCCCTCTAACCAGTTCCACTATGCAGCCCACACAGATGCTGTTGGGTGTCTGTGTAGCCACCCCAGCCTCTGTCCTAGTTTTCGTGCCCTCCTGTGGAGCCCACTCTTTCCCTCCCAGGCCTCTCCCACTCCCATATTATGCACTCTCCAGGTAGTTCTGTGGTTTGACTTGACAGAATTAGACCCCAGTGCCAGCTTCTGCCAGCTGAGCATCAGACTTTTTTTTTTTTAAAGATTTATTTTATTTTTATTACAAAGTCAGATATACTGAGAGGAGGAGAGATAGAGAGGAAGTGGAGCTGCCGGGATTAGAACCAGCAGCCATATGGGATCAAGGCGAGGACCTTAGCCACTAGGCCACAGTGCCGAGCCCGAGCATCAGACTTTTTAAAGACGGATGGTCACTTAGGCATGGGGAGGAAGGTTTGAGGAATTTACATTTCAACAGCAGGGGGAGTCTCCTTTCCTAGGTTTGCTAGTTTCCTTCCCCAACAATGAGAGGGGCCACAGCACTTAATTTATCTTCTGTGGCCTTCCCAGGCCACGTTGTTGGTAGGAAGCTATGTTGGAAGAAGATGCAGCCAGCATTGGACACTGGGCTCCGACCTGGGATGCCAGTCCTTGGCCGGCTCAGGGTTGCCTTGGGCCTTCCTGCCTTACTGCTCTGTCTCACCCATGACCTTGCCTACTTGGGAAGGCCTGGCCTTGGCTTCCCGTCTCATGTCCACATGACTTTTATTCCACTAAATAAGATGACTTCAGCCTCTTCAGCAGACCCCTTCATTAGCCATGGTTTTGCTTTCTGTAGATTTGGTTACCACATTACCCTCAGTCCAGAAATGTTACGTGGAGAATTTTACAAATGATTCATTAAGGGCCGGATGCGGTAGCTTAGTAGCTAAAGTCCTTGCCTTGCATGCACCAGGATCCCATATGGGTACCTGTTCTAATCCCAGCAGCCCCCTTCCCATCCAGCTCCTTACTTGTGGCCTGGGAAAGCAGTCGAGGATGGCCCAAAGCTTTGGGACCCTGCACCTACATGGGAGACCTGGAAGAGGCTCTTGGCTCCTGGCTTAAGATTGGCTCATCTCTAGCCATTGCGACCAGTTTGGGAGTGAACTATCAGACGGAAGATCTTCCTCTCTGTCTCTCCTCCTCTCTGTATATCTGACTTTGCAATAAAAGTAAATAAATCTTAAAAGAAAAAGAAATAATCCGTTAAATTTTAAACAACTTCTGTCATATTATGTTGTGATTGTTGCACTCTGTGGGAGTTGTTTGTGAGGTGACTCTACGCCTGGTTTATAAATGGAACTGTATCCCAGTCGTGCCTAGGAATGATTCAGAAGCTGCTGGGCTAGTGCAAGCCCACGGTGGACACTGGACTCTTCGCTAGAGGCCACTTGACATATCAGGTGAGAGAACCTGGAGCACAGGCTAATGATTAGACTCAGGGAGCCACAGACCACCAGAACCCTTTGTGGGCATCGCTAATGGTGCCCTCAGGGCCAGGTGGCAAATGGGCAGCCCAGTGGCAATGAGACATGCGGCAGGTGCCCGTGTTCCGGGGCCTCCTCCCCGGAGTAAGGCTTTGCCCCTCTTGAAGGCCCCCTTCCGATATGTGTCTAGTCAGCCAAGTCATGTGGAAAGAGAAACCCGAAAGTGCTGCTTCCCGTCAGCTTGGGGAAGTGAATCCTTCGGTGACCTCATCAGCATTTATCCTAAATAGACCTACTCAAAGCTCCCGTGGACTTCCCCCGCCTCCTCCCAGGGGCACAGACTTCCTTGGCCTTGACAAAACAAAGCTGCTGTTTACTAGCTGTGTGGGTGTTGCTGAGTTGAAGGCCCTCTGGGTCAGCCAGCGGTGCCCCCTGCCGGAGATCCCAGGACCACCCTCTCCTTCCACAGGCCGGCCACCCAAGTCTTGCCGTTTGTCAGCACCCACAGAGCTAAAAAAAAAAGCCATTAACAGTCCCAAGGAGTTCTCAATTTCAGTTGAGAAGGATCATCTGGAATGATTGTTTTCTTCTTCTTCTTAAAGTTTCATTTATTTTTTGGAAAGGTAGACAGGAGCCAATGTCGTGGTGCAGTGGGGTCAGCTGCCACCTGTGACACCAGCATCCCGAGTGAACGCCAACTTGAGTCCTGGCTGCTCCATTTCTGAACCAGCTCCCTGCTGATGTGCCTGCTGAAGGCCCGAGCACTCAGGCTCCTGCCACCCACAGAAAAACCCAGATGAAGTTCCACCTGGCTGTTGTGACCAAGTAGGGAGTGAACCAGCAGAAGGAAGATCATACTCACGTCTCCTCCCTTTCTGTAACTGCTTTTCAAATAAGTAAATCTTGAAAGAAACAGAAATCTGTTTGCTGGTTTAGTTCCCAAATGCCAGCACAGCCATGGCTAGCACAGGTCAAAACCAAGAGCTGTATGCTCAGTCTGGCTCTCCCAAGTGTGTGCCAAAGACACAAGTATACGTGCTTTAAGTTCTAAAGCCATCACTGGCCACCTCATGGGGTATGCATTGGCAGAAAGCTGGATGGGGGATGGATCCTGGGCCCAAACCCAGGCACACTGAGATGGGACATGGTGTGTCCCGTGCACACCAGGTACCCAGCCCTGGGAGTGGGGACCTCCTCCCCTGGGGCGTGAAGTAGAGACGGAGAACACGCGTCCTGTGTGGTGGTACCCACACACCCAGCACTGCATTGAATCCACCCCTCAGCAGATCACCCACAACTGCCAGTTTCTTTATGATTCAGGAGGAGTTTTACAGGAGGCAATCAGAAGGGCTTCTGATTGCCTCCTGTAAAAATAAAAGATTCCAGCTTAGTGGCTAAAGTCCTCGCCGTGAATGCACTGGGATTCCATATGGGCACCGGTTCTAATCCTGGCAGCCCTGCTTCCCATCCAGCTCCCTGCTTGTGGCCTGGGAAGGCAGTCAAGAATGGCCCAAAGCCTTGGGACCCTGCATCCGTGTGGGAGACCTGGAAGAGGCTCCTGGCTCCTTGGTTCAGATCTGCTATCTCTAGCCATTGCAACCACTTCAAGAGTGAATCATCAGATGGAAGATCTTCCTCTCTGTCTCTTCTCCTCTCTGTGTATCTGCCTTCCCAATAAAATAAAATAAATCTTGGGTCGAGTGTGGTAGCCTAGTGGCTAGAGTCCTCGCCTTCAACGCGCTGGAATGCCGTGTGGTTACCAGTTCTGGTCCTGGCAGCTCTGCTTTCCATCCAGCTCCCTGTTTGTGACCTGGGAAGGCAGTCGAGGATGACCCAAAGTCTTGAGACCCTTCATCCCGTGGGAGACCTGGAAGAGGTTCCTGGCTCCTGGCTCCGGATCAGCACAGCACCGGCTGTTGCAGCCACTTGGGGAGTGAGTCATTAGACGGAAGATCTTCCTCTCCTCATCTCTGTATATCTGACTTTGTAATAAAAATAAATAAATCTTTTAAAAAATAATAAATCTTAAAATAAATAAATAAATTAAAGATTCTCCATCCATTTTCTCATCCCCCGAATGCCTGCCAACAACCACATCCCCCAAGTACACTTTGTGTCCTCCTCTGAGGCAGCAGAGAGCAAGGAGCCCAAGTCCCAGGGACCAGCGCATGTAGCCTCCCAGGGTGTCCAGCAGCAGGACCCTGGAGAAGGGAGCATTCCTGGGGGCCTGGGATCCAGGCCCTCTGCCCAGTGCCCCTTTGTGGGACCTGAGGCTAAGGAACCCACAAGGAACACACCTCCGTTGGGAGTTCTGGAGGTAGGGCCATGGGGCGGGTGGCAGGGGTGGGGGACACTTCTGACCAACTTCCTCTTTTCTGTCCTTTCAGATTCACTCAGCAAATGAGTCAAACACCAAGAAAAAACTCACCAAAGGTGCGGGGGAAGTGGCTTCACTGTCCAGTGACTTCCAAGAGCTGATCTCGTATGCCCTTCAACTTGGCTGCTGCTGCCCTTGCGGACAGCACTCATGATGGGCGGCCCTGGGCCTGGCCAGGGAGGGTCCCCCTGTGTGCCCTGGGCTGCCTCCAAGAACCCCACTTCCTGATTCTCAGCGTTTGAGTCTGCCCAGATCATCAGTTCTGTGGGTGACTGCTTTGTCACTCGGCACTTCTGGGTTCCCTTGACCAGGCGTCTTCTGCCCGTCTCCCCAACACAGAGGAAGCTAGCGGGGTGTAGTCCTGTCGTGGCGACAGTGGGTGAGGGGTGTCTGCATGGCAGAAGGGCTATGTCCCCCAGGGGTTCTGCTCCTTGTCACACTCAGAGACCATCGCCAGCTCTGGGCCCAGAATTATGCGGACCAGGCTGCAGAGAAAACGGAGACAGAGACTCCCTGGATCCCCCTACCCCCACCCGTATGCCACAAGTGAAGGTGGCTAGGGTGATGTGACTCCCATGACACGGGAGACACTCCTCCTCAAGTGTCACCTCCTCCCCATTTGACCCTTGAGGAGATGGTTGCCAATGCTACCTCCAATCTGTCCCCCTACACACAGCCCAGTTGGCTGCCCCAGCCTCCGTCACCAAGAACTCTGCCGTTAGCTTGCCACACACACAGGGGCGGGGGTTTGGTGTAGCGGTTGACACAGCCACATCCAACATGAGGGAGTCCAAGGTACTCGCTGGCTGCCTGCTGATACAAACTTTGAAAAGCAGTGGGTGATGGCTTAGGTGCTTGGGTCCCAGCCACTCATGTGGGGGACTTGGGTGAGTTCCTGGCTTGGGACTTCAGCCTGGAAGATTCTTTTTTTTTGTTTGTTTGTCTTAAGATTTATTTATTTGTTGGGCCTGGCGCCGTGGCCTAGCAGCTAAAGTCCTCGCCTTGGGCGCGCCAGGATCCCATGTGGGCGCCAGTTCTAATCCTGGCAAGATCTTCCTCTCTATCTCTCCTCCTCTCTGTATATCTGACTTTGTAATGACAATAAAATAAATTTTAAGAATATTATTTATTTGTATTAAAAATGTAGATTTACAGAGAGAGGAGAGACAAAGAGAAAGCTCTTCGGCCTGCTGATTCACTCCCCAAATGACTGCAAATGCTAGAGCTGAGCTAATCTGAAGCCAGCAGTCAGGAGTTTTTTCTGGGTCTCTCACAGGGTGCAAGGTCCCAAAGATTTGGGCTATCCTCTACTGCTTTCCCAAGCCACAAGCAGGGAGCTGGATGGGAAGTGGAGCTGCCGGGATTAGAACTGGCGCCCACACAGGATCCCGCATGTGCAAAACAAGGATTTTCAGGGGGATTAAGGGGCTGGTCTCCTCGCCGAACAGCTACTCCCACTGGAGAGCGTGGGCTGGGATAGAGACAGACCAGACTAAGCAAGGCTACAATACCTGTGCGCTGCATGTGGACTAGATCAGGGAAAAGCCAGGCTGGGCTGATTATTCCTGCGGGTGCAAGCATAAATTAGAGTGGGTAAGGGATGTTTGGGCATAGCCGCAGCATCAGCTGGCAGAAGCTGGCACTGGGGACTAATTCTGTCAAGTCAAATCACAGAACCACCTAAAGAGTGCATAAACCGGGACAGAGAGACCTGGGAGGGAAAAAGTGGGTTCCCCCTTCTTGGGTCACTAGTCCCGTGGGAGGGCATGAAAACTAGGACGGGGGCTGGGATGGCTAGATAGAGAGGCACTCAACAACACCCGTGAGGGCTGGATGGTTGAGTTGGTTAGATAGAACTAAGCTTTAATACCCATTGACAAGTGCCAGAGCCAAATGGGATGGGGGACAGACTGGTCTTCTGCTACACATACTGGCAAACCAGGGTAGGGGGCGGGCCTGGTGGGGGTTATTGTGGGTCGCCCCAACTAGGCTGCAGCTCCCACTGGTTGATGTAAGGGCTGAACCAGACTGGACTGCAACACCCATTGGTTCCAGTGCAAGTCAGGTCTGAAAACAGAACCAACCCAGCAATTGCAACCACCAGCTGATCGGGGTGATGGACTGTGCCGGGCCCTGTGCTTGCTAGAACATACAAAGTTCTCAAAGTTTCTTTGGAGATCTCCCCAATCGAACTGCTGGACTCAGAACTCTAACCAAGAAAAGACAGAAGACAGAACAGGTCAATCATTCATCTCAGCTATATGTTGGCAGCGAAATATGGGCAAACGGAGACTTTATGATGGACCATATCAATCAGTGGACGACCTCATCGAGCGAAACTGGCAGCGATTCATAACTGGAGAACTATCAACACCACTTGAGCAAATATCTCAGAGCATGCCCCACATCCGGGACTTGGGGTGGGCGGGAAAACGGGTGGGGCTTTTCCCTCAATATCCCCCTTTACCTCAGATACAAGATGGAAACAATATGGACATAATAGTATTACCAACTTCCCTATCCCCCTGAACCTTTTTTTTTTTCTTTAACTGTAATTAACTATGTAAAGATTGTCAACAACAATACAATAAAATAGATTAAAAAAAAAAAAAAAAACAAGGATTTTAGCTGCCAGGCTACCACACTGGGCCCTAAACCCCTTCTTGACAAAGAGCTGAAGTGGGTGTTGCTTCGTCCTTATTTGGTGAGGCGTATTGGCCTGTGTCCGTCATTGGTGCAGCAGTGCTGCCACAGGGGCATGCCAGATCTCTCCCGTCCTTTCCGGCTTCCAGTCTGAGGTCAGAGTGACAGAGCAGCTTGGAAGCAGGTTCTACCCTGCTCCAGGAACCACGGCAACCATCAACTGTAAGGCACTGTGCGATCAGCTCCATGATCTGATCCCAGAATGTGTCCGTCACCACCCACGGAAGGCCAAGCGCTGTAAGCAGCCACTCTCGTTGCCCCTTCCTGTCCATCAGCTCCGGAAAACCATCAGCTAACTTTCTTGCTACAGATTCGCATGTGGTGCTGTTTGGAGTTACCCTCCTAATGCTGGTGATTAAATGGTAAAACAGCCCTTTACAAAAGCAGTAGATATTGGGTACTACAGGGTAAGTTGTATCAAGTGCTGGTTTACCCTGCTGCCCAGCGTCCTGCAGAGTTCCTGTGAAGCAGCAGGTATTGGCTCATGTCCCCCACCTGCCACCCATGTGGGAGACTCAAATGGCATTTCAGGCTCTTGGCTTCAGCCGTTGTAGGCCTTTGGGGAATACATCAGCAGAGGGGAGATGCTATTCTCTCCATCTGTGTGTGTGTGTGTGTGTGTGTGTGCGCTCAGTAATCTGCTTTTTTTTATTAAAGATTTTATTATTATTATTATTGGAAAGCTGGATATACAGAGAGGAGGAGAGACAGAGAGGAAGATCTTCCATCCGGTGTTTCACACTCCCCAAGTGAGCCGCAACAGCTGGTGCTGCGCCAGTCAGAAGCCAGGATCCAAGAACCTCTTCCGGGTCTCCCACGCGGGTGCAGGGTCCCAAAGCTTTGGGCGTCCTCAACTGCTTTCCCAGGCCACAAGCAGGGAGCTGGATGGGAAGTGGAGCTGCAGGGATTAGAACCGGCGCCCATATGGGATCCCGGGGCTTTCAAGGTGAGGACTTTAGCCGCTAGGCCATGCCGCCGGGCCCAGTAATCTGCTTTTCAAATAACTAACGACAAGGCCAGGTGGAGCCACTGGGATTCCAAGGCGGGCTCCTGACACCAGCTTCTTCAGAATGTGGAGTCTGGGTGGCAGCGGGGACGGTGGCTCTGGCAACTGGGCACCTGCCACCTATGAGACCTCAGCTGAGCTCCTGGCTCCCAGCTTCAGCCCCTGACAGGATGGGGTGGGCAGGGGGAGAGGGGGCTTTCGCAGGCACTGGGGGAGTTGAGCTATCTCTCTAAACAAAATTTGATCAAGAGATCTGAACCTATGCTTGACAAAGAAAGTTACAAGGAAGGAACAGGCATGTGAAGGAGGGCATCCAGGAAATGCAAATGAAAGCCACAGGGAGTTGTAACTTTCCCCCTCACCAGGGCGGCTAAAATTACAGCTGATGGCCCCGAAGGAAGGTCAGAACCTGGAGGCAGGCGCTCAGAGCCCGCTGAGAGTGTAGAATGACACGAAGGCTTTGGCAGAACCTCCGTCTCCAGGAAAGTTGGGAAATAGCTGCATCTGACTCAGGCATTCCTCTACTAGGTGACAGCTCATCCTGAAGAGATGAAGTAAGAGATTGGCCCAAGAATGTGCCCTGTGGCTAGTACGGAAGACCACCTGCAGGTGTGTCATGGGGCAGGATGTGCTGGGGCACATTACAGGGAACACAGGAACTCAGAGTCATCCGACCCCTCCCGGAGCCGAGCCCATCATCCAAAGACCAAATGATAAGACAATGCAGGCCCTCCAGCCTCAGCGGAAGCCAGGCCTCTGGCTGGCCCTGCCTTGGTCTAGAGGTGGTGTTGCCCCCTGAAAATTCAGCATGAAGGAACCTGGGTACTCCTTGATGATGGGATCCTGGGCCTGGGTTCAAGTCCCAGCCCTGCAGCTGTCCCTAGCTACGTGCTGATGCGGGCCGGGAGGCAGTAGGAATGGGTCAAGGACTTGGCTCTCTGTTGCCTTCCTGGGAGTCCTGAATTGAGTTCTCTGCTCCTGCCTTATTTTGTTTCTTTTTAAAATGGTATGTATATTTTTGAAATTTATTTTTATTGAAAAGACAGATTTACAGAAAGGAGAGATAGAAAGATCTTCCATCCGCTGGTTCACTCCCCAAATGGCTGCAACGACCGGAGCTGAGACTATCTGAAGCCAAGAGCCTCCTCTAGGTCTCCCACACAGGAGCAGGGTTCCAAAGTTTGGAGCCATCCTCAACTACTTTCCCAGGCTACAAGCAGGGAGCTGGATAGGAAGTGGAGCAGCTAGGACTAGAACCGGCAACCATATGGGATCCCGGCGCGTGCAAGGTGAGGACTTTAACCACTATGCTATCGTGCCGGGCCCTGGGCGCAGATTCTAATCCCAGCAGCCCCACTTCCCATCCAGCTCCCTGCTTGTGGCCTGGGAAAGCAGTCAAGGACGGCCCAAAGCCTTGGGACCCTGCACCCGTGTGGGAGACCCGGAAGAGGCTCCTGACTGGTTCACTTGGGGAGAGTGCCCTGTCTCTCTTCCTGTTTGTATATTTGACTTTTCAATAAAAATAAATCCTAAAAATAAAAATAAATAAGCTGAAGCTGATGGTTAAAATAATTCTATCTCATAACATTGCCAAGTCTATTAAGTGCACAGTGTAGTGGTATTTATTAAGGATTTATTTATTTATTTGAAAGGGAGAGTTAGGGAGAGAGAGATTATCTCTCATCTACTGTTTCTCTCCCTAAATGGTCACAACAGCCAGTCTGAGAGCCTGGACTCCCACACGGGTGAGGAGAACCCAACACCCAGCACAGGGTGCCACTCGCGAGCCTCGGCAGGAAGCTGGATTGGAAGCGTGGAGTAGCGAGGAGTAGGCTTGTGCAATTTCCACACTTTTCTCACAGCTCAGGCCTGAAGTGACCTCTCCTCCTGCAGCCTAGCCTACCTCTTTTAAGCCCCCTCTGCTGTTTCCTGCCCTGGCTCCGGGCTGTACTGAGTTCTTGCTCCACACCCCTCAGTTGCCCTGAGCAGTGCTGTCGGGCAACTTTCCTACAGATCTCGGGATCTTGAGTACCAGGCAGAGTCTTTGGCCCAAAGGCCCAGGAGACAGCACAGCACCCAGGGGTGATGATGCGGCCTGAAGTATGACTTGGGCTGAGTGAGCTTGGGTTGTGGGGACAGGGGAGGAAAGAAGCAAACAGGTGGAGAAGGACATCTCAGGACAGTGGGGGGCGTCCTTTGGTGTCTCCTTCCTTTGCTCACCTTTGGCGTGGCGACATACCTGGAGGGAAAGAGCCATCAGCGTGCACGGATTGGTTGCCCATCTTCTACCACTCTCCCGGTGTTGTGACACTGGGGGTTAAACCACCACTAGCAGCACTGGCATCCCATAGGGTACCTATTTGTGTTCTGGCTGCTCCACTTCCCATCCAGCCCCGTTAATACCCCCAGGAGAGCTACAGGTTTTTCTGTGAGTGTGTCCCCAACTCTTAGGGCAAGGGACACAGAAGGACAGATTTTCCATATGAGTGCAGGGTCCCAAGGCTTTGGTTCATCCTCGACTGCTTTCCCAGGCCACAAGCAGGGAGCTGGATGGGAAGTGGAGCAGCTGGGACACAGACCAGTGCCCATTTGGGATCTCAGAGCTTACAGGCAAGGATTTAGTCAGTTGAGCCATTCTACTAGGCCCACAGGTAGGGGTTTAACTTGCTATGCCACAGTGCTGGCCCCTAATTGAAAAAGCTAAACATGTGTACAAAGTAGAATAAAAATTAAAAAAAAATCTGAACAAACATAATAAACGTGCAAAACTTCCATGAGGCCAACTTGGAAACATTCCTACCAGAAGCCAAACTGGGAAGGCAGACCACGATTTTGAAAACTGAGCATCGTAACAATGGCAGCTCTTTGGAAGGTAGTTCATAAATTTAACATGATACAAATAAAAATATAAAAAAAATTTTAACAACAAGAAGTTTACATTGAAAACATAAGCGAGCAAGAAGAGCCAGGAAAATTTAGAAAAAGAAGAGCAATGGGGTAGGAAACCAGGGCATGTGATTTCAAAGTCAGGTGTGTAGCCGGAGGGGTTGGCACAGACCCACCGGACAGAGCAACAGGATTGAGAACCCGGAAATGGGGTCCCGGCACACAGCACACAAGCTCTGGAGTCAGAGTCGGCAGGGGTGCAGGGGGTCCGCTTTGGACAGAGCTGACAGGGGTGCGGGGGGTCAGCTCTGGACAGAGCCGACGGGGGTGTGGGGGATCCGCTCTGTGCAGCCGGATAGCAGAGAATGCTAATCCTGAGCCCACAAGGTCACTGGTGGAAAAGGGGCCACTGGCAATATCAGAATCCCGTGGCTCAGGTCCCAGCTGCTCCACTCTGATCCAGCTCCCTGCTAATGCACCTAGGACAGCAGTGGGGGACGGCCCCCAAGTGCTTGGGCCCCTGTGCCTGCGTGGAAGACCCAGATGGGGAGATTTGGGCTCCTGGCTTTGGGCTGGCCCAGACTTGGCTGTTGCAGCTATTCAGGGGAGTGAACCAGCAGATGAAAGATCTGCTCTTCTCTCTGTAATTCCACCCTTCAAATAAATAAAGAAATACCAAAATACATATTTTATTATATGTACTGTCAAAGTAAACACTACAAAATAAGGAAATAGGCCTTACATCCCAGCTTCTCCTCTAACTTCAGCTTCCTCTTGGAGTGTCCCCTGTGAAGCAGCAGTGACAGCTCAAGGGCTTGGGTGCTGCCACCCGCATGGGGATCTGGGGGAGTTTCTGGCCATCAGCTTAGGCGCAGCTGTAACTGTCGCAGGCATGGAGTGAACCTGCACAAGGAACTCTGGCCTCTGTACCATCTCTAATTAAGCAACCATTTATACAGGAACTCAGGGGGCTGGTATTGTGGGCCAGTGGATAGAACTGGCATCCCATATGTGTGCTGGTTCGAGTCTCAGCTGCTCCATTTCCAATCCAGCTCCTGGCTAATGTGCCTGGAAACTAGGCGGGACTCAGAAGCTAGCACTGATGAATCTATCCATCATGCTCAGTTTCTTCGATCAGTCTAACTTTCTTCGCCTGTTCAAGGTTACTGCCTCAGGTTCTGTGACAACGCAGCAGGTAAGTTCTCCAAGCCCACGGCAGAGTCTAGGATACGGTATTGTTTCCTGGGACAGCACCACAGCATCTGAGGCTGGGTCTTTTAAATTTGTTTGAAAAGAAACAGAGAGGTCTTGCACCTGCTGGCTCACTCTCCAGATGGTTGCAAAGGTGGGCCTGGGCCTGGCTGAAGCAGGGGACCAAGAGCTTCTTCCAAGTCTGGTACCTGGGCAGCAGGGATCCAAGCCCCTGGGCCATCTGCTGTGGATTGTCCCAGACTGTTACCAGACAGCTGCATTCGGAAGTGGAGTAGCCGGGGCTTGAACTGGAGCCCGTGTGGGAAGGTGGTGTTGCAGCGGTAGCCTTATTTGCTGCACTCCAGGCTGGATCCCGCTTCTTTTAGCTCTCACTTGTGGAGGTTGAAGAGCAAGGAGCCCCTCTGGTGAGCACCTCTGGGGTACATTCAAGCTTGCCTGGATGAGAGGAGGAAGTGATCACGTGGCAAAATGGGAAGTCACGGGCCCGGCGGCGTGGCCTAGAAGCTAAAGTCCTCGCCTTGAACGTGCTGGGATCCCATATGGGCGCCAGTTCTAATCCTGGCTGCTCCACTTCCCATCCAGCTCCCTGCTTGTGGCCTGGGAAGGCAGCTGAGGACAGCCTCAGGCTTTGAAATCCTGCACCCGCGTGGGAGACCCGGAAGAGGTTCCTGGTTCCCGGCTTCGGATCGGCGCAGTACCGGCCGTTGCGGCTCACCTGGGGAGTGAATCATCAGATGGAAGATCTTCCTCTCTGTCTCTCCTCCTCTGTGTATATCTGACTTTGCAATAAAAAAAAAAAAATCTTAAAAAAAAAGATGGGAAGTCACAACACAGTCCTTTCTTTTCTTTCTTCTTCTTTTTGTAATTGGAGCAGGGGAGCGTGAGTGGATGAGCCCCCATCTTCTGGCTCCCTCCTCAGATGCCTCTCCAAGCTTCCTGCTGGGGTGGCAGGAGCCCCTTCCTGGGACACTTCCCACGGACCTAGCTACCCTGCCCTAGGTCTCACATTTTTTTTTTTTTTTTTTGGTTAGATTTTTATTAACTGATTGATTTGAAAGGAGGAATTACAAAGAGAGAGAGAGAGAGAGAGAGAGAATGTTCCATGCACTGATTCACTCTTTAAATGACCACAACAGCCGGAGCTAGGTGGGTCCGAAGCTAGGAGCCGAGAGCTTCTTGGTCTCTCGCATGGGTGCAGGGACCCAAACACTTTGGCCATCCTTTGTTGCTTTCCCAGGCACATTAACAAGGTACTGGATTGGAAGCAGAGCAGCTAGGACTGCGATTGGAGTCCACTTGGTATGCTGGCACTGCAGGTGCAGACTTAAGCCATTATGCCCTGGCGCTGATTCCAAGGGCTGACTCTTGATCCAGGCTTGGACAGGGGACATGGGTTCTCAACTACTGGGCTAAACGTCTGCTGGCCTGCCCTTTAGTCTCCAAGCAGCTTGCTCATTCCTACCTCCACAGCTCTAACAAAACCACACTGACCCATTTACCCACTACCCTGGTCAAGTCCCATCTGTCCCCAGGTCCCCGCCCCTGTGGGTGGCAAACCTTCACACTTCCTCTCTGAAATCCCCTCAGCCAAATCACTACCGGAGAAATGCGTCCGCACAGAGACCAGAAGCCCCAGGCGGTGATTTCCAGTTTCAGTCTGACTTGCAGCGGTGCCCACCATGCCCTGCGGAGAGGGCAGGCCATGGGTTACAATGCCCCTCCTCATCCTGGGCCCTTGCCTCTCACTTGGGGGCTGGCCCAAGGCCTGTGCTGGAAGAGCAGATGCCACGTGGCCCAGGGGTGAGGAGTGGCTGACCATCAGCCTGTGAGAGGTGAAGAGAGAGGCAGCCACTCATTACCCTGGGTTCTTGCTATACAGCATGAGGGAGAGGCACAGAGGCAGGGCCCGGCACTCCAACCTGTGCCCCTGTGCAAGTGAGCACTCACTGTGCTGAGGGCTGGGCTTGTGGGAGACACAGATCCCAGAGGAGAGCTGCAAGACTCCTTCCTGCCCTTAGGGCCCTGTGACGTTCCTGCCTGAGCAGGAATCCAGTCTCCAGTTTCAGCAATTTATTTTATTTTATTTATTTATTTATTTTTAGTTCACTGCAATTTTTGTTAAAGATCTGTTGAATTGTTTGGAAGGCAAAATTAGAAAGAGATCTTCCAACTACTGGTTCACTTCTTAAATGGTTGCAATGGCTAGGCTGGGCCAACTCCATCTGGGTTTAGGAGCCCAAGCACTTGGGGCCAACTGCATTAGCAGGGAGTTCAATAGGAAGTGGAGCAGCCAGGACTTGAACCAGTGCTTACATGGGATGCTGGCATCAAAGGCAATGGTTTAATCCACTGCACTACGATGTTGGACACCTAATGCCATTAGTTTTAACAGGAATGTTTGGTGATCCGATGTAATGGCTCAACTGGCTAACCCTCTCCATTCAAGCACTAAGATCCCATATGGGTGGTAGTTCATGTATGGGATGCTCCACTTCCAGCTCCCTGGGAAAGCAGCAGAGGACAGCTCAAAGCCTTGGAACCTTGCACCCGCATGGGAGACTCAAACTCCTGGCTTCAGACTGGCTAAACTCTGGCTGTTGCAGCCACTTCAATAGTGACCAGCAGATAGAGAATCTTGCTCTGTCCTTTCTGCAGATGTGTCTTTCCAATAACTATAGATCAGTCTTACACACACACACACAAGGACTGTCTCGGTAGCTGGCATTGGAGCACAATTCCTAACAGAACCATGGGATGGCTGACCTTTCCCTTAGCCTCCCTTTCAATCAATACATATATTTAAAAGTATCTGAGAGGTTTTGAGCCTAAATGGGCGAATCAATACCACCATTAGTGCTGTCAGCACACACTGCACTCTTACTGTGATCAAAGCCGTAATACCTGCTGATTGTGCCTCGGTTGCCAATGCTGGCACAGCACTCAGCTGCCTCAGGAGTGGTGGTGGCCACTGCGCCTGTCCGGTAACTCAGGGGCACACAGTTCCAGTAGTTTCCAAGGCCACCCGTTACCTCCCCCTGTAGGACAATGGGTGCTTGTAAACACGCCAGTTGACTGAGCCAATGACCAGCAAGGCCTTTGAAGCTTAAGGTCAGGGTGACCCCAGGCCACTGCTCCCCAGCCCTTCCCAATGTCTTGGCTCACTGTGTAGCAAGAAGTGCTGGGGGATGTGGGAACCTTCAGGCTTCTTCCCAGAAATGACAGGAAGGTATGTGCCACCATGTGCTCTGTGACCAACTGAGGACTACACATAGCAGCAGCAATTTCCCCGTTTATTCTTCTTAAAGACTTATTTTTTATTGGAAAGGCAGAGAGGAAGATCTGATGATTCACTCCCCAAGTGACCACAAAGGCTGGAGCTGAGCTGATCCGAAGCCAGGAGCCAGGAAACTCTTCCAGGTCTCCCACATGGGTGCAGGGTCCCAAGGCTTTGGGCCATCCTCGACTACCCTCCAAGGCCACCAGCAGGGAGCTGGATGGGAAGTGGAGCTGCCGGAATTAGAATCAGTGCCCATGTGGGATCCCGGTGCATTCAAGGCAAAGATTTTAGCTGGCAGGCTACTGAGCTGGGCCCTCCCTGTTAATTCTTTTTTTTTTTTTTTTAAAGATTTACTTATTTTTATTGGAAAGTCAGATATACAGAGAGGAGGAGAGACAGAAAGATCTTCCGTCCGATGATTCACTCCCCAAGTGAGCCGCAATGGCCAGTGCTGTGCCGATCCAAAGCCGGGAACCAGGAACCTCTTCCGGTCTCCCACGCGGGTGCATGGTCCGAAGGCTTTGGGCCATCCTCTACTGCTTTCCCAGGCCACAAGCAGGGAGTTGGATAGGAAGTGGAGCTGCAGGGATTAGAACCGGTGCCCATATGGGATCCAGGGGCGTTCAAGGCGAGGACTTTAGCTGTTAGGCCATGGTGCCAGACCCCCTCCCTGTTAATTCTAAAGCAAGCAATCAGAAAAGGCCTCGGTGAGGGTGTGTGGGTGGGAGGCTCCACTCAGCTCAGAAGGATGGGGGTGCTGGGGACCTCAAGCCCCCTGCAGGAGAGGCAAGTGCCACCCTCAGCTTGGCTACAAAACCCCAGGAGCGGGCCCCACCCCAGGAGCAGCTGGCTCAAGTCTTAGGCTACCCTGCTTCCAAGCCAGCTTCTTGTTAGACGTGAGGGAAGCAGTGGACGACGGCTCTAGTACAAGTTTGTGTTCCTCGTGCAGGAGACGCACACAGAGCTCCTGGTTCCCAGCTTCAGACTGGCCCAGCAGCGGTTTGTAGGACATTTGCGGAGTCATTGGCAAAGGGAAAGTCTCTCCCTGTCATTCTGCCTTTCAGACAACTTTTTTTTTTTTTGAAAGATTTCACAGACAGATCTTCCATTCACTGTTTTATTCTCCAAATGCTGCAACAACTAGAGCTGAGCCAATCCAAATCTGGCGGCCAGATCCCATCTGGGTCTCCTATGTAGATGCAGGATCCCAAGGACTTCAACAAGATCCTCCTCTGCCCTCCCAGGCCACAAACATGGAGCTGGATGTGAAGTGAAGCAGCCAAGACTCGAATGGGCAGCCATATGGGATGCCAGCACTATAGGTAGAAGCTTAGCCTGCATGCTATGGCGTTGGTCCCATTAAATAACGTTAAAACAATCCACTGCATCCAAAGTACATAACACAAGAGGAAATTCCTTGGCTTTTTTTCCCTTCTGTTCAGTTTCTAATGAACACCTGGTCGGTCCACGGTGGCTAGTGCTGTGGCTGAACTAGTCTCACCCTGAAGGGAACCTACTGGAGAGACCAGTCTATCTCAGCCCTGGAGCAGCCTGCAGCCCCTTCCCTGCAGCTGTCTGCAAACAGCTGTCCAAAACAGCCCAGCACTGTTCCCGAACGCTCCTGGCCTACACCAACTTCCTCACTGTGTCCTGTGGTCTGTCCACATCAGAAACACCAAGGTCTCTTGTCTGCACTTCCACCACACTGTCCTGGGCCGGGGGGCTCTGTCTGCAGTGCCAAGCCCCCCATAACCCCTCAGGTTCCCACTGCCCTGACTCATACCTTATAGCTTTCAACTTTTTAAAAGAAACTCAGGGAGAAAAAAAGACGCAGAGTGAAGAATTTAATGTATGTTTATTATTCACAGTTAATCACTACCTACCAAATGCTACCCGCAAAGTTAAAGGATTAGGTACATAGGTCTTTTTATTTAAACATGGATTTGTTTTTAAATATATACACACAAAACGTTTAGCAAGGCTTCATGATACACACCAATGCCAAAGGAAAACAATCGAATGGTCCAGGTGTGGACGCTGCCAGCCATTCCTGGGATCAGCAGTGCGGCAGGGGAGCAGGGGAGGGGAGAGCATGCTTCCTGGCCAAAGGCAGGGGGAGGCAGGGCAGGGCTGAGTGGGGAGTGGAGGGCGTACCTCCAGGGGCGCAGGCTGAGGACAGGGACAGTCCACTGATGCCTGACACAGAGTTCCAAGGGACCTAGCGACCCCCAAAGAAAGTGATCCCATTTCCGTTCTGGGGGGAAAAAAAAGAGGACATGCCCACAAGTGTAAGCTACAAGGGAGGAGAAAGGACCCAAGACGGACAGCCTGCGGCTGCCTGGCTCTTCAGCCTCCCAGCCCCTCCCCTCCCCTCTCCGTCTCAGGGACTGCTGCAGGGGTGGGGAGGTGTGGAGCAGCTATTACCCAGCAGGGAACGGGACCTGGAACCTCCCTCTGCCCTCGGGTTCCCCTGCCCAGGTGAGCACCAGCACCTGAGCTTGGCAACGAGCCAGAAACAAAGCAAGTCCTCACTCTGCCCCAGCGCAGGGCCCTGTAAAACCTGGTACAATTCAGGACGGGCGGTCTTACAGCACTTTCTCCACCGGCTCTCCTGTGTCTGGGAGTGGAAGTCTGGGGGCGTGTGGCTCTGGAAATCCTAGAGTCAAGGATTTTGACTCTTGGCTATATCCAGCAGACTGTGGGAGGGCTGTGGCCTAGCTGCGCCAGCTCTGTCTCTAGAGGCCGGAGGCACCCCTGAACTCAGCTCTCAGTGCTGAGCCTGGGTCTTATAGCTCTGCACAGGCGGGAAGGCCCATGTGCTCCCCTCCCCCGGCTCCTTTCTCTACCATTTCCCCTCCCCTGAAGGAAAAGCATTCACACTGAGCAAGACACAGCCTGGCTGAGAAGCGCAGGACTACCTTTACCTTGTTGCAAAACACAGTAGATTAAACACCGCACTCAGAGCAACCTGGAAATGAGGGACAAGGCTTGGTGGCGGGTGGGGGTGGGGGAGCATGCGCAGTGGGGAGTGGCAGAGTAGAGGCAGGTGCGGTGGCTGTCAGTCCCAGGGGCAGAAAGCAGAGGAGGGCATGGGAGGAGCACGCGCCTTCCTCCCACCCCTCCTGACCCCGGCCTGAGGTGGCAGCCCCCACCCCAACACCAGCACAGGCTGGACAGAAGGGGCCTCAAGCTGCCCGCCTGCAAACCAAGAACACAGAAGTGGCCATTCATCTGTCAGTCGGTCCACCTTAAGCAGACTTTTTGCATAGAGAAAATACCAGCCCACTCGGTTTCTTTTCTTTTATTATAGGCATCAGCTAGGACTATATGCGGCCTGAAAGGTCATGCACTGGACAGGAGAAAAAAGACGAAAAAATGATGAGGGGAGAACAGGAGCAGTGGTGAAAATTGTAATAAAAACTCTTCTTAATAGGTAAGTTTTGGCAATTTTATATCCAACACCCCTCCCTCCCCCCAAAGTTCCAACCCAAGTAAGAGAGTCACCGTGGCGCCAAGCCCCAGCTAGGGGTCCTGCGCTCCAGCGCAGGCTGACGGGGCAGCAAGTACTTCCTCTGGGTGGTCACTCCGCTGTGTGTGTTCGCACTTCCTTTAAATAAGCTCTTCTGGATGCTTAGACGTTCCGGTTCACAGGGGTGACGTAATTGCGGGGAAACATGCCGGTCTGCCCGTGGCAAGCCCCCTTCCACCAGTTGGGGTCAGAGTTATCCATGACGTGGATGAAGTCTCCCCGGCGGAACCCCAGCTCCCCATCCTCCTGGGGGTCAAAGTCAAAGAGGGCTTGGACATAGGTTGGCTGCTGCAAAACAGGAGCAGGGGAAACATGTGGGTGGAGTCCTTGTCCCGGGACAGGTGCCCACACCCCCTGCCAAAGCAACCTCGGAGTTGACTCTGAGTGGGCTCAGTGCTCCCAGCACGTTGCCTGCAGCTTGGGTCCTTTGCAGTCCCAGCAGTGGGACCCTCCAAGGTGTTCTCTCTCATGACACCCTGGCTTGAGCCAGACAGTCTAGACTAACTTGAAAATAGTAAGGGGGGTGAACGCACGGCTGGGCCACCAGGGACAGGAGCATGGGTGTTGGTGTAGACCCACTCCCTTCCACCAGGGTACTTCCCACACTGGGACACAATTGGTGAGCAGGTGACACTGTTGAGCAGGCCCCTGCCCAGCATGTGGATGCAAACGGCAAATCTGGGATGCAAGTTCATCTTGAGCAGTGAGCATGGATGGCTGGGAAGTGGCTTCTAGAAAGCCACCTGCTTCTAACTGCTCACAGGGAGCCCGCCCTGCTCTCCAAAGCTTACCTGCGGTACCTGCTCTATGTCCCGCAGGAATATCTGCTGGTTTCTGGAAACAGATGTTGATCTGTGGTAGTCTACCAGCTCGTTCAAAGAATTGAACTTCACCACCCACAGGAAGTACTTGCCAGCTCCATCCCGGAGCACCTTGAAGTGCTGCACATCGTTCCCAAACCTAGAGAGGGGCAGAGAACACACGCGCCCGGTCACAGGGCTCTGTCCAGCCCGTGGGGGCTGCCCGCCCACTGAGTGTCCTGAGGCCACACAGTGGCTGATAGCCATGAGCGACACCAGCAATCTCCCATGGCTGTGCCCTGGCTGTGCCAACCACAACAGCCCCACCAGCGATGAGCAGTGGACCCAACCTAACTGCCCTCCAGCAACATAACCTTACAGGTGGGAGAGAAAGTGAGGAGGGAAACACGTTTACTGTGCCTCTGATTACTCAGAATACTTGATTTTCCACTCGGAAAAAGGAAAGATGTACTGGGACAGAGTCCGAAGCATCAAACTCCCCTCACTTCCCCATCACCAGTGTAGTCTGGCAGTAGCATGACTGGTCCTGGCCCAGTAAAATCGGCATCACACAAGCTCAACGAGGACTCTGCTGGCCTGTGGTCTATGGGCTCTCCTTCAAGGCTGATGCTGTGGTGTAGTGCATAAAGCTACCAGCTACAACACTGGCCCTGCTACCCAAGTGCAAGACCTGAGCAAGCTCCTGGCTTCAGCTTGGCTCAGTTTTGGGCTACTGCAACCAGCTGGGAACTGAACTAGCGAATGGAAGAACCCTCTCTGTGTAATTCTTTCAAACAAGTAAATCTTACAGGAAAAAAAGTCCTCCTTTAATAGTAAAGGCTAAAGAAGCCGTCGTTTGTTAAAAACATTCAGCAGGTGGCAGCACTGAGCTTCAAGGAAGCCAGAGTGCAGAACACCCAATGCCTATCGCCTCCCCATTATCCAGGGTGTGTGGGTGTGTGGTGGCGGGCTAAGACTCCCAGTGAATGTCTGAGACACTGGGCAGATACACTGCTTTCTCCTACACACACTCCTATGATAAGGTTTAGTTAGTAAGGTGCAAGAAGTAATTAGCAATAAGACTTTAAAAAAATTGTAACAAATACACAAAAATAAATGTCACTTATCACTTGAATTGCTTGTTTCTGGAATTTTCCAATCACTGCATTTGGAGCACAGTTACTCATGGGAAGTGCAACTGTGGAAAAGGGGTGCCTACTGCACTGCTTTCTCCCACAGGGGTGGGAAGGAGATGGTATGTGGTGAAGTGCTACAGAGAGCTGCCCAAGGAAGGGCCAACTCTGCACTTGCTGCAGGGACCCACACCAGCGGTGCTATGCAGCGGCTTCAAGAGCACAGGTCCCCGGGAAGTGCTCTGCTGGCTATGATGCCTCATCACCAACAAATCACCTTACGTACGAGACACGTTTCTGAGGCTGCTGATTCTCAAACCTGCTTTGCGAAACCATCTGTGTTGGTAAAGGCAGTTTCATGCTTTCTGGGTGCTGGTTCAACACCTGCTGCTCCACTTCCTACCCAGCTCCCTGCTGATGCACCTGGGAAAGCACTGGAAGATGGCCCAAATGCTCGGGCCCTTGCCACATACATGGGAGACTTGGAAGAGGTTCTGGGTGCCTGGCTTCAGCCTGGCACCTTTCTAGCCACTGTAGCCATTTGTGGAGTGAACCAGTGGATGGAAAATCTCTCCCCTCTATTTCTCCTTCTTCCTAACTCCATCTTTTAAATTTATTTCACCTGCAAGAGTTACAGGCTGGCAACCCGTGGAGTGGGCTAGTAGCTAAAATCCTCGCTTTGCACATGCCAAGATTCCATATGGGCGCCAGTTCTAATCCCAGTGGCTCCATTTCCCATGCAGCTCCCTGCTTGTAGCCTGGGAAAGCACTCACATGGGAGACCCAGAAGAAACTCCAGGCTCCCAGCTTCAGACTGACTCAGCTCCAGCTGTTGTGGCCGTTTGGGGAGTGAATCATCGGATGGAAGACTGTCCTCTGTCTCTCCTCCTCTCTGTATATCTGCCTTTCCAATAAAAATAAAATAAATCTTAAAAAAAAAAAAAGTTACAGGCAGAGATCTTTCATTTGCTGGTTCACTCCTTAAATGCCCATTATAACCAGAGTTTGGTCAACCCGAAGCTGGGAGCCAGATTCTTCCTGGTCATCCCTTACAGGATGCTGGTGCCACATGGAGGATTAGCTTGCTACGCCACTGCACCTGTCCCAATAAATACATTTTACAAAAGACTGCTCCGGTGGTCCTGGCCACCACCTGGTGATGAACTGCCTGTACTCCTCGTCCCAAGCTGCTTACTTCAAACACACACACGGGAAGAGATGAACGCACGCTAACAGGAAGCACAGATACACTCCCACACCTGCTCCTAGAGTCCAGCTTCCCGCTACCACAGATCCTGGGATGCAGGAGGACAGCTTAATCACGAGTCCCAGTCACCTGTGTGGGAGATCTGGCTAGAACTGGGGTTCTGGCTTCAGCCTGGACGATCACTGCCTGGTGCATGTCCTGGGAGAGTGAATCAGCAGGAAGATCTACTTCTCCTTCAAATAAAATAATTTATTTTTATTGGAAAGTCATATCTACAGAGATAAGGGGGGGAAGGAGAGCGATATCTTCCGTCAGCTGGTTCACTCCCAAGTAGCTGTAACAGCCACAGCTGAGCTGATCCGAAGCTAGGAGCCACAAGACTCTTCCAGGTCTCCCACATGGGTGCAGGGTCCCAAGACTTTGGGCTTATCTCAACTGCTTTGCCAGACCACAAGCAGGGAGCTGGATGGGAAGTGGAGCAGCCAGGAAATGAACCAGCACCCGTTCAGGATTCTGGCAGTTGCAAGGCAAGGATTTATTTATTTATTTTTAAGCTTTTATTTTTATACAAAGTCAGATACACAGAGAGGAGAGAGAGGAAGATCTTCCGTCCGATGATTCACTCCCCAAGTGAGTGCAACGGCCGGAGCTGTGCTGATTTGGAGCCAGGAGCCAGGAAAGTCCTCTTCCAGGTCTCCCACATGGGTGCAGGGTCCCAAGGCTTTGGGCCGTCCTCGACTGCCTTCCCAGGCCACAAGCAGGGAACTGGATGGGAAGTGGAGCTGCCGGGATTAGAACCGGCGTCCATATGGGATCCCGGCGTGTTCAAGGCGAGGACTTTAGCCGCTAGGCTATCACGCTGAGACCATTAAATCACTTTTACAGTCTTATGTTTTATATTATTTGTAAATTCTAACCCTCACTTTAAAAAGTATTTTGAATGCAACCCATAACCTTAATGCATTTATTCCAATCACTATCACTAGCATCTCAGTATGCATAAATACAAAAGTGATTTGTAAGATGCCTCAGGAGAGTTCTGTATGGTAATGTATTAACCAGAAACCAGAATAGGGCTGAATGCAAACAAAACAAAAAGTAAACAAAAGCGAAAGAACAGTAAGATACCCCCCCCAAAAAAACCACAGGGAAATGTAATTCAAAGTCCTATTTCACAGATTCTTGTTCTAAATGACACTCCCTGTGCCCCCAATCTCTCTTGGCAGCCTCCTCTAGAAGATGAGAGGCAGACGCTGGGGTTGGTATCTGAACAGGTGCCCCAGGGCTGGAGGCTGGGCAAAGCTGGCTGGGCAGCCCGACTGCAGACAGCACGCCCGGAAACACTCACTTGACGGAGAGGGAGAAATCGCCCGGAGCACTCTCGCTCTCCCGGATGAGGAAGGCCCCATCGTGCCGCTGCTTGCTGAGCATCTCTTCTGCCTTGGCTCTGGGTATTTTGCCAAAAAACCACCTAAGAAAGGAAGACAAGGCAGTCCACACCTGCTTCTCAGAAGGAATGGGAACATCCGGACTCAGAACAGAGGGAGCACAGCACCCTTTCCAAGGCCCTTCCCTTCACTCCACCCCCAGAGAGGGACCCATCAGGCACTCCCGTGGGCCCTTCACTCTTGGATTGACACTCACAAGCTGGCTTCCCAGGCCAGGGGACCTGAGTTAGTATGGACCACACAGGAGGACAAAGTCTCTGTGCTACAGCAGGACTAACAACGAGGGGCGGATGCCAGGGAGGTCCATGGGCTGGAGGCAAAGCCATCGCTGCTAAGAGCCCAAGGGGCACAGACTCAGGCTGTGGGAGCTCTGCTGCGCAGGGCCTTGGTGGCCACTACTCAATCCAGCTCCAGGACACCATAATTCACCACACTTGTAGCAGCTGCACTAGTGAGACTTCTCTGCTCCCCCTGCTACACTGTCACCACCAGGAGAGTAGCCGAATTTACAAAATGGGGAACAACTTGTTGGAGCTTACCAGGAGGAGAGGCAAAATGCTTAAAGTCACAGCTACGGCAGGTGAAAACTATTAGTAATTATGCCAAGACACTAAAAAAAGCTCTTTCTCCAAGTTTGCTTTCATTTTTTTTGTGTTGCTTAAGTAGCATTTACTTAAAATACAGTGGCAAGGGTACCAAGTACTCCAGAGTTATAAATTACAGCATGTCTATCTTCTAAACAACCCACACAGAAATGTGCCAACTGCCAGGAAGGCCAGGCTCAGAAATCGCCTGCAGGGACCTCTGAGTACTGATCCTGAACTCAGTTACTCGTGTCCTTTGTGGCTGACATGCCAGCACCAGGCTGTGGGGGAGCTGCGAGGGAGGTATGGAAGTCCTCTTGCTCTAGTGCTAACTGCAGGGCATAGCTTGGTGCCTGGAAACCAGGTTGCCAAGAGCAATGCCCTACTACCAGGGTGATCTGGGAGATGTAAGGACAGGGGCCGGGAGCAAGAGGGCTTTGCAGCTTCCAGCAGGAGCCTTCCATGCTTCCGCTGCATGCGAGTGCAGCGGGCACCCACAAAAACGGCCTTCCCCTCAGACCCTCAGTCACCAGCTCTTTCTTCCCAGCCCCCCCAAGATCTCTCCACAGGTATCCCCTTTTCTCTTACATGTCCAAAGGAAGAAAGTGATGATTACAGATTAAAAGGGCCCAGAGGCACATGCAGCAAACATTAAAAGCAGGGATCTGCCCTGGTGGTTAAGGCATAGCCTGTGTCCGAGTGTCTGCATTGGGTCCTGGTTCCACTCCCCCGCCCAGCTTCCTGCTGACTGTGCACCCGGGGGACAGCAGGTGACACTGTTAGCTGCTGATTTCTGCCTCTGGCCCATTTTACTCAAATTAATGGACGAATTAAAAAACCTGACACTTGCCAGAGGTGGCTGCCGGTAGCAGTTACATACAGCTGTTTTTAGATTTTTCCTTGTGGGACACACACACACACGTCATGTTTTCTTGTCCCTGGCTGGCCCCTAACTGAAATTTTTATAAAATATGTCAGACTCAGGTCAATCAATAAAAAAAAGTTAATACAGGAATGACTTTATGCGTGTTACACATCAACATGTCATGATTCTATATTTTCATAGCATTTTTATTCCTCACAAAAGTTGATTTTCTATAATGGTTTTATTTATCAGTTACTGACTGTACGAACAGCCACATGTTTTGAAAAATCTTAGGATGCATGTTTAAGGAACAGCTGCTGTGTTGCAGTGGGTTAAGCCACTTCTAGCATCCAGTGTCTGAAGGCAAGAACCAGCTCCAGCTGCTCCACTTCCAATTCAGCGTCCTGTTAATGTGCCTAGGGAGAGACCGGAAGATGGTCCCAAACTCGTGGGCTCCTCCCATTCATGTAGAATAACAGGACGGAGTTCCTGCCTTGTGGTTTTAGCCTGGCCTAGTCTTGGCAAGTGAACAGCAGACAGAAGATCCCTATTATTCTGCCTTTCATGTAATTTTGTGAATCTTAAAAAAAAAAAAAAAAGAAAAAAAAAGACTGGCATTGTGATGTAGTGGGTTAAGCTACTGCCATGTGATGCCAAATTCCCATGAGCGCTGCTTTAGTCCCAGCTGCTCCACTCTAACCTAGCTCTCTGCTGAGGTGCCCAGGAAAGCAGCAGGTGATGTTTTAACTATGTGGGCTCCTGTCACTCATATGGGTAACCTGGGAGATCCTTCTCCCTCTCGAACTTGGCCTTCACTAAAAAACAGGCCTTTAAAAAGACAGGTGCATTGACTCTACCAGGGCAAGCCCAAGGACCAGAGCTGAAGGGCTTATTTCCGAACTGTTTCATGTCTCACATGCACCTAATTCAAGCACCTACGGGGCTCCGTCCTCAGCACTGACATGTCGCCCTGCACCAACCCCTCCTGTGTGGTCGGCCTCATCTGCTAACTCCAATGCTGGATGCACTGAGGCTGTGCTGGCGTTTTAAACCTTCCTCTTCGTCCCAAACTAAAAGGCAGGTTTGAAGGGAGGGACGATGACTGTCACTCTGCTGTACTAGCTCTGACAGCACCATGAACCCTACACCTGCAAATGCCAGAACTGCTGCGGGGAGCTCAGGCCCCATGGGCCACAGCACCACTCACACTCACACAGTGGCCTTCGCAACACGGCCCACTCTCCTATCTGTTCCAAGTGCCTGTGAGACCAGACACAACCTGAAGGACAAGAAAGGCCTTAGGACCACAGGACACAGTTCATTCACCATAAAAACTGCAGTATCATCTGCTGTACTCCCTTTCAGCCTGAAAATACAAAATGAACAGGAGCTCAGGTTGGTTTTTGCTGTTGCTGGGCCTAGTGCAGTCAGCAGTCCACAGTGTCAGTGGAACATCACCCTGCTTTTGTGTGGCCCACGATCCCTGACGTATTCACTACCTGACTCCAGGAAAACCCACGAACCCCTCCATTTAGAGGTGATTCTGAGGACAGATAGAAGGAAGCCAGGGGCACGTGTTATCAGCCTATACAGCAGGGGCTGTTACGTGGCCCCTAAGGCCTTCCCATTCTTGGTAACCCTTGTCCAACGCTTGAGCAGAGCGTGGTCCCAGATCGTCTGGGAGGCCCTACACCTGCTACCCCAAAGCAAACTGCCATCACTGGCTGAAGAATACAGAGCTGCATCTAGGCACAGGAAACTAGAAGAAACCCTGCTCGGCTGCATGTTAACTGATCTTGCATTCCAAGGAACTCAAGCGAGAGACTTGCTCACCCAAGGATGTCTAGGATGCTTGTGCACGTGTTTCTGAAAACCTGGATGTTTAGCAAAGACCCAGGACAGTGCAAAGTCCAAACACAATGGAGAAAAGTACATTGTACAAACTCAACTGACTTCCTCTTTGCAAACCATCCAATGGAACATTCACTGAGCCACGGCAAGCCGGTTCCTTGACAACCGCCCGGCTCTGCATTCGCCCCTGCAAGCACAGGCTAGCCTTGCCTCCACCTCCAGGCATGTGCACTTGGGAGCCAGGTGGGACAGGACATGTCTGCCACCACGGTTCCTTGCCCAGAAGCACTCTGAGAATGCACTAACTGACCAAGGCCTGCACCTACCAGTCCCTGGGGAGGTTCCTGAGCCTGTCTATCACAGAAGGCCTCTGCTGACCAGAGGTTTGGGGTGTACCCCCAATTTCACTGTGAGTGGCCATTTTCTTGGTCAGGGCTATGTGTGGAGGGACCAACTCCTATACTACCCTCCAGTCTTTTCACTGCGGTTTTTCATAACAAGACCTACTTACTTACTGGCTTGAAAGTCAAACAGCAGAGACTTTCCAGGTGTGCTGGACAAAGATGAACCTACTGCAGCAAACACCTACCTAATGCTGACTTAGTCACATGGGGAGGACGACAGAGGGGGACTCTGGGGCAGTATAAAGCGTGGATAAAAGTTCTGCTCCAGGCTGTGGGGAGAAGGAGAGGAACACACTGGAGCAGTGTGGACGGGGCTGAGGGGTCGCAGAACCACAGCTCCAAGTAGGGGTGATGAAAGCTCTGGTTCCCTGGCTGCGCCCCAAGTTCTGCAGACAACTGCTTCTGAGGTAGCAGCAGGGCCAGAGGAAGAGCAATGGGTGAGATGGGAGGGCATTGGTCTATAGCGGTTTCCAAGTTTCATTATGTCCCATAGTGATATAAATCAGATGGGGTTCTAAAGAAAATCAACAGCAGCAGCAAAAACACATACATACATACATAGAAGGAAAAGAAAATGGGCAATGCTCACTGCTCTTGCAGCCTGGAAGACAGCATATTTCTTTCTCTGGAGAGTGGCAGCAGTAAGAGCAAGAGTGGCTAGCTATGACAACTGCTCCATGCCCGTGCTGTGCTCTGGAATACCAACACAGAGCTCACCAAGACACTGTGTTACTGCTAAAGATCATTGGCCAAACAAAATAAGCTATTATCAACTACCATACCATTATTTCAAATGTATACTAACACACAATCAATATGCTCGAATTCCTTGGAAAGACAGAATAAAAAGAATGACATCTGTCCTAGTGATCTCAGTTTTAAAAATAGCAGTTGCAACAAGCAGGCGGGTCCCGACATCACAGACTGTGGAGCTCAACTTACGGATGTGGTTTCATCTCTATGTAGTTCTTGGGAATGAAGCCGTCTTTCCCATTGAGCTCCGCCTTGTACCAGTTCTGATCACATTCTTCATTCAAAACCTGACAGGAAGTAAGACAAGAAAAATAAATCCACCATTTTCTTTTCCTTGTTCAAGAGCATCCACAAGACAATCTCAGGCTGTTTAAAGTATTGTTAGCCATGTGGATGTGAGGTGCCGTGCAGTTCCAACCAACCAGCATCATGCTAAATCCTGTTACAATGAAATAAGAAAGGTCTCTGGAAATAGGAAGTTCAAACGTGTATACTTAAAACACCCAGGAGGAAAGCAGGAAGAATGACAGGGAAAATACTGACTACAGATTTTTGGATTCCAGAAAACAGCATACACTAACAAGGAAGGAGGTGGTGCAGGGTGGGCGGGGCTCGCAGAGGCGGAAGGAGCGCGGTCTGGGAGAGCAGGAAGGGACCGGGACATTTTCAGCCCTTTTGGCACCTTGGCCTACCTCCAGAGTCCAACCCTGAGATTCCCTGCCAGCTCCCCAGGTTATCACAAGTACAGTCACCCAAACGGCTCCATGGTGCGGCCACTTGTGAGCACAATCGTATGATCTTATTCGGGAAGACTGAGAGTCCTCCTCACTTCAGCACCTCCAGGGCCATACCACGCTCAGACCAACAGTGCTGGAAACGGAGTAGCCACCACCTCTGCAGGAAGACCTGGGGACCATCTAACTGAGCCAGTGCATTCCACCTATGTGAAGCACAGAAAAATAAAATGGCAACCCAAAGTCAGCAGCGGGTGGCCTCATCCAGCGGAGAATCACTGTGGATCTGCAAATTCCCAGAGCTTCTTCCAACACTGCCTCCTGTGACAGCCACGGACAGGCCCTGAGCCAACACTGCAGACAGCAGAGTACTGTCAGCAGTAGCAGAACAAAGCCAGCGGGAGTCTAAGTGTTGCCCTGAGGACTCTAGACTTCTAACAAAAGGCAGAAGGCATCAGCTGCACTTCAACGAGAAAACAAAGAAGTGAGCATGATTCCAAAATGGTGAGCAGATTGATTATATTTTTGTAAAAGATTGATTCACTTTACAGAGCTACAGAGAGGAACAGAGAGAGATCATCCATCTGCCGGTTCGCTCCCCAGATGGCTCTGCACGGGTGAAGTCAGGAGCTTCTTCTGGATCTCCCACATGAGTGAAAGGACCCCACACGCTGGGACCACCTTCTGCTGCTCTCCCAGGCGCAGTAGCAGGCATCTGGATCAGAAGCAGCCAGGATAGGAAGCAATGCCCATATGGGATGCCAACATTGGTCCTGATAAAGAATTATACAGACAATTATATCAAGATGGTGATGGGGCTGGCACTGTGGTGGGTGGGTTAAGGCACTGGCTGCAGAGCCGGCACTTTCTATGTTCCAGTCCTGGCTACTCTGCTTCCGGTGCAGCTCGCTGCTAATGTCCTTGAGAAGGCAGGGGAGGAGGGTCCAAGGTTCTTGGGCTCCTGCATTCACCTGAGAGATCTGGAAGAAGCTTCTGGCTCCTGGCTTCAGCCTGACTGCAGCCATCTTGGGGACTGAACTAGTGAGTAGAAGACCTCTCTGTCCCTCTACATAACTAACTCTGCCTTTCAAGTAAATAAAACAAATCTTAAAAAAGATGCTGACTGATCCCGCACTTAAATTACAACCTGGACTGTGTCTAAAGTGTAAGACCCTGGATGATGATATTTCAGAGTCATGACAAAAAGGAGCGTAAGTGACAAGTACCCACAGTTAGCTGAAGTATGTGGATGTTGCCTCTGGATTGGTTCACTACTCAACAGAGACTGCCCTGAGGAGTGTTAAACACCTCTGCCGCTGCCAGTTCTGGCCCTAGTGTCAGCCACAGGGTTTAACTGCATATGTGTGCAGGGTCACTACGGTGGGAAACCCTGTAAGAACTAACAGGCGTGAGCAGTAAGCTCAAAGAACTAGAAACTGGTGAACCCCAGTGGTCCAGTGTTCAAAAGTCCCATACATCCTGATGGGCAGCAATGAAAACTGACCCTGTGATTTTATTAAAGACAGCAATGAGACAAAAATAACCTGTGTAGTATATATATTAATCATTCTGCTGATAGGCAAGTGTAACAGAGGAGGCCTGAAAGGGCTTTTGCTTTTTCTAAACTAATTTAAAAAAATCATTTGGAGGCTTGGCACAGCAGCATAGTGGCTAAAGTCCTTGCCTTGTATGCACGAGGATCCCATGTGGGCACCATATCTAATCTCGGCAGCTCTACTTCCCATCCAGCTCCCTGCTTGCAGCCTGGGAAAGCAGTGGAGGACGGCCCAAAACCTTGGGACCCAGTACCCGCGTGGGAGACCTGGAAGAGCTCCAGGCTTTGGATTGGCTCAGCTCTGGCCAGTGTGTCTATTTGGGGCGTGAACCAGCAGATTGAAGATATTTCTGTGTTTCCTTCTATCTGCAAATATTTCCAATAAAAATAAATAAATCTTTTTAAAAGAAGATTTATTTGGGCCCAGCGGCGTGGCCTAGCGGCTAAAGTCCTCGCCTTGAACGTAATAAAAATGGATAAATCTAAAAAAAAAAATTTATTTATTTTCATTGGAAAGTCAGAGATACAGAGAGGAGGAGAGACAGAGAGGAAGATCTTCCATCCGATGGTTCACTCCCCAAGTGGCCGCAACGGCTGGTGCTGCACCAATCCGAAGCTGGGAACCTGGAACCTTTTACGGGTATCCGAGGATGGCTCAAATTCTTGGGACCCTGCACCCGCGTGGGAGACCTGGAAGAGGTTCCTGGTTCCTGGCTCTGGATTGGCACAGCACCGGTCATTGCGGCTCACTTGGGGAATGAATCATTGGATGGAAGATCTTCCTCTCTCTCCTCCTCTCTGTATGTCCGGCTTTCCAATAAAGATAAAGAAATCTTTAAAAAAAAAATAAAAACACCTTCTTCCCTTAATAATAAAACTGTAGGCTTAGAACACATTTACTTTTATTCAAAAGGCAGAGAGATGTAAGACACAGAGATCTCCCATCTGCTGGTTTAGCCCGCAGACGCCCCCAGTAGATGAGGCGGGGCGAGGCACAAGCCAGGAGTCTCCCACAAGAATGACAGTGTCCCAAGTGCTTGAGTCATCACTGGCTGCCTTCCAGGGTGCCCCTCAGCAGGAAGCTGGAATTGGGACTGTGGAGGCTGGCCTTGATCCTAGGCACTCTGCTAAGGAATGCAGGAATCTGAAGCAGCAACTAAGACCAGCATGCCAATAGCACCGCAGAAACAAACAACTGTGCCACATGCCAGTTCATGGAGCGGCCATTCCTGTCACCCCACAAGATATATTCCCTTGAAGAGTACTGCACTTTCCCCCAGTACATGAAATTCCAGGACAACTCCCAGATTAGGTACCAATTTAAAACTATGGTTTTCTGCAGAACAAAATATATAGTGTTTGATGTTTTTCTCCTGTAGGAGGAAGGGAAATACAGAATTACAGATGCAAGAGGCAAGAACATGAATTGGTTATTTGGAAAATATCCAGAACATTACTTCCACAGAGTGTCAGGGATTGCTCAGCCTCTCACTAAACCTCTTCCCTCTAGACTTTAAGGTAAGACTGGCGCTGTTGGACTCACAACACCAGACAGAGTGTACCTGCTAATGCTGGACAGTGATGGAAAGAGGGTCCTTCAAGCTGACTGTGGGGGCCCAATCCCACCCCACACTGCTGCCCTAGTCCTCCTGAAGCAGGGGGTAGAGGGAATCTAAAAGACATTTAGAAATCAAGTTCTATTCAAACGTCTAAATATACAAGACAGCAATGAACAAGGTCCCAGAGGAACATGTGCTGAAATAGGACAGGGAACGGACCGGAAGCCCTTGGGGACAGATTTGTACCTACAAGACTAAGTTCTAACTTGCCATGGTTCAACAGGAAAGCTCACACCAGTCACAAATGCTCCCAGTTCTGAGCCCCTCCCATCACCACTCCCCCAGCATGACCATGCCTCTTGCCACTTGTTCACAACTGCTCCACAAACAGCAATGAGCTCCCCCAACCAGTGTCACTTGGCTCTCAAAATTCCCAGATAAGTTTCTACCTCTCACCCACAGCTCCGTGTTTCAACTCTGCAGCCACAAAGAGCACTGTGGTTTAACGGAAGCAGATTGATCAAGAGGTGAGATTACCAAAGGAGGAAGAGACAAGTTTCAGTGAGGGTTTCGAACTATTCACTAATTTGTTGTTGCAGAGTCTGTCCAAATCGGGAAGCAATTTAGATGAGAAACGACTGAGCTTTATACACTGTCACAAATGGACAGAGGCAATGAACGGGCCAGGCACGGGGGGACGCGCTTGGGCCGCTACCTAGGATGCCTGCAGCCCCTCCAAGAGCCTGTCCACACCCTGGGAGGCAGCAGCTCACTGCTCAAGGACTCAGGCCTCCGTCACCCACGTGGAAGACCTGAACTGAGTTTCAGGCTCCCAGTCTGAATAAGTAAAACTGTATTAAACAGCCTGGCGTGGTGGCTTAATGGCTAAAGGCTTCATTTTGAATGCGCTGGGATTCCATATGGACGCCGGTTCATGCCCTGCCAGCTCCATTTACCATCCAGCTTCCTGCTTGTGGTCTGGGAAAGCAGTGGAGGACAGATGGCCCAATGCTTTGGGACCCTGCACCCGTGTGGGAGACCTGGAAGAGGCTCCTGGCTCTTGGTTTCAGACAGGTGCAACTTTGGCCATTGTGGTCACTTGGGGAGTGAATCATTGGATGGAAGAACTTCCTGTCTCTCCTCTTCTCTGTGTATCTGACTTTGCAATAATAAAATCTTAAAACAAACAAAATCTGAGAGGGCCCGGCGGCGTGGCCTAGCGGCTAAAGTCCTCGCCTTGAACGCCCTGGGATCCCATATGGGCGCCAGTTCTAATCCCGCAGCTCCACTTCCCATCCAGCTCCCTGCTTGTGGCCTGGGAAAGCAGTCAAGGACGGCCCAATGCTTTGGGACACTGCACCCGTGTGGGAGACCTGGAAGAGGTTCCTGGTTCCTGGCATCGGATCGGCGCGCACCGGCCCGTTGCGGCTCACCTGGGGAGTGAATCATCGGACGGAAGATATTCCTCTCTGTCTCTCCTCCTCTCTGTATATCTGACTTTGTAATAAAAATAAATCTTTAAAAAAAAAAATCTGAGAAGTAGAGTGTCAGTGGGCGGGGTAGGAAGCAGACAGGGATAGAGTAGAGGACGTGTATCTGCTGGTTCACTCCACAGACACCCCAACAGCCTACACGCAACAGGAAGCTGCAATACAGCAGAGCCAGAACTTGAACCCAGACACACTGATGTGACAGGAAGGGTGTTCCAAATGCCATCTTAACCACTGCAGCAAATGCTTGTCTCTATATTATGTGATTTTGGTAACATTTTCACTCATGCCAGCATCACCTCAATGCTTCATGAACAGTGAGGGGATGAGCAATGAAAGCTCTGTTCACCACAACGAACAGGAATGGCCTTCCACTGCCCCTCTCCAAATTCTGCTTTTCTGACATGAAGCGGGGTGGTATATCTTCCAGGGGGTACTGAGGAAATTAGCTGACAAAAGCGACCAGCGGAACAGGATGCAGGACACTGCAACATTCCTGCTTCCTCAGTGGACAATTTCTCCTCAGAACAGACTGCTGTACACATTGGCAGCACCAGAAACAACACAGCGGCCTGGGGCTAGGCTTTTTCCTCCCCTGAATTAACTGTTAGATACAATGCTGTCCACGGGCACCAACAGTACACATAATAACAGAAAACTCTTGTTTTATTCTGAAAATAGATGTATTTGTAAAAGACTACAAGATTTCTGTGTTTATTTCAAGAAAGCCTTGGAGGGACCAGGGCTGTGATGCAGCACAGGGTAAGCCACCTGCGGTGGGTGTTCCAGCCCGACTTCCTGCTACGGTGCCTGGAAGGCAGCAAGTGGTAGCCACATACGTGCAAGACCCAGACGGCGTTCTGGGCCTTTGAGCTGGCTCAGAACTGTATGTTGTAGCCTTTTGGAGAGACTGAGCCAACACATGGAAGATACCCATCTCCGTCATTGTCCTTCCTCTCCGTCATTTTTCTAAATTAAAAAAAGAAAAACATATCTTTTGAAAAAAATTTGAAGTATAGGACTCAAGGACTGAAGCTACTGACTCCATTCTGTAATGTATGAAGGGACAGAAGAACTGCCTTTAATTTCCTAAATACATTTAGGAAAATGGCATTTTGCTTACAGATCATAGCACCTTGTGATCTAAGGACACTTTCTTACCTGAACACACTCATTTTTAAATGAACAGAAAACAATCATGTATATATAGATATAAATAGATAGATAGATAGATTTATTTTTATTTAAAAGGCAGATTCAGAGAGAGAGATCTTCCATCTGTTGTTTAACTTTCCAAATGGCTGCAATGGCCAGAGCTGGGCTGGTCTGAAGCCAGGAATTAGAAGATTCTTCTGGGTCTTCCACATGGGTGCAGAGGCCCAAGGACTTGGGACATCTTTAGCTGCTTTTCCAGACACATCAACAGGAAACTGGATCAGAAATGAAGCAGCCAAGAGTTGAGCACATGCCCATAAGGCTTGTCGATGCTGCAGGTGGAGACTGAGTGTGCTATGCCTTAGAATGCACTATACTTTCTTAAAGAAGAAATATGGGAGCAAGGCAAGTTGACCGTTGTGTATTTGATCAGAATCTAGTAGAATGAGGCTAGCTTTACGGTGCAAACAGTTAAGCTGTCACCCGTCATGCGGGCATCCTGTATGGCACTGGTTCAAGTTCAACCTGCTCCACTTTTGATTCTGGGAAGTCAGAGGAAGACAGACCAAGTGCTTAGGCCTCTGCCACCCATATGGAAGACTGGACAGACTTCCAGGCTCCAGGCTATGTTCTGACCCAACTGTGGCCCCCTGGGGAGTAGCCAACGAACAGAAGACAACTATGTTCCCTGTCTTCTGCCCCAATCTTCCAAAAAAGCATTAGAATGCTCTCCAGCTTCCCTTGGTCTGGGTTACTGACTCAGCCTTACGCTGCACTGATTCATTACTAACACTTTAAACAGTGCAAAATCACCATCTCCATCTGTCACAGTCTTTGCTCATCAAGAAAAACATGTTGGCGATACTGTATGCCAAATCATGAAACACAGCCCCACAATAGGTGATGAGCTCATCAACTAATGGTTATGGCCCTTGGTCCCTAAGAGCACAGGCAGCAACCGCTCTCAGATCTGCCCAGGTCGGGATCCCTTCTCCAAGACCTCCATCACCATAAAGAGCAGCCCAGGCTCGAGCAGAGCATGCACAGGCAGCAATTTCACCCAGACAAGCCAAAGGAGAGGTACCTGGCTCCTGAAGGGCAGTAAGCGGAGGCAAAATGAAATGCATTTATGAAGACTTAAAATTCTCTGGATTTTGGTAGACTTACGGAGCTGTGCATAAATATATATTATATCATATATATATATATATAAAACTATGCTGTTTTACTAAATGATTTTTAAAAACCCTATTCAATAAAAAAAAATATGTACTTAATTTTATGGAGCTGGTACTGTGGCCCTGAGGCTTAAGTTACCTCCTGAGATACGAGCATCCCTCCCATCGCCAGTTCAAGCCTGGGCTGCTCTGCTGCTAGTCTGGCATTTGGGGACTGGCAGAAGAACCCTTTGTCTCTCCCTCTACGTAACACATGTATGTAAGGATATCAAATCATGTAGGCATCATGCCTCATGTCATCATCTCTTTCAGGAAAAGCTACTTAAATAGCTATAGAAACAGATATTTTCAGAAGCCTCATTTTTTTGAGGGAATCCAGGAGTCCTGAATTCTCTATTTCTTAAATATGGAGCAGGGGGGAGAAGGAAGGGTCTACTTGGAAGCTCCAGGGATCAGCAAGGATGCTTACTGGTTAAAATCCACCTTGACTACTACTGAAGTAACAGGGATAGGGTTGGCCTGTACACCTTTCACAGCATTTAAAATGAAAAGATAAGAAAATGCAAAGACTAGCTGCTTGGTATGGTTGGTTTGTGCTGTGTATGTTTCAAGATTTGTTTATTTGAAAGGCAGACAAAGAATCATCTATTCACTGGTTCACTCACCAAATGGCTACAACAGTCAGGGCTACTGCCAGGCAATTAGGAGCCTGGAGCTCCATCTGGGTCTTTTACATGGGTGGCGGGGGCCCAAGGACTACTTGGGTTATCTTCACTACTTTTCCAAGCATGTTAACAGAGAGCAAGATAGAAGCAGAGAACTGGCATTCAGATACGGGATGCGAGTAACACCAGTGGCAGGCAGCTTAACGTGCCACCCCTCTACAATGGCTCTGGTGTGATAGTTCAACTGGGTAATCCTCCACATCTAAGCACTGGCATCCCATATGGGTGCTGGCATGTGTCCTGGCTGCTCCGCTTCCCATCTAGCTGCCTGCAGGTGGCCCAGATGGCCCAAAGCCTTGGAACCCTGCACCCATGTAGGAGATCAGAAAGAAGTTCCTGGCTCCTGGCTTTGGTCACTGCTGGCATCTGAGGAGTGAACTAGTGGATGGAAGATCTTTCTGTCCTTGCTTCTTTCTGTAAATTGCCTTTCCAATAAAAATAAATCTTTTCTGTAAACATATCACTTGTAATTATATTGGGGGGGTATATATAAATTCTTTCTTTTCTTACATTGATTGGAAAGACAGTTATACAAAGAGGAGAGACAGAAAGATCTGCCTGATGGCTCACTCCCCAAGTGGCTGCAATGGCCATAACTGAGCTAATCCAGAGCCAGGAGCTTCTTCCTGGTCTCCTGTGCAGCTGCAGGGTCCCAAGGCTTTGGGCCGTCCTCTACTACCTTCCCAGGTCAGAAGCAAGGAGCTGGATGGGATGTGGTGCAGGTGGGACACGAAATGGCACCCATATGGGATCCCAGTGGATGCAAAGCAATGACTTCAGGCACCAGGCTTGTACTTCTGAGCAGAGTTTTTTTTTTTAAAGATTTATTCATTTTATTATTTTATTACAGCTAGATATACACAGAGGAGGAGAGCCAGAGAGGAAGATCTTCCGTCCGATGATTCACTCCCAGAGCAGAGGTTTTAATCCTGACCTTGGTGACCTGGGGACACAGTGGACAGCCTTCCCAAGCATACATGTTGGAAGATAGAGTCAACTGCCAAGTGCCAGCTGCAGAGTGGTGTGGTGGGCACCTTGAGAGGGGTTAGTTACAGGCACCAAATCAAGATCAATTCCACAGCAAACACCTGGCACTGAGGCCTGTGGCCAAATTGTAGCTTACAAGTCTGCAGGATAACTTCTCAGGGAAGGGTCAACTGGGTTAGTCTGGTTTGCCTCTTTAGTTCTGCTCAGCCAGCACAGCTCTGTGAGAAAGGGGACAGCGAGTCACTTCAACTCGCTGCCAAGTAGAGGGAGGGATGCATTATTTTCCTGCTTAAGACTCTCTGGCCATTAACTAAAGGGCAGGTAAAGCTTCCTTAATCTTAATGACATCAGAACTAGAGGAGCCTAGCCCGAGGCCCTCTCCCAAGCACTGGTTCACCTTCCAGATGCCTGCAACATCTTGGCTGGGCCAAGAGCTGGGAACTCAACGCAGTTTCCCATGGCGGTGGTAGGACTCCAATCATTTCCTCTACCACCTCCCAAGGAGTGTATCAGCAGCACGCTGCAACTGGCCAAGCCAGAACTCAAACTCAGGCTCTCTGATGGAGACGTCGCAGCATGCTAACTGTGCACCAAATGCCACCCCAAGCTCTTTACAACAAGGACTCAATGGAGAAGATGGAAAGGACAGTAACAAAAGGCCTCCACTTCCAACCTTGATAAATTCTGTTCACCAAGCAGTATTCTGACGCTGACAGGCAAACCTGCTCTCTCCTAGTAAGATCTACGTGACCCCATTCCACATCCCAACAACCCTTTTGCGTCCCCTTAGTTCAAGACAGCGGAAGGAGTTCATGCAATGCTACTTCAGACTTCACTGACTCAGGAATTGAAGATAAAGAGCTAAAGGGAATCTGCTGGAAACCAGCTATGCTAGGACCCAAGAGCTATCTCAGATGTTTCTGAAAGCAGAAAATTCAAGTTGGTCATACAGGTAATTGCCAACTCCCACTTTAAAAAGTTTGCAAACTTCTGCAAAGCTGGGCTGGTGATCCTTACACCCAATGTGCCCTGATTCTTAGGTAAAAAAGCTACTCCAAGGGCTTCCCCCCTTTCCAAGCAGCCAGTCCAGATCCTAATTAGGTCAGGCTTGTTGTAGTCACATGACAGAACGAAGGGTTCTAGAAAGAGGACCACGCCCCCACTGTCTGCACCCCCAGGTAAATGACATGTGAACAGATAGACAACATTAAAATGCAAATATGTGTTAACATTAGTAAAGCACAGGGTTCAGAAGCAAAAACAGAAGGAAGAACTCAGAGAAACCCTCTCCAAATGAGTGAGCAACATTTGAAGAGCTCACGTGGGCTGTCTGGCCAAAGACAACAGCATCGTCATCAGGTAGTAAGTTCAAACTTGGGTGCTGCAGAGGATCATAGGGTTCACTCAAGAATGACTGTGGGTTTGCATTTTTCCAGGGCTGCTCCAGCTGTGCGGTGAGAACGGGCCACAGCCGGAGCAGGTGTGCACTGCTGTCACGGCCCAGTGAAGGCACTAGGGTCAGGTCAGGTTAGTCCGAGGTAGATGGCAAAATGCTTGGCGATTACGTCCTGCTCATGGCTTCCTCTTGGGCACTGACATGTTCTCAAAAGTGCTTGAGAAAAACTGCTATAGAATCACTAGGAAGATTTGTTTTAGGAAAATTCACTGTGAGTAAAAAGCACACATATAAAAATACAAATTAATTTATTTTGAAAGGTGGAGTGATAGGGAGATACAAAGATCTTTCATGCAATGGTTTACTCCCCAAATGTCCCAATGGACCACAGCTGGTCCAGGCCAAAGCTAAAAGCAAGGAACACCATCTCGGTCTCCCACACAGATGGCAGGAGCTGAAATACTTGCACCGTCTCCTGCTGCTTTCCCAGATTCATTAGCAGGGAACTGGATCAGAACTAGAATAGGCAGGACTCCAACTGGCACTCCACTCAGGGATCTAGCATAATCCTTGGCTCAGACATCCACTGCATACTGATTACCAGGTTTCTCGAGAAAACGCTATTCACACCTGGCAAGGGTCTTGCCATTAAACGGTCTTCACATGCAAACAAGTCAATTTAAGGTTGTCACCGGTTTCCTACCAGAACCTTGTAATCAGTTACATGTGTCCTCTCGAACACATTAAGGAGATATTTCATTAAACAAGGCAACATTTGCTATGGGGCAAAGATAATGCAGCAAGCATCCACACTTACCAATGATCTGGAAGAAGAAAACTACACAACATTGCTTTAGGAAGTTTGCCCCTCTTAAACAGCCAAATAATTCTGCTTTGTTTACCAACAAAAATTAATGAGGAGATGAGAAAGGGAGTGAAGGCATGAGAAACTTTGATGTATAATTTGGTCACAATGATTTACAGCAACTTTCCCTTGCGATTACTTTTAAGTGCTTCGTGCAACAAAAGCATTGTATGAGGAGGTTGCAATGTGCGTAAAACAAGAAAATATATGGCCCATGTCCTCAGAAGTGTTTCTGAACTAAGGAGTTAACTATGTAAACAATGAGGGGATGGTCAATTCAAAGAGCAAGGCAAGAGAAACACTGACAGAACTGATCATGAACTCCCAGCAACATGCTCCAAACGTGACACAGCTGATTCCAAAAACTAAGGTCATGTCCGCAGGAACTAGGAAAAGGGAAAGTTCAAACAGGAATAGAGCAAGAACCTAAAGGTAGAACAACTCATAGTCTGTTAGCTGCACATCAAGCAAAGTAACCTCCTCTTGTACATTGTAATTGGGCTTGAATAAAAGAGGGGGCCACTGCTGTTTAATCCCTTTTGCCTGCTGTCCTCTGCCAGGCTACACGTTACCCTCCTGAAATGGAGCTGTCTCCTGCTGCAATGACGAATGGTGATGACACATACTGTGGACAGCTGGGTGTGGCTCACCTAACAGACATCTCTCGCATGTAAAGCACATTAGCAATGTTGCTCTACAGCAAAAAACCATCCCCTGCCCTTCCGCCTTGCCTGGTTCCTCCAGACGGACGCCCAGAGAGAGAAAATGACCAGCTTTTTTCTCACTGACACAAGAGTACAGGCATGTAAGGCAATTTGGCTGTATATCTTAAGGACCCTAATTTCTGTACTTATTAGTAACAAAATGATGCCATCTTAGGACCACCTTAACATCAAGCAGACCCTGAGAGCCTGAGCGAAGGGTTGGGCTAGATCCTGGTGACACCACAATGCAGCAGCAGATAGCAGGAAAGGCCAGATACTTTTGACTTTAAATTTATTTGTTCTACAATGGAACAATTCAGGATGTTCTGTTTAAGAGTGAGTGCAGACTGGGGGTTTGCAAGTGAAGAGTAATATTTAAGTGGAAACCCGGGATCTGAGTAGGACTTCCCTAGGGCTGAGGTGAGGATGGAGAATATGACAGCAACAGCAAGTCAAGACAGTGGCAGAGCCTCAGGAAACAAAGAAAAGGGTGCCTGGCTGGGAAGGTTTAGCTTATGCCAGGCAGCAAAACGCATCAAAATCCCCAAGCAGCTCTTTGGCTAAGTGAAGCTGCTAGCAGCCTGAAAAATGGACTGACAAAGATCCTGGGACTCTGCTTGTTAAGATGATTCCAATTTGTTTTAGAGGTCACATTAGTGGGTCCAGTGTGGTGCAATAGCGTTGCAGCTAAAGTCCTCGCCTTACATGCACCAGGATCCCTTAAGGGTGCCAGTTCTAATCCCAGCAGCCCCACTTCCCATCCAGCTCCCTGCTTGTGGCCTGGGAAAGCAGTAGAAGATGGCCCAAAGCCTTGGGATCCTGCATCCACATGGGAGATCTGGAAGAGGCTCAAGGCTCCTGGCTTCGGATCGGTGCATCTCCAGCCACTGCAACCACTTGGGGAGTGAAACACCAGACAGCTTTCTCTGTCTCTCCTCCTGTGTGTATATTTGACTTTGCAATAAAAATAAATCAATCTTAAAAAATAAATAAGGTTACATTAGCACGTCAGATAAGAGAAAATTTTAGTTCAGGGTAAGAAAAATTTGAGTTTTTTACTTACTGTTTCTTATTTTTGTTATTTATTTAGTGTTTTGACAGTTTCGCAATTTCTAAAATTAGTACTTAAAAACCCGTATACATTCTTTATTTATAAAGGCAGGAGAGGGAATTTCATCAGTTCACTTCTCAGATGTCGGCAGTGGCCAGAGCAGGACTAAGCTGCAGCTGGCCTAGTAGAAGGGAAGACATGCGCTCATTTCTAATCTCCCATGTGAGCACCAAAAACCAACTATCTCCCGTCACTACTGCCTCTCAAGTTCCTGCTAGTTAGCAGGAAGTTGGAGTTTGAACTGGACTTGAACTCCGGCATTGCAATGCGGGACACAGCTGCCGTAAGTGATGCTACACATCATTTATCCATCCCTCCTCTAAACTGCCTTCCCCATCTCCAGACTTCTGCAGAAGCAGGCAACCAATAGAGAAGTTAAGGTATCCAATTTCATGCCCCACCACAGGCTTCTCAAAGTTTAGGTGACATAATCAAAAAGAGCAAGTTCACACTCTTCACCATAAGCAACAACAAAGAAATACTTGGCATTTGGCAAGGCAGTTAAGGCAGTTCCCAGATGAGAGCTCCTGGTTCAAGTCCTGACTCCTCTGCTTCTGCTTCCTGCTAATGAGCACCCTGGAAGGCCAGAGGGAGTGGCTCCAGCGCGGTGGTCCCTGCCACCCACATGTGAGACTCCAATGGAGTCTCAGCCTCCATGCTTCAGCCTGGCCTACCCGTGGCTTTTGTGGACATTCTGGCAGTGAACCACTGGACAGAAGCGCACTCAGGTGCACATGTTCTGCCTTTTAAATAAAAGCAAAGATACATGTTCAGAACAACAAATGAATAACCTCTCCATTATGAAGAAGGATCCTGTTCTTTTTGTAAAGGCAGGGAGCTGGATGGGAAGCGGGGCTGCTGGGATACAAAGCGGCACCGGTATGGGATCCTGGTGCATTCAAGGGGAGGACTTTAACCACTACTGCACTGGGCCCACAAGCAGAGGTTGTGTCATGACACCACCCCCAACCCCAAAGCCTGAACTCCCGGAAAGGACTTTGGCTGCTAAGTTACCGCACCATGTCCGTATTCTTCTTCTTCTTCTTTTTTTTTTAATTTATTTTTTATTGGAAAGTCAGATTTACAGAGAGGAGAGACAGATCTTCCCATCTGCTGGTTCACTCCCCAAGCGACCACAACAATTGGAACTGAGCTGATCTGAAGCCAGGATCCCGGAGCCAGGAGTTTCTTCCAGATCTCCCACGTGGGTGCAGGGTTCCAAAGCTTTGGGCCATCCTTGACTGCTTTCCTAAGTCACAAGCAGGGAACTGGATGGGAAGCAGGGCCCTCAGGATTAGAACCAGTGCCTATATGGGATCCCAGTGCTTGCAAGTCAAGGACTTTAGCTGCTAGGCTACTGTGCTGGGGCCCCACCTGTTCCACTTCTGATTCAGCTCCTGGTTCCTGTATCTGGAAGGCAGTCAAAGATGACCCAACTGCTTGGAACCCTGGATCCACATGGAGGTCCAAAAGAAGCTCCTGGCTTTAATCTGGCCCATTCCTGTTCGCTGCAAGAAGTGAACCAGCAAATGGAAGCTTTTTTTCCAACTCTGCCTTTCAAATCAATAGAAGAAAGAAAAGAAAAGAAAAGAGAAAAAAGAAAAGAAAAGAAAAAAGAAAAATCGAAAAAGAAAAAAAAAAGAAAAGAAAAGAAAAGAAAAATCGAAAGTTAGGATTTCGGGATTCAGTAACTTTTTTTCCTAAACAATTCAGACTGGAGACAAATATAATCATGGTTAACAGACAGGCTAAATTAACGAGGCCTGTCTAATAATCACCACACTTTTGTGACCTCCTTCAGGCTGTGAGGGCTGTGTGGGCGGGACAGCCAGAGAGCTGCAAGAGCAATCAAACAAGACAAGCCCTGCCCTGCTCCGCCCATGGCTCTATCTCACACTGCTCTGCGTGGAAAATCAGCACTTTCATCCCACAGAAATATCACAACCTGCAGAGAAGAGGGGGACTAAGAAGGCTAAATCACAGGATGTATTAAAGGAAACAATGGGTTTGTCAGACCCTTAACTCAAGACTACAAGAAAAACTTCCTGATTCTCCACAGCTCTTAAAGGAGAAACTTCTGCACCCCGGCACTGGGTGTGCCACAGCACAACACCAGGCTGCTGGGAAACAGAGCACCAGCACTCACTTTTTAAACTACAGTAATAAGCAGTTCCTCAAATCACAAAATTATCAACATATGAAGATCAACTAGGACACACTACTGTCAGCAGCTGCAGACCTTTACAGTAGTACCCTTCCACACAGTAAAAATTTTTTTGAAGATTTATTTTTATTGGAAAGTCAGATACACAGAGGAGAGACACAGAAAAAGACCTTCCATCTTTTCATTTCTCCCCAAGTTGCACCAATCTGAAGCCAGGAGCCTGAAGCCTAGAGCCTCTTCCATGTCTTCCACGTGGGTGCGGGGTCCCAAGGCTTTGGGCTGTCCTCAACTGCTTTCTCAGGCCACAAGCAGGAAGCTGGATGGGAAGTGGGGCTGCTGGGATTAGAACCGGCACCCATATGGAATCATGGCGTATTTAAGCTGAGGACTTTAGCATCTAGGCCTGGTAGAAAGTTTTAAAGCATGAAACTGTCTATATAATGATTTACAATGACTTAGCCTCTCAAATCTAAATTGACTAAAATCAAAACTCTCATTTCTCCAGTTGAAAATTCACCATCAAGCTCATAATTCAAAATTCTGGAAGAAACAGTTAAGCTGATTTGAAACAATTAAAAAAAAATGGATGGCTTTCCCTACTTTCAAAGGTTTCCTGGCTGGATTATATTAACTTACCAAAGTTTTCACGGGCAGTATAAAAATATCTGGAATATCCCCTTCTCTCTTAGATTCACCTTTCATTCTGGGATTTTCCTCCACAATGTTCTTCAGAGGGGTAGAACGACTGCTGGATATCTCATTTTTGGTTTTTACAATTCATGTACTTGCACTACTTTTCCAAGAAAAGATAGTTGAGAAGCAAACATTTTCAGCCCCTGCGTGTGAAAATACTGATTTTCTCTTTTTTTGGTGGACAGTTCCCATTTGCTAGCTCACTGCAAAATGCCCATACCAGCTGGGCCTGGAACAGGCTGAAGACCCTGGGAACTTAATCCATGTCTACCATTTGGGCTGCATCAAGCAATGCTTTCAGCCACCCCACTGGCTCCTGGGGCCACATCAGCAGGAACCTGGAGTCAGATACGGGAACCAGGTGCCCTGGAGGAGGATCCAGACGCATCAATCTCTAGGCCACATACCTGTCTCTATTCTTGAACCAGTGTAGAAGCCAACAGATGTCTAGGCTGGCCAGTGCTCTCCTGCAGAACCTGGAAGACACTGCTTTCTAGCATTTGGTACTGCACAAAGTTTATGAATGGTCTAGTTATCATTTCATTATAGGAACTTTTCTTTTCTAGATGCTTCTAAAACTTTCTGTCATCATTCTGAAATTATATAACAAGGTATGAGTGTGAATTTAGTAAGTTGTTAATCATGCTGGGTACTTGTGAACACTTCCTGTCTATAAAAGCTCACATCCATCTAGCCAAGGAAGTTAACTTCTGGCATGTTTTCCATTTGGTAAGGTCTTTGTGTCTGCACCGTTCTCCTGGAACTCTGGCAGACCACCTTCAGGGGCTCCCATGTCCACTCATTCAGCCACCCTCAGCAACACCATCTCCCGCCGTCCACTTCCTCAGGCCTCAGCAACACCACCCTTCTGTTTCCAGCAAATAATCTGATTTCCTACTTCATTTTATATATAAAAGTGACAAGATCCTGTAAGTTCCCATCACATCTCTGTTTTCTGTCCATACTTCTAGTGCAGTGCCAGGCCCCATCTCCTCTTGCATGCTCAGGAGAAATCAGCCCAGTTATTTTTCTTTGTTTCTGATGCACCACCCATGTTTTCTTATCTGCTGCAGCTTTCCTAGTGGTAAATAAAAATGCTGCATTTGTCTCATCCATGTGAGTGCACTGAGTGCAGACTTCTCTCTACTGCCCCACCTTTACTTTCCATTAAACCTCCTGGGAATACATCTGTATTCCCCATCTGAAGTCTTGCCTGTCTCTCCTCTTCCATTTTATCAAGAAATATTTAAATCATACAGCAAAGTTAAGAAGAAATTTCATGGGCCCAGCACAGCAGCCTAGCAGCTAAAGTCCTCGCCTTCAACACCGAAGGATCACATACAGGCGCTGGTTCTAATCCCGGCAGTCCACTTCCCATCCAGCTCCCTGCTTGTGGCCTGGGAAAGCAGTCGAGGATGGCCCAAAGCCTTGGGACCCTGCACCCGTGTGGGAGAACCAGAAGAGGCTCCAGGTTCCTAGCTTTAGAACATCGCAGCTCTGGTCACTGTGGCCCCTGGGAGTGAATCGACGGATGGAAGATCTTCCTTTCTGTCTCTCCTCCTCTCTGTATATCTGACTCTCCAATAAAAATAAATCTTAAAAAAAAAAAAGAAGAAATTTCACAAAGAACATACTAACTCACCACCTAAATTACCATTAACTTCATCACCATTATCTGCCCACATAAACACTGTTCAATCCATGCACTGATACGGTGTAGTAAAAGTTATAGGATCAGGGCTGATGCTGTGGTATAGCTAAGTAAGATGCTGCCTGGGATGGCCACACACATGGGAGCCTGGGTCAAGGCAGCATCCTGGCTTCTGTGCCAGCTTTCTGTTAGGAGCCTGGGAAGGCAGCACGTGATGGTCCCTGTTACCCAAATGGGGAACCTCGAAGGGGCTTCAGGTTCCTGACTTCCGACTGGCCCAACTCCTGTGCTGTAGATATTTTGCAAGTGAATCCATGGATGGAAGATCTGTCAGTTTTTCAAATAAATCTTCAAAGCTGCAGATACATCAGCGTATCTCCCTGAAACACCTGAGCATACATGTTAGCAATTAGAGTTAAATAGCAGCTTGCAGTACTGTCTTCTGGTGTAAGGGTCCCATCAAGGACATGGCGCCAGCATCACCCAGCAAGCTTTCTCATGTTCCTTCTGCATGCCCTCCTTGTCCCCAAGCTTACCATGCTACTTAATCCACTAGCCCGGCTCACTACTGAGCCTCTGCTCCCGCCCACTGGCTCAAGCGTGTTCTGGGTCTGTGGATGCACTAGGCTGGGCTTGGGAAGATTTTGTCAATCCTGGAACAACAAAACCAAATCTCCAAACTGCATCCTCAGCATCCTGAACTCAGCATCCTCAGAACACTCCTTCCCCATACGAGGGGCTCTTACGTGTCATCAAAGGACCGTCTCCCCTGCTTCAGACACAGTGGGAAAAATCCCTGAAACATCTGTCCCATCACTGTCCTCCATACCTCCACATCCCTCACAACTATTCGAACAATATCAAAAAACAAAAAACCCACAAAAATACACCAGCTCTTTTCCTTCTGAAATAAACTTGTTGTCAATGTAAATAAGGAAATCTGATTATTACGTGATGAATTTCTGTGCCTTCTTTTAAATCATAGTAAGTACATGATTCAACGGCTTAAATTTCAAAAATATGGTGTTGGATCCCATTTTTATGTGTTTGGAACAATTCTTGGTGATTTCAAACCATTCACATTTTTTAAAATATCAAAGGACAGATGGGATTTTGGGATATTTCCCAATCCATTTTCTTGTCATGATGCCTAGAAACTAAGTCACACATATATGCAAGGTAATTATCCAGTTCTAGAGGCTTCCTCAGGATCCAAAGAAGTCATGTGGGTGGAGTTAAGATGTGACTTGGGAAGCCCACATTCCTAACTGGAGTAGCTCGGTTCAAGTCCTGGCTCCACTGAGCTATCCTGTTAGGTGCAACTGGGGAGGCAGCACATTAGTGGCTTGAGTGCCACTATACAGGAAAACCTATACAGGAAACCCAGCTCCTGGTCTTGGCTCGACCCAGAAAGAGTTGTGTTCATCTGGGAAGTAAGCTATCTTACTGGGAAAATCTCTGTCTTCTAAAAAAAATACACATGCCAGGTCAGTGCTGTGGCACAGCACGCTAAGCCTGCACCTATGCATTCCATACATGTGCCAGTTTGTGTCCCAGCTGATTCACTTCCAATCCAGATCCCTGATGAATAGCCCGAGAAGGCAACAGAGGATGGCCAAGTCCCTGGGTACCTGCACCCCCTGGGAGACCCAGAAGAAGCTCCTGGCTTCAGATAAGCTCAACTCTGGTTTTTGCAGGCATCTGGGGAGTGAACCAACAGATGGAAGATTGCTTTCTTCTTTCCTTCCTTCCTTCCTTCCTTCCTTCCTTCCTTCCTTCCTTCTTTCCCTTCCTCCCTCCTTTTCTGTCCTCTAAGTCTGCATTTCAAATAAAATTAAGAAACAAATCTTTAAAAAGCCATGTAATTCCCCACCCATGCAACGTGGGTCAAATGCAGCACAATTTCACTCAGAATGGCAAACCACCATTCCGTCGTGTGTCGGCACAGCACCTGGTGACCTGACTGTACTGCTGGAGGACAAAGGGCTACTGGGATGGACACGAGCCCCAGCTCCTGCACCCCATGAAATTACTCAGAATACACAGTCAAAAATATCTACAGGGGAGGCAGCAGCTATTTTTAATTTGTTTATTTTTATTAATAAGAAAAGGAGAAACAAAAGTACTGTTGCCAAAGCTATTCCACCAGGCCCACCAGGTGCATGGGCCTTGTCTTGCTTTGCAGAGTGGAACAGCACACATGCTGCCACCCACAGCAGCACACTGCAGCAATCACAGCGCAGCTCGCTTGCCTCGGCTCCTGTGTGGGCACCTAAGCACAGTGGTGTGTGGGCCAATCTCCTGAAGGGCAGAACAGCCAGTCCTCCACCTCCAGCCAAGCTCACCCAATTACTAAGATGACATACACTGACAACCAAAGAAAGTGCTACAGCTAAATGCTTCAAGTTTTCCCATTTCAGGAGTGCAGGAACGAAGAACAGTGAGTCTTGGGCACAAACACACCAAAAAATGAGACGTAAAACAGTGCTGTAGGTGTCAGACAGCAAGCAAACCCTTGCGCGGGAGCTGCACTTCAGAATCTATTCCTGTTACAAAGTCTGTGTGTCTGTGTGGTCAAAGGAAGGCTGTTTCCATCATGCTGACTTCCTGTGTACAGCTTTACGGGTAAACAGACCGCCTTCTCAAAAGTCTGGAGCACAGTGCCTCAACTCTTATCTTTGGTCACTGCCTGCCACCCACAAAGAAGCAGTTCCCAAATCACTCTTTTTTTTAAAAAAAGATTTATTTATTTTTATTACAAAGTCAGATATACAGAGAGGAGGAGAGACAGAGAGTAAGATCTTCCGTCCGATGATTCACTCCCCAAGTGAGCCACAATGGCCGGTGCTGTGCTAATCTGAAGTCGGGAACCAGGAACCTCCTCCGGGTCTCCCACATAGGTGCAGGGTCCCAAGGCTTTGGGCCGTCCTCGACTGCTTTCCCAGGCCACAAGCAGGGAGCTGGATGGGAAGTGGAGCTGCCGGGATTAGAACCGGTGCCCATATGTGATCCCGGGGTGTTGAAGGCGAGGACTTTAGCTGCTAGGCCACGCCGCCGGGCCCCCAAATCACTCTTTTTTTTTTTTTTTTTTTAAAGATTTTATTATAATTGGAAAGCTGGATATACAGAGAGGAGGAGAGACAGAGAGGAAGATCTTCCATCCGATGTTTCACTCCCCAAGTGAGCCGCAACGGGCCGAAGCCGGGAGCCAGGAACCTCTTCCAGGTCTCCCACGCGGGTGCAGGGTCCCAAAGCTTTGGGCCGTCCTCGACTGCTTTCCCAGGCCACAAGCAGGGAGCTGGATGGGAAGTGGAGCTGCCGGGATTAGAACCGGCGCCCATATGGGATCCCGGGGCTTTCAAGGCGAGGACTTTAGCCGCTAGGCCATGCCGCCGGGCCCCCAAATCACTCTTAAAACTAGTCACAGAAGGTGGTACTGGTACTTTCCTCACAATGGTATCTATTCTGAACTTTCTCTCTCTGGAATATCTTCTCCACTTTACAAAACTTGATGGGTTGTGCAAAGGACAATGATAAACACACTGGCCATAGTTTCAGGAGTCCCAATGTACAATGCAAAAAAATAATGTTTTACCAAATGTGCAAAATCCTTTACTTGCTCTCTTATGAAATTATCTCTCTGAATTTTTGCTATGCTTGTCCTAAGAGCCAACCAGCTGAAGAACAGACACACAGCTGATGTGGTGTGTACACCAACAGTCAACACAGTGGCTGTGTGCAAGTCAACCTAAGATACCTGTGCTACCATGGCTTCTCCTGGCACCTCCAGGATGGCTCCCTCTTAAGTGTTACATGTTCTTCAACGTTTCCTGTTTGGTATTTTTATAATTTTAAACTTTAAAAAAAAAGCCCATCCCTCCACAACTTCTATTAATCCCTACATTCTACATTCTACTTGATACTCTTCTCTAACCTAAACCAATATATACAATCCCCCAATAAGTTCCCTCTCCTGCATGTCTCCCTTCCCCAAAACACTTCATCTTTCATATTACCTTTCCCAGTTAATAGTACCAACCAGGCCTGGTACAATAACCTAGCAGCCAAATCCTCAACCTGCATGCTCCAGGATCCCAAATGGGAACTGGTTTGTGTCCCAGTTGCCCTGTTATCTATCCAGTTCCCTGCTTGTGGCCTGGGAAAGCAGTATAGGATGGTCCAAGATCTTGGAACCCTGCACCTGATGGGAGACCTGGAAGAAGCTCCTGATTTCGGACTGGCTCAGCTACAGCCATGGAAGCCACTTGGGGAGTGAACCAGTGGGAGAAAGATCCCTCTGTTTCGCTTTCTGTCTTTCCAATAAAAATAAATCTTTTGAAAAGAAAAAGAAAAAAACACAGCCCAGGTGTCTTAGCCAGACTTCCTTACCCCTTTCAGACTAGCTCCTTCTAGTTTCCACACAAACTTTCCCCTTAATAGCATCTCCACATGAACAGAGTAACATCCTAAGGGATTTCGCTTCCTTTATCACCCTGCCACAATTTTTCTTTCTTTTTTTAAAAAAAGATTTTTTTTTTATTGGAAAGTCAAATATACATAGAGGAGGAGAGACAGACAGGAAGATGTTCGATCCGCAGGTTCACTCCCAAAGTGGCTGCAACAGCTAGAACTGAGATTATCCGAAGCCAGGAGCCCAGAGCTTTTTTCAGGTCTCCCACATGGGTGCAGGGTCCCAAGGCTTTGGGCAGTCCTCAACTACCTTTCCAGCCAAAGCAAGAAGCTAGAGTGGAAATGGAACAGCCAGGACATGAACAGGAGCCCACATGGGATCCAAGAGCAAGTAAGATGAGGACTTTAGCCATTAGGCTACTGCAGTGGCCATCTACCCCCTAATTTCTTTCTTAAAAGTCCAGCAATTATATCCTAACTTTAAAGAATTCAGTCCAGGAGCTGATGTTGCGGTATAAGTGAAGCTGCTGCCTGCAATGCCAGATCAGATCCCATTTGGGTGCCAGCCACTTCCACTTCTAATCCAGCTTTACTAATAGTCTGGGAAAGCAGCAGGCAATGGCCCAAGTGTTTGGGCCACTGCTGCCCTGATGAGATGTGGAAGAAGCTCCTGGCTTCAGCTACAACCAACCTCAGCTGTTGGAAGTATTTGGGGAGTGACCCCATGGATAGAAGATCTTGATCTACCCACCCCAACTCTCTCAAATAAATAAAAAAAAAAATAAAAACTTCCTGATGATGAAGTTTCTGCCGACCTCTCTGGCACCCCTCCCCATTTTCCCACAAAGAACCCCACACTGCGAGCAGAGCAAAGGCACCTGCAGTCCTCTGCACATCCTTTCAGGCCTCTGCTTTCTAGAATGCCAGGCTCTCTGTATTCACTGTCCTCTAGTACCTTGTCCTTTTTTTTTTTTTTAAAAGATTTATTCATTTTATTACAGCCAGATACACAGAGAGAAGGAGAGACAGAGAGGAAGATCTTCCATCCGATGATTCACTCCCCAAGTGAGTCGCAACAGCCGGTGCGCGCCGATCTGAAGCCGGGAACCTGGGACCTCTTCCAGGTCTCCCACGCGGGTGCAGTGTCCCAATGCATTGGGCCGTCCTCAAGTGCTTTCCCAGGCCACAAGCAGGGAGCTGGATGGGAAGTGGAGCTGCCGGGATTAGAACTGGCGCCCATACGGGATCCCAGGGCTTTCAAGGCGAGGACTTTAGCCGCTAGGCCATGCCGCCGGGCCCGTACCTTGTCCTTTAAAACTTGCTGCATCAGCCCTTACCTGTGAAATCTACCAGGACACTCTCCTTTGTACTACTGATATTAAACTAACCACTTTGCCAGAGGGAGTGAATCTCCAGGGTGTTCTTCGGGGTAGTTTTATCTTTGGTTGGATCACATACATGTTTAAGGAATGAGTTAATCTCCCCTCTACCAAGTCACAGCTTGGGCTCACCTTAAACTACTACTATGTGCCAAACGTACAACCTTTGACGGCGTCCCATGATCACAACTCTCCAAGGTGGTAACACTCCCTTATCTGATGAAGAATCTGAAATGCAGCCAGAGGGGAGAGAGCTTGCAGACACAAAGGCAGGAACGGGGCCCAGCAGTGTGCATAGTCCTTGAGCCTCACAACCGCTATTTCACACTGTCCTTGGTAGAACCCCCAACTACCTCACACACAAATGCCTGGTTTCCAGCTCAATCTTTCCATTCTACTCAAACTTAAAAGCCCAGTCAAGCAGAAAAGGTAGCTTTTTCAGTTTTACTTACAAACACCAGTAACAAAATATTATCAACACAACTACTTATTTACTCAGATCAACCCACACACAGAAAAACTTTTCTTGCTTTCTGGAAGGTGGAGCAAGTCAGAAAACGTCAAAGTTAGTACTGTGCGGCAATTATATCTAACACAAAACTACACATTGTAGAAGATGAAAACACATTCAGATAAAACTAAGCAGAGCCCTGTGTGATACCTCAATGCCTAAATTCTCGCCTTGAAAGTGCCAGGACCCCAAACTGGCACTGGTTCATGTCCCAGCAGCCCCACTTCCCATCCAGCTCCCTGCCTGTGGCCTGAGAAAGCAGCTGAGGACAACCCAAAGCCTTGGGATCCTGCACCACATGGGAGACCTGGAAGAAACTTCTGGCTTTGGATTGGCTCCAGATTCGGCCATTGCAGCCACTTAGGGAGTAAACCAGCAGATGGAAGATCTTTCTCTCTGTATTCCTTCTCTCTAAATATGCCTTTCCAATAAAAATAAATACCTCTTATATTTTAAAAAGATGAAACTAACCTTTTGAAGTTTCTCTCCAGCTCCTGTTCATTTTTGGACACCTCTTGGAAGTTCCAGCATCAAAGGATTGCCACTGGGAGACTATGTAGGCCTCCCAGACAAGCAGGTATCCCCTACCAGTGCTGCTATAGCTAAACCTGCTACCCCTCGCCCCTCGCCTTGTGCCAATGTTAAAACCAGGGCAAGTCTATAAAGAGGGCAGAACTGGGCCCAGCGTGGTAGCCTAGTGGCTAAAGTCCTCGTCTTGAACGCACCAGCATCCCATATGGGCGCCGGTTCTAATTCAAGCATCCCTGCTTCCCATTCAGCTCCCTGCTTGTGGCCTGGGAAAACAGTAAAGGACGGCCCAAAGCCTTGGGACCCTGCACCCGTGTGGGAGATCCGGAGGAGGCTCCTGGCTCCTGATCAGCTCAAGTTTGTCTGTTGTGGCCACTTGGGGAGTGAATCAACGGACGGAAGATCTTCCTTCCTGTCTCTCCTCCTCTCTGTATATCTGATTTTCCAATAAAAAGTAAGTAAACAAAATAAAATCTTAAAAAGATCACGTTGTAAAGACACATATAAAGTGAAACAAACACAGCCGTCACCTCTTAACAGGCATTTTCCTTTAGCAAAATTCTCCAGTGTAAGCCACTGTTACCAACTATGGTTGTGGCAGGCTGCACACCAGCTCTCTCTTCTAACTCAGGTACACTCCCACTTTCTGACCTGGTAACCACTTTCATTCCCTTCCTCTATATTTTGCCCTTCTTTTTAAAGATTTCCCATTTAAGTGAGATCATGCAGTATTTTTTTTTCCATATTTGGCCTATTTCACTTAGTATAACTTCTTTCAGGCCCATTCATGTTGTGGCAGGTGGCAAGATGACCCATTTTTATGGCTGAATACATATTTGTATAATTCCATAATTTCTTTATCTGTCCACTAGTGGGTCTTAGGTTGTTTCCAACCTATGGTTGTTTTTTTTTTTTTTTTTAAGATTTATTTTATTTTCACCACAAAGTCAGATATACTGAGAGGAGGAGAGACAGAGAGGAAGTGGAGCTGCCGGGATCAGAACCAGCGGCCATATGGGTTCAAGGCAAGGACCTTAGCCACTAGGCCACACTGCCAAGCCCCAACCTATGGTTGTTGCAAATAATCCTGCCAGGTACATGGGCATGTGGCTATCTTTACAGGGTGACCTCATCTCCTCTGGGTTATACATACCCAGGAAGAGGATTGCGGGAGCTAGTAGTTGTCACCAAGAGTCATAATACCACCTGTTACTGTGCTTGAAGAGAGATCACGAGATAGGAATTTGACACAGCAATAAAGTCTCAAAGTGACGTATGTTCCTTACCGTTAAGGCTACTTCCTGCTGAGAAATATACAAAAAGAAATTACCGTGTGAGGAATAAGTTGAGTGTTTTTATGGTTTACTTAATATGGCAGCAGAGTCTAAAGTGTACACTGTACTTTTAAACTTTTTCCCATAGCTTGGCATTCAACTGCCTAATTTCCCATTTACATAATTCCTGCCTTTCCATACTGGGAACATTTTGCCAACTTCCAAGTCCTGGAATCTAACAGACTAAAGAGAATCCCAATCCTGTCAACTCCTTCCCGCTGACACCCTGGAGAACCAGACTCCTTTCCATTCCACCAATTCCATCAAGCCTGCCTGAAACAAAAGTGGTTCTTGGGGTCAGCACTGAGGCACTGTAGGTTAACTTGATGCCTGAGATGCCAGCACTCCACATGTGCCCTGGTTTGAGCACTGGTTGCTCTACTTCCAATCCAGCTCCCTGCTGATGCACCTGGGAAAGCAGCAAAGATAATCCAAATGTGTGGGTTCGCTGCTTCCTTGCAGTGTGTTCTGGAAATTCAACTCTCTTCTCTGCAACAAAACCATGACCTTGGTAAACTCACTGTTCCATGGCCTATGAGCAAATGTTGCCATGAGCTTAATTAAGGTTAATGGCTACCTTCTGACTGGTTCAAATCTGAACTAGATAAAGCCCCGTTTAAACGCCTGCTCACCCAATTAATAGCTGTGATTTTTAACAAGAGCAACTCAATGTTAATTCATGTGGAAGTACTCCTCCTAAAGTCCTTGGGAGGACTAAATGACAAAGTAACTGGTACTGAGTTGGCCTGAGCTCAGTGAGAACTCCTTTTCTTGGCCCTCTTGAAGGTTTTACTTGATAAGATAACTCTGCATTGAAGTTCATGTGTACTTATGAGTCCTCCCTCCCATAAGGCTCTGATTACTCAGATTGGATCTACTACTTCATGTAGGTCCTAGTATTAACTCCAAAATCAGTTACACATTGTAACAACTAAAGCTGGTCCTATCTTACTACAAATCCCTAAATTATTTAACCAGAACACCCATTTCACAGAACTTTTTTTTTTTCATTTCTTCAAAATTTACTTCAAATAAGACTCACATAGATCTGGGAAACAGGTTCTGTACTGTGGGCTCATCCCTGTGGGACCACAGCACCCATCATCTTGTGAGAGCTGGGGGTGGTGCCGGGCCGAGTCAGGTTGGACTCACTTGACACTCGTGGGCACTGGGCTAGGGGAGGCCAGGCTGGGGCAGGCTACAGCACCTGCCAGCACCTGCAAACGCCAGGACTGAGGACAAATCATGCAAACGGGTCACAGCATACATCAGTACATGTGAGATCTGGGGCTGGTGGGGGGAACTTGGGGAACTTCCCTGCTAGGCCACAGTTCAACAGCCAGGTCAGGATGTGGACCATGCTCCAAGGGGCTAGGCTGCAATACCTGCAAGGTTTGGAACAGGCCCAGCCCAGCTGGGTTGAAGTACCCACCAGCACCTACAAGATCCAGAGTTGGGAACAGGCTTGGCAGAAGAACTGTGGGGACTCCCTTGTGAGGCTTCAGCTCCCAATAGTGAGCAAGAGACCGGGGTTGGAGGTGGACCAGGCTGGTCAAGGCTGCAGCACCCACTAGCATGCATATGGGTTGAGTCTGGGGGTATGTTAGGTTCCGGGATTCTGCCACTTGCAAGAGCCAGAATGGGGGCCCAGCACGGAAGCCAAATGGTTAAAGTCCTCACTTTGCATGCCTAAGATCACATATGGGTGCCAATTTGTATTCTGGCTGTCCCACTTCCATTCCAGCTCCCTGCTTGTGGCCTGGGAAAGCAGTGGAGGACGGCCCAAAGCCTTGGGATCCTACATCCAAGTGGGAGACCTGAAAGAAGCTCCTGGTTCCTCGCTTCAGGTCAGATCAGTTCTGTCTGTGCAGCTACTTGGGGAGCGAACCAGCAGATTGAAGATGTTTGTCTTTATTCTCACTCTGTAAAACTGTCTTTCCAATAAAATAAATAAATATGAGAGAGAAAGAGAGAGAATGCGCACGTGAGCCTGAACGGGTGTGGGATGGGTGAGATGCGACGGACTGAGCCACAACACCCACTGGTTCACATGAGTGGGCTCTGGGGGTGGGGTCAGGCTGGATGGGGCTGTAGCAACCACCAGCAAGAGTTAAAATGGATGCGTGCTAGTTAGGGTTGGCCATATACCCGTAGCTGAGTACTGGGGCTGGGGGGGGGGTAAGCCATGCCAGACTGGACCACAGCTCTTGCCAGCACACACAAAATTTGGAGCTGGGAAAAGGGTTGGTAAGGGAAATTGGGGAACTCCCCTGCTAAACCATAGCTTCTGCTGGTGAGTATGAGACTCAGGGCTGACAGCAGGTCAAATCAAGTAAGGCTGAGCCTCCATCAGCATCATGTGGGCTGTGTCTGGTGGCTGGCTGGGCTAGGCCACTCCACAGCACACACTGGCACTAGCAAGAGCCAGGACAGGATGCAGGCCAGGCCTAGTTGGACTGCAACACTCACGACTCACATGAGGGTTGGGGCTGATAGCGGGCCAGGCTGGGCTAGGCTGCTGCACCTGACAGTAACAGCTGGGACTGGGGGTGGGCTGTGCTGAGAAAATGCCAAAACTGGGCCAGGGTACCCACAGGCATGCTTAAGAACTGGACTGGGAGCGGGCCTGGTAGGGGAACTTTAGGGCATATCCGTGCTAGGCTGCAGTTCCTGCTGGTGAACATGAGAACCAGGGTTGGGGCAGGTCAGACTAGACTGGGAGGCAGCACCTAGTGACATACGTGTGGGCTGAGTTTGAGAGCAGGCTGGGATAAGCTAATCTTTAGCACTCATGGGTATGCACCAGAGCCAGATGGGGTGTGGGATGGGCCAGGCTTGACCACAGCACATGCCAGCATGCATAATGACCAGGGCTGGGAGCAGGTCTGGTGTGTGAGGGGGTATTGGTGGTCACCCCAACTAGGCTATGACACCTGCTAGTGTGCATGAGAACTGGGGCTTGGGGAGGCTTGGCAGGGCTAGGCTGCAGCACCAGTTGGTTCACATGAGAGATGAGATGGAAGCTGGGAGCTGAACTGACCAGGCAGCTGCATCCACATTAAGTGCATTGGCTGGTGTGGTTGATGGACATAATATGATCTTACACTGGCTGGCACACACGAGCCAAATCTGAGGTCACCCCAGAAGAGGGTTCTTGGGGGACTCCCCAACTAGACCACTGGACTCAGACCCAGGCCACTCCAGAAAATCACAATATATGTGGTCTGACCCTGGAGTGCATGTATCGTGACTGGGTCTCCTCAGGTGCTGATGCCTGTGCAGTGGACAGCACACCCAGATGCAAAAGCAGACTTAGGTCGGGGGAATCCCAGAGCCTATGAGACAGTGTCACATAATGTAATGTAATAAAAAAAAAAAAAAAAAAAAAAAAGAAGCTTGGTGACAAAACAGCTCTATCAGGGCATTGCTCATAACATTTTATTCTTCTTGTCATCATAAGTGATAACCGATCCATTATAATACCAATTTTCAACAATAAATGGCACAGATTAACACTAAAAAAAAAAAGTAGGCTTAACAGCCAGCTCATCTAGGCCAGCAGAGGACACTGAGTAACTCGTCAGAGGATGGAGGGCAGAGCAGGTTGGACAGCAATCCTGTGCAGGCTTTATAGCAAGTGTCAAGGTCTGTGGATGCACCAAAATGGACTTGGTCAGCCAACGAGTCTTGGAAAGATTTGCTCAACTCTGGTTCAACGAAGCCACTGACATCTCAGAGCTATGAGGGCCACTCAGCCGATACCCTCAGGGTGTTCTTTCCCACATCAAACTGTTATCTCCATCAAACCACAGGTGCTGGTGCGGTCTGACAGCAAGGAGCAGCCTCCTTCCCTTCCCCTCTGAAACATCTGTCCCACGCACCTACCTCCATACCTTGACCCTCTCCAACCCAATCAGAGCTCCACATGTACATGTATCCCTCACGACTGTGTGGGCAATATCAAAAATAAAATTTTCACGTCTGGCGTGGCGGCCAAGCGGCTGAAGTCCTCACCTTGAACGTGCTGCGATCCCACATGGGCGCCGGTTCTAATCCCGGCACCCCTGCTTCCCATCCAGTTCCCTGCTTGTGGCCTGGGAAAGCAGTCGAGGATGGCCCAAAGCCTTGCACCTGCGTGGGAGACCTGGAGGAAGTTTCTGGCTCCTGGCTTCAGATCAGCACAGCACCGGCCGTTGTGGTCACTTGGGGAGTGAATCAGTGGAAGGAAGATCTAGTCTAAACAGGCCTCTGAACCTGTGATACAGCAATGAAAAAATTCATTTTTGTAAATAATAAGTAAGATTAGGGCCCAAAGCGCAGTAGGCTACTAGGCTAAAGTCCTCACTTTGTACATACCAGAATCCCCATGTGGGCGCTAGTTCATGTCCCAGCTGTTCTACTTCCCGTCCAGCTCCCTGCCTGTAGCCTGGGAAGGCAGTAAAGGACAGCCCAGACCTTGGGACCCTGCACCCTAAAGAGGCTCAATATTAGCTTGGAACAGTGATATTTGACTTAACCTAATTTATGAACAAGAAATTAATATCTCCTTGCATATTTCCAATGATAATCATTTCAATAAAAGATTGCTGTCTTGTAATATTAAGAACATGGGAAATATAAAAATTCACTTATTAAAATGATCTTAGACTGGAAAAAAGAGTAGCAGCTCAAAGTTTGGCAAAACTGAAAGCTACTTTACAGTAACGTTATGAGCCAAAGATACACAAAACTTAAGGGACAGAGTTTGGTGCAGCAATTAAGACACTGCTTGGGACTCCCACAACTTATAAAACAGTCCCTGGGTTCAAGTCCCAGGTCTGCTTCCACTTCAGCTTCCTGCTAATGCTTACCCTAGGGGCCAGTAAGAGCTAATGTATTAGGTCTCTGCCACCTGGGAGACCTGAATTAAATCTGATTGCTCACTCTGGCCTGGCCCCCTCCAACTGTTGCAGGTATTTGAGAAAGAAACCAGCACATGAAGATCTCTACCTTTCAGACAAAAACAAATAATTTAAAACATTTTAAATATTTACTTATTTTGAAATCGTTACGGGAAGAGGAGGAAAGACAGAAACCTTCCCCACAGAACCACAACAGCCAGTGCTGGGGCCAGGCTGAAGTCTGGATGCAGGAGTCCCAGTGCTTGACCCATCCTTTGCTGCTATCCAAGGTGCTTTAGCAGGAAACAACTGAAGTAGAGCAGACAGAAATCAAACCAGCACTCATATGGGATTCTGGAATTGCCAGGTCAGTAGCATTGCAACGATGACACCCAAAATGTAAAATATTTACAGGATTTGCAGTTTCAGTGTGAAGAGTTACACTGCCGTTTGCAACCTAACATCCCTATGAGCGCCATACCAGTCCCAGCTGCCTCACTTCTGATCCAGCTCCTTAAGGCACCTAAGGCCGCAGCAAAAGACGGTCCAGTCATTGGGCCCCTGCTACCTACGTGTGAGACCGGGAAAAAAAACTCCTGGCCTGACTCAGACCTGACCATTGTAGCCATTTGGGAAGTAAACTGTGTGTGTGTGTGTGTATTCTCTCCACATATAGCTTTCTAATAAATAAATAAATCTTAAAAAAGTCAATGGGGCTCAGCATGGTGACATAGTGATGAAGTCCTTGCCTTGAACATTCCAGGATCCCATATGGGTGCCGGTTCTAATCCTAGCAGCCCCACTTCCATTCTGGCTCCCTGCTTGTGGCCTGAGAGGGCAACAGAGGATGGCTCAAGGCCTTGGAACCCCGCACACATGTCAGTGACCAAGGGGAAGCTCCTGTTCCTTGCTCCTGGCTTCAGACAGGCACAGCTAAGGCTGTTACAGCCACTTGGGGAGTGATTTAATGCATGAAAAGATTTTCCGTTTCTCCTCCTCTGTATATCTGACTTTCCAATAAAAATAATAAAAAAAATAAAAATAAACAAGTCTTTAAAAAAAAAAGTCAATGGAATCTCTGATGCAAAAGTATCTATCATTAGGAGAATAATCAGAGCACACGGACTCCTCTCCTTTAAGGATCACATCACCCTCGGGACCCGGAAGTGTGGTCTAGCGGCTAAAGTCCTCGCCTTGAAAGCCCCGGGATCCCATATGGGCACCGGTTCTAATCCCGGCAGCTCCACTTCCCATCCAGCTCTCTGCTTGTGGCCTGGGAAAGCAGTCGAGGATGGCCCAAAGCTTTGGGACCCTGCACCTGCGTGGCAGACCCAGAAAGAAGTTCCTGGTTCCCGGCTTCGGATCGGCGCAGCACCAGCCGTTGTGCTCACTTGGGGAGTGAATCATTGGACGGAAGATCTTCCTCTCTGTCTCTCCTCCTTTCTGTATATCTGACTTTGTAATACAAATAAATAAAACTAAAAAAAAAAAGATCACATCACCCAAAAGAACACAGTGTGCATGCGGAAACATGGTTCTCAGAAATAATGAACGCTTAAGTCAGGTCCCCCCAGCAGCGTAGATTCACTTTTTAAATATCATATAATCAGCACATCAACATACGGCATTGATGGCCACATTCAAGCTGCAAAGTTCATTACCGGTATCTGCACATTCCAAGAGACGCTTTACTCTGACAAGCTGTTAGCATCTGCTTGTCTAAAACTTAGGGCTTGAAAGAAGTGACCCATCAGCTCCAGAAGGAGCCTTACGGGGCCTGTCAGACTGCCTGCATTCCTACACACGAGAACACTGCCTTGTATCTGTGAGACTCCAAGCCACGTTTTTCTGGATTTCAGTATCTCGCTTGGTTTGGACATATTCCAGATTGGTTACAGCTATGTTTGGCACCACAAAGCGTGCCAGCTAGTCCTAGTTGTGCTAATAAGAGGCCTGAAAGCATCCCTAAAAATGCAGGAACACAAATAAGAGTTCATACAGCTGTTCCTTCAACCAAGTGTTCTGGCAAAGCTTGAAAAACAAGCAGCAATTTTCCCATTCAATCCATCTCACTTTTAGCAGCAAAGTAAACTCAAGAAAGAACATCTGATAAGAAGACTCCTCCCCAGCACCTAGACCACCGGAAAGCTCCTCCACAGTGCCTTCTCTAAGCTCTGAGGTGTGCAAACCACACAAATGAAGTCAAATCAACAGGGCTGTTCCAAACTACTCACAGGACTGAGTAGTTTCTTTATCCTTCAGGTGTACAAGAAATGAGGACAAATTCAGGCAAAAAAGCCAATGTGTTTAGAATCACCTATCATTTCTTTCTTGGGGGAAAAAAGTGTACTAAATATTTATTTTTCAATTGAAAGGCAAAAAGCCAGAGGGAAACAAAGGCAGAGACAACTTCCATCTGCTGCTTTATTCCCCAACACCCACCCGTGACAGGGCGAGCCAGAGCAGGTCCGGGTCCCACCCGCCACCATCAATGTGTAGTGGATGAGCTTGGGGAAGGGGCGACCTTGGGTCCTGGAGGTTAAAACTTCCAGCAGCCAATATTGGCTGCTGGTGGGTGCCAGGCCAGGTCCATCTTCATGCCCGGAGCACTGATCCCAGTCACTGCGTACATGCAGTGAGCTGTCCCCGGGCCTGCACCAGCGCGAGCCAGAGAGCCAGGTGAGAGGGAGGGACCCTGCGGCCTCCCAGCACAATTGTTAGCAGGAAGCTGGGATAAGCAGAACTGGGACTTGAATCCAGGCATACGGTGACATCTTTCATCTATATTTGAATTCTCTGCTGATATAAAATCCTGCTATGATTTGGATATAATATCCCAGAACATCATTACAATGATCTAGTAATGGCTTTTTTTATTGTATTTTTTTAAAGATTTTTAAAATTTTTATTGCAAAGTCAGATATACAGAAATGAAGAGAAAGGAGGGGAAAATCTTTCATCTGCCGATTCACTCCCCATGTGGCCACAATGGCCAGAGCTGAGCCAATCTGAAGCCAGGAGCTTCTTCTGGGTCCCCACACAGGTGCAGGGTGCCAAGGCTGTTGGACTGTCCTCTACTGTTTTCCCACACCACAAGCAGAAAGCTGGATGGGAAGTGAGGCTGCCAGGATTAGAACTGGCGCCCATATGGGATCCCAGCGCATACAAGGTGAAGACCTTAGTCGCAAAGCCACTACGCCAGACCCAGGTACTGGCTTTAAAAACACTGGAACTCAGGTCTGGCGTGGTGGTCTAGTGGCTAAAGTCCTCGTTCTGCATGCGCAGGGTCCCATATGGGCCCCACTTCCCATCCAGCTCCCTGCTTGTGGCCTGGGAAAGCAGTTGAGGACAGCCCAATGCATTGGGACCCTGCACCCGCGTGGGAGACCTGGAAGAGGTTCCTGGTTCCCGGCTTCGGATCGGCGCGCACCGGCCCGTTGTGGCTCACTTGGGGAGTGAATCATCGGACGGAAGATCTTCCTCTCTGTCTCTCCTCTTCTCTGTATATCTGACTTTGTAATAAAAATAAATCTTAAAAAAAAAAAGGATTTTGATTTTGAGTTCAGTGTTGTTGTTTTAATTTGTTAATTTTTTTTAATTGGAAAGTCAGATATACAGAGGAGGAAAGACAAAGAAGATCTTTGGTCCAATAGTTCACTCCGAAGTGGCTGCAACTGCTGGAGATTAGCCAGTCCGAAGCCAGGAGCCCAGAGCCTCTTCCAGGTCTCCCATGTGGGTGCAGAGTCCCAAGGCTTTGGGCTGTCCTTGACTACTTTCCCAGGCCACAGGCAGGGAGCTGGATGGGAAGTGGAGCTGCCGGGATTAGAACCGGCGACCATATGGGATCCCGGGGCTTTCAAGGCGAGGACTTTAGCCACTAGGCCACGCCGCCGGGCGCTCAAAATCACAATCTATCACTTTGCATTTCAAATGAACAAATCTTTTTTTTTTTAAAGAATTCAAAAATAGTTAAGAAATCTATTCAATGTGGTAAGAAAATTCCAAGTGTTCCTATTTCTAGCCCTTGCCTCTGTAAAGGGAATCAGTCCTGGCAACCAACGAGCCAAGCCTGGATGCAGACAGAAGATGACGGGGTGACACAGATACAGTCTACAAGCCCATTGAGTAGGATGCACAGCTGTGGGCTCCTACAGCTTCCCTCCAACACATTATACTACCCTGTTGCTAGGCATGTGTGCAAGACACTCAGATAGAGAATGTGCTCGAACCTGGGGAAACAATACAGTGCAGCAAGAGGCCCACACCAACACCTGGAGGGCAGACAGGCGCATGCGGGAAGCCTTCCCACTAGCCCAGCTGGATGCAGTGAGGGCGGGCAGGACGTGGTGAAGGGAATCCCAGGCTTCACCGTGCTCACACTGTGAAGTATGCTCCATCAGTCTGGTGTTTTCCGCTCCTGGAGAAACTGCACAAGAGGGGAAATGCCGAAACATTCACTTATGGGAAACCAAGGACCAACTACAAACGAACCAAGTTTTATTAACATATAGCCACTCCAGATAACCTTTCCCATTATTCCCGACATAACTGAAAAACATGTTGATCAACAACAGTGTAAAACTTCTCTTGTGAAGATATCAAATTGTGCAAAATTTGGTACAAGTCAACACAAAGAATCAAAATGGCTTCAATGAGGGTTGAGATTTGGCCTGAGATGATTTGAGTAAGAATTTTGAAAACACAATAATTATGGTTTTGCTGAATTCAAAGAAATGCTGTCTCTGCTCTCTGGAAGTGCTTCAGATGCTGCAGTCTGCACATTTAGCTCACAACCACATTACACATCCAGTGACACAAGGCACCCAAATTAGAAGCGGCAGCCCAGCACCTCGCCCCCACCCCTGACTGATTCTGCAACAGTTTCTCTGGATCGTTCCATTCATTTTCCTGGTAAACAAGCAATATTAGGAACAACAGCTGAGGAGCTGCCTCTCCACAGGCTAAAGGGGAAGGGAGGCTGTGCTGTGAAGAAATGGGCTTTGGGATGACAACACTTACAGGGTAGCAGGTAGGACAGACAGCAAGGGGCTGCTGGGAACACACACCTCAACTGTACCGGTGCTGAACAGCAGCACGCTACCCTCCCACTCTCACCCTGACCCTGCCTGTGGAACTCAGCTCCCAACCACCAAGGAAGTACCAGAGGCAGCTGTGGAAGGTTAAGACATGAAACCCAAACATACTTCTTCAGTTAGTGACATTCCGCAACAAGGCCACGCAGGAAAATCTTTCACAAAGATGCCAATATCCTACATCTGCACTGTCACCAGTCACTTGAGGGACAGAACTTGAAGTACAGCCAACACACGTGAGGATTTAAAATTTTTAACTTATATAAATGGCCTATGCACTATTAACGCCTACAGAATGAACACCAGTTTAGAGTCCTACGTAAATCATGCAGTGTGCATGGAGGCTAAAATACCTGGTGATCCAAACTTAACACAAGAAATACATTACTCAAGAAATAACTACAAGAATTTTTTTTCCCCTATTTGAATGAGTTACAGAGAGAGGAGAAGAGACGGAACTCTGTAATGCCCAGGAAAAAGCTTGGAGCTACTTTCAGGTCTCCCATGTGGGTGCATGGTCCAAGCACTTGGGCCGTCTTCAACTGCTTTCCCAGGAACATTAGCAAGAAGCTGGATCAGAGGTGGAGCAGCTGGGACTCAAACCATACGGGAAGCTGGTGTCAGGCAGACTTGGGTACCCCAAGAAGGAACACCTTACACAGGTGCATAAGCTTTTAGCTATATATACAGACGTAAGGGCTTTCCGGAAAAACAAGCAAGCAAGCTGTCACTAATAGGGTCTCTTCAAGAGCTACAAGAACAAATGCTGAAATTAAAGTATATATAGATAGGGCCCGGCGGCATGGCCTAGCGGCTAAAGTCCTCGCCTTGAAAGCCCCGGGATCCCATATGGGCGCTGGTTCTAATCCCGGCAGCTCCACTTCCCATCCAGCTTCCTGCTTGTGGCCTGGGAAAGCAGTCAAGGACGGCCCAATACATTGGGACCCTGCACCCGCGTGGGAGACCCGGAGCAGGTTCCAGGTTCCCGGCTTCGGATCGGCGCGCACCGGCCCGTTGTGGCTCACTTGGGGAGTGAATCATCGGACGGAAGATCCTCCTTTCTGTCTGTCTCTCCTCCTCTCTGTATATCTGACTTTGTAATAAAATAAATAAATCTTTTAAAAAAAAGTATATACAGATATATTTTAAATCTATGCTCAGCTGTCATAGCCCTACAACTTCAGAAAAGACTGAGGAACTCCAAAGAAACTATATATTCATCTTGGTTCATTAACTCCAACAAATGCATTATGCTGATACAGATGTTAATAATAAAGAAAACTTAGTATAAGGAAAGGAAGTTGATGGTGCTGGTTCTGCAGTTTTTAATAATCTAAAAACATTAGAAAATAAAAAATTTTTAGAAATCTCAGCTCAGGGAAAGGGGAACAGGAATCCCTGTCTGGGAGGGAGCACTAGCTAGAAGACCTGACCAAGTCAGTGCCTGGGCTCCAGCCCAGCTTCGTACTAAAGCAAACCCTGGGAGTTAATCATGTACTTAGGTCCCTACCACCCATATGGGGTTGAGTGATGTGCTGCTGGCATCATCTGGCCTAGCCTAAGAACCTGTCGAAATGGAGTGGGCATTGTGGCACATCAGGTTAAGCCACTAACTGGGATACCCAACATCCCATTCTGAGATGACTAGTCCTGGTTATTCTGCAATTTTTCTTTTTTAGTTGGAAAGGCAGGCTGACAGAGTAGAGACAGGAAGACCTTTCATCTGCTGATTCAATCCCCAAGTGGACGCAACAGCCAGAGCTGAGCCGATTTGAAGCCAGGAGCCAGGAACTTTCTCCTGGTCTCCCAAGCAGGTGCAGGGAGACCAGGCCACAAGCAGGGACCTGGATGGGAAGTGGGGCCACCGGGATTAGAAACAGCGCCCATAAGGATCCCAACACGTGCAAGGTAAGAACCTCAACCATGAGGATACCGCACCAAGCCCTGCTCTGCATTTTCAAGCCGGCTTCCTGCTAATACACCCAGGAAGTCAAAAACAACCCAAGTTTCAGAGCTGGCAGGGGGAATTAAGGGGCTGGTCCCCTCGCCGAACAGCTACTCCCACTGGAGAGTGTGGGCTGGGATGGGGACAGACTAGACTAAGCAGGGCTACAACACCTGTGTACCGCATGTGGACTAGATCAGGGAAAAGCCAGGCTGGGAGGATTATTTCTGCTGGTGCAAGCATAAATTACAGTGGGTGAGGGTTGTTTGGGCTTAGCCACAGCATCAGCTGGCAGAAACTGGCACTGGGGACTAATTCTGTCAAGTCAAACCACAGAACCACCCGAAGAGTGCATAAACCGGGATTGAGGGAGACCTGGGAGGGAAATAGTGGGTTCCTCCCTCTTTGGTTACTACTCCCGCGGGAGGGCATGAAAACTAGGACAGAGGCTGGGGTGGCTAGACAGAGAGGCACTCAACAACATCCATGAGGGCTGGATAGTTGAGCTGGTTAGATGGAACTAAGCTTTAATACCCATTGACAAGTACAAGAGCCCAATGGGATGTGGGACAGACTGGATTAGTCTGCTATACATACTGGCAAACCAGGGTAGGGGGCGCGCCTAGTGGGGGTTATTGTGGGTCGCTCCAACTAGGCTGCAGCTCCCACTAGTTGATGTGAGGTCCGAGTATGTGCTGGGCAGAACCAGGTTGGGCAGAACTGCAACACCCATTGGTTCCAGTGCAAGTCAGGTCTGAAAACAGAACCAACCCAGCAACTGCAACCACCAGCTGATTGGGGCAGATTTTCCATCCACTAATCAATTTCTCAAGTAGACACGAGTTGGAACTGAGACAATCTGAAGCCAGGAGCAAGAAACTTCCTTCAAGTCTCCCACGTTTTTGCAGGGTCCCAAGGCTTTGGGTCATCCTCCGCTGCTTTCCCAAGCAACAGGCAGGGAACTGGACAGGAAGTGGGGCAGCTGGGACACGGACTGGCACCCATTTGGGATGCTGCTGCTTGGTGGAAAAGGTTAGCCTGTTGAGCCACCCTGCCTGTCCCTGAAAGTTAGGTTTTTAGTTTTTTTTTTCTCTCAAAAATCCGTTTTATTTAATTATTTTTTTTACTGGAAAGGCAAATTTACACAGGAGAGGCAGAGACAAAGATCTTCTGTCCACTGATTCACTCCCCACGTGGCCGCAATGGCCAGAGTGGAGCCAATCCAAAGCCAGGTTTCCCACATGGTTGCAAGGTTCCAAGGATTTGGGCTGTTCTCTACTGCTTTCCCAGGACACAAACAGGAAGCTGGAAGGGAAGTGGAGCAGCCAGGACATGAACTGGCGCCCATGTGGGATTCAAATGTGTGCAAAGTGATGATTTAGCCACTAGGCTACCGTGGCTGGCCTGAAAGACGTTTCAAGGTCAATCTATTCATAAAGAGTCGACCATATTTTTGTTTGATCGTATATTCTATATGCCACATGGACATCAATCCTAGACAGTGTGGATTGTGCTTGCACCAAGTCTTCATGTGAAACAAGTTTCCTCCAGGAAGTGAGGCACACTGGATTTTTCTCTCTCCTTAAATGGTGACTTCTAAGTTGATATCTGAAAACTACTGCAGTCCTTTTGGTTTTTATTGGTTATAAAACATAAGCTCATAAAAAACATGCATCATACAAATCCACACTGCAGAAGGAGCACTCCATTATTCCACATCCAGAAACACACCTGTGAGTACCTGCAAGCAAGGACATCTCTCTACCTTCTTTTCTTCCCTAAAGTTCTTAGCAGAACCCCCAGCGTTTAAGGCTAAGTCTATGTATCCTTCACTAAACAAGAGTTGGTTTGGGTCTGGTACAGTAGAAGTGCTCACCTTTCATGTCTGGGATCCCATATGGGCAACAGTTCTAATCCCAGCTGCTCCACTTTCATTCCAGCTCCCTGCTTGTGGCCTGGGAAAGCAGTCGAGGACGGCCCAAAGCCTTGGGACCCTGCACCTGCGTAGGAGACCCGAAGAGCTCCTGGCTCCAGATTGGCTCAGCTCTGGCCATTGCAGCCACTTGGGGAGTAAACCAGTGGATGGAAGATCTTCCTCCCTTCCTCAGTATGTCTGCATTTCCAACAAAGATAAATTTTCGTTTTCTTAAGATTTATTTTTATTGGAAAGTCAGATAAATCGAGAGAGAGGAGAGACAGAAAGTGCAGGGTTCCAAGGCTTTGGGCCATTCTTGACTTTTTCCCAAGCCATAAGCAAAGAGCTGGAATGGAAGTGGAGCAGCCGGGATTAGAACTGGTACCTATATGGGATCCCGGCATGTGCAAAGTTAGGACTTTAGCCACTAGGCCACCGTGCCAGGTCCAAAAATAAATAAATCTTTAAAAAAAAAAAAGGCAGCAAGCCAGTTTGTCTTGTCTTTTTGTCTTTTCCCAGGCACAAATTGAGATATCTCCTTTTAAGAGAGATTCACTTAAAGCAGTAAAACTATGGGCCAGGCACTGGGGTGCACTGGGTTAACGCTGTCACTTGGGATGCTTGATCCAGTCTGCACTACTCCACACTTGCAGCCCAACCCTCTGCTCATGTGCCTGAAAAGCAGCAGGTGTCCACTACCCACAGGAGTCCCAAATGGAGTACCCAGCACCTCATGTTAGACTGGTCCAGCAATGGGAAAGTAAAATAGAAAATTAACATCAGTCTCTCTCTCTCTCTCTCTTGGCCTTTCAAAGAATGTTTTTTAAGAAGTAAAATTCAGTTAAAACTATTGTAAATCTATGAGCACATGTCAAATTTCTCTGTTATCAGAATTAAATAAATTTTATATAACACAGCTATAAAAAAAATTAACCACCTGAAAGAACGGATGAAGTAAAACGTGCATCACAAAAACCACGCTAAGCACCTTGGACACCGAGCATGTTGAATCATTTCACACACCTGACTCCCACAGTCCTAAGACACCATGACCCTTTGGGCCCGGCGGCATGGCCTAGCGGCTAAAGTCCTCGCCTTGAAAGCCCCGGGATCCCATATGGGCGCCGGTTCTAATCCCAGCAGCTCCACTTCCCATCCAGCTCCCTGCTTGTGGCCTGGGAAAGCAGTTGAGGACAGCCCAATGCATTGGGACCCTGCACCCGCGTGGGAGACCCGGAGGAGGTTCCTGGTTCCTGGCTTCGGATCGGCGCGCACCGGCCCGTTGTGGCTCACTTGGGGAGTGAATCATTGGATGGAAGATCTTCCTCTCTGTCTCTCCTCCTCTGTGTATATCTGGCTGTAATAAAAATGAATAAATCTTTAAAAAAAAAAAAAAAGACACCATGACCCAACTCTGAAATAATATTCTATTGCTAAGCAAGACCAGAAAATGAGGCAGACATCGGTTGTGTTATTCATATGCATTCTGGCTAGGGATTATGGGCCATTCTCATTTATCTTTACCTCAAGTTCTTCAACTCTTGGGCAAGGAAACAAACTTACCAAAAGCCTCCCTTGAGATTATAAACTAACTTAATATAAACAAGCAAAATACCCTGCAAGAAGGAAACAGTGAAGTCAGTTATAGAACAGTAACTTGATGTACTATACAACCACTAAATATAATTAGTAAAACTAATAAAGAAAATAGTAATATGCTACAGTATAAATTCACAAGTAGGACATTATAAAAGCATATACACGTGGGGAGAATCCAAGTACCTATGAAACTGTGTCACATAATACAATGTAATTAACGAATTAAAAATAATAATAAAAAAAAAAGCATATACACAATGAGGTCCCGGCGGCGTGGCCTAACAGCTAAAGTCCTCGCCTTGAACGCGCCTGGATCCAATATGGGCAACAGTTCAAATCAGGCAGCTCCACTTCCCATCCAGCTCCCTGCCTGTGGCCTGAGAAAGCAGTCGAGGACAGCCCAAAGCTTTGGGACCCTGCACCCTTGGGAGACCTGGAGGAAGTTCCTGGCCCCTGGTTTTGGATCGGCACAGCACCAGCCATTGCAGTCACTTGGGGAGTGAATCAGCAGATGGAAGATCTTCTCTGTCTCTCTTCCTTTCTGTATATCTGACTTTGCAATCAAAATAAATACATCTTAAAAAAAAAAAAAGTGGGTCCAAGATGAGGGCTCTAGGCTCCCCTGCAATGTGAAGAAGCAAAAGGACTGAAGAATGATGCAGGGAATCCAAGACCCCAAAGAGCTGCTTGGGGGACACACCTCTCCCTCAACACTGAATCCAGCTAGCATGCTCCCCAAGGCTCCTTCCTGGGCACTCCGGTAAGACAGCACACTAACTACTATGAGGAGATGTTCCCAAGGCTATTTTTCCTAATATACTAATGTTTTTCCAGTTTTTTATTTGTTTTTCTAGTTGTTGTTTTTTTTTACTGTTAGTCCACAGCATAATCACAAATCTCCAAACAAAATCTACCAAATACAGGTCTCAACAGGACACAAGACACTGCACCCCTCCGTCCCTCCCTCCCTCTCAGTAACTCTGCCTCTCAAGCAGATAAAATGAATCTTAGAGCGAACACCAGGGAGATGCGCATGTCTCCTTTTCCTTCCCAGCACATTCCTGAGAGGCTGCAGATGAAACAACCGTTCTTCCGGACGGTCCTCCATCAATACTATGCATTAGGCTGAGCTCTGGGACAGGCCTGGCACAGCAGATTACATAGTCCTGTAAGCAGCAATCCCCTCAAGTGAGGGTTGGATTGGCAGTCTCTTATCAAGTTGTGCACCTGAATAACGTTCATGAAACAGCAGCTACAAGTTACTGAGGACTTCGGGCTCTTACTGCTTCCAAAGCACACACTACAGGAGCTCTTCTAACCCTTACTACCACCTTAGGGAGGGAGAGCAGTGTTGCCATTTCCACACTGTAGGCTGGAGACCTACAGCAAAGAAGCATCACAGCCGCTGCCCAGGACGGCAGCTGACAACAGCAGCTCTAGCCTGGAGACCACGCCGGCCATATTACCATGACAACCTCCCACAGTTCACTCTAAGGCACTATCTGCCAGAAACATCAAAGTTTTCCTCAAACTCATTTCTGAGTTACTTTTGAAAACATCTCAACGTTTTATGACACAGAGTGAACATTAGCCTAAAACACAATCAGATTAAGCTTCAGTCATTAAGGAAACAAAATAATGCCATGCAGAACACTTTAACTTCCTGGAGTATCCTGCAAAATGCTACCTAGCTGAACATAGCTATGACTTTAACTAAACTGATACATACATGTGCTCTTTGTAATAGAAAAAGAGCAAAAAAAGAACACTAATCGCTGAAGAACAGTCCTGTGGGGGACCACTCAGGAGGAAGTCTATGCCTATGTGCAAGGCCAAGAACAAGGGACAGCAACTTTCCCCTAGTGGGAGATCCCTGAAAGGGAGTGAGGAAGCCCATAACATCAGAACTCAAACCAGCCTACATTTATGAACCTGGCAAATTATGTAATCTAAACCTTATCAGTAAAATGGAGACAGTACCACCTAGCTTTCCTCCACTGCTGTCAGAATTCAGAAAGAATGCAAGCAAACACCTAGCTTACTGCAAGAGCAGATGAAACACTACGCTTGTTACACTGTTATTTATTAAAAGGGGATCCATTTAAGCCTTTCTCCACACAACTGCAGACATTCTGTGTTGATCTCATGACTATTTTATTTGTCCCCTAGTTTCCCCTCCAACTAAGGAAATCCACTTATTGCAGACAGGGTGTGGTAGGGCTCCTCCTGGAGCACTGGGCACTGGGACACAGTGGGTTAAGTCACAGCCTGCAAAGCCGGCAGCTCATCCTGGAATGCTGCTTCAGTCCCATTTGTTTCACATCTACTTCCAGTCCAGCTCCCTGCTAACACGCCAGGGAAAGCAGCAAGATGGTCGGAGTACTTGGGTTCCTGCCACTCATGCCCTCCTGGCTTCAGCCTTATCCAGTCCTGGTTGCTGCCACCACAGGAGTGTCAATCAGTGGAAGGAAGCACTCTCCCTCTCCTCCTTAGTGTTTTCCAAACAAAAATCTTAAACAAAATGCACTGCTGGAACCAGTCCATTCAGCTGACAAAACAAATACAGTAACATATGCTTTCAGAAAACACAAATAAAACTGTCTTTAATTCTTTTTTAAAAAACATCTTATGCATTTGAGAGAAAGAGAAATCTTCCATTTGCTGGTCCATTCCCCAAACGGCCTCAGTGGCCAGGGCTGGGCCGCACCGAAGCCAGGAGACAGAAGCCAAGAGCATCTCTGGGTCTCCCCTGAGGATGCCTGGGCCCAAAGACAGGGGCCACCCTCTGCTGTTTTCCCAGGAACAGGTGCCCAAATGGGATGTTGGCATCGCAGGCCGAGGTTTTAACCTGCTATTCAACACCAGCCCTACTTTCTTTATTCCTAAAGAGTAAATACAATATTTTAGTTTAATATAGAAGATTGGTAAGAATTCTTAACAGGCCACAAAAATGCTTCTATGAAGTATACTGATACAAGGACTTCAATGAACAAAACCAAAACATCCTCTTGGTTTTCAACAACCAAACTGAGAATCACGACTATTACTCAGAACTTAACAGCCGTTAGAGCAAAAACCGTAGCCAAGGAAATTCAAGCTCAGCTCTGGAGCTCCACGATGGGTTTTCTCAGTCACACAGGACACAGGCAGAAACTGCATCCACTTTGCCTTCTGGCATCTCTCCAACTACTCTCCTCTGCCATTTCTAATCTAGGCTCGGGACACCAGGTTTTCCAGCAGGGAAGGACCAGATCAAAGTCTTACTGGTTTTTCTTATCTACCTCCAATTCCACCCTATTTCCCACTGTTACATCACAAACACAACCCTCCTCCTGAAACATCCTCCTTCATCCAGCACCAGCATGTTCCTGTCATGAGCTTCTGTTCAAGCCCCAGCTCTTGTACACACCTTTTCAGATGTCAGCTCTGAAACAGTGCCTTCCTTTTCTGAACGTTATGGAATGTGTGCAACTCTAACACTCTATCAAACGCTGTCTTTAGTGCAAATGAACAGTTGTGTATCTCATCTTGAACCAGCTTCCCCATAAATGAAAGTCTAAGTTAAAATGTCTTCTCCCAAAGATGGGCACTGTGCCGCCGCAGGCTAAGCTGCTTCTGAGGACTCCTGCACTCCGACCCAGAGTTCCTGGTTTGGGTTCCAGCTCAGCTGTCCCAGGCAGACAGCAGATGAGGGTTCCTGTACTTGGACCTGACATCCACACAGGCATGTGTAGCATTCTGGGCTCTTGGCTCTGGCCTGGCCCAGCCCAGGCTGTTGAAGACATCATAGTAACCAATGGATGCAAGACTTCTGAGTCTGCCTTTCAAGTAAATTAAAAAAAAAAAAAATTAAAAGGAAGTCTTTTCCTGCTCTGAAAATTACATAATGTGACATCCTGCTTTATATCATTTCACACAGTCATCTCACTTCTCCTATTTGACTTTAGAGCTCTTGAAGCGAGAAGTCTATCTTCTCCTTCTTAAAGCAGCCATCCCAGGGACTGTTTCGGGTGACACTGTAGCTGACGCTGGCACAGCCCAACATCATGACACAGGAAGATGCTTCAAAGATGTACGTATGAATCCAAGACCTATTTCTTTTTTTTTTTTCCCCAAGATCTATTTCAAGGAGTTAGGGAAACTGGCATACAGAGTGTCCACAGTATGGAAGAAACCTGTAACACTCAAGCAGGACTGGTCTCTCCTTGAGCTGCTGAAACTAAGAAGTCAGCTCTATAGCAGGAGCGAGAACGAGCAGCCAGCGCCTCTGAACTGCGGGACAGCACTCTGCACATGCACACTGGTGCCAGGTCCTGCCCATCTGCACACAACCACCCCAGGTGGTTTTCTGTGCTCCAGGGCAGACTGCTCAGCCCGAGTCAGCACAGCACCTCAGGGAGTATCTCAAGCCTGCCCTACAGCAGGAGGGAAGTTCAGTTCATTTCAGCCTTACAAGGCCTGAGGCCTGCAACACAAGAGCAATTTCTTCCATTTTTAAACCCCAGCACCTTCCCCTGCCCTACTTCAAGAAAAATGTAAGCTTACGTCAGAGGGAAAGAAACAAGCGCAGACACAGCGCAGAAGCCTTCAGTTCTATCTTGTTCTTACATTTCCAGTAAAACATCTTATCTTCTCCTTTTCTCAGAGCAGTATTAGGTCAGTGTGTGCACAGAATACCGCAGAAGCAAGGAAGCTACCTGTTGGACAGGAGTCCACAGTGACTAAACGTTAACCAGGAACTCAAGATAGCGGACGATGTAATCTTCAGGGCTGTGAGCTGGAGACACAGGGTCCAGCCCTTCTAGCTCATTATCTTGAAATGGGATGTATTCAATGCCTGTGTACCCACCTCTTTCCGTACCTCAGTCAAGTGAGCTAGTGCTATTCTGACCAAAATGTTTCGGCTCACAAGGAACAGCCTAATGAGTGACCAAATCAAATCAAAGCCACTCAGATGAAGCCAGTTTACTTCTAGAAAAATCAAATAAGGAAAGCTCCTCCATTCTGCTGTTTTTATTAGCAGCTCTTAAGACAAAGCAGGTGCCGCCTCTTCGCTCAGCTGTTACAGTTAGAAGACAAAGGCCAACTACTGTACTGGCACTTTTTTTTCTTTTTGGAGTAAAGCCACATGATTACTAACAAACAGCTAATGGCCACCGTTCAAAAGCAGTAATGGCACCATGACTTCATACCCCAGTCATCTCCCAGACTGGAAAGAATCAAGTTCATGTATTTTTCTCTCTTCCCTCAAAGAAAATCTGAATGCAAACCTGAGCCCTCTGATCCACGTTCTCTTCCAGACACTAATTTCTGAGGGAATGTTCAGCAGCAGCATCTTCCCTGATTATGGGGTGTGAGAAGGGTTTTTAACTTGCTTAAAAGCTAATTACTTCGGAGACACACATCAGGAAAGCTCTTTTCTAAAAATTCTTAAAAAGAGACCTCAGGCCTTGCTTAGCGTTGTTGTTTTAGTGCTAAAGTTCCACGGGACAGACTTAAGAAAAAACATGAACTACCAATTTTGCAGGTTCAAGTTTCTAGGATAAGTTTAATGGAGAAATTTAAATGTGTATTTACAAAACCAGACTTGCCTCACATTTGTATATAACACAAATGTCAATACTTAAGTAGCCAGACTTCATATCACAAATGGGTTAGCTACTGAAAACAGCGGAGCCCTCCAGTGACCTCAAACTATCCTCTCCATACAACAAAGTAATTTAGTTGTCTAATTTTGCTGACTTCTAGCTCGCTACAAAAAGACAAGATATCCCTATCTTTCTAAACCTACAGAAGTTTTCTCCTTCTGACAATTTAGAAGTGACCTGAGACTTCCCTCAGAAAACTGAGTGACACAAAAACCGTTCAACTGAAGCACGCGACGCTGTCTTCCCTCCCCTTCGAGGGCTCGGCAGCACGGCCTTTCCAACATCAACCAGGCGGGTAAGTTCAGACAAGAAGCCCATGCCTTGGGTAAGGAAGTCAAAACAGTGACTACCAACAGTCCACATTAAAAACAGACTGCACGCCGCTCTCTAGAGGACTGTACTTCTACATTTTCATTTTCCTCTCGACAAGATTCTAACAATTTTACTCAGGGCTGCTACACAACTGGTTGGTGAGGTGAATTCCAACAATCAGATGAACGCTCCGGAGAAAAAATGTCAAACAGAATACGCTTTGATAACATAACATCCACCCTGTAAAAATAAATGACATATCCAAAAAGGGCAAATGCTCCAGTCAACTGGGTAATTAACATGTGCCAGGTGGAGAGTGAATTCTGGTGCAAATAGCAAGGCTGAAAATAAGCTGTGAACTGTTAACGCAGCTTTTAAACTGTCACAGGCTGCTTTTGTGCAACTGGTTTTCAGTACAGGACAAGTATTTCTCAAGTTTCTTTAAAGAAAATTAAAACCTAACTTAAACAATGTAAAGTGAGCCTTATTAATCAGATCTTTATTAGTGGGTTTTTTGTTTTATTTTGTTTTGTTTGGTTGGTTGGTTTTTTGCACACAGAATAAAAATACATGGAAGTTCTCTAATGAGTTCTGGTATATATTTCTAACAACATTGCTAAACCGGGAAAATTAATTTCTAACCAATCAGGATCATATTACAGAATGCAAAATCCTTTGGCATTAGTGTAAAATGGCACTACCGGAATACTGTTACATAAATACTCCACGCTTTAGGCCTTTAGGAAAATCTTTTTAATTTTTAATAAAATGCTACCAGGCAGGTTATAATCTATTCATAGACTTCCTTTCTACTATCACATTACTTTGACTTTACTTGAAATAGTACTACTATCAACAAACAGGCATTCACACAAAGGCAGTTAAAGACCACACACCACACCAACTCCTAAGTCCAATTTAACATTCCACTCAGCACCTATCACAAGCTCTCCAGATAGAACACGATGGTAGACGGGCAAAGTGTGCGGTGAAGGAAGAACTGGCAGGCTCCTTTGTGTTGCCAGGGCGAAGGCAGCAGCGGGGAGAGGCCAGCACGGCAGCGTGCTCGGCAGCAGCACTTACCTTGAGGATGTCCCCCCTTTTGAAGCTCAGCTCGTCATCTGCAGTGGCTTTGAAGTCATATTTGGCGATGGCTTCCATTCTGAGTGCTGCTCAGTGCTCGGCAGCCTGAAGCAGGGGGGAGGGAGGCTTCCCTGCTGAAGCAGCCCAGCCCTGGGCTCAGCCTCGCCTCTCTTCTGGGATTCACTTCCAACGCCGGGATGCACAAAGCCACCCTGAAGCACAAGAGGGACGATTAGGAGAAGTGGCCTGGATGGAAGGCAGCCCCGCCCTGCCGATCCGCCAGCGGTCCCAGCCCCCACGCCCCCTGGCTCAACCCTTATCCCACCCCTCCTCCTCTCAAGCAATAGCCCCGCTCACCGGCTTCCCCTTTTCAGACTCAGCCCCCAGGCGACTGACAGGCCTGCCGGCCAATGGCAGCAGCTGATGAAGCTACTCCAGAACACACTTCCTCTTCCTTCCCGCTGGGTGTGCGTGGTGAGGAGAACCCGGCTGAGTCCCATTTGGTCTCTGCTTTCTCTCACCGCTCCACACTCCCCTCCCCAAAGCCATCCACTGAAAGGAAGGTCCCACTCCGAGGGCGGGCACCCACCTTTTCAGGGTTAAACAGGCCCATCTCCCTCCCCTCTCCCCACTGTCCTTGCTGATTTCTTGAGAATGCTGGCTCCCCTGCTCCACAGACCAAAGCAAGCAATGAACACTTTGGTCCCAAGCTGCTTCCCTTAAAACTAAACCTTGTTCTGCTCTCAGCAAAGTGGAGACAGTGAACCCAGGAATTGCTTTTTCCTTCAATTTAGCGTTAACGAGCCCCAGCCGCTTTCCCCCTGCCACATCCAAACTAATCAGCAAGCTCAGTAACCAGAGAAAAACACACTCTGAGCTTGGACTGGCCGGGGTCTGATCTGTCTGAAGTTCCCTTTTCCCCCTGAAAGATTCCCAAGACATTGGGCGTCCCACAGGACCTTGAAACATGAAGGTTCAACAGTAGAGAAACAGCCTCCACGTTACTCCCGGCCAACCTAAACAGCAAAACTCCAGTGTAATCTACATCCAGAATCTGAGCTGCCAAGTGTCTTCCTCTGGAGAAAGAAGGCATGGGGCTGGTGCTACAAGGTCAAACAGCAGTCTCACAAGCAATCCAAGCACAGCTGCTTTTCCCAGAGCAAAGAGGGCTAAATGGAAACAAATTCTAGTTGGAGGTAAAAGATTCTGCCAGAACGCACCCCCAGGTCCTGTATCAAGAGATGAACAGGGCCCGGCACCATGGCCTAGCGGCCTTGAACGACCCGGGATCCCATATGGGCGCCAGTTCTAATCCCAGCAGCTCCACTTCCCATCCAGCTCCCTGCTTGTGGCCTGGGAAAGCAGTTGAGGGCAGCCCAAAGCCTTGGGACCCTGCACCCGCATGGGAGACCCGGAGGAGGTTCCTGGTTCCCGGCTCCGGATCGGCGCGCACCGGCCCGTTGTGGCTCACTTGGGGAGTGAATCATCGGATGGAAGATCTTCCTCTCTGTCTCTCCTCCTTTCTGTATATCTGACTTTGCAATAAAAATAAATAAATCTTAAAAAAAAAAACTAATAAAAAAAAAGAGATGAACAGGGCAGCAGAGTGCCCTGCACAAAATATGGGTCACAGTCTGGCGCTTGCATCACTGAAAGGGAATAAAGCCCCATTCTTGTTTGCTCAGTCACTGTTTTCAGACTTCATAAACAAAATCAGAAAGCCGGTCGCTCACCAAACGGGGACAGATTATTTATAGTGACACCTTTCTGGGGTAATTACCATCTAGGAGCTCACGGCAGTGATGATTACTCTCTGGTTCTAAAGTTAACAATTAGGACATCAATCGAGATAGCTGCAAATGGACTAAGCAGTAAACCGGCTGGGAGTAAAGCTACACCAAAATGAGCATCCCCAAGGCACAGAGAAATCACCTGGTGGGAAGTCCTTCAGTCAGATTCCAGAAGCCAAACACTTGGTTGCAGGTAACCAGAATGCCAAGCGTGTGTTCTTTCAGGCCAAACCTAACAGATCACGTGGTGCTGGCTGGAACACAGGGAAGTAAAGAAAAGTGCTCCAGGAAATATTTAACTGCAAAGATTAGTCTAAACATTTTTTTTTGTATCCTTAAATCCCTTCACTTGTACTCTGCAGTTATTCTTTGTCCAAATGAACCCATGTACAAAATTTTAAGAGTTTAATAAAGCTTTATTTTTATTACAAAGTCAGATACACAGAGAGAGGAGGAGAGACAGAGGAAGATCTTCCGTCTGATGATTCACTCCCCAAGTGAGCCACAATGGGCCGGTGCGCCGATCCGATGCCGGGAACCTGGAACCTCTTCCGGGTCTCCCACGCGGGTGCAGGGTCCCAAAACTTTGGGCCGTCCTCGACTGCTTTCCCAGGCCACAGGCAGGGAGCTGGATGGGAAGTGGAGCTGCTGGGATTAGAACCGGCGCCCATATAGGATCCCAGGGCGCTCAAGGCGAGGACTTTAGCCGCTAGGCCACGCCGCCGGGCCCCAATAAAGCTTTAAAAAGCAGTTCCCTACCATATATCCACAATTTTGTGTTTAGCTTTCTATTTATCCACAATCTTTCTAAGTCATACACTTGTGCTGCTCCCTGGCTTACTGCAGTCACCGCCCATTATCTGAGGGCAGGACTGACTTGTCTCAGTCCAGTTCCCCTTGCCCTTTCCCGGTAATATCACATAGCACCGTTCAATCAGCAGTATCACATCATAAAATACTGTTCACTGACAATGTACTACAATCAAGCTTCCTTTTCTGCATAATCCTTCAATTTTTCCTGCCATTAGTAACTGCTGCTTTAAAAAAAAAAACTTGGTGGTTTACCACCTACCTGTTTTTATTTTCTAACACATGCTCCAAAAACTCTGCTATACGCTCTCTGTATTTTCCACAGCCCATTTAAAATCAAACCCAGGTTTGCTCAGACCAGGCATTCATGACAGGAAGTTGAAGAAGTCTAAAGTAGTAGTTCTAAAAAGAAATTAGGTGTTTTTCTTTTTTCCCAAAACACAACTCTGACAGCATCCCTAAGCACTGTCACCATCCAGGTGTGTAGCTGTCACTCAGAGTTCAGTGCTCAAGTAACTCAACAGCAGGTGACAAAACCAAGATGTTCTCCACGCCAGCTTCCTGCTGCTACTCAACCCACTGGGCTCAGTTGCTCAGGGAAAGCATAAATGGACGAATCCTCAAGAAACTGTTCCAGTACCTACTGGTGGGAAATTAATACTTCCATGGCTGAGCTGGCCAAGTAACAATTAGTACCTCACAAAACCTGAGGAGGTCTGTAACTTAGTATATCCACCGAGAAAAGTAAAAGAAATTCACAACAGTGTATTTCAATAAGGACAGAGAAAAGAACAAATGGTGTAGCACTCAGCTGTCTCTAACAAGAAACAACGAGCAGGCAGTGATTTCAACAGGGAAGATGGTGGCTCAGGGCTTCACAGGGTGGAGGTGCACTCAACACTGTCACCCGTTCACAATGTCTCTCAACTGTCACCAGCCAGCCAGAGCAGGGAATTCTAAGAACGGTAAGCAAGGCTTTAACTGCCCATTTCCAGCTGTCAGTACCCCAAAGGTCCTTGTGAGACTAGTTTTTTCCTTCCCTTTAAATCTCATCCCAAAATTCACACAAAATAAGAGGTGATATGCATAGCCCAGCATGGTAGCCTAGTGGCTAAAGTCCTCGCCTAGCACGCGCCAGGATCATATATGGGTGCTGGTTCTAATCCAGGCGGCCCCACTTCCCAGGCAGCTCCCTGCTTGTGGCCTGGGGCGGGGGTAGTCAAAGACAGCACAAAGCCTTGGAATTCTGCACCCACGTGGATGACCCAGAAGAAACCCCAGGCTCCTGGTTCCTGGCTCCTGGTTTCAGATGGGCTCAGCTCTAGTCACTGTGGCCACTTGGGGAGTGAATCAGTGGACAAAAATCTTCCTCTTGGGCCCGGTGGCGGCCCTAGTGGCTAAAGTCCATGCCTCGAACGACCCGGGATCCCATATGGACGCCGGTTCTAATCCCGGCAGCTCCACTTCCCATCCAGCTCCCTGCTTGTGGCCTGGGAAAAGCAGTTGAGGACGGCCCAATGCATTGGGACCCTGCACCCGCGTGGGAGACCCGGAAGAGGTTCCAGGTTCCTGGCTCCGGATCGGCGCGCACCGGCCCGTTGTGGCTCACTTGGGGAGTGAATCATCGGACGGAAGATCTTCCTCTCTGTCTCTCCTCCTCTCTCTGTATATCTGACTTTGTAATAAAAATAAATCTTAAAAAAAAAAAATCTTCCTCCTTGTATATCTGCCTTGCCTATGAAAAATAATAAATCTTAGGGTCCAGTGCAGTAGCCTAGTAGATAAAGTCCTCACCTTGAACACAGGGATCACACATGGATACTGGTTCTAATTCCGGCAGCCCTGCTTCCTATCCAACTCCCTGCTTGTGGTCTGGGAAAGCAGTCGAGGACAGCCCAAAGCTTTTGGGATCCTGCACCCGCGTGGGAGACCCAGAAGTCTCCTGGCTTCGGATCGGCACAACTCCAGCTGTTGCAGCCACTTGGGGAGTGATCAATGGACAGAATATCTTCCTCTTCGGCTCTCCTCTCTGTATATCTGACTTTCTAATAATAAACAGATCTAAATAAAAAATATTACAAGAAAAAAAGAGGTGACATGTACTGGGACAGTACAGCAGTACAGTTGAGTGTTAAGGTGCTGTGTGGGTTCTATTATCGGCCCTGACAATTAAAGCTGTAATTCTGGGCAAGCTTCTTAAGCTAACCCGTTTTCTCACTTATATGATGGGAATAACATATACCAGGTAAGACTCACTGCATTACACAGGAAAACATACTCAAACGGCTTTGGACAGAGGCTGACTCTGGAAGTCACCCAGAAGGTGAAAATGTCACTCTACTGAAAACATCAAAAATAAAGCAAACTAAACAACAAACATGCAAAGTTTCCACTACCCAATCTCTGCGGTACTTCAGGCAGAGTCCAGCCCAGCTGACAGTTCCTGAGCCCTACACTCTGAGTAGTTACACTTGGCCAGGCAAAGTGCCTTGGCATTAAAAACAACAAAATCCCGAGTCCACACTTGAACTGGGAATGAACCAGGTCAATCTTTCTGGAGAGCAAGCTGACAGTCACTATTGACAATTTTAAAATACACACCCACAGTCAAGCAACTCTACTTTGTGAAACAGAACACAGTGTCTCCTACCTACACCTGTCAGGCTTACAGTCTATGGGATCTCCTTCTATGTAAGCATTAGGATATGTTGAAAAGTCATCCACTTGTGCAAAGCCCAATGGTCTATCAGTGTGTGCTGAATGAGACCCAAATGGTAACAACAGTGTCTCAAGGCCTGGGGCTCAGAGCTGATGACCTTTTGCCCTGCACACTTTACAAACAAGTATTAACTACCTTTGCAAGTTCACAGGTGCATGGAGCTAGCCCTGCACTCAGCTGTCCCTTTACTGCCCAGCAACCCTGCGGAAATAACTTGTGCTCTCCAGTCCCCAGTATTCCACATCTGGAAAATGGAGATAAAACAGCATTCACCTTATAAAGTCCCTCTGATGACCAAACCAGATCATGCCTGTGAACAGCTGGCAGTCTCCGGCACAGAGATGCTGTTCACACCAGCATCACAGAACAGGTTAAGCTCTGCAAGCGAGGTCAGCACCCAGCAGCTCCCCTGCTGACCCTGCAGCCTGCTAAGGCACCCCGATGGAGTTCTGTGCTACTGGCTTGGGCCTGGCCTGTCCCCAGCCAGTGCAGCCGTCTGACTGAGCAAGCGGATGGAACATATTTCTCTCTGTCACTCTGCCTGGCAAATCTTAAGAGAGCAAGCTGCTGTTAACCAGCATTCCCAGTCCATTGCCCTGACGGTAGACCGAGAATTCCCACTTATCACACACAGACTCAGACGACCTCTGTGGGAGGCAAATCAACAGTCCTGTTAAATATAAAATTACAAGTTAAATCACTTGACGTAACAGTTCCAAGCAAAGCTCACGCATTCATACATATCAGAGCTAATCATACCTACAGCCAGGACTAGGCTGTGCTAAATATTTACTCTGCACGCACAGAAAAGTGCCACAAACTCCAGTAAGTTCAAGTCCCTTGGCAGCGTCACTATTTTAGACTCCTGCTTTCCGCAACAACTATTTGAGTGCCTGGACCATCTGCACCAGGATCACCCCCAGTTGGAGGCTAATCCATTAGGGGGTGATACATTCCAAGTTTTAAAAGTCCTCTGGCAATTCTTAGCATTCTAAATTTAAAAACCATTGCAACCAGATCTTAAAATATGCATGTCAGACAGTGCACTAAAATGAAGGTCACATACATTCACTTGGCACCACCGGGGAAAAGCCAACTTCTTCGACAAACCTGAAATACAGACTCCGGACGCCCTGGGCCATAGTGGGCAGAGCGTCCCGTGAGTTCAGCAGATGACCGGCAGCCCCTCTCAGGACAGCGCAGTAGCTGCTCCACCTCCGCATTTCTCCAAATTCAGCGACTCCCCCGTTTTGTGGAGCCATCAGAAATGCTGCTGCCCGCCGTAACTTGGCAGGGAAGTGAACTCACACACGCATGTAAACACTTCTGCTTACCATCCTCTGCCTCCCGAAAAAGCTGATTATGAGATTCCTAATTCTTCAGAAGAAATCTGATTTTTAAAAATTAGCACTATTAAAAGGGGCAGCCTTCACTCATCAATGGCCGAAATCTCTACCCCCTTCATTTATCCCGGCTATCTTTAAATTCCACTTTAATACTGATGTGGAGTTCACTCTCATTTGCTCCCACCCACCAATCCCCAATAAACATCACCTACATGGCAGGTGAGCCCCGAATCAACCCGACCTTCTGGACTAACGTAAAAGACACCTGGGAGAAAAGGCCGGAGCAGCCACGGCGATCTCTAAGTGCCATCAACAACTAAAGCAAAGGAAATAGAGATCACACGAGCAAAGCACACTGTGGCAAGGTGGCAAGCAGCAGTATGGATTACTTAAGGCCTTCCCACTCCCGGGGTCGGTCCGAGAGCAGGGAACTCAGCTTTGTAGCAGCCTGAATGTTTCCAAGTAATGAGAAAGGAAGGAAAAAGGGCCAACTTTCCGGCCAAGAGAATATTTTATTTAACAGTACCAAAAGGCAGAAACCTCAAGAAAAAAAAAATTATGCGAAAGAGGGGACAGCAAGGAGGAAGGGGAAGTAGATTAGAACAGGGGTGGGGTGCGGGGCAAATGACTGGCATGACCGAGTACGCATTCTGCGTCCCTGCTGGAACGGAGAGCAGGAGGAGGAGGAAAGCGGAGAAGGTGTGCGTGGGGGCGGTGTATGACACGAGCCCCGCGCTCGCTTCTCTCGCGGCTTTGACTCCGGTCTGGAAAGGACCAGACCTCGAGGTGGCACAGCGTCCTGCAACCGAAGCCGGCTTGGAACAACTTCCCCTACCAGCACCCAAGGACAGCGAGAGCGCGGCCAGTGGGCTCTCGCCGGACTCCTGCTGCGAGCATCCCCACCGGCCGGCCCCTTCCTCGCTCGGGACAAACGTCTTCCGAAGAGCGAGCCGAGCCGAGCGCCGCAATGAAAGCAAACTGCGGGGGAGCGAACCTTCTCATTCCCGCACAACATTCGGTGGGCGAAGAAGCCTCGCAACCCCCTTCTTCGAAGCGAGCGCCGAACCCCCCGCCTGCCCCGGCCGGCTCCCCTCCGGCGCGAACCCTCCCGACGCAGGCAGCGGATTCCAACGAGAAGCTCCTAGGCTGATGCCGGGGTGTCCTCGGACCCCAGAGCCCGGGCGGGCGAGCCGGGGTCCTGCTGCTCCGGGCCTCCCTCGGTCCTCCGCGGGCTGGGCCCGGTTCCCGCACCCGCCCCACCCGCCCCGAGGAGCGGCAGGAAGAGAAGCACCGGGCCGCGCCGCCCGTACTCACCGTGGCGCAGCTGCCCGGCCCGCGCCCGGCCCGCCCCTCCGCCGCGCCCCGAGCGGCCGCCGACCTCGCTGCTGCTGCCGGAGCGCAGCGTCCACTCCCGCCGCCGCCGCCGCCGCCGCCGCCGCCGCCGCCCGGGCCCCGAAGCAGCACAGCCGCCTCGCTTCCGCTCTCCGCGCGGCTCCCGCGAGAACTGCCCCAGGCCGCCCCGCCCCCGCGAGATTTGCACGGCGGAAAAGCCTCAGAGCGCAAGCGCGCCGGGTCGCCGCGGGAGCCTCTCCGGTGAAGACCGCGCAGACGCCAGCGCGCGTGCGCAAGACGGCCCCGCAGCAGGTGGCCCCAGCCTGGCTCCGCCCCCAGGGCGGCCGTAACCCTCTCGGTGCTGGAGCCGGGGAATGACAGCTCGGCTGTGAAAAAGTAACGCTTGACAGGTTGTAATCACTTTCCCCTCCGCCAAACCCAGGCAGCGGCGGAGAACTGGAGAGTTCTTTCCAGCGTGAAGCCCTCCTGATTTCAAAACTCAGGTCTTTGAAATGTTTGAGAATCCGGTAATGGCTCCCTTTAACCATTGAACCATGTGCTGCTTCAAAAAGTATGAGGAAAACGTGTAGTGTGAAAAACTATACCCACATTGAAAATGTTTACATCAAAATAAACTTGTTTCTTTTTTTCAAAAAAGGATGCACGACCTTAAAGGATTATTTACTCTTATTTATTGGAAAGGGAGAGAGAGACCGATTGTTTAGCACAACCGGGCTGGGCCAGACAGAAGCCAGGATTCTAGAATTTAATCCAGGTGTCCCAGGTGGGTGGCACGGCGGACCCAGTACTTGACCCATCACCTGTTGCCTCCGGTGAAGCCAGAATGTAAAATCAGGAGTGAAGCCAGAACTTGAAGCCAAGCGTTCAGATAGCTAGAACATGGCCATCTCGAGGGGCAGCTAAACCGCAGCCCCAGTGCCCACCCCAGCACCTCTGCTCTAATTCCATTGCTTTAGAACTTTCTAAGTACCCTCATATAGGTCACGTACTGCGCTGGGTGTGGAAATCCTGGCCCTCAAGACATCGAGGTGGACAGAGGAGAAAGAGAACTACTGTTAGCGTTGTTTGGAAAAACACGGAGGTTTCCCCATGTGCCCCCTGAAGAAAGGGCTTCACAGAGAAGTGGTGATCCTGTCTGATTGGAGGCTTGGAAGATGAAGCATCTGCAGGCAGAGAGGACCACGTCGGGGCAGACCCAACGCGGGCACCGACACCCCGGGGTCTAAGGGTATAGTGTGGTGTACCCTACCGTGGGGCCAGGCTGCCGGGGGAAGCTGCTGCTGTGTACCGGGGCGTGGCTGAAGATGAGGCTCTGAGAGGCAACACTGCGTTTTCAGTTGCAAAACCTCTTTCCAATTTCAGGAGCGAGCAGAATACAGCTGGTGTTCACGTGCTTTCCGAAAGCCCCCAAAATAGCGTGAGACAAGAATAGCTCAGCATCTCTTCTGCCGAGAAAATAAGCCTATTGTCGCAAGGAAAATGGATGACTCTTTCATCAAGTATTTATTTCTTTTAAAAGTTTTATGCATTTATTTAAGGGGCAGCAAGAGAGAGAGAGGACTCCCACTTGATGGTACATTTCTCAAATGTGAGCCATGAAGCCAGACACTGGAAATGCAATTCAGGTCTTCCTCAGTGGGTGGCTGGAACTCAACACTTGAGCTGTCCCTGCCTCCCAGGGCCCTCCCGCATGGGACACAGGCATCTCAGCCAGCATCCTCCCAGCTGGACCAGTGCTGGTCCCAGTGACAGCATCAGCTTCAGATATGGTGTCCCCCGGCAGTAGGGGGGCTGCGGTAACATAGGACCCCAACAAGGCCTTGGCTTTCTCTGGAGACGAACGGTTGACCCCCACGTGCCCCTGAATGACATAGTGGCCTGCACACTTGAGAGCCAGGGCCTGGCCCTGAAGTCATCACGGAGGACCCGGTGTGACCTGCAAGCGGAACTGCCACAGCCCAGGATTTGGCAGGGGGCGAGGAGGGGAGAAGTTGTAAAAGATCAAGCCAAGATCTATGACTTAGGTTTGCCCATCAAGTGACTGGGAGCAGAAGATGGCTGTTCTGAGTTAAAAACAGCAAAGGAACCACCTGTGTGATCCACGCGAGACAAACGAAAGCCAACCTGCCTGTACAGGCTGGATGATATACCCGATTTACAGATTCAGAGCAGAGGTTTCACGAGCAGTAAGTTACCCAAGGAAACCAAAACATGGTACTTCTAGGGGTTGAAGCCAGACCTCTTTAACACTTTGTGCTAAAATGGTGGCCAGAAAGAAAGAAAGAGGAAGGACTTAGGGGAGAGAGGCAGCCCAAAAAGATCTGCAGTGTTGAGTGGACCCGGCTGGGCAGGAGAATGATAGCAAACTTTGCCAGGCAAAGGGCAGGCCAGAGGCCGATGACCCAGTTTCAGTTTAACAGGAGACAGGCAGGTTGGAATTATCCTATTGGTACTGAAAAGCTCTGGGCAGCCTGCTTCCTGGCCACCCAGAGTGCCCAGACATCTACCATACAGCAAGCAGGACCACGTTTCCCCGCCAAAAGGGAGGAATGTGGTGGGAGGGGTCCTGTGGCCTAGCAAACCTGCAGCAGGACCTCTGACCTTGCCTGGGATCAGGCAAGGTGGTTGAAGCCCCACCCTTGCTGGCCTAGGAGGGCGTGAGTGTTCTGCAATAAAGAAGTTTGGCTTGTGGGCGAAGCCACTGGAGAAGGGCTCACCAGGGCGTAAGAGCCCCGACTGGGGCCTTGGAATCTGACTCTGTGGACGGTAGACGCAGGCGTGAGCCACTGTCAATTTCATCTTCAGAATACTTTATCACACTGCAGCTGCAGGGTGGAGAGTTGATGGGAACTGAGACACTGCTTATCTGGGAGATAATGTCCCCCAGTCCTTTAGCCAAGGCACCTTGAGATCTACTCCCTGCCTCCAGCCCCAACCCCCTCATCCCAAGCCAGCAAATGCTGTGCCAATGCTAAACCACTTGTGGCTTCCGGAAGGTATCACACTCTTTTGAGTGTCCCTATCACTACACATGCCATTTCCTCAGCCCAGCTGGCCTTCTATCCCCCATCTTTGAGTCCCCAAGTCAGCCGTTTCTTCAAAATGCCCAGCATGCCTGCCATCCGATGGCATCAGTATCCAGGAGTTTGTGCCCAGAACCCACTCCCCACCCCCGCCAGGGGTCTCTGAGTTCCCACCAGACAGGACCCTGTTTTTTTCTCAGGCTCCCACCCAGTGTGCGACATGAATGAAAGGCATAAATGGATGAATAAGTGGAGCAGGCTGACTTAGCGATCAAAAAATGTGGCTGCCTTTCTGTGTGCTGGTGATATTTGAAGCTAAGAATGTGGGCGAGGGCACAGGAAGAAAAAGTGGATGCTTCAGAGGACGGGGTAGGCCGAGGCAAGGCAACCGTGCTTCCTCCCGGATGCAACACTGACGAAGTGTGTCCCCATGTCTGCTCGGAGAACAGAATTGGAAGGAGGGCACCTGAAAAGGAAGGACAAAGGCATTGAGATGAGCTGCCATGGCAGACTCGGGAAACAGCATTTGTTATGTTGTCTTTCCGATAAATATTTCTCCAGACTCCAAGACTTGAGAGAACCCAATAGCCCAAATCATTCTATGTAGTGAAAAAAAAAAAAAAAAAAAAAGAGGGGTGGGGGAAGCCTGGCATGATAGCCCAGAGGCTGAAGTCCTCACCTTGCACGCCGGGATCGCATATGGGTGCCCATCCAGCTCCCTGCTTGTGGCCTGGGAAAGCAGTCGAGAACGGCCTAAGGCCTTGGGACCCTGCACACGTGTGGGAAACCTGGAGGAAGCTCCTGGCTCCTGTCTTCAGATCAACTCAGCTCCAGCCGTTGCGGTCACTTGGGGAGTGAATCAATGGATGGGAGATCTTCCTCTCTGTCTCTCCTCCTCTCTACACATATCTGATTTTGCAATAAAAATAAATAAATCTTTTTAAAAAAATGCTCCAAAGGCAATAGTAGTTGGAACACATGCCTGTGGGTAATGTTGCAATGCCAGACAAGGTGTGAAGTACAAGTCACACCTTGGTCTGAGAACCTGGTGTAACTGTAGCCAACTTGCTGAAAGCAAACTGGCTCCATCAGTCAGTTCAGCATTCGCAAATCAATCACCAAGATGTCTTTCTGTTCCTTCGGGGCTTGGGGTGGTTGTGAGGAGCTTTGTTTTCTGGGAGTGCTGGTGCTGCCACCTGCAGGTAAGGGCCGGACACTGTCTCGGAACGGACTACACCTGGATTCTTTGGAGAGCTGGCTGGTGGTGTTTATTGCTGTTAAGAGTTCTCAGCTAGAATTTTCTGCGCTCAAATTCTGAGCCAGCCCCGAAGGTTGTCTTTGATGCTGAACCTACGCACTGGACACCCCATGTAGGGGCTGACCGCCTTCGGTAGCATGACCCCATTTCTATCCTGTGCCCTGGTCAGTGCGGCTGGCCTTCCTGGGTGGTCACTCTGGCTTGCCAGCTGACACCTTAGGCCCCTCCGGTAATTATCTGTGTTGCAGCCACAGTGGACTTTCTAGAACGCAAAACTAGGAGATCACAGCTAAAATCTGTAGCCTTCCACGTGCCCCATGTGGCCTCCTGTGGCTGGCCGCTGACGGCAATTGCAACCTCAGCTCTTAGCCACCCCTGAGGTCTCAAACCCTGGACTGTTTGTGGTTTTCTCAATGACCATCAATTCTCTTACAGCTGAGATTTGTGATACCTGCTCCCTTGTGATTGAATGCCTCCTCCTCTGCCTGCCCATCTTCAGCCCGTTCCTGTCTGTCCAAGACTGCATTTATGTACCACCTCCTCCAGGAAGTTTCCCTGGGTGACCTAAAACCCACCGGGTATCTTAGAACACCTTCAACCCAATCCAGCATCACCGTTTTGTGGGAATATATGCTGATGTCATCAACAAAGTTGCGTTTTCCCTCCCAAAAATGTCCTATATAACCCAGATCCCTATTTGTTACCAGAGAGAGCCTTTAAGAAATCACTAAGATGGGTCACACACACATTTCCTAGGCTTTGAATGTACTACTGCAATAAAACTTTTAGCAGAAAAAAAATAAACCATTAAGCTAAAATGAGACAGTTAGACTGAATCCTAATTCAGTCTGACTTGAGTCCTTAATTTTTTTCCTTAAAAGATGCATGTATTTCAAACAGCCCAGCAGCATTTGGAAGGATATTTTCTAATGCGGCTCATAAACTGCCTTTGAAGGTCTGTCCCCAAAGAGGAGTTCCAAATAATGTCCCAACAATGGTTCGTTGTTGGAACCAAGGATGTAACTACTTGGAGGGAGAAATGTTCATTTAGATTTCTACATTCCCTGTTCATTTTATTAAAGAAAAAGAATTGCAAAAAAAAAAAAAAAAAAAAAAAGATGCATGTATGTATTAGGCCCATTGCGGTGGCCTAGCGACTAAAGTCCTCGCCTTGAAAGCGCCGGGATCCCATATCACCGCTGGTTCTGATCTCGGCAGCTCTACTTCCCATCCAGCTCCCTGCTTGCGGCCTGGGAAAGCAGTGGAGGACAGTCCAAAGCCTTGGGACCCTGCACCCACGTAGGAGACCCAGAAGAAGCTCCTGGCTCCTGGCTTCAGATTGGCTCAACTCTGGCCATTGTGGTCACTTAGGGACTGAATCATCGGACGGAGAGACAGATAGAAGGAGAGACAATGTTCTTGTGGAAGAACAACTCCAGAAAGAAAGATCTTCTGCCCACTGGTTCACTCCCCAAGTGGCCACAATGGCCGGAGCTAAGCCAATCCAAAGCCAGGAACTTCCTGGTCTCCCACGTGGGTGCAGGGTGCCAAGGTTTTGGGCTATCCTCGACTGCTTTCCCAGGCCACAAGTAGGGAGTTGGATGTGGAACAACTGGGACATGAACCAGTGCCCATATGGGATCCCAGCACATGCATGGTGAGGATTTAGCCACCAGGCTACCGCGCTGGACCCGTCACTCTGCTTTTAAAATAGATAAATGAATCTTTAAAAATAGAGCAATACATTTTGCTCATGGTTAACACTGTGTGCAAAGTGTGACATGAGGTACAGAGAATACAATGTTAACATTCAATAAAAATTTTGTATCTATTATGGATAACAGATTTTTTTTAACTCTCTCTACAGTAGATACAAGTAGAATACATTTTATATCACAAATAGATACAAAATAGCTGTGGTAGAAAAGTTTTATTATATCCACGGCCCTAAGACTTGTATGAAGTATCAGTATGAAGTGGTGATTAAAAAAAAAACTTGACCCCAAACAGTGTGACAGTGTAATACAGCAGGACAAAATGCACTCGGGTTCCTGGGACTTGCTGCAAAGCACACGGGGACTAGGGAGACCAGGGAGGATTGAGAGGCAGTAATGAACTGAATTGTCTTGTCATTTTTGTTTTCTTTATTTTTTTTAATTTTAAAAGATTAAAAAAAAATGTTTTTTATCAGAAAGGCAGATATACAGAGAGGAGGAAAGAGAGGAAGATCCTCTGTGCAATGGCTCACTCCCCAAGTAGCTGCAACAACCACACTTGAGTCGACCTAAAGCCAGGAGCCAGGAGCTTCTCCCAGGTCCCCCATGCAGGTGCAGGGTCCCAAGGCTTTAGATCTTCTTGCTTTTCCAGGCTACAGGAAGGGAGCTGGATGGGAAGTGGAGCAGCCAAGGTACAAATTGGCACCCATATGAGATGCTGATGCTTGAAGGTGGAAGATTAGCCAATTGAGCCGTTGTGCCAGGCCCCTGAGTTGTCCGTGAAGATTATTTGGCATTCCAGCAGGTAGGACCTGGCTGAGGTCCCTCTAGACTAAATAACAGCTTTTAAAAAGAACCACAATTCTCAACTGCAGCCTTCCTCGAATTTTAAAATCCACAATAATTGTCTGGGGCTGCGTCAGGGCTCAGCTTCACGGCAGTGTCCAGGGCAGCAGGCAGCGAATGACTCAGGCACATGAGTTTTCCAGTGGTAGCTGCAGGTAGTTCTCGGAAAACACTGGGAGTCAGTGTTTACTGAATAATGGAGTTTTGGGAATTCCGGGATTCTCCCCAAGTGTCCTGGCTTACAGGAATCAGGGTGCTGATTGCCAGGGCGGGGGAGGGGAGTAGGGACTGGTTTCCCAAATGCTCTCCCCTGGGAACACAGGCTCTCTGCTGTTCAGCATGCCAGTAAAGTGCCTTGGTGTGGCCAGGGTCTGAGTGTAAATAAATAAAAGCCCAGATAAACAGACGGACTTTGGTCTTGTCAGGACTCTGTGGCAGTGCCCAGGTCAAGTTCAAAGCAGCCCAGCCCTTCAGGGTTCCTTTTGTTTTCATTTCCAAGTCTCTCTTTCCTCAGGACATAGTCTGTTCATGAAGGAGATGAAATCCATTCCATTGTAGGCCATGATCTCAATGGCAAGGATGCACCGGTAGAAATGTCTCCAGTTCCTGCGTCTGGAAGGAAGATGTCTCAGCAGCTCAGTGCTAGATCGTTTCTGCAATGTTGCCTCTATTGTTCTTTAGGGAAAAATAGTTTGCCGGGGCTGGTGCAGTGACATAGAAGGTTAACCTTCTGCCTGCAGTGCCAGCATCCCATAGGGCACTGGTTCCACTCCTGGCTGTTCCACTTCTAATGCAGCTCTCTGCTAACGGCCTTGGAAAGCAGCAGGGGACGGCCTAAGTGCTTGGGTCCCTCCACCCATGTAGCTCCACGCCCATGCCTGTTTATTTTTAAAAACTTACTTCTATGTATTTGCAAATCAGGGTGACAGGTAGAGAGACCAAGAGCTCTGCTTGATTCACTCCCCTAAATGGCTTCAACACTTAGGGCTGGGCCGGGATGAAGCCAAGAACCAGACACTCCAACCAGGTCTCTTCCATGAATGGAAGCGGGGGCCCAGTACTTACCTGGCTATCTTCTGCTCTCCCAGAAACATTAGCAGCGGGCTGGACTGGAAGCAGAGCAGCTGAGACTCAAATCGGCACCCTGGTATGAAATGTTGGGCATCGTAAGCAGTGATTTAATCGACTGTGCCACAACACTGGCCCCCAGAACTTGAATATTTTTTTAAATAATAAAATATGGTACAAATGAGGTTTTTCCCTCCCCCTCCCCTTTAACAAATCTCCCTTTGTAAACAGTTTACTCCAGGGGTTGGCAATTGTAGCCAATAAGCTACCACCTGCAATACTGGCATCCCAAAAGGATGCTGGACCCTGTCCCAGCTGTTCCTTAACGTGCCTGGGAAAGCAGCCCGAGATGATCCCGGCCCTTGGGCCCCTGCACCCACGGATGTGGGAGATGAGCATGAAACTCCTGCCCCGCCGAAGACCTGGACTGAGCTGCAGCCCCGCCCTGCTATTTCAGGCATTTGGGGTGAACCAGCAGGTAGGAGCTCTCCCCCTTCCTATATGCCTCAGAATTTGGATGAACAAACAGCAGGACTCCTGCCACCCTGGAGCTTACAGTCCTATGGATACATGTGGATAAAAAGCTAATGCACATGGATGATTAGTGCCAGCATTCCAAATGCACCCTGGTTCAAGACCTGGCTGCTCTGGGGCTGGCACAATGGCTTAACTGGCTAGTCACCCGCTGGTGCCAGCATCATATATGGGTGCCAGTTCTTGTCCTGGCTGCTTCACTTCCCATCCAGCTCCTTTTTTGTGTGACCTGAGAAAGCAGTGAAGGATTGTCCAAAGCGTTGGGACTCTTCACCTGTGTGGGAGATATAGCAGAAACTCCTGGCTCCTGGCTTCAGATTAGCTCAATTCTGACCATTGTGACCATTGGGGTAGGGAATGGGGGAAGGTCATCAAATCTGAATGCCCTTCTAGAGAGAAAATTCCATGCTGCCAACCCCAAGCAGGATCTCTGGTGACCATGGATTTGTGGGGAATCCAGGTCCTCCAGTGCCAAGGGCGGGAGTGGGGGCCCATCCAAACACATGCAAGAGTTTCATGTTTAACAAGCAAGCACACCTCACAGCTCCAGTTAGCACATGAGATAACTTCATGGGGCTCCTGTTGTCCTCTCCATTTGCCCTCGGTACCGCGGGGGGCCATTCGAGAACGACCAAATCTGGGGTGAGTGGTCCGCTTTTTGCTAGGCTAAAAATAAAATAAAATAAAATAAAAATCTCCCTCTCCCGCCACTAGATGTCGCTGTTGCTCTCGGGCGCCCAAAGTTTACTTTGACCCGGGGGCCCGCAGGGCTGGCCTGGGTGAGTTGCAGGACGTATAGCTCGCCAGGCCCCGGCGGTGAGCGTGGAGGAGCTATCCAATTGCGCCTTCTGCAACCGAAACCTCACTTTCTTGGAACCAGAAGGGAAGGCAGAAGCCAGCAGCCCTGACCCCTCCCCTTCCCTAGCCCCTAAATCTTTGTTAACCGCACGTTTTAATTCTTCGTGGTTATGAAGAATGGGAGTAATATTTTCCCATTTATTGGGTAAACACACACAAGCTGTGTTTTCTTCTCTGCCTTCTTGAGTGAATGAAGCATGTCTTCCAAGTCTGCCAGATTTCTTTCTTTCTTTCTTTCTTTTTTTTTTTTTTTTTTTGGTTTTATGACCCAATGGTGGAAATCTGCGGAACATTTTTTTCCCTTTTTGTTGCTCAAAGTTTTTCAGGCTGAGGTAATTCGGTGGCAAGGTCTAATGTCCTTTTCTGGTGACGATCCCGGTGTCTGAATGTTTGGATTTAGGAGCCAGAATGAAATAATGCAGGTAGCGTTTTTGACTGGAGGGCTGCAGGCAGCTCTCAGAATATTCTGGCTGTTTGTCATTACTTATTGTTACTACAGCTGGAACGACACCAGGGTAATTACCTCTGGAGTTAGAGGAGTAAGGCTGGTGGGAAGGACACAAGGTCACCCCATGGCCCTTTCCAAGGTCCCAGGACCAGCCACTCCCACGGCAGTCTGACCCCAGAAAGGTAAAGACCCTGGAAGAATGAAGCTGGCAGTTTTGCGACTGGGCTGGGTGTGGTGGTGCTGTGGGTTAGGTTGCCTGGGATGTTGGGGTGTTGGATCAAATCCTGGCTGTTCCACCTCGGATGCAGCTTCCTGTGAGGCAGCAGATAGATGTTGGCTCTGCCATCCAGACAGAATTTCAAGTCCCAGGCTCAGCCCTAATTGTGGACATTTGGGATGTGACTTAATGTGTGCCTTTAGTTCTGCCTTGCAAATAGATCAAAATAAATAAACATTCAAAAAATAATCTGGGTGGGGGCCAGGTTTGTGGCATAGTGAGTTAAACCACTGTCTGCCAACCAGACAACCAGGTAAAGTCTTGGCTGCTCCACTTCCAATCCAGCTCCCTGCAAACGTTGCTGGGAAGGCAGTATTTGGGCACCTGCTACCCATGTGGGAAGCCAGGATGGAGTTCCTGGCTTCTGGTTTGGCTTTGGCCCAGCCACAACCATCATGGCCATTTGGAGAGTGGATCAGCTGAGGAAAGATCTCTCCCTCTCTCTGACTCTGTGTCTCCCATAAATGAAGAGATAAATCTTTTAAGGGTAATTTTGTAGCTTTCATCATGGACTGATTGTGTTTTACATGATACTTTAGTTCCATATGACACCAGCTATGGTTTTTATGACCCTGTGGTTTTCATTGTTAACTGGAATGCCAGCCCTTTATACGAGCCCTTAGCCCTCCTTAGCGTCAGCAACACAACCAGGAAGACAATTCAACACTGACTGTTGTGTAGGTTTTAGAGCCCTGGGCTGGACACGTGGCATGATTTATCGCCTCCAAGTTCACAGGGCCTGGAAGTTGTCATCATAATGATGTCAGCATGTAGTGGGAAGAAGTGACAAGCGCTTCCTTGCTTTCTGTTGGCTTTGGGAATCAGGGTGGCTTGCAAATCCATTCCAAGGATTTTTCCCTTTGCGGTCCCTTCTCCTTTTGTCTAGCTGCGTGTTTTTCATGAGACTTCACTCTATCACAAAGTCCCTGGAAAGCTATGACTGCCTCCAGGGTCATACTTGGAGTTCCAAAGGGAGAGAACAGCTCACTCTGAAGTTTAACTAGCTGGCAACTTTTCCAGGGTTGGGACTCGACCCGAACCAGAGTCTGACTCTGCTCAAGAAATTGACTCTCAGCCCTCTTCCGAATTACCACGAACATTTTGTCATTAGGAAAATTAAATCTTTAAGAGCATATCATGAAAAAAAAAGAGAGCATATCATGAGCTAAGGCCATATAAACACGAGTGTTGCCTAGCAACTGGAGGGGGTCAGCATGACTCACTCATTCTCCTGTGTTGAGCCTGTCACAGGGAAAGCCTATGGCTGCACGTCACTGCCCGGCATCTCTGCATGCAGGCCGGAGATGGATCGGGCAAGCTGCGTCTGTGCGGGAAGGATGTGAGGGGTTTGAACCCACAGGAAAACATGCAGAGTTTTGGAGGCTCTGCACAGAGCAATTTTGTCACCAGTCTCTGACCTGGCTTCTGGAGGCCACCAAAAGGGGACCTTGAACCAGAGGAGCCACTGAGGACACAGAGATCGAATGACGTGGCGGGGTGGGAGTCGGGGTGCTGTGTAGTAGTGTGGCGGAGTAAGCTCCTCTGTGATGCCAGCTTCCCATGTGAGCACTGGTTTGGGTCTCAGTTGTTTCTACCCTAATGTACCATTCCTGTTAGTGCAGCTGGCAAAGCAATGCCTAGGGACATCTGGATAGCATTGCAGGCCGTGGTCCAGCCCTGGCTGTTGTGGCTATTTAAGAAGTGAGCCAGAAGATGAAAGATTTATTTCTCCCTCCTTCTCCCTCCCCTTTTTATTTTTATTTAAAACTCTACCTTTCAAATAGGATCTTTTATACAAACAAAAAGAAAACGAACATGGACAGGGCCTGGCATGATAGTGTAGCGGTTAAAGTTTTTGCCTTGAACATTCTCGGATCCCATATGAGTGCTGGTTCTAATCCCGGAAGCCCCACTTCCCATCCAACTCCCTGCTTGTGGCCTGGGAAAGCAGTTGAGAATGACCCAAAGTCTTGGGACCCTGTACCCATTTGAAGACCCTGAGGAAGCTCCTGGCTCCTGGCTTCAGATTGGCTTGGCTCCAGCCATTGTGGCCGCTTGGGGAGTGAACCATCAGATGGAAGATCTTCCTCTCTTTCTCTCCTCCTCTCTGTGTATCTGACCTTCCAATAAAAATAAAAATAAATCTCTTTTTTTTTTAAAGATTTATTCATTTTATTACAAAGGCAGATATACAGAGAGGAGAGACAGAGAGGAAGGGACATTGATTCACTCCCCAAGTGAGCCGCAACGGGCCGGTGTGCGCCGATCCGAAGCCGGGAACCAGGAACCTCTTTCCAGGTCTCCCACGCGGGTGCAGTGTCCCAATGCATTGGACCGTCTTCCACTGCTTTCCCAGGCCACAAGCAGGAAGCTGGATGGGAAGTGGAGCTGCCGGGATCAGAACCGGCGCCCATATGGGATCCCGGTGCGTTCAAGGCGAGGACTTTAGCTGCTAGGCCACGCCGCCGGGCCCAAAATAAAATAAATCTTAAAAAAAAAAAAATGGACAGAACAAAGGTTTAATGGGCATAGAGCTGATCACAGTATGTTCTTTGTCTATCAGTGGGATACCTGACAAATGTAACATGGCGAACTCAGCTTGGGTCTAAGCGGGAACTTTTTCTGATGTAAGAATCAAACACTAGGATGTGGTATTGAGGCCTCTATTCAAACCTTCTTTGTGTCATTAACTGCCTGACTGGCCAATGAATGACTCTCCTGGCACTTTCCACCTGCACAGCATCCCAAGAAATCCTTGTGATGGGTAGCCCTGCTCGTCCGAAAAGCAGCTGTGCCTTTGGAATTCCATGGCACCCCATGTACCCAGCTGCCCTGGAGATATGTAAGAGACCCCGTGCATATTTTATAGGACACAAACTGGATTCCAGCAGCCAGGGAGTGGGATGAGAGTGGGGGAGAGGGGCGGGAGGAGAGTTGACCTCTTGCACAAGCACCCCCAAACCTGTCCCAGGGAGTCTCCAGCAGCTGAAGGCAAGCTATGTGAACCCACATGTCTTTGTGGGAGAGAGAGAGTCTAACCCTCAGGGGAATGCGGACAATGTGGGCTTGGCGAATAGGGAATGCTGGGAATGAGACCCCAGTGCAGGAGTTGAGGTCGGGCAGCCTTCCTGAAAGATAAAGCCAGTGCTGAGCCCCCCGCCACCACTGAGGGGCTTCGGGAGCAGCGAATCCCACTTCTGAATCATACTCCTTTTCGGGTCCCATATGCCTTATTTATAGCTGCAAAGACTTTATCCCGTCTGGTCGGGCTGCCAGGAGCTAAATATGCTGTAGAAATGCCCCCTGAACCCGGGGCCACAGCCTGCGGAGACAGCTGCCTTTGTGGTGAGAACACTCTCTTACATACTTAGCACAGTATTTGCGACAGCAGCGCTGTCATGGGTCTCGTCACGATGCATTTCCCTTAAAAGTCCTTTCAGTTCTGGAATGATCCTTGTAATAGCTCATGTGTCAGTAGAAAGGGATGATGAAACAGGGTGCAGGGGTGACAGGCAGACGTGTTTTGCAGTAAATGCCTTTTAAAACAATCTATATACAGGTAAGATTCGTAAAATTATATTGATCATTTTTAAAAATATTTGTTTATTCTTACTGGAAAGACAGATTTACAGAGAGATGGGGAGACAGAGAAAGAATCCCCCATCCGCTGGTTCACTCCCCATATGGCCGCAACAGCCAAAGCCGAGGGAGCCAGGAGCTTCCTCTTTGCCTTTCTGTGTGAGCATGGGATTCCAAGGCCTGGGCCAATCCTCTTGCTTTCCCTAGCCACAAACAGGGAGCTGGATCAGCCGGAAGTGGAGTGTTCAAGACATGAACCAGTACCCAAGTGGGATTCTGGTATTTGCAGATGGAAATTCAGGCTGTTAAGTCACTGCACATACTTATAATTATTTTAAATGCTGATATATTTTTTTTTATTATTGACTCGAAAGGCAGAGGGTCAAAGAAACATAAAGACAGACAGACAGAAAAATATCTTCCATCTGCTCACACCTCCAATGTCACAGTCAGGGCTGGCTCAGGCTAAGCTAGGAATCAGAGTCTCAGTTGGATCTCCTGTGTGGATAGCAGAGATCCAAACACTTGGGCCATGATCTGCTCCTCCCAGAATGCCTTGGCAAGAAGCCACATTAGCAGCACAGGTGCTAGAATGCAAATCAGGAATGTCACCCATGGTGGATGGACCAGCATTATAGCACAGCAGGTTAAACTGCTGCCTGTAACACCACCAGCGTTCCACACAGACATCATTCAACTTTGGGGTCCCCACTTCATTCCAGCTCCCCGCTAATGTGTCTGGGACAGGAGCTAAAACTGGCTTCAATCCTTGAACCCTTGTACTCGCATGGGAGAATCGGATGAAGCTCCTGGCTCCTGGCTTCATTTTTGCCCCAGCCCAGGCCATGTAGTCACTTGCGGAATGATCCAGCGCATGGAAGATTCTCTCTCTCTCTCTCTCACTCTGTAACTCTGCTTTTCAAGTGAATAAATACATATTCAAGGATAAAATAAAGATGGCACAGGTGTTTCCAGCTTAACATGCTGTGCTGTGATGCCGGTCCCTCCACGTGTAGATCAATCCCTCTTTGATCCTCTGTCCCCATTTCACTAATAAGCATGTTGGCACCTACCTGCTGCTGACCACGCACAGTGTGTTAGGCACCATGCTCTGTATCTCTGTTATGATCTTATGTAACCAGCTGTTGAGAAGATCCTGTCATCATACACATTCTACTGATGGGCAAACTGAGGCTCAGATAACCCCCCAACATCCAGCGAGCACCCCAAAAGTGGAATTCAGACTTGAATCTCTGAGTGGATGCAGCTTGTAACCCCACAGGAACAGGGCCTCAACCCAGCTGTCCCACGTGGGTGGCAGGAACTTGAGTTTGCTGCTCCTTCCCAGGTCTTCCGGGGCAGTCATGAGCCAGAGCTGGAAACTGAACCCAGGTACATGGCTGTGGGATGCAGGCTTGCTAACTATCGGACCAATGCCAGATCCAGGACACAGAAGTGTTAAACTATGTCATTTATATTCAGAACTGTCTTGCATTTTCCTCCATCAAGCAGCCCCCTGGAGAGCACACGAGCCCTAGGCCTGACAGCAGAGCTGTTTTCAGCAGGTGTGTTTTCTCATGTCAGGGTGGGGCAGCGGGGAGCCCGAATGTTTCTCTCCAGTGGCAGCCGGCTGATCTGTCAACATGTAATGCCTCTGGCCCCACACCACCAAGTCCTCAGCTGGGACCCTCTTGGGGCCTCATGGTGCACAGCATTCCAATGGAAAGGGGACTGTTGGGTTTGAGTTAGCAGCCCCCACGGACAGACACACCAGCCCTATCGCTGGCTTCAGGAGCAGAGCCAGAGCAAAGCTGTGGGATTCTTGGAGGCCCCATGAAAGGGCAAGTGCCTGCATTACTGGTGGTTTCCATGGACACCAGAAGAAAGGCAGGATTGCAAAGAAAAATACCTCAGCAGCCTGTAATCAGAGACGAGGCAGTAGAGGGCCAGGTGGGGGAACAGCTGAGGGTCTCCCAAAGTTCCTGTTACCCCAAGATAGAAAGTGGGGTTTAGGAATAAGCATCAACCATTCCAAATTTTTGCAGTGAAAATCGAGGAAGGGACTGGTAATTTTGAATTTTTTTAAAAAAGATTTTTTTTTTTAATTTGAAAGCCAGAGTTAAAGAGAGAGGAAGACAGAGAGATGGCCCATTTCTGAAATGGTTGCAATGCCAGAGCTGAGCCAGTCTGAAGCTGAGAGCTTCTTCCAGATCTCCCACTTGGGCACAGGGGTCCAAGCACTTGAGCCATCCTCCTCTGCTTTTCCCAGGCCATGCTGATACAGGAACTAGTTGGGAAGTGGAGCGGCCGGGACAGGAACTGATGCCCTCATGGGAAGCCATGCCACAGGCAGCAGCTTTACCCATTATGTCACAGCGCTGGCTGCAATCTTAAACTTTAAATGAAGCTGTCTTCCTTCACATGGCTTATTCACTTGGTTGGGGAAAATTTATATGAGTGTATTTTATGGGGCTATGGTGTATTAGGCTAAGCCTCCACCTGCAGGATCAGCATCCCATGTGGGCACCTGTTTGTGTCCCAGTTGTTACACTTCTCATCCAGCTTTCTGCTTGCAGTCTGGGAAAGCAGTGGAGAGTGGCCCAAGTCTTGGGGCCTCTGAACTTATGTGGGAGACCTAAAAGAAACTCCTGGTGCCTGGCTTTGGATCAGCTCAGCTCTGGCTGCTGTGGCCATTTGGGCAGCGAACCAGCAGATGAAAGACCTCTCTGTTTCTCTCTCTCTCTCTCTCCTTCTCTCAGCATATCTGCCTTTGGAATAAAAGTAAAACAAATCTTAAAAAAATATATATATATTTTATATTCTTAGAAGTTCAAGAACTTCTTCATGGGGGCAGTGTTACGGTGAAACAGTTAGTTAAGCCACTGCCTGTCACACCAATATATCACATGAGCACCAGTTCCAGGCCTGGCTACAACATTTCTGACCCAGCTTCCTGCTAATGTGCCTGGGAACCAGAGAAATATGGCCCAGGTACTTTGGCCCTGCCACTCATGCCACCTAACCCTGGAAGCCTGACTACTAATTCATAGTTAAGAATCTCACAAGGTGTCTGATCCACAGGAATTACTGTGGCCATTTGGGGAATGAACCCACAAATAGACTCTCTTCCTCTCTCTGCCTCTTCCTCTCTCTCTCTTCCTTTTTCTATTACTCTCTTAAAAAACAAAAACAAGGGCCCGGTGTGGTCGTCTAGTAGCTGAAGTCCTCACCTTGAACGCCCTGGGATCCCATATGGGTGCCAGTTTGTATCCCAGCAGCTCCACTTCCCATCCAGCTCCCTGCTTGTGGCCTGCGAAAGCAGTCGAGGATGGCCCAAAGCCTTGGGACCCTGTACCTGTGTGGGAGACCCGGAAGAGCTCCTAGCTCCTGGCTCTGGATCGGCTCAGCTCCAGCCATTGTGGCTACTTGGGGAGTGAACCAACAGATGGAGGATCTTTCTCTCTGTCTTTCCTTCTCTGTGTAAATCTCATTTTCCAATTAAAAAAATAAATAAATCTTGTTAAAAAATAAAAATAAAAGAAAACACATCTTTTGAGTCTTACTCTAATCAGGTAAATTTGCTGTTGATCTCTGGATTTCTACCCTAAAACCTGTGGCCCAGAGATCAATCTCTTGGGCCAAGTGGCTCCTGTGCACTCCCGGAAGAGCCTGGTTGTTGCCCGAGGATAAATAAAAGCAAGGTTGCACATCATACCTTCAGACCGAACTTGGATTTTCCCTTTTGGTTCCAAGGCTGGAAGGGCACGTTTGAGTCGGCCGGGATCTTGGGAGTGTGTGCTGGGCCGTTGCTCCCCCGCATAGTAGGCTCCCTCCGCTCCTTGCCATCTCAGACAGTGGAAAAGCAGCTTCATCTCTACTGCTGTGGGAAGGCGGTGATGAGTGACAAGCTAGGGTTTATTTTTGGCTGCAACCCACAGCCCATTTAATCGTATGATCCCGGGTAAAACCACTTAGCTGGTTTGGGCCGTGTTTCTGACTTCTAGAACATGGAGTGATGTTTCTAAGTGTACAGCTTGCTTCACCAGGATGTGCCAAGAGGAAGAGAGGCCAATGGTAGGGCAGGGGGTGAGGGGATTGGAGAATAGACACTCAAGCAATGTGTGTGTTTTCCAGGGTTTATTGCTGGAATAGCAAATAAAGTTCTGGTTGGCTTAGGAGGCCACACCCTGTGATAAAATAAAAAACAGGACCCTGGGTAACGAGCTGTGTCCGATGCCTTTTTACCCCAGACCAACGGCTGCAAGCCTCTTGAGTACAAGGAGGAGAAGGAGGGGGAGGAGGGCACCTTTCTTTTTCAACTGTTGTGGCTCACGCAACCCAACCTGAGTCCAGTGCCCCTGAGCCTACCCCTCAGCTGAGGAAGGCAGCACAGCAGGAGGGAATCGTGACACTTTGGCCCTCTGAGGCCACCATCCTGGAAGTGGGATTGTCAAAAACCAAGTAGAGATCTGAAGTGGAACTCTCAGATGCACCCCCAAAGACCTTCCTGCCCTTTGGGCCTCTTTCTGAGCCCAGTCTGTGCATCCCAGTCCTGGGCAATGCGAAGGCACCCTAGGGACAAAGATGCACCACTGTCCATGAACATGGACTCATCTGGAGGGCTGACCTGGCTAAAAGATTGGGAAAGGCACCAGGAGCCCTCAGTTGCACTTGACCTCTAAATGACCCACGATTTGAACAGGCATGTCCTAGTCCCAGCTCTTCACAACCTCTCTAGACATAACCTGTCACCTTGCACATTCCTGCCCTTGCTTAGGCAAGAAGGTGCAAGTGCAATGAACTAACAAGGAGAAAAGGAGGGGCATCCCCCCTTGTGGGGGAGTGTATGGGCTCCTACAAGCAGTCTGTGGCCAGCAGCTGGCGTCTCCATCAGACCTTCTCACGTTTTTGTGCATCCAGAAGCGATCAGGTCCTAGGGTTAGGCAAGTGCTACTTCTCTTGACTGGTGGGTGAGCCAATATATAAAGTATTTTTTTTTTTTTGTAAGATTTATTTATTTGAAAGGCTGAGTTGCAGAGAAAGGAAGGGAGAGAGATTCATTCCATTCACTGATTTTCTCCCCCATAATGTCCACAATAGCCAAGACTACAATAGCTGAAGCCACGAACGTGAAATTTCATCTGGGTCACACGTGTGCATGGCAGGAACCCAGGGATCTGGCTGCCATCTGCTGCCATCCCAAGCACATTGACAGGGAGCTGAATTGCAAGTGGAGCAGCCAGGATTCTAACTAGTGCTCTTGTGGTATGCTTAACCAACTGAGTCTCCGTGCACACTGGGGGGCAGGGGGCAGAATAAAGCAGAACAGTTAAGAACCTGCACCGAGCCAACATTGTGGCTTAGGGAATAAAGCCACTGCCTGCAGTGCCAGCATCCTCATGAACAATAGTTCAAGTCTGGCTGCTCCACTTCTAATCCAGTGCCCTGCTAACGTGCCAGTGAAAACCAGTTAAAGTGTTTGGGACCCTGTGATCATATGGGAGACCTGGAAGAAGCTCCTGGCTTCTGATTTCAGTTTGACTTAGTCCTAGCCTTGGTGATCATCTGGGGACTGAACCAACAGAGGGTAGATACCGTTCTCTCTCTCTAACTCTGAATTCCAAATCAATAAGCTTTTCAAACAACAAAAATCTGGGCTGTGTGCCTTCATGCTGCAGCAATCCCACCCAGGAGGAATGAAAACACATATGCAACATGGCTCGTAACAGCCCAATGTGGAAACAAGCCAAAGTTCTCCAACCGATTAATGGGAAGCAAAGTGTGACCCATTATTGGTAAGAAGCAATGAAACCCTGTTGCAGGCCAGAGCTGGGACAAGCTTGGCATACAGCACACTAGACAGAGGGAGCAAGTCACAAAAGCTCATGGATTGATGGATTAAGTGATCTCATTTAAAAAAAAAAAATTTTTTTTTTTATTTTTATTACAAAGGCAGATATACGCAGAGGAGGAGAGACAGAGAGGAAGATCTTCCGTCCGATGATTCACTCCCCAAGTGAGCCGCAATGGGCCGGTGCGCGCCGATCTGAAGCCGGGAACCTGGAACCTCTTCCGGGTCTCCCATGCAGGTGCAGGGTCCCAAGGCTTCTGGGTCTACCACGTTGTGCTGAGTCCCAAGGCTTTGGGTCGTCCTTGACTGCTTTCCCAGGCCATAAGCAGGGAGCTGTCGGGAAGTGGGGCTGCTGGAACATGAACTGATGCTCCTGGCACATGCAAGGTGAGGACTTTAGCCACTAGGCTACTGTGCCAGGCCCCTAATCCCATTCATATGCAGTGTCCAGAGTGGATAAATGCATGAAGACAGAAGACAGATTAGGGGATGCACTGGGGGTTGGGAGAGAACGGGAATGATTGTTGGAAGAATGAGAATGTCTATCATTGGCTGCAGGGATGGATATGCAACTCTGTGAATACACTGAGAGCCACTGACTCGTGTGCTTAGACTGAATTCTATCACATTGAAGCTGGTTAACAGTGAAAGACCAGATGCCTGGCCTGGCTCTTGCTCTACTATTCACTGGGAGTCCCTTCTGGGCCCTTGTTTTTTCTCATCTCTGAAATGGGAATGGTAAAACACTTGGGAAACCAGCAGTGTATTGATGTGGGTTAAGCCACTGCCTGCAATGCTGGCATCCCACATGGGCGTTGGTTAGATTCCCAGCTTCTCCACTGCTGAACCGGCACCCTGCTAATACACTTGGGGAGGCAGTGGAGGATGACCTGAATGCTTGGGCCCCTGTACCCATGTTGGAAACGTGGCTGGCGCTCCTGGCTCCTGGCTTCTGGCTTCAGTATGGCCCATTTGGGGAAGGAGCTAGCAGACAGAAGGTCTCTTTCTCTGCCTCTCCCCCACCCCCTCTCTGTAACTCTATCTTTCAAATAAAATAAACTTTTAAACTTTTATTGCTCACATATGTCTTCGGAGCACCTCCTAGCTGTTCTTGGATTCTTTCTTTCTTTCTTTCTTTCTTTCTTTCTTTCTTTCTTTCTTCCTTCCTTCCTTCCTTCCTTCCTTCCTTCCTTCCTTCCTTCCTTCCTTCCTTCCTTTCTTTTGGGGGGGGTAAAGATTTATTCTTATTGGAAAGGCAGATCAGACTTATGGAGAGGAGAGAGAGACAGATCTTTCATTTGCTGGATCACTTTCCAAATGGCTGCAACAGATTCAGCTGAGCCAATCCGAAGCCAGGAGCCAGGAGCTTCATCTGGTTCTCCCATGAGGATGCAGGGTACCAAGGCTTTGGGTCATCTGTTGTTTTCCTATGAGATAAGCAGGGAGTTGGATGGGAAGTGGAGGAGCCAGGACATGAACTGGCACCCATGTGGGATCCTGGTATTTGCAAAGTGAGGATTAGACACTGAGTCATTACACCAGACAGACAGAGCTCCCATCTGCAAGTTCACTCCTCAAATATCTCGCCAGGCCAGGGCTGGGCTGTGTTGAAGCTGAGAGCCGGGAACTCTCTCTGAGTCTCTCACATGGGTATCAGGAATCCAACTGCTTGAGACCTCACCTGCTACCTCCCAGGAAGAGCACCTAGTTAAAAACTTTGGGAGTTTTTAACAAGCTTTGGGAATCAGAGCTGGGACTTGAACCCAGGCATTCTGATATGCAGTGCAGGTGTCTCCATGCCCAGCTGGCTTTGAGATATCCAAGAAGCAGAGGGAAGAGGATGCTTAGAAAGCCAGACGTGAGAAACAGGTTGATGTTAAAGATTTATTCATTCATTTATTTGAAAGGTAGAGTTTCAAAGAAAGAGGGAGAGACAGAGAGAGAGGAAGGAAGAGAATGACACACACACACACACACACACACACACACAGGGAAAGAGATCACTCATCTGCTGGGAAAATAGCAATGACCAAAATAGAGACAATTTCCTGTTCCTAAGAAATACAGCCCAGGGGAGAGAGATGCAATGAACAAATAAACAAGACCCTGGAGCAGGTGGAGAACAGTGTTTTGTGCAAACAAACATTAGCATGATAGGGTGTGGCTTTGTGGTATAATGGGGTAAGCAGTGGTCTGTGACATGAGCATTCCATTCAGGTGACAGTTGGTCCTGGTGGATTTACTTCTGTTCCAGTCCCTGCTGCTGCACCTGGAAAAAGCAGCAGAAATGACTCAAGTGTTGGGCCTCTGCCAACCATTTGGTAGATGTGGATGAAGCTCCTGAATCTCAGCTTCCCTCTGGCCCAGCCCTGGCCATTGTGGCCATGTGGGGAGTGAGCCGACACATGGCAAATTCTCCCTCTCTCTGTCTTCCTCTGTTACCCTGCCTTTCACACATTTAATTTAAACAAAAAAAATAAAGGACATCTAAGAGGCTGGTGTTGTCACATAGCAGCTAAAGCCACTACTTGTGGTGCCAGTATCCTATATGGGTGCCATTAGCGTCCTGCTGTTCCACTCCTGATCCAATTCCTTCCTAGTGTACCTGGGAAAGCAATGGGAGATGGCCCAAGTGCTTGGGTCCATGAATCTATGTGGAAAACCTAGAAGACGCTCCTGGCTTTGGACTGCCCAACTCTGGCCATCTGGGGAGTAAACCAGCAGATGAAAAAGCTATCTGTCTCCCCAACTCTCTCTCTGTAACTCTGCCTTTCAAATTAATAAATCTTAAAAAAAAAAAAATAAAAATAAAAGACATATTGGGACCCGATGCTATAGCCTATTAGTTAAATCCTTGCCTTGCATGCACCGGGATCTCACATAGGTGTCAACTGAGGTGCTGGCAGCTCCACTTCCCATCCAGCTTCCTGTCGGTGGCCTAGGAAATCAGTCGTGGATGGCCCAAAGCCTTGGGACACTACACCACATGGGAGACCTGGAGGAGGATACTGGCTTCAGATTGGTGCAGCTCTGGCCATTGTAGACACATGAGGAGTGAATCAACGGATGGAAGAGTTCTCTCTGTCTCTCATCCTCTCTGTATATCTGACTTTCTAAATAAAAAAAATATATATACATACATATATATATATGCTTAAAAATCACTTTAAAAGAAAAGATGTATTTTAAGTCAGTGATAATGAAGTGAAATATGTTTCATCTGCTGATTCACTCACCAAACACCCTAATGACCAGGCTAGACCAGGCGAAAGCAGGGAGCCAGGAGCTCCATCTGCAGCTCCCAAGTGGGTGGCCAGGGCCCAAACACTTGGCCCCTAGGGGAGTGATTTTAATCCACTTATTGATTGCTGCAGCCACCACCCACTACTTGTAGAAGTTTAGAATGATTTCACAGAGCCAGCACTGTAGCTGGATGAGCTAATTCCTCACCTCCAAACACTGGCGTCCCATATAGGCAGCGGTTGCTATACTGGCAGCTCCACTTCCCATCCAGTTCCCTGCTCGTGGACAGGAAGGCGAGTCCTTGGCTCCCTGAATCCATGTGGGAGACCTGGAGGAGGCTTCTGGCTTCTGATTGGCTCAATCTGGCTGTGTGGCTATTTGGAAATGAATCAGTGGATGGAAGATCATTCTTTCTGACTCTCCTTCTCTCTTTCTAATAAAATTTAATAAATCTTTAAGAAGAAATTATTTTCCAAAGTCATATTACTGTAAAATGTGAAATCAAAATGCCATTGATCCTTCTTTAATGACCTGTCTTCGGACTGCCACAGTGACACTGTAATGATGTACACTTTAATCAATATGCAGTGGTTAAAATTATATATCTGACTTTCCAATTAAAAAAATAAATCTAAAAAAAGGGATTTTTTTTCTCTTATTCAATTAGATCAAAGCTGTTGGTGCTGAGAGCAGCAAAACTGGCATTTTACAAAAAGATTTATTTATTTATTTATTTATTTATTTATTTATTTATTTATTTATTTATTTTATTGGAAAGGCAGATGTACAGAGGGGAGGAGAGACAGAGAAGAAGATCTTCCGTCCGATGATTCACTCCCCAAGTGGCTGCAACAGCTGGAGCTGCACCAATTAGAAGTCAGGAGCCAGGAACCTCCTCCAGGTCTCCCATGCAGGTGCAGGGTCCCAAGGCCTTGGGGCATCCTTAATTGCTTTCCCAGACCACAAGCAGGGAGCTGGGTGGGAAGCCTGGCCACTGGGATAGGAACCGACACCCATGTGAGATCCTGGCACGTGCAAGGAGAGGAGTAACTGCTAGGCTATCATGCCAGGCCCTCTGTGTTATTTTCCATTAGTGAAACTCAAACATTTTCTTCCGTAGAAGCTTAATTCTTTGTATGCCGTGTAGACTTTCTTTTGTTGTTGTTATTGTTGGAAAAACAGATTGACAGAAGGAGCAAGGGAGAGAAAGATCTTCCATCCATTGGTTTATTTGCCAAGTGCCCGTGTTGGCCAGGGCTGAGCTCATCCAAAGCCAGGAGCTTTTTGCTGGTCTCCCACGTGGGTTCAGAGTTCCAAGGCTTTGAGCCACTCTCCTTTGTTTTCCTAAGCCACGGGCAGGGCGCTATATTGGAAGTGGAGCAGCTGGGACATGAATTGGCGCCCATATGGGATCTGGCACTTGAAAGGGGAGGATTTGCTAATTGAGTAAATGCACTGGAACCTGTGTGTCTTTTTATCACCTGGTCCATACTTTCAAAGATCCTGAGGCATCCCTGTGAAGCTCAGCTGTTGGATCTGCAACGGTGGGTCATGAGGGACTCTGATTCTGGCCATCCAGTTAACAGGGTCTCAGCCCAAGGAGCTCTCGCCAGCACCATTCCTTCTCCTTTAAATGCATCCCTGGGTGGAGTGATGGCTCAGTGACTCAGCAGTGCCCAGGGGCGGCACGTGGGAGGTACTTGTTGCAGCTTGTAGGTGTGTCAGACCATCTCTCCTTGTTTCGCATCTCCACTCAGCCCTGCTGAGCCACTCCTGCTCTCTGACTCTTGTCTCCCAAACTCAAGCAGGTCAAGTCTCACAGATCAACAGGAGCATCTTCTGGATGATGCTTTGTCCAGGGCTTTGCTCTAAATTAGCGTTCTCCAGGTTAGCCTGGCAGTGTGTGTTGTGACAGCTGAGATGCCAAGAGGCCCAGGGTATGGAAATAGTTACATACCTTCCTAAACCTTCACACAATTGGGGAATAAATCCTTAATTCCAAGGAAATAGAAGGTGGCAGTTGAAAGATAATAAGTCTTGGGCCCAGCGCAATAATGTAGCAGTTAAGGTCCTCGCCTTGAACGAACTGGGATCCCATATGGGCGCTGGTTCTAATCCCGGCAACTCCACTTTCCATTCAGCTCCCTGCTCGTGGCCTGGGAAAGCAATCGAGGACGGCCCAAAGCTTTGGGACCCTGCACCCATGTGAGTGACCAGCAAGAAGCTCCTGATACCTGGCTTCAGACTGGCTCAGCTCTGGCTGTTGTGGCCATTTGGGGAGTGAACCAGTGGATGGAAAATCTTTGCTTCTCTGTCTCTCCTTCTCTCTGGAAGTTCGCCTTTCCAATAAAAATAAATATTTACAAAATTTCAGTTTTTTCAAAGATTTATTTTTATTGGAAAGGCAGATTTACAGAGAGGAGATACAAAGATCTTCCGTCCTCTGATTCACTCCCTACCTCTCCAGCCTTGGTTCTGCCCCTGTTTTTTGTCTTTCACCTTTCTCTTTTACATGGGGATCCCCTTCAGTTCCTCAAGCTTGGACCCTTCTCCCACGCAGCCTTTGCATGCCCGACTCTCCCTGTCAGGGGCGTGTTCTCTCGTGTCCTTTCTTTGGCTGAGTGTAGTCACCCTTCAGCATTTAGCATCTCTCCTTCTGGAAAGCCCGCCTCAGCCACCCACGCAGAGGGAGGGAGGCCAGAATGCCCTCAGATATGCTTGTTGGCACCTCTCTGCACACCTGCGGGGCTGCAATTATTTAGGTTTTTAAAGGATTGCCTCCTCCACTAGAATATTAGTGACTGGAGGGCAGGGATCCCCCAGGTCTGGTTCACCATTGTGCATCCCACATCTGGCTGGTACCTGGCACACCTGAAGGCTCAGTCAATATGTTTACAGGAAAATGGAATTATGATTTCCATGAGTTTAAAGAAATTTTTACTTATTCTGTAAAGAGGAAGGGGGAGGGAGGGAGAGAGGGAGAGAGAAAAAGAGAAAGAAAGAGAAAGAGAGAGAAAGAGAGAGAGAGAGAGAGAGAGAGGTAAGTATATCCGACGGTTTGCTACTTTGGCCATTAATGCTGCCTTCCAGGGTACTCATTAGCAGGAACCTTGAATCAAAAAAGTACAGCTGAGACTCTAACTGAAGCATTCCCATAGGGATGTGGTTGTTTCCAAACTGCTGGCCCAAGCACATGTCATAAACTTCTTTAAGACCCTCACAAGTTGGGCCCGGCGGCGTAGCCTAGCGACTAAAGTCCTCGCTTTGAACGCCCTGGGACCCTGCACCTGTGTGGGAGACCTGGAAAGAAGTTCCTGGTTCTCGGCTTCAGATCGGCACAGCACCGGCTGTTGTGGCTCACTTGGGGAGTGAATCACCGGACGGAAGATCTTCCTCTCTGTCTCTACTCCTCTCTGTACATCTGACTTTGTAATAAAAATAAATAAATCTTTTTTTAAAAAAAAAAGACCTTCACAAGCACAGGTGCTGATCTATTGGGAAGAGAAAAACAAACCTCCCTTCCACTAATTCACTCCCTAAAGACCCGCAATGGTTTCCAGGTGGGGCTGAAGCATGCCAAACTCAGTTTGACTCCTCTTCTCTGTATATCTGACTTTCCAATAAAAATAACTAAATATTTTAAAAAGGGGGCCTGATGCGGTGGCCTAGCGGCTGAATTCTTTGCCTTAAATGTGCTGGGATTCCATATGGGCGCCAGTTCTAATCCTGGCAACTCCACTTCCCATCCAGCTCCCTGCTTGTGGCCTGGGAAAGCAGTCGGGGACGGCCCAAAGCCTTAGGACCCTGCACCCGCGTGGGAGACATGGAAGAGGTTCCAGGTTCCCGGCTTCGGATCGGCGCAGCACCGGCCATTGCGGTCACCTGGGGAGTGAATCATCAGACAGAAGATCTTCCTCTCTGTCTCTCCTCCTCTGTGTATATCTGCCTTTCCAATAAAAATAAATATTAAAAAAAAAATACTCAGTCTGAGTCTCTCACATGAGTGGCAAGAATGCAAAACTTCCCAGCATGTGTGTTGCAGGAGCTAGAGTCAGCCACCTGGCGTTCTGCTGTAGAATATGTGTATCTCACGCCTGCCTGGCCCAAGCTTCAGTTCTTTTTTTTTAAACATTTATTATTTCTTTTTTTTAATGGGAAAGACAGATTTTTAAAATGATTCACATTATTTTTATTGGAAAGCCAGACATACAGTGAGGAGGACAGATAGAGGAAGATCCTCTGTCTGATGATTCACTCACCAAGCGGCTGAAACAGCCGAAGCTGCGTTGATCTGAAGCCAGGAGCCAGGAGCTTCTTCCAGGTCTCCCACACAGGTGCAGGGTCTCAAGGCTTTGGTTCATCCTCGACTACCTTCCCAGGCTACACGCAGGAAGCTGGATGGAAGCAGGACCATTGGGATTAGATCTGGTGTCCATATGGGATACTGGCATGTGCAAGGCAAGTACTTTAGCTGTTAGGCTACTGCGCTGGGCCCGGGAAGACAAATTTACAGAGAGAAGGATAGAGAAGGATGTATAGAGAAAATCATTTGTCTGCTGGCTCATTCCCCAAGTAGCTGCAACAGGTAGAGTTGAGTTGAGCTGAAGCCAGGAGCCAGGAGTTTCTATCGGGTCTCCCACACGGATGCAGAGTCCCAAGGCTTTGGGCCAAAATCCTCCACTTTCCCAGGCCATAAGCAGGGAGCTAGATGAGAAGTGGAGCAATTAGGACATGAACCGGCACCCATATGGGATCATGGAACATACAAAGTGAGGATATAGCCACTGAACCATCGTGTCAGGCTCCTATGGTTCATTTCTGAAAGGATTTGTTGTAGGCAGCTTTAACCATTGAGACATGTATCTTCAAGACTTGTATACTGAATTTTTCAGGTATATTTCATGAATTTCCCCTTCAGGTCACTCAATGAAGGAAGCGGCCATTGTTACCGGTAGCAATAGAGTGGGAGACCTGGGTGCTGCTACACTAGCTAGTAGAACAGACATATAACGCCACCGAGGGACCTCTGACTGATTGGCTCCATATGCACACAGCAAGGGAGTGTGAGGCAGATCAGGCCCGTAACATGGAAAGCAAGCAAAGGATCTAGACAACTTAAGAGTTGCTGGACCACCAACAGGACTGGGCTAAAGTAATCTCAGAGATGTAGAAAATCTAGCCAGGGTGAATTAAGAGCAGGTGCCCTGGCATCTTGGGTTGAGTGATTTGTGCCTTCTGCAAACTTCTGTGGCTGAGGGCACCGACAGAGGGGGCAGTTAGTAGAGGAAGGAGCGGGTAGTTGCACAACCCCTGGAACTGGCAGACAAGTTTATGGCATGATTCGCTCCAAGTCCAGTGGAGGAGAGAAACAAGCATGGTCACAATGGACAGGACTCATTGCTTTTCCAAGAGCAACCATGTAGACCTTACGGGATGAAGCAGAAAGAGGCAGGGAAATAACTGACTAGTACAACAAATGTTGAATGAATCCAAGGTGCCAAATAAGGCATTGTGAAAACTGCTGGGGTGAGCCAGTTGCCTTCGGGGGAACTTGAGACATCTTACCGAAGTAACGATGCTAGGCAGGTATTGGCCTATCAGCTAAGAAGTCCTTTGAGACATCTGCGTTCCATACCAGAGCAGCTGAGTGTGAGTCCCAGCTGTGCTCTTGATTCCTGCTCACGTACCCTAGGATGGATGCTGGCGTGAATGGTTGGAGACCTGGATTGACTTCCTGTTGCTTGGGCTTAGCCTGGTAGGGGACCGACTGTTGTAGCATTTGGGGAGTGAACCAGCCATTAGAAGATCTCTGTCTCAAGGAGGTTCAATGACTCTGTTAGAGGAGGTGTTTGTGAGGGCAGTGTTTAAGGGAGCGCTTTGAATGTGGTGTGGAACGCAGCTTTCGACTGGGCAAGGGAGTGGTGGTGGGAGGAAGGTCGCCCACAAGTTTTAAGGGCTGCAGGAGCAGCGTGGCTAGTGCAGGGTTACCTGACACAGTGACTCCCTAAGTGGAATAATGAAGGGTTTTGAACCACAGGAGGAGCCATTTGGATGTGTCCGCTTACGAAGATCATGCAGATTTCCCCAGCAAGAATCTCCAAGTGTAGAACGGATTGTGCAAGAGCTGAAGTGGTTCCCACGTACAGGATTGGGTACTAAGATGGTACTTGCATGTCCAGCTGGGGAAGAGGAACTTTGATCACATAACTTATCTCATTATAAAAGGAAAGGATTTTTTCTTCCCAAGACCAATCATGGCTCTTTTCCAATTTCTAGAAGCAGATTTAAAAACAAACAAACAAAAAAATCCTCTGGACATAGATCTCTGGGAATACAGAAGTAAATACTGACACAGACTGGCTCCATTTTCCCAAGAGAGGTCTCCCAGGAGATTTCTCTAATTATCTCGATCTTTTTTTTAAGTTTGTTTTTTTCCCTTTAGATTTCAGCCAGGATTGCCTTACATTTTCTAGCTCTGGTTTGCAAGCAATATTAGTCCTGAGGGACTCTCTCTATGGTTTCTCTGAGCAAGCCATTCTCACCCACAACAAAGGAGCTTAGAAAAAAGAGAGAGACACGGGGAACCGGCAAAGAAAGGGCTCGTTTTGAAAGGGAAGGGTATTGTCTGTTCATCTCTTCAGCAACAGTCTGTAGGGAAATTAGTCAGAGACAAAGCTGTGTCCTGGTTTCTAGCCTCAGGGCCTCGGCAGCCTTAAGCGACCAAGGCCGGTGTCTAAGAATGGACAGCGACTGTGGGATCCCCTCCCTCTCGCCCGTATCTCTCAGCACATAATTCCGCCAGGCTCCCAGAGGGGCGGTTGCAGCTACAGCCTAGCGCGCCGCCAAGCCAATAGAAAATCGGAATTCCCCACGTACTTCGGATTCTAGCCAATAAGCGCCTAGGGCTTTAGCTTGTTGGCCCGCGTATCTGTTGTCTAGGAAAGGAAGCAAGCAGCCTTAGAATTGCCAGTAACGGACATGGCTGCGGCCCCTGGAGGAGGGGACGTGAAGTGAGGAGGGGGCTGGGAGGGGACAGGACGCGAGCGAGGAGCTCGAGCCCCTGGGCTCTGGTAAGTAAGAGAATGCCAGTAGCGTGAAAGTGGGGAACAAAGGGGGCATGGGCTCGGTTCTTGGCCGAGGCGAGGCGAGTCTGGGGTCTTCAGAGAATGACCTCAGGGGATCTTAAGTTCTTTCGGGGCGTCAAGGCTCTTGCCTGCCGCCCTTGGCCATTTCCTTCCGCGACGGTCGTGGACTCTTGCTCTCGGCTCTGGCTAAGTCCCTTGAGGGTCTGTTGTCAGAATTAATGCCACCCGCCAACATAAGAGTCCCTGTCCGGCCAGCGGGGCCCTGCCCTGGCCCAGGTGTGCTGGGGTGGTGCTGGCGGCCCGAATGGAGACCGTTGCCCCGCGCGCACCCGCCATCCTGTCCCGGGCCGGGGGCAGCGAGAGAGGACGCAGTTGGACACCTATCATTCTTTATTATCATTATTTCTTTTGAAGTCCCATCTTTCTAGAATCTCTTTAAAACTTCTGTAAGCCGAGTTCTGTGCACACACCCCTCCTGCCGGGTCTCGCGGTCCCCAGCCTGGGTCGGAGTCCCTGCCGGCTGTGCCCACTGCCCGCAGGTGCCAGCACAGCCCTCTCCGTTCATTGGTGTGGAGCACCCTTTGGCGCGTGCAGTGCCGCCGTCACGTGCTGCTAATCCCACCCTCTGGCCGGCGGTTCTGTGTCTCTTGTTGCGGTGTGTGTGTGAAGGGGTAAGGGGGAGGCGATGATTGTCCTCGATGTGGATTCTGTTTTCATTCTGGTATCAGGTTTTTTTCTCCTGCTCGATCCAAATGCCAAGCTTTGGTGGCAGGTCAGCTGTTCGGTGTGTTTTCTAAAAGGTAGAGAGAGAGAATAAATTTTTTTTTTTTTTGAGATTTATTTATTTTTATTGGAAAGGCATATCTACAAAGAAGAGAAAGCTCTCCTGTCCCCTGGTTCACTCCCGAACTGGCAGCAGTGGCTGGAACTGAGCCTATCTGAAGTCAGGAGCCAGGAACTTCTTCTTAGTCTCCCATGCCTAGGATTTTGAGCCTTCCTCTACTAAAGGAAAATAAATCATAAAAAATAAAAGATTTAGGGCCCAGAGTGATAGCATAGTGCCTAAAATCCTCACCTTGCGTGAACTGGGATACCATATGGGCGCTGGTTTGTGTGCCAGCTGTTCTACTTCCCATCCAGCTTCCTACTTGTGGCCTGGGAAAGCAGTAGGGGACAACCCAAGGCCTTGGGACCCTGCACCGGCAGGATAGACCTGCAAGAAGCTCCTAGTTCCTGGCTTTGGATCGGCCACTTGGGGAGTGAACCAGCAGGTGGGAGACCTTTCTGTCTCTTTCTGTATATCTGGGTTTCCAACAAAAATGATAAAATAAATGTTTTTTTTAAATAAAAGATTTATTTATCTTTTGAGCTGGCAGAGTGACAGAGGGAGGGAGGGAGAGATCTTCCATCTGCTGACCCAGCCCCCAAATGTTCATTATGGCCAGAGGGCTGAAACTAGGAGACCTGGCTTGGACTTACAGATGGCGGGCTGTTTCTGAGGTGGGGCAGTATGAGCAGAAAGCTGGAACAGAGCAGTCAGCAGGGAGTTGAACCCAGGTACTCAGGAAACCTAGCACTGCTCCCCAGGCCCACACAAGTGACTTCAATAGTTTAGATTTTCACTCTGCCTCAACATTCAGCTGACTGACCGACTGTTGCAGTCAGCACCCCCACAGTCACGGGTCTCCAGTGGCCTGGCATGGAAGCCTGTGGGTCTGATGTCACTCCCACCAGGCCAGTGCTCCCTTGGCTTGTGATTGCTGTACCTGCTCTGGCTGCAGGGAAGATCTAACCACTCGCTCAAGGGAGTTCCAGGAGGAGAGTGGCTGGGTTTGAGTCCCACCTCTGACTTCTCCCACCACACAAGGTCGGGCACCAGGCTGGAGTCCCCGTGTGGACCTGGGATTGCTGGCAACTTTGCAAACTGTGATAGCCAGGTCTAAGGCAGTGTTACTGAGTAGCTACCTTCCCAGGACCCTGGAAAATAAAATTAGTGTAACTCCCACCATAGAGCAAGATCACAGGCCTCCCTCCCTAACTTGAACCAGACCTTGATACTGCCCTGTGAACTCTGGTCAGAGCCCATGTTACCCCTCTGTCCCCTTGCAGTCAGGGCTAGGAAGCTGCTGTCCCCCTCCCTCAAGCCGCACCCCGGGGTATGAAGGGATTTGAGGGGCTAATCACTGGTAACTGGTCAGGGAGTCCCAGTGAGCCTCTCTCAGTTGTATACTTACTAGGTTTTTTTTTTTTTTTTAAGATTTATTTATTTTTATTGGAAAGGCAGATATACAAAGAAGAGGAGAGACAGAGAGGAAGATCTTCCGTCCGATGGTTCACTCCCCAAGTTAGTGCAACGGCTGGAGCTGAGCCAATCTGAAGCCAGGAGCCAGGAATCTCTTTCCGGGTCTCCCACGCAGGTGCAGGGTCCCCAGGCTTTGGGCCGTCCTCAGCTGCTTTCCCAGGCCACAAGCAGGGAGCTGGATGGGAAGTGGGGCCGCCAGGTTTAGAACCGGTGACCATATGGGATCCTGGTGCGTCCAAGGTGAAGAGTTTAACCACTACGCTATCGTGCCGGGCCCCTTTCTAGGTTCTTTATACTTGTTCACATTAATCAGTTTTAAGTAACCACTAGATAGTTCACTGGCTGATTTCTTTTTTAAAAATATATTTTTTGGGGTTGGCACTGTGGCATAGCAAGAGAAGCTACCACCTGTGACACCAATATCCCATATAGACCCTAGTTCAAAACCTGGTTGCTCTACTTCTAATCCAGGTCCCTGGGAATGTGCCTGGGAAAGCAGCAGAAGATGGCCCAAGCAGCTGGGCTCCTGCACCAACATGAGACCCAGAAGCAACTCCGGGCGCCTGGCACCAGCTTGGCACAGCCCTGTCCATTGGAGTTATTTAGGGGGAGTGAGCCAGTGCATGGAAGATGTCTCTCTCTTTCTAATACCACCTTTCAAATAAATAAAAGATCTTTGTAAAAATTTTATTTTTGTTGAAAGACAGATTCTCTGACCACTGGTTGTCTCCCCAGGTGCCTGGGTGGGCTAAGGCCAGGAACCTGGAACACAAAACAGGGTCCCACAGGGGTCAGGGATGAAGCACTTGAACCGGCTACTTGTTGCCCCCCAGTGTGCAGCAGCAGGAAGTCAGTGTTGGGAGCCGAGCTGGGGGCTCAAATTCATGCATTCTATATGGGATGTGGCAATCCCAAGTGCTCTAACTGCTACATCAGCACCACCCCTGATTCCTTATATTAGTGGGGTTTTTTTGTTGTTGATGTTTTTGTTTTTGCTAATTAGTTGAGGGGGTGGAGGCTGGGCATAGGGATTGTAGGGAGCAAAGTCAGCAGAAAGGTGAACCTCTTCCTGGGTTTTTGGGAACCCTCACAATGCCATTAGGGTTATTATTGATGGGAATGTTCTGGGTCCAAGAACTGAATGGAGGCAGAAAAATGTTGAGAACCACTAAAGAAAGAACTACCATTGTGGCATCTCTTTATGGCCATTTGGCAAAGGAAGAGCCAATCTTCATGCTCTAAAGAGGTAGTTGAGACATTTCTGAAAGTTGCGGTCTCAGTAAGAGGCATTCTCCCAGAGTCAAAGAAAAAAGGCTCCGTGGAAAGAAAAGTTTGAAAATCACTGTAAAGATCAGAATATATTACAGGGTGGATGATGTTAACCCTGGAGCGGAGGTAATATATTCAGAGAAAAGCCACGCTCTGCAAACCTGCTTTCCACTAACTGCTGGGTTAGTTCAGATTTCCATGCTGCCCAGGTCTCTCCGTCAGAGCTGCAGAGACATTGGTGGGTTCTATGGAATAGTGTGCCATGACCAGGGAGGCTAAATACTGGTACAGAGCGCTGCCTTGATACTTCAACCCTGAATAACTGGAAGCTAAGTGCCCTGGCATCCCCACTGCCAGCTGCACCCCTCCCATGCCCCTTGTTTGTGGTGAGTGGACCTCCACAGATTAGGCCGGGAGGGCAAGGGCTGGGCAGCGGGAGAGAAGAAAACAGAAAGCCCTTCACACTGCTATTTTGGGAAGTTGCGATGGAGTGCCAGCCCCTAGGGTGGACTCTGCCTTTGGGAAATCTTAACTCCTGTAGAGCCAATGAGACATGGAACATGGAGTTCCTCTACTGTGCTCGTTTCCTTAGTAAGGCCCAGCAAACACTTTCTACTGGGAGGGAGCAAAACAAAACACGATCCATGACTTGGCTCCTACCAGTAAACAAGTGACATTTGTCATCTTGTCAATTCCAACCCCAGTTTCCTAGCAGCCCTGGATCTGCTGACAACAACCCAGGTGAGGCAAAGTGTAGCCCGGCAGAAGCAGGAATGTTTTTCACTCAGAACAGATCCACCTGCCAGAATGTGTGGCTCGGGGACCAGGGGTTTGTGTAATCATGAGCTTTGCCTGCGGCTGCTGAGCTGGTGGTAAACAGTGTGGGTCACATGGCACAGCACACAGCAGCAGGGCCAGATGGAGGTGCAGCCACACTGCCCGGGTCTGCCTGGATTGGGCTGGGCAGATCCCACACTGACTGCTTTGAGCTGCACTAGCTCCAGAGAGCAGGAAGGGATGGTGGCCAAGGGATGCCTCCGGAAGGGAGAGCCACGAAGGGCTCACGGTGGCGTGTGGGAGATACGTGAAGTTGTGTGAACCCGGCTTCTGTGACTCGGGCTCCTTGGGAAGAGGAGACGTGTGCTAGAGACGAGCAGAGAGTTTCTGGGGAAACACTCAGATACACAATGTGGAGAGAGTCAAGGAGCAGCGCAAACTTCTGCAATCCACGGGGTGAATATTGCGTAGTAAAATCTCAGAGGAAATGCAGGTAGAAGTTGCTGGTTTTTTTTTTTTTAATGTGTTAAAGTGTACATAAAATTTAACATTTAAACATTTTGTTCATTTATTTACTTGAGATACCCAGAGGAAAAAAACCCAGCATCCAGCATAGGTTAAGCTGCTACTATCAATACCAGCATCCCATATCAAAGTGTTGGTTCGAGTCCTGTCTACTCCACTTCCAATCTAGCTCGCTGTTAGTGTGCCTGGGAAGGCAGCAGAGGATGGCCTAAGTCGTGGCCCTCTGTCACTTCATGAAAGACCCCAATAGAGATCCTGGCTCCTGGCTTCAGCCTTGAGTGGCTCTGGCCATTTGGAGGGAATCAACAAATGCATGGAATGTCTCTGGTTCTCCCCTCCCTTTGTCATTCTGCCTTTCAACTAGCTAACTAACTAACTAATAACTAACTCAATCTTTCAACCAAAAGACAAAAGTACAAAGTGTATGTAGTATTTCTGGGATTGGCACAGTAGTATACCAGGCTAATCCTCTGTGTGCAAACACTGACATTCATGTCCCGGCTGCTCCACTTCCCATCCAGCTCCTTGCTTGTGGCCTGGGAAGGCAGTAGAGGATAGCTCAAGTCCTTGGACCCCCGTATCTGCTTGCCTGTGAGACCCAGAAGAAGCTCCTGGCTCCTGGCTTCAGATTGTCTGAGCTCTGGCCGTTATGGCTGTTTGGGAGATGAACAGCGGATGGCAGATCTCTCTCTCTCTCTGTCTCTTCTTCTCTGTAAAATAAACCTCTCAAATAAAAACAGATCATTTTTTTCATTGACTACATTGCATTATGTGACACAGTTTTATAGGCACTGGGATTCCCCCCCAACCCCCCCGCATGGTGGATTCCTCCACCTTGTTGCATTACCACAATTCAAGTTCAGTTGAGATTCTTTCATTACAAGCATCTACCAAGCATAAAGTCCAGCATCTTATTGTCCAGATAATTTCTTTTTTTTTTTAAGATTTATTTATTTTATTACAAAGTCAGATATACAGAGAGAGGAGGAGAGACAGAGGAAGATCTTCTGTCCGATGATTCACTCCCCAAGTGAGCCGCAACGGCCGGTGCTGTGCCGATCCAGACCCAGGAACCAGGAACCTCTTCCAGGTCTCCCACGTGGGTGCAGGGTCCCAAGGCTTTGGGCCGTCCTCGTCTGCTTTCCCAGGCCACAAGCAGGGAGCTGGATGGGAAGTAGAGCTGCCGGGATTAGAACCGGCGTCCATATGGGATCCCGGCGTGTTCAAGAAGAGGACTTTAGCCGCTAGGCCACGCCGCCGCCGGGCCCTGTCCAGATAATTTCAATGGTTTCTTGGGGAGACCATCTCTGGTCTGAAGGTAGAGCTGGCAGAGTATCATCCCGATCGATTAAAAGCCCTGACATTATATCAGTAACAATTTATAATGTTATGGAATTAGTTGACATGGTATTGAGTAACCAATATGTTAAAAGAGAAAAAAAAAGAAAGAATGCAAGTTCTGAACCACATCCTGTGACTTCTACATTGACATTTCAATTATTAGTTTATATACAACTGGGTTCTATACACCTTAAAATGGTTATGGATTACTAAAAATAGATAATTTTTTAAAAGATTTATCTATTTTTATTGGAAAGGCAGATATACAGAGAGGAGAGACAGAGAGGAAGATCTTCCGACCGATGGTTCACTCCCCAAGTGAGCTGCAACGGCCAGTGCTGTGCCGATCTGAAGCCGGGAACCAGGAACCTCTTCCGGGTCTCCCACACGGGTGCAATGTCCCAATGCATTGGGCCGTCCTCAACTGCCCTCCCAGGCCACAAGCAGGGAGCTGGATGGGAAGTAGAGCTGCTGGGATTAGAACTGGCGCCCATATGGGAGCCCGGGGCGTTCAAGGCGAGGACTTTAGCTGCTAGGCCACGCCGCCGGCCCGGGAAATTCTTTTTTAAAACGCTTTTAAAAAAAGATTTATCTAGGGGCCCAGCACGATAGCATAGTGGTTAAAGTCCTTGAATGCGCCAGGATCCCATATGGGCTCCAGTTCTAATGCCAGTAGCTCCACTTCCTATCCAGCTCCCTGCTTATGGCCTGGGAAAGCAGTCGATGACAGCCCAAAGCCTTGGGACCCTGCACCTGTGTGGGAGACACAGAAGAGGCTCCTGGCTTCGGATTGCAGCTGCTTGGGGAGTGAATCATCGGACGGAAGATCTTCCTCTCTGTCTCTCCTCCTCTGTGTATATCTGACTTTGTAATAAAAATAAAAATCTTTAAAAAAAAAAAAGAATTTCCCCTGGCCCCAGTTATTCAGTTCCTGTGCAAGATTTTTTTGTCTTTTGTGGATTAAGCTTTTGTTATTATATCCAAAAAGTATATCCCAAGGTCACAGAGATTTTTCCCCCATCTCTCCCAGGAGTTTTTTTAAAAGGATTTATTTTATTTTCTTATTTTTTTAATATTTATTTATTTTTATTACAAAGTCAGATATACAGAGAGGAGGAGAGACAGAGAGGAAGATCCTCCATCCGATGATTCACTCCCCAAGTGAGCCGCAATGGGCTGGTGCGCGCCGATCCGATGCCGGGAACCTGGAACCTCTCCTGGGTCTCCCACGCGGGTGCAGGGTCCTAAGGCTTTGGGCCGTCCTCAACTGCTTTCCCAGGTCACAAGCGGGGAGCTGGATGGAAAGCAGGGCTGCCTGGATTAGAACCGGTGCCCATATGGGATCCTGGGGCGTTCAAGGCGAGGACTTTAGCCGCCAGGCCACGCCGCCGGGCCCTTAAGTTTTCTTCTTAAGATTTATTTTATTTTTGTTGGAAAGTCAAATATACAGAGAGGAGGAGAGACAGAGAGGAAGATCTTCCGTCCAATGATTCACTCTTCAAGCGGCCGCAACCACTGGAGCTGTGCTGATCCAAAACCAGGAGCCTCTTCCCAGCCTCTTCCGGTTGTCCCATGCGGGTGCAGGGTCCCAAGGGTTTGGACCATTTTCGACTGCTTTCCCAGGCCACAAGCAGAGAGCTGGATAGAAAGGGAGGCTGCCAGGACATGAACTGGCACCCATATGGGATCCTGGCACGTGCAAGGCAAGAACTTTAGCCGCTAGGCTATCGCAGCAGGCCCTCCCCATCCAGGAGTTTTATAGTTTCAGTTTTATGTTTAGACCTGAGCTCCATTTTGTGTTCATTTTTATTTGGCACAAGCTCTATTTCCAAGATTGTAATGATAGTTACTTCTCATATCTTCACACTCGGTTGTCCCAGCACCTTTTGTTGCAATGCTTTGTCCTTTCTGCACGGACGTGCCCTGGATAGCTTTCTCAAATCGATGGGCTGTTCAGGTACGGATCTATTTCTGGACTGTGATACCTGGCCAGTACCACAGCACCCTGATTACTGAGAGCCCTGACGTCAGGCGGCGAGTCTTCCCATTTTGTTTTCTTGTGGTCATCTAATCTGAGTGTCTTTTATGAGGAGAGTTGAGCATGGTTTCATTGTAGAAGCTACTGGATCTCCAAGGCCTCCCAGTGTTAGAAGAAAGCAAAGTTACCTCTTTTATTACCATCTACCAGGCATATTAATTATCTCTGTAATTTCCCAACTTCTGTTTACTTCTCTGTCATGATGAGGATCCCATTGCTTCACAGAGAAGTATATATTTTTTAATAAATTAATAAGAAAGAGGAGATGGAACTCCCATGTCCTGGTTCACTCCCCAGATGCCTGTGCAACCTGGGGAGCTAAAGCCAGAAGCCTGGAGCTCGAATCAGGTGTCCCACATGCCTGACAGGATGCCAGTTCCTTGAACTGGCACCACTGCCTTGCAGGGACTGCATCAGTAGGAGGCTGGAGTCAGTACTCAGAGCTGGGAATCTAGGCAAGACACTTGAATATGGGGGTTGGGAATCTTAAGCAGCAACTTAACTGCTAGACTAAACTAAATGCCACCCCTGCCCCATATAAAATAAACAGTTGTACTTAACTTGCAATGAGACTGCCCAGTCTGCCCTTATAGCATCTTCCCCCTGGTCCTGAGCCTTGTCTACTGATGACTACTGAAGCTGCATTTAATTAAGCCCTTTGTGATAATTGTATGCACCGTTTTTGGATGTAAGTGCAGGGCTCAATGTTTTTTTTTTTTTTTTTCCCAGCTAAATTGAGCCTCTTAGACTTGGCCCTTCGTTATATCCTGTTGAGATCTTCTTGGATCTTGAATTTGATCTGCTCTCCAGGTTTATGCTTTCCAAGAATTTGATTAGCATATCATCTGTTTCCTCACCCGAGTCATTGATAACATACTGAGGAGAACCCCACCAAGGGTAGAACCCTGACCCTTGCTATTGGAAACTGCGTGCTGTTTGACATCAACCTGTCAGTCACTTCAACTGGATACGGACCCGTCAAATGGTGTTTTTGGTATGTTGACTATGGCTAGAATGCAAGCCTGGCTAATGAGGACTGTGTTGGAAGGGATCAGAAAGCCAGCCAGCTCCTCATCTTGCCTTCAGCCCAAGCCCTGAGCGCCTAGAGAGCGTCTCTGGACCTCAGTTTTAAACCTGGCAACAGGAAGCCTCTATCTCTTTGTGTTCATTCCTTTGTCACCATGGCAGACCAGCATTATCATCATTTTCTTCCTACTCTAGTATGCCTGTAGTTTAACAAACAAATAAGGCCAAAGTGAGGACCTCAGAACTCCATCTGGGTCTCCTCTGTGGGTGGCAGGAGCACAGGTACTCGAGCCATCAACTGCTGCCGCCCAGGGTGCATTAGCAGGGAGCTGGAGTTAGAAATGAGACCCAAAGTCAGGCACTCCACCCTTGGATGTGGGCATCTCAGCCTGCCCTGTAACCACTGCGTCACATGCCTACCCCTGTTGATGGCTTCTTTTCCTTTTCCCTCTGATTTGGCCTTTGCTCTCTTACAATGCCAGGGTGTACTCGGGAAACTGAGAAACTGCTCAGGGTCTCTCTCTGGGCCTCTGATCCCTGTCCTGTGTGGTCTTTCATTTCTTCACTCTCCCTTTAACCAGGCTTTCTGATCGCACCAAGCAGACCCAGTCACTGTCTTTCTCTTGCGTTTCTTCCAGGGTTCCTTTGTTGGGGTCCCTTGTTTGTCACTGGATTGTGCTCTCTCAGCTCACTCTTAAGCTTGCTTGCTCCTTTCCTTTCCTTTCCTTTCCTTTCCTTTCCTTTCCTTTCCTTTCCTTTCCTTTCCTTTCCTTTCCTTTCCTTTCCTTTCCTTTCCTGCCCTTCCTTTTCCTTTTCCTTTTCCTTTTCCTTTCCTTCCTTTTAATTTTTTTAATACTCATTTATTTGGGCGCGGCACGATAGCGCAGTGGTTTAAGTCCTCGCCTTGCACGTGCCGGGATCCCATTTGGACACCAGTTCTAATCCAGGCGGCCCCGCTTCCTATCCAGTTCCCTGTTTGTGACCTGGGAAAGTAATCGAGGACATTCATTTATTTGAAAGGCAGAGTTACACAGAGAGAGGGAGAGACAGAGATCTTCCATCTGGTTTTTCACTTTCCAAACTGGTGGTGGTAGCAAGAGCTGAAAGAGCTGATATGAAGCCAGGAGTGTCTGTTGACGTCTGCCATGTGAGTGCAGAGACCCAAACACTTGGACCAACTTTTGCTGCTTTGCTAGGTGTACCAGCAGGGAGCTGGACCAGATATCTAGCAGCTGGAATTCAAACTAGCATCTTTTTGGGATGCTGACACTGCAGAGCTTAACCTGTTACATTACAGCCGTGGCTCCTTAGGTTTTCTTAAGCGTAAAGTTCAGCATCATAGGATGTCCATCGAGGGAAGAGACCATTAGTTTATATTCTTTGAAAGCAGGACATTGCTTAAACATCTACAATTTTGTCTAGCTTAGTCATAGAGTAGGTGCTCATCCTCTCTTTTGTACCCTCCAAATAGAGCATGGGCTAGATATTTTAGAAGTTATTGAGCTGATTTAATTGGATCTTAGATTCTACCTTACTTTTGAAAATTCATGCCTATTGAGACAGAATTCATACAGAATAAGATGCATCTATTTGAAGATATAGTTTGAAAAATGTTGGCAAATCTGTGCATCGAAGCATCATTCAGAATCCAGCTATTGAGCACAGTCGTTTCTATGGCAGTCGTTTCTGGCTGCAGGCAACCATTGATTGACTTGGTGTTGTTGTAGATCGGCTTCTCCTGTTCTAAATTTAATGTGCACAGAATCATTTTCCGTGTACTCATTTAAGCCTGAGACCTTTCGAGATTCTTTCAAGATCCAACCATTCTGTAGTGTGTATTAGAATTTCATTTGGGGAGTGGAGGGCCGGTGTTGTGGCATAGCAAGTAAAGTCACCAGCATCCTTTGTGGGCATTGGTTGGAGTCCCTGCTGCTCGACTTTTGATCCAGCTCTACTTCTGATCCAGGTGTTAATGCACCTGGGAAAGCAGCGGAGGACGGCCCAAGTGCTTGAACCCTCTCATCCAAGTGAGACACACAGAAGCTCCTGACTTGAGACTGGCTCAGCTCTGGCTGTTGTGGTCATTTTGGGTGTGAACCAACACATGGAAGATCTCTCTCTCTTTCTCTGTAACTTTGCCTTTTAAATAAATGAATGAATGAATGAATGAATAAATAGGTTTCATTTGGTCTTGTTTCTGAGTAGAATTCCATGATACGGAATACCACAATTCTTTATTTGTTCCCCTCTGAATGGGCAATTAGACTTTTTTTTAAATTTATTTATTATTTTTAATTCATTAATTACATTGTATTATGTAACACAGTTTCATAGGTACTTGGGTTCTCCCCACCCTTCCCCAAACCCTCCCACCATGGTGGATTCCTCCACCTTGTTGCATAACCACAGTTCAAGTTCAGTTGAGATCCCCCCAATTAGACTTTTTTTTAGTTGGCTGTTTATTTATTTATTTATTGGAAAGCCAGATATACAGAGAGAGGAGGAGAGACAGGGATCTTCCATCTGCTGGTTCACTCCTCAAGTGGATGCAATGGCCAGAGCTGAGCCCATCCAAAGCCAAGAGCTGGGAGTTTCTTCCAGGTCACCCATATGGGTACAGGATCCTAAGCACTTGGGCCATCCTCCACTGCTTCCCCCAGAGAGCTGGATGGGAAATGGAGCAGCAGGGCATGAACCAGTGTCCATGTGAAATCCTGACAATTGTGAGGGGTGAATTAGTCAATAGAGACATCACTCCTGGCCCTTGTGGAACTATTTTTAAGAAACAGAGAGGGAGCTTACATCCACTGATTTTTCTTCACATGGCCAAAACCTCCAGAGCAGGGGTAGGCCAAAATCAGAGCAAATAACTTCATCCTGGCTGCTCCACTTCCCATCCAACTCCTTGCTTGTGGCCTGGGAAAGCAGCGGAGCATGACCTAGGTCCTCAGAATCCTGCACCTGCATGAACCTGGAAGAAGCTCCTGGCTCCTGGCTTCGGATTGGCTCAGCTGCAGTTGTTGTGGCCATTTGGGAAGTGAACCAGCAGATGAAATATCTTTTTATCTGTCTCTCCTTCTCTCTGTAAATCTGCCTTTCAAGTAAAAATAAATCTTAAAAAGAACTTGTTTTGCTTATTCTAGGTTTTTTTTTTACCTGTCTTTATAAATTTTTGAGTCAGTTTTTCAGTTTCTACAAAAAAAAGTGCCAAGTAAACCTTTGAAATCATGGTGAATCTATAGATAAGTCCAATGGTAACTGCCTCTAATAATAGATCTTCCAATCCATTGATGTTTTATACCTTTCCATTTATTTAGGTTTTCTTTAATTTATGTCATATATATTTACATATATATGGTCATATATATATATATATTTATATTTTTAAGTTAAAGGCATCCCTAAGTACTTTATGAGAGAGAGAGAAAATCAGAAATCTTTTGTCTGCCAGTTCATTCTCCAAATTTCCACAGCAATAAGAGCTGGGCCAGGATGGAGCCAGGAGCCAGGAACTTCATCAAGGCTTCCTATATGGGTGATGGGAACCCAAGTACTTGGACCTCGCTTTCTGCCTCATAGGTACATCAGCAGGAATCTGGGTCAGAAGTGGGTTGGTCAGGACTCCAACCAGCACTCTGACGCAGAATGTGGGCACCCCAACCAGTGGCTTAACTCTGTACCACAAAACCTACTCCCAGAACTTTCATCTTCTAGAATTTCATTACTAGAAAAGAAATATAATTTATAATTGTATTTTAACCTTGTATCCTGCAATGAGGCATTTTTATTTGTTCTGGAAAGTTTCCTTTCTTTTTTTTTAAAGATCTATTTTTTATTACAAAGTCAGATATACAGAGAGGAGGAGAGACAGAGAGGAAGATCTTCCGTCCGATGATTCACTCCCAAGCAGCCGCAACGGCCGGTGCTGTGCCGATCCGGAGCCAGGAGTCAGGAACCTCCTCCAGGTCTCCCACACGGGTGCAGGGTCCCAAGGCTTTGGGCCGTCCTCGACTGCTTTCCCAGGCCACAAGCAGGGAGCTGGATGGAAAGTGGAGCTGCTGGGATTAGAACCGGCATCCATATAGGATCCTGGCATGTTGAAGGCGAGGACTTTAGCCACTAGGCCACGCCGCCGGGCCCTTGAGTTTTCTTTTTAAGATTTATTTTATTTTTATTGGAAAGTCAGATATACGGAGGAGAGGAGAGAAAGAGAGGAAGATTTTCCATCTGATGATTCACTCTCCAAGCAACCGCAATGGCCAGGGCTGTGCCAGTTTCAAGCCAGGAGCCAGGAGCTTCTTCCAGGTCTCCCATGTGGGTTCAGTATCCCAAGGCTTTGGGCCATCCTCCTTTGCTTTCCAAGACCACAAGCAGGGAGCTGGAAGGAAACTGGAGCAGCTGGTGCATGAACTGGCACCCGTATAGGTTCCCGGCACATGCAAGGCAAGGATTTAGTCACTAAGCTATTGTCCTGGACCCTGGTTTCTATTTTTTATTTCTTTTTTTTCCCCCTTCTATTTCTTATTTCTGATGATAGTAGTGGCAACTATTTAGTATCTGGTATGTGCCAAACAGTGTACTAAAACCCAGCATGTACCATTTTATATAGTTCTTAGAGGATTTCTATGAACAAGGACACAAAGGCTCAGAAGGACAAATAATTTTCTGTACTTATTGGCATTTGATGTATGTTGGAGCCAAGATTTGAACCCAGTGCTAATTAGTTTTGAAACGTATGCTTTTTCCCCCATAATGGCTGGGAGTAGAACCATTCCTTTAGGGACACTGCTCTGGTTTCAGATCAAACCCTTAAGAACAGTTGCCTCTTGAGCTGTGGTTATGCAACAAGGTGGAGGAATCCACCATGGTGGGAGGGTTTGGGGAGGGGTGGGGAGAACCCAAGTATCTATGTAACTGTGTCACATAATACAATGTAATTACTGAAGTTAAATAATAAATAATTAAAAAAAAAAAAAAGAAATTATTTAAGCTCAAAAAAAAAAAAAAAAAAAAGAGGAAAATCCCGTTTCCAAGGATTTCCTGAGGTGAGGGCACATACCTTAACCACAGCTAGCAAGATCTACACAGGAAGAATATTCTCATGTACAAATACCTGGCATGGATAGATGGTTATCGTTCACTTTCTACATGCACATCAAAGTGGGATAAAAAGGAATACTCGGTTGTAAAATGTGTTATCTTTGCTATCAGGGTTGAGTTTGAATTTGTAATTAGAATGCAAGAATTGGATCTTATACATTTTATATATATGCCCTGTATTAAGAAAGATTGTTGAGTGAATGCCCTCGAGCTGGTTATTTTCTTTTTCTGAGATATTCTCTATTTGTAGGAATAATAATAAAACTGGTTACCATTTATCAAAAAAAAAAAAAAAAGAACAGTTGCCTCCCAGTTTCCCATGTATGGGATGATGGGAAAGCAGCAACTCTCAGAAAATGTCCTGTTCCTGGCTGTCCTGTGTGTGCTGCTGTGGCTTCCAGCTGGCCACACAGCTCCCTCCCTCTTGCGATGTCCTCGGAAGAAGTGAACTGGGACAATGCCCCGTTGACTCCTGGTGCCTTTGCCTGGGTGGCAGCAATCTCAGCCGGGCCCTGCTGGGATGGGGTGTCATGGGGACCTGGGGCTGTGGTTGTAAACAGGGCCCTGGGCTGCCTGAGTCAGAGAGAGCAGCCTTGGGCAGAAGAGGAGTGGCCTCTCAGGATCCCATTTCAGTTAGTTGCCATAACCGCAGTGACCCTGTGCTGTAAGGCTGCCTCCAATGTCACTGTCCCTGACCCTTTTGGCCTGGCCCAGCTTGGAAATTCCTGCCTGGAAACACCGGGTCAGGGAGAGACTTTGCAGTGTGGCCTGTGACATCAGCACTGGTACTGCCCAACAAGGAGTGGGGTGGAATTTTTTGTTTTAAGATTTATTTATTTTTATTGCAAAGTCAGATACACAGGAGGAGAGACAGGAAGATCTTCCATCCACCGATTCACTCCCAAGTGACTGCAACAGCCGGTGCTAAGCCGATCCAAAGCCAGGAGTCAGGAACTTACTCCAGGTCTCCCACGCGGGTGCAGGATCCCAAGGCTTTGGGCCGTCCTCAACTGCTTTCCCAGGCAACAAACGGAGCTGGATGGGCAGTGGAGCTGCCAGGATTAGAACCAGCACCCATGTGGGATCCTAGCACATTCAAGGTAGGATTTTAGCCACTAGGCCACTGCACTGGGCCCTGGGGTGGAATTTTGGCACCTGGGCCTCCTGGCTGGGTCTTCTGGTGGCAGCCTCTGGTGTTGGTTCCCAACAGCTGTCTTTGGGTCAGTTCTCCCAGACTCCTGATGGCTCCTCTGTTTTTATTTTATTTTATTTTTGCTGTTTACATTGTTGAAAAGAATGCAGGTCCATGAGGACCAAGGAATAGGTTAGGGAGGGTCTAGGTAGCAGGAAAAATGCTACCAATTTTGCATTTCTTCCTTTATCTCCTATATGTGGGGCATGGGGCGAGGGAGGAGGGGAAGGCTGCTCCCCACTGCCAAACTACATCAGTACCTGGGGATGTCCAATTGATGTCATCTTAGAAACTCTGACGTGGAGAATGTTCCGAGGGTATTGCTTGAGCGTTTGTAAAATTTTTTTTAAGATTTATTTTATGTTTATTGCAAAGTCAGATATACAGAGAGGAGGAGAGACAAAGATCTTCCATCCGATAATTCACTCCCCAAGCAACCGCAACGGCCAAAGTTGTGCCGATCCGAGGTTAGGAGCCCAGAGCCGCCTCTGGATCTCCCATGTGGGTGCAGGGTCCCAAGGCTTTGGCTGTCCTCAACTGCTTTCCCAGGCCATAAGCAGAGAGCTGGAAGGAAGCGGGACTGCTGGGATTAGAACTGGCACCCATATGGGATCCTGGTGCGTGCAAGGCAAGGACTTTAGCCGCTAGGCTATCATGCTGGGCCTGCTTGGGTGATTTTGATAGTTCCAAAAAGCTGTTGGTTTTGCGGCTCCAAGGTTGAGGAAAGTCTTTCAAGGTCCGTTGGCTGACAGAGTCCACCCCAGTTTACCCACTCACCCAGACACTTGCTACCGAATCTTGACCAGGAGAGTTGTCCAACCTGTTCTGCTTTTCAGCTTCTTGCATGGGATTCAACATCCCCTGATGACCCAAATGAGCTGGCTGTCATGTCCCTCATGCAGCTGGACATGCTGCATACTGCATAGGCACCAGCAATCAGGGAGGTGACTACTTCTGCTTAACAAGGCGTGCTGCTGGCCTAAAATAAATATCTTTTAATAAAGCTAAGGTTAAGGACCCAACACGGTGGCCTAGTGGTTAAAGTCCATGCCTTACATGCACTGGGATCCCATATGGGTACCGGTTCATGTCCTGGCAGCTCCACTTCCCATCCAGCTCCCTGCTTGTGGCCTGGGAAAGCAGTTGAGGATGGCCAAAGCTTTGGGACCCTGAACATGTGTGGGAGACCTAGAGGAAGCTCTTGGCTTCAGGTCAGCTCAGTTGCAACCATTGTATCTACTTAGGTAGTGAATCAGCAGATGGAAAGTCTTTCTATCTCTCCCTCACTCTGTAAATCTGACTTTCCAATAAAAATAAATAAATCTTAATTTTTTTTTTTTTTAATTTTAAAGGCAGGTGCGTGTGCTTGTGTGTGTATTAGAAAGAGACAAAGAGAAGTAGGGAGGAAAAACAGTTCCATTTTCTGGGTTACTCCCCATACACCCATAGCCAGGAAGGCAGTCCTCGTCTCCCGTGTGGGTGTCAGGGACTCTGTGGCTTGGTGCATCACCTGCTGCCCCTCAGGATGTGCAGGAGCGGGAAGCAGGAGTTGGAAGTCTAACAGGAACATGAACGCAAACATTCTGATATGGACCGCAGGGGTCTCAGCTGGCATCCCAGGCCAAATGCTTGCACCTTTAACCCTAACTTTTAAAAATGCTGATAAGCCAAGCCTTTTCCTGTCTGCAGGAAGTCAACAACTGAGAGTCCTTGTGGAGGAGAACACCAAGTGCTTGAGAAAGCAAAGGTGAAAAGGTCACTGGTCCTCCGGAGTCCTCTTCCCCATGACCTCAAGGAATGGAGGTGGTGCGGGGCCGACTGCTTAGGGGGAGCTCTGCTGCCAAGCAGGGAGGCTGGGCACTGCTGCCAGGGGACCACTTTTCTGCCATGTAGTTGCAGTGGTTGATCCTGCACACAACCTCGACTCACTTGGTGTCCTTCCTCTCTCCCCGCAGATGCCTGTGACATCATTGCTGAGGTTTGTCCATGCTGGGAAGGAGCCTTGCTTTCGGGAGTGACCACATTTATCTGGGCATGCCTGCAGCACTCTGGGCCCATGGACCTGCAGGAGCAGCATCTGGTAGGTTGTGCCTGTTACCCCTCGGGTATTGACTGAGCTCTCTCTTGGACTCCTCCTGCTTGCTTTGGCCTGGGAGATCCTCTGGGGATTTGAAGTCAAAACTGAGAGAGGAGGGTGTGACTGTGCCTGGGGTGGGTTTCCGAGACCACTCTGGAAGGCAGGGTCATTGAGCTGGAAGCTCTAGATGAAAGTGGAGGGCAGAGGAGGCGAACTTCACTGTGTGGCGTGGTGGGGCGTGTCTGATTTGGGTTGGCACCACGCCATCCTTCCACCTCTCGCCCAGGGGTGTGTAATTTAGTTTGTTTGCTCCCTGCTGGGGCTGTGCCCCAACCTGCTGAGCCATGTAGAGTGTTGTCAGGCACCCTGTCTGTGGTTAGAAATGATCTTTCCAATCAGATCCCAAACACAGCTGCTTAATCAGCTAGTGCTGAGCCTCCAGGGGGTCCGGCTGTCCTGGAGATGGGCTGAGCCTCCAGGCACAGTGCCTTGGGGTGGAGGCAGGTTTATCAGTTGGACATCCCTCCCCGGGACAGAGGCTGCTCTTGCCGGCCTGCTGCCCTCCTGTCCCAGGAGATCTCTCCATCTGCTCACCAACCTCCACTCAGCCAAACCTGCTATAGCACCTTCCCTTTGTACGAGGTGCTGTCATCCAGGTCCCTAGCCCAGCCCATCAGCCTAGATCGCCACTGCTGATGGCAATGCTTCTGGGTTTGGGTGCATACACCCTGTGTAGGCTGTTGCCTCTCAGTACTCACCACCCCTTTTTCCTGGCTATCCTCTTCTACTCTTGCTGCAAGTTTGGGTAGTGTCTTCCCTACCTAAGTCCTCCCTTCACTCAGTCCTCTTTTTCAGTCTCCCTATACCTCTGCCATCTTATTCATTATACTCCATTGAAAGGCTTTCTCTTCCACTTTATCTCAGTTCCTCTGGCTGCCTGCACAGAGCCTGGCATGCAGCAAGGGCTTCGTAAATATTTGTTGACTTGAACTTCGGAGCAGTGATCTTCCTGCGGAAGAGAATTTGAGAGATGTAGAGAAGGAGCCATGGGCCCATTTCCCTGGTGGCACTTAACTGGATGCTGCTGTGGTAACCCCAGACTTTCTGTACTTCTGGACCAGGCTTGTGAATTTGAACTTGAAGCCGATGTGTTCAGCCTTCTGGTCACTGGTATTCACCCTAACAGTGACTGTGTCTGGTGGTGGTCTGGTGTAAGGCTGCTAAAATGGTTGCTATTGCCATGCACTCTGGAGGTGGCACTCCGCAGGAGGATCTGCTGTGTGCAGTGCTTTGGCCTTCCTCGGGGCTGAGCACCCCTACCACAGATGGTGGGGTTGCCCTCTGTTTCCAGCCTCTTACTGAAACCCTTATCCCTGATGTGTCAGGAAAACAACATTCTAGGTTCAGGCAGCTGGCTTCTCTCTAAAGTCTGAGGAAGACTCAAGCACCCAAGCCTGGGTGCCATCATTGTGGTGCTGTGAATTAAGCTGCTGCCTGCAGTGACAGCATTCTATAGGAGCTCCAGTTCTCCTCCTGGCTGCTCTGCTTCCCTTTTTTTTTTTTTTTTTTGATTTATTTATTTTGTTACAAAGTCAGATATATAGAGAGGAGGAGAGACAGAGAGGAAGATCTTCCGTCCGATGATTCACTCCCCAAGTGAGCCGCAACAGCCGGTGTTCCGCCGATCCGAAGTCAGGAGCCAGGAACTTCGGCCAGGTCTCCCACATGGGTTCAGGGTCCCAAAGCTTTGGGCCATCCTCGACTGCTTTCCCAGGCCACAAGCAGGGAGCTGGATAGGAAGTGGAGCTGCCAGGATTAGAACCTGCGTCCATATGGGATCCCGGCGCGTTGAAGGCGAGGACTTTAACTGCGATGCTATCGCGCCAGGCCTCCTAATGGGATTTCTACTACTGAGGAACCGGGGAATTGCATACATGAAGGTGCTTGCAAAGAGAACCCCTGGGGCCCAGGGTGGTCTGAGGCTCTTGGTAGGAGCAGCATGGGGACCAGTTGGCAGAGGTGACTGATGGTCAGGGCTCTGTCATTCCCTGGCTCAGCCCAGGGTTAGTTTGGTTGTTGCTGGGTGATTTTCTGCACCCCATGCCCTTCTCTGGCCTGCCAGTTCTCAGCATCTCCTTCCCAGCCTGTCCCCTGACCTTGAGCCCCTGGTGGACCTGCTGCAGTGCTGATACCTGGGTGCCTGGTATGGTTGCTCATGTGAGCGATGGCAGAAGGATGGGGGGAGAGCTGTGAGGGGCTGTCCAACCCCTGGGCTTGCCCTGCTCTGCTTGCTGTCTTCTTTCAGGCCTGCCACACAGAAGGGAGCCAGTTTTTTGGCTTGTTCATCTTTGTGCTGGTCTTCATAGCGGCCAGCACAGGAGCTGATCCCACCCTCCCTGCCTTCCTGCTCCCGGTGGCAGCTTCCTGCCCTTCAAGGCTGGACTGTCTGGCCCCTCCTAGCTGTTCTCATTCTCTCTGTTTGGCAGGGCCCCACGGGGAGCTGTGCTAGAGCAGGGGGAGGGACGGAGAGGCTCTGGCTTTTTTTTCCCTTCCTTGCAGCTTGAGATGGTGTCGTCTAGGAAACCGAGGGCCCTGGAGAACCACGCTGGGCCTACGGCTCTGTGCCTCAGCTAGGGGACCATTAAGCTATGTCTTCTCCTTTAGGTTTATGGCCTGGGCCTAGACGGAGGAGTGTTCTCCCAGTGCCCCGGCCCCTCCTGCCCCAGGGTGCCTATGCTGAGAAAGCTTCCCAAGCTCTGTGGATGTTCCGGGTGAGGTGCATGCCGTAGGAGACCCAGGTCGGAGGGGAGGCGCATGCTGACTAGGAGACACAGGTCTCCTCTTTCTACCTGAAGAAGGGAAGACTTGGGTGTCTCTAGGTCCCAGCATCCCGTGCGCAGTTGTATTTCTGTGTGTGGGCTTTCAGCTCATACTGATCAGTGGCTGGTGAGGGCCCCGCGCCACCTGCGAGGAAGGTGCTGGGATGCTGCTGCTGGCTCCACCCTCCTCCACTGAATTCCTCCTTTCAGAGCTTCCCGGTCCCCTCTTCTGCGTCCCCCCACCCCCTGCCCAGAGCCTTCTCAATGGCCAGTCCTTCCCCTGCAGGCAGGATGTGCTGCTATTAATAACTCACACGTCCCTCCCCTCCTGCCCCGCTGCTCTGGCTGGTCTTGGTGAGATTCCACGCAGGGGCACTGGAGTGGCTTGGGCTGGCTTGTAGTGACAGGCTCCTGGTCATCCCCGGGTCCTAGCCTTGCCCAGTGACGTGGGGGCAGGGCACTTTAGTCTGTGAAGAGAGCTGGTATTCGAGCATCCCAAGGTGTGCCTGACTCCTGGCAGTGGCCCTTGGAGTTCTGGGCCGTTGGTAGTTCCTCCTGTTTGACAGGCTGGCTGGCTGGCTGGCCGGCCCTGGCTCTGCGTCAGGTTTCTGCTCACCCGGCCGTGGCCTCTGCTGAAGAACAAGCCAGGCTCCTGGACATCTGGCAGCACATCCGACGAACTTTCTCCTTTAAACCCTCCTCTCTCTTCCCCCCTTTTCTTTGCTTTCTCTTCCCTTTTCTCCCTCCCCTCTCCCAGGCTGCTGTTGCAGCCACTGCGCTGCCTCCTCCCTCCCCGAATCTGCAGCGTGACTGGAAATAGGCTGAATTAATCAGCACATTGAAGCTCTGCTCTGCTGCGCCCAGCTCTCCGCTGCACCAGCTCCTCGCTCGCTCTCCAGCCCTTTCTCCTCTCCCCACCGAGGGTGGTGTTGGGAGTTACGGTGGCTGACTCCTTGTGGCTCAGCCTCTGCCCATGCTGTTTAAGCAGGCCGAGCTATGGATGCCCCCCCCGGGGCAAAGGCAGCCGAGTGAGTATGCCAGCCTGGCTTTTACATTGTTCTTAACGATGCCTCATTCTTGCTTGGGGTTGCCTTAGTGCTTGCCACCAGGTTCCTGAAGACCGTGTAGCACGAGAGGCAGCTCCGTGAGTGTGAGTTAGCCAGGACCTTACGAGGAGACTGGGAGTAGAAGCCAGAAAGCTAGCATGTCTAGAGGGTGCCAGCTCAGTGTCCCAGGGGCCTGCCAAGGGATGCTAGGAGCCAGGTCTCCAGGCACAGGTGACAGGGGCTTGCAGCCTGTATGGGGCCACACAGGGGTCAGAGCAGGAGTTGCTAGGGCCAGGATGGTCTTTGGCAAGATCTTGGTGGCTGCAGGAGGTGGGCAAGAAGGTAGACAAAGTGCTTAGTTCAGCATGCACCTGGCAGAATGAGGAAGAGCAGGCAGCAGCTCCCCTCCAGCCTCTGACTTACCTGGCTGCAGGTGGAGCCTGGCTGTGTCTTGTCCAACTCCGGAGAGTAGATGGTAGTGTCGGCTGTCCTGGCATTGTGTCGAGTTTGGCTTTGTTGCTCTTTCTCTGCTTGCACTGACTGAGAGGGCTGTGGCCTCATGGACCTAGGGAATGGGCCCCAGCCACTTCCATTGGGTGGTTATCTGCTGTTGTGAAGGCCTCAGGTCAAGGTCTAAATTGGTGACTTGTCTACCTGAGCCAGCAGCCTTGATGCTGCTGAAGCAGGTGGAGTAGGAAGGAAAACAACTGTCGTGCCAGCAGAGCCTTGGCGGCGCTCCCAGCAGGCAGGGGCTGGGCTGGGGCTTCTGGCTCTGCATCACTAGAGAAATTTGACTGAGGTGTGCACAGGAGAGCCTGGGTGGGTCATCTCTCAGAAGGTGCTTTAGATGAACCAGATCCCTGGCATCAGACCTGCACGTGGTGGATTCCTGATGGCTAGAGCTGTTTCCCCATCCTGGTGTTCTCCTGAGTTTCCGAGCCCCGCCCCGCTCCCTTCGCATGCCAGCACAGAGAAGGCGCCCTGCGCAGGATGGGATTTTGCTGCCAGCCTCCCCTGGGCCAAGGCTGCCTTAGAGCTCCAGTGACTTCCCGCTCCCGTGCAGCCTGGGCAGTTTTAGCAGTGAACTGGGTTTGATTCTACGCACAGAGCTGCAGGGTCAGTGGAGGAACAATGCCTTCTCCTTCCCTCCCTTTGGGGTAGACCTGCTGCTCACCCAGGAAGTCTCTGGAGGTATCTGGTAATGGGATTCGGTGGGAATTTTTAGCACCTGGGACTCAGGGCAGATCTCATTATCTTTGTCTGCTTACAGCAAGATTTTTGCTGCCCCTTTTTGATCCCATCAGGTGAGAAGACTGTGTTCTTGTTTCGGTAATAGGAACAGCCCCCATTCTTCGTTCCCTTGCTGCGGTCGCCCCCGTTGGTGCCGAGGCACACAGGTGCATTCTGACTCTGTGGACACAGAAAGGCTGGCGGAGCTTGCTCACCCACCAGCCCATTCTGAATCTTTCAGGGCGTGTGAAGGTTTCTCATTATGTGCCTTCCCCGGACTCTCCCATCACATGGGCCAAAGTTGAGGCAAGCTGAGAGAAAGTGGTGATGTGGCCTTTAGCTCAGGCACTCCTGCCACAGAGGGCTTGAATAAACTAGGCTGAAGGCTGCGTCTTTGCCACTGGGCCAGCCTGTGCGGGCAGACACTTCCTTTGGACAGCATGTAATTAAAGAATGGCTTACTTTGCCTCTGCTATACTGTCTTTAATCGCCAGTCTGGAGCTGGTGTCCCCAGCTAGACACAACATGCGGGGGCAGACACACAGACAGCCACTGCAGATGCCCTGCCCTGGGATCATTTGCCACCCTCTGGCCCATCCCTCCTCCACCTGGTGAGGACAGAGTACAGCTACTAGCACCTGGGGGGCAACAAGTGTGACAGACTGGATGGTGGCGAGAAGGGGAGTCTGTCCTGGGCTCTGACTGGCTGCACAGAGGCAGCAGGTGGTAGGACGGCCACCATGTGATCCCTGGTGATGGGAAGTGCCCAGGTATGCAGGCCCAGCAGGAGGACAGGCACCACCCTCCACTGGCTGCTTGATGTGGATTGTCTTCTGCCCTTTTGAAAATGACCACGTCTGAAAATGACCTTTCTGAATGGAGGGTGCTTCATTTCAGGGCCCCCAGCAGTCCTGTGTAACTTGCCCAGCCCTTCTTTCCTGTCTTCTTCCCAATTCCCCTCTCCTGGATGTGCAGGCCAACCCTAGCACTTCTTGCCTCCAGTGTGTTTTCTCACTTGATCATTTTGGGAGGTCTGGCCCAGGCAAGTCCATCCTGGGAACTGTTGTCAGGAGGAAGCCTGGAAGGCTGAGCCTGGGGCACTGAGCCCAGGGGCAGAGGCCCCAAAGAGGGAAGGCTCGGGAGGCCTGGATTGCTCTGCTGGGCTTCCAGGGAACTGCTCTGCCTCCGGGTCCTCAGCTTCTTTGGGAGGGAGGATCTGGCACAGCACTGTGGCCCAACCCCTTGGATAGGAGAAGGTCTCCTGCTTTCTCTTCCTCTTCCTCCTCCTCTTCCTCCCTGAGCTTTCTGCTCCTCCTTGACAGGAGCCCCAGGGGGCAGTGGCCCCAGCTTCAGACCTCCCATCCTCCTGGGGGCTTTAGAGAACAGTAGTTCCCCAGGCTGGGGGTGTGGGCCCATTCCTGGGGGAGCTGAAATAACCAGTTTATCCCATTGGGGAAGAAGCAGCTCTTATCTGCATAATCCCCCAAAGCCACCGTGGAGAGCAGGGATTTGGGGAGATTTAGGCCGGGAGCTGGGAAGCTTCTGCTGGGCTCCCTCTGGAAGCCCCTGCTCATCTTGCAGCACTGGGAGCTGGCAGCAGGCCAGCCCTGGAGGCCGCTCTCAGGCGCAGCCACAAGGCCAGGGATGCGGCAGAAGAACGTGCCCGCAAGTCCCCAGCCTCTCCGAGCTGTGTGTCCTGCAGGGGTTGAGGCCTAGTTGGCCAGGACATTCTTTGGAGACAAGAGATTGTTCTGCGTTTAAGCTGACAAAGCCAGCGTGGGTTTCTCCCTGGTGCAGGGTGCCGGAAGGGCAGTTCTGTGGGCCTTCAGAGTGGAGAGGCTGGGCTGTAAGACACAGCAGCCTGGGCCCAGTGCCCTCAACCTGGCCTTCTCAGGAGGGAGCCTCGAGTCCCTTGATCGGTGCCATAGGGCCTGGATGCACTCCTCCAGCTCAGGAACTTTGCTGATGCGAGTGCATGTGGGTGCTCTTCAGGGGCCCTCGGGATGGACTCCCTTCGGGCCTTTCTGGGAGCTACTGGACGCCAGAGTTGAGAATTTTGTTCTGTTAGAGTGTCAGTATAATGTTAGAGTGTTAGTATAATGCTAGAGTGTTAGAATAGTAGAATGCTAGGCCAGGCTGTCAGGCCCCTTGGTGCCAGAAGCCGCTGCTTTGCTTAGTTAGGATAAACCAGGGCCATTGGGAGATTCCACCCTAGTCAGGATGAGTTAGGGCTACTGACCAGTGTCACAAGCCCTATCTATAGTGACCAGTGCCACGAGCCCTATCTATAGAATCCACCTGGGTAGTAGGGCAGTTGTCCGGTTCCAGGAAACAGGATGTGCTATTGATAGCCAGATCCCATGGCCATGATGTGTTTGAAGTGTGTTACTTTGATTGGATAATGTGTTACTCTTTAAATTGATTTGCTGTGTTTGGATTTGCGTGGGCTATGATATATGTAAAGCCCGAGAGAGGCCTATATAATCAGAAGCCTTTCTCTGGTTCAGGGTCCGAACCCTCTTTGGCTGGCCTGTGTGCCCCAAGAACGGTCTGACCCCAGCATGCTGGCACAATAAACTGCTTGCTTTTGCATTACCAGTGAAACTCTTTGTTGTTTCTGGGGGGCGGACAAAACCAGACCCTAACAGTTTAGCCTAGAATTGGCTTCATCCCAAGGATGTGGCTTCAGTATATCCAGGGTGGGGCCTTGACGTCCTTGTTTTTAAAAACTCCAGGTGTTCTGCTACAGACTTGTTTGTTTTCTTACAGACTTGTTTGATAGGCCCTGATTAAGGTATTGTTGCTGGAGTGAGGAAGGAGGGTATAGGTCAAGATGTTGCTAGGGATGCTTGTATCTGGTATCGGAGTGCCTGGTTTATGCCTGGTTCCATTTCTTGGGAGACAGCAGTTGGGGACTGAAGCGCTTGGGCCCCTGCTACCTGCATGGGAGACTTGGATTGGCTTCTAACTTGTGGCTTTGAGCTGGCCCAGACCTGGCTATTACAGACATTTGAGGAGTGAACCAGTAGATGGAAAACTGTCTGTCTTTGCCTTTCAAGTAAAGTGAAAATAAATAAGTAATTAAAAAAATGATTGCAAAAGATAATATTGGGCCCGGCGGCGTGGCCTAGCGGCTAAAGTCCTCGCCTTAAAAGCCCCGGGATCCCATATGGGCGCTGGTTCTAATCCCAGCAGCTCCACTTCCCATCCAGCTCCCTGCTTGTGGCCTGGGAAAGCAGTCGAGGACGGCCCAATGCATTGGGACCCAGGTTCCCAGCTTCGGATCGGCGCGCATCGGCCCGTTGCGGCTCACTTGGGGAGTGAATCATCGGACGGAAGATCTTCCTCTCTGTCTCTTCTCCTCTGTGTGTATCTGGCTGTAATAAAATGAATAAATCTTAAAAAAAAAAAAAGATAATATTTAAAAAGGTATCCTTGGGGTCAGCGAAGCTCCTTGTTCTTCCGTTCATTCATTGAGCTTGTGTGCAGCAGGCATTTTCCTAGTAGTTGAGAGGTAGGGCAGGACATGTTGAAATGAAAATGTGTAGTCCCTGTATTCAAGAATTGGCATGAGTGAGAGCCATCACGCAGAACCTCCCTGCGGTGCAGCCTCAGCTTGGAGACGACAGCCTTGAGAAGTGATGCCTGAGCCAAGTCATTTTTTTTTTTTTTAAGATTTCTTTATTTGAGAAGGCTGGTGAGATGGCTCAGTTGGCCAGTCCTCACCTTCTAAATGTCAGCATTCAGCATTCCATATGGGCACCAATTCATGTCCTGGCTTCTCAACTTCCCATCCAGCTCCCTGCTTGTGGCCTGAGAAAGTAGTCAAAGGACGGTCCAAAGCCTTGGGACCCTGCTCCAGCATGGGAGACTTGGAAGAAGCTCCTGGCTCCTGGCTTTGGATCAGCTCAGCTCCAGCCATTGCTGCCATGTGGGGAATAACCAGTGGATAGAAGATCTTTCTGTGTCTTCTCTCTGTAAATCTGACTTTCCAATAAAAATAAATAAATCTTATTTGTTTTTTTTTTTCCATCTGAAAAGCAGAGTGGCAGAGGTTTTCTGTCTACTGACTCACTCCCTGAATGACTGCAGCAGGTAGGCTGGGCCAGGCCGGAACCAGGAGCCTGGGAACTCTGCCTGCTTGGACAGCAGTGGCCCAGGCATTTGGACCTTGCTCTGCTGCGTCCCCAGGCATGTTAGCTGGACTGGATGATGAGCAGTAGGACTCTGACTGGCACTTGCATGGGATGCTGGCTTTGTGGGTGGTGGCTTCACTCGCTGTGCCACAATGCCAGTCTCTGAGCAGAGCCTGGAAGGAGAAGCAAGAGCTGTCGAGGGTGGGTAGCCAGGACATCCCTGGAGCCAGGCATGTGGGAGAAATGGCGGGGAGGTGGCTGGAAAGGGCCTCACTGTGCAGGTGCTGGGGTCTGTACTGGATTTTCAGGTTAAAGGGCATGTGTGTGTTCTGCTGGACTGCTGTGGAAAGGGCAATATTAGGAGCTGGAGTTGGGGCAGGACCAAGGTCAGTCTAGGATATTCCAGAGTGTTAGGAGGGAGAGGGCATACTGGTGGCAAGGGCTGGGTGGCATGGCTGGAATTTTGGACATATTGATGCTCACTTGGGTCCTTGTCAAACAGCTAAGGGGCAGTTCAGGAAGTGTGGCTAGCCTACTTCAGGGTGGTCAGGCTTGAATTCAACTGTAGGAGTTGAAGTGTATTAGGGGGTGAATCTATGACTATGGGGAAGTTGCCTAGGAAGTGTATAATAGTTGGAAGCTGACTTAGGATGGACTGCAGGAAAAGAGGAGATGGGGTCTGACCAAAGGGTAGTCTCGACATTGCATGAGGGTTAGGGTTAATGTGGCTAATCCTTGTCCACCCCGATCTCAGCCCCTGTCCGTGGTGCCAGGAGGGGGTGGTGGAGCTGCTGTGTGCTCCATCCCTGGACACAGCTTTCTTTTCCTTTTTTCTTTTTTCTTCATATTTTTCATTTTCTTTCTTTCTTTTTAAAAGATTAATTTGTTTTTATTTGAAAGTCAGATTTACAGAGAGAAGGAGGGACAGAGAGAAAGATCTTCCATCTGGTAGTTCACTCCCCAAGTGGCCAGAATGACTGGAGTCAATCTGATCCGAATCCAGGAGCCAGGAGCTTCTTCTGGGTCTCCCATGTGGGTGCAGGGTCCCGAGGTTTTGGGCCGTCCTTGACTGTTTTTCCCAGGTCACAAGCAAGGAGCTGGATGGGAAGTGGACCAGCCAGGATATGAATTGGTACTCATTTGGGATCCCAGTGCTTGCAAGATGAAGATTTTAGCCACTAAGCTACTGTGCCAGGCCCAGCTTTCATTTTCTTGGTGTTGGGTCCTTCATAGCACTTCAGTGCTGCAGGAGCTGCTCTTGAAAAATCTGAAAGACCAGAATCCTTGAGACAGCTCGGGAGGTTGGTGGTAGGAGCAGTCTGAGGAGGCATGGCATTAGCCAGATGGCACTAGGTGGAGAATCAAGTGAAGGTGAGTGAGAAGATCCTGAGGAGGAGTGAGCCTTTGCTGAAAAGGTTAAACTACTGGTTAGGGTGTCCACTTGTCATGTTGGGGAGCCAGTTTTTGTTGTTTTTGTTTCAAGATGTACTTATTTTTATTGGAAAGTCAGATTTACAGAAAGAAGGAGACATGGAGAGATTTTTCCAGCTACTCATTCACTCCCCAAATGGCTGTTATGGCTGGAACTGAGCTTATCTGAAGCCAGGAGCCAAGAGCCTCCCCCAGGTCTCTCACATAGGTGCGGGGGCCCAAAGAATTAAATCATTCTCTGTTGTTTTTGAGACCAGAAGTAGGGAGCTGAATGGGAAGTGGAGCAACTGGGACATGAACTGGTGCCCTTATAGGATGCTGGTACTTGTAGATAGAGGATTAGCCTGTTGAGCCACCACGCTGACCCCAAGAGAGCCAGGCTTTGAATACCTGCTCTTGGTTCCTGACTCTAGCCACTCACCATTAGCAAACCCTGAAAGGAGCTGTGTGATGGCTTGTTGTGGGCACTGAAAGAATAAACCAGTAGCAGCATCTGTCTCTGCTCTCTCTTCTTGTCTTTCAATACTTTTTGTTTGTTTTTGTTTTTAGGAAAAAGAAGTTTGGGTAGAGAGAGTAACTGTTTTTCCTTCTTCAATTTGTCATTAAGAGTAGGGGGCTGTGCACTTGAATGTTTCACTTTATATGTGGCCATACCCTGGGGGGTGTGAGTTGATGCCAGGAGAGAGGTGGGAATGACGGAGGGAGGCCTAGGGAGCGGGAGGTACAAGTGACGTGTCCAGCCTGCGGTGACCTGGGGTATTGGGGAGCCGCTGAGCACTGCCTGTTCCCTGCAGGGAGAGCCCCCCTCGGCCCTGGGTCTGTCCACCCGGAAGGCCCTGATCATCCTGAAGGAACAGCTGGAGGCGGTGCTGGATGGACACCTGAGGGAGCGCAACAAGTATCAGACGTGGAAGGTGCAGCATGTCTTCTGTGAAATGTTTCCTGTGGGGAAGCAGCCCACATGCGTGTGTGATGGAGGGAACCCTGCTTGAGGCTGACCTCTGGGCAGTGTGACCCCTGAGGCTGCAGGCAGCTGACCACTGGGTGGTGTGACCCTTTGAAGCCTTGTGGACTGTCAGACAGAAGGCAGCTTACTGACCCCATGTGCTGCAGGAGCCCAGCAGTCTGGCCCCTGTGGGGCTGGGGAGAGTGGGCCGTGGGAGGCTGCTCACTGCCTGCCGCCGCCCCTCCCTAGGAGGCGTGGAGAAGCAGCTTTCTGCACCACAGTAACCGCTGCTCCTGTTTCCATTGGCCGGGGGCCTCACTGATGCTGCTGGCTGCGCTGCTGCTGCTCGGCTGTCATGGGGGCCAGCCAGCGGGGAGGTAAGAGGGACGCCCCCGCTCTGGACAGCTGCCCCCTGCTGCCCCACCCACCATTCCAGGGCCCTGGGAGGGGCTCAGGAGTGGTATAAAAATCTCTTCAGTCCTTCAACTGGCACCCAAGGCCTGGTTGGGGCCAGGGAATTAGAAGAAGCTGGGGAAAATACAAAAAATAAAAAAGGATCTGGGATAGGAAGGGGTTTGTGAGGTCCTGCAGGCTAGGGATGCCCTGTTAATACACCCACTGTTCTGAGCCAGCGCTGGAGTGGAGCTGGTGAACGCCCTGGCGCTGTTTCTGCTGCTGCTTCTTACCCTCTTCCTCACATGGTGGCAAGCCTGGCTGAAGCGTCGGGAGGTAGAGCGGAGGCTCCGTGGGATCATTGACCAGATCCAAGGTGAGGCCAGTGCCAGGCCTGCTGCTGGGGAAGATGCCCTCGTGCCTGAGAGCTTGCCTCATGCCCCAGGGGCTGTCCTCTGGGGAGAAGAAGGATGTCCCAGCTGCCTGTCTGTCTACCTACATTCCTAACCATCCATTTAGTATTTGAAAGGCAGAGTGACAGAGAATGAGGGAGGGGGATCATTCGTTTGCTGGTGTACCCCCCAATGCCCACAGCAGCTGGGTCCAGGCCATGCCGAATCCAGGGATGGGGAGCTCCATCCTGGTCTCCCATGGAGATAGTTGGAAGTGAACCAAGTACATGGGGCCATCCTTCTCTGCCTGCTAGGCATGCTAGCAGGATGCTGGATTGAAGTGCGGAGTAGTCAGGACTGAAACCAGGCACTCCGGTGTAGGATGTGAGCATCCTAAGTGGCAGCTTCATTTGCTGGGCCACAGTGCCAGCCCCAAGTGGGCATGTGAGAGTCGTGCATGCCGCTGGGGCACAGGAAGACGGATGGTGACATAGTGAGGCTTGTGGGCTTGCTAATGCTGGGAAAGTGATCAAGAAGACCCCTCTTTCTTTCTTCCTTCATTTTAAAAAAAAGATTTATTGATTTAGGGCTTGATATGATGACTCAATTGATTAATCCTCACTTTGCAAATGCCAGGATCCCACTGGGGCACCGGTTCATGTCCTGGCTACTCTACTTCCGATCCAGCTCCCTGCTCGTGGCCTGGGAAAGCAGTCAAGGATGGCCCAAAGCCTTGGGCCCCTGCACCCACATGGGAGACCTAGAAGAAGCAGATGGAAAATCTTTCTCTCTCTGTCTCCATGTAAGATCTGCCTTTCCAATAAATAAATCATTAAAAAATATGTATTTAGGGCCTGGTGTGATAGCCTAGCAGCTAAAGTCCTGGCTTTGCATATGCTGGGATCCCATATGCACGCCGGTTCTGATCCCAGCAGCCCCAGAAGATCATCTTCTTTGTCTCTTCTCCTCTCTGTATATCTGACTTTCTAATAAGAATAAATGTAAAAAAAAATATTTATTTATTTATTTATTGGAAAGGCAGAGGTACAGCATGAGAAAGAGGGGGAGAAAGAGAGAAAAGTCTTCTATTTGATTTACTCCCCAAATAGCAGCAATGGCCAGAGCTAGACCTGTCTAAAGCCAGAAGCCTGGGGCCTCTTCCTGGTCTCCCATATGGGTGCAGGGGTACAAGTGCTTGGGCCACCCTCAGATGCTCTCCCATGCTCATTAGCTGGGAGGTGGAAGGAAGTGGAGCAGCTAGGTCTTGAACTGGTACTATTATGGGAGGCCAGCATCACTAGTGGTGGCTTCACCCATCACGCCACAGTGCTGGCCCCAGGAAGACCCCTCTTGGCAGGAACACAGCTGTAGTTTCTTCTTCCAAGTCTATCTTGCCTGTAGCATGGGGCCTGGGGAAGTGGGGAGATAGATGGATAGAGAAGTCTGAGATGCTGGAGTCCCGGGGCTGGGGTGGGGATCCAGGAGCCCACAAGGGAGCAGCCTCCTTCCTAGAGGACAGGGTAGTTGTCCTTCCTGTTGTCCAGATCCTTGGGGACCAGGCTGCCTCCAGGCCTATGTCCCACTATTCTCTGTCTGGTGAGCTATTTCATGTGACTGACTCCAACCTATTCCTCAGGGCCCATCCCAAGCTCTCCTTCTTCCTGGGTGCCAATTAGATCAACCAGATGATGGGTCTGCTCCCTCTCCAATACTGCCACTTCACTGTGGTCTTTGTTAAGCCAGCCACTGGCTTGTGGTTACTGTGGGGCAGGGACCCTGTTGTCTTCCCCTCACCTTGCAGGCCCTCAGCAATACCTGGCAGGTATATTTGATTGGGATGGGGGTCCAAGCGCAGAGCTCTAGGTGTTGAAAGGAGGTGGAGGTGCCCAGGCTGGTGTCATGTTGGACACAAGGCCTAGGTTGGCACAGACCTTCAGGGAAGGTAGAAGGGCAGTGACACCAGTTGGCTGGTGTCTGGAGTTGTGTGTGAGAAAGGCGTTTTGCTACTCTCCATTTTTGTTAGATGCCCTTAGGGATGACAAGGAGATCAAGTGGCCCAATACCCTGTATCCAGACCTCCACATGCCCTTTGCGCCATCTTGGTCCCTGCACTGGGCCTACCGGGATGGACATCTGGTCAACCTGCCAGTCAGCCTGTTGGTGGAAGGAGACATCATAGCCCTGAGACCTGGCCAAGAGTCCTTCGCATCTCTGAGAGGAATCAAGGTAGCTTTCAGCTCTCCTCCTTCCTGGGTCATGCATGCGGTGGCACCAGCCACAGGCCATGGTGGGGGTGTGGGAGGAGAATTCCTGGGCTTTAATCTGAAGCTTCTGGCCTGCATGTGGGCTTCATGGCAAGGCCTCCTGGGTCCTCTAGCACTAGGAACCCAGTCCCAAATGATGCTACTGATTGACGGCTCCAGCCCTGGGAGGCATCTCCAACATGAGCGGCCACCACAGGGCCTTCCCTCCCCTTGCTGTCCTCTCGCTACTGCAGGATGATGAGCACATCGTCCTGGAGCCAGGGGACCTGTTCCCGCCTTTCTCCCCACCACCCTCGCCCCGGGGAGAAGTGAAGAAAGGACCCCAGAACCCCCAGCAGCACCGGCTCTTCCGCGTCCTGGAGACCCCTGTGATTGACAATGTCAGGTAGGGGGGCTTCCCTGCCTCCTCCTGTCCCCATCCTTTCCCTGGGGTGTCCCATGGGGAAGGGGTGCTGACAAGGAAGGGGCCTTGGTCACTCCAAGGCTTCTTTAAGGACAGGCTAATGCTCAGTCTGGACCGAGAGACCCGCAGTCCCTCCAGCTTGGGTGGTTCTGGCCTCTCCCCTTGGTTGGGCTCTGAGGGTCCCTTCTCTCTGCAGATGGTCCCTGGACATGGCCCTGTCCCGCCCAGTCACTGCTCTGGACAATGAGAGGTTCACAGTGCAGTGCGGGATGCTGCACTATGCTGTGCCCGTGGTCTTGGTGCGTCCCAGGGCAGGCTTCCAGGGGCGGGGAGGGGGCCAATCTTGAGAAACCTCTGGGGTCAGACCCAGGCAGGCACAAGAATGAAGGCAGAGGGCCCAAAAGGGAGGGAGCCATGGGGCCTAGCTGCCTGGTAGGCGTGGGCTTTAGGCCACAGTTTTCCCACTGTTTTTCTAGGCTGGATTCCTGCTAACCAATGCCCTGCGCTTCATGTTCCATGCTCCTGGGGTCACCTCCTGGCAGTACACACTCCTCCAGCTGCAGGTGAGGACACCATTCTTCTCTGTTGCCTGTCACTGTCTGCAGCCCAGGGGCCACCCAGGCCTCTGCTCCGGAGCTCCTCCTTCCCTGCCTCTCCTGGCTCCCAGATGGTTGCCTTTTTCCATCCAGGGGCAGCCCCATGGCCAGGGACAACCCTCCCCTCACCAGGCTCACAGCTGCTTGGAACTATCGTGTGGTCCACCCCTCCCAGGTGAACGGCATGCTGCCTGTCCTCCCCCTGCTCTTTCCAGTCCTCTGGGTTCTGGCGACGGCCTGTGGAGAAGCCCGTGTCCTGGCCCAGATGAGCAAGGCCTCACCCAGCTCCCTGGTAGGTGGCTCCCATGCCTCTGGCTGATGGAAAGCCAGGGCCCTGGGGGTGGAAGTCCAGGCCTGCTGTGGGCTTGGCATGCAGAGACAGTGGAGGGCGCTTCAGGAGCTCAGGTCCTCTGTACCCGAGGAACCTCTGGCCAGGCCCTAGGGTAAATGAGCATCCGTGTGACCCTTTCCAATGGGTCAGGGCTGCCCTGTGCCCTTTATAGCTTAGGGACAGGGCACCTTGCCCATGTGTGTCCCCATTCTGGCCAGTATGAAGGCTCTTCGAAAATAGCTTTTCCCTCACTGAAGTGTACGCTCTCTCTGCAGCTGGCCAAGTTCTCGGAGGACACGCTCAGCAGCTACACAGAAGCCACCTCCTCCCAGGTACACTGACCTCAGGTCCCTGGAGCCAGCCCAGCTCCCTCAGGCTTCTTCCTGGAGCCCTGGGGCCTTCAGCTGGACTCTGAAACTCTAACCCCAGCCCCATCCGCCTTAGAGCTGGGCCTGTTCCTTTAACACACAGGTGCCCTGCCCCACACAAGGGCCTCTCTACTCCAGCTTTCATTGCTCTCAGACTTGCCCCAAGTCTTACCCTAGTGGCCATCTTCAGGGAAGTAGGCTGAGCTTCCAATGGCCTTCCCACCAGGAGATGCTGCGCTGCGTTTGGGGCCACTTCCTCAGGGTGATCAGGGGGACGTCGCCAACGCTGAGCCACAGTTCCAGCCTGTTGCACAGCTTGGGCTCGGTCACGGTGAGCTGGCCCTTACAACAGGGGGTTTGCCACGCCAGGCCCACAGTCTGGATGACTCTAATTATCCATTGGCCTGTAGGTTGCTCCTGGGCACACAGGCTGATGCCCAGAACCATCCCACATTCTACTTCTCTCCCTTGCAGGTCCTGTGCTGTGTAGACAAACAGGGGATCCTATCCTGGCCAAACCCCAGCCCCGAGACGGTGCTGTTCTTCAGTGGGAAGGTAGAGCCCCCTCACAGCAGCCATGAGGACCTCCCAGATGACCTGTCTACCCGCTCCTTTTGCCATCCGGACGTCGAGGAAGAGGTTCGGCTCTCACAGGCCTGACTGTGGGCCTTGCTGCGTAGCCTTGGGGAGAGGAAGGAGGCTTCCAGCACCCTTGTGGTGCGCTTCTGAGCCACGGAAGCGAAGCCCTGAAGGGCCCAGAACTGTCTGGCCCCAGTCCTAGGCCTGTACTCCCTGTTCTTCTCAGCCCCATGAACGAGATGCCCTCCTGGCTGGTTCCCTGAGCAATACCCTGCACCTTTCCAACAAGCAGGAGCATGGTGATTGGCCTGGTGATGGCCCCAAGCCCCCCGAGCCCCAGCCTCGCCACAAGATGCATGGCCGCAGCAAACACCCGTCTGGCTCCAGTGTGAGCTTCAGCAGGGACACTGAGGGTGGCGAGGAGGAGGCTGCCAAGGTGAGCACAGGGAGGCTGAGCCGAACGGCCTCCTCAGCGTTCTGGCCGTCCTGGTCCCTCCTGCTAAAGGGGTACAGCTTGGTCTGGACCCGTGGGGTCAGAAAGAGCAGAGAAGTCTCAGTACCCCGACCTGGCCAGCAGGTTGGCCTTGCCTGATTCCCTTCTGTGACCTGGGCCCACCTCCTCCACTGCTCACCAGTGGAGCCTGGCTTCCTGACTTGAGTGCTGTAAGCACACAAAGCCACTGGGCTAGTGGGCTGATCCTGACCATGTCCCCAGGCTAGGAAGAGCAGTTGGTTTCCTCACTGGTCTGGCTGTCGCTTGATTTCAGTACTGCCATTGTCCCTGGGTCTAGATGCTGGCACCAGACAGGAGCCCAAGATGTATGAGAGCAAGATTCTGCAAGGGAGAGGGAGGACGGGCATGAGTGCTGTGACCTAGGAAGGGGGCTGTTTGGATGTGGCTCTGGGTGGCAGTGGGAAGGCGCCCTCTACCCTGCTTGGAGGAAGGTGAGGGCCTGCCCTCACCTCTTTCCCACTGTGGTCCCCGCAGGCCCAGCCTGGGACGGAGGGGGACCCCTACGAGGCTGAGGACTTTGTGTGCGACTACCATCTGGAGATGCTGAGCCTGTCCCAGGACCAGCAAAACCCTTCCTGTATCCAGTTTGATGACACCAATTGGCAGCTGCACCTCACTTCCCTCAAACCGTTGGGCCTCAACGTGCTGCTGAACCTGTGCAACGCCAGCGTGACCGAGCGCCTGTGCCGCTTCTCAGACCACCTGTGCAACATTGCGCTGCAGGAGAGCCACAGAGCCGTGCTCCCGGTGCACGTGCCCTGGGGCCTCTGCGAGCTGGCCCGCCTCATTGGTAGGTGCTCTCCTTGGGAGCCGGTCACAGGCTCTCTCTGTGTCCCAGACTTTAGTCAAACAGGGCTGCATGTGGAAGTTGTGTGAGGTTTGAGATAAGAAGGTGCAAGGCGCCAGTCACATCAACAAGGCCCTACCCAAGTCCCTGGGGAGCTGAGGTGCTGTGAACCTCCGCCTGGAGGCCCTGAGTGCCTGTCACTTGTCCTGCAGGTTTCACTCCTGGGGCCAAGGAGCTCTTCAAGCAGCAGAATCACTTGGCGCTATACCGCCTCCCCAGCGCAGAGACAGTGAAGGAGACCTCGCTCGGGCGGCTCTCGTGTGTCACCAAGAGGCGGCCTCCTCTCAGCCACATGATCAGCCTCTTCATCAAGGACACCACCACCAGTGAGCACTCCAACCTGGCCGGCCTGCTTCGCACTACACTCCAGAGCTTGGCAGGGGTTCTGCCCTGCCCTGCTGTTCCTAGGGAAGACTGGGCAGATGAAAGGGATTGGAGTTGAGGGCCAAGGCTGGGATGGTGGTGACCACAGAAGACGGATTGTCCAAAGACCTGGAAGCATTAGTGTCTGCTTTACCTGCCCAGTGGCCTTCCCTTGGGGCTTGTTTGACTTTGTATTGGCTTGAGATGTCCCCTTTGTCACTGGCTGTGTGCACCTGGTAGTCAGAGGAAAGGGCACTCAGGCCAGGCTTTTCTTCACCCTGCCCACTCAGGCACAGAGCAGATGCTGTCCCATGGCACAGCTGATGTGGTCCTGGAGGCCTGCACAGACTTCTGGGATGGAGCTGACATTTACCCTCTCTCAGGTTCTGACAGGTGGGTAATCAGCATTGGTTCTGCTCGCCTGTCCGCCTGCCTATCTTGCAGGCCTGTGGCGCTTTAGGACTACTCAACTCACTTCTACTCCATTCCCCTGGCAGAAAGAAAGTGCTAGATTTCTACCAGCGAGCTTGTCTGTCTGGTTATTGCTCCGCTTTTGCCTACAAGCCCATGAACTGCGCCCTGTCCTCTCAGCTCAACGGCAAGTGCATTGAGCTGGTGCAGGTGCCTGGCCAGAGCAGCAGCATCTACACCATGTGCGAACTACCTAGCACCATCCCCATCAAGCCAAGCACCCGCCGCAGCAGCTGGAGCTCTGATGGTATCACGTGCACCTTCCTGAGAGGGGCAGGTGCTGGGGTTCCGGGGGTCCGGAGGGTTTCCCAAAGGCTCTGTCCTTGATGGCAGCCAAGATGCACTTCTGCTGGGTGCTGCACTAGGAGCACCACTCAACTGGGATGCCAGCCCTGGCTCTCACTAACTCATGATCTGGGGGACTCCTTTAGTCTCTCAACCACATATAAGTGGGAGTTTGTTCTGCCCTCTTCACAGTTCTGTTGTGAGGTTCAAGGCAGACATAATATGTAGAAGTCGTAGAGCAATTGTGGATTTAGAGGGGATTGGCCTTGTTAGACTCACCTGAAAGCCAAGGTCACTAACTTGGCCACACTTACAGGGTCTTAGGAACGAACCCAGGCAACTGTGAGCGGAAGCAAGTGCTGAGGGTGGGGCCATTCCTGGAGCCCTGGAACAGGGCCAGGTGGGAGCTATGGCCACAGCGTGCCATGGCTCCCCAGCACGGCTACCTGACTGATGAACCCTTCGTTGTCTTTTCTCCCTGTGCCATGGATGTGTGTGGTCCCCTGGGGTCCACGTGCTCATGATTTGGGTGTGGCCCTGGGCCGCCTCCTGGAATCGACTGGTTCCTGGGTGTCCTGGCCGGTCTTTGTGCTTTGTGCCTGCCTGAAGAAGGGATCGGGGAGGTGCTGGAGAAGGAAGACTGCATGCAGGCCCTGAGCGGCCAGATCTTCATGGGCATGGTGTCCTCCCAGTACCAGGCCCGGCTGGACATTGTGCGCCTCATCGACGGGCTGGTCAATGCTTGCATCCGCTTTGTATACTTCTCCTTGGAGGATGAGCTCAAAAGCAAGGTAAGGGAGAGGAGGCTCTCCCTCCGCCATCCCTGACCGTTTTCTTCTCAGGCTGGGGCCTGTCTGTTCATTGCCATCTGCCTCTTATAGGTGTTTGCAGAGAAAATGGGTCTGGAGACAGGCTGGAACTGCCACATCTCTCTCACGCCCAATGGAGACATGCCTGGCTCCGATATCCCCCCCTCCAGCCCCAGCCACGCAGGCTCCCTGCATGATGACCTCAATCAGGGTGAGGACAGAAGCTTGTTTTGGGAAGGAGGGGAGAAGTTTCCCTCAGCTTAAGTCCCTTCTGACAAGTACCTTCCTTGGGAAAATGGCTCCAATATTCCTATGAGAACTAGTCAGTAGGAGAGGGGTGGAGACCAGTGAATCTTCAGGCCCGGAAGGCCCCAGAAGGTCCCAGAAGGCTGGCCCCCGCATGAAGGATGGGGTCTGCCCACAGTGTCCCGGGAGGACGCCGAGGGGCTCCTGCTCATGGAGGAGGAAGGTCACTCGGACCTCATCAGCTTCCAACCCACAGACAGTGACATCCCCAGCTTCCTGGAAGACTGCAACCGGGTACAGTGGCAGTCTCTATCTGCTGCCCTTCTGGAGTGGGCCCCTGCTGACCCAGGGGAGAGACAGGAGGGAGGAGGGGGGGCAGGCAGAGTGGCAGGGCCCAAGGGTAAGGCTGCATCTCCACTCTTGCCAGGCCAAGCTGCCCCGAGGCATCCACCAGGTGCGGCCTCACCTGCAGAATATCGACAATGTGCCTCTGCTGGTGCCCCTCTTCACTGACTGTACCCCTGAGAGTGAGTCCTGCCCCTTCTGTGAGCTTGGTGGGGGTTCTCCCCTGGGCTCCTCCAAAGAGGATGTGCGTTTCCCTTGCAGGGAGTGGAGAAACCTGGGCTGGGGTTGGCTGGGCAGTCTAGTGAGCTAGAGCCATGGGCATGCCCATTATGGACAGTCAGAAGTGACAGCAACCATATCGCTTGGGGTGGGCGGCCTCCCGCTGCCTCTTGCTCTGCTGTCCCATGGGTGTCTGCTCCTAATCCCATATGGACTGTTCTCTTTTTCCCAGCCATGTGTGAAATGATAAAGATCATGCAGGAGTACGGGGAGGTGACCTGCTGCCTGGGCAGCTCTGCCAACCTGCGCAACAGCTGCCTCTTCCTCCAGAGTGACATCAGGTCAGGTGGGGCCCTGGCACTGGCCAAGTAGCCTGTGCGGCCTCCTTAGGCCTGCAGCAGGTTGGGGGTGTATCCTCTGGCTCACCTTGCCCTGGCCAGTTTCGAGGCACCTGGGTGTGGTGGGAGGAGGAAGGGTTTCCACCCATCAGGCATCACTGATGGGTGGGTTTGCCTTCCACAGCATTGCCCTGGATCCCCTGTACCCTTCCCGTTGTTCCTGGGAGACCTTTGGCTACGCCACCAGCACCAACATGGCCCAGGCCTCCGAGGGCCTTTCTCCCCTCCAGCTGTCAGGACAGCTCAATAGCCTGCCCTGCTCCCTGACTTTCCGCCAGGAGGAGACCATCAGCATCATCCGGCTCATCGAGCAGGTGGGGGCACATTGGGGTGGGAGAGGAGCGCAGGGCCTGCCTGGGGCAGCCAGAGGCAGGAAGCTGAGACATGACCAGGATCTGCCCTTTGTGCCCCTGCCCTCTGAGCCAGCAGCCCTCTCCCAAGCAGGCGAATTGGCCTCCTCCTCCTTGCATGAGCACTGGTCAGCTGCAAGGCCGGAGAGTTGAGGGGGTCTGGGCCTTAATGTGCCCCTCTTGGTCCCCAGGCCCGGCATGCCACCTACGGCATCCGTAAGTGCTTCCTCTTCTTGCTGCAGTGCCAGCTGACCCTAGTGGTCATCCAGGTGAGTTGGGGTCCACACAGTGCCCCCTCCCATTCCATTCCTTGGCCAAAGGGCCCATTCAGACCTGAGGAGGGAGGTGGGGGTAGCAGCATGGTCAAGGGATCCCATGCAGCCTTTGCAGGTGCCCCCATTCATAGAACAGGGCCCCTTCCAGGCAGGCTGTAAGTATGTCTGGGCATGATGTGGGACCACCTGGAGGCCACAAGAATCGTGTTATTTGCTAGAATCTAATTGTGGGTTCCTGGACTCTCCTTGCCTAGTTCCTCTCCTGCCTGGTCCAGCTACCCCCACTGCTGAGCACCACTGACATCCTGTGGCTGTCTTGTTTCTGCTATCCTCTGCTCAGGTGAGAGCCATGCAGCCTGGCTGCTGGGCCAGGGTTCCGGAGGAGCCACTCAGGCCTTGTCTGCTATGGGACAGAAGGCACTGAGGGAACCATCTCCCCATCATGAGGTCTGGGAGACAGCAGGTCACAGTCTCCATCTCTTCATCCAATCTCTGCTTTTCAGCATCTCCCTCCTGGGAAAACCCCCCCATAGCTCCATCATGTCTATGGCCACAGGGAAAAACCTTCAGTCCATTCCTAAGAAGGTGAGCAAAGCAGAATCCTGAGTCTGGGTCTCCAGGGGAGGAACGCAATTGTGGATGGGCCCAGGGGCAGACCTGGAAGGCTGGTGAACTGGACTGCAGCTCCTGATTCCTGGTCTTTGCTCACATCTAAGAGAAGCTGGTGTTCAAGCTGAGAGGGATCCTTGCTGGGGGTGCAGCGACTGCTGCTCAGCCCTGCTCCTTACTCCCCTTGCTGGCCATCCACTGAGAGCATGCAGAATGTGTGAAATAGCCCAGCTGTGTGCCAGGCCTGATGTGCAGCCGGCAGCAGTGCTGGCCCCTGTGTCAGTGAGCGGTCTCCATCCCCCACAGACCCAGCACTACTTCCTGCTCTGCTTCTTGCTCAAGTTCAGCCTCACCATCACCTCGTGTCTCATCTGCTTTGGCTTCACGCTGCAGAGCTTCTGTGACAGCGCCCGAGTGCGGAACCTCACCAACTGCTCCTCCATCCTGCTGCGCAGGTGGGCCCCGCCCTCCCCACCTCCTGGCTCTTTGAGCCCACCCACAGAAGCCTGAGCCCATATCTTGCTTTGGCAGTGATGACAGCAGGGCTCCAGCCTGGTTTGAGGAGTTTGCCAATGGGCTGCTGTCGGCTCAGAAGCTTACAGCTGCCCTGATTGTCTTGCACACTGGTGAGGATACTCTCGAGCTGAGGCCAGGGACGAGGGGAGCAAGTGCTTGGGACAGTCGGAAGCTTGACACCTGCTGTTCCCCTATCTCACCCCCATTCTCTCCAGTTTTCATCTCCATCACCCACGTGCATCGTACCAAGCCCCTGTGGAGAAAGAGCCCCCTGACGAACCTCTGGTGGGCTGTGACGGTGCCTGTGATGTGAGTAGCCCTCCTCTCCAACCGGGTCCTAAGGGCTGGGATTGAGGTCTCCTTGAGCTAACTGTCATGCTAAGACAGGAAGAAGCCAGCGGTCTCGGGGTTCACATGGTGCTGCTTCCTCCCCCTCTTGCAGCCTGCTGGGCCAGGTGGTCCAGACGGTGGTGGACTTGCAGCTGTGGACACACAGGGAAAGCCGCATCCACTTTGGCCTGGAGGACGTGCCCCTGCTGACGTGGCTCGTGGGCTGCCTGTCCCTGGTCCTCGTGGTGGTCACCAACGAGGTTGTGAAGCTGCATGAGATCCGGTGAGCTGAGCGCCAGCATGTCCCCTGGAGCCATCACTGCCGCCTCCCCTGCGCCATCGCCCTCAGGGAGGCTCTGTGCCAACCCGGACACTGTCTTCCTTACCAGGGTCCGTGTCCGCTACCAGAAACGACAGAAGCTGCAGTTTGAAACCAAGCTGGGCATGAACTCTCCCTTCTGAGTCACCAGCGTGCACCCTGGCCCATTTGAGCCTAGGGGTTGGTATCATCAAGGTTTCAGGGTTTGTTCTTATACCCTGTGAAGTTGGATGGTTTCCTGGAAGTGACAGGACACCCCAACCCTCCCCCTGGATACTCTTTGAATGTAGAGGGGCTCTCAGCACCCATGCCCATGAGTGCCCACTCCCCCACACCTTTTGCTTTTGTTGCCAGGTGTGGCCTCATAGTCAGGGGCCCTGACGGGCTCAGCCCTTGCTGGGAGAGCTGAATGGGGTGGTGACATACCCTGCACACCCCATCTTCCTTGCATGAGGCCTGGCTGAGGCCCCTAGGACCCCTCCTATGAGCCTGACGATGGAGAAGGCCCCCTCCCGCAGCCTTCTTGTGCCTGTGCTCACCGGGTACCTAGCCCAGGGCTCCTGTGGCTCTGCCCCAACTCCCCTGTGAGACGTTTTTTTACTGGTATGTGTTTTTTTAATTGGAAATGAGCCTTTTAGGGATGAATGTAGACTGTTTGTATTAAAACTTGTAAATTGCTGAAGAAAAAGACCTGTGGCTGGACCCCGAGGCAGTCACCAGGGGGTCCGCACCGCCCCCTAGGGCTGTGGGTACTGAGGGGAAGCACTCCCTCCTTCTACATCAGTGGGTGACCCCGGGTTTAGACTTGGGTGAGATCCCTGGGGACAGAGGCAGACACACACAACCACTGCATGGAATGACATTTTCATTGGTGTTAGTTGCGGGAGGGGTTCAAGGTTACAGAGCCAGGGCCTGTACCAGCTGGGCCAGGCCTCCAGCCCTGGTGGGGGCATTGGGCACAGCTGGACTCCCAAACCACTCTCCCACTGTGTCTTCTCAGGCAGTTAATAGATAGAATAAATTTCATTTAAAATATATGCATTTCTCTCTGCTTAAAAAATAACATTTACAGTTGAAAAAGTTTGGACTCTGGGGAGGTGTATAAAGGATCTGTTAATCCTACTGTCTCCCAGCCCTGTTAAGGCATTTTAGCCTCCCAGTGAGATGGTGGGGGCAGGAGCTGGCAAGGTATTGCTACTGCCAGTAAGGCATGGGCTGCTATACATTTACATGTCCTATGTGCATCTGTGGGGTTGGGACAGCCTGGCACACCACCTCTGAGTGCCAGGGTAGCACGGCAGGTGGTCAGAGGTGTCCCCTTGGTACAGGGATTCAAGACAGGGGTTTGAGTGCTACACAGTTAAAACACCCCAGACAAAGCCTGCCAGCACCCCCTTTCCAGGGTCCTGAAAGATGACACAGGGAGGGGCTCTGCTGATGTGCAATAGAGGTCCCTCAGCTGGCCGAGGCTCCTGCCATAGGACTGCTCCACCAGCCTTGCAGTGCTCAGAGCTACTTGCCTGCAGCTGTAAGCACAGGCCTTAGCCTCACCCACCCTCCCATTTGGGTGGGGGAGGGGTGAGGAGGGAGGAGCAGGGCCTCTTCCTTGCTGGGCCAAAGGCCAGGAACACTGCAGGTCACGCCAAGCCCCACTGAGGGCTGTGGGTGGGTCTCAGTCCAGCATGGCATCCAGCTGGTCAGCTAGGGCATCGAACATGGTGCTGATGTCATCCAGAATGTGTTTGGTGGAGGTGCCAGGGGGGCTGTGGCAAAGAGAAGAACCTGATGAGATTGACCAGTGGCCTGCACCCAGTCTGCCTGGGGGAAGGTGCTGCCAGCCCTGCCTGGAGCCAAGCACTATATTATAGCTTTGAAGGTTTATAGGAGCTACCATCTCACCCGTCTGTGGAGGCTCAGGGGCGAGGGACCTGCCTAATCTCCCGTGTCTGAGTGGCACCTGGGCTACCTGCAGGCTGGACCAACAGGGGCCTCCCCAGCCTGAGGCTGCGCCCGCATCCTTCTCCAGCCCTCTCAGGATCCTTGAGGGGAGCAGTACCAGCAGCCTTACCCCTCATGCTCCTCGGCGCCAATGCTCTTCTCTGCTGCCCGCAGTGCTGCTGCCAGGGACGAGCTAGTCTGCTCCAGCCTCTGCTGGGCTTGGCCTGGACCTGCAGCCCCGGTGCCCTCAGGTCTGGGAGGGGGAACTGGGCGGGGGCCAAGCCGTGGAGCCAGCTTAGGGCCTGAGAAGGCCAGCTGTGTGCAGGCCACAGATACAGGCTTGGGGGCAGTTCCTGTAGAGACAAAAAGGCTACTGGCTTAGCAAGGCTGGACATGCCCTCCCACAGCAACCCCTCCCTGTAGGGCCCATCCTCCTACCTGTTCCAGGCACCTTGAGGAGGGCAGGAGCGGTTGGGGGTTCAGTCTCTCCATTCCGTCGACTGTTTGTGGAGTTTTCCAGACTGGGTCCAGCTGCCGTGGTCACAGGGGGCTGAGTTACTAAGTTAAGAGCAGGTGGCGCTGGAGAGGTAAGGCTGCTCGGCTCAGCCTGGGGAGGGCTGGAGGATGCTGGGGAGGGGGACTCACTGGTGGCCTGGGAGGCCGGGGCAGCAGAGGGGCTGGGAGTGGCACTGGCCACCCCAAAGGCCAGTAGAGCGGTCTGCAGCGGCTCCCTCTCGCGGCACTTGGGCCTCCGCTTGACAGTGTCTGACTCAGTGAGGTTGAAGTCGAGGCCCAGGGGCACAGGTGTCTCCCGGGGCAGCGGCCCCACTGGCTTGGGCCGCTGTTTAATGGTCAGATTGCCCTCTTCTGCAAATGGCAGCCCTTCTCCCGAGCTGCCTCGAGATGGGGGCGTCCCCTCAGGGCCTGGCTCCTCTTCTGTGTCCGATGCAGGGCCAGGTTGGTTGGATGGGCAGCGAGGCTCTGAGGGACCAGTTGGCTCACTCAGGGTTCTTCTTCGGGGCCCTGGGGCCCCCTCCTTGGGGCCTTGGTTTCCATCGAGTGGTGCTGGCTCTGGGGTGGGGCCGGAGACTGAGCTGAGGCGCTTGGGGGGTGGGGGCGGGGGACCTTTGCGTCTGGCCCGCAGGGCGAAAGATTGGCTGCGGGGAGCTCCCCGCGTTGGGGCTGGGCTAGGACTGGTCCGAGTGAGGGTACTGCGTCCTGGGCGCCGGGTCAGAGTGGCATAACTGCCCAAGGCACTGCCCACTGGCCCTTTGGCCTCCCCCTCAGGTTCCCCCTCGGCAGGGCTGGGGCGGCTTAAGCTGTGAGACCTGCGCTTGGGCCGAGGTGGGTCTGGGGGAGCAGTGGCTGTGGGGCCAGCCAAGTAAGAGAAGGCCCGGGGTGCACTAGGAGGTGGTCCTGGGGCCGGGCTAGAGGGTGAGCCTTGCGGGTACATGAAAACATAAGGGGGAGTTCCTTGGCCAGTAAGTGGGGAACAAAGCTTGGAGGGCCGTTCTGTGCCTTCTGGAAGCTTCCTTTCCTGGGGCGTGCTGGGGTCAACCCCGCTGGGCTGGGAGGTGGGCTGTTCCTGTGAGTGGCCGGACCCCCGAGAGCGTGCTCCAATGCTCTCCTGGCTGGAGGAGCGGGCAGGGGGCAGGGGGAGTGGCTCAGGGCCACCCCCTGCCATGGCTGCTTGCAGCTCTGGGCTCAGCTCACTGCCCTGGAAGGTGAGGAGGCGTGGGCCAGCACCAGGCAGGGGTGGGCCCTCTCCATTCTCCAGCCCCTCGATGGTCATCAGCTCTGGGCCTTTGGCTGGCCAGCGCCCGCCTTCGCCCAAGGCTTCCCCCTGCAGCAGACCCCGGCGGAGCTCCGCCAGCCTCTTCACCCCCAGCATAAGCTTCTTCTGATGCCCTGAGCCAGATGAAGAGAAGGTGCGTGGTTAGTGGCCAGCCAGGGTCACGCCAGTCACCCATCCCCTCTTCTCGTGGAGAGACCTGAGGCCCAGGAGTCCCCTGCCAGTGGGTTTTTACCGAGTTTGTTGACCCCAATCTCTTGCAGCTCCTCCCAGGTGAGGTCGGCCACCAGCCCCATGGAGTCGTAGCCACTGCTCACCAGCTGCTTGTGGTACTGGGGCAGCCCCAGCGCACACAGCCACTCCAACAGGTCGGCCTGAAAGGACAACACATTGGTGAGAACTGGCTCCCCAGCCAGCTTCACCACAAAGTCACAGCCCCCAGACCCCCACTCACCGGGATGTAGTTGGGCAGCCACTCGGCGATGCTGAGCTGAGCAATCTCTGAGGCAATTTTCTTCCTGTGCCCAGGCTTGGTCACCCCAATGGCTGTCAGGTCCTATGCCATTGACACAGCTTGACAGTCAAGCCACCTACTCTGCCTGCTGGGCCCTACCTCTCCCTCCCTGGCCACAACACCCACCTCAGGTGTCATGCGGCTGATGGTGGGCACATCATAGCCAGCCTGAAGGAAGTGGGCAGTGTAGCCCTCCAGCTGGAACTCGCTCAGCCAGTTATGAATGGCCTGGGCATCCTGCAGGGCAGGAGCAAGCCTTGAGGAGGTGCTAAGGCCATCGCCCAGCCCATTTGGCCCAGCCTGTCCCCACAGAGCTTCCCAGTTGCCCTGGCCCAGGGCGCACAGCACACTCCAACAGAGGACTCACTTTCCCCTCCAACAGTTGCTCCGGCCTCACATCCTGAGTGGAGATCTGCTCCCCGGAGCGGTAGCTGACCACAGGGCGATGACCCAGGGTGTCTTCAAGGAAGGAGGGAAAACTGGAATGAGGTGGCCAGAGCAAGGGTACCACGCCCCTGGCCACCCCATGCACTTGTCCCAGCCAGCCCATGTCCCGTTTTCTCTTCCTACCGGTCAGGGCTGGGGGATACAGTGTTGGCAGCACCGGGTCCTCTCCGGCAGAGGGCAGAGGCTGCACACAGGGAAGGAGCGACTAAGTGTTGGGGGAGCTGGCTGTGGGGGGTGAACCCTGCCCTGGTCCTAGTGTCCCTTTCTCCTACCTGGGCATTCTCAATAAGGAGGCTGGTGCTGTGGCCATTGGTGCCCTCGGAACTTTGCCCACTGCCAGCACTGCGGATGCTGCCCACACTGCCCTCACTGCCCACGCTATTCCTGTCACCTGCTGTGGCGGGGAGGGGGAGCAGAGAGGAGCAAAGCACAGGGCTCAGACCTCTGTTGGCATTGCCAACAGCTGCCTGGCAGCTTGCCTAAGGCAGACACCCAATCAGGCGCACCGGCACTGCACGCTGTGAGGACATACCTGGGCTGTCTGGGCTGAGGCCCACCCGAGGGAGCTGGCCGTAGGGGGGAGGGTGTAGGGAGTCGTCTATAGGAGGCTGCGGTGTCCGAGGGAAGCCTGGGCGCAGGGGGTTGGGCACTGCGGGGAGGCGGGTCACCGGGACGCCCACCCGCTTGCTGACCACCTCAACGATGCCTGGGGGGAAGTAGCCCACACGGTCCGTGCCCCGTTGGCTCTCATGGATATGGCCCTTCCAGCGGCCATCGGGATGCTGCTCAAGCACCTGCGGTTGGCAGGAGGAGGGGACGGTCACTCATGGCAGCCTTGCTCCCAGTAGCCCTGGTCCAGGTCTTCCCCTTTACCCACAGAGCTGACCTCTGAGGCCCAACAAAAAACAATAACCCCTACCTTCCCTAGATTTGGAAAGAGACAAGCATGCGTGTCAAGATCCTAGCCCAGGGTTTCAGAGCGCAATAGGGACCCCCATAAGCCACAGACATCATTGGTATCCCACAAGAAAAGCCTGCACAGGGGTGCCTCACTGTGATGATGTCCCCTGCCCGGACGTTGAGGGCAGTGGGATCGTGGAGATTCCAGAAGTCCTTGAGTGCCCGGACCTTCAGGATCCCTGAGGCCTCTGAGAAGGGGTCGGGGAGTGGGAGGGCAGGGGTCAGCTAAGGGCATCTTTGCAACCCTCCTCTTGGGCAGGAGTCTCCTCCCTCCCGCTCACCCCGCAGTAGCTGTTTGATTTCCCGGCTGGCCTGGGAGGTGGTGAACTGGTTCACGATGTCCAGGGCCGTCTGATTGTATGTGTTCCGGATGTTCACGTCCACACCTCCCTGGCAGCACAGGGAGGTCTGAGCACATGGGAAGCCCTGGCCCGTCACCGTGTTCCTAGTCCTCATGGCCAGCCCAGGCGTCGGAGTTTATGGAGGAGGAACCACAAGCCCAGACACTGGCTTAAGATAAGCTCAAGGTCCCGCGGCCAGGAGGAGGCCGCCCTGGGCTGCAGCCAGATGCTCGGTTGCCCAGCCACCCAGCCCTGGCACCGTTCCAAGGGCAGCTGGGCTTCTTCCCTGCCACTCTCTAGAAGCAGGCAGCTGTCCCTCCAGTGCCTCCCCAGCCCTCCTGGGCACCTGTGGGCAGGCAGCCCAGGCACCCACACCCACCTCCAGCAGCAGCCGCACCACCTCTGTCTTGCCGTACAGGGCGGCCTCGTGGAGCGCCGTGCCCGTCTTGGTCTGGCGGTTGATCTCAATCCCAGCTCTCAGAAGTTGCCTGCGGTGGGCAGGGTGAGTCACAAGGCTGGTGGGGGCTGGGCAATGGAGAGCAAGGGGAAAGAGGGCAGCCAGAGGACACCCGGCGGCATCCAGGGTCCCGCAGGGAAGGGAAGAGGAAGCACCAGGAGAGCCCCGGGGCACCTGATAACCTCTCGGTGGCCGTTCTTGGCAGCCAAGTGCAAGGGTGTGGTGTAGTTGGGGTCACAGGGGTCCTTGGCCTCGCCCTCCAGCAGTGCCACACACAAGTGGCTGTTCAGTAGCAGCTGAGCCACCTGCAGCATCAGCCCCCCGTCAGTACCTCCTCCTGGGACCTTCCTCACCCTCCACTCCCACCACAGACACAGGGGACCCCAGGGCCGTGAATGAGAGCTGCAGGCCCCACCTTGAGCCGCCCAAATTCGCAGGCCAGATCCAGGGGTGTCTTCTTGGCCTTGTTGACCAAGCAGGGGTTGGACTGATGCTGGAGGAGCATTTCTGACTGCAGTGGGGGAGCCGAATGAGGGGGCCTGATGTGGGCCAGGACCCCGCACAAGCCCCGGCTCCTGGCTGCCCATCCCTCACAGGCCGGCTCACGTACCACCTCATAGTGTCCATACTGCGCAGCCAGGTGCAAAGGGATCTGCCCATCCAGTGAGGCGGCGTTGACCGCAGCTGAGGCCCGCAGCAGCAGCCTCACGGGCTCCAGGCGGCCCTGCCAGGCTGCGTAGTGTAGCGGGCGCATGCCTGGCGAGAGGGGTGCATTCTGAGGGAGGTCTCCGGAGCAGGAAGGAGGGTTACGAGGTGCTGGCTTCACCCAGGGCCAGTCAGGTTGTCCCGGGGTGGCTGTCCCACCCACTCAGCAGGAAGGTGTTGGGGAGGTGCAGGTCCTGGTTATGCATAAGGTCGGGGTGGGCCCTGCTCAGGCTGGGGAGGGGGCCTCACCATTGCTGTCCTTGATGTCAACAGTCGCCTGGGCCTCCAGTAGCAAGGCTATGAGCTCCAGGCTGCCCCCCAAAGCGGCGTGGTGCAGAGCGGAGAAGCTAGTGTGGGGGGATACACGACTAGATGTCGGCATCCCTTGCCGCCCTCCCTCCCCAATCCTGGTCTTCTACACCTAAACCCATGCTGGGGGGCTGGCAAGCACGGGTTACTAGCCCGCCGGTGGTGGGGGCCCCACCGTGGGAGCAGCAGCAGCCTGGCCGGCAGCATGAAAGGGCTCAGTGTCTGGGCTGAGAGGCCCGTTTGTCTGGCCAGGGGAGGGGGCCGTGGGAGCAGCAGCCGGAGGGTTCTTACCCTCCCCTCACCCTCAGGGCAGGTGGGTGGAAGGCAGAGCTCCTGGCGAATGCCCATCCAGGGCTGAGGGTCCCCCGTCCCTGTCCTCCCCATACCCGCACTGCCTCCGCTTCCCCCAGCAGCTCTTGGGAGGGCTGGGGGCTCACACTCACCCGTCAGCATCTTGATAGTTGACATTCAGCCTCTTCGTGGAGCCCAGGAGCTCTGGGGGGTCAGGGCAGGGAGGTCAGGGCTTGGGACTCAGCTGCCCTCCCTTACAGCCTCCCCCACTTGCCCACAAGTCAACTGACCTCTTGGTGTACAGGAAATCACCTGCCCCATGACCTTGGATGTACACTGTCCCTGGGGCTCCTTACACCCTGGCCTACCAGTTCTCCCTCACCAGAGGGTACGAAGCGCAGGGAACCTGCTGCCTGGTGTTCTGGCTTCCCAGGCTCAGCCTGGCCCGATCAGGCAGGCCACTTTATAAAGCCGGGAGGGGCGGGGGACAGGCCCACGGGGGTGCATGGTTGGCATTCCTTCCTGCATAGGCCACAGAGCCAGCAAAGTCCCATTGTCCTACTTTGCGGAGGGTGGCAAGTAGTGGGGAAAGGTGCCAGGTATTTGAGGACAGGGACGATGGTGGGGGTGTCAGAAAGATCCGCACTCATTCCCCGGCCTGCCATGTACTGGCTAGCTGTGTGATCCTCTAAGGGAGTCACCTGACCTTTCAGGCCTAGGGACGTCATCTGAGAAATGGGCTCATCACAGATCTTGCCCATGTGCAGTGCTTGAGCCTCGGGAACTGTCAGTGTGGGGCACTCCTGGCACTCCAGGTGTTACTAGCACAAGGTCAACCTCCAGCAGCAAGAGCGTATTCTCCCTGCTGACTCTGCAGCCGCAGGCTCTGAGCCGGGATGCCTGAGCTCCAGGCGGGGCTCTGGGCTGGCTGGTGCCAGGCAGCCAGGGCACCGCCTCCTAGGGCAGGGTTCACGCATGGGTGGGGGCAGTACTTGAAGCGTGGGGTGCAGAAGGGCATGTCGCCTAAGCCCTGCCTTCTATGGGGTCCCACCCCTGCCAGGAAGGACGGGGAGGGAAGAGGAGCAGAGCAGGGGGCAGAAGGGGAGCTGGCTCAACCCACACCGGGCAGGGGGCCAAGCATGCCGGTCCAGGCCTGTCCCCCAGGCCCTGGTGGGCCCCAGAATACCCCAGCAGCCCCAAGCAAGACAGGGCCTCGTTCTAACAGGGAGGACCCAACCCTGCAGCGGGGAGGGAGGGGACAGCTCCATTGAGAGCCATGCCAAGGTAAACATAGGGACACCGGTATGGAGAGCTAAGTGGTCAGGGGGAAGAAGCCCAATCCCCTGGGTGTCCCACCAGCCCCCTGTGAGCGAGCAGAGGAACAAACAGGTGCTGGAGGAGCAGGAAGTGCCTGGTTACAATGGCTTCTGCCCCTCATGGGCTGTGACCTTGGCCATGGCGCCTCTCAGAGTCTCTGTGAGAACTATGAGGTAAGCAGAGACGACATGGAGAGGCCCTCGTCCTGTGCAGCCTGCCGACCGCCTGGGCAGGAGGAAGGAGCAGGACAACGTGACAGGAGGGACACAGGAATAGGGGCTGGGCCATGCCGGGTGCTCTGTTCTTTCCAGAACAATGGCCGGAAAGGTGGCTGAGAAGAGGCTTGGATGATCCGGGCTAGGGACCTTGGTGGGAGGGCGGAGGGTCCTGGTTCCTGGCAGTGGCTCCAGGCAACTTCCGTGGCAGTTCAAGGCGGGGTGGGGCGGGGTGTGGAAGGGTTGCTCCCAATTTAGGCTCCGGGCACAGGATGTGAGCTCAGCTGGCCAGTCCAGGTTACTGCACTTCCTTCTGGTCAGAGGAGATGCCCAGAAAGGGGAGTGGAGAGAGGATGGGGCAGGGGCAAGGCCAGGCCAATGTGTCCTTCTCCTGCCCAGCCACCTGCTTCTCCTGAACAGTATTTGCTAAAGGGCAAGGAGGGTGGACCTGGATTTCAGAGGCATCAGCTGGGAGAGCACCCTTCTTGGCTAGGAAGCTTTGGCCACACTCCTAAAAAGTCAAAAAGTGGGGTCCCCAGCCCCCCTGCTGAGACCTGCATTGGAATCTCCTGGGGAACTTGCTCCTTGGCAGAGTCCAGGCCCCTCTGCAGGCAGTGGGGTTGGGGAAGACAGGAGTCTGCACCTTAGAACCGGGCAAGGTGATTCTGATGGGCCAGGTGCGGGAGCCCGGGTTTGACCTGCTGCACAAAGGCTGTGTGACCTTGGGGAGGTCACTGCCCTCTGAGCATCACATGCCTTGTGGACGTGTGAAAGGGATTTAGAAACGTGTGTCTCACAAGGAAGCAAGGGGACTGTAACACTTAGCAGACCGCGAGGCTTGCAAACGTCGCTTTGTGCTCTGACTTTTGTCAGGGGCTTCTCCAAGGCCCAGGTAAGGAGGCACGGTGTCAGGGCCTGCCCAGCAGCACCGAGGCCTCACACCCTGTGCCTGTACCACCCTCTGGGGCAGGTGCAAGGCGAGGTATTCTTTTTGAATTGCTGAAGGTAGTCCCCCACTCCCACAATCCTTTCCCACAGGCCCAAGGGGCCCTCCTTGGGGCCTGGCCTCCTGAGGCCAGCATCAGCCTGACCAAAGCCCCACCGGGCAGCTCGCCAAAAACAACAGAGCGGAGGTGGGAGTTACTGCTCTGCAGCCTCTCTCCGGGGACCTCCTGAGCCCCTTTCTCACAGGTGGGCTCACTTGCAGCCACTTCCTGGGGGGGGGCACATGGCACACACCCCAACTACACCACCTCTCTGGGCCCTACTGGATTTCCCCCACCCTAGGGGCAGGTAGGTGTGTTCCAGTCAAATCCTTCCCTCTAGCACCCCACGCTCCTGGATGTGGGTGAGCATAAGCTGTCTTTAGGACAGCCTGAGGGACCAAAGCATACGTGTGTATGTGTGCACGCGCACACATGCACAGGGAGGGGGAGCGGGGGCACGGTAGGCAGCCCCAGCATGCCAAGGAAGAACCTTCTCTTCTACATAACCCTTCCCTGCAGGTCTAAGGGACCTCAAGGCTACCGTCCTGCAGCCTCCTGGGGCCAGCCGAGCTCAATACTGCTGTTGGGTGAGGAAGGGAGGGGTCCCACTACAAGAGGACCCAACAGATGTAACTCAGAGGCTACTGTACCTGGAGCTTGAGACTAGAGCCTCCAGGCTATGTAGAACCGTCCAGAAAACCCAGCCCTGGGCCACACACAATCCCAGAGACACAGGCAGATAAATCAGGGGCAGGAGGAGCTTTAGCAAGTGGTTCAACAATGCTGGGATTCTGCCCCACGGAGAGCTCCTCTGGAAAGCTAACCTGCAGACATCCCCATCCCCGCTACGAGGCAGACTGGGGGAGGAGGGGAACATAGTGCTGAGTCCGTTCACCTCTTCCTTCGCTCAGCCAGAAACCACGGGGTGCCAAAGAACACACTGGAAAAACCACCTGCTGGAAGGCAGGTCCTGGTACAGCAAAACCGAATGAATGCACCCCTCGCTTTTCAGGAAAGACGGATGGCCTTTCTCTAATTTCTCACATGGAGAGGAGACCACCTGTCCCCAACAAGACAGTTTTCCTTCCTCAAGTCTGCAGCCAGGGATCCCAGTCCCCCACCAAGCACCCACGCCAGGGTCTTGGCCAGGTACTCACTCGTCTTGGCTGCCTTGACCTTGGCCACCAGCTTCTGAACACCAGTCACGTCCCCATTCTTGACTGCCAGGATCAGATCCTGCTCACGACCCATCCCGGCTCAGGGCAGACGCGGGGACACAGGTCCAAGCCGAGGCGTCAGGTGGCCATGCCCGCAGAGGGGTCCCAGTGGGGGCGCTCCAGCAAGGTGCACAGGCAGCTGCCGCCGCGAGCAGAGATCCACTCTCCCAGGGGGTGGAGGCTTTGTGGAGATCTGGACAGCTACCAGCTTGCAGCTTCCGATGAAGACGGCCCCAGGAAGGGCTGGGACTGGGCACGCCAATCTTCCCGGCTGGGCCTGGGAGCAGCGACGCCCACCCAGAGAGCAACCAGCATGCCCTCAGGCCTCCAGTGGCAGTGGCAGCAGTGGACGGTCTTGCGGTTTGGGAACTGGTGCCCGACGGCCTGCAAGGGCCCCAGATTGGGGGCAAAGAGACTGAGCCCTTCGTGACTTCTGGGGAGCCCCTCCTCCAGGCCCCCAGCATCACCCTGGCTACCCCACTGCCCGACAATCAAAGGAAGGCCCTAGCCACACCAAGGGAGAAGGGAGCCCATGTCTGAGTGGGAGTGTGTAGAGGGGGGAGGTGGCATTTGGGAGGGGGAGGCTGAGTCACAGGGCCCTGCCTGGGGCGCCTGGCAGTACCTCAACCTTGGGCAGGAGGGGCCCTGGCAGCTCAACACATGGTGGCAGGCCAGGCCAGTGCCCACAAACAACTGGCAGGCTGGGAAGTGGACTTGGGAGGGTCAGGCAACGCCAGCCAGATGGGCAGGGGTCATTCCCTGCCGAGGCGTCTGTCCCCAGCATCTCCCTACCTAGGCTCCACGGCTGGTCCTAGGGCTCTCTCTGACTTCAGGGGAGGGGATTGGGGTGTTAGCTCCCCATTTCTTGGCGGTTATGAGGGTGGGGGTTGCCTGCTGGACGAAGAAGCCTCCAGCACCTGTTGCTGACCCATCCTCACCCTTGCGTGGAGCTTGGCTGCAAACAGCCAGAACGGAGGCGCTGCTGGCAGGGGAGGGTGGCCTTTCGGTCTCCTCACCCCTGCCCCGACCCGTCGACACCCCTCCAAGCCCAAACCTCAAGCGCAGACCCTCGACTTCAGGGCTGAAGGACTGACGTCAGCCAGCCGTGAGTTCCTCAGGACCGGCGGGTCTGCTGCCAGAGCCTTGTGGCAGGAGACCCGCGAAGGCCTGGGGCCCTGGCTGGGAGCCCCTCACTCGGCGAACGGGCCAAGCCCAACCCCGGAGGGCACCTCGCTCGGGGCCCGGGGCCCACACAGGGGCCCGAGGGACGGGGGGGGGGGGGGGGGGAAGGCGGCGCCGGCCGTGCCTGGGGTCTGGCCGGCTCCCCCGCCCCCCGGAATGCCCCTCCAGCGCCGAGCGCCCCCGCCCCCGGGGAACAAAGCGGCGGGAGGCAGCGGGATGGGGTGGGGGGCACAGAAGCGGGAGGACGGCGAAGGGGGCGCGGGAAGCACTGGAGGAGCCGAGGCGCCCGCCGATCCCGCAGGAAAAGTTAGTTGGCGCCAGACCCCAGCTCGGGTCCCGCAGTCTCACCTCAGCTCGGCCCCCGGGCACTCGGGACGCTGGCGGCTCCCACGGCGCCCCGAGCCCCCTTTCTCCTCCTCCTTCTCCGCCTTTTCCACGGCCGGCTCGGCGCCTCCCGCAGGAAATCCCGCCCCTCCCCCAACCCCTCCCGCCGGATCGGGAGCGCAAGGACCGTCCCGGCCGCGCAGTCGGGCTGTCAGTCAACGCCTGCGGCCCCGCCCCCACCGCGCCGGCCCCGCCCCACCGCGCCAGGCCCCGCCCCCATCGCACAGGTCCCGACTCGCAGCTCTGGCTGCATCGGCGCATGCGTGCAGATGAAAGAGCGGGGGTGGGGTGTGTGTTGGGGTGGTGGGGGAGGAGCGAGAGTTCGCGCAGCTGATCGGCGCGATGGCGTCCCCTAGCGGCTGTTTCGGGAATTGCCCGCCGCGGCGACCGCGGGGAACCCCGCCGAACCCCGAAGGGCTGGGGGTGCTTCACCACCAGCGTGGGCCGGACAGCGCCACCACCACCCGCTGGAGCTCGGCCTCGGAGCGCCCCACGACGCCCGAAGGAGCCTCTTCCCGCAGGGACCACCAGTGGACGACCCTCGGCGCGGCCTTCGGCTTGCAAAGCCCGAAGCGGGCGACCGGCCCGGGCGCTAGGACCCAGGCCAGTCCGAAGGCCCGGCGAGGGTTCGGGGTGGAAGTGGGAGGAGTCGCGCGGAGTTCCGGCGAGGGGGCGGGGCGGGGCGGGGCCACGCAGCCGCACACGGCAGCCGGATGGAGCCCGACCCCGAGTCTACCGGGGCTGTGGAGGTCCCCGCGGGGCGTGTGCTCAGGTGCGGCGCCGGCCAGACGCGGAGTCAGCGGGCCTGGGGCGTGCGGGGAGACGCGGGTTCGAGACCGTGCGCGCGGGGCTGACTCAGCTTCTCTTTCCCGCTCCCCTTTCTCAGCGCCCGGGAACTCGTCGCCGCTCGCGCGCGGCCCCAGAAGCTGCCCCAGCGGTCACATGGCCCCAAGGACTTTCTCCCCGACGGCTCGGCCGCCCAGGCCGAGCGCCTGCAGCGGTGTCGCGAGGAGCTGTGGCAGCTGCTGGCCGAGGAGCGCGTGGAACGCCTGTGAGGAGGCGGACCCGGGGCGGGCGGGCCGGCGGGCGGGAACTTGAGGGGCGCCCGGGAAACCCACCTGTGCCCCACACTGCTCGCCAGGGGCAGCCTGGTGGCCGCCGAGTGGAGACCGGAAGAGGGCTTCGTGGAATTGAAGTCTCCTGCGGTGAGCAGCGGGGTCGGGTTCGGGTTATGTTGGGGGGATGCCGCGGACCCGCCTTCTGCCTGCTCTCTCTCCCTTTGTGAGACTGGCCGTGGCTCCCCCACACAGGGCAAGTTCTGGCAGACCATGGGCTACTCCGAGCAGGGCCGGCAGCGGCTGCATCCCGAAGAGGCCTTGTATTTGCTGGAGTGTGTGAGTGGGGCGCTCCCGGCGCATGGGAGGGAGAGCAGGTACCGCTGCATGAGCCGGCTGCAGGGACTCCGGTGCCCCCACTTCCCTGCTCCCCTCGGCTGAACCTCCCCTCCCCCTGGTAGGGTTCCATCCAGCTCTTCCACCAAGACGTACCGCTGTCCATCCAGGAAGCTTACCAGCTGCTGCTGGCCCACGATGCTGCAGCTTTCCCCAAGTACCAGGTACCTGCCGACCTCCCAAAGAGTCATTTTGGGGTGCTGCTCGGAACCCAGAACTGAGGGTGCCACAGGGAGCTGTGAACTTGGGATGCAGGGGCAGGGGTTAAGTAGGGACCGGTGTGGATGTAGGAACACATGGGGTGTATGGCTAGAGTGGACGGTGGGCTGGAGTGCTCCCCTCTGAAATTCAGGGCAAGAATGGGAACAGAAGCAGATGGAGGAGCGTCCAGGAACCCCACAAAACCATAAGTGGTGTCAGGGAAGCTGGGAGAAGGGTGGCTTTACAAGTAACCGGGCAGGATGGGGGATGTTCCTGGATGTGCCCCCAGAGTCACATGCAGGGGACCCAAGGAAGACCCTCTGTCACTCCTGGTTGTGGGACTGTGGGGAGACGGCCCCAGCCTTGTGCTACGTGCTATCCAGACCTGGGGATCAGATGGCCCAGGGCAGGGTTCTTTCCTGAGACCAGCTATTCTGAACTTGCACAGGACATTGTCACTAGCCTCTGAGCACGGTCAGGAGATGAGGGACAGAGCTGGCTTTGGGGACTGTGTCTGGGATGTCCTGTGGTCCAGTCAGTCCCAAGAGGGGCAGGAAATGACTGGTGTCTGCAGAATCTTCTGGGTTGTAGAGTGGATCTCTGAACTGTTGTTTCTTTTTAACCTTTGAGGTCTTCAGCCACCTGAAACGACTGGGCTACGTGGTTCGTCGATTCCATCCAAGGTCATTCACCGTCCTTCATCCTCCCATTCCTTCTAGTCCTGGGACCCTGCCGGCCGGGATGGAAAGTGGCCACGGGGGGCTTGGGAAGGACGCATGCTGTAGTGGGCACATGAGAGGACAGGTCTGTGGGTGTGCTCGCTGTGTTCTGAGGGTGCGACAGGGCGGGCTCCTGGCACTGGGGAGGCGTGCGGGCCCATGTTGAGTGTGCGTTGGCAGTGGGGGGGTCTTGCATTTCTTACGCTGGGCGAGACGGGTTCTGCCCCCTTGGTCAGCCAGCACTGCTAAAAGCCTCAGGGACTGGGGGAGAGTAAGGCAGGAAAACTTGAACACACACGTTCTTTATTTCCTCAGAATACTCTGTCCTAAAGACATACCCACAGCCGTGTGCGTGTCATTGGGTTCATTAGTACTGGTTGCTCACTGGGTCCAGGCCCAGGATTCGTCACTGGAAATGGCCAGATCACCCTGGGCCCACAGAGCTTGCGTGGGGCAGGGACCCCATGCTGTCCCTGACACTTTTCCAAGTCCGGTGTTTGGAAACAGTCTGTATGTGTTCAACAAGTATGGGCATGTGGTCACGGATTAGCAAGAGTTAATCCCTCAGTGCAGCTCCGAGAAAGTTCGGTCAGTGGTGTACCAGGGTAACCTGAGTGACCAGAGCAGAGTCATTTCTCTCGACTCGAGTTGAGCTTAGTTGTCTGGCTAGTAGCTGCTGTGTTAAGAGAACAGTGGAGTCATAAGGGGTGGTGTCCACGGTAATATCACGCAGCAGAAGGGATTGTGGAGCATTTTGTCAGTGCAATGCTGCAGTGCCAACTTTTTAGGGGGAAGGGGGACCATGGGCAAGGTTAGTTGGCATCCATGTAGAAGCAGATATTGCCAGGGGTGTGGTAGAGTTCTTCATCTTTGTGCTTCCGTGCTGGCCAAGCGTGGATTTCCTCACCAGTGGTTGGTTACTGACTGTGGACTGCGTGGAAATACTAATCCGGAGGCCTGGACGAAGGCCTGCCTGGGCCTCTCTGGAGTGCTCGTGTGGACTCCTCGTGTAGATCCGTCCGGGGCTCTAGCCTCGAGTCTGACCTGGCCCGGTCACTTGTTCTCTGGGCCCAGGCTCCGGCCAGCCCTGCTTGCTGCTTCAGAGGTGGCTCTGTGGTCCCCATCCTCCCACTGTTGTCCCCCCACAGCTCTGTCCTGTCCCCTTACGAGAGGCAGCTGAATTTGGACGGCAGCACCCAGCACTTGGAGGATGGTACTGGCAAGAGGAAGAGGAGGAGCTCCAGCCCTTGGTAGTGCTGGTGGCTGGGACATGCGGGCTTGCTCAGCTTTACGGTAGCTTCACAGGGCTCAGGGCAACTCAAGGGGACATGTGCATCTCAGCCATCAGGAGCAGATGGCTGTTTTCTTCCCATGCACCCCAGGTCTGTAAATAAGAAGACCAAGTCCCCAGAAGACATCCTGCATCCTGAGAACCTGGCAGCCTCCAGCCCACACCCCGAGGAGAAAGCCCAGGAGTCGTTCCCCAGAAAGGACCTGGCAGGCCCCTTGCTGGGGTCCCTGGAGCTCTTCCCTGACCTGGCCAGGGAAGGAGTGGGCCACAGCAGCGACACAGAGAATGGGGTCACGGGACCAGCTAAGCCACGCTGGGACTTCGAGCAGATCTCCTTCCCCAACATGGCCCCCGATAGCCGCCATACCCTCCTGGCGGCCCCAGCCCCGGAGCTGCTCCCCACCAATGTTGCTGGGCGGGGCACAGATGCCGGCTCCTGGTGCCAGAAACTGAACCAGCGGAAGGAGAAGCTATCACGGAGGGAACGGGAGCAGCAGGTGGAGGCCTGGCACTTCCGGAAAGATGTGAACTCGGACCCGGAGGTGCGGCGCTGCTCTGGCTGGCGGGAATACAAGGAGCTGCTGCAGAGGAGGCACCTGCAGGAGAGCCAGGGCCCCGCCCCCCACCTGTGGGACCAGCCCATCACCCCCCTGGTGAACCCCAGCCAAGCCGACTCCCCAGGTACCCACAGCCCCCAGGCTGCCAGCAGACAGCTGGGACTTGGGATACAGGAACCTGCAGGGCAAGGATTAAGTTGGTACGTAGGCCAAGGGGGGTGAGAATTATGCATGGGTCCCCATGTTCACCAACAAGCTTGTGACCAGAGCAAGCTGTTGCCACCAGGGAGCCACGGTCCCTTCTCCTGTTGGCTGAACAAGGAGGTACTGTCTGGAAGGCATACTCTGGAGCAAGGCTGGTATGGTGTAGGCAGGACGTGAACAGACTCAGAGCTCTGTAACGTCTACAGGGGGCCTAGTAGATGCAGGGCATTAGATCAGGGCTTCCAAGTTCTTCACATCCGAATTCCAGGGAAGCCACGATTAAGTAGCATTGGGAAACAGGACAGGTCTGCTAAACAAGATCGCAGGCTCAGAAATGCCACGGGGGCCGGCTGGTGACTGGCCTGCCCATCGCCAACTTGCTTCTCACTATCCCTGCAGCGGCTGTCCTGGACCGCATCTCTGTGCTTCAGACCACACACCTGGCTGATGGGGCTGCACGGTGAGTCCCCAGCTTGCAGCCCCTCGCTGCTGGTGGGGCGAGGGGCCTTGCAGGGTCAGTCCCTGGGACCAGCAGACTGTGTCCTGAGGCCTCTTCCCTTCCCCCAGGCTGTCGGGAAAGTCTGGAGGCCTGGAGATAAGTTTTGACGTCTACCAGGCTGATGCTGTGGCCACATTCCGCAAGAACAGCCCTGGCCGACCCTATGTCCGGATGTGCGTGAGTGGGTATGATCCGAGTGCACCCTGCCCCTCTCTCCCCCTCTGGCCAGGCTACCTGCTGCAGGAGAGGAGCCTGAAGTCCGAAGAGCTTTGAGGACCCACACAAGGCCCATCCAAGCCTGTTCTGTTCTGTGGGAGTCCAAGCTGCTAATGGCTGACTCGTTATCTCCTGTCATTTCAGTTCCAGTGTAGCTGGGCGGGATCTATGGCCAGCCTTTCCAGACCCAGGGCTCAGGGCCTCCCTGGGCTCAGCTGACGGATGTTGTCTGCAGACAGAAGAGCCCAGGTGGAGCGCTCTGGCTCACCGCCTGACTGGTCCCCCGCCCTGCTGCCTGGGCCCTCTGAGGGGCCCGCAGCCTGGGCGGCCCCATCACAGCTGAGCTCTCCCCTCGCAGGTTTGACGAGCCTGTCCCAGACCTGTGCAGCCTCAAGCGCCTGTCCTACCAGAGTGGGGATGTCCCTCTGATCTTCGCGCTGGGCGATCATGGCGACATCTCCTTCTACAGCTTCAGGGACTTCACGCTGCCCAGGGACCTTGAGCACTGAATGCAGGGTGCTGGGAGGGGGACCCCACCTGTCTGTTCTCAGGGATTCAGCTGCTTCCTGTGCCCCCAACTCTACCTGTAGTCCCAGCCTCCCTGGCCTGGCTACCTGCTGCCAACTGCCCACCTGAGATTGCTGCCTTGCAGGGTCCTCCCTTTATAACTCGCCTGGACCTCAGACCCAGGAGTGGGAGGCGGGAGAGAGGACTCTGCCTCGAATGAGAGGTGCCTGCTTCCTGCCATAAAGCCAAAGCCATTAAAAAACGGAGCTCCTGTGTGCTGTCCGCGTGCACTGGGCAAACCTCCACCCATCCCGGGAACGGACTGGAGCCTCTTCTGTTGGACCCTCAATTGGGTGAACCGCTTTGGGGCAGTGGCAGAGAGCAGAACAGAAGGCTGGCCCCCGTCTCCACCGACCCTGGGCCCCGAGTTCACTCCTCCCCACCAACCCTACCCCCGGGCTCCCCCTAAAAACTCCCGCCACTGGCCCTTGGGGCTTCGCGCTCTTGCCGGTCCCCGCAGAAGACACGGAGGGCCCTGGTGCGTGGGGCCCACCCGAAGAAAGGTCCCTGGTTGCGACACCCTCGCAGCAATTACCCAAAATCTGGCCGGGTGTCCGAGACGCCACCGGCTCGCGGCCCTGCCCTGCCGGCTCGGGGGTGGGCGCGGCGGGCTGAGGGCGGGCAGGCTGACCTCTCCGGCGGGCTGGGAGGCGTTCGGGAACTACTTCCTCCTCGGGGAGGCGGCGGGACACTGGGCGCGGCGCGCCGTCCTGCGGCCAGGTGCGCGCAGGTGAGCGGGGCGGGCGGGCTGCGCCGCGTGCGTCCTCCCCGGCCGGGCCCGCCCCCGCCCCCGAGCGCGCCGGGGCCGCGGATTGGCCGGCGCACGGTCCCGCCCCCGATCGGGGGCGCCCCGTGCGTCTCCGCCCCGTCGGCGCGGGCCGGGAGGCGGGCCGCGGGGGCCCCGGCCGGCCGGCTCGCCCTTTATGTAAATAGCGGCCGCTCCGCCCCCCGGCTGGCCGCGCCGGAGGTGAGCAGGAAGGAGACGGCAGCCCGGCAGCCCGTGAGCCGGCGCACGGAGCGAGAGGAGCGGCAGCCGAACGCCGAGGGGCGCCTTGGCTTCAGGCAGGGCCGGACTGGGGTTCCAGGTGAGGCACCCGCGCGGACCCACTTAGCGGGCGCGCCCACCACTCGGTGCGGTCGAGACCCCTGGCGAGTGGGCGGAGAGGGCTGCGCACAGGTCCGTCCGCCTCGCCCTCGTCCGGGTCGCTGGACTCGTCTAGGAATCGGACACCTGTGGAAAGTGGCGCCGGCAAACTTTGTCAGACTCGCTCGCGGTTAGCGAGCTTGGGTTTGGGTTTGCACTCCAGGGTCGGCTTTGGGAGAACAAGGGACCAGGTGTCCGGCCGGCTGGGTGCGGGGCCCCCGCAAGCGGAGACGGAGACCCCGGGCCCACGTGCAGGGCGCCCGAGGGGGAATGCGCGCGTCTGCGGTCGGTCACCCTCCTCTCCACGGGCGGCGGCCGAGCGCGTTCCCTCGGAGGCTTAGACCCTGCCATCTGGGCTGCTCCCCGCCGGCCCTTTATGCCTTCTAATCCCCGGACGCAGGAAGCCTGCGGGAGGGACCTCGGGTCTCGCGGCCTGACTCAGCCCCTCGTCCCTTGGGACACCTTTAAGCGCCGGCACCCCGCTGAGGGACCGGGGGATTGCGCTGCGGGGACTGGCGAGCGACAGGAGTTCTTTGCTAGGGAAAGTTGTATCTTGTGTTGCTGGCTGGTTGGTGGACACATTGCGAGGGTAACCAGGGGAGCAGGTGTGGCTCTCGGAGGCGCTCACCTGAGACAGGTGAACCTTGGGTGAGGAGGGCGGGGCTTGTGCCCAGCCTCTCCCTCTTCCCAGCGGCTCCATTTGCAGGTGCAGGCCGCCTTAACCCAGGCTCCTGGGACGCCTGTCAGGGTGCACAGGGGATTCCCAGCAAGGAGGAATGGGTGTGTCAGGGCGACCCGGAAAGCCAGGTGGGAACGACGGCTGTGGCCCAGCCCCTGGGACGCCAAGGTTTGAGTGGCTTTTGAGAAACCGTAGTTAGGGTGTGGGCCAGGCCTTGCCTGGGTGGTTGCAATTTCGGGGAGGACTGTTTTCAGGCACTGTGTTGGTCCACTTAAAGTGCTCTGAAGTGAGAATGGCCCAGTCTTTGCAGACCCATCCCTAGAGTCTTTGGGGTCTGGGTTCTGGTCTGGAGTCAACAGGTGAATACAGTTTAACTGGTATTTTCATCTCTTAACAGGCAAAGCAATGTGAAGAGAAAGGGGCCCCAAACCCCAAGCGACCCCCATTGCTTTAAACAATAGAGAAATAGGCTGGGGGTGGGGACTGAAGCATAAAGGAAGATGGAAGGAATTTCCCCTCTGGCCAGATGATCTTGAGTTCCCAAACACTGTTCCAGAAGTGTTTAGTCCTTTCAGATCAGCAGGTATATTTTTATTTTCAAATTAACGTTTTCGCTCTAATACTGGCAACAGGTGGGGCTGGGCCAGGCTGAAGCCAGGACCTTGGAACTGCACCTGGGCCTCCCACATGGGAGGCAGGGGCCCAAGATTTGATCTGTCACCTGGTGCCTTCCGGGGTGCTTGTCAGCACCCTGGTGTGGGGTGGAGGCCCATGTAGCAGCTGCTTCACCTGTCCCCAGGCCTCGGCCCAGGTGTCAGATGGGCCTGGCTGAGTTCTAACGAGGGGACCTTTGACATGCTGAACTGTTCTCATGGTCGTGCCCAGATGGGCGTGACATGTCCCATATGGCCTGACATGCATGTACCCTTCCTTGGGTGCGCCTTAAGTGCACCCGCATCTTCTGGTAGACACCTAGACCTTGTGGAGGTGATCTGGGAGGGGGGCAGTGAATTGGACTCTTGGAAACCAGCTGAGCAGAGCATGCTTTGGGAACCTCTCCAACCTTCTAGAGGTCATGGCTTTTCCACTGAGGACAAACCCTGAGCCCCATCTTTGCTGCTTCCCTTGCTCCTTGGGAAAGCTGGGAGTGAGGCTGACCAGACCCCAGCTGCCAGGCTTTCCCCAGCCTGCAAGCTAATCTGTCCAACAGCGTCCTGCTCTGGCAGGGGGGAGGGTCCCCCAGTGGCGGGGGAGGGTGCATTCCTGCGCTGCTATGTTGCCTTGAAGGTTTCCACCAGCTCCACAGTGCCCCCACCCCTCAGCCTCCCTTGAGGAGGGGGTGTTCTCTCCTGCAAGGACAGACTGGGGCGGGGGGGGGGCGAACTTCTACCATCGGTCCGTAGGAACCTGCCTGCCATAGCCCCAGCATCTCCTGGAGAAGCATGGGGGCTCAGTTTCCCAGGGCTGGCCCAGCCTTCCCTGTTTTGGAGGTCATTGTCAGCAGCTGCTGAGGCATCTAATCCAGGGCCAGACTAGAGACCCTCATCTGTCTAAGCTGGGAGTTGAGTGGATTCTTGAGCCAGGAGAAGCCGCCTTGGGCGGGGGTCCAGGGAGCGGTTAGGTGCCTGCCTGACTCTCCCTTTCAGGAATTCAGCCAAGGCTGTTGCTCAGGGTTTGGCAAGAATTTCTGGGCCAGGGACTCCTGGACCCTGGAAAATACCTTATTAATATTTAATCACACTTGGGGCCTAGCAGCTAAAGTCCTTGCCTTGAATGCACTGGGATCCCATATGGGCGCCAGTTCTAATCCCAGCAGCTCCACTTCCCATCCAGCTCCCTGCTTGTGGCCTGGGAAAGCAGTCGAGGACAGCCCAAAGCCTTAGGACCCTGCACCCGCGTGGGAGACCCGGAAGAGTTTCTGGCTTCTGGCTTTGGATCGGCTCAGCACCAGCTGTTGCAGTCACTTGGGGAGTGAATCATCAGATGGAAGATCTTCCTCTCTGTCTCTCCTCTCTGTATATCTGCCTTTCCAATAAAAATAATTAAGTCTTTAAATATATATATATTTAATCACACTCTTGGTGGGAGCCGGCTGGCCAGGGGGAGGTCTGAGGCATGCACAACCCTAGGGTGTCCACAGGGTGATGTCTTGTGGACAAAGTCTTGAGAGCTCTGGGATGCTACCTAAGTAGTCTGTGGTTGGTGACTAGAACCCACTTTGCCTAGTGTATTAATCTCTGGTCAGTCACCTGTTCATTCATTGACTAGCAAGGGTGTATTTGCACCTCCTGTGTGCCTGTGTATCCTGGACAGCGTAATCTTCAAACCAAGCACAGATCTCTGATGTCACGGAACTCTCTTCAAGGCGGGACGTGTGAGTGACAGGAAGGAAATGAATGGATCAAGATGTTGAAAGGCAACATCAGGGGCCAGTGTTGGTGGCAGTGACCTAGGCTAGGCCTGTGGTGCTGGCATCCCATATGGGCCCAGCTGGTTAGACTTACAGCTGCTCTGTTTCCAGTCCGTCTCCCTGTTAATGACCTGGGAAAACAATAGAGGATGGCTCAAGTGTTTGGGCCTCTGCACCCACATAGAAGACCCAGATGAAGTTCCTGGCTATGGTAGCCACTTGAGGGGTGAACCAGCAGTGGAAGAAAGATGTCTTTCTCTTCTCCCCTCTTGCCCACATTTCAAGTAGATAAACTTGTTGAATAAAGTTTTTATAAAGGCCAGTAAGGTAGCTCAACAGGCTAATCCTCTGCCTGTAGCATCAGCTTCCCATATCCTATAGGTGCTGATTGGAGTCCCAGCTGTTCCACTTCCCCCCTTTTTCTAAGTTTATTTTTATTGGAAAGGCAGATTAGATTTATGGAAGGGAAAGACAGAGAAAGATCTGTCCTCTGGCCACAACAGCCAGAGCTGAGCCGGTCAGGGGCCAGGAGCTTCCTCCAGGTCTCCCACACGGGCACAGGGTCCCAAGGTTTTGGACCATCTTCTGTTTTCCCAGACCACAATCAGGGAGCTGGATAGGAAGTGCAGCAGCCAAGACGTAAACTGGTGCCCATATGGGATGTTGGCACTTGCGAGGTGAGGATTTGGCCACTAAGGCTTCCTGCTGGATTATCTGAGAAAGCAGTGAGGGATGGCCCTAATGCTTGGACCCCTGCACCCTTGGAGACCCAGAAGAAGCTGCTGGCTTCGAATTGGCTCAGCTCCGGCCCTTGTGGACAGCCTGATTGAAGGGCCTCTGCGGGTCTTTGGCCTCGCAGCCCTGGGTGGGCTGCTACCATCCCTTCCTGACAACTTCTTGGGACAGCAGGTCAGGATCCCAGAATGGGGCTCTATTGGTCGAGCTCAGACTGCCTGCCCACCCTGGCCCCGGGCAAGTAAGTTATCCATCTCATCCCAGGAAGGGTTCTGCTTTTCCATGGGCATGTCTGTGTCCTGTTGCTATCTTTCCTGGAGTCTGGTGTTGGCTGACCGCAGGGTTCTGAAGCTCCCCCACATTCAGTGTGGGTGGGCACGGGGACCATGATTGTGCCCCCACTCCCTGCAACCCTACCTTTCCCCGTGACTGATGTGAGTTTGGTGATGTGTGTGATGTGCTTCAGGTAACTTGCCTCAGCCAGCTTCTGTGCCTTTTATCCTCTCGCAGCAGCTCGGAGGGGCAGTTGCTAGGCTGTAGGTGGAGGATCAAGCTGCCTGGGACAGCCCGGGCCTTGGCGAAGCAGTCACAGGTGTCTTCAGTTGTTGCTCCGGCTGACAGAAGCCGGAAGGGGTCAACAGCTGCCCCGGTGCTTCGAGCCCTGCCCCTCAGCTCCAGCTGGCAGGAGCTGCAGGGGCGTTCTCACATCCGCCACACGGGAGACCAAAGCCACACGCACAGGCCACACACAGGATGTCGGGGAAGGGAGGGGAGCCCACTACTCCTCACCCTGTGCTCCTGCAGAGTAGAAGGAGCCTGTGGTTGTGGACTCATCCTTGGACCCTCTTTGAGGACTTGGTCCGGGGCTAAGCCCTTGGCACACCCCCAGGTTGGGCTCAGCTTGGCCAAGCCTGGGGCTCATGGGGGTGCAGCTGAGCCCAGAAACTCCCAGTAGGGCCAGCCGAGGACGGACACAGGGACTTGGGAATGCTCTTGCTCCTTCCACAAGCAGGTGTGCCAACAAGGGCAGGGGGCTTGAGACCAGCCCAGCCCCTGGGGGTTCTTCTCTCTGCCTCCACTCATCTCAGATGGCTGGGGTATAGGGTAGGCAGAGGATGGAACCGAAAGGCCGGGCCTGAATCTTAAGCTCCTTTGTGTGTTCCAGGTAGGCCTCAGGGTGGAGTGTTCTGCCAGCAGTAGCAGTGTTGGGACTACTGAGAAGAGATGGGAATTGCTGGGTTAGCTGCTCCCAGGGAATTTTCAGGCTTGTTCCCCACCGAAGTTAGTTTGCCAGGCCCTGCTGGAGTCGTGATGTCCTCTGGTCCCTTGAAGCCAAGGCCTTGTAGCCACTGCCACCCTCTGTGGCTGTCCCAGCCTTTGTACCTTTTGTTATCTAAAGGGATGCAGAGCGCACCAACAAAGCTGCTAGCCGGATGGTGGGAGCCCCGCCCTCACTGCTACCTGGGGTCCCCGGGGTGGCCTGCCCTGCCTGCCCAGGAGCCAGAGAAAGCCATCATTGCCAACCCGGTGCCCCTCTGCCAGCATGTGTGAATTTTCAGTAGGTGCTTCCTGCCTTGGCTGTGTGAGAAGCCTCGGGCCAGAAGCCTTCTGCCCTTTCTGTGGCTACAGTCTAGCCGCCAGGGGCTGAGCATGTTCTGTCACCCTGTTACTGGTCACGTCTCGTTTGCCCCATAACTTCTCAGCAGCACAAGGCTGGGGTGAGCATTTGTGGGACTGGATGGTGGCTCATGCCCTCCCCCAATGCCCACAACTGATGCCTGTCAGGGAGCCCCAGCCAGGTCTGTGGAAAATGTAGGTGGCGGGGTCCCATATATTTGAGCCATCACTTCTGCTTCCCAGAGTGCGCCCTAGCAGGAAGCTAGGTATGTGGAGCGCAGCTGGGGCTCCACCCAGTGGAGCTCTCTCAGTATCCTAACCCATAGGTAAATACGCACCCAGTGGCCCTTGGAATGTACCATTTTGGCAGGAGGTGAGGTCAGATGCTGGGGGTCAGAGTCAAGGAAGACAGGATGGCCTTGGGCAGGTGATTTCTGATGTTCTGCTGCTGGGGGAGGCAAGGAGGTGTTCCAGAGAAACCCCGAGGGAACAGGGTCCCAGTGAGAGCTGGGTAGGTGGGGCTGATGTGTCAAGGGCATCTGGGGGAAAGAGCAGACTTGGGTCAGGACTGTCAGTGGCCCCCATTGGCAGCCGAGTGGAGTTCCTCTGTGCACACAGGAGCCCTGCTTTGTCGGATGTTCCAGAACAGTGCACAGACATGTCCCGTATTCAGTCTCTGTGCCTGGCACTCCTTTTGCTCTGGCCTTTCTCACCTCCTGGGCATCAGTCATCGGTGAGCACTCGCCAGGTACAGCAGTGACTTCCAGAGTCCCTGAGCGAGCCTAAGGGGACCTTGTGGACAGCCAGACGCAGAACTAGACTGTGGGTGTGCTGAGGTTCGGCAGGCGTTATGGAGGAGGGCGCGAGCCCTTCAGCCTGGCCACTGCATCTTAGCATCTCTCTTGGTGTTCTTGATGGCCCTGGGCCCTGCCAGAAATCATCCCGTGTACTTAGCCGCATCCGTCCTAATCTGGGAAGCACTCCCGATCCCAGAACTGGGCCTGTTCCATGGGGAGCCACTGTGCCAGGCGCCACCCCATGTGAGAGGGAACCCCAGCTGCCCTTGGAGGACACTGTGTGGGCTGTACAGCATAAGAGGCCGCCAGCATGGAGGAGCCGGACAGTGACTGGTCAGGCCCGGTCCTGTTAGTCCCAAGCCTGGGGCGCTTTGTCTTGGATTCTCCCTGCCTGAGAGTGGGCTGGGAAGATAAGATCTGTTCCACACCTCCAGGCCTGGGCCTGGCTTCCGGAGGCTTCTCCGCTGGGAACTGCCTGTCTAGGGTAGGCAGTCCTAAGGGGCTGCCTGGGGTGAGTGCAGCCAGGCCCTGGACCTGATACCCCACTTCCTTCAGGTGGCACTCGGGCAGTGTCTGCTTGGGAAGACATGGGCCTTTTGAGGCCCTGCACCACTCTCCGAGTGGATAGCACATGTGGGGGTGTGTCTGTGCAGGAACCCTCTGACCTGTACCATCCATCCTTCGCTGCTGCCCGAAGTCCCTAGACCTGGGGTCAGATCCAAGGCCGTGACTTCTACCAGGTGACCTGTGTGGGCTGCTGGCTGCTGCGGGCCTTGCCTGCATCCCCAGCCTCCTTGCCTGTCAGGTGGGGTTGATGTTCTGTGCACACATGCATGATCACGCCAGGATACTGTGGCTGGTGAGAAGGTGTGCTCTTACTCTCTGATGCCCTCTCCACATCCTCATCTGCCTGCCTGCTACAGCACCCCCACCCTTGCCTTGCTTGTGGCCCTTGAGCCTGGGAGGGGTGCTTAACCATATGCATCCCTCCCTGGGCTTGGCGGGGGGGAGGTGGCAGCTACAGGCCTCTCTACTGCTCCAGGGAGTTGCTTCCAGTTTCCTCTGGCTTCTGACCCAGTGACCTCGCACCCTCACCCCCATCCCAGGGGCGGGGGAGGGGCTGGTGCCAGAGCCTGCCGCCCTCCCCCACGGCTGGAATGCAGCAGCGGCAGGCTCCCTTTGCCCGCCCTGGGCCGAGATCTGTTTTCATTTCCCATCCCAGGAGCCTCCAGGGCTTTCCTGCTGGGTATAGGTCCGGCCGTGGGCCTCCAGTCCAGTGGGCACCCCAGCTTTGCCATTCTCCAGTGGAGTGGGAGACACACCCTGGCTGCTCCCTCAGGCGCGAAGGCGTGAATCTGTGGCTCTCCTGCCAGTGATAGCCTTGTGGGTTTTCTGATGGGGGCAGGGTGGAGAAGAGTGTGTTGTGGGAGCTAGTTCTGATGTTTGCTTTGGAAGGAGCCTGCCTGAATGCAGTGTTGGCCAGCCCTGGTTTGTCCAGGAGATGCCCCTTGCACACGCGTGGGGGCGGGCTGTGCCTCTCGGAGTGGCAGTCTGAAATCACACAGGGCCTGGTGCCTGGTCTTTGCTACCTCCCAGGAACCGCTTCCTTCAGGCCTAAGAAGACCCTCCCCCCACCTGGTTGGAGACAGCTGTCCCCTCCCCTAGCAGCAGCCCCAGAGCAAGTCCCCCAGAGCCTGGTGCTAAATGATTGGGGCCACTTCTGGAGCCCCCAAGTCTCCCAAGGACCAGGCTGGCTGCACTCCTGGGAGCCGGAAGTGGGAGTGCAGTGGGTCCTTACCCCCAGGACATTCCAGAAATAGCTTACCCTTGGTTTGGGTGGGTGGACGTACAGCCTGGGGGCCTTGAAGCGACTTTTACTGGGGCCTTGATGAGTCCTATATGAGCCCATGGGAACAGGTGCCTGCCTGAACTCACCCGATAAAGAATCCAGGGCAGTGTCACCTTGGATGGCAAGAAGTGCCAGGTGGAAGTTAGCAGGGTGCTGGGGTGTAGCACCAAGCACCCCACAACCTCATGGGATGGGGCAGCACCCCTGATCTGACTCCCATTGGTGGCTGGTGTTGGAGAGGCAGAGGCTCTAGATCCCGGGCGGCCTCCCTAAGGTTAGGAAGAAGAATTTGTTCAGATTATCTAGGGACCTAGAATTGCTCCAAGTCCATGTGGGAACTTCTGGAAACCGTGAGAGGGTAGCCTTTGGCAGGCTTCTTCACCCCATCTCTAGGGAGGCTTGGTTTCCCTCTCCCTTCAGCCACAGTTCTACGGGTTTTTTAGAAAACAGGTTAACAATTAAGCTAATTACGTGGGGCCTGCTGGCCGCCTCATTCATCCCTATAAAGCGGGGCTAAATGGCTCCCCACCCTCCCCAGCTTCTGCTCCCATCAGAAGGCCGCCAGTGAGCACTGAGTATTAAGCAGCTGGGACAGGCTTGGCAGCGAGGTTTCCCAGGTAGGGAGAGGAGCGACCCAGGCCTCTCCTGTGTTCCACAGCCCCTCCTCTTTCCCCAGGTCTTGCCTGTGCAGGAAAATGAGGCGGTTCCTCAGACCAGGACATGACCCTGCACGGGAGAGGCTGAAGCGGGACCTGTTCCAGTTCCACAAGGTATGTTGGGGCACCCGGGATGGGCAGGTGGCCTTCTCCTGGGCAGGACTTGACCTGGGGGAAACCCTGGCTGGAGTCAGCCCCCTCGGCCCCTGATCTTCACTGGCCATATAGCCCCTGCAGGTCACCACGTCAAGTTTCAGCTTCCCTACCGATGCGCTGCGCTGGGGCAGTGGGGGGAGGTGAAGCCACCTGCTCTACTTCCCTCCTTCCCCCCACCTGCCCTGCCTCATCCAGGCTCAAGGATGGGAAGATGAAAGGACATTGACCCTGCCAGGTGTAATGATGATGTCCCAGTGATGCCAGGTACCCTGGGGCATGAGAGACTTAGGCTGTGGCTGTTCCCTCACATGGCCCCTGAAGAAGGTGCCACTCTGCCTGCAGCCTGGACCAGGTGTCCTGAGGCACAGGGAGTCAGGCTTGGCGTTTAACCATCAGGTCTGGCAGCTGCTCCCAGAAGCTCCACCAGGCTTCCCCAGGAGGTTGGGGCCTGAGCGGGTGGCACTGGCGTTGCTCATTAGCCCCTCTTCTGGTGGTTGGGAATAATTAGCCTGCTCACCTCAGCTTTGATCCCTCAGCCTCAGGGTGGGCTGCTTGAAAGAGACCCCAGGGCATGCTGATGGAGGAGGTATCCGACTTAGGTGGAGGTGGGAGCCAGGGAACATCTGGCTAGCCTGTCTGTGAAAGGACTGTCTTGTCTTCTGTGAAACTCAGTGGCCTCACTGGTTGTCTCATTGGCTTGAGAAGTGCACAAGTGGCTTGCTCACATTCAAATCCAGTTTTGCTACTTAGAGCTGCGAGACTGTGCCGGTCACCCACACCCCAGGCCTGCCATGGGCTTACCTGGAATTAGGTGGCCTCAGTACTGGGCACATAAGGGCCAAGGAATGCTAGGGTTTGGGTTTTGGGGTGAGGATCTTCCCCCACCCCTTTGTGGCAGTGGTGGGTCCTGGCTCCCAGTGTGTTCTGCCATATTCCGCTAGCTTGCTTGCTGCACCCATGGGAGAAGGTGTCAGGGATGGAGAGTGACCGTTGTCTCAAACCAGCAACTTCCTCTCGCTGGTTTTCGGGCCACAGGAAATGGGAGTGTGGACATGGGCAGTTAGGGCCCTTGGGAGACCCGAAACTTGCTACCCTCACCCCCAGAGGGGAACCTCTGTGGATGCCTCCATGGGTCTCAAAATCCCAGCGGTCCCGGGGGGCCCAGCTGACCTTCAAGAGCCTACCCCTGGGCACTGCTAGGATCTCCCTTTATTTATTTATTTTTTTTTGAGACATATTTTTATTGTAAAGTCAGATATACAGAGAGGAGGAGAGACAGAGAGGAAGATCATCCATTCGATGATTCATTCCGCAAGAGGCCGCAACGGCTGGAGCTATGCCAATCCGAAGCCAGGAGCCCAGAGCCGCCTCTGGATCTCCCACACAGGTACAGGGTCCCAAGGTCCCAGGCCATCCTCAACTGCTTTTCCAGGCCACACACAGAGAGCTGGAATGGAAGTGGAACTGCTGGGATTAGAACTGGCACCCATATGGGATCCTGGAGTGTGCAAGGCGAGGACTTTAGCCGCTAGGCTACCGTGCCAGGTCCTAGGATCTGCCTTTAAAGGTGGCCCTGGTTCCAGCAGGAACCAGACCAACAGGCTCGGCAGAAATGAACCCCCACCCCAAAAGGTGGGACTGGGTGGGGCTGGGGTGGAAGAGTCTTCCCCCATCTCCTCTTACACCAGTGATCCCCCAACTTGGCCACCCCCAGCCTCAGGCCTGGTATTTCACCTAACCCCTAGGTCCCTCCTTCATTCACAAGCAAGAACACACGTTTATCACCAGCTGTATAAGCTGGCCAAAGCTTGGGCCATGGTCTTGGCTCTTCAAGACTAGGGGAGAGGGGCAGGTACTCCGCTGAAATTCCCTGTAGGGGGAAGCGGGGTAGAGGCCAGGAGGAAGGAGAGCACAGTGCAATGGGATTGGAGGGTACAGCCATGTTCTGGGGCTCAGCTAGGTCTGTGAAATGGGGCCACCTCTGACAGGAGCTAAGGTCCGAGCAGTTGGGAAATGTGGGATCCAGCACGAAAGAGGCCCACTGGTTCTGGGGCCAGCTGTATGGAGGGAGGCAATCATGAGCCCTGCCCAGTCGATGCCCCACTGGAGGGGGTGTGATCTGCTGTTGGTCGAGAAGCCTTGAACTAGGCAACTATTGGGAGGGAGGTGTAGTTAACGAGACCTGGTGATAGCGTGAAGGAGATGGGACAGGCTTGGCGTCCCTGTCCAGGCTGAGTGAGGAGAGACTGATCAGTTTTGATCGGGACAGGAAGAGCAGGGCCATCTCTGGAGGAGTGGTTTGGTCAGTGCTGACCTAGCGCTGGGCTGCCTAGATGCCCAGCAGGGTGGCCTGGTGCAGGTCACACTTGTCGCAGATGGAGGTACTCCAGAGACTGAAGGAGCTGTGGGGGTTAGGCCAGCCCCCAGCCATGGGCAGCGAGGAGAGGAGGTCAGTCCCCTGGGGCCTGTCCCCTTGCGATGACTGTGGTCATCAAAGCCAGTTCTCTGAGGGGGATAGGGAATTGGTCTAAACCAACTTTTAAAAATGTGTATAAAGAAGGGAAGACAGATCTCTTGTCTGCTGGTTTGCTCTCCAGATAGTTACGAGGGTCAAGGATGAGTCAAGCCAAAGCCAGGCGCTTCTGGAATCTGGGTGTGGGGCCCGGGCACCTGAGCGTTCCTCCGCTGCTTTCCCAGGAGCGTTAGCAGGGAGCTGAATCGGAAGTGGAGCAGCTTCAAGCTGGACATGGGCCTCTCCCTCTGCTGACCTTTTCATTCCCGTCCCCCACCCCATCACTGGATGATGTCCCTGAGCCAGGAACTTTGTCCCATGGCCCTGTAGCGGGAGCTGTGAGCCGGCTGGGTGCCAGGCATTGGCAGGAGAGACATGCCGTGGTTAGGAAGTGGTTCTGCTTCCTTGCTGTGTGGTAGTGTGCACATTCCCTCATCAGTGGCCTCGTGGCAGTTGCTGAATCAGGGCTGCTGTGCACAGTGCTTCAGTGGTGCCTGGCATGTAACCGGCCTTGTCGTGGCTTCATGCTACAGTGCCCAGGTGAGCAAGCTGAGGCTTCTGGGGCTCCTACAGCCTGAGCCGAGCGTGTCCTGAAGGGCCCTGGCTGCAGCTGGAGGTGTCCCAGTTGTGTCTGATGGGCTGTGGCGCCTTTGGCTGGTGGCGCCACCTCTCTGAGCCCTCACCTCACCTGTGATGTCATGGTTTGTTGGGGAGGAGGGGAAGGATCTCAAACCCACAAGTCAGCTAGCTCTGAGAACCTCAGAGCGGGGACATGGGGGCCTGGCTGGGGAGGAAGTGACTCAGGTAAAACCCCTTTCTTCAAGTCTGCGGGGCTGCTCCTTCCCGGGAGACTTCCACAGCAGCGGTGCTCCAGGCCCAGAACCACGCAGTGGGCTCCTGACTGGCTGCCTCAGCCCAGATCGGGGGTTGTCTTGATTTTTGTATGACTGGGGCCCCTGGTGTCAGGTGGCAGCCACACAGGGAGAACCAGGCTGCTGCCAGCCAGAGCCAGGAATCTGAGCTGACTACACCCAGTATCGGGCAGAGGTGCCCAGCCAGCAGGGTGGGTGTGTCTCATTGGCCCTGGGCTGCCTCCTGTGGCTCTGAGCCCCACCCTGCCACACCCTGACGGTGCCTGCTCCTTCGTGGTTCCACTCAGGACCTCCTTGGCCTGAGCAGGATGGAGGGCCCCACTGTCTGGGACTCGAAGCCTTTCCTGGCCGCCTCCCCTTTTGGGCACCTGCTGGTGTGGAGAGGTGGGGTTTTCTCACACTCACTCCTGGCTAGGGTTGCAGTTAGAGCTGTAGCTTGGCGGCGCCTGCAGATCTCCATTCCTCCTAGCTCCGCATCAAAGGGCTGCATTGTTCTCCCCTGCCATGGCAGAGGTCACCTGAGCCAGGCAGCAGGATGGGGCAGGGCCCGATAGGCTGGTGCCAGGGTCAGGAGGTGGCAGGAGGGTAGCTGCCAGGCTTTGGGAGCCCTGGGCAGCTGCTCTAGATGGAAGGGGCAGCCTCTTCTGCCCAGGTAGGTGCCTCCTATAAGGTGGGTGTTGGGGGGGGTCACTTACACCTCCTGTCCCAGGTCCTGCAGACTGTTAGGAGCATCCATGTAAGGGATGGCTGGTGCGGGAATCCCTGGAGTCTTGGCTTATTGCATGGTATCCCCAGGACCCGGAGCCGGGGTTTCTAGCTCCTCTCCGAGTCCACATCCCTCCTTCCCTCATTTCCCTCCATCCTGAGGGCCCCTATGCTTCCCTACCCAGCAGCCCCTGTCCACTGCCTCCTGGAGTTGCTTCAGGAATTTTTGGGCCTCCCTTCCCCATCCCAGTAGCAGCCCCACAGGATGGGGTGGGGAAGTCCTGGGGCTGGGGCCATGCTCACCTGTGGCTCCTCATGCTCCCGACCATGGGGGAGAGGATTGGAAAGTGGCAGTGAACAGGGCCACAGTACCCCTGGATCCCGAAGGAAGTGAGGTCTGCCAGAGAGGGGCTAAAGGATGAGCCCCCAACCCCTCCCTCTGTCTTTGGATTAGAGCAAAGACTGACTTGAAGAAGATACTGGGAGAACTGCACATGAACCATCCAGGGACGTGTTGGCTCCTTGGTGGACTTTGCTGCAGGTGCCTTGAGGTTGAGCGATAAGCCATGTGTGTAGCTGTGACTTTCTGAGAAGCCATAGCCTACAATCGCTTAAACTTTCATATTGACCCCAACGTTTCTTACAGTTGCTTTAAAAACTAAACACAATGGAAGGTGAAGCTTAGAACTCAGTCCGAGTCCAGGCTGTGTTCTTGAATTCCGAGTTTCCGGCATCCTTGAGAGATTCTGTGACTGAATCGGATGCCTGTTCTCAACAGCAGCTTGGCTACAGTTAAAATTCAGCTCCTGGTTGGCATCAACCACACTGCGAGTGCCCAGGAGCTGCAATTGGCTTGCAGCTGCCACTTCCATAGGACCTTGTCCCCAAGGTCCTGCAGACTCGGGCTGCTGTGCTCTGAGCTGCTGCTGCTGCTTCTGGGAGGAATGCTGTCGTCTCGGGAGCCCTCGGACAGGCACTGGCTGCTGACTTCCGGAGGCCTAGCAGGGTGGCTTCTCCCACGTGGCCTATCCCCCTTTCCTGGGAAGTGTTTACATTCCAGACTCCTGGCTATCTACCCAGGACTCTGCCAGACTCTGCATTTTTTGCATAACTGAACAGGGACCTGTGCTGACTGGCTGGGGGGGCTCCCACAGGGTCCCTTCTGCCCCCATCCCTACCCTGGGCTATGCTGTCCAGGTATGGCCTTTCGCAGGTCAGCCTGTGTTGCTGCTGCCCACTAGGCTGTCACTGGAGCTTTCCTGCCTGGCCCAGTGGCAAAGCGGGCAGTGACTAGACTGGCTAAGCTGTCATGCTAGCCGACCCAGGGACCCCTGGTTGTGCTGACTTGAGGCTAGGTAGGGGCGGCTGCCATGTTGCTGCCAACTTTTTCTCTGGGACATGGTCCTTAAAGCAGCCTGCTGGCACTGTTTCATTCTGTGGGATCAGGACCCCTGGAGCATCTCAGGGTCGGCTGGAGTCCGTCCACTTGCTCGGGAGTGCCATGGTCACTGGGAAGGACCCAGTGGGCCATAAAGGTAACCACTTGAGAATGGTGCCGCCATGGGACTGGCGGCATGATCTCGGGCTGATCTCTGTTCTCACATAGGGACACAGACGCGTGGGCATCCCAAGGATGTCCTCAGAGCTGTTAGCAAGGGCTGCCGTGGGCTGTGAACACCAGGGATTTGCAGCTCTGCATGGTCAGGCGTTGTGGCCCTCCAGAAATGCCTCCCTGGGAATGTGGCTGGACAGTAGGAGACCTTGAGAGTGGAGATTCGGGACTGTTAGAGCCTCCGCTCAGAGCTGGGCAGGGCTGCTGTGGCACCCCTCAGGCCAAGCTCACAGTGTACCCAGACAGTTTCCTAAAGGACCAGGGTCTCTGTGCTGATGCCATGCATGCCCCGCTCTACATACCCACAAGTCCCCCCAACTCCTGCAGGAGGGCTGGGCGGGGAGCCTGAGGCAGCCAGCCTGGCATCTGGGGAAGGCGAGTGCTCACCGGGCAGTCCAGCCGTTAAGGACAAGGTCAGATGTGGGAATTGGGTATGTGAGGGAAACCAGAAGGCAGAGTGCTCTTACTGGGGTGCTGTGGGGCTCCCCCAGGCTGCTGCAGTCAGGGGGCACTCGGGTACATACGTGGTTCTCATTGCAGACGGTGGAGCATGGCTTTCCGCACCAGCCCAGCGCCCTCGGCTACAGTCCCTCCCTGCGTCTCCTGGCCATTGGCACCCGCTCCGGAGCCATCAAGCTGTATCCTTCCGGTACCCTGGGATGGGTCCTGATCCAAGGGCCTCTGGGATGGAAGGAGTTTGGAGAAGACTCCTTTCTCCTCCCTCTGCCATGACCAGCTTCAGAAGCAGGCTGGTGGGGTGGGATACAAGCTGGTCACTGCTTATCTATGCTTTAGGGAAGAGGGGGGGCTTCAAACTGGAGGCAGTTTGTCTCCATCCATTCAGGACTGCTGTGTTGTCTCCCTCCTTACATGGCTTCCTTTCTCACCTATTGCTGGAAGTTTCTACTGCACGGGAAACAGGCAGAGGAGTCTGTGAACCTCGCAGACCTGCTTTGTGGGGGTTGAGGGTTGGGGATGAGGTCCTGACACCACGCCTTAGTGTGTAGGTGGCCTGCCTCTCTTGGCTCCATCCCCTGGACGAAGCAAGCCACAGATGGACCCCCCTTTTTGGTGACCTTGATAAACATCAGAGTGAACTATCTCCCAGGGTTCTGTTCACAGGAAAGATGGCCTTGGGTGCAGGGAGCAGTGAGAAGGCAGCTCCAGCTCCAGGCTCTGCCCTCCCTTCCACACACACAGACACACCAGGGGGTGGAACAGGCTCCTGCTTGGTAAGGACACCCCACCCCAACCCCATCCCTGCAGCCTGAGGTTGGATGCTGTCCAGCTGGCTCTGGGTTGGCTCCGGGGCCAGGCCACAGGTTCCAGGAGGGAAGATCACCCTCAACTTCTCCAGCTGCCCCGGGCTGCGCCACATGTCTTAGAATGCCCCCTTCTGCTATCTGACCTGTACCCCCAGGGGAGCTGGGGGTTGGAGGACCACCTTGGACAGCTTAGCTGGCCCCTCTCCCAGCAAAGCCCCAGCTCTGTGCCACCATAGCTTGAGGGGACAGGGCTCTAGGGCCGCTGTGTATACAGCCGGGCAGGGACCCAGATCCTGCTGCCCACTGGGCCTTCCCTTGGCTGGTTAAACATTACCAGGACTGGACCATATCCTAGTTACCAATCCCTGCTGGCTGCCAGGGCTCCTAGGTCATAACTTGTGGTCGCTGGGGTGGCCTGGATTTTCTTACAGGTACCACCATGCCATGGAAAGTCAGAGAGACTGTGTTAGCTTAGTTTGGGGAGTCATAGGTCTGGTAGCCTCACAGTGGCCTGCCTTTAAAAAACATTCGGGGATCAGTGTCGCCAGGTGGCAGCGTATAGCCGACAAGCCACATGGTGTCGGTTCCTGTCCCAGCTGCTCCCATTTTTCAACCAGTGCCCTGCTAATGGCCTGGGGACGGCAACAGAAGATGACCCAAGTGTTTGACCACCTGCCACCCACATGGGAGACCTGGATGAAGCTCCTGGCTTTAGCCTGGCCCAGTCCTGGCCATCGTGGCCATTTAGAGAGAACCAATGAGCAGACAACCTCATACACACTGTCATTTGTTTTAAATTTTTTGGTTTTTTTGAAAGGAATATTTTTCAGAGAAGGAAAGAGGGGTTTCCCAGCCTCTGATTGACTCTCCAAATGGCTGCAATGACCAGCACTGAGCTGATCCAAAGCCAGGAGCTGCTCTGCAGGTCTTTCACATGGGTGCAGAGGATCGGGAACCCAGGCCGTCCTCCACTGCTTCCCCTGGCCATAAGCAGGAAGCTGAGCACCTGCTTATGGAAATGGAGCACCCAAAACTTGAGCCTGTGCCCATATGGAGTGCCAGTGCTGCAGATAGCTGTTATATCACCATGCCAGCTCCCTTGTCAGTCTTTAAAAAGAAGTATCTGGCTTCTTAGGTGTATCCTCTCTGGTCTGAAGACAGAGCCAGCAGGGTATCATCCCGATCAATTAAAAGCGCCAACATACCATCAGCAAAAATTTACATCATTATGGAATTAATTGACATAGTAATGAGTAATCAATATGTTAAAAGTAAATGCGAGTTCTGTCTTCAGACCAGAGAGGTATACCTAAGAAGCTGTTGAACTTGACAATAAGATGCTGGACTCTATGTTTGGTATATGCTTGCAATGGGGGAATCTCAACTGAACTTGAACTGTGGTTCAAGGTCGAGGAATCCACCATGGTGGGAGGGTTTGGGGAGGGGTGGGGAGAATCCAAGTACCTATGAAACTGTGTCAAATAATACAATGTAATTAATGAATTAAAAATAATAAATTAAAAAAAAAAAGAACAAAAAGAAGTATCTGATAGTGACATAAAAGATCTTCCGTCTGCTGGGCCACTCCTCAAATGCCCACACTAATTGGGTCTGGACCAGGCCCAAGCCAGGAGCCAGAAATTCCATCTAGGTACGGGGGAGCAGGATCCAAGTCCTTGAGCCATTGCCACTACGTTCAAGGATGCTCATGAGGTGGAGCGATGGCCAGGACCTTGCTCCGGCACCCTGAAGAGGTTGTTCCCACATCCATGGCTGACAGACTTGTCCCCTGGGGCCAGGTCCCTGACTCAGACTCCTGCCCCTCTTCCCCTGCCATCTGCAAAGCCTTTCCTGAGCCTTCTCCCAGCTACGGTGCCCCAGGGGTGGAGTTTATGGGGCTGCACCGCGAGAACAATGCTGTGATGCAGATCCACTTCCTACCTGGCCAGGTGAGGGTCTTTGCTTGGGTGGTTTGAAGAGAAGTGTTTTGGCTTCGATGCAGATGGCGAGCCCTGGGAGCACCTCCCGTTCCGCAGCTAAGGGCTCACACGCACCTTGGGAGTGGCCAGAGGACTTGGGGTCACATGGCTCTCTGCAAACAGTCTGGATGGCTCTGGTGGGGACTGCTCCCCACCTCTCCCCTGGCTCACAAGACGGCACCTCCCTGTCCCCCCCCCCCCTTCCCTCCCTAGTGCCGGCTGATTACACTGTTGGATGACAACAGTTTGCACCTATGGAGCTTGAAGATCAAGGGTAAACTGTCAGAGCTGCAGGAAGAGGAGAGCTTCACGCTCCGAGGACCCCCAGGGTAAGGACATGAGCCCGGCCTTGCCCGGCTAGGCTGACCCTTGCACCCAGCTCCAGGTGGGCCCACCCTTTGAGAGCCCTCTTGTGCCCTTGGCAATGACCGGTGGCAGAGACTCCAAGATGGTTATTCCTGCTCCCTAGCCTGGGCTCTCTGCCATCAGCCTCTGCTCTTGGCAGGAAGTAGCCAGCAGGTTCGTCCCAGACCAAAACGTGGTGAACCTTGTCATTGGACGCTGCATGCCTGGTGTCCCGAGGCAAGGCTGCCTCTGGGGGCCTATAGGAACAGCCAGGAGTGGGATTCTGTCCTCAAGGGTCTCCCCTGCCTGGGCAACCCCCAGCTCACAGTGAACCAGTCCCGCCCCCACCGACAGGGCCGCCCCCAGCGCTACGCAGATCACCGTGGTCCTGCCCCATTCTTCCCGGGAGCTGCTCTACCTGGGCACCGAGAGTGGCAGTGTGTTCGTGGTGCAGCTGCCTGGATTTCATGTGCTGGATGACCGGACCATCAGTGCCGACGCTGTGCTGCAGCGGTGAGCTGCCGGGGTGAACGGGTGCTCTCTGGGAAGTGTGGGTCAGAACTTGGGCAGAAGAGGGACTGAGCTCCCCCATCCCATCCTCCATCTGTACCAACTGGGCATCCCAGCCCTCACTGGAGTACTGGACCTAACTTGTCACTTTGGTGTTTTTTTTTTAAGATTGATTTATTTTTATTACAAAGTCAGATATACAGAGAGGAGAGACAGAGGAAGATCTTCTGTCCGATGAGTCACTCCCCAAGTGAGCCGCAACGGCCAGTGCTGCGCCAATCTGATGCCGGGAACCTGGAATCTCTTCCGGGTCTCCCACGTGGGTGCAGGGTCCCAAATCTTTGGGCCATCCTCGACTGCTTTCCCAGGCCACAAGCAGGGAGCTGGATGGGAAGCCATATGGGATCCTGGCACGTTCAAGGCGAGGACTTTTAGCTGCGAGGCCACTGCGCCAGGCCCCTAACTTGTCACTTTGTTTAGCAGTGAGGAAAGCGGGGGCCCCAAATGCTCATGCATCATCACTTACTCAATCCTGGGCCCCTTTTCCTGATCCCATGGTCCCCACAGGCAGTGGGGGAGTTGAGACCCAAACCTCCGTGTCATCACATCACGGCTGCTGCTGATGTGTCCTGTTTGGGGTGCTGCAACTCACTTCCATTCACAATCAGGCTCCATGGCTAAAAGGCCTTGACAGGCACAAGCCTGCGGGTTTGTGGCTGGTTTGGGAAGTTTCGTCCTTGGTGACAGAATCGGCAACAGAGAGGAAGACAGGTGGGAGCCTGGTTGTGGGAGGGGGTCAGGGATCCCCCACCAGAGGAGATGGAAGAGTTGACAGTGATGGAATGTTATGTGCCGCCAAGGTCCAGGGAGGAGGCCGTGGGACTGGACCTGCCCTAGAGGCTTCCAGGCCAGGCTTGGAACCTCTCAAGTCATAATGAACTGGGCTGTGGGCAGTGACGAAGCTGTCCCAGCTGTCCAGAGCAGGGCATCGCTGGGTTGGAGAGGATTCCTGCTTGGGGCTGGGTCCCACTGAGTGTGAGGCCCCCAGGCCTGTCCTGTTGGGCAGGGCAGGGCCAGAGCAGAGCAGTATGCAGGATGACCAGTGGGCAGGGCTGCTCTCCTGCCCCAGCACGCCGTCTCTGGGCAGGACAGTGGGAGGACCTGCTTGGCCTGAATGTCAGCTATCTGAAGTCAGCCCTTGGAAGTTTGGCTGAGGAGGGGCGGGGGGATCCTGAACACCCCCCTTGTACCTGCTGCTTCACTCCCCAAATGACTACAGGAGCCAGGAGCTCCATCTGGGTCTCCACATGGATGGCGGGTTCCTCCCTAACACTTGGGCCGTTATCTGTTGCCTTTCAGAATGTACGTGAGGAAGGAGCTAGGATGAAACTGAGTGGGGGGGGGGGGTCGTGTATATAATCTAGGACACAGGCATTCCATACAATGCTGAATACCCACCCCTAGCTTCCTTTATTTCAAAAAAGAGAAGCAGACAGAGCTGTCATCTGCTGGTTCATTTCTGCATATGCCCAAGACTGCCAGTCTGGGCTGGGCTGAAGCTGATGGTGAGAACTGACTTCAGCCCCCCTGTGTGCCAGGCAGAAGCACAGCTGCCTGAGCCAGGCACAGCCGTCCTTCCAGCCCTGACCTGTGTCTGCAGGAAGCTGTAGTCGGGAGCTTGCCACACTGAATCCCCTGGTCCTTTGTTGCTTTTGCTTTTAACTATTAAGGAATACAAGATTGTTGGGATGCACTTCAAAAAGCAACCAACAAGGTTAAAGTCCCTTTCGACCTCTACTGTGCATTCTAATCCTGGAACAGCTGGTGCTGGCAGGCTGAAGGACAGGTACAGTGCGTATGATGGAAGTGGAGTGCAGTCGGGGTGCATAGGGATGCTCTCGGGACCGCGACTGTCCCCAGCTCCCACTCGGTCTGCCTGGTGTCTGTTGGCTTCTGGTTCCAGGCCTCATGGTTTGCACCGGCGGCAGGGGGCAGGAGGAGGAGATTGTGGAAAATCCTATCCTACGTGGCACGTGGAGTGCCCCTCTGCTGTTACGTGGATTGGGCACCGGGGTACGGCTGAGTGAGCTCCCTGCACTCCCTTGCCCAGGTTGCCAGAAGAGGCCCGCCACCGGCGTGTGTTTGAGATGGTGGAGGCGCTGCAGGAACACCCACGTGACCCTAGTCAGGTCCTGATCGGCTACAGCCGGGGCCTCATTGTCATCTGGGACCTGCAGAGCAGCTGTGTGCTCTGGCATGTCCTCAGCAGCCAGGTAGGTGGTGTACCCATGGGGGTTGCAGTCCCACCCCTCCCACAGCACCCCTGGCTCTTGAACGCCCCCACACCACGCTGAGGTCAGGCGCTGCAGGCCGTGGACCGGGCTCCAATCCCACCCTGCTGGTCTCTTTCTCCTAGCAACTGGAGAATGTCTGCTGGCAGCGGGATGGTCAGTTGATCATCAGCTGCCACTCAGACGGCAGCCACTGCCAGTGGCCCGTGTCCAGTGACGCCCCGCAGCCGGAGCCCCTGCGCAGCTGCGTGCCCTACGGTCAGTAGGGCTCCCACCTGAGGGGCATCCCAGCCCATTGCAAATGAGGGTTTGGGGTGCCCAAGTGGTCACCATGTCCCCACCCCAGTACCAGTCTGCAGTGGAGCAGGTGAGCACTGGGGAATCTGTTCACATTGACTTTCTCTCGCAGGTCCCTTTCCGTGCAAAGCCATTACCAAGATCTTCTGGCTAACCACTAGACAGGGGTAGGTGCTGGTGCTCTGGTCCTCCTCCCTCCATGGCCTCTGCTTAGAGAGTTGACACCCAGGAGACACTGCCAGGGGTCAGGATGCAGGGAGGAGCAGGCAAGGCAGGCTTGGCAGCTGTGCCTCTCCGGGGCTCCGTTCCTCCAAAGCCCACTGCCCAGCCTCCCGTTCCCCTGGTTCTAAACTCTGAGCAGCCCAAGTTCTTCAGGTGGTAGGTCTTAGGTGTGGGCAGCCTGAGGGTCCCCCAGAGTAAAGGAGGGGTGGCCATGGAGACCCTTGCCCCCGCAGCCTACCCACCTGCCTGCTTGCTCCATGTCTTGGTAAGACAAGGCTCAGCACCACCACCTCCCATCACCCAACACTGGGCTCCTTCCAGAAGCACAGGGCCTGGGGCTTTCTTGGGGCTCCCTCCAGCCCTACCCTAGAGGCTGGGCACTGCCCTGCATGCTCCAGTCAGCTCTGGGAGACCAGCTACTCTTGCCCTGTGTCCCTGCAGGTTGCCTTTCACCATCTTCCAGGGCGGCATGCCCCGGGCCAGCTATGGCGACCGCCACTGTATCTCTGTGGCCCATGATGGCCAGCAGACAGCTTTCGACTTCACCTCCCGAATCATCGACTTCACTGTCCTAGCCGAGGCAGACCCTGCAACCGGTAGGCAAGCACTGGAGATGGCCATGTACAGCTAGGGCCTACACAGGCAGGGGTTTCCAGACCTGACACAGTCCTGGGCCCTTCGTCCCCCGGCCCTTCTCATGCCCCCAAGGCCAGCAGACTTGGCCAGTATATACAAGAGGGTCCTTCTGGCCTAGACATCGTGAACGTGGGAAGTGGCCATGTGGGCCAGCAGAGTATGCCTTCGCTGTGGGTGACAGGCAGGACCAGAAAGAGCCGATGTTGAAGCTCAGGAGAGCTCATCTCCCCTCCCCCCCAACCCCCAGGTGTCCAGGCCTTGTCCAGGAATGTAGCTCAGCTTCTATCTAGAAATCTTCCTGCACTTTCTCTGGGTGTGAGGCCAGGCCCTCCTTGCCTGTGGCTGTTGTCTGACTCTCAACAGAGGGGAGTGGGCAAGAAACCTCCATGCTCTATTTTTTTCCTTTTTCTAAGATTTGTTTTATTTGAAAGGCAGGTCTACGGGGAGTTCCTCCCCCTCTTTTCCTCTAAAACAGATCTTCCATCCATTGGTTCACTCTCCAAGTGACCACAATGACCAGAGCTGAGCTTTTCTGAAGCCAGGAGCTGCTTCTGGGCCTCCCCAGAATGTGAATGTAGGGGCCCAAGCACTTGATCCGTCCTCTGCTGCTTTCCCAGGCCACAAGCAGGGAGCTGGATGGGAAGTAGAACAGCTGGGATGCGAACCGGTGCCCCTATGGGATGCTGGCACTGCAGGCAGTCCCTGCTTTGTATTCAGCCAGTGGGAGTTGATATTTATCCTTTAAGGTACCTGCATCGCTTATTCCACTCTGGCTGCTGGCTCCAGCTCCTGCGATTGCAGACCCTGGCAGGCAACGATGATGGCTCAGGAACAGTGCTGGGTCCCTGTCCCCCATGTGGCCTCCAGCCTCAGCCACTGCAGGCATTTGGGAAGTAAACTAAAGATCAGATCTTTTCTCTGCCTTTCTGCCTCTTGGAGAAATTTTAAATCAGGGGGATATTCTAGCGCAAGTTGCCCTCCTATAATTGTCTGTGTCCCCACACCTGACAATAGGCTGAAGGAGGAGTACATGATGAAGACTGCTCGCTTTCAGCCAAGATGTAGACACTCTGTGTCTCATGCAAATTCTTCTGTCTTGTGGGGTTCTGGCCAGGTAGTGCCAGACCTGATCCAGGGACTGACATGGCCCCAGGTTCTGCTGGGCAAGGAGGCAGAACAAGCAGGCTGCTGAGCAATGTGAGAGGCTAAAGTAAAAGCAAGGCTAGGTGAGGAGGCAGGGGTCGCGGGGCCTCCTAGCTGCAGGGACCTGTTGGATCAGACACTTCATTGAGCTGGGAGGGCAGGACTAGCCTCACAGGGACCTGGTATAGGGATGCAGAGCTGGGAGAGCCGCAGGCTGCAGCAGGAGAGGGAGTTTGGCCCTCTAGGGGTGGCAGAGCTCTGTGAGGACTTGGGGCTCATCTAGAGGAGGTAGGAGCTGACAGAGGCATCCCCGTTCTTGCCCTGTGTTCCCAGAGGAGTGAGCTGGCTGCCTCGGGGTGAATGCTGGGTACAGAGTGCAGAGCGCAGGACTGCAGGTGAAGCAGCTCAGGCCATGGAAGTGGCCCAGCTTGGGATGTCTTGCCCACCCCTCAGGCCTTGGCTGATGCTCCAGATGAGGGTCTGGAAGCTGGTCACCCCATCCCCACCCCCAGACTGGGTCCTAGCCATGTGCCCACAGCTCAGGAATTTGTCAGCTAATGGGTGCTTCTGTGCTCCGTACAGGTTTATTGACAGACAAGCTGAGGTGCAGGTTTAAAGAAAGGACCTGAGATGAGTTTGGTTTTGAGCATCAGGAAGCCTGGGGCAGGCTGTATGGTGCAGGGACTGAGACCCTGGTGCAGGCATGCTGTGGACTGCCAGGGGTGTCCAGACAGTGTGGGAGACTGCCTTTGGAGAAACCTGAGGAGAGCTCTCCGGCCCGCGGAGAGAGGGGATGCTGTTTGGCCAGATGCAGCCAAGCAGGCTGTGAGGGGGACAAGAGGGAGGCTGTCAGTGGGGAGTGGGGTCTGATGAGTAGGCTCTGAAGGGCTGTTGGTACGGTTTGATGCCCAAGGGCAGAGGGGACTTCAAAAGGGGGCCAGGCCAGCTGTACAAGGTCCAGCCAAAAGCACTTGGACACCTGCCCTCCGGACGGCAGCCTCTATGAGCGCTGTTTGCAAGGGACAAAAGCCTGGTTCCAGGGGATTCAGGAGTAAGGGGAATGGGAGACGAGGGCAGAAAGGCTTGGCGCACTTGTTCTAGAGGCCATGTAGGACATGGCAGTGGATGTGTGGCTTCCTGGAGCTGGGAGTGATGTGCCTGGAGCCAGCTGAGGCTTCTAGAATAATACCAACTGCCAGAGGAATTGGCGCCAGGTGCCTTGGGTAGCTCCCCAGGCAAGGAGAGGGCTGAGGCTTCCCATTGAGTGGGAGCCTGGCACTGCCAGCCTGGGCAGGGAAGCCAGGTGATGTGGAGTTCCACAGGGCCAGGATGGGGTGCACAGCTTCCCACTGCATTCCTGAGCCTCGGCCTGTTCCCCAGCCTTTGACGACCCATATGCCTTGGTGGTGCTGGCCGAGGAGGAGTTGGTGGTGATTGACCTGCAGACGGCAGGCTGGCCACCCCTGCAGCTGCCCTACCTGTCCTCCTTACACTGCTCGGCCATCACCTGCTCACACCATGTCTCCAACATCCCACTGAAGCTATGGGAGCGCATCATTGCTGCAGGCAGCCGGCAGAATGCGCACTTCTCCACCATGGTAGGTCCACCCCTGCCCCGGTCCCGGCTCTCCTGTTATCTGGCTCTCCTGGGACTTTTTCCCCTCTCTCTCTCTCCAGGAGTGGCCCATCCACGGTGGCACAAGCTTGGCCCCAGCCCCACCCCAGCGGGACCTGCTGCTCACAGGGTAAGTGACACGGTGTCCCACTCTCTGAAGGAGAGGCAGCAGGCTGGGAGCAGAGCTCAAGGCACGCACTGGGTGTCTGGACTCCAGCCAGCACGCCCCTCACGGAAGGGAGGCGACTCTGCCCACAGGCATGAGGACGGCACGGTGAGGTTTTGGGATGCGTCAGGGGTGTGCCTGCGGCTGCTCTACAAACTCAGCACGGTGCCCGTGTTCCTCACGGACGCTGAGCCCAGCGAGGGCCTCAGTTCCCAGGCCGAGGACGAGTGGCCACCGCTGCGGAAGGTAAGACCCAGAGCCTGGGCTCTGGGGGGGGCGGTGCGCTGGCCTGGCCCTGTGGCCACTCACAGGCTCCTTTGCCCGTCAGGTGGGCTCCTTTGACCCCTACAGTGACGACCCCCGGCTGGGTGTCCAGAAGATTTTCCTCTGCAAGTACAGCGGCTACCTGGCTGTGGCAGGCACAGCGGGACAGGTAGCAGGCTGGGCAGACCTAGAGGCCCAGGGAGGGGAGGCCTGGTGTAGGTCCCCGGACACCTGAGGTTTGCTGAGCCCCTGCCGCCTGCCCAGGTCCTGGTGCTGGAACTCAACGATGAGGCAGCTGAGCACTCCGTGGAGCAGGTGGAGGCCGACCTGCTGCAGGACCAGGAGGGCTACCGCTGGAAGGGCCATGAGCGTCTGGCCACCCGCCCAGGCCCTGTGCGCTTCGAGCCAGGCTTCCAGCCCTTTGTGCTGGTGCAGTGCCAGCCCCCGGCCGTGGTCACCTCCTTGGCCCTGCACTCTGAATGGCGGCTCGTGGCCTTTGGCACCAGCCACGGCTTCGGCCTATTCGACCACCAGCAGCAGCGACTTGTCTTCGTCAAGTAAGCAGGGGGGCTGGGCTGGGGCTTAGTGAGGGCCCTAGAGCATTGGCAATGACTTGACGTGCCCTCCAGGTGCACGCTTCATCCCAATGACCAGCTGGCCCTGGAGGGCCCACTGTCCCGCGTCAAGTCCCTCAAGAAGTCTCTGCGCCAGTCATTCCGCCGCATGCGCCGGAGCAGAGTATCTGGCCGGAAGCGGCAGCCAACTGGCTCCCCGGGAGAGGTGAGTCCCAGGGCACAGCGGCCAGTGGCTGGGCCAGTCTCCCGCTTCCTCGAGACCTACTGGTCAGGTCCTAGAGGCACAGCATGCAGTCTGTGACCTCCAGTCCATCACACTTCTGCGTGCCTCCACTTCCCCAGTGTGCAGGTGGGATCCTGTCCCTGGAGGTGAGGCCCCAGGAAACCTTACTGGTTTTCTTGCTGCCCTTTGGGCTCCTTCTCCCTCAGGAGGCCTTGGGGGCAGGCCAACGGGTCATTGGCCATAGCGAGCTTTCCCCTGGCATGATTGGTCAAAGGGGAGGAGAGGGGCATCTGGAGCCCACCCTCAGGCCCACCCACCCTGTGCAGGCACAGGCGGGGGTCCCCAAAGCCGAGCGGCCTGGCCTGCAGAACATGGAGCTGGCACCAGTGCAGCGCAAGATCGAGGCCCGCTCGGCTGAGGATTCTTTCACGGGCTTCGTCCGTACTCTCTACTTCGCCGACACTTTCCTGAAGGATAGTGAGTTGCTGCCACCGGCTTGCCTTTTGGGACTACTGGGGGGCTGAAGGCATGGAGGAGGCTGCTGCCTGTGGGGCTTCTGGTTTCCCCAGTGCCCAGGATTGCCTCTGCCACTTTCCATGCCTGGAGTGTGGCTTCAGATGGCAGCGTTCACTCCTGGTCTCCGTTTCCCTGCTGTAAGGAGGGAGCACCCACGCCTGGGCTGTGTGCCCCACCCACCCATATCTGAGTGGCAGCAGCTGACTGCTCCCATCCTCTCAAGGGCCAAGTCCTGGGCTTTAGGTCCTTTACAGGAGAGGCTTGTCTGAGGCTCAGAGGAGGGCGCTGAGGCTCTTGGACTGTCAACTCTGGCATCGCCCACATGGTCAGCAGCTAGGCTGGGACATTTGCTGCCTCCCCAGAGCCAGAACAAACACCTGACCCCTGGCCTCTTGGCAGGCTCACGCCACTGCCCCTCACTGTGGGCTGGCACCAACGGAGGCACTGTCTATGCCTACTCCCTGCGGGTGCCCCCCGCCGAACGGAGGATGGATGAGCCAGTGCGGGCGGAACAGGGTGAGCACTGGGTGGGAATGGGCTGGGACTGCCTGGGCTGGGGGTGGCGTGTGCAGCCCTGGCACCCAGCATGGCCCCACACCTACCTCTTTCCCGGTAGCCAAGGAGATCCAGCTGATGCACCGGGCACCCGTGGTAGGCATCCTGGTGCTTGACGGACACAACGTTCCGCTCCCTGAGCCCCTGGAAGTGGCCCATGACCTGTCCAAGAGCCCGGACATGCAGGGGAGCCACCAGCTGCTTGTGGTGTCAGAGGAACAGTTCAAGGTGACCCACGGGTGACAGCAGCCCCTCCTAGAGACTCCTTGGAGTAGCAGGAGAGGAGAAAGCCACAGATGGGACTCTGTTGTCTTTGGGATTGGTGTTTGAAGGGCTGTAGAAATGTGAGGGGCAGGGGTTTTTCATCAGCCCCAGGGTTCAAGGCAGGGAATCCTATCAGTCTCTGTGTGCCCCAAGAGCATGCTGTATCAAGGTGGTTCTGCCGTGAACCTCACCAGCTGGCCGCGGTCCCGGGTCCCTAGGTCTTCACACTACCCAAGGTGAGCGCTAAGCTGAAGCTGAAGCTGACGGCCCTAGAGGGCTCCCGGGTGCGGCGCGTCAGCGTGTCCCACTTCAGCAGCTGCAGGGCCGAGGACTACGGCGAGCATCACCTGGTCGTGCTCACCAACCTGGGTGACATCCAGGTGGTCTCGCTGCCCCTGCTCAAGCCACAGGTGCGCTACAGCTGCATCCGCCGTGAGGACGTAAGCGGCATCGCCTCCTGTGTCTTCACCAAACAGGGCCAAGGTCGGCAGCAGGGGCTGCAGGATCTCCCCAGGGCGGAGCGGGGTGGGATGCCCGGGGCTGGCCTCATCTGCCTGGTGCCCCGCCTCTCCCCCAGGCTTCTACCTGATCTCGCCCTCTGAGTTCGAACGCTTCTCTCTGTCCACCAAGTGGCTGGTTGAGCCCCGCTGTGTGGTGGGGTCTGTAGATGCCAAGAGTCACAGTCCACCCGGCAACGGGGCTGGCCTGGAGCGGGCGCTGGGTCAAGCCAGGTGGGTGAAGGCAGGTGGACCTCCCCACACCACCCCTTCCCCGGCCTCTCCAAGTCCCCTCCCCAGTGAGCCCAGCCCTCCAGTGCCCACACACAAGCTGCTGGTGGCCTCTCAGGCTCATGTGGGCAGCCCTCATGGTCTCTTCTCCTGTAGGAACTCGGAGAGCCAGAGTGATGTGGAAGGTAAGGCAGACCTCAGGGTTGGGGCAGGGGGTCTGGACTGGGAGGAGGAACTGTGGTCCATGCCCCTGCGAGCCCTGGCCGTCCAGCACTCCACTGCAGTTGAGAGAGTCCGGAGGGGCAGGGCACGGCATAGGCCCTAATGACTGGCCCTTGCCTTCCAGAGACATCGTCAAGCCCAGTGATGGAGCAGGCACTGCTGAGTGATGAGCGTGAGTGGGGGTTGGGTTGCTCCCACCTAAGTGGGGGACTCGGAGGGCCAGGGTCACTGAAAAGGGGGCAGGTGGGGCTGTGGCTTCCCCTGCAGCCTAACCCAGTAACCATCCCCTCACCCTGCAGGAGTCCTGAGGGAGATTCGGAGCACACTGGAGGGTGACCGGGGGTGAGTCGCTGGGCTGGGCTGGGACAGACGGGGCTGAGGGCCGGGGTCCCTGTGGAGAGTGACTTCCCATCTACTGGCACAGGAGCAGTGGCCCCTGGCGTCCTCACCGAGCAGCCATGGCACACAGCCTCTGCGGAGGAGGAGGTAAGTGGCTCTGGGCACTGCTGGGGTGGCATGCTCCCCAAAAGGGACAGCAAGTGCAGCCCGCTGCCCACTTCCCACAGCCTTCACCGTGGCTGGGATGGTCTGGAGACCACAGAGTCCAGCTCGGGGCCGGCCACGAAGCGCTGGTGCCCGGGGCAGATCCTAACTCACTTCTCCCCCACCCCGTCTTCTGCAGAATGAGTGTGGTGTGCAGGCAGTATGGAGGCTACATCACAAGCACACACTACTGAGGGCTGTTCCTGGGCCAGGCCCGGGCGTGGGGCCAGGCCCGCCCCTGCTGCTACTGCTCCTGGCCTGAAGGAGGAGCGTCCCAAGCCCCTGGGGCCACCCCTGCCAGGCCTGGCCTGTCAGGTTCCTGGGTCAAAGCTGCAGTTTTAATCCTTTCCATTCCCCTTTTGTAGTGGGCTGGGTTTTAAATTATATACCTCACCACCTCTGGGTGAGACCATTTTTAATAAATACCTTATTACCTCTTCACATGCCCCATCCCTGGACGTGAGTTTGCACGATTGAATGTGTAAAGGTTTCTCCATGCGGGTGAGAAACGAGCCTGCTTCCCGCCCAAGTCAGGGCACCCGGTCCTCGAGTGTCTGTCACAGCGGTGCCCGAACACTTCGCCTTTCTCCTGGCACAGGCAGGACTAGCTGACTTGTGGCACTGGTTGGAGACAGGGATTCCCTTGTTCTCCTGGCCACCCTTGTCTGCTCTCGGGGATGAACAACACCCATGCTGGCCAGGGCTTGGCAGCCCCCCCACACCAAAAAGAACTGTGGGTGTCACACAGGAGGACAGCACTGCCTGGAGTCAGGGCCTTCCCACGGGAGGGGCTTAGGAGCCAGAGGCCTCGATTGGCCAGGAGTTGTCCGAGTGCCTGTGTGATGGACACTCGGGGTTCCAAGGTGGCCAGGACACATGCAGCCCCTGCCCTGTGGGGTGCTCAGCCCTTCCTGGCATGGCAGATGTGTGCCTAAGGGCAGCACAGAACTCTGGGAGGGTGTTAAGCTGTCACCTGCAAGATGACAAGGACTTGGCAGGCCAGAGGATATGAGGAGGTAGGCAGACAGGTTCTGGACAGAGGGGACAAGAGGGGATGACAGGGGGCCAGGAGCTGAGCTGCCCTCTGGTGCCAAGGGTGGCTGGCCTGGGGGCCCCATGAGGTGAGCATTCAGGGCCACTGCCTGAGAAGAGCCCAGCACCAGGTGTCATCACCTCCGGGTAAGAAGTCGGGCCAGTTTGGCCATCTGGGTGGGGGTTACTGAGATGAGCAGCAGGAGACCTGTCAGGTGGGAGTGGGACCCCTGTTAGGCACGCTGAGCCTCCTGGGCCGGGTGCTGAGACCAGAGAAGTCGCTGGAAGCCTGAAGCAGGTAGGGGCGCTCTGGAGGTCACTCAAGTTCAAGTGGTGGCCAAGTCCCCCTGCATGACTAGATCATGTGACTCACCTCCTTCAGAACCAGCATGGGGGATTCCTGCCCCGTGGGCTGTGGAATGTTTGGCAGAACCCCCAAGTTCACAGATCAATGAGGGGGTGCCGGGAAGGGTAGATGGTGTCAGGAGCTAAGCTTCCATCTGAGGTGCCAGTGTCCCACATGGGCACTGGTTTGAATCCCAGTGGTTCCGCTTCTGACCCAGCTCCTGTTAGTGGCCTGGGAAGGCAGCAGAAGATGGCAAAATGTTTGGGACCCTGCACCTATGTGGGAAACCTGGAAGGAGTTCCTGGCTTCACACTGGCCCAACTCCAACTGTTGTCATTTGGGGAGGGAACCAGTGGATGGAAGAGCAATCTCTCTTCCAAATAATGAGTCTTTGAAAGATTTATAAGGCAGAGAGCATTCCCCCACATGCTCACCAAAGACAGGGACCCAGAACTCCATCCGGGTCTCGTGGGCAGCAGGAAGCCAAGTGTTGGGCCAGCGCCATCCACTGCTTACCCTAGCAGGAAGCAGAGGCCACCACTGGGATGGGCAGGTGTCCCAAGCTGTGACTTAACTCCTGCATGCCCTGCTGCCCACCTGCTTTGTGCCTACACAGGGGACCAGTGCTAGGAAGTTTCCTGCTGAGAGATCAGATGTCAGAGCTAATGGGAGACATTGCCCAAACCCCAAATTGGGGGAATGGCACATTGCTTCATGGCTGGAGCAGGACGGGAAGTCAAAGATGGCACGCAGGTCTGTGAAGACCATACAGCGTCTTTATTCGTAGGGTTCCCTCCGTGTTCATCCAGACCTTGAGCACATGACTGGTGTTCCACAGGGGATAGGGGGCTGACGCCTGTCATGATCCCTGAGCAGGACACAGCATCTTTAAAACAGGTGAGGGCTGGCCTGGCAGGAGGCCATGTTGGAAACCTGAGTGGAGCAGGACCGCTGCCCCCACCTCCCAGGGTCATGGACGTGCACTGTGGGCACCCTGGATCGCGACCTGGAGATTGGGGTCTCAGGCACTTGAATGGTAGTAAGTGGAAACATACACATCTTGAACTCTGACCTTGGTCCTATGCCTCAGTTTACCATGTCTGTAAAAGGGATAACAGGAGCTCCATCTAAGTCAGAATTAGACAACAGCCTCTAGTCACAGCCAAGGGGAGCGGGCAGCATGGGTGGTGGGTGAGGCCCAGAGGCCCAGAGGCCCAGACAGTGGGGGAAGCGAGCTCAACCGAGAGTCCCCAGGAAGGCTAACACCTCTGAGCAAGAGGAAGCAGCTGGGGTGCAGCCCCTGCCCTGGTGTCAGGATGTGCCAGACACTGCCAGCAGGCTGTTGAGGATCACACAGCAGGAGGGAGGGGGTGTCCTCAAGTGTAAGCCTCCTGCAGAATGGAATCACACCCCGTTCTGAGGGTGATGGGACACCAGGGGAGGAGTCCCAGAGCCCCTGCCCCTCACCTGCTGGGGGAGCTACCAACCCCAGCTTAGGCAAGGGGAACCAGTGAGGCCCTCCAGAAGACAGGCACTAGGGAGGGGCCGGGTGCTCCATAATGGGGCCACTGGAGAACTGGGCTCTGACAGCTCAGCCGTTGTCCCCTGCCCACACCAGGGTGGATGCCAGCTCTGCTTCCTGCTGTACCTTGCTGCTGTCATCCATAAAATGCACTCCTTAGTGAACCTTCAGGAGCTGGGGGAGTTCACAGCCAAGCACTCTGATACGCTCACCGTGTACGGCCTTGGGGCTTGTTCACAGGGACCCAGGGACTTTATTCTGTGTCTTAATAAAACCCGGACTCTGAGGAGCAAACTGGCTACTGTCACACCACAGCGACCCACATGCAAGGCTTTGGCACCACCCAGGGGCACGAGGGCAAGCAGTCTTATTGCAGGGGACACCACCTGAGCACCCCCCCACACCCCATTCAGGTCAGCTGTGACACCACCTGCCTGGGGACCGTGTCCCATCTCCCCCATAGGTGCCAGCTGCAGGGGGGAAGCGGGGTTCACCTCCTGGGGCCTGTTAACCTGCTAGGCCAGGAGGGGCAGTTGTGCCCTTAGACACCCTTACCCAGTAGCCCATTCTTCCAGGTCAGGAAGTCCCTGCACCCTGTGCCTTGAGGTGTCTGGGGACAGGTGTGAGACTATGGAAGCCAATAGGCAAACACAGCCTACTGGGTTCATTTTAACTTCTTATTGGAAAGGCAGGATTTACAGAGAAAAGGAAAAAGAGAGCCTCCCATCTACTGGTTCACTCCCAAAATAGCTGCAGCTGAACCAATCCAAAGCCAGGAACCAGGAGCTGCTTCTGGGTCTCCCACATGGGTGCAGGGTCCCAAGGCTTTGGGTCCTCCGCTGCTATTCCAGGGCACAAGCTGGGACATGATCCAATCTGGCACACATATGGAATGCTGGTGTTTGAAGGCGGAGGATTAGCCGACTGGGGTACCATACAGCTCCCTCCCAGGTCCCCCCCCCCCGCCCCCACTGAATCCTGCTTTGCTGGAGCTACATACCTGGACCCCTCTCTGCAGCCAGCCTTTGGGGGACATTTCAAGCTTTCAGGCTAGAGCTGTGGACAGAAACTGCAGGAAAAGGGGCTTCCCTTCGTATGGTTCTGCCGGCTCTGCACTTTGTTAAGCCCCCTGGCCATTCCTCCTCTGGCTGCCTTCCTTCAGCATGATGTTGACCAGATTTGATTGGTGCTCAGAGTTGAGGACACAAGATTCTCAACACTGTGTGATGGATAGCCAACGGTGGGAAGACCTCACGCCAGGCTCTGGTTTCCATGGGACATGAGCCTGCTGAATGCCACTGCCAGGCCAGTGTTGATAGTGGGCAGAGGTCTGTAGGCTGCTGTCCAGCATCAGCCTGTGACCTCTGGAGCCCATGCCTTTCCTCCTGGACAATGCAGGCCACAGAGGCTGCTCCCCCGGGCCGTGAGCCGCCCCTGCCCACACAGGAATGCCCGCTTGCAGTAGCTCACCAAGCTCCACCAAGTGGGTGGGCATCCAGGCTGGTTCCAGGAAAATGAGGTACACAAGGGCAGGGGTCAGGTGGGGGAATACCTGGAGAGCATTCCAGGGAGAGTGGACGCTGGAATGTCTCCTCCCGAGCTTCTGGGGAGGAGGGACCAGAATGGGGTAAGAGGTGTAGCACAGTACGTCAAACTTGTGTTTGAACGTCAGAAACGTTGGGTGCCATCTCATGTTAAGGCTCTGTGAGGACAGATATAAATCAGCCTAACTTCCATGGGGGAGACTTGGGGAATGTTAAAATGCAAACAGACCTACCCGGCAACTCAATTTTTAGGAACTAATTGGACCTGGGCATGGGGAAAATTACCTTCCAGTGTTTGATCATTTAAGCAGAAGGTGAGAAGGGATATAAAAAAATTAGCACAGGACAGGTTGTCAGGTGGCAGGAACAGTGATCTCCAAGTCCGGTGAAGCGACAGACCTGAAGCTGGTGCCACAGGTTAGGCCAGCATCCCCAGTCAGTGCCAGTCTGTGCCAGCTCCTTGCTGAGGCTCCTGGAAAAGCAGCAGCTGACAGTGCAAGGGCTTGGGTGCCTGGCACGCAATGCTGGAGAACCAGAATGAGCTCGGAATCACTGACTTCTGCCTTGTCCATCCTGGCTATTGCAAAGGGGAACCAGCGATGGAATCAGTCTCTCTCTCACTCTCACTCTCACTCTCACTCTCACTCTCACATACACACACACTGCCTTTCAAATCAATCTTCTTTATTTTTTAAAGATTTATTTATTGTATTGGAAAGGCAGATGTACAGAGAGGAGGAGAGACAGAGAGGAGGATTTTCCGTCCGATGATTCACTCCCCTTGCGGCCAGTGCTGCGCCAATCCGAAGCCAGGAACTTCTTTCCAGGTCTCCCACACAGGTGCAGGGTCCCAAGGCTTTGGGCCGTCCTCGACTGCTTTCCCAGGCCACAAGCAGGGAGCTGGATGGGAAGTGGAGCTGCCGGGATTAGAACTGGTGCCCATATGGGATCCCAGTGTGTTCAATGCGAGGACCTTAACCATTACGCTATCACACCAGGCCTTCAAATCAGTCTATAAAAAGATTTATGTGCTACATAAGCTTCCATTTGTACAGAAAGGGAAAAGAAAATCATACGTACTTTGAGCAGACAGTTCCAGAAGACATGGCAGACATGTGGAAACTCAGGGAGATGTTCATCTTCGGAATCAAAACAGACCTTGTGATATACGGGGACTTCAGGGTCTTGGTTTTGTTTTCTGACTGCCAAGGGCTCTTGTCTAGCATTTGCTTTACCGCAGTTCGAGGTCTCTTTCACCTGCACTTTTTCATAGACATGGCACAACTGAGCAAAAAGAAGGGGTGGAGGCTTGGCACAGATGTCAACGTGTGACTTGGGCCACCTACACCCCCCTCCGTTCAGGAGTGCTTCTGTTCCTCACCCCAGCTTCTTGCCAAGGCACCCTGAGAGGCCTTGGTGACAGCTGATGCCCTCACCCCCTCCCCATGAAGACCTAAGTGGAGCTGGCAGCTCTGCCTGCCCCAACTCTGGCACTGGGGAAACCAACCTCTCTCACTCTCTGCCTTTTGAAGAAAGGGAGGCAGGGAGAGGGAACGACCAACAAAACCCCTGAGGCCTACTGTGCCAGCACCGACCTGGCAGTGCCCTGGAGCCCCTGGACAAAAAAGGAGGCCACGCACTCACACAGCTGCCGTGCCACCTAGCAGTGCCACGCCGCGGCAAAGCCTGGTTCCCTGGCTGGCGTGGGGCCAGGCCGGCCCGGTTGGCAATGGCTCGGGCAGTCCACTGCCCCGTCCACGGCCTTTGTCCGCTACACCTCACCTCAGCGTCTCCTCTTTCCAAGGCGGCCCAGCTCCATTGTTGGCCCAGGGGGGTCAGGACCCGCGGCCTTCTGCATTATAGATGCCAGAGGGGGGAGGGGGCCCTGTGGGTGTGTTGGGGGGGACACTGAGCCGGGAGCAGAGCTGGGGTGACAGCAACAGCCAGGCTGGTGCCGCACAGCCATCCATGGGTGGGCACAAGGACGAGGACCGCCAGCGCCCGGCGAGACCAGCGCAGCCAGCCTCGGAGGAGCAGGAGACAGAGTCGGCCAGCACAGAGGGGGTTGGCCCCGTACGGAGACACCGCACGGGCCGCCGTAGCAAGGCCCGAAAGGCGAGGGCCCTGGCAGGGCAGGACCCTGACGACCAAGAGGCCACTGCAGGCCATGCGACACCACCCGCAGAGGGGCTGTCCCTAGAGGCCAAAGACAGGCCAGGCAACGGTCGGCGGGGTCGCGGGCCAGGAGAGAGCCGTGGGGGGCACCCAAAGGAGAAGGAAGAGGGCCTGGTCCAAGTAGAGGCGCGGACTCGCCGCCGGAGGAGGGGAGCTGGCCAGGGACCTTCAGCTTGTCGGAGCCGCTCAAAGCCCCCTAGCCTTGGTGGAAACACGTCGGGCGGGGATGCGGGCAGCTCCTGCCAGGACAGCGAAGCCCGCGAGGCGCGGGAGAGAGGCAGCCAGGGCGGCAGGGCCCCGGAGTCGCGGCAGCCAGAGTCGGAGCCGGCAGACTCGAGCTCCGAGGGGATCAACACTGGGCAGGGATCAGGGCTCGAGCAGCCGGAACCAGGCGGCGATGAGCCCCTGGTCGAGCGGAGCACCGGGAAAGGCCCTCGGGGAACCGGCGGGGATTCCGGCAGCGGCGCCGCCTTGGCTCTGAATGCAGAGCAGCTGGGGGAGAGGCGGACGCACGGCCCCGAGGCCGAAGGAGCCGGGCCGCGTGCGCACGGCCAGGGCGGAGGGCAGGTGCTGGCGGAAGCGCGTCCGGGCAGCGCCGCGCCGCTGGCCGCCTTGGTGGTCGTCCACAGGCTCCGCGCCCGGTCCCCGCCGGGCAGCGCACCCAAAGCCGCGGGTCCCCGTGGCGCCAGCCTCAAGGAGCGGGTCCTGCGCGTGGTGCGGGCGCTGGGCCTCGTGCGGTGGCTGCAGCGGCGCACTCGGCAGGCCGCCGGCGAGGAGCCGGAGCCGGGGTGCCAGGGGCCCCGGAGCGAGGGGCGCCGCCGCGGGCCGGGACTACGGCGCCGGCTAGCGCTGCGCCTGGCGGGGCTCGCGCGGCTCGGGGCGCCTCCACGGAGTCCCCTTGGCGACGGCACTGGATCCTCACAGGCCCGGGATAGCCCAGCGCCGGCCGGCGGAGACCTCACACCGGATCCCAAGTTCGCTGTGGTGTTCCCCAGGATCCACAGGGCCGCGGAGGAGCCGAGCAACGGGAGCTTCCAGGATGCCCCCGTGGACCCCGCCACCACGCAGGACCGTGTCTTGGCTCCTACGCAGGACGGAGAGGAGCAATGGGCGAGTGGGGAAGCGGGGGCTGGGCCCCAGCGCGACTCCCTCTTCGCCCCAGCTTCTCCCGACGACTCTCCCCTGGACGAGGACTGCTCCCGCAGGCAAGCAGAAGCCGAAACCCCTGTGCACTGGGCGCAGGACTCCGTCCCCCGCCAGGACCCCGAGCCTGGCCCTGACACCCTGCTGCCCCGACTCACCTTGGAGACCCGTCTGCGCAGCGGGGGGAGCCTGCGGCCCTGCGGGTCCCTGAGGGAACGGTGGGAGCCGGAGGATGAGGTCGAGGAAGCGCTGGAGAGGGCCCTGGAGCTGAGCCTGGGACAGGGTGCGGAGGCGCCCGCCAGCCTGACGGTGGATGGCTGGAGCCTGGCAGAGGGGCTGGAGGACGTGGAGGATCTGGCCCGGCTGCGGTGAGCACACCATCCGAGCCTGCACCCCCAGCCCCGGGCTCACCTTCCCCGAGAGTCCACCTCCCATCTATACCAATTTAAGGAGCCTTGGAAGCGGTTTCGTCCCCACTTGGGCTGGAAGAGGCAGGTGTGGTGGGGGTCAGGCGCCTCACCCCCTTCCATCGGCGCTGACCCGGCCACTCTTCACCCCTCCGGCACCCTCTGTCCCCGCAGGCTGTTGTGTGAGAGCTCCGTACTGCTATGCCTTAAGAAGAGGTTCCACCTGGGCCGCATCTACGTATGGGGGAGCCTGGGGAAGGGGGCGAAGGCAGACAGGGTTTGGGTATCCCCCAGTGGAGAGGAGGCGGAACAGAAAGGAGGGCTTCAGGGCCCCCCTTATCTCCTTACACGTTTGCACCAGACCTTTCGCTTTCTTCCTTAGACTTTTGGGGGTTCCCTTCTGCTGGCTCTGAACCCCCACCGCCCCCTGCCTCTCTTCTCACCCGCGGTCCTGGCCAGCTACCATCCCAGGAAGACCCTCAGCAGCACGCCGTACGTCACTGCCCCCCATTCCCCCCAGGAGCACCAGCTGCCTGCTCCGGGAGGCCCCAGAAGCCTCCTCCATAGCGTCCTCTCATTCCCCTCGCCCAGGCACATCTTTGCTGTGGCTGCAGCTGCCTACAGCCTGTCTCAGACCCCTGGCCAGGCCCCCTGCGTCCTCCTGAGGTGAGTATGGCTGAACCTCCCGGGTGGGCATATTGTCAGCACTGGAAATGACCGGTCTGAGCCACGGCCAGGCTGCAGCTCCAGGTTCCTGGAGTGAAGCCGGCAGGGGTGGCATCCAGGGGCCTTTTCTGGCTCCAGCTTTCCGCCTTCTGGAGTTCTCACTTCCTGCGGTTCAGGAGGGCCCTTCCTGGGGACCCTGCTAAGACCCCACCCCACCTTGGGTGCATCCCTGCGGCAGCGGGCACAGTGGCACAGGGAAGACGGAAGCCGCTCGGAAGCTGGTGCAGTTCCTGAGCAGCCTGGGGCCGGAGCAGGCAAGAGACAGAGTGCACCAGGTGTGGGACGGCAGCATGTGGGGGGCGGGGGGCACTGAGCTGGCTGCCTGTCTCCCTCCAGGGCCACTTCCAGGGATCCAACAGGGACCACCCTTCTCCTCGGGACTGGTGGAGGTTGGAGTGTGGGTAGTGATCTTCAGGCCCCAGGATAGCCGACTGCAGGGACAGCTGGGGTGGGGCCTTTCACATGGGTGTGGGGGTCCTTACTGGGGTACCCCATCGTGGGGGCTGTGGCTGTCCCAGAGACGGATACACCCACCTACCTACAGCTGGCCGAGGTACTGCCCATGCTTAGCAGCTTTGGACATGCCAAGACCATCCTCAATGCCAACGCCAGCCGCTTCGGCCAGGTCTTCCGCCTCTTCCTGCAGGAGTGAGCAATGGTGGTCTGGGTGGGAACCTGGGGTTCCTCCCCACTCCTGTGGGGGGTTCCCTGGTTTTTCCTGCTCCCTGAGCACCCCCAATTCTGTCTCCTGTGTCCATAGTGGGGTCGTCGTGGGAGCCTCCATGTCCCACTATCTGCTTGAGACCTCCAGGGTGGTGTTTCAGGTAAACACCCCCTATCCTGTCCCCTTTCTGGGGGCTGCCAGAAAGGCGGAGGGGAGGAGCTGCTGCAGGGGGTTCTGTGCGCACCCTTCCAGCCAGTCCTTCCCCCCAAGGCGCAGGCTGAGCGGAGCTTCCATATTTTCTATGAGCTGCTGGCAGGACTGGACTCTGCCGAAAGGGAGCAGCTGTCCCTGCAGGACCCGGAAACCTACTACTTCCTCAACCAGGTGAGCAGGGGCATTTGAGAAAGAGGAGGAACCTGAGGGAGGCTGGCCTCACGCCCCTAGCCCTGCTGTGCCTCCACAGGGCCGCGCCTGCTGGCTTCAGGGCAAGGAGGATGGCCAGGACTTCACAGGATTGACCAGGGCCATGCAGCTGCTGGGCCTGCACCCTGAGGAGCTGGCCGGGGTCTGGGCCATGCTGGCCGCCATCCTGCACCTGGGCAACATCTGCTTCTGCTCCTCCGAGGTGGGTCCCGGGTGCCTGGGGGCTTCCTGGCACCGTCAGGGCAAGGACAAGGATACCACAGCCTGGAACGTAGGCACACTCCCTCCCCTGAGCCTGGCTCATCAAGCTTACCCTGGCCCTTCCTGCTGCATCTAGAGGGAGTCCCAGGAGGTGGCTGTTGTGGCCAGCTGGGCCGAAATCCACACAGCAGCTCGGCTGCTGCAGGTGGCACCAGAAGGTCTGGAAGCAGCTGTCACCAGGAGAGTCATGGTGAGTTCTGGGTCTTGGAAGGTAGGGCTGAGCCCGGGGCCACCTGCAGGCTGGGTGCCTGCCTGTGGGGGATGGGCAAGGGTCTTCCCACTACTATGCCTTCCCCGCCTCTAGGATACGCCCTATGGCCATGTCTCAAAATCGCTGCCCGTGGAAAGTGCCATCGATGCCAGGTGTGCCCGGGGACCAGAGACGTGGGCACCTGGCCTGGCTAGCTGCTCTATATGGCTTACTGACACCGCCCACAGGGACACCCTGGCCAAGGCCTTGTACTCCCGGCTCTTCAGCTGGCTCCTGCAAAAGATGAATGCACAGCTGGCTGCCCCGGGGGACGGGCACAGCCCAAGTACCATCACTGTGGTGGACGCCTATGGCTTTGAGGTCACCCCTTGGGGTGGGCCCCGGGTGGTGGGTGCCTCCATCATTGATTGAGATGTTTCTGGAGATGCCAGCAGCTCCCTGTTAGGGGTGCCCATGAGCCTTATGCCACTCTGGCTTGGGTGACTGCTGGTATGGGGTGGAGAGGGCTAGCAGGTGGCAGAGATAGACAGGAAAGGGAGCAGGCCCACCTCTCAGGGCTTTCAAGTCCAGCTGAGGAGTCAAGCTGGCTGAGAACCTGGGGTGTTCACTGAGCCTCCTTTCAGCTGCATGTGGGCCCCTGCTGGCTTCTCTGGAAGCTCGGACCTGCCTGGCCTTGCTGGACTCGTACAGGTGCCCACCTCACTGTCCACATGTGCCCAGGCGCTGCGGGTGAATGGCCTGGAGCAACTGTGCAACAACCTCGCCAGCGAGCGCCTGCAGCTCTTCTGTAGCCAGAAGCTGCTGGCCCAGGAGGAGGTAAGAGAAGTTGGGTATAGGCATGGGCAGGGCAGAGGACCCTCAACACGACCCAGCCTGGCATTCACCAGAGCATTCTTGGTGAACAGAGAAACGAGCTGATGGCTCAAACCCTGGAGCCCTCTGCCCGTGGGATTGCCTCAAGGGACTCATATGTGTCAAATGGGGAGCCACTCCTGCCGCGCCCACAAATGGGGCTGAATGCCAATTCCGCAGGAGGTGTGTCAGCGGGAGCTGCTGCCCTGGGTGCCCATCGCGCAGCCTCCGCGGGAGTCCTGCCTGGACCTCCTAGAGGGCCAGCCCCACAGCCTCCTGACTCTCCTGGACGCCCAGACCTGGTTGGCCCAGGTGAGGGCGGGGGCTGGACAAACGTGTCACCAGCAAGGCTTCCCAGAGGATAGGAACAGAACAGGCCTCAGCTCTTCCCTCTAGTGGTCACTTCCGGAATAGCTCCCTGCTCAGCCACGCCCTCTATTTGTTTTTTTCTAAATAGTGCACGCATGTCCCCGTGCCTTAGCGGGGTTAGTGTGTTCCTCCACTTTTTCTATATATACATGTGTTTATTTTCATTGGAAAGTCAGTTACACAGAGAGGAGAAGAGATAGAAAGGAAGATCTTCCATCTGCTGACTCACTGCTCAAATGGCCACAACAGCCAGAGCTGAGCCAATCCAAAGCCAGGAGCCAGGGTCTCCCACACGGGTGCAGGGTCCCAAGGCTTTGAACCATCCTCTATTGCTTTCCCAGGCCACAAGCAGGGAGCTGGATGGGAAGTGGAACTGCCGAGATTAGAACCAGTGCCAATATGGGATTCCGGCGCGTGTAAGGCGAGGACTTTCGCTGCTAGGCCACTGCGCTGGGCCCGTGTTCCTTCACACTCTTCATGCTGACTGAGCTCCATGTGGGCTGGCTCCTTGGAGAAGGGTTCATTAAGGAATTAATGAATGAGTGAGCTTGTGTTACAGCACTACTGAGGATAAAAATGGGCAAAAATAGGCCTGCTCCATCTCCTTTTAAAACCCACAGGGTAGGGCCCGGCAGCGTGGTCTAGCAGCTAAAGTCCTCGCCTTGAACGCACCCGGATCCCATATGGGCGCCGGTTCTAATCCCGGCAGCTCCACTTCCCATCCAGCTCCCTGCTTGTGGCCTGGGAAAGCAGTCGAGGATGGCCCAATGCATTGGGACCCTGCACCCACGTGGGAGACCGGAAGAGGTTCCTGGGTTCCTGGCTTCGGATCGGCCGGCCATTGCGGCTCACGTGGGGAGTGAATCATCGGACGGAAGATCTTCCTCTCTGTCTCTCCTCCTCTATGTATATCTGACTTTGTAGTGAAAAATAAATAAATCTTTAAAAAAAAAACCCCACAGGGTAGCAGGAACAAAGTGCTAACTTAAAAAAAAGAAGTAAATATACAGCCATGCATTTGGGACTCTGGGATGAAGCAGTGGGGCCAGGAGACTATGGACCCCAAGAGCATGCAGCTTTTAAAGTAAATCAAACATCGGTAGTTGTACCCCCTCTGTGGAAGAGGTTTTGGGGAGCAAAACCACACACCCCAGGATTTGTGGTGTTCGGGGTCACAAGGGGGGGGCTCAGGGCAGGCAGGGAACAGCTTCTTGGCCCCTCCCCAGGCCACAGACCACACCTTCCTCCAGAAGTGCCACTATCACCATGGCAACCACCCCAGCTATGCCAAGCCCCAGCTGCAGCTGCCCATCTTCACCGTGAGGCACAATGCCGGGAGTGTCACCTACCAGGTAACTGACACCAGGGTGAATCATCGGGGCGACGGAGTCATGCGATGGTGAACAGTCAGGTAGGGGAGGCTCCCCTCCCCCGGCCCCACCCATGCCTGACACAGGCTGAGAACCGTGCGGTCAAGTTGTGTCGTGGAGCCCCCCAGATGGAGGGAGGAGAGCACTGGTGTGCGACCGTTCCCCAGCCGCTGAGCCTCCAGTGACCCTTCTGTGGAATGGGCCTGTGCGGGGTGTTGGTGGGGGTATATGCCTGTTACACAGCAGGCTCTCGCTGAAGCAGAAGGACCAGGGGCTGGACCCAAGACTGGGCAGGTTCTTCAGTCACTGCCGGATCCCCCTTGGGCCATCTGTGTGGCTCTCGCAGGTTCACAAGTTTCTAAACAGGAACCGGGATCAACTGGACCGGGCCGTGGAGGAGTTGCTGGCTCAGAGCCGGCTGGAGGTGCCTAAGCAGTGCCCCCCATCCCTGCTGCCCTCCCCATATACTCTGCTACCCCTGCAAGCGGGCCCCCAAGTCCCAGGCACCTGGGATGGATGGGAGGGCGGGCCTGAGCTTTCCAGGGTCTCTCGGTGCCAAGGGCTGGTCACTCTGGCTCCTCAGGGCAGTGGGGTGGATGGGCAGTCCCAGGAGTCCTCTCTTGCCCGCAGCTGGTGGGCAGCCTCTTCCAGGCAGCAGAGCTCCGGGTGGAGGACAGATCAGCCCGAGGCACACTGGCCTCTCGCTTTCAGCACTCTCTGAGTGCCCTCCTCATGGAGCTGGGCAGGTGAGAACAGGGATGCCCTTCGACAGCCTGTGCCACCTCCATGCGGGCGCCAGGGCTGGGTGCAGGGCTGGGCGCAGGGCTGGGCTGGCCCCTCTGTGACCTGCCTGCTGCTCACAGGAGCCACATCCATGTCATCCAGTGCCTCAGCCCCAACCCGGGGAAGGTGAGCCTCATCCGCCTGACCCAACTCCCTTCCCGCCATCCTGCCTCCGCTTCCTGGCTCTCATTAGCTCCATCTTATATCCCAGTTCCCTGGCCTCTTCGATGTGAACCATGTGGCGGAGCAGCTGCGCCAGGCCGGTGTCCTGGAGGCTGTGGCTGCCCGCCATGTCCACTTCCCTGTGCGCCTGCCTTTTCAGGTCTTCCTGGCCAGGTGGGGAGGGGCTGGTGGGTGGGGAAGTGGCATACAGGGGCCCTTTCTGGGTGGGGAGCTCCGAGCTGCCTTCTTGGGCGTGGCCTCTGGTCTAGCAGAGCCACCTGGAGCCAGGGCTGCTCCAGAGGCCCCTCCCCGCCACTTTCGCCTGAGATGGCCAAAGCTGACCAAGGGTGGGGCCAGCGATCATGCCTGACCTTGAACCGGACTGTGAGAAGCACCTTGGTGGGGTAGGTTCCGTCCTAGCCTTCCGGAAGTTGTCTTCCACTATGACTACCTTCTGCAGTCTTCAGGCAGGGCACCAGGGAGCCACAGGTGCTGACGCACACCCTGCACCTGCCAGCCACTTCCTGCACTGGCCAGCTCAGTGGATAAGCTTCCGGCTCCCTCCAGGCCAGGCACCGGCGCTGGCTTCTGGGCTAGGGGTGCCGAGAAGCAGCCTTCAGGCCTGCTCTAAGCGCCTCTGCACCCGACACACACACACACACACACACACACACACACACACACACAGCCTCGCAGCAGGCTGCGCAGTGGGGCTTCCCAGGCACGTGTGCAGAGCAGGACCTCGCTATCCTTGGGGCAGGTTCCGGGCCCTGGGGCCAGAGGGGCAGGGAGAAACCCCTGACCGTGAGAGGTGTGGCGCCATCGTGAGCCAAGTGTTGGGGGTGGAGTCCCCGCTGTGTCATCTCGGAGTCACCCAGGTGTGTGTGTGTGTCTGTCTGTGTGTGTGTGTGTGTGTGTGTGCAGGGTTACTCACACCTGCATGGGAAGAAGGGACTTTCTGGGACTAGCTCAGGATTCTCTGCTCTTCCCAGGGCTGGGGAGATGGGTGGTAGCTGTCCTGGGGTACCCCCAGAGTGGCTTGGCTGGCCGGGAGGCACTGAGGCCTGACACCCCAACCCCCACCCCTGCCTCCTTCTCTCCCTGCAGGTGCTGCTGCAAGAGCAGGGCTGGCAGCGGTTGGAGCAGCTCAGGGACCGACAGTGTTCCCGGGCCCTGCTCACCCTGCGCCGCGGCCTCCGCGTGTGCATGCGCAATCGGCGCCTTCGCCTCCTGCCCCGGCTGCAGGCGCGTGTGCGCGGGCTACAGGCCAGGTCTGCAGGACACGCGTGCCTGGGGCTGGGATGGGGACTAGGTGGGGGAGATGTGGGGTCCCAAGGCAAGTCCACCTGCCCCCAGGCCAACTCATCAGCACCTGCTGGCCACCTGCTCGCCACCTGCTCCCCTACCCTGGGCCACACGCTAGTGACACAAGGGGAACCAGCCCCTCACCTCTCGGGTCACCCTGTGGGGCCAGCAGAGTGAAGTCAGTGCCAGAGGAGCGGCAGTGGCCACGGTTTCTAATATGCTGCCCTGTCCCCCCAGTAACCTCCGCTCTGCACTCGCACTCTCTCTGTAACTTTGTCTGGTCTGGGTGTATTGACTTGTTCGCCTTTGAAAGGCAGAGAGATGGACAGATGGAGGTCTTAGGGCCACTGCTTCCCTGTCCAGATACTGCAACTTGAAGTCAGGAGCTGGGCGCTTGAGCCTGTCTCTCACCTGGGTGTCAGGGATTCAGCCACATGAGCTGTCCTTGCTAACTCCCCAGGGTGTGCATCAGCAGGAAGTGGAACTGGGACTTGAACCCAGGCATCATGACCATGGGATGTGGGTGTCCCCAGCAGGGTCTCAGCCACTGTGCCAGAGGCCCGCCCTTGTCCCGAATACACAACTCTGGCCACGTTCACTCAGTGTCAGGTTCTCAGCCTCTGTCCACATGGTGATGTGGGTCAGAATTCCCTTTGTCCTTTGGGCTCAGTGGTGTTCCATGTGTGGACCAGACATGCCTGTGGATCCACTCACTGTGGCTGGGCATTCCCTTAGAAGTCAGGCTACCGGGGGAAGTGGTGGCAGGGGAGAAGTCGGGTGAGGCTCCCTCCTGGTCTTTCTGATCCGGCCTTGGGGGTCTCAGGAGTGGAGTGGCGAGGCTGTGCAGTGGTCTGTTGGGGATTCTAAGGGCTGGCTGCATGGTCGCCCGCAACGCTGCACTGTTTCATGTTGCATGGCACAAGGCTTCTGAGCACTCCACGTCCTGGCCGACTCTCTTCTCTCTGTCTTTCAAACAGCAGCCAGCCTTGTGGATGTGAAGTGGTAGTGCATGTTTTATTTTGAAGACATGTTTGAAAGACAGAGAGAAAGAGATCTCTCCGCTGGTTCTTTTCCCAAATGCCTGGAAAGCCTGGGGCTCAGCCAAACTGAAGCCAAGAACCTGGAACTGCATCTGGTCCCACTCCTGGATGGCAGGAGGCCCCAGCACTTGGGTCATCTTCCATTGATTTCCTGGGCACACTGGCAGGCTGCTGATTCAGAAATGGAGCAGCTGGGACTTGAACTGAGACTCATGTAGAATGCTGGGTGCTGCAAGCAGCAGCTTATCCCTTGGCGTCACGGCCCCCCTCCCTTCCCCAGCTCGTGGCTTTGAGCTGCAATTCTCTAAGGGAGACAAGGCTGAGACAAGGCTCTCTTCATGGGCGTCTTTGCCACTGGTGGCTCTGAATTTCCTGGTAGATGCATCTGCTCTGCTCCTCTCCTGGCTTTTTGTTGGTTTGCTTGTCTTTGGTTGTTGCGCTGTGGGCATTCTCTCTATATTATGTATGCTGAGCCCTTACCCAACAGGTGATTTTCAAATAGGCTTCCTCAGCCTGAGTGCTTGGACCCCTGCACCCATGTGGGAGACCCGGATGGAGTTCCAGGCTCCTGGATTCGGCCTGACACAGCTCCTCCTCATTCCCCCACCCCCACCCTGGCTTCCAGGAAACGCTACCTGCGACGGAGAGCCGCTCTGGGACAGCTCAGCACCATGCTGTTGGTGGCCCGGCCCCTGCTCTGGAGACACCGGAGACGGCGGCAGGTGCATGGGGAGCGGAGGTCAGATGGGCAGTGGAAGCAGGGCATCCAGGGAAGGAGCTGGGCAGCCTGGGCTGACTACGCTGGCCAGGACCCAACAGTGGATCCCATCTCAGCTCAGCCTCACAGGGACAGAGGCCGAGCAGGCAGGAGACCCTGTGAGGCTGCTGCTTGTTTTGTCCTGCTCTATGTCCCCCAGGCAGGGGCGTCCAACCCCTCCAGGGCCCCCCACCCTGTTGAGGCCACTTTTGCACCTGTCTGTTGTCCAGTGACTCCAACTGCAGGGCCATAAAACCGCTCAAAGGGCAGTGCCCACAGACTGCTCCCCTTTCCAGCCCCTCCCTGGCTGGACTTTGCGCCCTGGGACCATTCCTTCCCTTCTCCTGCCCTCTTCTCTGAGCCCTGGCAGACTGGCAGTGACACCCACAGCGGCCGGTGAGGACCTCGGAGCCCAGCAAAGGCAGGGACGGGCCTGTGCTGGCATTAGGACAGCCCAGGAGTGAGAGGGGTCCAGAGAGCTGTGCAGGTGCCACTGGGAGGCACTACCACCCCACCCAAGCCATCAGCTCCTTCTGTATCTCCCTACAGCTTGGGCACTGGTGCGGCTGGCACGACGGAGCTGCCTCTAAGAAAATGCCAAGCATGGTAGGTGGCTGGGAGGAAGGTTGCTGGGTGGCAAGTAGCAGCAGTGATGAACGCACTGTGGCTGGCACGCTTGGGGAAGGTGGGAACTGCCCCAGGTCCTGACCATCACGGTGCTGGTGGGAAGCACCAGCCTTCACAGTTCTGGTGCCTCCTGGGATCTCACAGGGGCCCCAGCCGGGGAGGCACTGGGCCAGAGTCCTTGATCTTTTTATTGTTTAAAGGTTTATTAATTTGTTTGAAAGGCAGGTGACAATGGGTGGGGCAGGGGAGAGGTCTTCCATCCCCCAGTTCCCCCCCAAATGGCCTCCATAGCCAGGGCTGGGCCAGGCCAAAGCCAGGAGGCTGGAACTCCATCCGGGTCTCCCATATGGGTGGCAGGGACCCAAACACTTGGGTCATCTTCCACTGCTTTCCCAGGCAGCTTGGCAGGGAGCTGGAGCAGGAGGAAGCTTATCCCTGTGGCCCCGAGCACTTGGTCCCATTGCAGGGGTTATTATCCCAAGGGGGGTGATGGTACTTGAGGGGGACCCTAAGCCCATCCCCTCAGTCCTTGAATAATTTGTTTTGTCTTCTCTGCCAGGAGCTGGGGCGCCTGGAGATCCCGGCCGAGCTGGCCGCCACCCTGAAGACAGCACGAGGTCGTTCTGACTGTCCCGCCTCACCTCTGCCCTGTCCTGCCTCACCTCTGCCCTGTCCCTTTTCTGGTGATGGGGAGGGGGTGGGACCCTGTGTCAGAGTTTCCCGCTCTGATGCTCCTGAGTGCCCCAGCTGGCTTCTGGTGGCCACAGCGCTCAGCTCGGCTACCTCCCGCCCTTCCTCCCCAGGCCACCTGGACAGCCTGGCCCGGAGCATCACAGAATGCGTGCCCCCTGAGGTCCCCGCCCGGCCCCGCCTCAGCCTCCCACCAGATATCAACCAGCATCCTTTCTCCACCTTTGTGTCTACCCACTTTCAGGTGGGCCCCGCCCTCCCTTCCCGGTGTTGCACCTGCTGGTACACAGAGGCCTCTCCCCTTCTTCCACCCGCCTGCTCCCCGTGTGGTCCCTGGGTGGTGGATACAGCTGAATAGCTCACAAAACTTGTACGACCCAGAAAAGCCTCGCTGTGGATTGGCATGGCAGTCTGTATCCTGCCCATGGGTTGTCCTGACATTGAGTTCCTTAAAGGGAGTTTAACGACCAGGGAGCCGTTCTGCAAACACAGGTCGCCAACTGGCACACCGGGCAGATTCTTGATCTTGCTTAGGAACAACAGATTTGGGAGGGGTGTGTGTGGAATGCTCTAGAATGTGTGCACAAGAAATAGGAGCTGAGATGCCAGCCGGGCTTCTTGCAGACAGGGCAATGTGAGCGGTGGAATCTTCACATCTGTCGTTTTCTCCACTCTCTCAGTTGTCTGCAGGGGTGGGAACTGATTTTCTTTCTTTCATTCTTTTCTTTAAATTTTTTTTTTGAAAGTTGGATTTTACAGAGACAAGGAGAGACAGAGAGGAAGATCTTCCATCTGCTGGTTCACTCCCCAAGTGGCTACAACGGCCAGAGCTGATCCAATCTGAAGCCAAGAGCCAGGAGCCTCTTCCGGGTCTCCCACACTGGTGCAGGGTCCCAAGGCTTTGGGTCGTCCTCGACTGCTTTCCCAGGCCACAAGCAGGGAGCTGGAATGGAAGTGGAGCTTCCGGGATTAGAACCGGTGCCCACATGGGATCCTGTCACATGCAGGGCAGGGATTTAGCTGCTTAGCCATCATGCCAGACCCTCGATTTTCTAATCAGAGAGCAAATTCAGGAGCTAGCACAGAGGCATAACATGCCAAACCTCTGCTTGCATCCAGTATGGACACCAGTGTATGTCCTGGCTACTCCACTTCCCCTCCAGCTCCCTGCTCACAGCCTGGGGAGCTGAAAGAAGCTCCTGGCTCCTGGCTTCAGATCAGCTCAGCTCTGACTGTTGTGGCCTTTGAAGAGTGAACTAATTGAAGGAGGATCTTTCTGTCTCCTCCTCTGTGGAAATCCGCCTTTCAAATAAAAACAATTTTTTTTCTTAAAAAAGAGCAAATTCAGGGGTGTGTCTGAGGAGGTATTTGGGGCCAGCCCCTGTCCTCCTCTCAGATTCTGTGCTCCTGCCAAGCGCCCTGGGGGGCCTGTCTGCATGCCAGGTCCTGCCTAGGCGTGATGTTACTATGTCACCCACTTTCCCTTGCAGGAGCCAACCCTGCCCAGCCCAGGGCAGCCACTGGCCAAGCCCCTGACACGGCTGGATAGGGAGAACGCTCAGCCCGCCCTGGACGTCAACAGGGTGGTGAGTGGGGTACCGGGGCGAGGGGACAGGGTGGACCCTGCCACCCGTGCCCAGTAGCCCTACACCCCAAACCTGGCCTGGCTTTGTGTTACGTGCAGATGCTGCGGCTCCTGGGCGATGGGACCCTGTCTCCGTGGCAGGAGCAGGCTCTGGGCTTGTACCTGGTGCGGCAAGGCCAGCGCCACCTGGGGCTCCGGGATGAGATCTTCAGCCAGCTGGTGGCCCAGCTCTGGCACAACCCGGACGAACAGCAGAGCCAGCGCGGCTGGGCCCTCATGGCCGTCCTGCTCAGCACCTTCCCCCCAACACCGGCCCTGCAGAAGCAGCTGCTCAAGTGAGGGGGCAGCTGGGTACGGGTGTTGGGGGCGGCTGGTGGTAGTAGGTATGGTCAGGCCCCCCCAGCCAGATCCATGCCATCCCTGCAGGTTCGTATCTGACCATGCTCCCCACGGCATGGCAGCGCTGTGTCAGCATAAACTGTTGGGGGCCCTGGAACAGACGCCGCTGGCCCCTGGGGCAGCCCGGGCCCACCCCCCGACCCAGCTGGAGTGGACGGCCGGATGGCGGCGGGGCCGCATGGCAGTGGATGTGCTCACCTTCAACGGTGATGGCTGCCTGCTGAGGGCACCCCTTTCCTGCTGCCTCTCCCCAGGCCCCAGATGGCCCCTTTGCACTGCTTGGGGATTGCCCCTGGGGCCAAGCCCTGGCCTGACCCGGTGGGCCTGGCTGCCCCTCACGTTCCAACCCCCCAACCCCCACAGAGGAGTGCTACTCAGCTGAGGTGGAGTCGTGGACCACGGGGGAGCAGCTGGCAGGGTGGATCCTGCAGAGCAGGTGTGGGGTCCCCAGGGGGGCATGCTACAGACCCCTATCCCCTTATCCCCACCATCCCTCCCCCCAGCCCACTCTCCTGCGTGCCTGGGGCCCAAAGCCTGCTCCACCCGAGGCTGCCTGCAATCGGAGGGCTCCGGGGGCTGCCCTTGGTCCCTGGGGATGGCTGTCCACCTTGCTGACCACCCAGGCTGACACCCCATTCCACACAGAGGCCTAGAAACTCCCCCTCGTGGCTGGTCCGTGTCACTGCACTCCGGGGATGCCTGGCAGGACTTGGCCGGCTGCGACTTTGTGCTGGATCTTATCGGTCAGACGGAAGACCTGGGCGACCCAGCGCAACCCCGAGGCTACCCCATCGCTCCCACTGGCCTGTGAGAGTCTGTTATCCCCCCACCCCGCCGGTGACCCCATGCAGCCATCCTGTCCTCACACTCTTCGGTGCCCCTCAGCCTTCCCAGCCCAGCCTCCTCCCGCCCCCATGGCTGCTTCTACCTTTGGTCTTGGCTTGCACACCACCTCCCAGCCTCACAGCCCCCCTTAGCTGGACTCACCATTCTCCACAGAGCTGAGGACATCCCCCCTGCCCCTGGCGTCCAGGCCCCCACACTACCCCCAGGCCTCCCTCCAGGTCCAGCTCCAACACTGCCCGGTGGGGGACTCACAGGTGAGGCCAGCTTGGCCACATGGAGGTTGGCAAAGTGTGGGGTTGGGAGGCACAGAAAACCCCACATGCAGGCTCATGGCACAGCCCCTGTCCTGCCCCACAGGGGAGACCCGTCCGCCAGGGAGCCTGGAGGGCTTTCTCGACAACCTCTTTGAGCCGGTCTTCTCCCCAGGCCTCAGGGTAAGTGGCCCCCACACCTGCCCCTGTGCCCTGGGACCTCTTGCTTCTTGTCCTTGGGCAGGGCTCTGTTCTGATCCTGTGACCTTGGCCCCCTCAGGACCTGGAGGAAGGCTGGGCACTGAGCAGCCGCATGAAGGGCGGGGGTGGCATCGGGACACCGCAGGCAGGCTACCCCCTTGGTGAGTGCCAAATGACGATCATGCCTGTTGGAGGGGTTCCAGCCAGCACCAGGCGGAGGGGAGCACTTCTCCCCGCCTGTGCCTGGGAGGGAGGTGGTATGTGGGCCCGAATAAGACTGACCCCAGAGGACCCTGTTCCCTCAGTGTACCCAGGGATGATGCAGGTGCCCAGCTACCAGCCAGCCATGATCCCCACACCTATGCCCATGATGCCAGCGATGGGCACAGTCCCCACCATGCCAGGTACGGCTGGGCCAGCCAGAGGAAGGGTTCAGTGAGTAGGCCCAGGACCTGGCGCTCACCTGGCACTACCTTCCTGGTGCTCCTACAGCCATGATGGTGCCACCACAGCCACAGCCGCAGCCCCTGCTCCCCAGCCTGGACACGAGGCAGCTAGCGGCCCAGCAGCAGAATTTCATCAACCAACAGGCCATGATCTTGGTGAGGACAGATGGCTAGATGGGGCCCAGGGGACCACCTGGGGGCAGCAGCGCCTCGGGGCTAGGCCCGCCAGGGCACTTACCCAGCCCTGTGTCCTCAGGCCCAGCAGATGACCACGCAGGCCATAAGCCTGTCCCTGGAGCAGCAGACACAGCACCGCCAGCGGCAGGCGCAGGCATCCCTGGAGGTCGCCCGTGACCCACCCCCAGCTGTCACCCCAAAGCCCAAGAAGCCGCCTACTCCCCGGGTAGAGCCAAAGCAAGATCCGGAACCCGTGGTTGTCAGCTTGAGGGTAAGAGGCCAAGGACGGGCAGATGGCAGGGCCTGGGGTAGGAGCGTGGCAGGGAGGAGCGTAGGTAGGTGCCGGGGCTGCATGGGGCAGAGGGAGAAATCTGTGTGGTGACCGGGCTGATGGGGGCTGCTGTCATCTTCCCCCTCGGCCAGGAGGAACCCCCAGAGGAGGATGTCCCTGATGGCTTCTGGCGTCCCAAGAGCTTCCAGCAGAAACGGGACTATTTCCAGAAGATGGGTAAGGACGCACAGGGAGGTGGCTTCACTGGCTGGGGTGGGGGTGCACCCTGCTCCCCTGAGTGCCTGTGGTCTGCCCAGGAGCCCAGACTGGTGGCGCAGGGGTGGGAGGGGTTAGTTGGGGGGAGCAGCTCCTGGGTGATGGTGTCCATCTGGGGGCCCTTACAGGGCAACAGCAGGTAATATTGAAGAAGGTGAGGCCTCCAGCCAAGATCGAGATCCCCCAGGGGGAGGAGGAAGAGGAGGAGGAGGACGCAGTAGGTATGTAGAGAAGGGTGAGCCCCTTGGCCCCCTGAGTTCTGCACAGCTGTGCTTAACAATCTTTCCCCTTCCTGGCAGTGCCTGCCCCACCTCCTCCCCCTCCGGTCACCAAGAAGCCCTTGAAACAAAGTAAGCACAAAGCTACAAAAGAGGCTGAGGCAGAGCCAGCAAAGCCAGTGCCTGCCCCTGCTCCTCCTCCCCCTCCAGTCACCAAGAAGGCTGAGCCAGCAGTGCACAACGTGAGCCCCACAAGCCAGCGGCCAGAACCCAGCAGGGAAATCCGTAACATCATCCGGATGTACCAGAGCCGCCCCGGGCCTGTGCCCGTGCCTGTAGAGCCATCTAGGTGGGCTTCCTGGTGGAGGTGGCAGGATGGTGTTGTTGCCCTCCAGGTATCACCCCGAGCTTCTACTGATCTTGTCATTTTCCTGCAAGGCCCCCCAAAACCTTTGGGAAGAAAAACGACCCTAAGGACGAGGCTCTGGCCAAATTGGGGATCCATGGCGCCCACTCCCCCCCTGCGGTGAGCACCCCCCCATCTGTCTGGCCCCTGCTGCAGTGGCAGGGAGCTTCTCTGCCCAGGAGCAGGGGACTCGGGGGGTAAGATGGCTTTGTCCCCAGACAGCTCATCTGTCTTCCCTGCACCTTTCAGATGCTGTCCCCTGGCCTAGGGAAGGAACCCCCGCCGGCTATAGCTCCTCGGCCCAAGGACAGCCCGAGGCCTGGGCCCTCCAGCTCCATCAGGGCAAAGCAGGAGCCACTTCGAGACCTGTTTAGCCAGAACCGGCTCATCGCAAATGCACCCCCACCTGCCCCAGCACCCCCCTGCCCACTGCCGGCGCCCCCCTTGCCTCCACCTGAAGACTCCAGGACCCTTTCGACAAAGCCTCATGGTCAGGAACCCCTACCCCTGCACAGTGGGTGGGCTTTGCTGGGGCAGCACTCAGCACCCACGACTGAGGTCAGCCCTACCTGGCTGAGGCTAGTAGCTGTGGCTCCCGGACTTTGAGCTGTGGGTGGGGAACCCCAGCTTCCTGGTTCCTGCCCTGGGCGGGGGCCAGGCACCCCTGGGACCTGCCTGCCTATCGCGTGCAGAGTGTTGTCCTTGGTGCAGACATGACAGCTCCACGGGAAATTTAGTGACCCTGGCTGACGTGGTCAGAGATGCCACAGGACACAGAGGGCAGGACATAGAGGGCAGGACACGGAAGCAGTGAATGAGGTGGCTGGAGGCGGAGCACAGGGCCCTCAGTGGGCTGGTGAAGTGTGCTATCCCAGCTTCATCATCCCCTCTGCCCACCCCCAGGCTTGCTGGAGCCCATGAGGGACCAAGGGCTCTCCACCCAGTTACTGGCGTCTTCGGGCAGCGTGTGCTTTTCATACACCAGCGCCCCCTGGAGGCTGTTCCTGCGCAAGGAGGTGGGCCCAACAAGGCAGTTGGGAGGGCCGAGGACAGCGGGTGGGGTCCTGGCCCTGCCCACTGTGGCCCTAGGACCCTATCCACTGGGACCCGGACCCCACCCCCTGACCTCAGCCCTCCCTTGGCTCCCTGCACCCCACCAGGTGTTTTACCCCCGGGAGAACTTCAGCCACCCCTACAGCCTCAGGCTCCTCTGTGAGCAGGTGAGAGCCCTGCCAAGGATGCTGGCAGGCCAGCTGCCCCCCGAGCCCTTGTGAAAACCCTACACCAATGTGGGGGGCACAGGAACAGTCAGCCCTGGTACCTTGGAGCTTTTCCTATGTCCTATGCCCACCTGTGTTCGTTCAGTTCTCGCTACATCAAGAGTAATCTCGTTGTGTCCTGAGGATTACATGGCAAGTGTGTCCAGGGCAGGATATCAGCTGTGGCACACAGCAGCTGCTGCTGAAACAGTGGCTGTCCCTTTACCGTTTCTGAATATTCCCAGGGCTGCTCCTCTGTCCCCTAAACCTGCCAGACTGCACCCTCCCTGCCCCACGGCCGCTACCCTCCCCACCCCCTCGTTCTCCAGGTAGCCGGAGTTTGTGCCTGGGCAGGGAGGCAGCAGAGGGAGAAGTGTAGAGGGTTGCAGGGGAGCTCTTTGGGTGGTCCCGGCCCCGGGGTAGGGGGCTCTTGGTCTCTGCTGCACCTGCGCCCTCCAGTGAGCCCCACTGAGACTGACAAGCCCCAGGGCAGGCGAGCCTCTCCAGCCCCTGCCCTATGCGGGTCCGTTGCTGTTCTGGGGTGGCCCTGGCGTCAGCACTTGGTCATGACGCTATGGCTCTGCTCCCAGATCCTGCGGGACACCTTCACTGAGTCCTGCATCCGTATCTCCCCCGAAGAACGGAGCCGAATGAAAGAGCTACTGGGTATGGGCTGGGGGCTGGCACTGTGGGAGCGGGGGTGGAGGGGGACCCTGAGTGCAACCTGGGCCTCTCCTGCCCCCAGGAGACCTGGAGGTAGGCCTGGACTCCCTCGGCACTGCCGAGGACAGCGTGAAGAAGCGCATCGTGGTGGCCGCTCGGGACAACTGGGCCAATTACTTCTCACGCATCTTTCCGGTCTCGGTCAGTGAGGTTGGGGGCAGGCGGTGGGGCTGTGGGCTGGACTACTGTGTGCAGCTGCTGCAGGGTGTCTTGGATGTTCATGGGACCCAGTGGGGGTGCTGCAGGGGGCCCTGATCGTGACTCAGCTGTGTGCGTCCCCCACCCCCTGCAGGACGGCCATGGCAGTGATGTGCAGCTGCTGGGTGTGTCACACCGGGGGCTGAGGCTGCTTAAGGTGACCCCAGGCCCCAACATGCACCTGAACCCGCTGAAGACACTGTGTTCCTACAGGTGCGCTGCGGCCGAGCCAGGCCTGGGCTGCGCTGGGGGAGGGCACGGTCTCCCCACCCTGCCCATTCCCCACATCCGCTCCTCACTCCCCATGCAGCTTTGCTGAGGTGCTGGGCGTGGAGTGCCGGGGTGTCTCCACCCTGGAGTTGTCGCTGACCAGGGAGCAGCTGGTGCTGTACTCGGCCCGGGCCCAGGCCATCAAGGCCTTGGTGGAACTGTTCCTGAATGAGCTCAAGGAGGCAAGCACGGTGTAGTGCGGGGGGCGCTGGCGTCCTGGGTGGGGTGGGGGAGGCCAGCCACGCCGAGAAGGTCGAGTGGCAGGAGAGGGAGTCACGGGCCTGCCCACCCCCCGGCTGCTGGCAGGACTCGGGCTACGTGGTCGCCCTGCGCAGCCACATCACGGATGACCGCAGTCTGCTGAGCTTTCACCGTGGAGACCTCATCAAGTTGGTGCCGGTGGCCAGCCTGGAGCCAGGTACCCTGTGGGGGTCCCCCAGCAGGGCTAGTGGGGGCCATGGCCTTGCTGACACTCCCCTCTGAGGATCACAGGGGTTAGGGTGTGCAAGCCTCCACTCTCGGATTCTCCGACAGGCTGGATGTTCGGCTCGGCTGAAGGCCGTTCAGGGCTTTTTCCTGGCAACCTGGTGCAGCCAGCTGCGGCTCCCGATTTCTCCTTCTCGGAGCAGCCGGGCAACCGGCGGCGCAGGAGTCAGCTGGGGGAGCCAGGCCTGGCCCAGTGGAGCAGAGTCTCGGAGGTGAGGAAAAGCAGAGAGGCAGAGGTGAGGAAGGAGAGGGGTGTGGTCGCTACCCCTGGGCCTGCTGCCGTCCCTGTGTCCCCTGCCAGCTCCTGCCCTGGGCTTCCAGCCCTGTGGGGAGGCTTTGGCCCTGGCCCCTGTGTGGTCCTCGTGCTGCTTGGATGATGTGCAATAAACAGTCCCTGAGGTTCCTGGCTCTGCTGTTGCGGGGGGTGAGGACAGGGCTGGGGCAGGGTCCCTGGCATGGCCAAGTGGGATCACAACCGCCTGTGCTCCCAGCCCTCTGCCCAGCGTCGCAGCCAGGCATTCGGTGACAACTCGGAGGAAGGCAGCCAGCACTCCTCCACGGCCTATGCGTCCCTGCCCGCGGACACCCACAGCTACACCATGCAGGAATTTGCCCAGCGTTACTTCCGTAGACCTCAGAGCCCGTGAGTGCCCGCAGCCAGCCTCGGAGTGGCCTGAACCATGCTGTCCATGGCCCTCTCCTCTGGCTGAACCAAGCGGGGAGGCTCAAGCCAGTGCTCTGTCTGCGTTCACAGGCTGGACCAGCGAGAGGAGGGGAAGATCGCAGCCAGCCTGGTGCGGTACACCAAGGTAAGGGCTTGGGGAAAAGTCTGGCCAGTGGGTCTGCCCGCTGGCCCCAGTGAGCTGCAGCCCCATGGCTCGACTTCTCTGGCCACAGGTACCCATCCAGGAGTCACTCATCGACTTTGATGACGAAAACAGGAGCAGACAAGCCGTGGCCAGCTTCCAGGGTGAGGGGCTGCCTGCGTGTCCTGATGCCAAGAGCACAGGACTTTGGGTGGGAGGCCTGTGGGAGGGCTGGCAAGCAGGCAGAGCCGGCTACACAGACACAAGAATGTGTCATTAAGGAAAGTGGCCGAGAGCAGGCAATGCCAAATGCTGTTTCATCACCTGGCCATTCGGGGCCCTGTTGAACTGCTTCCTGTCCCACCTGCAGCTTTGATGCAGTTCATGGGGGACCAGTCGAAGCCCTGGGGCAAGGACTCGGTCAATCTGCTCTATGACCTGCTGAAGGTAACATGCGAGGGCTGGTGCCGGCTGAGACCCGAGGCCCTGGCTGAATGGGCCTCCTCTGCCCTGGGACACCCTTCCCTCCCACCACTCAGAAGTATTCTCTGAGCACCCCCTACCGGCAGGAGGCATGGTTGTGACCCTCAGGGGTGAAGTCCCAGCAGAGCAGTAGGTAGCCCCGTGGGAGCAGGCAGTGAGCAATGACTCATCTAACAGGGAGCAGGAGTGTTGGGGAGATCAGCAGGAAAGGGGGTGCTGCGGGGAAGGGTCTGGGACAAGCCACTGGCAAGGAGCAAAGGCGTAAGCTGTGTGCACATGGGCACAGGTGTCCAGGCCGGGGTGGGAGCGGGGGCCCAGGAAGTGAGGCGACAGTGGGTCCAAGGCGCAGCAGGCCCCCTAGGGTCCTTGGCTTGTCACCATCAGACTGAGGGTCTCTGATGGGAAGCTGCTGGGGGTGTGGGAGAGGTCTGTTTTACATTTTGTGGGTTCATTTTGACTGCTACTTGGAATTCAAGGTGGGGGAGCTCAGGACAGTGGTCCCAGGTGACAGACTGAGGTTGGGAAATGGGAGGGGTGTGAGGGGCGGTGCCAGTCTGGGGCCCCTAACTTCCAAGAGGAGTGGTCCTGGGGCAGCTGAGAGCAGCAGGGGAGTGTGGCCAGAGGCACGACACGTGACAGCCGTGCCGCTGACCTCTGGGTGTTAGGCAGATCCACCACACTGGGGGGCTGTGGGCCTGGCCCCGCCCCGCACACCTGCCTTTCCTCTGCCCACAGCTGAGCCACGAGGAGAACCTCAGAGATGAGATTTACTGTCAGGCCATCAAGCAGGTCACCGGACACCCCCGGCAGTGAGTGGACCGTGGGGCGGCTGGGGGCTTCTGGGAGCAGCCCGACCCCGTTACAGGGCTGGCCTGAAGCCAGAACTTTCTGTCCTCTGTTCTGGGACAGGGAACGCTGTACTCGAGGCTGGAGCTTCCTTAGGCTCCTCACGGGCTTCTTCGCCCCATCAAGCACGCTGATGCCATACGCGACCAAGTTCTTCCAGGATTCGAGCCCCAGCCAAGGTGCCCGGGGTGGGGTAGGGGGAGATTGCAGAGAGCAGGAGAGAGAACTCAGCTGGCTTGGGAGGGCTTAGGGAGGAGCTGGGACGGGCTCTTGACTCTGCCCTTGCTCCCCGGCAGCGCTGGCCCGCACCTGCCAAGACAACCTCCAGCGCACCATCAAATATGGGGGCCGCCGGCGCCTGCCCCCTCAGAGCGAAATGAAGGCTTTCCTGGTACTGGGTGGATGGGTGGGGTGTCCCTGGGGCAGGGGGGCAGTGTGCATGCAGCTGGGACTGCTGCCTGCTGCTGGACTGACCCTGCAACCTGTGCCTTGGCAGAAGGGGCAAGGGGCCCGCCCACTTCTTATTCACATGCCTGGCAGCACGGAATATAAGACGAACATTCAGATGTTCACGGTGAGTGGGGCAGAGGGTAGCCACGGGGAAGAGGCTGCCCCTGGGCACATCCCCATTGTCTTGGCAACGACCCTGTGCCCTCCCAACCCCCAGGTGGTAGGAGAAGTGCTGGAGGAGCTGTGTGGGAAGATGGGCATCAGTGACTCCCAGGAAGTGCAGGAATTCGCTCTCTTCCTCATCAAAGGGAATGGTGAGCCCTGCGGGGGGGTGGCCGGCGGGGCCTGGGGTGGCAGGAGGGCACAGCCTGAGCAGCAGGGATCCCGTGCAGATGAACTCGTGCGGCCCCTGTGGTCCCACGAGTACCTCAACAGCGTGCTGGTGCATGAGAGGGTAAGCCTGCACAGCCGGCGGCTCTGCTGGGAGACCCCACTGCACTTCGACAACTCCGTCTACATCAGCACCCACTTCAGCCAGGTTAGCCCACTTGTGACTGACGCCTAAGCCACACAGGATATGGGAAGGTGGAAGCTGGACATGGGGCGGTAGGGGTAAGGGGAAAAGGGGCTAAGGGGTGTGTGAGGCCACCAACTCACAGCCTTCCCCTCTCAGGTGCTGCGCGACTATCTACAGGGGAAACTGGCACTCAGTGCCCAGGCAGATGCCCACCTGGCTAGGCTGGCTGCCCTCCAGCTCGTGGGCAAGGGTGACAAGAACCCTCCTTCAGAGTATGTGAGAGCTCAGCTCTCTGTATTTCCCATCATTCCTTATCCCTCCTCAGCACTCACCCAAGGGCCTGTCCTGCAGCCCATGGCCCCCACCAAGGTCCAAGCCACCAGTCCCCTCCATCCTACCCCAGGCTCCCTCATGTGCATGGGTCCCCACTTGGTTACTGGCACCTGCTGCCTGCCCAGTCCTGCACTAGGAGGTCAGTGCCCATGGGTGGAACTAAGCCGGGCCATATATCTTAGGCAACAACTGCTCACCTACATTCCGAAGATGCTGCACTGGCAGGTGGACATGACCACCATAAGGAATCTGCTGGAACAGGAGCTGAAGGAGCTGCAGGGACACAGCACTCAGGAAGCCCAGATCAGCTTCATCAGTGCGTCTGGGGCGGGGCTGCTGGGTGCAGGGCAGGGGCTGAGATGGCTTCTGTGTCAGGCATGACTCCCCCTGGGGTGGTGCTCAGGAGGGTGGCTCCCAGGGGTCAGGACTCCTGCCTAGTCCCCACTCCCCCACCAGAGGCCACAAGCCAGCTGCCCCTCTTTGGCTACACTGTCTACCTGGTGATGCGAGTGAGCACCCAGTCCCTGACTAGACCTGCACTGCTGGGGCTCAGCCGCCAGCACCTCCTCCTGATGGAGCCCAGCTCCCAGGTAGGCAAGCGAGGCCCTGGGAGCCCAGGCCATCCCTGTCACCCCGAGGGCCCGCCTTTCCAGAGGAGCCACAGCCTTCTCTCTGCCGCCCCCAGAAAACATACATCTCCATCGCCCTGAAGGACCTGCAGCAGCTCCACTTGCTGAGTCCGATGGAGAAGGGGGCTCCCCCTGGTCTGGAAATCAATTATGGCTCGGTGGATAGCCCTCAGACCATCTGGTTTGAGCTGCCGCAGGTGAGTCGCCACCCAGGGCCTGTGGACCCTGGTGTGCAGGCAGGAGCTCCGGCCCATGGGTCGTGCTCAGGACTGATGGGGGCATGGAGGGGTGGGAGGGCTGGCAGGGGGCCCCCATAATGTGTTGCCTCCTGCAGGCCCAGGAGCTGATGTACACCATTGTCTTCCTGCTGGACGGCTGCACGTCCATGGCCCAGTGGCCCGGCCTCCAATGAGGGGAGGAGGAGGAAGAGGCCTTTTGTGGCCTGAGTTGGCCTTGGTGCCGTCAGGTCATCTGCTTTGGACTCTATCCCTTGGCTCTGTTCTGGAATCCAGCAGCCCGAGTGGAAACCATGGGGACAGGGGCTACTGCAGTGATGGCAACTGGAAGGCAGGCAGAAGCTGGACTCACTCAAGGGTGGGCTCCAGGCGCTGGGGCCTGCCCAAGCTCCCTGCTAGCATGAACCCAAGTGTGGGGGACGCAGCTGCTGAGGAAATAAAACTCCTGAGAGCAAAGGATTGTATGTGTATTTCTGTGTGCATCTGTTTATCTGGACACACGGGACTTTATTCTTGCAAACATCTCAGGGTGGCCTCTGTACCCAGGAGCCAGGCCTGGCTGCTGTCCGTCTTCCTGCCAGCTCTGAGCCTGGGGCAAGGCTGGCATCTCAGGGAAGTGGCGCTGGCAAGGGCTCCCTGAGTAGGCTCCAACAACTTGGGCAGATGGGCCTTGCCCTGGTTCTAGTCTCCAACAAGAGCTGGAGCAGCCACACCGGCCACCACCTTCAAGCCTGGGCATCTGGGCAGAGACCCGTGCCTTGGGGCCTGGGAGAGGCTGGGAGGCTGGGGCTGGGCTTTGCAGGCAGGAAGGCCAGCTGACCTCTGACCTCTGACTTGACTTGGGAGGCATCTGGGGCCATCCCAAAGCCAGCTGTGGTGGGACACGGGAAAGACCCTGAGAAGTATGAGCCCTTGGCACCAGTGAACCTGCCTAGTCCTCCCCAGCTCATTGGGAAGGCCCAGGCTGGCACATGGTAGAGCCTGGGTGGGTGCAGGCTCTGCACAGCCGGCAGCGGGGTCAGCTCTGTGGCGCAAACAGGCCGTGCCAGTCCACTGCACTCTCGCACCGGTTCCGGTTGTGGAAGAACTGCTCAATGAGGTCCTGGGCCTCTTGTTTCACTAGATGGGTGGGGAACGTGAGGCAGTGAGGGCCTCCTCCCTGCAGACACCGCCCACTCCCCAAGCACCCCCAGCTCTGGCGACATAGACACTGACCACTCCTTCCGGGACAGGGCCTCTGAGCCAGCAAGTGTGAGAGGTGGCGGGCGAAGCCTTTAAACAGTTCCTGGAGGGCAGAGGAAGAAGAGAGGCTGGGGCAGGCTCCAGGCCCTGAGCCCAGAGACCCTCGGTGGGGCCCCCCACCTGCTCCTGCATCTGTGGTTCCCCCAGCCCCCCAGGCCCAGCTGGGCAGAGCCCACCCATCCTCATACCTTGGATGCAAACTTGCCCTCCTTGTAGAAAGGGGTCAGACACCTGACTACCACATCCGCAGCTGCCTTCAGGGAGACACCAGGAGCTGAGGGCTGACTGGAGTCTCGGGCAGCAGGGTCGCTGGCCAGGATGCTGCCCTTGGCCTCAGCCGGGACACTGTGTTCGGCAGAGGGGCGCAGCCTCTTGTGTGCCTGGCTCTCTGGCTCGTCCTGGGTGGGGCCAGGTGCAGGGTTACCTTTGTGCGCTTGTTCACTGACCTCACCCTTCCCACTGGATAGCTAGGCCTCAGCAGCGGGCTCCCTCCTGCCCAGGGCAGCTGCTGCTCGGGTGTGGAAAGAACCGCTGACCAGAGCAGCACCACAGGCTTCCTCCCCGCTTGGTCTCTGGTACCTGGCAGGGTCGAGGCCTCTTGCCCATCTGTGTCTCCTCGGGGGGAGGGGCTGCTGCAGGCTGCTGGTCTCGGAGCGGGCAGGCGCTGGCCAGAGGGAAGAGCAGGTCTCAGAGCTGCCCACTGCTCCCTGTCCCAGGAGGCCAGGAACGCTGCGAGCGGATTCCAAGGCAGGGCTGCCGTGGCTCCTCGCACCCCTACCTGGGCTCCACCCCGGGGCTCTCCTTAGTCAAACACGCCCGGGCTCCGTCTTCTTCCTCTGCACATGGCTCCAGGGCCCTCTCCTGCACCCCCTCAGAAGAGGGGCTGGCACCTGCTGCCCCCGCAGCTAAAGCGAGCGGGGCCGGGCTCCCTACCCGCTGGTAGAAGAAGCGAGCAATGTCTTGAGAGTCCTTTTGGGCTGCAGTGGCCAGGAGCTGCTGCTTCTTGGCCCAAGTCTTGGCAGGGGCTGAGTAACCAGAGGCGCCCTTGACCTTCTTCCTGGAGGAAGGCCCCTCACAGAGGCCACTGCCTCCAGATGCTCTGGGGCTGGGCCTGGGGAGGGGCTCACTGCAATCCTCCCCCTCAAGGCTCCTGGGCCGCCTGAGGGGCTCCTCTGCCCCTCCCTGCCCAGGCAGAGGGGCTTGCTCCTGAGTCTCTCCCAGTAGCTCGGTGGCTGTCTGGAATAGGCAGGAACCCTTGGGGAAACCAGCTCCCACACGCTTGGTCTTGAACTGTGAGGAAGAGAGAAGGCTGAGACTCTGGCTGGCTGCTCCTGCTGTGGCTGCCTCGGTCTGGGGTTTGTAGGAATGGGGAGGCTGGAGACCCGGCACCACATGCGAGGTGTTAGGGAGCAGGACAACAGGTAGGAGGACAGGCTGAGAGGCCTCAGGCCTCACCCACAAGGGCAGATGGCTCAGAGATGTTCCAGGCTCTTCCCGGGGGCTCCCAGGGCCAGGGCTGGGCCCCACCTGAAGGCAAAGGGCACAGGGAGCCTTTTTGGGACCCAGGTTCGCATGGGCACCCGGCTGTGGCTCACCGAGTACACCTGGGAGGCCGTGGGGAGGTCATACTCGCTGGGCTCTGAGGGCTCAGCCTGGGCACTGCAGGTCTTGGCTCCACCTCCCGTGTCGTAGAGCTGCCCATCCTTGGAAGCCTTGTGGATCTCAGCTACCTGGGCGGAAACGGGCAGGACAGTCAGGCGCTCACAGCTCCTCCTGAGAGCTCGACCCAGGTTGGCTTTTTCTTCTATGTGCAAGAAAGAGGCGACACTGGGTGTATTCTAGCCCTCATGGAGTTGGCCACAAAATGCCACCAGCTGCCCCAGTGAAGAAGGGCCTCTCCCTCTGTAAGCAGCTCCTGGGGTTGGATGCTGGCAGTGCCCTCAGGGTAGGAAGGGACTGCCTCTTCTACCCTGAGCCCACATGTGCCCTGACTGCCCCTCCCCTGCACATGGGCCTACCTTCTTCAGTACACTGGCCTTGTACAGGTTGGCCATCTTGGAGTTTCGGAACATTGCGTATTCCAGCTCCACGGCCTTGGCCAGAAGGTCGGCTCTGCAGAGGTGGGAGTGCAAGGCAATGGGTGGGCCTGTGCTCTACCAGGAGTCTCCCAGGGATGGCTTCAGGGTGGGGAACTCTAACACCCTGGGGATTACCCTCCTCCAGCAGTCTCAAGGGGCCATCATCTAGGGAGGGGCTTCCCAGGAAGCTTGGCAAGTGTCCCTGGGCCCACCCCAGGCATCCCCAGCCACTCACCCCTCAGTGCTCCCAGTGGCTTGGCGGTTATTGCTCAGAGCTTCCTCCAGCAGCCCCAGGCAGTGCTCCCGGGCCTGTTCAGGAGAGAGGAGTGGGTCACCCAGCCGTGGGGGCAGAGGGCTGGCAGGTGAGCGGCAACCCTTCCTTACCTTGACTGTGAGCCTGGGGATCTTCCTGCTAGCAGCCTCTCTCAGGGGACAGTCCTCATCTGCGGGGTGGGGACAAGCAGGGGGAAGAAGAGAGTCCTTCCACTAGACCTGTTCTCTGGGGTCTCCCAGGCCCCAAATAAGGCAACCTCTATTCATGGCCAGAAACAATCTCTGTACTGACCTGGGGGCACAAATTCTTCCGTTTTAGGATCCTTGCCCTGCAAGATGACATGAAAGCTATGACGCCCCCTGCCCCGAGGCAGGCACCCATCAGTGCTGGGGAGGGGCTGAGAGGATGTGGGTCCTGCCCCCATCACCTTGCGCAGGCGCATTTGCTTCTGATAGAAGAGATTCCACTCCCGCTTGTGGGCCTCATCTCTGCCCTCATCCCCGCTGCCTCCAGAGTCCTCGTCATACCTGGAGGGCAGAGTGTGGCTGGGGTCAGTAGTCCCAGGCCTGGCCTGCCCTTCCACCCTCCATCCCTACTCACACGGCTGGTGGGCAGTGACTGCCTTGACACCCTGGTGGCTCAGGGGTCCCAGGCCCCAGCAGGGCAGGGAGTGCACTAAAGCACCTGGCCTTAGCACCAGGGGAGTGCCAGACTGTTAACAGTGGGTCAGGGTCCATCACCTGCTAAAGCCCCCGTAGCCCCTACGGCCTCCCTCGTAGAGCTCTGGGTCAAAGCCATCCCCCTTGGAGGGTCCGATGCAGGTCTTGCTGGAGCTGCTGCTGCTGTGTTCCAGGGCATCCAGCTGCCTCTTCACGGCTTTGGGATTTTGGCAGTGGTCACAGCCTTTGCTGCAGGCAGGCGGTGCATCCCCGAAGTACTTGGCAATGGCAGCGTGGCGGCACCTAGAACAGGCAGTGTGGCAGAGGTGAGGGGTGGGGGCCCTGGGCAGGGCAGCAGTCATGCACCCAAGCCCAACACTAGCTGAGCTTGGCTGCATGTCTCACGTGCCTACTCCTACCAGCCTCAAAAAACACTGCCTCATTCAGCCCATTGAACACATGAAGACAACAAGGTGAACGAAGGTTGGGTAACACACAGGTGCATCCTGGGGTAAGAACTCCATTCTGTCCAGTTACTCCACTGGCCCCAGGCCTCCAGCTTCTCCCCCGCCTTCTGACAGACATCTGGGTTCCCTGGCAAGATCCCAGGCTCTGTGTAGAGGCCGGCTCTCCCACTGAGGCCACGTCCTGGGGTACAATAATCCATTGCAGAAGTCTATGCCTCTCGCCTGGGCCATGGCCTGGAGGAGTCTGCCTCCCAGGCCGTGTGAAGCCAGATGAGGCTGTGCTCTGAGCACACTCAAATGTACTGATATCATGGCCTTTCTCTGGGGTGGGAGAAAACAACACGGGGTCCTGCCCCGACCTTGGAACGCTGCCCTACACCTGCCTCTAGTGGGTTCTTCCCTCTTGGCGGTGATTGGCACCAGGCCGGCAGTAGCTCCCCACATACAGACAGTAGAGTACACAGCTAGGGAGATGTAGCCCTATCCCTGCTGCAGCCCTCCTACGGCGACCAGCCTCTGCCCAAGCCGTGCAGGGGGCTGTGGGCAGCCGCAAGGACCCTGAGAAGGCTCTCAGTCATCCCTGACCCTTGGGTTGGAGATCACAGTAGACCCACAGAACAGGTGTAGAAAAAGGCCTGAGACAGCCGAGGCAGCCACAGGAGGGCTCCTGCTTTTGTCCACAGTGAACAAATGTGACAAATGTTCCCTCTGTACAGTCTGCCTTTACCACGGCCACTTGCCCAGCCACTGGGAGGCTTGGCACCCAGCGCTGAGGCCACATGGTTGGTCCCTTCTCTCCCCCGCCCCTCCACCACCGAAACCTGGTTCACTGGGGTTTTGTGCTCACACTCAAAGGGCTCCATTGACAGCGGGCCTGGGGTGGGTTTCCCTCCCTGCAGCCCTGTCTGCTGGGTGGCACAACCAACCAAATGTCAAGAGCCCAGTCACTGGCCTCTGGCCTCACTCCCTGCCAGCCAGGCCAGGAGTGCTAATGGTTCCAGCAGCAGGAGATAGGAGGGACAGGAGGACCCTGGCCTGGCAAGCCAACTACTCCCACGGCCTCTAGGAAAGTCTCAAGGTCTCTCTCAACACACCTTTGGATGCTAATGGACCTCCCCAGGGGCCTGGCTGCCGTACAGCCTGGGTGGCCTGGCCGTTCCCCCACAATTTACTTTCCTTCCTGGGAGAAGCCAAAGGGAAGGAGCAGGCAGGGAGTAGCCAGAGGGCAGGATGGGTCAAGAGGCCCTCCCATGGTGGGAGTATGGCTGCATCTGCCCTGAACCACTTAATCCCACCCTCTCTAAGCTCAGGGAGAGTCTGGGGCGGGAAGCCCACCTCCTGTTTCATCAGCTCAGCCCAGGCCCAGCCCACAGGGCGAGCGGGAGGGCAGAGGCAGAGGAGGGGAGGAAGAGAGCGAGCTTATCCACAGGCCGACTTCCCAGGGCAGAGAGATAACTGGTGCTGGAGACCTAGCCCAGCAAGGGCTCCCTCTGGCGACGGTAACTTGACACTTGGATCTCCAGGGGAACAGCAACAGAAAAGCAAGGCTGGGGCGGCAGCTGGCTGTCAGCAGCGAACGAGCCCGGGCAGCAGTGGAGCAAGTGCCCACGGAGGAAGTGCAAGGTGGGGAACCTGGCCAGGGAGAGGATACTCCTGCTCAGCTTCCTAGTACCTGAGCTCCCAGGTAAGTGCTACCAGCCACTGAAGGGAAAGGGGGCACAAAGGGGGGAGACACCATGTTCTCCTGACCCACGGGTGATGAGCAATCTTATAAGTGTGACTGCTGATTGGATAGTCTGTTTTGTTTTTTTTTTTTTTTTTTTGATTGGACGGTCTTAGGGGTTATGCCTGGTCACTTTCCCGGGACTCCCTGGGACCCCAGGTGAAGGAAGAGGCGCTGTGTGCGTGTATGTGTGGGGATTCCGCTCTGCATGCACCCCTCCCCAGCTGTGCAGGCAGAGGGTCCCAGGGCTTGCTTACTGTGCACGTCACTTTCAGCTGTCTATTCAGAGGCTAAAGAGAAGGATTTGTCTGTCCAGCCTCGGGAAGGGACAGCCACCGTTCTGCCGAGCCTGCTTGCCCCAGGAATAACGCCAGGCCCTCCCTGTCCCTGTTGTGCCCCCAGCAGGGGGGTGCCCAGGGCAGGTGCATTAGGACCAACAGTTGCCCTTTCTGCGGGGGTTGCTCATCTCCCAGCCATGTGTTCTCTGCCTGGGGCTTGGCCCAGGATTCCCTCCCGCTTAGATCCCTGTGAATGCCGGATCTCCCCGGCAGTGAGCCCTGAATGCTGAACTAGGAACATGCATTCCTGACCCTGAACCCAGGGCTGCTGGTGGCAGCTGCTACGTGGGCAGCCTTGAGAGAGAGCCTGCAGGTTATGACCCCAGGAGCCAAGGCTTTGTCCTCATGCCAGGGTTCAAGTCCCACCCGCCTGAGATGTCTTCCCCAGGACAGACAAGCTGGTATGTAACAAGAAAGAAAAGCAAAGGTTCAGGGGACTGGAAGCCAGGGGCCAGGCCAAGTGTTCCTGCTGGGCAGAGGCCATGGCTGCAGCCCGGGCTGGTAGCTGGGGAGGCTGACCACTGAAGTGTCGCAAGTATGAGGAACAGGGAAGGGGAGGACCAAGGCGTGGCTGTGCCCAAGGCAGCAGGCAGTCAGGCCAGGCAGGGGAGGGGCACAGTGAGGACCCCCCCCTTCCAGGGGATCCCCTGTCGCTGCCTGCACAGGACACAGATTGGGCCCTACAGTCCTGAGCCAGGACCGAAGGAGAATGCCCAGCTGTGGGGGATGCACAAAGGAACCACTGCAACAGTCCCCAGCAGCAGGAAGTGCTCTCTTCCAGCCAGCAAAGCTGGGCGAACAAGCCCCAAGAAGGTTCAGGCACCAACTTTCAAGGTAGAGCCGTGGGGAGGGGCACCGAGCAGTGGGCATCTCCACAATCCAGGTGGGCCCCTGGATACCCTGTCTCCCACTCATTGTTCTGTCTGCTCCTCCTTGGGTGGGTTGGCACCCACCCCCACAAAGGGGCAGGAGAGAGGCTCTGGGGGCCCAACCCTCAGCACGCTGGCCTTATCGGTCATGCACATACTACCTGCCATCTTCCACATGGGGAGCCCAGAGCCAGATTATCAGTTGGGCGAGGAGGAAACAGAGAAGCATTGGCACCAAGTGGCAGCTGCTGGCCTGCGGGATGTCTGCCTGCTCCATCCTAGGGTGCTCCGTGCCAGGAGATGCCACACAAAGGCAGGCAGTTTAGTCCGCGCAGCTCTGCCAGCCTCCCCTCTGGCCTCCACCTCTCCAGGCAGAGAGCACCCTGTGAGGCTCTGAGGAGGGCTGCACTTGCACTGGCTGTCACTTAGGGACCACTGCGCTCTTTAAGAAGGGCTCTCTGAAGCCCGGGTTGGGAGGACTCTGGTTTTCCTGGCTTACAGGCAGGACATAGAGTTTTGGAAGGAGTTGGTAAACCTGAGATAAAGGTTAGAAACGTACAGAATTCTCAGCAGGTGCAGTGGCCTTCCCTGCCCCCTTCACCCAGCTCTGGCACGGGGAAAGTCTGAAGGGGCCAGGCCCCAGAACGCCTCTCCCAGCTGCAGCCTGCAGCCAGGAATGTGAGGGCTCCACACAGAGCAATGGTTGGGGCGCATGCCACATGGTCACTTGACGGCCGCCTGTTATATCAGGCAGCAGGCGCCAGGCATGCCCTTGGCCCCACTTTAAATAGCCCACTGCCAAGGCTGCCTGGGGACCTGCTGGAATGTGCCTCTGTCCTATTTGGAGAGCAAGACCCCTTGCTCCTCCTCCCGCCAGGACCCTTCTGCTCTGGCACAGGATTGGGCTTGAAGTGACACTCTCAGGTGAGAAGCAGGGAGGGTCTTCTTTAGTTCTTTGGGAACAGGGCTTAGTGAACAGCCCAGGGCACTTCCCAGGGCTAGACAAAGCTGGTCAAGCCCAGATAGTCAATTGAGCTGCCAACCACCCCAAGGGACGCCCTGGGTGCAAAGCTGTGACGCCATCCACGGGTCGGAGAGCTACTGCTGGGGTAGACCAGCATTTCCCAGAGTGGAGCTGGGCCCCAGGCACCTTCTCACTGCATGGCCTCCACGGGGCAGTAGGCTCAGAGGTTAAAGCTTAAACCCCACCTTTCCTGTACCCCAAGTGTAGCCTCAGCCCCTCCCTGCTCTGACCCTGCCCTCAAAGGTCTTACTTCCTGCTCACAAGCAGGCACCTCCTGCAGTCTCTGGGTGTGGCATACAAGTGAAAAAATTCTCCCTGCTCACGGGTCTCCCATCACTTCCTCTTTCAAGGAGTGTCTCCATTTGGCTACATTAGGTAATATGGGCACAGTGCCAAGCAGGCTGGAAAAGTCAGACCAAGAGCAGAGGAGGGGGGAGCAGGCCAACCAGCTTCAGAGTTACACTGCTCTCAAGGCCCCTGTTCCTCTGTGAGCCGACCCTGCAAGGCTGGGGAGTAGGGGTGCGCAGATGCACAGTTAGGCTACAAAGATGCTCTGACAACACAAGGGACCCACCACCCATTCGCAGGCCTGCTCTTGTTAAGTGTGAATCTGACCAGAGGGGGGCGGCACTGTGCCCTCGTCACCAAGACATAAAAGATCCTGGCCCTCTAGTGACAAGTACCAAAAGTGGTCCTTGATTAGAGGAGTGTGCTATAAAAGTGGGGTTCCAGACTCACCAGAGGTGATGGGGATGGCTGTCTGCTGGCCAAAGCCCGAGATGGGGCTCTACGTCAAGACAGCTTGGGCAGCAGGAGTGCTGTTTGTGTACAGGCCTGCCATGTGAGTGCAGGGCAGTCAGGTATACTTTTAGGTCTGTTTCCCCACACGGGAAGCAGGGTGGGGGGGGAGGCAGGACCAAGTGAAACACAGCACTCCAGGGCTCCGTGCCTCCCGGCTCGTGTGAGAGAAGCTGTCTCACAGGACGGGACTTGGGCACCTCCCACTTTTGACAGAAAGTCACCTGCTTTCCATGGGGTCACCACCTGCCTGCTAGTCCCACCTCTACCATGCATCCTCCCCACACACTATGCACTGCCAGGGAGTGAAGACAAACTCCCAAAGGCTCAGGTTTGGGGAGGGTCAACTGTGCCCACGGTCCCAAGGCTGCCAAAACCTCGACACTGGCCCTGGTGTCAGCCATGCCCCCCACACCACTAGGGGACCAGGCGTCCTGAGGGTCTGTAAGACAGGCAGCATGGCTGCCCAGCAGAGATGAAGGCCTTTCTCAGTGTCTCAGAGGAGGAAGGGGGGCACTCCGGCGCTCAGTGCTTCAGGAGGGGCACCTGGCAAACAGCCGTGGGGAGAAGCAGGAGGACGTGTCATTTGCCTGCAGGTGCTGAGTGACTAGTGCCCACGGTGGGACTAGTGAGAGGTCAGCTGGGGCCTGGTTTTGTGCAAGAGCAAGGATGTTGGTGGGCAGCACCTGCTTGCCACTGGAGGTGCACGAGCAATGGCTACATTGCCGTGGGAGGGCAGCATGCCAAGTGCAGGGGAGCGGCTTGGAGAGGTGACCTTCAAGGTGGTCTGAAACCAGCTACGCAACAACACAGCACCAGGAACAAGCGGCCTCCTGCCACAGCTGTCCTGGGGGGAGCCACTGTTCAGGCGGATCAGGGACAACAGCCAAAGGTTAGGCACGAGCCCCTGGCCCGTCAGAGTACCAGCCTTGGTGAACCGGTTCAGGCTGGGTCAGTCCAGGCTCTCTCCAACCCCTCCCTGAGGCGGCACCAGTTCCCTTGTGTCCACGGGAGAGGCAGACACAGCCAGGTGAGCCAGACGCCGACTCGCACTTGGCCTGCCGGCTCTCCAGGGCAGGGCGGGCATGGTGGGGATTCTCCCAGTCAGGCTGAGTCAGGCTAAGCCAGCCTGGGACTCCAGATGCCATCCACAGAGGGAGGACCAGCTGGCAAAACTGGAAGGGCTCCCACGGCATGAGGAATTGAGCTGGTGGAGAGGTGAGGAGTCCCAGGGACTCAGGTTGGCTGCCCCGTCAGCTTCTCTCCCAGCTCACCTGGGCTGGGTGTGGCTCTGTTCTTGGGAGGATTCTGCTGCCCCACATAGGAAAACCAGCGCATGAAGCTTGAATCTCGAGGCCAGTTGCCCCACTCCAAGAACTGGGGGAGGCACCCGAGTTCTGACTGACCCACGAGCTGCCAAGGCAGCTACGCCAACATGAAGCCTCCTGGCCAAAGCTGGGAGTGCTGTCTTGAGACAGAGACAGACATTCCTCCTGGACAGAACGCAGTAGTGACCTCAGTGTTGGCTGGCAACACCCCCCGCCCCGGGTTCAGCTCCACCAAGCAGGCCCTTGCCCTGGCTACGTCACCTGACACATGCTTAGGACAGCCTTGTCCCTGCCTCCCTGGAGAGCCACTAGGGGTGCAAAGGGTGAGACCCGACTAACAAGTTCTGTGGGTGGGAGGGCGGAGGATTGTTGGCACAGCGGCGGTGGTGGCAGTGTTGGAGCAACCCCGTCAAGGCTGCAGGTGCTCACCCTCTCCACAGCCCAGCAGGCAGCCCTGGTCGGAGCCCAGTGAGACATGGCAGCTGACAGCTTCGTGCAGGAGATGCACTCAGTGGGGGAGCGGCTGCTGGCCAAGCTGCAGAGGCTGCCCGAGGCCGACACTGTGGAGCTTGTGGCCTTCTCCATCATTGTCATTTTCACAGGTAAGCGGGGCATCCAGGACAGACCCACCTGTGGCAGCAGAGGCCTGGCAGGGGTGGCAGCAGACCGAGGAGGAAAAGCAGGGGGGATTACCTGAGTGCTCTGTTGCTTGAGTGACAGGCAGGGCTGGGAGCTGGTCTAATGGGACCCACAGACCCCAGCCCACAGAGCCCAGGGGCAGCAGAGGAAACCTGGTGGGCAGGAGGGCAGGGCCCTGGGACTGCTGCAGAATGGTCAATGCCTCTCTGATCTTGAAGCCAGACTGCCAGAGAGAGGAGAGACCTGAGCACAGCTGTGGAGGGGCTTCTTGGTGGGCAGGGCAGCTGTTCTTCACTCTCCCGCCCCTGACTGCGCCCCCATGCTCTCGCCACCAGGCACCATCCTGCTGCTGCTGCTGCTGGCCTGCAGCTACTGCTGTGTGCACTGCTGCCGCCCTGAGCGGAGAGGCAGGAGGGTGCAGGTGCAGCCTGTGACGCGTTGAGGAAACTGTGGAGGACCGGCTAGAGCCATGACCGACGTCAGCCTGGCCCTCTGGACGTCACCCTTCTAGACAAGGACCCCCTGGCCCCAGCTTGGCTCTGCCCTGGTGCCTGGACACTGACAACAGAGTCTTCACAAGGAAGACACAGGCAGGTGCAGGCCTGAAACTAAACTGAACAAACCACATGGGGTCTTGCGCCTCCCTGTGCTTTTTAACAAAGCAAAGCCGCAGTGGTCCCCATACCTTGGGGAGCAACCTTCGGGGCTCAGCCGATCCATACGGAGGAGGGACTGTGCAACAGTTGCTGGGCGCTAGAAGGGGGGCATATCAGGCAGCGTCCTAGCCTGTGATTTGCCTGTCTCCATGTGAAAGCTGGCTGGTTGTGGGTTTCTGTGGCACCAGACTCCGAGATCTGGGCTGTGCAACAGGAGGGCGGTGTCCGTGCCCATGAAAGCTGGAAAAGCACATGAGGCGCAGGGCCATGCAGGTGCTTGTGCCCCAAGCCAGTGGAGGGCACCTGTAATTCCTGTCACGCACCAGCTGCCAAATGCCTGCTCTACAGAGCGACAGAGGCTGCCTGCCCCCGGGCAGGTGCCCGGCTCAGGAATGCCACGGCAGTTTCCTCCGCTGGAGCCACTGGCTCTTTCCAAACTTCTAGTCAGAGAAGAGCTGTTAGAGCCCTGGTATTGTCTCTAATCTGCACCCTAGTTCTGGGCCATTTCCCCAGGGTTCATTGACTGGGCTCACACCTGCTCCTGCCCATACCAGTTGTGTGACTCCACCTCCCCATGAAACAAAGCAAGTCCTAGCGCCTGCTTCTGGGGTATGTCAAGAGGGCATGCTAAGATGACCTATGTGTGGCACGCAGCACGGCTCTGGACACATCCGAAGAGCTCCACAGACAGCAACTGCGTTATTCTGTCCTCTGAACAGAGCAGGGCACTGAGCATCACAGACCCATTCTGAAGAGTAATTCTCATCAGGCCAGCTCTGTGGTGTAGCGGGTCAAGCCACCACCCGCAGCACTGGCATTCCATATAAGTGCTGCTTCAAGTCCTGCTCTGCTTCCCATCCAGCTCCCTGCTTGTGGCCTGGGAAAGCAGCAGAGGATGGCCCAAGAATTCGGGACCCTGGACCCATGTGGGAGACCTAGAAGCTCCTGGCTCCTAGCTTTGGATTGGCCCAGCTCTAGCCATTGTGACTATTTAGGGAGTGAATCAGTAGGAGGAAGACCTCCGTTTCTCCCTACCTCTGTAACTCTTTCAAATAAATCTTAAAAAAAAAAAAAAAAAAAAAAAAAAAAAAAAAAAGGTTCTGCTAAAATGACTTTCTTCCCTCCCTCCCTTCCATGTTCTCTGGGGAATGTTCCAGGTACAGCCACAAATCAGGAATGTGTGTCAGGGAGGCTCGTAAATGCCAACCAGGCCAGCTCATAGCACCCTGTCTGTCCATCCGCACCCCACGCCATTCCGCAGGTCCCAGAGTCATGGAGAGGGTAGCTGGCACGTGTTCTTACTGCACAGGCCCCTGCAGCCCATGCCCAGCTGCCTGGCACCGCAATTCTGTCTCCTGAGGACACAGGCAGAGCTCGGGGACACTGTCTCTGCCATCTCCACTCGGCACCCTGGCAGCAGGCAGGGCTGAGGGCACTGCTGTTTTACTTCCTGCGGCCCGCGGGACTTGCCTGACAGGTTTATGCTCAACACCTGGAGAGGAAGTGGGGCCACACAAAAGCAGCTCAAGAATCTACAGATGCTGCGCCTCCACCAAGGAATGAGCCTCATAATGATAATGGAACTAATAAACGGTAACAACACTGATCAAGGCAGCTGACATTCACTGACGGCTTGCACCTGCTCAGGCTCTGCTGTGCTTTGCCACAGAGCAATCCATTCATCATCACATACCTCCGTGCTGCAGATACCATTATTATGCCCATTTTAGAGGAAACTGAGTCCTAATAAGTTCAACTGGCTGACAGCCTCTGTGTCTAGCCAGCCTGGCCCCAGGGCCTTCCTCACCACACCCAGGGCTGAAGCAGCAGGGCAGATAAGGCATGGATTCTCGTATCCTTTCCCAGTTGGCCCACACCCCAAACCATCTTGAAATACTCTCTGGGCGGTGCCCAAGCAGGTGTCCCTCCCAGAAACAAAGGCGGGGAGGTGGGAGGAGCCGGAAGCACAGGGCCCAGGCCAGGCTCCACCGGAGCAGCATCCAGAGAGCCCTGCTCATTTATGAAGACACTGGGTCCCAGTTGGCCGAGAAAGCAGGCAGGAACAGCCCCGGGCACAGGCAGGCTGACCAGCTGGGCCACTGGCGCCACCACCCCCCGCTCCTGTTCCATGCCAGGCAGGACACAGTGGCCGAGTCCCACAGTGTGCCCTCCTGTTCACAGAGCATGCCCAACGCCCTGCTCCACAGCAGAGTGGCACACACCGGCCCTGCTGAGGCTGCTACACAACAGCCAGGTCCCGTTGAGATGGACAAAGCCAATGCACTCAGGGCAATGGTGGCCTGGCGTACTCCCAGAGAGGACAGCTCTGCTGAAGGCAGGAGGCCGGGGGTCTCCCTTGCAGGGGAAGAAGAAACAGCACGGACTTGGGATGCCTGAAGATGGCGGTGAGGGGAAGACTCAAGAGAAATGTCTGACTCTGCCCACCCACTCTCTGTCCTTATCCCTGGCTGCCACCAAGGCTTGCCTGCGCCCCCACAGCAGAACCAGGAGGTCTGCACGATGACCTCATCTTAATGCCTCACCGCTGCCCTCGGTTCCTCAAAGCTGCTGCGGCTGCAGGACAACGGCATTTTTTCTTCCCTGCATTTTGTTCCTTATTAATGTCGGCAATCAAGGGGGCTGACACTGTGGCACAGCGAGTAAAGCCCACCCCACATGGGCACCAGTTCATGTCTGACTGGAGGACTGCTAATGGACTGGGAAAAGCAATGCAAGCTGGTACAAGTATCTGGGTCCTGTCACCCGGACAGAGCTCCTGACTCAGCAAGCTAGCAGTCAGATTTCTCTCTCTCTCTCTCTCTGTAGCTCTTTCAAAATAAATAAATCTTAACATAGGCAAAACAAACAAACAAAAGCAGTGGCAATGCAGGCTCAGAGGGAAGAGTTTCTCCAGTAAAACCCAGCAGAGAGCACACCAAACAGTTTCTCTCAGATGTTTTTTCAAACATTCACATTTTTGAGCAATTTATAATAAAAGCTTCATATAGAGACTTACTTATGGGTAATACAAACTCCAGATCATAAAATCTTGAGGACAAGTTGTTCACTCTCTCCGCCATGGGACACTGCTGCCCCGATTCCCCCATAAGCTGCTTGCCCCGTTACCACTTCCTCTTTCCAAGGAGTGCCCAGAGCACCACAACAGGTGCAGTGCCAGCACCACTGGCGTCCCTGGGCCCCATGACTGCCCTATTCTCTCCAGAGCAGCCAGCGTGGCTGACTTAGCCGACAGACAGGGCCGGCGCTCACTTGAACATACTGGTTAGAGCAACTTCCATGCCTGAGACCCACCTGTTCTCGGCCACAGCTCATCTCAAGGTGCAACCCAGGAAAGTGCCCGGACCCCCCTTCTTGGCCAGTGCAGGGCCAGGGACTTTGCTCCGAGTGTGGGTGAGTTCCTGAATTATCTGTTTTGGGGTTTGGATTTCTTTGAAGTAGGACAGAAACCCCAGGGATCCATGTGTGAAAAATCCCTGTGCAGTCCGCACTCTCTCCCACTGTTGAGCCAGCATGGTCATGTCTTTCGTGACAGGAGTATCATCTAAGAGGCTCCACAGTCATTCTGAGTAGTCAGACGGGCGTTTCCAGAACCACCAAGGCCCGCTGAGCCACAGGGCAGCCCTCTGGAGCCTGAACTGTGCACACCTGAGCTGGCACTCCAGCCCGGGGCCTCATTCCCTCCTCTGCATTAGAGTTGCAGCCCTAGTTGCTGCCTCACTTGCTGATGTGATGGTCAAATCTGGTCTATAATTACAACAACAAACACAAGCACCATAAACAGGCTGGGGCCACAGCTAAGCACCTGACCCAGCGAGGGAGCAGACCAGCGAGGGTGTGCTAGCAACTGGCTGTCAGCTGGGCGCACCAATGTGCCAAGGGCATGAGTCGGCAGGGTTTACACAGGGAAATGGAAAGTCAGGTATGTCAGGGGCCATCTAATCCCACAATGATTGAGAATAACTTTACTATGCTTGTTTCACATCCATGACCAACCCCAGCTACCCCTGAGGAGTTTTAAACAACCTGGCACAAGGAGCCCAGTGATGTGGCACAGTGTGTTAAACCTCTGCTGTGATGCTGGCATCCTATAGTTTCACATGGGTGCTGGTTCAAGTCCCAGCTGTGCCACTTCAATCTGGCTTCCTGTTAATGCACATGGGAAGGCAACAGCAGATGGTCCAAGTGCTTAGGTCCCTGCCGCCCTCAGGAGAGACCAGGATGCGCTGTTGACTCTAGCGCCTGGCTTTGGCCTGGCCTAGCCCTGGCTGTTGCAGCCACTTGGGGAGTGAACTCAAAGTGAACTTAAAATGTCTCCCTGTAACTCTTTCAGATAACTAAAATATTAAATAAAAAATAGAATAAAATAACCTGGAGCCCTGCATCCCCAGAGCCTGATGGAAGTGGCACAAGGTCAGGCCTGGGCACTTTTGGAAGTTTCCAGGGTAGGCCCAGCACAGTAGTCTAGTGGCTTAAGTCCTAGCCTTACATGTGCCTGGATCCCATATGGGTTCCGGTTCTAATCCCGGCTGTTCCACTTCCCTTCCAGCTCCCTCCTGGTGGCCTGGGAGAGCAGTAGAAAACGGCCCAAAGCCCTGGGACCCTGCACCCATGTGGGAGAACAGGAAGGAGCTCCTTGAGACCCACGTGGGAGACCTGGAAGAAGCTCCTGGCTTTGGATCAGCTCAGCTCTGGCTGTTGTGGTCACTTGGGGAGTGAACCAGTAGATGGAAGATCTTTCTAAGTCTCTCCTCTCTGTAAATGTTTCCAATAAAAATAAAGAAATCTTTTTTTTTTTAAAGATTTCTTTATTTTTATTACAAAGTCAGATATACAGAGAGGAGGAGAGACAGAGAGGAAGATCTTCCGTCCGATGATTCACTCCCCACGTGAGCCACAACAGCCGGTGCGTGCCGATCCGAAGCCAGGAACCAGGAACTTCTTCCGGGTCTCCTAGGTGGATGCAGGGTCCCAAAGCTTTGGGCCATCCTTGACTGCTTTTCCAGGCCACAAGCAGGGAGCTGGATGGGAAGTGGAGCTGCCGGGATTAGAATTGGCGTCCACATGGGATCCCGGGGCGTTTAAGGCGAGGACTTTAGCCGCTAGGCCATGCCGCCGGGCCCAAAAATAAAGAAATCTTAAAAATAAATAAATAAAAAAAAACAGCAGCAGCAGCAGCAGCTTCCAAGGGCAGGTCACGCCTCCCATCTCACAACTGGAAATGAGTGCCTGGCATCGTCCCTGACATGGCAGGCCCTGGAAGCCCAGCTTTCAGGGGAGCCAACAGTGGCCACTGGTTTCAAGCACAGAGCACAGGTTTTCTTCGCTCCATCCAGCTTCTCTGTGGCCCTGCGGGCAGGAAGCAGCCCCACAGCAAACAGGCCACTATGTAGCAGCCAACAAGGGCGGCCAGGGGAAGCCAGGTTCCACCGAGATAAGCACAGGAACCCAGGAGTCAGTTCCAGGAGGTGCCAGCCGGGACTGCAGTTAATAATTCACCTGACATACAGAACAGAAGGCCCAGGGCTCCAGGGCTTTGGGCAGCTCTGCCCAGGGCAGGTCTTCTATTCTAGAAAGGCAAGCAAAGACCCAGCTGTGTGCAGGTAAGGTGATGGGTGGCCTGGGGCACAGGCCCTAGGCCAGTCAATTCTCCCCACTCCCCTACAAACTTCTCTTGGGGAGGCTCCTTAACACATCTGGCTTTGAGTGCCCCAAATGACATCACAAAAGGGCTCTAGAACACAGCTGAGGGGCAGACATGGAAGGCGCAAAGGGAGCTGTGGTTGCTAGACAACTGGCCCTAGCCCACCTTTATGTGCCTGGTCAGTGCTGCCCGGCTTCTTCCCCTCAGCAGTTGCTTCTTTGAGTCCAGAGGCAGCCCAGCTACCCAGAGGCTGCTCCAGAGCACAGTCCCTGAAGAAGCATAAGGCCCAGAGATCATCCTTGTACAACCAGGACAGCTGACCACACACCATCAGGTAAGGAGCCCCATCTTCTCCTGGACTTGTTCCCATTTTTCTGCTCCCATCCAGGAGCCGAGGTGCTGCTGTTCTCAGCTGCCTCCATGGATGCTGACAGAAGTCTCTGCTGGGGCCGCTCGGTTCCTACACTGACTTCTCAGAAGGGCTCCCAGACAGGGACAGGAACAGCAGAGGGAGGACCTCCAGAGGGGCTTTTGTTCTAGCTGAGTAGGGCTCCAGGCTAAGAGGGAATGTTCTAGCTCATCCTGGAGCTATTCAGGTCAAAAGATAGGGGAACCCCCAGAGGCAGCCTCTGGGAAGGATCCAGGGTCCCACTGGGCCCCCTCACTCTGCTTCCATAGAGCAGGGAACTCCCATGTTTCCTGCTAGAGACACTGAGTCCAAAGATTCACCCACCCTGGGGTCTGCACCCCTCACTGTGTTCACGGCTGAAGCTGAGCTGGGGGAGTGGACGGCGGCACCCAGGTTGGGGCCTGATGGGGCTCCCCGAACTCAGGGTCTCCACCTCCCTCCCCTGGGCCCACACCCTTCACTGTGCTCCAGGCCAAGGCTGAACTGAGGGACGGCAACATCCAGACAGCAGTGCCTGGGCCGGGGCCTGGGGGGCTTCCTGGGCTCAGGGTCTCCATCACCCTCTCCAGGCTGCATTGGATCATATGAAGGAACTGTGGAATGACGAGTTCTGGCAGAACCCCTGGGACCAAGGGGGTCTCGTGGTGATTGGTTTGTTCATCACCACAGTGCTGTTTCTCATCTTATTTGCGGTTGTGTTCGGCTTACTTCCGCCGATGGAGAAGACCCAGTATGAAGAAGACTGACCCGCTCACCCACATGGGCAGGGGGCCTCTGCCGTCTCCTCGGGCCCAGGATCAAGGCCCTGGATCTTCTTCTCCCATCAGGAAAGAGCCCAAACAGCGCATCAGACATAGGGGTTGGTCCAACTAGCAGGATGGAGAGGCTGTTCTGAGACCCACTTGGGCCCCCCTCCTGCTGCCCCCAGGTCCCTGTGAGAATCGGTGGAGGGTTTCTCTGTGGCCTCAGGGGACAGAAGCCATGACCAGCAGCTCCTCCAGGAGGCTCAGGGGTCAGCCAACAATGGGCAAATCCTTGACCGGAAGGACACCAAAGCAACCAGATGAAGTAAAAATTCCCTTCCAGATTTGCTAACTGGTGAGTTTTTCTTTTTCTACCTGGATGTAGCCACGAGAGCATGCATCTGTAGCAAGGTCTCCCTTGGTCTGCATGTCCCTGTGTGGCCTGGTCCCACTGTCTTGCCAGCTGTTCCGCCCTGGCCCCTGCGTTCTTAACATCAGCATGGCTTTCAGTTTCTGAATTTTCCGTGTTCTCTGACCACAGGGCCTTAGCACAGGCCACTATCTCCCTCATATCAACTCACCCCTCGGCCCACTTAGTTGCTTCCTCTTCTTTAAATCTCACTGTTCACCCTCTCAGGAGATCTTCCCTAATCCTCCAGACCAGGACAGGACCACCTGCTACTTTTACTCTCCAAACACCAGGCACCCTTTCCTCAAAGCATGTTTAGTGGGAAGTCCATGCCTCAGAAGAGATAGTCTGAGACATGTCCAGCCCCCGTGCTAACCCAAGCACCTCAGATGTCTGGCTGGGCTCCCCTGGCCCAGAGATTCCCAGGAACCAATTCAACTCAGGGCCAGAGACAACGCTGTTTTTCCAAGTGCCCAGGCCCTGGGCCCTAGGTTACTACCCACCTAATAACTGCTCCCTGCAACATTCAAAGATAGAAAGCTGGGTCATGAATAAACAAACACCTTTTTCATTGCCGTTACACAGTAAAAGTAGCTACATGCAGAGGAGAGAGGGAAAAACCGCTGGCTGCCGCACCCTTGCCTCGCTCTGTACTGACCCCAAGTCAGCTCCTCTGTGGGTCCCAGCCTCATCCCCACACACCCCAGACTCAACAGCTTCCTTTGTAGAAACGGACCCACCTCTGCCAAGATTGGTCCCTCATGGCCAGGTGGCCACCCGCGGGGATCACGGACATGAACAGTGACTCCAACTTCAGCCTCAGCCTCAAACCAGAACTATTCTTAGAAAAAGCACAAATATTTGCAAAGAGAGGAGCTTTTTCTCTGTTACCCACTGTTTACGCAGTTACAAACACATCCATGCAAAGTGCAGTGGCCATACAGATGCGCCGGCAGACTGTATTCCTGTTTTGAGTCCTGGGTCCACCACCCTTCCAAGAAACTGAGACACAGTGGGAAGAAGTGAACACAGGGGCACCTGGGCATCCTGGGGCACTGATGCTGGACCACCACACACCCCAACAGCTCACCAATGAAATGAAGTCTTAGCTCCCTGAAATCAGCACAAATAAAGGCAGAGGACCCTGGGAGGCACTGTCCCCTTGTTTGACAGCCTGAGGTTATTATGGCAGAATTAACCCCCAGAGTGTGTCCAGAGCTCAGACACGGCCCCAGACATGAACCAGTGGGGCTTCTGCCAGCAGAGGGGACTCCGCCAATGAGCAAGAATGCTAGATTCTTTCAGTCCTCACCAGAAATTAGGGCCCAGCATAAGCAGCAGCAGCAGCTTTTAGTGCCAAGAAGGGCCCTGGAGCTGGGGCTGTGGGCGAGGGTGGCTCAGGCTCCAGAGCCCACTGCTTTACTGGGGATGGTCTCACTACAGAGGCCAAATGAGAGATGTCTGTCTTCAGCTAGAAACAGCTTGAGTCTAGCAGCCAGCACATCACTAGCAAAGATGAAAGAGTCAAACAAGGTGTCAAAAAGGGTCCCCCTGGTTTCTGGAAGACTGACTGAAACCTACGCTAGACACGAGCACTAAGACTTATCAGCATCAAGCTGCAAAACCCTAGTCTTGCAAGAACCAAGAGGGAATGAGCACTCCGCTCAAAACCAAGGGCCTGGATTTAGTGGCTTCACGTGCCAAGAGCTTTGTGACGGTGGTCTCTCCAGGGCGTAGTTGGTTCCTCAGTCTGATGCAATCACACCTGCATAATCCCTCACAGGACCCTTCTGTGACAGGGTGATGAGTCAAACAGCTCCTCAGAACAAAGCATACAGAATCCACCTGATCAGCCATCCATGGGCTCTCCCAGCCATGCACACCCAGCTAGGCCTGCCTCACTCAGCAGTCACCAGCTCTCTCCACGGCCCTGGCCCCTGGCAGACACAGACAGAGCAGCTACATGGGTTCCCTGTGCACAGGCTGGTGTTCCATCAGGGCGCTGATTTCTCTCAAAGCACATCACACTCACACACTCACACACACACCCCCAGTTAAGATGGGTCTCCTGTTACTTGCGCTCTGGCGAAGTGGGGACAATACTCAAGAGAAGCCAGAAGTCCCAGCTCATTGGCACATGATGATCACACTGCCAATGGCTCAGAACTGGCCACATTACTCAGAACCGGGTCCCCGTGGGGCCACCCATCCCAGAAGGGAGGACAGTGGAGGGATGGATGCTGAACAAATCCTTCCACTGCCAGAGTTTCTAGGGTCTCCAAAAGGGAAGAAGGAGGGGCTAGGCCTCCATGACCTTCACAGCTAAGAGCCCCTGGAGTATCCCAAGGCTGCCTTAGATGGACTGGCCAACTGATGCTGAGGGAGGAAATGGCTTCCCTGCACAAAACTCACTCACCCCAGTTCTTCACAGAAGGTCACCAGGGCGTCAAAGGCCAAGAGAGTGGCTTTGTCAGATGCTTTGTGCCCTCTCTTCTCCTGGAGAAAAACACATCCATTTAGTCAGACCAGAAATGTACTAATCTGTAGCAGCAAAAGTAATGAGGGAGGAGGTGTGAAACAACAGAAAGTCACTTAGAAGGGCTGGTGTGACGGTTAAGTGGCTATACCTTGCCTTAACAAGCCAGGATCTCACATGGGCACCAGTTCATGTCATGGGTGCTCCACTTTCCATGCAGCTCCCTGCTTGTTGCCTGGGAAAGCGGTAGAGGACGGCCCAAAGCCTTGGGACCCTGCACCCACACGGGAGACCTGGATAAAGCTCCTGGCTCCTGGCTTTGGATCAGTTCAGCTCTGGCCACTCTGGCCATTTGAGGAGTGAACCAGAAGATGGAAGATTTCTATTTCTGCCTCTGCTTCTTTTTGTAAGTCTGCCTCTCTAATACAAATAAAGAAAAAATTTTAAAAGTCACTTATAAAACACTATAAACCCCAGCATGTTCCAGCTGCTCCGCTTCCATTCCAGCTAGTATGCCTGGGAAAGCAGCAGAAGATAAACCAAGCACTTGGGGGCCCTGCCACTCATGTGGGAGACCAAGAGAAGCTGCAGACTCTTCGCTGCAGCCTGGCCCAGCCTTGCCCAATGAAGTCGTTTAGGGCGTGAATCCAAGCATGGAAGATCTCTCTCTGCATTTCAAAAAAATAAATAAATACATCTTAGGGTTAGTGCCATAACATGGTAGGTTAAATCTCTGCCTGTGGTCTGCATCCTGTATGGGCACCAGTTCATGTCAGAGCTTCCCCATTGTTCCTTGCTATGGCCTGGGAAAGCAGTTGAGAACCACCCAACACTTTGGAATCCTGAACCCACGTGTGAGACCCGGAGAAAGCTCCTGGCTCCTGACTTTGGATCAGTTCAGCTCCAGCCATTGCAGCCATCTGGGGAGTGAGCCAGTGGATCTGTCTCTCTTTAACTTTGCCTGTCGGGCCCGGCGGCATGGCCTAGCGGCCAAAGTCCTCGCCTTGAACGCACCGGGATCCCATATGGGCGCCGGTTCTAATCCCGGCAGCTCCACTTCTCATCCAGCTCCCTGCCTGTGGCCTGGGAGAGCAGTCAAGGACGGCCCAATGCATTGGGACCCTGCACCCATGTGGGAGACCTGGAAGAGGTTCCTGGATCCTGGCTTCTGACTGGCGCAGCACCAGCTGTTGCGGCTCACTTGGGGAGTGAATCATCGGACAGAAGATCTTCCTCTCTGTCTCTCCTCCTCTCTGTATATCTGACTTTGTAATAAAAATAAATCTTTAAAAAAAAAAACTTTGCCTGTCAAACAAAAATAAATCTTGAATAAACAAGTAAATAAACCTTAAAAAACAAGAAACAGTGTATCCAATCTTGACCCCACATCAGAGCCCCGACCACTGAGGGACCTGCAGCTTCTGATGTCCCTGCAACGGCTTGAGGCAGACTGAAGAGGACACAACGATCAAGCTCAACAGCAGACACATGCAGGAGGAGGGTACTTGTGCCCAAACCTATACATCTGCACCAAAGCAGCCATAGCAGGTCTGCCCGAGTGGCAAAATTACATATTGCTAGCTTTATGTCCATGTGTACTTGCCAAATTTTTCTTTAAAAAATGTAAATTAAAAAAAATAGAGGTAAAGAAAATAGACAGTGATAATTGAGACATCCATAGAGTTTCCTGCTTTTGGAAGGTGCCTCATCTCTCCCACTCAAGACACACCACCTCTAATTTTAATCTCCTAATTTACTCATAGTGTAATTTCTTATGAAATCAACACTTTCCTTCTGTGACAATGTTAACAATGTTTACAGCTAAACCACAAAATGACATTTTAACTTGTCAGAATTACACTTCCTATCTTGGGCAACTTTGTTTCCTTTGAAACAGTGCCTTTGGTTTTTTGCAATTATTTAAACTTGAAGGTGTCACAAACTAAATGATGCATTTCCATAGAAGCTAAAGATGTCAGGTTCTACTTTTTTCCTTTAAAAATGTTTGTTTATTTATTTATTGGAAAGAGAGAAAAAAAGACTGACTAATCTTCTCTCCCTATTTCACTCTAAAAAATGGCCAAAACAGCCAATGGTAGGCCATGTCAAAGCCAGGAGCTACTGCACCAGGCTCATAATATATGATAGGGCCCGGCGAGGTGGCCTGGCGGCTGAAGGCCTCGCCTTGCACCCCCCGGGGTCCCATATGGGCGCCGGTTCCGGTCCTGGCAGCCCCGCTCCCTGCTTGTGGCCTGGGAAAGCAGTGCAGGACGGCTCAAGGCCTTGGGACCCTGCACCTGCGTGGGAGACCTGGAGGAGGCTCCTGGCTCCTGGCTTTGGATTGGCACAGCACCGGCTGTTGCGGTCACTTGGGGAGTGAATCATTGGCCAGGGGATCTTTCTCTCTGTCTCTCCTCCTCTCTGTATGTCTGACTTTACTGTAAAATATAAAATAAAAATAAAACATTTTTAAAAATTAATTCTATGATTAACTTTTTTAGTCCCTCTGCTGCTTTCTCAGGCACATTGGCAGGGATCTGGCTCGAAGTTGCGCAGCTAGAACTCGAACTGCTGCCTTGCAGGTGGCACAGGTGGTTTCACCTGCTGTCCTCAGTGCCGGGGCCCCTGCCAGCTACAGGGAGACCCAGAAGAAGCTCCTGGCTCTGGTCTGACTTAGCCCTGGCCACTGGGGCCATTTGGAAAGCGAATCCAGGGGTGAAAGCTCTCTCTCTCACTTTGCCTTTCAAATAAACAGATACACCTTTAAAAAAGAAGTCCTTTTGGGATCCAGCTTGAACTTTATTAGTCATTCATTTTACTTGTGAGGGCAGCTGTTTAGAGTTTGCTTTCTTTCAATGACATGTTAGTTTAATTAAATCAGTGGTTCTTTAGCTGCATATTAAAATCAGCTAGGACTTGAACTGGTACTGCAATATAGGATGTTGACATTGCCGGGGATGGCTTAATCCATAATGCCAGCTCCAAATTTTGGTTTTAATAAAATCTTTTATCTGGCAACGCCATCAGGTTTTCTCATGAGCTCCAGCACATTTCTGTCGGGGCCTTGGGGCGCTCTAGGCTGACACTCATTGACAGTTTGACCTATCGTTAGTTTCTCTCTCATCCTCCTTGTCTTTGGGAATTTATATTTTTTATAACTTTTTTTTTTTGCCCACAACATTATGGGTTTTTTTGTTTGTTTGTCCACAACATTATGCTCGCTCCAGGAGGGGGAACGGATTATCTCTGGATCACTCCATTTTCAACTAGAACAACTTCCTTGTCAACCTACAGAAGAGCTAGATTTCAGTGTTTAATATGACAGCAAATATCTGTCCATCCTCAGATATATGCATTTTGTACACATGATAACTTGTTCATCTAGAAATGCGCTTGCAAGGTGAGCATTTAGCACTCACATGACCCATCCCCACATTCTTTAGGAGTGGCAACTACAAAGACATTCAGCATTCCACCGATCTAAGGGCACAAGGCGCTAACTTCCCATCTACATGTACCCCCGACTCCTAAGTGCGATGCAGCATCTCTTCCCCCTCATGGTGGGTGCTCTGGCTTCCTCCTGTGCAGAAGGCCTCATCACACCTGTCACTAAACGATACTTTGCCGCCGCCTTCTGCACCTATAGTTCTCCATATAGTCGGTCAAGCACATACACTTCCAAAATCTTCCCCCTTAGGGCTCATTTTCATTTTCACTTTGTGTACAGTGTCTCTCATTATAAAGAAATTTTTAATTTGGATTTAGCCAAGTATATTTCATTATAATTTCTGCTTGCAAAATCTTTTTAAAAATATTTATTTATTTTGATTGGATAGGCCACTTAACCAAATGCTTATAAAGAGAAAAGTCTAATCTATTTGGCTGTCTGCTATCTCCCCACACACCAATTCCCTCTTGCTAACCCTCCAGGCCTGGCACACCTGCCAGCTTACAGAAGCCTGCTCTGGACTGGAACAAGCTGCACAAACTGAAGAGTAGTGAGTTCAGAGGGGAAGACTTCAGGACTTACCTGGAGCTTTGCTATTTCGTTTCTGATCAGGAAGCTGACCTGGTCCCTGTCACTCCTAGAGTAATAGAGACGACACCAAGAAGGCTTCCCGTCCCTGCCGGCACGGCCCGACTCCTGGTAGTAACCAGCCATGGACTTGGCAATATTCCAGTGGGCGACAAACCTGTAGGGCCCAAAAGGCCAAGCAGCGTGAGATGCGGTGGCACATGGTCACGGGGCAGGGCTTATTCCACAGGTACCAGGAACAAGGAAGTCAGAAAACTGGCTTGAAATGTTACAGCTTGAAATAGTTTGTACGTATCCCCACAGGGGCACCTGCTGGAAGCTTGGTCCTTAGTGCCACAACTTTGTCAGGCAGTAGATTTAAGAAGCTAAGCAGAGGGTGTAGAGGTCATGTTACCGCCCTCTGGAACAATGTAGTTCTCACAGGGTCAGGTTAGTTCTTGACAGAGTGAGTTTTTGTTTTTTTTTTTTTAAGATTTATTTTTTATTTTTACTGGAAAGTCAGATATATAGAGGAGGAAAGTCAGAGAAAAAGATCTTCCATCCATTGATCCACTCCCCAAGTAGCTGCAACAGCTGGAGCTGTGCCGATCCGAAGCCAGGAGCCCAGAGCCTCTTCTGGGTCTCCCACATAGGTGTAAGGTCCCAAGGCCTTGGGCTGTCCTCAATTGCTTTTCCAGAGAGCTGAATGTGAAATGGGGCTGCCAGGATTAGAACTGGCGCTCATATGCGATCCCTACGTGAGCAAGGCGAGGACTTTAGTCACCAGGCCACCGCGCCAGGCCCAACAGAGCCAGTTCTGATCATCGTGCTTAGCTCCAACTGCATGTGGTCACCTCCCTTCTTCACCACGTGGTTCTAACACAGCCAGTGGGGGCCCTAAGCTTATGCCACCAGCACCGCATTAGGTGGACTTTGCAATCCTCCGGCTTGTAAGCCAAGCAGACCTCTTTCCTTCATAAAATACTGAATCCACGGTATTTTGTTACAGCAGCATACAAAGAATGACAGACACACAGAACTCAGGTAAGAAGGCTGCGGCCCTGGCGCCCAGCAGCAGTTACTCTGCCAAGGCACAGCTCAGCCTAGAGGCCGCAGGAGTCGTCCAAGCACTCGCCCCAGCACAGGTGAGCAATCCAGAGAAATGCTGACTTCAAGAAACAACACTGGGTCCCATCACCGAGGAACTACACAGCTGTCAGTCCTCCACAGCTGCTGCTGCTTTTTTTTTGAAGATTTATTTATTTTTATTACAAAGTCAGATTTACAGAGAGGAGAGACAGAGAGGAAAATCTTCCGTCCAATGATTCACTCCACAAGTGAGCCGCAACAGCCGGTGCGTGCCGATCCGAAGCCAGGATCCAGGAACCTCTTCCAGGTCTCCCACGCGGGTGCAGGGTCCCAATGCATTGGGCCGTCCTCAACTGCTTTCCCAGGCCACAAGCAGGGAGCTGGATGGGAAGTGGAGCTGCCGGGATTAGAACCGGCGCCCATATGGGATCCCGGTGCGTTCAAGGCGAGGACTTTAGTCACTAGGCTAGGCCACGCCGCCAGGCCCCTCCATAGCTTCTTTAAAGAGGCTATGGGATGATACTGATGAAGAACCCACTATGAATCAACATACACACTACTCTCATTTACTGCCTACAATCACCATTATGTGAGGTGGCCCATTTTAAAATGTACTTGAGATTCAGTTAAGAAATTTTGGTCAAGGTTACACAGCGATGGACAGTAGAGCTAGGACCGCAACCATGGTAGGAGCCTAACTTCCAAGCTACTTCCTCCCAAGACACTGCAGTTAGACCCAGTGCAAAAGTTGGTAGAGCCCGGAGGCGTGGCCTAGCAGCTAAAGTCCTTGCCTTGAACGCCCCAGGATCCCATATGGGCGCCGGTTCTAATCCCGGCAGCTCCACTTCCCATCCAGCTCCCTGCTTGTGGCCTGGGAAAGCAGTCGAGGATGGCCCAAAGCTTTGGGACCCTGCACCCGCGTGGGAGACCTGGAGGAGGTTCCTGGTTCCTGGCTTCGGATTGGTGCGCACCGGCCCGTTGCGGTTCACCTGGGGAGTGAAACATCAGATGGAAGATCTTCCTCTCTGTCTCTCCTCCTCTCTGTATATCCGGCTTTCCAATAATAATAATAAATCTTTAAAAAAAAAATTTGGTAGAGAAGTCTGTGTCCTTTGAGATGTAGAATGATAAACACTTCACATCATGACCAGCTCAGGGTCACGGTGAGCCTCGACAAGACCATGCATGCCAAAGTGTGCCCAGTGCGGTAAGCCTAGTGGCTGAAGTCCTCACTGGCATACAGGCACTGGTTCATACCCTGGCTGCTCCACTTCCCTTCCAAATCCTTGTTTGTGGCCTGGAAAAGCAGTAGAGGATGGCCCAAAGCTGGGACCTTGCTCTCGCATGGGGGACCTGGAAGAAGTTCCTGGCTCCTGGTTTTGGATCAGCTCAGCTGCAGCCATTGTGGGTCACTAGGACAGTGAACCAGTGGATGGAAGATCTTTATCTCTTTCTTTCTCTCCTTCTCTCTGAAGATCTGAATTTGCAATAAAAATAGATAAATATTAAAACACAAAAAAATTTGCAAGGCAGTGTTGTTGGTGTTCACTAGAGCAGAAGGCCACAGCTTGTAGCACAAGGTATTTCCCAAAGGTAGGACCATGGCCAGAGGCAAAAGACTTCCCGGAGTGTCGGGGTGGGGTTAGCAGGCTGGGATGCACCCCAACTCCTCTAGCATCTCATCAGATCCTAATAAGCAAGGGCAGTGAGTGTGAAGGTCTCTGCCTTGCCACAGGAAACAGAACAGTCACGTGACTCTACCCCCTCCAGAGCTGCACCTGCCAGCAGGGCAGTGAGCAGGGCTCTGTACGTGGACCAGCTCAGTAGTCTGTGAGCTGCCCCTTTCCTTGAGGACAGCAGAATGGTGCTACACGGTCCCCTGGGAGCAGGCCACACAGCACTGTTAGCCTTCAGACTGTGTGTCAGGGAGGAACTCTTTCTGGGTGCCTCCTTCCTCCGGCCTGACAAGGAGCACTTGGATTTGGTCCTTTGGGACAGACTAGCAGCCCACCCCACGCCAGGCCCAGCTAGGAAGGTAAGGTAAGAACCAGAGCTCACCTGACATTGGCTTTGTCCACTCCCATCCCGAAACTGACGGTTGCAACAATGACAGGCACCTTCTCCTCCATCCACTCATTCTGTACCAACGTTCGATCAGATGCCTTCAGCCCTGGAAAAGGAGGGGAAAGGAATTAACCACATTCAACCTCATTCGTGACTAGGATGCCTTTTAACAGTTGCCAGTGAATCCCTTTAACTCTGCCTGGGTAGCTTAAGCAGATAATGGACGACCCAATCGTCCAGGCTGTGTAAGGAACGATATAGCCCCCTTTGCCCCACGAGAAGCCTCTGAGAGATGAGGGGGCCCATGGGCTCTTTACCTGCATGGTAAGCCTTGGCGTTCACACCCCGGCAACTGAGCTCTATGGCCAGCTGTTCACAGGCCTCCCTGGTCCGACAGTAGACAATGCCGCAGCCGCACGTCTGAATGGGGAGCAGAGCGTGGAAAGGGTAGCACGTTCAGCCCAAAGACATTCAAACCAGCTCAGAGCCCAATGTACTTAACTCCTCTGTCTCCTCCCAGCGACCCTTGGGTGGCTTCGCAAGTAACAGCGGCCTGCCATCCACAGAAGGATCCCGAAGCAAGAAACCCTAGCAAGGAGGACCATGCCAAGAACCCAACAAGACAACTCTCTCTGTGCACAAGCTTTAAAAAGCCTAGCTAAGGGAACTAGGGGGAAAAAAAAGCTAAGGCTTTAGAATACTAACATCCAATTCAGTGCCACAGACAGCGCCCGGCACCACCTTAGTTCCGCACCCCTGTATGTGACTATAGACAGTACCCTGGCCCCGCTTCAGTTCCTCACCCCTGTACGGTGTGGCAGACAGCGCCCTGGCCCCACTTGAGTTCCTCACCCCTTTAACAGTCTTCTGTCCAAGAGCCTTGAGGCAGAAATCCCTCAGGTTTCCATAGGGATCAGAAATCAGTTCCTTAAACTGCACATCATAGAAGAGGTTAGCCCGGAAGCAGGGAGTCCTGAAGGTGGCAACCGGCTGCTTCAGGTGCAGGGCTGTAAACACATCATCTTGGACCTGTGGGGTGGCTGTTGCGGTCAGGGCCACACATGGGGTGTGTTCTAGGCGAGTGTGTAAGGCCCCCAGCCGCAGGTAGTCAGGACGGAAGTCGTGTCCCCACTGGGAAACACAATGAGCTTCGTCCACCACCAAGTAAGACAGCAGGTTGCGTGACACGAGAGAGTTCAAGGTGGGCTGGAAGGAGGCAGAAGCTGCCATCTCCGGGGTGATGTACAGAAGCTTGGTCTGTGGCTTCTCCCGCGCCAGGTCAGAGAGCAGCTCCTTCCTCTCCTGTGCTGAGAGCTTCGAGTTCAGGGAACTCACTCGAATCTTCAGGGCCCGCAGGTGGTCCACTTGGTCCTAAGGGTAGACAGAAGAGAGGAAAGCCAAATCGGTTCTCAGGACTTGGTGGCAAATGTCACAGCGACTCCCTGGGGCACCTCCCAGGCAGGAACATTGCTGCCCTCCCTGTCTTTCATGTCTTCTCTTTGCACAGCAAGGAGGTGACCTGGCTGTCAGGCAGTCTCTGCCGTCAGACAGATCTGGATTTAACCCTGGCTCCGTTCACGGCCACCTGCTTTCTGAATGCTGCCTTCCTCATTTCTTTTTAAGATTTTATGTTTAGGGCTCGGCACAGTAGCCTAGTGGCTGAGGTCCTCACCTTGCACGCACCAGGATCCCATATTGGTGCCTATTCTATTTCCAGCAGCTCCACTTCTCATCCAGCTCCCTGCCTGTGGCCTGGGAAGACAGTGGAGGATGGCCCAAGGCCTTGGGACCCTGCACCCCCGTAGGAGACCCGGAAGAAGCTCCTAGCTCCTGGCTTTGGAATGGCTCAGCACAGCCCATTGCAGTCACTTGGGGAGTGAAGCAGCAGATAGAAGATCTTCCTCTCTGTCTTTCCTCCTCTCTGTATATGTGCCTTTCCAATAAAAAATAATATTTAATAACAACAAGAAGAAAGATTTTATGTTTATTTGAAAGGCAGAAGGCAGAACAGAGACAGGAAGAGAGATCTTCCATCCATTGGCTCACTCCCCAGACTGCTCCAATGACCACAGCTGGGCCAGGAAAAAGCTGAGAGCTGGGAATTCCATCCTGGCCTTGCTCATGGGTGGCAGGGTCCCCTGGACTTTAGCCATCATCCATTGTTTTCCCAGGCACATGAGCAGGGAGCTGAGTTGGAAGCAGCGCAGCTGGGACTCAAGCTGGTGCTCCAACATGGTACACCAGTGTGCCAAGCAATGACTTAACCCACAGGGCTGTGCCACAGTGCCAGCTCCCTTCGGCTATTCCTTAAACTCTGAGACTCCGCCACTTTCTGCTATAGAATAGTTAACTACTCAGCAGGATTCTAAGAGGAATGAAATGAAACTTCAGATCTCAAAGATAAAAAATACGTATTTAAAGCAATTAACACAAATACTAGGCACCAACATCCACCAAGTATTACTGCCACTCCCCATCCCTCGACTTCTTCCTGGCAGGTGGCTCTCATCCACATGGCTACCCTCCTCCAATTCCAATTCTGTCAGCCCATCTGAGGTCTTAAGTACAATCCCAACTGTTAGTTCATCTTTTCTTTTTTCTTTTTCATGCATTTGTGCCCTCATCAAAATAAAGCAAGGCACCTGGACTTCAAGTCAACGTAGCCATCTGTCTCCTAACTCAACCTGGGGTGCAGCTGAGTGTTCACGTGAGCATGTGTGTGCACAGACACAGTACCAAAAAAGCAACATAGGATGGTGGGGACCCCAGCCATCACCACACTGAAGCTGCATGAACCGCCATCCGTGGAGCCCTCCACATCTGGGTGATTCAGAAACCCAATATAGAAAACAAGATAGGCAAATCAGAGAGGGTAAGCGGCAGAAGACTAAAGAAAGCAGAAGTGAAATTTCCAGCCATCTGGAACCTTCGTGAACCCTCCTGGGCTGGTGTCTGTGTTGCTCCAAGCCTCACCTGAATCAAAGCAATGAGAGGAGAGACTACAACAGTGATGCCTTTGGCCAACAGGGCAGGCAGCTGATAGCAGAGGGATTTTCCTGCCCCTGTGGGCATGCACACAAACACATCTTTGTCACCTGCAAAGACACCAGAAGATATCTCAATGCTTCTGGAAAAATCTTAAATGGAAATACAGCAAAAACACTTGGCAGACATTCTAACATATGAATGAACTGGCTCAGTTACATTCAATCCTTGTCCCATCCTACCTATGGAGCAAAGACATGGGTCCAGGGAGACCGGGAGGTGTGCACAGACCACTTGTGGTAAAGGCCACAGGAACAAGGCTTTAAGAAGTCTGAGTCTGGGCCTGGTACCACGGCCTAGTGGCTAAATCCTCACCTTGCATTCACCGGGATCCCACATGGGTGCCAGTGCCGGTTTGTGTCCTGACTGCCTCACTTCCCATCCAGCTCTCTGCTTGTGGCCTGGGAAAGCAGTAAAGGAGGCCCAAAGTCAGGTGGGAGCCCTGGAAGAAGCTCCTGGCTCCAAACTGGCCCATCTGCAGTTGTTGCAGCCACTTGGGGAATGAATCAGTATACAAAGTATACAAAAGATCATTTCTGTCTCTCCTTCTCTGTAATTCTCTCTTTCCAATAATAAATAAATCTTTTTTAAAAAAATGTCTAGGGCCCGGCGGCATGGCCTAGTGGCTAAAGTCCTCGCCTTGAACACCCCGGGATCCCATATGGGCGCCGGTTCTAATCCCGGCAGCTCCACTTCCCATCCAGCTCCCTGCCTGTGGCCTGGGAAAGCAGTCGAGGACAGCCCAATGCATTGGAACCCTGCACCCGCGTGGGAGACCTGGAAGAGGTTCCAGGTTCCTGGCATTGGATCGGAGCGCATCGGCCCGTTGTGGCTCACTTGGGGAGTGAATCATCGGACGGAAGATCTTCCTCTCTGTCTCTCCTCCTCTCTGTATATCTGACTTTGTAATAAAATAAATAAATCTTTAAAAAAAAAAAAACCTGAGCTGTTAGTTCAAAAGAAAGGTGTTTTTTAAAAAAAAAATGTCTAAATCTGGGCCTGGCGCAATAGCTTAGCGGCTAAAGTTCTCGTCTTGCACACACCAGGATCCCATATGGGATCTAGTTCTAATCACGTCAGCCCTGCTTCCCATCCAGCTCTTGTGGCCTGGGAAAGCAGTCAAGGATGGCCCAAACACTTGGGACCCTGCACCCGTGTGGGAGACCCAGAAGAGGCTCCCGGCTCCTGGCTTCGGATTGGTGCAGCTCTGGCCATTGCTGTCTCTTGGGGAGTGAATCAATGGATGGAAGATCTTACTCTCTGACTTTCCTCCTCTCTATATATCTGACTTTCCAATAAAAATAAAAAATCTTTTAAAAACTGTCTAAATCTGCTGGGGTATGGATGCTCAAATTAAACAGCCATGAAACAGAACCCTGCTAGACACACGTGTCGATAAAGGAGCTCACTTTGAGGCCTTTCATGTATAAATGTGTCAGTATTACAGTGCTATTTCCCTCTTGACAAACCCCAACTGTCACATCTCAAATTTACGACACTTTGGCTCTTGAGTTGGGCGTGATAGCTTAATTGGCTGATTCTCTACCTATAACCACTGGCATCCCACAGGGGCACCAGTTCATATTCTGACTCTTCTATTTCCTATCCAGCTCTCTACTTGTAGCCTAAAAGAGCAGTGGAGGACGGCCCAAAGTCTTAGGATCCTGCACCTGCATGGGAGATCCAGGAGAAGCTCCTGCTTCCTGGCTGCGGATTGGCTCAGTTCTGGCTGTTGCAGCCATTTGGGGAGTGAACCAGGGGATGCGAGGTATTTCTCTCTCCTCCTCTCTTTCAGTCTGCTTTTCCAATAAAAATAAATATATTTTAAAAATAGTTCAGCTCCTTCCTTCCCCATCTGTGACACAGGGCACTTGACCTTCAGAAGTTGAATGACGGATGAGGGTACTACTGCCCTCAGCCCATCCCACTTGGCTTGGTGGTTAAGGTGTCAGCACGTTTGCTTTCCCTGTCACAGTGCTGGGTTTCAAGCACTAACTTTGCTCCCAATTAAAGTTTTCTGCCAACAGGCACCGTGGGAGGCAACTCAAGTATTTGGTTCCCTGGTTCCCAGTGATCAGGTCCCGATCCCTGGCTTCAGCCTGGCCCACACACTGAGGGAAGGTGAACTAACAAATGGGAGATGTCTCAGCCTCACAAACTAATTTAAAAAAATTCTAGAAACTGTTTTCAAAGACAAAATTGTAGGTAGCTCTGATATGACATTTAAGGAACGCTAGCGGGGTGATTCTATGCTCTAGTTGTCAAGCTTCGCGTGACAAGTCCAGAAGTTTCTGGAAGCAGGTGTGGCGTCAAGGGTTGGGCAGTATGAAGGGTCGGGAGCCGGGGCGGTCAGGAGTGGGGCGGGCGCGGTGGCGTTGCACGCTAATAGTCCACCTGAGGCGCCGGCATCCGTTACGGGCACCAGTTGGCGGAAAACCGACAAGGCAGCGATTTGGAGAGCGTTACCTTTCACCACAGCCATGGTCGCTCTCTCCTGCAAAGGTGTCTTAAAAGAGTCAAACCCAAAGACCTTCTTCAACGTGCTCCGGACTCGCCGCTCAGGGTCTGAAGGGACGGACGGCAGACGGGTGCTCATCGTGGCGAGAAGCGGCGGCCACAAACGAAGGCCCAGTCGGTGACCGGCTGCCGCAAGCACCCTCCTCTCAGGAGAAACCTGCTCTGTGGCACTCAAGTAGGATTTTCAGGTTTAACGCTGCCGGTGCAGGGCCTCAAGCCATGCCTGGGCATCCCCCCGCTCTGACGCCGTCAGTCAGATCACAGGGGTCTCCCAAACGTCCGGAGTGGGACACGGCCGGCGGGGGGCGGCCCAGGCGTGGCTGGCTCTTCCGAGTCGGGTTCTACGGCGAGAACCCTCAACTTCTGACAGTCGGAGTCGCCACACATCCTACTGGGGGGGGGGGGGGGGGGAATAATCCCTTCGTCGCACCATGATGACGTGTTAGGTTTGAGCGGGCGGGTCAGGAGCACTTCGTTGTGATTGGCTTTCAGCTTGGCGCATCCTTCTGTTATCCGGAAGAAATGGCCTTTTCTTACGGAAGTCGGCAGCTTTGAGTCATAGGAGTGAGCCACACTGTGTGGGGGGCGGCCGTGGGAAGAAGATGGCGGGGAAGAAGAATGTTCTCTCGTCTCTGGCAGTTTACGCGGAAGACTCTGAACCCGAGTCTGATGGCGAAGCCGGAGTCGAAGCGGTGGGCAGCGCGGCCGGTGAGTCCCGAGCGGGAACCTGGGTGTTGGTCCGGGATGCTGCTCCCCGGCTCAGCGGGGCAGGAGGACCCCAAGTCGAGGACCCCCGGAGCCCCCCGAAACGTGGCGGGGATCCCGGGTGAGTCAGAGCATCGGAGACTTGGCAACAAGGAGACGCCGTTCTCCTGCCCGTTATTGTGGTTTATACTGAGACGGGAAGCCCCTGTATTGAGCTTGGTGCTGCTGGGCAGGAGATGGACAAAGGGACGCGCTGTCCACAGCGGCCGAATCCTCGCCTATTTCCTACGGGCTTGATATTTGTAGGGGGAGAGCGATGAGTAGAACGGACGCGGAGGGTTAGAAAGCTTGTGTCCTGTCAAAATGAGTAACCGTTAATTATGAATTATAAGTCGTGTTGAAAAGCGGCCTGGAGAGTTTGAGAGTAACACTCATTTTCTCTGGTGGATTTCCGATGAGACGCACCTTCTTTAAAAAAAAAAATCTGGTTTTAATTAGTTTTTCCTAAGTAGGAAAGGATTTTGTTGCTCGTCGGGTGTGATCAGCACCCGCTTGGTGTGTCCATGCCAGAGGTGCTGTGCTGAGGGTAGAAGATGAAGGGGCCAAGACAGGCTGTATGGTGTGGGGAAAGACAAGCTGCAGGTGCCCCTGTGGGAGTGGGAAGGTGTGAAGTAGCTCAACGAAGTGATCCATAGGGAAAGGGACGCTTCCCTGGGCTTCATGTAGAATAAAAGCCTTAGGAACCATCTGGAACTCAGTGTTATTCTCTGTAACATGATTTCATCCACTGAACTGGCAGACTCTGGGCCTAGGGTCACGCAGGTGAGATTTAGGTTCCTGGTTCCAGGACGATGCTGGAAGTCCCTGGAAGGCTGTCTCACGTTTTCTCACCTGTGTCCCCCCCCTCGCCCCCTGCTGCAGAGGAGAAAGGTGGATTGGTGTCTGACGCCTATGGGGAGGACGACTTTTCTCGCCTAGGAGGAGATGAAGATGGCTACGAAGAAGAGGAGGATGAGAATAGCAAGCCGTCGGTAGGTCTGGCTCCCAACCCGCGGGCTGCTCGGAACTTTGTGAAGCAGCCGCAGTGTCCCGCTTTGAGGGCCCGCTTGTCCCCCTCCCCTCTTGTTTGATGTCAGTTGAAGAAGCTGGGTTGGCCATCAGTAGTTCTGTTTGAAAGTTAAATTTGCTTCATCTGAATCATTTTTGCATTAACGTTAATTGAAACGTACAGGAAAAGCTGTGGGCTATTTCACCCAGCTATCAATGGCTGTTTTATGTTGGCTTTTTCTGTCTACACAATGTAGTCTGCCTCCACCCTAATTGGTGTATCACTTTCAACTGAAATCAACTCTGTATTATTTTTAATCCTGGTTGGGGCTCATTTAAGTCTTTCAGTTTGCGTGAAGGTAAGGAAGAAAAGTGACTATGTTTTCATCTACTTTCTTAACATTTTGCTTGGCACTTTTTGCCAGGGTGCCCTGTGGTTTGTTTGTTTTTAAAAATTTATTTAATTATTTGTTTGAAAATCAGAGTTAGGAAACTCTTCCATCTGCTGGTTCACTCCCCAGAATGGCCACAATGGCTAGGAGTGAGCCAGGCCGAAGCCAGGAGCCTCATTCAGGTCTCCATATGGGTCCGGATGCCCAAGCACCTGGGCCATCTTCCACTGCTTTCCCAGGCACATTAGCAGGGAGCTGGTTGGGAAGTAGAGCAGCTGGGACTTGAACGCTGCTGCTACAGATGGCAGCTTAGCTTGCTGCACCACCATACCAGCCCTTGTCCTTGACTCTTGGTTACAGATATTGCCAGAAGTTTAATAAATGCTAGATAGGGGAACTTGTGTCTTCAGTAACAGTAAAAACAATAGATACGCATTTACCTGCACAGCAGGTGCCGAAACTTACATGTATGGAGGAAAAGCAAGTAAATTTAGTCTGGTGCTTAGCACAGAGATGTACGAAATTGAATTTGGATACTGCATTTGGCTACTTCGTAACAGTTTTCATTGAAACATTTACTATATACTTTTTGTCAGAAGATGTTACATGTTTATGTATAAATGTTAGTATTAAAATGCTTTCAGTTTGAACAGGAAGTGTGTTTCGTATTTTATGCTCCTTTGGGAGCATGCCTCCAGCCCCTCTCATTATTGCAAATAATTCAGAGTTGACCAAAGTCGTTCAAAAAAGCTTTGCAGGTTTTCGTTTGTGACTTTTTTTCAAGTACGTACACATTGGCTTCATATCCATAACTCCCTGCTTTGATGTATTTGTGTAATTTATGTTTTTGAAATTTTTCAGTAATTGCTTTGCTTAGGATTTTCATTATGTTTGAAGCTTTTATATTTTACTGAAATCCTTTCATCAAATCCTAGTGTACATGTTCTGACATGTGATCGAGTTTAGCTGAGCTCCACCTTATTTGGCACAGTTGCAATTGATTTCATTTTAAGGAGGCGATGAAGATTGCACTTAAAATCTTTGACTCTGGCGCTTCCAGGACACTTAAACATCGCAGGTGCTCAGATCATGCAGGTGGTGCTTGTAGTAACAGCAGGGTTCCTGTATGACTGGGTTAAAGTGTTGCTTTGTTGAAAGTAAGTTTTGAAAGAAACCAGCTTTCCTAAGCATTTGGTCAAAGGCTGCTGTCTGTTGGCAGTGTTGGGAAGTGGAGGTGACGTGGATCTAGCTGACAGGGGAGCTGGTCCAGCCTCTGCTGTTTGACTTCACAGGGTTGGTGAGGGATGGGCTCACAATGCTGCCTTACCTGTGTGGTGCTGTATGTTAGGAAGGCCTCATCCAGCTAAGGAGGGGATAGGTAGAGGAGTCAGTGACAGTCCTGTGGACGTCAGACAGAGCCTGCTCAGCTGGGTCCCAGGACGGGCTGAGTATTGTCCAGCAGTCCCGCCTGCCTCGCTTGAACCAGTGGCTTGGGGCCGCTGTATGCCTGTTACTGCAAATGCTGCTGAGTTGAGGTGCCAGGACGTAGTAGTGTGTGAGTCACAGTACTTTGCTGTGGAAGGATGTTGTGGCAGGTCCAGGTCTGATGCATTTGTGCATGTGAAAGGCAGGAGCAGTGGCAACAGCATATGCCTGGTCTTCAGTGATTGGTATTTCCGTGGAGACACTGCCTATTTGATCCTGTGACCTGGTCTTGCTCTTCTGAGTATGTTGTAATCTTGCTCCATGTTTATGTATGTGACTTAACTCCGGTGTTTTCATTAATGTGGACTGTGACACCACTAGACCAACTGTTGACTCTGAGCTGCTGGTCTTGTTTGGTTTTGCTCCCCTGAACACCTCCTTTTGCCCCCTCTCTTTTCTCCAGTTCTGGGTTGTGTGGTAGGGGAGGGACTCTTGGTGGGATGACCCTCACTGGGTGCAGGGGCTGTTTGCTTCCGCCCTTAGCGGTGCATGTGAGGTTTCTCAGGCCCACCTCTTCAAGCTTAACCCTTTAAATTCTTTGTCTTGTAGGAAGATGACGAGTCAGAGACTGAGAAACCTGAGGCTGATGACCCGAAGGTATTTGGTGTCGCCTGTGGTGGGGTGGCTGGAGGCAAAAAAAGGAGCTTAAACTTGAGAGCTCCCATATCTGGTCAAGATCTTTTCCACTAACATTGTGTGGCCAAGTGGACCTTTTTCTGGCGTAAAACCAGCTTGACAAAGAACCTGGGCCCACCCAGAATAGAGGAAGTCCTGAATTAGTCTCACTTCCAACCTTGTAACCTTGTAAGTTGTACCAAGAGTTCTTAGTCTAGTAAGCCACTTGCTTTCTACACCCTGGGTGGTGGCTTTGTGGGGTCACTGGGTCAGACATGGAGATGCTTCTGGAATCAGGAAGACACAAGGTCCACCTTGTGTATGTGGGGGATCTCTTTAGACTTCTAGGAGGGTCTGGGAGACCTGTAGGAGGGCCATAAAGGGCCTGAGTAAAGGGGGGCCACTTGCCAGCTGTGGGGTAACTCAGCCTAACCCTTGCCGTCCCAGGGGTGTGCCCTCCCACGCTGGTGCAAGCTGTGTATTGGTCTTCTCTGAAACAGCGTGGCCAGCATTAGCCATGGTTCGTCTAATGCAGCCTCGTGCTTTCCATGATGGCCCTTTGTGGTGATAGTGAAGGCCTTGTGTTGCTTGAGCTGTTGCCCTGTGCTCCTGTCACTAAAAATGGACCTTTTGAAGAATTGTTCTTTATGGCACATTTTTTTTTTCCTCATAGAGAAAGGCTAATTTCATTACCCTGGACTTGGGAACTAGGGAACAAGTTTCGTAATTAAGAACTGCTTTGAAGTAAGTTGACGCCTCCAAGGTGACCTGGTAGGATTTAAGGAAATACTGTCTGATTGTAACCTAAAGCAGTAGTATACCCAGAAAACAGGGTGAGTTGTTCTGTAGTGAGACGGACTTGTGAGCAGCCATTGAAATAAACCCCCAAGGGGCTGCGGGTGATACAGACAAGGAAAGTTTTGGATCAGCATGCAGGACAAAGAAAAACATGAACCTTAGAAGCTGAGTGTGGGCCGCTCTGCTGAGGGAGGCACACAGAGTGTGGACTGGTGGGAGCCTCACTGCTGGAGGGCGTGGGCAGCCCCGAGTGCTGGGCCAGGGGCAGCAGAGCTCTGCTCAAGTTTCAGGGGGCAGTGGTCTCAGGGACCAGCAGGAACAGTCTTCTGTTACAGGAGTTTGGACGGACAGGCCTCAGAGCCTGCGCATAAAAGCAAACCGGGTGGTCCGATGGGGGTGGGAGGAGGCTCTGCTGGAGCCGTTTGTGCCATAGTGGCTTTTGCCGAAGGCTCAAGGGCCTCGTGGGGAAGTTGGCAGGAGAGCAGGGTGCACACCTTTACCCGTCACTTCTTCTCAAGTGCTGTGGTTCAGCCAGCAGGTCCGCAGCAATGCTGTGCCTTCTGGGGACGGGGAGACCATGTGGGAACGACACAGGATTGACTGCTCTGGGGAGCAGTTAGTCAAGAACAGCAGGTGTGCACACGTGGCACAGTGGGAAGATGGTGAGCATGCCCATGCCTCGCCTTCCCTATCTCATATTAAGGTCGGGCTACCTGTCGTTTTAGACTTGTTGCTTGATGGATGGCCTTCTGTGCCTCATTCGGTCATTTGAGGGTTGAGTCTTGGAGCAGAATAAGATTTTTTCTCCCCTTACTGGGGAGCCCTCAGTGTTATTTAACTTAGTTCTCTTAGAGTGTGAATGTGGAGGGCTTTTCCCAGCGTGGATGTCCTGCTGTGTGCAGGGCTGCCTGTGGCCCCCCATCCGGACAGGTGTCATGCCTTCTTCAGTAATGAGATGACCCCAGGAGGGGCATCTGGCTACCTCTGTGTTGGCCCTGGCCCTGACATCCGCCTGCAACTGTGGCAGAATGCCTGCAGGCAGCAACCTGTACTCACACCCAGAACTTTCTGATACATTCAAGTTTTGTTTTAATTGATATTTACTAGACCTTTTTGGTTTGCATTCTAAACTTTTATTTAAAACATTTCTACCTTAAATTTGTGAAGGTTTTTGGCTTTTGTTTTGAGGAATTACTTGTTGACTTGAAAGTCAGAGTTACAGAGAAACCGAAAGTGGTTTTCACATTGGCTGGTTCACCTCTAAAATGGCTGCCATGGCTAGAGCTGGGCCTTGCCAAAGCCAGGAGTCGGGAATTTCTTCTGGGTCTCCCACATGGATGCAGGGACCCAAGCACTTGGGCCATCCCCCGCTGCTTTCCCAGGCATACCAGCAGGGAGGAGGAGCACCTGGCATATGAAGGAGCCCTCCTGTAGGATACCCACGCCACACACCCACAATACTGATCCCCAGGTTTCTAAAGATTGAGACATCTCCTGTCTACTAATTCACCCTCCAGATGCCTTCCAAGCTGGGGTTGCACCAGACTCAAAGGGAGCTAGAACTCAATCCTGTCTCACTTGTGGGTGTCAGGGAGCCGAGTGCTGAGCAGTCACATGTTACCTGCGATTAACACGAAGCAGAGCTGGAGCTCCACCAGACCCTTCCTGTGTCAAGTTACCAAGTGGGTGCTGTCATAACTGTCACTTCCACTAGATGGCAGTCTCTTCTCTACTTTGATATTTGTTATTTTCCAAATGCTTTGCTTGATTGCTTTATTTATTTAAGATTTACTTACTTGAAAGGTAGATTTTACAGTGAAAGACAAGGTCTTCCATCCACTGGTTTGTTCCCCAGCGGCTGTAACAGTCAGAGCTGAGCTCATACAAAGCTGGGAACAAGGAGCTTCTCCCCAGTCTTCCAAATAGGTGTAGGGCCCAAGGACTTCAACCATCCTCTGCTGCCTTCCCAGGCCATAAGCAGAGCGCTGAAACAAGTGAAGTAGGGCCTGGCGCAATAGCGTAATAGTTAAGGTTCTCACCTCCAATGCGCTGGGATCCCATATGGGCGCCGGTTCTTATCCCGGCTGCTCCTCTTCCCATCCAACTCCCTGCTTGTAGCCTGGAAAAGCAGTCGAGGACGGCCCAAAGCCTTGGGACCCTGCACCCGCGTGGGTGACCCGGAAGAGGTTCCTGGCTTTGGATTGGCGCAGCACCGGCCTTTGCAATCAGTTGGAGAGTGAATCATTGGATGGAAGATCTTCCTCTCTGTCTCTCCTCCTATCTGTACATCTGCCTTTCCAATAAAATAAATAAATCTTAGAAAAAAAAAGAAGTGAAGTAGCTGGAACATGAAACAGTGTCCATATGGGATCGCACCGCAGGGCAGAGGAATAGCTTGATAAGCTACTGTGTTGGCCTGCAATACTTTGGTTTCTTCATGCAGTTTAAAAATGAAATCTCAAGGAACTTTTTTTTTTTTAAAGATTTATTTATTTTTATTACAAAGTCAGATAGACAGAGAGGAGGAGAGACAGAGAGGAAGATCTTCCGAGCGCAACGGCCAGTGCTGCGCAGATCCGAAGCCAGGAACCTGGAACCTCTTCCGGATGTCCCACGTGGGTGCAGTGTCCCAAGGCTTTGGGCCGTCCTCGACTGCTTTCCCAGGCCACAAGCAGGGAGCTGGATGGGAAGTGGAGCTGCCGGGATTAGAACCGGTGCCCATATGGGATCCTGGCACGTTCAAGGTGAGGACTTTAGCCACTAGGCCATGCCGCCAGGCCCTCATTCATTCTGATTTTGCCTTTTTATATTTACTATGTGAAAAGTTAAGACTGATATAGGACCAGCATTTTGTAGCACAGCAGGTTTCACGTGACTGGGACTCAAGGCCATCTTTCACTGCTTTCCCAGGTGCATTAGCAGGGGGCTGGATTGGAAGTGAATCAGCTGGGGCTTGAAAGAGCAGTTATGTGGGGTTCCAGTGTTGCACGTGGCAGCTTAACCCTCAGTGCCAGCAGATTGGCCCAGAGTTTTTATTTGTTTGCTTAATTTGAAAAGCAGAGAGATCTTCTTTGCATTTACTTCCCACATGTCCACCGAATTCAGGACTGAACCGGCCAACTCCAGGAGCCTGGAACTTAACCCAGATCTCCCATCTGGTGGGGGCCCAAATAGTGCACCCCAGGGTATACACACTCACAGAAAGTGGAGTAGAGAGTAGAGCTGAGCCTTGAACTAGACACTCTGTTCCAGAAGCAGCAGCTTAATTCCCCTCAGATGCCTCCTGCAAGTGTCAGAATTAAGTAAACCCAGCCATTTGTACTGTTATGCAGAGGGCATTCTCAAGAGTAAAATTGGCTCTTCAGAAAGAATAATGATGATGATGATGGTGAGTATAAAGTGACTCCTGCTACAGTGTTGCCTGCCTCAGTTTGTTCACAAGGTCAGCAGTTGACCCATCATTGCTTACAGAAGGCAGGTTTTATAGAGAGAGAAATCTTCCATCTGCTGGTTCATACCCTCACTGGCCTCAGCGGCTGGAGCTGAGCTGATCCAAAGCCAAGAGCTTCTTTCCAGGACTCCCACGTGTGTGCAGAGTTCTGAGGTCTTAGATGATCCTCCACTGCTTTCCCAGGGCATAAGCAGGGAGCTGGACTAGAACGGCACCCATGTGGAATACTGGTGCTACAAGAGGAGAACTAGCTTATCATGCTACCATGTCAGCCCCCTCGTTGTTTTTTGTTTGTTTGTTTGTTTTAAGGATTTATTTATTTGAGAGGCAGAATGACAGAGAAGGAAAGGAGACACCAGTCCAGTCCCCAAAGGCCACAGCTAGGCCTGACTGAAGCCAGGATCCAGGAACTTCATCTGGCTCTCCAACAGGAGTGGCTATCATCTGCTTCTTCCCCAAGTTTATTAGCTGGAAAGTGGATGGGAAGCAGAGCAGCCAGGACTTGAACTAACTGTGCCACAATACTGCCCCCATAAGAGCAGTTTTGATCTTAGGAATCCACAGGCCAACTTTGAGAACTAATGTTCTCAAACTGTAATTGCGTGTTGATAATATCAGTAGCTTGATTACTTTTTATTACTCTGCAAGCGTCCGTGGAGTTGTTACCCTCACTGGGTCTTGAACTGTGGTAGCAACAGTTAAATATCCAGAATAAGACAGCTTGATCCAGCAAAGGGCAGAGAAATCAAAGATCTGGAGTCAGATCCGGGTTTGAACTCCAGGGCTGCTGGGGGGAGTTCCTTAGCCTTGAGTTTCTCTCACTCTGAAAGCAGACATCATAATACAGTCTGCTAAGTCAAAGTTGTTAGCTTAAAAAAAAGAAAGAAACAATAGAAAGTTGTTGGCTTAATAGCATCTGAGGGCCCAGCGCAGTGGCCTAGCAGGTAAAGTCCTCATCTTGAACGCACCAGAATCCCATATGGGTACCGGTTCTAATTCCGGCAGCTCCACTTCTCATCCAGCTCCCTGCTTGTGGCCTGGGAAAGCAGTCAAGGACGGCCCAAAGCCTTGGGAATCTGCACCAGAGTGGGAGACCCGGAAGAGGCCCTGGCTCCTGGCTTTGGATCAGCGCAGCACCAGCTGTTGCAGTCACTTGGGGAGTGAATGGTTGGACAGAAGATATTTCTCTCTGTCTCTCCTCCCCTGTATATATATATATCTGACTTGCATTAAAAATAAATAAATCTTCCAAAAACATAGCATCTGATATGTCCAGCACTGCTAGTAGCAGGTGCTACAATGTAGCACTACTACATTGGCTTAGTTCCCCGAAAGTCATCCCATGGGTGCTTGGTAATAGTGCATTCTGAGTTTCAATCAAGAATTGCTTAGAGAGCAGCAGACCTAAAGGTGAGAGTGGACCTATGCCGCATCTTGCGATAAATAGGTAAAGAGGTAAAGAGAGCCGGGGGTTTGCTGTAGCAGTTACAGTGTTGTTTGGGTGGCCGGGGGCACTGATGTTATATGCTAGGTCTCCTCCTGTGTTGCTGGCAACCCATATAGATGCTAGTTCATGTCCTAACTGCTCCACTTTGAATTCAGCTTCTTGCTTATGGCCTTGGGCCCCTGCACCCACACAAAAGACCTAGGGGAACCCTTCTGATTTGGGGTCAGCTCAATTCTGGCCATTTTGGCCATATAGGGAATGAACCAGTGGATGGAAGATCTCTTTTCTCTTTGTAACTCTGCCTTTCAAATAAAATTTAAAAGCTGTTGCTTGTGGGTATCTGTACCTTATATCTGAGTGCCAGGGTTCAAGTCTCTGCTTCTGTTTTCAGACTGCTGCTGCTGTGTACCCAGGGAGGCCGCAGACGATGGCGCAGGAACCTGAGGTCTTGCCGACCCAGGCTTCTGGCTTCAGCCCAGCTCACCCATGGCTATCAGGGACGTTCAGAGGGTGGCCTAGCAGGTGAACGACCTCTGGCCAGATATAGCTGGCTCTGCCTTTCAAATGAAATAATATTATTTATTTGTTTGTTTGTTTATTTTCTAAAAGAAGCAGAAGATGTTGAGGGATTGGGAAGAGCAAATCATTTAATTCTGGTGTTTGGAAGTCTGGAAAGGAAGACGGTGGCAGCCAGTGCAGGCCTTGCTGTTAGCTGCGAGCTGACCTTCACAGAGGAGAGCAGAGAGCAGATGGGCTGCCTCAGGAAGTAGTGGGCAGCTCCTGTTTGTAGAGGAAAGTTGTCAGAAACCATGTGCGGGGATGTCCTTAAGGAGACTTGAGAGGGGGGCATGTGTTTGGCCTAGCTGGTCATGCTGCCTGGAATGCCTGGCTCCCATTTGGGAGTGTCTGGGTTTGAATTCCAGTGGTGTTCTCTGGGAGGCAGCAGGTGATGGGTCAAGGATTTGGGTCCATGCCATCTGTGTGGGAGACCTGGATTGAGTTCCTGGATTCCAGCATTTTTGATGTGAACCAAATATCTATCTATCCATCTCAAATAAACAAATACAAAAGCATGTAAATAAAGAAGCATTCCCTAAGAATTAGGGGGTTGAGGTTGGACTAAACCCTCTAAGGAGTTCCCTGATAGGTGAGCAAAACTGAGTGTTCTCTAAGTTTGCTTGCTGACTTAGAGAAGCACAAGACAGACTGAAATTGTCCAAAGTTTTATTACATGATGTTTGGAGTTACCTGTGGGTGCACAGCTCCTACTTTGGGGGTCTGAGGATGGGGTGACGCCCCAGTCCCGCCTGTGGCAGCATCCTCGGTCCTGGCCGGTGGTCCAGGAATGGGGCTTTGCAGCGTACCTGCTGCTTCGGAAGGGGGTGAGCTCTCTGCCTGAACCTGAACCCTTCAGCATGCTGGTTCCCTAATGTCTCTCTCTCCAGGCTGCTGACCTTCGTGTGTTCTGATTGCTCAACAGAAGGTGGCACTGCTGTCCCAGAGAAGGTCACGTGAGCGATGGCAGGCCTTCAGCGTGCCTGGCAGCCTTGGTGTTTCTTCCATCTGTTTACCCTTGGCACATGAACCTTTTCACCACTTGCTTTTGTCTGTGTTTTACCCCAGTTACCCTCAGTTGTATTCTCCTGCTTATTTTTTTTCTCCACTCCTCAGTTCCTGTGATGAAGGTATTTCCACTCAGTAGTTGTCCCTGGCACACCCTTCCTTTGAAAACAAACATGGGGCTTGCTGACCTGGAGTGAGAAAGATGGAGCGGCCCAGAGCCAGCTCTCGCTGGGAAGGGCTGGGATTGTCAGCTCCCTGAAGTGGTGTGGTCCAGGCGCAGTTCTGGGAGGAAGATCCCCCTGGGCGGGTAACAAGCATCTGTACAAACAAAGCCCTGTCTCCACAGGGAAGTCCTAGAGCATTTTTTTAGAAAGGTGTGTTATCCCCACTGAAGTAAAAGAAAACATTTCATTTTTTAATACTTAGAGTCCAAAACTAGTACTAGTGCTGAGTGTGGAGCTCACCACTTGGTCTCAGCCTCGTAGTGAGAAGCCCTGGGTTACCACATGGCCCAGCATTCCTGCAGGTGTGGGTTCACTGGCACATAAGCCACACCCCTTTACAAGGTGGCCAGGACGGCAACACGAGGTGATGTTTGGAAAGTGCTTTTCACAAGAGAGGATGCAGTTGTTGCAGTGCCCAGGCTGAGATGCCCTTTCGCTCAGGGCACAGGAGGCCACGTCTTGTCAGCTCACTGCCCTTGGCATCTCAGGTTTTCACAGAGCTCCTTACCCAGAAGAAAATTCCCCGTAGTTCTCTTATTAAGCAGTGAACTCAAAATACTATTATGTCCTTACAGTGGAGCAGCCCCTAAAAAAAATAATAGAAGTTTGTGTGTGGTATCTGACAAATATTGCCACATCGGGGCTGATGTCGGGTGCAGCACATTAAACCACTGCCTGCAATGCTGGCATCCCATTTGAGTTTTGGTTTTGAGTCCCAGCTGCTCCACTTCTGACCCGGCTCCTTGTTGATGCATCTGGAGAGCAGCAGCAGATGACCCAAGCTGAGCGCTGGCCACCCATGTAGGAGTCCTGGATGGACGTGTTGGGGCCATTTAGGGAGTAAAAAAAAAAAAACCCAGCAGTTGAAATGTATTTTCTCTCTTCCTCTCTCTGTAACTGCCTTTCAAATAAATAAATAATCATTTAAAAATATTTTTTAAAATACCACATTGCCCATGAAGCCTTCGGATATCCTGTGTCACTTTTGAGAATTTGCCTTGATGCCCAGTTTAGGGACTGCCTTGGTAGATTGTTTTTGAGTCACAGGGGCAAATTTAATTTTCACTTCCCCGGCTCTGGGGCCCAGCTCAGCCGGATGGGACTGCCTCCAGTGGCCGTCCTTCCTGCTGAAGAGGCCCAGTTTCTCAGTTATCGTGTGTCATGTTTTTGAGAGAGAGAGAGAGACAGAGACCTCTGCTCTGAACCACTTGCAGGAGTTGGGACTGGAGCAGACAGAAGGGAGGAGTCGGGATCTCATCTGGGGTCTCCAAAGAAGATGTTGGGAAGCCCAGGTTCTTGAGCCGTCTGCTCAAGACCCAGGCATCCAGGAAGAAATGTGGGCCTCCCAAAGGACATTTTTTCCCTCTAAAAATTTCTTTATTTTTGAGCCCAACGGCGTGGCCTAGTGGCTTAAGTCCTTGCCTTGAAAGCCCTGGGATCCCATATGGGTACTGGTTCTAATCCCAGCAGCTCTACTTCCCATCCAGCTCCCTGCTTGTGGCCTGGGAAAGCAGTCAAGGACGGCCCAAAGCCTTGGGACCCTGCACCCATGTGGGAGACCTGGAGGAAGTTCCTGGCTCCTGGCTTTGGATCTGCGCGGTACCAGCCGATGCAGTCACTTGTGGAGTGAATCATTGGACGGAAGATCTTCCTCTCTGTCTCTTCTCTCTGTATATCTGACTAAAAAAAAAAAGATTTCATTATTTTTATTATTTGAAAGAGTCACCGGGAAGGCGAGACAGAGATCCTCCATCTACTGATCACTCCTCAAATGGCCGGAATAGCTGGAGCTGGGCGGGTTCAAAGCCAGGAGCCTGCCCCAGGTCTCCCACGTGGACATGGGGGCCCAAACACTTGGGTCATCTTTTGCTGCCTTCCCAGATATGCTAGCAGGGAGCTGAATCAGAAGTGGTGCAGCCAGGACTTGAACCAAGGTCCATATGGGATGCCAATAATATAGGCAGTAGCCCAACTCACTGTACCACAACACTGGCTCCCAAAGGACCTTGTGACTGTTACACCAAACCCTGTGTGTGCTCAGTGGCTGGAGTCTAGGTGAGGGGTCTGTGCTGAGCGAGACTGGCTGGATACTCCCTTCACTCCAACCCCTTCCCACTGCTCAGCATCATTTTTGGTCTTTGCAATGTTAAAATGCCAACCAAATTTGTTTCAATCTTCAGTCTGCAATTATAACAGTGTGAAAGAAATGCAGAATTTCAGACTAAACGCTTGAAAGATTATATGGCCTATGAGTTACATTTCCATAAAGCTGCTATATGAGAACAGTTAGCCTCCTCCATATTCCAAATGGGGACTTAAAAGAAAAAAAACATTGAGATTCGCAGCCTCTGTTGTACTAGTAATGCTTCTCACACCCTTGCTTGCTCTTTGTTTTCTTCAGCTGTGCAGATGAAAGCCAGAGCTAGTACAGCTTTGTAGCAAAAATCTGAGTGGGTGTTTCAAGTTATAATAGAACACTGGGTGTACAGTTTCCTTCCAACAAGCTTCTCTGTTGGGCAGGAGATGACTGTTCTTCACCCAGGTCAGAAGTATCCCACCCTTAATGGCTCAGCTCTCATTGGAAGTACACATTGTTGTTCACCTAGGTGAGAAGACTTGGTGGCATCTGTTCCCCAAGTCCCCAGGAAGTACGGGCTAAGGACAGGGGTGGTGGTGCTGGACACAGGTGTGGTTGAGACCTCAGGACCAGGTCTTCTTCCGTTGAGGTCAACTTAGTCATCACTCACTGGACAATGTGGTCTCTAAAATCATCATAGCCAGCAGCTGGCAAATATGGCATGTCCTCTGCCAGCATACAGCAATGCCACAAGGAGCAAGGAAGGACAGGAACTGAAAGAGAAATACAAGATTTAAGATTAATAGTGGGGACCAGGGGACTCGACGCACTCTGAGGCAAGCGAGTGAGTTGCTCCCAGACACCAGTTTTATTAGATTTCTTCCAAAATGTCATTGCAAAGATCTGAGAGACTTGTTAAAAAAAAGGGGGGGGGGGTTGGGGGAAGGAAGCTCACAGAAACAGTATAATGTAATTAGCAGGGTCTTAGTGTTTATCCTTACGGTGCCAGGCACTTGGAGTGTAGGTGGTCAACCTTCCCCTCATCCTTAGTCAACCACGAAGGCGCTCTGGCCACCCTGGCCAAAACGCAGGTCTTACAGATGTTGATCAGCACCTTTACCAGGCAGTCAGCCGGCTCAGAGTTTGGGAGTTTCCATGCAGCAAATGAGGTTCTTGGAGTAGCCCTATGAGAAAAGAGTGTCCAACTCTGAGACCAGAAGAGGCCTGACACCTGCTTGCCACGGCCCACTTCCTAGGCCTAAGCATGCTGAACTACAAAGAATGCCAGACAGTCCCCTTCACAGATTGCACACCCACTGTACCCTGTGACTTGTTGGGAGTCATTCCTGGAAAGAGGTGTTTCCTCCTGCCCTTGGCTGAGTTACGTGGTGCTTTAGCCAATGGCATCATAGAAGCTGTTACTGTTTCCCTGGGCTTGTGGTGCAGAGTTGGGATGGAATTCCAACATTGCCATGTGCTGGGCAGAAGCCGCTTCACTATATTTACCTCAGTTTTCCCTTCTGCAAAATGAAAATGTCTGCCTTGTGGAGTTTTTGTTAGACCTGAACAATACATACCTGCTCTTGTGACTTCTGTGTTTAGGATGTGGAAGGAAGATCGGGCTGACAGAGAATGCACTTGGTCCCTCCATCTCAGTTTTATGATTCCACCTGCCTCTCGTGTCTCCTCATATCCCCAGATCCTAATTGTAATCAGGCTGATTCAAGGGGGGAGAATACAGCATCACTCACTCAAGACCAGAAAAGGAAATGGCCCTTGGCCATTGCTGATTTGTGAGCCACCTGATGTGACCTTTGAACTGTTGGGAAATGGCCAAGCCTACCTGACGTTTGGCACTTCCTACTCTCACGTGATGAAGGCCTCAAGTAGATCCTCCTGATCCCTAGGGTCCTGGTGTAGAATTTCCTGAAGTGAACCTCCTGGGGACTGCCATCCCAGCTGGGGCCTAGGGACCTGCCTCAGTGCCCAGGAGACCTGATCTAAGCCTCAGATAGAAGACAAATGGTACAGTCTGCAAAGTCACACTTCCAACCCATGTTCTTAGTTCTGCAGCCTTTCAAAGAGGGCATGCCATGCTGGTGGAAACCCTGACTGTTGGAACTTGTGATCTCATGAGGGAGGAAAAACCAACCATTATTCTCCTCTGACCTCTCCTCTTGGCTCCGCTGCATTGCCGAAGGGGCCTTCCTTACTGCAATTGCTTCATGGAGACCGAGGCTGAGGCTCGCAGGAGCCCCACCCCTCCTGGTGGTCCTGCAGCTGCACGCCCCATCCATCCCCCTGTTCTTGCTGCAAGCCCCAACACAGCTCCTGCCCTCCCCACCAGATGCCAGGGATTGCTCACCAGGGCGTGGCTGAGCCCCTCCTGCCCAGCCAGGACGCAGCTTTTTGAAATTACATGATGCAGAAAATGCCTGGCCTGGGGAGTCTAGCACTCAACCCATGGTTCTGTTCGCCTTGAAATGCTGCTCTGTGGTTTTTGAGTTCTGTAGGATGTTGCTCATCTCTAGTCCTAACGTTGGAGTGAGGTGAATGCCTTGCTAGCCACACCATGGACATACTGGCTTTCCTCAAGCCCTCAGGAAGACCAGCTCCCCTTCTGGCACGACGAAAGTGACAGCCAGGCCTGCACTACCCTGTCCCCTCCTGGCTTTAACGCATCTCAGGTGCACTTGCTAGTGTGAGCTCTTGCAGGCCGAACAAGGCTTTCGTAACTAGATGACCGTGTGGCAAGGAGTGTCTCACAGCCTACACTGTGTGGGTCAGCCTCCCAGGGCTGTCTGCTGGTTTGTCCTTGTCTGTGTCCTGGCCCCCCTCCACCCTGCGAGTCTGTCCACTTGCAGCAAGGAGTTCCAATTCTTGGAAGAATCCCTGAGAAGAGAATCTACCCTGGCCCCTCTGCCACAGTCCTGCTGTGAGGCGGCCTGTGGAGGCGGACACTGTCCACCCTGGGTGGTGCGAGACAGTGGAGCGGCCCCCGACTGGCCAATCAAGGGAATGAGTCCAACATAGATGACACTCGGCATGGTCAAACAACAGAATCTGCGCTTTGCAGGTGTCCCCCCAGCCCACGGGGGTGTTTGCTGAGGTCTGGAGGGCAATAGGTGTCCCTGTGGCAGCCCCGGAGCAGTGCCGAGCTGCTGGGCCCTGGTTCTGACTACATTTCTGAAATGGAGAAAGGGACGTTTCCTTACCCCTCCCTGCCTTTCCTTCAGTCACAGGGCCAGTGCTCGCCGGACTTGGTTTGTCTTGGCAGGCTCCCCTTTCACCCTCCCCGCAGGAACCTCTGAGCGGGGCAGTCGGCCTTCCCGGCCCCGGCTGTCTGGCAGCGCAGGCCGTTCTCGTGCGTCCCGAGCAGCCCCACCAGCTTCCTCCTATTTTTCTGATAAGTGGAGTGTTTCCATCCCCGGGCAGGCAGTATGCCCATGGCGGGGCTCTGTTTGTGGCAACAGGATGCGACTGAAGGAAGTGTGTTGGTGAGGGCACTCTCCTGGGGGAGGTGTAGGGCGTGCAGTGTTGTTCCCACGCAGCTGTGGGTTCCGGGCCCACCCGAGGCCGTGGTCGCTGGCAGCTCTGGAAGACCAACTTCATCAGTTTTACCCAAAGTAATTTCAAATCACTGCTTGCTTGCACCTGGAGTGACCAGCGTCCATCCCAGAAAACCTTTTTTTTTTAAAGATTTATTATTATTTTTTAAAGATTTATTCATTTTATTACAGCCAGATATACAGAGAGGAGGAGAGACAGAGAGGAAGATCTTCCGTCCGATGATTCACTCCCCAAGTGAGCCGCAACAGCCGGTGTGCGCCGATCCGAAGCCAGGAACCAGGAACCTCTTCCGGGTCTCCCACGCGGGTGCAGGGTCCCAATGCATTGGGCTGTCCTCTACTGCTTTCCCAGGCCACAAGCAGGGAGCTGGATGGGAAGTAGAGCTGCCGGATTTTAGAACCGGCGCCCATATGGGATCGCGGTGCGTTCAAGGCGAGGACTTTAGCCACTAGGCCATGCCGCTGGGCCCCCCAGAAAACCTTGTTCCAGCTGTCCTTTTGATGCCCCTTCTCTTCCCCCTCCCACGGGGGCTCCCTGGGGAAGCACAGGTAGCAGTTTCATGGGGCTATTGTGAAAATTCATTAGTGCCCAACATTAGTCCTGTAGGTTGAGTTTTCATGTTTTTTTCTCAGTGCTTGGCTCATTTTATGTAATGATTATATAATAAATGCTCCATAATTATTTGTGGGATAAGTAAGTAAGTTAACTCTACAGTAATTGTTTTTGTCTTGGGATTTAGAAGCATTCAGACCATAATGAGCAAAAAGACAGGCAAATAATTCTTTTTTTAAATGAGTCTTTTAAATTCGGAGTTAGTGACCTCCTTCTCCCGTCGCCGAATCAGCCTTGAATCGTGAGGCGGCTCCTCTGTACTTCCCTGCTGTTTCTGCCGTTCCGGTGAGTTCACACACGGACTGTGGTGCCGAGCAGACTTGGAGTCTGGAGGTTAAAACACCCAGAAGTGCTCTGAAGGAAAGCTGTTACTGGACAATGAGGAGAATGCAGGTTGGGATGAGCATGAGTGAGATGGGTGTGTGAGCGCCCACCATGTGCCAGGCCCGGCTGTCCTGGGTGGGGAGCAGTGCCACTGCTGAGGGCCTGGGACAGGCACCTTGCCCTCCTCGGCCAGGTGGGTGAGCTGAGCTGTGTGCTGTATATGGCGTCCTAAGCCAGCATGCAGATGAGGCCATCTCAGAGAACTGGGGCAAGGCTGCGGGGTCGGCAGGGAGGCCCCGGCGAGGGACACGCGCCACGGGCCAGGGCTCCTGAAGGCTCCGTCAGTCTGAGAGGAAGACACTTGTCTCATTTGCCTTCCCACCTGCCCAGACTGGACGCAGGCATACACTGTCCACCCAAAAAATGCCCCACCTGCAGGCTGCTTGCTCTGGCCTGCTCTGTGAATGCCCCACGCTCCCAGAGTTGGGCAGAGGCTGGAACAGGGAGACCTGGCCAAATCTGGTTGCCGGGTGCTGCCTCACTGGCACTTTGTGCTGGCTTGGTGGGTCTGGTTCCTGAAGGGATTGAGACAGAGCTGTTGTTAAATCACCTCCTGTCTGTCCGATGGGACCTGCTCCGCGCTGAGTCAAGTCTTCCTGACTCCCATGGCAGCTTGTTCAGTTTCGTGGCACCAGATTGTTTTCCCTCCCTTCTTTTGCTTGCATCAGCCTCATTGGCAGCGGCACTGTGGTAGGGGAGCCATGTGCCAGCATTTGTACTTCCTGCTGACCTGCCACGCCACTGCAACATCTTACACTGCCTGGGCAGGTTCACACCTGGTTCTCCTCAAGGGACAGCCTCCAGCTGGCCACTGCCACCCTGGTGCCCTGGCTGTTGGGACTTTAGTCTCAAGTGAGGGCCAGACGGGGATAAACAGGCAGGAGGGGTGTCCTTGGCCAGCTCAGCCTGTCAGCACTCGCTGCTCCGTCTTCCCACTTGGCTTGTGTAGGGAAACTATGGATTTTATCCCCTCTCCTCTTCTATTGGGTCTTAATTGGACTTTGCATGAAATCTAAGATTTCTTGGCCTTAACTTAGGAAACTGTTGTCAGTTTTTTATTTCCATCTCCCAGGTGAGCTAGGTGAGGCCTGGGCGGCAGGTGGGCATGGAGGGAGGGAGGTGCTGTTCAGTCTGCAGGCTGTGCTTGGGGCAGACTTGTCTGCAAACTTGATCTCCACACCAGGTTCATGGCTTGGACTAGTGGGTCTCCATCTGGAAGCCGGAGAATGAATTTGAAAAAGTCAAGAGTGGTTTCCCTGGGCGTGTCAAAGCTCAGCTTCAGGGCAGCAAAGAGCACTTCCTGTTGCTTTCAGTGTCCTCAGACCTGCCCCGCCCCTCACTGCCTCAGTGCAGGCACCGAGCTAGGCAGGCCCCAGGTCTGCTTCTGTCACAGCCACTTTGGAGGCTTTGCTGGCTTCCATGATAATGACAGCAGGTGCTGGATTCATTTTCCAGCTGAATTCCTGGTGTCTGTGGCCTGACTGGCAGGAGGACCCCCTGGGTCCCCTGGCCCTTCCCCATCCTGCTCTCCTGTTGCTGGTAGAGGACATTTGGAGTGGTGATGTCCTTGCTGTTGGAATGGAGAGTGATTTTGGATGAAAACTTGTTTCACAGGAGATTTGAGGTGAAGTGATTCTTATAAAAAGCATCTTTGGGGGTGTCGGTCACCATCCTCCATAGTATCCCTTTCCTCTGAGCTTTCCTCAGCTTGATGATGCCTGGGACCCATCTCATTTCAGGAGCAGGTGGTGCTATGGCCCTGGCGCTCAGCTGCTGGGCTCAATGCATGGGGTGCAGTTCAGCTGCTTTGGCCGAGCAGGCACCTTAGGTTCCACATGAGCTGTAGGAGCAGCTCAGGGCTGTGACATGATGCCCAGGGCACTGCAAGCTCACAGCCCCACTTATTCGTCCCGGGGTAAGTGAATCCCATTCTTGGACCTAAGACATGGCCAGCAGGAGGCACAGAGCCCCCGCAGTCTTCCAGGCCCACTGGTGCCTGTGATACCATGGGGACCTTCATGGAGGGGTGCTGGCTCCTCACAGAGGCTCACAGCTCTGTGTCTTCCATGCTAGGTCTTTTCCGTGATGTTTTTGGCTTAGGGATTCTCCACAGGTAGGGCCATAACCCATTGATTAACACTTCCCCTGTGGAGTTGGGATTCTGGGGTCCAGGTTCCAAGGTTCAGGTCTCTGGACTCACCCACCATTCTTTTTCTTCCTATTTTTGTACTGAGAAGATAGAAAAGCAGACTAGACTTGTTGATAAATTGAAAACTTGTCAGTTTGTTTCTTTTTTGATTTTTACTTCAATTTATTTTTACTTGTTTGAAAAGAGAACCAGACTAAGAGAGATCTCCCGTCCCCCGGGTTGCCCCTCAAATACATGTGGCATCCTGAGCTAGGTCAAGCCTAAGCCAGGAACCTGAACCCAGTGTAGACTTCCCGTCTGGGTGGCAAGGGCCAACTACTTGAGCTCTCACCTGCTGCCTCCCAAGGGGCACATTAGCAAGAAACTAGAACCAGGGAGGGAGCTGGCACACAAACCCAGGCATTCTAACATGTGATATGGGCTTTCCAACTAGTCTTAACTGCTCTGCCAAACACTGCCCTGCTTGTTTGTTTTAGTGTATAAAAAAATTAATTTGTGGGACTTTGTGGCATAGCAGGTAAAATTGCCATGTGCAATGCTGGGATCCTATGAAGAGATGGTTCAATTCCTGGCTGTTCAACTTGCAGTCCAGCTCCATGTTAATGGCCTGATAAACAGCAGAAGATGACTCAAACGCTTGGGCCCCTGCACCCATGTGGGAGACCTGGAAGAAGCTCCTGGCCCCTGGCTTTGGACAAGATCAGCTGCAGCTGTTGTGGCAATCTAGGGAATGAACCAGCAGATGAAGGACCTTTCTCTCTCTGACTTTCAAATAAATAAATTAATGTAAAGGAAGAAGGGAAAGACTAAAAGAAGACAAAGTCCTTGCTATCTGATTTTGCCCCCATCCTAGTTTCTAGAGACATGACCAAACAATCTGAGCAAGGCTAGCCAGGCTCTTGTGAAACTCAGGAGAACACTCACAGCCCACACCCTGTGCCTGCTATTCCCGGGCTGTCAACAACCCAGAAGCCACAGGGAGGCTCCTGGCCCCTTGTACCGAAGCAGCCATGGAGATAATGAGCACCATTACTGTGAAAGATGTTGCATGGCTGCTGGGGCAGGCACATTGGGAGTTCAGTGTGCCTGAGTCTGCTGAACCCTGCCTTGCTGCCCATGAAAGATGCTGGTGCAGTGCAGGACCCTGGAGAAGAGGAGCGCCTGCCAGCCCCCGACCCCAGCCCTGAGCAGCCAGCTGCTGGAGGGGGCAGGGAGTGGATAGATGCCCAGCTGGTGCTTTCCCACAGTTGGCGCCCAGAGAGATTTCGGGAAATATACAGCCCCATGTTGTGTGACCGACACATTCTTTGATGCTTATTTCTTCACAGTCACTGCTACAAAGAGATTGTTGTGGGCCCTCCAAGAGACTGTGCTCTCTTTAGAGCAGTTGATTGATGACTCCAGCCTCGACTTTCACTGGCAGTCCTCCAGGCCTCCTCCCTTCTTTTCCCAGCCTCCTCTCTGTCCATCTGCTTGACAGGGGGCAGTGCTTAAGGAGATGAATTGCTTAGCAACCTGGTGTGAACACTGTGCCCTCCAGGTTAAAGGAATAGCTGCAGGGCCCGGCGGCGTGGCCTAGTGGCTAAAGTCCTTGCCTTGAACGCACCGGGATCCCATATGGGCGCCGGTTCTAATCCCGGCAGCTCCACTTCCCATCCAGCTCCCTGCTTGTGGCCTGGGAAAGCAGTTGAGGACGGCCCAATGCATTGGGACCCTGCACCCGTGTGGGAGACCCGGAAGAGGTTCCAGGTTTCCGGCTTCGGATCGGCGCGCACCAGCCCGTTGCGGCTCACTTGGGGAGTGAATCATCGGACGGAAGATCTTCCTCTCTGTCTCTCCTCCTCTCAGTATATCTGACTTTGTAATAAAATGAATAAATCTTTTTTTTTTTAAAGATTTATTTTATTTTTATTACAAAGTCAGATATACTGAGAGGAGGAGAGATAGAGAGGAAGTAGAGCTGCCAGGATTAGAACCAGCGGCCATATGGGATCAAGGCGAGGACCTTAGCCACTAGGCCACGCTGCCGAGCCCAAAAATGAATAAATCTTTAAAAAAAAAAAAAAAAGAATAGCTGCAGAGTTCAGGGGATGAGGGGTTGGGCTGCTTCGGAATCAGGAAGGTCTATTGGGTCCCGAGAGCCACTGGTCTAAGCCCTTCTTGGGTCTTCCTCACAGCTTTGCTTCCAAGTGGAGGCTGCATCCCTGGGCTGGGCTTGCTGTAGAATTGGCCCGCTCTTCTCTTGTCCATCTCTAACCACATGGAAAGAATGAGAGCTGGCAGCTGGCTGGGACACCCATTGTTTGCCCTGTAGTCCTCAGTGTGCCTGGTGCGCATGGTCTAACTGGGTGTGGGCAGTGGAGCAATGATGAGAGCAGCTCTGCTTGCCGGGTAATTCCTGGGACATGGTGGCAAGGGCAGGCCTCCCTCCTTGCAGTGCTACAGCCTGGGATGCAGGCCTAGACTGTGACCCTCCACACTGATTTGGGTTCGATGGAGTGTTTACTTTGGAGCAGTGAAATACAGAAGCTGTGTGTTGCGAAGTCTTAGCTTCAGATTTCTGGAGGGTGTGTGGAAATGATTGTTGTGGGACAGAGAGTGGAACAGCAGTGGAAAGAGAGCTGGGAGCTAGGGAGCAGCCAACCCGGACCTTGCCCAGGCCTCGCTTGGTCTGAGGTGTGCCACATGCTGGCTCTGGGATTCTACAAGCTGCCCCTTTCTCCTTATGGTCAAGTTTTCCTTTTTTGCTGAAGTTAATACTAAGAAAACTTGGAGGAGCAGCTAATATATTGTGTTTCTTAGTTGTGTATTAGACATGGATCTGCCTTGCTTCCCCAGTGCGTGCAGTTGAGGCGGTGGTGCCTGGGCACTGCACTGTGTTTCAGCAAGCTTCCTCAGACCCTGGTGAGCATGTGCAGAGAGCAGGCTCGGCTCGCTGGTTTGTGTTCACGTTGCTGGGTGCTGGTCCCTGCTGCAGGCATGAGCACCCCTGCTGCTATAGGGCTGAGGGAGCGGCCAGAGGCCCCACGCGTTGCTGGCCATCCTTTACCCTTTCTCCTTCCTCAGGGCTCCTGAGTGTCTCAGCAAAGCGAGCAGCCGTGGCTGCAGAACCCAGCTCTGACCGCCAGGTGTTTCCACTTCTCTTTTGTAGGATAACGCGGAAGTAGAAAAGCGAGACCCCCAGGAACTAGTTGGTAAGTACCCAGAGGGGCCCGAGGCCAGGCCTGCCGCTCCATGGGACTTGATGTCCCTTCATACGCCCTCTCAGCCCTTTGGCCGTTCTTAGAGTCGCTGGGTGAGACTGCCAGGGAACAATTCTTTGAAAATCGCATTCATGGTGTGTTGTGTTGTGTTGTATTGTGTTGTGTTGTGTTTCATTCAGTTGCCAGCCTCATCAAGAGGGAAATCAGGGCCCCGCTTAGTTGGGACTTCCTCTTGACCTTTGCTTCCCCTTGTGTCCTAGCCTGTGTTGGAGCCACCCCCCAACCCTTGGCATATTCTGGTAATGGGAGTCATCATGTGGGCTGTGCTGGCACTGTGCTCTGCCTAGGCAGGCTCATGCCTCACAGCCCTGGCTTCTGGGGCCCTTTGTGCCTAGCAAGAAGCAAGGCCGTTTCTAGAAAACAGTACTCATCATTCAAGTCCTGTGCCAACTCCATCATCTTAGCCCTTCTAGAAAGCCCCTCACCTCCTGCAGTCTGCAGGGGCCTTTGTCTGGGTCCAGACGTTGCCGCAGGGTTGGTCAAATCTCTTGCTCTCAGCCATCCCCAGTGTGTTCTGCCTGTTCCCCTCATCTCCGCAGAGCAGGCTCCTGTGCCATATCTCTGGCCTCAGAATCCACTCTTGGGTGTTTGCAACCCAGCCACTCTGCCATCCTGAGTTCAAAGGCCAGGGCCTGTGCCTGCAGATGTGCCTTCCAGGGGTCCTCCTGCCAGGGGTGGGAGACAGGAGCCGACTCTGTCCTTCCCTAACAGAAAGAGCTAGAAATTGCTTCATTGCTGTGTTCTGAGGAAGGCATGGGCTGGAATGTGAGTCTCTAAGCGGTCCAGACCCTGAGCAGGGTTCGGCTGTGTCACTAAGGGTTCCCAGGGGCTGGCGTTTGGCTCCTTCAAGGCTGGAAGAGCCAGGATGTCCCTCCAGCCTTGAGCACAGGCATCCGCACTGTCAAGTGGAGTCATGCTGAGAAACGGCAGGGCTGGGACTTAGAGAACAGCTCTGCCATGTGGTGTTGGCAGAGTGCTGGCATGTGTACAGGCGGTGGCCGGCTCAGCCCCCGGCTTCTCCCACAGCCAGCTTGGCACTTTCTTCTCCTTGCTGCTCTGAACAGTCATTCTGCTCCAGTAAGGCTAAATACACCATTTTTCGCAGTGCACCATTGTGACAGATTTTAGTAGATTGAATGGTTGTGGAGCACACACACTGTGCCACCCCCCACGGTCGTGATACACAACACTTGGATTCCTCCAGAATGTTCTCTTGCACCACATCCTATGGAGTGTCCTCTCTCTGCCTCAGGCTGTGGTGACCTGCTGTCTTCACATGGCTTCGCCTGTTGAAAGAATTCCATGTCAATCAAGACCTTTGAACCTTGGCGCTGTTGGGGGAATCTGCCAGGTGGCAGGGGGACCGTCCTGGGCACTGCAGGCTAGGCCCGTCCCCATCTCCTTGCACTCACTAGTGCTGGAAGGCCACTCTTCCTTCCTAGCTGTGACAGCCAAACCGTCCGCAGACACTGCCTGATGTCCTCCCAGAGCCTAGGAAAGCGCTGTACAAATGCCGGGAGTTTCTGAGGGACCTCTTTCATTTAGCATAATGCCATAATGCTTTTGAGATGTGTTCTTATTGTTAAACATACCTGTTGTTCTTTTTGGTCCTGAATAATAGTTCATCTTCACTCAGGAGGGGACAGATGTGGGATTTTTTGTGTATTTGTTTTAGATTTACTTATTTTTATTGGAAAGGCAGATTTCCAGAGAGGAGAGACAGAAAGATCTTCCATCTGCTGTTTCGCTCCCTAAATGGCCACAATGGCTGGAATTAAGCCACTCTGAAAGCGGGAGCCAGAAACTTCTTTCCGGTATTGCACATGATGCAGGGTCCCAAGCACTTGAGGTATCCTATGCTGCTTTCCTAGACCGCAAGCAGCAGAGCTGGATCAGAAGTGGAGTATCTGGGGCTTGAACCAGCACTTATATGGGATGCTGGTGCTGCAGGTGGGAAATTAGCCAGTTGAACCTCCAAACTGGCCAGAAGCATTTTTTGTTTTTTTAGGATTTATTTATTTTTATTGGAAAGGCAGATATACAGAGAGGAGGAGAGACAGGAAGATCTTCTGTCCCACGATTCACTCCCCAAGTGACCACAATAGCCGGTGTTGTGCCAATCCAAAGCCAGGAGCCTCCTGCAGATCTCCCATGCAAGTACAGGATCCCAAGGCTTTGGGCCATCTTCAACTGCTTTTCCAGGCCACAAACAGGGAGCTGGATGAAAAATGGGGCTGCCGAGATTAGAACCGGTGCCTATATGGGATCCCGGCGCATTCAAGGTGAGGACTTTAGCCACTACGCTATCATGCTGGGCCTCTAAGCATTTTTTTTTTTTTTTAATGTTTGCTTATTTTTCTTTACTTGAAAGGCAGAATGACAGTCCAGCAGGTTTATAGCCAGGAGTGGGCCAGGCTGAGCCAGGAGCCAAAAGCTCCATCCAGGTCTCTTACATGTATGACACACCACCCTACTCCACCCTGCCACCTAACCCCAGCACTCGTATTGCCTTCCCAGGTGTGTTTGCATTAACAGGAACCTAGATCAGAAACAGATTAGCCTGGGACTCAAACCAGCACTCTATCCTAGTGTGCAAGCATCCCCAGCAGGGATATAACCTATTGCACCACAGAGCTTGTCCCACAGATGGGCAGGCTGCCTAGTTTGGAGTGTCTCAGCGAGCAGGGGCTGCTTTGGGACATAGTTGACACAGTGCACATCAGCACTCCTGCCTGAACCCAGCTCCTTGGCTGATCCCCAGGGGGTCAGGACTCAGGCCGTTTACCTGGTGTGGAAAATGTTCCATATGTGTGGACGCCCTGGTTTTCCCAAGGCAAGCCAGCTCTTAGGTGTCTGTATCCAGCGCTCAGCGCCCACGGAGCTGAGCACGAACTCTGCCCTGCCCCTGCCTCTGGCCTCCAGGGCACTGAAACACTGGCTTGGGTGGGGCCATGCAGTGGCTTTCATGTCTCCCTCTGAGCTGAAGACACTCCAATACCACATGCTTTTGACAATCTCACAGCATCCTCCAGGCTTCCTGAAACTTGCCTGCTCCCTCTGCTCACTGTGTGCCACCCATAAATCCCTAACTGCTGCTCCTGCTCAGCTGCCTCTGGGCACTGGCTGTATCTGATTTGAATGTGCACAGTTAGACTCCGGCTGGCAGCAGACTTCTCCTCTAGGGCCGCCCCCAAAACAGGCCCGGGCAACAACCGGACCCAGTATTTTTGCCTCCGAGTATGTCCTCCTGGGGAAGTGGCTTTAGGATCTGAGCGCCCGGGCTGAATCCGTGAGCCGATGACTGGGATCTGGGGGAGAGAGCACGAAGGTCTGCTCCCAAGACCTGTGCGAGCACTCACTCAGCTTTCCTGTGTGTGTCCCTTTGTTGGCCAGGCGCTGCTTAGGAATTCTGCTATTCCTAGCCAGCTCGAGAGAGGTTTTCCTCCCCCCACCCTCCTGTTTACTATCAGAACCCCAGGAATGTGGCTAGTTGCTGTGACAACACTGTCCCACCCCGTTTTTCCTAAAAGCCTTCCTGGCAGATGGCAAAGGGCACTCATGTTTCATGCATATGTCCATTCTCACATCCCATTCTCATGTGCCCAGCGGTTAAAACAAGAAGAGCTCTGGGCTGGTTGCTGGTGCTCATGAAATGGAAGGACCAGCTCTCTTGCTGACACTGCTCAGCCGGCCTCTGCAGCCTGCTGGAGCTCAGGCCTAAAGCTTCCCCTATCCCAGGGGATCCCAGGACTAACTGGGAAGAGGATGGGGGCCAGGTGCTGGGGGTCACCCTTGCTGGAGGAGTCGAGAGATAGAAGTACAGTGCCGGGCACAGCAGCCCTCAGTCCCCTGGTGGAACTAACCTTGGCTGCACTGGCATGTGGCCTCCACCGTAGGACCTGTCACCTGGTCTCTGCCTTCTTGCTGCCCACCTCCCTGAAATGGTGGGTCAATGCTCTGTAGTTGGGACACATCCAGGGAGAATCCAGTGACAGCAGTGTATTCTGTGCACGTGACTGTGGCTGCCCTGCACTTGACCCCTGGCCTCAGTGTGTTTTCTGTGTGTGCCGGCTGGGACCACAGCCGCTGATCTGGCCAAATCTTGCCCCAGCACTCCTCAGCACTGTGTTCTGTACAGTAGAGATCAATGTCCCTTATCTGTTAAGAAAACATTAACCCAGGCTAAGGACGGGAGCAGGAGGTGGGGAAGGCTGTGCTAGGCCAGCCCTGGCAGTCCCAGGGCTGCTGGGTCAGGGTGCATCTGCACACAGGAGGCCCCAGGAGGTCCTTGTTGTCATCAGTGGTGGTTGCTCATTCTCTCCCACCCAGCCCTCCCTGCTGGTGGCTCATTGTAAGGTCCCTTTCATGAGAGAATGTTTTCAAGAGCACAGAGTCTTGCAACAAGCGATGCATTGTCTGAGCGATCTGCAGTGGGGTTGTGCAGCCGCCAGGGCGGCCGGGGGCTGTGGATAAGAGAGTGGGGCGTGTGAGGCCCGCTGGGCAGTGGCAAGTCCCTGCAAAAGTTCTTCCTGGGAGTTTGGATTCTTCACAACAGAATCAGGTTATTGTTCCCAAGAATGAGGTGGGCCAAGGCAGGGCTTGATCGGGTTTTTTTGTTGTTGTTTTGTTTTGTTTTGTTCTAAGACCCTTAAGTAGTAACCAACAGGGTGAATGTTTAACTTCTCATTTATGCACAAGGCCATTTTGGATGCTTTGGGACTTAGACTAGGGTTCTCTGAGCTCTGAGTAGACAGGTCAGCCTAAAAAGAACACAAAAGGGGCATGAGGCAGCTCTCGCAGCCCCACCCCAGTGCGTTGTGGGACCTGAGGGTAGGGTGGACAGTGTTCCTTCAGGCTAGCCCCTGGGACTGGGTAGCTTGTGTTACCCTGCACACAAATGCCTGATCCCCAAGTTGGCCCGTGGCTGGCTTGCTTGGCCATTTGACCCTGGCTCTAGGTGACCCTGGAGGAGAGGCCACACCTGAATGCCATTGTACTGCTTGTGCAGCTTTTATTCTTCCCAGAAAGTATCTTACATGTATTTTTTGTTTGTTTGTTTTAATATTTATTTTATTTTTATTAGAAAGTCAGATATACAGAGAGCAAGAGAGACAGAGAGGAAGATCTTCCATCCATTTATTCATTCCCCAGGTGAGCTCAACGGCCGGAGCTGTGCCGATCCGAAGCCAGGAACCTCGTCTGGGTCTCCTACATGGGTATAGGGTCCCAAGTGTTTGGGGCATCCTCCACTGCTTTCCCAGGCCACAAGCAGGGAGCTGGATGGGAAGCAGAACCGCCAGGATTAGAACTGGCACCCATATAGGATCCCAGCGTGTGCATGGGCGAGGACTTTAACTGCTAGGCTACCATGCCAGGCCCCCATGAATGTTTTCTATTTTTTTCGTGTCTGTCCCTGTCCTCACTTCCCACTTTCAGGATTGTCCCCTCTGTTCTCTTCCCAGCTTCCTTTTCTGAAAGGGTCCGGAACATGTCACCTGATGAGATCAAGATCCCACCCGAACCCCCTGGCCGATGCTCAAACCACTTACAGGTAAGGCCTGCAGTCATCCCTGAGACACGGTGGCCTGGGCTGGGTGTCTGCTCTTTGAACTTTAAGAGCCCGAGGCAGGGGCAGGGATGCAGGCTTCTGTAGGAAACAACCAAGTGAGGAGGACACAGCCATCTGGTACCTTCTCGTTTTGGGGACTCATGTACCCGCTGCTGCTCCTGCCTGTCACCTTGTGGCCCTATGTCCCGCTGGCCCTCCGAGGCCTAAGCTCAGGCACAGGGAATAGCAGGCATTTCCTCTGCAGCCCCACCGGCCAGTGGGAACTTCCCAGGAGGAGCTTGCCAAGACCCCGAGGAATCGTCTAGCTGTAAAAGTATAGAACCACAAGCATCTGTGTGTGCAGCACCTGCCCTCCTGGTCCTCCAATGCTGAGTCATCATCCCTCACCTGACAACAGCACAGACAACCGCCCCTGAGGCTTTAGAGCTCTTGGTGCAGTCACTTCCTGGCGAGCAGGCCCTCCCTGGAGGCCTTTGGCACCACCCTGTCTGATGGATGCCAGGTGGGGCCTGCAGCTGAGGGCTGCAGCCTGCCAGGGGAAGGTGGGTCAGAGCTGCAGGCCCACCCAGATGCTCCACCTTTTCCAGAGGCTCTCCTTTCAGTGAGTTGTCTGTCCTCCACTGCCCCCCAGAACATGGCACCCTCTGAGCCAGACAGCATGCTGCAGCCTGTAAGAACGGCAGAGGCCGCCTGCTGCTCAGCCCAGGCGCAGGCTGCACCTTTTCAGGCCCTTGTCGTAGTAGAAGCCATGAGATTTGGGCAAACCTATGGTTCCCCTGAGATGGCAGGGCTTCCCTGATGACCCAGGAGCCGGAACCTTGTCATGTGTAGGACACAGGGCAGATTTTGTCACCCTCCAAGAAGAGTAGGCTGGCACTCTCAGCTTCTCTGCTCTGTCATTAGCTGCATGCACGCAGACCTCTCCTTGCTCCTCAGACTTTCAGAGGCCTGGGTAGAGTTGGCCTCCGCTGCACTTTTCTTAAAGGTGTCTCGAGCCACCTGAGACTCACCCAACCTCCCCCCCTTTTTTTCTTTCTTTAAGATTTAATGTTACTTGGAAAGTCAGAGCTACAGAGAGCGAGAGAAAGAGATCTTCCATCCACTGGTTCAACCCCCAAATGGCTACAATGCCAGCAGCTGGGAGTCAGGAGCTTCTTCCAGGTCTCCCACATGGGTATAGGGGTCCAAGGATTTGAGCCATCCTCCACTGCCTTCCCATGCTATAAGCTGGGAAGTGGAGCAGCCAGGATATAAACCAGCTCCCATTCGGCTGCCAGTGCTGGCACATGGGGAGTTAGTCTGTTATAACCACTGTGCAGGCCCCACACCTGCCTTTTCTCACAGTGTTTTCTTTTTTGAGAATCTGTTTATTTTAGTTTACAGTCAGATATCCATCCTAGCCAGTGCCTGTCTTCCTGGGTGAGGCTGCATCCTCAGAGTTGGGCCTCTTCACCTGCCCTAAGCAGCACTGAGCTACCTCCTGGGTGGTGTGGTGTCTGAGCGGGCAGGCCCCTTCCTGAAGACACCTGTCACTGGCCGAAGGCAGGCCTGGATCCCTGCCAGATGTGGCTCTGCTGCTTAACATCAAAAGTCAGGGCCAGTTTCTGGAGGAGTTGTTTTGATGGAGGTGAGCACGTAACCCTAGATAAACTGGCCAGAACTGGCTGTTTGTGAGCCAGGTCCCAAAAACTCTCTTCTGGCCCCACCTACAGGACACAGCCCTCCCAGGTCCCTGTGACTCATGAGGCCTCTCCTTGTACGGAAAGCCAGAATTGTGTACCTACACGCCAGCCACAACACCACAGGCTGTGATTCAGGGCTGATGAACCAGTCAGCAATTTGTGCGTTATCTCCTCCATGGCTCCCCTGCCATGTTTCTTAGTCATCTAAAGAAAAGCCAGCTCAAGCAGGCTGGTCTGGGTGTATGACTTAGGCACAGCTCTGGACGGAGGCCATGTGGAGAAAGAATGTGGCTGGAGTCAGGCTTTGGGGAGGAGGGAGTCTCTTGAGTGTCACCTGCTCATATTCTCCCAGCCCCCTCAACTGCAGACTAAAGTTGGGAGGGGCTGGACTTCTAGAACTGTTCTTTTGTTCTTTTCCACAGGACAAGATCCAGAAGCTTTATGAGCGAAAGATAAAGGAGGGAATGGATATGAACTACATTATCCAGAGGAAGAAAGAATTCCGGAATCCCAGGTCAGTGTCCTGGATGCTGGTGGGGATGTCTGAGTCATTCCTGTTGGAGGTGGTGGGGGACGACGGACTAGGCTGAGTCACACTCAGGCCTCACTCAGACTCCTCATCACTCTGAATGCCTGTTGGGCACAGCGGGCTGCCTTAGCCCCACCTGTTGGACATGGTACGTTGCCTTATTCCCACCAGGGTTACCATGTCAGGGCCAAATTCAGCAAGGAGACCTGTGTGTGCACCAAGAACCCACAGTGTTAGACTGGAACCAGGGAGACTGGATTTACAGTCACCTTAAACGTGACCCTGCAGGGCCCCAGTGTCCAAATTTAGGATGAGGGCGTTGGGCTAGGTGACCACTGTCTCTGGGTTCTTGTTGCAGCTCTGAGAAGTTGGTGTTGCACACAGATGAGGGCATTGAGGGACAGAGCTGAGTGTGCATGCTAGGCTGTGCAGTACATGAACAACGGACACTAGGGATGCATGTGTATGGGGCAGCAGGACCTTGCACAAGCCTGAGCGTGGCGGGCCCAACCTGACCAGCAGACTGAAGGTCAGAGGTATCCAGCTAAGACAGGACATGTGGCCATTTGCCCCCGACCTGTACTCATCTCAGCCCCCAGCCAAGGTTTCCATTTCATGGAAAGGTGGAGGCTGAAAGACCTCTCACTGGAAAACTTGCTCAGATCAGCTGAGCCGGGCCCAGTGGTCTTAGAGTCCCTCTCAACCCTGGGGGCTGCAGCCCTGCCAGGCAGGGGCACGAGCTCAGCGCCTGCTCAGTACCTGTTTTTTCCTTGCAGCATCTACGAGAAGCTAATTCAGTTCTGCGCCATCGATGAACTCGGCACCAACTACCCAAAGGTGTGTCCATTGAGCAGAGACTCGGAAGTGGAGGGTATAAACTGGACCCTGGGCCAGCTCCACCAGAGTTGCCACAGAACCAGTCAGTGACACAGCAACTGTGGCTGAAGACAGCCAGTCCCATCTCTCACTCGTGTCCCTTTCTGATTAGAGTTGCCAGTGACAGACCTGAATAGTTACACAAGGTCTGGGATCGCTGCTCCCTCAGGTCTGTGGCTGGGGTTGCCAAGTTGGGCATCTGCCCAGGGGCTAGAGGCCATGGAGGGCGGCTGAGACCCTGAGCCACCGTGGGCAAGGGGTTCCAGGCCAGGAAAGATTCAAGGGGAAGGGACTTGTGTTGGAAGTTACCTGTCACCTGACGCTCTCTGCTAATTGCGGCTTTGACCTCTGCTTTTTCAGGACATGTTCGACCCCCATGGCTGGTCTGAGGACTCCTACTATGAAGCATTAGGTAACCTCCCTGCCACCTGTCAGCTACCCAGGAAGCACGCGGCTCTGGGGCTCCTCATCTCAGGCAGAGTCCAGGGGCTAGCAGCACCCTTACAGTCTCGAGGGAGACAACCCCACCCCTGTCTCATGGACTGGAATGCAGCAAAGAGCTTGAGCCAGTGATCCCCACACTGATGGGCGTGTGGTGGTGCGAGTCTGTCAAGTGGGATTACCTGACCTAGACAGTGGGGTGGGAGGGCCTCTCTGAGGCTCGAAGATGTGTAGGCAGAAGGGCCAGGCCAGCAGTGGCTTGAGGATCTGTCAGGTAGACCCAGCAAGAACTGCCAAGGCTCCAGACCTTAACCAGAGGGCATGAAGCCAGCTGTCCGTGGACCAGATCCTGGCTGAGACCTGAATCACTTAGATAGCATCTTATTTTAATTTGAAGTTATTACCAGTACTCTAAGTAAAAATCAGTAATTCCAGTTTCCAGGCCAATGGTGGTCCCCCATGGGCCTGCATTCCCACGGGACACTGGTTGGCCAGTGTTCAGTGTAGCTGACCCTCCCGGATGGGCCCTGCAGGCCCTCCCAAGCCCTTGCGCCACACTGGCTTAGAGTCGCACTTCATCCAGTTATTGGAGAGCCTGCAGTCCACTGAACATGATACAGGGAGTGGCAGAGTGGACGGGGCCGTGGGGCTGCAGGGCTGCCTCAGTCACCACCTTCCTGTCTCTATAGCCAAGGCCCAGAAGATCGAGATGGACAAATTGGAAAAGGCCAAGAAGGAGAGAACCAAAGTAGGTGGCGACAGGCATGCCTGGGCATGCCGGGTGGGGGTTGTAGAGAGCCTGCTGGCCAAGCCCCCGTGTAGCCTCCCTGCCCTGTCCCCTCTTCACCGCCCAGCATAGCCTCCATGGTGCCCACCGTCCTGAGCAGGTGCCAGCATCTCTGCCTGTGTGGAATCTCTTCTGTTTGGGTCCTGCTCATGGTTGTGTCTTCCCTCTCTCACCTCCTTCCACCTCCTCCCTCATAGATCAGAGTCCTGGTTGGCCAGTGGGGTGGTCTCTTTCAAAGTGACTTCCTGCCCGCCCTGTGAGAGTGCAGGGCCCTGCCTTGCCCCAGCCTGGCTGCCTTCCTGTAGGACCCTATCTGGTAGCCAGTGACCCCTCATTTAGGGTCCTGAGCCCCACTTCTTCCCAGGGTTTTTCGGGTTCCCTCAACAACATCAGTTGGGCCGTGAAGTGAAAGAATCCTCTGGGCACTGTGCCCATTGCCGCAGTCAGAGGGAAGCGCTGCACCTCAAGACACTGACCGCTCCTGCCTGTAGTCTGGCCTCATGGCATTGCAACCTCAGAATACCCCTAAACCCCAGGCAGAGAGGTGGTAGGGCCTGGGCTGTCTGGCCACCTCTCCCCAACCCCCAGAGGCTTTGGTTAGGGGCCAGGAATGTGGGAGCTGGTGCCAGGGGATAAGTGGGACGTCTCCTTCATAACCCTGTATTGAGTCTCCTTCTCTCTCTTTCCCTCTCCCTTCCAAACCCCAGGCTTATTGCAGGGACGTGTCTGCAGCACCTGGGGACCAGAGCTGCTCTTTCCCTGTGCAGGCGGGCACCGCCTCCTCGGTGTGAGGGGAGGGGCCTGGCCAGACGGTTCTGGGCATGTGAGGGGCGGCAGGGGCGGGGGGCCGGGCATGCGTGTGCCAGAATCTGGTGATGCCGGGAGGGGTGCAAGCCTGCAAAGCTCATGTAGAGTGGTAAAAAGCCCCTTGGGGCTCCTCCGAAGCGCCTCTCCCCTCGACGTCCGAGCCAAGTTGGTTTTCAATGCCTCCTTTGTTTAGTGCCAAGCTCCTGTCCCTGGGAGCGCACGGGTGGCACGAGGAAGTGGAGTCACAGCTCTGCACAGCCCTTACTCTCTTCTGTCTCCCTGCCAGATTGAGTTTGTGACGGGTACCAAAAAAGGCACTACGACCAACGCCACAGCCACCACCACCACCACCAGCAGCACAGCTGTCGCAGGTAGAATGCTGTTTGTCTCACAACCAGACCAAGGCTTGCTGGCTTGTAGGGGAGGCAGGCACAACAGACCTGGGCAGCTGCCCCTCAGGTCTTCTGGCCAGGGTTACCTCACTCCCATTGCCTTTCCCCCACCCTGCTGCCAACCTGCAGAGAAAGAGAGCGGCCCACTTGACCTTGACCCCCTCTTGCCTTGTCTGCAGATGCCCAGAAGAGAAAGAGCAAATGGGACTCCGCTATCCCGGTAACCACGATAGCTCAGCCCACGATCCTCACCACCACAGCCACCCTGCCAGCCGTCGTCACAGTTACCACCAGCGCCAGTGGCTCCAAGACCACTGTCATCTCTGCTGTGGGCACCATTGTGAAGAAGGCGAAGCAGTGACCAGGGCTGCCCAGGCCTGGAACTGGACAGGATCACATACCCCTGCCGCTGGAAGGCGCACCATGTATATTTCAGGACTGAAGCTGCTCACGGAGCCGGCACAAGGCCTCAGCCATTGGAGAACATAGCAACCCAGGAGGGGCTTTGTGGCCAACGTGTGTCCTCATAGCACGTGGGGTCTGCAGCCCTATTAAAGTACTATGTTCACATCCTGCCATCCCGGATGGCCCTGCCTCTCCTGCGGCCTGGCCTGTGCAGGAGCTCAAGTGCCCATCCCTCTCCTTGGGGGTGACTGCCTCAAGAGTGACAGTCGGACAACAGGCGCCTATGGCACTGCTAAGAAGTCACCTGGTTATTCTCTGGTGTGGCAGGTGGGAGCTCAGGGAGGGGACGCTGCTCTGCCCCGAGCGCACAGATTCTCAGGTGAGGTGCAGCCCAGCACCCCCAGACTGCCCATGGCATCAGAATTTGGCTGGAGCAAGATCCCCCACAGAGGGCCGGCACCTGCCTGAGCAGGGCTGCTACGGCCCAGTACTTGGGAAGCTGGGCCAGCAGGATCTGCACGCAGCAGAGATGAATCACCTCCTGCCCGGTAGTGGCTGCATATTGTTTACAGGAGAGCCACTCCCAGGAGGATCCCACCACCCCACCCTTCCTCTGCCGTTATCTGTACCCCACAGCAGCCCCAGGCAGCACCCGTGGGCCCCAGGCTCCTCAGGGGGCAGAGTCTGGGGAAGAGTGGTTTCCTTTCTTGCTCTCAGCAACTCTCTTCTTCCAGCAGGAAGGATGAGTCTCAGAGGAGGAGGCCAGGCTGCTGGCAGGGGCAGCCTGTGCCTGGAGCCAGCAGGTGGTCTCAGGAACTTGAGGTCCCCACAGGAACTGTCAAGTCACTTGTGCCCCTTCCCTGCATTGGTGATGACCAACTGCCACCCAATCCTCTTGACGGGGGAAGCTAGAGGCCGTGTGGCCTCTAGTAGCCCCTGTGCCTAGCGTGGGCTGTGAAGCAGGGAGCTGCTCTGGGAGCTGGCAGGAGCCAGTGTGTTGCAGACACCATTGGCCAGTCTTTTTGTTGTAGACCCAGGGGAGGAGCAAACCAGATGCGTCAGAGCCAGGGTCACCCCTCCCCTCAACTGGGGAACGGGGAATTCCAAGCCCGGAGGACTGCTCACTTCCCACAGGAAGCCTTTCGAGTTGCCTCTGCTCCCCTCCCACCCCTTCCCTCTGCTTAGCTACAGGAGGAGATGGTGCCTGCGCACCCTGGGCCCATTGTAAGGGTCCAGGGTACATGAGCACTTACTGTGGACAACACCGGGTGTTTAGAGGGGAGGCCCTCCAGCTGTTTCTGCCCAGGCTATCTTTCCTCGTGTCCTCTGGTCCCACATTGCTTCCTCCCTGTGATTCTGACTTGAATACTGGCTTCATAGTCCTTGCAGCCCCAGCAGGTGCACACTGGAAATCCTGCACTCTTGCCATGTGATGAGTCGCCTCAGACCTTCCTACAGCTATGGCTGCTACCTGGGTAACCCCCCCACCTTACATAGCACACTGCCCCAGCCCGTTTCACAGCCCTCACTGGGTCACTCCCCCTCTGTCCACAGTAGAGCCTCCGCTTTTCTGTGCACAAGCAGCTGCCAGCTTGATCCCCACCCAACCCCATGTGCACATACCGCGTTTGCCCTGTCAGCCACCTTGCCCTTCTCGGCCCACATTAATCCCTGCCCCGCCCCCCCAGCGTTGGGTCATTGCTTCTCCCTCTTGCCTCAGGAGTAAAACTTCCTATATTGTCACCTTGGCCTATGTGGCAAAGGCTGGGACTACTGGTGTCCTAGATGAGAGCAGAGAGCAGGTGGTTGTTGACAGGTACCTGGTGTTATGTGGGTACCCACATGGTTGGGAAGTTGGGTTGCTTGAGGTCCTAAGGTGTGGTCACCACCCCAGCCCCCAATGCTGTCACTGCCCTGAGTCCCAGCCCTCTTGCCCCCTGTGAACTGCATCACCTGAGCCTCACATCTCTGGCCTGCAGGGAGGTTGTGGCAGCCATGCATTGGCCATCCTTGGGCCTAACAATGGGTACTGGGCGAGTGGGGGGAGATCTCTATGGTTCAGCTTTGTACATGGTTGAAATATAAAATAAAAGGCCTTTTTAAAAAAAAAAAAAAAAAAAAAAACGGTTGTTGGACCATGAAGGAAAGAGGGAATGAGCCCAAGTGTAGAACAGTGCATACATGATAGGAGTGTGGGTATTGGTGTGAGCATTTTGTCTCAGCAAGTTCAGCCACCACTTGGGATGCCTGCATTCCGTTTCAGAGTACTGATCATGGTCTTGGCCACTCCGTTTCCACATTTTCTCCATCTTTCTGCTGTTGTATATATCCTGGGGGACAGCAGAGGACAGTGCAGGGACTTGAGTCCCTGCCATCTGTGTGGGAGACAAGATTAGATGGAGTTCCAGGTTCCTGGCCCAGCTCTGGCAGTTGTGGCCATTTGGAGAGTAAGCCAGCAATTGGAAGCGCTCTCTCTCTCTCTCTCTCATTTTTATTAAAAGGCAGTTACAGAGTGGAGCCAAAGCTTCCATCTATTGATTCACTCCTAAAATGGCTCTATCAGCCGGAGCTGGGCTGATCTGAAGCCAGGAGCCTCACTCTCCCATGTGGGTCCAGGGGCCCAAGGCTTTGAGCTGTCCTCTCTTGCTTTCCCAGACCATTGCCAGGTAGCTGGGTTGGAAGTGGATCCAGGCTGTGATCCTGTGCCCTCTGAGATGCCAATAGTAGGTAGAGGGCTCTCCTTCTTGTCACTCTGCCTTTCAAATAAATGAATGCTTCTCATTTACTGAAAAGATTGATGCAGATAGGAAGAGCTTCTATCCACTGGTTTAGTCCCTAAATGACCACAATGGCTGGAGCAGGTCAGACCAAAACCAGATCACCCATGTGGGTTCAGGGACCCGAATACTTGGGCCATCCTCCACTGCCTTCTCAGGCACAGTAACAGGTGGACTGGAAATGGAAAACCAGGACTTAAACTTACATGCAAGGTCAAAGAACTGATTTGAAGGGATCCCTGCTTACCACATTGGGGTACCTGAAGATGAAGGCAGAAAGGCTGCAATGAATTAGAGACCAGTATATGGAATCCATCCCCCCTTGGTAATATTTGCAGTGAAAAAAAAAAAAACGGATCTTCCCACCAATGGGGCTGAATATCCAAGCTCCTTACTCAAGCTGGAAAAGAATTATGCCTTCTTTCAAGTCCTCTCCTCTAAGACAGCAAAGAAAACAAAGAACAATGGCATGCCACAAAAGGCCATGGCCATGGGCAACCTGTTCACTAACTGCCAGTGCCTGGCCAAGGACAGGGCCATAAAGTTGGTCGCTGAGAACATGGTGGAGGCCGCAGCTGTGGAGTCATCCCGAAAGTGAGTGTCCGTCTTCGATGCCTGTGCTTTCTGAGCTCAAGGAGTAACTATTATTATTATTAGTCTATAGTGGCTGAAGAAGCATTCTCCAGAAAAAAATAAAGTGGAAATGTGTGTGCATGTAGTTATGATCCCTTGTGTACTGTTGGTGGCATTGTGTACTGAATTAGAAACAGCTACCTGATCCAGCAGTCGCACACCTGAGTCTTCATCCTAAGGAATGCAGGGTCTGAAGAGCATCTGCCCACTTGTGTTCCTGGTGACCTTACTCGCTAGGTAGTGGGAGCACAGCAGACGCCCCTGCATGGAAGGATGGGTCAACGTGCTCGCCGCAAGCAGTGGGGTCAGCCGTCACAAAGGGCAGGTCATGTCGCATGCTCTTCCATGTGTGTGGATCTAGAGGAGCCGGCACCACAGCGATAAGCCAGCTCACAATCACACAGCCTGTGTGACCGTATGAGTGGTTGAGAGTAGCAAAGTTCACAGAAAATAGAAAGGTGGGTGCCAGGGGCTGGGAACATGGTGAGACAGAGAGCTGCTACTTCACTGGATACAAAATCATGTTTTTTCAAGATGAGGTTTGTGGGGCCAGCACTGTGATACAGTGGGTTAAGTCACTGCCTGTCAGGCAGGCATATCCTCTGGGTGCTGGCTGCTCGTGCAGCTGAGTAAGCAAGGAAGATAACCAAAGCCCTTGGGCTCCTGGCTCCTGGCTTCAGCCCAGCACAGACCCCTGGCTATTACAGCCACCTCTCTTCCCCTTCCTTAACTTTGAATTAAATATTTTTTTTTTAAAAAATGAGCTTCATACTGTTAATGTACTTCCAACTCCAAACTACTGAGCTGTAAACTTAACGTAAAAGATAGTTGTTTATATAGTGAGGAAAAGTTTACAGAAACATTTATTTCTGTGTTTTTGGAGGGATATAATTCACCTTCTATTTGAATGGCAGACAGGGATCTTCCATCTGCTGGTTCCCTCCCTACATGCTGACCATAGCCAGCACTGGGCCAGGAGCCAGGGACACAGACCCAGGCCTCCCGGCTGAGGCCTCAGGTGCCTCAGCTGCTGCTTCCCAGGCTGCACAGGAGCAAGAAGCTGGGATTGAGAGTGCAGCTCGGTCCTGAAACCAGGCACTGCAATGTGAGGCTCAGGGGTCCCAAAGCAGCATCTTCACCACCCAGCGCCTGCTGCCCTGGAGTGCTTCTAGTCAGTGCAAAATAGTGGCCACTTCATCAGCCACAGGACTGACTTGAGCAGCCCTACTAGTGAGGCCTCACCTGCCACCTGACAAATTGCTCAGTGCCATGACCAGCCCTGCCCGCAACATCACTGAATGCAACCAGCCAGGAGCTTCCTCGGGGTCTCCCATGTGCATGAAGGAGCCCCACCACTTGAGCCCTCCTCTGCTGCCTTCCCAGGACATTTGCAGGGAGCTGGATGAAAAGTGGAGCCGCCAGGACTCCAGCTGGTGCCCACACGGGATGCTGGCATCACAGGCAGAGGCTTAGCTTGCTATGCCACAGTGCCAGTCCCAGGTTCAAAGTTTTTCTTCAATTTTCTTTTTGTAAAAATTGGATATTTGGGGATCAGCAAGAAATTCTGAATATGAACTGAATTGCAAGCTTATTTAATGAGGTGCTTGCTACTTCTGGGAAGGCTATGCTGGAGTGTTGAAGTGCCACAGTATCTGCAACTCGCTTTGTAAATATAAATATATGGGGAGATAACAAGCCCAGCGAGTCTCACCCGAGAAGCCACTGCCCTCAGTCAAGGCGTGTGGTGGACACTGGCTTGCTCCTGGCCGCTGGACTTCGTGGCTCACACCTAGCCTGGCCTGGCCAGGGTTCTCCTTGTTTATGAGAGGTACATCTTCAAACCAAGAATCTGTGGCTCAGCTGCACCCTCTAGAACAGGCAGGCCCATCCTGCAGACCCCTTGGGTTGGAACATGGCACTGCATGAAGCCCACAGGCAGTACCATCCACTCATCGCTCCATCCTCTGTCTCAGGTGTTCCAGCAATGTGACACACAAGCAAGCTTGGCCTGCGGAGGGGTGCAGGAAGACGGGAGGAGGGTCTGAGGTTCCTGGGGTCTCAGCTCTCTCTGGGAGGGCCTAGATGAGGGGCCCCCTGGAGCCAGCCTGGCCCTGAGGCTGCAGAATGAGAGGGCAGGCTCTTATTTTGTTTCCAACAACGAACATGTACGTAGCAGCATGCTCTTTAACCCTTCGGCGGCCAGCAGCTTGCTTGGGAAGGCCACGGAAGGAAGCTACAGATCCAGCTTTGCCAACAAACCCACATATAGTCCTTCTGTCATATGGGCCTGGGGTTTTCACGGAAGGTCATGCACCTTCTCCCCAGGCTCCTAACAGCCTACTGGACCCCAGGAATCCAGAGGGACCCCCTGGTTTGACTCAGCCTAGCCTCCTCAGGGAGCTCTCTGCAGCAGCAGGGCCCCAGTCCCCAACTTCCCCCACCTCACGCCAATTTCAGAAGGGAAGGGAGGGGCCGCTGAGCCCAGCGGGGACTAAGCCACCAAACCCCTCCCTGGGAGCCCAGGTCTTCTCCAGGAAGGAGTGCCAATGCCCCTCCAGCTAGCAGTGGTAGACGGTTCACCCCAGCCTACCTAGGGGTGCCAGTGACAGAGCCAGACCCCTCCAGTGCAGGCTGGATGTGGCAGGACAGGGCACCTGCTGGAGCAGCCCAGCTCCCCCGGAGCAGACCCCAGGCAGAGCTTCTGCCACAGATTCCCACCATGTGTGCAGCCAATACTTTCCTGGCGTGGGCAGGACCTGGATCTACTTGCAGCTGAAACTGCTGGGGTCCAGGGAAGGCACCGCCCAGCCCCATTTGGTTCAACCACACGTCTACTGGTCACCTATTGCACACCAGGTGCTGTGCATAAATGTCTGTCCTCAGGCGCCACAATCCAATGTGGTGACCAGTCTCCAGCCCAGGTAGCAGCCAACCGCAAGGGAATGGTTAAGCCCCAAGGAAAGGAAGTCGCTTTGGGCAGAACGAACATGGTCTTCAGAGAGGCAAGGGTTAGGAGGCCAAGCGCCCGCCAAGCAGAGGACCAGCCTGGAGCTTCGAGGGGTGGAGCATTCTCTGGCCTGGCTACGAGGTGAGACTGAGAAAACAAGGCGCAGGGCCACCTGCCCCCTCGTGCTGCACAACAGCAGCCCTGGAGGCAGCCTGGCCAAGTCTCACACCTGTGCACCAGCTTGTCGTCAAGCGCCCGTGCCTGCTGTCGTGTTGGCCTCTCCGCGGGTGCTACTCACTTCTGAAGCAAGTTAAGCCGCTGGCTCAACCCCTGCTCAAACCTCTCGCCTGACCCAGTGGAGGGGCGGGAGCGGCAGGCTGAGAGGATCCGCCGAGGAGCAGAGTCGAGCTGGGACCTGCGGCACCTACCGGACCCCATCCTTGCCAAGAGAAGGACGGGGGCGGTACGCACCCGCAGTGGCCTAGCGCCCGTCGCACAGCAGTAGCACAGCCCCGTGGTGGCTCGCAGCCCAAGAGCTGGGAGCTACAGGGGGCAGGGCCGGGCAGGGGACTAAGGCACCAGTCCCGAGCCAGCCCGGGCACCGAAGCCTGGAGCCCAGGCTCCGCGCCCGGGGCTGCTCTGGATCGAGAGGGAGCGGCTCCTCCCTGGGCCCCCGCCGCCGCGGGTCTCGGCGCAGAGCCGGCGCCGGGGGAGCCGCAGCCCTTTCCGGGGGGCGGATCCGGCTGCGGCGGTGGCGGCGGCGGCCGGGCTCCTGCCCCGACAGGTGCGCGCTGCACGCAGGAATGCGGCGCTCCTGACTCACCAGCGCCTCCTTCCTACCTGCCGCCCGCCCCATAAAGTGCTGCCCGCTCCCCGCCCGCCGCCGCCGCGCCGCCGTTGCCCGCCGCCGCCCGCGCTCCGGACCCCCGGGCTCGCTCCAGCGCCTGCAGCTCCCGGCTCCCGAGCGCCGAGGTACGTCCAGCCGCCGGCAGGAGGACAAGTGGGGCAGCGCGGGTAGGGGGAACAGCAAGGGGCGCAAAGCCGCCCCCCCGCTGGCCCCCGGTGCCCACCTGGGCTCCCGGAGCGGCGAGGACACACTAGCTGCCCACTCGAGCCTGGGCAGCCGCGTAGGGAAACTAGTCGGTGCTTTTGTCTCCCCTTCCTCTCGTTGAAGACGGGTAGGCCCTGCTTCCCTGTGGCGGGACTGCCCAGGGCAGGTGCCCAACCTGCACGGCTGTGCCAGGGGCAGTTGGGAGCAGAGGCACTCCTCCACCTACCCCACCCCTCGGGAAGGGGAGAGTGTGGTATAGGAGAAGGAAAAGTCCTTAAGACCCTGGGCGGAGGTAGCTGGGGTCGGCGTGTGGGGGAGAAGTGGGCCGCAGCAGGGGGTGCCCTACTGGGCTGGGCACCTCTGGGAACAGCACCCTGCCAGGCAAACAGTGCAGGGTGTGGTGCCGCAGGCCTTCGGGGCCAAACCCATGCCTGCTCTCCTCGGCCCCAGACACCCTTCTTCCAGGAAGCTCTCCTGACTTGGCTCAGCAGCCCTGCGTAGGTGCCCTGTTCTGTACCCCCCGCCCCCCATGTCAGCCTCCTGTCCCACCTGCTCAACCCCTGGTGTGACTGGTGTGTGCTGGGGGAGGGGCTACCCTTCTCCACTCCCAGGCAGGGCGGGATTCCTCCTATCCCTAAGGCGTGCCCCACCTCAAGCAATAGGACTAGGTGCAAGTGTCCCAACCGTTGCTGCCCCTGACAGAGTCTGCATCTGGGAGGCAGCATGGGAGGGGCATCTGTCCCCTAAGACCCTGGGCCAGAAGATGGGGAAGCAGAAGAGAGCTGCGTGCGAGGAGGGCAGGTGCTGGTATATTGTGTGGGGGGAGACCCATGGACAGGAGGGAATAGGGGAGCCCTGAGATGTGGAGTTCTTGTGTGTGTGTCCCTGAGTGGAGGCCAGCGTGGCAGCCATATCCTTCAGGGACCTGGTCCTGGTTGCTTGGTGGGAAAGGGGAGATCTTGCCAGCTTGGCCCAGCCCACCATGGCCACGCCTTCCATTCAGCTTTTAGCTTGTATAGAGTCAAGTTGAATCTAAGAGAATGTTCCAAGCGCCACCTTACAGGCTCCTAGAATAATGTGGAGGCTAAATGTGACATCTATACTGCCTGGGATCCGTCAAGGACTTCCTCATGCTGGCCGTTGGATTGGGATGTCCCTACAGCTTTTAGTGTCTCCTCCCCCCCAGTCTGGGAAGCGCGCCTCTCTCCCCGCTGACCATGAGCTCCAGTGCGGGTTACATCGCAATCCTGGACAGTGCAGGGTACATGCTGCTGCAGGGCCGCATGTAAATCAGCACTGTGTGCAGCCCGGCACTGGGGGCAATGAGTAAGAGCTGGGCTTGGCCCTCCGGTGCCCATACCTGCCTGGCTAATGGTGCCATGGGGGAGGCCCAAGATTGTGTAGCATGTGGGTGTGGTGCCCACACCCCAAGACAGCAAGAAACCCTTCCCTGGAGCCTTGCTGGCCAGCTCAGGGCTTGCTCCCCAGGCCGCTGGCAACAGTAAGAGGATCCCATGTGTTGGAGGGAGGAGACAGGATCTTCCTGCCCTTTGCCTGTAGGAACCTCTGGCCCCATCCACACCCCATCCCCCACTGCCCCACAGCCAGGGGCTGAGGAAGATTTCCAGAGGGGAAGACCAGCAACCTGGGATATCTGGCTTCTGCCCTTGGCCTGCTACTCTGTAGGCCCAGGGCTCCCCACAGGCTTTGGCTTCTCTCCCTCTGGGGGCATCAGGGCTTGTGCCTGTCCTGGCAGTCACTGATGAGCTGGGGTGACTTCAAGTGAAGCAAAGAGGGCCTGGCACGTTGTGGTAGCCTAGCGGCTAAGGTCCTTGCCCTGTACGAGCTGGGATCCCATATGGGCACTGGTTCTAATCCTGGCAGACCCGCTGCCCATCCAGCTCCCTGCTTGTAGCCTGGGAAAGCAGTCGAGGACGGCCCAAAGCCTTGAGACCCTGCATCTGCGTGGGAGACCCGGAGGAAGCTCCTGGCTTCGGATTGGTGCAGCTCCAGCCATTGTGGCCACATGGGGAGTGGATCATTGGATGGAAGATCTTCTTCTCTGTCTCTCCTCCTCTTTGTGTATCTGACTTTTCAATTAAAAAAAAAAAAAGTGAAGCAAAGACCCACGGGGCGCCTGGAAAGTGAGCAGAAGGAAGGAAGGGTGCTGAGCTGCTTAGGAGCCTCAGAAACTTGAGCTGACAGGGCAGGTGGAGGTGGGGTGGAAGGCAGGGGTGCAGGAGTCCAGTCTAGAGTGGCCAGCTCCCTGCTTGGGCCCCAGGCAGGTGGGACAGGGCTGAGGGGATAAGGGTGTAACCTGGTTGGGGGAGTCTGTCCCTGCCTGCCGTGTAGGTGGCCAGCTCCAAAAGACCTGGCCTGGGGCCAGGCTCAGAGCACGGAGTCCCCAGAGACAAGAAGGGGCTTGTTCGGACAGGATGCAGACCTGCAGAGCGTCTGGTGACATGAGGCATGGCGTGGTGTGGTGTGGCGTGGCGTGGGGGGTTCTGGGAGCTGACAGTTGCCGCCATTCTACAGGAGGAAGAGAATGGCAGGACCACGCTCCAGCCTGTGGGCCAGGCTGCTGCTGGTAACCCTGCTGAGTGCCAGCCTTCCTGGGATCACAGGTGAGTCTGAAACCCATGCTGGCCAGGGCACACCTTCCATGGCACTGGCCTCTCTCCCTCTCCACCGCCCAGGAATGGAGAATTTGGGGTCCTGTGCCTTGCACATGGAGACATCATGACCAACCACTGGGAAGAGGGCAGTGTGGCTGTGGGGCTCCCTGAGAACTGGGACAGCTGTCAAGAGTTGCCAAGGCCTCAAAGAGGGAGGAAAGCTTATGGGGACAGGAGGAGTGTGCGGCCACTGACCTGTCACCTGCCCTCAGAGTGTCCCCGTGGGGAAGTGGCTGGAGTGGCTGCCCACTAAAGCTTGCCTGTCGCTTGAGGAGATGTCACAGTGGATGCACATAGTAGATCCTTACCGTGCTTTTTACACTGAACAGACAAAAGGGAATCCAAGTTGCTTTTGCAAAACCATCAGATTCATTTCCTGAAGACCAACTGTGTGTTAGAGACCAGGGATACAGACATGGTCCCTGGGACCCCAGAGGAGCTAGGGAGCTTCCTGGGAGGATCCTCACACTGGAAGGCACGAGCTGTGTTGGGAAGGACACCAACCCGGGCAGGGGACAGCCTCAGGGCAGGAAGTGGCAAAGGGCGTGGCCGGGGTGTTCCAACCACAGAATGATCGGCAGCCCAGTGCACCAGGTTCCACAGCCACATCCCTCCCTATGGACCCAGATGGAGGGCTCCAAGGCTGAGACCCAGGTTTTGCTGGTTTTCAAAACCTGTGGTCCCTCTTTTGTCCTCTGAAAAGGGGAGGGAATGCCCAGCCCTCTCCGGTGAGGATGGCAAGTGGCAAGGGGCCCCACCCATATGTCCGTGCCCCTTGCCCACCAGCCAATCGCTGCAAGAAGGCCCAAGTGAAGAGCTGCACAGAGTGCATCCGCGTGGATAAGGACTGTGCTTACTGCATAGATGAGGTGAACTGCTGGGCAGACAAGGCCACCCCTGCCCTGCCTTGCCACATCCTTTCCTTGGCTCTGGCCACACCCTTGGCCCCGCCCTGGCCCCGTGGGTGTGGGAAAAGAGGCAAGGGTCAGGGCTACTAAGGGGAGGTAGATCCAGGGTGGAGGGCAGGTTGGGGGACAGGTGCTGCCCCTGCCGACCACAGCTGCTTCTGGCCAGCTGTTCACAGAGCGGCGCTGCAACACACCAGAGGAGCTGCTGGCTGCTGGCTGCCGGCGGGAGAGTGTGGTGATCATGGAGAGCAGCTTTGAAATCACAGAGGTGTGTGGCGGCAGGGCTGGGGGCTACAGGGAGCTCTCCAGATGGCCGGCCCCAGGGGACCAGTAGCAGGGCAGGCCCGCCACCGGGCTCTCGGAGTGGCCCTCCAGCCAGCTGTCTCCTCCCCTGGGTGCAGGAGAGCCAGATCGACCAGAAGCTGCACCGCAGTCAGGTGTCCCCCCAGGGCATGTATGTCCGGCTGCGGCCAGGCGAGGAGAGGCTCTTCGACCTCCAGGTGTTCGAGCCCCTGGAGAGTCCGGTGGACCTATACATCCTCATGGACTTCTCCAACTCCATGTCCGATGACTTGGACAACCTCAAGCAGATGGGCTCGAACCTGGGTACGGCTGGGCCTGCGCGGATGATGCAGGGCTGGGACTGGACACCTGCTGGGCGGCCAGAGCTCGGGACAGCTTTACTCATCCCAAAGGGCAAGATAGACATGTGGGGTCCCCCAGAACCCCATTCCCAGGGGAAGTTCCAGGCCCCGGCAGGCACTGGAGCCATGACAAGAAGGGCGTCCCATGCCTCCAACCTACTCACGGAGCTGGGGCCATCTCTCCAAACTGCTCCCTTAAGCGCTGGATGCATAACCTGGGCCCCTCTCCCGCTGAGTCCCTTTGGCTCACCAGTGCCAGCAAGCTATATGTTAACCAGAGGTGGCCCTTCTCCCTCCTCCTTTTCCTCCTCCTCCAGCCTCCTCCCGACCCTCCAGGGGCCCCTGGGTCTTTGTGTGGGGGTGCTGGGTGCAGCCGTCCTCCCTCTGTCCTGTTGATTCCCAGCCCAGGTCCTGAGCAAGCTCACCAGCGACTACACCATTGGGTTCGGCAAGTTTGTGGACAAGGTCAGCGTCCCCCAGACGGACATGAGGCCCGAGAAGTGAGTGTGGGCATGGGCCCAGGGGCAGGTGCTACTGTGAGTGCCCCCGGCCTGCCACTCTTACCTACAGGGGTGGCCCCACCCCACCCTGTGCATGCTCAGCGTCCGTGCTCACTCCCTCCCACCCGCCTCTGCACAGGCTGAAGGAACCTTGGCCCAACAGCGACCCACCATTCTCCTTCAAGAACGTCATCAGCCTGACCAAGGATGCCAATGAGTTCCGGGACAAACTGCAGGGAGAGCGGATCTCAGGCAACCTGGACGCCCCGGAGGGTGGCTTCGACGCCATCCTGCAGACGGCTGTGTGCACGGTGAGCTGGGGCCTCAGTGACAGCGGCTGCTTGGCACACGTGGAGCTACCCGCCCCTGCTCCGGCCCTGCATTCCCCACCAGACTCGCAGGCCCCACATGAGCTCAAACCCTCTGCGGAGCCGTCAATCCAGGTCACTTCAGAAGCTCCAGGGTACAGGACCGCAGACTGCTTTTCTTTTTTTTTTTTTAATAAGATTTATTTATTTTTTAATGTAAAGACAGATTTATTGAGAGAGTGGGAGACAGAAATATCTTTCATCCACTGATGAAATGGCCAGGGCTGAGCCAATCTGAAGCCAGGAGCCAGGAGCCTCCTCAGGATCTCCTACAGAGTCAGAGTTCCAAGGCTTTGGGCCGTCCTTGACCACCCTGCCCAGGCCACAAGCAGGAAGCCGGACAGGAAGTGGAGCAGCTGGGATTAGAACCGGCACTTACATGGGATTCTGGCTGTTGCAAGGCAAGGATTTTAGCCACTAGACTACTGTGCCAGGCCCCACAGCCTACTTTTGTATGGACCAATGAAGCAGACATGAACCGTGGAGTTCTGGAACCTTCTTCAGTGCCCTGAGATGAGCCTGCTCACCAATCTCCCGGGACCCACCCGAGCTGGGTAGCTGTGCACATCAGATTTCCCGTCCTGGATGCAATGGCCACATTGCAGACCACGTAGAAAACAAAGCAGAAATCGCCCACAGTGTTTTTCCCACCAAGCAGCCAGACCCCAAAACCCTGCCTGCCCGTCTTGTTCCCTTCTCCTCCGTTTACACGGTGGAATTCACATAGTTTCTATTGTTTAAAATATTTATTAATTTTTATTGGAAAGGCAGATTTCCAGACAGAAGGAGAGACAGAAAGATGTTCTATCACTGGTTCATTTCCCCAAGTGACCACAATGGATAAAGCTGAGCCAGTCTGAAGCCAGGAGCCAGTTTTTTCCAGGTCTCCCACGTGTGTGTAGGGTCTCAAAGGCTTGGGTGACCCTCCACTGCTCTCCCAGGCCACAAGCGGAGAGCTGGAGAGGAAATGGAGCAGAGGGACACAAATTGGCACCCATATGGGATGCCAACTCTTGCAGGTGCAGGATTAGCCTGTTGAACCGTTGCACCGGCCCCTAAACTTTCTCTTTGGAGACTTGCTCTGTTTATGTTTCATTTGATAACAATCATAAACACCTTTTCTTGTAACGGTTCTCCAAATCACCCCATGCATTTTTCCAAAAATATGCAGTGAATAACTATACCTATTTGTTTTTTAAGATCTATTTATTGAAAGGCAGCATGACAGAGAGGGAGAGACAGACCTTCCAGCTTCTGATTCACTCTCCCAGTGCCTGCCAAAGCTAAGGCTGGGCCAGGTAGCAGCCAAGAGCCAGAGCTCCATCTGGGTTTCCCAGGTGCATTAGCAGGGAGCTAGATTAGAAGTGGAGCAGCCGGGACTCAGATCTGTGCTCTGACATAGGAAGCTAGCATTGCAAGTGGAGGCTTAACGCACTGCACCGCACCACAGTGTCAGCCCCGACTATACCTGATAGCCGGCCTTTGGTCATCTCCTGCTGTGTATCTTTCCAAACAGTTGAAGTATCCCTGGAGGGTGGTCCAGAGCATGCCCAGCAGGCGCTCTGTACTCAGGCTCTGCATGTGTTGCCTGCTGCCCCGGCACTGTTTCCTGGTTCTCACATCACCACATGTTGCACGCTGTCTGCTGGAACATGTCATCACTCTTGTGGCGCCCATGGAGCCCCATGGAGGGACCCACCCTCACAGTCTGCCAGTGTGTGCACGCACTATGATGCAGCCCTGGGCAGGCAACCTGCTCCATGGCGCCTCCTTGCCCTCCCCAGAGAGCCATCGGCTGGCGCCCAGACAGCACCCACCTGCTGGTGTTTTCCACTGAATCAGCCTTTCACTACGAGGCCGATGGTGCCAACGTGCTGGCCGGCATCATGAGCCGCAATGATGAGAGGTGCCACCTGGATGCCACAGGCACCTACACCCAGTACAACATGCAGGACTACCCGTCGGTACCCACTCTGGTGCGCCTGCTCGCCAAGCACAACATCATCCCCATCTTTGCTGTCACCAACTACTCCTACAGCTACTACGAGGTGCGCGGTCTGGACAGCCTTCCTCCTACTGCTCCTCTCCATCCTCAAGCTTGTGGGGGGCCCCCAGCAGTTACTGGCAGGGAGTAAAGATCCCGCGTCCATGCATCCGCTCGCCAGCTGGGGCCTCAGGTGGCCAGGGGTGGATCAGGCAGGTTCTGGAATCCTCCTGTGTGGCTTCCTGGCCTAAGGGCCGCCCACCTGCGAAGGAGGGGCTTGTTCCAGAACTGCCTGCCACCTGGGGCTCAGAGATGCTGAGCATGTGGCCTGGCTTCTCTCACGCAGAAACTTCACACGTACTTCCCCGTGTCCTCCTTGGGGGTGCTGCAGGAGGACTCTTCCAACATCGTGGAGCTGTTGGAGGAGGCCTTCAACGTGAGCCGGATCCCTGGGGGCACGGGGCTGAAACTTCCGGGGGCAGGGCTGGTGGGCTGGTTGGAGGAGGTGGGCCAGCGCAGGGAGCTTGCAGGCTGTGTCCAGCTGAGAAATCCCAGGCAACGTTCCAGAAGCCCATGGACAAAACAGAAAGCTTGGTTTAGTGCCCCCAATTTGGAAGTCCCTGCATAAGTTTGCTTTCCCCCCGTCCCTGCAATATGCACTTTTTTTTTAAGCAATATGCACTTTTTGTAACCTTACTGAAGACCCCAGGGTGGGTTGGTGAGAAAGGGTCACTAGCCATCCCCAGAGGTCTAAGAAGCCCACCTGGGTGGGGCAGTCCCCTGCAGGTGCTGCCACTGTGATGCCCCTAGCTGGACCCCCACAGGCAGCAGGGGTTGGAGCATGGCTCCCCACTGGCCCCACCCTGACCACTGAGTACCACCTCCCCTTAGCGCATCCGCTCCAACCTGGACATCCGAGCCCTGGACAGTCCCCGAGGCCTGCGAACGGAGGTCACCTCCAGAATGTACCAGAAGACTGCCACGGGGTCCTTCCACATTCGTCGGGGTGAAGTGGTATGCCTGTGTGGGGGCAGGGGACTCGGGCCAGGGTTCTGGAACTGTGGTCCAGACCAGGGTCAGCCTGGGCTCCCTTATCCTCCTGACCATACCGCCATCTGTCTGGGGCGGGAGATGCCGAGATGGGTGAGCTGGCTAATCAGGCTCATGTCTGCTGCAGCCGTTATGGCTGTGCCTGGAAGGAAGGATGAGCCCAGAGGCACTGCTGGCTGCTGAGCCGTGCCTGTATTGGCTCACTGCGGGACCCCTCCCTGCAGGGCACCTACCAGGTGCAGTTGCGGGCACTGGAGGCCGTGGATGGGAAGCCTGTGTGCCAGCTGCCGGAAGAGGACCAGAAGGGCAACATACACCTGAAGCCTTCCTTCTCCGATGGCCTCCACCTGGACGTGGGCATCATGTGTGACAAATGTGCCTGTGAGCTGGTATGGAATGGGTCTGCTGGGTGCAATGTGGAGGCCAGCTCAGCCTGGTCTTCCCTGAGCCAGCATAAGTGTCAGGTGGCCTGGTTCCCCTTAACCACTGCCCAAGATCCCTCCTCAACTCAGTGTCCAGAACAACCCCTCCACCTCCAACTCAGTGCCTCATTGCAGGAGAAGGAGGTGCAGTCGGCACGCTGTGACTTCCACGGGGACTTTATGTGTGGCCACTGTGTGTGCAACGAGGGCTGGTGAGTGTGGCTGTGAGGGTGGGGAGCCTGGCACCCAGGATGTCCAGCAGGGACCTGGCCCCAGGCACACCTGCACACCTGGCTGGGGAGGGGTCACACTCAGTCACTGAGTGACTGCAGTTGAAATCACAGTGGTCCCGCACTAACAAACACTCCACTAGATTTTCAGAGGAGAGAGGGAAGGTCTTCCATCTGCTGGTTCACTCCCCAAGTGGCCACAGTGACCAGGCTGGGATAATCCAAAGCTCTGCTGGATCTCCCACATGGGTGCAGGGTCCAAAGGACTCAGGCCATCTTCTCATGCTTTCCCAGACCACAAGCAGGATGCTGGATGGGAAGCGGAGCAGCCGGTCCTCGAACCGGTGCTCATATGAGAGACCTGAGGATTAGCTTGTTGAGCCACTCTGCAAGTCCCATGAGGTTTCTCTTTAGGGTGGTCCCAGAGTAATAAGCAGTCAGACTTCACTTCGCCCGGTCGGGGTGTGGTGTGAGCAGTTGGGGTGTGACCCTGAACAGGTAGGGTGTGTTTTCCATTTACAATATCCTCAGCTTCACCTGGACTTAAACTTGGTGCCTGTGTGGTGGCGCAGTGGACCACCACTGGAAAGACAGGCAGGACTGGTGGCTGTTGGGGTGCATCTGGGGGCTGGGGGGTACAAGTAAAGTGAGCCAGCATTCCAGGCCTTTGGTTCCTTTAGCGTTTGGGACCATGTGCGTGCATTCCCTGGTCAGCAGTGAGCTTGAAAGGGAATGTGCTGAGGGCTTCCTGGGCTCCACGACCCTGGGCCCATCGTGCTAACTCAAGGCAAACAAGCAACAAGGACGGGGCCCCAAGGGGGTGACAAGGGACCAGGATTCCCCATCTGTGCAGTGGCACAGTGAATGCTCCCAGCTTCCTGCCAGATCAGGGAGATGACCGGTTCCTTTCTCAGGAGCGGCAGCACCTGCAACTGCTCCACGGGCGCGCTGAGTGACGTGACGCCTTGCATGCGAGATGGCGACGACAAGCCGTGCTCGGGCCGGGGCGAGTGCCAGTGCGGCCGCTGCGTGTGCTACGGCGAGAGCCGCTACGAGGGCCAATTCTGCGAGTACGACAATGTGCAGTGCCCACGCACCTCCGGTGTGCTGTGCAATGGTGAGCGTGGCCACCAGGCTGCCCAGGAGGGGATAGTCAGGGCAGGGGTCAGCATCCCCAAGCTCAGGTCCAGGCTCACCCAGGACGCCCCCACCCCTTTCCACAAGGCTTTCACTTCCCTCATCCGCAACACTGAGGCCAAGGCCACTGCCACTTGGACAAACCCCTTGGTTGGTTTCGTGTTTTGAAAATGTGAGCAGTAAAGAGAAAATGAGAGACAGAGAGATGCCATCCACTGAACTCCCCCCCAAATGCCCTCAGCAGTGGCTAGGGAGTACACAAGGTCAAGACCAGGGGCCAAGTCTCCCACACGGGTGGAAGGGGCCCAGTGACATCAGCCATCACCTGCTAACTCAGGCCCTGGGGCTCGGCACAGCACCCTGGCACTGACAACTACAAGGCCAGTGCCCACCCGTCCCTTCCTCAAAGACCCAAAATCCCAGCTCCCCCTTCCCCACTGTCCTGTCACCCTGGGGTGGGGACTGTCCAACTTGGCCCCCCAGCAGTTGGCAACTCTGGCTCTGCAGACACTGGGTCTGTCGATTTGCCCCCAGGGCAGCACGCAGAACTGGGCCTAGCCTGGGAGTGTGTGGTCTGGCCAGGAGTCATAGAGCCCTGAGAAGGGGCACACAGGAGGCTGGGTAATTGAAGGCAGATGGGTCAGGTGCCGCCTGGTCATGGCTGCCACCGTGGACCCAGCATGGAGGCTAAGCCTGGCCCTTCCTCTTGCCTGCCATGTCCTCTTTCTGGCTGTCCGTGCCGGTGGGAGAGGAACAGGAGCGAGGTACAGGGGCACTGGACAAAGGCAGACATTGGGTCCAGGGCGTATGCGGGGAGCGGGGAGGAAAGCAGGGCCGGAGAGCCAGGGCCCGGGGTTCTGGGCCCTCCTGTTTCCTTCTCTATCTGTATTTCTCTCTTGTCCACCATCTTGTCCAGCTCCTTTATGAAACTTGACCATTTACCTATAGTAATAATAAGAGACCAAACAGCCTGATTTCCTGCCTCTGAATTCATGTAGATTTCAATTTTCGATTTTCGTTCTTACTTTATTGCATTGGCCAGTACCCACTAGGGGTTCTAACAGGGAACCATGACAATGGGTTTGCTTTGAGGAGGGCCGCCCTGGCTGCAGAGTGGACAGTGGCTGGAAGGCAAGACGGAGGGGAGGAGGAAAAAAGTCCAGGAGAGTGAGGAGGCAGCCCAGCTCCCCACCCGTCCCCCCTAGCAGATGGGCAGCCTGGACTGCTTGAAGTCAGCTGTCTTCTCCCGTCCCGCCCGCTGCAGATCGGGGACGTTGTACCATGGGCCAGTGTGTGTGCGAGCCCGGTTGGACAGGCCCAAGCTGTGACTGTCCCCTCAGCAATGCCACATGCATCGACAGCAATGGGGTAGGCCTGGGGCATAGGGCAGATGGGATGGCCAGCAGAGGGGAGCCCCCATCAGGGCCATGCCATCTCTCCAGAGGAGTCATGTTGGGCGTTGGGGAGGGCAGCAGTCAGCACTGGACAAGCTGGCTCATAGGGCTCCTTCGTCCCCCCTGCAGGGTATCTGCAATGGGCGTGGCTACTGCGAGTGTGGCCGCTGCCACTGCCACCAGCACTCGTTGTACACGGATGCCATCTGTGAGATCAACTACTCAGTGGTGAGGCCAGGCAAGCTGGGCAATGGGCACAGGCAGGGTAGGCAGGAAGGGCTTCCTGTGCTGTGAGGTGGGGCATGGGGTTGAGTGGTAGGGCCTGGTGGAGGCTCACCCAGCACGGTACCCACCTGCTCCTCCTCGTCTGTCCACCCAGATACCTCTGGGCCTCTGCGAGGACCTGCGCTCCTGTGTGCAGTGCCAGGCCTGGGGCACCGGAGCCAAGAAGGGACGCACCTGTGAGGAGTGCAGCTTCAAGGTCAAGATGGTGGACGAACTTAAGAAAGGTAGGGGGTGGGGGCAGCTGGAAGGTGGGAGGAGGGCAAGTGCAGGATCACCTGGGCAGAGGGGACTAAAGGTGACAAGGTCCAAAGCCCAGAGAAGGGACCCTGGGACGAGGAAGTCTAGGAGAGGAAGTGTAGTGCCTTTGGTGGGCTCACGGGCTAGCCAGGGCTGGGACAGACAGGCTGAGCCAGGGACAGCACGTGGCCTGTGGAGGGGGTGGTCACAGGCTCCGCCTGTAGGTGAGGGTCAGTGTCCAGACCCCATCCCAATCCAGGTGGGGGAGCAGTGAGATTGACAGGCTCTGATGGAGGCAGCACCTCGCCCCCTCCCTCCCCCAGGGCAGACCCAGGGTTCCATGCCCCCTTTCCCCACCCCTGTGCTGCCCTCACTCACCTTGTCCTGCACAGCGGAGGAAGTGATCGTCTACTGCTCCTTCCGGGACGAGGACGATGACTGCACCTACAGCTACACCGTGGAGGGCGACGGCAGCCCCGGGCCCAACAGCACAGTGTTGGTACAGCGGAAGAAGGGTGAGTGGGGGGTGGACTGGCAGTGGGGGGCCCCAGAGGGGGTGAGGGGCTTCAGGGTGCATGTGCGGGTGGGCACCGTTTCCCTCCTCTGCCTCCCCCACAGACTGCCCGCCTGGCAACTTCTGGTGGCTCCTTCTGATCCTGCTGCCGCTCCTGGCGCTGCTGCTACTGCTGTGCTGCAAGTACTGTGCCTGCTGCAAGGTGGGCATCTGCCCCAGGCCCCGACACAGCGCCCCTGTGGCCACCCCCACTGTGTGTTGCGGGAGAGGATTTCTGCGGTCAGACAATCTGAGGCTTCCCAAATGGGTTTGGCAGCCATGGAACCCTTCTTTCCCAGAGCGACCGGCAGAGCTGGGGTTCCACAGTACACACTTTGGGGACCCTTTATGCAACCCCTCCCCTCTCCATCCCTCAAGCCCCTGGTCCCTGCCAGGCATGGGAGGCTCTCTTGCCCCCATGGACTATTGCCGTGGGGGTGGGGGCGCTGGCTGGGGGTGCTGCCGCAGCCCTCAGTCCCACCCCTTGTCTCCTAGGCCTGCCTGGCTCTTCTCCCTTGTTGCAGCCAAGGTAGGGGACCCTGACTGCTGTCTCCATACCTGGGGAGGAAGGGACACTGGCCTACCTGTAAGGGCGCCGCCCCTGAGGACCCTTGCCCCCTAGGTCACATGGTGGGCTTTAAAGAAGACCACTACATGCTGCGGGAGAACCTCATGGCCTCCGACCACCTGGACACACCCATGTTGCGCAGCGGGAACCTCAAGGGGCGTGACACGGTCCGTTGGAAGATCACCAACAACGTGCAGCGTCCAGGCCATGCCACCCACACGGCCAGCACCAACCCCGGCGAGCTGGGTGAGGGGGGAATCGTGCCATGGGAACTCCCCCCCTGGATCTGGGCTTGACGCCTGTCCTGTCCAGGGAGGTGTAGAGGGAAGGGTGGGCACAGCTGCAGGAGGGGGTGCCCTGACCCCACCTGTGCACTCCCCACTCCAGTGCCCTACGGGTTGTCCCTGCGCCTTGCCCGCCTCTGCACCGAGAACCTGCTAAAACCGGACACACGGGAGTGCAGCCAGCTGCGCCAGGAGGTGGAAGAGAATGTGAGGAACAGAGTGGTGGGCGTGGGTCCCGGTGTGGGGCTGGGGCATGCGGGAGTACCTACTGGGAGTGCTTTGCATGCGTGTCTGGCACAGGCCACTTGGGCATCATTACCCTGGGACTGTCAGACTAGGAGGAGGCAACACAGCCTGGGTCTTAGACTCCCATAGGCCTGCCCACAGCCAGCCCTGCATGAGGGGAGGTTAGCGGGGGCAGGGGGAGGCTCTGGGTTGAAAGTCCGGGGGCTTCCTGGGGCCCAGCTCACTTGCCTCACTTAACCTGGCAGCTGAATGAGGTATACCGGCAGATCACAGGTGCACACAAGCTCCAGCAGACCAAATTCCGGTGAGATCCAGGGTGCCACCACGGGGGTCGGGGGAGGCAGCTTGGCTGTGCTGGGCCCTGCCAGCCTCAAGCCAGGCATCCAGGGCCTGGGTGGAGGGCTGGAGGAGTTTGAAGAGCAACTTATAGAGCAAGTCTAGGAGGTGGCGCCCGCCCCCGCCCCCCGCCACAACTGGCTCACAGCCCCTCTGTCTCCCACAGGCAGCAGCCCAACGCTGGGAAAAAGTGAGTTGAAGACGGCCCCACTTTCTGCCACCTGCCGCATGGCCCCTCCTCCCCTAGCCCTACCCCATAGAAATGGAGGGTCCTGTGCACCTGTCAAGGGTTAGTCCCTCGCTGCATCATGACTGTCAGCAAACCCCTCTCCACTCCCTCTCAGCCTCCGCCCACTGCACCTGAGGACGGACAAGCCCTGACCCTGATGGGATACCTGTGGGCACCAGGCAGGGTCCTGAGAAAGTCTCGCAGGTGGCAAAGCTGTACTCCCAGTTTCTACCCTGAATCCTAGCCCTGCCCTAAAGCATAAGCCCCGCCCCCGGCAACGCTGAGGCAGCAGGACTAAGAGACCAGTGTGCCCAGTGGGCAGGTGCCTGCTGCTCCCCTTCCCCATCGGACCCCTCCCCGTGCCCCCTCCAGGCAAGACCACACCATTGTGGACACAGTGCTGATGGCGCCACGCGCAGCCAAGCCGGCACTGCTCAAGCTGACAGAAAAGCACGTGGAGCAGGGGGCCTTCCACGAACTCAAGGTGGCCCGCGGCTACTACACCCTCACCGCAGAGCAGGGTAGGTGGGCAGCACCTCGCCCTGCCGCCAGCAGAGGCCAGCCCCCACCCCGACTGACGCCCTCCTCACCTGTGCCCTTGCCCAGATGCCCGGGGCATGGTGGAGTTCCAGGAGGGCGTGGAGCTGGTGGACGTGCGTGTGCCGCTCTTCATGCGGCCCGAGGATGACGATGAGAAGCAGCTCTTGGTGGAGGCCATTGACGTCCCTGTGGGCACAGCCACCCTGGGCCGCCGCCTGGTCAACATCACCATCATTAGGGAGCAAGGTCAGCCGGGGGCGGGGCCTCTGGGGGCGGGGCCTGGGTCTGTGATGGGTCAGGGGGCATGACTGGGGTCTTCTGGGTGAGGGGGTCTACAACTCTCTTTCCACAGCCCTGGGCCCAGGCGCCATGAGGAGACACACCATGCCCCCCAACCATCATTGCTCTCTGTCCAGAGCAGTGCCCCCAGCTTCTGGGGGACAGGGGGCCCTATCCAGCCCCTGTCCTTTCCCACCTGTTCCAGGACCTCATGGCCTGTCCAGCCCTGCCCCTCCCAGGATGTCAGCTGAGTGCTTTTTCCATCACAGCCTCCCCAGAGAGCTGTAGGGGTGAGGGTGGCGAGCAGCTTTCTGTGGAGTGACAGCCCCTTGCCTTGCAGCTAGTGGGGTGGTGTCCTTCGAGCAGCCCGAGTACTCGGTGGGCCGCGGGGAGCAGGTGGTCCGCATTCCTGTCATCCGGCGCATCGTGGACAATGGCAAGTCCCAGGTCTCATACCGCACGCAGGACAACACGGCCAAGGGCAACCGGGTAAGGGCTGGACGCAGGAGGGGTTCAGGACAGAGCAGAAGCAGGTGGTGGCCCTGCCTGCTTCTGCCCCTGGCGAGGTGTCCCCTCCTCCAAAGTGACGTCCAGGGCGCCAACCCTCTGCTACTGAGGACCGGCAGAGGGGGTGCCTGCTTCTTGCTCCTGCTGCAACCGTGCCCAGTCCTAGCCACCCAGCATCCCCCCTGGGGAAGTCAAACCTTTCGCAGGAAATGCCCCCTCCTGACTGCCCCAGTCCTCTCTGGCCCATCCCCCAGGACCACCCCGCAGCCTGTGGTCGATTTCCATGCTGCGCACTTGCTTTGGGTGCCTGGTTTGGGACATGGAATCTGACCTTATTCCACACACGTTGCAAGCTCAGAACATTCCTGTTGGAAATCCTCTCCGACGAAAGTGAGAGTCAAACGCTGCCAGCCCACTGACCCCATAGGCAAGAACCCTAGGCAGGTGCGCCCCGCAGCCCAACTGGCACCCCCACTTTCTTCACTGACTCTCCTGGGTGACAGCGGCCTTGGCATGGCTCCAGTGTTCTCAAAACAATCCCAGAGAACGCACCCACACTCTCCTCCAGCGAGCTCCCAGCTACTCGGCCATGTCCATAGGACGGTGCCAGGGCACTTAGCCATTTTCTAGAATTATCTTTATTAGGTCTCACCTTTAAACCACACCTCCAGAATGCAGACACGTGCAGGGTCAGGGTGTGAGCGCCTATCCCACCCTCTCCCCTGGGCCCGTTGTGGCTCTCCTGTAGCCAGATGGCTGACACGCATGCGCATGGCTTTTAAAGGTTTCTAAGTGAAGATAAACCTACCTTTTTAAAACCATATTTTCATTTGAAAGGCAGATACTGCCCAAATGCCCACAACAGCCAGGGCCAGGTCCGAGTCAGGAGCCCAAAACACCGTGAGTGTGCCATGTTGGGGACAGGGCCCTGAGTGCTTGAGCCACTTGTCCCCCACTGCCTCCCAGAGTGTACAGCGGCAGGAAGCTGGGGTCTGAGAGAAACCCAGGACTTGAGCAAGGCACCTGATTGTGGGCTGTGGGTAGCTCAGGGAATCGTCACACCGGACACCCAATACCCAGCCTCGCAACCTACCATGCCACAAACTCTTTGCTGGGCCTGGCTGCACGTGACATCTGTATCTGGAAACACACACACACACAAATACTGCTTTGCTTGCTGAGCCATTCCAACTCCGTGTGGACCTCAACCCCATGAGAAACCCCTCGGCAGAGCCGGGTCCTCCCGCACAACCCAGGAAGGAACGTGGTCACAAAACCTGACAGGCCAGCTGACATCTTTTGCACCAGGCCTTCTGAGCTCAGGTGTCCCGATGATGGCCATTCTAGCTTTTTCCTCAATCCAGGAATCCTGGAGTGCTGGCATAGCATTGTGTCTGTCTGTAGTCAGATGTGCTTTGTGGGACATTTTCGAAGCAGCCACATATTGTGCACGGTTCTGTGCCCAGTTCCCTGCCCTGGGCTTTGTCTGGAGTGGAAATCTTAGGGTGCAGCGCCACCTGGTGGCCTTCTGTGAGAAGACCTTTTCTCCCAGTGGCTGGTGAGCCATACTGGGCACCCTGGGGAGATTAAGGCAAGCGTAAAGCAAGATGGGGACAGGCTCCATGGCCAACATGCCACGTGGAATGCTCATATTTTGTAGAGTCCTTGCTGCTCATACACACCGTGCAAGGAAGCTCAAGTCCTTGCACCCATGTGAGGGACCCACCTGGGTCCCAGGGCTCTTGGCTCTGCCCAGGCTGTTGTGGGCATCTGGGGGTGAACTTGTAGATGGAGAGACTTTATCTCAAATAAATAAAAATAATTTTTAAAGGTAGAGTTAGAGAGAGGCAGAGAAAGATATATCCACTGGTTCATTCCCCACACGGCTATAACAGCTAGAGCTGAGCTGATTTAGATCCAGGAGCCAGAAGCGTCTTCCAGGTCTCCCATGTGAGTGCAGGGTCCCAAAGCTTTGAGCCATCCTCCACTGTTTTCTCAGGCCACCAGCAGGAAGCTGGATCAGAAATGGAGCGACCAGGACTCAAACCGATGTCCATATGGGATACTGGTGTCTCACCAGCCCCCACATTTTTCTAAATGAAACAGAGCTGGAGGTGTGAGTGACCCACTCTCCAGGAGCAGGGCCTGGGGTTGGACTGAATCCCACATTCCCACGCCATGGTGTTCTCTCCTTCCAGGGTAGGACAGCTCCTGTGGGCTGCCTGTGCGGGAGACTGGGTCTTTGCATCCCATTTGGTGCTTTGGGTCAAATGCTGGTTCAGCCAGCTGCCGTGTGAACCTGGGCTTGTCTCCCAAGCTCTGCGTGACTTGGTTTTCTCATCTGTCTAATGGGATGTCTCTTGCTGCTCCATAGTTCATGTGCCTGTCCAGTGTACGGTGTCAACAGGAGCCACTGCTGTACGCAAGGAACAGGGCAGTCGCATTGTCCTCAAGGCAGCCGTAATGCTGTGTGTCACGCCCACCTTCCACGCTCCTTCTCTGACCTCGACCCCCTCCTGCTGCAGGACTATGTCCCCGTGGAGGGTGAGCTGCTCTTCCACCCTGGGGAGACCTGGAAGGAGCTGAAGGTGACACTTCTGGAACCTCAGGAAGTGGACTCCCTTCTGCGGGGCCGTCAGAACCGCCGCTTCAACATCCAACTCAGCAACCCCAAGTTCGGGGCCCGCCTGGGCCAGCCCCAGTCGGCCACCATCATCATCGGGGACCAAGGTGTGCAGAGCCCGGAGCTGGCTGACAGTAAGAGAGGCAGAGCCTAGGCAGCGTGTATGTGTGTGTGGGGGGGGGGTGGGGGGGCTCCAGACTGGGCAGAGGAAGCCTGGGGAGCTCAGCTTTCCCACATGACATGCATGTGGGGTACATGTGTCCCATGCAACACCTGCACTAGGCCCCGTCCTAGGAGAAGTGCCCGATGTTGAACAGAAAATCAAATATCCCTGGGCTTCTATTCTTTATCTGGCAGCCAGAGGGCCGGGATCAGCCGTTAGCTCATGCCATGTCTCAGCTGTTGAACCAGCCTCACAGAGGCATTTCTGGAAGGGACAAGTTCACCACCCGGAGGAAGATGAGGGAGGAGGCAGAGCTCAGGGAAGGGCTGCAGAGCAGGTGCAGCAGCCTCAGGCCCTCTGGATGGGGGCTCAGGTGTTTAACCGGGTGTCTGGTGCCCCCTTGTGGTGACTGCTGTCTGAGCCGGCTCCCACCCCGCCCCTTGATTCCACTACCAGACGAAGTGGACCAGGACTTTGTGAGTCAGACCCAGTCATCATTCCCGCTCCCTCATGTTGACCTGGGAGCCCCTCAGAATCCCAATGCCAAGGCCGCTGGGTCTCGGAAGATACATTTCAATTGGCTGCCCCCTCCTGGCAAGCCTGCAGGCTACAGGGTATGTGGGGGCCACGGGTAACAAGTGCCTGGGAGGAGGCTTGAGGGACAGGGGCTCAAGCATGGGTGGACGGAAGGATGTCCAGGTGTGCCTGTGACCCTGGGCTCGGGGAAGAGGGAGGACCCCCACCTGAGTCTTGCAGATGGCTGCCCCTCTTCCCATCATGGGGTTCCTGGCATGACCAATGTTCACCCATGTCCCCCTGCCCAACCTGAGCAGATAAAGTACTGGATCCAGGGTGACTCCGAGGCTGAAGCTCACCTGCTCGACAGCAAGGTGCCCTCGGTGGAACTCACCAACCTGTACCCGTATTGCGACTATGAGATGAAGGTGTGTGCCTACGGGGCACAGGGCGAGGGCCCCTACAGCACCCTGGTATCCTGCCGCACCCACCAAGAAGGTACGACGCTCATGGCGACCGCCTTTCCCCCTGCCCAACATGCCCAGCCTTACCCTCTCCATCCTCTGACCCCGCCCCTTCACCCCTCCTCCACAGTACCCAGTGAGCCAGGGCGCCTTGCCTTCAATGTCGTCTCCTCCACGGTGACCCAGCTGAGCTGGGCTGAACCCGCGGAGACCAACGGCGAGATCACTGCCTACGAGGTCTGCTACGGCTTGGTCAACGAGGACAATCGTGAGGACTGCCACAGGGGAGGGCCGAGGGCAGCTGGAGGTCCCCTGACACCTGTCCTCTGGGTTGGCAGATGGGACCGAGGCATGCCCGGTCTCTAGACTGCGCACTGGGCCAGGCTCCAAGGCCAGGCAGCTGAGCCCAGTAGGCAGGACGGGCCCCAGACACCATCCTATGCAGGCAGTGTCTGCACGGGCTCTCCAGGTCACAGCAGAATCACCAGCAGCCTCGGACCAGCCAGTCCTGGAAGGGATCCATGCCACACCCTCCCCTCTGTGGGCTTGCTTGCTCCCAGAGGTGGCGCTCTCACTACCCCCACACTACCCCCACACCTGCTGTGGATGGAAAGGGGGTAGTGTGAGGGCTCAGGCTCTCAGGGCTACGTGCAGGGTTACAGCCACCCAAGCAGCAGCCACCCTCCCCTGCAGACAGGCCCTTACCATTAGCCCATTTGTGGATCCCAGGCAGGAGGTCTTCTCTGACTGGGCTTTCAACCCAGGAGTGACCAGAGTCCTGGCCATCTGGGCTCGGATGTATGCCCTCTCTGCGTGAAAGGGTGGGTCAGAGAGGGCCTCAGTGTGACTGTGGGAGCCTCCCCCCGCCCGGGGCTTTTGGAGCAGCTGTCGGCTGGGTGTAGCCATGGTTGAGGATGCCATTTCCAGGCACCTCCTCTGGATACCCCGGAATTCAGGCCCAGGATGGCCTCTTTCCCACCTCAACTGGTCTTCCCAGGATTTTCCCGCCCAACCAGAGCCATCTTGCTCAGCCTGTGCCAGGCCTGTTACCTAGCAGCCACAGCCTCCAGACCTCCTGGTGTCAGGAGTGGAGCCTGGTGACCCCTCTGATGTGCTCTGTCCACTCCCAGGACCCATCGGGCCCATGAAGAAGGTGCTGGTGGACAGCCCCAAGAGCCGCATGCTGCTCATTGAGAACTTGCGCGAGTCCCAGCCCTATCGGTACACCGTCAAGGCGCGCAACGGGGCTGGCTGGGGCCCCGAGCGGGAAGCCATCATCAACCTGGCCACCCAGCCCAAGCGGCCCATGTCCAGTGAGTGGCGGTCAGGGCATGCAGGATGGACAGGGACTGGGACATCCCAGCCAGGGCCCAGGCTCATGTGCTCCCACCCCCGCAGTCCCCATCATCCCAGACATCCCCATCGTGGATGCCCAGGGCGGCGAAGACTACGAGAGCTTCCTCATGTACAGCGATGACGTCCTCCGCTCCCCGGCTGGGAGCCAGAGGCCCAGCGTGTCCGACGACACTGGTGAGTGGCACTGGTGCGAGAGGAAGGGGTGGGAGCTGATGGAGCTGTCCTGGTGCCGAGATTGGCAAAAAGGTTGATGACTGCTGGACACACAGGTCAAGGCCGCAGGTCCGTCCCCTGCCTTGGCCGGGTGGCTGTGGAGCCCGGGTCATGGTGTTGTGTGCACTGAGATGACCTAACAGACATGGTCCACCTGCAGGTCTGTGGCCCAGGGCACTAGGCTGTGTGTGTGCCCCAGGGGACAGCTGCACACTGGCTCCTGCCCGGGAAACAGCAGTGCAATGTGCTGGTTTCCCAGCTGTGCTGCAGGGCCAGGGCCCTGGAGGGCCCTACGTCACAGAAGGCAGGCAGCTGCCCGGCAGGCCTGGGGTGGAGTCGCCACAGAGGTGGAGCCAAGCCCGCTGACCTTGCTCTTTTTCCTGGAGTGTCTTGCTGGTTCTCTGGGCCCCTGCTGCCTCATCTGTGAAATGGGCTGCACCTACCATCATCTGGCCATGCCTGCCTACGCCTCAGGGTCCCACACACCTGTTGCCTTGGGCTGGGAGAGGGGCCGCATCTTGAGTCTCGGGTGAGGGGATAGGTGCAGGCACCAGGGACCTCAGCTCAACCACGCATACTGCCGGTGACACCCGCTTAGTTCTCCCCAGGAGGGGCACGCAGGGGCACACTGACCTAGGCGCTGGGGCCGGGAGACCTCCCCGGCTGGTCGCCCCCGGTCCAGGCTCCGCCCCTCCCGGCTGGTCCGGAGCCCCGGCCCTGGAGAGGTCTCAGCCCGAGGTGTGCACAGATGCACGCCTCCACCCCTGGCTCTCCGGCGCCCCGACCTGCTCGGCGCTGCCGTCCTGACCCGGCGCCTCCCCCCGGCGGTGCCAACGCGGCCCTTCGTTGTTCCCAAGGCGGCGGCGGCTGGAACTTCGAGCCCGTGCTGGGGGCGGAGCTGGACCTGCGGCGCGTCACGTGGCGGCTGCCCCCGGAGCTCATCCCGCGCCTGTCGGCGAGCAGCGGGCGCTCCTCCGACGCCGCCACCGAGGGGGGCGCGGACGGGCAGGGGGACCCCCGGCCCCGCTGCGCGACGCCCCGGCCCCCCGGAGGTGACAGGACTGCCCAGACACTCGTGTCAGCTGTCTGGGGGCTTGGGGTTGGGTATCCGCGCTGTCGCGACTCTGGCCGTCTTTAGGGCTCTCCCCAGCGGCAGTGAGTCTGTTAGGGTGCAGCCTCCTCAGGGGCAAGGCTGGCTGCACTCAGAGCGGCCAGGAGACACCGGACAGCCCTTTGGAGGTCTCCGGAGAAACAGAGCTGGGTGTTGGTGGGACTGGGCACGTTCACATGAGGCCCTGGATCTGACCTGGCTCCCTGCTCTCCCCCCACCCCACCCTGCAGAACACCTGGTGAACGGCCGGATGGACTTCGCCTTTCCCGGCAGCGCCAACTCCCTGCACAGGATGACCACAGCCACCAGCAGCTATGGCACCCACCTGAGCCCTCACCTGCCCCGGGGCGTGCACAGCACCTCCTCTACTCTCACGCGGGACTACCACTCGCTGACCCGCACGGAGCACTCCCATATGGCCACACTGCCCCGGGATTACTCCACCCTCAGCTCACTCTCCTCCCAGGGTGCGCGTTGCCTCACCTAGCAACCCCTCCTCCCAGCTCCGGAGGCCCCCACCCCCTCTCACTCTGTTTCCTCCTGCCCTAGGCCTCCCTCCCATCTGGGAACATGGGAGGAGCAGGCTCCCGCTGTCCTGGTCCCTGGGGGCCCAGAGCTGTGCTCAGCTGAAGGGGCGCCTCCCCTCCAGGGGTTCCCGAGACTCTATTATCCTGGCTGGGCAGCCAACAGCACCCTCCAGGGGTCCAGGTAGTACGAGGGCAACCACCCTGGCTCCCCTACGGCTGCTCCATCTGTCATTCACTCCTCACCAGCTGCCACCTCACCTGCCACTCCATCCAGACGCCCCACCGCCCACAGGCGCTAACCACCACTCTTCGCCCAGCCTGCATCTGCGCTGATGCCTAATCCACTTTAGGATCTCCTGGGTGGGCCCGCTGAACGCAGTCGGGTGGGGGCAGGGCCCGTCCACCTGCTCCAGGGATGCACAGGTGCTGGCTGGGCAGCCTCACCACAGGGCAGCAGGACAGACAAGGGAGCTGCTCAGTGGCATGTGCCAGGGAACAGAAGCCAGGCAGGGGCCAGGCCTGCCTCGTGCCAGGATTCCCCTGCTCTGGGCTGACTCCAGTCTCCTCTCTGCAGACTCGCGCCTGATGGCAGGTGTGCCCGACACGCCCACCCGCCTGGTATTCTCGGCCCTGGGGCCCACGTCGCTGAAAGTGAGCTGGCAGGAGCCACAGTGTGACCGTGCACTGCTGGGCTACAGTGTGGAGTACCAGCTGCTGACTGGTGGTGAGGCCCACCTGCCCTCCCCACCCCCATGCATCTCCTCGGACTCTTTCTGGATCATTCCCTCAGCTTGGTCCTGCCTCACTGTGCTAGACCCAGAGCACTCTTTGGGGACTGAGAGTGACACCTGTGGCCCCCAGACCCCTAGCTGAAGCCCAGGATCTGCCCCAGGCCGGGCTGGCATTGTAGGCTTTGTTCTCTGCTTCCGTAGTGCACAGCTTGAGCCTCCACCCATGACAACCCAGACACAAGTCCCGGCTAGCCCAGGTGATCTGGGGATCAGGGGTCACATTGCTCTGTGGCCTTGCGCTCACCCCTACCCCCACTCCCATCCCTGCAGGGGAACTGCATCGGCTCACCATCCCCAGCCCCGCGCAGACATCAGTGGTGGTGGAAGACCTCCTGCCCAACCACTCCTATGTGTTCCGTGTGCGGGCGCAGAGCCAGGAGGGCTGGGGCCGAGAGCGGGAGGGCATCATTACCATCGAGTCACAGGTGCACCCACAGAACCCGCTCTGCCCCCTGCCAGGTGAGCCACCTCCCCATCCCCTCTGGCTGGTGCCCAGGGCATTGACTGCATACCCTCCTGCTTGACACCCCCCCACTGCTGCCCCCCAGGTTCCACCTTCACTCTGAGCACCCCCAGTGCCCCAGGCCCACTGGTGTTCACAGCCCTGAGCCCAGACTCCCTGCAGCTGAGCTGGGAGCGGCCACGGAGACCCAACGGAGACATCCTCGGCTACCTGGTGACCTGCGAGATTGTCCACGGAGGAGGTGCTGCCCGGCCTCCAGGCAGGGGTGGCGGAGGAGGGAAGGGCAGGGCGGCTAATGGTGTCTCCCTGCCTCCTCCCCTCCTTCCCCACGCAGGTCCAGCCACCACATTCCGGGTGGATGGAGACAACCCCGAGAGCCGACTGACCGTGCCAGGCCTCAGCGAGAACGTGCCTTACAAGTTCAAGGTGCAGGCCAGGACGACCGAGGGCTTCGGGCCAGAACGAGAGGGCATCATCACCATTGAGTCCCAAGATGGAGGTGGGGTGCTGTCCCCCCGCCACCCTTGCCAGGCCACCTCCTGGGCTGTCCCCGACCTGACCAGCTGCTCTGCCCGCTCCAGGTCCCTTCCCACAGCTGGGCAGCCATGCTGGCCTCTTCCAACACCCACTGCAGAGCGAGTACAGCACTGTCACCTCCACCCACACCAGCACCACAGAGCCATTCCTCATGGGTGAGTCTTGAGGGACCCTGGCTTGGGCAGGGACCCCCTCCCCAGGTGAGGTACTGCAATCAACGCCTGTTCCTTTGCAGATGGCCTGGCCCTGGGGTCTCAGCACCTGGAGGCCAGTGGCTCCCTCACCCGGCACGTGACTCAGGAGTTTGTAAGCAGGACACTGACCACCAGTGCCCAGGTAGACCAGCAGTTCTTCCACTCCTGAGCTCACCCCACAGTGGCCTGGACTCCCTGCACCCCCTCCGCCATGCCTCTCCAACCACAAACCAGGGAGCGCATGTCCTCTGGGAGTCATGACAACAGATGGCCTCTGTCGCTGCCTCCCCACTCTCTGGACACAGCCTCTCTTGTAACCAAAGAGCAGGGTCCAGCACCAGCTGGGCCCAGCCTCTCTTCTGCCCTTAATGAAAAACTTTGCTACCGTGTTGTTCTGAACTACTGTCTGTTCTTCCGGGGACCCAGAGGTGCCAGTGGCCTGCGGTCAGAGAGCGACGTTGACCCCCAAGGTACACACCCACCTCAAGAGGCAGGTGGGTACCATGGTGGGAGGCAGGGCTTTATTAAGCACCCAGACAGGGAGGGTGGGCAGTTGCCCAAGGCACAGCGGTGGGACCCGCCAGCTACAGTCACAGGTGCAGCACCTTGGCCCCATCTGCTGCTTGAGAGAGGTAGAAGGTGGCGGTCCCGCTGTACTGCTCCTAAGGAGAGGTGGGGCACGGCGTGAGTGCGGGGTGGGCCCAGAATCCACCTCTGCCCCACCAGCTCCACCCTAGCCCACCTGTATCTGCTGCATGGCACGGGGTGCGGCGGACGCCTCCAGCAGCGTCACCGTGCAGCCCCCAAAGCCACCGCCCGTCATGCGACTGCCATAGACTCCGGGCACAGACAGCGCGGCCTCCACCAGCTGGTCCAGCTCGGGGCAGCTCACTTCATAGTCATCCCTGCAGGGCAGCAGTGGGAGGGGCAAGTCCAGGGAACTCAGTATGGGGAGGGAAGGAGGGACAGAAGGTCTCACCTGAGTGAGTGGTGGCTCTCCACCATGAGGCGGCCAAAGGCTCTGTAGTCCCCGCGGTTCAGGGCAGCCGCTGCCTCGGCAGTGCGCTGAATTTCACCCACAACGTGCCGTGCCCGCCGGAAGCCCTCCTTGCTCACCAGCTCCCTGCCAGCTGCGGAGAGAAGGTCGGCAGAGTGGCTCTCCACTGCCTAGGGGTGCCAGCTGTGTGGGCAGGGTCCTAGTGGACCAGTAAGCAGTTATTTGAGGAGAGAACTGGTAACCATGCTAGATCAGAAACTGGGAAGAGGAGCTGGTGCTGCGGCGTAATAGGTTAGGTTTCCTCACGCACACTGGCATCCCATATGGGGCCAGTTGCAGTCCTGGCTACTCTACTTCCTATCCAGCTCCCTGCTAATATGCCTGGGAAAGCAGCAGAGGATGGCCCAAGGGGTTGAGACCCTGCACCCGCGTAGGAGACTCAGAAGTAACTCCTGGCTCCTGGTTTAGAACCAGGCCAGCTCTAGCCATTGCAGCCATTTGGGGAGTAAGCTAGCAGATGGAAGATCTGCCTCTCCTTCTCTCTGTAAATTTGCCTTTCAAATAAACATTTGCAGTTCACAAGCTTGGAGAGCAGGGGGCATGCTGCAGGTCAGGTTCATATCTACTGCCAGGTCAGGGCCAGGCCGGCAGGCTCTCACCCTCCAGTTCCTCCATGCGCACGTCCCGAAGGCTCTCCTTGCCCAGCGCCCGGGCCACCTCCTCACACTGGCGCCGCCGCAGAGGGTACTCGCTGGAGCCCAGGGCATGGCGGACATTGGAATTGGTGATGAGCACAGCCAGCTTGGGGTCAGACAGTGGCACCAGGCTCGTCTCCAGGGACCTGAGGGCAGAGTGGGACTCAGAGGGGCTGGATGGCCAGGAAGGACATCTGCTGTGACACTAGTGGGCAGAACCCCTCTCTCCAGAGGCTCCTGAGGCCCAGGTGGGAGCAGGGAGTGGCCCCTGACCTGCAATCAATGAGCAGCGCGTGGCCCTTCTGCCCCAGCAGCGCGATGAGCTGGTCCATGATGCCACAGGGCACCCCTGCAAAGCTGTGCTCGGCCTGCTGGCACACCTGGGCCCGGGCAGCTACTGCCCCTGAGTCTGTGGCACAGGGCAAGGTGGGGGAATGGGGGCAGGTGACTCCAGTGATAGACACTCCAGGCAAAATGTTCACCCCCACCCACTCCACCCACCACCATGAGGAAAGCAGCTCTGAGCGCAAGGTGGATGGTGGTGACTGGGGCCTCGAGGGTACCTGGGCAGAGCTGCTGCAGGAAGGTGTATGTGGCCACTTCCAGGGAAGCTGAGCTAGACAGCCCGCCACCCAGGGGCACTGAGCTGACCACCACCGCGCTGAAGCCTGGGAGGGGGGCGGCTGTGGAGAAAGGGATGGGTGTGTAAGATGGGCTGGCCTGGACAGGAGACACCTGCCTGCTAGCTGCCAAGTCAGCGCCCTCCATCTTCCAACCCAGGGAGGTAGCCAACAGTCCTCTTAGTTGTCCTCCTAGTTTCGGTCTCTGGGGTCCAACTGGCTCCTTCCAGGCAACCCCAGGGCAAGTCCTAGAACTTGACTGGGGCATCAGTGTGAAGTAGCAGGTGACACTGGTGGTATCCAGTGCCCATACCTGGGTAGTGCTCAATCACTCCCTTGACGTAGTTGGCCCATCGGGGGGTCCCAGGCTCCAGGGATCTCTGGGGGGAGGGCAGAGGGAACTGCAGCCGCTGAGGTTCATCAGCGTCCTTGGAGGTGGTGAGAAGGGAGACCAGCCCATCTTCCCGGCGGCTGCCCACCAGCACCGTGACCAGTTCCAGAGCCTGCAGGACCCACCCCCCAGGTGTGAGAAAGCCCCTCAGGGCTCAGCCAGCTTGGGAGGGGAAGGGAATGAGGTGTGGCCTGGGGGTAGGGGCCAGGCTCCAGGCTGAGCTGGCCCTGGGGTCTGGAGGGTGGGGCCTGTTGTAGCCAGCAAGCAGGGCTGGACTCTGCCCCCTGCATGGGCTCCCAGGGATGGGGCAGGGATGGGGGTGGGTGGCTAGGCCAGAGGGAAGGTGGGATGAGAGGTCTTCCATGTGGTGTGATCCCAGCATGCACCAGAGGCTGAGAGCTCCGGATGGAAAGCCGGGAGGCAGGAGGTCAGGTGCCCAGTCACCTGGCTGACCTTGAGGAGGCCTCTAGCCCCCTCAGGACCTGGTCCCCCAGCGCCCCCAGCTGTAGATGATGGGCTGGGCTACACTCACATTCCAAGCCTGAAGCATGGGACCGATCGCAGGCCCCGAGAGCCCCACGTTTGAAGTAGAAACACACGCGGTGTTGAGGGCACCGATCAGCAGTCCCTCAACAGGGGGATTTGTGCCAAGCAGCGTCAGCACACCCCCCTCCCTGTCACTTCCTCCTTTTCCAACGTGGGGGACAGCCCGCGCCAGGGTCTCTGCCCGTCCCTCCGCCCCAATCCTGAGACCCGCCCGTGGCTCCTCCACAGCCCCTCACCATGGGTAACACCAGGCCCTGGTTGTAGTCCGTGTGCTCCCCGATGAGGTTAACGCGGCCCGGAGCCGACGCGGCCAGCTCCGGCTCTGCCCCAAACTCTTCCAGGAAGGCCCGCCGGGCCTCGGCCAGCAGCTCGTCCACCTGGGGATGCCTCGAAGCAGCCATGTCGCTCGTGTGCGGCGAGGGGGCCGGTGGCGCGGGATGCTGTGCGCGGGGACTCGCGCGCAGTGCGCACATTCCGGCGCGCCCCTGGGCTGGGGCCCCCAACGCCACGCCCCGGGCCCGCCCCCGGCCTGCAGGCCCCGCCCACCCGGACGCCCCGCCCGCGACGAGGGCTGCGGGCTAACAGGACGCTCCCCAGGACACAGCTGCACTACCCTGCTCCGCGCTTCGCACCTGCGTGGGCACAGTCGGAGTGGTCACAGCAGGTGGCCCCGGGGAAGAGTCTGTGCCCCCGTGATGGCTTTTACTCTACACTGTCGAGCAGAAGCAGCCTTGAGCGGCATTTGGTCAGACTGAGGTTCTCTGGGCCAGCACCTGTGAGAGGTCATGCCCTGATCATGGCTCTAGGAGTCTCCTAGCATGGGCATCTGGCACAGCTGGGACGCCTGAGTCTGTGTCTCGGCGCTGGTCCTCACTCCAGCTTCCTACAATGCTGTCCTGGGATGCAGCCGGGATAGCTCACCATCCCTGCCACCTATCTGCATGGCACTTGCAGATGCCGAGCTCCTGGCTGCCTGCCTTTCAAATAAATAACTGAAAGTTGTAAATAGGTAGCCTAGTACACTTTTCAAGATTTACTTGTTTTTATTTGAAAGTTACAAAAAAAGAGGGAGAGGGTGAGGAAGAAAGTGAGAGGGAACCTCTACCATCTGCTGGTTCACCCTCCAGATGACCAGCACAGGCTGGACTGGGCCAGCTCAAAGCTAGGAGTGGAAAGTGAAGCAGTGGCCGGCTCTGTGGCATGTCAGTTTAAGCCACCACCTGCAGCATTAGCACCCCATGTGGGCAGCAATTCAATTTCTGGCTGCTCCACTTCTGATCCAGTTCCGTGCTAACGGCCTGGGATAGCCGTGGAAAATGGCCCACGTGCTTGGAACCCTTCGCCCATGTGAGAGACCCACAAGCTCCTGGCTTCAATCTGGTCCAGCCCGGGCTTTGTGGCCGTTTGGAAAGTGAACCAGCAATGGAAAATCTCTGCTTGGCACTCACCTGCATGCAAATGGCCAGAAAGAGGGCCACCTAGCGGCTAAAAGCCCTGGCCATGAACACCCACCTTCGTCCTTGCATTGATTTTCTTGGACTCTGGCCTGAAGGGAATCTCCCTTCCTGCAACTCTGCAACGCTGCCTTTCTTACATGCAGTTTGTTCAGGAGTTGTCATCTGCTTTGATCTTTGATCCTTCCTCTCACTTCCTGGCCAGATGTTGCAGGATTGGGAGGGAGGTGGCACCTTGATGGGGACATTGCTCTCCAGGACATGCTTGCATCAGCACAACTGGTGCCAGCCCAGTGGCGAGTTGGCCTGTGCCAGTTGGAGGTAGTGACCAAGAAATCATCTGTCCATGCTGGTGGACACGTGGGCCAGCACTGGGATGCCTCTGTGCCTCCGCGCACATCTGTTTTCTGAAGCCCCGTTTCTCCTCGCTGGACACGCTGCACTCCACCTGATGGCCTTTCTGTGGCAGTCAAAGGTTGGGTGCCTTGATGGAACTTGGCCCACCACTCCCAAACTGTTCCCGAAAGCCTCTGGTCTCACAAGGGGCCCGGATGATCTGCCCACCTCCCGGCGTGATGCCCTTTACCCTTCTGCAATGTGGCTGACAGCTGCTTCTGTAACAGTGATAGCACGGATACTGAGCTATCAGGATACCCTGACCTCTGGGCTGACACCCAGACAGAAGGCCCCCCGAGAGGCCTATCAGGGTTTCTCAAGCACCCAGGTCAATTGTGATCCGTCAGCACCCTTGACTTCCGTGATCAAATATTTTTCAGGTCATCCCTAGGGCTTACCAGATGAGAGTTTTGCACAGATGTTAAGAACTTCAGTATCAAAATCCCATTATTTGTTCATGGCTCATTGCTACTAAGAAACTGTGTGAGCTTGCAGGCTAAAAGGCCTATGTGACCTTTAGCACTGATGGGTCCCAATTCTTACGGACTGCCCCTATAAAAACCGTATGAATGTTCTGTTCAAGGCCACACTCCCAGTAAGGGGTGTTGGTCCCGGCCGGCTGGCTGGCCTGTTGGTAAGCCATCTGCCTGCTCTCAACCAAGAACCCAAGCTCAGACATGCCGAGCTTGAATAAACCATCCTTGTTCACTTGGACCCACTTCAGACTCCTAGTGATTTCTGGGGATCTCAAAATCTGGGCACATTCTCATCACCTGCTTGCAAGCCTCCTGGGTGTGTGCTTTTATTACTCCTAGTCCCACTAAAGAGGCACAGATGCAGTAAGATACTCACTGCCTCAGCCCCTGGACCACAGTGTATATTCACACAGCCTCAACAGGCATGTCAACATGCAGACCCACCTCCTTCGTGTGGGGACAAGAGAGTCCCAGCTCCTACACTGTGGAACATCCCCAATTTGGTAACCAGGCTGTAAACCAAAGCTCTTGGGAACCAGACTGATTTCTTTGTTGCCCACACCAGGAGGCAAGGCAGTCAACGGTCCTATGGAGCTGCCAGGGCCATCTGGTTTGCTCAGCAAACATGCCTGGAGCCCTTGATGTGTACTAAGCTTGACTCCAGGGGCAAGTGGGATCTGACACCTGCCTTGGAAATGCCAGGGGCTTCTCCCACCTCCTCAGCCTCAAGCCGTCCACTGAGACATCAACTACGAGGTCTTCTGGGCCCTGTCACTGGAGCTGCGGCCCTCAAAGCTGCTGGGATGAAATACAGACCCAAAAGGTGAGGCTGCTGGATCAGGGCTACAGCAGCCTCTTCTGGCACATCCCACTGTCTGGGGAGCTGGCGGTCGATCCTGCAGCTGCCCAAACACTGAAGTGGACACAGCTGGGGTTTGGTGATGGCAGGAGCTATTAAGAGCCCTGCAGCCTGCAGTAGGCTTCTGGGCTCACGGGCCCAAGGCCATCCTGCCCTCTGCTTGACACACTGGCACAGCGCGCTAAGCACTAACTCCGGGAACAAGCCCGAGGTCCAGTGCATCCACCAAAAGGAAGCAGGAACCCTTGAAGCCTTCCTCGCAGTAGACAAAGGTCCCAGCACACCACCCCGGCCACAGGCCACCTAAGCCTGCCCACTCACCCACCCACAGCCTTTGTTATCAACACCAGGGATGGGGGGTCCCACCTCTCGCAACCACCTCAGTTCATCCACCACCCCCATTTTTTCTGCACCTGCAACTTCCTGGAGGAGCTGGAGATGTGAGACTCATGCAAGGCCCCCTTCCTACCTCAGGTCCAAGAGCTTTTGGACTGCCCCATTTCAAAAGAGAACTTAGAAGTGTTGAGAACCTAAATTGCACATTTGTTTCACCCATCCAAGACACCTGTACCTGCTCCAGCTTCCACTGTCCTTACAGTATCCCACCACCCTCAAGCCACCCAGGCTGTGCCCTGCCTGCAGGGGCTCCCAGCTGCCCCAACAGGGCACCAGCAGAAAGGGATTAAGGGCTTCACCTGCCAGTCTCTCACAGGACCTGAAATACTTCCCAGATACCTCAGTCCCAGACAGTAAGGCAAGGCTTTAGTCCCTGCAGCCCGCGTGGCAGTACCCTATCATTCCCAGCTTCCCACAAGCTCTCTGCAGACTGTCTACACCAAGCAACAGCTGAAGTAACTTAAGCTCAACCGCAAGCATCTATGGCACCCAGAGGGGCACAGCAACAGGTGTGTACAGTCAATGGAGCTTTCTGACACTCAGTTGGATAAACAAGTTTATTTGTAAATTTAGTCAACATACATAATTGACCTAAAAACTTCGATAGAAGGATAAATTTAAAAACCACTTGGAAGGCCATCTCTATAAAAGTGATTTTCCCAGACAGGACAGGACCCAGATGTAGCCTAACCAGACACCAACTGGCAGAGGTCCAGTGAGCAGGTGCCGAGGGCGCCGCTCCCACAGCAGGCATTCACTACGGGATTAGAAAACTCCACAACATAGCTTCCTCTTGGCCGAGGAGAGAAAACCTAGTGACAAGACCGACCACAACACGATGCAAAGCTGCACTAACTAGCTCAGATTAGTAACAGATGATGCTGGTGCGAGTAACTTTATTCTAGAGCCCTTATAAATAAAACTTCCCCATTAGTGTTTGCATTATCAGCTAGAGGGTTAGTTAGCATGTGGTAGAATGAGGACTTATGCAAGGTCTAATGCACAAAGCATTTACTACTAGGAAAGCAAGTGCAGTCTAGTCAGGAAAGCCCGACTGAACTCTAATCACAAGACATCTTAATGACAAGACTCCCCACCACTTGTGAATGCAAAACATTTAATTTAAAAATGTTGACACTACAATATATAAAATAGCTATTATAAATGCACATAGTGTATTCTATAGCTGCCAGGTTTACTTTTTTTTGTTTGTTTTTTTTTTTTAAGGAAACTAAGTTACGCTGTGGTTAAGACTTGCATCTTCACCCTTGGAAAAGCCCACATTCTATCACAGTGATGTATGGTCAGACTTAACAGCCCCAACTGTTAAACACTTGGATCAAGTCATAACCAGTTTTATTGCAAAAGGACCCTGTACACATTTATCACTTCTAGTACCTTAATAGCTACCCAACAAGTCAGTAACATACAGAAACATGCATCATGAGAAGCAGGAAGTTCACCCATCCCTTCTGCGCATGAGCAGCGTGTCCCCCCAACCCCAGCCTGTGACCGAGGCCCGAGACCAGTCACTTCTCGCATTCATCCTGAGTGAAAGATGGAATGACTTAAGTACAAATGCAACATATTATAAACAATTTCTTACAAAAAAAGTCACAAATTAAACCAAAGTATTTTACAGAATTTACTACAAAACGCCATAAAAACCGCCTCCACTCAAGCTCGCTCTCCCCGTATCCGGCGAGCCAGCTGGATGTCTTTGGGCATGATGGTCACTCTCTTGGCGTGGATGGCGCACAGGTTCGTGTCCTCGAACAGACCCACCAGGTACGCCTCGCTGGCCTCCTGCGGAGGACGAGAGCCCGGCGTGAGCCGCCTGCAGGAGGGGCGCCCCGGCCCCCCACGCCACGCCCGGCCGGGCTGGGCCTCACCTGCAGCGCGCCGATGGCCGCGCTCTGGAACCGCAGGTCCGTCTTGAAGTCCTGCGCGATCTCCCGCACCAGCCGCTGGAAGGGCAGCTTCCGGATCAGCAGCTCCGTCGACTTCTGGTAACGGCGGATCTCCCGGAGCGCCACGGTGCCGGGCCTGGGGCGCAGGGCGGTCAGCGGGGCCGCCGAGGACCCCGGCGCGCGGCCTCTCCCTCCCTCCCGGCCCGCGACCTACCTGTAGCGATGCGGCTTCTTCACGCCGCCGGTCGAGGGAGCGCTTTTCCGGGCAGCCTTCGTGGCCAGCTGTTTGCGGGGGGCTTTGCCTCCGGTGGACTTGCGCGCAGTCTGCTTGGTCCGGGCCATTGTCTTGAACCTGACACACGGACACGTCGGGCGCGGCGCCGGGCGCGGGGTCCCCTCCTCGCCGGGGTGGGGTCGGGCGGACGGCAGATGGCCGCGGGCCGCCGGCGCCTCCCCCTCCCCGGTGACTCAGGCGGCCGCCTCCCCCGGGAGCGCGGGGAGGAGCCACTTCCCGCCTCCCTCCCGCCGGCCCTCCGCCCCGATCGCCGCCAACGCGCTTCCGGAGCGCGCACCCCGGGAGAGCAGGACGAGCCCGGGAAGGTTCTGCGCGCCCCCGGCCGCCCGAGCCCGGCGCCCCCGGCGATCGGCCGCCAGCCGCCGCCCCCAGTCCGCGCTCACCTAACCGCGAAGCGTCAGGCCGCCTTTCCGATTGCCGCAGCCGCTGCCCCCCGGGAGCCGCAGAGCCGAGCGCCGAGCACCGAGCACAGCACAGACACGCTCCGCACCAACGACCAAACCGCTCTGCGCCCCGGGCCCCCCCCGACGCCGGCCTTTTTATATGGACGCTTCACGCTGCGGGCTTGCGTCACAGCGCCCTCATTTACATACACCAACGACTTCTGCTATTGGCCTGCGCTCTCGCCGACGCTCTGACATCCCCCGACACAAAGGCCGTGCTTCGGCCCCGGGCCCTGATTGGCGGGCACCCGGGCCGCTGATTGGATGCTAAAGGGGCCGCGTGATTGG